>NC_141144.1:101913669-104371661 GCF_053477565.2 Lygodium microphyllum
GTATTTTGTGAGCAAATTGTGATCTCCTCCCTTATACAATGGTTGTATCCAATTCTCCTGCCATTCTTGGGGAAAATCATATGCAAAAGCATGATGTATCACATGCAACATGAATAGTCTCGTCTCCTTTCTTGTCCATTTCAACATCTCTGCTTTCAACTACAAAGTATTACATGCTTTTCCATCAGCCATCTTGTTAAGGATTGCCTCCAATTTTTCTAAAGTGAACAGAGTACTAAATGGCTACGTATGTACATCACATTTGATGGGATGTCGCCCTTTATGCATGTAAAGTTCTGAAACATACGATAGCATGTTAGCATCTATAAAATCCCCCATAACATTTGATTGTTTGGTTTGAAATTCTCTACATGCTTGCCTTGAACTCCCTAGCATCTTCACTTTCTTTGGCCACTAGATATCGTCGTCACTTTTTACACACGAGAGCATCATATCGTGTTTTTGCCTCACTTCATTCTTGTCCCTTAGGGAGGATTTTGAGCTTTCTACGTGTAGCCTTACATTAATAATCAAACCATTTCTTGCATGGAAATCCTTTGACATTTTTGTGATTTCTCTTTGGTTTCCCAAAAACCTCTATAGTCATATTTAACATTTTATCTCTCAAATCAGCCCATGTGCTCCTAGTAAGATTGCTCATAAGACTATCCAGGTGACCAGCATATGCTTGTTTCTTGTCTACATCAATACGAAATGCACCAATACTACCTACTGTGTCCCCTGCATATCCTACATGGTGGCAAATATCAAGTGTCAAGCCCAAAGCTATCTGATCCGATTCTAGATGTTTTTCACCAACCAAAACTCTTTGATCATGCATAAATAATTCATGTGTACCATTGCATAGTCTACCACACTAGAACCTCCACTAGCTGAGTAGCACGAGTATCCTTCAATATCGGGGAAATAATTCATACCATTCAATATCGGCATGTGCAAACCATTAACCATATCCATCAAAGCACGTCCATGATGTTGGAAGAGAGGGAGAGAGACAGAGTGGAGCAGAAGATGAGCCTCGGCTCATTGTTATGCTTCTTCCATTATTCTTCCATCATACTAACTGAAAGAGACTTACACACATACGTATGACTAACCAAGAATAACTATGGTTAAGTCACTTACTACACCGACTTATTGAATGCCGCACACATGTACAAGTATGTCCAGCTAATGTCGGTCATACACATAAAGATAGACTGGAGCTTGATATTCTAACACTCTCCCTCAAGCTCAAACCATCTGATAAACTCCAAGTAGCTGTCTGAAGTATATGAAGTTTTCTTTACCAAGTGACTTGGTAAATATGTTTGCTACCTGGTCTTCAGTCTTCACATGAATCAAGTCAATCTACCATATGTAAGAACCATTTCTTTGATGAAATGGTAGTGAACCTCAATATGTTTGGACCTAGCATGGTAGACAGGATTGCTAGCCAACATAACACTGCTGAGGTTATCACAATGCAATCTCACTCTGCTTTCTAGCTGTATTCCCAAGTCTTTTAGTAGTTTAATTAACCAAATTTCTTCGCAAGCCGCTAAGGCAGCTCCTCTGTACTCAGCTTCTGTACTAGACAATGCAATAGTAGGTTGTTTCTTACTCTACCACAACTGATCATACTGCTGCCCAATCCAAATGCATAACCACTATTTGATCTCCTGTCATAGGCACAACCAGCCCAATCAATATCAGTAAACCCTATCAAGTCAAGAGATTCTCCATATGCATAAAACAACCCATAATCTGTAGTACCCTTTACATATCTCATGATCCTCTTGACTGCATCTAAATGTGGTTTGCAAGGCTTCTGCATGAACTAACTAATCAGCACCACTGCATAACATAAGTTAGGATGGGTAATAGTCAAGTATATCAAGCTGCCCACCATATGTCGATATATCATCACATTCTCTATGTCATTCCCAACATCAATCCACAGCTTGATATTCTGATCAAAAGGCGTCTTCGTAGGCTTTCATTTAGTCGTACCATACTTTTATAACATGTCATGAGCATATTGCTTCTGTAGCAGCCATATACCTTCAGGCATAGAGACTACCTCAATCTCAAGAAAATACTTTAGTTCACCAAGGTCTTTGACTCTGAATTCAGCATGTAAATATGATTTAATTACAACAGTTCCCTCTTCATTATCTCTAGTGATGATAAGATCATCTACATAAACCACTAGAAACACATATCCATGATTTGTCTTCTTCATGAACAGATTGTGATCTGCATCACCCAATTTAAATCCATGTTACCATAAATAACTGCTTATCCAAGCATTCCATGCTCTAGGTGCCTGTTTCAGTCCATATAAAGCCTTTTTTAGCTTACATACATGTGTAGGAAATTCCGGGTGAACATAGCCTTCAGGCTGCTCCATATATACTTCCTCAACCAAATCACCATTCAAGAAAGCATTCTTGATGTCCATTTGCCATAATTTTCTAGCCTTCGCAGCTGCCAAAGCAATGACAGTTTTGACTATTGCCATTTTAGCCACCAGACTGAAAGTCTCCTCATAGTCAAGGCCATATTGTTGTGCATACCTTTTGCAACCATCCTAGCCTTATGGCGTTCTAATGAACCAACTAACTTGCACTTAACCTTGTACACCCATTTGCAGCCAATGGGGACTTTGCCTTCAGGCAACTCAACCAATTTCCATGTCTCATTTTTAGCCAGGGCTGCATACTCTTCATCCATGGCAGCACACTAGTTATCATTTGTTAATTGCATCATCAAACTTTGTAGGTTCTTTGTAACCTGTCACACTAGCCATATATGCATAATGGCGGGCTGAATAACCAGTATGTGTAAACATGTCAACTAGTTTTCTGACTCTCTTAGATATCCATAACTATGGCTCTGATGACCAGCAAATTTGTGCAAATCAATGCACAAAAATGTGCTCAACATGGAAACATCTTTTATGAAATGGCATTTTACTTTTGTACTCTCTTGTAAAGAAAACAAATATAAAGCAATGTAAAATGTGTAGTCCAAAAGGCTTACATTAAAAAATGTTGAAAGGAAAAGAAAGGTCAAATACCTCTTGTCCCATTCCAAAAATAAAGGGTCTTTAGACCTTAGCCAAGATGTATACAAATTCAATTTTATAATATCAAGAAAGAAAAAGGAGAAGGCTTGTCAAGTGATTTGAGGAGGTGGGAGGTTGAGGTGGTTACATGAAAGCTGGATTTTAGGGCAGAAAATGGGCCTAAAAATTGGGGAAAAATGTGGAATTCAGCAGAAAAATGTTCAATCACGAAGTCGGCGCCTCGACCTAGGACGATTTTAAGCGTCAAGTGCTTTAAAGGCGCCCATGCGACACTTACGGATTTTTAGTAATTTTTTCGTGTGCCTACGTGAGTCAGCAAAGCTGCCGGCCAATCCAGAATGCTGAGACGGATGCCCAGAATTTTTCGAAATGCAATTCAGACACAGGACGCGGGAAACGCCGAGAAAAGGGCCACAATTGAAGAGGCGGCCAAAGAGGAGGACCAAAGGGGGTGCCTCTTGGGACCCCCTCCCCTCCCCCCCTCTTAATTTTTAGTGTAGGAGGGGAGTATGCCGTCGCGCTGATCAGGTGACGAAAACTGACCCCCCCCTCTCCCAAATTGAGATGTGGTGGCTGTAAAGAAGCCATAGCAATGAAGGCAGCAGCAAACCACATTGATTCTTCGCTTCAAATTGCTGCCTCTCGCGCATGAAATGATTGACTGGAGAGAGAGAGAGAAAAAATCAGTATTTCTCTCTCCTCCCTCTCTCTCCTCTAAGGGGTGGTGCACGAGGGAAGAAGAAAGAAGAAGAAGGAATGGCGGATGCTCGTCCACAAAGATCAAATTGCTCCATGAATGAAGAGGGACTGGAGACGGCAATGCGGGGTCATGATGAGCATTAAATGCATGCTGGAAATCAGTCCTGTAATCAAGACCAAGAAATCGAGACCTGAAAATAAGCGGTAATGCTATTTTTATAAAGAAAAATGATCTTTTTATGCTATTTGCTTTATGAAACCTTGTTCATATGGGATGAAAGTTCATTATGATATTTTTTGCCATGAGTTTCAACTGTTTGCAACCTGAAAATCAGAAAATATAAGGCCATATGGCCGGAATTAGTGTTAAAATACATAGAAAACACATGTTTTAAGGGTAAAATTGGATTTTTTGCTATATAAATGAGAAATATGATATGTCACACCAACTAAATCTGAGTTTTTGCTGTTAATGAACCTAAGGGCCACAGGCCACAATCAACTTTCATTTTCAGTCTTTTTTATTATTAAAAAATAGGGAAAAATATCCAAAAAATGAAAAAAATGGGTTTAAAATTAGGAAAAATAGAAAGCAGGCTGAGGAAAATTAGGAAAAATTATAACTATATTTGTGCAATGTATAACGATGGCAAAGCATGAGGCTGGCCTAAGTTTGTCCCCGTTTCTATGTTTTGTGCGTATTTATCATTCTTTTAAAAGGGAAAAATGCATAGAAACCCTATCTAACCGATCAATGATACAAAATGCTAAGAGTTGGATGAAGAGGGGCTGAAACACTAAAAGATAAAGAAAAGATTTGATTTATGCATTGCACTTGGCATATAGAAAATGGTTTAAATAAAGAGGATGGTAGCATGAGCATATGGTTCGGTGCCTCCTTTCAACGCAGCACGTGTTAGTGAAATTCATGGAAAGAATGATTTATGCACGATTCACAATGCTGATTTTCTTTTGTTTGTGCACTAAACCATTCACATTGTGCACTATGCATGGTTCATGGTATCAAAGGAAAAATCTCTTGGATGCATAGCAATTGTTTTCTTAGGACTTTGACCCACGATTGAGAGTGTGAGGTTATCCCTTGCCGTAGGCTAGAGGGTCGGTTTCCTAAGGGACTGTTAAGTGAGGAAGCATGGTATATCTCCTAGAAATACGAGAAATATGAAAGAGAGGAGTTTGTGCTCGTTTGTGTTATATGTTTAGCAGCACATCAAAGGGCCAATCCCTACGATGTAAGAGAGCTGCAGTGGGGCCGCGGTGTTTCTACCATGAGGTTGCCTCCATATGTGTGTGATCGTGGCATTGCCAATGTGTAAGGGTTCTCCCTTTGAGGAGTTTTAGGGAAATGTTGGACTATAAACTATAAACGCAGGAATTAAGCTTTAGGGCAGTTTGTCCTTCAGCCTTAGATTGATGCTCCTGGTCCGCAAGGCCGTGAGGGTGTTTGTGTGTCATGAGCATGAGGTCCGGCTAGTGCTATAGCCAGTCCCGGCCTATTTTAGGTCCCATCAGTGGTGCATCTGTCGGGAGCTGCCTACAAGTGGTGGTTTTCAAGCCTAGGGTTTATAAGGTCCAAAAGAAAGTTGGTTTATGTTCTCTGACAAGGACCGTCAAGCCGAAATCCAAAAAGCAAAACGTGCTAAGAAGGCTAGACGGCGGTTAGAGATGCCAAGTCATTATTCTCCTCAAAGGAGTAGCCCAGTACGTATAAGAGGCAGTGGTCTTAGTAACCCAACTGCTCTACATAGTCCGTTAGGTACAGGAGGAAGCGTAAGTTCTTTCTCTCCTCCACCAAGTCTACCCACTTCAAGTGGGGGGGTGAATTCACCCATTCATGCTCCTATTGCTAATCGGATTGTCGCCATGGCACAACCAATTGCAATTCCTGAAGGGATGCTGGATTTACCAGCCTTCGGAGTTTCCTTGCCCATTTTTAATGGTTTAGCAGAAGAGGATGAAAAATTTCACATTTGTGAATTTCAAAGATTGATGTTCAATTATCACATCCAAGATGAGGGATATCTTATGATGTTCTTCAATATGACGTTAAAAGGAAGGGTTGCGGTATGGTATCACAGCATAGAGTCTAGGACCATAGCCACAATTGATCAATTCTATGCAGCTTTCTGAGGAGAATATGCCCCTGAAAGAGGTGGCCAATATTGGTTGCGTGTCTTGAATGTAACACGCCAAGATCCTCATGAGAATATGAAATCATATGCCAAGAAGTTGAAGGAAGTATTTTGTAAGTTACAAACTTACATTCCCATTCCATCGGCTATCCAATTGCAATACTTTTTGCATGGGTTGGATTTTAATATCCAAGTACAATTGGCAGCGTGGCCTTGGCAAATATAGACACCGCTATTACGCGGGCAAAGGGAGTAGAAGAACGATTACAAACGGCCTACTCCTCCCAAATGAATGTTAATGCGGGTTTAGTACCTGGCAGCAATCCATCATTGACGAATGGAAGTCAAGGGATGCCTACGACTAACCCTAATGGGAGAGGAAGTATGGTTCAGAATATACCTTTGCTGCCAGCTCCTCCCAGTGTGATTATGCCTATGGCAAGTCAGTTGGCTCCACCAAATGTTGGAGGCCAAGTTTCGAATTCTAATGTTGTTCCTGTGGGTCAACAGCCAATGCCAAATCAGATTGTTAGGCCAATGGAACGACAGGTCGACGATTGAGGCTATGAGTCGAGTGCATCTAATGTCCTTGGCAAAGTTAAGGACATGATGAAGCATTATACCGATATGATTTCCGAACAATATCGACAAATAGATGTCGACGTTAATTTCTTGAAGAAGCAACAAAATCTGATAGGGAGTCGACGCCCTGAAGAGGGTGGACCCTCAAGATTCAGTTGTAAGTGGTGTGGTGGGCAGCACTTCCCCAGAAACTATCCAAATGTGAAATGTGACATTTGTGGGAAGTCGGGCCATTTAGCTACTACGTGTTGGAGTAAGATTAGTTCTCTCCAACAAGGGAGTAAACAGCCAGGCCCAGTGAATCATAGAGCGCAAGGAAATAACTTGCAGCAGAATGATGCACCAAGACAAATATTGCAGAGGGAAAAAACAACTATAAAAGAGTTGCCACAAGGCAATGGAGTCAACCTTATTGAGGTTGTACGAGTCAATGATGCTGAAACCTCTAACTTAAGAGCCGCGACAAGAGGCTAAAAGGCTAAAGACGTTGACAAAGATAATGCAAAACCGGTTGAGGGAAACCCTAAACAAGGGGATAAGGGGACACAGGTCTAGAATCCTGGCATAGAAGGGGGACCGCTAAAGCCGGTTGACAGAAAAGGCAACCCTAAAAAAGATGAGGAAGTGCCAAGAAAGAAGGCAATAGCCAAAAAAGAAGCACCAAAACCGGTCCAAAGACCAAAAGAGAGGATGGTTTGGCGAGAAAAGAGAGCTTTGGCTACCTATCATGACTTTGATTTAGCAAGTTCTCTTTGCGAAGTCAAACCAGATGTAAACCTCTTGCAATTGATTAAATTATCTCCAGGAGTACGTAAGGAATTCAAGAAGATCCTGCGTATTGGGTATATTCTAGAACCTTTGGGCATAGCATGGGTAGGGGAAGATTGGTTTGATCATGCTGAAAAGAACTGCCCTAGGGTTCCAGCTTATGTGGATGGAATATTAGTGGACATGCCATTGTAGACACTGGATCCTCCATCAATATCATGAGTTCAGAGTTGATGAAGAGGTTGGGTCTAGGCATCCAAAAAGATAGCTCTACCCTTCTTAGAATGGTTGATGATAGTCTAAGACAACCAGAAGGTTGTGTTAAAGGTCCATGTTATGGTTGCAAGTGTAGAATGCTTCTTGGAATTTAGGGTGATAAGATTTGCAGGACGTCCTAGCTATCGAGTTTTGCTAGGGAGGCCTTGGATCTTACGAACAGACTGTCAAGTTTATATACCCGTCGGTCGTGTGGTTCTAGGTAGAGGTGCCAATCGAGTAATAGTCGATGCTTACCCTGAGTCTCCTCAAAGTGAGAGATCTCCTTTATCTTCTATTGAATTAGAAACAACAGATGATCCATCTGGTAGTGAGACATCATCTAGTGATGAATCTAAAGAGGGATCCACTACAGAAGATATCTATTAGATAATTTTAAATGAGCCGATAGAGCCGCAAGATAGGATAAGAGATGCGGATGTGATTGAGTTGAAACTTGGCACGCCGAATGATTCGCGGCCGATTAAATTAGGTTCCATGCTCAGTTCATCAAAAAGGGAGGATTATGTATCCTTGATTCAAGAATTTTGCGACATCTTTGCTTGAAGTTATGACGAGCTAAGAGGCATTCCTCCCAGCCTGGCTGTTCATACTATTCTTGTAAAAGAAGGCAGTCATCCTGTGCATCAGAAAGTAAGGCGTATGCCTTTTGAATTGAGGGACGGGCTATTTGAGGAGTTACAAAAGTTACGGAAAGCTGGTTTAATCTTTCCTGTGCAACATACAGAATGGTGTTCACCAGTTGTTATCAGAAAGAAGAAAAACAACCAGATCCGACTCTATGTAGATTTTAGAGAGTTGAATAAGCAGATGGTTAAGGATTACTACCCATTGCCATTTATTGACCAAATTTTGGATCAATTAGCGGGTAGGGAAATATATTTGTTTATGGATTGCTTTGCAGGATATAACCAGATGGCAATTGCAGAAGAGGACAAGTTGAAAATAACTTTTATTACTATCTTTGGTACTTTTGCGTACCATGTGATGGCCTTTGGTTTGTGCAATACACCTGGATTGTGGCAACGAACAACAGACAAGACCTTTGGTGACATCTCCCCAGACGAGCTAAAAGTATTTATTGATGACCTGGGGGTAGCCACTGTGAGGGAAAGGATGTTGAGTATTTTAAGAAAGTGTTTTGAGCGCTGCAAACAATTTTGTATTGCTCTTAACCCACGGAAGTATGCTATGAGTCCACCACACACTCCGAAAGAGGTTCATAGCTTTCTGTGTCGATAGGGTACTATCGAAGGTTTATAAATTCCTTGGCAGAAAGGATGTTGCCATTAACAAACTTATTATCCTTTAGCTATTCATTTGAATGGAGCAACCCTTGTAAGGTAGCTTTCGAGGATGTGAAACAAGAGCTAGTAAAAGTACCCGTTTTAAAAGCACCTAAAAGAGGTGAGGTATTCTATATATTTTCAGCAGCCACCATGCATAGTATAAGCTGCTGTTTAGCCCAAATCTGGGAGGACAAGTAGTATCATCCAATAGCTTTTGCTAGTCGAAAATTGAGCATTTCAAAGATTAACTATACCTACATGGAGAAGTTGTGTCTTGCGATGGTCTTTGGGACTAAGAAATTCAGGCACTACATCCTCTATGAAAAGGTAGTGTTCTATACGAAGGCGGAAGGGCTTAGATTGCTTATGAACAAGCTGTAGATGCCTGATCGTTTGGCAAAGTGGTTAATCACTATGCAGGAGCTCGATTATGAGATTAAGAGTAAGCCACCGAGGTTGCAGGGTATTGTGGAATGTCTTGTAGATTTCGGGGAGCCGAAAGAGACTTTGGCTGAAGGAAGTGATATTGAAGAAATGTTCAAAATTGATATAGCTTCTATTCCATCTTGGTATGTTGCTATTACGCATTATCTATCAACAGGAGAGACGGGAGCTGGTCTATCAAAAGCTGAAAAGAGGAAAATCAAACAACAGGCTTTGAAGTTTTCCTTGATCGTATGGACACTATATCCGTAGGGTGTTGATGATATCTACCACCAATGTGTGATGCCTGATGAGGTTCCTTTCATCTTGGAAGAGTGCAATGACTCTGCATGTGGAGGGCACTTCGCGGGACGGTTGACGGCGCAGAAAGCTTTACAAGCTGGACATTGGTGGCCGTCCATCTTCCAAGATTCCTTTGAGTATGTGAAGAGATGTGATACCTATCAAAGACATGACAGTAGAGAGAATAGGAAACGCCCACTTATGCCTATCATGGCTATCCTTCTGTTTGAGAAGTGGGGCATTGATTTTGTGGGTCCTATCACCCTGTCGTCTACTACGCAGAAGAGGTACATTATAGTAGCACTGATTATTTTACAAAATGGTCAGAAGCGAGGGCGACGAGGCAGGACAATGCAAAAGAGACTGCCAGTTTTCTTTTAGAGCAGATTATCTATCGTTTTGGTCCACCGAAGGAATTAGTGTCAGACCGTGGAATCCATTTTTTGAACAAAGTGATCAAAAGCTTGACTGAAGCTTAGCAAATCAAGCATAATAAAACGACCCCTTATAATCCGCAAGCAAATGGGTAAGTCGAAAGTACTAATAAGCAGCTTGTGGGTATCTTATCTAAGATAGTCTCTGAGAAGAAACGAGACAGGGACAAGAAGTTGTATGTGGCAGTATGGGTGTATAATACAACATTCAAGCGAGCTACCGGCCATACTCCATTTAAATTGGTTTATGGGGAAGAGTGTGTGTTACCCCTGGAAATCGAGTTGCCAACCATACCGTTTACAATTAATCACTCTCTGGGAGATGAGGATTCTGTTTTTGAACGTTTCACGACCCTAGCCTATCTGGATGAGCTGAAATTGAAAAGCTTATTGCACCAAGAGATAGCTAAATGTCGGATGAAGCAGTTGCATGACCTTAGAGCAAAGAAGTATACCTTTAAAAGGGGGCAATTAGTCCTCTATTACGATGCGTGTAGAGAGCTGTTTCCAGGGAAGCTAGAACCTAAATGGGATGGTCCTTACAAGATTGTTAGGCTGGGGAAAAATAGGTCTACGGCTCTACTAGCTAATCTACAGGGAGTAGAGTTCAAAAATAAGGTTAATCTTAATAAGATTAAACCTTATTATTTCTAAGTATGCTAACGTGGAAAAAATGCATTGTAGGTCCATGCTGGGGATGATTTGAGACCTGCAAAAGAGCTTAAAGTCAGTTGATGGGGCTTTTAATTCCTTATTTGGAGCACCCATATCTGGAGCAGAGATACCATCAGGGGAAACTCATCTGGTGGAGCAAAGGATACAAAGTGATTGAGCAAGAAGACGAAACATTTGTGTGGGAGATCAAAGTCTTCTGCCATCACTGCTTACGACTGTTGACAAGCATCCCTGTTGAGTTCAATGAAGAAGGTGGGATGGAGCCGTCAGTTCATCCTCTCAACATGCTAAACTTTGATTACCATAATTACGAGTAGAGGAGTTCATGATGGGGCCGGTTGTGTAAACCCATTATGGACGTACATATTATACTTTGACAGAGCGTCCAGGGGCCCTATTAAAAAAGGGAGTGTTGGAGTAGTAATCCGAGATCCCCGACGTAGGGTAACGATGAAGTTAGCTGCTTATCTCGGGGTAGGATTCACTAACAATATGGCGGAGTATAAAGCCTTGATTATGGGACTGCATATTGCCAAACAAGGTGATATTCATCAGTTGTTAGTAAAAGGGGATTCCCAGTTGATCCTAAATCAGCTAGATGGGACATACACAGTGAGGAATCCCATTCTTTATATGTATCATTGAATTGCCATGACCCTACTTGAGGAGTTTGAGAGAGTGTCTTTTCAGCTGGTTCCACGTTACTAGAATCAGTTTTGCAGATTCACTGGCAAATCTTGCTTATGAAGAAGACCTTTTCTTTAATTGTGGTCCTAGTTTGGATATTGTGATCAATGATGAAATAGGACCCGGTCGATTGTGGGGAATGTTATTAGAGCATGCAATATATGGTAGACGATGGTTGATATGGGTGATGCAAAGAGTAGCCGAGACCAATCTACCGTTATTATCCTGGACCCATAGGTTGATTAGACAACATGTTATGAGTACGCCTCTTGCTATATATGCAGGAGAAATGGGTCATAAAATTATGCATTTAGTTTAGGGTTGGGAGACCTATGGTTTCCTCCTTGGAAAGGGGCATGTTATTGTATATCTGTACTATTTCAGGGAGGGATGTGTAGGTGCTATTCTATTTGATTTCGTTAGGCCAAGAGGACCCGTTTTGTGAGGTTTTGAATGTTTTATTTCATTAGGCCAAGAGGGCCGATCCGTTTTTGTAGTGAAGTGCTTTATTTCGTTAGGCCAAGAGGGCTAGTGTCTGTTTAGTGCAGGCACGGTTAATGGTTTTTTGTTTTAGTTTTGTGCTAGACAGGTTCAAAAGAAGAGCTTGGAAGGAGCCTTTTGTGGTGTGGAAGCTTCTCGTGGCCCTATCCAGGTGATATTTCCTCCTTTATGAGTACCGTGTTTTATGTTATATGCGTCTGTGTACTTGTAGGGGTTTTTCTTTTCTTGTTGGGGACTGGAGTCCAAGGCATGAAGTCCCAAGTTTAGGTTCAGTATGTTTGAGGGAGGTCTGAGTAGTCGTTGCCTCCTGTACAGACATTGTTAAGCATCAAAAGACCTGTTTTAGAAGGGAGTCCTAGTGACCCTGTTTTGCTAGCCTGTTAGGCAGCCATTCTAGGAGTTTTGCTTAGTGGTGAGGCAGTTAGAGAAGCCTGCCGAAGAAGAAAATAATGATGATAAAAAGAAACCCTAAATATCTTAAAAGACATTAAATATATACGAAGGTGTGTAAAAAGGTGTTCTAACCCCTCTAAAAATTGAAAAAGAAAGGAAAATTTATAAGCAGTTGATCATTGCCTTGCGGATGCCTAGTAGGTTCCTGGGGATGACGGGGCCGATGCCTTGTCTTCCTAGGGGTGGCATCTTGCTAGAAAAGAAGAAAGTAAGGAAGGTTGGAGCGAAAATAAAAGTGAGGGTCACAAAAGGATTAAGTGTCGCCTTGCAAGGACTTGGTAGGTGCTTGGGTACCAAAATAGGACATGAGGCCGATGCCCTATTCTCCTTGGGTCACTACGCTCAGCTCCCTCCTTTTTACATGCCTAAGTATGGAAAATAAAACCCTAAAAGAAGAGATGTGCTAAAAGAAAATACTTCTTGATCAGGCTATAGGAGTCCTCACCTAATAGGAGCTCCTGGTTGTGTTGTCCTTAGTTAGATAGGTAGTTCAGACCACCACTTAGGGCAACCTCTTTGATAGTTCTTTTTCGTTTGGCCGCGTTGGAGCAGTTGGTTAGTGACTAGCTTTGGACCTTCTATCAGATTACGCTAGGCCTACTCCTTGTGGATGTCATGCCTTGGTTTTGTCAGGGGGTAGGGTGAGCGTTGTACTGGGTTTAGTATGCATCTATTTTGTATTAGCTTGATGCTTCCTTTGGTTGTTTTTGTGCAGATCTATTGTGGGATTCAACGGGCTGAGTCGCCCTATCCCGTGGTCGCCAATGAAAGCTGGATTTTAGGGCGAAAAATGAGCCTAAAAATTGGGGAAAAATGTGGAATTCAACAGAAAAATGTTCAATCATGAAGGCGGCGCCTCGACATAGGACGATTTTAAGCGTCAAGTGCTTTAAAGGTGCCCATGCGACACTTCCGTATTTTTAGTAATTTTTCTGTGTGCCTGTGAGAGTCAGGGAAGCTGCCAGCCAGTCCAGGATGCCGAGACAGATGCCCAAAATTTTTCGGAATGCAATTCGGACACCGGATGCAAGAAAGGCCACTAAGAAAAGAGCCAGAATTGAAGAGGTGGCTAAAGAGGAGGACCAAAGGGGGTGCCTAAGCATTTTTGGTCTGAGGCTGTTCATGCTGTTGTTTAGATTATGAATAGAACTTCCACAGCTGCAGTTCATGGTATGATCCCCGAAGAATGTTTTACAGGTAAGAAACCTGATGTTTCACACTTGAAAGTATTTGGCTGCATTGCGTATGTTCATGTGCCAGATAAGTTGCAGAAGAAACTGGATCCAAAGGCTGAAAAGTGTGTCTTTATTGGATACTCTTTAGAGCAGAAAGGGTATCATTGTTATAACCCTATCACATGTAAGTTCAGAGTGAGCAGGGATGTCATCTTTGATTAAATGAGCAATTGGTATGTATCTAGTGGTGATGTATTGGATAATGATGATGATCATGACACTCATGTGCAGGCTGAAAAGCAAGAATCATAGACTCTTAGTGGACCAGAGACATCATCTGGTAGTCCTTGGTCTGGGAGACTAAGGAGTACCTCTACATCTTCAGGTGCATCTAGTAGCACTACAAGTAAAGACAAAGGAAAGAATAAAGTGTTAGATGGCATTGATGTAGTTCTTGATGGAGACTCGAGTGGCTCAAAGACTTAGATGATGAGCTTGGTATTCCTTCTATCAAGACACCAGGTGTACAGAGAGCTCATAATAATGTAAAGGCTCCATTGAGTAATCCAGTGGTACGCAGATCTAGCAGGGTCAGATACCCTATTTTAAGATTTGGTTTTGAAGGTTATGCAGCTCACCATTATGCTTATATGGTGAAACTAGTTGAGGATGTTGAGCCCACTTGTTTTGTGGATGCTGTTGGTCATACTCATTGGGATGCTGCAATGGATGAGGAGATGGCTGTATTAGAGGCCAATAAGACTTGGGATCTAGTATCATTGCCGAAGGGCAAGAAAGCTATTGGATGTAAGTGGGATTATAAGATTAAGCACAATGCAGATGGTTCTATTAGTAGGTACAAAGCTAGGCTGGTTGCAAAAGGCTATGCCCAGACATATGGCATAGATTATGATGAAACCTTCAGTCCAGTTGCTAGGATGGCAACTATCAGATGTGTGATTGCTTTGGCAGCAGCCAAAGGTTGGAGGTTGCAGCAAATGGATGTGAAGAATTCCTTCTTGCATGGTGATTTGCAGGAAGAAGTGTATATGGATCAGCCAGTAGGTTATGAAGATTTAGAGCATCCCATGTATGTATGCAGGTTGAAGAAGGTGCTCTATGGGCTCAAGCAAGCACCTAGAGCATGGTCTGACAAGATCGGAGAGTATCTTGTCAATAGTGGATTTTATGTTTCTGATGGTGATCACTCACTTTATGTGAGAAAGGGAGATGCAGGTTTGGTCATCATAGTCATCTATGTGGATGACTTTGATTATTACAGGTGATAGTGATAGTGGGATTGCTGAAGTGAAGGGTTTTTTGAAGAAGAAGTTTGAGATGAAGGATTTAGGTGAGCTAAGGTACTTCCTTGGCATTGAGGTGATTAGATGTGATGATGTTATATGGCTGTCCCAAAGACAGTATGGCTTGGATATGTTGTCCAAGCATGGTATGATAGCATGTAAACCACTTTCAGTTCCATTGGAGCAGCAAAAAGTAATCTACAGTTGCTTTGTCGAGTACAGAGGCTGAGTATAGAGGTGCTGCTGTTGCAGCATGTGAAGTAGTATGACTATAAAAGTTATTGGCTGATTTGGATGTGCAGGTGGAAGGTCCAATTGTCATTTATTGTGACAACATGAGCAGTATACAGTTGGCTAGGAACCCTGTGTTCCATGCAAGGACAAAACATATTGAGGTACATTACCACTTTGTGAGAGAGGAGGTACTATCAGGTGAGATTGACTTGGTGTATGTCAGCACACATGATCAGATAGCTGACATCTTCACGAAGGCATTGTGTACAGAGAAGCTTCAAAATTTTCGAAGCTTACTTGGAGTTGCAGAGATGCATTTGAGCTTGAGGGGGAGTGTTGAGATGACAAGCTCAACACATGCAGACATTGATGATGGACCGCCTGGTTAGATGGGTCCACACATCTACTTGTGGGAGCTTTCGCTCAACCGCCAAGACCCACGGACCACTTATTGTTTCAAGCATTCCAAGCGAGCTCTAATGGCTATCTCTCACCTAGCCGATGCGCCATCGATACTACGAGTGTTGTGAGCTTACCTTGATGCCCGATCGAGTACCCTTCTCTCTCTTGCACTCCGGTAGCTCCAAGATTCTTGATGCTAGCTCAAGCATCCTCAAGCCTCCTCCATCTCCAAGATCCATCCTCCATAGTCGCGCGCGCAAGAGAAGAGAAGAGAAGAGAAGAAGAGAAGAAGAGAAGAGGAGATGGTGAAGAGATTCACCCTCTTGATCCCTCACTCTCACTCACTCTCACACTCCCTCTCTCAAGAGCACACACAAGCAAGAAGGAAAGAAGAAGAGAGGAAAAAGAAGACACTTTTTGCCACACACCAAAGAATGAGCTTCTCATTCACTTTTCAACTTTATATACAAAACCCTAAATCCCTTTTGGGCAGTCATCCTCTTTTTCCTTTTTTACATGGTTGACCGTAGCCTAGGCCCTTTTTCCCATTTCCCACCATTCTAATTTATCCTATTCCCACTAATGCATAGACTTTGCACAGGAGTGAGCCTAGCACTCTTTTACACAAATTCGGGGGCGCTTCCGCATTTTAATGGTGCGCCTTTTCCTCTCTCGTTGCCGTGGCCCGACACCGAAGCCTCTTGAGGGTCGTGTCCGAACATTTGAATTTTTCAGGGATTGGTTGTCAGTCAAGGTGCCTTTTTCTATTTTTGTGCCTTTTTTGCTATTTTTCCTTCTTCCCAGTTTATGCTCCTTTGTGCTACGGTAACGCGGTCGGAAACACGGTAACATTACCCCCCTCCTAGCCAAGTGCCAGTCCCATAGCACTGCGGTGGGACATGGTGGCAAGTTAGGTCGGTTGTTAGGCGGAACAGGTAGGTGGGTGGTTAGGGATGATGACCCGGAGAGATTCCGGCGTGCTTTAGGCTCCATGAAGACACTCGGCATGTGTCACACGGTTGTGGCGCCGGTTATGTAGCCGGTCGTCTTTTGAGTATGAGAAGCGCTTGAAGTAATACGATGATGGTTTTGGAGGGATTTATTCTGGGGAAACCCCTCGAACTCTGTTTGGCTTGAAAACCCGTGGCTTCGATTGAAGATCTGTGTCTTTGATTTAAAGGTCCTCAAGTCGGTGAAATCCATAAGCTATCCGTGGATCTTGAGGCATTGGGCATGGATCATTGGACGATGTAGTTCCAAGATCTATGCCAATGGCAGTTTTACCTCGACCCGGTTCAATCATGGTGGCCATCAGCACCAAGCGGATGGTTGGAGGCCGGCACGCTTTGGGTCATTAAAGGGTGCCATGGGTGATGGTCTTCCGCGGGTAGCCATTTCTTGAGAGTCGAACATAACCTGCAAGAAGAGTTGTGCCCTCCCTAAGGGGTGTGCTGCTTGCCATGTAGTGTTGTGCTCGTGGCAGTGGAACTGGGAGATGGATCTAACCTTGGGCAAGCCGTTGGTAATGTCCCACACTTGAGGACCCAGCTTGTTCTTCGTTGGTGGTGCGGTGTGAGCCTTAGGGTGACAGGTCTGAAAGTCCTGCCCTTGATGTGCCCTAAGTGTAAAGTGGGGGAGGGGGCTAGGGAGAACCCTAGGTGCAGTGACTGTGGTGCTTCTTTTTTTTTTCTTTTTTCTTTTTTTGAGATGATACATAGGCCTAAGTGTCTTAGTCGGAATGAGGAGGAGAAGGGGGGTGGAGAGACTTGCTCAAAAATTGGCGACTCTGCATGTAATCTTTTAGATTCATGCGGATATGAAGGGAGGTAGTGGAGAGAAAGGGGTGGTTGCATCTAGTGAACTGGCTGTCGTTTATGTCCTCTAGGAGGGCTAGGCAAAAAGAGGGAAGGAGACTAGCCCTTATCATGAGATAAGCCATGGCACAATTATCTATAGCATTAGGGTCAAAGAATAGGGCAGGCATGCCATGCACTTGTGGAGTCGGGTCCTGCTTAAGAAGTAGCCTAAGTAGCCTAAGATAGTTACAAGTGGTTATAAAAGCGGGGTCAGGACATGAGAAAAAGTCCGCAAGGAAGCGCATCATAGAATCGTCTAGGCTTTCTGCGGTAAAAAGAAGGGCGTTGTCAAAGGATGCTACAGTGGAGTTATAAATGACAGGAAAGTCATACCGCCCGTGAAGGGTGGCATCAAAATCTACGCCTACCCTTCGAGGGTACGCCATGTAAGTAGGGTTGTTCTGCTCGAACAGTAGGGTATTACAAAAAGCCATCCAGGCGAGCATGCTTATGTCGCATACTCGCCTCCTCCACAGGGGTTGGCTCCTATAGTTTTGTATAGTGTGGGGGATTTCAAAAATTTTGTCTTGCTAGTAGTCGGCCGCTTTGGTGCCCCAAGAGGTTGGGGTCTTTTCCCGCTCTTCCAGCCATTTTTTCCCCAACTGGCCACCGACCGCGATCACCTCGTCCATCACTTTGAGAGGCAGGACCCTTCGCAGATTGTTGGGTAGGAGGAAACCTAAGGAGAATGGCTCCTTTCCTAGTTCATGCACCTCCCACACCACCAGCTCTGCGTAGAATCCCATGGGAAGATCATCTGGGCATGGAGGGAGAGGCACGGACGGTAGCACGGCTAGTTTGGCTCTCAGTCTAAGTCTGGCCTCCTCCACCAGCTTTTTTTGCCTTTCTTTAGAGATGGCTTTTCTTTCTGCAGCTGGATCTTCTTGTGGCGGGTCTTGGGCATATGGTGAGGGGGGTTGCGGGACCACATCTTCCTTGAATCGATTCACATCAATTTCCAGCTCTGCTTCTTTCCCCTGCCGTTCTGCATGTACTGCTTTTTCCTCGAACCCGAGGGCATCTATCTCTTGGGGGGTTAGGCCGGCCCGCATCAGGTATTTTCGTTGTTCCTCCAAACTCAGCCTAACCTCCGCCGGTAGTGGTGGCATCTATAGTCCAGTGTGTAGGGCTCTTCTTGCCATGCCGAGCTTCCTCTACACTGCTTCCAATGGCTCTCCTTGTGCTGTGTGGGTGGCGTCCAAGATGGTATCGAAGAAGGCCTTCTGTTGAGCGCTGAAGGCCACTTGGGCTGCCTCCATCTTGCTCTCTAAGATGATTTTCTCTTTTTCTGTTAGAGCAAGGTGGCACGCCAGTGTATTCACCCTCTTCTCGTTGTGCACGGCCCACTCCTCTTCCCTTTTGTTCATTACTTCCAGGCCCTCCCCCTGTCTTAAGGTCAGCATCATGATTTTCTATCCATAATCCTCTAGTTCCCTAACTAGCCTCTCTTATTCTTCTCATTCAGAGGTCAACTCATCTGTTAGGCGCTTGAGCTCCTTCTCCTGCTCCTCCATGCCTCGTTGCCTTTCTTCATCTCTGGCATTCAGCTCCACCCCGAGTGCATCCACCTCAGCAGCTTTCGCAGCAACATCCTGGTACTGCACTATTAGGAGCTTGTGCCCTCTTTGCATGCTTACTAACTCTTGCGTCTCATTTTCAAGTAGCTGCCTCCAATGTTCCTCCCTCTTATCCCTAGCCTTTAGTTCTTGTTTCAGATCTGAAATCTCGAGCTACTGCAAGGCTATCATTCTTGTCTTGTCCAGTTGGAAGGCGGCCACGGTTTCCTTCTCGGCTGCTGCCAACTCAGCCATGGCTATTTTGTGTTCCTCCTTCACTCTCTCCAATTGGGAGAGCAACTCGGCGACGTATTCATCGTAATTAGCCGGTGGCATCATCATTCCATGAATGGGCGAGGTGGAGGCTTCGACTTTTTGCTTTTTGGGCTCTTGCCTGGATTCTGTATCTGTGGCTGGCCTTTTCTGTCCTGTGGCCGTAGTCTCCATGCTCTACCCTTGGCCCATTTCTTTGTTGATAAAATACTACATCCACGCCACGAAATTTGACACGTCTATGCTAGTGGGGATGGTGGGGGTGACGGTGGTGAGTTCCGTGAGAGGTACCAGGAGGGTAGGGATCGGATGGAGTGGGGCCTTGCCTTTGCCTTCGGAGACTGGAGGTGGCACGAACTCTGGCACCTGCGTGCTGGATCCTGGCCCCTCTTCTCTGCATGGGCTCAGGTTCCTTAGCTCGTCTGCTCGGCACTGCTGTTTGATGGACTATCGGGTGGCCTCAGCCCGGTCCTCCTCCTCCTTCCTTCGCAGCTCCTCTTCTTCCTCCGCTTTTCTCTTCCTTTCCTCCTGCCTTTTCTTCTACTCCTCTTGTTTTTTCCCTTTCTGTTCTTTTTCCCTCCTTTTCTCCACTTCAGCTTCTTGTTTTGACGCTTTCTTGGCTTTCTGTAACTCCTCTTTTTCCCTCTGCTCCTCCTGCCTCTTTGTTCTCTTCCTCTCCTTTGCTTCTTTCAGGGATTCCTTCTTTGCCCTTTCCAAGTCTTCCCTTTCTTTCTTCCTGCCTTCATCACTCTTCTTCTTCCCCTGCGCCGCCTTTTTCTTTGTTGTCCTGATTGTCTTCTTACTAGTTTGTCCCTCCCCTTCTTCTTCTATTTCCGTTTTGTCGGTGGACCTGTCTTTGTCCTGTTGAGGGGGCGACTTCTTTAGCATTTCTCCTTCTCCCTCTTCCGGCTCCTGTGCTGCCTTTACCGCCTCCTGAATGAGTGCACTCAAGACTCCTCCGTAACCGATGAAAGAGGCCTTGGAGGAGGCTTTCTTCCTTTCCGTCACCTTAGAATTTGAAGCAAGTATCAATGACAAGCTAATGGAGGTGATCGCAGTATGGACATTGTTGGTTTTAACTATACTCATGTCAAGAGTAGCAAAAGATGTGGCCATACCAAAGAAGACACTTACTGGAATTAGTATTACCGGTCAAAAGGGAAGGCAAGTACTTATATATTCAAATCCAAATTTTGGAGAGAGCTCCTATTAGTGCATGGATAATGGAATTTCTCATGAAGGGGAAGTACTCATGGGCAATTACACTACAACAGAAACGAGGCATAGACGCCCAAAGTCGGGCACATCTATCAGAGCGTCTATAAATGCGTGTAAACGTGCGTGTAAATAGACGCGAATTTTGCGTCTATATATCCGCGCAAATAGACGCGCTATCAGACGCACAATTATTTAACCACCTAAAATTAACAATTCACATAATTGAAAAACCAAAGTTAATAATTATTTAACCACCTGAAATTGATTCTTGAGCATGCACATGTGCACATGATAAAAACCATAGAATTAAGAATATGCATTGAATCATTGAATTAAAAAAATAGAGTTAATAATTACTTTTTCATTACTCTCTAATGAATGGCAGTTCCTCCAGTTGACAAGCCTGATATAAGTAATTAGCGGCAAGTGACAGAAACCTTACAATTAGTAGCAAGCATTGCAATATTTATCTCGTAATTTCTCTATGTACTTGAAGATGATAAAAGATACTTCCTTTTTATTATGGAAAATTCAATGCTTGCTTTAAAATTGACTATTGATTCTTGAATATGCACGTGTGCGCATGATAAAAAGCATAGAATTAGGAATATACATATATTGAATCAATAAGCAAATTAAGTATGTTACAGTGAATGATCCATCTCATCTTCAATGAGATTAGCCCTTGCTAAACTATCTACTTCTAGGTCTATGTTACCAAGAGGTAACGAAACAAATAAGTCTATCCCACTATTAGATGCGTTGCTATATTGCTCAATAACTTCATCAATATTATCGACAATCACATTATTGTCTTCTTCTACGTTTCCTTGAACATCATCGCAAGGTTCATCTTGTACTATATCACGCATATCATCCATTATGGTGTCATCATGCACATCATCATTATTTGTTGGATTGTCATCTGCTATCTCCATGTCGGTAATATTACCATATATTGGTTTTGAACGATTAGATATAGGGATGACATACCACCATCGGTTATTGTTTACCATTGGATGATAGAAAACAAAAGTAAAAAACTTAAGTACTTATTATATTGTGTATATATATCACATGTATACATATAAAAAAATTAGCCTTTGCATATATACATACTCGCATTGTTGAGGTAGTACTAATGTGTCATTCTTGTTTTGGTAAAATTTTGTAGAGTCAATGATTACAAAACCACTTGGATGAAGTCCGATTGTGCAATGCTCACCATTTGTTACCACTTCTTTAAACTACTTCACATCCAGTACATATATAAAGAATCGTCTGAAGTCAAGCTTCAGAATATCTTAGATCAAGCCACAATAACCTTCCATGGTACCATTGGTAGCCTCGAAGTGAGCAAGGACACCACAATCTTGGGTATTTCTCTTTTCATCTATACATTGAGTTCGAAGATGTTTACCCTCACACCAAAGTGCATTGAATAATGTGCACTAGTAGTAAAAGATAAAAGATCAAACATATCAATTATTTATATAAAATAAAACTTATAGAAACAAATTAATTGATAGTATGTCTCACCTTTGATAAGAAACCTCGTGCGTATTCCCACTCTTCTTAAGATATATTAATTTCCTTCTCTTTTTCCATTCTCTCCATTTCCTCATGTAACCAATCTATGTCAATATGACGTGGGAGCACATTTAGATGATCTGGAAATGAGACATTACGTCCATATCTAGTGCAAAATTCTTGTCTTTCACTTTTTGTTCTTGCCCTTGCTTCATTATATAGTGTCACCCATTTGCTCATAACATCACTATTGAGCATACAAAAACTATTTAACTTACGAAGTTCTTCTTATATTAGCACTTTACTCATTCCTTTTCCTTGAGGTACTATAGAGGTCATCCTCAAGTCTTCATCATCTTTCCATAGTTGTGGTTGAGAAGGATCCACTTCAGCAAGATATTTAGAGATATAAACAAGGGATGATTGCACTAACCAACCCTCAGCCATGCTTCCCTCAGGCCGTGCTTTTTGCCTCACAAAATCTTTCAAGGTTTTCATGAAGCGCTCAAGAAAAAACATCCACCTTACATGAACTTCCCCACAAAGTGCGATCTCATCAATAAAATGTACGAGTAAATGTAATTGAGTAGTCAAAATGAATCAAGGAAAAATTTCCTCCACCAAACAAACCACCTCAATAGATAATACTCGAGCATCTTGCAATATGTTTGGATCAATTTCCTTCGAGCTCACGTATTTGTCAAGATGTATTTGAGAATTGTTTATTTTTGTGTAGAAATTCAAAGATATATAATGAAAAAATACAATGTATACACACCTCACAAGCTCTCCCATCTTGTAAATGATATCACGTACATCTTTGGAGGCACAATGGGATATGCTAGTAGGAAGTATGAACTGAATGTAAACAATATTCATAGATGCAAATGATTAGTTGAGGAAAAGGTCATCATACCCCAAAGTTTACACATAGTTACGCCAATAATTACTATATTCATGGTTAGAGATACCCTTACTTGAATCATTTTGTGCCAATCGTGGGACTTCAAACCAGATAGTTGCTCCATACCTCTTTTCTTTTTCTTTATGAAGGCTCCCTTGAGACATCTCATACATCCTGTGGATGTTCGAAAGCTATATATTTGTTCCTTCATTATTTTTTCCTCGTTCTTTGACAATATCCAAGGTGCATGGGGTAGCTCAATCTTTCCTCTAGGTCCAATTCGTGGCCAGGCTCATCTCATGCGGCCAATGTTACGTAAAATCCTCCCTTACATTAACTGAATCGCGAGCCCCTATCAAGTGATCCCATAATGTAGATACAACATTTTTGAATATGTGTATGGGGTCCAACAAGTGATTGATCTTGAGTTCAGTCCAGTATGGAAGACGAAAGAATATAGAGAATCTAACAAACAAACAATATATTAGGTAAACATTTCATCATGCTAAATACTTTAAAGTCAATCGAGAGAAATGCACTTCTTATCGACTCATGCCATGTGGAGGGTGGCTGTCGGCATTAATCCATCTCTCCTTTCAATCTCGAATGGTTAGAGATTGTGGAGTCATTCCATTAGTAGCGAGAACATATTTGGGATGGTCAATAGAAAGAAATCGATGATGATTGTCGTAGATAACCTTCTTTAAACGTGCGGGCCTAGAGGAAACTAGAGAGGGACCGCAAATAGGACATGCATGATATCCTGACGTGGTTAAACCTAAAAAAATAAGTGAATTAATAAAATGCAATTGATTCAAGTTTTGAATTTCAAATATAGAGTTATATACATGTACTTGAACACTCTCCGTATCCTGGAAAGTCGTGCATGGTCCACAACAATATGGCCTTCAATGTGAAATCTCTAGAGGATGCAGATGCACTTGTATCTTGCACTTCAATACCTTCCCATAACATTTCTAACTCTTCAATCAAAGGCTCTAAGTGTCCATGTTTTTTACCTTGTGCTTTCCAGGAATGAGAAGGGACAACATCACATATCCCTTTTTAATTGCCATGGATGGAGGAATATTATAGTTTACCAATACCACTGGCCATACACTGTATAATGTGCTTTTGATGCCAAATGGATTGATTCCATCCATACCTAAACCAAATCTCAAATTTCTTGGCTCTTCTTTGAAAACGGGCCACAAATTATCTATATGTTGCCATGCGGATGTGTCTGTAGGGATCCTCCATTTTCCATCACTTGAACGATGACTAGCATGCCATGACATGAGCTTTCCAATAGACTTACACTTGAACATAAGTTTTATACGTGGAACAATCGGAAAATGTCGCAAAACCTTACGAGGCAGATCCATTGACTTCATCTCCACTTCGTATCTTGATTCGCCACAAACAGGACACTCTCGTGCGAACTCATGAATCCCACGAAATAAGACACAATCATTGACACATGCATGGATCTTGACATAATCGAGGCCTCCCAGAGATGTCAAGTAATGTCTTGCTTGCTCTCTCTTAGTTGCCAATTTGTTTCCTTTTGAAAGCATTTGTGATAATAACCTACATATACTTTAAAAGTGAGTTAAAAAACCACCAAAATATATTTCTGTCTGATTTCAAAATAGAGAGGTTAACAATTAATATTATGATTCATATATAAGCCAAACTGAATTGATACCTACTTCAATAACGCATCCAAACTGATATTACTCCATCCATAAATTGTTTGCAAGTTAAGTATCTCGAGGGACGCACGAAGAACGGAGTACGTACAACCTTCATACAACAGAGTAGATGATGCTACATATAGTGGATCATTTGGCTTCGTAGAGTGACCTTCTCCCTGAACCGATTGTGAAAATAGATGGTGTACCATATTGTCCAAAATCTCATCCTCTACGACTTGATGGGGCATTTCATGAGGGCTACTATCATGGTCGTCAGTCTCTACTCTTCTTGAAGACTCTGCCTCCTCGCGTTGACGTTTTGCAGCCTCTTGATGCCCGTGAGGGAGCATCTAAGAATGTGGCACTGCATCCTGCTCAACCACAAAAGGGACTTTCATGTACGTTGATATATAATTCCCATAACATAGACTAGCAATCTTAGTAGTAGAAAAAAACAATGAATACTGGTGATTTTTCTTGGTCCCATTCTCCATACAAGCTGGGGTGTGATATTGCAATTCGACGTGCTCGAAAAATACACCCTCGACAACGATCACACATGCATCTAATTTTTCGTCGTAGCCATGCATCTCAATTATGAAGACGCAATGTTTCATCCTCACTTGAGGATGTGCTCATTGACTCACCAACTTGCACTGCACTAGGTGATAACGACGTCGACATGATTAGACCTAATTCATGAAAATATCAAAATATTTGTCATTCATATATTTACATAAGATCTTAATTTTAAATACACAAAAATCATCATCTTAAAACTTATCTTAACTTATCAAAACTTAAGAAGAATTCACTATCAAAACTTATCTTAAAAACAAAAAATTATGATAAATCCCAAATGCACATCTAAATCCGTGTCTACCTACGCGTCTATTTGCGCGTTTATATTCGCGTCTATCTGAACAATAGACACACATATACACGCGAAAATACATGCACACGTCAAAATTCAAACCATACTTAAATCATTTCTTTTCAAACTGCACCTTTCCTTTCCTGCGTTTTTTGTGGTTCTAAAGCTTGAGTTTAGCTTACATGAAGTCTCTTCATGCCTCACCTAGTCTCTTCATGCCTCACCTCCTCATGACTCACCTCTTCTTTCATTTCAAACACACAAGAAGGGAAAAAGGAAAGCCAAGGAGAGGAAGAAAGAGAGAACAAGAAAGAGGAGAACAAGAAGAAGCAGCAAGCAAGCAAACAAGCATCAAGGGAGGATAACTTACCAAGGAGAGGAAGAAGGAGAAGGAGAAGCGCCACCACCCGCCACACCAAACACCCAAGGTGAGTCTCTCTCTCTTTGTTTCTCTCTTCCTCTCTCTGCTCTCTCTGTGTATTTACGATTTTTGATTCCATTATAATGTATTGCATTATGTAAATCGTCAATGGCTGTCGTCGGCCTAAAATTGGCCGACCCAGCACGTCTGCTAGCGCGTCTACATCTTAGTGTAGACGCGGACATAGACGCACAAAAATGTCTTCTCTCAGAGCGTCTTAGAGCGCGTGTGCTGGCGCGTGTGCTTTGCAATGTACACGCGATGATACACGCGCTGCACAGAAGGTTGACCTACAGTCTACACGTGATTTTAGACGTGCATTGACCTGGGATGCGCATCTGGCAGCGCATCTGTGCTGCACCTTAGATGCGCAAATAGACGCGCTGGACAGAAGATGAACAGCAATGTTATGTCAAAGGCTTAAAAACTGCAATGTAGTGTTTTTGTATGCAATAGGAAAGCTATGCTACAATTTAGGACACCCTAGTCATAGTCTTTTATAAATTTTCCTATATTCAAGTTTATAAGGCTACAATCAATAATAAATACTTTTGAGCAAGGTCCTATTGCGTGACATCACCTAGAGCAAAATCTTGTTGCGTGGTATTGATTAACTCCTAAATAGAAGTCTAGTTAGATCTAAAAGTGACAAATGAGGAAATTGTATACTTTTTTACACATTTATACAAACATTACATTCTTTACATAAAGTGAGATTGAAAATTGTGTGTTCTACATGTGGATCTCATGAATTAGAGCCCTCACCTATGCATATAGGCCTCAATGTGCCCTCTAGTCTATGGATAGTCACCTCCACCCCTCATCCATGAGTTGCTTGTACTGCACAATATCCTCCTATATTTTTTGTGTGCAAATAAATTTGTCTTTTTCCTATGTTTTTTTGCAGATGTCGTATCCTGGTTCATCTAGCAATGATCCAGATGTGGATCGCATGAATGATACATTGGCCTCCTTTGGCAGGGGGTCAATGCATTTTTTGGAGGTTTTTCTAATAGGGAAGACTTCATGGGAGAGATGACCAGACACCTTTGCCGCTCTCCCACAGCGGATGAGTTGTTCAATGTCATGTCTGGGACGCCTCTAGCGTCTTTGCCTGGCACTACTTTCCAGGCTCCATACGCAGGTACTCCACATATAGGTACTCCATATGCAGGTAATCCATATGTAGGTACTCCATATGCAAGTACTCCATTTGCAGGTACTCCACATGCTCCACGTGCATCAGCTAAAGCACAAGCATCTAAAGAAGCACGTGCATCTGCAGAAGCTCGTGCGTCTAGCGAGGCAGAGGGCAGTCGACAGAGAGGGAGGAGGGAGAGTCGAGGGGGAGGACGAGGGTTGTGTGGGGGTTGCCTAGGAGGTGGCGAGCGATCACCCTCACCAGTAGATCATGTAGAGGAGGTTGTATGCCATTACTATAGAGTTACAGATGCCGGTGGCATCTTTCATGATGATGAGGGAAGGGATGTAATGGCGTACATGAGGAGCGTCGTGCATGCAACGTATAAAGATTGTTTCATTACCTTCAAAAATCAGAAAAGCGGCTTGTGGCAGGAGATGTTGAGGGCAGTCCATAGGAGGTACCCAAATCGTGAGGGTCAGCGATTCTCAGATAATTGGGGTCGTACAAAAGTGAGGGATATGCTTCACAACAAAAGATCCCACCTCATGACACGGGCCATGGACTCACTGCGGAGGCTGGAGGAGGGGCGTGGAGCCTACAACCAACCACCTATGTGCCATCGCATAGAGTGGAAGAAAGCCAAGAAGAAAGCAGCTGAGAAAGTGAAGAGTCGCCAGCACGCAAAGGCGCAACGGATCCAAATGGAAACAATGGGATCGTCGCATTATGGATCCGGCGCAGAGAGTCGTGGGAGGCAAAGTTTGTAAGTATATTTTGATTTTTAGTTTTTCTAAGTTTATATTTCTTTAAATTCTTTATATATTTTAGTCTAACATATTGTGACGTCTAATTGTTTGTATATCTCTAAATGTTTTGCAGACTACCATCGTTGGTAGGACACCTACCCCTAGAGAGGTAGGTTACCATCGAGGCCATAACCGCGCAGCAACATGGCTTCACTTTTATGAGGAGGGTCTCATCATTGAGGACCAATACAACTGGGCCATGAGGATTCGACAGCCAGAGGAGGTATGCTTTTCTTACTTTCCTATTAAAAGTATAACTAATTATAACTTTTTCTCCACCTTGTCTATGTAAGCAACCCTGATCTTTTGTGTGTGTAGGCAAACCCGAATGTGGAGCACAGCGAGGAGGGGGATAGCGACGCTAGTAGCCATGGTGGTACTAGTGAGGATGTTTCCTCTTCAGATTCGTAGAGGAGCACCATACCTCCTCATGAGGCCTTCTTTTCTTGTATATGTATGATATCTCTTTGAGCCTACTTCTTGCGGCCACGCTTTAGGTCGCAAGCACTCAAAACTTCCATTGTAAATGCTTTGATATATAATGAATACATGGACTTTTACTTTCAATGCTCGTGCCCATAAGATACATTGTCTTTTTTCCAAATACACAATCTGATGTATGGGAGGGGGAAAAAAAAACCAGAGAGCATGTGGTTGCAACCACATGCTCTCTGGTTTTTTTTTCCAGTTTTGTTTTGCTCGTCTATCAGCGCATCTAAATTGCAGGTAATTCGTGTTTATTTGCGCGTCTATAATGCAGACTACACGCGCTTATACACGCGCTGAATAATTCAAATTAAAAAATAAAATTAAATATCTTTTTTTTTTAAATGGCATTTTTTGTTTTCCGTTCGCGTCTATCAGTGCTTGTAAAAGCACGTCTAAAAGCATGTCTATATGCACGTGTATATGTGCATCTATTGCACGTCTATTTGTGCATGTAAATTCGTCGATACATGCGATTATAGACACAGAATGATAGACGCACAAATAGATGGGCGGATAGACGCACCCGTAAGTTTTTCTCTCTATTCAAAAATCGCATCTAAATGTGCGCGTATGAGGCTTTTTTGTTGTAGTGTTAGTTTTTGA
Source organism: Lygodium microphyllum (assembly GCF_053477565.2). Taxonomy (NCBI): domain Eukaryota; kingdom Viridiplantae; phylum Streptophyta; class Polypodiopsida; order Schizaeales; family Lygodiaceae; genus Lygodium; species Lygodium microphyllum. Next base: position 101,942,490 of record NC_141144.1, read on the forward strand.
AGAGAGTTCATTGGTGACATTGATGTCATGGTGATATCATCGCTAAAGGCATTCAACGCTGATTTGACGGAGAATGATGGCATACTTATGAGGTGAAGAAGCTGCCATGAATCGTGGCCAGCAAGGAATTTGTTGTTGAATGAAAGATGCAACGTGATCATAATGGAAGGCTCTCCTCTTATTATTCGGACCAGAAAAGCAGTAATGATATTATGGAGGGACGATTTTGTTGTAGCTATTTAACACGAGGCAATTTACAAATTTTCTTATGGGGATATTTACGAGTTTATCATGAAATGAAATAAGGATGCTTAGAGTTTGTCAAATAGTTGGTGCAGAAGGAAGAGACCGTGCAAATGAAAAAGGAGCTCATTCGCAAATACTGAAGCAATGAATATTTCAAAATATCAATAAATGCAAGGCATGTGACAATGTATTGAGACACGGACATGGTAGCTTGTGAGCAATGATGGCGACTATTTCTTGCAAGTAGGATGAGGACGTTCATGATGACAAGGTGGCAGCATTTTTGAAATGTAGGAGGCTTGATAAATAGCTATATGCTTTATCAAAAGCCTTAAGGATTTTAACTTTGGCAAAAACTACTAGGCTTTTAGCCTTAGGGAAAGTAAAAGCATGAAAGGCTTGATGTTTTTGGAAAGCATAGCTAACGTGTGGCTATTAGAGAAAAACTATAAAAGCAAGATGTGAGAAGTTTCTAAGATATACCCTATTTCATGAAAAGGTTCTCGAATCTTGATAAGAATCTTCTTGTGTAAGTGGAGGTCTTTGGTGATCCTATTCTTTGTAGAGGCTTCTTGAGAGAGGCTTCTTGATTCTTATAAAGGCTTCTTGAAAGAGGCTTCCTGAATCTTTATAGAGGCTTCTTGAATCTTAATAAGAGATCTTTGCTTTACCCTACTTCTTCTTGAAAATTTTCTTACAAATTGTTCTTGGGACAAGTGATTTTTGTAAAGGAGGGCTTCCATCAAAGTCCTTGCGATGAGCGACTTTCACGAACTCTTGTACGTTTTTCATGTGACATCTGGTGAACCCGACATGAAAGCATTGCTTCTAATCATCAAGATGGAAGATCCACCTTCTTCATCGACTACTTCTTTCTTTTCGACATGGATGAGATGAAGAATTTGTTACAAATTCTTTCTTGACAGAAAATTCCGCCCTCAAGTTCGCAGTGGTAGACGTGCAGTGTCATGACATCCACCCCCTCCAAACCTGCACATCCTCCAGATGGGCCACAACTACCCATCCTCATCACCGCCAAGCTCAACGGTTAATGCTATCTCTTCATCTTCTGCAAAATCATCTTCAATGTCCATACCTTCATCTTCATCCTCTCCTGGCTCAAGTCCATCGTAATTTGCATCATCCACTCCTCGACTACATAAGCTCTACCATCTCTTCTCTTGAAGAGTTCGATTCTCTTCCTTGCAATCGAAATCCGCAAGGCCGTACCATCAAGCTTTGCTAAAGAATATGTAGCATTGTCATGGACATGCTGCACTAAGTAGGGCCCCAACCATCGTCTAGAAATCTTGCGGATAGCACTATACTGGTTGTCTAGACTGGTGTCATAGACCAACACCCAATCTCCCTCTTTTATCTCTTTAGGCCTCAATCTGTGTCTACTAGCAAAGTGGTTGTTGTGAATTCTGGTCTCTTTGAGCTTTAGAATCGCTTTCTCAATATCTTTAGGTCTTCTTTCCAAGTGATGAATATGAGGACCCAAAAGATCTTACCTAGTCATCTCTTCTTGTTGCCATGGTTAAGCACTCCAAGTAAGTGTGCACATTTCTATAGGCATGACTGGCTTCTGTCCATACATTAATTCAGTTGGCATATATCTTGCAGTCACACTGTGAGTAGTGCTATCAGCCCATAAGGCATAATGCAACAACCTAGGCCACTCTCGAATCCGTCCATTGCATGCTTTAGCCAAGGCGCGCGTTCACAATTGGTGGATGGCCACTTTTTCTCTTCCCGTTACCTTCTGAATTATATGCCGAAGTTTAGGCAAGTTTAATGCCAAGGTGGGAGAAAAACTCTCTAGCCTCATCAGCATCCAACTCACCTCTATCTGCAGTAACTTTCCCAATACATCCATACTTGCAAAAAAAATCCTCCAATAGAAATTTAAAAACCAATGAGGTAGACTTTGTTCGTAATGCTCTTTCTTCTACTTGATTTGTGAGATCTTCTCGTGCCAAAACAATATAGCGCATTTGTTATAAACCAACATGCATAGTAATCAAATCAAGAACCCACCTGTGATGAATACATAGTGGGTAGGTAGGGTGAAGCTCATCTCTATGCCTCACTGAAGAGAAAAACTGACAACTAGGGCACGTCTCAACAAACTGTGAGATATCTTTGTACATTCCTTGTTCATGTCTGCATAGCATCTATTCAAAACATCTTACATCTTCATAAAGTAGAAAACCTTCAGTCCCAATCTTCTTCTCTTTCAATGTCTCGGCTGAAAACTTATGTCCAATGCCTACACGATCTCGCAAAGGAGGTTGCATAGCAGCTCTTCTAATCATTTCATCACTGTCCAAAGGTAGCGATCCTGCAACTGGTCGAGTCTTCTTGTCAATTGTCTTATATTTTGTCTAAACTCTGGCTTCATTGCTACAACCTGTAGATTTCTCCTCATGATGAGAAAACTATGGTAAGCACAAATTTTGCTATGTATAAACAGCTACACCCAAATCTTTTTGCTGAAATATGTCAGCACAAGGAATACTTTTTGTTGAGAATCCTCAACACCTAAATTCTTTTAAAGCATGAAATCAACAATCTCACAATACATCGCCAAAGAATGAACGTGTAAGATATATGACATCTCTTGATTGTTAGAATTTAGGAAAACCAAAAATTCTTCCATGGTATCTGAGCATGAAAGACCATCATAGAAACCATCTATCCGGTCTTCTTCCTGCAAAACAGTTGCAATCATTAATTCTTTTTCTTTTCTTTTTACGTACTTCCTGGCAGCTCTAGGCCTATCTAAAATATGCTGAAAACACAAAGTACTTTCAGTGGGTACACCATAAACACATGAGGAAAAACTACCGCTGCCAGGAGGCGAGAGCTTCCCCTGACTCATACCACCATCATCTCGCAAGCCAGTGGTACCTAGCAAAAATCTGGCTCTCCTGCTGGAAGAGGGGAATCCCTCAAAGAATCTTTATTCCGCTGATGATTAATACAAATAGTCATGAACTGAACATCTCTCTTCCCATCCTTGCTTCAAATATGTGCATAAGCAGATCCATCATCCAGAACTTTAGTCTCCATCCGAGAGTCAGCAATAAGTGGCTATCCCAAAATAATAGAATAAGAATAAGAGTTTTGTACAAAGAAGTGATAGGACTCACCCACATATTCAATGGAAATCTTCAGATTTGGGCAAGCATCATATAAATCCCCTACAATGTTGTTGGCCGCATGCATGCGCCCACCATGATCAATATCAACTGGCCATCTACCAGTGTCATATAATCCTCGCATAATTACATTAATCTTAGAACCATGATCCAAAAGTGCAATGCAAGAAGTTTCAATCTCACTAAGCTTGACAATAGTTTCCATAGTCGCACGAGCCTCGTAACTTCAAGAAAAATGGCTTCAAGGTACCAATCTAGGCGCATCTTGGCTCTCATCATACTACACGGGCTGAAGAAAAGAATGAAGAGACTTCTTAGACTGCATACATAGAGATCCTTCTGTAGATCCCTCGTCAACCTCCTCAGTTTTTAATCCATAGAGAATATCCTCTACAATAGCTAAAACCTCTTGATCGATCATATCTTTCCATGGTTCTTCAATAATTTGACGCTTCCTTTTTAAGATGTCTATAATAACATCATGAAACTGTCTCTTGGAAATCCCCAAAACTTCTCCAAGTGTAAATTCAATCCTGCAATTAAGAATTCAATCTTCAAGTACCTTTTTCAAATCTTTGGAAGACTCGATGTCGGATAACAACTTGAATCCAGGTTGCTTCTTCAGCTTCGAATCCTTTAACTTTGGGGCCTTTTTTTCTTATTGCATCTTTGTCTTTTTGTCTTCTAATTCTCTACATGTAGGGAAGGTGAATGAAGGTTTCAACCTCCTCGCACAAATGGTGGGGCAGCTAAACCATGAGAAGTGTCGCATTGGTGAAAGCAATGTGACTTTCTTAGGGCATGTCGTAAGTGAGAGGGGTATTGAAGCGGATCCAAACAAAGGTAAGGTCCTATTGGCGGTACCATCACCATCTTCTGTGAAGCAACTAACCCTGTTTCATTCATAAGGTGCGATATATGGGGTGGTTCATTCATCTCTTCTCCCAATTAGTATTTCCACTACAAGAGTTGTCCCACTCTGAGGAGCTCCTGTGGAGTGACCAAAGCAAAAGGTGCTTTCACGAGGTGAAGAAGGCTCTTAGCACCCTTCCCATAATTTTACAGCCTTGCTAGGATCAAGAGTTTTCTTTCAACTTGAGTTTTGGGGAAGATGATCTAGCGGCAGCACTAATACAAAAGGATGCTAAAATTGGCCTAATGAGGCCAGTTTACTTTTCTAGCAAAGTAATGACAGCATTAGAATAAGGGTACATGATGGTGGAGGTGATGGTTTTGTCTCTAATGTTTGCTGTAAGAAAATTTTTTCCTTATCTTCTCCCTAGGCCGTTCACAGTGATCACCATAAAAGAGCATTTTCCCTGTGCCTTACAGCACATAGATGTTTCAGCCAGAATCGCTAAGTGGGTGATACAACTCCAAGAGTTTGTCTACACCTTCAAGATGGAGGACTCTACTCGGGCCTGCCTAGCTGATTTGTTGACCCATAGATGCCATCAAAAGAAGGAAAAAGAGAAGGAAAAGGTAAAAGAGGAGATACCAGTGGTTATCATAGCATAGCACAAGTGATCCTTCCCTTATGTGTTTGCTAGCTAGCCTTTTATTAAATGTATTCCTCCTCTCTTCAGCCTGCATGGTTGGAATAGTGTTGGACTGCTGCTTCTCTGTCTAACTCTAGCCTCTCTAGATCTAAGATCCTTTCCTCTAACTTCTTATCTTGACTCTTCTCTCAACCAGCCACTAAAACACGTAAGCTAGCCAATTCCACCTCTATAGGAAGCAAAGCCTCTTGGCCATAGATGAGGTGAAATGGAGTATAGCCAAGTGAGGTTCTGAATGATGTCCTGTAGGCCCAAAGAGTTGTACTCAATTTTTTATCCCAGTGCTTGGGGTACATGTGTACTTTCTTGGTATCTGTCTTACAAATCAGCCCATTCTGTTTTTTGACCAAACCATTACACTATGGGTAGTAGGGAGTAGAATGCCTGCGCTTGATTTTTAGCCTTTCCATTAGCTCCCCTACTAGATTGGCCCTAAAATAAGGACCCCGGTCAGAGATAATTTTCAAAGGTGTGCCAAACGTGCAACAAATGTTTTCAAACTCAAATTCCCCCACTTCTTGGGCTGTGATCCTACTAGTTGCTGAAGCCTCTGCCCACCTCGTCATGTTTTTCACACCCATTATGATGTATTCCTTGCCAGACTGAGTTCATGGAAGTGGCCCTATTGCATCAATCCCCCATTTCTCAAATGGGCTACATGTAGTTATGGGATTTTGTTCCTCATGCACTAGCTTCCTTTGTCTGGCCTTTTGGCAATCATCATAAGTGTGACACCAATGTTGTACATCTCTTGAGCAAAATGTTCGCCACAAACCCCCTCATGGTAGCTCTTAATCACATCCATAATCTCCTTTGCTATTGGCACCCTTCTAAGCACTCCATCCTTTCCTTTGCAATACAATACATCATTTATCAAGCGGTATTTAGTAACTTTAGTAGCGAGCCACCGTTTCTCACTCTTACTCGTATGTGTAGGTGCCTCACCATGCTCAAGAAAGGCACAAAATAGATTTGGGCTTTCTGTATCTTCCTCATGAGAGTTTTAGCTTCTCTCACTTTTACTGCTAAGTTATCATTTTTACAAGCCCAGATTCCTTTCATTTTCTTAACAATTAGCATAGAATCCCCAAAAACATTAAGTCGAGTGACACCATGTGAGAGACACCACCTCAAACCTAAAAGCGAGGCTTGATATTGTGCCTCATTGTTAGAATAGACATCCTCTAAGTTGATACCTTCTCCATAAAGTTTGTAACCTTTGGGACTGAACATAATAGAAAGGATGCTAAACTTATGTTCAAGTAGGAAGGTCCATTCATGGTCATAAAGAGATATCCAAATGGCAGCTATAAGCTAGGTGACATGGATGGGAGAGTTCACAAGACAAGGGTAAATGGATGGCGACTCAAGCCTTATTTTCAAAGAGACAAAGACACTTTGGAGTAGTCATGTTGATGAACAACCACCAATGAGGGGGTGCAGTCCTCCCTGCTCTATTGGACCATCATTAGCAAGCTAGAGGCATGAATGCCTCTAATCTAAGGGAAGGGCTAATGATCTGGGTTTTTTACAAACCGAATTTCTACCACAAAATTTGGCCAAAACCCCTATCAAGAGCCTTACCATATGACTTTGGGTTTACTCTTCAAGCACTAGGTATGCTACATTGCTTCTCCATTATGATAACTCCAGCAAATGGGGGGAACAAGTTCTTAGGAGAGATGTCAATGTAAAGGGTAAAAGGGATGGTTATCTTAGTGAAAATGGAAATGGATTACACCTAGGGGTTGAGTGAGTGCATAGATTTTTCAAAGAACTAGCCTTCAACTACACGTGGGTTCAACCTGCATCACTACGATTTGGAATCTATTGCCATCATTAGAAGACACCTCACCCTTGTAAAATATTACACGGCGCAGCGAGCAGAATCTGAGAAAGAGATAGAGAGTATACAATAGATAAGAGGAGAATCAGTAAATTCTTTAACTCCAAACAACTGATACAAAGATGGCTCTGCCACCCATGCGCTTCCACTGTGTGAAGCTTAGATGGTGATCTAGACAGAAGATAGGTGAAGAGCTTAAGGCTAGCTAGAACAACAACTCTGACTGGGTGAAAGATGAGTGATCGATGGCTGTGAAGGGGTTTAGCTTTTATAGCCCGCGAATATCGTTAGGTCGGCGCCGACCTACCATATGAGCCTCCACTAGTCCGCCAAGGAATATTCCAGGGAATATTCCCTTTACCATCGGGTCGGGGGCGCTGCCCCCGAACCCCCGTCAAGGGGGCCGCTGGTCCCCCTGGGACTCCCCAGCTAGGGGCCGCTTCCGCTTTCCCCGGACCCCACAATAGGGGCCCCTTTTAACTCCCTTACCCCGCAACTCGATGCAGTACGCCTCGAGTTGGTACCAGCTTAACCACTCTGTCTAACCCAAAGATTAAACCCACAACGGTCACCTTTTTGCCATCCGATCACATAGACCTCATTTGATATACAAGTCAGGACTCAACCAATGTCCGGGCTCACATTTGGCTTCTCCTCATAATGGGGCCCTTACAACTTTGAGCACCATGGATCATTGGTAGCACCTAATGAGGGTGGGGAATTGATCATATCTAACAACCCTAGTACACAAGTCAATATCCACATCATGATATCATTTGGATCTTACACAAAAGCTTACAAGCATAGACCCCTTCTGTCACATGCTTATATCTATTTATATATATATATAAAGAACTAAAGTTCCAAAAAAAATCGAATTTCAAAAAAACTTTCGAAAAAATCGAATTTCAAAAAAATTTCCACGTAGCCCGATTAGTTACGATCTGGTCTACAAAGTTGCAGAAGAAACGTTTTTCAGATTCTTCACCGATTTAAAGCTACGAAGGCGCAGACTGCTGGCTACATGCAATTTTCTTCTCTCTTTCACCACATCAACTTTCCATTCTATCCTTGTAAATATATTATAATAATGTGCTTTGGGCGCCACCCACCTCTTGTAATGTAGCTCCCTTTCTCTATTTTGTCTACCACCACCCTTGGCTTCTTATTGCATAATGACCAAGGTGGGGACTTATCCCATCCACTATTCTCCATATTTTCAAAGATGATATATATCATCTAGGATGATGTTAATCAAGAAAATTAGCTTAATCTAAGCTCTCATGGAGGCTATATAAGGAGCCCATGGAGATATAAAGAGGAGAATTACAATGACAAGTACATGAGAGCACTCTAGAATACCCTCATGCTAGTCCATCTCTTGCTAGTCCATCTCTTTGAGGTAAGCTTTGAGTGAGTTCTTTTATTATGTAGCATAATGGCAAGCTTCGTCTACCTCTTCTCCTAATGGTAAGCTTTCTCTATCTCTTCTCCTTTTGTCTCCCTCTCTTCTCATCTTCTCATTCCATGATTACATAATGGCAAGCTTCCTCTACCTCTTCTCCTCTTGTCTCGCTTTCCTCTCTCCTCTCTCTCTCTCTCTCATAGTCTAACATGGTGTCTAGTACATTTATTCTGTCTTGTGAAGTTGTGTCTTGGTTTTTTTTATTCTCTTCAAGAAAAGGGATGTCCTAGTCTATCCTCCCTTTGCCTAGGTGGTGGCCCTCTTTAGTTCTATAAGTGAGGATTGGAGGTTGGATGGGTAAGAGGCAACCCATTCATCTTTTCAACACTCATTAGTAAGAAATAAGTACACAAATCACTTGGTGCGCAAATAGGATGTCGTATGCGTACGTAGTGAGTGCCAAAAGGTTCCCAAGAACAAAGAACTCTACTTTAAGCTCAAAATTCAAGAGAATAGATGTTTACCACATGAAGCAAAAAGACCAATTGGGTACAATCTCCCCCGTGCCTTATGTGAGCACTCCACATACTACAGTACGAAGCTGATATTATTAGGTCGTCATACCTTGGAGGCAAGGCTATTGGACTGGGTGTCGCAGTCCACCAGCATCTGCTCCGACAGCGAGACCAGCTGCCCGCTGGCTATCTAGTGGGCTCCCTCCACCGCCACCACCGTCGAGAACGCCCAGCAGCTGCCGCACTGCCCCTGGTTCTTCACGCCCGTCACGGCCCCCTTCGCACGCCAGTCCACAGACGCCGGGAGCTCGTCGCCGCCGTCACCCGCCGCCTTGTCATTGCCGTACGGCCACCACCACCACGGGAACACGTCGGTTTCTTCCAGCCGTACCGCTGCCGTTGGCCGCCGGTGAAGGCCCCCGCCGACCCGCCCGCCCGCCCGCCCCAGGTTGTAGCGGGCCTTGAACTCCTCGTGCGTGAGATCCGCGTGATCGTTCAGGTCGAGCCAGTAATGATGCTTGCTAGCGCCGGCGGCCCGCCGCCTGTTGTGCTCGAAGATGCGGCGAAAGTTGTCACAGAATATCGCGAAGCGCTGTAGCTTCTCGAAGGACCGAGAACCCTCGGCGGCCTCCCTGTCGTACTCGCGGGGGTGCTTCTCTAGCCACCCCAGAAACAGGGCCGACAGCTGTTCCGGCGGCGGGAAGCTATCCTCCCCGGCGTATTCGTCGTGCAGCGCTGCCGAGTACTGCAGCGTCGACACACCGTCGCTCAGTGCAGACAAGTTAAGCAGCACCGCAGCACAAGCGCACGATAAGAAGAAGCTGCTGATGGCAGGGCGATTATGAGTCAAAGGCGCCATAGACATTATAAGCAGCAGCTATTTGATAATTTCCTGGTCCGGAGTACTGCTGTGTGAGATCAGATCTAGAGCGCCTTGTATGCGAATGCAGAATGGTCATCAGGCCTCTTCCTTTATATATGTTGCTCCAAGAAGAGATCATGTACAGGGGGACGACGAGCTGAGAGGAGAGGACACGACAGGAGGGTGGAGTTGATCGCTTGAAGCAACGTCGACGTGAATGCTTCAAGTTCATTTTGGCCGTATTTTGCTTAAGCTGGCCCATAAAAAAGTTTGCTTGAAGCGTAATTGGTATCCCGCCATATCGGACGCATTCCTCGCTATTTTGATATACTAGGTACACCATAACTCAAAATCTCGCGAGCTTAGACAATACGATTCTCCAACCTGTAATACTTCCAACGTTGCAACTTTTCCGTCTTTTCTTGAATTGAAACCTTGCAATTAACATTGACTTTATTATCAATCGTGTCCCACATTAAAAATGAACGATAATTTTGCACAAGATTGGTAAACGAAAGGTTATGGCAAAGCGCAAACATTATAAGATTGCTAAAAATCAAGGTTGCCAAAAAGTGCATGGTTGCTCTAGATCAGATATTGCTTCAGCTCTCATTTGAGTTATCTACAACAGGGTTTCACATTGGGGCAATCTTAAGCCTACATTAAGCTTATTTGAGGGAATATTTAACTCACTATTCAAGGCTAGAAATACAAACACGTTTTTTCAGTTATAGCCACTTTCAAATGCTTGTGGTCGCTCAATCACTCCTCGACATTGGACAAAGGCTTTGCTATTGTTTACCATTCCTCCAGCATTGACCATTAACATCGAGCATTGGTTTTACGAGTCATTGTTCCTCAGCTATTAACTGTGCAAATAGGACACCATGTTGTAATAAAAGAAGGACAACCATATCTTCAATGTTTGGAGCTCATATATGCTTCACTGTGTCGTGATGCTGCTCATCCACCATTGGGAAGTCACTTTGGAGTGTTTTGATGAGTCTCATCAAGTCCCTTGCATGAAAATAATTCAAGCACACAAAATCTCTCTCTTAACATGTTAGAGTTGGATCTCTCGGGCATGATAAGGCCATTTAGGATCTTAGAGAAGGTTATCTTGAATAGCATATTTCTACTAGGTTACATTGCATAGTAGGAAGATAAATGGAGATTATTATCAAGAGAGCATTGGTAGCTGCTATAAAGGAAAAAATTTGAAGGAAGTATCAATGACAAGCTAATGGAGGTGATCCCAGTATGGACATTGTTGGTTTTAACTATACTCATGTCAAGAGTAGCAAAAGATGTGCCCATATCAAAGAAGACACTTATTGGAATTAGTATTACCGGTCAAAAGGGAAGGCAAGTACTTATATATTCAAATCCAAATTTTGGAGAAAGCTCCTATTAGTGCATGGATAATGGAATTTCTAATGAAGGGGAACTACTCATGGGCAATTAGTTTTTGAAGAGAGTTCATTGGTGACATTGATGTCATGGTGATATCATCGCTAAAGGCATTCAGCGCTGATTTGACGGAGAATGATGGCATACTTATGAGGTGAAGAAGCTGCCATGAATCGTGGCCAGCAAGGAATTTGTTGTTGAATGAAAGATGCAACATGATCATAATGGAAGGCTCTCCTCTTATTATTCGGACCAGAAAAGCAGGAATGATATTATGGAGGCACGATTGTGTTGTAGCTATTTAACACGAGGCAATTTAAAAATTTTCTTATGGGGATATTTAAGTGTTTATCATGCAATGAAATAAGGATGCTTAGAGTTTGTCAAATAGTTGGTGCAGAAGGAAGAGACCATGCAAATGAAAAAGGAGCTCGTTCGCAAATACTGAAGCAATGAATATTTCAAAATATCAATAAATGCAAGGCACATGACAATGTATTGAGACACGGACATGGTAGCTTGTGAGCAATGATGGCCACTATTTCTTGCAGGTAGGATGAGGACGTTCATGATGACAAGGTGGCAGCATTTTTGAAATGTAGGAGGCTTGATTACACTACAACAAAAACGAGGCATAGATGTGCATGTTAGACGCGCAAAGTCGGGCGTGTTTATCGTTGCGTCTATATGAGCGTGTAAATAGACGCGAATTTTACGTCCATATATCCGCGTAAATAGACGCTAATATAGACGCACCTTTAGACGCGTAATTATTTAACCACCTAAAATTGATTCTTGAGTATGCAGGTGTGCGCATGATAAAAACCATAAAATTAAGAATACACATTGAATCATTGAATAAAAGAACTAGAGTTAATAATTATTTTTACATTGCTCTCTAATGAATTGCAGTTCCTCTAGTTGACAAGCTTGATATAAGTAATTAGCGGCAAGCGACAGAAACCTTATTATATAATTAGTAGCAAGCATTGCAATATGTATCTCGTAATTTCTCTACTTGAAGATGATAAAAATTCAGGGGATAACATCTTCCTCTGTTATATCCGATAAGTTTGCAACATCTTTAACTCTTATGAAGGATTATGCTGGAGATAACAGTTTCAAGATCTTCAGTGAATAAAATCCCGTGGACATATTTCCACATTCATTGTCCAATTTCCCACGCAGTAACAAGTTCTGGACTGTTCTGTATTATAGTTATGGGTTTATGCTCTTACAAATACCCTGCACTATTCAGTTCAGAGACAAGTAGATAGACCAGACAGAGAAGTACAGGTGTGTGCTAAAAACAAAGTGAACACCAATATCCGTATAAAGGCATCCATAAGACTCCAGTGCTAGAAGGAGCCACACTGCCAAAATGAACAAAATGGTATTTGGCATGTTATCCAAGCTTTGCTACTTCACTTCCAATAAGGAAGTGGTCATGGCACAGAGGCAATGCCTCTTTCGCTCTTGATGCAAAATAAATCTGAGGCACCTCCAGCTCTACTGCCTTCATATCCACCAACCACGCGGTAAAGCCAACCGTGCACATTGTTGTTCCAAGCTGTCAAAGCCCTTGCACATTCACGTTCAGAATAGTGTCACTCTGAGCAACCAGAGGAGAATCAAAGCAAAAATTAAGCAGATCAACACAAAATTAAAGAGAGATTGGTTTCCCCAACACCTCTGTGGTGGATTTAGAATAGATATGTTGGCGTCCAGACCATTCCAATAATCCAAGAAATGTGCATCTTCGACACCAGCAACATTTCGAGCAATGGCACCACAGATTTCACAGATGCTGCCATGGCTGCAGTTACCAGTATCTACTATCATCGATTGGAGAGGCCTTCCTTCTTCTACTCATCATAATAGCCTTCTTTTCCTTTGTCTTTCTCATCCTCAAAGCTCGTCTCCCTCCATTGTCTTCTTCCAGCGTCGTCCGCTTAAACCCACACAAGGAGGGGGAAGTTTTCTCTGGACGTGTGACACACAGAGCCAGAGGTTCTCCAGAATCGCAGAATCATCGTTCTCTTTTACAGAATTTGCCTGTGCAGCCCACAGGGTCTGGCCCTCCTGTCTGCTTGAGCTGTTCCTTTTTCAATCTTAAGCATGATAATCAATGGGTCTTCAAAGTGCAAATCTTCAGTTACTGAAGCAGCCGGGTTCTCTTCATCGAGCTTTCATGGTTTTGTGGTCCACCATGATTGTTCTGGTTTGAAACTCCACACCTATAGTGGCTTTGGAGTCGAGAGTGAACTCATTCCTAGCGAAACGATTGAGAAGCTGCGACTTTCGACCGCTGAGTCACCAATCAGCACGACCTTGAACACGTAATCGATCTTCTGATTATAATCGCCAAACCCAGCCATCCTCCTTCAGCTTGGATTGCGCTACGATGGAGAGGAAAAACGCACCTAGAAGATCACTGGTGATTCCGCCAGACGGCAATGCTGAGAATCTCGCGAGGCCTAAACGGGCCCATGGAAACCCCGGAGGTGTAAGATAAGGCTGTGTGCGAGCTTCTGCTTCCTCTCTGCGTGTCGACTCCTCTCCTTCCCAGAATTCTGCGCCCAGTATTGTCTTCCTTTTTTCCCTTTTTTTTTAGACTCCTTGCTTTTCCCTCTTTCTTTTCGATTCAAAAAACTCCCTTTTCAAAAATAGCCATTTGCTTTTCTTCCTTTTTTAGACCCTGTTCCTCCTTCGAAATATAGGTTGAAGGATAAAAGAAAGCAAGCACTGTCATATGAGCACGGTCCAAACCAAACAGCACAAGCTTGCATAGTTCCCTCTTCATCCAATTAGGGGCGCACCATGACAAGTAGGGAGGAACAGATACAGGGATGATGTCCCAACTTCATTAAGTTTACCTACATGTATGGCATTCAAAACCAAACTGACTTCGTTCCCTTGTTCTGAAAGTCTGTCAAATACTTGATAAGCCTCATCCATTTGTAATTATTGGAAACATCCTCATAAAGCCCCATAATCGGCATATCTTGAAATAAGTGTAGCCCATGAGATTGCATCTCGGGTTACCAGTCTACCAAAATTCCTTATTCTTCTCCGTCTTCGGCATAGAATGAAAGAGCAAACATAACAACTAAGTATGTACAAAGTATTAAATTGCACACACAACTTTCGAGTGGTTTTCATACCTCGAATGCGCAGCAATACGACATCCACCCCCTCTAATCCTGCGCATCCTCCGGATGGGCCAACTACCCATGATCGTTATCATCAAGATCCACAAACAAATCAATCTCTTCGTTATGCATTTCCGGTAGATCAACAAGATTATCAGCCATATCATCTGTCTCTTCCATTAGAGTTTCTTGTCGTTGCTCTTCTCTTGAAAATTCTTCCAATGCATAATCCTCATCATCTCTTTTCTTGAAAATCTTGATTCTTTTTCCAGCAATAGGCACTCTAAGCACTGTTCCATCCAATTCTGTCAGCTCATATGTTGCATTGTCAAAGACATGTCTGACTATGTATGGCCCAAACCATCTTTTCACCATCTTCCGAAGTGCAGTATGCTGATTTTCAAGACTGCTATCAAAGACCAATACCCAATCTCCTTCTTCTATTGCTCTTGGCCGCAAGCGATGCCTACTGTCAAACCTGTCCTTATTCCTTAGTCTAGCAACCTTCAACCTGTCAATAGCTAGCTAAATATCCTCAGGTTTCCTCTCCAACTGTCGAATCCGAAGAGCTAAGAGCTCCTCTCTCGTCAAATCCTCCTGCCAAGGTAAAACTGACCAAGTCAAAGCACAAGTCTCAATCGGCATAACAGGTTTCTGACCATACATCAACTCTGCAGGCATATATCCTGTGGTAACACTATGAGTCGTACGATCAGCCCATAAAGCAAATGGTAAAAGTCTTGGCCATTCTCCAATCCGTCCTCTGCATGCTTTGGCTAATGCTTTCACTATCGGCGGATGCCCTCTTTCACTCTTCCCATTTCCCTCTGGATTGTATGCTGTGGTTAGAGCCAATTTGATTCCTAGCTGAGAGAAAAACTCCCTAGCTTCATCTGCATCCAATTCACCACGATCCGCAGTGATCTTACCCACACAACCATACCTGCAGAAAATTTCCTCCAATAAGAACTTACACACTGCACTAGTGGTCTTCGTTCTCAAAGATCTGCCCTCAACATGATTAGTAAGATCCTCTCTAGCCAAGACAATGTATCTCATCTGCCATAGACCCATAGGCATGGTAACCAAATCAACTACCCACTTATAATGAATGCATAGTGGATAGGTCAGATGAAGCTCATCTCGATGACGCACTACTGAATACATCTGACAGTCTCTGCAAGTCTCAACAAAGTGAGAAACATCTCTGTACATGCCTTTCCACCAATATTTCTCCTTGATTTTCTCATAAGTAGCCCATACTCCTCTATGACCATCCCAAGGACTCTCATGAAACTCCCTCATCACCTGTAACTGTGTTTCTCTATCGCAGACAACCCGCAAAGGTAATCCGCCTCTTTTCTTCGGATGCTTCCAAAGAAATCCGTCCTTGAGAAAATAACCATAGGCTTTCCTTCTGATCTTCTTGAACTCTTCATCTGTCCATTCATCTCTTTTGCTTAGTGTACTAAGGTACCTGCCAATCTGCAACCAATCTCCAACATAGAGCTCTTCTGTGAAAGCCACAATATCATAGACATGACAAACATGATCAACCATAGTGGCTGAAATTTCTGCATCATCCTCTTCTGCAAGTAGAGTCTCCTCATCATCATATCTAGCTCTAGACAACATATCTGCCACTGGGTTATCCTTTCCTGCTATGTGTCTAAATTCCGGATTTAATGACTTGATGTATGCAATCCATCTCAACATAGCTATATTCGGAGTAGAGCAACTCATGATCATACCAATCAATGGCAAGCAATCTGTCTCTACCACAACTGAAGCTCCAATAAAGTACTCCTTGTCACATTTGAGAGCCGTGACAATCCCCAATAACTCCCTCTTGATTTGCGGATATCTCCTCTATCTCTCGTTTAGGACTTTCGCCCCAAACCGAATAGCATACCTATTTCCATCTGCATCATCTTGACCCACAGCCCAACCTATCCCAATTGGACTAGTGTCAACTGTCAATACAATAGGCCTATCACAATTATAATCCGCTTTCCTGAGAGTAGGAGCATTCTGCAATAACTTCTTCAATTTCCGCATGGCTTTAGTGTGGCTCTCATCCCAATAGAATTTCTGCCCCTTTCGAAGCAGCTGATACAAACAATCTGCTATGTGTGCAAAATGAGGTATCCAAATCATATAAAACACACAAGCACCAATGAATCTCCGTACCTCTGAAGTAGTAGAACAATACTCCGCAATCTTGCCTATAGCATTCACCTTATCAGGTGAGGGTTTCCTACCATAATATCCACACATATGCCCAACAATGACAACCTCATTCACTCCAAAAACAGATTTTTGCCCTGAAAGTGTCAAGTTCACTTCTTCTAACCTGGCCAAAATCTTCTCACATGCTGAAATATGATCAGCCACAAAGTATCTGCATCCCTGCTCATTTAGGCTCTCATTCTTCTCTTCTTCTGCACACCCCTTAATGGGCACATCATCCAAGAAAGGCATAGTAAGCTGAGGTATGTAATCACGAAGGACCTTATGCATGGCATTCATCATATGCGCAACAGAATTAGTGGCACCTTGAGGCAAGGTACACATCCTGACAAGCCCAATAGGAGTTCTCATGGTGGTTATGTCCCTGCTTTCCAAAGCCAGCTGAAACTGATCATATCCTGAATACAAATCACCCAAAGAATAGATGGCACGTCCAGCAAATGCCTCTGCAAACTCATCCACAACTGGACCTATACCAACATTCCTGATAGTAACTTTGTTCACTGGCTGCATGTCCTGAATAAATCGAAGAGTACCATTCTTCTTTGGAACTGTAAACCACCTGTTTGAGTATGGTGCAGATGAAGGCTCAAGGATTCCCATCCTGATTTTCTCATTCAATAAATCAATCAGCTTTGGCAAGTGTGCTTTAGGCACTGGAATAGGTCGGAGATTCCATGGGATATGAGGAATAGTAAAAATGACCATAGGAGCAACAATATCAGGATTCACACATCCAATCTCATGTGGCAAAAAAGCAAATCCCCTTCCATGACGCTCAAGCATATCCTGAAAGCATTGCTTCTCTATGGGTAACAAGAAATCACCATTTCCAATTTTCAATTCAGCAAGTGTCTCTGCTGAAAATTTATGACCAATATGCTCCGGATTCCTCAAAATTTGCTGTTTAGCAGCCCTCTCTATTTGCTGATCACTGTCAGGTGGAAGCGGTACAGCAACCGGCTTCACCTTCTTATCCACAGTTTTGTATTTCGTGTCAACCCTGGCTTCATTATGCTCTTTTGCATTACATAAACCTTGCTGTAAATCAGCAATTCTGCACTCCAATGGCTGAATATTCTCAGCCCTCTGCTCTATGGACTGCATAGAAACAACCCCAAACTCTGAATGCTGAAATATTTCAGCAGTAAACTCTATTTGCTGAAAATTTTCAGCCCTCTGTCTCTCTGAAAGCTGATCATAACCAGCTGGAAACTCTGTTTGCTGAATTTCTTCAGCACTCAACACTCTTTGCTGAGTTACCTCAGCCTCTGACTCAATCTGTGACTTAAAATCTGCAATTTCATGAAACATGTCCAGGGAGAGTTTTCAGCATATCTGCCATCGTATCTGCACAAATCACACTGTCATACATACCATCTATGTGCTCATCATCCTCCAAAATTCCTGCATTTTTCAAATTTTTCTCCTTCCTGCATATATACTGCCTGGCAGCTCTAGGCAACCTAAAAGTCTTCTGATAACTCATTGAACAGTTTGCTGAAATCCCAACATAACCGGAGGAGAAAACACTGCTGCCAGGAGGCGAGAACTCCAATCTCCTCTCCTCTGTACCACCGTCGTCTCGCGAAACGGCGGTACCTAATGAAAACCCGAATCCCTCACATTAGGTAAGGGTGCATCTCTGAGAGTATCCCTGTTTCTAACATGGTTCACACATACAGTCATAAACTGAACTGCTCTCATATCATCTTTACTGCGAATCCGTGCATAAGCAGATCCATCATCCATGACCTTTGTTTCCATGCGCATCTCTGTAATGAATGGCTGTCCAAGAATTATGGGATACGAGCATGAGTCCTGCACAAAGAAATGAAAATCCTCCTCTACATCACCAATAGAAACCCTGACACTAGGACAAGCAGCATATAAATCACCTGCAGTGTTATTGGCGGCTCTCATACGCCACCCATGCTCTACATCCATAGGCCATCTGTTACTCTCATAAACTCCACGAACTATGAGATTAATCTCTGAACCATGATCAACCAATGCAACATAAGGCACCTGTTTTTCTCCAATCTTTACCATCGTCTCTGTAGTTGCCCTAGCCCAATGGCTCCGCGAGAAGTGACTACGCGGTATCAAAACAGGCTCATCAATTTCAGCATAATGCATAGGCTGAACCCTCTTCTCTACCTGCGGCAAAACAGAAGCATTATCAACCATAACCTCATCATCATCATCATCCAACTCTCCAATCAAAACTCCCTGTGTATCAGTGGTAGACAATGCATGTCTTTTCCTCTTCAGGACCTCCTGAAACTGATCCTGAAACTCTCTTTTTGAGATGCCCAAAATCTCAGAAATAGTGAAAGTCACCTCACTGCCAAGTATCTTATCATTAAAGATTTTCTTCATGTCTGTAGATGTCTCAATATCGGACATCAATCTGAATCCTGGCTGCTTTCTCTCTCTAGGCTCTTGCCTCTTTTCTCTCTTTTGAGTATCCTCCATCTGTCGATCTGGCCCTGGTCTTGAAGACGGTCCTGCAGTAGGTGGAGTAACAAACTCACCCCCTCTAGTCTTCTTAGCTGCACTTGGATTTTCTTCATCCCTCTTACGCTTCTCCTCAACAAATACATCTGCACCATGAGATTTAGCCAAATAAGCATAAATAGAGTACCTGTCAACAGGCGAGTCCCAACCTGTCTCTGATCTGATGCTAGAGCCTGCGCTAGTCAAAACAGTTTGCTGAATTTTCCCCTTGTTTGCAGTCTCCATAGCATAAGTCCATAGTGCGGACTGAGTCTCTGATCCCTTCTCAATCTGTACTCCATATGCAGAAGCATCACCTCTAGCTGTCACATAAGAAGTACGCACAGCCATATCCTCCACTAACTTCTTCATTCCACCTTTACCAAAGTTGGTTGCAAGTGGAGCTCCTGTCTCAGTCAACCAAATCTTACCATCTTGCCCCCAATATACCAAATTCTGCCTCTTTGCATCCTGGAAAGAGTCACAATCCCTGCAATGCTGATGCTCCGTACTATCACACCAAATACATCTCCGATCTCTCTTAGGTGCACTAGGAGCACTCCTAGGTGCAGTAGGAGTACTAGAAGAAGTAGTAGGCACAGTTGAAGCAAACTGCTCCTTCAACTTTCCCACTAACTCCGCTTTGACTGACTCAAGTGTCAAATCTGTGATACCTTTGATTATGTCATCAATAGAAGTAGGTACCAATGGAGCGGATGGTTTTGGAGCAGAAGGTGTAGGCATCGGTCGTGGAACAGGAGGAATAGGGGGAGTAGAAACAGTAGGCACTGGCATAGGCCAAGAAACTGGCTGAGGAGGAGATGAAATAACAGGGATAGAAGTAGGCATAGGAGCTGATGATGGTGTAGGTGTCATGGAACCATTCTGTAGGCGAGTCTTCCATATTCTCCTCTTGGTCAAAGTCGAAACTGCATCCTGAGCATCCTGCCAATCAGTTTTAAGACCCATAGGCTTCGTACGATCTTCAAGAAGCTCACCCAATTCTTCTTGAAGAGCAGGATTTGCAGCTTGCAAGAAAAGCTCAACTTTTTCAACATCCAATGCTCTTTGTTCAATAGCATCAAGCTGACTATACCTCTCTTCGAATTCTCGAATCAACTCTGAAGCAGCAAGACCTTTGTTTGGCATGTAGACCCACTCTCGGAATGACCGCCGAGTAGCCATACCAAAGTCCTCAAGGAAGTATTCTTCTTTTAGAGCCTTCTTAAAATCTTGCCAATGTGTATTTTGAATAAAAAGATCAGTCACTTTCGTCCTCAAAGCAGGTGTGACAAGACGAAGGAAGTACTTACTCATAACTCCAGCAGGAACTCCAAAAAACCCCATCTTGATCTCATATGTCTTCAAATATGCTGAAACATTACGCCCGTCAAATAGCTTCTTCTCACTCTCAACTGCTTCAATAGCCTTAGTCGCGCTGTTTGCATTCTCCTGCTCCGAGTAGAGTTGCCTTTGCTGAGACAACTGCTGTTGATGCAATTGTTGTTGCTGCTGCATATACATTTGTGTTTGCTGATTTTGGAGCTGCATATACATGGACATATTCTGCAAAATCTCTTTTAGATCCTCCGTTGAAGTACTTGACGCAGCAGTCATTGATGGAGCTGAAGTAGACACAGTTGGAGCTGTAGAAGAAGCTGAAATACAGGCTGAAGTATCTCCCATCCTGAAATTTCTACGACGCTTTCACGTCGGGTTCACCAAAGATGTCGAAGGGTTTGTGAAAGCAATGTCGCAACCACAGAGGATCCTGATTAATTTCAGGATAGAAGATCAATCAAGCAAATAATCAAGATGAGAAAATGATGTCAACTCTGTTTTACTTTTTGGACCAAGGCCTTCCGTGTCTTTCCACAAAAAGGTTTTTATTCTTCAGCAATCCTGACAATCAGCCAATAATGGTTGCATAAAAGGGTAACTGTATAACAACAACATTCAGAACTTTCCAATTAAGCAGTTCAAGCTTTTCCACTTCACAAGAGCTCAAAACAGAGCTCATGCAATATCAGCATGATCCAAAATCCACCCTCCGAAATAGAGCAGGGGATGACATCTTCCTCTGTTATATCCGATAAGTTTGCAACATCTTTAACTCTTATGAAGGATTATGCTGGAGATAACAGTTTCAAGATCTTCAGTGAATAAAATCCCGTGGACATATTTCCACATTCATTGTCCAATTTCCCACGCAGTAACAAGTTCTGGACTGTTCTGTATTATACTTATGGGTTTATGCTCTTACAAATACCCTGCACTATTCAGTTCAGAGACAAGTAGATAGACCAGACAGAGAAGTACAGGTGTGTGCTAAAAACAAAGTGAACACCAATATCCGTATAAAGGCATCCATAAGACTCCGGTGCTAGAAGGAGCCACACTGCCAAAATGAACAAAATGGTATTTGGCATGTTATCCAAGCTTTGCTACTTCACTTCCAATAAGGAAGTGGTCATGGCACAGAGGCAATGCCTCTTTCGCTCTTGATGCAAAATAAATCTGAGGCACCTCCAGCTCTACTGCCTTCATATCCACCAACCACGCGGTAAAGCCAACCGTGCACATTGTTGTTCCAAGCTGTCAAAGCCCTTGCACATTCACGTTCAGAATAGTGTCACTCTGAGCAACCAGAGGAGAATCAAAGCAAAAATTAAGCAGATCAACACAGAATTAAAGAGAGATTGGTTTCCCCAACACCTCTGTGGTGGATTTAGAATAGATATGTTGGCGTCCAGACCATTCCAATAATCCAAGAAATGTGCATCTTCGACACCAGCAACATTTCGAGCAATGGCACCACAGATTTCACAGATGCTGCCATGGCTGCAGTTACCAGTATCTACTATCATCGATTGGAGAGGCCTTCCTTCTTCTACTCATCATAATAGCCTTCTTTTCCTTTGTCTTTCTCATCCTCAAAGCTCGTCTCCCTCCATCGTCTTCTTCCAGCATCGTCCGCTTAAACCCACACAAGGAGGGGGAAGTTTTCTCTGGACGTGTGACACACAGAGCCAGAGGTTCTCCAGAATCGCAGAATCATCGTTCTCTTTTACAGAATTTGCCTGTGTAGCCCACAGGGTCTGGCCCTCCTGTCTGCTTGAGCTGTTCCTTTTTCAGTCTTAAGCATGATAATCAATGGGTCTTCAAAGTGCAAATCTTCAGTTACTGAAGCAGCCGGGTTCTCTTCATCGAGCTTTCATGGTTTTGTGGTCCACCATGATTGTTCTGGTCTGAAACTCCACACCTATAGTGGCTTTGGAGTCGAGAGTGAACTCATTCCTAGCAAAACGATTGAGAAGCTGCGACTTTCCGACTGCTGAGTCACCAATCAGCACGACCTTGAACACGTAATCGATCTTCTGATTATAATCGCCAAACCCAGCCATCCTCCTTCAGCTTGGATTGCGCTACGATGGAGAGGAAAAACGCACCTAGAAGATCACTGGTGATTCGGCCAGACGGCAATGCTGAGAATCTCGCGAGGCCTAAACGGGCCCATGGAAACCCCGGAGGTGTAAGATAAGGCTGTGTGCGAGCTTCTGCTTCCTCTCTGTGTGTCGACTCCTCTCCTTCCCAGAATTCTGCGCCCAATATTGTCTTCCTTTTTTCCCTTTTTTTTTAGACTCCTTGCTTTTCCCTCTTTCTTTTCGATTCAAAAAACTCCCTTTTCAAAAATAGCCATTTGCTTTTCTTCCTTTTTTAGACCCTGTTCCTCCTTCGAAATATAGGTTGAAGGATAAAAGAATGCAAGCACTGTCATATGAGCACGGTCCAAACCAAACAGCACAAGCTTGCATAGTTCCCTCTTCATCCAATTAGGGGCCCACCATGACAAGTAGGGAGGAACAGATACAGGGATGATGTCCCAACTTCATTAAGTTTACCTACATGTATGGCATTCAAAACCAAACTGACTTCGTTCCCTTGTTCTGAAAGTCTGTCAAATACTTGATAAGCCTCATCCATTTGTAATTATTTGGAAACATCCTCATAAAGTCCATAATCGGCATATCTTGAAATAAGTGTAGCCCATGAGATTGCATCTCGGGTTACCAGTCTACCAAAATTCCTTATTCTTCTCCGTCTTCAGCATAGAATGAAAGAGCAAACATAACAACTAAGTATGTACAAAGTATTAAATTGCACACACAACTTTCGGGTGGTTTTCATACCTCGAATGCGCAGCAATACGACACCGTGTACATACCCTATAGGGCCTTCTTAGGCTTTATAAACCTTTCCCTCTCCGAAGAAGCTAAGACCTTAAAGATCTTATTATCCTTTCTCATGGTCAATCTTTTAAATGGCTCCTTGCCTCGAAAGAGAGACGGTGGAAATCCGAAAAGGAGAGTAAAAAGCCACCTTCACATTCAAAGGATTACAACTGCGATGCCGCCTAAGAAAGTCCAAGGAGTAGCTGCGGGAGGGTCATCTCCCGGTATCCATGTGGATATCTCACCCCAAAACCAGGTTTTTCCTTCTTGGTTTTATATCGGTTTTAATTCAATCATGCTAGATGAATTGTTAGGAACAAGATATACTTTGTCCTAGATATTTACGATGAAGGAATTTAGTTTAATTGAACATGCAAAATGGATAATGTATAAAACATAGTTTTCCTTCAAATAGCCTTATGCAGTGAAACGAATTATGAGCAAGATTATTTTACCCACTAAAGTAGCATATTCCAGTTAAATCTTGAAGGAATAAAAAACTGCATCTTGCACCATTAACCCCTTTTTTTTTTCAACGAATCATCATAAAAGGTGAAATTCATGAAAGGTTTCTTACGTTGCTTAAACTCTAGGAAGTTATCATTGCTAATGGCATATCTTAGCAAGGAAAAGATTGTTTATTTGGCATGAGTTTTGTTCGCAAGGAAAAAAAAGAAGATTAATTGAAATTACCTAACCTCAAAGCAATAAAGTTTAGGATTGAAAAATCAATCGTCACATAGATAACAAGTCGTGCCGAGGTGATCTCGATATTATCTTCTAAAAGTTAACCAAATTAATATAAACTTAAAAATACCTATGCTGTGAAATATGCATTGGGAATGATTTAAATCCAAGAAACGTTTATACCTTAAATACTTGCCCACCTTCCCTGGTTATAGGGTCAATAAATCGTAACGTAAAAAAACTAGGGTTTGTCCCTGAGGTTCTTAAATAAAATAATAAAAGAAGACCCTAGGTCTGACAAACGTCAGCTTAAAGAAACTGAAACAAATTGTTTCATCGCATATTATGATGCAGGACTTGTGCAGCAAGTACAAATTCATATGGTCTTGTGATTGATTCACAAGAAGAAAGGTTAAATATCCTCAACAAGGATGGCGGATCCTTACGCAAGTTATCTTGCAAAAGGATGTATTCTTTGATATCCTTCTAATTAAGGAAGGTTAAAAACCGAAAACTAAAGTATCCAATGAACTTTAGGGTTGACCAAGTTGGGTTAATAGGATACGCCCTAACCCAGAATATAAGGGATATTGCCAAGTTGCAAGACACCCTGGAACGAGTGCTGATGCATTCGAAAGGAAAGAATCATTCCTTGGCAGTTTGCCAACAACAAGATTGGTTAATGGAAATGTTTGTGCTTGCTAGAGATTTTAGAGCACTGTTTGATTTATGAATTACAAATTAAATGAATATCTATACTTCAAGTTGAAGGCCTCAAGGGAGAGGCAGCTTCAGTTACCCCCGACTGCCTGCCTGACCCTAACCAAGGGGGTTGTTGACCGCACCGGGAATGTGGACCGAACCCGCCGTGAGAGGTCTCTCCGTTGAGATCTACTTGGAGCAAGAGGACGCTTGGGCTCCAAGGGGGACTCTGGCCGTAAATCCCTCGCCTTTCGGGTCCTGCACAAGAGGCTAACGTGACTCGAGATTGGATCTCGAGGCTCGCATACTAGTCTACGGGCGGAAGCTTGGAATAGTGATCCCTGTGGATTACTGGATAGCCTTTGGGCAGATTATGGACAAGCCTACGGGTGGAACTCCTTGTATTTCAAAGATAAATATGATGATATGTTAATAAATAACTTGTTTGATATTGTTTTTCTATGTGACGTGATAAGATTACGTGAAGGAACCAGTGCTTAACGGATTAATTAAAGAAGCTGATTGTTACATGTCCAATTAAATGTGTTAGATAATTACCTAACTAAAACAAACCGAGGAAAATGCGAAGGATGGGCCATGGGTCCGTCCTACGGTTGGGTGGTCCCGGTTGGCCGGGAACTTTTCTCAAATCTCGAAGGACAGTGGGATGATTGTTAAAGGACACGAACAACAAAAGCGATGACCTAGAGTTATGTCTTACCCGATTTACGCTGTTTTAGGGGAATGGAATGGGACTATGCCTTATGGCAGAGAGGTTGAGCTTTGCATCCCTCTCGTTTCCCATTCTCCTTGAACCAAGTGCAGCGTGAATCCGCTTCGGACCTGGCGTTTCTACATAAAGTAGTTCGCTTGGGTCCGATGCTAGTTGCTATTAGAAAATGACCAATCAGGAAAACCCTAAGTCCGGTCGATCCTAAGTGGGAACGGCCAGAATACTTCCGCTACGTGGCACACCGGGAAGCCCTAGATCGCAAATCCCGTAACATTCCATGGGAGTGCTGAGCGGAGCTTTCTAGACATCCTTTCCGATGGACTGCTAAGACCTGTCCTGGATGATGCTA
Organism: Lygodium microphyllum; assembly: GCF_053477565.2. Lineage (NCBI taxonomy): Eukaryota > Viridiplantae > Streptophyta > Polypodiopsida > Schizaeales > Lygodiaceae > Lygodium > Lygodium microphyllum. The sequence goes on from NC_141144.1 coordinate 101,968,101, forward strand.
GTGGACACGTTATAGCTACACTATCTACTTCTAGGTCTATGTTACCAAGAGGTAACGAAACAAATAAGTATATCCCACTATCAGATGTGTTGCTATATTGCTCAATAATTTCATCAATATCATCGACAATCACATTATTGTCTTCTTCTGTGTTTCCTTGAATATCTTCACGAGGTTCATCTTGTACTATATCACGCATATCATCCATTATGGTTTCATCATGTACATCATCATTAATTGTTGGATTGTCATCTGCTATCTCTATATCGGTAATATTACCATATATTGGTTTTGAACGATTAGATATAGGGATGACATACCACCATCGGTTATTGTTTACCATTGGATGATACACAACCTGTATTTGAAAAACAAAAGCAAGAAACTTAAATACTTATTATTTGTGTATATGTATCACATGTATACATATATAAAATTTGGTTTTTTCATATATAACTGCTCGCATTGTTGAGGTAGTACTAATGTGTCATTCTTGTTTTGGTGAAATTTTGTAGAGTCAATGATTACAAAACCACTTGGATGACATCTGATTGTGCAATGCTCACTATTTGTTACCACTTCTTTAAACCACTTTACATCCAGTACATATATAAAGAATCGTCTGAAGTCAAGCTTTAGAATATCTTGGATCAAGCCACAATAACCTTCCATGGTACCATTGGCATCCTCGAAATGAGCAAGGACACCACAATCTTGGGTATTTCTCTTTTCATCTATGCGTTGAGTTCGAAGATGTTTACCCTCACACCAAATAGCATTGAATAATGTGCACTAGTAGTAAAAGATTAAGATCAAACATGTCAATTATTTATATAAAATATAACTTATAGAAACAAATTAATTGATAGTATGTCTCACCTTTGATAAGCAACCTCGTGCGTATTCCTACTCTTCTTGAGATATATTAATTTCCTCCTCTTTTTCCATTCTCTCCATTTTCTCATGTAACCAATCTATATCAATATGACGTGGGAGCGTATTTAGATGATCTGGAAATGAGACATTACGTCCATATCTGGTGCGAAATGCTTGCCTTTCACTTTTTCTTCTTGCCCTTGCTACATTATATAGTGTCACCCATTTGCTCATTACATCACTATTGAGCACACAAAAACTATTTAACTAATTACGAAGTTCTTCTTTTGTTAGCACTTTACTCACTTCTTTTCCTTGAGGTATTATAGAGGTCATCTTCAAGTCTTCATCATCTTTCCATAGTGGTGGTTGAGAGGGGTCCACATCAGCAAGATATTCAGAGATATAAACAAGGGATGATTGCACTAACCAACCCTCAGCCATGCTTCCCTCAGGCCGCGCTTTTTGTCTCAAAAAATTTTCAAGGTTTTCATAAAGTGCTCAAGAAAAAACATCCATATTGCATTGATACCGATCAGTTTTATGACTCACCGGACAGGTTCCCTTTTGACCCCGGTGGCTGCCCCATTGATGACATGCTTGGGAATGACCCTTGGCACCCCTCATTCACCACTATATCAGCTTGCTCGATCTCCATGGATGCATGGACCAACTCTAGGAGCCCGAACACCCTACGAGTGCATGGTAACATTGATGGCAAGAGTGTATACATCCTCATAAATAGTGGCACCACGCACAGTTTTGTGAATAAATCAACTCTTGGCCGTTTGACATGTGTTTCCACTAAATTACAGCAACCTCTTCGAGTTCAAGTGGCCAATGGAAATGAGGAAGTGAGCTCCCATGTATGCACACAAGTGTCTCTTATGTTGGCTGAAAATTACACAGCAAAGGTGGACTTAATTACCCTTGATATGGGCCCCGTGGATGTTGTTTTGGGATGTGATTGGCTTCAACAGTTGGGAAAAATCTCTATGGACTTCAGAAAGCTATGTACCTCTTTCGGAGTGCGTGGTGGACTCATAGCGACTATAAGCTTGATCTTTTCAGGGTCAGTTGCGATACCTATTGAACCGACCACATGGCCTAATAGTAGCCCATAAGGCACTCCAAAGATACACTTCCGTGGGTTAAGAGCGATACAAAACCATCTGGAGTGCTCAAAGCACTTTCGTAAGATAATCAACATCATTTCCCTTACAATGGCGACCCCTAACTTATCGATAAATACTTTCAACTCATCTGGGGAGATGTTACCAAAGGTCTTGTCTAATGTTCGTTGCCATGATCCAGGTGCATTGCACAAACCAAAGGCCATCACATGGTACGCAAAAGTACCAAAGACAATAATGAAAGTTGTTTTTAACTTGTCCTCTCCTGCAATTTCCATATGGTTGTATCCAGCAAAGCAATCCATAAATGAATATATTTTTCTACCCGCTAATTGATCCAAAATCTGGTCAATAAATGGCAACGGGTAGTAATCCTTAACCGTGTGCTTATTCAACTCTCTAAAATCTACACATAGTCAGATCTGGTTGTTTTTCTTCTTCCTGATGACAACTGGTGAACACCATTCTGTGTGCTGTATAGGGAAGATTAAACCAGCTTTCCGTAACTTCTGTAACTCCTCAAACAACCCCTCCTTTTAACGTCATGTTAAAGAACGTCATAAGATGTCCCTCATCTTGGATGCGGTAACTAAACATTAATCTTTGGAATTCACAAATGTGAAACTCCACATCTTCTTCGGCTAACCCATTAAAAATGTGCAAAGGAACTCCTAAAGCTGGCAGATCTAGCGTCCCTGTAGGAATTGCGATTGGTTGTGCCATGACGACAATCGAATTGACAATAGGAGTTTGGACTGATGGGATCACACCCCCACTTGAAGTGGGTTGACTTGGTGGAAGAGAGGAAGAACTTGCGCTTCCTCCTGCACCTAAAGAACTATGTGTAGCAGTTGGGTTACTAAGACCACTGCCTTTTATGCGTATTGGGCTTGACGGTCCTTGTCAGAGGACATAAACCAACTTGTGTTTTACAATCTCCAACCGCCGTCTAGCCCTCTCAGCACGTTTTGCTTTTTGTATTTTGGCTTGACGGTCCTTGTTAGAGGACATAAACCAACTTTTTGGTCCCTAAAAATTGTAGATTCGAGAACCACCACTTGTTGGTAGCTCCCGGCAGACGCACCACTGATGGGACCTCAAATGGGCCGGCACTGGCTATAGCACTAGTCAGATCTCATGCTCATAACAGACAAACACACCGACACGGCCTCGCAGGCAAGGAGCGTCTATCTGCTGCTAAAGGACGAACTGTCCTAAAGCCTAATCTATGTGTTTTTAGTTTTGTAGTCCAATGTTTCCCTTTCTATAAACTCCACACATTGGCAATAAGTGCTACAATAATCACATACATGGGAGGCAACCTCTCGGTGGAATCACCGCGGCCCCACTGCAGCTCTCCTACATCAAAGGGATTGGCCCCTTGATGCACTGCTCAACATATAGAACAAATGAACAAACTCCACTCTTTCATTTTGAATGTATTCCAGGAGATACCATGCGTCCTTACCAAATAATCCCCCAAGAAACGAACATTTATCATATGGCTTAGGTTGCCTTCCCACACTCAAGCGTAGGTCATCATAATCGAAGACATGTGCTATGCATCTAGTCCTTTGTATTCTGACACCATGGTTGACATGCACATACAAAAGTGGATGATCCTAAAGTGCTCAAACATAGTTTTCAATCAGAAACATGTTGTGCACAACTAGGCTTTCCAATGCTCATTCACTAACTCGTTGCAGCGATGTAAGGATAGCACTGAGACAACACTCATGCTAATATCCTCTTAATTAAAATACAATAGACTCTATATCATGAAATGTATCAAAAAATCAGCAATAATCAGCACGCAAATTGCACCATTCAAACATCCCACCCTCTACGTTTAGGTAATGCTTTTGTTGCGTAGGTGTAGAGGTTCATTTTATCATGTTTTGATGTATGAAAAGCGGTAAATCACAAACTTTGATAAAGAGATAGAGAAAACTGAGGCTAAACCTCATGCTTTGCCACTACCATACATCCACAATCACTCATTATATTTTTTCTTATTTTTGTGAGACGTATTTCTATTTTTTCCCTTATTTTTCTCATTTTCTTGATTTATTAGTCAATAAAATATGCTATTTTCTTATTTTTCTTATTCCAATCACTTCAGCATACTAACATTCAATTGATTTTTCATTTTTTCCCGTAGAAACACATTTCACCCACCCGAAACGACAAAACTATCATTTGACCGCTTAAAAACCGCATTTCGAGTTTTGCAGGAATTCAATAGTTCATGTAAATCATTATGAAATTGGAATTTTTTCATAGACAGCAATTGAACATGGTGCAACCAGCACTCAAACAAATTTTCATCAAATAAAAACATCATTACCATCATAAAATACCAAAAAACCATCATTTCCTTCATAAAAATAGTCATATCGTATTTTTACAAAACTCGAGACGCATTAAATGACTGTGTGACCAGCAGATGGAGCCTCCATTCCTCTCAGTCCAATGCTGCACATCAATCTTCAGCATCTCCATCAATCTCCATCATCGTTTTCTTCAATCTCCTTCCCGATTCCTCCTTCAAGATAGTGCGCATGAACAACCCATAGAGAGGGGAGAGAGGGAGGAGAGAGAAAGACTAGATTCTAATCTCTCCATTCAATCAGCCATATCTCACGTGACGGGCGACGATAGGATCATGAAAGATGGAGGATTTGCCGGCTATGATCTGTTGTATGGCTTCTATTGAAGCCATCTCATCGATTTGTGGGGGGGGAGGGGCCGCCATTTTTTTCACGCCGTTCATGGCGTGAAGATACTGCCGCGTGCCACAAAAAAAATGGGGGGGTTAAGGCCCCAAAGGGCACCCCCCTTTGATCTCTCAATGTCCACCTTTTCAAATTCGGCCAATTTCTAGCAACTTTCGCGTCCGGGCTCTGATTCGGCCTCTGAAAAATCCTGCGCGTCTATCTCGAGGTCCCACACTGACTGGCAGCTCCTAGCATCCCGCACGGTAGTCGAAAAAATTATGAAAAATCTGCAAGTGTCGCTTTGGGTGGCTTTTGAAAGTCGTCTTTCGCTTGGTGCTTAAAATCGTCCTAGCAGCAGTCGCCACCTTTGATGTCGAAGATTTTTCCCCTAAATTTCAAAATTTTTGGCAAATTTTAGGCACATTCCGGGCTCAAAACTCCTCTCTCATGTGTCATATCCATTTGTGGCGCATACTTCAGAAGAGAGACAAATTTTGAGTAGCATGCGTGAAGAGTCAGACCCAGCTATTTCAACTCGTAGAACTCATTCATTTTCTATGTGCGGTATGCAGGTGGTAAGTATCTTCTTTGCACAGCTTTTTTCAGCTTTTCCCAGGTAACGGATCCTTCTGAGATCCCTTGATCTCTGCACCATTGCTTCCACCAAAGCCTAGCTTTGCCGGTGAGCTTCAGCTTGGTGAGCATTGCCTGGTTGGCGGGTGCAGTACCGGCTGCTTCAAAGTAAACTTCCATGGAGTCTATTCAAATCTCAGGATCAGCTTGGATGGTCCTTCCTTTTCCGTCAAATTCTGGTGGCTTGATCTGCTTGAGAAGAAACTTCTTCTCTTGAATCACGGACGTACTTATTGTAGGGATTGGACTGGGAACCTATACTTGGGGTTGTGCCTAGGTAGAGGATTCTTAACGTTAACAACTCACTAATTATTACATTTCATACCCAATTCAGCTTTCAGCCAAGAGACCCAATCACTTAACTTTTTATCAATACTTATAGTCAAGACAATCATTGATAAAAAGAAGTCTTATTCCATTCATATGGGCATAGCCCTTTCGGAGTACAATATTTCTTGGGATGGTAGAGCAACTAGTACATTAGTTCGGGGAGAATAATGTTGTGTTACATTTAGCCGCGCGAACTAGATAATAGTATGGATTTGGGTCATGGATCTTCAGGAATCGATCAATCATCGGAAGATTAGGGTATCCTTTCCTTTGGTACCCGTTCTTCTCGTAGCGTCCCAACACCTTGATCCTATCAGCGGGGATTATGCGGGTCACTTCCTCGTATACATATGAGTTCAACTGGACCCTCCGACCTTCGACATGTAAAATTGTGTTTACGTGAGCCTCAATAAAAATGAACAACTTCATGATCTTCAGGTCCTCCAACCACTTGATTCTCTTTAGGTTGCTTCAAAGGTACGCAAACCGGTGGGCAGCTATGTAATAGATTCTTGAATCACCCATCCATCTCCGTTCCACGTACAGGGGCGATGGATTATAAATGTGGTCTAGGATGTTCATCATATCGATCCTTCGTCGATAATCCAAGGCATGCATCGCTGTCATAAACATGACCTAGAACACCATGAACCTATTCCATGCTTCATAATTCTGCAAGACAGCATCGATAAGTAAGGAAATGTTCTTGACAACAACATTCACTTTACTTTTTCTTATTAAGTTTTCTTATAGAGATAGATCCTTTGTTGGTTCGCTCTGATACCAATTGTAATGTGTCCATCTATTCCCTTTCAGGACACGTCTTAGCAGTCCATCGGAAAGAGAGTCTAGAAAGCTTTGCCTGGCACTCCCATGGAATGTTACGGGGTTTGCGATCTAGGACTTCCCGTGTCTGTAGCGTCGAGCCCCAAGCGAACTACTTTATGCAGAAACGCCAGGGAGGAAGTGGATTCATGCTGCACTTGGTTCAAGGAGAATGGAAAACGAGAGGGATGCAAGGCTCAACCTCTCTGCCCATAAGGCATAGTCCCATTCCGTTCCCCTAAAACAGCATAAATTGGGATTCTAGTAACCTAAACCCTAGGTCAGCGCCCTTGCTATTCATTTCCTTTGAGAAGAGCTCCTTGCTGTTCATTTCCTTTGAGAAGAGCTCCTTGCTGCCCAATTCGACTGAGAAAAGTTACCGACCAACCGGGACCACCCATCCGTAGGATGGACCCATGGCCACATCCACCGCACTTTCCTCAGGGTTGCTTTAGTTGTCTAATTACCTACCACATTTAGTCGGACATGCATCAAACAGCTTCCTTAATTAGCCAGTTAGACACTGGTTCTTTCACCTAATCTTAGCACTTGACATAGAAAAACAATCTCAAACAAGTTCCTTTCAACAGGTTATCTTATTTATCTTTGGAATATATCCATAAAGTCCAGCCCGTAGGCTAATTCATAATCCGCCTGAAGGCTATTGGTGCGCAGATCGGTCGCTGTATGCTCACGTAGTGAATCTCGGAAGGTCCCCAAGAACAATGAACTCTACTTTTTGCACAAGTTACAAGGTAAAAAGCATGAACGATAAGAGCAAGAGACCAATTGGGTTCAATCTCCCCCCATGCCTTGTGTGAGCGCTTCACAAAGCATGTATTTTATGTATATTTCCATCTTCATGCTCAATAATAGCCCAATTTACAAAAATATGACAAGCTTTTAGCTTTTGAGTTTTCTTTTACAAAAATAGGAATAAAGCTAATGGACAGTGCCCATAGAGTCTGGCACGCCCAACACAATGTCCAAATAGAAATAACATATCCGTGCGCATAGGCGCATACAAAATAATAATAAATAATCAATGCCTCAATAGACATGACAAAATATAGGCGTGGCACCTATCAAAATATAATCCATAGGTCGAATACTTGCCAGACTCTAATGCTTTCCTCCGCCACTGCTGCTATCTCTACACATCAACTGAAGCATTCACAATCGTTAGTAAAATAATACAATTAAACCGACAAAAATGAATACCTAGCAGTCTTCAGCTACATAAATAAATCAACTGGTCAGAAATAAATCCTAACCTTAATTTATTACGAGTGCGCACTCTAAACTCATAAACATTTATTAATTTAATATGCATTTTGCGGAATCACCCGCTATGGAATCACCCATGTACACACTAAATTAATGAAACGCCCGAAAAGGACACGCGTCCCCATCAACTTCTCGCACAAAGAATCCACTTTGTGTATGAGCCCCGGTCATCAAAATTTACGGAATCCACCGTGGCACGGAATCCACCGTGGCACGGAATCCACCGTGAAATATGCCTCCTGGCATCATACCCCCGGGGTGGGATAGCAATTGACCTCAATTGCTATTAGCTCAATGTGGAGCTAACAGAGTGGGGAAAGCATTTAAGTCTCTAGCGTGCATCCATTGTGCTTCCTCTACAGGATGGTTCTTAAATTTTACTAGATATCTAGAATACCTTTGGCCAATTCTAGTGGTCATAAAGTTAGTGTCTATGATAGCTTCTGGTTCAAGTATTTCAGTCTCTTCCTCTAATAAAGGTGGATTTTCATAAACAGGGTGGACAGGTAATTGGCCTCTAAATGGTCTCAATAAACTAATGTGAAATGTATTGTGAATTTTCCAATGAGATGGTAATTCTAACTTGAATGCATTATCATTAATTTTATGAATGATTCTAAATGGTCCATAGAATCTAGGAGCTAGTTTGACAACTGGATGTCTATCTACACTTTGCAGTCTACGTTTTTCTATTCTCAGCCAAACATAATCATCAACTTTGAAATTCATGGCTTGTCTTTTCTTGTTAGCTTGTTTGGTATATGATTGCTGGGCTTTAGCAATCATATCTTTAACCTCATCAAAAATACTGTTATGCATACTAGCAATATCATCAGCACTCTGAATTCTATTAGACAAAGATGCAAGAGGTGTAGATAATCTATATCCATAAATGACTTCAAACGGTGCTTTCTTTGTAGATGTGTGTGGTGTATTGTTATATGCAAACTGTAATAAATGCAAATGAGTGTCCCATGTCTGAGGTTTAGAAATAGTATATGCACGTAAAAGATCTAGAATGGTGTTGTTTGTGGCTTCTGTTTGTCCATTAGTTTCTGGATGAAATGCAGATGAGAAATCAATCTTTGTGCGTAGATTAGCAAATAGTGTAATCCAAAAATTGTTACAAAATCTAGAATCACGATCTAAAATAATCACTTTTGGCAATCCATGGTTAGTAAAAACAGTTTTAAAAAATAACTGTACTGCTTGTGATACTGCTAAAGTTTTCTTACATGGAATGAAATATACTTGTTTACTAAATCTATCTACAACTGTCCAAATCATATCATGGTTAGATTTAGTATTTGGTAAACCAGTAATGAAATCCATAGAAATTTGTTCCCAAGGTTTAGATGGAATAGACAAAGGCATAAGTAATCCATACTGTTTACCATGATGTCTCTTAACTCTTTGACAAATCAAACATTCAGAAACAAAGTTAGATACATCAGCATCCATATGCGGCCAATAAAAATCTTCAGTTAACATACGTAATGTAGATATGATACCTCTATGACCTTGATATGGGGGACAATGAATTTCATGCAAAACAAAAGATCGGAATGGAATGGTAACACACAATCTCTTTTCATAAAACATAAATCCATCATTATATGAGAATGAATCAACAGGAATGAAATTATTTTGAACTAATTTATTCCAATCAGAATGAAAAGTAATATCCTGGTGATATGTATCTTTCATAGCAATCAAATAATCAAAAGATATGACAGAAATATTATGAATGGCAGGTCTTCTACTCAATGCATCAGCCACTACATTTTCTTTTCCAGGTTGGTATTGAATGATAGGATGAAAACTTTGAATAAAGGAAGCCCATTTGATATGACGGTCAGAGATTTGGGGTTGGCTAAGTAAATGTCTAATACTTTCCTGATCGGTCTTTATCATAAATTCTGAACCCATTAAGTAGTGTTTCCACTGTCTTAATGCTTGTACAACTGCTAATAGTTCTTTGTCATATGTGGAATATTTTAGCTCAGAGGGTTTCAGCTTACAACTAGAATATGCTATAGGATGATTGTCTTACATAAGTACGGCTCCTATTCCTGATCCACTAGCATCGGTCACTACTAGAAAGAATGGTCTATTAAAGTCAGGCAACTGTAGAACAGGGGCATTGGTTAATGCATGTTTCAGTAAGTCAAAGGATTTCTGTTGATTTTCGGTCCATTGATAAACAATTCCTTTCTTCAAAAGTTTGGTTGGTAAAGCAAGTAATGAAAAATTACGTACAAACTTCCTATAGAAACTAGCAAGAGCAAGGAATGAGCGTAACTCATGCACGTTTTTAGGAACAGGCCAATTCAATATTGCATCAATTTTCTTAGGATCAACTTTAATTCCATCAGATGATACAATATGACCTAAATACTCAATTTCTGTCTTAAAGAATTCACTCTTTTCAGGATTTGCATACAGTTGATTTTCTTTCAATAACTGAAAAACCAATGACAAATGCTCATAATGTTCTTTCTCATTTTGACTAAACACCAAAATATCATCAAAGAAAACAATTACACAATATTGATATTTCAAAAAGATACGGTTCATCATTCTACTAAAGGTAGCAGGTGCATTAGTCAATCCAAATGGCATGACCAAAAATTCGTAATGACCAAACTGTATTCTGAATGCAGTTTTGAATATGTCAGATTTATTTAGCCTCACCTGATGATAACCAGACTTAAGGTCAATTTTACTAAATATAGAAGATCCTTGCAGTTTGTCTATAAGGTCATCAACTCTAGGAATAGGATACCTATTCTTTACAGTGATCTTATTTAAAGCTCGGTAGTCAATACACATACGATAAGTATTATTCTTTTTCTTGACTAACAATACAGGTGCACCGAATGGAGAACTGCTAGGTCGAATCAAACCTCTATTTAGTAATTCCTCAACTTGACTCTGGATTTTTTTTTGCTCTATCTGGTTATGCCTATATGGTGCTTTGCAAGGTGGTTGTGTGCCAGGGATCAAATCTATCTTATGGTCTTCTGGACGTGAAGGAGGTAAACCAGGTGGTAGGTCTTCTGCAAAACAGTCCTTAAAATATGCAAGAAATTCCTTATGCCTAGGGTGCATATGATTTTCCTTTACTTGCAATTCATTCACCCAAATGAGATAGGATTTACTACTCTTGCGTAATGCACGTTTAGCTTGAGTATGCGAAAGCAGTGGAAAAACATTAGTTGCATGCATACCATATAATATAATAGATTTTCCTTGAAAATTAATATTCATTGTGTGTGTGGAATAATCTATATCTGGATTATGCTGGTGTCGCCAAGGCATACCTAAAATAATGTCACTCGACTGTAATGGAACAACTAAGAAATTTCTTCTTTCAGTGTATGAACCAATTTGAATCTCTAAGTCTTGCACTTCTTGTGTACCATTATACCTAGTGTCTAAAAATACAACTTTTATGCGATAATGCGTAGGTACAGTCTGTAATTTCAATTCCTTTACCAATTTTGCTGAAATAAAATCATGAGTACTACCGTCATCATGCAAAATAGTCTTTTCCTTTCCATTCACCAAACATTTCATAGTCAATAAAGAATGTGGAGTAGGCATACCTGGTAAAGTATCGGAAATAGTAGTAGTGTCGTCCTCATCTTCAATGAAATCAGGCATATCCTCATGTTCGTCTTCGTCCATGGCTCCAAGATAGTTGATATGAGCTAGTGGCTTCTTTGAATGACAATTTGCTGCGAGATATCCAGGATGGTGGCATTTGTAGCATACTATTGGCTTGGCTTTGGTTACATTATTTGCAATAGCGGGGAGTCTAGGTACATTTGGATTTGGCTGTGGAATAGGCTTAGGATTTGGATTGACATTGGGTGGTAATGCAGGTGGTTTAGCCCAATTCTTGCGGAAAGATGATGAAGAGAAACGACTTGGATTAAATCTTCTAAAATTGGAATTGAATTGTTTAGATCCATAATTACCATTGGCTTGGAATTGTTGTGGTCGTATGTCTCTACCGCGTAGCTTATCTTCAGTGTCGTGAGCTAGTGAAATGGCGTCTTCAAGGGTAGCAGGCTTGAACATGTTCACTTCAGCGTAGTAATGTCCAAGAAGTCCAAACATATACTTCCGCTTACGTGTCATCTCTGGTACATCTTCAAGCATGCGTAGCTAGAGGAGTGCATTCCAAAAATGCTCTGTATACTGAGATATAGGCTCACGATCCCGTTGCTGGAGTAGATCCCATTACTTAATAGCTTTCTCATGAAATTGCGGTGGAAGGAAATTCTGCATGAACTTCTTCTTGAAATATTCCCAAGTAGCAGGACATTCTATGCTCTTGTGTACTACAGTCCACCAAAGTGATGCTCTGTCTACCAAATGATTAGTAACACACTTGATTTTATCTTTTTCTGGATAAGTTTCCTCATGGAAATAGTCATCAAACTGACTAATGAATGCTAGAACAGTCTTTCCTTCTTGTATGCCATTGAAAGTACGAAATTTTAAACTTTGTTTACTTATCTTTGATTCCTTGCGAATGGTTTGAGCTTCAAGGTTGGCGTCGATGGTACGTCGAATCAAATCTTCAGCTTGAGGTTCTTCTTTGTCGGTAGACGCTCTTTGTAATTTTGCCAATTGTGCTTGCAATGCTTGCCTAGCCTTTCGTTCTTCTTCCAATTGCATCATGATTAAGTCCAGCTTTTGCTCCATCGTAGGCTCAGGTAAGTCGTCTTCAGCCATAAGATCATCCATATGTGGTTCCGTCATCCTGTAAAACTCAAAAGACCTTTCTCACTCAAAATCAAGTTAGCGGGATGAGCGTACCTCAAGTTCGGGGTTACAAGGCTTATGTGTTTTTGGGTATTTCTTTCTCAATCTTCAGAAAATCTGCGATTTTTCCTTCTTCGTATGCTGAAAATACTTTAGCAAACCTGCGTATGGGTAGAATACCTTCCAACGAACAACTTTGCAGTTCGGAGTTTTTGCACAGGAACAGCCCTTCTAGGAGTTTTGAGCACAAGTTAGTTCTGACTCCAGTTGACTAGTCTGACTTGCAGAGTTGCAGACTTATGTAACTTGCAGAGTTGCAGACTTGCAGAACTTAGCCGACTTAGTGAACTTGCAGAACTTGATCACAGATTACTTGCAGAACTTGATCTCTGAGGTGCGGGACCTGGAGTTGGTGACCAGAGGTGATTTGTCTGACTTGATTAAGGCTTAATGAATTAAGCTTAATTGCTTAAGCTTTGGAGGGGGCATTACTTCAGAAAAATGGCACAGTCGTGGGGGGAGGGGACCGTTTTTTCCGCCACACGGAAAAATCGGAGATACTCCGAGGCCAGGCGGTTCGATTTGTGAAGCTTAAAGCTTCTAACCAAGCTTATAAGCTTATTCTTAAGCTTTTTGAAAGAAGGAATTATAAAAATAATAGAGCTTATCTCTCTCTGTTGACGACTTGATGATGGAGATGAATGAGTGGTCCTCCGCCTATACAGCCCGGTCCTTCGCGATCTGATGACAAAAACAAGGGTTCTTGATCACCAGAAGTCTGCCTGTATCGACGGTTCGCGACGAGATTGACCGTAGAGCCCGATCGTTCCAGGAGCTCCACCTTCGCACGAGATGGGTAGCGATTGGAAGCTCTTGATCTCAGCTCCGCTCTGATACCATTGGTGCGCAGATCGGTCGCAGTATGCTCACGTAGTGAATCCCGGAAGGTCCCCAAGAACAATGAACTCTACTTTTTGCACAAGTTACAAGGTAAAAAGCATGAACGACAAGAGCAAGAGACCAATTGGGTTCAATCTCCCCCCATGCCTTGTGTGAGCGCTTCACAAAGCATGTACTTTATGTATATTTCCATCTTCATGCTCAATAATAGCCCAATTTACAAAAATATGACAAGCTTTTAGCTTTTGAGTTTGCTTTTACAAAAATAGGAATAAAGCTAATGGACGGTGCCCATAGAGTCTGGCACACCCAACACAATGTCCAAATAGAAATAACATATCCGTGCGCATAGACGCATACAAAATAATAATAAATAATTAACGCCTCAATAGACATGACAAAATATAGGCGTGGCGCCTATCAAAATATAATCCATAGGTCGAATACTCGCTAGACTCCAATGCTTTCCTCTGCCACTGCTGCTATCTCTACACATCAACTGAAGCATTCACAATTGTTAGTAAAATAATACAATTAAACCGACAAAAGTGAATACCTAGTAGTCTTCAGCTACATAAATAAATCAACTGGTTAGAAATAAATCCTAACCTTAATTTATTACGAGTGCGCACTCTAAACTCATAAACGTTTATTAATTTAATATGCATTTTGCGGAATCACCCGCTATGGAATCACCCATGTACACACTAAATTAATGAAACGCCCGAAAAGGACAGGCGTCCCCATCGACTTCTCGCACAAAGAATTCACTTTGTGTATGAGCCCCGGTCATCAAAGTTTACGGAATCCACCGTAAAACCTCACGGAATCCACCGTGGCACGGAATCCACCGTGAAATATGCCTCCTGGCATTAGCTATCCATAATCTGCTCGAAGGCTATCCAACAATCCACATGGATTACTAATCCAAGATTTTTCCCGTAGACTAGTATGCGGGCCTCGAGATCCAATCCTGAGTCATGTTGGCCTCTTGTGCAGGGCCCGAAAGGTAAGGGATTTATGGCCAGAGCCCCCCTGGCACCCAAGCATCCTCCTGCTCCAAGTAGTGCTCAAAGGAGAGATCTCATGCGACGGGTTCGGTCCACATGCCCAGCACAGCTAACAACTCCCTTGGTTAGGGTCAGGCAGACAGTTGGGGGTAACTAAAACTGCCTCTCCCTTCAGGCCTTCAACCTGAAGCATTAAATATCTTTCCATCCTTTAGTTCCTTGAGCAAACAATGCAAACAATGCTCCTAAACTGTTACATCACAATCAAATCCAGTGTGGTCGATTATTTGGCCAACTGCTAAGAAGTGAATCCTTCTTTTCGAATGCATCCAGCATTCGATCCGGGATCAATTGCGACTTGGCAAGATCCCCCAAGGGTTTGTTTGTTCACCCTTTTGTCCTTGGGTTAGGGCCATATCCTGTGAACCCAACTTAACCAATACCTTAGGTTTTATAAATTCATAGTAAATACTGGCAACCATGTCGCTCTACCTTGATTGATCCTTTGCTTCCAAGAAAAAGACCTAACTTTCCTTAACTTGGCAGTTTTCCCCAAGAAAGGTGATGTAATAAGATGATTACTCATCCTCTTGCAAGTTAAACTTGCGCAAGAACCTTCCAACCTCATTCCAAGGAATTGCAAAACACTCTTGTGATAAAACCACAAGACCATGCGACGTTGCAACTTGTTGCACAAGTGTTGCATCTATTCCAAGGGATCATTTCACCCATTGAACGGCATTTTCTGGTCAAGGAATTATGATTAGACAAGAAGCAGGGTTTAGGGTGTCTTCTTACCCAACCCAATCGTAATTGCACTAGGCTGACAACGTTCGGTCCTAGGGATTCCAACTCAATGTATTTGAACGATTGATCATTAGGGTAGAAACCCTAGATCGTTACTTGCATGAGCATCCAATTGACCCAACATTCCGTGAATGTGGGTAGGACCTTTGCTTTAAGGATTTCGACTTGACAACAAGTGTGAAACTAGGCCAAATCCTTAACGTGCTAAACCCTAGTTAGCACTTGGGTTATTTATCATATCGAGTGAACCATGATTATACGAATCCCTTGTGGATTAGGTGATTTAGATAATTTGATCTACTTGTCTTACGACAAGGACAAGCCACTCTTAGAGATGAAAATTTGATCTAAAGGAGAAAACTAGTTGCAACATGTCAAAATACACGTAAACACGTGATTCATTGCTTCTACGTACCACTAGATTTGCAATAACCCTATCCTTTCTTGTTAAAGTAAAAACGCAAGATAATTTGCAGAATAACTTTCATAGAACCTACTAGGACTTATATTCAAGAATCCTACCTGAAACTCTTTTTCTAAACTTTAGGATTTCATGCTTTAATATACCATGCAATCTTCCCCTAAATGCAACTCTTGATGAATGAATTTTACACACGACGAATGTGCAACATGCAAACTTTTCCTAACTACAACGTAGTTAAATTAAGTTCATGCTAATTAAATCTAGAGTTAACCTTTTCCATTTTACAAGCACATGCCACATGCAAGTTCATAGAATCATTTCTGTGCTCTGATATTTCCTACGGGTGTTAATGACTTTTCCTAATGAATCATTACAATGAAGATATTGCCTAAAAATGCGACATACGCTTAATCTTTCCATGTCTAGTCAAAGGTGCACTTAATAATTTCAACCTTATAATGATAGGCAATAGGTGTTCTAGGCTCGTCACTTTGAAATGCACGAAAAGGCAACTTACTAATAAGGTCATAAGATGTATAGACAATTTGCATTCATCACATTGAAAATACCAATGATCCAATTGCATGTCATGAATTAATTCTAGTAATTGTTCAAATAGTCAATTTTTGTCCAATTGCATTTAACTAGGCTAGGTGAATTTGAACATGCATAGATGCTTCTTAATCCATGAAGTTATCGTGCTTAATGCATTATTTTTGTGTGGAATCAAAATAGTAAAAACTGGGTTTGTTGGCTCGAGGAGATGTCCACGTGAATCTTAGGAGAAGAATCTCCTGTAGGTGCGCCTTGCGACTTCTTGGGGGCCATCGTAGGCATGATTACGGACATCAGGTTTGCCTTTACCCTTACGCGATTGGTGAACTTCCTCAGCCTTGGTAAGCAGCCTCAAGATCTTGCCCTTCTCCTTCGTATGCAGGAGATACCTTCACCAAAATGCGGATCTTAGAAAATACTGGGGCTTGTGAGATTTGGGCTTATGGGAGGGCTTGTGGGAATGGGGCTTTGCTTGTGGGAATGGGCCTTCTACAAGGAAGCTCGCGAAAATGGAGCTTTTCGAAAAAGCTTATGGGAATGGGGCTTCTACGAAAAAGGGTTGTGGGAATGAGCTCTATGGGCTCGGTTTTTAAACCCAAGAAGGGTGCGTAGGAACAAGGCCCAAAGCCTTATCCTCGAGAAGCTTTTTAGAGAAGCTTTTAAGAAGCTTCTGATTGCCCAAGACCACGTGGAGGGCCCCAATGGTTAGGAAAAAAGATTGATGGGGGAAAATGGCAGCGAATGATGGCGCTGTTGGCGAGGAACAAGGCAGCAGTCCGCATTGGACACAGCAGGGCAGTGGCTAAGGCGGCTACAGCACGGCAGCGGCAGTCCTCCTCCTCTCTCCACGTCACGGCGTCAACAGCAGCACTTCCTTTCTCTCTCCACATAGCCTTCCCCTGTTTCCCAATCCCCCACTAAGGGGAGTTCTTATATAGGTGTAAGGGGGGGGAGAGAAGCTCCACCACGTGGGTTGTGCATGGTTTTTGCCCCCCTCATGCAACACACACCTCTCACCTAGCCCATCCCTCCCCACCTTCCTCTCCTCCAACCATGCATCGACTGGGGGAAAGGGATAATAACAAAAAAAATTACATTATTAGTATCCATTTTGCCCCTCCCAAGAGGGTGTTTTCCCGTGGTTGTGCAGACTAGAACCCCCGGCCTCGATTTCCCAATGCAGAGGTCTTGTCTTTGTGCGTGCGGGTTACATATTAAACTACTGGCAATTACAATGCGGAAGATAACCTTGCACATGTTTTATACGGAGTGTGGGGAGTCAGGCTTAATAATAATTTTGAGCGGAAATATTACAGCTGAGGCTCAAGTGGATGCTGTGGAGGCAGGGATGCGGTGTCTTCGTCTCGTCGTTCAGCTGGAGTTGTGTCACCTCCAAGATTTGTCACACATTTGGGGACGTCTACTTCAGTTACTCCAGCTTTTGCTCAGCTGTCAGCAGGTGGCATCCCTATGGGTGCCACTCTGAGAGATTTTACCCCGGTCGGTACACTGGATGCACAGGGGTCTCCTAGATATGTCCAGGAGCATGGACACAGATGGGAGAGGACCCATCTTAGGTAGACCCCAGGGGGATATGCATATCTAGTTGATGATAGGTCAGGAGCCATCATCATGAATGATGAGGGAAGGAGGGTGATGGCTTCCATGAGAGAGTTGTGCCAACAAGTTTTTCGGCACAACGTCTTAGATCATTGGAAGAACATACCAGAGGGCAGCAAGGACTACATAGTAGCATCCTTGCATGAGGGGTTTCCAGCTCCAGTCTCAATAGATAGATTTTCTACGACTGGATGATGGATTGCATGCATGCATATATGTCACACAGACAATCCGACGCATGCAAGGCAATCAAGAGTGGGGCTGCAAAGCCCAAGTGGGTAGACTCATATGACTGTCATCGACTGAGGGAGGAGGCTACAGATTCTCTAAGACGTCGGAGTCAGCAGCGCGAGGCGGCAAGGGCACGACTCGAGGCCAGAGTGGTCCATCATCTTGGGAGTGGTAGCCACAGGACATATTTGGAGGACTTTGTAAGTTTTTCTTTTATTTTGCTGGTTTATTTTTTTGCAATATCCTTTGTACCGACAATCATGTTTCTAATAGTTGGCATTTTGTTTTCTTTGCAGCACTCCATTACAAATCGCGATCCGACCGGCCTTGAAACTCGATATGTAGAGAGGCATGGTCTCAATTCATTGATTGACCATCACTGATCGACCAATTGTATAGAGGCGGTGGCCCTGTAAGTCACTCATCTTTCTTGTCCATAGTTAGCATGTTTAATTAGAATGCATTATTGTATGGTAGACTGATGTGTTGTTGTTTCTTTTTTTTGCAGAGTCCATTCGATGCTCCTTTGCGGTGGGACGAGCTTTCGGAGGGCGACGATATGTAGCTCGCCCTTGGATCCCTGGAGCTCACACACCTTTATTTTTTGGTCGCCTGATCTATGCAGACATTTTCCATATATCATTGATATCTTGTCATGATTGTATCAATCGTTTATTATGCGATCATGTATTTATTTCATGTATCAGTGTTATGATTTCAGTATACTTTGTTTTTTGTTTGCAAGCACATTGTACACAGTGCAGAAACTATTTTGTATGGCTCAAATAAAGCACACTGCCCTGCCACAAATTATTTTTTCCCTGTTACCGTCACTATTAGCGTCGCAAATTTACTGCTCGCATCGTTATTTGCGTCGTTATTTTCGTCGCAAACCATCGCTATCAGTGTCAGTATTAGTGTCACAAAAAATGATGATACCGATGCCAATACCGACACTGATAGCAACGTTGATACCAACTGTTCTATGGCATTGCCAATAACGACGCTTTTTGCGACGACGAGGAAAATTTTTGTTATTTGCATTTTTGTCGCTTTTAACGTCGGTATAAGGTCTATATCTTGTAGTGATTGTCTCAAGGACAATGCGAAGCTAGGGTTCATGATCTTCTTCCTGTTTGGAGTAGACTAAGGTATCGTCGAAGAAGACGAGTACGAAGTCATAGATATGGCCTAAAGATATCCTGCATTAGCCTGTTGAAGGTAGCATGAGCATTTGTCAGCCTGAATGACATGATCAGGAATTCAAAGTGTCTATATCTTGTGCTGAATGCCGTCTTTTGGATACCCTCCTCCTTGATCCTTATTTGATAATCCAGACCTGAGATCAATCTTGGAAAAGATCTTCGTACCTTGAAGACGGTGAAGAAGTACATCTATTCTTGGTATGGGATATTTGTTCTTAATGGTTGGTTGATTCAACCCTCTGTAGTTAATACATAGCCGAAGTGTTCCATCTTTCTTCTTCTGGAATAGCACTGGAGCTCCCCATAGTGAACTGCTAGGATAGATGTAGTCTTGGTCTAACAATTGCTTGAGTTGCTCCTTCAGCTCAATCGCTTCTCGGGTGGACATCCTATATGGTCTCTTTGCGATTGGTGCAGCTCCTGGCGCTAGCTTGATTTCATGATCAACTTCCCTTTGAGAAGGAAGTTATGTCAGCTCTTCATAAAATACATCTGCGTACTCCTTTAGCCATGAGGGTTCTTCACTAGACTCCTAATTCTGATCTAGCTCATTAAGCTTAATCAAATAGAGAGGTAGTCCCTTTCTAACTCCTTTTATTATCCGAGATGCTTTGGCCACTTGAATTTTTGGCTTCCCAGCCTCTCCTTGAGTTGTGACCGATTCCCCTTCAAAATTTTGAAAGGAAACTTGCCCCTTCCTACAATGAATGTGGACATCATTAGGTTTAAGCCAATCGATTCCGAGCAAACACTCGTCGATACCTAGGTTCATAACTCTCAATCTAATCAAAGTCGACTTTCCTCCCATAAGGAATCTCACCTTAGTAATTTTCCTGGTACAAGTGACTTCACGACCATTTGCTAATTCCACAAGTAAGGTAGGTGCATCTTTTGTGGCTATTCCTAATCTTCTTGCACAGACTGGTGAGATAAAGGAATGTGTACTGCCATAATCAATCAGGGTTTTAAAGCTTTTAGCTTGATAATCCGATGGAGTCAGAATCACCACAATTCAGCCCTTTCTTGTGAAGAGTGGCATGAACTGTTGCCCTCTCAAAGTCAGCTTCTATGGTCGGGTCTTCTTCATCACCAAACTCCTTGTAGGCAACACTAGAGGTTCTCCCTCTAGCCATGATGGTGGCTCCTTGACCATGGATGGCTCCTTGGAATGGTTCTTGGCATTGTCCTCCATTAAGTTTGGGACATTGCCTTATCGTTGCAATGAAAACAATGGAAATTGCGGCCATTACCCTGGGTAGGAACGAAGTTGTTGGCAACGTTCACCCTAGCTTTCTTCCTTTGTCCCTGATTTTGGCCTTGTGCTCTCTTTTCCTGGGACCTATACACTCCTTTGTTTTGATCCTTGTAAGACCAAGTCTTGTTATTTCTTGGCTTGGTCTGCACCTCTTGTATTATGGGTGCAGCTCGAATGAGCGCATCCTGAAGGTTTGTTGGGTGCATTGACTCGAGGCGGGTGTTTATAGGCAGGTTTAATCCGGCACAAAGCTTTGGCACTTGCTATGTCATATCCAGTTGTGGCACATACTTCAAAAGAGAGACGAACTTTCAATAATACGCATCAAGAGATAAACCAAGCTGTTTCAGCTTCTCATAGAACTCATTCATCTCCTACGTGCGATAGGCAGGTGGTAGGTATCTCCCTCGCACAACTCTTTTAAGCTTTTCCCACAGAATTGAGCCTTCTGAGATTCCTTGGCTCTGCACCATTGCTTGCGCCAAACTCTTACTTCGCCGGTAAGCTTCAGCTTGGCGAGCATAACTTGGTTAGTAGGTACATTACCTGTTGCTTCAAAGTAATCCTCCATGGATTTGATCCAAATCTCAGCATCAGTTTCGATGGTCCTTCCCTTGCCATCAAATTCTAGTGGCTTGATTTGTTTGAGAAGAAACTTCTTCTCTTGAATTACAGTCGTACTTGATGTAGGGGTCGGACTAGGAATCTGCACTTGAGGTTGTGCCTGGGCATTAAAATTCCTTACGTTAATGTAACATGTCCACTTGTTCACTTGTAGGACACGTCTTAGCATCCCGTCAAGAAGAGAGTCTAGGAAGCGTCGCCTGGCACTTCCACAGAATGTCACGGGGTTTGTGATCTAGGTCTTCCCGAGTCTGCCACGAAGCGGAAGCATTCTGGCCATTCCCACTTAGGATCAACCTTAATCAGGGTTTCCTAGTGGTCAAATTCCTAGGACGATAGCTAGCATCGAACCCCAGGTGAACTACTTTATGCAAAAATGTCAGGGTCGAAGCGGATCCATACTGCACTTGGTTCAAGGAGAATAGAAAACGAGAGGAATGTGAAGCTCGACCTATCTGCCCATAAGACAGTCCCATTTTGTTCCCCTAAAACAACATAAATCGGGACTCTAGTATCCTAGATTCTAGGTCATCGTTCCTTGCTGTCAAATTTCTTCGAGAAAAGTTGCTAGCCAACCGAGACCACCCATCTGTAGGACGGACCCATGGCCACATCCACTGCACTTTCCTCAGGGTTGCTTTAGTTATCTAATTACCTATCACATTTAGTTTGACAAGCGAAAATAGCTTTCTTAATTAACCAATTAATCATCGGTTCCTTCACGTAATCTTAGCACTAACATAGAAAAACAATGTCAAACAAGTTCCTTTTCAACAATTGATCTTATTTATCAGTCTTTGAAATACATCATATAATCCAGCTCGTAGGCTAATCCATAATC
Organism: Lygodium microphyllum; assembly: GCF_053477565.2. Classification (NCBI taxonomy): domain Eukaryota; kingdom Viridiplantae; phylum Streptophyta; class Polypodiopsida; order Schizaeales; family Lygodiaceae; genus Lygodium; species Lygodium microphyllum. The sequence continues at coordinate 101,990,150 of NC_141144.1, forward strand.
TTCTCGAAGGCAATCCATAATCTGCCCAAAGGCAATCCAGCAATCCTGAGGGACTACTAATCTAAGTTTCTGCCCCTAGACTAGTATGCGAGCCTCAAGATCCAATCCTGAGTCATGTCGGCCTCTTGTGCAAGACCCGAGGCAAGGGATTTATGGCCAGAGTCCCCCCTGGCACCCAAGCATCCTCCTGCTCCAAGTAGCACCCATGGAGAGACCTCTTGCGGCAGGTTCGGTGCATGTACCCAGCGCGGCTAACAACCCCCTTGGATAGGGTCACGCAGACAGTCGGGGGTAACTGACACTGCCTCTCCCTCCAGGCCTTCAACTTGAAGCATTAATTATTTTTCCATCTTTATTTCATTGAGCAAAGCAATATAAACAGTGCTCCTAACTATACAAACACAATCAATCCAATGGTCATTTGTTTTGGCCAACTACTAAGGTGTGAATCCTTCTTTCTGAATGCATCCAACATTCGATCCGAGATCAATTGTGACTTGGCAAGATCCCCAAGTGTTTCGTTGTTTTTTAATCCTTTTTTCCTTGGGTTAGGGTTTATATCCTATTAACCCAAATTAACCAACACCTTAGGTTCCTTAAATTAAGACAGTAAATCCTTGGCAACCTTGTTGCTCTAACTTGATTGGTCAATTCCTTGCTAGGCAATACATAACTTCCCTAACTTGGCAAATCGGTCCAAAGAAGGGTGATGTAGCAAGATATCTACTCATCCTCTTGCAAATTAGACTTGCACTAAAACCTACCAACCTTGTTCTAAGGAGTGGCAAATCTATCTTGTGACTTAAACACAAAGCCATGTGACGTTGCAACTTGTTGTACGAGACAAGTGTTGCACCTAACTTGTGGGATCATTTCTCCCATCAAACGACGTTCCTTGGTGAAGAAATACGTTTGGTCAAGATGTAAGGTTTGGGAGTCCTCTTGACCCAACCCAACCCTAACCTTACTAGGCCAATAACGTTTGGCCCTAGGGTTTCTAAACTCAATCGGAAGTCTAGTATTAGGCCAATTTACACTAGGATAAAAACCCTAGATTGTTATTGTATGGGTGTCCAATTAACCCTAGCATTCTGTGAATGTGGTAGGATCTTGAGATCGAAAGTCTTGGCTTGGCATCCCAAGTGCGATACTAGGCAGAATTTTTAAGGTAGCTAAACCCTACCTAGCACTTGAGGTGTTCATCGTACCAAGTAGTTATGCTTTTACGAATCCCTTGAGGGTTATGCCATTACAAGTGATCTACCTAAAACGATCTAATTGTTTTGCAACAAGTGTGATCTTTGCTTAGAAGAGATGCAAATACTTTTCCTAAGATATGCAAATAAATAAATTCAAGATACAACATTCCATGCAAGTATGCGAATCATAGACTTTTACTTCTATGTGACTATAAGGTTTGCAATGACCATTTCTTTTCCTTGCTAAAATCATGATGATTGACAATTTGGGGGATAACTTGCATAAAATCTACATAGATTTACATCAAAATCTATGCCTACAAACCTTTTGTTTAATGCAATTGAATTCAAGCTTTAATATGAAATGCATCTTTTCCTAAATACAAACTTCAATAAAAGAAGTCCACGCATGATGAATGTCATAAGACTATCGTTGACTTAATCCGTTCATGGCACTTAACCCAACTTAAAATGCAAGCATCTTCGCATGCAATAGGAAAGTTCATGGTTTCATTTCCATGCAATGCAACTACTTGAACAACATCCAATGGACGACAACGATTATCTCGTACGAATCCACAAGTAGAAAATTATTACTTAAATGCCTTATGTGCTTTTCTTTTTCGCGGCCAATCAAGGATGCATTTAAACAATTCCACATTTTTTTACCCTACGCAATATGCGCTTAGGATTTGCATCTTGGAAATGCAAGCAAACCCAAATGCACGACATGCACTAACTCTTGTAAATCGTCCAAGGAGATAAATTCCCCAAATGTATTTTAACTTGATTGCATGAATTAGAGACACATGTAAATGCATTCTTCCCATGAAAATTAAACATGCCTAATGCATTCCTTTTATGCAAAATTAATCTTTTAAGAATCTGGGCATGAGGACTCGTGGGATGTCCACGCCTGTGCTCAGGGTAGAAACTCCCGCATGTGCGCCTCTCGCCATTTTCTAGGGAGCCATAGACAACATAGATACTTTTTTCAGCAGCTTTCCCTTGGATTACTTTCGCGTCATGAACCCTCTCTGACTGAGCTCTTCTCCTCTGCGCACGACACGGCCCTTACAGGGTGGTTTTAAGCCACCCACATGGCATCACATGCCTCCTCCCTCCCTCATGCACTCCACGACATCTAGCTTCACTTCCTCTCACACTCCTCTCCCCTGCCATGCATCGGTTGATGGGAGGGGGTTACTAGTAAAAAAATGTGCAAAATTTTAACCATTACCCTTTTGTCTTTCCCGTAAAGGGTGTTCTCATGCGGCCTTGCGAGTTTTAGCATCGGCCTTATTTGCACAATGCAGTTGGGGTTTATTATCGCGCGCGCGGGGTAAGGACTTAGCCACTATCATTATTCCATTGCGAGAGATGACTTAGCACTACTTTTACGTGAGCATATAGTGGTTAAAATTCTTTAATATTTCATGCAAAAATATTACATTCTCTCCTCCTTAGAGGAATCGAGATGTCCTCATCTCGAGAAGAACTGTGGGTATTGTTGGTTGAGATTGCTTTCATCTATCTAAGTGGCATCCTCTTCGGGATAATCTATCCAAGTGGCATCCTCTTCGAGATAATATTTCCAGTGGACGAGGTATTTTATCAAGGTTCTGGATCTCAAATGCCTCTCCCTAACATCTAAGATCCTGTCAGGCCGTAGCTCAAGGACTCCTTGGCTAGGCATTACAACTTGTTGATCATCAAGTACGTGACTAGGGTTAGGCACATACTTTTTGAGTAGACTGATATGGAATACATTGTGAACCTTTAGGTTCTCAGGGAGTTGAAGTCTGTAAGCATTAGGCCCTAGGCACTTGAGGATCTTGTAAGGTCCACAATACCTTGGACTTAGATTCTTGCATTCGCCTAAGGATAGGGGACTCTTCTTTGGATGCACGTGAATGAAGACCATGTCACCTTCAACGAAGGATCTATCTTGACGATTCAAGTCTGCATAAGCCTTTTGTCTATCCTTGGTAGCTTTAATGTCCTATCTTATTGACTTAATTTGGTCATCCATATCTTCCAGCATCTGCTTTGAGGCTTCAACCCTCAAGGTTGGATCCGAGAAGTTTAAAGGACTTCGACAATCGTGCCCATACAATGCTTGAAAAGGGGTTATCTGAATACTTTGTTAGTAAGAAGCATTGTAGGAAAACTCAACCCCAAATATTGAATCCACTTTTTGGGTTCTCGGTAATAATGTGCCCTTAGCATATCTTCAATGACTTGGTTGACTCGCTCCATTTGACCATTGTCTTGGGGATGGTAAGTTGTATTGAAACAGAGTTGAGTCCTAATGGCTTCGAAGATAGCCCTCCAGAAGTGTGATGTGAAAAGAGAGTCACAATCACTAATGGTTCTTCTGGGTAACCCATGTAGTTTGAATATTTCCTTGATGATCAACCTTGCAATGTCTAAGGCTTTATAGTTTGTCTTAACAGGGATAAGATGTGCAACCTTGGTGATCATATCAACCACAAACATAATGGAGTTATATCCTCCCTGAACTTGGGGCAGGCCAACAACAAAATCCATACTAATGAATTCCCATTTCATTTGGGGAATTTCAAGTGGTTGCAACTTCCCTGGCATTTTGACATGTTCGGCCTTAATGCGTTGACAAGACAAACATTCAGTGACATATTTGAGAACTTCACCTTTAAGGCTCTCCCAATAATAGCTCTTTCTGACTGCATTGAGGGTCTTGGCATAGCCAAGATGTCCTGAAAAAGGGGAGTCATGAGCCTCCCAAAGTATCTTTTGTTTGAGTGACTGGCTTGCCGGTATACATAATCTCATTCTATAGTAGACAAGTCCACTATTGATAGAGAATTCTAGATACTTTGCTTGTAGCTTCGGGTCTTGATCCTTGATGGGGATCTCCCTTAGCAACTTTTGATAGGCTGGGTCATGGCATGCCTCTTCTCTAGCTAGCTCAAGTATTGGGTTGTTTGGCATGGATACCTTTGTGGCTAGAGATCTAGCTGTTGATGGATCTAGCAAAATCAGAGAATTTAAACTTGCGACGACTGAGTGCATCGGCAACTACATTCTCCTTTCCAAGCTAGTATTGACTCCTCCAGCACTTCAATCCATCGACGTTGCCTCATGTTGAGCTCATTTTGGGTAAAGATCCATTTGAGACTTTTATGATCCATCACTAGGGTAAACTTGTTACCCAGCAAGTAGTGTCTCCAAAGCTTGAGAGCATGTATTTTCCTTGAAGAGTATGCTACAAGATGATCTTCTTGCCTAAGCACACATCCTAAGGCTGTCAAGAATCGTGTGGTAGGGGGACTTGCTCAAGATGCTGCGCCGAACACACACAGAATGCACAATAAGAAGCTCACTCAAGAGATAAGAAGAGAGACGGAGGCCAAAACGTTTTCTTGCTGGTTTCTTCTTCTTCTTCCACACACATTAAAATATACACAAAGTATAGATAAGATACAACATAAAGGAAAGTGGCCTACTAAGTCAAACAATGCATAACCGACTATACTAGTCGACTGGTGCTATAACTATGCCAGCTGTAAATAGGTGTAACAACCTGAATATAATAAGTAATGAGTCAATGGCCATGTGAGAGTCATAATGACCACTGACGTGCTAAGTGTAGATGTGTGGACCCATCTAACCAGGCGGTCCATCATCAATGTCTGTATGTGTTGAGCTTATCATCTCAACACTCCCCCTCAAACTCAACTGCATTTTTGCAACTCCAAATAAGCTTGGAAACTTTGAAGCTTCTTTGTATCCAATGCCTTTGTGAAGATGTCATCTATCTGATCCTGTGTGCTGACATACACCAAGTCAATCTCACCTACTAGTACCTTCTCTCTCATAAAGTGGTAGTGTATCTCAATATGTCTTGTCTTGGCATGGAACACAGGGTTCCTAGCCAACTGTATATTGCTCATGTTGTCACAATAAATGACAATTGGACCTTTCACCAGCACATCTAAATCAGCCAATAACTTTTGCAGCCATACTACCTCACATGCTGCAACAGCAACACCTCTATACTCAGCCTATGTACTCGATAAAGTAACTATAGATTTCTTTTTGCTGCTCCAAGTAACTACTGCACTACCAAGAGAGAACATGTATCCACTGGTAGATCTTCTATCAGATATACTACCAGCCCAATCTACATCTGTGTATCCAAACACATGTACATCTGTTCTTGCCTCATAGAAAAGTCCATAATGTAATGTGGACTTCACATATCTCAATATGCGTCTGATTGCATCCAAATGTGGTTTTCTAGGTACTTACATAAACTGACTCACAAGACCAATAGTGTAGCTCAAGTCTGGCCTTGTAATGTATGTAGATCAAACTCCCCACTATCCTAATAAACATAGTAGGGTCTTCTATCTCATTCCCAACATCAGCACTCAACTTTACATTCTGCTCCAATGGGATTGAAAGTGGTTTGGATGCTGTCATACCATACTTGGACAACATATCCAAGCCATACTGTCTTTGGGACAGCCATATACCATCATCAAATCTGATCACCTCAATGCCAAGGAAGTACCTTAGCTCACCTAAATACTTCATCTCAAACTTCTTCTTCAAAAAATCCTTGACTTCAGCAATCCCACTATCACTATCACCTGTAATAATCAAGTCATCCACATAGATGACTATGATGACCAAACCTGCATCTCCCTTTCTCACATAAAGTGAGTGCTCACCATCAAAAATATAAAAGCCAATATTGACAAGATACTCTCTGATCTTGTCAGACCATGCTCTAGATGCTTGCTTGAGCCCATAGAGTGCCTTCTTCAACCTGCACACGTACATGGGATGCTCTAAATCTTCATAACTTGCTGGTTGATCCATATACACTTCTTCCTGCAAATCACCATGCAAGAAGGCATTCTTCACATCCATTTGCTGCAACCTCCAACCTTTGGCTGCTGCCAAAGAAATCACACATCTGACACTAGTTTTGTACATCTGTGCTTAATCTTATAAACCCACTTACATCTGTTGAGATGACAAGCTCAACACATGCGGAAATTGATGATGGACTGCCTGGTTAGATGGGTCCACACGTCTACACTTTGCACGTCGGTGGTCATTATGACTCTCACATGGCCACTGACTCATTACTTATTATATTCAGGTTGTTACACCTATTTAACACTGTCATAGTTATAGCGCCAATCAATTAGTGTAGTCGGTTATGCATTGTTTGACTTAGGAGGCCACTTTTCTTTATGTTGTATCTTATCTATACTTTGTGTACATTGTAAAGAGTGTGGAAGAAGAAGAAGAAACCAGCAAGAAAACGTTTTGTCCTCCATCTCTCTTCTTGTCTCTTGAGTGAGCTTCTCCTTGTGCATTCTGTGTCTGTTTGGCGCATCATCTCGAGCAAGTCCCCCCACCACATGTTTCTTGACATGGTATCAGAGCCGTGCCACTGAGAGAGGCTGATTTCGAAGGCTGAAGCAAAGGAGAAGAAGCAAGGTTCGAGCAAGCAAGCCACGGGTAAGAAGCTCTCCCATCCTTCCACTCTTTCTCTTGGATAGTGCCTGTGGAGGCACTAGAAGCAGAGCAAAGCAAAAATCTCAGATTGCAATGAGATTTGGTGTGCGCGAAGAGCGCTGTGTATTTTGCAGATATTTTGGGCATCTAAGGACGTTTCAGGCCCTATTTTAGAGTCACAAGGTTGCGGACAGCAGTTTCAGGGTACATTGTGACTTCGAATGTATTGACCGAAAGTGGGTGGGCAGGTTACAGATTTTAGATCTGTAAGTTCAAAGGTGTTTACCAGCGAGTAAACACAAGGTTTATCTACAAACAGGTTGCAGATTGCATGTATTATTGAGCAGATAGTGAAAAAGACTATCTGGTGTATTGCTGTGCACTACAGGTCAAAGATTGCAAAAGATTTGCTTGGTTTTTTGTATTAATTTTGTGATAATGGCAGAGAACTGTGGAAGCCCCATCATTGAGAAGCTCGACAAGAACAACTACCCTTCATGGAAGTTCCGTGTCACGAACTTTCTTGTTGGAAAAGGCCTCTATAAGTTTGTTTCAGGTGAAGAAAAGGAGCCGGAGGTGAGTGATCCTCCAACTGCAGAAGAGACAAAGGCACAGAAGTAATGGAATGCAAAAAACAAGAAGGTCATGTATTGGCTGTCTGCAGTAATTGACAATAATATGCTGGGACATATTAGAAATGCAGAGAATTCATATGTAGCTTGGACCATACTTGAAAGTATGTTTTCCGTAAATATAAAGGCACGAAAGATTCAACTCAAGCAAGAGTTGAATACATTGAAGAAAGGAAATATGCCTATCAATGAGTATGCATTGAAGGTAAAGAGCATTGCAGATGCATTGGCAGCGATTGATGGAATTCCCGATGATGATGATTTGGTGTCGTCTACCTTGGGTGGACTTAACAATGAAAAGGCTTAGAAGTCTTTTGTAACTTCCGTATATGTTAGAAAGCCATTTCTAGATTTTGATGAGTTGGTCTCCCTTATGATCACTGAAGAGATCAACATGCAGAGTGAGACATCTGAAAGAAGTGGTGAACATGTCCAAGCTTTCTACTTCAGTTCAGGAAGGGGACATGGTAGGTTCTCTTCAAGAGGCCGTGGTACAAGACGTGGTAATGACAACCAGCAAAATAGATTGAATCAGCAATTTGGCGATATGCAGGTTTCAGGCGGTCGTGGTAACTTTAGAGGTAGGGGGAGCTTTAGAGGAAGAGGTGGATGGTAGAACAGAGGCTATAACAATTCTGGTATTGCATGTCACTACTGTGGCAAAACAGGTCATATTGCAGTCCAATGTTATGCTAAGAAAGATGATATTCGTAGTGGTAAGTTGTTGAAAGGAAACTATGCATCGTCTTCACAACAAAATGAAGACAAAAATGAACGTTTGTTTGTTATGCAGCATATGCTGCATGCTGTTACAGGAAAGGGAACACATGATGATGTTTGGTATGTTGATTCAGGTGCATCCAATCATATGACCAGCCATGCATAATGGTTTGGAGAGATGCACGATTTGCAAAATGCAGGTTATGTGTAGACGGGTGATGATTCATGCCACCCAATTTTACACATTGGAAACGTTCCCTTGTCCTTGCATGATGGTAAGACAAAGAGTCTTTCAAATGTATTACATGTGCCATCTATTACAAAGAACTTGGTGTCAGTGGGTCAGATGGTAGAGCAAGGGCTACAAGTCAGATTTAATGCAAAGGGCTGCTTTGTAGAAGACTTCAATGACAAGTGCAGGTTAGTTGCAAAGGGAAGTAGAGTTGGACATATGTTTACTCTGGATGCTGGAATTCCTACTATGAATGCTGTTATGTATTCTAAAGGAAAAGGTGTTGTTGCAGACATTGAAATATGGCACAAACGCATTGGACATGCAAATGTACAAAGGCTGAAATTAATGCAGTCTAAAGGGTTGGTTATAGGTTTGCCTACATTTAGAGTTGCAGAATTTCATAAGGTATGCGAAGCATGTTAGTTTGGTAAGCAGTCAAGACAACCCTTTTCACATGACAGAGATGTAAGCAGAAATATCCTTGATGTTGTGCATACAAACATTTGGGGGCCTACACAAAATGTATCTCTTGGAGGCAGTTCATACTTTGTCACATTCATTGATGATTGTTCTAGAAAGCTGTGGGTATATTTTATGAAAGAAAAGAGTGAAGCTTTTGAGCACTTTAGAACTTTCAAGGCTGCAGTTGAAAGAGAAACAGGCTTGAAAGTAAAGTGCTTGAGGTCAGATGGAGAGGGAGAACACCTCTCGAATGAGTTTAGTGATTTTCTGAGGTCTCATGGGATAAAGAGACAGTTCACATGCAGATATACCCAACAACAAAATGGGGTTGCAGAAAGGAAAACTGGGCATATTGCAGAAGTTGCATGCGCCTTGATGGCTGAAAAGAATATGCCTAAGCATTTTTTGTCTGAGACTGTTCATACCACTGTTTATATTATGAACAGAAGTCCCACAGTTGCAGTTCATTGTATGACTCCTGAAGAATGCTTTACTGGCAAGAATCCTGATGTATCACACTTGAAAGTGTTTGGCTGCATTGCGTATATTCATGTGCTAGATGAGTTGCGGAAGAAACTGGATCCAAAGGCTGAAAAGTGTGTCTTTATTGGATACTCTTTAGAGCAGAAAGGGTATCGTTGTTAAAACCCTGTCACATGTAAGTTCAGAGTGAGCAGGGATGTCATCTTTGATGAAATGAGCAGTTGGTATGCATCTAGTGGTAATGAATTAGATGATGATGATGATCATGACACTCATGTGCAGGCTGAAAAGCAAGAATCACAGACTCTTAGTGGACCAGAGACACCATCTGGTATTCCTTGGTCTTGGAGACTAAGGAGTACCTCTACATCTTCAAGTGCATCTAGTAGCACTACAAGTAAAGACATAGGAAAGAATAAAGTGTCAGATGAGATTGATGCAGTTCTTGATGGAGACTCCAGTGGCTCAGAGAGCTTAGATGATGAGCTTGGTATTCCTTCTGTCAAGATACCAGGTGTACAGAGAGCTCATAATAATGTAAAGGCTCCATTGAGTGATCCGATGGTACGCAGATCTAGCAGGGTCAGATACCCTATTAAAAGATTTGGTTTTGAAGGTTATGCAGCTCACCATTATGATTATATGGTGAAAATAGTTGAGGATGTTGAGCCCACATGTTTTGAGGAGGCTATTGTTCATGCTCATTGGGATGCAGCAGTGGATGAGGAGATGGCTGCATTAGAGGCCAATAAGACTTGGGATCTAGTATCATTGCCAAAGGGCAAGAAAGCTATTGGATGTAAGTGGGTTTATAAGATTAAGCACTATGTAGATGGTTCTATTATTAGGTACAAAGCTAGGCTGGTTGCAAAAGGCTATGCCGAGGCATATGGCATAGATTATGATGAAACTTTCAGTCCAGTTGCTAGGATGGCAACTATCAGATGTGTGATTGCTTTGGCAGCAGCCAAAGGTTGGAGGTTGTAGCAAATGGATGTGAAGAATGCCTTCTTGCATGGTGATGCAGGAAGAAGTGTATATGGATCAACCAGCAGGTTATGAAGATTTAGAGCATCCCACGTATGTGTGTAGGTTGAAGAAGGCGCTCAATGGGCTCAAGCAAGCACCTAGAGCATGGTCTGACAAGATCAGAGAGTATCTTGTCAATATTGGCTTTTATGTTTCTGATGATGATCATTCACTTTATGTGAGAAAGGGAGATGCACGTTTGGTCATCATAGTCATCTATGTGGATGACTTGATTATTACAGGTGATAGTGATAGTGGGATTACTGAAGTCAAGGACTTTTTGAAGAATAAGTTTGAGATGAAGGATTTAGGTGAGCTAAGGTACTTCCTTGGCATTGAGGTGATCAGATGTGATGATGGTATATAGCTATCCCAAAGATAGTATGGCTTGGATATGTTGTCCAAGTATGGTATGACAGCATGCAAACCACTTTCAGTCCCGTTGGAGCAAAATGTAAAGTTGAGTGCTGATGTTGGGGATGAGATAGAAGACCCTACTATGTTCAGGAGGATAGTGGGGAGTTTGATCTACATGACCATTACAAGGCCAGACTTGAGCTACGTTGTTGGTCTTGTGAGTCAGTTTATGCAAGTACCTAGAAAGCCACATTTGGATGCAATCAGATGCATATTGAGATATGTGAAGTCCACATTACATTATGGACTTTTCTATGAGGCACCTACAGATATACAAGTGTTTGGATACACAGATGTAGATTGGGCTGTTAGTATGTCTTACAGAAGATCTACCAGCGGATACATGTTCTCTCTTGGTAGTGTAGTAGTTGCTTGGAGCAGCAAAAAGCAATCTATAGTTGCTTTGTCGAGTACAGATGCTGAGTATAGAGGTGCTGCTATTGCAGCATGTGAGGTAGTATGGCTACAAAAGTTAATGGCTGATTTTCATGTGCAGATGGAAGGTCCAGTTGTCATTTATTATGACAACATGAGCATTATACAGTTGGCTAGGAACCCTGTGTTCCATGCTAGGACAAAACATATTGAGGTACACTACCACTTTGTGAGAGAGAAGGTACTAGCAGGTGAGATTGACTTGTGTATGTCAGCACACAGGATCAAATAGCTAACATCTTCACGAAGGCATTGGGTACAAAGAAGCTTCAAAAGTTTCAAAGCTTACTTGGAGTTGCAGAGATGCAGTTGAGCTTGAGGGGGAGTGCTGAGATGACAAGCTCAACACATGCGGACACTGATGATGGACCTCTTGGTTAGATGGGTCCACACGTCTACACTTAGCACGTCGGTGGTCATTATGACTCTCACATGGCCATTGACTCATTACTTATTATATTCAGGTTGTTACACCTATTTACAGCTGGCATAGTTATAGCGCCAGTCAATTAGTGTAGTCGGTTATGCATTGTTTGACTTAGTAGGCCACTTTCCTTTATGTTGTATCTTATCTATACTTTGTGTACATTGTAAAGAGTGTGGAAGAAGAAGAAGAAACCAGCAAGAAAATGTTTTGGCCTCCATCTCTCTTCATGTCTCTTGAGTGAGCTTCTCCTTGTGCATTTTGTGTGTGTTCGGCGCATCATCTCGAGCAAGTCCCCCCACCACACATTTCTTGACAACATCCAATAGCTTTCTTGCCATTTGGTAATGATACTAGATCCCAAGTCTTATTGGCCTCTAATGCAGCCATCTCCTCATCCATTGCTGCATCCCAATGAGTATGACCAATAGCATCCTCAAAACAAGTGGGCTCAACATCCTCAACTAGTTTGACCATATAAGCATAATGGTGAGCTGCATAACCTTCAAAACCAAATCTTTTAACTGGGTATCTAACCCTGCTAGATCTGCATACCACCGGATCACTCAATGGAGCCTTTACATTATTATGAGCTCTCTGTACACCTGGTGTCCTCACTGAAGGAATACCAAGCTAATCATCTAAGCTCTCTGAGCCAGTGGAGTCTCCATCAAGAACCATGCCAATGCCATTTGACACTTTACTATTTCCTTTGTCTTTACCTGTAGTGCTACTAGATGCACCCGAAGATGTAGAGCTACTCCCTAGTCTCCCAGACCATGGACCACTAGATGATGTCTCTGGTCCACTAAGAGTCTGTGATTCTTGCTTTTCAACCTGCACATGAGTGTCATGATCATCATCATCATCCAATGCATCACCACTAGATGCATACCAATTGCTCATTTCATCAAAGATGACATCCCTGCTCACTCTGAACTTACATGTGATAGGGTTATAATACTGATACCCTTTCTGCTCTAAAGAGTATCCAATAAAGACACATTTTCTTGCCTTTGGATCAAGCTTCTTCCGTAGCTCATCTGGCACATGAACATATGCAACACAGCCAAATACTTTCAAGTGCGATACATCAAGCTTCTTACTAGTAAAGCATTCTTGAGGAGTCATCCCATGAACTGCAGCTGTGGGAGTTCTGTTCATAATATAAACAGCAGTATGAACAACCTCAGACCAAAAATGCTTAGGCATATTCTTTTCAGCCATCAAGGCTCGTGCAACTTCTGCAATAGGCCTGTTTTTCCTTTCTGCAATACCATTTTGCTGTGGGGTATACCTACGTGTGAACTATCTCTTTATCCCATGAGACCTCAGAAAATCACTGAACTCATTCGAGAGGTACTCTCCCCCTTCATCTGATCTCAAGCACTTTACTTTCAAGCCTCTTTCTCTTTCAACTGCATCCTTGAAAGTTCTAATGTGCTCAAACGCTTCACTCTTTTCCTTCATAAAATATACCCACAACTTTCTAGAACAATCATCAATGAATGTGATAAAGTATGAACTGCCTCCAAGAGATACATTTTGTGTAGGTCCCCAAATATCTGTATACACAACATCAAGGATATTTCTGCTTACATCTCTGTCATGTAAAAAGGGTTGTCTTGCCTGCTTACCAAACGGACATGCTTTGCATACCTTATGAAATTCTACAACTCTAAATGTAGGCAAACCTATAACCAACCCTTTGGACTGCATTAATTTCAGCCTTTGTACATTTGCGTGTCCAATGCATTTGTGCCAAATTTCAATATCTGCAACAATACCTTTTCCTTTAGCATACATAGCAACATTCATAGTAGGAATTCCAGCATCTAGAGTGAACATACATCCAACTCTACTTCCCTTTGCAACTAACCTGCACTTGTCATTGAAGTCTTCTACAAAGCAGCCCTTTGCATTAAATCTGACTTGCAGCCCTTGCTCTACCATTTGACTAACTAACACCAAGTTCTTTGTAATAGATGGCACATGTAATACATCTGAAAGACTCTTTGTCTTACCATCATGCATGGACAAGGGAACTTTTCCAATGTGTGGAATTGGGTGGCATGAATCATCACCCGTCTGCACATAACTTGTATTTTGCAAATCCTGCATCTCTCCAAACCATTCTGCATGGCTGGTCATATGATTGGATGCACCTGAATCAACATACCAAACATCATCATGTGTTCCCTTTCCTATAACAGCATTCAGCATATACTGCATAACAAACAGACGTTCATTTTTGTATTCATTCTATCGTGAAGACGATGCATAGTTTCCTTGCTGCAACTTACCACTGCGAATATCATCTTTCTTAGCATAACATTGTGCCGCAATATGACCTATTTTGCCACAGTAGTGACACACAATACCAGAGTTGTTAGAACCTCTGTTCTACCATCCACCTCTTCCTCTAAAGCTCCCCCTGCCTCTAAAGTTACCATGACCTCCTAAAACGTGCATATCGCCAAATTGCTGATTCAATCTATTTTGCTGGTTGTCACTACCATGTCCTGTACCACGGCCTCTTGAAGAGAACCTGCCGCATCCCCTTCTTGAACTGGAGTAGAAAGCTTGGACCTCTTCACCACTTCTTTCAGATGTCTCACTCTACATGTTGATCTCTTTAGTGATCATAAGGGAGACCAACTCATGTAGATCTCATCATTTCTGATAACCCTTATATGCCATTTTTAGAGATCAGCTTTCTATCACGAGATATTTTAAAAATGGATTCACCATGTCTTTTTTAAGAAAAGTAACTTTTTAAACTCTATTATTAACTTATGGTCCGTGTAACCACCTTGAGCCATAGACAAGGAGAGTTCATTGGATTCCCTTGGGCCTCAACCTTAAGATTGACTTCTACACAAAAGCTTGTGTCATCTTAGACCTTAGAAAGGGAAAATCACTTCTCTCCTCACTTCCAGAGGATCATGTCTCTCGTCTTTCTCAGTGAAATAATTACTTCTCTCCTTAATTCATTAAGAGAGAAAAGACATTAAACCTTGACTTTTAAGGGACAGTGACCCCAAATGAATGCAATGCTCATTACACACAAGTAAATGTTCCCAGGTGTTCGGATGCACATATAAATATATATACACAATGCTAATGCACTTTCTCTTCTCAGAACTCAATCCATCTTCATTTATGTGTAACTCCTTGGTTCTTGTGTACACTCTTACACTTGGCAGACACTTCCTTGTCCCTTCATAACTTGTACTGCATGTACCAGATATCCCTGTCACAGTGCTCTGATCACCCCATTAAGTGATGCACTAGGAATATTGGTCTCTAAATGGTCTCATTGCCATGCTAGATCATCATCAACACTCAAAGAAAAGTGGATCATCAATTTATTTACATAAATTTACTAAATAAAGAATGCATAATAAGAAATCAATGTGCATTGAATCATTTAAATCAATTTTGTTTCATTTGACATTTTTTCTACACCACTCAAACGGCGACCCACAGGCCTTGAACATCAAATTCTCATCAAAGTTGGAAGGAAGGACTCACCAAGATTAGAGATGTATCTTTAGCTCACTAGTCAACCTCATAGAAATACTAGTTGTTTAAGAGACAACCGCCATGGCTGGCACCAACTCGAACAAGAATGACCTCGACCTTGAAATTGATCTTAACAACATAGCAAGGTACTCAGATGACCTATGATGACTTATCATGTAATATGAGCAAGAGAAAAGGATTACACATTATGAAAGACCTACAAAGATAATACCATAGGTGATCTTGAGGAGGAGAGGAGGCTAGGAAGGATCACACTACAGTGCATAGCGAGCTATAACCAAGAGCAACAAGCTCAAAGGTTATGCTAGGAGAGAGAGATCAATGAGGGTCATTGGATCCTAGCTGTCTCATGTAGAAATAGAATGGGAGGAAATGCTGATAGGGAGAGAGCCTTAGAAGTAAACCTTACAATGAGCAAGCTCCTCATGAAGTGGTTGCGAGACAACACCATCATCAAGCAAAGTGAGTCATCCTTGGCACTATCATTACTAGCCATGATGGTCACCCCAAATGCCAGGAACCAAACAAAGATACCCATAGTTGCCAAGAAACTTGACAAATATCACGTGGGCAATGATCCCTATAGCTTCATTGAGCAGTTTGAGCAGGTCTGCAAGGCTAACAACCTCATGGGCCTTACTCAATGAGCATAAGCATTCGGTATTTGCTTATGAGATAACGGATGGAGTTGGTTTACTAGTCTAGATAATGCCGAATGTAATAATTTCAACAATATAAAGGATCTCTTCAATCAAGAGATTCTCCTAGCCAGGATACTCCGATAACATCATCGTTAAACTAGTGAATGTTAGTTAAAAATACAAAGAGGACACATGAGACTACATCACTCATATGAGGTCTCTAAAGAGAATATCTATAGCTGAGTGACCTAATGAGAGAGCAATCTCCACCTATTCATTAAGGGGATCCACAAAAAAGAAGTCTACAAGGCCTAGCAAGCAACTAAAACCTATAAAGGGATGTGCTAGCTAGAGTTTTTGAGGAGGCATACAAGTGGATGACTTGCTCAGAGAGAAGTTTTAGGGCTACGTAGCAATCAGAGAACAACATGTTAAGAAATGCCGAGAGAACCGTAGCTCTTATTAAACTATCATCCCCTAGTGATGAATAAGATAAAGAAAATAATGTCGATTAGACCCAAATGATAGTGATCTAAAGTCAGAGCTAATCAGACTATAGGAGTAAATATGAAGGCCAGTGTAATTTGAAGGCCAATGTGACCTCACGTGTAGTGTGTGCATTGTGGAGGGAACCACCTACCATCTGAGTGTTCCAAACTTAGATCCCAGCCTTGTGCCAACTATGAAAGATTTGAGCATGATATTATGCATTGTCGATTGCCAAGACACTTTCCATACCAAAAACCCTACACTCAATCATACTATCCAAGAGTTAGGTAACCTTATTTTGGAAGAGGAGCCCCTTTGGCTCTACCCACACCTAACAATTCAAAGCCGGCTACTCCAAGGATCGACATCAACCCAACAAGAATCCTTAGACCACTAGGACCTATAGTGACCCATCCACCAAGTGATACTCCAATGCACTTTTTGTAGAGGAACCACTGGAGGAAGTCTCATACATGAACCCTTATGTCTCTTATCGCTTGAGAAAACTTCTCGGCCAACCGGGACCACCCATCTATAGGATGGACCCATGGCCACATCCACCGCACTTTCCTCAGGGTTATTTTAGTTGTCTAATTACCTACCACATTTAGTTGGACATTCATAAAACAACTTCTTTAATTAACCAATTAGACATTGGTTCCTTCACGTAATCTTAGCACTAACATAGAAAAGTAGTGTCAAACAAGTTCCTTTACATCAATTGATCTTATTTATCTTTGGAAGACATCATATAATCCAGCCCGTAGGCTAATCCATAATCTGTCCGAAGGCAATCCATAATCCGCCCGAAGGCTATCCACCAATCCACAGGGGATTACTAATCCAAGATTCCACCCGTAGACTAGTCTGAGGGCCTCAAGATCCAATCCGGAGTCATGTTGGCCTCTTGTGCAAGGCTCGAAAGGCAAGGGATTTACAGCTAGAGCCCCCCTTGGCACCCAAGCGTCCTCTTGCTCCAAGTAGTGCTCAACAGAGAGATCTCTCGTGGTGGGTTTGGTCCACATTCCCGGCATAGGTAACAACCCCCTTGGTTAGGGTCAAGCAAACAGTTGGGGGTAACTGATACTGACTCTCCCTTCATGCCTTCAATGTGAAGCATTAGTTATCTTTCCATCTTTATTTTCTTGAGCAAACAATGCAAATAGTGCTCCTAAATTGTTACAAGCACAATCAATCCAGTGGTCGTTTATTTGGCCAACTGCTAAGGAGTGAATCCTTCTCTCCGAATGCATCCAGCATTCAATCCAGGATCAATTACGACTTGGAAAGATCCCCCAAGGGTTTGTTTGTTTACCCTTTTGTCCTTGCCCACGAGTGCCCCTTGTGTCTTCTTGGGAGCCATCATTGATGACTTGAACTCCGCGGATTCCTTCTAGCCTCTACTCTCGCTCTCTGAGACTGCCTATAGGTCGATACCTTCTCCTCGCGTAGGAATAGGAGCTTCACGAACCCGGTTTTAAAATCGAGGAAGGGCATATAGGAACAAGGCCTATGTCCCTTATCCTTAGAAGCTTTTGATTATGAACATAATCAACATGGAAGAGCCCCAATGATCGAGAAGAGGAAAAGATTGCTGATGGGGGTTGATTAGGATGATGGCAGAGAGGACGATTATGGCGGTGGTTGCAACTGCAGCAGTAGGTGTGTGTGGTGGCGATTCTGGCGGCGACAGCAGTCCCTCCTCTCCATGATAGTGCAGCATCATCTTCCCTCCATTCCTCTCCCTTCGATCCTCCAGCACCGCAACCTCCTTTGCAGAGTCGATGCGTCCTCTCTCTCCATTCGTCTGCTCCTCCCCCTTTGTCCACAAGGGGGTTCATATAGTGCTTAGGGGGGGAGGAAGGGAAGCTCCACCATGTGGATTATGCATGGCTCCCTCCCCTCATGCAACCCACACCACCCTACCTTAGCCCATTCCTCCCGACACTCCCTCTCCTCCAATCCTGCATCGGCTAGGGGAAGGGATAATTATAAAAACATTTGACTTAAATTCCATCATTATCCCAATTGCCCCTTCAAAAAGGCTGTTTCCCCATGGGTTTTGCAGTCTTAAACCCCACCCTCAATTTCTCAATGCGGATGCCTCATTTTTGCACGTACGGGGTACGGATTAAGCTGCCAATAATTACGGTGTGGAAGATAACCTTGCATAGGTTTAGGTGACGTGCGGGGAGTCGAGTTCAATAATATTTTTGAGCGGAAATATTACATTCTCTCCCCCTTGGAGGAATCGAGATGTCCTCATCTCGAGAAGAACTGGGGGTATTGTTGGTTGAGAGTACTTTCATCTATCTAAGTGGCATCCTCCTTGGGATAATCTTTCCACTGGATGAGGCATTCTCTCAAGGTTCTGAATCTCAATTGTCTCTTCCTAACATTTAAGATCCTGTTAGGCCGTAGCTCAAGGACTTCTTGTCTAGGCATTACAACTTGTTGATCATCAAGTACATGGCTAGGATTAGGTACATACTTCTTCAGTAGGCTGATGTGGAATACATTATGAACCTTTAGGTTCTCAGTGTAAAAAATTACACGGTGTAGCAAATAGAATCTGAGAAAGAGATAGAGAGTACACAACAGATAAGAGTAGAATTAGTAAATTCTTTAGCTCCAAAAAACTGATACAAAGATGGCTCTGTCCACCCATGCACTTCCACTGTGTGAAGCTTAGATGGCAATCTAGACAAAAGATAGGTGAAGAGCTTAAGGCTAGCTGGAACAACAACTCTCACTGGGTGAAAGATGAATGATAGATGGCTGTGAAGGGGTTTAGCTTTTACAGCCCGTGAAGGCCATTAGGTCGCCCTGACTGACCTAGCATATGAGCATCCACTAGTCGACCACGAAATATTCTAGGTAATATTCCATTTACCATCGGGCTGGGGGCGCTGCCCTCGAACCCCCATCACAATTCCCCACAAGAGAAGTTCTGAAACTGTATATGATACCAAAGTCAAGAGTTTCCTTCAAGTATTTGAGCATCCGCATCCCAGCCTTCGAATGACTCTCATGAGATTTGTTTAAGAACCTGCTCAAAACACCAACAGCAAAACTGATATCTGATGTGGTGTTACACAAGTAGATCAGACTACTGACCAACCTTCTATACCTCCCAATGTCTACTAGTGCTTATGTATCCTCGACGAGTAACTTTGCATTCACCTCCATAGGTGTAGCTATCTCCTTGCACTCGATCATGCCAAATGCCTTCAAGATCTCCCATGCATACTTCTTTTGAGAGATGAAGATCTTTCCTGGCCCTCACCAAACTTCAATCCCCAAAAAATAGTACAGCAAGCCCCAAACAATAGTGTAGCAACCCCAAGTCTATCATTTCAATCCCCAAACAATAGACTTCAATCCCCAAACAATAGTGCAGCAAGCCCAAGTCTGTCATTTCAAACTCAGAACTCAAAGCCTTTCGATTTGGATTGATCATATCTTCATAGTCACCTGTAATAAGAAGGTCATCCACATATAGGACAATCACTACAGACTTTTTACCATCCCTATAAACATACAAGTTAGCATCTGAGGCACATATTTTGAAGTTTAGGTTTAAAAAGAACTTATCTATCCGTTGGTACCATGCTCTGGGGGCTTGTTTCAGCCCATACAATGCCTTCTTCAGCTTACTCACTTTGTTCTCAGAATGGGGGGCCTCAAACCCTGGTGGTTGAGCCATGTAAAAAATTACACAGTGCAATGAATAGAATCTGAGAAAGAGATAGAGAGTACACAACAGATAAGAGGAGAATCAGTAAATTCTTTAGCTCCAAACAACTGATACAAAGATGGCTCTGTCCACCTGTGCCCTTCCACGATGTGAAGCTTAGATGGCAATCTAGATAAAAGATAGGCGAAGAGCTTAAGGCTAGCTGGAACAACAACTTTGATGGGGTGAAAGATGAATGATAAATGGCTGTGAAGGGGTTTAGCTTTTATAGCCCGCGAAGACCGTTAGGTCGGCATGACCGACCTACCATATGAGCCTCCACTAGTCGGCCAAGAAATATTCTAGGGAATATTTCATTTACCATCCGGACCCCGAAATAGGGGCCCCTTTTAACTCCCTTACCCGACAACTCAATGCAATGCGCTTCGAGTTGCTACCAGCTTAACCACTCCATCTAACCCAAAGATTAGTCACCTTTTTGCCATCCAGTCACATAGACCTCATCTAATATACAAGTTAAGACTCAACCAATGTCTGGGCTCACATTTGGCTTCTCCCCATAATGGGGGCTTTACAACTTTGAGCACCATGGATCATTGGTGGCACCTAATGAGGGTGGGGCATTGATCATATCTAACACCCCCCCTCAATGTCCACCCATAGGTGAACTATCTCCTCGGCCCAATGCCGAGTCTCTGAAGATGAACTTGAAGCAGATCCTTCGTAAGTGCTTTGGTGAAGATATCTGCTCCATTCTTCTCTATTCGATAGTAGACCAGTTCCACTATCCCATCCTCCATCAAATCACGCACATAGTGATACTGGATCTCTATATGTTTGGTGCGTGCATGAAACATTGGATTTTTGGCAATGGCAATACAACTCTGATTGTCACATCTCAGCACAATTGGTTCTTCATCTTGCACTCCCATATGCCATAGAATCCTTCTCAACCATACTGGTTCACATGCAGCAAAACAAGCTGCCTTGTACTCTTCTTTGGTAGAAGACAATGCCACTGTTGGGCTGCGTCTTACTAATCCAAGAGAAAATTCCTAAACCCAAAGAGAAAAAATAACCAGAAACTGACTTCATGGAATCACTGTCTCTTGCCCAATCTGAGTCAGTTTCCCACAAGAGAAGTTCCGAAATTGTATGTGATATCATAGTCAAGAGTTTCCTTCAAGTATTTGAGCACGCACGTCCCAGCATTCCAATGACTCTCATGAGGTTTATTTGAGAACCTGCTCAAAACACCAATAGAAAAACTGATATCTGGGACACAAGTAGATGAGACTACCGACCAACCTCCTATACCTCCCAATGTCTGCTAGTGCTGATGTATCCTCGATGGATAACTTTGCATTCACCTCCATAGTTGTAGCTATCTCCTTGCACTCGATCATGCCAAATGTCTTCAAGATATCCCATGCATACTTCTTCTGAGAGATGAAGATCTTTCCTTGCTCTTGCCAGATTTCAATCCCCAAACAATAGTGCAGCAAGCCGAAGTCTGTCATTTCAAATTCACAACTCAAAGCCTTTCGAGTTTGGTTGATCATATCTTCATAGTCACTTGTAATAAGAAGGTCGTCCACATCACTACAGACTTTTTACCATCCCTGTAAACATACAAGTTAGCATCTGAGGCACATCTTTTGAAGTTTAAGTTTAAAAAGAACTTATCTATCCCTTGGTACCATGCTCTGGGGGCTTGTTTCAGCTCATACAATGCCTTCTTCAACTTACACACTTTGTTCTTAGAATGGGGGGCCTCAAACCCTGGTGGCTGAGCCACGTACACCTCCTCCTTGAGATTACCATTTAAGAACACTGACTTAACATCCATTTGGTACAATGGCCACTTCTTCTGGGCAGCCATTGCAAGTACCGTGCAAATAGTGGCCATTCTGGTAGTTGGGGCAAATGACTCTTGAAAATCAAACCCTTCAACTTGTGAAAATCCTTGGGCAACTAGTATCGCTTTGTAATTTTCTAAGGTACCATCAGCCTTGTACTTTACCTTCTAGATCCACTTGGTGCCACCCAATAACCTTCCGCTTTGCTAGTCGATCCACTAGCTCCCAAGTGTCATTCTTCATTATGTTGTCATACTCTGCTTGTATAGCAGCCTTCCTTGATGGATCTGCAAGTGCTTCTTCTAAGTTAGTTGGCTCCTTTACTTCTCTCATAATCTCAACCATCAAGGCCATATTGACTATGTGAGCAGAAGCCCTCCTTTTCTCCTCTATTCTCTGAGACCTCCTTGGTCCGTCTGCCTTCTCCTCAACAGATGCAGGCATAAAATTATTGTGGTCATAGAGCTGCTTCACCTAGCGAGGCAATGGCTTTTCCGGTGGGGTGATGTCAGGTTGGTGAACTTTTTCCTCATCATCTGAAGATGATGCTTCCTCCTTAAGGATAGGGACAACTCTCGAGACAGGTTCATAGTGGACTACTTCTTCGCTTGATGATAAAGTGGCAGAACTTGCCTTCTCCTCCTTCACTGTATGCGGCTCCTCCTTGAACACCACATCACGGCTCGCGATGATCTTATTTGCCTCTTGGTCATATAATTTGTAAGCCTTCTTCTCATCACTTGATGGGACCTGAAATGGGCCGGCACTATCTATGGCACTAGCTGGACCTCATGCTCATAACATACAAACACACCCTCATAGCCTCGTGGACCAGGAGCGTTAATCTAATGCTAAAGGACAAACTGTCCTAAATCCTAATCTATGCGTTTATAGTTTCAACATTTTGTAGTCCAATATTTCCCTTTCTATAAACTCCTCAGAGGGAGAACCATACACATTGGCAATGCCACGATCACATACATGGAGGCAACCTCTCGGTAGAAACACCGCGGCCCCACTGCAGCTCTCCTACATCGCAGGGATTAGCCCCTTGATGTGCTGCTCAACATATAAAACAAATGAACACAAACTCCTCTCTTTCATTTCGAATCCAGGAGATATACCATGTGTCCTCACTTAGCAGTCCCTTAAGAAACCGACCCTCTATCCTACGGCTAGGGATAACCTTACACTCTCAATCGTGGGTCAAATTCCTAGGAAAACAAGTGCTATGCAGTCCAGGAGCTTTTCTGTTGATACCATGAACCATGCATAGTGCATAACGTGAATGGTTTATTGCACAAACAAAAGAAAATCAGCGTCGTGCATCGTGTGAAACCAATCTTTTCATGATTTTCATGCTAGTGTTTATGTAATGCAAAGAGAAAAGACACCGAGCCTTACGCTCATGTTGTCTTTCCCTTTATTTTAAAACAACATCCTATAGGCATGATGCAACACATAAAACAGATTTAAGATTGTACTTTGACACTCAACCTCCCTTCTCACCCTACCGTTTAATGTTTTGCATTCGTTGATAGGTGAAAAGGACATTTTATGTGTATTTCTTTGCAAAGAAAGCAATAAACACGGATGAAAACATAGAAATGAGGATAAATTGAGGCAAACCTCATGCTCTACCTTCATTACACACTGCACAAACACACATGTAATTTTCTAGAATTTTCCTTTTACCGTTTCCTAATTTTCTTCCATTTAAAACCCATTTTTCACCACTTTTTGGTATTTTTTCTCTATTTTCTTCAATAAAAAATGACTAGAAATTAAGATTGATTGTGGGCTATGGCCCTTAGGTTCCTTGACAGCAAAATTTCAGGTTTTGTTGGCATTGTGTCTCATATTTCCCATTTATTTTGCAAAAAATTCCATTTTTACCTCTTAAACATGTGTTTTAAGGGTTTTATCACCTTAATTTCAACCATATCACTTATGATTTTCTGAATTTCAGATTAGAAATTTTTGAAACTCATAGCAAATAGCATCATAATGCATAATCAGCCCATGGGAACAATGTTTCATCAATCAAATAGTATAAAAACTCATTTTTTCTTCATAAAAATTGAATTACCGCTTAGGCTCCGTGTTTCAGGATCTCGGTTTTGGTCGGAACTGTGGGTTAGCTCACATTCAATGTCCAGCATCTTCATAATCAGCAATCTTCATTTCTTCATCGATCTGGAAGCAATCCGGTTCCAATCAGACAAGCTTTCCTTCACCATTCTTCATTTTCCTCTTGCACACATGAACAATCCCTTAGGGGAGAGAGAGGGAGGAGAGAGAAAGACTAGAATTGGCTCTCTTCATTTAGGCCACCACTTCACGGGCGAAGACAAGCGAAATGATCAGCAAGGAAGGAGAAGATCGAGGGTATCATCAATTGGATAGGTTGTTTGTAGCCCCACATCTCCATCTCCATCATGAGGGGGCGCATTCTTCACACGCAGACATGGCGTCTTCTTCCTCACATTTTTTTTGCATCTCCTTCATTCACCAAGATTTCATGTGGCATAAAATGCCCACAAGCCCCCAAAGGTCATGCCCAATTTGGCCTCCCAAGTGTCCACCCTTTCATATCTTGACCGATTCTTGGCTCCTTCCTCATCCGGGCTCCGATTCGAGTGCTATAAATTTCTGGGCATCCGGCTTGATATCCCGCATTGACTGGCAACTCTTGACAATCTGCATGGCTGTCTGAAAAATTATCAAAAATCAACAAGTGTCGCTCGGGTGCCTTTTAAAAGTCGTCTTTCACTTGGTGCTTAAAATCGTCCTAGCTGAAGCCGCCGCCTTCGATGTTGCATATTTTTCTCCTAAATTCCACATTTTTTGGCAAATTTTAGGCACATCCTAGGCTCAAAACTCTACTCTCATTGGTGACGATGGAATAGGGCGACTCAGCCCGTCGAATCCCACAATAGATCTGCACAAACAACCAAAGGAAGCATCAAGCTGATACAACATAGATATACACTAAAACACAGCACAGTGCTCACCCTACCCCTTGACAAAACCAATGCATGAAATACACAAGGAGTATGCTGAGCATAATCTGATAGAAGGTCTGAAGCTAGTCACTAACCAACTACTCCAACACAGCCAAACTAAAAAATCCCTCAAATAGGTTGCCCTAACTGGTGGTCTGAACTACCTACCTAACTAAGGACAACACAACCAGGAGCTCCTACTAGGCGAGGACTCCTATAGCCTGAGTAAAAAGTATTTTCTTTTAGCACATGTCTTCTTTTAGGTTTTTATTTTTCCATACTTGGGCATGTAGAAAGGAGGAAGCTGAGCGTATTGACCCAAGGAGAACAGGGCATCGGCCTCAGGTCCCGTCTCGGTACCCAAGAACCTACCAAGCCCTCGCAAGGCGACACTTAATCCTTTTCTGATGCTCACTTTTATTTTCGCTCCAACCTTCCGTACTTTCTTTTTTTTCCAGCGAGATGCCACCCCTAGGAAGACAAGGCATCGGCCCTGGGTCTGACGCGTCCCTAGGAACCTACCAGGCCTTCACAAGGCGATGACCAATTGCTTATAAATTTTTCTATCTTTTCTATTTTTATAAGGGTTAGAACCCCTTTTTACACACCTTTGTATATATTTATTGTATTTTGGATATTCAGGGTTTTGTTCCTCTTTCATCATTTTTTCCTTCTGGCAGGCTTCTCTAACTGCCTCACAACTAACAAGAACTCCTAGAACGGCTGCCTAGTAGGCTAGCAGAATAGGGTCACTAGGACTGCCTTAAAAACCAGGTCTTCCGATGCATAGCAATGTCTGTATAGGAGGCAACGACTACTCAGACCTCCCCCAGACATACCCAACCTAAACCTGGGACTTCATGCCTTGGTCGCCGGTCCCCAACAAGAAAAGAAAAATCCCCTAACAAGTACACAGACACATATAGCATAGAAACACGATACTCATAAAGGAGAGATATCACTTGGATAGGGCCACCAGAAGCTTCTGTGCAACAAAAGGCTCCTTCCAAGCTCTTCTTTGAACCTGTCTAACACAAGACTACAACAAGAAACCATTGTTGAGATATCGAGCTCCACTCGTGATACGCCAGGGTGACCGTTGTGCATTTATGTCACCGACTTGTTAGCTGCAGATGCAGTTGGTACACCGTCCATGAATAATAGCTAGATGACAGCTATCCTTATCTACTCTAGTTCATGGCTCAGTTAGTATGCCACCTTAGTTAGTTGAGTGTGGTTTGAGATCCATATATAGGGTTCTTCTATTTCTATGTACCAAAGTTCTTTGGCTTACACAACTAAGAAGAGGAAAACTGTTTTCAGCCTCCACCTGTATGTGTATTCCCCCATTGTGCAAGCAAGAAAGCTATAAGTGAGACTCCTGCCTTCTATCCCACAATCTTAACATGGTATCAGAGCCTTGTTCATGGTAAGAAACGCAAGAAAGCAAACCAATTTTGCGGTGTTCTGGTAAGAGGACCAGTGTTGCTTTTATTTTTTCTATTTTGGGAGCAAGTCTCTGCAGGTAGCACAGCCAAGAAGTGCAAGAGTGCATTGTCTCAGATTGAGACGTCCTTCGCGGTGTAGCCCTTGGTTGCCCTGTTTTTTTTATTTGAGGCCGTTTCGAGGCCTGTTTTGGAGGCGGAAGTTTTCTGCAAGCACTCAGGAAAAGGCCCTGTTTTTTGCTGTGCGAGCACTGTTCTATAGGTCGGTGAAAAGTTACTGTAGAAATTGCATTGTATGCCTCTGCGCAGAGACATTGGGAGGTACACAATCATCCCTGTTGCCTGTTGATGCAAAATTGTCACTAGGAAGTGACTGTGTGGTCAAATACCACTTTCGTCAGTTTTGCAGATTTGCCCTTGTGAGGCTGAAGCTGTGTTTTTTGCATTGACAGAATTCTTTGCAGTGTTTTGTAATGGCGTCTGATTCTCTTTCATAGATTGTCACTGAAAAGCTTGACAAGAACAACTTCCAAGCATGGAAGTTTAGAATGACGAATTTCCTTATGGGAAAAGGATATTGGGAATTTGTTGCAGGAAATGAAGAACCAGTTCTTCCTGATGTTCCCAATCAACAGCAAATGCAAGCATTTAAAGGATGGCATGAGAGAGCCAGAAAAGTTATGTACTGGCTATCTATCAGCATTTCAGACTCTATGATTGTGCATATTTGTAATATTCCCAACCGTGAATATTAACTTCCCGCACACTGCGTACCATAAATATTGACTTCCCGCACACTGCGTAAACCTTGTACAAAGGTTATCCCACATATTGGATCTACCGGCAGTATAATGTGTAACCTGCACGTGAGAAATCGAGACCATTCGCATTGGAAAAAGCAAGCCGAGGTTCAAAATCGAAATTCCCGCGTAAACACCCTCTTGGGAGGGGCAATTTTGAATATTCAAGGCAAATTTTTTTTACTTTAATCCCTTTTCCCCAGCCGATGCATGGCTGGAGAAGAGGGAGTGTGGGGGGATGGCCCATGGATGAGTCGTGGCCTGCATGGGAGGGGGGGAACCCATGCACTGGCCACGTGTGTGGAGGCTTTCTCTTCCCTCCCCCCCCCCCTTGCCTATATGAACTCCCGTTAGGGAGAGAAGAGAGAAGGGAAAAAGGGATGGTGCTGTGAGAGGGAGGAGGGGACGCTGCTGCCCCGCCGTTGGGGAAAGGAGGGAGACCAGGGTGCCGTCGCCGCCGTGCAGGAAGCCGCCAGCCGCCATAGTCCGCCGCCACGGTCCGCCAGGCCGCCACAGCCCGCCGCCACCTCGCCTTGATCACGACCCCCCCCCCGCCCGACGTTGCTGCAGAAGCCTAGAAGCTTCTTAAGAAGCTTCTAAGGGGGCTTTCTTAAGCCCCCTTCCCACTAGATCCCCATTAGTCCATTCATACCCCCCCCCCCCCCCCCCCCCCGGGACTTTGAAGAGAAGAGGAAGAAGCTATAAAGCCTTCCGCAAGATCCTTCGTAAGAGGCTTCCCGTAATTAGACTTCAAAGGCCACAAGCCATCCGTGAACCCATTCCTAGCCACCCGATTTTTCCTAAAGAACTCATAAAGCCCTCTTCCCCAAGCACCATTTATCCAAAGTCCCGCAAAGGAATCTCCTGCGTACGAGGGAAAAAGGCAAAGGTCTGGAGGCTGCATACCAAGGCAAGTCAATTCATAGACCGCAAAGGCAAACCAGAAGCCAAAACCACGCCTGCGATGGCCCCAAAAAAGTCACAAAGTGCGCCTGCGGGAGGTTCATCTCCAAGCATTCAAGTGGATATCTCCCCGAGCCCACAAGTCCAGGTTTTTTCGAGTTTATTCTCACACAAAGAAATGTTTAGGCACGCTTAATTCCATAAGGGAGAATGCATTTTACGCTTATTTTTAATGCATGTGGCAGCGTTAAAAATACATTTGATAAATTATCTCTTTAAACATTAGACAAGGTTGATGCATGTCATGAAATTGAAACAGTTGCATTTCCAGAGTTGTCCGCCTT
The DNA here is from genome assembly GCF_053477565.2 of Lygodium microphyllum. Lineage (NCBI taxonomy): Eukaryota > Viridiplantae > Streptophyta > Polypodiopsida > Schizaeales > Lygodiaceae > Lygodium > Lygodium microphyllum. The sequence continues at coordinate 102,018,432 of NC_141144.1, forward strand.
AGAAGACTAGCTGCATGTTGCTATTTTGGAGCATTATCAAAGTAATGAGTCTAAACGTATAGGGCAAAGAAATGAAATTGATAAGTGCATTTGGTTACTAGACGTGGTGGGAATAAGCGTGTGCCGCATTTTAGGCAACATCTTTCTTGTAATGATTCATGAGGAAAAGTTAACACCCATAAGATATTATCCGAAAAGAAATAGAAGAGTACGAAAATGATCTTATGGACTTGCAAGTAGCATGTAACATGGAATAAGTTGACACTAGCTTTAGTTTGGTATGAACTTCATTAACTACATTGTAGCTAGGGGAAAGTTGCGTGTTGCATAGTCATCATGCAGAAATTTCATTCATCAGGAGCCGTATTTTAGGAAAGGTCGCATGGTTTATCAAAGCATGAGATTCTAAAGTGTAGACAACAAGGTTGTAGGCATGGTTATTTGATGTAAGTCCTAGTAGGTCCTAGGAAAGTTAGTACCCAGATTATCATGCATTTTTACTATACCAAGGAAAGATAGAGTTATTGTGAACCATGTGATGCGTAGAAGCAATGAATCACATATTTACATGTATTGCGGTAGTTGCAACTATTTTTCCTCCTTTAGATCTACTTTATTATCTCTAGGAAGGATTCATCCTTGTCGCGAGACAAGCATAGTGAATTACCCAAATCACCTAGTCACAAAGGATTCACATGGGTATGGTTCAGTCGACATGACAAATATCCCAAGTGCTCACTTGGGTTTAGTACGATAAGGAGTCGACCTAGTTTTACACTTGTTGCCAAGTCAAAACCCTCAAACCCAAATATCATACCCACATTCACGAAATGTTGAGTCAATTGGATGCTCATGCATAAAACGATCTAAGGTTTCTATCCTAGGGATCACTCGTTCAAATGATGAAACTCCGACTGAGTTGGAAATTCCTAGGACCGTGGCCCAATATAATTAGGAATGGGTTGGGTAAGAAGACACCCTAAACCCTGCTACTCGGCTGGAGGTAATTCCGTGACCAGAAAACGACATTCAATGGGTGAAATGATCCCGTGAAATAGATGCAACACATGTGCAAAAAGTTGCAACATCGCATAGACTTGTGACTTGTCCACAAGAGAGTTTTGTCATTTCTTGAAATGAGGTTGGCAAGTTATTGCGCAAATTTAACTTACAAGAGGATGAGTAATCATCCTGTTACATCACCTTTCTTGGGGAATAATTGCCAAGTAAAAGGAGAGTTAGATATTTGCCTGGAAGCAAATGACCAATCAATAAATTGAAGCGACATGGTCGCCAGGATTTACTATTACCTAAGGTATTGGTTAAGTTGGGTTAACAGGGTATGGCCCTAACCCAAGGATAAAAGGGGGAACAAACAAACCCTTGGGGATCTTGCCAAGTCGCAATTTGATCCCAGTTCGAATGCTGGATGCATTCGGAGAGAAAGATTCACTTTTTAACAGATGGCCAAATAAACAACCACTGGAATTGATTGTGCTTGTAACAGTTTAGAAAGCACTGTTTGCATTGTTTGCTCAAGGAACTAAAGGATGAAAAGATATATAAATGCTTCAGGTTGAAGGCCTGAAGGGAGAGGCAGCTTCAGTTACCCCCGACTGCCTGCCTGACCCTAACCAAGGGGGTTGTTGACCGCGCCGGGAACGTGGACCGATCCCGCCGCGAGAGGTCTTTCCGTTGAGCTCTACTTGGAGCAGGAGGACGCTTGGGTGCCAGGGGGGGCTCTGGCCGTAAATCCCTCGCCTTTCGGGTCCTGCACAAGAGGAGAACGTGACTCGGGATTGGATCTCGAGGCCCGCATACTAGTCTACGGGCAGAAGCTTGGAATAGTGATCCCTGGTGGATTACTGGATAGCCTTCGGGCGGATTATGAACAAGCCTACGGGCGGAACTCCTTGTATTTCAAAGATAAAAGGATAAAATGATAATAAAGAAGTTGTTTGACATTGTTTTTCTATGTCACGTGATAAGATTACGTGAAGGAACCAGTGTTTAACAGGGGTAATCAAAGAAGCTGTTTGTTATATGTCAAATTAATGTGTTAGGTAATTACATAACTAAAATAAACCGAGGAAAGTGCGGAGGATGGACCATGAGTCCGTCCTACGGATGGGTGGTCCCGGTTAGCCGGGAACTTTTCTCAAAAATCTCGAAGAGCAGCGGGAGGTTCATCGAAAGCAATGACCGAGAATTATGTTTTACCTAATTTACGCTGTTTTAGGGGAACGGAATGGGACTATGCCTTATGGCAGAGAGGTTGAGTTTTGCATCCCTCTCGTTCCCATTCTCCTTGAACCAAGTGCAACGTGATTCCGCTTCGGACCTGGCATTTCTGCGTAAAGTAGTTCGCTCGGGTCTGACGCTAGTTGCTGCTAGCTAATGACCAAATAGGAAAACCCAAATTCAGGTCGATCCTAAGTGGGAACGGCCAGGATACTTCCGCTACGTGGCAGACGCGGGAAGACCTAGATCGCAAGTCCCGTAACATTCCATGGGAGTGCCGGGCGGAGCTTTCTAGACATCCTTTCCGATGGACTGCTAAGACGTGTCCGCGATGATTCTAGGGGACACGTTACAGTTGGTATCAGAGAAAACCAACAAAGGATTTGTTTTTAGAAAATTTTACGAAGTAAAGAAAATGCTACTGTCCCAAACATTTCCTTACTTCAATGCTGTCTTGCAGAATTACGAAGCATGGAACAAGTTCTTAGTGTTCCGAGTCATGTTTATGACCGTGATGCATTCCACGGATTATCGACAAAGGGTTGAGATGATGAACATCCTAGACCGCATTTACAATCCATCACCTGTGTACGTGGAACGGAGATGGATGGGTGTTTCAGGGATCTATTACATAACTGCCTATCAACCTGCGTACCTTCAAATTAACTTGAAGAGAATCAAGTGGATGGAGGATTTGAAGATCGTAAAGCTGTTCGTCTTTGTTGAGGCTCATGCAAACGCGACCCTACAGGTCGGAGGTCGAAGGGTTAACCAGAATAAGTATGTGTACGGGGAAGTGATTCAAAGAATCCTTGCCGACCGAATCAAGGTTTTGGGACGTCATGAGAAGAATGGATATCAAAGGAAAAGATACCCTAATCTTCCAATGAACTATCGATTCCTGAAAATCGATGACCCCAATCCGTACTACTACTCAGTTCCTGTAGCTGAATGCAATAATATCTTATTCTCTTCGAATTAATGTATTAACTTGTTCCATCGCCCCAAGAAATAATTGTACCTCGAAAGGGCTATGTTGATATGAGTGGAATAAAACTTTTTCTTCCGATTGTCTTGACTATGAATATTGATAAAGAAGTAAAGTGAGTTGGCCACTTGGCTGAAGGAATACGTGGACGTAGTTTCTGAAGAGTTAACAAAACGTCCACTTCAAAGAGAAGTAGATCATGAGATCAAGCCAGTAATAGGAGCTGCGCCAATTACGAAGAGACCATATAGAATGTCTATATCGGAAGCAATTGAGTTGAAGGAACAACTCAAGCAACTACTAGATTAGGGCTACATCCGTCCTAACAGTCACCATGGGAAGCACCAGTACTGTTCCAGAAAAAGAAAAATGGAACACTTCAACTATATATTGATCACAGTGGGTTGAATCAATCAACAGTCAAGAACAAATATCATATTCTTAGAATAGATGAGCTTCTTGATAGTCTTCAGGGTGCCAAAATCTTCTCCAAGATTATCTTAGGTCTAGTTACTATCAGATAAGAATCAAGGAAGAAGATATCCCAAAGACGACCTTCAACACTAGATATGGACACTTGAGTTCTAGTTATGTCATTAGGGCTTACGAATGTGCCTGCCACATTCAATAGGTTAATGAAGGATATCTTTAGACCATATCTTGATAAACTTCGTGCTCGTCTTCTTTGATGACACTCTAGACTATTCCAAACAGGAAGGAGATCATGAACCCCAACTTCGGATTTTCCTTGAGACAAGGAGGTCATACAAGCTGTATGCTAAGATGACGAAATGTGCATTCCCCAAACATCAAATTGGTTATCCGGGATTCATCATATCGGTAGAAGGAATCTCAATGGAGCCAGCCTAAGTTAGAAATGTTCTAGGATGGCCAAATACCAACAACTGTCAAAGAAATACTCAGCTTTCTTGGATTGACAAGACGGTATGGGGTCTTCATCAAAAACTATGCTTTGATTGCAGCATCTTTGACAGAATTATTGAAGAAGCAAACATCCATTGCATGGTCAACTACCGAACAAACTAGCTTTGATAGGTTGAAGCAAAGTTTGGTATTAGTACCGATCCTAAAACTTCTAGACCACAGTAAGGAGTAGAGGTAGTAACTGATACTAGCATGCTTATGTAGAAAAGTCATCCTATAGCCTAATCTTCAAGAAACTGAAGAGCCATGAAAAGAATTATGCTACCCATGATCTTGAACTTTTAGTTGTCAAGCTTCAGAGACACTACCTGCGGGGTAACAAGTTTACACTAATGACTGATCATAAAAAAAAGTCTCAAGTGGAACTTTACCTAGAACAAGCTCAACATGAGGCAATGTCAGTTGATTGAAGTGCTGGAGGAGTATGACCTTAAGATCAAGTACCGAACTGGAAAGGAGCATGTAGTTGCTAATGCACTCAGTCACAAGGCATTCCTTAATTCTCTAAAAATCCATCAATAGCTAGATCTCTGGCTACAAAGGTATCTATGCCAAGCAATCCTATTTTCGAACTAGCTAGAGAGGAAGCATGCCATGATCTAGCCTATCAATGGATGCTAAGGGAAATCTCTATCGAGGACCAGGAACAAAAGCTAGAGGCTAAGTATCATGAATTCTCTGTCAATAATGGACATGTCTACTATAGGATGAGAGCATGTATACCGGCAAGCCAGTTACTTAAACAGAAGAGATTGTGCGAAGCTCATGATTTCACTTTCTCGGGACATCAAAGCTGCGAAGGATAGACAGAAGGCATACACGGATTTGAAGTGTCAAGATAGAATATTTGAGGAAGGAGACATGGTCTTCATTCATGTATGCCCAAAGAAGAGTTCCCTATCCTTAGGGGATTGCAAGAAGCTAAGTCCAAGGTATTGTGGACCATACAAGATCCTCAAATACCTAGGACCCAATGCTTATAGACTGAAACTCCCTGAGAACCTAAAGGTTCATAATGTATTCCATATCAGCCTATTGAACAAGTATGTACCTAATCCTAGCCATGTACTTGGTGACCAACAAGTTGTAATGCCTAGTCAAGGAGTCCTTGAACTAAGACCGGAAAAGATTTTAGATGTCAGGAAGAGACAGTTAAGATCTAGAACCTTGAAGGAATGCCTCGTCCAGTGGACAGATTACCCCGAAGAGGATGCTACCTGGATGGATGAAAGCTCTCTCAATCTTCAATATCCCCAGTTTATCTCGAGATGAGGACATCTTGATTCTTCTAAGGGGGAGAGAATGTAATATTCCCAACCGTGAATATTGACTTCCCGCACACTGCGTACCGTAAATATTGACTTCCCGCACACTGCGTAAACCTTGTACAAAGGTTATCCCACATATTGGATCTACCGGCAGTATAATGTGTAACCTGCACGTGAGAAATCGAGACCATTCGCATTGGAAAAAGCAAGCCGAGGTTCAAAATCGAAATTCCCACGTAAACACCCTCTTGGGAGGGGAAATTTTGAATATTCAAGGCAAATTTTTTTTACTTTAATCCCTTTTCCCCAGCCGATGCATGGCTGGAGAAGAGGGAGTGTGGGGGGATGGCCCATGGATGAGTCGTGGCCTGCATGGGAGGGGGGGAACCCATGCACTGGCCACGTGTGTGGAGGCTTTCTCTTCCCTCCCCCCCCCCTTGCCTATATGAACTCCTGTTAGGGAGAGAAGAGAGAAGGGAAAAAGGGACGGTGCTGTGAGAGGGAGGAGGGGACGCTGCTGCCCCGCCGTTGGGGAAAGGAGGGAGACCAGGGTGCCGTCGCCGCCGTGCAGGAAGCTGCCAGCCGCCATAGTCCGCCGCCACGGTCCGCCAGGCCGCCACAGCCCGCCGCCACCTCGCCTTGATCACGACCCCCCCCCCCCCCCCCCGACGTTGCTGCAGAAGCCTAGAAGCTTCTTAGAAGCTTCTTAAGAAGCTTCTAAGGGGGCTTTCTTAAGCCCCCTTCCCACTAGATCCCCATAAGTCCATTCATACCCCCCCCCCCCCCCCCCGGGACTTTGAAGAGAAGAGGAAGAAGCTATAAAGCCTTCCGCAAGATCCTTCGTAAGAGGCTTCCCGTAATTAGACTTCAAAGGCCACAAGCCATCCGTGAACCCATTCCTAGCCACCCGATTTTTCCTAAAGAACTCATAAAGCCCTCTTCCCCAAGCACCATTTATCCAAAGTCCCGCAAAGGAATCTCCTACGTACGAGGGAAAAAGGCAAAGGTCTGGAGGCTGCATACCAAGGCAAGTCAATTCATAGACCGCAAAGGCAAACCAGAAGCCGAAACCACGCCTGCGATGGCCCCAAAAAAGTCACAAAGTGCGCCTGCGGGAGGTTCATCTCCAAGCATTCAAGTGGATATCTCCCCGAGCCCACAAGTCCAGGTTTTTTCGAGTTTATTCTCACACAAAGAAATGTTTAGGCACGCTTAATTCCATAAGGGAGAATGCATTTTACGCTTATTTTTAATGCATGTGGCAGCGTTAAAAATACATTTGATAAATTATCTCTTTAAACATTAGACAAGGTTGATGCATGTCATGAAATTGAAACAGTTGCATTTCCAGAGTTGTCCGCCTTAGAAGACTAGCTGCATGTTGCTATTTTGGAGCATTATCAAAGTAATGAGTCTAAATGTATAGGGCAAAGAAATGAAATTGATAAGTGCATTTGGTTACTAGACATGGTGGGAATAAGCGTGTGCCGCATTTTAGGCAACATCTTCCTTGTAATGATTCATGAGGAAAAGTTAACACCCATAAGATATTATCCGAAAAGAAATAGAAGAGTACGAAAATGATCTTATGGACTTGCAAGTAGCATGTAACATGGAATAAGTTGACACTAGCTTTAGTTTGGTATGAACTTCATTAACTACATTGTAGCTAGGGGAAAGTTGCGTGTTGCATAGTCATCATGCAGAAATTTCATTCATCAGGAGCCGTATTTTAGGAAAGGTCGCATGGTTTATCAAAGCATGAGATTCTAAAGTGTAGACAACAAGGTTGTAGGCATGGTTATTTGATGTAAGTCCTAGTAGGTCCTAGGAAAGTTAGTACCCAGATTATCATGCATTTTTACTATACCAAGGAAAGATAGAGTTATTGTGAACCATGTGATGCGTAGAAGCAATGAATCACATGTTTACATGTATTGCGGTAGTTGCAACTATTTTTCCTCCTTTAGATCTACTTTATTATCTCTAGGAAGGATTCATCCTTGTCGCGAGACAAGCATAGTGAATTACCCAAATCACCTAGTCACAAAGGATTCACATGGGTATGGTTCAGTCGACATGACAAATATCCCAAGTGCTCACTTGGGTTTAGTACGATAAGGAGTCGACCTAGTTTTACACTTGTTGCCAAGTCAAAACCCTCAAACCCAAAGATCATACCCACATTCACGAAATTTTGAGTCAATTGGATGCTCATGCATAAAACGATCTAAGGTTTCTATCCTAGGGATCACTCGTTCAAATGATGAAACTCCGACTGAGTTGGAAATTCCTAGGACCGTGGCCCAATATAATTAGGAATGGGTTGGGTAAGAAGACACCCTAAACCCTGCTACTCGGCTGGAGGTAATTCCGTGACCAGAAAACGCCATTCAATGGGTGAAATGATCTCGTGAAATAGATGCAACACATGTGCAAAAAGTTGCAACATCGCATAGACTTGTGACTTGTCCACAAGAGAGTTTTGTCATTTCTTGAAATGAGGTTGGCAAGTTATTGCGCAAATTTAACTTACAAGAGGATGAGTAATCATCCTGTTACATCACCTTTCTTGGGGAATAATTGCCAAGTAAAAGGAGAGTTAGATATTTGCCTGGAAGCAAATGACCAATCAATAAATTGAAGCGACATGGTCGCCAGGATTTACTATTACCTAAGGTATTGGTTAAGTTGGGTTAACAGGGTATGGCCCTAACCCAAGGATAAAAGGGGGAACAAACAAACCCTTGGGGATCTTGCCAAGTCGCAATTTGATCCCAGTTCGAATGCTGGATGCATTCGGAGAGAAAGATTCACTTTTTAACAGATGGCCAAATAAACAACCACTGGAATTGATTGTGCTTGTAACAGTTTAGAAAGCACTGTTTGCATTGTTTGCTCAAGGAACTAAAGGATGAAAAGATATATAAATGCTTCAGGTTGAAGGCCTGAAGGGAGAGGCAGCTTCAGTTACCCCCGACTGCCTGCCTGACCCTAACCAAGGGGGTTGTTGACCGCGCCGGGAACGTGGACCGAACCCGCTGCGAGAGGTCTTTCCGTTGAGCTCTACTTGGAGCAGGAGGACGCTTGGGTGCCAGGGGGGGCTCTGGCCGTAAATCCCTCGCCTTCCGGGTCCTGCACAAGAGGCTAACGTGACTCGGGATTGGATCTCGAGGCCCGCATACTAGTCTACGGGCAGAAGCTTGGAATAGTGATCCCTGGTGGATTACTGGATAGCCTTCGGGCGGATTATGAACAAGCCTACGGGCGGAACTCCTTGTATTTCAAAGATAAAAGGATAAAATGATAATAAAGAAGTTGTTTGACATTGTTTTTCTATGTCACGTGATAAGATTACGTGAAGGAACCAGTGTTTAACAGGGGTAATCAAAGAAGCTGTTTGTTATATGTCAAATTAATGTGTTAGGTAATTACATAACTAAAACAAACCGAGGAAAGTGCGGAGGATGGACCATGAGTCCGTCCTACGGATGGGTGGTCCCGGTTAGCCGGGAACTTTTCTCAAAAATCTCGAAGAGCAGCGGGAGGTTCATCGAAAGCAATGACCGAGAATTATGTTTTACCTAATTTACGCTGTTTTAGGGGAACGGAATGGGACTATGCCTTATGGCAGAGAGGTTGAGTTTTGCATCCCTCTCGTTCCCATTCTCCTTGAACCAAGTGCAACGTGATTCCGCTTCGGACCTGGCGTTTCTGCGTAAAGTAGTTCGCTCGGGTCTGACGCTAGTTTCTGCTAGCTAATGACCAAACAGGAAAACCCAAATTCAGGTCGATCCTAAGTGGGAACGGCCAGGATACTTCCGCTACGTGGCAGACGCAGGAAGACCTAGATCGCAAGTCCCGTAACATTCCATGGGAGTGCCGGGCGGAGCTTTCTAGACATCCTTTCCGATGGACTGCTAAGACGTGTCCGGGATGATTCTAGGGGACACGTTACAATATTCACGATGCAAGTACGCCAAAGGAGGCATGGGATACTTTGTCAAAAATGTATAGCACAAATACGCAAGCCAGGAAAATGCAGCTCAAGCAAGAGTTGCACAATGTGCAAAGAGAAAGTATGAGCATCAATGACTACCACATGAAGGTGAAGAAGATTGCAGATGCACTTGCTTCCATTGGGTCACCAGTGGAAGATGATGATTTAGTTTCTGTGACCTTGAATGGTCAAGGAAAGGATTATGCACAGTTCCGAACATCCATTTCCATCCGTGAAAGATTTCCTGATTTTGAGGAGTTGATTACTCTTCTAATTTCTGAGGAGAGAGAAATGGTGGTGCATCTTCTTCAGGAGGAACTTCAAAAGAAGCTATCTTCTACTCAAATGTTGGAAGAGGTAGAGGCAGAGGTAGAGGAGGCCAATCTGGAGGCCGTGGTAGAAATCAAAATATGCATCAAACTCAAGAAAACCAGTCCTATGGAGGAGGACGTGGTAACTCTAGAGGCAGAGGGAGCCAAGGAGGTCGTGGTGGATGGCAAAGAGGCCAAAATGCAAATAGCAATGTTGAATGCTACTATTGTGGTAAAATGGGTCATATGGCTAAAGACTGCTATAAAAAGCAGAATGACATCATGAATGGAAAATTGCAACAAGGGAATTATGCATCTTCTAGTAGACAGGGTGATGACAGAAATGAGCCTTTGTTTATGGTGCAGCACATGAATGATTCTGTGAAAAGTGTAGAAGAAAGCAACAAAGTGTGGTATGTTGACTTAGGTGCATCAAACCACATGACAGGCCATGCAGAATGGATGCAGGATGCAAGGAAAATGGAAAAACCAGGATTTGTGGATACTGGTGATGATACTGCACATCCTATTGTGCAGATTGAAAAAATTCCTTTGTCTATGCAGGATGGGAAAAAGAAATACCTATCGGATGTATTTCATGTCCCAAATATCACCAAGAACCTGGTTTCTGTTTGTCAAATGGTTGAGCAGGGCTTGCACGTCAGATTTAATCCTCATGGATGCTTTGTTGAGAATATGAAAAATAAAGGTCGCTTAATAGCAAAAGGAAAGAACAAGGGCAGAATGTTTACATTGGATGCAGACATGCCTGAATTGAGTGCAGCAATGTTTGCACATGGGACCGTGTAGTTGCAGATATTGATATCTGGCATAAACGCATTGGTCATGTTAATGTAAAGTGACTTAAATCAATGCAAGCCCAAAATATTGTTGCAGGATTGCCTAAATTCAAGGTTGCAGAAATGCATAATGTATGTGAAGCCTGTCAGTTTGGAAAACATGCAAGGAAACCATTTCCTAGACATGTTCAAGAGAGTAAGAAGCCATTGGAATTAATCAACTCTGATGTGTAGACTACTAAAGCTGCATCTCTTGGAGGCTGTCATTATTTTATCACTTTTATTGATGACTATAGCAGAAAAGTTTGGGTGTATTTTATGAAAAAGAAAAGTGAAGTTTTTGGGCATTTCAAAACTCTTAAAGCTATGGTTGAAAAAAAACAGGCCTGCAAATAAAATGTCTAAGGTTAAATGGAGGGGGAGAGTACCTCTCAAATGAGTTTGCAAGGTTCCTACAGGAGCATGGCATAAAGCAGCAATATTCATGCAGTCATACCCCACAACAAAATGGAATTGCAGAAAGGAGAAACAGGCATATTGGAGAGGTATCTCGTGCCATGCTCAACGAAAAAGACCTGCCAGATTTTTATTGGGCTGAAGCAGTTGCTACAGCAGTCTACATAATGAACAGGACTCCCACTGCAGCAATACATGGCATGACTCCAGAGGAGAGGTATACTGGTAGGAAACCAGATATTTCTCATTTGAAAATTTTTGGGTGCATTGCCTATGTTCATGTGCCAGATGAGTTGAGATTCAAGTTGGATCCAAAAGCTGAGAAGTGCATCTTTATTAGTTACTCTCTGCAGAGCAGAAAGGGTATAGATGCTATAACCCTTCTACTCCTAAGTTTACAGTGAGCAAAGATATTGTTTTTGATGAGATAAGTAGCCGGTATAAACCAGTAAATGTGATTGATAATGTAGATGCACAAAATGGTAATGCTGCACAGAATTCACAGCAGCAGTCACAAGATATTAGTGGACCTGGAGTGTCCTCTAGCAGTGGTTCACATTCTTCACCATGGACAGGTAGATTGAGATCAAGAGAATCTTCTCAAAGCAATGTAGATAATGGTATGCAGGTATCACGAAAAGGAAAAGAGAAGGTAGATCAGTCCATGTTTGATGTGAATGCATGTCACTCTTTTGTAGATGGTGAATCCAGTGGCTCAGAACAGAGCATTGATGATGAGTTGGGTATTCCTTCTATTGTTATACCTGGAGTAAGAAAGACCAGGGATGTTTTGAGAGAACCTGGGAGTGAACCTACTTTGCGCAGGTCTACCAGAGCTAGGTATCCTGTGGATAGGCTGAAATATGATGGATTTGCAGCCATTCACTATGCCTATATGGTCAAAGTGATACAAGAACCAGAACCCACTTCTTTTGAGCAAGCCATGGGAAAAGAAAAATGGGAGAAAGCCATGGATGAAGAAATGGATGCTTTTGAAGCAAATGCTACATGGGAATTGGTACCTTTACCTAAAGATAAGAATGCAATTGGTTGTAACTGGGTTTATAAGGTGAAGCACAATGCAGATAGCTCTGTGAACAGATATAAGGCAAGATTAGTAGTCAAGGGGTATGCACAAACATATGGCATTGATTATGAAGAAACATTCAATCCGATTGCAAGGATGGCAACCGTAAAAGCAGTCATTGCTATGGTTGCATCAAAGGAATGGTCTTTACATCAGATGGATGTAAAGAATGCCTTCTTGCATGGTGATTTGCAAGAAGAGGTCTATATGGAGCAGGCACCAGGCTATGTGCAAGTTGTTCATCCTGAGTTTGTTTGTAGGTTGAAGAAAGCCTTGTATGGCTTGAAGCAAGCCCCTAGAGCATGGTGTGACAAGATAGGACAGTATCTTGTCACTATTGGCTTTCAGATTTCCAAGGCAGATTTCTCACTTTATGTGAGAAAAACAGAGAAAGGTATTATGCTACTTGTCATTTATGTTGATGATTTGATTATGACAGGTGATAGTGATGAAGATATCCTTCATGTGAAAATGCTATTGAAGCAGAAGTTTGAGATGAAGGATTTGGGAGAGCTGCGTTATTTCTTGGGCATTGAGGTGATTAGATCACCAAGTGGGATATGGCTCTTGCAGAGGCAGTATGGATTGGACATGTTGTCCAAATATGGGATGACAGGTTGTAAGCCTATTTCAGTTTCTTTGGAGCAAAATGTGAAGTTGAGCACAGATGCAGGTGAGCTTCTCGAAAACCCTACTATGTACAGATGCATAGTAGGAAGTTTGATTTATATGACTATTACCAGGCCAAATTTGAGCTATGCTATTGGATTGGTAAGTCAGTTTATGCAGGCTCCAAGGAAACCACATTTGGATGCGGCTAGATGCATACTCAGGTATGTGAAGTCCACATTGCAGTATGGACTATTTTATGAGACTGGGGTTCAGATACAGCTGCATGGATACACTGATGCTGATTGGGTTGGTAGTATTTCTGATAGACGATCTACCAATGGATATGTCTTCTCTTTTGGGAGTGCTGCAGTCACTTGGAGCAGCAAGAAACAGCCTACAGTTGCCTTGTCGAGCACAGAGGCTGAGTACAGGGGTGCAGCAATGGCTGCATGTGAGGTAGCTTGGTTGCATAAGCTACTTTATGATATGCATCAGCCTACATATGGGCTAGTTGTCATTTATTGTGACAACATGAGCAGTATACACTTGGTAAATAACCAGTCTATCATGCTAGAACAAAGCAAATTGAGGTGCATTATCTCTATGTGTGCAGGAGAGGGTTTTACTAGGTCTTATTGATCTAGTTTATATCAGCACACAGGATCAGGTAGCTGACATACTCACGAAGGCATTAGGCGCAGAGAAGCTGCGCAATTTCAAAGACCTGCTTGGTGTGCAGGAATTGGGATTGAACTCGAGGGAGAGTGTTGAGATATCGAGCTCCACTCGTGATACGCCAGGGTGACCGTTGTGCATTTATGTCGCCGACTTGCTAGCTGTAGATGCGGTTGGTACACCATCCATGAATAATAGCTAGATCACAGCTATCCTTATCTACTCTAGTTCGTGGCTCAGTTAGTATGCCACCTTAGTTAGTTGAGTTTGGTTTGAGACCCATATATAGGATTCTTCTATTTCTATGTACCAGAGTTCTTTGGCTTACACAACTAAGAAAAGGAAAACTGTTTTCGACCTTCACCTGTGTGTGTATTCCCCCATTGTGCAAGCAAGAAAGCTACAAGTGAGACTCCTTTCTTATCTCCCACAATCTTAACAACCATTAACCGCACATATATTAAACAGACAACTATCCCTCTTGGCCTAATGAAATAAAACATTCCACTACAAAACTGAGCGGCCCTCTTGGCCTAACGAAATAAAACATTTAAAACCTCATGAAACTGGCCCTCTTGGCCTAATGTGATCACACAGAATAGCACCTACACATCCCTCCCTGAAATAGTACAAATATACACTAATATGTTCCTTTCCAAGGAGAAAAAATAGGACTCACATCCCTAGACTAAATGCATAAGGTTATGACCCATCCCTCTTGCATATATAGCAAGAGGTGTATGCATAACATGTTGTCTAATCAGCCTATGGGTCCAGGATAACAATGGTAGATTGGTCTTGGCTACTCTTTGCATCACCCATATCAACCAACGTCTTCCATATATTGCATGCTCTGATAACATTCCCCACAAGCGATCGGGTCCTGTCTCATTATTGATAGCAATATCCAAACTAGGACCACAGTTGAAGAAAAGGTCTTCTTCATAAGCAAGATTTGCCAGTGAATCCGTAAACTGATTCCAATAAAGTGGAATCAGCTGAAAAGACACTCTCTCAAACTCCTCAAGTAGGGTCATCACAGTTCGATGATACATACAAAGAATGAGATTCTGCACTGTGTATGTCCCATCTAGCTAATTCAGGATCAACTAGGAATCCCCTTTTACTAACAACCGTTGAATACCACCTTGTTTGGAAATATGCAATCCCATAATCAATGCTTTATACTTCACCATATTGTTAGTGAATCCTACCTTGAGATAAGCAGCTAACTTTATCGTAACTCTACGTCAGGGATCTTAGATTACTACTCCAACACTTTCTTTTTTATTAGGGCCCTTGGACGCTTCGTCAAAATATAATATCACAAACTCCTCTATTCGTAATTATGATAATCAAAATTTAACATGTTGAGAGGATGAATTGACGGCTCCATCCCACCTTCTTCATTAAACTCAACAGGGATACTTGTCAACAGTTGTAAGTAGTGATGGCAAAAGACTTTGATCTCCCACACAAAGGTTCCGTCTTCTTTCTCAATCACTTTGTATCCTTTGCTCCACCAGATGAGTTTCCCCTGATGGTATCTCTGCTCCAGATATGGGTGCTCTAAATAAGGAATTAACCGCCCCATCAACCAGCTTTAAGCTCTTTTGTAGGTCTCAAATTAGCCCCAGCATGGATCTGCAATGCATTTTCCCGTGTTAGTAAACTTAGAAATAATAAGGTTTAATCTTATTAATATTAACCTTATTTTTAAACTCTACTCCCTGTAGATCAGCTAGTAGAGCCGTAGACCTATTTTTCCCTATCCTGACAATCTTGTAGGGGCCATCCCATCTAGGTTCCAGCTTTCCTAGAAACAGCTCCCTACGCACATCATAGTACATAACTAATTGTCTTTTTTTAAAGGTATACCTCTTTGCTTTAAGGTTGTGCAACTGCTTCATCCGATGCTTAGCTACCTCTTGGTGTAATAAGGTCTGCAATTTTAGCTCATCCAAGTGGGCTATGGTCGTGAAACGTTCAAAGAGGGAATCCTCATCTCCAAAAGAATGGTTAATTGCAAACCATATGGTTGGAAACTTGATTTCAAGGGGTAACACACACTCTTCTCCATAAACTAATTTAAAGGAAGTACGGCCGGTAGCTCGCTTGAACGTTGTATTGTACGCCCATACTGCCACATACAACTTCCTATCCCAGTCTCGTTTCTTCTCACGGACTATTTTAGACAAGATACCCACAAGCTGCTTAATAGTACTTTCGACTTGCCCATTTGTTTGCGGATTATAGGGGGTCATTTTATTATGCTTGATTTTCCAAGCTTCAGTAAAGCTTTTGATCACTTTATTCAAAAAATGGGTTCCACGGTCTGACACTAGTTCCTTCGATGAACGGAAACGGTAGATAATCTGCTCTAAAAGGAAACTTACAGTCTCTTTTGCATTGTCCTGCCTTGTCGCCCGCGGTTATGATCATTTTGTAAAATAATCAGTTGCTACTATAATGTACCTCTTCTAAGTAGTAGACGACGGGGTGATAGGACCTACAAAGTCAATGCTCCACTTCTCAAATGGAAGGATAGCCATGATAGGCGTAAGTGGGCATTTCCTATTCTCTCTACTATCATGTCTTTGACAGGTATCACATCTCTTAACGTACTCAAAGGAATCTTGGAAGATGGACGGCCACCAATATCCAGCTCTTAAAGCTTTCTGCACCATCCAGCGAAGTTCCCTCCACATGCAGAGTCATGGCACTCCTCCAAGATGAAAGGAACCTTGTCAAGCATCACACATCGGTGATAGATATCATCAACACCCTACCGATATAGTGTTCCTATGATCAAGGAAAACTTCAAAGCCTATTGTTTGATTTTCCTCTTTTTCGATTTTGATAAACCGGCTCCGGTCTCTCCTGTTGATAAATAATGCGTGATAGCAGCATATCAAGATGGAATAGAAGCTGTATCAATTTTGAACATTTCTTCAATATCACTTCCTTCAGCCAGAGTCTCTTTCAGCTTGCTGAAATCCACAAGGCATTCCACAATACCCTGCAACCTCGGTGGCTTAGTCTTAATCTCATAATTGAACTCTTGCAAAGTGATTAGCCACTTTACCAGGCGATCAAGAAGTTGTAGTTTGTTTATAAGCAATCTAAGCCCTTTCGCCTTCATATAGAAAATGACATTCTCATAGAGGATGTAGTGCCTGAAGTTTTTAGTCGCAAAGACCATCGCAAGACACAATTTCTCCATGTAGGTGTAGTTAATCTCTGAAATACCCAATTTTTAACTAGCAAAAGCTATCGGATGATACCACTTTTCCTCCCAGATTTGGGCTAAACATCAGCTGATACTATACATGGTGGCTCTGAAAATATATAAAATAACTCACCTCTTTTAGGCGCTTTAAAATTGGTGTTTTTACTAACTCCTGTTTCACATCCTCAAAAGCTACCTTACAAGGGTTGCTCCATTCAAAGAGACAGCTAAAGGATAATAAGTTTTTTAATGGCAACGTCCTTTCTGCCAAGGCATTTATAAACCTCTGATAGTACCCTATATGATGACAGAAAGCTATGTACCTCTTTTGGAGTGCGTGGTGGACTCATAGCGACTATAACCTTGATCTTTTCAGGGTCAATTGTGATTCCTACTGAACTGACCACATGGCCTAGCAATAGCCCATAAGGAACTCCAAAGACACACTTCCATGGATTAAGAGCGACATAAAATTATCTGCAGCACTCAAAGTACTTTCCTAAAATAATCAACATCCTTTCCCTTACAGTGGGTGCCCCCAGGTCATCGATAAATACTTTCAACTCATCTAGGGAGATGTCACCAAAGGTCTTGTCTATTTTTCGTTGCCATGATCCCGGTGCATTGCACAAACCAAAGGCCATCACATGGTACAAAAAGTACCAAAGACAATAATAAAAGTTTTTTTCAACTTGTCCTCTTCTGCAATTGCCATCTGGTTGTAACCCGCAAAGCAATCCATAAACGAATATATTTCTCTACCCGCTAATTGATCCAAAATCTGGTCAATAAATGGCACGGGTAGTAATCATTAATCGTCTGCTTATTCAGCTCTCTAAAATCTACACATAGTCGGATCTGGTTATTTTTCTTCTTCATGATGACAACTGGTGAACACCATTTCGTGTGTTATACAGGAAAGATTAACCCAGCTTTCAGTAACTTTTGTAACTCTTAAACTAGCCCGTCCCTCAATTCAAAAGGCATACGCCTTACTTTCTGACGCACAACCCGACTGCCTTCTTTTATAGGAATAGTATGAATAGCCAGGCTGGGAGGAATGCCTCTCAGCTCATCATAACTCCAAGCAAAGATATCGCGGAATTCTTGAATCAAGGACATATAGTCCTCCCTTTCTGCTGAACTGAGCATGGAACCTAATTTAATTGGCCGCGAATCATTCGGTGTGCCAAGGTCCAACTCAATCACATCCGCATCTCTTATCCTATCTTGCGGCTCTATCGGCTCATTTCGAGTTATCTGATAAAAATCCTCTGTAGTGGACCCCTCTCTAGATTCATCACTGGATGATGTCTCACTACCAGATGGATTATCTGCTATTTCTAATTCAGTAGAGGATAAAGGAGCTCACTCACTTTGAGGAGACTCAGGGTAAGCATCGACTATTACTCGATTGGCACCTCTACCTAGAACCACTCGATTGGCGGGTATTACTCGATTGGCACCTCTACCTAGAACCACTCGACTAGCGGGTATATCGACTTGACAATCTATTCGTAAGATCTAAGGCCTGCCTAGCAAGACTCGATAGCTAGGACGTCCTGCAAACCTTATCACCCTAAAGTCCAAGAAGCATTCTACACTTGCGACGGTAACATGGACTCTAGTAACGCAACCTTTTGGTTGTCTTAGACTATCATCAACCATTCTCAGAAGAGTGGAGCTGTCTTTCTGAATGCCTAGACCCAACCTCTCCATCAACTCTGAACTCATGATATTGACGGAGGATCCAGTGTCTACGATGGCATGCTCTACTAATATTCCATCCACGTATGCTAGAACCCTAGGCAATTCTTTTCAGCATGATCAAACCAATCTTCCCCTACTTGTGCTATGCCCGAAGGTTCTACAATATACCCAATACGCAGGATCTTTTTGAATTCCTTGCGTACTCCTGGAGATAATTTAATCAATTGTAAGAGATTTACATCTAGTTTGACTTCGCAAAGAGAACTTGCTAAATCAAAATCATGATAGGTAGCCAAAGCTCTCTTTTCTCGCCAAACCATTCTTTCTTTTGGTCTCTGGACCAGCTTTGGTGCTTCTTTTTTAGCTCTTGCCTTCTTTCTTGGCACTTTCTCATCCTTCTTAGGATTGACTTTTTTGTCAACAGGCCTTAGAGGTCCACCTTCCACGCCAGGATTCTGGACTTGCGTCCTCTTATCCCCTTGCTTAGGGTTGCCCTCAACCGGTTTCACATTATCTTTATCATCCTCTTTAGCCTTTTGGCCTCTTGTCACGGCTCTTAGGTTAGAGGTTTCAGCGTCATTGACGCGTATAGCCTTGATAAGGCTGACTCCATTGCCTTGTGGCAACTCTTCTATAGTGGTCTTTCCCCTTTGTAGTATTTGTCTTGGTCCATCATTTTGCTGGAGGTTATTACTGTCAAGATTGTGGGAGAGAAGGAAGGAGTCTCACTTGTAGCTTTCTTGCTTGCCCAATGAGGGAATATACACAAAGGTGGAGGCTGAAAACAGTTTTCCTCTTCTTAATTTGTGTAAGCCAAAAAGAACTCTAGTACATAGAAATAGAAGAACCCTATATATGGATCTCAAACGCTACTCTACTAACTAAGGTGGCATACTAACTGAGCCATGAACTAGACTAGATAAGGATATTTGTCATCTAGTTATTATTCATGGGCGGTGTACCAACCGCATCTGCAAAAACTGACAAGTCGGTGATATAAATGCACAACGGTCACCCTGGCATATCATGAGTGGAGCTCGATATCTCAACACTCCCCCCTCAAGCTCAATCCCAATTCCTACATTCCAAGCAGGTCTATGAACTTGCGCAATTTCTCTGCGCCCAATGCCTTCGTGAATATGTCAGCTACCTGATCCTCTGTCCTGACATAAACTAGATCAATAAGACCTAATAAAACCTTCTCCCACACATAGTCATAATGCACCTCAATGTGCTTTGTTCTAGCATGATAGACTGGGTTATTTGCCGAGTGTATACTACTCATGTTGTCACAATAAATGATAACTGGCCCATCTGTAAGCTGATGCATATCATAAAGTAGCTTATGCAACCAAGCTACCTCACATGCAGCCATTGCTGCACCCCTGTACTCAACCTCTGTGCTTGACAAGGCAACTGTAGGCTGTTTCTTGTTGCTCCAAGTGACTGCAGCACTCCCAAAAGAGAACACATATCCACTAGTAGATCGTCTATCAGAAATACTACCAGCCCAATCAGCATCAGTGTATCCATGCAACTGTATCTGAACCCTAGTCTCATAAAGTAGTCCATACTGCAATGTGGACTTCACATACCTGAGTATGCGTCTAGCCGTATCCAAATGCGGTTTCCTTGGAGCCTGCATATACTGACTTACCAATCCAACAACATAGCTCAAATCTGGCTTGGTAATAGTCATATAAATCAAACTTCCTACTATGCATCTGTACATAGTAGGGTCTTCCAGAAGCTCACCTGCATCTGCGCTCAGTTTCACATTCTGCTCCAAAGGAACTAAAATAGGCTTACAGCCTATCATCCCATATTTGGACAGCATGTCCAATCCATACTGCCTCTGCAAGAGCCATATCCCACTAGGTGATCTAATCACCTCAATGCCCAAGAAATAACACAACTCTCCCAAATCCTTCATCTCAAACTTCTGCTTCAATAGCATTTTCACATGAAGGATATATTCATCACTGTCACCTTTCATAATCAAATCATCAACATAAATGACAAGTAGCATAATACCTTTCTCTATTTTTCTCACATAAAGTGAGAAATCTGCCTTGAAAATCTGAAAGCCAATAGTGACAAGATACTGTCCTATCTTGTCACACCATGCTCTAGGGGCTTGCTTCAAGCCATACAAGGCTTTCTTCAACCTACAAACAAACTCAGGATGAACAACTTGCACATAGCCTGGTGCCTGCTCCATATAGACCTCTTCTTGCAAATCACCATGCAAGAAGGCATTCTTTACATCCATCTGATGTAAAGACCATTCCTTTGATGCAGCCATAGCAATGACTACTTTTATGGTTGCCATCCTTGCAATCGGATTGAATGTTTCTTCATAATCAATGCCATATGTTTGTGCATACCCCTTGACTACTAATCTTGCCTTATATATGTTCACAGAGCTATCTGCATTGTGCTTCACCTTATAAACCCAGTTACAACCAATTGCATTCTTATCTTTAGGTAAAGGTACCAATTCCCATGTAGCATTTGCTTCCAAAGCATCCATTTTTTCATCCATGGCTTTCTCCCATTTTTCTTTTCCCATGGCTTGCTCAAAAGAAGTGGGTTCTGGTTCCTGTATCACTTTGACCATATATGCATAGTGAATGGCTGTAAATCCATCATATTTCAGCCTATCCATAGGATACCTAGCTCTGGTAGACCTGCGCAAAGTAGGTTCACTCCCAGGTGCTCTCAAAACATCCCTGGTCTTCCTTACTCCAGGTGTAATAATAGAAGGAATACCCAACTCATCATCAATGCTCTGTTTTGAGCCACTAGATTCACCATCCACATAAAAATGACCTGCATTCACATCACACATGGGCTGATCTACCTTCTCTTTTCCTTTTCATGATACCTGCATACCACTATCTGCATTGCTTTGAGAAGATTCTCCTGATCTCAATCTGCCTGTCCATGGCGAAGAATGTGAACCACTGCTAGAGGACGCTCTAGGTCCACTAATATCTTGTGACTGCTGCTGTGAATTCTGTGCAGCATTACCATTTTGTGCATCTACATTATCAATCACATTTACTGGTTTATACCAACTACTCATCTCATCAAAAACAACATCTCTGCTCACTGTAAACTTACGAGTAGAAGGGTTATAGCATCTATATCCTTTTTGCTGCAGAGAATAATCAATAAAGATGCACTTCTCAGCTTTTGGATCCAACTTGGATCTCAACTCATCTGGCACATGAACATAGGCAATGCAACCAAAAATTTTCAAATGAGAAATATCTGGTTTCCTACTAGTATACCTCTCCTCTGGAGTCATGCCATGTATTGCTGCAGTGGGAGTCCTGTTCATTATGTAAACTGCTGTAGCAACTGCCTCAGCCCAGTAAAAATCTGGCACGTTTTTTTCATTGAGCATGGCACGAGATACCTCTCCAATATGCCTGTTTTTTCTTTCTGCAATTCCATTTTGCTATGGGATATGACTACATGAATATTGCTTTTTTATGCCATGCTCCTGCAAGAACCTTGCAAACTCATTTGAGAGGTACTCTCTCCCTCCATCTGATCTTAGGCATTTTATTTACAGGCCTGTTTCTTTTTCAACCATAGCTTTAAGAGTTTTGAAATGCCCAAAAACTTCACTTTTCTTTTTCATAAAACACCCAAACTTTTCTGCTATAGTCATCAATAAAAGTGACAAAATAATGACAGCCTCCAATAGATGCAGCTTTAGTAGTCCACACATCAGAGTGGATTAATTCCAATGGCTTCTTACTCTCTTGAACATGTCTAGGAAATGGTTTCCTTGCCTGTTTTCCAAATTGACAGGCTTCACATACCTTATGCATTTCTGCAACCTTGAATTTAGGCAATCTTGCAACAATATTTTGGGCTTGCATTGATTTAAGTTGCTATACATTAACATGACCAATGCATTTATGCTAGATATCAATATCTGCAACTACACCAGTCCCATGTGCAAACATTGTTGCACTCTATTCAGGCATGTCTGCATCCAACGTAAACATTCCGCCCTTCTTCTTTCCTTTTGCTATCAAGCAACCTTTATTTTTCATATCCTCAACAAAGCATCCATGAGAATTAAATCTGACCTGCAAGCCTTGCTCAACCATTTGACCAACAGAAACCAGGTTCTTGGTGATATTCGGGATATGAAATACATCCGATAAGTATTTCTTTTTCCCATCCTGCATAGACAAAGGAATTTTTCCAATCTGCACAATAGGATGTGCAGTATCATCACCAGTCTCCACAAATCTTGGTTTTTCCATTTTCCTTGCATCCTGCATCCATTCTGCATGACCTGTCATGTGGTTTGATGCACCTGAGTCAACATACCACACATCATTGCTTTCTTCTGCACTTGTCACAGAATTGGTCATGTGCTGCACCATAAACAAATGCTCATTTCTGTCATCACCCTGTCTACTAGAAGATGCATAATTCCCTTGTTGCAATTTTCCATTCATGATGTCATTCTGCTTTCTATAGCAGTCTTTAGCCATATGACCCATTTTACCACAGTAGTAGCATTCAACATTGATGTTTGCATTTTGGCCTCTTTGCCATCCACCACGACCTCTTTGGCTCCCCCTGCATCTAGAGTTACCACGTCCTCCTCCATAGGACTGGTTTTCTTGAGTTTGCTGCATATTTTGATTTCTACCACAGCCTCTAGATCGGCATCCTCTACCTCTGCCTTTACCTCTTCTAGCATTTGAGTAGAAGACAACTTCTTTTGAAGTTCCTCCTGAAGAAGATGCACCACCATTTCTCTGCTCCTCAGAAATTAGAAGAGCAATCAACTCCTCAAAATCAAGAAATCTTTCACGAACGGAAATGGATGTTCGGAACTGTGCATAATCCTTTCTTAGACCATTCAAGGTCACAGAAACTAAATCAGCATCTTCCACTGGCGACCCAATGGAAGCACGTGCATCTGCAATCTTCTTCACCTTCATGTGGTAGTCATTGATGCTCATACTTTCTCTTTGCACATTATGAAACTCTTGCTTGAGCTGCATTTTCCTGGCTTGCGTATTTGTGCTATACATTTTTGACAAAGTATCCCATGCCTCCTTTGGCGTGCTTGCATCCTGAATACGCACAATCATAGAGTCTGAAATATTGATAGACAGCCAGTACATAACTTTTCTGGCTCTCTCATGCCATCCTTTAAATGCATGCATTTGTTGTTGATTGGGAACATCAGGAAGAACTGGTTCTTCTTCATTTCCTGCAACAAATTCCCAATATCCTTTTCCCATAAGGAAATTCGTCATTCTAAATTTCTATGCTTGGAAGTTGTTCTTGTTAAGCTTTTTAATGACAATTTGTGAAAGAGAATCAGATGCCATTACAGAACACTGCAAAAACTTCTGTCACTATAAAAACACTGCTTCAGCCTCACAAGGGCAAATATGCAAAACTGACGAAAGTGGTATTTGACCACACAATCACTTCCAAGTGACGATTTTGCATCAACGGACGGCAACAAGGATGATTACCTCCCAATGTCTCTGCGCACAGGCATACAATGCAATTTCTACGGTAACGTTTCACAGACCTGTAGAATAGTGGTCGCACAGCAAAAAATAGGGCCTTTTCTTGAGTGCTTGCGGAAAACTTCCGCCTCCAAAACAGGCCCTGAAATAGCCTCAAATAAAAAAAATAGAGCAACCATGGGCTAAAGCCCTCTCCAGCAGCATATATTGCCCTCTTGCTACACCGCGAAGGGCGTCTCAATCTGAGACAATGCACTCTTGCACTTTCCGGTTGTGCTACCTGCAGAGACTTGCTCCCAAAATAGAAAAATGAAAGCAACACTGGTCCTCTTACCAGAACACCGCGAACTTGGTTTGCTTTCTTGAGCTCCTTACCACGAATAAGGCTCTGATATCATGTCAAGATTGTGGGAGAGAAGAAAGGAGTCTCACTTGTAGCTTTCTTGCTTGCACAATAGGGGAATACACACAAAGGTGGAGGCTGAAAATAGTTTTCCTCTTCTTAGTTTGTGTAAGCCAAAAAGAACTCTAGTACATAGAAATAGAAGAACCCTATATATGGGTCTCAAACCAAACTCAACTAACTAAGGTGGCATACTAACTGAGCCACGAACTAGAGTAGATAACGATAGCTGTCATCTAGCTATTATTCATGGGCGGTGTACCAACCGCATCTGCAAAAACTGACAAGTCGGTGACATAAATGCACAACGGTCACCCTGGCATATCACGAGTGGAGCTCGATATCTCAACAATTACCTTACGCTCTATGATTGATTGGACCTGGTTGTTTACTCCCTTGTTTGAGGGAACTAATCTTACTGAGCTCAAAGTGAGGTATGTCCTGCAGGCCACAAATTGGGGCTATGGCAGCAACTGACAATAGTGACAATGCTGAGGTCCAGATATCCAAATCTCATGGATTGATGTGATACAGGGAAGCTTTGTGAGGTGGAGAACAACTTTCCAGAAGGAAGCTCAGAGAGATTTGGTATGTGGAGTGAGATACAGGAGCTTCAATATGACAGGGTGCTGCTGGCTATGGCTGCCACAAGGTCCAACTGAGATTTGAAGTTGAGACTGAAGATATGAGCTGAATGTGGGCTGGTTAGAGATCACCAGAGATGAAGGGAGACTAGAGATTCAGAGTGTGAGCTGTGCCATGCCCAACTGGGCTCTGATACCATGCTAAATGATGTGGATCTAGGACATGACACAAGCTATGGTGGATCAAATATGTAAACCAAGCTCATAATGACATGGACAAGTAGAGACAAACTATTACACAAGTGAATTAGGTTCCAAGATAGATTAGCTTGGACTCATAAACATAATCTTGTGTAGAATCGACAATGACAGACACTTAACTGAAAGTACAAAGCATCATGATATTGTGTTCATTTCATAGTCAAGTACAATGCTTTATAGGCTTTGAGTTGTTCCACTCTCCTCACTGTGCATATGGGATTCAGGATAGCTCCTCTTGGAGCATACATCATTTGTCTATTTCTCAACAAATGCTTCATCATATTCTTAACTTTGCCAAGGACATTAGAGGCACTCGACTCATAGCATTGATCGTCTATCCATCGTTCCATTGGCCTAACAATTTGATTGGGCATTGGTTGTTGACTCATAGGAACAACATTAAAATTCAAAACTTGGCCTCCAACATTTGGTGGAGCCAACTGACTAGCCATAGGCATAGTCACACTGGAAGGGGCTGGCAATAAAGATACATTTTGAACCATGCTTTCTCTCCCATTAAGGTTATTCATAGGCATCCCTTGACTTCCATTTGTCAATGGTAAATTGCCTCCAGGTACTAAACCCACATTAAGATTTATTCGCAAGGAGTAGGCCATTTGTAATCGTGCTTCTACTCCTTCTTCCTGTGCAAGGGCGGTGTCTGTATCAGCCAAAGCCACACTGCTTAATTGTACCTAAATATTGAAATCCAATCCATGCAAGAAGTATTGCAATTGGGCAGCCGCGGTGGATTAGGAATGTAAGTTTGTAACTTATTAAACGCTTCCTTAAGCTTCTTGGCATATTCTTTCACATTCTCATGGGGGTCTTGGCGCGTTACATTCAAAACACACAACCAGTATTGGCCACCTCTTTCAGGGGCATATTCTCCTCGGAAAGCTGCATAAAATTGGTTGATTGTGGTCATGGTTCCAGACTCTATACTATGATACCATACCGCAGCCCTTCCTTTTAATGTCATGCTAAAGAACATCATAAGATGTCCCTCATCTTGGATGCAATAATTAAACATTAACCTTTGGAATTCACAAATGTGAGACTCCGCATCTTCTTTAGCCAACCCATTAAAAATGGGCAAAGGCACTCCTAAAGCTGGCAGATCCGGTGTCCTTGCAGGAATTGCAATGGGTTGTGCCATGGTGACAATCGGATTGACAATAGGAGTTTGAACTGATGTAATCACACCCCAACTTGAAGTGGGTTGACTTGGTGGAAGAGAGGAAGAACTTACGCTTCCTCCTACACCTAAAGAACTATGTGCAGTAGTTGGGTTACTAAGACCACTACCTCTTATGCGTATCGGGCTACTTCTTTGAAGAGAATAACGACTCACATTCTCCAACCACCGTCTAGCCCTCTCAGCACGTTCTACTTTTTGTATTTCAGCTTGATGGTCCTTGTCAGAGGACATAAACCAACTTTTTGGTCCCTAAAAACCCTAGATTTCAGAACCACCGCTTATTGGCAGCTCCCGACAGACGCACCACTGATGGTCCCTAAAAACCCTAAATTTCAGAACCACTGCTTATTGGCAGCTCCCGACAGACGCACCACTGATGGGACCTAAAATGGGCTGGCACTCGCTATGGCACTAGCCGGACCTCATGCTCATAACAGACAAACACACCCTCACGGCCTCACGAACCAGGAGCATCAATCTAATGCTAAGGATAGACCACCCTAAAGCCTAATCTATGCGTTTATAGTTTCATCGTTTTGTAGTCCAACGTTTCCCTTTCTATAAACTCCTCAGAGGGAGAACCCATACACATTGGCAATGCCACGATCACATACATGGAGGCAACCTCTCGGTAGAAACACCGCGGCCCCACTGCAACTCTCCTACATCGCAGGGATTAGCCCCTTGATGTGCTACTCAACATATTAAACAAACCAACACAAAATCCTCTCTTTCATTTCGAATCCAGGAGATATACCATGTGTCCTCACTTAACAGTCCCTTAGGAAACCGACCCTCTATTCTACGGCTAGCAATAACCTTACACTCTCAATCGTGGGTCAAATTCCTAGGAAAACAAGTGCTATGCAGTCCAGGAGCTTTTCCGTTGATACCATGAACCATGCATAGTGCATAACGTGAATGGTTTATTGCACAAACAGAAGAAAATCAGCATCGTGCATCGTGTGAAACTAATCTTTTCATGATTTTCATGCTAGTGTTTATGTAATGCAAAGAGAAAAGACACCGAACCTTACGCTCATGTTGCCTTTCTCTTTATTTTAAAACAACATCCTATAGGCATGATGCAACACATAAAACAGATTTACGATTATACTTTGATGCTCAACCTCCCCTCTCACCCTACCGTTTAATGTTTTGCATTCCTTGATAGGTGAAAATGTCATTTTATGTGTATTTCTTTGCAAAGAAAGCAATAAACACGGACAGAAACATAGAAACGAGGGTAAACCGCAGCCAACCTTGTACTCTACCTTCATTACATGCTGCACAAACACACGTAATTTTCTGAAATTTTCGTTTTACCGTTTCCTAATTTTCTCCCATTTAAAACCCATTTTGCACCTTTTTTGGGTATTTTCCCTTTATTTTCTTCAATAAAATATGACTAGAAATTAAGATTGATTGTGGGTTGTGGCCCTTAGGTTCCTTGATAGCAAAATTTCTTATTTTGTTGGCATTATGTCTCATTTTTCCCATTTATTTTGCAAAAAATCCCATTTTTACCCCTTAAACGCATGTTTTACGGGTTTTATCACCTTAATTTCAACCATATCACTTATGATTTTCTGATTTTCAGATTATAAACTATTGAAACTCATAACAAACAGCATCATAATTAATAATCAGCCCATGGGAACAATGTTTCATCAATCAAATAGCATAAAAACTCATTGTTTCTTCATAAAAATTGAATTTCCGTTTAGGCTCCGTGTTTCGGGATCTCAGTTTTGGTGTGGGACTGCAGGTCAGCCCACATTCAATGTCCAGCATCTTCACAATCAAGAATCTTCATTTTTTCATCGATCCAGAAGCAATCCGGTTGGACAAGCTTTCCTTCACCATTCTTCATTTTCCTCTTGCACACAAGAACAATCCCTTAGGGGAGAGAGAGGGAGGAGAGAGAAAGACTAGAATGGGCTCTCTTCATTCAAGCCACCATTTCATGGGTGAAGACAAGCGAAATGATCAACAAAAGGAAGGAGAAGATCGGGGGTATCATCAATTGGATAGGTTATTTGCAGCCCCACATCTCCATCTCCATCTCCATCTCTATCTCCATCATGAGGGGGCACATTTTTGGCGCGCAAACATGGCGCCTTCTTCCTCACATTTTTTTTGCATCTCCTTCATTCACCACAATTTCATGTGGCATAAAATGCCCCCAAGCCCCCAAAGGTCATGCCCAATTTGGCCTCCCAAGTGTCCACCCTTTCATATCTTGATCGATTCTTGGCTCCTTCCTCGTCTAGGCTCCGATTCGAGTGCTGTAAATTTTTGGGCATCTAGCTTGATATCCCGCATTAACTAGCAACTCCTAACAACCCACACAGCCATTTGAAAAATTATCAAAAATCAACAAGTGTTGCTCGGGCGCCTTTTAAAAGTCATCTTTCACTTGGTGCTTAAAATCATCCTAGATGGAGCCGCCGCCTTCGATGTTGAATATTTTTCCCCTAAATTCTGGATTTTTTTGCAAATTTTAGGCACATCCCGGGCTCAAAACTCCGCTCTCATCACTATATCCCAAGAAGATATATTTTTTGCTTTTTGGTTTTAACTTGTTTCTCTTCTCATCTGGAACATGTGCATAGCATTCACATCCAAAAATTTTGAAATATGAGACATATGGTTTCATAACAGTGTAAGCCTCATGAGGTGTTTTTCTCTTGAGAGCCTTTGTGTAGCTCCGATTTAGAATGTAGACTACAATATTAACAGATTTAGCCCAAAAATGGTTAGGCAATCCCTCGCCCTTTAGTATGCATCTTGCCATCTCCACAATGGTGCGATTCTTGCGTTCCACAACACCATTCTGCTGAGGTGTGTGAGGCATTGTCAATTGGCGCTTGATCCCTTTGCTCTTGCAAAAGTCTTCAAACTCCTTTGAGTTGAGCTCACCACCACCATCTGTTCTAAATTTCTTCACACTTTTCCCTATTTCATTCTCAACAAGTTTTAGCAATTCTTTAAACTTACTAAAAGCTTGAGCCTTATCACAAATGAAGTACACCCACATCTTCCTACTGTAGTCGTCGACAATCAACATAAAATAAGAAGATCCCCCCAAGGCCTGTGTAGGCATCTTACCACACAAGTCAGCATGCACCAACTCTGGAGGAGCCTGTGCTCTATTCTTGCTTTCTTGTGGAAATGCCTTTCTCTGTTGCTTGCCCATCATACAAGCTTCACATGGTTCCTTCAATTCAATTATTGTAGGTAGGTGAGCAACCATACCTTGCTTTTGCATCTCCTTCAACACTGCAAATCTGATGTGTCCAAACCTTTCTTGCCAAAGCTTACTTGTGCCCACTCCAACAGTGGATGTAAGAGCACTTAGCTCATATAGGTTGTTCCTTCTTTCTCCTTTGCCAACAAATGAGCCAACACTATCAAGAATTTTTGCACTTCTCTTCTTGAACCTCACTTCATGACCAAGATCAGTTATGGCAGCAACTGATAACATATTTCTCTTGATTTTGGGAACATACAACACATTTGAAAGCTTTTTGACTTCACTATTTTCAGCAACAAAAGAAATAGTACCTGTGCCCGCAGTAGGGCATTTCAACCATCATAGTGATGGATTCTTGTAGAGGCTGCATAGAACTCTATAGACCTTTCTTGTTGGTCATGTGACGGGAGGCCCCACTATTCAACACCCATGAGTCAGTGGTAGATTCTTCTTGCACTGAGGAGCACACTTCCTCAATGGTCGCCATGAATAATTCCAACTCTGCTTCAGCCGTATTGGCTGTCTCTTTCCCTTTACTTTTAAGGATACCATTCTTTTCATTTGCCTTCTTGACATGACAATCTCCAATTGCATATCCTTTCTTCTTGTAGTAGAAGCACTCTCCTTGAAACTTCTTCTTGCCGTCCTTCTTCTTTTTGTCACCATCATTTTTGGTGGAGGAACCACCTTTGCCTTTTGCATTGGCAGAGAATGCAACATCTCCATTGTTGCTTCCTTCTCGGGCTTTTACCCTCAACTCCTCCTCCATCAATAATGCACAAAACTCCTCAAAAGTCAAAGCTTGAGGTCTCACCTGAGTATTAAGGGCAGTTACTAGTCCATCAAACTTTTGTGGAAAAATCCAAAGACACCTCCGAGCTAGCTCTTCGCTAGTCTTTTGTATCCCAGCACCAGCCATCTGGTCACGCAGATTCTTAATCTGAGTGATGAATGCTTCAACCGTCTCTCCTTCAGCAAAGTTCTCCGCTGCTAGTTGATTCTCCAAGTTTTGAATCCTTGTTTGGTTTCGTGTTTCATACTGACTCCTTAGTACATTCCAAGCCTCTGACACTTTGGTTGTATGCTGAATCAAAGTCAGAACATTGTTAGAACAGCTTGTAACTAAGGCACACAATGCATCTACATTCTTTCATTTCCAAGCTCGTAGAAGATCTGCATTTGGAGGAATCATCACACTAGAATTTGATGGGTCGGGGGTAGGCTGTGGTTCTGCGTCAGTCCCCAGCATAGTCTCCACAAGCTCATAAGAATCAAGGATAGTTGTAATTTTGAACTTCCATAAGGTGTAGTTTGTACCATCTAACTTGCCTTCACTAAAGGTTGGTGGACGAATCCTCAGTGTTTGAATAGCCGGTACAACATCACCACCTCCTACACCGCTTCCTGATGCGCCAGAACTGCTTCCAAAAGTCGACATTATTTCTCTTTGCTATTGAAGCCTTTGCCTCTTGCACACTTTCTGATCTCTAGAGCCCCTTGGGCTCTGATACCATGTAAAAAATTGCACGGCCCAGCGAACAAAATCTGAGAAAGAGATAGAGAGTACACAACAGATAAGAGGAGAATCAGTAAATTCTTTAGCTCCAAACAACTGATACAAAGATGGCTCTGTCCACCCGTGCGCTTCCACTATGTGAAGATTAGATGGCGATCTAGACAGAAGATAGGTGAAGACCTTTAGGCTAGCCGGAACAACAACTCTGACTGGGTGAAAGATGAATGATAGATGGCTATGAAGGGGTTTAGCTTTTATAGCCCGCGAAGGCTGTTAGGTCGGCCTGACCGACCTACCATATGAGCCGATGCAATGCGCCTCGAGTTGGTACCAGCTTAACCACTCCATCTAACCCAAAGATTAGACCCACAATGGTCGCCTTTTTGCCATCCAATCACATAGACCTCATCTGATATACAAGTCAGGATTCAACCAATGTCTGGGCTCACATTTGGCCTCTCCTCATAATGGGGGCCTTACAACTTTGAGCACCATGGATCATTGGTGGCACCTAATGAGGGTGGGGCATTGATCATATCTAACACTTAGGGAGTTGCAGTCTATAAGCATTGGGTCCTAGGCACTTGAGGATCTTGTAGGGTCCACAATACCTTGGACTTAGCTTCTTGCAATCTCCTAAGGATAGGGAACTCTTCTTCGGGCGTACGCAAATGAAGACCATGTCTCCTTCCTCGAAGGTTCTATCTTGACGTTTCAAATTCGTGTATACGTTCTATCTATCCTTGGTGGCTTAGATGTCCTGTCTTATTGACTTCATTTGGTCGTCCATATCTTCCAGCATTTGCCTTGAAGCTTCAACCCTCAAGGTTGGATCTGAGAATTTTAAAGAACTTCTACAATCATGCCCATACAATGCTTGAAAAGGGATAATCTGAATGCTTTGTTGGTAAGAAGCATTGTAGGAAAACTCAACGAGTGGCAAGTATTGAATCCACCTTTTTGGTTCACGGTAGCAATGTGCCCTTAGCATATCCTCAATGACTTGGTTGACTCGCTCCATTTGACCATCGATTTGGGGATGGTAAGCTGTACTAAAACAGAGTTGAGTCCCAATGGCTTCAAAGATAGCTCTCTAGAAGTGTGATGTTGTAATGAAGAAGACCTAACTGTCCTAACTAAGGGGAAAGAGAGAGAGAAGGACTGCAAAAGACGAGGGAGAGGAGAGAGAAAGGCAAGAAGAAGAGAGAGAAAGAGGGAGAGAGAAAGAAGAAGAGGGAGACATGGAAGCTTAAGAAGGTGAAAAGAGAGTTTCTTGATAATTTTTGTGTTCCCTCAAAATACCCTCTTACACCTTATATACCATCAGTGCGACTGGTATGTTCTCATGCCATATTCCTGTGATCCCCGTTTATTACAAACCATCCCATCTCATAAAGTTTTTGTCCTCAAAAACAAGGGATGTAGTCATGGACTGTAAGAGTGTGCTGTAGGAAATCAGCCATAACTTTGTGTGGGCAACTCTAAATGGGACAATTAAGGTGTCATTACAGAGCCCATGAGATGTACTTTTAGCCCATGTGGGTGAGGCCGGGCTGCAATTAGGTCAGGACCAAAATTGGTAGAAAATAAAGGGCTGTCAAAGAATTTCTAGTGTGCAATCCCAAATGGTATGGTTGGAGAAAAACAGCCATAACTTCCACTAGGGTACTCCGATCGGGGCAAGTAAGGTGTCGGCACGGAGCCCTTGAGGTATACTTTCTGGCCATGTATGGAGAATGGGGCTGAGAGTGGACCAGGACCAAATCTGGTACAAAATAGGTGGCTGTCTAGATGCAGACTGCAGCCCAAAACAGGGGTCATGGTGAGGTGCCAGCCAACACAACCTCCTTGAGGTGTGGAAATTCATCCAATATAGATGCTGGGCACCTAGAGGCTTCCTCTATTGGTAGGCCTTGCCATTTGATCAAGTATTCATGTATGGAACGGGTGCGGAGTTGCTTTTCACGTTGCTCAATGACAGCGGGGAAGAATGCATCTCTTCAAGGATCCTTTGGGTGAAGGGAGAGGCATGGGGAATCACAATACGGCCATGGATCCAAATGAGGCCATTATGGAGCTGATATTGGGAATTGTCATCCATGACACCTTGCTGTAATTTCTGGAAAAGAGGGCTGAATTCAGCATCAATCAAGTATGCCTCTTGGAGCTCTTCAATCCAATCATGGTGGAGTTCAGTGATGGATGAGACCTTGCATGCCCACATGCGAGAGAGTGCATCGGCCACTACATTGTCCTTGTCACGGGTGTGCGTAATCTCAAAGTCATAGTTTTGTAGTGTCGCCACCCATCTACATTGTTTGGGAGTGAGGCTGGGCTGAGTCAAGAAATATTTGAGCACATGGTGGTCACTTTTCACCTTAAATCTGCTGCCATACAAGTAGTGATGCCACTTTTTGATAGCATGAATGACTGCCAACATCTCCTGATCATAGACATGCAACTCTCTCTCTTTATCATCTAATTGTCGGCTCTCAAATGCTATTACCCCGTGTTCCTGTAGCAAAACTGCACCAATACCCCGTCCACTAGCATCACACTGGATGGTAAAATCCTTTGAAAAATCAGGGCATACGAGGATGGGGGCTGAAGTGAGCAAGTCTTTCAGCTGCTGAAAACTGCGGGCAGCCAATTCATCCCATAGGAAAGCCTCTTTTTTCAGTTGGTCTGTTAATGGGGCTGCAATTGTGGCATAATGGCAAATAAATCTCCTATAAAGGGCGGAGAGACCAAGAAAACCACACAAGGAGGTAGTGGTAGTGGGGGTGGGCCACTCCTAGACACATTGCACTTTTTTAGGATCAGCTTGGATGCCTTTTTCCACTAATGATGTGTCCTAAGTACTCAACCTCCATTTGCATAAAGACACACTTTCTTTCTTTGGCAAAGAAGCGGTGCTCTCTACATCAAAAATCTACCTGACATGGTTCAAGTGCTCATGCATTGACTTGCTGTAAATGAGTATATCAATAAAGAATACCAACACAAACTGGAAAAGCCATGTCTGCAATATCTTGTTCATTAAGCTCTGAAATGTGGCGGGGGCATTTGTGAGCCCAAATGGCATGACAAGGAAATGGTACAAGCCACGGTCAGTCCGAAAGGCTGTTTTGACTTCATCACCCGCCCTCATTCCTGATTTGGTGGTAACAGGATCGCAAATCAATCTTAGTGAAGTAGCGTGCACCCTTGAGTTCATCAAGCAAGTCATCAATTCGAGGGATGGGGTATCTATTTTTTACAGTGATCTTATTGAGATCACGCTAGTCAATGCACAACCGGAAAGATCCATCATTTTTCTTAACCAATAGGACTGGGGAGGCATAAGGGGAAGAGCTAGGCTCTATGAATCCCATCTCAGTGAGATCCTTGACTTGCTTTGCTACTTTCTCTCTCTCACATTTAGAGAGTCTATATGGGGGTTTATTGATGGGCTTGGCATGGGGCTCCAAGTCAATCGGGTGATCCACCAATCTTTTAGGGGAAAGGGTAGTGGGAGGCTGAAATAGATCCTCATATTCAACCAAAAGTACTTTTAGTGATGCATTTTGCTTCCCCAAGGTGTGTTGGTCATCATTATCCTTATGCAAATGCAAGACAAAGATTTGGGAGCGCTTCTTGAATTTCTTTTTGAGTTGTCTTGCTGTTATAAGCTGAAAATCTGCATTTTCTTTGATTCCCTCCAAGTGTACAAGCTGCCCATGCATTACAAACTCCATGTACAACTGAGAGAAGTCCATAGAGATTTTTCCCAACTGCTGAAGCCAATCACATCCCAATACAACATCCACGGGGCCCATATCAAGGGTAATCAAGTCCACCTTTGCTGTGTAATTTTCAGCCAGCATGAGAGACACTTGTGTGCATACATGGGAGCTCACTTTCTCATTTACATTGACCACTTGAACCCGAAGGGGTTGCTGTAATTCAGTGGGAACACATGTCAAATGGCTAAGAGTTGATCTATTTACAAAGTTGTGTGTGCTGCCACTATCTATAAGGATGTATACACTCTTGCCATCAATGTTACCATGCACCCGTAAGGTTTTCGGACTCCTAGAGCCGGTCCATGCATCCATGGAGATTGAGCAGGCTGATATAGCGGTGAATGAGGGGTGCCAAGGGTCATTCCCAAGTATATCATCAACGGGGCAGCTATACAAAATGCAATCATAAATCCTAATACACAGACAGAAAGAGAAAGAGAGAGAGAGAGAGAGAGAGAGAGAGAGAGAGAGAGAGAGAAAGAGAGGACTCACCTTGGGTGTTTGGTGTGGCGAATGGTGGCACTTCTTCCTTCTCCTTCTTCCTCTCCTTGGTGAGTTACTCTTCCTTGATACTTGCTTCCTGCTTGTTGTATCTTCTCTTTGCTTCTTCTTCCTCTTGTTCTCTCTTTCTTCCTCTTCTTCGCTTTCCTTTTTCCTCTCTTGTGTGTTTGAAATGAAAGAAGAGGTGAGTCATGAGGAGGTGAGGTATGAAGAGACTGCATGTCAGCTAAACTCGAGCTTCAGAACCACAAAAAACGCAGGAAAGGAAAGGCGTAGTTTGAAAAGAAATGATTTAAGTATCTTTTGAATTTTGACGCGTGCATCTATTTTGGCGTGTATATGCGCGTCTAAGTTTACGTAAACGCGCGTATAGACGCAAACTTAGACGCGCAAATATACACAAATTTAGACCCATATGTAAATGCAGATATAGATGCGCATTTAGGTTTTATCATAATTTTTTGTTTTTAAGATAAGTTTTGATAGTGAATTATTATCATAAGTTTTAATGTATTTATGATGAGTTTTGTGTATTTAAAATTGAGATCTTAGAATAATTAATATGCCAGCTTGAAGTTTTTATGTAAACATATGAATGATAAATATTTTGATATTGTCATGAATTAGGTTTAATCATGTCGTCGTCATCACCTAGTGCGGTGCATGCTGATGAGTCAACGAGCACATCTTCAAGTGAGGATGAAACATTACGTCTTTATAATCGAGATACATGGCTACGATGAAAAATTAAATGCATGTGTGATCGTTGTCGAGGGTGTATTTTTCGAGCACGTCAAGTTGCAATGTCACACCTCTGCATGTATGGAGAATGGGACCGAGAAAAATCACTGGTATTCATTGTTTTTTTTTAACACTAAGATTGCTAGTCTATGTTACTCAATATATATCAACGTACATGAAACTCCCTTTTGTGGTTGAGCAGGATGCAGTGCCACATCCTCAGATGCTCCCTCTCGGGTGTTGAGAGGCTGCAAAACGTCAACGCGAGGAGGTAGAGTCTTCAAGAAGAGTGGAGACTGACGACCATGATAGTAGCCCTCATGAAATGCCCCATTAAATCGTAGAGGATGAGATTTCGGACAACATGGTACACCATCTATTTTCGCAACCGGTTCAGGGAGAAGGTTACTCTAGGAAGCCAGATGATCCACTATATGTAGCGTCATCTACTCCATTGTATGAAGGTTGTACGTACTCCGTTCTTCGTGCGTCCCTCGAGATACTTAACTTACAAACAATTTATGGATGGAGTAATGTCAGTTTGAATGCGTTATTGAAGTAGGTATCAATTGAGTTTGTCTTATGAATCATAATATTAATTGTTCTATTTTGAAATCAAACAGAAATATTTGTTGGTGGTTTTTTAACTCACTTTTAAAAATGTATGTTGGTTATTATCACAAATGCTTCCAAAAGGAAACAAATTGCCAACTAAGAGAGAGCAAGCAAGACATTACTTGACATCTCTGGGAGGCCTCGATTATGTCAAGATCCATGCATGTGTCAATGATTGTGTCTTATTTCATGGGATTCATGAGTTTGCAAGAGAGTGTCCTGTTTGTGGCGAATCAAGATACGAAGTGGAGATGAACTCAATGGATGTGTCTCGTAAGGTTTTGCAACATTTTTTCGATTGTTCCACACATAAAACTTATGTTCAAGTGTAAGTCTATTGGAAATCTCATGTCATGGCATGCTAGTCATTGTTCAAGTGATGGAAAATGGAGGATCCTTGCAGACACACCGGCATGGCAACATATAGATAATTTGTGGTCCGTTTTCAAAGAAGAGCCAAGAAATTTGAGATTTGGTTTAGGTATGGATGGAATCAATCCATTTGGCATCAAAAGTATATCATATAGTGTATGGCGAGTAGTATTGGTGAACTATAATATTCCTCCATCCATGGCAATTAAAAAGGGACATATAATGTTGTCCCTTCTAATTCCTAGAAAGCACAAGGTAAAAAACATTGACATTTACTTAGAGACTTTGATTGAAGAGTTAGAAATGTTATGGGAAGGTATTGAGGTGTAAGATACAAGTGCATCTGCATCCTCTAGAGATTTCACATTGAAGGCCATGTTTTTGTGGACCATGCATGACTTTCCATGATATGGAGAGTGTTCAGGTACATGTATATAACTCTATATTTGAAGTTCAAGACTTGAATCAATTGCATTTTATTAATTCACTTGTTTGTTCAGGTTTAACCACATCAGGATATCATGCATGTCCTATTTGCGGTCCCTCTCTAGTTTCCTCTAGGCCAGCACATTTAAAGAAGGTTATCTATGACAATCATCATCGATTTCTTCCTATTGACCACCCCAAATATGTTCTCTCTACTAATGGAATGACTCAACAATCTCTAACCATTCGAGATTAGAAAGAGAGATGGATTAATGCCGATAGCCACCCTCCACTCGGCATGAGTCGGTAAGAAGTGCATTTCTCTTGATTGACTTTAAAGTATTTAGCATGATGAATTGTTTACATAGTATATTGTTTGTTTTTTAGGTTCTCTATATTTTTTCGTCTTTTGTACTAGACTGAACTCAAGATCAATCACCTGTTGGACCCCATGCACATATTCAAAAATGTTGTATCTACATTATGGGATCACTTGATAGGGGCTCCTGATTCAGTCAATGTAAGGGAGGATTTACATAACATTGGTCACATGAGACGAGCCTGGCCACACATTGGACCCAGAGGAAAGATTGAGCTATCCCATGCACCTTGGATGTTGTCAAAGAATGAGGAAAAAATAGTGAAGGAACAAATGTGTAGCTTTCGAACACCCACAGGATGTATGAGATGTCTCAAGGAAGCCTTCATAAAGAAAAAGAAAAGAGGTATGGAGCAACTATCTGGTTTGAAGTCCAACGATTTGCTGAAAATGATTCAAGTAAGGGTATCTCTAACCATGAATATAGTAATTAGTGGAGTAACTATGTGTAAACTTTGGGGTATGATGACTTTTTCCTCAAGTACATAGCTTTCTGTCATCGATAGGGTACTATCAGAGGTTTATAAATGCCTTGGAAAAAAGGATGTTGCCACTAATGAATTTATTATCCTTTAGCTATCTATTTGTATGGAGTGACCCTTGTAAGGTAGCTTTCGAGGATGTGAAACAAGAGCTAGTAAAAGCACGAGTTTTAAAAGCGCCTAAAAGAGGCGAGGTATTTTACATATTTTCAGCAGCCACTATGTATAGTATCAGCTGTTGTTTAGCCCAAATCTGGGAGGAAAAGTGGTATCGTCCGATAGCTTTTGCTAGTTAAAAATTGGGCATATCAGAAATTAACTACACCTACATGGAGAAGTTGTGCCTTGTGATGGTCTTTGCGACTAAAAAATTCAGGCACTACATCCTCTATGAGAATGTAGTTTTTTATACGAAGGTGTAAGGGCTTAGATTGCTTATGAACAAGCTACAACCGCCTAATCGTCTGGCAAAGTGGTTAATCACTTTGCAGGAGTTTGATAATGAGATCAAGAGTAAGCCACCGAGGTTGCAGGGTATTCTAGAATGCCTTGTGGATTTTGGGCAGCCGAAAGAGACTTTGGCTGAAGGAAATGATATTGAAGAACTGTTTAAAATTGATACAGCTTCTATTCATCTTGGTATGCTACTATCACACATTATCTATCAAGGAGAGAGTCTAGAGCTGGTTTATCAAAGTTTGAAAAGAGGAAAATCAGACAACGGGCTTTGAAGTTTTCCTTGATCGCAGAAACACTATATCGGTAGGGTTTTGATGATATATATCACTGATGTGTGATGAGTGACGAGGTTCCTTTCATCTTGGAAGAGTGCCATGACTCTGTGTGTGGAGGACACTTCGCTGGACAATTGACGACACAAAAAGATTTAAGAGCTGGATATTGGTGGCCGTCCATCTTCCAAGATTCCTTTGAGTACGTTAAGAGATGTGATACATGTCAAAGACATGACAAGAAAGAGAATAGGAGACGCCCACTTACGCCTATCATGGCTATCCTTCCATTTGAGAAGTGAGGCATTGACTTTATGGGTCCTATCACCCCATCATCTACTACCCAGAAGAGATACATTATAGTAGCAACTAATTATTTTACAAAATGGTCAGAAGCGCGGGTGACAAGGCAGGACAATGCAATAGAGACTGCAAATTTCCTTTTAGAGCAGATTATCTGCCATTTCGGACCACCGAAGGAACTAGTGTCGGACCGTGAAACTCACTTTTTGAATAAAGTGATCAAAAGCCTGATTGAAGCTTGGAAAATCAAGCACAACAAAACGACCCCCTATAATTCACAAGCCAATGGGCAAGTCGAAAGTACTAATAAGCAGCTTGTGGGTATCTTGTCTAAAATAGTCTCTGAGAAGAAACAAGACTGGGACAGGAAGTTGTATGTGGCAGTATGGGCGTACAATACAACGTTCAAGCGAGCTACCGACCATACTCCATTTAAATTAGTTTATGGGTAAGAGTGTGTGTTACCTCTCGAAATTGAGTTGCCAACCATACGGTTTGCAATTAACCACTCTTTCGGAGACGAGGATGCACTCTTTGAGCGGTTCACAACCATAGCCCACCTGGATGAGCTGAAATTGCAGAGCTTATTACACCAGGAGGTAGCTAAACGTCGGATGAAGTAGTTGCACGACCTTAAAGCAAAGAAGTATACCTTTAAAAAAGGGCAATTAGTTCTGTACTACAATGCCCGTAGGGAGCTGTTTCTAGGGAAGGTGGAACCTAGATGGGATGGCCCCTACAAGATTGTCAGGATAGGAAAAAATAGATCTACGACTCTACTAGTGAATCTGCAGGGAGTAGAATTTAAAAATAAGGTTAATCTTAATAATATTAAACCTTATTATTTCTAAGTATGCTAACACAGAAAAATGCATTGCAGGTCCATGCTGGGGCTGATTTGAGACCTACAAAAGAGCTTAAAGCTGGTTGATGGGGCGGTTAGTTCCTTATTTGGAGCACCCATATCTGGAGCAGAGATAGCATTAGGGAAAACTTATCTTGTGGAGCAAAGGATACAAAGTTATTGAGCAAGAAGGTAGAACCTTTGTGTGGGAGATCAAAGTCTTCTGCTATCACTGCTTATGAATGTTGACAAGTATGCCTATTGAGTTTAATGAAGGTGGGATGGAGCCGTCAGTTCATCCTCTAAATATGCTAAATTTTGACTATCATAATTATGAATAGAGGAGTTCATGATGGCAGGTTGTGTAAACCCATTGTGGACGTACACATTTTTTTTTGATGGACCGTCCAGGGGCCCTCATAAAAAAGGGAGTGTTGGAGTAGTAATTTGAGATCCCCAACGTAGAGTTACGATGAAGTTAGCTGCTTATCTTGGGGTAGGATTCACTAACAACATAGCGGAGTATAAAGCCTTGATTATGGGATTGTATATTGCCAAGCAAGGTGGTATTCGGCGGTTGTTAGTAAAAGGGGATTCCTAGTTGATCTTGAATCAGCTAGATGGGACATACTGTTGAGATGACAAGCTCAACACATGCGGACATTGATGATGGACCGCTTGGTTAGATGGGTCCACACGTCTACACTTAGCACGTTGGTGGTCATTATGACTCTCACATGGCCACTGACTCATTACTTATTATATTCAGGTTGTTACACCTATTTATAGCTGGCATAGTTATAGCGCCAGAGTCGACTAGTATAGTTGGTTATGCATTGTTTGACTTAGCAGGCCACTTTCCTTTATGTTATATCTTATCTATACTTTGTGTACATTATAAAGAGTGTGGAAGAAGAAGAAGAAATCAGCAAGAAAACGTTTTGGCCTCCATCTCTCTTCTTGTCTCTTGAGTGAGCTTCTCCTTGTGCATTCTGTGTGTGTTCGGTCCAGCATCTTGAGCAAGTCCCCCCACCACGTGATTCTTGACATGGTATCAGAGCCGCGCCACTAAGAGAGTCTGATTTCGAAGGCTGAAGTGAAGGAGAAGAAGCAAGGTTCGAGCAAGCAAGCCACAGGTAAGAAGCTCTCCCATTCTTCCACTCTCTCCCTTGAATAGTACCTGTGGAGGCACCGGAAGCAGGGCAGAGCAAAAATCTCAGATTGCAGTGAGATTTGGTGTGTGTGAAGAGCACTATGTATTCTGTAGGGCATCTGAGGCTGTTTCAGGCCCTGTTTTAGAGCCGCAAGGTTGCGGACAACAGTTTCAGGATACACTGTGACTTCGACTGTATTGACTGAAAGTGGCTGCGCAGGTTACAGATTTCAGATCTGTAAGTTCAAAGGTATTTACCAGTGATTAAACTCAAGGTTTATCTGCAAACAGGTTGCAGATTGCATGTATTATTGAGTAGACAATGAAAAAGGCTGTCTAGTGTATTGCTGTGCACTACAGGTCGAGGGTTGCAGAAGATTTGCTTGCTGTTTGGTATTAGTTTTGTGATAATGTCAGAGAACAGTGGAAGCCCCATCATTGAGAAGCTCGACAAGAACAACTACCCTTCATGGAATTTCCATGTCACGAATTTCCTTATTGGAAAAGGCCTCTACGAGTTTGTTTTAGGTGAAGAAAAGGAGCCGAAGGTGAGTGATCCTCCAAGTGCAGAAGAGACAAAGGCACGAAAGGAATGCAATGCAAAAGATAAAAAGGTCATGTATTGGTTGTCTGCAGTAATTGACAATAATATGCTGGGACACATTAGAAATGCAGAGAATTCATATGCAGCTTGGACCATACAAAGGCACAAAAGATTCATATACAAAGGCACGAAAGATTCAACTCAAGCAAGAGTTGAATACATTGAAGAAAGGGAAGATGTCTATCAATGAGTATGCACTGAAGGTAAGGAGCATTGCAGATGCCTTGGCAGCAATTGATGCAATGCCGGATGATGATGATTTGGTGTCGTCTACCTTGGGTGGACTTAATAATGAAAAGGCTTGGAAGTATTTTGTAACTTCCGTATATGTCAGAAAGCCATTTCCAGATTTTGATGAGTTGGTCTTCCTTATGATCACTGAAGAGATCAACATGTAGAGTGAGACACCTGAAAGAAGTGGTGAATAGGTCCAAGCTTTCTACTCCAGTTCAGGAAGGGGATGTGGTAGGTTCTCTTCAAGAGGCCGTGATATAGGACGTGGTAGTGACAACCAGCAAAACAGATTGAATCAGCAATTTGGCGATATGTAGGTTTCAGGAGGTCATGGTAACTTTAGAGGCAGGGGGAGCTTTAGAGGAAGAGGTGGATGGCAGAACAGAGGTTCTGACAACTCTGATATTGTGTGCCACTACTGTGGCAGAACAGGTCATATCGCAGCCCAATGTTATGCTAAGAAAGATGATATCCGTAGTGGTAAGTTGCAGCAAGGAAATTATGCATCGTCTTCACGACAGAATGAAGATAAAAATGAACGTTTGTTTGTTATGCAGCATATGCTGAATGCTGTTACAGGAAAGGAAACACATGATGATGTCTGGTATGTTGATTCAGGTGCATCCAATCATATGATCAGCCATGCAGAATGGTTTGGAGAGATGCAGAATTTGCAAAATGCAGGTTATGTGCAGACGGGTGATGATTCATGTCACCCAATTTCACACATTGGAAAAGTTCCCTTGTCCTTGCATGATGGTAAGACAAAGAGTCTTTCAGATGTATTATATGTGCCATCTATTACAAAGAACTTGGTGTCAGTGGGTCAAATGGTAGAGCAAGGGCTGCAAGTCAGATTTAATGCAAAGGGCTGCTTTGTAGAAGACTTCAATGACAAGTGCAGGTTAGTTGCAAAGGGAAGTAGAGTTGGACGTATGTTTACTCTGGATGCTGGAATTCCTACTATGAATGCTGCTATGTATGCTAAAGGAAAAGGTGTTGTTGCAGACATTGAAATTTGGCACAAACGCATTGGACATGCAAATGTACAAAGGCTGAAATTAATGCAATCCAAAGGGTTGGTTACAAGTTTGCCTACATTTAGAGTTGCAGAATTTCATAAGGTATGCGAAGCATGTCAGCTTGGTAAGCAGGCAAGACAACCCTTTTCACATGACAGAGATGTAAGCAAAAATATCCTTGATGTTGTGCATACAGACATTTGGGGGCCTGCACAAAATGTATCTCTTGGAGGCAGTTCATACTTTGTCACATTCATTGATGATTTTTCTAGAAAGCTATGGGTATATTTTATGAAGGAAAAGAGTGAAGCTTTTGAGCACTTTAGAACTTTTAAGGCTGCAGTTGAAAGAGAAACATGCTTGAAAGTAAAGTGCTTTAGGTCAGATGGAGGGGGAGAGTACCTCTCGAATGAGTTCAGTGATTTTCTGAGATCTCATGGGATAAAGAGACAGTTCACATGTAGGTATACCCCACATCAAAATGGGGTTGCAGAAAGGAAAAACAGGCATATTGCAGAAGTTGCACGTGCCTTGATGGCTGAAAAGAATATGTGTTTACCGCAGCACAGAGGAGCGAGAAATGGAAAAAAAAGAAAAGAAGGAAAAGGTGCCTTAACTAGCAACTAGACCCTCGAAAAAATTAAATGCACGGGCACGATCCTCAAGAAGTCTTAGAGTCGCCCAAGGAGAGTAAAAGAATAAAAAGCGCACCATTAAGTGTGAAAACACTTCCAAAACCTTGTAAGAGAGCGCGAGGCTCACTCCTGTGCAAATTGTATGCATTAGTTGGGGATAGGATAGACTAGAACAATGGAAAATGAGAAAGTGGACCTAGACT
Source organism: Lygodium microphyllum (assembly GCF_053477565.2). NCBI lineage: Eukaryota > Viridiplantae > Streptophyta > Polypodiopsida > Schizaeales > Lygodiaceae > Lygodium > Lygodium microphyllum. Next base: position 102,062,527 of record NC_141144.1, read on the forward strand.
AATGGCCGGCCATGTAAAAAAAGGGGATGACCACCCATGAAAAATAGGGCATGTATAAAGTTGAAAAGTGAATGGGAAGCTCATTCTTGTGTGTGGCCAAAGCTTCTTCTTCTTCTTCTCTTGTTTCTTGCCTTCTTGCTTGTACTTGAGAGAGGGATTGAGAGAGTGTGAGGGAGTGATTGTGTGAGAGTGAGGGATCTTGGAGAAGAAGCTCTCCATCTTCTCTCTTCATCTTCTCCTCCTCTCTTCTCTTCTCTTATCTCGCGTATGGCTATGGAGGATGAAGCTCATGGGAGAGGGATTGAGGTTGCTTGAGGTTGCCTCAAGGATCATGGAGCTACCGGTGTGCAATAAAGAGGAGGGTACTCAATCGAGCATCAAGGTAATCTCACTACACCCGTAAGGTAGGCATTGCACGTCGGCTATGTGAGAGGTAGCCATGGCCGCTCGGTTCGAAACACTTGAGCAATAAGTGGTCAGTAGGTCTCGGGGTAGAGCTTGAATCTCCCCTCCATTTTGGTTCCGTTGCCGAGACCGATGGAATCGAGCCTTGAGTGCCGCGCGCATCAAATCGAGCATGGAAGTAGGGTTTGCAGCCTGAACCAGTGCTCGAGATAACTAGGAGATTTAGGAGGGTTTAATCCGTGAAACAAGTAAGTATTTGGGTTTGTTGGAACCATTAGATTAGGACTACTGTTCTGCATTTCTATTTTGCATATTGGCTGCACTAGATTAAGGTTAGGTTAGGGTAAGAAAAGAGAAAACAGAGGTTCTGGCTGCTGCTGGAAATAGGAAAGCAGGGGACCAGATTCAAGTTTCTGGGTGAAACAGGGACAGGGAACTGGCTGTAAGGTTTTGCAGTGCTGGGAAAGGACCTTAAGAGGCTTGGGAGGCCAGGACAAACCTCATTTCTTTAGTTAGCCTTGTGAGAGAGAGAGAGAGAGAGAGAGAGAGAGCTTCTGGTTCACAGGACGAGGAAACGCTACCTCGATTCTAGGCGCCATCGATTCGTGCTGCTCCAAGTGAGTCTGGTGTTTTCCAATAGTGCTCTAATCAGACATGGGAAGTCTGTGGTGATTGAGTGCAACAGACATTAAGAAGGATTCAAACGCGCCGGAATAGCACCCGCCGCCGACGCAATCGGACCGACTCGCAGTGGTCCGATTCCCAGAATCGGACCACCCGAGTCCTGGGGTCGGACCGTCCGATTCCTAGAATAGAACCGTCCGACTGAGAGAGTCGGACCAGACTTGTCCGATTTCAAGAATTGGACCAACCCGATTGGACATGCCACGTGGCACTCGGACTGCCCATTAGAATCAGACCATCGTAGTCGGACCACTTGAGCTAGACTCAGACTTGTCCATAGTCAGATCACTTTGAAAATAGGACCACCCTCCTAGTCTGATTCCCAGAATCGGACCACTAGGGTCGGATGAGCCCCAGAATCAGACCAACCCCATCCGACTATTAGAGTCGGACCAGACGTGTCTGATTTCAAGAATCGGACCATCTCTGTCCGATTCCTACAATTGGACCATCCTGCCAGAAGAAAAAGATAAGGATCTTTTGCTGGCCTTGCCACGGACCCGACCCTAGGACGCAACCCTGAACACCCCCAAGACCCAGTTTGACCATTAGAACCTCAGAGACTAATCGGACTTAGGGTGCGGAAAGACCGTAGAATAGTCGGGAACCGAGTTGAGAACTCAAATTAGGCTGGGAACGTGGATAGAGACAAGGTGGAGTTTGCATTAAACGCTTTCTGCATCGGCACTTCACTCTTGTGCTCTACTAAATTTGCACATCAAGAAAATAGAAAAAGCCTGTTTTCGCACCAAGCACCACGAAAGCACTAAGCACAACGTGTGAGTAAGGATCGCAACTGCTTTCGAATAACAAGGAACACATATGGATATCTAATAACATTAAGGAACCCACTAGTAGAAGAAGACCCCAAGACTTAGACAGATGCCTGAGCGCCCTACTAGTAGTATCTAGAGAAAACACGAAGACACGGGAAGCAACAAGATAGAGGAGTGGAAGCTGCCAGAGCTGATTGGATTCATTGACAACCTCGTGGAGCTAGAAGCAGAAACAATGTCGAGATCAAGAGGGGAACAAGGGGAATACAAATTAGACTTAGGAGAATTTTCAACCTTGGTCTAGGAACTGGTCCACGACTACGATCTACTCACCAGGACCGTGATCCAAGGTAGATCTGTAGAGAAAGTGGTAGCTAACCTGGAAGAAGAGAGAAGAGCTATCAAGAGAGCGCTGGAAGGCATAATCGCCTACAACCATGAGCAAAGGGCTAGAAGGCTGCAGTAAGATGTGGATATGTACGAGGCTAGATGAGTACTAGACCTAGCTAGGGCAACCAAGTCCGGACCGAACGTAGAGAGGGAATGGGCAGCAGTGGCTGGCATGACGTTGAGTGAACTGGTGGCAAAGCGACTCATGGACAATACATCCGTGGAATAGAGTGCTACTGCCCTAGCCACCGCGCTACTATTAGGATTGGGAGTCACGCAAGGGGCTAAAGGGTAGGCTAGAATCCCCATACTAGCAAAACAACTAGCTCGATACAAACCTAGCAGTGACCCGTACAGCTTCATGGAGCAGTTCGAGCAAGTATGTGAGGCGAACGGTCTTACTGACCCTGCACAGTGAGCTCAAGCCTTTGGCCTGTGCTTAGGCGGCAAGGGGAGGACTTGGTACTCTAGTCTGGATGACACAAAACGTACAAACTTCACTCGCCTTAAGGGCCTCTTCATCAAGAGGTTTTTGGAGGCGGGGTATTCAGATAACCTCATTGTTAGGTTGATGAATATCAGTCAAAGGGAGAAGGAGGACGTTAGGGATTACATCACTGAGGTGCGCAGCCTCTACAAGACAATCCCTGCCAATGAGCGACCTACCGAGAGGGCAGTATCTACAGTGTTCATGAACGGGATTCGGAGTGAGGAGCTCTACAAGGCTTTGGCCAGTAATTCCACCTTACAACGAGATGTGCTAGCTCGAGTCTTTGAGGAGGCAATACGCGTAGATTATCAACTCAGGGAACGTAGCATGAGGACTACCAACCGAGATAGTGCAAGCCAGAGAGACCCTGAGAGATCAACCACCTTGGGGGAAAAAGCAACTGCTAGCATGCAGGATAAGGGAAAGAGTGTAGACCACGACCAAGGGATGGCAGAGATGAGAATGGAGATTGCAGGGTTGCAAGAGCTTGTTAGAAAGCCTGTGAGATCGCACGTACAATGTGTGTACTGCGGCGGCAATCACCTCCCAGTTGAGTGCCAAGATCCTAGATCTCGGCCATGCTCAAATTGCAGTAGATTCGGGCATGATGCAGCGCATTGCAGAATGCTGAGGAGATTCCCATACACGTAGCAGTACAACCCTCCATACTTAGGTAATAGGCCACCTAATTTCCTTGGCAGGGGAGCCCAGTTAGCTCTTCCAGCACCAACTGACTCAAGACCTACCGTGCCTAGGCTAGAGATGAACCCAACTGGTACACCCATGCCACCAGGGCCTTTTGTGACTCACCCATCTAGCGATGCTCCTGTTCACTTTGTGGAGGAGCCTAATGAGGAAGAGACATATGTCAATCCATACATATCCTACGAGGAGGAGGGCAACCCAGTCCTGATGGACTATCGGCCAGTGCCGGTGATGGCTTTAGGAAGAGGACGAGGCAGAGGCTTTGGAGGGCCCAGCCAGGATCCAGTCACATGCTGGACTCACGGCCACCCAGGCCACATTTCATCACCCTGCCCAGAGCGAGAACAAGCTAACAAAGACAAAGCGGATCTCCGATGCGTAGAATGTGGAATCACACATCTGTTTCCTGACTATCCTAGGTGGAAGCCATCAACCAGATCTGCCAACATGCCATCGGTGCCTTTGGGGCTATTTGGAGTGGAAACTTTTGGTAGTGAGGATATGCCCATCCCACTACATGCTATGACGCGAGCTCAAACGAAATAAGCAAGCATCTCCTTGCCAGGGCCAAGTAACCTTGATGCAACCTCAATGGGGAAGAAAAGCTGGAGGAGATGGAAAAAGAGAACCGATGCAAAGATAACCCTTAAAACTGAGGAAATGACTATGCTAGTAATGGGAAAGAAGGTCACAGACGCAGAGGCAGAGACCTCGGCTCCTAAGACAACAGAGCTAGGGAGTGCCAAGGTAGGGGAATACCCCCACTCCAAACGGCAACTCGAGGCTATAGCCAAGGTCAAGGAGTGGGTCAAGGATGCCCAAAAGCACCTCGAGGATGCTGAACCCATATTGGAAGGTCAGACTTCTCCAGTGTGGCGATTCTGTTGGGTGCAAAAAGACAAGGTCAGACTAGAGAACTGATCGAGGGACCTGCCAAAGTCAAAGAGGTTAACTTGGCTCGGAAAGGTGAAAAACCAAGACCGATGTTCGTTGCAGATGACTTGGTGCAGGATGAAGAGACCAAACTCGTTGTGCTCCTGCAAGAGTACATTGACGTATTTGCCTGGACATTGGATGAACTTAAGGGAGTCGACCCTAGGGTCATGACTCATAACATCCCAATGATCCCAGATGCAGTGCCAACGAAACAACGACCTTACCCCATGAATCCCAAGCACGCCCATGCAGTGAAAGAGGAGATTGATAAACTCATGAGGGAAGGTTTCATATATGAGATCGAGCACACGGACTGGGTATCACCTATCGTGATTGTCATGAAAAAAATGGAAAAATTCGAGTGTGCATGAACTACAAAAAAGTGAATGCCGCTACGAAAAGGGATAACTATCCTTTACCTTACACCGAGCACATGCTTGAGAGGGTAGCAGGATAGGAAGCCTACAGTTTTCTGGATGGTTTCTCAAGCTACAATCAAGTGCAAGTGCACCCCAACGATAGGCACAATACTGCCTTTGCCACAGAATGGGGCGTGTTCGCCTACATTGTCATGCCTTTTGGGCTAATGAATATACCTGCAACTTTCCAATGCCTAATATGCACTATCTTTAAGGACATGCTTAGGCACGAACTGGAAGTGTTCATAGACAACCTATGTTTACACTCTAGTTGGGCGGAACACTTGGAGAAATTGAGAGCTGTCTTTAAAAGGTGTAGGCTGTACCACCTCTCGTTGAACCCCTTAAAGTGCCAGTTCTGGGTAAAACACGGATGCATCTTAGGGCACGTAGTGTCAAGGAACAGCATTGCTACTGACTTTCCCAAAGTCAGAGTCATTGTTGACCTACCGCCACCCAATAATTACAAGGGAGTTCAGTGCTTCTTGGGACACACTGGATATTATCGACGATTTGTGCTAAATTACGCACTAATAGCTAGACCATTGTACAAGCTATTGATAGTGTTTGAGCGGACGGAGGAATGCCAGCGCGCATATGAGGAGTTGAAAAAGGCTCTTACAACTGCACCAATCTTGCGAGCCCCAGACTGGAACGTAATGTTTCATGTACACATACACGCCTCTAAGTTTGCTATTGGAGCCGTGCTATGCCAGCCTAGTGAACATAACTTGGATTACCCGGTGAGTTTTGCCAGCAGGCAGCTCACAAAGACCGAGATGAACTATTCCACGACAGAAAGGGAGGGGTTGGCCATGGTATTTGCGGTAAAGAAATTTAGGCATTACCTGTTGGCCACTTCCTTTGTCTTCTTTGTCGACCATCAAGCCTTGCTGTATCTTGTGAACAAGCCTTGCGCTACGGGGTGCATAGCTAGATGGTTACTCCTCTTATTGGAGTTTGACTTCTCTGTGGTTGTACGCAAAGGAAAGCAGTACTACATGGCTGACCACATGTCCCACATACCCACAGGAGAAGCCGCTGGGCAAGGCATGCCTGACGATTTGCTGGATGCCCATCTCTTTAACATGTCTAGTGAGAGAGAATTATTTAAAGCTGATCTGACGCCGTATTGGGCCGATGACATAGTGCAAGTACTAGAAAATGGATTACCAGAGCGACCCATTGAGAAGGCCAGGCTGAAAAGACTTATCTTGAAAATTTAGCCATACCAACTGATAGGCTAGCCAACTCTACAGGTTGGGACAAGATGGTTTATTGCGCAGATGTGTATGTGAGCATGAGATGCACGACGCATTGAACGAAGCACATGGTGGAATCACTGGAGGACACTTTAGCAGGGACACAATAGCCTGGAAGGTGCTACAATCCTAGCTATGGTGGCCCACCCTCTTCCATGATGTAGCTAAATTTGTAAAGCATTGCGATGAGTGCCAAAGGACCAAAGTGCCTGTGCAAAAGGACAAGATGGAGTTGACCCCTATCATAGCCCGACAACCCTTTGAAAAATGGGGCATCGATTTTATTGGACCTATCAGTCATGCAGCACAATATTCCCAAGCTCGATACATCATAGTGGTGACCGACTATCTAACGAAATGGGCAGAGGCACGAGCCATGAGGAAAAATGATGCTAGGACCATTGCAAAGTTCTTGTGGGAGCAGGTAATTTCACGATTTGGCTGTCCAATCGAACTTGTAAGCGACCAAGGCACACACTTCATTCATGAAGTGATTGCCCATTTGCTCTCTACCTTCCTAATAATTCATCGGAAGTCCTCTCCCTATTACCCTCAGGCTAATGGCCAAGCCGAATCCACAAATAAAATCCTAGTCAATGTGCTTACAAAAGTCGTGTCTACTTCAAGAAGTGACTAGGACAACAAGCTAATGGTGGCCTTGTGGGCCTATCGCACAGCTTATAAAACGGCTATGGGACAAACGCCTTTTAGGCGGACATACGGAACTGAAGCCATTTTACCCTTAGAATTCTTCATCCCTAGCTTGAGGCTAGCAGTCCAGGAGCATTGGGAGGGAAGAGAGGCTTGGACCAACCGCTTGGTGGAGCTAGAGCGCTTAATAGAGACCCGACTCCTCGCCACTCACTCTCTGATTTCTGAAAAGGCTCGAGGAAAGATGTGGTTTGACAAGCATGTCAAGCAGCGAGAATTCGAACAAGGGGACCTTGTTCGAATATACTCGGTAAAAGGACATAAACAGAAAATGAAGTTTTGGGGGCTAGGGCCTTTCAGAGTACGCATGATTGGTAGGACCGGGAATGTCGAGTTGGAGACACTTGATGGTGAAGGAATAGGCTTTTTTAACGGCAGCCGCATTAAGAAGTACTATCCTCCTTGCCATCCATTACATGGGCCACCCATGCTAGAACCCCCAGTGAACGTCCGCATGGCTACTATAGCTGACCTTACAGATCAGGACGAAGAAGCAGTGGCACCGGCATACCTACAAATCACAGTCGCAGCAGGAGCGGTGTATTCTTTCGAAGCCTTGATTGATGAAGGTGCCGACTACAATATCTTGACACGTGACCATTGGACACGCATTGGTCAACCGAAACTACAGCCCACTAATACTAAACTCACCCCATTTGGGGATACCTCTTATTCACTCCTAGGGAAGTGTAAGGTGGTCGTTTCCATCGAGTCTGAAAGTTTACGAGCCTTCTTCCATGTGTTACCTGACACTAAAGGAGCCGGTAATGTGTCACTATTGGGTCACACTTTCAAGAAGCAAACAAACTGTAATGTGGATTACAATCTAAACCGCATACATCTTGCTATTGGTAATGTGCGTATAGTGACGACCTTCAGCAAGGGCTGTCTTAATTCCCCCACCTTTACGAAGCCACCAGTAGAAACCCATACGACCACGCTTCAGCCCGAATCTGAATAGAAGGAAAGTACGGCCTCGTGCCGGGCTCTCGACCCCAGGCCCAAACCCGCCAAGAGCGCTCACAAGGCCAAAGATTCCAAGTTTCTATGGGTGCCAAAACGGCAAAAACCACATCTGGGTAGACCACCCAAGTATGATCCTAAACGTCAAAATTATCAACCGTCCCGACCTAAGAGGTAGTCTAGGCACTATCGCCATAGACACACAACCACGCTGCGCTGGATTCCCAAAGATCTCTTGCAGGCACAAGGATACTACGAGGGAAATCCCTGGATTTGGGTGTCTAAAATGGCCAGCTAAGAAGCTCATCTACAAGCAATCTCACCCTAATGAGAGAGGCTTGCACAAGTGGCGCCCAGAACATAGTCAGCAGGCCATGGCCAGCTGTGGCTAGCAAGTCTCAGCTCATCTATCGACCAAAGCAAATGCCATAGGCCTTAAACCTACCTAATCCAGAGAACTTAAAAATCACTATAACTGCCCACTCAGAACCTAGCACAACCCCCATGCCTCCAAAACATCCTACAGCACCTCAACATGCTTCAAAGTGCAAGGCCCAACCCGTGACACCGATGAGGGAGTCACCACTATCCAGTCCAGTTGCACCACCCCCACCAGTGGGTCTTAAACCTTCATATGCGATATGACCTTTCCTCTCCTTGGCTAAGGACCTTGCCGCAACTTCTAAGGATGACTTAATAACCTGCATTAAAATGTTGGACGAAACTTTCACTATATTTGCTAGAAGTTATGAGAGGCTAGACCTAGGTCTTCTTGACAAAACGCTTGCTTCGGATGTTCATGCATTACCATGCACTTGGGAGGAATACGAACTTATGACCACTAAATTCCCCAAAATTGTTGCCAAACTGATAGCAAACGATGAAATCTCAAAAGATCAAGCTGCCCTCAGAAGACTTATCACTTCATATCGTAAGCCTCCTCGTTCTGCTCCTGAACAGGAGTTGCAAGAGCTCACGCAGATGGCAAGCTCACCTTCCACGTTCTTGCAGCAGTGGTTTACGCTAAGGATCCAATGGGAGAAAAAAGGTTGTCGAATAATGACCAATGCTAAGCAACGTAGGGCAGTTAAAACCATCGAATATGACCCCATTTATGTGGCACCTATCTCGTTTAGGGTCTTGGCCATTACCCATAATCAGCATTTGGACGACCATGTGCTCGCCCACCCCTACATTGACCAATTCCTCACCGCAGAGGAATTACATGTGGCCAGCCGCCTCAATACTGGAGATCTCTTCCACGATGTCTTGACCTACATTTCCCAAGTCTCCATCCAACCATCTACTCTTGATTGTTGAGGGCTAAAATGATGAATGGGTTGCCTCTTACCCATCCAACCTCCAATCCTCACTAAGAGAACTAAAGAGGGGCACCACCTAGCCAAAGGGAGGATGGGCTAGGACATCCCTTTTCTCAAAGAGAATCAAAAGAACCAAGACACAAATTTACAAGAGAGAATATATGCACTAGAGACTCTATTAGAATATGAGAGAGAGAGATGAGAGGGGAGGGAGACAAGAGGAGAAGACGTAAAGGGAGCTTTTCATTATGTATTCATGGAATGGGAAGATGAGAAGAGAGGGAGACAAGAGAAGAAGAGGTAGAGGAAGCTTGCCATTATGCTACACAATAAAAGAACTTACTCATAGCTTACCTCACAGAGATGAGGGTATTCTAGAGTGCTCTCATGTGCTTGTCATTGTCCTCCTCCCCCCTCTTCATTCTCCATGGGCTCTTTATATAGCCTCCATGAGGGGTTAGATTAAGCTAATCTTCTTGATTAACATAATCCTAGATTATGTATGGCATCTTTGAAAATATGGAGAATAGTGGATGGGACAAGTCCCCACCTTGGTCATCATGCAAGAAGCCAAGGGTAGTGATAGACAAAATAGAGAAAGGGAGCTAGATTACAAGAGGTGGGTGTCCAAAGCACATTATTATAATATATTTACAAGAAGGATAGAATGAAAAGTTGGTGTGGTGAAAGAGAGAAGCAAATTGCATGTAGCCAGCAGTCTACGCCTTCGTAACTTCAAATCCGTGACGAATCTTAAAAATTTTTCTTCTGCAACTTTGTAGACCAGCTTGAAACCGATCGAGCATCATGGGAATTTTGTTGAAATTTGCTTTTTCTTGGAAGTTATTGAGATTATAAAAAATGGCTTCCAAAATCTGCTTTGACTTTAGTCCCCCATATATATATAAATACATATAAGCATGTGACAGAAGGGGTCCATGCTTGTAAGCTTTTGTGTAAGATCCAAATGACACCATGATGTGGATATTGAATTGTGTGCTAGGGTGAGGTGTCCTCTAATGATGGTGATAGATTCCAAATCTTAGTGATGCAAGTGGAGCCCATGTGTATTTGGAGGCTAGTCCTTTGAAAAATCTATGCATTCACTCAACTCCTAGGTGTAATCCATTTTCATCTTCACTAAGATAACCATCCCTTTTACCCTTTACATTGACATGCCTCCTAAGAACTTGCTCCCCCCATTTTCTAGAGTTATCATAATCGAGAAGCAATGTAGCATACCTAGTGCTTGAAGAGTAAACCCAAAGTGATATAGTAAGCTCTTGATAGGGGTTTTGGCCAAATTTTGTGATAGTAATCCGGGTTGTAAAAAACCCGGATCAATTGTCATGCCCAACTCGAATACAATCCAAGCTTCTATGATTGGTTATTGGCCAGGTAAGTCAATCCACGCAAAACAGCGCTTACCTCGTCCTCCCTATGCTAATCCTAGGAAGGATTCCTTGAAAGATCCCCGACGGAAGGGGGAGCAATGTGAGCAAGAGCAGAGCAAAAATGAAAGTTATGCTATCTAGCTAGCAGATTGTTATAATTAAGTAAGTTTCTATGGAAGAATACTGCAAAGGAAAACAATAGCAATGGTCAAGCCTCTAAGCAAGTATACCCATTTTGGGCACATATATTTTTTTCTCAAACTGAGTTTTGATTAGAAATAAGTCGATTGTTAGGCATTAATGTTGGCATGGTGTGTTGACAGGTCACCACCATGGCAGGACAAGACAAAGGGGGCAAACTCCCATTCTCCGAAGAAGAGATGACGAATTTCAGCATCAGCATCGGTACGCGAGGATTCAGTCAGTTCACTTTCAAGCACACACTGAATCTGGATGAGGCCATCCTGGAGGAACCCGCAATCAAAGACTTGGTGGATAGATGCCACCTCCACAAGTATGTGGAAAATGTGGGGCAGGCCATGGATTACAGCATGTGTGCGGATTTCCTGAGGAACTTCGACATGAGCAGGAACTATGGCACTGTCAGAGTAAGGATAGGGGAGCAGGAAAAAAGAATCGAAGTGCCCCTCAATGCAACAATCATAGAAAAGGCCCTGGGGCTCGTGCCCAAGAAAGAGAGACGACCGAGACAAGATGTTTACGCCATGCTGGGGGTAAAGAAAGAAGCGGTGCACACCGTGGATGGAATCAGCTTGGCTGACATCTCAGACCCAGCAGTGAAATTACAAGCGAAGATGATCCATGCCCTCTTCTCGGGCCAACGGTACAATGCATTGATGAACAGGATCGGGGTCCCGTTGTTGGAAAGCATAGCAGCAGGAGTCCTTGAAGAGATAGACTGGAATGGGTTTGTACAGAAAACCATTCAAAGTTCAGCTACCCTCCTCACCCCGGCGGAAGCACGAGCAGGAGGAGAATCCCCTGCCTCAACTGCGCGCTCCGCAAGGAAGAAACCTGCGTCAAAGGTAGCTACAATCAGATACGGGAGTATCCTGATAGCCATCATAGACGAAGCAATAAAGGATGAGGGCATCATGGATGAGGAAGCTGTGCATCAAAACCCACCTCACCACGAAGGAGGGGAATCAAGCAAAAGAACAATAAGTGACAAGGGAGAGCAGGAGGTGCCGCCTACACGAGCGAGCAAACCTGAAGAACAAAATAAGAGTGACATGAGACAGAGGGAGAAGAAAGAGAAATTAAGTAAGGAAGAACGGGTTGACATCAAAAGGGCTCAAAGAGAGTCTCGAAGAGCTGAGGAAGAAAGGAGGAGGAAAGAGGAGGAAAGATGAGGAGGAGCTTGCAAGGATAAGAGAGGAGTCGAAGAAGGCAGAAGAGGACAGGAAAAGAAGGGCGGGAGAAGAAGCCGAAGAGCAGCGAGACTGAAGGAACTGGCCGAATTGGCGGAAGCTACACAAAGATTTGTGGAAGAGACCCATGGGGGCGGAGAACTCGAACCCGTAAGCCCCCGCCATAAAGCCGAAGCCAGTGCAAGTGTGGAAGCAGCTCTAGTTGTCGTAGGCAAGGGCAAGTCCCTCCTACATCCACTTCCTTCCTCCTTTGTGCCGGCAACGGCTGAAACTACGACTACAACCACCACACAACCCACCCCTCCCCTCGACACGACACAGCTCATGACCATGGTGTAGATGCTAGTGAGCAAGGTGGCCGAAATCGTGCCTGAAACTAGATTGAAAAGGCCCACTGTCGCAGATGCAGAGTCACGGCAAGACCCTAAATGACAAAGGCTAGAGGCATCGACCACCACGCCCCCATACTCCCATGCCTGCCGACATTGACTATGATGCATATGTGGCCGAACTGCTGACACAACTGGACAAGGAAAAAGAAGAAAAGAAGGTGGCCTTCCTGGAGCTAGAGAAAGAAAAGGAGACGTCAGCGGCCCTCAGGCTAGAAGTCTCAAGGCAGGAAGCCGATAGTAGACGGAGAGAAATAAAGGCCCTGCAGGACCAGCTAGCAGAAAAAATGAAGAAATCCCAAAACAATTAAAGCCGCCTTAGAAAAGGCTGGAGGACGAGGAGCAGAGCTTGGTGGAGGAACAAAGGAACCTAAAGCTACTGATGCAGCAATACAGTGATCTACAGCAAAGGGTCGCCCAAGTGGAAATGCTCTATCAGGGGGTTCAGGAAGGCGAAGACACTGTTCCACAACAACATGCCACGGAGCCCCAGTCGTGGCGGGAGCTAGAAGAACAGAATAGGTTAATAAGCGAAATCGAATTCCTGAAGAGTGAAGGGCCAAGAGTCTCAGCACAGCTGAAGAAAAACGGTTACAGGATGAAGTGCAAAGATTGCAAGATGCACTGGAGACCTCCCAGGAAGACGTAGAAGCCCTCATGGCCATGGCTTTCAATCAAAAAAGGCTATTCCTCGTGCTAAAATCCAAAGCCATGAGCAGCTGGTATAGGAAAAATCAAAAATCTTGGCCGAGGTGCACCAAAGGCTCAGCATTGTCGATCAAGCCAGAAGGATTGCTGAAGAACAGCTAGCTCAAAAATTAAGAGAAAGAAACCAGTTATGGTTTTTATCAAATGAGCAGCAACAGGTAGTAGCCACTCTGGCGAGCCAACTGGAGGAACAAAGGAGAAGGATGGAGGCATTAGGAGAAATATGGACTCTCTTTTTTGCCCCTTAAGGGGTTTCTCTCACCTCTCTCTCTCTAAAAAGAGATTCCAAAATAATATTATAAAAAGAGATCTTCTACAATCAAGAAAATCTCATTTTTGTGTTTTCAATAGATTTCACCTATTATTTTATTCCCAAACTGCAGGATAAGGTCACTTTTTCTCAAAATCCTCATAACTAAAAAAATACAATTCTATTTTTTCTAAAAACGCAGCCAATCATTCTTTAATGCCCTCATGACTCTTTAATGCCTTCTTTAGTGCCCTCATGACTTTTCAATCATTCTCATTCTCGCTTCTTAAAAGGGCGGAAGTTAAAAAACGATATAAAATGACGTACACATCATATTTTAAGATTATTTTTTACCCAGAGACACCTTTTTGACTCAAGAGTTTCCTTGTAAATTTTCGTCTTTTTTGGACAAGTATATACCTATTTCTGGGCATTTTTTCATTCCCTCAGAAAGCTCTAGTTTTGTCCCAAATTTTGTGCATTCTTCTCTTTCCCTCCAGAATATGGTTTCTTGCATACGAGTTCTTCTGAAGCAGCATTGAGGAGTAGTTTTGATACCATTTGTTGAAATCAAAGAATCTCTATCTACAACACACTCTACCCTGCTACAAGCCATCTTCCTCTTCAGAAATATGCAGTAAGAAATCTCCGTCTTCAACAGTCTATACTACAAGCAATCCAGTGATAATGGAGGTATCTTTATTTTTTAAATCTTTGTGATGTTATTATTCTTCACAGTTGTTGTTCAGTCCTTAAGCATCAATTCATAGAGCGAGAGAGAGAGGGGGAGAGAGAGAGAGAGAGAGGAGGGGAGAAGGGGAGGGACAGAGAGGACTGTGTGAGATGAACAAAGAAAATAAGTGATAGAGTGACAGATAGTAAATTAGGGTAGAAGATAAGATGATGTTATTGTTTTCCACTAGCCAAGCTTCAGTATGAATGTGTTTAGGGTTTCCTTGATGAATTTTTGTTGAGAGAGAGAGAGAGAGAGAGAGAGAGAGAAAGAGAGAGAGAGAGAGAGAGAGAATATTTTGGATAGAACAGAAGATAAGATTTGATGCTAATTAGAGGTAGATTAAAAGCCAAGATTACAGGCTGATTAGGGGTTGATTAGGGTCTATCAAGACTGAAAGCAAGAGAAAGAGACAAGAACTAACTGGATTTTAAAAAAAACACAGATATAGTGAATCAAAGGAGTATAGTTCTGCTATTTGAATGTTAATCCAAGTTAACATTTGCATACTTTTTTTTTTGCAGAATGCAGGTGCAGGATGTACCAAGAGAAAGAGAGATATTCACTTTCAATTGGAGGATGAATATGCACCAATGTTCAAAAGAACTGTGGAAAGAGATGATGCAATAAGATGCAGGATGCAACAAGAAAGAAATGCAGGGAAAAAAAATGTGGACCTTTGGGTTGATGGGTGCATTTATCCACCCGATCCACTCACTCAAAGGCCACCACAATTTGAAGGGCTTACATCATTTTTAAAGTTTGCTTGTGAAGGCAATGAAGGATTGTATGGATACACATGCAGACTTGTCACACAAGGAATAGCAGGGGCTCATCAAACCTTGACAAATATGCAGACAAGATTACAAGGGAATATGCAGTCTTTGATGGAAAAGGATAGATTATTGGTTGAGAAGGATAGAGAGAACCAGAACCTACAACAAGCAATGTCTGTCATTGAAGATGCTATGCATGCTACACACGTGCAGAATATGGAGTTACAGTCTAAAGTCAATGACTTGGAGAAGGAGAATCAAAACATAGAGAGGAAGCTCACAAAAACTTTGGAGATTGGGCCCACTTTAAAAACCAAAGAGGCACGTCGGCGCATCCGATCCGTTAAACCAATTGGCCAATTAGCCAAAGGAAGTGGACAATATCATAGACGGATATATGCTCAATCTACTACAATGAGAAATATGTTTCCTCATGCAGAGAATGATACTATTGCCAAAGTCCTTAGCAAGAATATGGTCAAAAATGCATTGGAAAATCGTAAATTCAGGGACATTGTGGATGGTGTTGCTAGTGAACATCTTAGGGATGTGAGCAACTTGTTTACTGCTACAGATGCTCAGGGATTATGTGACAAGGTGGGAATGAGTTCTGAGTCATATAGTATGCTCTATCAACAATTGGATACAGGTTTTAAGCAAGTCTTCAATACTAAGCGAGTAATGCCTCTGCCAAAACCATTTCACGTGAAGAAGGCTCGAAAACAACTAAATGAGAAAGTTTTAGAACTAATTGGTGAGCCTACGCATCTGGAACACACACACATATTGAAGTATGGTTCCAAAGAAGTTGCCTTTGTATTGAATGCATCCAACAACTTTGTATTGGATATATGTAGGGTTCAGATTGCTATGGTCAAGTTTTACAATATGTCTATGGAAGAATGTAGAGGCAAGCTTAAGTTTGTCCTCAAACTTGATGAGAGTGAGATTATCAAGGGGCAAAAACTTGAGCGTGTGAGTATAACACTTATGAATCGAGCATTGGATCCCAACATCGATGAAAAACATCCTTCATACTTCAGTGTACAATTGGAGAATGAAATATGGTGGCTTGCAGCATTTGAAGTACCAAAGGAGGACCATGAAGTACTTAAAATTTTTTTAACCTCACTAATATACCCAGTGTTATTCAACAGCAAAATAATGGAGCAGTTTTACATGTTGAGGGGTTTGGGGACTATCAAGTTGAATGGCATCTTGCAGGTGATTTAAAAACATTGAAGTGTATTTTTGGTTTATCAAATGCAGCAAATGCAAAATTTCCGTGCATATACTGCATGCAAACTAGGAAGAAAGGGAAAGATGGAAAGAAAGAATGGCTTGCCAAGGCAGGACAACAGGGTGCTCCTACACGTGATCAGAAAGTCATGAGAAATGGAATGCTAATTCCAGTGGATCCAAACTGGCGCCCTATTTTGGAAATACCACTAACAAGGGTTCACTTTTGCACATTGCATTGTTTGGTTAGAATAATTGAGAAGCTAGTATATGAATATATATGCTTTGCATACAAGATGCAGCCCGTGTCAGAATCTGATGCTACATGCAAGAAGGTAGAACAAGTCCTCTCTGAAGTTGGATTGCACGGAGGCCAAGTAGAAATAAAAAAGGACGAGAAAAAATCGGGGAAGAGTGGAAATGTTCCTTGTAAACCATGCTTTGGCGGACCCAAGGCTAGGAAGTTTTTATCTCCACCTCGAGATGAGGAAGGCAATATACTAGTAAAACAACCAGAGAAGTACGAAGCATGGAAAAAGTTGCACCTTGCTGTTTCAGATTGGAGCAATGGGGGACGAACGAGGATTGCGAAGGCAGAAGTGTGGATACACCTAGATAGATTAGCAGCTCTCTTACAGAAGTTGGGGTTTATGGATGGTGATGCCAATGCATTTAAAGAGACAGCTGCTAAATTTCATAAGTCCATGGTGGAGGCATGGACTACAAATAGCATAACACACTACATGGTCAGTATTATCACCATTGCAAAAAAAAATCATCATTTCGAATTACTTTGTGTTTCTAATCTCTTTTCTTGCGCAGCATATACTTGAAGCACATGGTCCATACTTTGCAGATCAAGGAAGTTTGGCAATATGGTCAACTCAAGGCATGGAAAGATCTCACTAGCAAGCTCGCTGTGCTTTTCAAAAGGCAACTGATCATGGAGGTGGCATCAATGATTCCAATTCTATGAGGCAATTATTCCAATGGTGGTATAGGAGACTAGAGATACGATACGAGGAAAAAGAAAAGAAGTCCAAAACATCTCAAGCAGAATCTATAAGTAGGGCAATATATGAAGTGAGAAAAGCAAGATATGAAAACATCACAGCTAGACAACGGCACGCAGAATGGTTGGCAACCCAAGAGAGAGATGGCAAAAAATGGAGACCTAGATAAAGATAATAATTTTGATGCATTTAGAGTCCACAAGAGAGCACAAGTCCCAAGGATATGACACATCAATACTCATATCTCTAACATGAGATGTCTTATAAATTTTCTTTAAAATTTCAAAGGTTTGTCATTATATTTTTCAAAGTCGATTTTGAACTTTGTTTTTTAATTATGAAAGGTCCATTTTGAAATCCTAAGACAAAGATATGAAAATTCTAAACATTGGAACATTCATTGGCCTAGAGAGAGAGGGGGGCATGAGGGGGGTGTCAGGAGATAGAGAGAGGTAGGGATGGGGTGGAGAAATGAAATGAAATGATAAATTTAAAATTCATTTATACCACAGTAAGTTTGAAAGTTTCGTATTTAAGTCGTCTCTCCTTTCATTTTTTCCCATTGCTCTCCACTCTACCCTCCACCTTTCTATCCTTCATCATCACAGCCATGGCACGTTCCAAGCTTCCTATCAAAAAGGCGCCTGCGAGAGCAAGAGCTCAACACTCTTCCGAATCTAGTGAGCGTACTGTGAGTGACAAAGATCCCCTGGTGACCGATAACGGTGGCCCTACTGCAGCCAATAATGGTGGCGCTACTGTGGCCAACAATGGTGGCCCTAGTATGGTCGATAATGATGGTTCGCCATTGTCCAAAAATGGTGGTCCACATGCTCCAGCTGCTCCACCTCCCACTACTGCTCCAGCTCGTAATACACGCCCTCCAACACATAAAAAGCGAAGATGGAGACCAGGCACAGCTGCGCTACGCGAGATAAGGAAATTCCAGAAGAGTGCCGACTTGATTATTCCTAAGGCACCATTCTCCAGGTTGGTGTGAGAAATACTGCAAGATCTACAGTCAGGGCATCATCACAAGTTCTTTTCGAGGAACCAGGCAAGGAATGTGGGGCGATGGTCAAGCCAAGCCTTGCTTGCTCTCCAAGAAGCAGTTGAAAGCTACTTGATTGATCTAATGAGTGATGGTCAACTTTTAGCCATTCATGCCCGACGTATCACTATTAAGCCCATAGATCTGGTTCTTGTTCGCAGGATCCGCAATAACAAGGATGCATTTAATCTTAATGTCAACAATATGCTTTGAGAAGCTACCTTGTAATTGGATCTATGTTTTTAGCTCAGGTTTGGTTGTAGATTGTAAGGATCTTAGTTTTGGGTTATCTTTCCAATAGACCTTCAAGCATTTGATAGTAGTGGCCTGCAAAATGGAGCTAAATTTTCCCTAGCTCTAGTTGTACTTGGTGCGATGCACTATCTACCGTGTATTTCATAGTTTCGCAATGCTAAATCCAATATGTGATATTCTATTTTGACCATGTTTCGCATTGTGTGAATTTTCAAGTTTCCAAATTTGTAAGTAGTTTTGTTGAGGATAAATTCAATGTGCAACCACGTACACGTCGGTGATCAGTTGTACATGGGCCGATGCACTCTATCCTTACTATATTTAGTGGTTTGGCAACAGTATATCTGATGCGATATTCCATTTTACCCATGATTTATTTTTTGTCAATTTTTAAGTTTCCAATGTTTCGCATTGCGAGGTTGACAATACATTTAATCTGCAGTTGCACACACTCATTATCAATACATTTAATCTACAGTTGCGAGGTTGACAATATATTATCAGTGCAGTATAATGCAGTTAACGCATTTTCAAAAAAAGATTGAACCGTCAAATTTATAAATCGGAATCTGGTGAAACTTCACCCTCATGCTGGGCATTAGAAAAACTCATTTATATTAAAAATTTGGCCCCATCAGAAGCCTCTGGGTCACCTGTCCGGAGGCTCGCGTCTGGGGCCCTGAATCTGAGGATTCAGGGCCCCAGACGCGAGCCTCCGGACAGGTGATCCAGAGGCTTCTGTTGGGGCCAAAAAAATTTTGGATGGTTGATGTGTCCTTGAGGAGCCTACAGGTAAAATTTCATGTGAATCGGAGCACTGGTGATATTTTTCCTAAGCGTGGATTCATTAATTGAAATTTTAGGGTTTTTGAAAAGTTTGGCTATAAGTTTAAAGTTTCACCTCATTTTACACATTTCACTTTTGAGTTCTGAGTTCTCTCTCCTAGAAGACATGGTACGCACCAAGCAAGCGGCCCGGAGATACCCCCCTGGAAATTCCATACGGCAGCCACGTCCTCCAGCTCCACCACCACCAGCACCACGCCAGCATCGCAAGCGTCGATGGAAGCCAGGCACAGTGGCTCTTTGCGAGATCCGCCACTACCAGAAGACCACTCACCTCCTGATACCGAAGGCTCCATTCCAGAAGTTGGTGCGGGAGATCATGGAGGGCATACTGATCATGAACAACAGGAACCAGTTTCCAAACACATCACGCACGAAACAACCGGATCGCTAGACTGCCCAGGCCCTCCTCACACTACAAGAAGCTGCTGAAGCCTACCTCATCGACTTATTTGGAGACTCAGTCTATGCAGCGGTGCATGCAAGGAGGGTCACTGTCACCGAGAGGGATCTGCGGATAGTCAGGTTCTTTCGGCGATGGAAAGATAGTCCTCGCGGAGGTTAGCACAAGGATAGAGG
The DNA here is from genome assembly GCF_053477565.2 of Lygodium microphyllum. Lineage (NCBI taxonomy): Eukaryota > Viridiplantae > Streptophyta > Polypodiopsida > Schizaeales > Lygodiaceae > Lygodium > Lygodium microphyllum. The sequence continues at coordinate 102,082,214 of NC_141144.1, forward strand.
TGTACAAATTCAAAAGCACATGGAATGTAGCTTCTGAAGACATTTCGTAAAGCCTTGGTTGTAATGGACCCCATGTAAAATTGTTATTAATACAAATACAAAGTTTTTGGCGCGTCTTATTTTTGTTTAGTCACTTGATATTTATTTTATTTACGTCGTTGAGTTATCGTTACATGCGTTCGAACAAATACATGTTGCGCACGAATTCGATAAAGCACTGTGTATTAAATTTAGGGTACGAATCGTGTTACGTATAAATTCGATAAATAAATGTAACATTCAAGTAAAAAAAAACAGTAAATGACACGTATCACAAACTACATTGCACCCGAATCCAACAAACATCAGTTTTCATTACTTGAAGAGAAGATTACAAAGTGCAGTACATCAGTGATGCGATATCAGTAGGCAATAAGTACATCTATTCTCTCCTAGGCTTCTTGGAGCTAGGCTCCCCATGGTCAGAGCTATTCTTGATCATAGGCAACAATACATTTTGCCCCAATAGTTCCTGTCTAATGACAGTGGGGTCTTCAACACCGGCAACCATGCCACGGGCCACCATGGAGAAAAGTGGGCCAGACCTAGTACTCGTGAATAAGTAGAGAAGCTTCGAACATCGAAGCAACACTACTTTCTCCAGGCTGGAGTTGGTCGGGATGGTCTTGAAGGGCCCAGCCTTTGTTAGTGCCCTCAACTTCAAGAAGTTCTCTGCAAAAGCAGGGGAGAATGTCTTATGAAATACAATAATGTCGTTGACAAGCTGCCCAACATACTCCTTCAATGCCGAGTCTTGCACCCTTCCTTGGCTACCAGATCAGCCACCCTGCCTAGATGAAAACTCATCTATATAGACAATCTCCTGCAACACACAAGTTCAGTATCAGACTCACTATGCATGGAGTGTGCTGAAGATATATAAATCATATTCATATGAAACTTAACCAGTAGGGCCTCTAGGGCATCGGGAGCACACACATGTGTTTTTGTCGGGATCGGGCCCCCAGATGTGCCCTGGCCGGAGGCTCGCGTCTGGGGGCCTGAATCTGCAGATTCAGGCCCCCAGACGCGAGCCTCCGGCCAGGGCACATCTGGGGGCCCGATCCCGACAAAAACACATGTGTGTGCTCCCGATGCCCTAGAGGCCCTACTGGTTAAGTTTCATATGAAACTGAGAACATTACCTTCTCTGCATCATCTATCTGCCGCTGTAATGGAGCATCCAGGTCTGCTCCTGCCACTGGGCTGCCCTCGTCTCTCTCCTGGGTAGGCACTGCATAGTCGGGTCGAGGACCAAAAAGGCTTTCCTGCAACCGCTCGAACTCCTCATCAGAGATCTGATACTGTGGCGCCGCATCCTCAATCTGCTCCTGGATGCTCACAATGGCAGAGATGTCATCGATGCTCGTGCCATCATAACGAGCCACCTCATCAACATGTGGTGGAGCATCCTGTAAATCAAAATCTATGAAATCACTAGGTGCATCACGCACCATGATACAGTATAGTTCTTCTTCCCTAAGCTCCAACAACTCTAGCACATCCTGCATGAGTAGATATTCCACCCCCTCGATGGTGATAGCATGGAGAGAAGAGAGGGGTGGCTCTTCGCTCGTGGGCATCTCATCAGGGCAAGGAGGTGGGTGCACAATGGCCAAGCTCTGTGCTGCCTCAACACTCAGATCGAGAGTGATCTCCTCAGGCTCCCTCTCAAAGTACTCTAATAGTGGCCAAGAGGGTGCGTCGATGTCCTCATCACTGTCCTCTTGCACCTCAGTGCACATAACATATATGGCAAAGGCGGCATCCCTCTCAATGAGATCCATCATGACGTGGTCTTGTGACGAGGTGGGCACTGCTCTAGCGCGGAGATGTTGCCCCACATGCACCAGGGCTCGACTTATCACCTTTGCATGGCTGGATCCGGCACACAAACTATACAAAAAATCCATGGGAACCCACCTGAGAGTGGAGTCGGGAATAGAGCAAGTGAGAGGGTTCACTGCATCACAAAACGATGCTAGTATACTAGAGTCAGGGTCTATAGCGGAAAGCGAGCTCTCTAGACTCAAGGTCACGCAAAACCTAGGGTATATCTGGTCCCCTATGTGCGTGTAGCATGTGGAACTGATCCATGCGGCGAAGGCGGGAGTGGTAGCCATGGCACACAAAGAGAGAAGGAATGAGAGCACAAGTGTAGGGAAGTGGAGAATGAAAGCGAAAATGAGTTTGGAGTTATAGCTTTTATGTGTCTAGGGTTTTAAATAAAGGTTCTTTATAAAGTTATTAATTCTAAAGTTTCAAATTAAAACTCTTACCTTAGTTTCTTTATTTCAGTACTTTAAAGTCACTGTTAAAATTACTCATACAGACAAACGCTTCGTTCTACATTATTATATCCTCGAATATGTTTGGGTCGCTGAGTATATTCAAGTCTAACGAGAGAAAATATATAATTTTTTAAAGAAAATAAATCTAAAAGGCCTTGAAATTCCCTTTGGATCCAATTTAATATTAAAATGTAATAAACGAGCAGCAGAGATGCGCTACAATATATCATTGTGCAAAGACAATATTCTCTAGATTATAGACCTCTAACCTGCAATTTAATTATGATTTTTAACTGCACGATTGAGTAATTACAGTATGTATTATCGCACACTTGGATCACAGTAAACTAAAATTTAAAGTACTCAGAAGTTCAAAAAAGGTATGTATTCGCTCTTTATAAAGTTTTTTTACAAGGATTCCACTATCTCAAGGATATGTGGAGAAGCACATTGTTTACATGTCATGGATTGCTCACTACGAGTCCTGACTTTTCTATTATCTAACTTGAAATAGAAGTTGTAGAGGGGCTCACTAGACATTAATTGGATTTCTTGTCTCAGAAAATAAATGGGCCAATGACTCTCTGCACTGACTACAAAAGGATTATGACCACTCCACAAGATTACCACATCTACGAGCGCTGTATGTGTGTCATCTCGGATATCTTGATCCAAGCTGATCCACTCCCCTCGCAAAAGTTGCCATATTCTATATCGAAAGCGAACGCACAGAGTTTGTCTAGCAATGAAATACCTGTAATAAAAACAAAAATAATGGTAAGTGATCAATGCGACTAACATAACAATTCATCTAAACGAGACCTATGTCAATTAAATCAAGGTATGCAAAGTAGTAAAAAAGTTTTACCTGAATGTAATATCAGATTGGTTGACCCTGCACTCAATCGTCTCATCAAAATGTGTTCTTTTGACTTCCCAAGACTCACCCAATAGCTGACTCATCCATTCCTCGGATGGACACTTGCATTGATAAGTAATCTTTGTTTTCTTCAAAACATCACATGAACCAAACAAATGTGCAAACAATGAGAATGGAATAAACCAATTAAGATGCACATCTTTGGAGCCTGTGGTGGGTTTCATAGCACTATTGATGTCAGATTTTATCTTCGACTTGCAAGCTCCTGACAACTCCAAGCTACCAATGAACCATTCACCACTAGACAGTGGCGGCAATGGGACATGCTGCAATCTCTGGCTTTCTACCACATACAATGAATTATAAAAAAAGATATTTTGAGTGGCAAGTTGACTTGTAGAGGTATTATCATAGATCAAAGAACCTATCTCTTCATGCCAAACATGTATCTTGCCGCTTAAACATTCCACATTCTGCCATTCATGCAAAGTCGATGGATATAGAGCTGTCAATCAAACAAGACTGAATTAGAATACTGCAAAGACTTTTAAAAAAAACTCTGATACAAAAGAATAATCAATGATAAAATTTAACAACTTACTGTTTTGTTTATAATTTGCAATGTTGTTCTCGTCGTGTACAGAGATTTGTTTATGCGTATAAACATGTTGAATCAACACTTCTGTTACTGCACTTGTGCCATTAAACACTTTTCTGAACTCTAGAATTCTACCTTTCCAATGTTTGCTAGGGTTTGCAACATCCTTGCGCTTGACCTTGAAACTCCCTCGAGTACTTGGGTGCATCAAAATCCAATCCAACTTATAATACTTATCACAAATCCAATTACCACCATTATCTTTCCTGTTGAAGACCTCCACTGCAAGTATGCTACTGATATTTTTCCTTCGTGAAGACATCTGTAACAACCAAATACAAAAGTTACCTATCAACATGTGTATAATTTGCAAATGTTATCTCCAAATGAAATTAAATTTAAATGGATCAATTTAAAAAAGAAACATTGTACCTGTAATTTCTTTCACAAAGATCCCTAGATATGTTGAACAAGAAGTTGACTTATAGCAAGACCATTGTTCCTTCACTGATAGATTCCTGTAGTACAAAAACAAAAGAAATATTGGGTCAACACATATATATAACTTATATAGGCTTTGTCCAAATGCGTTGAAATTTAACCATGGAACAGTAGTAAAAAATGGCAATATACCTGTGGCTTTCTCTGCAAAAAATCCCAAAGATGTTGTAGAAGTCGAGTTCTTAATAAATCATTGTTCTTCACCCTCGGAGATTCTTGGAGTAAAAAAACAAAGGAAAGCTCAGTATGCATGTAACTTGTATACATTTTGTCTAAACGAGATAAAATTTAACAGTGGAGCAACAAAAAAACAAGACAATATACCTGTAACTTTGTTTACAGAGAAACCCTAAGATGTTGAAGAAGAAGTTGAGTGTTCAAAATCCCAAAGATGTTGTAGAAGTTGAGTTCTTAATAAATCATTGTTCTTCACCCTCGGAGATTCTTGGAGTAAAAAAACAAAGGAAAGCTCAGTATGCATGTAACTTGTATACATTTTGTCTAAACGAGATAAAATTTAACAGTGGAGCAACAAAAAAACAAGAAAATATACCTGTAACTTTGTTTACAGAGAAACCCTAAGATGTTGAAGAAGAAGTTGAGTGTTCAAAATCCCAAAGATGTTGTAGAAGTTGAGTTCTTAATAAATCATTGTTCTTCACCCTCGGAGATTCTTGGAGTAAAAAAACAAAGGACATCTCAGTATGCATGTAACTTGTATACATTTTGTCTAAACGAGATAAAATTTAACAGTGGAGCAACAAAAAAACAAGACAATATACCTGTAACTTTGTTTATAGAGAAACCCTAAGATGTTGAAGAAGAAGTTGAGTATTCAAGATATCACTATTATTGACTGTAAGAGACTCCTAGAGCATCAAAACAAAAGAAATTACATGTCAGAGAATGCACATAACTTACACAAGTTTTCTCCAAACGAGATAAAACTTTACCATAGAACATCTATGGAAGAGAAAAATATACCTGTAGAGTTTTGTGAAGAGAATCTTAGGGCTTTGGTAAAACAAGCTCTGCTCTCATAAAACACATGAATCTCTCTCTGTGCTTGTGCAAAGCAAATGAAATTTTACAGGGTTACAGACATGGCAAGAAACAGTGAGGCTGTAAAATTTCGTCAGGAAAGAAGAAGCGGGGAAAGAGATATGACAAATTTGAGTTCCGCCTAAAAAAGAGGGGGAAACTGAAAAGGGGAGAAAAGAAAAGTCAAACATAAAAAATAACAAAATGAAAATTCGAGGCACAAACTTCCAAGAAGTGACAGCTTTGTACTCCCCTTTTCCCTTATTTTATTGCTGAGGGAAGATTTGGTCCAAGATATGGCTAGAAGATTCATGTTACATGAATCTGGAATCCCAGCTCTCTCATTGGTTAGGCCTATATTTGTTTATTCACTCCTTAAGGGGCAAAAAAGAAAGTCCATATTTCTCCTAATGAGAGAGCCATGGAGTGGGAAAGAAAAAACTTTGACAGGGTAAGGGACTTAACCGAACGCCTAGCAGTGGCAGAATGCGAAAGAATACTTGCTGAAGCTAGGGTTGAGGCTGCAGAAATAACCAATAAGACCCAGCGACAGGCCTTCCTCAACACGGTGCTCCACGTGACGCAAGCTGAGGGCGATGATTCAATGGAAAAGGTGAAAAGAAAGTTGGAACTAACCACCCGAGCTCTAAGATATGGTCTTCAAGAGCGGGAGCTTCCAGCAAGTACAGGAATCACCAATGAGCAACAATTCTACTACCTATGCTGTATGGGCCTTTCCACTGCTGAGCTTAAGAAGTTAGGTTTTCAGGAGCAGGAGCAGCCACCACCACCACCACCAGTCATTCCCCCTGTGGTTGAGCGAAATGTCGAAGAGGGTCCGGATTTCGAGCAAGATGATGACGAAGAGCTGCAAAGGATGCCGAGTCCACCTCAATCCGAGATCCCACAGGAGGAACCTGCAGATGCCGATCTACCTGAACACATAGTTGTAGCAAGGAGAAGGAGACAAGAGTTAGCTGAGGAGGCCCAACGCCGAGCACGCACACTTCCATGACAACTCCCTGAGGAGCCCATGCCATTGAGGAATGATACACATCCTGTAGACTGGCCCCAGGAGTTGGTCATCTGGCATCAGCGAGAGTTACATAAGAGGCCGTTCGAGCTTTCATTTGCTTTTCCATGCTCTCTGGACCGGGCCCCGCCTCTAGGAGTCGTAGCCAAGATCAAAGATCTGGCTAACGAACTTGCAAACAGATGGATGGAAGAAAGAAGCATGATAATGACTAGGTGGCGACAAGAGCCACAAGAGTACTGGGAAGACAAGGTCAATCTAGTTTCCAAAACCGTCCAAGGCTACGAGGCACAGCCGAAATGGCGAAGGAGGATTTGGGACACCAATTTTGATGCCTGGACCACGTTTTGTAGTTCACTCCTCGAAGAGCGTAATGATCCCATATACATGCCCTACCCCCGTAGGCATGGAGTGGACTATGATAGAGATTTACATGGGGATTTTGACTTCCCGAAAATATATAATGTAAATGCTAGGAGCCCTGAGGAGTGCTTAGTGTTTAGGGTAGAAGACATACTTCCCTCCATAAATCATTTTCTTCTAGACTTTTCTTCTTGCCTTGATCCAACATTTTTGACCACTTGTAATTACCTCCGACTTATCAAATTCCTGCTATTCCAGAAACCTACAGTAGAGGAAGCCCATCTCCCCCCACTCTTTTTTGATATTAACCTAGGAATATATCGTAGAGCCATGACTAGGTTGATGATGCGCGCTACTCTCCTCCCTGCCTTTTGTCTAGAGCTCTTAGAAAATATGAGTGACACCCGCTTTGCAAGGTGTAATCACCCCTTCTTGTCCACCACTCCTCTAAGAGCTAAAGCCGGTATTAAAGAGTACCTACAAAGTCGAGCATTCTTATCACAATGCCTATGACTGCCGTGTGACTAAATCGGTGCCATATACCTTGCCAAATGTACTCTCTCCCATTCTCAAAAAAAAAAAAGAGCCGAAAGACGAATTCACTACTAAACAGGTTGACAGGGAGGACACTTCACATGTGCTTGCAGTCTTCCTTCACTATTATTGTGCACCACACTCACTGCATTTAGAGTCCTCTCTAGCCCCTCCCCCACTTCACACTTAGGGCACATCAAGGGCAGGACTTTCAGACCTATCACCCTAAGTTTTGCACCGCATCTCCAACGCCGCATGAACTGGGTCCTCAAGTGTGGGACATTACCGAGGGCTTGCTCAAGGTTAGACCCATCTCGCAGTTCCACTGGCACGGGCACCATACTACACAGTGAGATAGACACACCCCCTAGGAACTGCACAACTTTTCTTGCAGGTTATGTTTGTGTTTCAAGAACTGGCTACTTGGCTGAAGAAGATCATCTACCACATCCTCCAATGACAAGGAATTTTTCCATGAGTCGGACATGACTCCATTACTGCAACTTCAGGAGCTTCGCTGCGAAGGTTTAAATGACTCAACAGATTTCATGTTGCCAATCATCCGCCTACTGATGGCTGCCATGACTGAACCAAATCAAGAAGAAGGAAAACCCAGTGATGGATCTGCCCCATTGGCATAGATCTTGGAACCTCATCATCCAATGATCTATGCCCAACGCCTCAAGATCTATGGATCACTTATTGATTCCACAAGCCTGAAGACCTTCAACTCAAAACTGAAGACCCTCTACTCAAAGACAAGGATTTTCAACCAAGGCCACGGCTTTTGAAGGAAAACAACGTTCGGGGGGTTTCTCCAGAATAAGTCCCTCCAATACCATCCTCCTAAGGGATTTCTTATTGCTTCAAGCGTTTCGGATACTCAAAAGACGATCGGCTACATAAGGGGTGCCATAACAGTGTGAAGGATGCCGAGTATCTTCATGGAGCCTAAAGCCCGCCAGAATCTCTCCTGGTCATCGTCACCAAACTCTATCACCTCTCATTCACAAGTATCAGTGTCATCTATCCAACAGTTTCACCTAGCAATAGCATCATCTATCCCACTACTTCCCACCACAGTGCCATGGGACTGGCACTTGGCTAGGAGGGGGGTAATGTTTACCGCAGCACAGAGAAGCGGGAAATGAAAAAAAGAGAAAATAAGGAAAAGGCGCCTTAACTGGTAACTAGACCTTGGAAAAAATTAAATGCATGGGCACGATCCTCAAGAAGTCTTAGAGTTGCCCAAGGAGAGTAAAAGAATAAAAAGTGCACCATTAAGTGCAAAAACACTTCCAAAGCCTTGTAAGAGAGCGCCAGGCTAACTCCTGTGCAAATTGTATACATTAGTTGGGGATAGGATAGACTAGAACAATGGGAAATGAGAAAGTGGACCTAGGCTAATGGCCGGCCATGTAAAAAAACGGGATAACCGCCCATGAAAAATAGGGCATGTATATAAAGTTGAAAAGTGAATGGGAAGCTCATTCTTGTGTGTGGCCAAAGATTCTTCTTCTTCTTCTCTTGTTTCTTGCCTTCTTGCTTGTGCTTGAGAGAGGGATTGAGAGAGTGTGAGGGAGTGAGGGAGTGATTGTGTGAGAGTGAGGGATCTTGGAGAAGAAGCTCTCCATCTTCTCTCTTCATCTTCTCCTCCTCTCTTCTATTCTCTTGTCTCGCGCATGGCTATGGAGGATGAAGCTCATGGGAGAGGAATTGAGGTTGCTTGAGCTTGCCTCAAGGATCATGGAGCTACCGGTGTGCAAGAAAGAGGAGGGTACTCAATCGAGCATCAAGGTAAGCTCACTACACCCATAAGGTAGGCATTGCGCGTCGGCTATGTGAGAGGTAGCCATGGCCGCTCGGTTCGAAACACTTGAGCAATAAGTGGTCCGTAGGTCTCAGGGTAGAGCTTGAAGCTCCCCTCCAATATGCCTAAGAATTTTTGGTCTGAGGCTGTTCATACTGCTGTTTATATTATGAGCAAAACCCCCGAAGAATGTTTTACAGGTAAGAAGCCTGATGTTTCACACTTGAAAGTGTTTGGCTGCATTTCGTATATTCATGTGCCAGATGAGTTGCGGAAGAAATTGGATCCAAAGGCTGAAAAGTGTATCTTTATTGGATACTCTTTAGAGCAAAAAGGGTATTGCTATTATAACCTTGTCACATGTAAGTTCAGAGTGAGCAGGGATGTCATCTTTGATGAAATGAGCAGTTGGTATGCATTTAGTGGTGATGCATTGGATGATGATGATGATCATGACACTCATGTGTAGGCTGAAAAGCAAGAATCACAGACTCTTAGTGGACTAGAGAAATCATCTGGTAGTCCTTGGTGGGAGACTGAGTACCTCTACATCTTCGGGTGCATCTAGTAGCACTACAAGTAAAGACAAAGGAAAGAATAAAATGCCAGAAGGCATTGATGCAGTTCTTGATGGAGACTCGAGTGGCTCAGAGAGCTTGGATGATGAGCTTGGCATTCCTTCAGTGAGGACTCCAGGTGTGCAGAGAGTACGCATCAATGCAAAGACTCCATTGAGTGATCCGGTGGTACGCAGATCTAGCAGGGTCAGATACCCTGTTAAAAGATTTGGTTTTGAAGGTTATGCAGCTCATCATTATGCTTATATGGTGAAACTAGTTGAGGATGTTGACCCCACATGTTTTGAGGAGGCTGTTGGTCATGCTCATTGGGATGCAGCAATGGATGAGGAGATGGCTGCATTAGAGGCCAATAAGACTTGGGATCTAGTATCATTGCCGAAGGGCAAGAAAACCATTGGATGTAAGTGGGTTTATAAGATTAAGCACAATGCAGATAGTTCTATTATTAGGTACAAAGCTAGGCTGGTTGCAAAAGGCTATGCCCAGACATATGGCATAGATTATGATGAAACCTTTAGTCCAGTTGCTAGGATGGCAACTATCAAATATGCGATTGCTTTGGCAGCAGTCAAAGGTTGGAGGTTGCAACAAATGGATGTGAAGAATGCCTTCTTGTATGGTGATTTGCAAGAAGAAGTGTATATGGATGAGCCAGCAGGTTATGAAGATTTAGAGCATCCCACGTATGTGTGCAGGTTGAAGAGGGCGCTCTATGGGCTCAAGCAAGCACCTAGAGCATGGTCTGACAAGACAGAGAGTATCTTGTCACTATTGGCTTTTATGTTTCTGATGCTGATCACTCACTTTATGTGAGAAAGGGAGATACAGGTTTGGTCATCATAGTCATCTATGTGGATGACTTGATTATTACAGGTGATAGTGATAGTGGGATTGCTGGAGTCAAGGATTTTTTGAAGAAGAAGTTTGAGATGAAGGATTTAGGTGAGCTAAGGTACTTCCTTGGCATTGAGGTGATCAGATGTGATGATGGTATATGGTTGTCCCAAAGACAGTATGGCTTGGATATGTTGTCCAAGTATGGTATGACAGCATGCAAACCACTTTCAGTCCCGTTGGAGCAGAATGTAAAGTTGAGTGGTGATGTTGGGAATGAGATAGAAGACCCTACTATGTTCAAGAGGATAGTGGGGAGTTTGATCTACATGACCATTACAAGACCAAACTTGAGCTATGTTGTTGGTCTTGTGAGTCAGTTTATGCAAGTACCTAGAAAGCCACATTTGGATGTAATCAGACGCATATTGAGATATGTGAAGTCCACATTACATTATGGACTTTTTTATGAGGCAAGTACAGATGTACACGTGTTTGGATACACAGATGCAGATTGGGCTGGTAGTATGTCTGATAGAAGATCTACCAGCAGATACATGTTCTCTCTTGGTAGTGCAGCAATTGCTTGGAGCAGCAAAAAGCAATCTACAGTTGCCTTGTCGAGTACAGAGGCTGAGTATAGAGGTGCTGCTGTTGTAGCATGTGAGGTAGTATGGCTACAAAAGTTATTAGCTGATTTGGATGTGCATGTGGAAGGTCCAATTGTCATTTATTGTGACAACATGAGAAGTATACAGTTGGCTAGGAACCCTGTGTTCCATGCCAAGACAAAACATACTGAGGTACACTACCACTTTGTGAGAGAGAATGTACTAGCAGGTGAGATTGACTTGGTGTATGTCAGCAAATAGGATCGGATAGCTAACATCTTCACGAAGGCATTGGGTACAAAGAAGCTTCAAAAGTTTCGAAGCTTAATTGGAGTTGCAGAGATGCAGTTGAGCTTGAGGGGGAGTGTTGAGATGACAAGCTCAACACATGCGGACATTGATGATGGACCGCCTGGCTAGATGGGTCCACACGTCTACACTTAGCATGTCGATGGTCATTATGTCTCTCACATGGCCAGTGACTCATTACTTATTATATTCAGGTTGTTACACCTATTTATAGCTGGCATAGTTATAGCGCCAGAGTCAACTAGTGTAGCCGATTATGCATTGTTTGACTTAGCAGGCCACTTTCCTTTATGTTGTATCTTATCTATACTTTGTGTACATTGTAAAGAGTGTGGAAGAAGAAGAAGAAATCAGCAAGAAAACGTTTTGGCCTCCATCTCTCTTCTTGTTTCTTGAGTAAGCTTCTCCTTGTGCATTCTGTGTGTGTTCGACGCAGCATCTTGAGCAAGTCCCCCCACCACGCGATTCTTGACACATACACAGTGTGGAATCCCATTCTTTGTATATATCATCGAACTGCCATGACCCTACTTGAGGAGTTTGAGAGAGTGTCTCTTCAGCTGATTCCACGTTAGTGGAATCAGTTTGCGGATTCACTGGCAAACCTTGCTTATGAAGAAGAAATTTTCTTCAACTGTGGTCCTAGTTTGGATATTGCTATCAATAATGAGACAGGACCTGGTAGTTTGTAGGGAATGTTATTAGAGCATGCAATATATGGCAGGTGATGGTTGATATGGGTGATGCAAAGAGTAGTCGAGACCCATCTACCATTGTTATCCTGGACCCATAGGCTGATTAGCCAACATGTTATGCGTACGCCTCTTGCTATATATGCAGGAAGGATGGGTCACAATCTTATGCATTTGGCTTAGGGTTGCGAGGCCTATTTTTCCTCCTTGAAAGGGAGCATATTATTGTATATCGGTACTACTTCGGGGAGGGATGTGTATGTGCTATTCTGTTTGATCTCGTTAGGCCAAGAGGGCCAGTTTTGCTAGGTTTTAGTGGTTTATTTCATTCGGCCAAGAGGGCCGATCAGTTTTTGTAGTGAAATGCTTTATTTCATTAGGCCAAGAGGGCCAATCGTCTGTTCAGTACGGGTGCGGTTAATGGTTTCTTGTTTTAGTCCTGTGCTAGATAGGTTCAAAGAAGAGCTTGAAAGGAGCCTATGTCGCGCGGAAGCTTTTCGTGGCACTATCCAGGTGATATCTCTCCTTTACGAGTACCATGTTTTTTATGCTATATGTGTCTGTGTACTTGTAGGGGATTTTCTTTTCTTGTTGGGGACCAACGTCCAAGGCATGAAGTCCCAGGTTTAGGTTAGGTATGTCTAAGGGAGGTATAAGTAGTCGTTGCCTCCTGTAAAGACATTGCCAAGCATCGAGAGACCTGTTTTAGAAGGCAGTTCTAGTGACCCTATTCTGCTAGCCTGCTAGGCAACCATTCTAGGAGTTCTTATTAGTTGTGAGGCAGTTAGAGAAGCCTGTCGGAGGAAAAAATGATGATGATAGAGAGAAGGAAGGGGAAAAAAAAATCCAAATATCTAAAAGGAAAATATATACAAAGGTGTGTAAAAAGGGATTCTAACCCCTATACAAGAATAGCAAAAGGAAAAAATCTTAGAAGCAGTTGATCATCGCCTTGCGAAGGCCTGGTAGGTTCCTGGGGACGAGTCGACCCGAGGCCGATGCCTTGCCCTTCCTTGGGATGACATCTTTCCATAAAAAAAGAAAGGAAGGTTGGAGCGAAAATAAAAACGAGCATTCGAAAAGGATTAAGTGTCACCTTACGAGGGCTTGGTACGTTCTTGGGTACCGAGACAGGACCCGAGGCCGATGCCCTATTCTCCTTGGGTCACTATGCTCAACTCCCTTTTTTTTACACACCCGAGTATGGAAAAGTAAAAGCCTAAAAAGAAGAAATGTGCTAAAAGAAAATATTTCTTGACCACGCTATAGGAGTCCTCGCCTAGTAGGAGCTCCTGGTTGTGTTATCCTTAGTTAGGTAGATAGTTCAGACCACCACTTAGGGCAACCTCTTCGATAGTTCTTTTTAGTCTGGCCGTGTTGGAGTAGTCGGTCAGTGACTAGCTTCGGACTTTCTATCGGATTATGCTCGGCCTACTCCTTGTGGACTTCATGCCTTGGTTTTGTCAGGGGGTAGGGTGAGCATTGTGATGTGTTTTAATATGTATCTATTTTGTATCAGCTTGATGCTTCCTTTGGTTGTTTTGTGCAAATCTGTTGTGGGATTCGACAGGCTGAGTCGCCCTATCCCATGGTCGCCAATGAGAGGGGAGTTTTGAGCCTGGAATGTGCCTAAAATTTGCCAAAAAATCCAAAATTTAGGGAAAAAATATTCGACATCGAAGGCGGCGACAGTTAGGACGATTTTAAGCACCAAGTGAAAGACGGCTTTCAAAAGGCGCCCGAGCGACACTTGTAGATTTTTCATAATTTTTTCGACTGCCGTGCAGGATGCCGGGAGCTGCCAGTCAGTGCGGGACCTCGAGATGGATGCGCAGGATTTTTCAAAGGCCGAATCGGAGCGCGGACGTGAAAGTTGTCGGAAATTGGCCAAATTTGAAAAGGTGGACATTGAGAGATCAAAGGGGGGTGCCCTTTGGGCCTTAACCCCCATTTTTTTCATGGCATGTGGAAGTATCTTCACGCCATGAACAGCACGAAAAAAAGGGCGGCCCCTCCCCCCCCCCAAAATCGATGAGATGGCTTCAATAGAAGCCCTACAACAGATCATAGCCGGCAAATCCTCCATCTTTCCTGATCATATCGCCGCCTGTCGCGCGAGATATGGCTGATCGAATGGAGAGATCAGAATCTAGTCTTTCTCTCTCCTCCCTCTCTCTCCTCTCTATGGGCTGCTCATGCGCACTATCTTGAAGGAGGAATCGGGAAGGAGATTGAAGAAAACGATGATGGAGATTGATGGAGATGCTGAAGATTGAAGTGCAACATTGGATTGAGAACAATGGAGGCTCTATCCACTGGTCATGCAATCATTTAATATGTCTCGGGTTTCGTAAAAACACGGTATGACTATTTTTATGAAGGAAATGATGGTTTTTTGGTATTTTATGATGGTAATGATGTTTTTATTTGATGAAAATTTTTTTGAGTGCTGGTTGCACCATGTTTAATTGTTGTCTATGAGAAAATTCCAATTTCATAATGATTTACATGTGCTATTTAATTCTCGCAAAACCCAAAATGCGGTTTTTAAGAGGTAAAATGATAGTTTTGTCGTTTTGGGTAGGTGAAATATGTTCCTATGGGGAAAAAATGAAAAATAAATTGAATGTTAGTATGCTGAAGCGATTGGAACAAGAAAAATAAGAAAATACAATATTTTATTGACCAATAAATTAAAAAAAGAAAAAATAAGGGGAAAAATAAAAATACGCCTCACAAAAATAAGGAAAAATATAATGAGTGTTTATGGATGTATGGTAGTGGCAAAGCATGAGGTTTAGCCTCAGTTTGCCCTATCGCTTTGTCAAAGTTTGTGATTTACCGCTTTTTATACATCAAAACATGATAAAATGAACCTCTACACCTATGCAACGAAAGCAATACCTAAACGTAGGGGGTGGGATTTTTGAATGGTGCGATTTGTGTGCTGATTATTGCTAATTTTCTGATGCATTTCATGATATAGAGTCTATTGTATTTTAATTAAGAGGATATTAACACGAGTGTTGTCTCAGTGCTATCCTTACATCGTCGCAATGAGTTAATGAATGAGCATTGGAAAGCCTGGTTGTGCACAACACGTTTCTGATTTAAAACTATGTTTGAGCACTTTAGGATCATCCACTTTTGCATGTGCATGTCAACCATGGTGTCAGAATACAAAGGACTGGATGCATAGCACCTGTTTTCGATTATGATGACCCACGCTTGAGTGTGGGAAGGCAACCTAAGCCATAGGATAAATGTTCGTTTCTAGGGGGATTATTAAGTAAGGACACATGGTATCTCTTGGAATACGTTCAAAATGAAAGAGTGGAGTTTGTTCGTTTGTTCTATATGTTGAGCAATGCATCAAGGGGCCAATCCCTGCGATGTAGGAGAGCTGCAGTGGGGTCACGGTGATTCCACCGAGAGGTTGCCTCCCATGTATGTGATTATTGTGGCATTTATTGCCAATGTGTGGAGTTTATAGAAAGGGAAACATTGGACTAAAAAACTTAAAACACATAGACTAGGCTTTAGGATAGTTCGTCCTTTAGCAGCAGATAGACGCTCCTGGCCTACGAGGCCGTGTCGGTGTGTTTGTCTATTATGAGCATGAGCTCTGGCTAGTGCTATAGCCAGTGCCCGCCCATTTGAGGTCCCATCAACACAATAGGTATCAAAATTTTGTGCCGGTTTAAATCCACTTGTAAATACCCTTCTCAAATCAATGCGCCCAACAGATCTTCAGGACGCACTCATTCGAGCTATGCCCATAATTCAGGAAGTGCAGGCCAGGCCAAGAAGTAACAAGACTTGGTCTTATAATGATCAGAACAGAGGACATATAGGCTCCAAGCCAAGAGAGTTCAAGGTCAAAACTGGGGACAAAGAAAGAAAGCAAGGACCAATAATGTCAATAACCTTGTCCCTACCCAAGGTAATGGCCGCAATCTCCGTTGTTTCCACTGCAAGGAGCCCGGTCATTTCAAAAGGCAATGTACCAAACTTGGCAGAGAACAACGTTAAGGACCTTTCCAAGGAACTGCTCGTGGCCAAGGAGCCGCCACCCAGGGCATAGGAAGAATCACCTGTGTATCCAACAGGGAAATGTGCAAAGAAGAAGACCTGACTATGGAAGCAGAGTTTGAGAGGGCAACGGTCCATGCCACCCTTCACAAGAAAGGACCGAATCACCAGTTTTCGATGATTCAGACACCATCAGACTATCAAGGTAAAGGTTTCAAAACCTTGATTGATTGTGGCAAAATGCATTCCTTTATCTCACCAGCTTGTGCAAGAAGATTAGGAATAGCCACAGTAGAAGCACCTACCCTGCTTGTGGAGTTAGCAAATGGTCATGAGGTCACTTGTACCAAGCAAACGGCTAAGGTGGAATTCTTTCTGGGAGCAAAGTCAACTTCGGTCACATTCAGGGTCATGAACCTAGGTATCCATGAGTGTTTGCTTGGAATGGATTGGCTTAAACCTAATGACGCCCACATTCATTGTGGAAAGGGTCAAGTTTCCTTTCGAAACTCTAAAGGGGAATTGGTTGCAACTCAAGGAGAGGCTGGAAAGCTGAAAATTCAATTGGCCAAAGCATCTCGGATTATAAAAGGAGTTAGGAAGGGACTACCGGTCTACTTGATTAAGCTTAATAAGCTAGATCAGGATCAAGATTCTAGTGAAGGACCTTCATGGCGAGAGGAGTACGCGGATGTATTTCCTGAAGAGCTGACAGAACTTCCACCTCAAAAGGGAAGTTGATCATGAGATCAAGCTAGTGCCGAAAGTTGCACCAATTGCAAAGAGGCCTTATATAGAATGTCCATCCCGGAAGCAATTGAGCTGAAGGAGCAACTCAAGCAACTGTTAGATCAGGGTTACATCCGTCCCAGCAGTTCACCATGGGGAGCTCCAGTGCTATTCCAGAAGAAGAAAGATGGAACGCTTTGACTGTGTATTGATTTTACAGAGGGTTGAATCAATCAACAATTAAGAACAAGTACCCTATTTCTAGAATAGATGAACTTCTTGACCGTCTTCAAGGTGCAAAGATCTTCTCCAAGATTGATCTCAGGTCTAGATACTATCATATAAGGATCAAGGAAGAAGATATCCCAAAGACAGCATTCAACACAAGATATGGACACTTTGAGTTCCTAGTCATGTCATTCGGGCTTACGAATGCACCGGCCACCTTCAACACGTTAATGTAGGACATCTTTAGGCCATATCTTGATGACTTTGTACTCGTCTTCTTTGACGATACCTTAGTCTACTCCAAACAGGAAGAAGATCATGAACCCCAGCTTTGGATTGTCCTTGAGACAATGAGGGCGCACAAGCTTTATGCTAAGATGAAGAAGTGTGCATTCTTCAAGCGTCAAATTGAATATCTGGGATTCATTGTGTCAACAGAAGGAATCTAAGTGGATTCAGCCAAAGTTAGAGATGTTCTAGAATGGCCAATACCAACAACTGTCAAAGAAATACACAAATTTCTTGGATTGACAGGATGGTATAGGGTCTTTATCAAAGACTATGCTTTGATTGTAGCACCTCTAATGGATTTACTGAAGAAGCAAACATCGATTGCATGGTCAATTGCCAAACAATCTAGCTTTGATATATTAAAGCAAAGTTTGGTATCAGCACCTATCCTGAAACTTTCAGACCTCAGTAAGGAGTTTGAAGTAGTAACTAATGCTAGCACGCTTGCCTTAGGATGTGTGCTTATGCAAGAAGGTCATCCTGTAGCATACTCTTCAAGGAAACTGAAGAGCCATGAGAAGAATTATGCTACCCATGACCTAGAGCTGTTAGCTGTCATCCATGCTCTTAAGCTTTGGAGACACTATTTGTTGGGTAACAAGTTTACCCTAGTGACAGATCATAAAAGTCTCAAGTGAATCTTTACCCAAAATGAACTCAACATGAGGCAACGTCAGTGGATTGAAGTGCTATAGGAGTATGACTTTGAAATCAAATATCGGCCTAGAAAGGAGAATGTAGTTGCCGATGCACTCAGTCGCAAGGCATTCCTTAATTCTCTAATCTTGCAAAATCCATCAACAACTAGATCTCTAGCCATAAAGGTTTTCATGCCAAAACAATCCAATACTTGAGCTAGCTAGAGAAGAAGCATGCCATGATCCAACCTATCAAAAGATGCTAAGGGAGATCCCTATCAAGGATCAGGACCAAAAGCTATAGGCTAAGCATCATGAATTCTCTATCAATAGTGGACTTGTCTACTATAGAACAAGATTATGTATACCAACGAGCCAGTCGCTCAAGCAGAATATACTTTGGGAAGCTCATGATTCCCCTTTCTTAGGACATCCTGGCTATGCTAAGACCCTCAATGCAATCAAGAAGAGCTACTATTGGGAGAGGCTTAAAGGTGACGTTCTCAAATATGTCACTGAGGGTTTGTCTTGTCAACATATTAAAGCCAAACATATCAAAATGCTAGGAAAGTTGCAACCACTTGATATTCCCCAAATGAAATGGGAATTCATCAGTATGGACTTTGTTGTTGGCCTACCCCAAGTTCAGGGAGGATACAACTCCATTATGGTTGTGATTGATATGCACACTAAGGTTGCACACCTTATTCCTATTAAGACAAACTATAAAGCCTCAGACATTGCAAGGTTGTTCATCAAGGAGATATTCAAGCTACATGGGTTGCCTAGAAGAATCATTAGTGATTGTGATTCTCTCTTCACATTACACTTCTAGAGAGCTATCTTTGAAGCCATTGGGACTCAACTCTATTTTAGTACAGCTTACCACCCCCAAATCGATGGTCAAACGAAGCGAGTCAACCGAGTCATTGAGGATATGCTAAGGGCACACTGTTGCCGTGAACCAAAAAGGTGGATTCAATACTTGCCACTGGTTAAGTTTGCCTGCAATGCTTCTTACCAACTAAGTATTCAGATGTCCCCTTTTCAAGCATTGTATGGGCATGATTGTTGAAGTCCTTTAAACTTCTTGGATCCAACCCTAAGGGTTGAAGCTTCAAGGCAAATTCTTGGAAGATATGGATGACCAAATGAAGTCAATAAGACAGGACATCCAAGCCGCCAAGGATAGACAGAAGGCATACGCGGATTTGAAACATCAAGATAGAACCTTCGATGAAGGAGACATGGTCTTCATACGCGTATGCCCAAAGAAGAGTTCCCTATCCTTAGGAGATTGCAAGAAGCCAAGTCCAAGGTATTGTGGACCCTACAAGATCCTCAAATGCCTAGGACCCAATGCTTATAGACTGCAACTCCCTGAGAACCTAAAGATTCATAATGTATTCCATATCAGCCTACTGAAGAAGTATGTACCTAATCCTAGCCATGTACTTGATGACCAACAAGTTGTTATGCCTAGCCAAGGAGTCATTGAACTACAACCTGACAGGATCTTAGATGTTAGGGAGAGACAATTGAGTTTCAGAACCTTGAGAGAATGCCTCGTCCAATGGAAAGATTATCCCGAGGACGATGCCACTTGGATGGATGAAAGCACTCTTAACTAACAACACCTCCAGTTCTTCTCGAGATGAGGACATCTCGATTCCTCCAAGGGGGAGAGAATGTAATATTTCTGGTGGGACCTGAAATGGGCCGGCACTGGCTACAGCACTAGCCGGACCTCATGCTCATGACACACAAACACCCTCACGGCCTCGCGAACCAGGAGTGTCAATCTAATATTAAAGGACAAGCTGCCCTAAAGCTTAATTCATGTGTTTATAGTTTATAGTCCAATATTTCCCTTAAACTCCTCAGAGGGAGAACCCATACTTATTGGCAATGCCACGATCACACACATATGGAGGCACTCCACCGACTAATAGTCGGAGCCCCACTGCAGCTCTCCTATATCGCAAGCATTGGCCTCTTGATGCATTGCTAAACATATAACACATATGAGCACAAACTCCTCTCTTTTATATTTCTTGTATTTCCAGAAGATATACCATGCTTCCTCACTTAACAGTCCCTTAGGAAACCGACCCTCTACCCTATGGCAAGGGATAACCTCACACTCTCAATCGTGGGTCAAAGTCCTAAGAAACCAATTGCTATGCAGTCTAGGAGATTTTTCCTTTGATACCGTGAACCATGCATAGTGCATAATGTGAATGGTTTAGTGCACAAACATAAGAAATTCAGCATTGTGAATGGTGCAAAACCAATCTTTTCATGATTTCCATACTAACGTTTATGTATTGAAATGAAGGAAGACACCGAGCCTTACGCTCATGCTACCTTTTCCTTTATTTTAAAACAACGGCCTAAAGGCATGATGCAACACATAAATCAGATTTAAGATTGTATTTGGATGCTCAAACTCCCCTCTCACCCTATCGTTTAATGTTTTGCATTCGTTGATAGGTGTAAGAGTCATTTAATGTGTATTTCTTTTTAGAAAAAGCGCTAAATACGGACAAAAATATAGAAATGAGGGTAAACCGAGGCTAACCTCATGCTCTACCTTCATTATACATTGCACAAACATAGATATAAATTTTCCTCAGCCCTTTTTCTATTTTTTTCTAATTTTAAATCCATTTTTTCTATTTTTGGGCATTTTTCCTATTTTTCTTTAATAAATAATGACTGAAAATGAAAGCTGATTGTGGGCTGTGGCCCTTAGATTCTTTGATAGCAAAAACTTAGATTTAGTTGGTGTGACATATCATATTTCTCATTTATATAGCAAAACCCCTAATTTTACCCTTAAAACGCGTGTTTTTCATATATTTTGACATTAATTCCGGCCATGTGGCCTTATACTTTCTGATTTTCAGGTTGCAAACAGTTGAAACTCATGGCAAACAATATCATAATGAACTTTCATCCCATATGAACAAGGTTTCATAAAGCAAATAGCATAAAAAGATCATTTTTCTTTGTAAAAATAGCATTATCGCTTATTTTCAGGTCTCGGTTTCTTGGTCTTGATTACAGAACTGATTTCCAGCATGCATTTAATGCTTAGAATATTCAATAATAGCACTCTTCAGGTCTTCATCCACCCGAAAGCAATCCGGTCTCATCCGGGCAAGCTTTCCTCCACCATTCTTCATTGTCTTCTTCCACACAAGAATATCCCCTTAGGGAAGAGAGAGGGAGGAGAGAGAAAGACTAAAATCAGAAATCTTCATCCAGGCCATCATTGCGCGAGTGAGAGGCGGCGATATGATCAGCAAGTAGAGGGAAATCAAGCCCCATGATCACTTGGGGGGGTTGTTTGCAGGCAGCATGATGGATCATCCACACATTGAGCGCATTTTTCGGCGCCTGATGGCGCCTTCTCCATGCCACGATTTTATGCATCTCTTGCTTCCACACTTTCATGTGACATTTAAAATTTGGGCTCCCAAAGGTCACTAGCCCATTTTGCCCAAATTTTGTCCACCCCTTCGCATCTTGACCGTTTCCTTGGCCATTTCCCCGTCTGGGCTCCAAATCGAGCTCTGAAAAATCCTAGGCATCCAGCTTGACATCCCACACTGGCTGGAAACTTCTGAAAACCCGCACGATAGTCTGAAAAATTATCAAAAATTACCAAGTATCGCTCAGGCGCCTTTAAAGAGTCATATTTCACTTGGTGCTTAAAATCGTCCTAGCTGGAGCCGCCGCCTTCGATGTTGAATATTTTTTCCCTAAATTGCAAACTTTTTGGCAAATTATAGGCACATTTGGAGCTCAAAAATCCGCTCTCATTGGCGACCATGGGATAGGGCGACTCAGCCCATTGAATCCCACAATAAATCTGCACAAAACAATCAAAGGAAGCATCAAGCTGATACAAAATAAATACACACTAAAACACATGCGCACCCTACCCCCTGACAAAACCAAAGCATGACATCCACAAGGAGTAGGCCTAGCATAATCTGATAGAAGGTCCGAAGCTAGTCACTAACCAACTACTCCAACACGGCGAGACTAAAAAGACCTATCAAAGAGGTTGCCCTAAGTGGTGGTCTGAACTATCTACCTAACAAAGGATAACACAACCAGGAGCTCCTACTAGGCGACGACTCCTATAGCCTGATCAAAAGTATTTTCTTTTGGCACATTTCTTCTTTTAGGGTGTTATCCTTCTATACTCGGGTATGTAAAAAGGATGGAGCTGAGCATAGTGACCCAAGGAGAACAGGGCTGTTGAGATGACAAGCTCAACACATGCAAACATTGATGATGGACCACCTGGTTGGATGTGTCCACACGTCTACACCTAGCACATCGGCAGTCATTATGACTCTCACATGGCCACTGACTCATTACTTATTATATTTAGGTTATTACACCTATTTACAGCTGGCATAGTTATAGCGCCAATCAACTAGTGTAGTCGGTTATGCATTGTTTGACTTAGTAGGCCACTTTCCTTTATGTTGTATCTTATTTATACTTTGTGTACATTGTAAAGTGTGTGGAAGAAGAAGAAGAAACCAGCAAGAAAACGTTTTGGCCTCCATCTCTCTTCTTGTCTCTTGATTGAGCTTCTCCTTTTGCATTCCGTGTGTGTTCGGCATAGCATCTTGAGCAAGTCCCCCCACCACGCGATTCTTGACATGGTATTAGAGCCGCGCCATTGAGAGAGGCTGATTTTGAAGCCTGAAGCGAAGGAGAAGAAGCAAGGTTCGAGCAAGTAAGCGACGGGTAAAAAGCTCTCCCATTCTTCCACTCTCTCTCTTGGATAGTGCCTGTGGAGGCACCGGAAGCAGGGTCGAGCAAAAATCTCAGATTGCAGTGAGATTTGGTGTGCGCGAAGAGCACTGTGTATTCTGCAGACAAGCCCTTTAAGGCTTGCCCACAGTTATTTTGGGCATCTGAGGCCGTTTCAAGCCCCGTTTTAGAGCCGCAAGGTTGCGGACAGTAGTTTCAGGATACACTGTGACTTCGACTATATTGACCGAAAGTGGGTGCACAGGTTACAGATTTCAGATCTATAAGTTCAAAGGTGTTTACCAGCGAGTAAACACAAGGTTTATCTACAAATTGGTTGTAGATTGCATGTATTGTTGAGCACACAGTGAAAAATGTTGTCTCGTGTATTGCTGTGCACTACAGGTCGAGGGTTGCAGAAGATTTGCTTGCTGTTGGTATTAATTTGGTGATAATGGCAGAGAATAGTGGAAGCCCTATCATTGAGAAGCTTGACAAGAACAACTATCCTTCATGAAAGTTCCGTGTCACGAACTTCCTTATTGGAAAAAGCCTCTACGAGTTTGTTTTAGGTGAAGAAAAGGAGCCGAAGGTGAGTGATCCTCCAACTGCAGAAGAGACAAAGGCACGGAAGGAATGGAATGCAAAATATAAAAAGGTCATGTATTGGTTGTCTGCAGTAATTGACAATAATATGCTGGGACACATTAAAAATGTAGAGAATTCATATGCAGCTTGGACCATACTTGAAAGTATGTTTTTTGTAAATACAAAGGCACGAAAGATTCAACTCAAGCAAGAGTTGATTACATTGAAGAAAAGAAAGATGTCTATCAATGAGTATGCACTGAAGGTAAGGAGCATTGCAGATGCCTTGGCAGCGATTGATGTAATGCCCGATGATGATGATTTAATGTTGTCTACTTTGGGTGGACTTAACAATGAAAAGGCTTGGAAGTCTTTTGTAACTTCCGTATATGTTAGAAAGCCATTTCTAGATTTCGATGAGTTGGTCTCCCTTATGATCACTGAAGAGATCAAGATGCAGAGTGAGACATCTGAAAAAAGTGGTGAACAGGTCCAAGCTTTCTACTCCAGTTCAGGAAGGGGACGTGGCAGGTTCTCTTCAAGAGGCTGTGGTACAGGATGTGGTAGTGACAACTAGCACAATAGATTGAATTAGAAATTGGACAATATGCAGGTTTCAGGAGGTCATGGTAACTTTAGAGGCAGGGGGAGCTTTAGAGGAAGAGGTGGATGGCAGAACAGAGGTTCTGACAACTCTGATATTGTGTGCCACTACTGTGGCAGAACAGGTCATATCGCAGCCCAATGTTATGCTAAGAAAGATGATATCCGTAGTGGTAAGTTGCAGCAAGGAAATTATGCATCGTCTTCATGACAGAATGAAGATAAAAATGAACGTTTGTTTGTTATGCAGCATATGCTGAATGCTGTTACAGGAAAGGAAACACATGATGATGTTTGGTATGTTGATTCAGGTGCATCCAATCATATGACCAGCCATGCAGAATGGTTTGGAGAGATACAAGATTTGCAAAATGTAGGTTATGTGTAGACGGGTGATGATTCATGCCACCCAATTTCACACATTGGAAAAGTTTCCTTGTCCTTGCATGATGGTAAGACAAAGAGTCTTTCAGATGTATTACATGTGTCATCTATTACAAAGAACTTGGTGTCAGTCGGTCAGATGGTAGAGCAAGGGCTGCAAGTCTGATTTAATGCAAAGGGCTGCTTTGTAGAAGACTTCAATGACAAGTGCAGGTTAGTTGCAAAGGGAAGTAGAGTTGGACGTATGTTTACTCTGGATGCTGGAATTCCTACTATAAATGCTGCTATGTATGCTAAAGGAAAAGGTGTTGTTGCAGATATTGAAATTTGGCACAAACGCATTGGACATGCAAATGTACAAAGACTGAAATTAATGCAGTCCAAAGGGTTGGTTACAGGTTTGCCTACATTTAGAGTTGCAGAATTTCATAAGGTATGCAAAGCGTGTTAGTTTGGTAAGTAGGCAAGACAACCCTTTTCACACGACAGAGATGTAAGCAGAAATATCCTTGATGTTATGCATACAGACATTTGGGGACCTACACAAAATGTATCTCTTGGAGGCAGTTCATACTTTGTCACATTCATTGATGATTGTTCTAGAAAGTTGTGGGTATATTTTTTGAAGGAAAAGAGTGAAGCGTTTGAGCACTTTAGAACTTTCAAGGCTGTAGTTGAAAGAGAAACAGGCTTGAAAGTAAAGTGGTTGAGGTCAGATGGAGGGGGAGAGTACTTGTCGAATGAGTTCAGTGATTTTCTAAGGTCTCATGGGATAAAGAGACAATTCACATGCAGGTATATCCCACAGTAAAATGGTGTTGCAGAAAGGAAAACAGGCATATTGCAGAAGTTGCATGCGCCCTGATGGCTGAAAAGAATATGCCTAAGCATTTTTGGTCTGAGGCTGTTCATACTGCTATTTATATTATGAACAGAACTCCCATAGCTGCAGTTCATGGGATGACTCCTGAAGAATGTTTTACTGGCACGAAGCCTGATGTATCGCAATTTAAGGTATTTGGCTGTGTTGCATACGTTCATGTGCTAGATGAGCTACGAAAGAAGCTTGATCCAAAGGCAGAAAAATGTATCTTTATTGGATACTCTTTAGAGTAGAAAGGGTATCGTTGTTATAACCCTGTCACATGTAAGTTCAGAGTGAGCAGGGATGTCATCTTTGATGAAATGAGCAGTTAGTATGCATCTAGTGGTGATGCATTGGATGATGATGATGATCATGACACTCATATGCAAGTTGAAAAGCAAGAATCACAGACTCTTAGTGAACCAGAGACATCATCTGGTAGTCCTTGGTCTGGGAGACTAAGAAGTACCTCTACATCTTCAGGTGCATCTAGTAGCACTACAGGTAAAGACAAAGGAAAGAATAAAGTATCAAATGACATTGATGCAGTTCTTGATGGAGACTCCAGTGGCTCAGAGAGCTTGGATGATGAGCTTAGCATTCCTTCAGTGAGGATACCAGGTGTACAGAGAGCTCATAATAATGTAAAGGCTCCATTGAGTGATCCGGTGGTATGCAGATCGAGCAGGGTCAGATACCCTGTTAAAAGATTTGGTTTTGAAGGTTATGTAGCTCACCATTATGCTTATATGGTGAAACTATTTGAGGATGTTGAGCCCACATGTTTTGAGGAGGCTGTTGGTCATGCTCATTGGAATGCAGCAATGGATGAGGAGATGGCTGCATTAGAGGCCAATAAGACTTGGGATCTAGTATCATTGCCGAAGGGCAAGAAAGCTATTGGATGTAAGTGGGTTTATAAGATTAAGCACAATGCAGATGGTTCTATTAGTATGTACAAAGCTAGGTTGGTTGCAAAAGGCTATGCCCAGACATATGGCATAGATTATGATGAAACCTTCAGTCCAGTTGCTAGGATGGCAACTATCAGATGTGTGATTGCTTTGGCAGTAGCCAAAGGTTGGATTTTGCAGCAAATGGATGTGAAGAATGCCTTCTTGCATGGCAATGTGCAGGAAGAAGTGTATATGGATCAGCGAGCAGGTTATGAAGATTTAGAGCATCCCATATGTGTGTAGGTTGAAGAAGGCGCTCAATGGGCTCAAGCAAGCACCTAGAGTATGGTCTGACAAGATCAGAGAGTATCTTCTCAATATTGGCTTTTATGTTTCTGATGTTGATCACTCACTTTATGTGAGAAAGGGAGATGCAAGTTTGGTCATCATAGTCATCTATGTGGATGACTTGATTATTACAGGTGATAGTGATAGTGGGATTGCTGAAGTCAAGGACTTTTTGAAGAAGAAGTTTGAAATGAAGGATTTAGATGAGCTAAGGTACTTCCTTGGCATTGAGGTGATCAGATGTGATGATGGTATATGGCTGTTCCAAAGACAGTATGGCTTGGATATGTTGTCCAAGTATGGTATGACAGTATGCAAACCACTTTCAGTCCCGTTGGAGCAGAATGTAAAGTTGAGTGCTGATGTTGGAGATGAGATAGAAGACCCTACTATGTTCAGGAGGATAGTGGGGAGTTTGATCTACATGACCATTACAAGGCCAGACTTGAGCTACGTTGTTGGTCTTGTGAGTCAATTGATGCAAGTACCTAGAAAGCCACATTTGGATGTAGTCAGACACATATTGAGATATGTGAAGTCCACATTACATTATGGAATTTTCTATGAGGCAAGTACATATGTACAGGTGTTTGGATACACAGATGCAGATTGGGCTAGTAGTATGTCTGATAGAAGATCTACCAGCGGATACATGTTCTCCCTTGGTAGTGCAGCAATTGCTTGGAGCAGCAAAAAGCAATCTACAGTTGCTTTGTCGAGTACAGAGGCTGAGTATAGAGGTGCTTATGTTGCAGCATGTGAGGTAGTATGGCTACAAAAGTTAATGGCTGATTTGGATGTGCAGGTGGAAGGTCAAGTTGTCATTTATTGTGACAATATGAGCAGTATACAGTTGGCTAGAAACCCTGTGTTCCATGCCAGGACAAAACATATTGAGGTACACTACCACTTTGTGAGAGAGAAGGTACTAGTAGATGAGATTGACTTGGTATATGTCAGCACACAGGATCAGATAACTGACATCTTCACGAAGGCATTGGTGGGTACAGAGAAGCTTCAAAAGTTTCAAAGCTTACTTGGAGTTGCAGAGATGCAGTTGAGCTTGAGGGGGAGTGTTGAGATGACAAGCTCAACACATGCAGACATTGATGATGGACTGCCTGGTTAGATGGGTCCACACGTCTAAACTTAGCACGTTGGCGGTCATTATGACTCTCATATGGCCACTGACTCATTACTTATTATATTTAGGTTGTTACACCTATTTACAGCTGGCATAGTTATAGCGCCAGTCGACTAGTGTAGTCGGTTATGCATTGTTTGACTTAATAGGCCACTTTCCTTTATGTTGTATCTTATCTATACTTTGTGTACATTGTAAAGTGTGTGGAAGAAGAAGAAGAAACCAGCAAGAAAACGTTTTGGCCTCCATCTCTCTTCTTGTCTCTTGAGTGAGCTTCTCCTTATGCATTCTGTGTGTGTTTAGCGCAGCATCTTGAGCAAGTCCCCCCACCACGCGATTCTTGACAAGGGCATCGGCCTCAGGTCCTGTCTCGGTACCCAAGAACCTACCAAGCCCTTGCAAGGTGACACTTAATCCTTTTCTGATGCTCACTTTGATTTTCACTCCAACCTTCCTTACTTTCTTCTTTTCTAGCAAGAAGCCACCCCTAGGAAGACAAGGCATCGGCCCCGGGTCTGACTCGTCCCCACTCATAATTTTTTTCCTTTCTTTTCTTTTCTACTTTTATAGGGGTTAGAACCCCTTTTTACACACCTTTGTATATATTTAGTTCCTTTAAGATATTCAAGGTTTCTCTTCCTTTATCATTATTTTTCTTCTTCAGCAGACTTCTCTAATTGCCTCACAACTAACAAGAACTCCTAGAATGGCCGCCTAGCAGGCTAGCAGAACAGGGTCACTAGGAATACCTTCTGAAATAGGTCTTTTGATGCCTGACAACGTCTTACAGGAGGCAAAAACTACTCAGACCTCCCTTAAACATACTGAACCTAAACCTGGGACTTCATGCCTTGGACTCCGGTCCCCAATAAAAAAAGAAAATCCCCTACAAGTAGACAAACACATATAGCATAAAACACGATACTCATAAAGGAGAAATATCACCTGGATAGGGCCACAACAAGCTTTTGCGCAACAAAAGGCTCCTTCCAAGCTCTTCTTTGAACCTTTCTAGCACAAAACTAAAACAAGAAACCATTAACCGCACTTGCACTAAACAGACAACTGGCCCTCTTGGCCTAATGAAATAAAGCAGTAAAACCTCGCAAAACGGGTCCTCTTGGCCTAATGAGATAAAACAGATTAGTACCTACACATCCTTCCCTGGAATAGTACAAATATACAATAATAAGCTCCTTTCCAAGGAGGAAAAACAGGCTCGCAGTCCTAAATTAAATGCATAAGATTATGACCCATCCCTCCTGCATATACAGCAAGAGGCGTATGCATAACATGTTGTCTAATCAACCTATGGGTCGAAGATAATAGCGGTAAATTGGTCTCGGCTACTCTTTGCATCACCCATATCAACCATCGTCTGCCATATATTGCATGCTCTACTAACATTCCCCACAAGAGACCGGGTCCTGTTTCATCATTGATAACGATATCCAAACTAGGACCACAGTTGAAGAAGAGGTCTTCCTCATAAGCAAGATTTGCCAGTGAATCTATAAACTGATTCCAATAATGTGGAATCAACTGAAAATACACTCTCTCAAACTCCTCAAGTAGGGTCATCGCAGCTCGATGATACATACAAAGAATGGGATTCCTCACTGTGTATGTCCCATCTAGCTGATTCAGGATCAACTGGGAATCCCCTTTTACTAACAACTGACGAATACCACCTTGCTTGGCAATATGCAGTCCCATAATCAAGGCTTTATACTCCGCCATATTATTAGTGAATCTTGCCCCGAGGTAAGCAGCTAACTTCATCGTAACTCTACGTTGGGGATATCAGATTACTACTCCAACACTTCCTTTTTTATTAGGGCCCCTGGACGCTCCGTCAAAATATAATGTGTACATCCACAACGGGTTTACACAGCCTGCCATCGGGAACTCCTCTATTCGTAATTATGATAATCAAAGTTTAACATGTTAAGAGGATGAACTGACGACTCCATCCCACCTTCTTCATTGAACTCAACAGGGATACTCGTCAACAGTCGTAAGGAGTGATGGCAGAAGACTTTGATCTCCCACACAAAGGTTCCGTCTTCTTGCTCAATCACTTTGTATCCTTTGCTCCACCAGATGAGTTTCCCTTGATGGTATCTCTGCTCCAGATATGGGTGCTCCAAATAAGGAATTAACCGACCCATCAACTAGCTTTAAGCTCTTTTGCATGTCTCAAATCATCCCCAGCACGGACCTGCAATACATTTCTCCATATTAGCATATTTAGAAATAATAAGTCTTAATCTTATTAAGATTAACCTTATTTTTAAACTCTACTCCCTCTAGATCGACTAATAGAGCCGTAGACCTATTTTTCCCTAGCCTCACAATCTTGTAGGGGCCATCCCATTTAGGTTTCAGCTTCCCTGGAAACAGCTCCCTACGTGCATCGTAATATAGGACTAATTGCCCTTTTTTAAAGGTATACTTCTTTTCTCTAAGGTCATGCAACTGCTTCATCCGACGTTTAGCTACCTCCTGGTGTAATAAGCTCTGCAACTTCAGCTCATCCAGGTGGGCTATGGTCATAAAACATTCAAAAAGGGAATCCTCATCTCCCAAAGAATGGTTAATTGCAAACCGTATGGTTGGCAACTCGATTTCGAGGGGTAACACACACTCTTCTCCATAAACTAATTTAAATGGAGTATGGTCAGTAGCGCGCTTGAACATTGTATTGTATGCCCATACTGCCACATACAACTTCCTATCCCAGTCTTGTTTCTTCTCAGAGACTATTTTAGACAAGATACCCACAAGCTGTTTATTAGTACTTTCAACTTCCCGTTTGCTTGCGGATTATAAGGAGTCATTTTATTATACTTGATTTGCCAAGCTTCAGTCAAGCTTTTCATCACTTTATTCAAAATGGTCCGACACTAATTCTTTCGGTTCATAAGCAATCTAAGCCCTTCCGCCTTCGTATAGAACACTACATTTTCATAGAGGATGTAGTGCTTGAATTTCATAGTCCCAAAGACCATCGTGAGACACAACTTTTCCATGTAGGTATAATTGATCTCTGAAATGCCCAATTTTTGACTAGCAAAAGCTATCGGATGATACCACTTTTCCTCCCAAATTTGGGCTAAGCAGTAGCTTATACTATACATGGTGGCTGCTGAAAATATGTAAAACACCTCGCCTCTTTTAGGTGTTTTCAAAACTAGTGCTTTTGCTAGCTCCTGTTTCACATCCTTGAAAGCTACCTTACAAGGGTCGCTCCATTCAAATGAACAGCTAAAGGATAATAAATTTGTTAACAGCAACGTCCTTTCTACTATAGTATCCTATCAATGACAAAAAACTATGAACCTCTTTTGGAGTGCATGGTGGGCTCATAGCAACTATAACCTTGATCTTTTCAGGTTCAGTTGCTATCCCTACTAAACTGACCACATAACCTAGCAATAGCCCATAAGGCACTCCAAAGACACACTTCCGTGGGTTAAGAGCGATACAAAATTATTTGCAACGCTCAAAGCATTTTCTTAAGATAATCAACATCCTTTCCCTTACAGTGGCTGCCCCCAGGTCATCAATAAATACTTTCAACTCATATGGGGAGATGTCACCAAAGGTCTTGTCTGCCATTCGTTGCCATGATCCAGGTGCATTGCACAAACCAAAGGCCATCACATGGTACGCAAAAGTACCAAAGACAGTAATAAAACTCGTTTTCAACTTATCCTCTTCTGCAATTGCCATCTGGTTATATCCTGCAAAGCAATCTATAAAACAAATATATTTCCCTACCTGCTAATTGATCCAAAATCTGGTCAGTAAATGGTAACGGGTAGTAATCCTTAACCGTCTGCTTATTCAGCTCTCTAAAATCTACACATAATCGGATCTGGTTATTTTTCTTCTTCCTGATAACAACTGGTGAACACCACTCTGTGTGTTGAACAGGGAAGATCAAACCAACTTTCCATAACTTTTGTAACTCTTCAAACAGCCCGTCCCTCAATTCAAAAGGCATACACCTTACCTTCTGACGCATAGGACTACTGCCATATTTTATAGGAATAGTATGAACAGCCAGGCTAAGAGGAATGCCTCTTAGCTCATCATAACTCCAAGCAAAGATATCGCGGAATTCTTGAATCGAGGACACATAGTCCTCCCTTTCTGCTGAACTAAGCATGGAATCTAATTTAATTGGCCACGAATCATTTGGCGTGCCAAGGTCCAACTCAATCACATCCGCATCTCTTATCCTATCTTGCGGCTCTATCGGCTCATTTAAAGTTATCTGATAGATATCCTCTATAGTGGACTCCTCTTTAGATTCATCACTGGATGATGTCTCACTACCAGATGGATCATCTGCTGTCTCTAATTCAGTAGAAGATAAAGGAGCTCTCTCACTTTGAGGAGACTCACGATAAGCATTGACTATTACTCGATTAGCACCTCTACCTAAAACCACACGACCAGTGGGTATATCGACTTGACAGTCTGTTTGTAAGATCCAAGGCCTACCTAGCAAAACTCGATAGCTAGGACGTCCTGCAAATCTTATCACCCTAAAGTCCAAGAAGCATTCTACACTTGCCACTGTAACATGGACCTTAGTAACGCAACCTTCTGGTTGTCTCAGACTATCATCAGCCATTCTAAGAAGGGTGGAGCTATCCTTTTGGATGCCTAGACCCAACCTCTCCATCAACTCTGAACTCATGATATTGATGGAGGATCCAGTGTCTACAATAGCATGTTCCACTAATATTCCATCCACATAAGCTGGAACCCTAGGGAAGTTCTTTTCAACATGATCAAACCAATCTTCCCCTACTTGTGCTATGCCCAAAGGTTCTACAATATACCCAATACGGAGGATCTTCTTAAATTCATTTCGTACTCCTGGAGATAATTTAATCAATTGTAAGAGGTTCACATTTGGTTTGACTTTGCAAAGAGAACTTGCTAAATCAAAATCATGATAAGTAGCCAAAGCTCTCTTTTCTCGCCTCGTGTGGCTCTTGCCTTCTTTCTTGGCACTTCCTCATCCTTCTTAGGATCCGGGCCTTAGAGGTCCACCTTCCATGCTAGGACTCTGGACTTGCGTCCCCTTATCCCCTTGTTTAGGGTTTCCCTCAACCGGCTTTTCATTATCTTTATCAACCTCTTTAGCCTTTTGGCCTCTTGTCACTGCTCTTAAGTTAGAGGTTTCAGCATCATTGACTTATACAGCCTCAATAAGGCAGAGTCCGTTGCCTTGTGGCAACTCTTCTATAGTTGTTTTTCCCCTCTGCAATATTTGTCTTGGTGCATCATTCTATTGCAAGTTATTTCCTTGCGCTCTATGATTCACTGGACCTGGCTGTTTACTCCCTTGTTGGAGAGAACTAATCTTACTCCAACAGGTAGCAGCTAAATGGCCCGACTTCCCACAAATGTCACATTTCACATTTGGACAGTTTCTGGGGAAGTACTGTCCACCACACCACTTACAACTGAATCTTGAGGGCCCACCCTCTTTAGGGCATCGACTCTCTATCAGATTTTGTTGCTTCTTCAAGAAATTAACGTCGACACCTATTTGTCAATATTGTTCAAAAATCATATCGGTATAATGCTTCATCATATCCTTAACTTTTCCAAGGACATTAGATGCACTCGACTCATAGCCTCGATCGTCGACTCATAACCATGCTCCCTCTTCCATTAGGAGTAGACTTGGTGGAGGAGAGGAAGAACTTACCCTTCCTCTTGCACCTAACAGACTATTTGGAGCAGTTGGGTTACTAAGACTACTGCCTCTTATACGTACCGAGCTACTCCTTTGAGGAGAATAACGACTTACAATCTCTAATCGCCGTCTAGCCCTCTCAGCACGTTCTGCTTTTTGGATTTTGGCTTGAAGGTCCTTGTCAGAGGACATAAACCAACTTTCTTTTGGTCCCTAGAAACCTTAGATTTGAAAACCACCACTTATAGGCGGCTCCTAGCAGACACACCAATTTCCTCTCGAAAATATTATTAAACCTGACTCCCCGCATGCCGCGTAAAACTTGTCCAAGGTTATCTTCCGCATTGTAATTGCTGGCAGTATAATCTGTAACCCGCATGCACAAAGACGAGACCTCTGCATTGGAAAATCGAGGCTGGGGGTTCTAGTCTACACAACCGCGGGGAAACACCCTCTTGGAAGGGGCACAATGGATAATAATAATGCAAATTTTTTTGTTATTATCTCTTTTCCCCAGCCGATGCATGGTGACTGGAGGAGAGGGAGGTAGGGAGGGATGGGCTAGGTGAGAGGTGTGTGTTGCATGAGGGGGGGGGGAAACCATGCACAGCCCATGTGATGGAGCTTCTCTCCCCCCCCCCCCCCCCCTTAAACCTATATAAGAACCCCCCTTAGTGGAGGATTGGGAAATAGGGGAAGGCTGCGTGGAGAGAGAAAGGAAGCGCTACTGTTGATGTCATGATGTGGAGAGAGGAGGAGGACTACCGCTGTCGTGTTGTAGCCGCCTTAACCGCCGCCATGCTGCACCCAACACCGATTGCCGCCTTGTTCCTCGCCAGCAGCGCCATCATTCGCTGTCGTTTTCCCCCATCAATCTTTTTTCCTAACCATTGGGGTCTTCCACGTGGTCCTGGGCAATCAGAAGCTTCTCTAAGAAGCTTCTAGAGGATAAGGCTTTGGGCCTTGTTCCTACACACCCTTCTCGGGTTTGAAAACCCAACCCATAGAGCTCATTTCCACAACCCTTTTTCGTAGAAGCCCCATTCCCATGAGCTTTTTTGAAAAGCTCCATTTTCGCGAGCTTCCTCGTAGAAGCCCCATTCCCACAAGCCCTCCCATAAGCCCAAATCTCACAAGCCCCGGTATTTTCTAATATCCGCATTTTGGTGGAGGAAGTTCACTGATCGTGTAAGGATAAAGGCAAATCAGAAGTCCGTAATCACTCCTACGATGGCCCCCAAGAAATCGCAAGGCGCACCTGTGGGAGATTCTTCTCCTAACATTCACATGGACATCTCCCCGAGCCCACAAACCCAGGTTTTTACTATTTTGATTCCACGCAAAATTAATGCATTAAGCATGATAACTTCATGGATTAGGAAGCACCTATGCATGTTCAAATTCATCTAACCTAGTTAAATGCAATTGGAAAAAAATTGACTATTTGAACAATTACTAGAATTAATTCATGACATGCAATTGGGTCATTGGTATTTTCAATGTGATGAACCCAAATTGTCTATGCATCTTACAACCTTATCAGTGAGTTGCCTTTTCATGCATTTCAAAGTGGCGAGCCTAGAACACTTTCAGGCAATATCATTTTCAGGCAATATCTTCATTGTAATGATTCATTAGGGAAAGTCGTTAACACCCGTAGGAAATAGCAGAGCACGGAAATGATTCTATGAACTTGCATGTGGCATGTGCTTGTAAAATGGAATAGGTTAACTCTAGATTTAATTAGCATGAACTTCATTTAGCTATGTTGTAGTTAGGAAAAGGTTGCATTTGCTCATTCGTCATGCGTAAAATTCACTGATCAAGAGTTGCATTTAGGGGAAGATTGCATGGTTTATTAAAGCATGAAATTCTAAAGCTTAGAAAAAGAGTTGTAGGCAGGATTCTTGAATATAAGTCCTAGTAGGTTCTATGAAAGTTATTCTGCACATTATCTTGTGTTTTGATTTTAACAAGAAAGGATAGGTTTATTGCGAATCTAGTGGTACGTAGAAGCAATGAATCACGTGTTTACGTGTATTGTGACATGTTGCAACTAGTTTTCTCCTTTAGATCAAGTTATCATCTCTAGGAGTGGCTCGTCCTTGTCGCAAGACAAGTAGATCAAATTGTCTAAATCACCTAACTCGCAAGGGATTCGCATAGGCATGGTTCAGTCGATACGATAAATAATCCAAGTGCTAATTACGGTTTAGCACGTTAAGGATCGGCCTAGTTTTCCACTTCTTGTCAAGTCAAAATCCTTAAACCAAAGGTCCTACCCACATTCATGGAATGTTAGGTCAATTGGACGCTCATGCAAGTAACGATCTAGGGTTTCTACCCTAAGGATCAGTCGTTCAAATACTAAAAACTCGGATTGAGTTGGAATCTCTTGGACCGAACGTTTTCGGCCTAGTGCAATCAGGATTGGGTTGGGTAAGAAGACACCTTAAACCCTGCTTCTTGTCTAATCATAATTCCTTGACCAGAAAACGTTGTTCAATGGGTGAAATGATCCCTTGGAATAGATGCGACACTTGTGCAACAAGTTGCAACGTCGCATGGTCTTGTGGTTTGATCACAAGAGAGTTTTGTCATTCCTTGGAATGAAGTTGGTAGGTTCTTGCACAAGTTTAACTTGCAAGAGGATGAGTAATCATCTTGTTACATCACCTTTCTTGGGGAAAATTGCCAAGTTAAGAAAAGTTAGGTATTTTTCTTGGAAGCAAAGGATCAATCAAGTCAGAGTGACATGGTCGCCAGGATTTATTGTGAATTTATGAAACCTAAGATATTGGTTAAGTTGGGTTAATAGGATATGGCCCTAACCCAAGGACAAAAGGGTGAACAAACAAACTCTTGGGGGAACTTGCCAAGTCGCAATTGATCCCAAATCGAATGCTGGATGCATTCACAAAGAAGGATTCACTCCTTAGCAGTTGGCCAAATAACCAACCACTGGATTTGATTGTGCTTGTAACAGTTTAGGAGCACTGTTTGCATTGTTTGCTCAAGGAACTAAAGGATGAAAAGATATTTAATGCTTTAGGTTGAAGACCTGAAGGGAGAGGCAGTTTCAGTTACCCCCGACTGTCTGCCTGACCCTAACCAAGGGGGTTGTTAGTTGCACCGGGAACGTGGACCGAATCCACCACGTGAGGTCTCTCTCCGTTGATGAGCACTACTTAAAGCAGGAGGACGCTTGGGTGCCAGGGGGGCTCTGGCCGTAAATCCCTTGCCTTCCGGGCCCTGCACAAGAGGCCAACGTGACTCGAGATTGGATCTCGAGGCCCGCATACTAGTCTACGGGCGGAATCTTGGATTAGTAATCCCTATGGATTGCTGGATAGCCTTCGAGCAGATTATAGATAGCCTTTGGGCGGATTATGGATTAGCCTACGGGTTGGACTTTATGGATGTATTCCAAAGATAAATAAGATAACTTATTGAAAGAAACTTATTTGAGATTGTTTTTCTATGTCAAGGGATAAGATTACGTGAAAGAACTAGTGTCTAACTATCTAATTAAGAAAGTTGTTTGATGCATTTCCAACTAAATGTGGTAGGTAATTAGACAACTAAAGCAACCCTGAGGAAAGTGTGGTGGATGTGGCCATGGGTCCGTCCTACGAATGGGTGGTCCCGCTTGGTCAGGAACTTTTCTCCATCGAATTGGGCAAGCAAGAAGCTCTTCTCAAAGGAAATAAATAGAAAGCCTAGGGTTTAGGTTACTAGAATCTTGATTTATGTTTTTTTAGGGGAATGGAATGGGATTATGCCTTATGGGCAGAGAGGTTGAGCCTTGCATCCCTCTCGTTTCCCATTCTCCTTGAACCAAGTGCAGCATGAATCCGCTTCATCCCTAGCGTTTCTGCTTAAAGTAGTTTGCTTGGGGTTCGACGCTAGCTACCCTTTAGGAAAGTGACCATTAGGGGAATTAGGGGAAACCGTGATTCAGGTCGGGTCCTAAGTGGGAATGGCCGGAATACTTCCGCTACGTGGCAGACATGGGAAGTCCTAGATTGCAAACTCTATAACATTCCATGGGAGTGCCGAGCGGAGCTTTCCAGACTCTCTTTTCGATGGACTGCTAAGATGTGTCCTGAAAGGGAACAAGTGGACACGTTACATAAGCCATGCTCCCTGGAATCGCCACGAGAGCAAGGAGTCGCACTTGTATCCCGTGTCGACCGCGGGCTCACTGCCTCCGTATCTCTGCACCATCCCCCTGACCCTGAAGCACTCCCTCCCTCTAGCCCAAGTCTGGAGCATCGAGCTCATCTGCTCGAAGCTGAAGCATTCGATCACGCTGAAGTAGATCTAACAGAGCACCTTGACGAAGACGAAGACAGCTCCTGGTCTGCCATATCTCTGAATCTTGCGATCTGATCTGGAGACATGCGTGTGAAGATATCCTGTAACTCCTCATCGCTCATCCCTCGACTCATCCTGAAAATGTCACCTATGCAGACAAAAAATGATGTTAGAATAATCAATTTAAATCATATAAAGCACACTAATATAAATCCTTTAAAAAAATCTTACTTAAAATGTATATCTTATATACCCTTATAAGAGATTGGTCAATGAATTGAGTAAGTGGATGCTCCAAGTATGAAGTATCCTATGGTCCCATGTCAATCTCCTGACACAACTCCGCATACACTAGAAGGTCGATAGACATGTCACCACAAAAGGATAAGTCCACCTCATTCTCAAGGACTCCTGTATTTCCATCATTATTAGTCGATGCTGGCTCCAAGCTTTTGGTGGCCTCCACCCCTTGCAATATCGACCCCTCTATTTGCATATTGTCTTCATCTATGCTCGGAACATCGCTTTGATCATATACTCTTGCACTTCGGGGAGTTGAAGGTATAACATACCACCATCGAGGTTGTCGGGGGTTTGGATAGAATATTACCTATTCAAAAACACGTACAAGAGAGTTTAAACCATTGTGACATGTACCATGTCGTAATACAATTAACAAACAAATGAGTCCATGCACCTGTTCACAATGGGCCGGCAACACAAAGGTGTCGCGCAAATCCGTCCATTTTTTTCTAGAATCTATTTCGAGAAATCCAGATGGACCTCGTCGAACTGTTGCTCTAGCTCCTCCAAGTACCACTTTGAACCACTGCACATCGAATAGTATCATGGAGAAGCTACGGTAATCCACCGTAATAATACTTTGCAAGTTCTCAAAATACTCCATCTCATCTACAACCATGTTTGGATCCATTGCTCGTCACCGGCTCTCTTGCTCAAACCTTGCCATGATACCACATTCCATTGTGGAGCGCATTTTGTCAATATGCTCCACGCGAAGATGCCGTCTGCGTGACTGTGCTGCACTATATATTTTGTATTGTACATTGAAACACTCAAATTAGATGTCGCATATAAAATTTAGATATGACAAATCCTAAACACCTCATCACCTTTAGACTACATCCCCTCGAGAATTCCCACTCCTCCATTGAGACCTCTATCCCTTCGCGAGACGCTATGGTCAAAGCTCCATGCAACCATTGCGTTGACATGAATCGTGGCATCACCTCCATGCCCTCGGAATATCGACTCAGTCGATGATGCGTACTACGTTGGAATTCAGCTCGCATTTTCTCTCAATCTTGCCTAGTGATCTGGTACTTGGTGAGCCACGTCTCCATAGAGGCATGGTGCAACATACAAAAGCGATTCACCTTCTCCTCCATTGAGGCATCCATTCTTTTTTCTATCCTATTTCCAACCACCACATCTCCAGTCAGCCTATCATCATCCTTCAGTGACCATAGCATTTTGTTGTCTCGATCCACCATTGGTAGCCATTGTGAAATATGCACTAGCACCTCAGACACCAACCAACCTTCATCCATGCTACCTTCTAGCCGAGCTCGTTGTCGCACAAAGCCATTCAAGGTTTTCATGAAGCGCTCCAAGAAGAACATCCATTGCGTATGGACAAGTCCAGCAATCTCCACTTCATCTACAAGATGCACAAGAAGGTGGATTTGTATCATGAGCATGCTGGTGGGTAGGTATTTCTCAAAGAGACAGACCGTCTCCACTGCTCCCTGTCTCACGGATTCAATCGAGGACATCTTAATCTCCTTCTGTGAGATCCATTGCACCAAAGTCGACAACCTGTAAATGGCCCCACGTATTTCTGGATTCGGACATCCTGCGATCGCGATCGGTAGTACAAATTGCCACAAATGAGAAAGCATTATGAATAATGGATACACTCCAAATAGCAAAATGTGCATGCCAATTACAATCCATTCGTAGTGCATACCAATTACAATTATAATTGGTCTTCTTTAGAAAATGCAGACCTGAGAGAATGCATCATACCCGTTGGAGTGCGGATAGAATTGACTACTTGCTTCACAATGCGCTCTTCTTTAGTGGACAAAACCCAAGGAGCGTGAGGTAGCTGCACGCGACCATCAGCACTCAACTATGGCCAAAGTGCCTCCATTTTACCTACCTCCTTCAAATACATTCATGCCCCTATAGTGTCTCTCTTTCCTGTGATATGGTCCCATAACAAGCTTCCCACTTTCTTGAAAATATGCATGGGATCCAACAAGTGGTTGACTTGTAAGTGGGTCCAATATGGCAACTCGTAGAAAACTGAGAACTGTCGCATTCCGTTTGGATGTGACTCTGCGTGGACCATTTTCAGCCTCGTACCAGCTTGTGGCGTTCATACGTGTTGGAGGTTGTCTAAGAAAACCTTCCCTGAGTTCATGATCCTCAGGCAAGAAAGCGGCGTGTCCTTGATATACCATCTTCTTCATGGTTCATGACCTTCGGGAGTCTAAATGTGGCTTGCACAATGGACATGCATGATAATCTGAGGTAACTAGACCTGTTCCAACACCACAATCCAGTGAATACAAGCTTGAAAGAGATAAAATATAGATATTACCAACAAGAATGGAGGCCTGTTCACTTGACCACTCTCCGAATCCTGAAAAGTCATGCATCGTCCACATGAGAATGTTTTGAATATTGGTTGACCGCCGACCATCGAGCCTGCTTATATCTTGCACAATGACCCCCTCCTCCCACAAAATCTTAAGCTCATCGACTAATGGACAAAGATACACGTCCATATTTTTGACTTTGTAGCGGGCTGGGGACATGTAAGCTAAGGATAAGATGTCATTTCTTCGTAGAAAGCCATGGAGGGATATTGTAGTTGTCAAGGACTATAGGCCACACACTATAAGAAGTTGAGTGTAGACCGAATGGGTTCACTCCATCCATTGCAAGACCAAGCCAAAGATTCCTTGGCTCTTTGGCAAATCCTGGGAAGGTAGAGTCAATGTGGCTCCATGCGCGTGAATCCACTGACATTCGTTGAACTCCATCTGTGGACCTATTCTGCACATGCCATATTGTCAAGCTGGCCATGCCGGACGTACAAAACATGTGGTTTATGAGGGGGATAAGCGGAAAGTGTCTGAGAACTTTTTGAGGGATGGTTTGCCCTTGCAAGTCCTGTCGATACCTGTGAGCACCACACTTTGGACATGTCTCCATAGTCTCATATTCTCCTCAAAACAATATGAAATCGTTGATACATGCATGGATGTTGTTGTAGTCCATGCCAAGCTTTTGTAAAACATGTCGTGCATCATCACGAGACTTAGGCATGGTATTTTCAGGTGGTAATATATGATATTTCAATAACCTGAAAAAAATCATAAACACCTTGAAAAAGAAAAAATGGTTTTAATAATAGTGCCGAAAAAAAATCAATGAAGCGTATGTACAAGGTACCTGAACAACTCGGTCACACTCATATCGCTCCACCCGTATTTTGCTTGCACACTTAAGAGTGCAAGCAGTGTCTTCGGGCGAGATACTCGCACCCATCATATAATGGTATGGATGCTTCCTCTCTAAGCAGATCAGAAGTCTTGACATCCATGGGAATCAATGCATCGATCATTGCCTCCATCTCAGGCTCCAAGATTGTAGGTAGGCCTGGAAGGTTGCTTGTCTCCTCTGGCATTGACGGTATAGATTGGCCTTGCAAGTGGTGGATTGGCTCATGCACTCCATCCATTGCACGCCCACGAACTCTTCTAATTGACTGCAAAGGGTGCACTCCTCCTTGGGACGAGACATCACCTCCCCGGATAGAAAATTTGCCAGCCAGACCCAATCTTATTGTATATGGTATTCAATTAGCTTGCGAGTACAATGCATGATTGATATTAACTTTTCTTACCATTTGCTGAAAATCCGCAATCGCCTGATCAATGATCTCAGATTGAAACTCGCCAAATCGTCGTATGTGTTCTATAGACAATCGACGTTTTCGTCTAATTGCCAGCTTGCATTGAGAGCAAGGACATGGGACAAGCTGATTAAGATACGCCTCGCGATCTTGAACAACATGACCTTCATCGTTTTCCATTTTGTCTACGTTACAACAAATAATTTTTTTTTGTTATCATTCTTTTTTTTCTTAAATTGTTA
The DNA here is from genome assembly GCF_053477565.2 of Lygodium microphyllum. Classification (NCBI taxonomy): domain Eukaryota; kingdom Viridiplantae; phylum Streptophyta; class Polypodiopsida; order Schizaeales; family Lygodiaceae; genus Lygodium; species Lygodium microphyllum. Next base: position 102,124,086 of record NC_141144.1, read on the forward strand.
TCCTCTCCTTCCATCTCTCTCTTTTCTTTTCTTTCTTGAATTGTTATCCTCTCCTTCCATCTCTCTCTCTTTTTCTATGTTACGACTACGACCATGACCATGACCACGACCACGACCACGACCATGACCACGACCATGACCACGACCACGACCACGATCACGACCATGACCACGACCACGACCACGACCACGACCACGACCACGACTATGACTACGACTATGACCATGACCACGATAACGATGTCAAAGAGTTTACTATTCATAATATAAATCATGGGATTCTTATGAACACAGAAGAGCTTCACTGGAAGTTATATGAGGAATTTGCATACAAAATTCAGACATTGTTATCCAATAACCAACTTAGTTACACAAGTTCTTTTGTATTTAGCATATAATTTTCAGTTATTCCATGTATATTTATGAAAAATAAGTCTATGGGAACCTACAACTTGGTCAACTGGAAGTAATTGACAGTGTGCAAGATAAATATCATTGATTCATGTGTAAAAATATGGTCAGAACTCAAGAAAAATGCCAAAAATTGCCAAAAGTCCACTAGGTTCACATGGGACCTGAAGTAATAGACTTAAGTGACCAACAAGTGACCAGGGCAGGTCAAAAAGTAACCAAGGCCTGAGCAAGGAGCAGCCCGCATTTTTCGGTGCAAAATGTGGGCTGCACAGTATGAGGCACAACTGGAGAGAGCTAGAGCTATGGTGCATGATTCGGAGCATGCAAACTGAAGATCAACAGGCCCAAAAACTGAAGATGTAAACATGGTGAGAGCTCCACTTCTCAGCCCATTTGGTCTGACAAAAATGCATGTTGAAACAGTCTATAAAAGAGGGAAATCTGAGAGAAAAAGTATTCAGTCTGCTCTTATGCACGACTTCTCTCATTTTGTCTACCTCAATCTTGGTCCAATGAAGCCCGACTTGTACCCAAGTACTTGAGTGACTTTGGGGCAAGCAAAGGGTGAGGATTTTGAAGGTATATGGGCTGTTATGGGCTGAAATAACTAGTCATAAATAGGGCAGCCCACTGTTATGGTCCATTTTTATGAGCAAACAAGGGATTTATGTGGTTGTAATGGAAGGAAATGACCTCTTTTCATCAGGACTTTGTTCATTAATGATTAGAGGTGCTTCTTCTTGAGTTTATGCACTCATTTTGATCTTGATTATGGGATGGAATTTTCTGTTTTAAAACAGGGCTAAAGCTAAAATTATGCTTCTTCAATTCATTTCATGTATCATTGGCCCAAATCTTGAATGCATTTGAATCTATCAACATAATACTTGTTCCAAAGGGTTGAAATCCATCTATGTACTTGAAATAAAAGCCATTAGAACTTGCATTTGATATTCATAATTGAATTGAGAATCTAAAAATGTCCTTTATGATATGATGTATGAATCCAGAAGCATTTGATGTTATCAAGATAGAGTTATTTCTTCCATTCATGTATGCTAAATACGTAGAGAAAAAGCTTGAATTCTTCTTCCGTACCTAAATCACTTCTAAATCCCGGATCTTATTAAACCCCAATCTATTTCCCCTTCCTGAACCTTGAATCCTAAACTCCTCTTCTGCACTAAAGCCCTGGTGGTAGACCTTCAACCCTTAACACGACGACAGTGGTGAACCCGACGTGAAGGTCCGCTGCGGAAGAAGAAGTCCAATGGGAGAATCATCAAGTTCGGGAGGAGATTCCTTGCAACAGTTGGCTTGTCTAATGCAAGACAACACTACAAGATATAGACCTTATAGCGACGTTTAAAGCGACGAAAATACAAACAACAAAATTTTCCCCCGTCGTCGCAAAAAGCGTCGTTATTGACGACGCCATGGAATCGTCGCTATTTGCGTCGCTATATGCGTTGCTATATGCGTCGCTATATACGTCGCAAATGCGACGTATATAGCGACGCAAATAGCGACGCATATAGCGACGGTTACAGAGAATTTGCGACGCTGATAGCGACGACAATAGCGACGCCTGCAGTAAATTTGCGACGCAAATAGCGACGGTAACAGAGGAAAAAAAAATTTTGTGGCAGGGCAGCAAGCTGCCCTGCCACATATAGCACTGTGTGCTGTATGAGAGCCATACAAAATAGTTTCTGCACTGCTGCATACAAAGCGTTTGCAAACAAAAAGAATCTATACTGAAATCATAAAACTGATAGATGAAATAAATACATGATATCGCATAAAATGCGATTGGTACAATCATAAAACAATATCACTAATACATAGAAAATGTCTACATAGATCGGGCGACTAAAAACTAAAGGTATGTGAGCGCTAAGGATCCGAGGGCGAGCTACAAATCGTCGTCCCCCGAAAGCTCGTCCCTCTGCAAAGGAGCATCAAACGGATTCTGCAGAAAAAGAAACAACATATCAATCCACCATACAATAATGCATTCAAATATCTCATGGTAACTACGGACATGAAAGATGAGAGACTTACTGGGCCGCCGCGTCTGTACAATCGGTCGATCAATGATCTGAGACCGTGCCTCTCTGCATATTGAGTCTCAAGGCCTTGCGGATCACGATTTGTAATGGAGTGCTGCAAAGAAAACAAAATGCTAACTGTTAGAAACATGATTGTCAGTACAAATAATATCTCAAAAAAACAAATAAGCAAAACAAAAGAGAAACTTACAAAGTCCTCCAAATATGTCCTGTGGCCGCCACTCCCAAGATGATGTACCGATCCGGCCTCGATTCGTGCCCTCGCCGCCTCCCGCTGCTGACTCCAACGTCCTGGCGAATTTGTAGCCTCCTCCCTCAGTCGGCGCCAGTCCTCTGCATCTAACCACTCGGGCTTTGGAGCCCCACTCTTGATTGCCTTGCGTGCGTCGGATCGTCTATGTGACATGTATGCACGCATGCAATCCATCATCCAGCCCGTAGAGAATCTATCCACTGCGGCTGGCACCGGGAACTCCTCGTGCAAGGATGCTACTATGTACTCCTTGCTCCCCTCCGGTATGTTCCTCCAATGATCCAGGACGTTGTGCCGAAAAACTTGTTGGCACAACTCCCTCATGCGAGCTATCACCCTCCTCCCCTCATCATTCATGATGATAGCTCCTGACCTGCCATCCACTAGGTATCCATAATCCCTAGGAGTGTGCCTCGTATGGGCCCTCTCCCATCTCCGTCCACGCTCCTGGGCATATCCAGGAGACCCCTGAACATCCGGTGTACCGACAGGGGTACCCTCTCCCGGAGTGCCACTGAAAGAGGTGCCACCAGAGGGGGTGCCACCAAAAGGAGTGCCACCAAAAGGAGTGCCACCAAAAGGCGTGACATCTGCCGACGGTTGCGCAAAAGCCGGAGTAACTGGAGTGGACGTCCCCACAGGTGTGACAAATCCTGGAGGTGACCGAGCTCTAGCTGAACGACGAGACGGAGACACCGCGTCCGTGTCTCCACAGCAGCACCCCCCTGATCCTCCTGCAGTCGCAGTCCCTCCCTCTGGCCCAAGTCGCGAGCGTCGAGATCGTCTGCTCGAAGCTAAAGCATCTGATCGCACTGAAGCTGATCTAGCAGAGCGCCCTGACGAAGAACGAGACAGCTCCTGATCTGCTATCTCTCTGAATCTCGCGAGCTGATCTGGAGACATACGTGCCATCATCTCCTGAAACTCCTCATCGCTCATCCCTCGACTCATCCTGAAAATAAAGATACCTGCAGAGATAAAAAATAATGTTAGAATAATCAATTGAAACTATACAAAGCGCATTAATATAAATCATTTTTGAAAAATCCATCTTAAAATGCATATCTTATCTACCTTTATGGAAGATCTAAACAACGAATTGAGTAATACAATTCTCCAAGAATGAAGTATTCTATGGTCCCATGTTAATCTCCTGACATAACTCTGCATACACTGGAAGGTCGATAGACATGTCACCACAAAAGAACGAGTCTGCCTCGTTCTCAAAAAATTCTACGACTTCTGTATTTCCATCATTGTTAGCCGATGCGGGCTCCAAGCTTGCGGTGGCCTCCACCCCTTGTAATTTCGATCCCTCTATTTGCATATATTCTTCATCTATGCCTGGAACATCGCTTTGATCGTATACTCTCGCACCTCTAGGAGTTGAAGGTATAACATACCACCATCGAGGTTGTCGGGGATTTGGATAGAAGATTACCTGTTCACAAACACTTACAAACCGTCTTCAAACCATTGTGACATAAAGCATGTCGTATTACAATTAGCAAGCAAATGACTAGAAGATTACCTGTTCACAATGTGCCGGCAACACAAAGGTGTCGCGCAAATCCATCCATTTTTTTTCGGAATCTATTTTGAGAAATCCAGATGGACCTCGTCGAACCGTTGCGCCAGCTCCTCCAAGTACCACTTTGAACCACTGCACATCGAATATTATCATGGAGAAGCTACGGTAATCCACCGTAATAATACTTTGCAAATTCCCAAAATACTCCATCTCATCCACAACCGTGTTCGGATCCGTTGCTCGTCGCCGGCTCTCTTGCTCAAACCTTGCCATGACACCACAGTCCATTGTGGAGCGCATTTTTTCAATACGCTCCACCCGAAAATGCCGTCCGCGCGACCACGCTGCACTATATATTTTGTACTGCACATTGAAACACTCAAATTAGATGTAGCAAACAAATTCAGATACGACACATTCTAAACCCCTCATTACCTTTGGACTACATCCCCTCGAGAACTCCCACTCCTCCATTGAGACCTCTGCCCCTTCGCTGGATGCTGCGATCAAGGCTCCATGCAACCATCGTGTTGACATAAACCGCGGTATCTCCTCCATGCCTTCGGGATATCGAATCGGTCGGTGACGCGTACTGCGTCGGAATTCAGCTCGCGCTTCCTCTCGATCTTGCCTTGCAATCTGGTACTTGGCGAGCCACGTCTCCATGGAGGCATGGTGCAACATACAAAAGCGATTCACTTTCTCTTCCATTGAGGCATCCATTCTTTTTTCTACCCCATTTCCAACCACCACATCTCCAGTCAGCCTGTCATCGTCCTTGAGCGTCCATAGCATTTCATTGTCTGGTTCCACCGTTGGTAGCCATTGTGAGATATGCACTAATGCCTCTGACACCAACCAACCCTCCGCCATGCTACCTTCCGGACGAGCTCGTTGTCGCACAAAGCCTTTCAGGGTTTTCATGAAGCGCTCCAGGAAGAACATCCATCGCGTATGGACAGGTCCGGCAATCTCCACTTCGTCCACAAGATGCACAAGAAGGTGAACTTGTATCGTGAGCATGCTAGTGGGCAGGTATTTCTCAAAGAGACAGACCGTCTCAACTGCTCCCCGCCTTGCGGATTCAATAGAGGACGTCTTAATCTCTTTCTGTGAGATCCATTGCACCAAAGTCGACAGCTTGTAAATGGCCCCGCGAATTTCTGGAGTTAGGCATCCCGCGATCGCGATCGGTAGGACAAACTGCCACAAATGAGAAAGCATTAAGAATAATGGTCACTTTTCAAATTTCAAAATGTCCACGCTAATTAAAATCCATTCTGTTCACAAACCTGACATATCTTATGCCAATCATGGGATTTTAGCCCAGACATTTGGTCATCTTTAGAAAATGCGAACCTGAGAGAACGCATCATACCCGTCGGAGTGCGGATAGACTTGATTACTTGCTTCACAATGCGCTCTTCTTTGGTAGACAAAACCCAGGGAGCGCGAGGAAGCTGTACTCCCCCTTCAGCACTCGACTGCGGCCAAAGCGCCTCCATCTTACCTACCTCCTTTAAATCCATTCGTGACCCTATAGTGTCTCTCTTTCCTGTGATGTGGTCCCATAGCAAGCTGCCCACATTTTTGAAAATATGCATGGGATCCAACAAGTGGTTGACCTGTAAGTGGGTCCAATATGGCAACTCGTAGAAAACTGAGAACCGTCACATTCCATTTGGATGTGATTCCGGGTTTACCATTTTCAGCTCGTACCAGCTTGCAGCGTTCATACGTGCTGGAGGTCGTCCAAGAAAACCTTCCCTGAGTTCATGATCCTCCGGCAAGAAAGTGGCGTGTCCTTGATATACCATCTTCTTCATGGTTCGTGACCTTCGGGAGTCTAACTGTGGCCCACACAATGGACATGCATGATAACCTGAGGTAACGAGACCTGCAAGGCGATCCACGACCTAGTGAATACTTGATTGAATGAAATAAAATATAGATATTACCGGCGTGAACAAAGGTCTGCTCACCTGAGCACTCTCCCAATCCCGGAAAGTCATGCATCGTCCACATGAGAATGGCTCGAATGTTGGCTGACCGCCGACCATCGCGCCTGCTCATATCTTGCACCGTGACCCCCTCCTCCCACAAAATCTTAAGCTCATCGACTAATGGACGAAGATACACATCCATATTTTTTACTTTGTAGCGGCTCGGGACGAGCAAGCTAAGGATGAGATGTCCTTTCTTCGTAGAAAGCCATGGAGGAATGTTGTAGTTGACAAGCACTATAGGCCACACACTGTAAGAAGTCGAGCGCAGACCGAATGGGTTCACACCATCCATGGCGAGACCGAGCCGAAGATTCCTTGGCTCTCGCGCAAAGCCTGGGAAGGTAGAGTCAATGTGGCTCCATGCGCGCGAATCTGCTAATATTCGTTGCACTCCATCCGTAGACCTATTCTGCACATGCCACGTTGTCAAGCTTGCCATGGCAGACGTGCGAAACATGTGGTTTATGCGGGGGATGAGCGGAAAGTGTCTGAGGACTTTTTGAGGGATGGTCTGCCCTTGCAAGTCCTGTCGATACCTGTGAGCACCACACTTTGGACATGTCTCCATAGTCTCGTATTCATCTCGAAACAATATGCAGTCGTTGATACATGCATGGATGTTATTGTAGTCCATGCCAAGCTTCCGTAAAACATGTCGTGCATCATCACGAGACTCAGGCATGGTGTTTGCAGGTGGCAATATATGATATTTCAATAACCTGAAAACATCATAAAACACCTTGAAAAATCCATCCATATTTACAATAATACTGTTTTTAAAAAAAACAATGAAGTCTGTATGCAAGGTACCTGAATAACTCAGTCACACTCGTATCGCTCCAACCGTATTTCGCTTGCACACTTAAGAGTGCAAGCAATGTCTTCAACCGAGATACTCGGCACCCATCATATAATGGTATGGATGCTTCCTCTCTAAGCGGGTCAGATGTCTCAACATCCATGGGAATCAATGCATCGATCATTGCCTCCATCTCAGGCTCCAAGATTGTAGGCAAGTCGGGAAGGTTGTCTGTCTCCTCTGGCATTGACGATATAGATGGGCCTTGCGAGTGGTCTATTGGCTCCTGCCATCCATCCATCTCACGTCCACGAACTCTTCTAATTGGCCGCAAAGGGTGCACTCCCCCTTGGGTCGAGACATCACCCCCCTGGACACAAAATTTGCCAACAAGACCCAATCTTATTGTGTATGGTTTTCAATTAGCTTGAGAGTACAATGCATGAAAAATGCTAACTTGAAAATACCGTTTGCTGAAAATCTGCAATCGCCTGATCAATAATCTCAGGTTGAAACTCGCCAAATCGTCGTACGTGTTCTATAGACAATCGGCGTTTTCGTCTAATTGCCAACTTGCATTGAGAGCAAGGACATGGGACACCCTGATTAAGATACGACTCGCGGTCTTGAACAATAGGACCTTCTTCGTTTGCCATCTTATCTACATTACAGCAAACGAGGCTTAAATGGATAGCTTTTTGGAGATGTACGTCAACTTGCAAGTTGACCATAAACCTTGCATTGTATATAGTAGTCGAGAGATTTTCCGATGTTATATCTCGGCCTTGTATCATGATCAACGATTTGTTTGTCCCGGTAGATAATTTTTTGTTATATCTCGGCTTTGAGTATAAGTAATCCATTTTAAAATTAATGCGCGCCATCTATGAAATTTTACAACTATAGTAATAAAATTTATTTCAATCAATTCTACTCATAGTCATAAGACCTGAGAGAAATTATCCTATACTCAATTTAAGGGATCTCCACTTCTATAACAATAATTTTGGGTTAATTTTGATGAAGTACGTGGCCGTATGCAAAGCACATTGCATACCATTATCGATACGTATATTATCTTAAATTTCATTCCCTTCCCTCTCCCTCTCCCTCTCCCTCTCTTCCTCTCTTTCTCTCACCCTCTCCCTCACCCTCTCGTTCTCTTTCTCTCCCTCTCTCATTTCCTCCCTCCTCCTCCCTCTCCCTCTCCCTCCCTCTTTCTCCCTCTTTCTCCCTCTCCCTCTCCCTCTCCCTCTCCCTCGCTCCCTCGCTCCCTCTCCCTCCCCCTCCCTCTTTCTCTCCCTCTCTCATTTCCTTCCCCTCCCCCTCCCTCTCCCTCTCCCTCTCCCTCTCTTTTTCTCCCTCTCCCTCTCTATCTCTCTTTCTCTCTCATTTCCTAAACAAGCAAAAAATAAAGCGATTTAAACATCCTCCAAGCAAAAGGGAGAGGGAGAGATACAATGCACTCTCCCTCTCTTTCTCTTTCTATCCCTCTCTCATTTCCTTCCCCTTCCTATCCCTCTCACTCTCTTTCTCTCTCATTTCCTCTCCTAAACAAGCAAAAAATAAAGTGATTCAAACATTAAACAAGCAAAAGGGAGAGGGAGGGAGAGAGAGAATGCACTCTCCCTCCTTCTCCCTCTCTTTTTCTTTCTCTCCCTCTCCTATTTCCTCCCCCTCCCTCTCCCTCTCCCTCTATTTCTCTTTCTCTTTCTTTCCCTTTCCCTCTCCCTCTCCCTCTCTTTCTCTCTTACTCTCTCGTTTCCTCTCCTAAACAAGCAAAGAAGAAAGTAATTTAAACATTAAACAAGCAAAAGGGAGAGAGAGAGAGAGAGAGAATGCACTCTCACTCTCTTTCTCTCCCTCTCCCTCTCTTTCTCTCCCTCTCTCTCCCTCTCCCTCTCCTTCTCTTTCTTTTCCTCTCCTAAATAAACAAAAGAGAACGATTTAAACCTTCAACAAGTAAAAGAAAGAGAGAGGGAGACTCACCAATGAGATATGGCGAGCGTGGGCGGCTTCTCTTTGCAACGAGGGCTCCTCCTCTCCTTCGCGAACAACGACGGTGGCGGTGGCGGTGGCGGCGGCGGCGGCAACAAGTCTCTTCCTCCTCTTCTTTCACAAAGCCTTGGCTCTCTCCCTCGCTCTCGCTCTCAAAAGGCGAAGAAAACAAAATGAAAACGGCGCTCTGGTTTCGGCCGCGCTTTTTTTCCCTGCGGCGTCGCTATTAGCGTTGCTATATGCGTCGCTATTTGCGCAAATAGCGATGCATATAGCGACGCATATAGCGACACATATAGCGACGCCAATAGCGACGCCGATAAACGCCGTCGCTAATCGGCGTCGCTATTGCCCCAGTCCCTTGTAGTGCAACCAACAACAACAGTTGCAATTTTAGCAGCAGTTGCAATTGCAACAACAACGGAGATAAGAAGAAGAGTGGATTGATGATGTTGCCATTAAAGCCTTAGAAGCAGTTGGACAAGAGCTCAAGCAATTTAATGGGCAAAATGTATCCTCTTTTATCCACCTTTATACTGACAAGATGGTCTTCTTTGGAGTCCCTCAACATGCCTGGAGCCGTTATTTTGCCCGCCTGGCTATGCATGGTCTCTAGGACCAAATTCATGGTCTTTTCCAAAAAGATGCAGGATGGACTGTGTTCAAGAAGGCTCTTCGAGAAGAATTTTTCCTTGAAGATTTTGGCCTTATGACAAAGAAAGTCTTCACCGAATGGGTCAAAAGGCCCAATAAGGGTCTAACCGCTACTGCTCTTCATCGAGAATTTGAAAGCAAATTTGCCCAACTAGATCCTGACGACCAACAAGGTATGGAAAGTCAAAAGATTGAATTATTTCTAAAGGCTGCAGATTCTTCTCTTCGGGAGAAATTAACTGATCGACTTGAAGATCCTGACTCTGAGTCGGGATTGAAGACTGCTTGGAGTGATGTTACTGAAGTAGTTAATATGATTGCTCGAAGAGAGCGATTGCGCCTAAGATGGGGATCAACCCCTACAACAAATAAATCTATGAAGGAGCCTGTTCTAGTTTCTCGACCTCCTGTCTCTATGGCCGAGCAACCATGAAATTCTGTTGTTCCATCTCCAAAGAAGGATGTCATGGACGAGCTAATTAAAAGCATGTAGGAACTCCATCTTAATCTAATGGAAATTAATTCTAAAGTAGAAAGGCTTGATGTAAAAGTAGAAGAAAGGGGTCGGTCAACTGCCCAAAGGCCTATACGAGAAGGCTTCAAAAGACGCTGTATTTGGTGTGATAGCCTTCAGCATGACAAGAGGGAGTGCAGTGCATTCCGTGAAGCTAAAGCACAAAAATTAGTCTTTTGGAAGGATGGTAAAATTCATGCAACCGAAATCGGGCTTCCTCTTGAGCCAAACTTCGGCAACAGTGGCATGAAGAAAAGATTGGAGGATTTGGTAAGAAGAACGGCCTATGCAGCTGTTGATGCTGCAACTTATGGGCTGCAAATTGAGCCAACTAATGAAATTGTTAGAGACCGCAACGGATCTTAAACGGATCCTAGAAGAAAGGATTCTTGGAAGTAGAATTGAATTTACATTAGGTGAAATTCTCGGTATTGCAAAACGAGGATTTCATGATGTAATTAAACGAAAAAGACAATATGTTGGTGAGGAAACTGAAGAATCTGTACATGCTTTTTTGCAAGTACTTCATGTGTATTTGCAGGATGAAGAGAAGCTGAAAACTCAAGGGATTCGATTGGAGGCAATCAAAGAATTGATTGCACCCATAGAAGCCAAAGATGAAGAGATTTATGAAGCAGAAACTGAAGAAGCCATTATGGTGGGGACTTCTCAATCTAAAGTACAGCCCATGCATAAGAAAGAGACTCTTCTTCACAACATGCAAGAAGAAAGTGAAGCTCACTTTATTCCTAGTAGTCACTACTCCCGTACCCATTGGGCAAGGGCGACTACTGAAACTGTTGTTAAAATTGGTGAAAAAGAAACTCCATGCATTGCCCTTATAGACCATGGTTCGGAGATTAATGTTATATCAAGAAGTCTCTATGAGAATGGCGAACGGCCCATTGATGTGGACCCAGGATGGTGCATGAAGGCAGCCAATAACTCTTCTGGTGATCTTTATGCAGCATGTCCTTATGTACAATTTACTATTGGTAATGTAAAAGATGAATTTCATTTCTTTGTTCAAGATTCCTGCAGCTATCCTATCATTCTTGGACAACCATTTATTTCTGAGTCTCATTTAGAGACAAAGGCTCTTGATGATGGTTCATCATATGCCCGGATAAGAAGTAAGGATAATGACAAAGCTGTCCAATTCCTGACCGTCTGTGTTAATCACCACCGGAATAGGGATCGGTTGAGAGATCATCCTGTTCCTCCTAATGCCTGAGAATTTAAGGGTTTTCGGGTAGCACTGCTATAAGTGGAGGCTATGGCAGTGCATCATGTCACAAAAAAATGCCTCCACTAATAAAGGAGGCAAGGCCAAAAGTTGATTTGCAGGTTTTTTCAGCCAATGGTGTGGGCTGTTATAAATAGTTTTCAGTCATGAACAGGGCTGAAAGAAAGTATTTGTGTCATATGGAGCGAGAGCTGAAGCGAATTGATGTTTTACCTAAAGATGAAGAAATTTCAGGACTATTTTATGGGCTGAATTATAATGATACAATGGCTGAAATTTATATAGTCGTTCATGCAGAAACTCAAGCTGAAAATCAGTCCATACAAGTATGTACATTGGATATGTATGACATAATTCAAGAATTTGCAGATTCTGAAGCTTTTGGACAGCCAAACAAGGATGAAGTAAGAGTAGAAACAAAGTATAAAACAATTGATAAAAAGGTCAAGCCGATAGCTACTCCTCTACTGCCTGAAAGCGAAGGACTGGCAGAAAGGGTATCCAAACAGCCAAGCCTTCATAATCCTAAAGATATTGGTCACCAATTTACAACAGAAAGTCTACAAAGGCTAAAAATTGGTGAAGACTCTTTCCTCTTGCCGGCTGAAAAGCAAATCTTCATGCAGATGTTAAAGAGTCATGGTAAAGCCTTTTCATTTCAGCCACATGAAATTGGCTGTGTGGATCCAAGCATTGTGGCACCAATGGTGATTTTTACGGTCCCACATGTTCCTTGGAATCTTAAACCAATTCCGGTTCCAAGAGCTCATTTGCCTAAGTTATTGGGACTTCTAAATGAAAAGATAAAAATGTGAATATTGGAGCCATCTTTAGCTCCATATTCCAACCGATGGTTTACAGTACCTAAGAAGAATGGATCTTTGCGATTCATTCAAGATTTACAACCCATCAATAAAGTCACTATTAGAAATGTTGGATCAGGGCCAATTGTTGATGAGTTTGCTGAAGCTTTTGCAGGTAGGCAATCTATTCCATGGGAAATTTATATTCAGGCTACGACCAATTTCAGCTTGCTTTGGAAAGCCGTGACATTACTACAATGAAGACGCCTCTTGGCCTAGTCCGCATGTGTACTCTACCTCAAGGGGCTACGAGTTCAGTAGCTCACATGATGAATGCTATACATAAAGTATTGAGGGATTATGTTCCTCAATTGACTCTTCCTTTTCTTGATGATGTTCCAATCAAAGGATGTGAAGTTCATGAGAAAAATGAAGAACTCAATAAACTTGGATGTCGAAAGTTTGTTTCTGATCATATTAATGATTGTGCTCAAATCTTATCTAAATTAGAAGTAGTCCATCTTACTCTTTTAGGAGCTAAATCTATTTTTGGAGTCGAAGAAGTCCTTGTGGTCGGACATATGTGTGGTCCATATGGCCGAAAGCCTTCTCCATCCAAAATAGATGCTATCAGCAAAATGCAGGAAGAATGTACAAATGTTTCAGAGGTGAGAAAATTTCTTGGTGCATGTGTCTTCTACCTTATTTGGATACCACATTTTGCCCATGTTGCTGAAAGTCTTTATCAGCTTCTAAGAAAGGGCCAAAGGTTTATATGGGAAAAAGAACACACTCAAGCTATTCGAAAACTCAAAAAAATGCTGATTTCAGCCCCCACTTTAAAGAGGGCTAATTACTCTAATGGACAGCCCATTATACTCACAGTGGACACAAGTCCTATTGGAATAGGATGGGCAATTGGTCAAGATGACCTTGAAGGCAACAGATATGTAACCTGCTTTGGAGCGAAGGTTCTTAATGAACAAAAAAGAAGGTATGCTCAAATTAAAAGAGAGCTTTGGGGAGTAGTAACTGCATTAAAATGTGACAGGGAGTATTTCATGGGCATACACGTTATAGTTGAAACATATTGCCTTCCACTCTTGGGCATGATCGCCAACTGTTCCACTCCCGACATAGCCATGCTAAGATGGATAGCCTATATTAAATCCTTAAATCCTGATTTGAAACATATTGCAAGTAGAGATAATCCAGTTGTTGACATGCTTTTACATGCCAGATATATGGATAAAGAAGAAATGATGGATGAAGAAGAATCAGAGTTTATAAATGATGCTGTTAATGCAGGTACAAATCTGAAAACAACAAGTATAGCTGAATCTAATGTTGATTCAGCAGTCATAAATGCAGGCACAATAAAAATTACAGCAAGTACAACAGGTTCAACTACTAAAACAAATTTTACATCAGCAAGGAAGGATGAAACAACCAAAGAAGGACAATGGATAGCTAGTAAACAACATGTTCAATATTATGTTATGGTTTGTTCACACTTTAAAGAAGAATATTATGCAGATGATTGGCTAAAAATTGGCCAATTTTTGAGCACTATGACAAAGAAGAAAGATTGGACTAATGAAGAGTTCAAAAGAATTAAGAGAAAAGATTATGGTTTTTTTCTTAAAGATGGTTACCTTTGGAGGCATGCGAAAAAGAAAGGAAGGGCGCATGTTCATGTCTTAGGAGACAAAAAGACTCAAAGACAGGTCATGCAAGAATTTCATGAAAGCCTATTGGTTGGTCATAGAGGCATATGGGGCACTTTTGCCAAAATAAAAGAGAAATTTTGGTGGCAAAACATGTATAAAGACATTGAGCATTTTGTTGAGTCTTGTCATGTTTGTTAAATGTATTCTATGGTAAAGCATAGAGATAGGCTTCAGCCTACCTATCCTTTATCCATTCACTATAAATGGGTTATTGATTTAGTAACCATGCCTACAGGAATTTGGAACATGAGATATCTAGTACTTGCTAGAGAAGATCTCACAAATCAAGTGGAAGGAAAAGCCTTGACAACAAAGTCCACTCATGCTATTTGTAGATTTTTACTTGAAGAAGTATTTTGCAGGTGTTGCTAAAGTAACTACTGATAGAGGAGAATCGGATGCTGATAAGGCTCGCCATTTCTTTGCTCAATTGGGAATTAAGCTATCTCTTACTTCAGCCTACAACCCTGAAGGAAATGGTAAGAGTGAAAGAGGTCATCAACCAATTCTTAAAGCTTTAGCAAAATCATGCAAAGAAAAGTTGAGGGAATGGCCTAAAATGCTACCATTCGCATTATGGGCTGATAGAACTACCCATAGTGCAGTGACAGAATATATGCCAACTGAACTTATATATGGACAGCCACCTGTTATGCCTATTGAGGAATCCATTGTCACATGGAGTATCTTACCTTGGGATGAAGGCATGAATAGAGAAGAGTTGCTGTCTTTGCGCATAAGGCAACTCGAAAGAAGGCCAGAAGATGTCAAAACAGCCATTGAAAGGCTGAAAACAGCAAGATTAAAGAATAAAAAGAGGTTTGACAAGCATCATCGACTCCGTCCAAGAGCTATTCAAGATAATGATTGGGTTCGTTTCTATGATAGTATGGGTTGAAATAACCAGTCATAAACAGGGCAGCCCACTGTTATGGTCCATTCTTATGAGCAAACAAGGGATTTATGTGGTTGTAATGGAAGGAAATGACCTCTTTTCATCAGGACTTTGTTCATTAATGATTAGAGGTGCTTCTTCTTGAGTTTATGCACTCATTTTGAGCTTGATTATGGGCTGGAATTTTTTGTTTTAAAATAGGGCTGAAGCTAAAATTATGCTTCTTCAATTCATTTCATGTATCATTGGCCCAAATCTTGAATGCATTTGAATCTATCAACATAATACTTGTTCCAAAGGGTTGAAATCCACCTATGTACTTGAAATAAAAGCCATTAGAACTTGCATTTGATATTCATAATTGAATTGAGAATCTGAAAATATCCTTTATGATATGATGTATGAATCCAGAAGCATTTGATGTTATCAAGATAGAGTTATTTCTTCCATTCATGTATGCTAAATACATAGAGAAAAAGCTTGAATTCTTCTTCCGTACCTGAACCATTTCTAAATCCCGGATCTTATTAAACCCCAATCTATTTCCCCTTCCTGAACCTTGAATCCTAAACTCCTCTTTTGCACTAAAGCCCCGGTGGTAGACCTTCAATCCTTAACACGACAACTACGACCATGACCACAACCACGGCTACGACTACCACCACCACCACCACGACTATGACTATGACAACAACTACGACCACGACTATGACCATGGCCACAACCACAACCACGACTACGACTATGACGACCACAACCATGACCCATGACCACGACCACAACCATGACTACGATGACCATGACCAAGACTACGACCATGACCATGACTATGACCATGACCATGACCATGACCATGACCACGACCACGACCACGACTACCACGACCACGACCACGACCATGACTACGGCCATGACCATGACCACGACCATGACCACGACCACGATCACCATGACCACGACTACAAATACGCCTACAACTACGACCACGACCACGATGACCATGACTACGACCACAACTATGACCACGACCACGACTACGACCATGACCATGACCACGACCACGACCATGACCACGACGAACATGACTATGGGTAGGTTGCACTCACTAAGAATAGGATTGGCAATTCACCTCATCTTCTCTCCATCATCAATAGAATTCTCCTTTACCATTTACAACTCACACATCTTCTCTCCACACTATTGCACACTACAATCTCTATGAGGGCATGAGATTGGGATCTCCACAGATACCAAAGCATGATCTCTAGCTTGATGGTTGTATATATACTACTACTACTCATGGAATAAACCTTAAAATAGTTATTATGCTCAAATATATGCTTGTTAGAGCATAAATTTGTTCCTAAGACTATTCTAAGGAAGAAAGACGGTTAATGATAAAAGAGTGTCCTTCCTTGCAAGTGATTTTATATTATATTTATTAATTAAAATTGATAGTTGAAGATGAGTTTCCTAAGAGATCTTGTGGTGATACTGTTTTAGTTTTGCGAAGCATATATATGAATGATGCTGTTTTAGTTTTCTGTATTTGTCTTTTTAAGAAGAGATTGATTTTTATGGAATATCCAAAGTTATTTTTGGGATTACGTATGAAAAATGAATGTTTTTCATACTGATAGGCTGATTGTCTTCGTTGTATATTTGCGTGGTGGAGGCTAGGACAAGCCTCATGTATGAGAGGTCTCTTTGCAAGAATGCTAGGAGGCACAAGTATGCTAGGGCTCTCTAGCCATATATCCCTTAGGTTTGTTGAGGATCTCCCTAACCCCTATGAGCTTAGGATGAGCTTAATGTAAGGTCCTATTTACTTTTCTCTCTTTCTCTCCCTCTCTCATTTCCTCTCCCTCCCTCACCTTGACCCTCTCTTTCTCTCTTTTCCCATTAGGTTTAATGATTTTTTTCTCTTTTTCTCTCTCCTCTCTCTCTCTCTGATTTCTTTTTCTCTCTCCTCTCCCTCTCTCATTTCCTTTTCTCTCTTCCTCTCCATCTCTCATTTCCTCTCCCTCCCTCGCCCTCACCCTCACCCACACCCTCTCTTTCTCTCTTTTCCTATTATGTTTAACATCTTCTCTCTTTTTCTCTCTCCTCTCATTCTCTCATTTTTTCTCTCTCCTCTCCCTCTCTCATTTCCTTTTGCTCTCTTCCTCTCCTTCTCTCATTTCTTCTCCCTCCCTCTCCCTCTAAAATTTTCTATTATGTTTTCGTCTCCCCGCTCTCCCTCTCCCTTTCCCTCTCTCATTCCTCTTCCTCTCTCATTTTCCTATTATGTTTAAGGTCTCCCTCCCTCTCTCTCTCCCTCTCCCTCTCTCATTTCCTCTCCCTCTCCCTCCCCCTCTCTTTCTCTCTCCCTCCCTCTCCCTCTCCCTCCCTCTTCCTTTCCCATTTCCACCCCCTCTCCCTCTCCCTCTCCCTCTCTTTCTCTCTCTCTCCCTCTCTCATTTCCTCTCCCTCCCCCTCTCTTTCCCTCTCCCTCTCTTTCCCTCTCTTTCTCTCTCTCCCTCCCTCTCCCTCCCTCTCCCTCTCTCATTTCCTCCTTGTCCCTGTCCCTCTCCTTCTCTCTCATTTCCTCTCCCTCTCTCAATATACACAAATTATAGAAAAAAAAGAGAGACAATACACTCTCCCTCCCTCTCGTTCTCTCATTTCATCCCCCTGCCTCTTTCATTTCCTCCCTCTCCCTCTCCCTCTCTTTCTCTCTCTCTCTCCCTCCCTCTCCCTCTCTCATTTCCTCCCTCTCCCTCTCTTTCTCTCTCTCTCCCTCCCTCCCCCTCCCTCTCCCATTTCCTCCACCTTCCTCTCCCTCTCCCTCTCTCAATATACACAAATTATATTAAAAAAAGTAAAAAAGATAGAGAATGCACTCTCCCTCCCTCTCCCTCTCTCATTTCCTCCCCCTCCCTCTCCCTCTCTTTCTCTTTCTCTCCCCCTCTCTTTCTCTTTCTCTCCCTCCCTCTCCCTCTCCCTTTCCTCCCCCTCCCTCCCCTCCCTCTCCCTCTCCCTCTCTTTCTCTCTCATTTCCTCTCCCTCTCTCAATATACACAAATTAAACCCTAAATAAGTAAAAGAGAGAGAGAATGGACTCATCGTAAAGATTTGCAGGAGGGTTTGGCATCTCTTCTTTGCGATAGCGGCTCCTCCTCTCATTCGCGAATGGCGACGGTGGCGGTGACAAGCCTTTTTCTTCTCCCTCTCTCACCCTCTATGCAAAACGGTCACTCTCTCTCTGGCTCTCCCTCTCAAAAAGTTTCACAAATGCGCGAAATGAAACACGCTCGGTTTCGGTCCACTTTTATTTCTCTGTGGGGCATCGCTATTTGCATCGCATTTGCGACACTAATAGCAATGCAAATAGCGATGCCACTATTTTTGTGTCGCTACCCACCGTCGCTATTCCTTTGTTTCCTTGTAGTGAATGAGGGCACACAAGCTTTATGCCAAGAAGAATAAGTGTGCATTTTTCAAGCGACAGATTGAATATCTGGGATTCATCGTATCAGCGGAAGGAATTTAGGTAGATCTGGCCAAGGTTAGAGACATTCCGGAGTGGCCAACACAAAAAATTATCAAAGAAATATGTAGATTTCTTGGATTGATAGGATGGTACAAAATCTTTATAAAAAACTATGCTTTGATTGCAGCAACTCTAACGGATCTATTGAAGAAGAAAACATCGATTGTATGGTCAACTGCTGAATAATCTAGCTTTGACAAACTAAAGAAATCTTGGTATCAGCACCTATCCTAAAAATTCCGAATCTTAGTAAGGAGTTTGAAGTGATAACTTATGCTAGTACACTTGCCTTAGGATGTGTGCTTATGCAAGAAGGTCATCCTGTAGCATACTCTTCGAGGAAAATGAAGAGCCAGGAAAGAAACTATGCTACCCATGATCTGGAGCTGTTAGTTGTCATCCATGCTCTCAAGCTTTGGAGACACTACTTACTAGGTAACAAGTTTACCCTAGTAACGGATCATAAAAGTCTTAAGTGGATCTTTACCCAAAATGAGCTCAACATGAGGCAACATCGATGGATTGAAGTGTTGGAGGAATATGATTTCAAAATCAAATACCAGCCTGGAAAGGAGAATGTAGTTGCCGATGCACTCAATCGCAAGGCATTTCTGAATTCTCTAATTTTACAAGATCCATCAACAGCTAGATCTTTAGCCACAAGGGTATCCATGCCAAACAACCCAATTCTTGAGCTAGCTAGAGAAGAGGCATGCCATGATCCAACCTATCAGAAATTGCTCAGGGAGATTCCCATCAAGGATCAAGACCCGAAGCTATAGGCAAAGTATCAGGAATTCTCTATCAATAGTGGACTTTTCTACTATAGAATGAGATTATGTATACCGGCAAGCCAGTCACTCAAGCAAAAGATACTTTGGGAAGCTCATGACTCCCCTTTTTAAGGGCATCCTGGCTATGCCAAGACTCTCAATGCAATCAGAAAGAGCTATTATTGGGAGAGCCTTAAAGGTGACGTTCTCAAATATGTCACTGAATGTTTGTCTTATCAACGCATTGAGGTCGAACATGTCAAGATGCCAGGAAAGTTGCAACCACTTGACATTCCCCAAATGAAATGGGAATTCATTAATATGGATTTTTTTATTGGCCTGCCCCAAGTTGAGGGAGCATGCAACTCCATTATGGTTGTGGTAGATATGCTTACCAAGGTTGCGCATCTTATCCCTGTTAAGACAAACTATAAAGCCTCAGACATTGCAAGGTTATTTATCAAGGAAATATTCAAATTGCATGGGTTACCTAGAAGAATCATCAGTGATCATGACTCTCTCTTCACATCACAGTTCTGGAGGGATATCTTCAAAGCCATTGGGACTCAACTCTGTTTCAGTACAGCTTACCATCCCCAAACTAATGGTCAAACGGAGCGAGTCAACCAAGTCATTGAGGATATCCTAAGGGCACACTGCTATCGCGAACCCAAAAAGTGGATTCAATATTTGCCACTAGTTGAGTTTGCCTACAATGCCTCTTACCAACAAAGCATTCAGATGACTCCTTTTCAAGCATTGTATGGTCACAATTGTCGAAGTCCTTTAAACTTCTCGGATCCAACCTTAAGGGTTGAAGCTTCAAAGTAGATGCTGGAAGATATGGATGACCAAATCAAGTCAATAAGTTAGGACATCCAAGCCACCAAGGACAGACAGAAGGCTTACACGGACCTAAAACATCAAGATAGATCCTTCGATGAAGGAGATATGGTCTTCATTCGCGTACGTCGAAAGAAGAGTTCCCTATCCTTGGGTGAATGCAAAAAGCTAAGTCCAAGGTATTGTGGACGCTACAAGATCCTCAAGTGCCTAGGACCTAATGCCTATAGATTGCAACTCCCTGAGAACCTAAAAGTTCATAATGTATTCCATATCAGTCTATTGAAAAAGTATGTACCTAACCCTAGTCATGTGCTTGATGATCAACAATTTGTAATGCCTAGCCAAGGAGTCCTTGAGCTATGGCTTGACAGGATCTTAGATGTTAGGGAGAGGCATTTGAGATCCAGAACCTTGAGAGAATACCTTGTCCAGTGGAAAGATTATCTTGAAAAGGATGCCACTTCGATGGATGAAAGTACTCTCAACCAACAATACCCCCAGATGAGGACATCTAGATTCCTCTAAGGGGGAGAGAATGTAATATTTTTGCCATGAAATATTAATAATCCTAAATCTTGAATATCACAAAAGCAATGCAAAATAATCTCCCCTATCGATAAATGTTGGAGGCTAAGAATTCCCTCCACGCGCACATAGTTGCATAGAAGGAAAAAGTCCATGAACCACATATTTGCATGGAATGTTGCATTTTAAAATTATTTACGTATTTTTAGAAAAAGTAATTAATCTCTCTGAGGAGATCACCTCTTGTCTCGCAAGACCATTAGATCGATTAGATAATTCACTTGCAAAGGTGTAACTCAAGCGATGATCACCTCAATGTGCTAAGTAGAGTTAAGCCGCGTTAAAATTCTGCCTAGTATTGCACTCGGCAAACCGACTTAACATTTTCAATCCTAAAGACCCTACCCACATTCGCAGAATGTTAGGGTTTCTTGAATGCCTATGCAAGAACGATCTACGGTTTTTACCCTAGGGTAAATTGGCCTAATACTAGCCTAATACTAGACTTGCGATTGAGTTTAGAAACCCTAGGGTCAAAAATTTTCGGCCTAGTAAGATTAGGATTGGGTCGAGTCAAGATGACATACCAAAACCCTACATCTTGACCAAATATAATTCTTGACCAAGGAACGCCGTTTGATAGGAGAAACAATCACACAAGTTAGGTGCAACACTTGCGACAAGTTGCAACGTCACATAGCTTTGTGTTTAAATCACAAGATAGATTTGCCACTCCTTGGAACAAGGTTGGCAAGTTCTAAGTACAAGTTCAATCTACAAGAGGATGAATGGAAAAATAATTAATGCTTGAGGTTGAAGGCCTGGAGGGAGAGGCAGCATCAATTATCCCCGACTATCTTCCTGACCCTATCCAAGGGGGTTGTTAGCTGTACCGGGTTGTTGAGATATCGAGCTCCACTCGTGATATGCCAGGATGACTGTTGTGCATTTATGTCACCGACTTATTAGCTGCATATGCGGTTGGTACACTACCCATGAATAATAGCTAGATGACAGCTATCCTTATCTACCCTAGTTCGTGGCTCAGTTAGTATGCCACCTTATTTAGTTGAGTTTGGTTTGAGACCCATATATAGGGTTCTTCTATTTCTATGTACTAGAGTTATTTTTGGCTTACACAACTAAGAAGAGGAAAACTGTTTTCAGCCTCCTCCTTTGTGTGTATCCCCCATTGTGTAGGTGAGAAAGCTACAAGTGAGACTCCTTCCTTCTCTCTCACAATCTTGACATGGTATCAGAGCCTGGTTCATGGTAAGGAGCTCAAGAAAGCAAGCCAAGCTCGCGGTGTTCTGGTAAGAGGAGCAGTGTTGCTTTCATTTTCTGTTTTGGGAGAAGATCTCTACAGGTAGCACAACCAGAAATTACAAGAGTGCATTGTCTCAAGTTGAGACGCCCTTCGCAGTAAGAGGAGTAGTGTTGCTTTGAGACACCCTGTTTTTTTAATTTGAGGCCATTTCGGGGCCAGTTTTGGAGGCGGAAGTTTTCTACACGCACTCAAGAAAAAGCCCTATTTTATGCTGTGCGACCACTGTTCTACAGGTCGGTGAAAAGTTACTGTAGAAATTGCATCGTATGCCTGTGCGTAGACACATTGGGAGTTACAGAATCATCCTTGTGGCCTGTTGATGTAAAATCGTCACTAGGAAGTGACTGTGTGGTCAAATACCACTTTCGCCAGTTTTGCAAATTTGCCCTTGTGAGGCTGAAGCTGTGTTTTTTGCAGTGACAGAATTTTTTGCAGTATTCTGTAATGGCGTCTGATTCTCTCTCACAGATTGTCACTGAAAAGCTTGACAAGAACAACTTCCAAGCATGGAAGTTTAGAATGACGAATTTCCTTATGGGAAAAGGATATTGGGAGTTTGTTGCAGGAAATGAAGAAGAACCAGTTCTTCCTGATGTTCCCAATCAAGAGCAAATGCAGGCATTTAAAGTATGGCATGAGAGAGCCAGGAAAGTTATGTACTGGCTATCTATCAGTATTTCAGACTCTATGATTATGCATATTCAGGATGCTAGTACACCAAAGGAGGCATGGGATACTTTGTCAAAAATGTATAGCACAAATATGCAAGCCAGGAAAATGCAGCTCAAGCAAGAGTTGCATAATGTGCAAAGAGAAAATATGAGCATCAATGACTACCACATGAAGGTGAAGAAGATTGCAGATGCACTTGCTTCCATTGGGTCGCCAGTGGAAGATGATGATTTAGTTTCTGTGACCTTGAATGGTCTAGGAAAGGATTATGCACAGTTTCGGACATCCATTTCAGTTCGTGAAAGATTTCCTGATTTTGAGGAGTTGATTGCTCTTCTAATTTCTGAGGAGCAGAGAAATGGTGGTGCATCTTCTTCAGGAGAAACTTCAAAAGAAACTGTCTTCTACTCAAATGCTGGAAGAGGTAGAGGCAGAGGTAGAGGAGGCCGATTTGGAGGCCGTGGTGGCAGAAATCAGAATATGCAGCAAAATCAATAAAACGAGTCCTATGGAGGAGGACGTGGTAACTCTAGAGGCAGGGGGAGCCAAAGAGGTCGTGGTGGATGGCAAAGAGGCTAAAATGCAAACAGTAATGTTGAATGCTACTACTGTGGTAGAATGGGTCATATGGCTAAAGACTGCTATAAAAAGCAGAATGACATCATGAATGGGAAATTGCAACAAGGGAATTATGCATCTTCTAGTAGACAGGGTGATGACAGAAATGAGCATTTGTTTATGGTGCAGCACATGAACAATTCTGTGACAAGTGCAAAAGAAAGCAACGATGTATGGTATGTTGACTCAGGTGCATCAAACCACATGACAGGTCATGCAGAATGGATGGAGGATGCAAGGAAAATGGAAAAACTAGGATTTGTGGAGACTGGTGATGATACTGCACATCCTATTGTGCAGATTGGAAAAATTCATTTGTCTATGCAGGATGGAAAAAAGAAATACCTGTCCGATGTATTTCATGTCCCGAATATCACCAAGAATCTAGTTTTTGTTGGTCAAATGGTTGAACAGGGCTTGTAGGCCAGATTTAATCCTCATGGATGCTTTGTTGAGGATATGAAAAATAAAGGTCGCTTGATAGCAAAAGGAAAGAAGAAGGGCAGAATGTTTACATTGGATGCAGACATGTCTGAATTGAGTGCAGCAATGTTTGCACATGGGACCGGTGTAGTTGCAGATATTGATATCTGGCATAAACGCATTGATCATGTTAATGTACAGCGACTTAAATCAATGCATGCCCAAAATATTGTTGCAGGATTGCCTAAATTCAAGGTTGCAGAAATGCATAAGGTATGTGAAGCCTGCCAATTTGGAAAATAGGCAAGGAAACCATTTCCTAGACATGTTCAAGAGAGTAAAAAGCCGTTGGAATTAATCCACTCTGATGTGTGGACTACTAAAGCTATATCTCTTGGAGGCTGTCATTATTTTGTCACTTTTATTGATGACTATAGCAGAAAAGTTTGGGTGTATTTCATGAAAAAGCAAAGTGAAATTTTTGGGCATTTCAAAACTCTTAAAGCTATGGTTGAAAAAGAAACAGGTCTGCAAATAAAATGCCTAAGGTCAGATGTAGGGGGAGAGTACCTCTCAAATGAGTTTGCAAGGTTCCTGCAGGAGCATGGCATAAAGCAGCAATATTCATGCAGTCGTACCCCACAACAAAATGGAATTGCAAAAAGGAAAAGCAGGCATATTGCAGAGGTATCTCGTGCCATGCTCAACGAAAAAGACTTGCCAGATTTTTATTGGGCTGAAGCAATTGCTACAGCAGTCTATATAATGAACAGGACTCCCACTGCAGCAATACATGGGATGACTCCAGAGGAGAGGTATACTGGTAGGAAACCAGATATTTCTCATTTGAAAATTTTTGGTTGCATTGCCTATGTACATGTGCCAGATGAGTTGAGATCCAAGTTGGATCCAAAAGCTGAGAAGTGCATCTTTATTGGTTACTCTCTGCAGCAAAAAGGATATAGATGCTATAACCCTTCTACTCGTAAGTTTACAGTGAGCAGAGATGCTGTTTTTGATGAGATGAGTAGCTGGTATAAACCAATAAATGTGATTGATGATGTAGATGCACAAAATGGTAATGTTGCACAGAATTCATAGCAGCAGTCACAAAATATTAGTGGCCCTGGAGCGTCCTCTAGCAGTGGTTCACATTCTTCACCATGGACAGGCAGATTAAGATCAGGAGAATCTTCTCAAAGCAATGCAGATAGTGGTATGCAGGTATCACAAAAAGGAAAAGAGAAGGTTGATCAGCCCATGTTTGATGTGAATGTAGGTCACTCTTATGTGGATGGTGAATCCAGTGGCTCAGAACAGAGCATTGATGATGAGTTGGGTATTCCTTCTATTGTTACACCTGGAGTAAGGAAGACCAGGGATGTTTTGAGAGCACCTAGGAGTGAACCTATTTTGCGCAGGTCTACGAGAGCTAGATATCCTGTGGATAGGCTGAAATATGATGGATTTACAACCATTCACTATGCATATATGGTCAAAGTGATACAGGAACTAGAACCCACTTCTTTTGAGCAAGCCATGGGAAAAGAAAAATGGGAGAAAGCCATGGATGAAGAAATGGATGCCTTGGAAGCAAATGCTACATGGGAATTGGTACCTTTGCCTAAAGGTAAGAATGCAATTAGCTGTAAGTGGGTTTATAAGGTGAAGCACAATGCAGATGGTTCTGTGAACAGATACAAGGCAAGACTAGTAGTCAAGGGGTATGCACAAACATATGGCATTGACTATGAAGAAACATTTAGTCCGGTTGCAAGGATGGCAACCGTAAGAGCAGTCATTGCTATGGCTGCATCAAAGGAATGGTCTTTACATCAGATGGATGTAAAGAATGCCTTCTTGCATGGTGATTTGCAAGAAGAGGTATATATGGAGCAGCCACCAGGTTATGTGCATACTGTTCATCCTGAGTTTGTTTGCAGCTTGAAGAAAGCATTGTATGGCTTGAAGCAAGCACCTAGAGCATGGTCTGACAAGATAGGACAGTATCTTGTCACTATTGGCTTTCAGATTTCCAAGGCAGATCTCTCACTTTATGTGAGAAAAACAGAGAAAGGTATTATGCTACTTGTCATTTATGTTGATGATTTGATTATGACAGGTGACAGTGATGAAGATATCCTTCATGTGACAATGCTATTGAAGCAGAAGTTTGAGATAAAGGATTTGGGAGAGCTGCATTATTTCTTGGGCATTGAGGTGATTAGATCACCAAGTGGGATACAGCTCTTGCAGAGGCAGTATGGATTGGACATGCTGTCCAAATATGGGATGACAGGCTGTAAGCCTATTTCAGTTCCTTTGGAGCAGAATGTGAAGCTGAGTGCAGATGCAGGTGAGCTTCTGGAAGACCCTACTATGTACAGACGCATAGTAGGAAGTTTGATTTATATGACTATTACCAGGCCAGATTTGAGCTATGTTGTTGGATTCATAAGTCAGTTTATGCAGGCTCCAAGGAAACCGCATTTGGATGCGGCTAGACACATACTTAGGTATGTGAAGTCCACATTGCAATATGGACTATTTTATGAGACAGGGGTTCAGATACAGTTGCATGGATACACTGATGCTGATTGGGCTGGTAGTATCTCTGATAGACGATCTACCAGTGGATATGTGTTCTCTTTTGGGAGTGCTGCAGTCACTTGGAGCAGTAAGAAACAGCCTACAGTTGCCTTGTCGAGCATAGAGGCTGAGTACAGGGGTGCAACAATGGCTGCATGTGAGGTAGCTTGGTTGCATAAGCTACTTTATGATATGCATCAGTCTACAGATGGGCCAGTTGTCATTTATTGTGACAACATGAGTAGTATACACTTGGCAAATAACCTAATCTATCATGCTAGAACAAAGCACATTGAGGTGCATTATCACTATGTGCGAGAGAGGGTTTTACTAGGTCTTATTGATCTAGTTTATGTCAGCACAGAGGATCAGGTAGCTGACATATTCACGAAGGCATTGGGCGCAGAGAAGCTGCGCAAGTTCAGAGACCTGCTTGGTGTGCAGGAATTGGGATTGAGCTCGAGGGGAGTGTTGAGATATCGAGCTCCACTCGTGATATGCCAGGGTGACCGTTGTGCATTTATGTCACCGACTTGTCAGTTGTAGATGCGGTTGGTACACCGCCCATGAATAATAGCTAGATGACAGCTATCCTTATCTACTCTAGTTCGTGGCTCAGTTAGTATACCACCTTAGTTAGTTGTCTTTGGTTTGAGACCCATATATAGGGTTCTTCTATTTCTTTGTAAGAGACTTCTTTTGGCTTACACAACTAAGAAGAGAAAAACTATTTTCAACCTCCACTCTTGTGTGTATTCCCCCATTGTGCAAGCAAGAAAGCTACAAGTGAGACTCCTTCCTTCTCGGCCACAATCTTGACAAACAGCACCTCCCTAGCGGAGGAAAAGAAGGAGAAGAAGAAGGAGAAGAAGAGGGAGAGAGAGGAGGAGGAGGAGAAGAAGAAGAAGAAGAAGAGGGAGAGAGAGAAGGAGAAGAAGAAGAAGAAGGAGAAGAAGGAGAAGAAGAAGAGGAAGGGAGAGAAAGAAGGAGAAGCAGAGAAGGTGAAGAAGAAGGCGAAGAAGAGAGAGAGAAGGAGAAGAAGGAGATGAAGAAGAGGAAGGGAGAGAAAGAAGGAGAAGAAGAGGAAGAGAGAAAGAAGGAGAAGAAGAGGGAGAGAGAGGAGAAGAAGAAGAAGAAGAAGAATGAGAGGAAGAAGGAGAAGAAGAGGGAGAGAGAGAGCAGAAGAAGAAGAAGAAGAAGAGGGAGAGAGAGAAGGAGAAGAAGGGGAAGAAGGAGAAGAAGAAGAGGAAGGGAGAGAAAGGAGGAGAAGAAAAGGAGAAGAAGAGAGAGAGAGGGAGAAGAAGGAGAAGAAGAAGAGAAGGAGAAGAAGAGAGAGAGAGGAGAAGAAGAAGAAGAAGAAGAAGAGAGAGAGAAAGGAGAAGAAGAAGAAGAAGAGGAAGGGAAAGAAAGTCTTGAAATGGCTTTCTGACATATACGGAAGTTACAAAAGACTTCCAAGCCTTTTCATTATTAAGTCCACCCAAGGTAGACGACACCAAATCATCATCATCGGGCATTGCATCAATCGCTGCCAAGGCATCTGCAATGCTCCTTACCTTCAGTGCATACTCATTGATAGACATCTTCCCTTTCTTCAATGTATTCAACTCTTGCTTGAGTGAATCTTTTGTGCCTTTGTATTTACAGAAAACATACTTTCAAGCATGGTCCAAGCTACATATGAATTCTCCACATTTCTAATATGTCCCAGCATATTATTGTCAATTACTGTAGACAGCCAATACATGACCTTTTTGTCTTTTGCATCCCATTCCTTTCGTGCCTTTGTCTCTTCTGCAGTTGGCGGATCACTCACCTCCGGCTCCTTTTCTTCACCTGAAACAAACTCTTAGAGGCCTTTTCTAATAAGGAAGTTCATGACACGGAACTTCCATGAAGGGTAGTTGTTCTTGTCGAGCTTCTCAATGATGGGGTTTCCACTGTTCTCTACTATTATCACAAGACTAATACCAAACAACAAGCAAATCTTCTGCAACCCTCGACCTGTAGTGCACAGTAATACACTAGACAGCCTTTTTCACTGTCTACTCAACAATACATGCAATCTGCAACCAGTTTGCACATAAACCTTGTGTTTATTCGCTGGTAAACACCTTTGAACTTAAAATCTAAAATCTGTAACCTGTGCACCCACTTTCGGTCAATATAGACGAAGTCACAATGTATCCTCCTGAAACTGCTCTCCGTAACCTTGCGGCTCTAAAACGAGGCCTAAAACGGCCTCAGATGCCCAAAATAACTGCGGACAAGTCCTAAAGGTCTTGTCTACAGAATACATAGCGCTCTTCACGCACACCAAATCTCGCTACAATCTGAGATTTTTGCTCTGCCCTGCTTTCGGTGCCTCCACAGGCACTATCCAAGAGAGAGAGTGGCAGAATGGGAGAGCTTCTTACCCGTTGCTTACTTGCTCGAACCTTGCTTCTTCTCCTTCACTTCAGCCTTCAAAATCAGCCTCTCTCAGTGGCACGGCTCTGATACCATGTTAAGAATCGTGTGGTGGGGGGACTTGCTCAAGATGCTGCGCCGAACACACACAGAATGCACAAGGAGAAGCTCACTCAAGAGACAAGAAGAGAGATGGAGGCTAAAACGTTTTCTTGCTGGTTTCTTCTTCTTCTTCCATACATATTACAATGTACACAAAGTATAGATAAGATACAACATAAAGGGAAGTGGCCTACTAAGTCAAACAATGCATAATCGACTACACTAGTCGACTGGCGCTATAACTATGCCAGTTGTAAATAGGTGTAACAAGCTGAATATAATAAGAAATGAGTCAGTGGCCATGTGAGAGTCATAATGACCACCGACGTGCTAAGTGTAGACGTGTGGACCCATCTAACCAGGCGGGCCATCATCAATGTCCGCATGTATTGAGCTTGTCATCTCAACAAAGGCAAGTGTGTTAGCATCAGTTATCACCTCAAACTCCTTACTAAGGTTTGGAAGTTTTAAGATGGGTGCTGATACCAAGCTTTGCTTTAGTTTATCAAAGCTAGATTGTTTAGCAGTAGACCATACAATTGATGTTTGCTTCTTCAATAGATCCGTCAGAGGTGTTGCAATCAAGGCATAGTTCTTTATAAAGACCCAGTACCACCCTGTCAATCCGGGAAAACTACGTATTTCTTTGATAGTTGTTGGTGTTGGCCATTCTAGAACGTCTCTGACCTTAGCCGGGTCTACTTAAATTCCTTCCGTTGATACGATGAATCTCAGATATTCAATGTGTCGCTTGAAAAATGCACACTTCTTCTTCTTGGCATAAAGCTTGTGTGCCCTCATTGTTTCAAGAACAATGCAAAGTTGGGGTTCATGATCTTCTTCTTGTTTGGAGTAGACTAAGGTATCGTCAAAGAAGACGAGTACAAAGTCATCAAGATATGGCCTAAAGATATCCTACATTAGCGTATTGAAGGTAGCAGGAGCATTCATCAGCCCAAATGACATGATCAGGAACTCAAAGTGTCCATATCTTGTGCTGAATGCCGTCTTTTAACAAGGAGAACACTTCACATGTGCTTGCAGTCTCCCTTCATTGTTATTGTGTACCACACTCACTGAATCTAGGGTTCTCCCTAGCCCCTTCCCCACTTCACACTTAGGGCACATCAAGGGCAGGACTTTCAGACCTGTCACCCTAAGTTTTGCACCGCACCTCCAACGACGCACGAACTGGGTCCTCAAGTGTGGGACATTACCAAGGGCTTGCCCAAGGTTAGACCCATCTCCCAGTTCCACTGGCACGGGCACCATGTACTACATAGTGAGATAGACACACCCCCTAGGAAGTGCACAACTTTTCTTGTAGGTTATGTTTGTGTTTCAAGAACTGGCTGCTTGGCTGAAGAAGATCATCCACTACATCCTCCAATGACAAGGAATTTTTCCATAAGTCGGACATGACTCCATTACTGCAACTTCAGGAGCTTCATCAATACTCGCAGTCAAGACAATCATTGATAAAAAAAGTTTATTCCATTCATATGGTTGTAGCCCTTTCGAGTACAATTATTTTTGGGAAGATGAAACAAGATCATACATTAATTTGGGGAGAATAAGATTGTGTTACATTCAGCTACGGAAATTGAGTAATAGTATGGATTGGGGTCATGGATTTTTAGGAATCGATAGGTCATAGGAAGATTAGGGTATCCTTTCCTTTGATACTCGTTCTTCTCATAATGTCCCAACACCTTGATTCTGTCGGCAGGGATTACTCAAGTCACTTTCTCATACACATATTTATTCTGCTTGACCTTTTGACTGTCGACGTGTAGGGTTGCATTTTCATGAGCCTCAACAAAGATGAAAAACTTCACGATCTTTAAGTCCTTCAACCACTTGATACTCTTTAAGTTGGTTTGAAGGTGCACAAATCAGTGGGCAACTATGTAGTACATTCTTGAATCACCCGTCCATCTTTGTTCCATGTACAGAGGTGAAGGATTGTAGATGACGTCTAGAATATTTATCATATCGAGCCTCCGTTGATAATTTAAAGCAGGTATTGCGGTCATAAACATAACTTGGAATACCAAGAATCTGTTCCATGCTTCACAACTCTGCAAGCCAACATTGATAAGTAAGTAAGGAAATGTTCTTAACAGCAATATTTTCTTTACTTCTCCTCATTAAGTTTTCTTGTAAATATTAGTTCTTCATTGGTTCGCTTTAATACCAACTGTAACGTGTCCATCTGTTCACTTGTAGGACACATCTTAGTAGCCCATCGGGAAGAGAGTCCAGAAAGTGCCGCCCGGCACTCCCACGGAATGTCATGGGTTTTGCGATCTAGGTTTTCCCAAGTCTGCCATGAAGCGGAAGTATTTCGACCGTTCCCACTTAGGATGGACCTGAATCAGGGTTTCTTAGTGGTCAAATTCCTAGGACAATAGCTAGGCGAACTACTTTACACAGAAACGTCAGGGTCGAAGTGGATCCATGCTGCACTTGGTTCAAGGAGAATGGAAAATGAGAGAGATGCGAAGCTCGACCTCTCTGCCCATAAGACATAGTCCCATTCCGTTCCCCTATAACAGCATAAATCGGGACTCTAGTATCCTAGATTCTAGTTATCCTTCCTTACTGTCAAATTCCTTCGAGAAAAGTTCCTGGCCAATCGAGACCACCCATCCGTAGGACAGACCCATGGCCACATCCACCGCACTTTTCTCAAGGTTGCTTTAGTTATCTAATTACCTATCACATTTAGTTTGACACACGAAAATAGCTTCCTTAATTAACCAATTAATCACCAGTTCCTTCACGTAATCTTAGCACTGACATAGAAAAACATTGTCAAACAAGTTCCTTTTCAACAATTGATCTTATTTATCAGTCTTTGAAATACATCATATAATCCAGTCTGTAGGCTAATCCATAATCTACCCGAAGGCAATCCATAATCTGCCCGAAGACAATCCAGCAATCCTCAGGGATTACTAATCCAAGTTACCACCCATAGACTAGTATACGGGCCTTGAGATCCAATCCCGAGTCACATCGCTCTCTTGTGCAGGACCGGGAGGTAAGAGATTTATGGCTAGAGCCCCCACTGGCACCCAAGCATCCTCCTGCTCCAAGTAGCACCCACGGAGAGACCTCTTGCAGTGGGTTCGGTCCATGTACCCGGTGCAGCTAACAATCCCCTTGGATAGGGTCAGGCGGACAGTCGGGGGTGAATAACGCTACCTCTCCCTTCAAGCCTTCAACATGAAGCATTAATTATTTTTCCATCTTTAGTTCCTTGAGCAAAGCAATACAAACAGTGCTCCTAACTATACAAACACAATCAATCCAATGGTCGTCTGTTTTGGCCAACTGCTAAGGTGTGAATCCTTCTTTCCAAATGCATCCAGCATTCGATCCGGGATCAATTAAGACTTGGCAAGATCCTCAAGGGTTTCATTGTTTGTTTACCCTTTTTTCCTTGGGTTAGGGTTTATACCCTATTAACCCAAATTAACCAACACCTCAGGTTCCTTAAATTAAGACAGTAAATCCTAGGCAACCTTGTCGCCCTAACTTGATTGCTCAATTCCTTGCTAGGCAACACATAACTTCCCTAACTTGGCAAATTGGTCCAAAGAAGAGTGATGTAGCAGGATGTCTACTCATCCTCTTGCAAATTAGACTTGCACTAAAACCTGCCAACCTTGTTCTAAGGAGTGGCAAATCTATCTTGTGACTTAGGCCAATTTACCCTAGGGTAAAAACCCTAGATCGTTATTGTATGGGCGTCCAATTAACCCTAACATTCTGTGAATGTGGTAGGATCTCAAAAGTCTTGTCTTGGCATTCCAAGTGCGATACTAGGTGGAATTTTTAATGTAGCTAAACCCTACCTAGCACTTGAGGTGTTCGTCATACCAACTAGTTATGATTTTACCAATCCCTTGAGGGTTATGCCATTACAAGTGATCTACCTAAAACGATCTAATTGTCTTGTGACAAGAGTGATCTTTGCTTAGAAGAGATGCAAATACTTTCCCTAAGAGATGCAAATAAATAAATTCAAGATACAACATTCCATGCAAGTATGCGAATCATAGACTTTTACTTCTATGCGACTATAAGGTTTGCAATGACCGTTTCTTTTCCTTGTTAAAATCATGATGATTGACAATTTGGGGGATAACTTGCATAAAATCTACATAGATTTACATCAAAAGCTATGCCTACAAACCTTTCGTTTAATGCAATTGAATTCAAGCTTTAATATGAAATGCATATTTTCCTAAATAAAAACTTCAATAAAAGAAGTCCACGCATGACGAATGTCATAAGACTATCGTTGACTTAATCCATTCTACGGCACTTAACCTGACTTAAAATACAAGCATCTTCACAAGCAACATGCAAGTTCATGGTTTCATTTCCATGCAATGCAACTACTTGAACAACATCCAATGGACGACAACGATTATCTCGTACGAATCCACAAGTAGAAAATTATTACATAAATGCCTTATGCGCTTTTCTTTTTCGTGGCCAATCAAGAATGCATTTAAACAATTCCATCTTTTTTTACCCTATGCAATATGCGCTTAGGATTTGCATCTTGGAATGCACGACATGCACTAACTCTTGTGAATCGTCTAAGGAGATAAATTCCCCAAATGTATTTTAACTTGACTACGTGAATTAGAGACATGCATAAATGCATTCTTCCCATGAATATTAAATGTGCCTAATGCATTCCTTTTATGCGGAATTAATCTTTTAAGAACCTGGGCATGAGGACTCGTAGGGATGTCCATGCGTGTGCTCGGGGTAGAAGCTCTCGTGTGTGCGCCTCTCGCCATTTTCTTGGGAGCCATAGACGATGTAGATACTTTGTTCAGCAACTTTCCCTTGGGTTACTTTCACGTAACAAACCCTCTCTAACTGAGATCTTCTCCTCTGCACAGGACACGGCCCTTATAGCAGGTGGTTTTAAGAGAAACCTGCAATGTACAGGAGAACAGGCTTTATGGAAGCTCAAAATTAGAAGCTTCCAAAGAAGCTTCTATTGCTTCTTTGTATCTGTCAGAAACATGGAAGTAAAAAACATGATGATGATTGGGAGGATGGAGAGGATGACAAAGAAGGTGAGAGTGATGATAACGGTGATGGCGATGGGATGGGCGGCAACAGCTCGGCTGTCTTGCAGCTGCACAACGTGATGGCGACAGCACGACTGCCTCCTCTTCTCTCCTCCTTGTGCATCCCTCTCAAGCTCTAGGGGGAGGTCTTATAGGTGGGGGGGGGGGGGGGGTGGGGTGGGGGGGGAGATAGCCACCCACGCGGCATCACATGCCTCCTCCCTCCCTCATGCACTCCACGACATCTAGCTTCACTTCCTCTCACACTCCTCTCCCCTGCCATGCATCGGCTGAGGGGGAGGGGTTATTAGTTAAAAAAATTGGAAAAATTTTTAACCATTATCCTTTTGTCTTTCTCGTAAAGGGTGTTCTCGTGTGGCCTTGCAAGTTTTAGCATTGGCCTTATTTGCACAACACGGTTGGGGTTTATTATCTCGCGCATGGGGTAAAGACTTAGCCACTATCATTATTTCATTGCGGGAGATGACTTAGCACTACTTTTTCACAAGTGTGTAGTGGTTAAAATTCTTTAATATTTCGTGCGAAAATATTACAGTTAAAAACTTGCTAAGCATTTCTCACATTACATTTCATGCCCAGTTCAGCTTTTAGCCAAGTGACCTAATCACTTAACTTCTTTACCAATACTCACAACCAAGACAATCATTGATAAAAAAAAGTCTTTTCATTCATATGGGCATAGCCCTTTCGAGTACTTTTTTTTTTGGAAAGATGGAACAAGCTGATATTTTAATTCGGGGAGAATAAGATTGTGTTACATTCACCTAGAAAAACTGAGTAATAGTATGGATTGGGGTCATGGATTTTGAGGAATCAATAGGTCATAGGAAGATTAGGGTATCCTTTCCTTTGGTACCCATTCTTTTCATAACGTCCTAACACCTTGATTCTGTTGGCAGGGATTATTCGAGTCACTTCCTCGTACACATATGTGTTCTGCTTGACCTTTCGACCGCCGACATGTAGGGTTGCATTTGCGTGAGCCTCAACAAAGATGAAGAGCTTCACGATCTTTAAGTCCTCCATCCACTTGATTATCTTCAAGTTGGTTCAAAGGTACGCAAGTCGGTGGGCAGCTATGTAGTACATTCCTAAATCACCTGTCCATCTCTGTTCTGCGTACAGAGGTGAAGGATTGTAGATGCGGTCTAGGATATTCATCATATCGAGCCTCCATTGATAATCTGAGGCATGGATTGCAGTCATAAACATAACCTGGAACACCAGGAATTTGTTCCATGCTTCATGACTCTGCAGGCCAGCATCGATAAGTAAGTAAGGAAATGTTCTTAACAGCAACATTTTCTCTACTTCTCCTCATTAAGTTTCCTTGAAATTATTAGATCCATTGGTTCGCTTTGATACCAACTGTAACGTATCCACCTGCTCACTTGTAGGACATGTCTTAGCAGCCCATCAGAAAGAGAGTCTAGAAAGCGCTTCCCAGCACTCCCACGGAATGTCACAGGGTTTGCGATCTGGGTCTTTCCGACTCTGCCATGAAGCGGAAGCATTCCGGCCATTTCCACTTAGGGCTGACCTGAATCAGGGTTTTCCTAGTGATCAAATTCCTAGAATGGTAGCTAGCGTCAACTTTACGCAGAAACGTCAGGGTCGAAGCGGATTCATGTTGCCCTTGGTTCAAGGAGAATGGGAAACGAGAGGGATGCAAAGCTCGACCTCGCTACCCATAAGGCCTAGTCCCATTCCGTTCCCATAAAATAACACAAATCGGGAACTCTAGTACTCTAGATTCTAGGTCATCGTTCCTTGCTATCATATTCCTTCAAGAAAAGTTCTTAGCTAGCAGAGACAACCCCTCCGTAGGACGGACCCATGGCCACATCCACCGCACTTTCCTCGGGGTTGCTTTAGTTATCTAATTACCTACCACATTTAGTTTGATAAGTAAAAATAGCTTCCTTAATTAGCCAGTTAATCACCGGTTCCCTCACGTAACTTAAGCACTGACAAAGAAAAACAATCTCAAACAAGTTCCTTCTCAACAATTGATCTTAATTATCAGTCTTTGAAATACATCATATAATCCAGCTCGAAGGCTATTCCATAATCGAGCCCAAAGGCTAATCCATAATCCGCCCGAAGGCAATCTAGAAATCCTCAGGGATTACTAATCCAAGTTTCCGCCCGTAGACTAGTATGCAGGCCTCAAGATCCAATCCCGAGTCACGTCGGCCTCTTGTGCATGACCCGGAGGCAAGGGATTTACAGCCAGAGTCCCCCCTAGCACCCAAGTGTCCTCCTGTTCCAAGTAGTGCCCACAGAGAGACCTCTTGCGGTAGGTTCGGTCCACATACTCGATGCGGCTAACAACCCCCTTGGATAGGGTTAGGCAGACAGTCGGGGGTAACTGATGCTGCCTCTCCCTCCAGGCCTTCAACCTCAAGCATTAATTTTTTTTCCATCTTTAGTTCATTGAGCAAAGAAGTACAAACAGTGCTCCTAACTATACAAACACAATCAAACCAGTGGCCATTTAATTTGGCCAACTGCTAAGGTGTAAATCCTTTTCTCCGAATGCATCCAACATTTGATCCGGGATCGATTGCAACCTGGCAAGATCCCCAAGGGTTTCGTTGCTTGTTTACCCTTTTATCCTTGGGTTAGGGTTTATACCGTGTTATCCCAATTTAACAAACACCTTAGCTTCCTTAAACTAAGATAGTAAATCCTAGGCAACCTCGTCGCCCTAACTTGATTGGTCAATTGCTTGCTAGGAAATTCATAACTTCCCTATCTTGGCAAATCAGCCCAAGAAAGGGTGATGTAGCAGGATGACTACTCATCCTCTTGCAGATTAAACTTGTACTTAGAACCTGCCAACCTTGTTCCAAGGAGTGGCAAATCTATCTTGTGATTTAAACACAAAGCTATGCGACGTTGCAACTTGTTGCAAGTATCGCACGTAACTTGTGGGATCGTTTCTCCCATCAAATGGCATTCCTTGGTCAAGAATTACATTTGGTCAAGATGTAGGATTTTTGTATGTCATCTTGACTCGACCCAATCCTAATCTTACTAGGCCGACAACGTTTGGCCCTAGGGTTTCTAAACTCAATCAGAAGTCTACTATTAGGCCAATTTACCCTAGGGTAAAAACCCTAGATCGTTCTTACATAGGCATTCAGCTAACCCTAACATTCCGCGAATATGGGTAGGGTCTTTAGGATTGAAAATGTTAAGTCCGTTTGCCGAGTGCGATACTAGGTGGAATTTTAACACGGCTTAACTCTACTTAGCGCATTGAGGTGATCATCGCTTGAGTTACACCTTTGCAAGTGAATTATCTAATCAATCTAATGGTCTTGCGACAAGAGGTGATCTCTTCTTAGACATGCAATTACTTTTCCTAAAAAGACGTAAATAATTTCAAAATGCAACATTCCATGCAAATATGCAGTTCATGGACTTTTTCCTTCTATGCAACTATGAGATTTACACTAACCATTTCTTTTCTTTGCCTAAGCTATAAAGATTGACAATTTAGGACTAACTCGTATAGAAACCTACATTGAATTACATCAGGAACTATACCTATAAACCCTTTGTCCAATGCATTGAATTCATGATTTAATATGAAATGCACCTTTTTCTAAGACAAATTCGATAAAAGAAGTTCATGCATGAGTGAATGTCATAGGACTATTTATTGACTTAATCCGTCCTACAGCATTTAACCCAGCCTAGGATGTAATTAACATCGCATGCAATATGCATGGTACATAGATTCCTTTTATGCAATGCAACTACTTAGACAACAATTTATGGACGTCAACAATTATTTCCTACAAATCACAACTAGCAGATTACTATCTAAATGCATTAAGTGTTGTTTCTTTTTGTGAGGAAACCAAGGATACATTTAGAAAAATCCACCTTTTAACCTACGCAATAGGATTGCAACTTGGAAGTGCAAGCAAAGTGTAACATGCAACTAAATATTGTAAGACAAATGAATAATTGCATTCCTAACTTCCCCATGAAAATTAAATGTGCCTAATGCATTCCTTTTATGTGGAATTAAACTTCTAAGAACTTGGGAATTGGGGTTCGAGGTATTGTCTAAACGTATGCTTAGGGTAGAAACTGATGCGTGAGCGCCTCTCGCCATTTTCTTGGGAGCCATTGATGAGTCGAATTTCGGTTCAGCAACTTCATCTTGGGTTCTTCATGTGTTACGAATCCCTTTCTGCCCGATATCTTCTCCTTCGCGCAGGACATGGCCTTATAGTCACGGTTTTGAAGGGATTGGGGACACATGGGGGAACCAGGCTTATGGAAGCCTAATTTAGAAGCTTCTATTTGGAAGCTTCTATGCTTCTTAATCAGGATAGAAATGACATGGGGGGCAGGGGGGAATGATTGGAAAGGGAGGAAGATGAGGACAAAGAAGATGACGATAATGATGGTGGTGAGGACGGGGGTGGTGTGGCGACAGCGGGCGACCTGGGCGATGGCGTCTATGGACTGGCGGTAGCACGGCATGACGGCAGATCCCCTGACTCCCCCCTCCAAGCTTAAGGGGGAGTTTATATAGGCTAAGGGGGGGGAGAGATAGCCACCCACGTGGCTTCACATGCCTCCTCCCTCCCCCATGCACTCCACCACTACACCGTTCCTCTCTCACACTCCTCTCCCCTGCCATGCATCCGCTGAGGGGGAGGGGTTTATAATTTAAAAAAATCCTCAATTTTTACTAGTATCCCCTTTTTCCCTCTAGAAGAAGTGTTCTCGCGTGGCTTGCGGTCTTCAAACCACGGCCTCTTTTGCACGTCATGGAGCTAGAATTTATCAATGCGCACGGAGGGAATTCTTAGCCTCCAACGTTTACCGATACGGGAGATTATTTTGAACTGCTTTTGTGTGAGATATGCGGGATCTAGGATTATTAATATTTTGTGGCAGAAATATTACAATCTCGGATCTTATAATAGTTATATCAAAGCATGTCTCTTTGCTTTTCTCAAAGTAAAGGCGATCCTTGCAAGAAGAAGGTAAAGATGACAATTGATGATGTACCTACAAGTGAGCCATTATAGGCTCAATTGACAGAGCATCGTATCTTGTTGGAGGTTCCCGAAGTGCATCAATTGATCGACATCTTTAGGGTAAGGGAATAAGCTACTTATGAAGGACTAGATCCTCCAAAAGATGGTGAAGGTGCAAAGCATCCAATTGCTGAGAAGCTTCCTAGAAGGAAGAAGGAGTTTTGGGTCAAGAAGAGTAAAAAGACCTCACCTCGAGTGAGTTGGATAAGGAGGAAGTCATCTCCCTCAGCAACCAACTACTCCCTAATTACTCAAGTTCCTCCTCCTCCTCCTCATCTTCCTCCTTATTGCTCAAGTTTCTAGAAGGAATTAGAAGGACTTTTGGGTCAAGAAGAGTAAAAAGGCCTCACCTCGAGTGAGATGGATAAGGAGGAAGCCATCTCCCTCAGCAACCAACTACTCGCTAATTACTCAAGTTCCTCCTCCTCCTCCTCATCTTCTAGTTCCTACTCTCTTGGTTCTAAGTCTCGTGCAATCCGTAAATTGATAAAGAGGGACCATAAGAGGAGCAAGCTTAAGAAGGCTAAGACTTTCAAGTCTGAGGATAAGGACATAAAGTTTGACTCTTATTTTGGTAAGAGAGATCCTGCTAAGGCATTAGACTTTGTCAGTAAATTTGAAGTTGCTTTTTCTGATGCTAATTTCTCAAAAAAGTCCAAGCTCGAGCATGTAGGCATTCACTTGAAAGACACAGCTAGCAAGTGGTGGTTGACTCTCATCCTGGAGGGAAGGAAACCTATGACTTGGGAAAATTTCAAAAACAAGTTTTTTGCTCAATTCTTGCCTCCTGATTTTGAGAATGATGTTAAGAAGGAGTGGGATTGGCTAGGCCAACAAGAGCATGAGGTCACTAGTTATGTGGACAAGTTTTGGTCTTCTCTTCTCAAGGTTACTCCTTTCATGGAGATCAGCGAGGATGAAGAGAAGAAAAGAAAGTTTGAAGCTAGCCTACTCCCTCATTTATACAGAACCATGAAGGTATATCCATATAAAACCTTATCTTGCATGATGGAGTCTGCCACCATAGCTAAAAGTTTGTATACACTTGGTACATCTCGAAAGTTGGAGATGAGTTCTTATAGAGATAGAAAAGAGCAGCTCTATGATCAACCAAGAGACAGGACTAATCAAAGAAGACCTACCTCTACCCATGACCAATAATATTCAAAGCCACAGGGTAACAAGAAGATACTTGCACTTCAAAGTACAAAGAGGAAGGAAGGTGTTTTCTTTGTGGTGAGTTAGGGCATATGAAGCCTGATTGTCCTCACAAAAGGAAGGAAGCAAATGTAATTAAAGATCCTCCTATGCTATCCTCAAATTCTATTCCAGATGTGCAAGCTAACACTCATTCAAATGAGAAGAAGAGACAACTCTTAAAGGGTTGGGGGACACTCAACAATCAACGAGTTTTGATACTCCTTGATCTAGGGTCCACAAATAAATTTGTGTCAGTAGATATTGCTGAAAGGCTACAAATTCCACCAGATCAATTGACAATACCAATTGGATCACGTTTGACATTTGAAGGACTTACAACCAATTCTACTCCTATCTAGGGGAATTTGAACCTTAGAATTGGGGATTACCGCGACCAAG
This sequence comes from Lygodium microphyllum, assembly GCF_053477565.2. NCBI lineage: Eukaryota > Viridiplantae > Streptophyta > Polypodiopsida > Schizaeales > Lygodiaceae > Lygodium > Lygodium microphyllum. The sequence goes on from NC_141144.1 coordinate 102,164,608, forward strand.
AATTTTTTATACTTGCACCCATTGGTAACTATGATGTTATCTTGGGTGTAATATTCCGATTTGCTAAAAGAAACACACGCGTGAACTGCCTCAAATGAAAATGAAAATTGGATAAATTTAAAAAAAAATTATTCCTCCTTATCCCCCCAGCCAACTGACGAGCTGGAGGGGGAGGGAAATAGAAGGAGTAATTAAGCTCCTTGTTGGTGGAGCTTGGAGGGGGGGGAAGCATGCGTGATGACACGCAGGGGAGGGAAGATCCCCCTCCCCTCCCCTATTTAAATCAGGATCGACACACTGTGAAGGGGGCCAGAAGATCAAGAGGACGAAGTTGCCGTGAATGCGTGAGGGAGGTCATGTTGGAGAAGCCGCCGCCATAGAAGCCAAACGCTGATCGACAGAGAGGGAAGGAGAGGCTACCACACTGAGAGGCAAGAGCTGCTTGCTGTCGTGCAAGCTGCCATTGGCCATCGCCATTCCGCCTTCAGCCGCCAACTGCCAGGTTGCTACCATCGACGCTGCGTGCTGACACTGAGCCCACGTGCCACCATCAAGCCACTTGTCAAGATTGTGGGAGAGAAGGAAGGAGTCTCACTTGTAGCTTTCTTGCTTGCACAATGGGGGAATACACACAAGGGTGGAGGCTGAAAACAGTTTTCCTCTTCTTAGTTGTGTAAGCCAAAAAGAACTCTTATACAAAGAAATAGAAGAACCCTATATATGGGTCTCAAATCAAACTCAACTAACTAAAGTGGCATACTAACTGAGCCACGAACTAGAGTAGATAAGGATAGCTATCATGTAGCTATTATTCAGGGGCGGTGTACCAACCGCATCTGCAACTGACAAGTCGGTGACATAAATACACAACGGTCACCCTGGCGTATCACGAGTGGAGCTCGATATGTCAACACCACTCCCATTCGTCGTTATCCATTCCCTTCATTATTACTCCTCCCTTTTCCATGTGGCTACTGCCCGTAGCTAGAAGCTTACTAGAAGCTTCTAAGGGGCCTCTTAATCCCCCTTTCCACCTTAAGCCCCTTCCTTGGCCTTGAGAACCAACCCCCCCTCTGTGTTTTATTCCCCTAAGCCCCTATTCACCCCTTATAACCCTTTTAACCCTTTTTCACCCCCCTCATAACTCTTTTATTTCCACAACCCCTAAGCTTTTTCTTAATCCCACGTATCCCCATTATTATTTTCCCCCCCTCAACTTCAAAATCCAAATCATCATCATGGCCTCGGACGATGTCCCGTAAGGAAAAAGTAGCCCGTGAGATAAAAGATAGGGAGGGAAAGAAGAGGGAGTGAAAAGAAGGAGTGAAGGAGGAAGAGTGGGAAAAAAATAAAAGATAGGGAAGGAAAGTAGAGGATAAGGAAGTGAAGTAAAATATAAGGAAGGGAAGTAGGGAGGAGTGAAGGAAAAAAGGGAGTAGTGTGAAAGAAGTAGAGGGTGAGGAAAAGATAAAGAAGAGTAAAAAAAAAAAAGAGAGTAAAAGAGTTAGAAAAGAGAAGGAATAGAGGAAGGGCAAGGAAGGAGAATAAGTGCCTTCTATTCCTTTTTACCCCAAGTCTAAGTCCTCCAAGGGTTCTTGTGGTTGCAAAACCACACTCACCCATAAACTATTTTTTCCAAAGAGACGGTGGAATTCCAGAAGAAAGAGGAAAAGGCTATCTCACATTCGAGCTACGATGCTGCCTAAGAAAGTCCATGGTGTAGCTGCGGGAGGGTCATCTCCCGGTATCCATGTGGATATCTCACCCCAAAACCAGGTTTTTGTTCTTGGCTTTAATTCGATTTTAAGGCGATCATGCAAAGAGAAATTGTTAGGGATAGGATATATTTGTTCGAATTATTTGTAATGAAGGAGTTTAGCTTATGAATGATAATGTATAGAACTTAGTTTCCTTCAAATTGCATCAAGCATTATAAATTACGAGCAAGATTATCCATTTACTATAGTAGTATATTTTAGTTAAATCCTAAAGGTATAGAAATTATATGTTGCACCATTAGTCTTATTCCTTTTTGCAACGAATCATTGTAAATGATTAAATTCATGATAGGGTTCTTTCGTTGCTCAAATTACTAGGAAGTTATCATTGCTAATTGCACATTGTAGCAAGGGAAATATTTGTTATTTGGCATGAGTTCATCTGCAAGGAAAAAGGAAGTTTAAATTGAACTGTATTGACTGAAAAGTAAATTGTCACAAGGATAGCAAAACCGTGACAAGATGATTAATATTACCTTCCAAAAGTTAACTAAACCAATCTAAACATAGAAATATTCATACCCTAAGCACTTGACTACTTTCCTTATTGTAGGGTCAATAAATTTGTAAAGATAAAGAACTAGGGTTTGTCCCTAAGGTTCTTAAAAAAAGAAACCCTAGGCCCGACATACGTCAGCTTAAAGGATTTAAAACAGATTATTCCATCGCAGGACTTGCGCAGCAAGTACGAAATCATTTAGTCTTGTGATTGATTCACAAGGAGAAAGGGTAATAACCCTCAATAAGGATGGCAGATCCCTACACAAGTTATCTTGCCAAAAAGACATATTTTTGGATATCCTTCTAAATAAGGAAAGTTGTAAACCAAAAACTAGCATATCTAAGGAACTTTAGGGTTGACCAAGTTGGGTTAATAAGGTACGCCCTACACCGGAATGTAAAGGATCTTGCCAATTTACAAGACACCTTGGGAATGAGTGCTGATACGCTCAAAAGGAAAGAACACTTCCTAAGCAGTTTGCCAAACAACTCGATTGATTAATGGAAATGTTTTTGCTTGCTAGAGATTTTAGGGCTCTGTTTGAATTATGAATTACAAATTAAATGAGTACCTATGCTTCAGGTTGAAGGCCTGAAGGGAGAGGCAGCTTCAGTTACCCCTGACTGCCTGCCTGACCCTAACCAAGGGGGTTGTTGACCGCGCCGGGAACGTGGACCGAACCCACCGTGAGAGGTCTCTCCGTTGAGCTCTACTTGGAGCAGGAGAATGCTTGGGTGCCAAGGGGGTCTCTGGCCGTAAATCCTTCGCCTTCCGGGTCCTGCACAAGAGGCTAACATGACTCGGGATTGGATCTCGAGGCTCGCATATGGAGATATCTTTGAGACCCAAATCAAGTTCTTATTCAATACCTACTTCCACCTCACTCATTTAAGTGAGAAGATGATATATGTGTAAAGACCTTATACTACCTTTTGTGTCAAGTATATGGATACAAACTCCTCTTGACTAACAAGAAAGAAGCACAAATTCACACCTCCTGGGGAATCTTCAAAGGGAAACCTTTCATAAGGGTTATTTCCCATCAACCCTTGATTCTCTTCCATCTTGGTTGCCCTTGATCTTCTGTGGATTTGTAGCTTGTCCAAAAGCACTTCGACAATGAAAGCTTGATCTTGCCATTGAGAATGTTTATCATATGGTCATATACATCAACCTTTTATAAGTGATCTCCACATGAGGTCAATATGGCTATGTAGCTCTCTCCGATTATGGAAGCCCAAATTAGTGATGCACACTTCACAACCCTCTCTTTATCTTCCTCTTATTCATTGCATCAAGACTAAAAAAGGCCTAATTTTGTCCCTTCCCCGATTGGGTGGTCCCGGTTAGCCGGGAACTTTTCTCAAAAATCTCGAAGAACAGCGGGATGATCATCAAAATGAATAACGAGAGCGATGACCTAGAGTTACGTCTTACCCGATTTACGCTGTTTTAGGGGAACAGAATGGGACTATGCCTTATGGCAGAGAGGTTGAGCTTTGCATCCCTCTCATTTCCCATTCTCCTTGAACCAAGTGCAGCGTGAATCCGCTTCGGACATGGCGTTTCTGCGTAAAGTAGTTCGCTCGGTCTGACGCTAGTTGCTGTTAGCTAATGACCAATAAGGAAAACCCTAATTCCGATCGATCCTAGGTGGGAACGGCCAGGATACTTCCGCTACATGGCAGACGCGGGAATGCCTAGATTGCAAAACCCGTAACATTCCATGGGAGTGCTGGGCGGAGTTTTCTAGACATCCTTTCCGATGGACTGCTAAGACGTGTCCTGGATGATAGTAGGGGACACGTTACAGTTGGTATCAGAGCCGACCAACAATGGAATTGTTTTTATGAGATCTCAATAAAATAAAGTAAAGAAATTGTTGCTGTCCAAACATTTTCTCACCTTCAATGCTGTCTTGCAGAGTTATGAAGTGTGGAATAAATTTTTCGTATTTCGGGTCATGTTTATGACTGCAATGCATTCTCCGCTTTATAGACAAAGAATTGGGATGATGAACATCCTGGAGCAGATTTATAATCCATCACCTTTATACATAGAACGAAGATGGACGAGGTCTTCAGGAATCTACTATATAGCCGCCCTCCGGTTTGCTTATCTACAGACCAACCTAAAGAGGATCAAGTGGTTGGAAGACTTGAAAGTCGTGAAGCTGTTCATTTTTGTGGAAGCTCACGTAAATTCGACTTTACATATTCAAGGTCGGAGGGTTGAAATGAACTCATATGTATATGAGGAAGTAACCCGTGTAATCCCAGCCGACAGGATTAAAGTGTTGGGCCGCCATGAGAAGTATGGATTCCAACGGAAAGGGTATCCTGAACTTCCAATGAACTATCGATTCCTAAAAATCCATGACCCGAAACCCTACTATTACACAGTTCCTATAGACAAATGTAATACAACGTTGTTCTCCCCAAACTGAATGTAATTATTGGCTTATCATCACACAAAACGTTGTATTCAAAAAGGCTATGCCCATGTAAATACAAATAAAGACTTCTTTTTATCAATATCTGGCTGTGCATAAGAGTTGTTAAAAAGTTAAGTAGCTTCATTGTTTACGAGATAGCTGAACTAAAAATGAAAGATAAGCTATCGTCGATTATCATATAATAACATTAAGAAAACTTTTATCCAGGCACAACCCCAGGTACAGGTTCCAAATTCGCCTCCTACATCAAGTACTGCTGTGACCCAGGAGAAGAAGTTCCTCCTCAAGCAGATAAAGCCACTCGAGTTTGACGGGAGAGGCAGATTCGTCCAGGCTGATGCTGAAATTTGGATTGAATCCATGGAGGATTACTTTGAAGCAGCTGGTACTGCACCTACCAATCAGGCCATGCTCGCCAAGTTAAAGCTCACCGGCGAAGCCAGACTTTGGTGGAAGCAATGGTACAAGGATCAAGGGATTTCAGAGGGGTCTGTTACCTAGGAGAAGTTGAAGAAAGTCGTGCAGGGAAGATATTTACCACCTGCATATCGTACGTAGAAAATGAATGAGTTCTACGAGCTAAAACAGCTAGGACTCACTCTTGACGCATACTACTCTAAATTCGTCTCGCTTTTAAAGTATGCGCCACAGATGGACATGACGCAGCAGGTGTCCAAATTTTGTGCGGGCTTAAATCCACCCGTAAATACCCGTCTCAAATCTATGCGTCCATTAGATCTTCAGGATGCACTTATTCGAGTGGCACCTATAATTCAGGAGGTGCAAGCTAGACCAAGGGGTAACAAAACTTGGTCCTATAGTGACCCAAACGGAGGAGCATTCAGACCTCAAATGAAGAGAGTTCAAGGTCATAATCAGGGACAAAGGAAGAAAGCAAGGACAAATAATGTCAACAACTTTGTTCCTACTCAAAGTAATGGCCGAAACCTCCGTTATTTCCACTGCAATGAACCCGGTCACTTCAAGAGGCAATGTCCCAAGCTCAGCGGAGGACATCGTCAAATGCCTTTCCAAGGTGCAGGCCGCGGTCAAGGAGCCGTTACCCATGGAAGAGGAAGAACCGCTTGCATTGCCAATAGGCAAAGATGCGAAGAAGAAGAAGAGGAAGATCCGACTATGGAAGCTGAATTCGAAAAAGCGACAGTCCATGCCGCTTTACACAAAAAAGGGCCGAATCGCCAGTTTTCGTTGATTCAGACACCGTCGAACTATCAAGGTAAAGGTTTCAAAACCTTGATTGATTGTGGTAGTACACATTCCTTTATCTCACCAGCATGTGCAAAAAGTTTAGGAATAACCACAGTAGAAGCACCTACCCTACTTGTGGAATTGGCAAACGGTCGTGAGTTAACTTGTACCAGGCAAACTGCTAAGGTGGAATTCTTTCTGGGAGGAAAGAAGACCTCAGTCAAATTCAGAGTCATGAATTTAGGTATCCATGAGTGTCTACTCGGGATGGATTGGCTTAAGCCTAATGACGCCCACATCCACTGTGAAAAGGGTCAAGTTTCCTTTCGAAACTCAGAAAGGGAATTTGTCACAACTCAAGGTGAGGCAGGAGTGCCAAGAATCCAATTAGCCAAAGTATCTCGGATCATAAAAGGAGTCAGAAAAGGATTACCCGTTTACCTGATCAAACTCAACAAGTTAGATCAAAAGCAAGAGTCTCATGAAGGACCTTCTTGGTTAAAGGAATACGCTGACGTATTCCCTGAGGAATTGATTGAACTTCCGCCTCAAAGAGAAGTAGATCATGAGATTAGGCTAGTGCCTGGAGCTGCACCAATTGCAAAGAGACCTTATAGAATGTCCATACCGGAAGCAATTGAGTTGAAGGAACAACTCAAGCAACTGTTAGATCAGGGTTACATCCAGCCTAGCAACTCACCGTGGGGAGCTCCAGTACTATTCCAGAAAAAGAAAGATGGGACACTTCGACTATGTATTGATTACCGAGGGTTGAATCAATCGACAGTCAAGAACAAGTATCCTATTCCTAGAATAGATGAGCTTCTCGATCGTCTTCAAGGTGCAAAGATCTTCTCCAAGATTGATCTCAGGTCAGGTTACTATCAGATAAGGATCAAGGAAGAAGATATTCCAAAGACGGCCTTCAATACAAGATATGGGCACTTTGAGTTCCTGGTTATGTCATTCGGGCTTACAAATGCACCTGCCACCTTCAATAGATTAATGCAAGATATCTTTAGACCATATCTTGATGATTTCGTGCTTGTCTTCTTCGATGACACTTTAGTCTATTCTAAACAAGAAGAAGATCATGAACCTCAACTTCGAATTGTCCTTGAGACAATGAGGTCTCATAAGCTGTATGCAAAAATGAAGTGTGCATTCTTCAAGCGTCAGATTCAATATCTGGGATTCATAGTATCATCAGAAGGAATATCAGTAGACCTAGCCAAGGTCAGAGATATGCTTGAATGGCCAATACCAATATTCGTCAAAGAGATATGTAGCTTTCTTGGATTGACAGGATGGTATAGGGTCTTCATCAAAAACTATGCTTTGATTGCAGCACCTCTTACAGACTTACTAAAGAAGCAGAATTCCATTACATGGTCAACTTTCGAACAAAATAGCTTCGACAAATTGAAGCAAAGTTTGGTATCAGCACCTATTCTAAGACTTCCTGACCTCAATAAGGAGTTCGAGGTAGTAACTGATGCTAGCATTCTTGCCTTGGGGTGTGTACTTATGCAAGAAGGTCATCCAATAGCATACTCTTCAAGGAAATTGAAGAGTCATGAAAAGAATTATGCCACGCATGATCTGGAATTACTAGCTGTCATCCATGCTCTAAAGCTTTGGAGACACTACCTGTTGGGTAACAAGTTTACTCTAGTAACAGATCATAAGAGTCTCAAATGGATTTTTACCCAGAACGAGCTCAACATGAGGCAACGTCGGTGGATTGAAGTATTGGAGGAATATGATTTTGAAATCAAGTACTGACCAGGGAAGGAGAATGTAGTTGCCGATGCACTCAGTCGCAAGGCATTCCTAAATTCCCTAATCTTGCAGAATCCATCAACGGCCAGATCTCTGGCTACAAAAGTATCTATGCCAAACAACCCTATACTTGAACTAGCTAGAGAGGAAGCATGCCATGATTTGGCCTACCAAACAATGATAAAGGAAATATCTACCAAGGAGCAAAATCAAAAGTTGCAAGCTAAGTATCAGGATTTTTCCATTGATAATGGACTTGTCTACTACAGAACAAGGCTGTGTATGCCAGCAAGCCAGTCACTTAAGCAGAAGATATTATGGGAAGCTCATGATTCTCCTTTTTCGTGAATCCTGGCTATGCTAAGACTCTTAATGCAGTTAGGAAGAGCTATCATTGGGAGAGGCTTAAAGGTGACGTTCTCAAATATGTCACTGAGTGTTTGTCTTGCCAACGTATCAAAGCCGAACATGTCATGATGCCAGGGAAACTACAACCGCTTGACATTCCCCAAATGAAATGGGAATTCATCAGTATGGATTTTGTTGTGGGCTTACCCCAAGTCCAAGGAGGATACAATTCCATTATGGCTATGGTTGACATGCTTACCAAGGTTGCACACCTGATTCCAGTAAAGACAAACTATAAAGCCTCCGAAATTGCAAGATTGTTTATCAAGGAGATATTCAAGCTACATGGATTACCTAGAAGAATCATTAGTGATCGAGATTCTCTCTTCACATCACACTTCTGGAGAGCTATCTTTGAAGCTATTGGGCCTCAACTCTGTTTTAGCACCGCCTACCATCCCCAAACGGATGGCCAAACAGAGCGAGTAAATCAAGTCATCGAGGATATGCTTAGGGCATACTGCTGTCGAGAACCGAAGAGGTGGATTCAATACTTGCCTTTGGTTGAATTTGCCTACAATGCTTCTTACCAGCAGAGCATTCAAATGACCCCTTTTCAAGCATTATATGGTCATGATTCCAGAAGTCCCCTAAACTTTTTTGATCCAACCCTACGAGTTGAAGCGTCAAGACAGATGTTGGAAGACATGGCTGATCAAATAAAGTCAATAAGACAAGACATACAAGTGGCCAAGGATAGAAAAAAGGCATACGCGGATTTGAAATGTCAAGAAAGAGTCTTCGTAGAAGGAGACATGGTCTTCATTTGTGTATGCCCTAAAAAGAGTTCTCTATCCCTAGGAGAATGCAAGAAGCTAAGTCCAAGGTATTGTGGGCCGTACAAAATCCTCAAATGCCTAGGACCCAATGCCTATAGATTGCAACTCCCTGAGAACCTAAAGGTTCACAATGTATTCCATATCAGCCTATTGAAGAAATATGTACCTAATCCTAACCATGTACTTGACGACCAACAAGTTGTAATGCCTAGTCAAGGAGTCCTTGAACTAAGGCCGGATAGGATTTTAGATGTTAGGGAGAGACAGTTAAGATCTAGAACCCTGAGAGAATGCCTTGTCCAGTGGAAAGATTATCCCGAAGAGGATGCCACTTGGATAGATGAAAGCTCTCTCAACCATCAATATCCCCAGTTTATCTCGAGATGAGAACATCTCGATTCCTCCAAGGGGGAGAGAATGTAATATTTCGATTTGCTAAAAGAAACACACGCATGAACTACCTCAAATGAAAATGAAAATTGGATAAATAAAAAAAAAATATTCCCCCTTATCCCCCCAGCCGACTGACGAGCTGGAGGGGGAGGGAAATAGAAGGAGCAATTAAGCTCCTTGGTGGAGCTTGGAGGGGGGGAAAGCATGCGTGATGACACGCAGGGGAAGGAAGATCCCCCTCCCCTCCCCTATTTATATCAGGATCGACACGCTGTGAAGGGGGCCGGAAGATCAAGAGGACGAAGCTGCCTGAATGCGTGAGGGAGGTCATGTTGGAGAAGCCGCCGCCATAGAAGCCAAACGCTGATCGACAGAGAGGGAAGGAGAGGCTACCACACTGAGAGGCAAGAGCTGCTTGCTGTCCTGCAAGCCGCCATTGGCCGTCGCCATTCCGCCTTCAGCCGCCAACTGCCAGGTTGCTACCATCGATGCTGCGTGCTGACGCTGAGCCCACGTGCCACCATCAAGCCACTCCCATTTGTTGTTATCAATTCCCTTCATTATTACTCCTCCCTCTTTCACGTGGCTGCTGCCCATAGCTAGAAGCTTACTAGAAGCTTCTAAGGGGCCTCTTAAGCCCCCTTTCCCCCTTAAGCCCCTTCCTTGGCCTTGGGAACCAACCCCCCCCCCCCCCCCCCCCGTGTTTTATTCCCCTAAGCCCCTTTTCACCCCTTATAACCCTTTTAACCCTTTTTCACCCCCCTCATAACTCTTTTATTTCCACAACCCCTAAGCTTTTTCTTAATCCCCCGTATCCCCATTATTATTTATCCCCCCTGAACTTCAAAATCCAAATCATCATCATGGCCTCGGACGATGTCCCGTAAGGAAAAAGTAGCCCGTGAAATAAAAGATAGGGAGGGAAAGCAGAGGGAGTGAAAAGAAGGAGTGAAGGAGGAAGAGTGGGAAAAAAATAAAAGATATGGAAGGAAAGTAGAGGATAAGGAAGTGAAGAAAAATATAAGGAAGGGAAGTAGGGAGGAGTGAAGGAAAAAAGGGAGTAGTGTGAAAGAAGTAGAGGGTGAGAAAAAGATAAAGAAGAGTAATTAAAAAAAAAAGAGTAAAAGAGTTAGAAAAGAGAAGGAATAGAGGAAGGGCAAGGAAGGAGAATAAGTGCCTTCTATTCCTTTTTACCCCAAGTCTAAGTCCTCCAAGGGTTCTTGTGGTTGCAAAACCACACTCACCCATAAAAATTTTTTCCAAAGAGACGGTGGAATTCCAGAAGAAAGAGGAAAAGGCTATCTCACATTCGAGCTATGATGCTGCCTAAGAAAGTCCATGGTGTAGCTGCGGGAGGGTCATCTCCCGGTATCCATGTGGATATCTCACCCCAAAACCAGGTTTTTGTTCTTGGCTTTAATTCGGTTTTAAGTCGATCATGCAAAGAGAAATTGTTAGGGATAGGATATATTTGTTCGAATTATTTGTAATGAAGGAGTTTAGCTTATGAATGATAATGTATAGAACTTAGTTTCCTTCAAATTGCATCAAGCATTATAAATTATGAGCAAGATTATCCATTTACTATAGTAGTATATTTTAGTTAAATCCTAAAGGTATAGAAAAAGGCAAGTGTGCTAGCATCAGTTATCACTTCAAACTCCTTACTAAGATTCGGAATTTTTAGGATAGGTGCTAATACCAAGATTTCTTTAGTTTGTCAAAGCTAGATTATTCAGCAGTTGACCATACAATCAATGTTTGCTTCTTCAATAGATCTGTTAGAGTTGCTGAAATCAAAGCATAGGTTTTTATAAAGATTTTGTACCATCCTATCAATCCAAGAAATCTACGTATTTCTTTGACAATTTTTTGTGTTGGCCACTCCGGAACGTCTCTGACCTTGGCCAGATCTACCAAAATTCCTTCCGCTGATACGATGAATCCCAGATGTTCAATTTGTCACTTGAAAAATGCACACTTATTCTTCTTGGCATAAAGCTTGTGTGCCCTCATTCACTACAAGGAAACAAAGGAATAGCGACGGTGGGTAGCGACACAAAAATAGTGGCATCGCTATTTGCATTGCTATTAGTGTCGCAAATGCGACGCAAATAGCGATGCCCCATAGAGAAAAAAAGTGGACCGAAACCCGAGCGTGTTTCATTTCGCGCATTTGTGAAACTTTTTGAGAGGGAGAGCAAGAGAGAGAGTGACCTTTTTGCATAGAGGGTAAGAGAGGGAGAAGAAAAAGGCTTGTCACAGCCGCCGTTGCCATTCGTGAAGGAGAGGAAGAGCCGCTATCGCAAAGAGGAGATGCCAAACCCTCCTACAAATCTTTACGATGAGTCCATTCTCTCTCTCTTTTACTTATTTAGGGTTTAATTTGTGTATATTGAGAGAGGGAGAGGAAATGAGAGAGAAAGAGAGGGAGAGGGAGAGGGAGAGGGAGGGGAGGGAGGGAGAGGGGGGAGGAAAGGGAGAGGGAGAGGGAGGGAGAGAAAGAGAAAGAGAGGGGGAGAGAAAGAGAAAGAGAGGGAGAGGGAGGGGGAGGAAATGAGAGAGGGAGAGGGAGGGAGAGTGCATTCTCTATCTTTTTTACTTTTATTTATATAATTTGTGTATATTGAGAGAGGGAGAGGGAGAGGGAGGGAGAGTGCATTCTCTATCTTTTTTACTTTTTTTTATATAATTTGTGTATATTGAGAGAGGGAGAGGGAGAGGAAGAGGGAGGAAATGGGAGAGGGAGGGGGAGGGAGGAAGAGAGAGAGAAAGAGAGGGAGTGGGAGGAAATGAGAGAGGGAGAGGGAGGGAGAGAGAGAGAGAAAGAGAGGGAGAGGGAGAGGGAGGAAACGAAAGAGGGAGGGGGATGAAATGAGAGAACGAGAGGGAGGGAGAGTGTATTGTCTCTCTTTTTTTTCTATAATTTGTGTATATTGAGAGAGGGAGAGGAAATGAGAGAGAAGGAGAGGGAGAGGGAGAGGGAGGAAATGAGAGAGGGAGAGGGAGGGAGAGAGAGAGAAAGAGAAGGAAAGAGAGGGAGAGGGAAAGAAAGGGGGAGGGAGAGGGAGAAAGAGAGGGGGAGGGAGAGGGAGGGAGAGGAAATGAGAGAGGGAGAGAGAGAGAAAGAGAGGGAGAGAGAGAGGGGGTGGAAATGGGAAAGGAAGAGGGAGGGAGAGGGAGAGGGAGGGAGAGAGAAAGAGAGGGGGAGGGAGAGGGAGAGAGAGAGGGAGGGAGACCTTAAACATAATAGGAAAATGAGAGAGGGAGAGAGAGAGGGAGGGAGACCTTAAACATAATAGAAAAATGAGAGAGGGAGAGGAAATGAGAGAGGGAGAGGGAGAGGGAGAGGGGGGAGACGAAAACATAATAGAAAATTTTAGAGGGAGAGGGAGGGAGAAGAAATGAGAGAAGGAGAGGAAGAGAGCAAAAGGAAATGAGAGAGGGAGAGGAAGAGAGCAAAAGGAAATGAGAGAGGGAGAGGAGAGAGAAAAAATGAGAAAATGAGAGGAGAGAGAAAAAGAGAGAAGATGTTAAAGATAATAGGAAAAGAGAGAAAGAGAGGGTGTGGGTGAGGGTGAGGGCGAGGGAGGGAGAGGAAATGAGAGATGGAGAGGAAGAGAGAAAAGGAAATGAGAGAGGGAGAGGAGAGAGAAAAAGAAATGAGAGAGAGAGAGAGAGGAGAGAGAAAAAGAGAAAAAAAATCATTAAACCTAATGGGGAAAGAGAGAAAGAGAGGGCCAAGGTGAGGGAGGGAGAGGAAATGAGAGAGGGAGAGAAAGAGAGAAAAGTAAACAGGACCTTACATTAGGGAGATCCTCAACAAACCTAAGGGATATATGGCTAGAGAGCCCTAGCATACTTGTGCCTCCTAGCATAATGTTCTTCTTGCAAAGAGACCTCTCATACATGAGGCTTGTCCTAGCCTCCACCACGCAAATATACAACGAAGACAATCAGCCTATCAGTATGAAAAACATTCATTTTTCATACGTAATCCCAAAAATAACTTTGGATATTTTATAAAAATCAATCTCTTCTTAAAAAGACAAATACAGAAAAATAAAATAGCATCATTCATATATATGCTTCGCAAAACTAAAACAGTATCACCACAAGATCTCTTAGGAAACTCATCTTCAACTATCAATTTTAATTAATAAATATAATATAAAATCACTTGCAAGGAATGACACTCTTTTATCATTAACCGTCTTTCTTCCTTAGAATAGTCTTAGGAATAAATTAATGCTCTAACAAGCATATATTTGAGCATAATAACTATTTTAAGGTTTATTCCATGAGTAGTAGTAGTATATATGCAACCATCAAGCTAGAGATCATGCTTTGGTATCTATGGAGATCCCAATCTCATGCCCTCATAGAGATTGTAGTGTGCAATAGTGTGGAGAGAAGATGTGTGAGTTGTAAATGGTAAAGGAGAATTCTATTGATGATGGAGAGAAGATGGGGTGAATTGCCAATCCTATTCTTAGTGAGTGCAACCTACCCATAGTCATGTTCATCGTGGTCATGGTTGTGGTCGTGGTCATGGTCATGGTCGTAGTCGTGGTTGTGGTCATAGTCGTGGTCATGGTCATGGTCATCGTGGTCGTGGTCGTGGTTGTGGTCGTGGTCGTGGTTGTGGTCGTGGTCGTAGTTGTAGTCGTGGTCATGGTGATCGTGGTCATGGTCGTGGTCGTGGTGGTCATGGTCATGGCCGTAGTCGTGGTCGTGTTCGTGCTAGTCGTGGTCGTAGTCATGGTCATGGTCATGGTCGTAGTCTTGGTCATGGTCATCGTAGTCATGGTCGTGGTCGTGGTCGTGGGTCATGGTTGTGGTCGTCATAGTCATAGTCGTGGTTGTGGTTGTGGCCGTGGTCATAGTTATGGTCGTAGTCGTTGTCATAGTCATAGTCGTGGTGGTGGTGGTGGTAGTCGTAGCCGTGGTCGTGGTCATGGTCGTAGTCGTCATGTTAAGGGTTGAAGGTCTACCACCGGGGCTTTAATGCAGAAGAGGAGTTTAGGATTCAAGGTTCAGGAAGGGGAAATAGATTGGGGTTTAATAAGATCTGGGATTTAGAAATGGTTTAGGTACGGAAGAAGAATTCAAGCTTTTTCTCTATGTATTTAGCATACATGAATGGAAGAAATAACTCTATCTTGATAACATCAAATGCTTCTGGATTCATACATCATATCATAAAGGATATTTTCAGATTCTCAATTCAATTATGAATATCAAATGCGAGTTCTAATGGCTTTTATTTCAAGTACATAGATGGATTTCAACCCTTTGGAACAAGTATTATGTTGATAGATTCAAATGCATTCAAGATTTGGGCCAATGATACATGAAATGAATTGAAGAAGCATACTTTTAACTTTAGCCCTATTTTAAAACAAAAAATTCCAACCCATAATCAAGCTCAAAATGAGTGCATAAACTCAAGAAGAAGCACCTCTAATCATTAGTGAACAAAGTCCTGATGAAAAGAGGTCATTTCCTTCCATTACAACCAAATAAATCCCTTGTTTGCTCATAAAAATGGACCATAACAGTGGGCTGCCCTATTTATGACTGGTTATTTCAGCCCATAACAGCCCATATACCTTCAAAATCCTCATCCTTTGCTTGCCCCAAAGTCACTCAAGTACTTGGGTACAAGTTGGGCTTCATTGGACCAAGATTGAGATAGACAAAATGAGAGAAGTCATACATAAGAGCAGGCTGAATACTTTTCTCTCAGATTTCCCTCTTTTATAGACTGTTTCAACATGCATTTTCGTTAGACCAAATGGGCAGAGAAGTGGAGCTCTCACCATGTTTACATCTTCAGCTTTTGGGCTTGTTGATCTTCAGTTTGCATGCTCCAAATCATGCACCATAGCTCCAACTCTCTCCAGTTGTGCCTCAGATTGTGCAGCCCGCATTTTGTGCCGAAAAATGCGGGCTGCTCCCTGCTCAGGCCCTGGTCACTTTTTGACCTACCTTGGTCACTTGCTGGTCACTTAAGTCTATTACTTCAGGTCCCATGTGAACCTAGTGGACTTTTGGCATTTTTCTTGAGTTCTAACCATATTTTTGCACCTGAATCAATGAGATTTATCCTGCAGACTGTCAATTACTTCCAGTTGACCAAGTTGTAGGCTCCCATAGACTTATTTTTCATAAATATACATGGAATAACTGAAAATTATATGCTAAATACAAAAGAACTTGTGTAACTAAGTTGGTTATTGGATAACAATGTCTGAATTTTGTATGCAAATTCCTCATATAACTTCCAGTGAAGCTCTTCTGTGTTCATAAGAATCCCATGATTTATATTATGAATAGTAAACTCTTTGAAATTCACCCCCTCCTAACCTGCACATCCTCCGGCATGTGCCATTTCATAAGATTCCAGGTCAAGGAGGGTCTTCTTTTGATATTTCTTCATCTTCATTCTCTAAGTCTTTTTCTTCCTGCATGTCTTCAAGTAGAGGGCTCATATCTAAGTCATCAAGTTCATAAGTTGAAAATTCTCTTCGTTTGAAGAGTTTGATTCGTTTCTTGGCTATTGGTATCTTAATCATGGTCCCATCCATTTCAGCCAAAGAGTAAGTACCATTATTATGTTCTACTTTTACAATATATGGTCCAAACCATCGCTTGGCTAACTTCCTACAAGCACTATATTGATTGTCCAGGCTGCTATCATAGACAAGAACCCAATCATTCTCTTGAATAGCTCTTGGACGGAGTCGATGATGCTTGTCAAACCTCTTTTTATTCTTTAATCTTGCTGTTTTCAGCCTTTCAATGGCTGTTTTAACATCTTCTGGCCTTCTTTCGAGTTGCCTTATGCGTAAAGACAGCAACTCTTCTCTATTCATGCCTTCATCCCAAGGTAAGATACTCCATGTGACAATGGATTCCTCAATAGGCATAACAGGTCGGTTGGAATATGGAGCTAAAGATGGCTCCAATATTCGCATTTTTATCTTTTCATTTAGAAGTTCCAATAACTTAGGCAAATGAGCTCTTGGAACCAGAATTGGTTTAAGATTCCAAGGAACATGTGGGACCGTAAAAATCACCATTGGTGCCACAATGCTTGGATCCACACAGCTAATTTCATGTGGCTGAAATGAAAAGGCTTTACCATGATTCTTTAACATTTGCATGAAGATTTGCTTTTCAACCGGCAAGAGGAAAGAGTCTTCACCAATTTTTAGCTTTTGTAGACTTTCTGCTGTAAATTGGTGACCAATATCTTTAGGATCACGAAGGCTTGGCTGTTTGGATACCCTTTCTGCCAGTCCTTCGCTTTCAGGCAGTAGAGGAGTAGCTACCGGCTTGACCTTTTTATCAACTATTTTATACTTTGTTTTTACTCTTACATCATCCTTGTTTGGCTATCCAAAATCTTCATAATCTGCAAATTCTTGAATTATGTCATACATATCCAATGTACATACCTGTATGGACTGATTTTCAGCTTGAGTTTCTGCATGAACGGCTATATAAATTTCAACCATTGTATCATTATAATTCAGCCCATAAAATAGTCCTGAAATTTCTTCATCTTTAGGTAAAACATCAATTCGCTTCAGCTCTCACTCCATATGACACAAATACTTTCTTTCAGCCCTGTTCATGGCTGAAAACTGTTTATAACAGCCCACACCATTAGCTGAAAAAACTTGCAAATCAGCTTTTGGCCTTGCCTCCTTTATTAGTGGAGGCATTTTTTTGTGACATGATGCACTACCATAGCCTCCACTTATAGCAGTGATACCCGAAAACCCTTAAATTCTCGGGCATTAGGAGAAACAGGATGATCTCTCAACCGATCCCTATTCCGGCGGTGATCAACACAGACGGTTAGGAATTGGACAGCTTTGTCATTATCCTTACTTCTTATCCGGGCATATGATGAACCATCATCAAGAGTCTTTGTCTCTAAACGAGACTCGAAAATAAATGGTTGTCCAAGAATGATAGGATAGCTGCAGGAATCTTGAACAAATAAATGAAATTCATCTTTTACATTACCAATAGTAACTTGTACATAAGGACATGCTGCATAAAGATCACCAGAAGAGTTATTGGCTGCCTTCATGCACCATCTTGGGTCCACATCAATGGGCCATCTGCCATTCTCATAGAGACTTCTTGATATAACATTAATCTCCGAACCATGGTCTATAAGGGCAATGCATGGAGTTTCTTTTTCACCAATTTTAACAGCAGTTTCAGTAGTCGCCCTTGCCCAATGGGTACGGGAGTAGTGACTACTAGGAATAAAGTGAGCTTCACTTTCTTCTTATATGTTGTGAAGAAGAGTCTCTTTCTTACGCATGGGCTGCACTTTAGATTGAGAAGTCCCCACCATAATGGCTTCTTCAGTTTCTGCTTCATAAATGTCTTCATCTTTGGCTTCTATGGCTGCAATC
Organism: Lygodium microphyllum; assembly: GCF_053477565.2. Lineage (NCBI taxonomy): Eukaryota > Viridiplantae > Streptophyta > Polypodiopsida > Schizaeales > Lygodiaceae > Lygodium > Lygodium microphyllum. Next base: position 102,182,355 of record NC_141144.1, read on the forward strand.
AATTCTTTGATTGCCTCCAATCGAATCCCTTGAGTTTTCAGCTTCTCTTCATCCTGCAAATACACATGAAGTACTTGCAAAAAAGCATGTACAGATTCTTCAGTTTCCTCACTAACATATTGTCTTTTTCGTTTAATTACATCAATTATTACATCATGAAATCCTCGTTTTGCAATACCGAGAATTTCACCTAATGTAAATTCAATTCTACTTTCAAGAATCCTTTTTTCTAGGATCCGTTTAAGATCCATTGCGGTCTCTAACAATTTCATTAGTTGGCTCAATTTGCAGCCCATAAGTTGCAGCATCAACAGCTGCATAGGCCGTTCTTGTTGCCAAATCCTCCAATCTTTTCTTCATGCCATTGTTGCTGAAGTTTGGCTCAAGAGGAAGCCCGATTTCGGTTGCATGAATTTTACCATCCTTCCAAAAGACTAATTTTTGTGCTTTAGCTTCACGGAATGCACCGCACTCCCTCTTGTCATGCTGAAGGCTATCACACCAAATACATCGTCTTTTGAAGCCTTCTCGTACATGCCTTTGGGCAGTTGACCGACCCCTTTCTTCTACTTTTACATCAAGCCTTTCTACTTTAGAATTGATTTCCATTAGATTAAGATGGAGATCCTACATGCTTTTAATTAGCTCGTCCATGACATCCTTCTTTGGAGATGGAACAGCAGAATTTCTTGGTTGCTCGGCCATAGAGACAGGAGGTCGAGAAACTAGAACAGGCTCCTTCATAGATTCAGTTGTTGTAGGGGTTGATCCCCATCTTAGGCGCAATCTCTCTCTTCGAGCAATCATATTAACTGCTTCAGTGACATCACTCCAAGCAGTCTTCAATCCCGACTCAGAGTCAGGATCTTCAAGTCGATCAGTTAATTTCTCCCGAAGAGAAGAATCTGCAGCCTTTAGAAATAATTTAATCTTTTGACTTTCCATACCTTGTTGGTCGTCAGGATCTAGTTGGGCAAATTTGCTTTCAAATTCTCGATGAAGAGCAGTAGAGCGGTTAGACCCTTATTGGGCCTTTCGACCCATTCGGTGAAGACTTTCTTTTTCATAAGGCCAAAATCTTCAAGGAAAAATTATTCTCAAAGAGCCTTCTTGAACACAGTCCATCCTGCATCTTTTTGGAAAAGACCATGAATTCGGTCCTGGAGACCATGCATAGCCAGGCGGGCAAAATAATGGCTCCAGGCATGTTGAGGGACTCCAAAGAAGACCATCTTTTCAGTATAAAGGCGGATAAAAGAGGATACATTTTTCCCATTAAATTGCTTGAGCTCTTGTCCAACTGCTTCTAAGGCTTTAATGGCAGCAACATCAATCCGCTCTTCTTCTTATCTCCGTTATTGTTGCAATTGCAACTGCTGCTGAAATTGCAACTGTTGTTGTTGGCTGTCTTGCATTAGACGAGCCAACTGTTGCAAGGAATCTCCTCCCGAACTTGATGATTCTCCCATTGGACTTCTTCTTCCGTAGCGGACCTTCACGTCGGGTTCACCACTGTCATCGTGTTAAGGGTTGAAGGTCTACCACCGGAGCTTTAGTGCAGAAGAGGAGTTTAGGATTCAAGGTTCAGGAAGGGGAAATAGATTGGGGTTTAATAAGATCCGAGATTTAGAAATGATTTAGGTACGGAAGAAGAATTCAAGCTTTTTCTCTATGTATTTAGCATACAGGAATGGAAGAAATAACTCTATCTTGATAACATCAAATGCTTCTGGATTCATACATCATATCATAAAGGACATTTTCAAATTCTCAATTCAATTATGAATATCAAATGCAAGTTCTAATGGCTTTTATTTCAAGTACATAGATGGATTTCAACCCTTTGGAACAAGTATTATGTTGATAGATTCAAATGCATTCAAGATTTGGGCCAATGATACATGAAATGAATTGAGGAAGCATAATTTTAGCTTTAGCCTTGTTTTAAAACAGAAAATTCCAGCCCATAATCAAGCTCAAAATGAGTGCATAAACTCAAGAAGAAGCACCTCTAATCATTAATGAACAAAGTCCTGATGAAAAGAGGCCATTTCCTTCCATTACAACCACATAAATCCCTTGTTTGCTCATAAAAATGGACCATAACAGTGGGCTGCCCTGTTTATGACTGGTTATTTCAGCCCATAACATCCCATATACCTTCAAAATCCTCACCCTTTGCTTGCCCCAAAGTCACTCAAGTACTTGGGTACAAGTCGGGCTTCATTGGACCAAGATTGAGGTAGACAAAATGAGAGAAGTCATACATAAGAGCAGACTAAATACTTTTTCTCTCAGATTTCCCTCTTTTATAGACTGTTTCAACAATATGCATTTTCGTCAGACCAAATGGGCAGAGAAGTGGAGCTCTCACCATGTTTACATCTTCAGTTTTTGGGCCTGTTGATCTTCTGTTTGCATGCTCTGAATCATGCACCATAGCTCCAGCTCTCTCCAGTTGTGCCTCAAACTATGCAGCCCCCATTTTGGGCCGAAAAATGCGGGCTGCTCCCTGCTCAGGCCGTGGTTACTTTTTGACCTACCCTGGTCACTTGCTGGTCACTTAAGTCTATTACTTCAGGTCCCATGTGAACCTAGTGGACTTTTGGCAACTTTTGGCATTTTTCTTGAGTTCTGACCATATTTTTGCACCTGAATCAATGAGATTTATCGTGCAAACTGTCAATTACTTCCAATTGACCAAGTTGTAGGTTCCCATAGACTTATTTTTCATAAATATACATGGAATAACTGAAAATTATATGCTAAATTCAAAAGAACTTGTGTAACTAAGTTGGTTATTGGATAACAATGTCTGAATTTTGTATGCAAATTCCTCATATAACTTCCAGTGAAGCTCTTCTGTGTTCATAAGAATCCCATGATTTATATTATGAACAGTAAACTCTTTGACATTGTGGTCGTGGTCATGGTTATAGTCGTAGTCGTAGTCGTGGTCATAGTCGTGGTCATGGTCGTGGTCGTGGTCGTGGTCATGGTCGTGGTCGTGGTCATAGTCGTAACATAGAAAAAGAGAGAGAGATGGAAGGAGAGGATAACAATTCAAGAAAGAAAAGAAAAGAGAGAGATGGAAGGAGAGGATAACAATTTAAGAAAAAAAAGAATGATAACAAAAAAAAATTATTTGTTGTAACGTAGACAAAATGGAAAACGATGAAGGTCATGTTGTTCAAGATCGCGAGGCGTATCTTAATCAGCTTGTCCCATGTCCTTGCTCTCAATGCAAGCTGGCAATTAGACGAAAACGTCGATTGTCTATAGAACACATACGACGATTTGGCGAGTTTCAATCTGAAATCATTGATCAGGCGATTGCGGATTTTCAGCAAATGGTAAGAAAAGTTAATATCAATCATGCATTGTACTCGCAAGCTAATTGAATACCATATACAATAAGATTGGGTCTGGCTGGCAAATTTTCTATCCGGGGAGGTGATGTCTCGTCCCAAGGAGGAGTGCACCGTTTGCAGTCAATTAGAAGAGTTCGTGGGCGTGCAATGGATGGAGTGCATGAGCCAATCCACCACTTGCAAGGCCAATCTATACCGTCAATGCCAGAGGAGACAAGCAACCTTCCAGACCTACCTACAATCTTGGAGCCTGAGATGGAGGCAATGATCAATGCATTGATTCCCATGGATGTCAAGACTTCTGATCTGCTTAGAGAGGAAGCATCCGTACCATTATATGATGGGTGCCGAGTATCTCGCCCGAAGACACTGCTTGCACTCTTAAGTGTGCAAGCAAAATACGGGTGGAGCGATACGAGTGTGACCGAGTTGTTCAGGTACCTTGTACATACGCTTCATTGATTTTTTTTCGGCACTATTATTAAAACCATTTTTTCTTTTTCAAGGTGTTTATGATTTTTTTCAGGTTATTGAAATATCATATATTACCACCTGAAAATACCATGCCTAAGTCTCGTGATGATGCACGACATGTTTTACGAAAGCTTGGCATGGATTACAACAACATCCATGCATGTATCAACGATTTCATACTGTTTTGAGGAGAATATGAGACTATGGAGACATGTACAAAGTGTGGTGCTCACAGGTATCGATAGGACTTGCAAGGGCAAACCATCCCTCAAAAAGTTCTCAGGCACTTTTCGCTTATCCCCCGCATAAACCACATGTTTCGTACGTCCGGCATGGCCAGCTTGACAATGTGGCATGTGCAGAATAGGTCCATAGATGGAGTTCAACGAATATCAGTGGATTCACGCGCATGGAGCCACATTGACTCTACCTTCCCAGGATTTGCCAAAGAGCCAAGGAATCTTTGGCACGGTCTTGCAATGGATGGAGTGAACCCATTCGGTCTACACTCAACTTCTTATAGTGTGTGGCCTATAGTCCTTGACAACTACAATATCTCTCCATGGCTTTCTACGAAGAAATGACATCTTATCCTTAGCTTACATGTCCCCAGCCGCCGCTACAAAGTCAAAAATATGGACGTGTATCTTTGTCCATTAGTCGATGAGCTTAAGATTTTGTGGGAGGAGGGGGTCATTGTGCAAGATATAAGCAGGCTCGATGGTCGGCGGCGGTCAGCCAATATTCAAAACATTCTCATGTGGACGATGCATGACTTTTCAGGATTCGGAGAGTGGTCAAGTGAACAGGACTCCATTCTTGTTGGTAATATCTATATTTTATCTCTTTCAAGCTTGTATTCACTGGGTCGTGGTGTTGGAACAGGTCTAGTTACCTCAGGTTATCATGCATGTCCATTGTGCAAGCCATAGTTAGACTCCCGAAGGTCATGAACCATGAAGAAGATGGTATATCAAGGACACGTCGCTTTCTTGCCAGAGGATCATGAACTCAGGGAAGGTTTTCTTAGACAACCTCCAACACGTATGAACGCCGCAAGCTGGTACAAGGTTGAAAATGGTCCACGCGGAGTCACATCCAAACGGAATGCGACAGTTCTCAGTTTTCTATGAGTTGCCATATTGGACCCACTTACAAGTCAACCACTTGTTGGATCCCATGCATATTTTCAAGAATGTGGGAAGCTTGTTATGGGACCATATCACAGGAAAGAGAGACACTATAGGGGCACGAATGTATTTGAAGGAGGTAGGTAAAATGGAGGCACTTTGGCCACAGTTGAGTGCTAATTCTATCCGCACTCCAACGGGTATGATGCGTTCTCTCAGGTTTGCATTCTCTAAAGAAGATCAATTATAATTGTAATTGGCATGCACTATGAATGGATTGTAATTGGCATGCGCATTTTGCTATTTGGAGTGTAGCCATTATTCATAATGCTTTCTCATTTGTGGCAATTTGTACTACCGATCGCGATCGCAGGATGTCCGACTCCAGAAATACGTGGAGCCATTTACAGGTTGTCGACTTTGGTGAAATGGATCTCACAAAAGGAGATTAAGATGTTCTCTATTGAATCTGTGAGACAGGGAGCAGTGAAGACGGTCTGTCTCTTTGAGAAATACCTGCCCACCAGCATGCTCACGATACAAATCCACCTTCTTGTGCATCTTGTAGATGAAGTGGAGATTGTTGGACTTGTCCATACGCGATGGATGTTCTTCTTGGAGCGCTTCATGAAAACCTTGAAAGGCTTTGTGCGACAACGAGCTCGGCTAGAAGGTAGCATGGATGAAGGTTGTTTGGTGTCTGAGGCGCTAGTGCATATTTCACAATGGCTACCAATGGTGGATCCAGACAACAAAATGTTATGGTCACTGAAGGATGATGATAGGCTGACTGGAGATGTGGTGGTTGGAAATAGGATAGAAAAAAGAATGGATGCCTCAATGGAGGAGAAGGTGAATCGCTTTTGTATGTTGCACCATGCCTCTATGGAGACGTGGCTCGCCAAGTACCAGATCGCTAGGCAAGATTGAGAGGAAATACGAGCTGAATTCCAACGTAGTATGCATCATCGACCGAGTCGATATTCCAAGGGCATGGAGGTGATGCCACGATTCATGTCAACGCAATGGTTGCATGGAGCTTTGACCGTAGCGTCTCGCGAAGGGATAGAGGTCTCAATGGAGGAGTGGGAATTCTCGAGGGGATGTAGTCTAAAGGTGATGAGGTGTTTAGGATTTGTCATATCTAAATTTTATATGCGACATCTAATTTGAGTGTTTCAATGTACAATACAAAATATATAGTGCAGCACAGTCATGCGGACGGCATTTTCGCGTGGAGCATATTGACAAAATGCGCTCCACAATGGAATGTGGTATCATGGCAAGGTTTGAGCAAGAGAGCCGGTGACAAGCAATGGATCCAAACATGGTTGTAGATGAGATGGAGTATTTTGGGAACTTGCAAAGTATTATTACGGTGGATTACCGTAGCTTCTCCATGATACTATTTGATGTGCAGTGGTTCAAAGTGGTACTTGGAGGAGCTAGAGCAACAGTTCGACGAGGTCCATCTGGATTTCTCGAAATAGGTTTTGGAAAAAAATGGACGGATTTGCGCGACACCTTTGTGTTGCCGGCCCATTGTGAACAGGTGCATGGACTCATTTGTTTGTTAATTGTATTACGACATGGTACATGTCACAATGGTTTAAACTCTCTTGTACGTGTTTTTGAATAGGTAATATTCTATCCAAACCCCCGACAACCTCGATGGTGGTATGTTATACCTTCAACTCCCCGAAGTGCGAGAGTATATGATCAAAGCGATGTTCCAAGCATAGATGAAGACAATATGCAAATAGAGGGGTCGATATTGCAAGGGGTGGAGGCCACCAAAAGCTTGGAGCCAGCATTGACTAATAATGATGGAAATACAGGAGTCCTTGAGAATGAGGTGGAGGTGACATGTCTATCGACCTTCTAGTGTATGCGGAGTTGTGTCAGGAGATTGACATGGGACCATAGGATACTTCATACTTGGAGCATCCACTTACTCAATTCATTGACCAATCTCTTATAAGGGTATATAAGATATACATTTTAAGTAAGATTTTTTTAAAGGATTTATATTAGTGTGCTTTATATGATTTAAATTGATTATTCTAACATCATTTTTTGTCTGCATAGGTGACATTTTCAGGATGAGTCGAGGGATGAGCGATGAGGAGTTACAGGATATCTTTACACACATGTCTCCAGATCAGATCGCAAGATTCAGAGATATGGCAGACCAGGAGCTACCTTTGTCTTCGTCAAGGCGCTCTGTTAGATCTACTTCAGCATGATCGAATGCTTCAGCTTCGAGCAGATGAGCTCGATGCTCCAGACTTGGGCTAGAGGGAGGGAGTGCTTCAGGGTCAGGGGGATGGTGCAGAGATACGGAGACAGTGAGCCCGCGGTCGACAAGGGATACAAGTGCGACTCCTTGCTCTCGTGGCGATTCCAGGGAGCATGGCTTATGTAACGTGTCCACTTGTTCCCTTTCAGGACACATCTTAGTAGTCCATCGAAAAGAGAGTCTGGAAAGCTCCGCTCGGCACTCCCATGGAATGTTATAGGGTTTGCAATCTAGGACTTCCCATGTCTGCCACGTAGCGGAAGTATTCCGGCCATTCCCACTTAGGACCAACTTGAATCACGGTTTCCCCTAATTCCCCTAATGGTCACTTTCCTAAACGGTAGCTAGCGTCGAACCCCAAGCAAACTACTTTAAGCAGAAACGTCAGGGACGAAGCGGATTCATGCTGCACTTGGTTCAAGGAGAATGGAAAACGAGAGGGATGCAAGGCTCAACCTCTCTGCCCATAAGGCATAATCCCATTCCATTCCCCTAAAACAGCATAAATCAAGATTCTAGTAACCTAAACCCTAGGTTTGCTATTTATTTCCTTTGAGAAGAGCTTCTTGCTTGCCCAATTCGATTGAGAAAAGTTCCCGACCAATTGGGACCACCCATTCGTAGGACGGACCCATGGCCACATCCACCGCACTTTCCTCAGGGTTGCTTTAGTTGTCTAATTACCTACCACATTTAGTTGGAAATGCATCAAACAACTTTCTTAATTAGATAGTTAGACACTAGTTCTTTCACGTAATCTTATACCTTGACATAGAAAAACAATCTCAAACAAGTTTCTTTCAACAAGTTATCTTATTTATCTTTGGAATACATCCATAAAGTCCAACCCATAGGCTAATCCATAATCCGCCCAAAGGCTATCTATAATCTGCTCGAAGGCTATCCAGCAATCCATAGGGATTACTAATCCAAGATTCCGCCCGTAGACTAGTATGCGGGCCTCGAGATCCAATCTCGAGTCACATTGGCCTCTTGTGCAGGGCCCGGAAGGCAAGGGATTTACGGCCAGAGCCCTCCCTGGCACCCAAGCGTCCTCTTGCTTCAAGTAGCGCTCATCAACAGAGAGACCTCACGTGGTGGATTTAGGCCATGTTCCCGGTGCAACTAACAACCCCCTTGGTTAGGGTCAAGCAAATAATCGAGGATAACTGAAACTACCTCTCCCTTCAGGTCTTCAACCTAAAGCATTAAATATCTTTTCATCCTTTAGTTCCTTGAGCAAACAATGCAAACAGTGCTCCTAAACTGTTACAAGCACAATCAAATCCAGTGGTTGGTTATTTGGCCAACTGCTAACGAGTGAATCCTTCTTTGTGAATGCATCCAGCATTTGATCTGGGATCAATTGCGACTTGGCAAGTTCCCCCAAGAGTTTGTTTTTTCACCCTTTTGTCCTTGGGTTAGGGCCATATCCTATTAACCCAACTTAACCAATACCTTAGGTTTCATAAATTCACAGTAAATCCTGGTGACCATGTCGCTCTGACTTGATTGATCCTTTGCTTCCAAGAAAAATACCTAACTTTTCTTAACTTGGCAATTTTCCCCAAGAAAGGTGATGTAACAAGATGATTACTCATCCTCTTGCAAGTTAAACTTGTGCAAGAACCTGCCAACCTCATTCCAAGGAATGACAAAATTCTCTTGTGATCAAACCACAAGACCATGCGACGTTGCAACTTGTTGCACAAGTGTCGCATCTATTCCAAGGGATCATTTCACCCATTGAACAACGTTTTCTGGTCAAGGAATTATGATTAGACAAGAAGCAGGGTTTAAGGTGTCTTCTTACCCAACCCAATCCTAATTGCACTAGGCCGAAAACGTTCAGTCCAAGAGATTCCAACTCAATCCGAGTTTTTAGTATTTGAACGACTGATCCTTAGGGTAGAAACCCTAGATCGTTACTTGCATGAGGGTCCAATTGACCCAACATTCCATGAATGTGGGTAGGACCTTTGGTTTAAGGATTTTGACAAGTCATGGTGAATCTGGTTATAGTTTAGGCACAGATTAGTCACATGATTTGATTCAGTTAAAACCGTGACTAGTTAACGCCTCTACAGTAAACCGTGACTAAATTTGATGGTCTTTAAGAATTTCTGAAGAAACAATGGCGGATTCATGGTCATTTTGGTGATACATGGTCAATTTTGGGCCATTTTGAAGGATCATGGACTTAACTGAAGCCTAAACAGGATTTGGAGAGGTTAAACCGTGGTTACTTTTTGGAACAAGCTTCTCTTCACAACAAGTGGGAAACTAGGCCGAATCCTTAACGTGCTAAACCGTAGTTAGCACTTGGGTTATTTATTGTATCGACTGAACCATGCCTATACGAATCCCTTGCGAGTTAGGTGATTTAGAAAATTTGATCTAATTGTCTTGCGACAAGGACGAGCCACTCCTCGAGATGATAACTTGATCTAAAGGAGAAAACTAGTTGCAACATGTCACAATACATGTAAACACGTGATTCATTGCTTCTACGTACCACTAGATTCGCAATAACCCTATCCTTTCTTGTTAAAATCAAAACACAAGATAATGTGCAGAATAACTTTCATAGAACCTACTAGGACTTATATTCAAGAACCCTACCTACAACTCTTTTTCTAAGCTTTAGAATTTCATGCTTTAATAAACCATGCAATCTTCCCCTAAATGCAACTCTTGATGAGTGAATTTTATGCATGACGAATGAGCAAATGCAACCTTTTCCTAACTACAACATAGTTAAATGAAGTTCATGCTAATTAAATCTAGAGTTAACCTATTCCATTTTACAAGCACATGCCACATGCAAGTTCATAGAATCATTTTCGTGCTCTGCTATTTCCTACGGGTGTTAATGACTTTCCCTAATGAATCATTACAATGAAGATATTGCCTGAAAATGTGACATACGCTTAATCTTTCCAAGTCTACTCAAAGGTGCACTTAATAATTTCAACCTTATAATGATAGGAAATAGGTGTTCTAGGCTCGCCACTTTGAAATGCATGAAAAGGCAACTCACTGATAAGGTTGTAAGATGCATAGACAATTTGGGTTCATCACATTGAAAATACCAATGACCCAATTGCATGTCATGAATTAATTCTAGTAATTGTTCAAATAGTCAATTTTTTTCCAATTGCATTTAACTAGGTTAGGTGAATTTGAACATGCATAGGTGCTTCCTAATCCATGAAGTTATCATGCTTAATGCATTATTTTTGCATGGAATCAAAATAGTAAAAACCTGGGTTTGTGGGATCGGGGAGATGTCCATGTGAATGTTAGGAGAAGAATCTCCCACAGGTGCGCCTTGTGATTTCTTGGGGGCCATCGTAGGCGTGATTACGGACTTCCGATTTTCCTTTATCCTTACACGATCGGTGAACTTCCTCAGCCTTGGTAAGCAGCCTCAAGATCTTGCTCTTCTCCTTCGTACGCAGGAGATACCTTCACCAAAATGCGGATATTAGAAAATACCGGGGCTTGTGAGATTTGGACTTATGGGAGGGCTTGTGGGAATGGGGCTTCTACGAGGAAGCTCGTGAAAATGGAGCTTTTCAAAAAAGCTCATGGGAATGGGGCTTCTACGAAAAAGGGTTGTGGAAATGAGCTCTATGGGTTGGGTTTTCAAACCCGAGAAGGGTGCGTAGGAACAAGGCCCAAAGCCTTATCCTCTAAAAGCTTCTTAGAGAATCTTCTAAGAAGCTTCTGATTGCCCAGGACCACGTGGAAGACCCCAATGGTTAGGAAAAAAGATTGATGGGGGAAAACGGCAGCGAATGATGGCGCTGCTGGTGAGGAACAAGGCGGCAATCGGTGTTGGGCGCAGCATGGCGGCGGCTAAGGCGGCTACAGCACGACAGCGGTAGTCCTCCTCCTCTCTCCACATCACGACATCAACAGTAGCGCTTCCTTTCTCTCTCCACGCAGCCTTCCCCTATTTCCCAATCCTCCACTAAGGGGGGTTCTTATATAGGTTTAAGGGGGGGGGGGGGGGGGGGGGGGGGAGAGAAGCTCCATCACATGGGCTGTGCATGGTTTTCCCCCCCCTCATGCAACACACACCTCTCACCTAGCCCATCCCTCCCTACCTCCCTCTCCTCCAGTCGCCATGCATCGGCTGGGGGAAAGAGATAATAACAAAAAAATTTGCATTATTATTATCCATTGTGCCCCTTCCAAGAGGGTGTTTCCCCGCGGTTGTGCAGACTAGAACCCCCAGCCTCGATTTTCCAATGCAGAGGTCTCGTCTTTGTTCATGTGGGTTACGGATTATACTGCCAGCAATTACAATGCGGAAGATAACCTTGGAAAAGTTTTACGCGGCATGCGGGGAGTCAGGTTTAATAATATTTTCGAGAGGAAATTGGTGTGTCTGCTGGGAGCCGCCTATAAGTGGTGGTTTTCAAATCTAGGGTTTCTAGGGACCAAAAGAAAGTTGGCTTATGTCCTCTGACAAGGACCGTCAAGCCAAAATCCAAAAAGCAGAACGTGCTGAGAGGGCTAGACGGCGGTTAGAGATTGTAAGTCGTTATTCTCCTCAAAGGAGTAGCCCGGTACGTATAAGAGGCAATGGTCTTAGTAACTCAACTGCTCCAAATAGTCTCTTAGGTGCAAGAAGAAGGGTAAGTTCTTCCTCTCCTCCACCAAGTCTACTCCTAATGGAAGAGGGAGCATGGTTATGAGTCGACGATCGAGGCTATGAGTTGAGTGCATCTAATGTCCTTGGAAAAGTTAAGGATATGATGAAGCATTATACCGATATGATTTTCGAAAAATATTGACAAATAGCTGTCGATGTTAATTTCTTGAAGAAGCAACAAAATCTGATAGAGAGTCGACGCCCTGAAGAGGGTGGACCCTCAAGATTCAGTTGTATAAGATTAGTTCTCTCCAACAAGGGAGTAAACAACCAGGTCCAGTGAATCATAGAGCGCAAGGAAATAACTTGCAACAGAATGATGCACCAAGACAAATATTGCAGAGGGGAAAAACAACTATAGAAGAGTTGCCACAAGGCAACGGAGTCAGCCTTATTGAGGCTGTACAAGTCAATGATGCTGAAACCTCTAACTTAAGAGCAGTGACAAGAGGCCAAAAGGCTAAAGAGGTTGATAAAGATAATGAAAAGCCGGTTGAGGGAAACCCTAAACAAGGGGACGCAAGTCCAGAGTCCTAGCATGGAAGGTGGACCTTTAAGGCCCGTTGAAAGTCGATCCTAAGAAGGATGAGGAAGTGCCAAGAAAGAAGGCAAGAGCCAAGAAAGAAGCACCAAAACTAGTCCAAAGACCAAAAGAGAGGATGGTGTGACGAGAAAAGAGAGCTTTGGCAACTCCCTGAGAACCTAAAGATTCATAATGTATTCCATATCAGCCTACTGAAGAAGTATGTACCTAATCCTAGCCATGTACTTGATGACCAACAAGTTGTTATGCCTAGCCAAGGAGTCATTGAGCTACAACGTGACAGGATCTTAGATGTTAGGAAGAAACAATTGAGTTTTAGAACCTTGAGAGAATGCCTCGTCCAATGGAAAGATTATCCCGAGGACAATGCCACTTGGATGGATGAAAGCACTCTTAACTAACAACACCTCCAGTTCTTCTCGAGATGAGGACATCTCAATTCCTCCAAGGGGGAGAGAATGTAATATTTCTAGTGGGACCTGAAATGGGCCGGCACTGGCTATAGCACTAGCCGGACCTCATGCTCATGACACATAAACACCCTCACGGCCTCGCGAACCAGGAGTGTCAATCTAATACTAAAGGACAAGCTGCCCTAAAGCTTAATTCATGTGTTTATAGTTTATAGTCCAATATTTCCCTTAAACTCCTCAGAGGGAGAACCCATACTTATTGGCAATGCCACGATCACACACATATGGAGGCACTCCATCGACTAATAGTCGGAGCCCCACTGCAGCTCTCCTACATCGCAAGGATTGGCCCCTTGATGCGTTGCTAGACATATAACACATACGAGCACAAACTCCTCTCTTTTATATTTCTTGTATTTCCAGAAGATATACCATGCTTCCTCACTTAACAGTCCCTTAGGAAACCGACCCTCTACCCTACGGCAAGGGATAACCTCACACTCTCAATCGTGGGTCAAAGTCCTAAGAAACCAATTGCTATGCAGTCCAGGAGATTTTTCCTTTGATACCGTGAACCATGCATAGTACATAATGTGAATGGTTTAGTGCACAAACATAAGAAAATCAGCATTGTGAATCGTGCAAAACCAATCTTTTCATGATTTCCATACTAACGTTTATGTATTGAAATGAAGGAAGACACCAAGCCTTACGCTCATGCTACCTTTTCCTTTATTTTAAAACAACGGCCTAAAGGCATGATGCAACACATAAATCAGATTTAAGATTGTATTTGGACGCTCAAACTCCCCTCTCACCCTACTGTTTAATGTTTTGCATTCGTTGATAGGTGTAAGAGTCATTTTATGTGTATTTCTTTATAGAAAAATAGCTAAATACGGACAAAAACATAGAAATGATGGTAAACCGAGGCTAACCTCGTGCTCTACCTTCATTATACATTGCATAAACATAGATATAATTTTCCCTAAATTTCCTCAGTCCTTTTTCTAAATTTTCCTAATTTTAAGTCCATTTTTTCTATTTTTGGGCAATTTTCCCTATTTTTCTTTAATAAATAATGACTGAAAAAGAAAGTTGATTGTGGGCTATGGCCCTTAGATTCTTTGACAGCAAAAACTTAGATTTAGTTGGTATGACATATCATATTTCTCATTTATATAGCAAAACTCCTAATTTTACCCTTTAAACGTGTGTTTTTCATATATTTTGACATTAATTCTGGCCATGTGGCCTTATACTTTCTGATTTTCAGGTTGCAAACAGTTGTAACTCATGGAAAACAATATCATAATGAACTTTCATCCCATATGAACAAGGTTTCATAAAGCAAATAGCATAAAAAGATCATTTTTCTTTGTAAAAATAGCATTATCGCTTATTTTCAGGTCTCGGTTTCTTGGTCTTGATTACAGGACTGATTTCCAGCATGCATTTAATGCTTAGAATATTCAAGAATAGCACTCTTCAGGTCTTCATCCACTCGGAAGCAATCCGGTCTCATCCGGGCAAGCTTTCCTCCACCATTCTTCATTGTCTTCTTCCACACAAGAACAACCCCTTAGGGTAGAGAGAGGGAGGAGAGAAAAAGACTAAAATCAGAAATCTTCATCCAGGCCATCATTGCGCGAGCGAGAGGCAGCGATATGATAAAAGGTCATGTATTGGTTGTCTACAGTAGTTGACAATAATATGCTGGGACACATTAGAAATGTAGAGAATTCATATACATTGAAGAAAGGGAATATGTCTATCAATGAGTATGCACTGAAGGTAAGGAGCATTGCAGATGCCTTGGCAGTGATTGATGTAATGCCCGATGATGATGATTTGATGTTGTCTACCTTGGGTGGACTTAACAATGAAAAGGCTTGGAAGTCTTTTGTAATTATCGTATATGTTAGAAAGCCATTTCTAGATTTCGATGAGTTGGTCTCCCTTATGATCACTGAAGAGATCAAGATGCAGAGTGAGACATCTGAAAAAAGTGGTGAACAGGTCCAAGCTTTCTACTCTGATTCAGGAAGGGGACATGGCAGGTTCTCTTCAAGAGGCCGTGGTATAGGATGTGGTAGTGACAACTAGCAAAATAGATTGAATCAGCAATTGGACAATATGCAGGTTTCAGGAGGTCGTGATAACTTTAGAGGCAGGGGGAGCTTTAGAGGAAGAGGTGGATGGCAGAACAGAGGTTCTGACAACTCTGATATTGTGTGCCACTACTGTGGCAGAATAGGTCATATCGCAGCCCAATGTTATGCTAAGAAAGATGATATCTGTAGTGGTAAGTTGTAGCAAGGAAATTATGTATCGTCTTCACGACAGAATGAAGATAAAAATGAACGTCTGTTTGTTATGCAGCATATGCTGAATGGTGTGACAGGAAAGGAAACACATGATGATGTTTGGTATGTTGATTCAGGTGCATCCAATCATATGACCAGCCATGCAGAATGGTTTGGAGAGATGCAAGATTTGCAAAATACAGGTTATGTACAGACGGGTGATGATTCATGCCACCCAATTTCACACATTGGAAAAGTTTCCTTGTCCTTGCATGATGGTAAGACAAAGAGTCTTTCAGATGTATTACATGTGCCATCTATTACAAAGAACTTGGTGTCAGTCAGTCAGATGGTAGAGCAAGGGCTGCAAGTCAGATTTTATGCAAAGGGCTGCTTTGTAGAAGACTTCAATGACAAGTGCAGATTAGTTGCAAAGGGAAGTAGAGTTGGACGTATGTTTACTCTGGATGCTGGAATTCCTACTATAAATGCTGCTATGTATGCTAAAGGAAAAGGTGTTGTTGCAGATATTGAAATTTGGCACAAACGCATTGGACATGCAAATGTACAAAGACTGAAATTAATGCAGTCCAAAGGGTTGGTTACAGGTTTGCCTACATTTAGAGTTGCATAATTTCATAAGGTATGCAAAGCTTGTTAGTTTGTTAAGCAGGCAAGACAACCCTTTTCACATGACAGAGATGTAAGCAGAAATATCCTTGATGTTGTGCATACAGACATTTGAGGGCCTACACAAAATGTATCTCTTGGAGGCAGTTCATACTTTGTCACATTCATTGATGATTGTTCTAGAAAGTTGTGGGTATATTTTTTGAAGGAAAAGAGTGAAGCGTTTGAGCACTTTAGAACTTTCAAGGCTGCAGTTGAAACAGAAACAGACTTGAAAGTAAAGTGGTTGAGGTCAAATGGAGGGGGAGAGTACTTGTCGAATGAGTTTAGTGATTTTCTAAGGTCTCATGGGATAAAGAGACAATTCACATGCAGGTATATCCCACAGTAAAATGGTGTTGCAAAAAGGAAAACAGGCATATTGCAGAAGTTGCACGCGCCTTGATGGCTGAAAAGAATATGCCTAAGCATTTTTGGTCTGAGGCTGTTCATACTGTTATTTATATTATGAACAGAACTCCCACAGCTACAGTTCATGGGATGACTCCTGACGAATGTTTTACTGGCAAGAAGCCTGATGTATTGCACTTTAAGGTATTTGGCTGTGTTGCATACGTTCATGTGCCAGATGAGCTACGAAAGA
Source organism: Lygodium microphyllum (assembly GCF_053477565.2). Taxonomy (NCBI): domain Eukaryota; kingdom Viridiplantae; phylum Streptophyta; class Polypodiopsida; order Schizaeales; family Lygodiaceae; genus Lygodium; species Lygodium microphyllum. The sequence goes on from NC_141144.1 coordinate 102,198,828, forward strand.
AGCTTGATCCAAAGGCAGAAAAATGTATCTTTATTGGATACTCTTTAGAGCAGAAAGGGTATCATTGTTATAACCTTGTCACATGTAAGTTCAGAGTGAGCAGGGATGTCATCTTTGATGAAATGAGCAGTTAGTATGCATCTAGTGGTGATGCATTGGATGATGATCATGATCATGACACTCATATGCAAGCTGAAAAGCAAGAATCACTGACTCTTAGTGAACCAGAGACATCATCTGGTAGTCCTTGGTCTGGGAGACTAAGGAGTACCTCTACATCTTTAGGTGCATCTAGTAGCACTACAGGTAAAGACAAAGGAAAGAATAAAGTGTCAAACGACATTGATGCAGTTCTTGATGGAGACTCCAGTGGCTCAGAGAGCTTGGATGATGAGCTTAGCATTCCTTCAGTGAGGACACCAGGTGTACAGAGAGCTCATAATAATGTAAAGGCTCCATTGAGTGATCCGGTGGTATGCAGATCGAGAAAGATCAAATACCCTGTTAAAAGATTTGGTTTTGAAGGTTATGTAGCTCACCATTATGCTTATATGGTGAAACTAGTTGAGGATGTTGAGCCCACATGTTTTGAGGAGGCTGTTGGTCATGCTCATTGGAATGCAGCAATGGATGAGGAGATGGCTGCATTAGAGGCCAATAAGACTTGGGATCTAGTATCATTGCCGAAGGGCAAGAAAGCTATTGGATGTAAGTGGGTTTATAAGATTAAGCACAATGCAGATGGTTCTATTAGTAGGTACAAAGCTAGGTTGATTGCAAAAGGCTATGCCCAGACATATGGCATAGATTATGATGAAACCTTTAGTCCAGTTGCTAGGATGGCAACTATCAGATGTGTGATTGCTTTGGCAGTAGCCAAAGGTTGGAGGTTGCAGCAAATGGATGTGAAGAATGCCTTCTTGAATGGTGATGTGCAGGAAGAAGTGTATATGGATCAGCCAGCAGGTTATGAAGATTTAGAGCATCCCACGTATGTGTGCAGGTTGAAGAAGGTGCTCTATGGACTCAAGCAAGCACCTAGAGCATGGTTTGAAAAGATCAGAGAGTATCTTCTCAATATTGGCTTTTATGTTTCTGATATTGATCACTCACTTTATGTGAGAAAGGGAGATGCAGGTTTGGTCATCATAGTCATCTATGTGGATGACTTGATTACTACAGGTGATAGTGATAGTGGGATTGCTGAAGTCAATGACTTTTTGAAGAAGAACTTTGAGATGAAGGATTTAGATGAGCTAAGGTACTTCCTTGGCATTGAGGTGATCAGATGTGATGATGGTATATGGCTGTTTCAAAGATAGTATGGCTTGGATATGTTGTCCAAGTATGGTATGACAGTATGCAAACCACTTTCAGTCCCGTTGGAGCAGAATGTAAAGTTGAGTGCTGATGTTGGAGATGAGATAGAAGACCCTACTATGTTCAGGAGGATAGTGGGGAGTTTGATCTACATGACCATTACAAGGCCAGACTTAAGCTACGTTGTTGGTCTTGTGAGTCAATTGATGCAAGTACCTAGAAAGCCACATTTCGATGCAGTCAGACACATATTGAGATATGTGAAGTCCACATTACATTATGGAATTTTCTACGAGACAAGTACAGATGTACAGGTGTTTGGATACACAGATGCAGATTGGGCTGGTAGTATGTCTGATAGAAGATCTACCAGCGGATACATGTTCTCCCTTGGTAGTGCAGTAGTTGCTTGGAGCAGCAAAAAGCAATCTACAGTTGCTTTGTCGAGTACAGAGGCTGAGTATAGAGGTTCTGATGTTGTAGCATGTGAGGTAGTATGGCTACAAAAGTTAATGGCTGATTTGGATGTGCAGGTGGAAGGTCAAGTTGTCATTTATTTTGACAACATGAGCAGTATACAGTTGGCAGTCTATAAGCATTGGGTCCTAGGCATTTGAGGATCTTGTAGGGTCCACAATACCTTGGACTTAGCTTCTTGCAATCTCCTAAGGATAGGGAACTCTTCTGTGGGCATACACGAATGAAGACCATGTCTCCTTCATCGAAGGTTCTATCTTGACATTTCAAATCTGTGTATGCCTTCTGTCTATCCTTGGCGGCTTGGATGTCTTGTCTTATTGACTTCATTTGGTCATCCATATCTTCCAAGCATTTGCCTTGAAGCTTCAACCCTTAGGGTTGGATCCAAGAAGTTTAAAGGACTTCGACAATCATGCCCATACAATGCTTGAAAAGGGGACATCTAAATACTTAGTTGGTAAGAAGCATTGCATGCAAACTTAACCAGTGGCAAGTATTGAATCCACCTTTTTGGTTCACGGCAGCAGTGTGCCCTTAGCATATCCTCAATGACTCGGATGACTCGCTCCGTTTGACCATCGATTTGGGGGTGGTAAGCTGTACTAAAATAGAGTTGAGTCCCAATGGCTTCAAAGATAGCTCTCTAGAAGTGTAATGTGAAGAAAGAATCACAATCACTAATGATTCTTCTAGGCAACCCATGTAGCTTGAATATCTCCTTGATGAACAACCTTGCAATGTCTGAGGCTTTATAGTTTGTCTTAACAGGGATAAGGTGTGCAACCTTAGTAAGCATATCAACCACAACCATAATGGAGTTGTATCCTCCCTGAACTTGGGGTAGGCCAACAACAAAGTCCATACTGATGAATTCCCATTTCATTTGGGGAATATCAAGTGGTTGCAACTTTCCTGGCATTTTAATATGTTTGGCTTTAATATGTTGACAAGACAAACCCTCAGTGACATATTTGAGAACTTCACCTTTAAGCCTCACCCAATAGTAGCTCTTCTTGATTGCATTGAGGGTCTTAGCATAGCCAGGATGTCCTAAGAAAGGGGAATCATGAGCTTCCCAAAGTATCTTCTGCTTGAGCAACTGGCTTGCTGGTATACATAATCTTGTTCTATAGTAGATAAGTCCACTATTGATAGAGAATTCATGATGCTTAGCTTATAGCTTTTGGTCCTGATCCTTGATAGGGATCTCCCTTAGCATCTTTTGATAGGTTGGATCATGGCATGCTTCTTCTCTAGCTAGCTCAAGTATTGGATTGTTTTGGCATGAAAACCTTTATGGCTAGAGATCTAGTTGTTGATGGATTTTGCAAGATTAGAGAATTAAGGAATGCCTTGCGACTGAGTGCATCGGTAACTACATTCTCCTTTCCGGGCCGATATTTGATTTCAAAGTCATACTCCTATAGCACTTCAATCCACCAACGTTGCTTCATGTTGAGTTCATTCTAGGTAAAGATCCACTTGAGACTTTTATGATCTGTCACTAGGGTAAACTTGTTACCCAACAAGTAGTGTCTCCAAAGCTTAAGAGCATGGATGACAGCTAACAGCTCTAGGTCATGGGTAGCATAATTCTTATCATGGCTCTTCAGTTTCCTTGAAGAGTATGCTACAAGATGACCTTCTTACATAAGCACACATCCTAAGGCAAGCGTGCTAGCATTAGTTACTACTTCAAACTCCTTACTGAGGTCCGAAAGTTTCAGGATAGGTGCTGATACCAAACTTTGCTTTAATCTATCAAAGCTAGATTGTTTGGCAATTGACCATGCAATCGATGTTTGCTTATTCAATAAATCCATTAGAGGTGCTGCAATCAAAGCATAGTCTTTGATAAAGACCCTTTACCATCATGTGTTGAGTGTTGAAATGACTTGTTTTTTGGCTGATTTTTGTTGTTTTTGAGAGCTGAATGGTTGATTTTAAGGGATGATTGATTGATTTGGAAGTGGTTTGAGAGTGTTTTGGATGATATTGATTGTGTTTTGGAAGTTCATGATGTTTGTTGATGGTTCTGTGATGTTCTGATAGGTTTTGATAGGTTCTATATACCTTCTGTTTTGTTCTGTTTTGCTCTGTTTTGGTCTGTTTTGTTTTGATTGTCTTCTGTAAGGAGGGATGGAGTATTGATTGATGAAGATTGAGATCTTGTGAAAGCTTATTGAATGGTTTGTGAGAGTTTGGAATGGTTTGAGAGTGAGTTATGTGGTTTTGATGACCTTCTGCCACCTTCTGTAGGTCTTCTGTAGAGCTTCTGCTTCTGTTCTGTTTCTGTTCTGTTCTGTACTTTAGCTGTTCTGGTACTATTCTGTAGACTGTTCTGTATGCTTCTGTAAGTGTTCTGTGGAATGTATGTGTGACTTTTGGGAAAGTTTTCTAGCCTTGGAAAGAGGTGAATACAAGTGCAAAAGAGCTGAAAGAAGTGGAAGAAGTAGCTGCTGAAGACTCAAGTGAAGACTAGAGTGAAGTGACAGTAGAGAGCTATGAAGAGACACTGTAGTGGCTCTGGTGACCTTTCATATCAGACATACCTCTTAGGAGGGGTATCCACGACCTAAGAAGGATTATTGAGAGTAATTTTGAGAGATTGTAGTGAGGATATGATGTATTATTGATAGAGTGAGAGAGAGAGAGTCAGAGATAGCCAATTCTACTGAAACAAAGTGATTGTATATGAGAGATTGAGAGAGAAGACTATGAAGATATTGAAGATGAATACTATGTGATGTATTTCCATTCAAAGATGGTGTATTCCTTTGCTTTCTTTATTCTATTGATGGATTTTGTGAAGATATTGAAGAATATGGTTGATTCTATTAAAACCGTGGGAGATCTACATGATGCTGTATGAAGATTTGTTGTGCCTGGTGTTCTTTTCTTCATTGTGACAATATGAAACATGATAAACAAGCTTGTTGATGTTACAAGATAGATTTTCTTGCAAGAGAATTCCTTTTTTCTTGGTGTTCCTCTCGGGGCTCCATGTTTTTGGTGCGCAGCCGGGGAAACTTGCCAACAACAAGCACCAGAAGAGGCTGAAAATGAAGGAAATGGCATTGCCAAGAAGAGAAGAATTCAATGGATGTTTGTAAAGTTCCTTCTTCCACTGAAGAGTTGGAATTCCTCATAATTAAAGCCACTTTCCATAAGAAGTTCATCCCACAATGGCGGAAACATATCACCATCATGATGCATGCTCTATGTGGTGGACAGTTTCCTCTTCCTGTTGAAGCAGCAGAAACTTGCATCTTGGTGGCAAACTGTTTGGGAACAAACTGAAGAGCAGAAACAGAGAGAATGAACATCCATGGAAGATTTGGCATTCATTGAGAAGTTTCCAGACAACATCAAGTGGGAGATTGTGAAGAAGCTTCAGGAGTCTTGGTCTGTAGAGGTTCACAGGGACAAGAAGGAAAAGAGTTGGAATTTGTTCGTGGATGCTCAACAGCAAGATACATGGGATGCTTGGTGTACTGATAATCTTCTGTTTGTTCAATTAGCAACCCACTGGAATTTGGTAGACAGAGTGTTTTTCACAACATACACTATTGAAACCATCAGAAGCTGGCATTACTATGATGATGGCACCACCACAATGCTCAGACGTATGCATTTTGACACCTTCAGAACCGAATACCTTCCTCTGCGTAGTGGCATGAAAGCAGAATTCAGGGACGTTGAGAGGAAAGAAGTAGAAGAAATGTTGGCAAGAGAGTCCTCCAGAGACTGAAGCCTTCTGTTAACCCTCTGTGGAGCACTAACAACATAGTGGAGTCAACCCCCTGATGAATGACGCAATAAAAAGGCAAGCGTTGAAACGAGTCCAGAGGTACGTGAGAAGAGAGAAAGTAAGAATCAGAGCCGAGAGCGAGCTCGCAGCAGAAGCCGCCTTGGACGCCCTTGCGGAACTCTTTACAGAAGTCCCAATGGCACATCAAGCCCTTCCTCCTCCTGCTGGAGGTCCACTTCCAAGCCAGATCCGTCCTGGAAATATTGATGACAGACCAGCGAATGTAGTCCCATTGCCAGTTTTTAAGGGAGAGTACAATGAAGACCCCGATCTTCATGTAGCAGAGTTTATGGTAGCGTGTGTGGCTAACAATGCCAGAACCCCTGAGCATTGGTTAGCGATATTCCCCGCCACTTTCAAGGGCGCGGCGTTTCAGTGGTATGAGAGACAAGCAGCAGGAACTTTTGGCACATGGGACGACCTGAAGTTGGCCTTCCTCACTAAATTCAGGCGTGAAGGTTTTGAAGAGCGGATGAGAGAGGAATTTATGAATCTAAGTCAGTCCTCTGGAGAAAGAGTAGAAGCCTATGTCTCACGAATGGAATCCATCCTGAAGAGATGGACTAACCATAATCTAGACGATGGCATTCAGAAGGGAGTGTTTCTCAGAGGATTACAACCAGAAGTCCGTAAGTTTGTGGAGCTGCAAAGACCAGCCACACTACAAGCTGCAACAGAAGGTGCAAGACTGTACGATGAAGTGGAAGCTAGATTAGCAATGAATACAGGAAGAGGAGTCCTACCTCCTCTGGTGCCAGGAATGATGTACCCACCAAATGCAGTCCCAGGGACTGTTCCCTATCCCTACCAACAGATGTCCCCGGTATCACAGTGCAGTGCACCAAATCCACAGTGGCCACAATCCATGCCTCAAATGATGGCTCAACCACAACAACAATGGTCCCAACCAATTTCCTCAATGACAAATCAGCAGCAACAGTGGAATCCTACCAACTGGAGCCAACAGCCAACAGTTCAAACAGGAGCACTGAATCAGAACCAGAACAGAGACCCCTCTGTACCAGCCCAACCCGTTTATGCAGTGATTACAGAGACTCCTCAAAACCCTCCTGCCAGTACGTCAGGAGGAGAAAGCTTGAAGGATTACTTATCCAACTCAGTTGCAAACATAAAAAAGGAGTTGATGGATGTGATTACAGAGCAGCTACAGACGTTGAAAGTGAATACCGCGAGCATATCCAACGTTGCAGGAGCAAGAAGAGATGTGATGCGGTCAAATACTTGGTGTGGTAAGTGTCATCAAGCAGGCCATTTAGCCACTGAATGTATACGCAAACCAACCATTCCTGGAGCCTTCTGTTCCTACTGTTTGCGGAAGAATCATACAGAGGACATTTGCTCTCTGAAGGAGATGCATGATAGGAGAAGGAAGGAAGAAGACGCAAGATTTAACTTGCTGGAATCCAAAATGACAACACAAGATATTGGACCCAAGCCTAGAGAGTTTGGTCCTAATTTCGGACCCAGAAGATTTCCCTCCCAAAGTTATAGAGGAAGACAGTCTGGCGGTGGTCAGAGATCAGAAGTGGAATGTTACAGATGCGGAGAAAAGGGACACATTTCACCAAATTGTCCAAATCCTCGAAGGTCAGTGGATTACAAGCCCTTATGCAGTCGATGCAAAGGAGAAGGCCACACTGCAAAAGACTGTCCAAGCCCAGCCCCAGTGAAAAACAGTGCTACTGATAGTCCGTCCAAGGCCCAAGAGCCTACCTCCAATTTAGTGGAATTGGAAGTTGCTGCCATCATGCGTGCAAAGCAGAAGGAACCATCTATCCAGAAAGAAAATAACCCTCCAGCCAGAACAGTGAAGTTCAATCTTCCACCAGAAGAACAGAACAGAACAGAGCCTAACAGTGCCGTACAGAGCACTACAGTGCCACAGAGAGTTACAGAGACAGTTACAGAGACAGGACCAGAGGTCCAGGAGACCGAAGAGGAGGAAGTGCCACAAGTGGCAGAAGAAGTTCCTGTAATTCCTCTATTGGAAGAAAGAGGGAAAATGAAAATGGGTGTTGCCCCATTCCCTAACCGGTTAGAGAAGCCAGTGGATCCTATTAAGGAATACGATCTGGTCAGAGATCTAGATACCTTTAAACCAAACCTTACATTCCGACAATTATTGATGTTGTCTCCCAGTTGCCGGAAAAGATTCAAAAGTATACTGACAAGAAGACGTGGTTTAAGGATTGCTCCCTCAACAGCAACAAAATCCAATAAGGCTCCAGAGCCTGTAAAAGAAGTGGATGTGGCTAATGCTTTTCTAGATCCGGGTACTCCAGAGACTGGCGTGTGGATAGAAGGCTGTTTCATTGCAAATGCACTGATTGATGGTGGTTCATCAGTGAACATTATGACGGATGTGACAATGAAGGATCTAGGCTTACAAGGTGTGCAACCAACCCAATGGCTCATCAGACTGGCGGATCAGAGTAGAATTAAGCCTTTGGGCATTCTTCCATATGTGAAGACTACAGTGGCTGGAAAAGATTATTGGCTAACCTATCTGGTGGTGAAGCCAAACTCTTATGGTACATCCTACCCTCTGTTACTAGGCAGACCATGGCTTTTTGAAGCCCGAGCAAGGACGGATTGGTTCAAAGGAACTTTGACCTTGGGTAGAGGACCCAACAAAGTGGTGCTGAAACTGTATGGTTCTCAAAAAGGACATGGATCCACCTCCTTGGAATTATCTTCTGACTCCCCTAATGAGGTTACGGATGGAACATCAGCAGACGAAGATGCTGTCAAACAGATCCTTCCCAAGAAAACAGTGGCACATTCCTTAACAGTGGACACTGTAGGCAGACCTCCAAAAGATGCAAAGCCATTATCAATGGGTGAATACTTCCTGCCTGAACCAGGAATGACTTCTGAAATCACTTCTGACAGTGAGATAGAAGCATGGATGTACTGCTCTCCCTGTTACATGGCCATAGTAGAAACAGAGACAGAGACAGGAGAGGAAACAGAGAATCTATTCTTCTGTTACAGAGCTCCTACAGAGACAGAAGCAGAAGCAGAAGCAGGAGTAGAAGCAGAAGCAGAAGCAGACGCAGAGGCAGAAGCAGAGACAGAGACAGAGACAGAAGAGGATGAATATGATATGGACGAAGAAGCTTATGAAAGTGAAATTGAAGAATCTAACCCACCTACAGAGGATACATTTGAAGAAGAAGTTCCAGAAGCTTCAGAAACAGACGAGCTCATGCTACGGAACAGAATGGTGATGGTACCATTTGGTCTAGTAAATGGATCTTCTCATATGCAAAACCTTTATAAGAAATGGATTAAGACGAACAAGCCGTCTTTTAGCAATGACTCATGCCATCCTAACCCATCCTTGCCGAAGAAAGATGATGATGATGCACCGTGCCAACAAGCACCAGTCCCACAAACCCAACAGGCATCAGAGGGTCCCTGTTATGTGACGTTCCTGGATGTGTCATCTTTAGAAGAGGAGTCTTCAAGCCAAGAGGTAATTAATCTTGCAACCAAACCCGAAACAGCTCTTATCCCATTCCAACGTCTTAAAGAGCAACCTAAGTCTCCACCAAAAGAAGAAGTTGGTTCTAGTGGGACATCAGAAGAGGACATCACTCCCTTGAAGGAGTCGGATCTGTATCCAGAATCGGTCCGCGGGACCTTCATCCGTGAAGTAGAAGGTGAAAGGCAGCTAACCTTTGTGGATGCAGATAGCACTGAACGCCACTTGAAGGTGGGTAGCAGCCTCCCAGAAGAGGAGTTGTCAACCTTGTACAATTTGTTGAAAGAAAATTTGGACGTGTTTGCATGGTCCTACAAAGACCTAAAGGGGATTGATCCCACAATATGTCAACATCATATTGACTTGGAGCCTGATGCCAAGCCAGTACGGCAACGACAGAGGCGAATGAACCCGAATTATTCCACATTGGTGAAAGCGGAGCTGCTGAAGCTTCTAGAAGCGGAGTTCATCTATCCAGTGGCAAATAGTGAATGGGTTTCACCCATCGTGGTTGTACCCAAGAAGAATGGCAAGCTCCGTATATGTGTGGATTTCCGAAAGCTCAATTCCAAGATGAAGAAGGATCACTTTCCTATCCCTTTCACAGACCAACTGTTGGACACAGTGGCAGGACATGAGCTTTATTCTCTTCTAGATGGATTCAGCGGATATAACCAAGTCCAAATCGCGAAAGAAGACCAATCCAAAACAACCTTCACCACAGAATGGGGGACCTACGCTTACCGGGTGATGCCGTTTGGGCTCTGCAATGCCCCTGCTACTTTCCAACGAGTCATGATGGCCGCATTTCAAAATCATCTGCACGACTTTATTGAAGTATATTTGGATGACTTCTGTGTCTATAGCTTGATCCGTGAACACTGGGAACACCTGGAACAATGCTTTGACCGATGCCGGGAGTATGGGATTTCCCTCAACCCCGACAAATGCATCTTTGGGGTCTCTTCTGGAGTTCTGTTGGGCCACATTGTCTCTGCACAAGGAATATCAACAGACCCTGCAAAGATTGAAAAGATCGCAGCTCTGATAGCACCCACCAACCTCAAACAGTTGAGGGGAATCCTAGGCCATGTGGGTTACTACAGACGGTTCATAGCTCATTTCGCAACAAAGGCAACCTCCTTGCACAAGCTTCTGAGGAAAGATGCAGAGTTTACTTGGACGGAAGAATGTGACAAAGCCTTCCACACTCTGAAGCAGTGTCTAATTGAGGCACCCATTCTGCAACCTCCTGATTGGACGAAAGAGTTCCATGTACACACTGATGCATCAATTGAAGGCTTAGGTGCTGTCCTTTGCCAAAAGGGTTCCTCGAAGTTGGATCAACCGATCTATTACGCAAGCCGGAAAGTCACTGATAGGGAACGGAACTACACAGTGACAGAGTTGGAGTGCTTGGCAATGGTGTTTGCCTTGGAAAAGTTTCGCCATTACCTCCTATCTACCCACTTTAAATTTTATGTGGATCATGAGGCCCTGTCCTTCCTGATGAACAAAGCAGATGTGAAAGGACGAATGATGAGATGGCTCCTTCTATTCCAAGAGTTCGACTTTGAGGTGATTACTAAGCCTGGTCGTTCCCATGTTTTGGCTGATCATCTGTCGCGTATCCCACAAACTGCAGACGAGGAGCAGGATGATCCAGACCTCCCTGATGCTTCCCTCTTCTTGGTAGAAGCTGTAACTCCCTGGTATGCAGACATTGCCAACCTGCTGGCAACCCAACAGTACCCTCCTGGTATTTCTAGTCGGGAAAGGAAGAAGCTCATGTTAGAATCAGCCCCATACACCCTGCTAGGTGGTGCACTGTACAAGAAAGGCAAAGATAAAGTGCTCAGAAGATGTGTTGCAGGAGATGAGATTGGGATTGTTCTGAAGGCTTGCCATGACGAGCCATGTGGAGGTCACTTTGCAGGAGAAGCTACAGCCAGGAAGGCTCTGCTAGCAGGATATTGGTGGCCTACAATTCACAAAGATTCCTATGATTACTGTAAAAGATGTGATGCTTGTCAGAGAATGGGGAAACCCACGAAGACAAGTGCCATGCCACTGCAACCTATCCTTCCCTTAAAGCCGTTTGAGAAGTGGGGAATCGACTTCGTAGGTCCGATCGATCCTCCTACCAGAAGGAAACAGAATCGATACATCCTCGTATGTACGGATTATGTCACAAAGTGGTGTGAAGCTAAAGCCCTAAAGCGGGACGATGGTAACAGCGTGGCCCTGTTCATGTACGAGAATATCATTACCCGTTTTGGCAGTCCCTTAGAGCTGGTAAGTGATAGAGGCACGCATTTTCTCAACAAATTCATGGAAGAGTTGACAGAGTTGTATAAGATCCGCCATCGCAAGTCTACTCCTTACTACCCCAGAGCCAACGGCCAAGTTGAAGTCACGAATCGCATCCTCTACTCGATCCTGACAAGAACGATTGCCGCACATCGTCGTGATTGGGATGATCGACTTACAGAGGCCCTCTGGGCATATAGAACCTCCCATAAAGCAGCAACAGGACAGACACCCTTCCAGCTGGTGTATGGAACAGAAGCTGTTTTTCCTGTTGAATTGGAACTACCCTCTTTGAGAGTGGCTATCAAAGAGCGTTTGGGGGATGATGATTCACTGCAACGCCGTCTCCTGCACCTCGAATGTTTGGACGAAATTCGTAGGATGGCTCTACAGTGCATGGAAGCCACGCAAGCTCGACGTAAGGCTTACCATGATAGCTTCATCAAGCACAAGGAGTTCAAAGAAGGTGATTTGGTCCTAGCCTATGATTCACGATTTGGCAAGTTTCCTGGCAAGCTCCAACAGCGGTGGATGGGCCCCTATAAGATACTTGCCGTCAACCCTAATGGTTCTATCCAAGTGCAGACCGTTGATGTCTCTGATGATCCCTTTCTGATCAATGGATATCGCCTGAAGTAGTACTTCCCTCCTTGGGGATCTTGACAATTACGGACATTTGATCCTTTCCCTCGTTGGCGCGGCACTGTACTTCTTATGATGCTACTTCTGATAACCATTCTTCAGTCATTCCTGATGAAGTGGACGCAACCCTCTATCCCCTCAAACCCCCCTTCCAGCCTTAATCTCTTATCCTCTATTTTCCATCAGCGACAGTGGCGAGGTGGGTTCTGACAAATGGTAGTTCTACCATTCCCTTGCTCAATTCGAAAAAAAAAAAAAGAAAAGAAAAGAAAAGAAAGAAAAGAAAGAAAGAAAGAAAGAAAGAAAAAGAAAAACAAAAAAAACAAAACATATCGGTCATGGGAGAAAAGGACTTAGGTCCCTGTCATGCCGACCTATTCTTCGAGAAAAGGTGGAAACACCCTCGGGAATAGGAGAAAACAAGAAAAAGAACAAAAGAAAAAAAAAACAAACAAATCTGTTATGAGAGAAAAGGAAGCAATTCCCTGTCATAGCAGGCCTCGTTCCAGGACAAGGTGGTAAACACCCTTGGGCGAGAAGCTGGCTGTGGAAAAGGTGGTAACACCCAGCAGTCCAGAAAGTGGATTCATTAATTGATATCTCCAGGATCCAATTCCGAAGCTGCCTCCCTTGGTACGCTGTGTCCTGGGTCTCTCTGCAAAGTGACTACCTGTCCTCTAGCAGACGACATGTTCCTGTCCGATACAATGTTCGATTTGATGGCTACCTCCCTGGGTACGCCTCTTCAACAACTGATGACGGGATCTTCATCGACAAACAATCAAGTGATGTGAGCTTTCATCCTAACCGGATGGGGAAGTGAGTATGGTTGCCCTCTGTAACTATCAACAACGAGTGCGACAGAGGGTGGGGCGAGTGACCAGTCTTTTCCCTTCAAATCAAATGAGAGGTGAGAAGTGTGAATGAAGTGTTGCACGCACGGGATGGGTCTCTCAATGCACAACGCACGATTTGTTTCTGTGCACTGCACCATAAGGCTCCCTGGCCTTCCTTCTCGCACCGTATGCCGGCACAGGGCGGGAGGCACAGTTGCACCATCAAATGCGCACAAGGCATACAATCTTTGCACAAGTGACCGTGAGGATTTCAGGAAAAGGCTGCCCTCCTGTATTTATCAACAGAGAGTGAGATAGAGGGTGGGATGAGTGTGACTGGAGTTTCTTCAATCAATTACCGAGAGGTGAGATTGAGGGACGTTCCGACACTTGGAGTCAGGTATGTTCCCGTTTCCCTATGCACCCACGGGATGGGTTTTTGCTGTCATCACAAGACACGTCACCCTGTTCTGTACATTGCACCATAAGACTCCCTTGCCTTCCTCCTTGCACTTATGCCAGACGGGTTGGACGCACTAATGCACCATCAACTGTGCACCCTGGCATACTCCTTCTGCACCATTCCCCTCTTGTCGATTCCTCAACCGGGTATGAGATATGGGTTTTAATCCTTTTTCCTCAAGTGATATTAGTCATGGGGCGAGTGACTGTTCTTTCATTTCAATTGAGTGATTGAGAGTTGAGTGTAGTATCCCTCATCATCGATAAATTTCCTGTGATTCCTTCCATCAGCTACCTCCCTGGGTACTGCCGCGTGGTCCCTGCCATGACGGACGTGTGCTGTAAAGATGCCTTGGTCCCTCCAGCGCCGACAACCACCCTGGACGTGCCGTCAACACTCAACCTTGATTCTTGACGAAACGGGCCAAGTTTTTCTAACCCTACACTTTGGTTTCTTCGTGACGGTCATGTTTTAAGTGTGGGGACGTTAGTGGATGGTCTGTGGCGTGGTCCTAGGTCCCTGTTGCTCGGTTAACCCTATCCGTTAAGGTCTTAAGTGTGGGGACGCGTCCCTGCGCGTCTATATTGCATACCCCTTTGCATATGCCTTACCCTGCTCATGCATGTCTACCATGCCTTGCTTTTACCTTGATGGGGTCCTTTCCTACCCACCCGTTTATGTTCCACCCACCCTTGGGGCTGTTCCCTTGAAGTTTTCCTTTCTTTCCTGATTTTGAGGTCCTACCATGTGAATGCATCCTACGTTCACTGAAGTCCAAATCCAACTTTATAGCCCTGTTCCTCCCTTTGAACTGATCATTTTTCCTTTTTACCTACCCCTGTTCCGGTACACAGTTTTTGAGTTATTAATTTTTTAAGCATTTTGCGTAATTTAGCCGGTTTTCCATGTGAACGCGCTTTTCTTGCTTCGGAACCATGATCTAACATCATAGCCCGGCCAACCACTTTTCCCCTGAAATTTTTCCTTTTTATTCCGCATCATTCTGATACACGGTTTGTCCGTTATTAATTTTCCGGTTTTTTTTTACGACTTTTTCATGCATCTTTTGACATTTTTCCATGTGAACCTACCCTGTTTGCATCGGAATTCCAATTTGATCTGACAGCCGTGTCCCTTGTTCCTTCCCCCACCTTTTTCCTTTTTCCTCCACCCTCTTTCGACTTTCGGATTTTTACTTATTAATTTTTAAATGTGTTTTCGAGAGTAATTTTGGAGTTTTTTGCATGTGAACCCCTCCTATTTCCACCGGAACTGCGGTTTAACATGATAACCCTGTGCCACTCCTTCGTGCGGACATTTTTCCTTCTTACTGCATGTTATTCCGGTGAATGGTTTGTCCGATATTAATTTCCGATCCCATTTTCGAGTTTTTTTTTGGGTTTTTCCCATGTGAACGCATCTTATCTCAGTCGGAATTATGTTTTGATGTGATAGGATTGTCGGGCCCGTCTTTTTGCACTGTTTTCCTTTTTCTTGCACCTCGTTCCGATGCACGGATCTTTCGATATTACTTTTTAATTGCGTTTTGTGGTCCGTTTTTTCTGTTTTTTGCACGTGACCGCCCTTTACCCCTCCCGGAACCTCCATCGCATATTTTCCTTGTTTTCTCCCTGTCGTCCTGCCCACTTTTTGTTTTTACGCTATTTCGTTTTGATGTCTGGATTGGGAGTTATTAATTTTTCTTTATTTTTACGTGTATTCGTGCGCCTGTTTTACGTGTGAACACGCCCTTTTTCGATTTTACGCATCCCCACGCTCCCCGGTCGTGTCCGCCTAACCCGTACCGTCATCCCCGGTTCCATTTCAATTCCGTCACGGCAAATTTTTTTACCCCGCCCCGCGCACGTGCGCGGGACGGGGATACGCCCCCTCTTGACATTACCCTCCCCTACCCCTGCCCAACCACCCTGCCCACCCCAACCCCTTGACCATGTCCACCCTCCCCTACCCCTGCCCACCCCCCTTGTCCCTGCCCATCCTCCCCCATGTCCACCCTCCCCTATCTCCCCCCTACCCTCCTTTCTCTCTCCCCGTCCCCCAACCGTCTCCTTCTCCTTCTGCGTTTTCCTTCCTCCTCCTTCTCCACCTCCCTCTTCACCTCCACCTCCCTCTTCACCTCCACCTCCCTCCTCTCCTCCTCCTCTCCATTTCCTCTCCCCTCCTCCTTCTGCATTTCCTCCTCCTCCCTTTTCTCCCCCCCCGCTGCTTCCTTCTCCCCTCCATCTTCTCCTCCTCCCTACTCTTCCTCCCTCCCTCCCCAGTCTACTGCAGTGCCCCGCAGCGCCTGCACACTCCCTCCCCGCAGCGCCTGCGGACTCCCTCCTCACCGCCGCCTGCAGACTCCCTCCCCGCGACCGCCCTGGCCGCCCGTCGTCCTCGCCCTGTGCTCCCCGCGCCGCCCGTCGCTGGACCGGTGCTACCGCCTCCTCCTCGCCCGCGCCGCCCCCACCACCTCCACCTACAACCACCTCCTCCACCACTAACCTAACCAGGTTTGAAACTAACCCTAACTAGGCTAACCTAACCCTAACTAGGCTAACCTAACCCTAACTAGGACTAACTAGCACTAACTAGGATTAACTAGGACCCCATTAACCCTAACCTAACCCTAGTTAACTAACCCTAACCCCACCCCTAGTTTACTAACCCTAGTTAGGTTACTCTAACCCTAAGTTAGTTACACTAACCCTACCCTAGTTAAACTAACTTTAGCCTAGTTACACTAACCCTCCTTAGGTTAGTCCCCACAGACCTAACTTAGTTTACTAACCTAACTTAATCTACCCTGACTAACCTAACCTGACTTGCCTTCCTTTGACTAACATGACTTACCCACACTAACCAGACTTAACTGACTTACTTCAAACTGACTTATCTGATTAACATGATTTATGTGATTTAATTAATTTCTAAATTAATTTTTCCATACAAAAAATTCAGAAAAATTTCTAAAAATTCCTTTTGCTTTTTGCCAATTTTTGGGAGTTTGTCCGCTGGCGATTACCTACCCTAAAATTTCTGCAAATTCAATATTGCCTAATTAATCCCCTCACTTGCCAATAAATGTAGAAAATTCATTTAAAAATAGTACAAAATTCTAAAAAACATTCTAAAAAAATTCTTAAAAATTTCCCTCACCTCCCTTGCTCATTTTCCATTTATTCAACCATAAATAATCACAACTTAATATCAAAAACAAAAATAAAATATAAAAATACTAAAAAAAAAAAAAAACCAACACAAACCAAATCCACCCATCTGCTAAGATGTTGTCTTTGTTGTTTCATCAATGATCTTTACTTTTTCCTTACTGGATTCACTTCTTTTGGGGAGACTCTTCCGTGCGCATTTCTGCATTACATACACACCCCTTCCAGGTATTTATTTGATGTGCTTTATTTATTTTCATTTCCCCCTTAATCACCAATTAATTGTTAAAATGAACTCTTTAATTCACCCACAGTTTCCACGCGCATTCGCGCTCAACATACACATTCTTTTTAATTACAATAAACCAGCCGTTCACTTAGCACGTGCTACGTGCGCTAAAGAGGCACTTTAATTTTTAATTAAAATGAACCAGCCGTCACATGAGCACGCGCTGGCAAAAAAGCGCTCCACATCACCTTAATTTGTAATCAATGAACTTGCATTTAGAGACCCAGTCGGGTATCGAATAAAAGCACCGTTTTAACCTAATAATTGGTAATTTAATTTCTAATAAGGAACCGCCGTTTTCTTGCTAAGGTTTATCACCTAATAAAAATTCCACCATTTTTAATAATTGATTAAAATCAACCCTTCATTAAATTAATTCCCCCCTCACTGCACTTAATCCCTTTTTAATGAACCGTTTCGTGGGATGGGTATGCGCAGTCATTAGCGTTGTTTTCCATGGTCCAGTCTTGGTTTATCATAGATGTCGTCTTGATATGTGTCGGATATGATCTTATTTTGGTTTACTGTTTTTGTTACGGTTAAGGGTCCGGTATGCAGTTTTTTTTCTTTTCTTGCCTGATACGGGGTTCTGGGTGTTTGTCTGATGCATCGCATGAAGCTTTCGATCGCATTTGTCTCAAGTTCATGTCAAATTTTTTCTAGGATGTGGTTTGCTTGGGGTTAGTTGGTCGTGTCACGTTTATTTGGTAATTCTCTTATCCTTGGTTTTTGTCTGTTGCTTTGCAGGCATTCACCTTGATTGTCTGTGTTTGTGGTGTGTGTGTAACCATCTGAATGGCGCCTTCTCATGCTCCTCCCCCTATCCAGTACGTCCTGTTGAGATATCGAGCTCCACTCATGATACGCCAGGGTGACCGTTGTGCATTTATGTCACCGACGTGTTAGTTGCAGATGCGGTTGGTACACCGCCCATGAATAATAGCTACATGATAGCTATCCTTATCTACTCTAGTTCGTGGCTCAGTTAGTATGCCACCTTAGTTAGTTGAGTTTGGTTTGAGACCCATATATAGGGTTCTTCTATTTCTTTGTAAGAGAGTTCTTTTGGCTTACACAACTAAGAAGAGGAAAACTATTTTTCAGCCTCCACCCTTGTGTGTATTCCCCCATTGTGCAAGCAAGAAAGCTTCAAGTGAGACTCCTTCCTTCTCTCCCACAATCTTGACATGGTATCAGAGCCTTGTTCGTGGTAAGGAGCTCAAGAAAGCAAGCCAAGCTCGCGGTGTTCTGGTAAGAGGAGCAGTGTTGCTTTCATTTTCTGTTTTGGGAGCAGATCTCTGCAGGTAGCACAGCCGGAAATTGCAGGAGTGCATTGTCTCAGGTTGAGATGCCCTTGGCGACCCTGTTTTTTTGATTTGAGGCCATTTCGGGGCCTGTTTTGGAGGCGGAAGTTTTCTGCACGCACTCAGGAAACGTCCCAGTTTTATGCTGTGCAGCCACTGTTCTACAGGTCGGTGAATAGTTACTATAAAAATTGCATTGTATGCTTGTGCGCAGAGACATTGGGAGTTACAGAATCATCC
Source organism: Lygodium microphyllum (assembly GCF_053477565.2). NCBI lineage: Eukaryota > Viridiplantae > Streptophyta > Polypodiopsida > Schizaeales > Lygodiaceae > Lygodium > Lygodium microphyllum. The sequence goes on from NC_141144.1 coordinate 102,217,201, forward strand.
CTGTTGCCTGTTGATGCAAAATCGTCACTAGGAAGTGACTGTGTGGTCAAATACCACTTTCGCCAGTTTTGCAGATTTTCCCTTGTGAGGGTGAAGCTGTGGTTTTTGCAGTGACAGAATTTTTTGCAGTCTTCTGTAATGGCATCTGATTCTCTTTCACAGATTGTCACTGAAAAGCTTGACAAGAACAACTTCCAAGCATGGAAGTTTAGAATGACGAATTTCCTTATGGGAAAAGGATATTGGGAATTTGTTGCAGGAAATGAAGAAGAACCAGTTCTTCCTGATGTTCCCAATCAACAGCAAATGCAGGCATTCAAAGCATGGCATGAGAGAGCCAGGAAAGTTATGTACTGGCTGTCTATCAGTATTTCAGACTCTATGATTGTGCATATTCAGGATGCAAGTACGCCAAAGGAGGCATGGGATACTTTGTCAAAAATGTATAGCACAAATACGCAAGCCAGGAAAATGCAGCTCAAGCAAGAGTTGCATAATGTGCAAAGAGAAAGTATGAGCATCAATGACTACCACATGAAGGTGAAGAAGATTGCAGATGCACTTGCTTCCATTGGGTCGCCAGTGGAAGATGATGATTTAGTTTCTGTGACCTTGAATGGTCTAGGAAAGGATTATGCGCAGTTTCGGACATCCATTTCAGTTCGTGAAAGATTTCCTGATTTTGAGGAGTTGATTGCTCTTCTAATTTCTGAGGAGCAGAGAAATGGTGGTGCATCTTCTTCAGGAGGAACTTCAAAAGAAGCTGTCTTCTACTCAAATGCTGGAAGAGGTAGAGGCAGAGGTAGAGGAGGCCGATTTGGAGGCCGTGGTAGAAATCAGAATATGCAGCAAACTCAAGAAAACCAGTCCTATGGAGGAGGACGTGGTAACTCTAGAGTCAGGGGGAGCCAAAGAGGTCGTGGTGGATGGCAGAGAGGCCAAAATGCAAACAGTAATGTTGAATGCTACTACTGTGGTAAAATGGGTCATATGGCTAAAGACTGCTATAAAAAGCAGAATGACATCATGAATGGAAAACTGCAACAAGGGAATTATGCATCTTCTAGTAGACAGGGTGATGACAGAAATGAGCATTTGTTCATGGTGCAGCACATGAACAATTCTGTGACAAGTGCAGAAGAAAGCAATGATGTATGGTATGTTGACTCAGGTGCATCAAACCATATGACAGGTCATGCAGAATGGATGGAGGATGCAAGGAAAATGGAAAAACCAGGATTTGTGGAGACTGGTGATGATACTGCACATCCTATTGTGCAGATAGGAAAAATTCCCTTGTCTATGCAGGATGGGAAAAAGAAATACCTATCCGATGTATTTCATGTCCCGAATATCACCAAGAATCTGGTTTCTGTTGGTCAAATGGTTGAGCAGGGCTTGCAGGTCAGATTTAATCCTCATGGATGCTTTGTTGAGGATATGAAAAATAAAGGTCGCTTGATAGCAAAAGGAAAGAAGAAGGGCAGAATGTTTACATTGGATGCAGACATGCCTGAATTGAGTGCAGCAATGTTTGCACATGGGACCGGTGTAGTTGCAGATATTGATATATGGCATAAACGCATTGGTCATGTTAATGTACATCGACTTAAATCAATGCAGGCCCAAAACATTATTGCAGGATTGCCTAAATTCAAGGTTGCAGAAATGCATAAGGTATGTGAAGCCTGTCAGTTTGGAAAACAGGCAAGGAAACCATTTCCTAGACATGTTCAAGAGAGTAAGAAGCCATTGGAATTAATCCACTCTGATGTGTGGACTACTAAAGCTGCATCTCTTGGAGGCTGTCATTATTTTGTCAGTTTTATTGATGACTATAGCAGAAAAGTTTGGGTGTATTTTATGAAGAAGAAAAGTGAAGTGTTTGGGCATTTCAAAACTCTTAAAGCTATGGTTGAAAAAGAAACAGGTCTGCAAATAAAATGCCTAAGGTCAGATGGAGGGGGAGAGTACCTCTCAAATGAGTTTGCAAGGTTCTTGCAGGAGCATGGCATAAAGCAACAATATTCATGTAGTCATACCCCACAGCAAAATGGAATTGCAGAAAGAAAAAACAGACATATTGGAGAGGTGTCTCGTGCCATGCTCAATGAAAAAGACCTGCCAGATTTTTATTGGGCTGAAGCAGTTGCTACAGCGGTCTACATAATGAACAGGACTCCCACTGCAGCAATACATGGAATGACTCCAGAGGAGAGGTATACTGGTAGGAAACCAGATATTTCTCATTTGAAAATTTTTGGTTGCATTGCCTATGTACATGTGCCAGATGAGTTGAGATCCAAGTTGGATCCAAAAGCTGAGAAGTGCATCTTTATTGGTTACTCTCTGCAGCAAAAAGGGTATAGATGCTATAACCCTTCTACTCGCAAGTTTACAGTGAGCAGAGATGTTGTTTTTGATGAGATGAGTAGCTGGTATAAACCAGTAAATGTGATTGATGATGTAGATGCACAAAATGGTAATGCTGCACAGAATTCACAACAGCACTCACAAAATATTAGTGGACCTAGAGCGTCCTCTAGCAGTGGTTCACATTCTTCACCATGGACAGGCAGATTGAGGTCAGGAGAATCTTCTCAAAGTAATGCAGATAGTGGTATGCAGGTATCACGAAAAGGAAAAGAGAAGGTTGATCAGCCCATGTTTGATGTGAATGCAGGTCACTCTTATGTGGATGGTGAATCCAGTGGCTCAGAACAGAGCATTGATGATGAGTTGGGTATTCCTTCTATTGTTACACCTGGAGCAAGGAAGACCAGGGATGTTTTGAGAGCACCTGGGAGTGAACCCACTTTGCGCAGGTCTACCAGAGTTAGGTATCCTGTGGATAGGCTGAAATATGATGGATTTACAGCCATTCACTATGCATATATGGTCAAGGTGATACAGGAACCAGAACCCACTTCTTTTGAGCAAGCCATGGGAAAAGAAAAATGGGAGAAAGCCATGGATGAAGAAATGGATGCCTTGGAAGCAAATGCTACATGGGAATTGGTACCTTTGCCTAAAGGTAAAAATGCAATTGGCTGTAAGTGGGTTTATAAGGTGAAGCACAATGCAGATGGTTCTGTGAACAGATACAAGGCAAGATTAGTAGTCAAGGGGTATGCACAAACATATGGCATTGACTATGAAGAAACATTCAGTCCGGTTGCAAGGATGGCAACCGTAAGAGCAGTCATTGCTATGGCTGCATCAAAGGAATGGTCTTTACATCAAATGGATGTAAAGAATGCCTTCTTGCATGGTGACTTGCAAGAAGAGGTCTATATGGAGCAGCCACTAGGTTATGTGCATGCTGTTCATCCTGAGTTTGTTTGCAGGTTGAAGAAAGCCTTGTATGGCTTGAAGCAAGCACCTAGAGCATGGTCTGACAAGATAGGACAGTATCTTGTCACTATTGGCTTTCAGATTTCCAAGGCAGATTTCTCACTTTATGTGAGAAAAACAGAGAAAGGTATTATGCTACTTGTCATTTATGTTGATGATTTGATTATGACAGGTGACAGTGATGAAGATATCCTTCATGTGAAAATGCTATTGAAGCAGAAGTTTGAGATGAAGGATTTGGGAGAGCTGCGTTATTTCTTGGGCATTGAGGTGATTAGATCACCAAGTGGGATACAGCTCTTGCAGAGGCAGTATGGATTGGACATGCTGTCCAAATATGGGATGACAGGCTGTAAGCCTATTTCAGTTCCTTTGGAGCAGAATGTGAAGCTGAGCGCAGATGCAGGTGAGCTTCTGGAAGACCCTACTATGTACAGACGCATAGTAGGAAGCTTGATTTATATGACTATTACCAGGCCAGATTTGAGCTATGCTGTTGGATTGGTAAGTCAGTTTATGCAGGCTCCAAGGAAACCACATTTGGATGCGGCTAGACGCATACTCAGGTATGTGAAGTCCACATTGCAGTATGGACTATTTTATGAGACTGGGGTTCACATACAGTTGCATGGATACACTGATGCTGATTGGGCTGGTAGCATTTCTGATAGACGATCTACCAGTGGATATGTGTTCTCTTTTGGGAGTGCTGCAGTCACTTGGAGCAGCAAGAAACAGCCTACAATTGCCTTGTCGAGCACAGAGGCTGAGTACAGGGGTGCAGCAATGGCTGCATGTGAGGTAGCTTGGTTACATAAGCTACTTTATGATATGCATCAGTCTACAGATGGGCCAGTTGTCATTTATTGTGACAACATGAGTAGTATACACTTGGCAAATAACCCAGTCTATCATGCTAGAACAAAGCACATTGAGGTGCATTATCACTATGTGCGAGAGAGGGTTTTACTAGGTCTTATTGATCTAGTTTATGTCAGCACAGAGGATCAGGTAGCTGACATATTCACGAAGGCATTGGGCGCAGAGAAGCTGCGCAAGTTCAGAGACCTGCTTGGTGTGCAGGAATTGGGATTGAGCTCGAGGGGGAGTGTTGAGATATCGAGCTCCACTCATGATACGCCAGGGTGACCGTTGTGCATTTATGTCACCGACGTGTTAGTTGCAAATGCGGTTGGTACACCGCCCATGAATAATAGCTACATGATAGCTATCCTTATCTACTCTAGTTCGTGGCTCAGTTAGTATGCCACCTTAGTTAGTTGAGTTTGGTTTGAGACCCATATATAGGGTTCTTCTATTTCTTTGTAAGAGAGTTCTTTTGGCTTACACAACTAAGAAGAGGAAAACTATTTTTCAGCCTCCACCCTTGTGTGTATTCCCCCATTGTGCAAGCAAGAAAGCTTCAAGTGAGACTCCTTCCTTCTCTCCCACAATCTTGACACGTCCCACTAGTTAGTAGGGATTACTCTTCCCTACTTACTTTTGAGCCTCTCACGAAGGCGGGACTTGCTGCTTTTGTGGCCACTCCTTTTCCATTGCTTCCAGAGGATCCGTCGTTATGTGATGAGTTCCTGGCCTCTTACAGCAAGAAGACAGGCATAGTCCAAGGAATGTCTATGACTTTGACATCTCGAGGCTTAGGGAAGGCTCTGTCTCTTCCCTTCAAAGGTGAACCTTTTGTGACCACTCGTCAGCTCTTCTCTAATGAAGAGATTCTCAAGCTGTTGCAGAAGCAGACAAGGGAAATCCTCGATGTTAAGAAGGTGATAAACTCTTCAGGAGTTTCCTTTTCTATGATCACTGATCCCGTATGGAAGACGATCTGTCAGTTCCTTCAGGACAGGTTTATGCCTGCCAAAACGCCATCCCACTATTTGTCCAAAGAGCTTTTCACAGCTTCCAGGATGGTGTTGAAAGGAGTTGCTATTGATTGGAGCACTTACCTCCTCACTAAAATGGATCAGCATTTTGTTAAAGTCACCAGGGGTAATGTTACCAATGTTACATACGGATCATATTTGTCTGTCTTCTTGACCTATTCAGGTTTACAGAAGACTCTGCCTCCGCCTCCTCCATCAGATCCCGTACCTCCTCCTCCCCCTTCAGATGAGTCAGAACCCATTGGCATAGAGGATGATGATTCTCCGCCTCCCCTGGTCATCCAGCGCAAACGCTTGAAGAGGGTAGCGGATAAAGCCCCTTCAGTACTTCCTTCAGTGCCCATCCCTGCTACCTCTGGCAGTGAACTCCCTGGGTATCTCACTTGTAATAACCTGTTCAGAGCACATAGAGAAGGATCATTGGAGATCTCAGTTCCTTCCTTGAACAGTCTCGTCTCAGGAGATGCCATTCCTTTCCTCTGCAAGGATATTCAAAGTTCCATTGAGTTGTCAGTGACAGCCTGTGTTCAACAGCTGTACGCGTCTTTTTATGAAGAGCTCATGCAGTCTAAGGACCAGTTGCATAAGGCAACATCTGAGTTAGCTTCTGCTAAGGATACCCTAGCAGATTTATTTAAGCAAATGGAACAGCAAACCCAACTGGTTGCCACCCAAAGCGATGAGATTTCTTCTTTGAAGACCCAGTTACTAGAGGCTCAATCCCAGGTTACTAGCCTTTCAGCGGAGAAGGAGAGGATGTCCAGTGAAGCGAAAGAATTCCAAGTTCTTTTAGATGACAAGCTTTCAGCTTTACAGATGGCTAATGACACAGTGGCCAACCAAGCCTCCCAAATCCAGCAGTTGCAAGATCAACTTGCAAAGTCCCGCTCTGTTCCTCCAAGCCCTCCTGTTTCATTGATTCCTTCTCTTTCACAGCAGGACTTGGCTGCTCTTCAGAGACAGGCTACTTTGTGCCCTCTATTCCAAGATAAAGTGGAAAGATTGCAGTCTAGAATGGACTTGTTATGGTCTACCTTTGAGCAGTTTCAGGAATATGTCTTACTAGACCATTCTTTCTTTGTCCACTACCACTTACAGAAGTTGGTCTTCTACATGAAGCTTTCCACGATGGATTTACCTTTTCCAGAGGATGGCTGGAGTAGGGCTTGGTCTGCTGAGTTGTTGACAGAGGTAGTCAGAATGGTCTTTGAAGATTCTGTCACGCCAGATACCATGTTGATGTCATACATGTATCTACGAGGAGATTTGTTAATTCCAGATGAGGTAGATATGGCATGGTATGTGGGGGATGTGGTCTTACAGGCTGTTCTATATGTCAATCATTTGGAGTTGCGCATAGCTGACATGTTCCAGAGTTATTCCTCCAAAGTAGCTGATTGTCATGATAATTCGTGGCATCCCATGATTGATTCGGTGGTCCTAAATCAAAGACAAAACACAGCTCCTACCTTTGCCCAGAGTACTAATCAACTGAGGATGGATCTCTTAACCTATCTTTCCAAGCATAATCCATTTGATGCTCCCTTCTTTGATGCCTATCATCGACAATCTCTCTTAGGACCTTCTGTTCCTACCCTCCTCTATTACCAACAAATGGCTCACCGCTATGCTATATATCTTTCCCTTTGTCAATCTAATTCCACCATTATTTTACCCCTTCTTTTCCAACCTTCATCTTTCCCTCAAATTCCTATTTTCACTTACTGTTCCTTTATTGAGGATAGGGTATTTTCCCCTTCTCCACCCTGTCCTTCACCCCTCATAAATGTTCCTTCTACATTTCCTATTTATCAGTTAACACCGTTCCTTAGTGATTCCCTACAAATTTCTGCCACTCCTTCTTTAACCTTTTCTTCCTTTTATGATTTTTCCTATCCTTCCCTTCATCCACTTTCCCTTATTCCACTACCCTCTCCTAACACTTCCATATCTCAACCACCTCAGTTGGTTAGTGACTGTGCCGGTTTTGATAATCAGATTTCCCGAAGAAGGGGATGGAGTTCGGATGATTGCCTTACAGGACCGCAGATTAATTGGCCAGTAATTCCAGGGGAATGGACAGTTTCAAGTCAAGCTTATCAAAACTATGTTCATTTTGCCCAACAATATTCACAGTCTGCAGATCCCTTAGTGAGATTAACTGCTCACTTTGCTTGGTACGTGGCGTATATGCATAGGCACTCTCATACTGATTCAAAGCCTATCCCAAAGTTGTGCATGAATGTCAATGTTAGCATTGATTCTCAACAGTTGGAGATATTGTATTTTCATGCCCTCTGTTTGCCTAGCAGATACCTGGTCCTGTTGGAAAGGATGTGCTGTCTCCAATTTTTCCAAAATCCTCCTAAAAACTTTGTAGATGAATCCTTATCTATGGATCGATTCAGACAACATCAATCTTTTAAGAGGGATCATCTTCATTGATGCCTTTCCAATGTATGGTGCAAGATTTTTAATGCCAAACTCTTCTTTTTGAAGAAGTCATTCAGATGGTTGTGTATTAGTGTTTGTGTTGTGAGTTTATTTATGTCAAACGAACGTGGTGGTTTCCTATTGGATTTCGTGTACGAGCTACGTTTTGGAGATTTGTGGTGATGGGGTCGTGGATGCGGAATTGAAGCAGATGCAGATGAAGAATAAGCAAACTCTTATATCCTTTACAAATTTGTTGTGATTTTTAGTTTGATAAGAGGTATTAATGTATAAAGGGTTTTCCTTTCTTTGTATTTTTATATCAGAAACAGGTTATAAGTTGGGGTCGTGGTGGATGGATTTTTTGTGAAAAGATATTGAAAATCAAAGTGAAGCTTGTCAATGAACTTGTATTCCCTTTTTCCTGGGTCGCGAGGATGCTTCCTTATTAAGTGTGGGGATATGTTGAGTGTTGAAATGACTTGTTTTTTGGCTGATTTTTGTTGTTTTTGAGAGCTGAATGGTTGATTTTAAGGGATGATTGATTGATTTGGAAGTGGTTTGAGAGTGTTTTGGATGATATTGATTGTGTTTTGGAAGTTCATGATGTTTGTTGATGGTTCTGTGATGTTCTGATAGGTTTTGATAGGTTCTATATACCTTCTGTTTTGTTCTGTTTTGCTCTGTTTTGGTCTGTTTTGTTTTGATTGTCTTCTGTAAGGAGGGATGGAGTATTGATTGATGAAGATTGAGATCTTGTGAAAGCTTATTGAATGGTTTGTGAGAGTTTGGAATGGTTTGAGAGTGAGTTATGTGGTTTTGATGACCTTCTGCCACCTTTTGTAGGTCTTCTGTAGAGCTTCTGCTTCTGTTCTGTTTCTGTTCTGTTCTGTACTTTAGCTGTTCTGGTACTATTCTGTAGACTGTTCTGTATGCTTCTGTAAGTGTTCTGTGGAATGTATGTGTGACTTTTGGGAAAGTTTTCTAGCCTTGGAAAGAGGTGAATACAAGTGCAAAAGAGCTGAAAGAAGTGGAAGAAGTAGCTGCTGAAGACTCAAGTGAAGACTAGAGTGAAGTGACAGTAGAGAGCTATGAAGAGACACTGTAGTGGCTCTGGTGACCTTTCATATCAGACATACCTCTTAGGAGGGGTATCCACGACCTAAGAAGGATTATTGAGAGTAATTTTGAGAGATTGTAGTGAGGATATGATGTATTATTGATAGAGTGAGAGAGAGAGAGTCAGAGATAGCCAATTCTACTGAAACAAAGTGATTGTATATGAGAGATTGAGAGAGAAGACTATGAAGATATTGAAGATGAATACTATGTGATGTATTTCCATTCAAAGATGGTGTATTCCTTTGCTTTCTTTATTCTATTGATGGATTTTGTGAAGATATTGAAGAATATGGTTGATTCTATTAAAACCGTGGGAGATCTACATGATGCTGTATGAAGATTTGTTGTGCCTGGTGTTCTTTTCTTCATTGTGACAATATGAAACATGATAAACAAGCTTGTTGATGTTACAAGATAGATTTTCTTGCAAGAGAATTTCTTTTTTCTTGGTGTTCCTCTCGGGGCTCCATCATGTCAATCCAAAAAATTTGTGTATTTCTTTGACAGTTATTGGTATTGGCCATTCTAGAACATCTCTAACTTTGGCAGAATCCACTGAGATTCCTTCCGCTGACACAATGAATCCCAGATATTCAATTTGATGCTTGAAGAATGCACACTTCTTCATCTTAGCATAAAGCTTGTGGGCCCTCATTGTCTCAAGGACAATCCAAAGCTAGGGTTCATGATCTTCTTCCTGTTTGGAGTAGACTAAGGTATCGTCAAAGAAGACGAGTACAAAGTCATCAAGATATGGCCTAAAGATGTCCTACATTAACGTGTTGAAGGTGGCCGGTGCATTCGTAAGCCCGAATGACATGACTAGGAACTCAAAGTGTCCATATCTTGTGTTGAATGTTGTCTTTGGGATATCTTCTTCCTTGATCCTTATATGATAGTATCCAGACCTGAGATCAATCTTGGAGAAGATCTTTGCACCTTGAAGACGGTCAAGAAGTTCATCTATTCTAGAAATAGGGTACTTGTTCTTAATTGTTGATTGATTCAACCCTCTGTAAAATCAATACACAGTCAAAGCGTTCCATCTTTCTTCTTCTGGAATAGCACTGGAGCTCCCCATGGTGAACTGCTGGGATGGATGTAGCCCTGATCTAACAGTTGCTTGAGTTGCTCCTTCAGCTCAATTGCTTCCGGGATGGACATTCTATATAAGGCCTCTTTGCAATTGGCGCAGCTTTCGGCACTAGCTTGATCTCATGATCAACTTCCCTTTTGAGGTGGAAGTTCTATCAGCTCTTCAGGAAATACGTCAGCGTACTCCTCTGGCCATGAAGGTCCTTCACTAGACTCTTGATCCTGATCTAGCTTATTAAGCTTAATCAAGTAGACCGGTAGTCCCTTCCTAACTCCTTTTATAATCCGCGATGCTTTGGCCAATTGAATTTTCAGCTTTCCAGCCTCTCCTTGATTTGCAACCAATTCCCCTTCAGAGTGTCGAAAGGAAACTTTACCCTTTCCACAATGAATGTGGGCGTCATTAGGTTTAAGCCAATCCATTCCAAGCAAACACTCATGGATACCTAGGTTCATGACCCTGAATGTGACCGAAGTCGACTTTGCTCCCAGAAAGAATTCCACCTTAGCCGTTTGCCTGGTACAAGTGACCTCACGACCATTTGCTAACTCCACAAGTAAGGTATGTGCTTCTACTATGGCTATTCCTAATCTTCTTGCACAAGCTGGTGAGATAAAGGAATGCATACTGCCACAATCAATCAAGGTTTTGAAACCTTTACCTTGATAGTCCAATGGTGTCTGAATCGAAAACTGGTGATTCGGTCCTTTCTTGTGAAGGGTGGCATGGACCGTTGCCCTCTCAAACTCTGCTTCCATAGTCAGCTCTTCTTCTTCGCACATTTCCCTATTGGATACACAAGTGATTCTTCCTCTACCCTGGGTGGCGCCTCCTTGGCCACGAGCGGTTCCTTGGAAAGGTCCTTAATGTTGTCCTCTGCCAAGTTTGGAACATTGCCTTTTGAAATGACCGGGCTCCTTGCAGTGGAAACAATGGAGATTGCGGCCATTACCTTGGGTAGGGACAAGGTTATTGACATTATTGGTCCTTGCTTTCTTTCTTTGTCCCCAGTTTTGACCTTGAACTCTCTTGGCTTGGAGCCTATATGCTCCTCTGTTCTGATCATTATAAGACCAAGTCTTGTTACTTCTTGGCCTGGCCTGCACTTCCTGAATTATGGGCATAGCTCGAATGAGTGCGTCCTGAAGATCTGTTGGGCGCATTGATTTGAGAAGGGTATTTACAGGTGGATTTAAACTGGCACAAAATTTTGATACCTATTGTGTTGATGGGACCTCAAATGGGCCGGCACTGGCTATAGCACTAGCCAGAGCTCATGCTCATAACAGACAAACACACCGACACGGCCTCGCAGGCCAAGAGCGTCTATCTGCTGCTAAAGGACGAACTGTCCTAAAGCCTAATCTATGTGTTTTAAGTTTTTTAGTCCAATGTTTCCCTTTCTATAAACTCCACACATTGGCAATAAATGCCACAATAATCACATACATGGGAGGCAACCTCTCAGTGGAATCACCGTGGCCCCACTGCAGCTCTCCTACATCGCAGGGATTGGCCCCTTGATGCATTGCTCAACATATAGAACAAACGAACAAACTCCACTCTTTCATTTTGAACGTATTCCAAGAGATACCATGCGTCCTTACCAAATAATCCCCCTAGAAACCAACATTTATCCTATGGCTTAGGTTGCCTTCCCACTCTTAAGTGTGGGTCATCATAATCGAAAACAGGTGCTATGCATCCAGTCCTTTGTATTCTGACACCATGGTTGACATGCACATGCAAAAGTGGATGATCCTAAAGTGCTCAAACATAGTTTTCAATCAGAAACGTGTTTTGCACAACCAGGCTTTCCAATGCTCATTCACTAACTCGTTGCGACGATGTAAGGATAGCACTGAGACAACACTCGTGTTAATATCCTCTTAATTAAAATACAATAGACTCTATATCATGAAATGCATAAGAAAATTAGCAATAATCAGCACACAAATCGCACCATTCAAACATCCCACCCCCTACGTTTAGGTATTGCTTTCGTTGCATAGGTATAGAGGTTCATTTTATCATGTTTTGATGTATGAAAAGCGGTAAATCACAAACTTTGACAAAGCGATAGGGCAAACTGAGGCTAAACCTCATGCTTTGCCACTACCATACATCCACAAACACTCATTATATTTTTGCTTATTTTTGTGAGGCGTATTTCTATTTTTCCCCTTATTTTTTCTTTTTTTGATTTATTGGTCAATAAAATATGGTATTTTCTTATTTTTCTTGTTCCAATCACTTCAGCGTACTAACATTCAATTTATTTTTCATTTTCCCCCCATAGGAACACATTTCACCTACCCGAAACGACAAAACTATCATTTTACCTCTTAAAAACCGCATTTTGGGTTTTGCGAGAATTAAATAGCACATGTAAATCATTATGAAATTGGAATTTTCTCATAGACAACAATTAAACATGGTGCAACCAGCACTCAAAAAAAATTTCATCAAATAAAAATATCATTACCATCATAAAATACCAAAAAACCATCATTTCCTTCATAAAAATAGTCATACCATGTTTTTACGAAACCCGAGACGTATTAAATGACTGCATGACCAGCGGATAGAGCCTCCATTGTTCTCAATCCAATGCTGCACATCAATCTTCAGCATCTCCATCAATCTCCATCATCGTTTTCTTCAATCTCCTTCTCGATTCCTCCTTCAAGATAGTGCGCATGAGCAGCCCATAGAGAGGAGAGAGAGGGAGGAGAGAGAAAGACTAGATTCTGATCTCTCCATTCGATCAGCCATATCTTGCGCGACAAGCGGCGATAGGATCAGGAAAGATGGAGGATTTACCGGCTATGATCTGTTGTAGGGCTTCTATTGAACCCATCTCATCGATTTTGGGGGGGGGGAGGGGCCGCCCTTTTTTTCGCGCTGTTTATGGCGTGAAGATACTTCCACATGCCATGAAAAAAATGGGGGGTTAAGGCCCCAAAGGGCACCCCCCTTTGATCTCTCAATGTCCACCTTTTCAAATTTGGCCAATTTCCGGCAACTTTCACGTCCGCGCTCCAATTCGGCCTTTGAAAAATCCTGCGCATCCATCTCGAGGTCCCACACTGACTGGCAGCTCCCAGCATCCTGCACGGCAGTCGAAAAAATTATGAAAAATCTGCAAGTGTCGCTCGGGCACCTTTTGAAAGCCGTCTTTCACTTGGTGCTTAAAATCGTCCTAACTGCCGCCGCCTTCGATGTCGAAGATTTTTTCCCTAAATTTTGGATTTTTTGGCAAATTTTAGGCACATTCCGGGCTCAAAACTCCCCTCTCATTGGCGACCATGGGATAGGGCGACTTAGCCTGTCGAATCCCACAACAGATCTACACGAAACAACCAAAGGAAGCATCAAGCTGATACAAAATAGATACATACTAAAACTAAGGCATGAAATCCACAAGGAGTAGGCCGAGCATAATCCGATAGAAAGTTCGAAGCTAGTCACTGACCGACTACTCTGACATGGCCAGACTAAAAAGAACTATCGAAGAGGTTGCCCTAAGTGGTGGTCTGAACTATCTACCTAACTAAGGACAACACAACCAGGAGCTCCTACTAGGCGAGGACTCCTATAGAGTGGTCAAGAAATATTTTCTTTTAGCACATTTCTTCTTTTTAGGCTTTTACTTTTCCATACTCGGGTGTGTAAAAAGAAGGGAGTTGAGCATAGTGACCCAAGGAGAACAGGGTATCGGCCTCGGGTCCTGTCTCGGTACCCAAGAACCTACCAAGCCCTCGCAAGGTGACACTTAATCCTTTTCGAACGCTCATTTTTATTTTCGCTCCAACCATCCTTTCTTTTTCTTATGGAAAGATGTCATCCCAAGGAAGGGCAAGGCATCGGCCTCGGGTCGACTCGTCCCCAGGAACCTACCAGGCCTTCGCAAGGCGATGATCAACTGCTTCTAAGATTTTTTCCTTTTGCTATTCTTGTATAGGGGTTAGAATCCCTTTTTACACACCTTTGTATATATTTTTCTTTTAGATATTTGGATTATTTTTTTCCCCTTCCTTCTCTCTATCATCATCATTTTTTCCTCCGACAGGCTTCTCTAACTGCCTCACAACTAACAAGAACTCCTAGAATGGCTACCTAGCAGGCTAGCAGAATAGGGCCACTAGAACTGCCTTCTAAAACAGGTCTCTCGATGCTTGGCAGTGTCTTTACACGAGGCAACGACTACTCAGACCTCCCTTAGACATACTGTAACGTGTCCACTAGAATCATCCCGGACACATCTTAGCAGTCCATCGGGAAGGATGTCTAGAAGGCTCCGCCCGGCACTCCCATGGAATGTTACGGGACTTGCGATCTAGGTCTTCCCGCGTCTGCCACGTAGCGGAAGTATCCTGGCCGTTCCCACTTAGGATCGACCTGAATTTGGGTTTTCCTGTTTGGTTGTTAGCTAGCAACAACTAGCGTCAGACCCGAGCGAACTACTTTACGCAGAAACGCCAGGTCCGAAGCGGGTTCACGCTGCACTTGGTTCAAGGAGAATGGGAAACGAGAGGGATGCAAGGCTTGACCTCTCTGCCATAAGGCATAGTCCCATTCCGTTCCCTTAAAACAGCGTGAATCGGGTAATAGTTAATTCTAAGTCATCGTTCTCGTTACTTGTTTCGGAGATGTTAATCATCCTTCTGTTCGTCGAAGACTTTGAGAAAAGTTCCCGGCTAACCGGGACCACCCATCCGTAGGACAGACCCATGGTCCATCCCCCGCACTTTCCTCGGTTTGTTTTAGTTATGTAATTAGCTACCACATTAGTTTGACATATACAAACAGCTTCTTTGATTAACCCTGTTATGCACTGGTTCCTTCACGTAATCTTATCACAGGACATAAAGAAAACAATGTCAAACAACTTCCTTATTATAATTTTATCCTGTTATCTTTGAAATACAAGGAGTTCCCGCCCGTAGGCGTATTCATAATCCGCCCGAAGGCTATCCAGTAATCCACCAGGGATCACTAATCCAAGTTTCCGCCCGTAGACTAGTATGCGGGCCTCGAGATCCAATCCCGAGTCACGTTAGTCTCTTGTGCAGGGCCCGGAAGGCGAGGGATTTACGGCCAGAGCCCCCCCTGGCACCCAAGCGTCCTCCTGGTCCAAGTAGAACTCAACGGAGAGACCTCTCGCGGCGGGTTCGGTCCACGTTCCCGGCGCGGCTAACAACCCCCTTGGTTAGGGTCAGGCAGGCAGTCGGGGGTAACTGAAGCTGCCTCTCCCTTCAGGCTTCAACCTGAAGTATTTAGATATATTTTCGTCCTTTAGTTCATTGAGCAAACAATGCAAAGAGTGCTTTCCAAACTGTTACAAGCACAATCAATTTCCAATGGTCGTTTAGCTGGCAAACTGTTAAGGAGTGACTCCTTTTCTCCGAATGCAACCTGCATTCGATCCGGAATCAATTGCAACTTGGCAAGATTCCTATCATTCTTGGGTTAGGGTCATACCCTACCAATACTTTAGGTCTTGTTGTGGTAGATTCCAGCGACCATGTCGCTTTAGTTTATTGTCTGGTCATTTGCTTCAAGGCAAATACCTAACTTTCCTTTTCCTTGGCAATTATCCCCAAGAAAAGTGAGTAACAGGATGATTACTCATCCTCTTGTAAGTTAAATTCTTTCAATAACTTGCCAACCTCATTTCGAGAGATGACAAAACTCTCTTGTGGACAAATCTCAAGTCTATACGATGTTGCAACCTTTTTGCACATGTGTTGCATCATTCCACGGGATCATTCTAACCAATTGCTTAGCGTTTTCCGGTCACGGAATTTACCTCCAGCCGAGTGGCAGGGTTTTAGGGTATCCTCCAAACCATTCCTAATTATGTTGGCCCATGATCCTAAAAATAGGCAACTCCGTCGGAGTTTCATCATTTTAAACGAATGATCCTTGGGATAAAACCTTAGATCATTTCATGCATGAGCATCCAATTGACTCAACATTTAGTGAATGTGTGTAAGATCTTTGGGTTTGCGGGTTTTGACTTGGCAACAAGTGTAAAACTAGGTCGAATTCTTATCGCACTAAACCCTAGTTAGCACTTGGGATACTTATCATATCGTCTGAACCATGCCCATATGAATCCCGTGTGGTTTATGTGATTTAGACAACACAATATACTTGTCCTGCGACAAGGATGAACCTTTCCCAAAGGTAATAAACTAGATTTAATGGAGAACAACAGTTACACCTACACCAATACGTGTAAACATGTGATTCACTGCTTCTACGTATCACATGGTTCACAATAACCCTATCCTTCCTTGGTAAGGTAAAAATGCCTGATAATCCGGACACTAACTTCCCTAGGTCCTTCTTACATCAAATAATCATTCCACTTTCAAGTCCATAGATCATTTTCGTGCCCCTCTATTCCTTTTCGAATAACGTCTTATGGGTGTTAACTTTCCCTCATGAATCATTACAAGGAAGATCTATCTAAAAATGGGACATGCCATTAATCTTTCCATGCCTAGTAAAAAGGTGTACCTCAATAATTTCAACCTTGTAATGAGGCAACGGTTGTCCTAGGCTCGTCGCTTTTGAATACACAAAAGGAAGACTTGCTGATAAGGTCTTACAAATGCATAGACACCTTATGCTCTTTTCATTCATTCCTTTGAATGTACCAATGATCAATTTTCATATCTTAAGCTATTTCTAATAAATGTTCAAACAGCCAATTCATTTTCCAACTGCATTTAACTTGACTAGTTGAATTCGAACATGCATGAGTGCTTCCTAATCCGTGAAGTTATCGTGAATAATTCAATACTTTTGTGTGGAATCCAAATAGATAAAAACCTGGACTTGTGGACTCCGTGAAATATCCACGTAAATACTAGGAGAAGATCCTTCCGCAGTCGCACCTTGTGATCTTTTTGGGGCCATCGTAGGCGTGGATTTCGTTTCTGATTTGCCTTTGTGGTCTACGAATTGACTTGCCTCGGAATGCAGCCTCCAGATCTTGCCCTTCTCCCTCATACGTACAAGATCCTTTTTGTAAGTACGGATCCTTGAAAAAAGGAAATACCGGCTTGTGGGATTTGGCTTATGGAAGGCCTTAGGGATTGGAACTTGGGCTTTTTGCAGAAGAGTTGTGGAAAAAATGAAACTTAATAAATGCTTGTGGAAATTGGGGCTTTCTCGAGCAAGCTTGTGGGAATTTAAGCTTGTTATGGGAAGGAGCTCTTGCGAATGGGCCTTGCAAGAATGGGGCTTTAGAGTTCTTCTTCTCCTTCCCAAAAATCCTAGGCCCAGCCTTGTGGGTGATTGGTGGGAAGGCCTTATAGGCTTCCTCTTCGAAACCCGAGGGGAAAAATTGGACTTTTGGAGGATCTAGTGGAACGGGGCTTTAAATCCGAGCCTAGAAGGCTTATGGGTGATCGGTGGGAAGGGGCTTGTGTTGGAAATCCACGAGAAGGGGGAAAACTTACACCGGCTAATATGGGCTTGTGTGGGAATACAATGGAAAAGGGGGATTGAATCCCGGGGTAAAAAAAAATGGGCTTATAAAGGCCTCCACGGGAAGGGGGCTTTGAGAAGCCCCCTTAGAAGCTTCCTAGAGAAGCTTCTTAAGAAGCTTCTCCAGCAGCGTCCACGTGTGGAGGAGGAGGGGGATCGTAATCCAGCGGCGGCGGACTGAAGGCCTGGCGACTGGCGGATTGGGCGGCTGCGGCGGCTGGTGGACTGGGCGGCAGCGCGGCGGCTCCACGGCGGCCTCCTCCCTTCACGTCGGCACCTCCTCCAGCTCCTCTCACCCTCCACACGGCGACCTTCTCTCCCCTTCACACAGCCCGTCCCCTCCTTCTCACAGCCGTCCTTCCTCCACACGGCCACCTCCCTCCTTCACACGGCGACTTCCTTCACATGGCGACGGCCTTCGCACGACAGTCTTCTGCCCATTCCTTCTCACGTCCGGCACCTTCTCTCTCTCACGCCCTTTTTTTTCTTCTCCCCCCCCCAAGAGGGGGTTCTTATAGTCCAAGGGGGGAGAGGGGACCTCCCCACGTGGCCTGTTGCATGGCTCTCTCCCCCACGTCCTCATGCTCCCCTAGCCCATCCCTTTCCCCCAGCCACACATCGGCTGGGGAGAATAATAAAAAAATTTGCAATAATTCCTCCTTTATCCCCTTATCCTCCTCCCAAGAGGGAGTTTTCCCGCGGCTATGTAGGATTGAATCCCCGGCCTTATTTTCGTAAGGTGGAGTATCTCCATTTCCCGTGTGTGGCTATAGATTAGCTGCTGGCACTAGTGATAATCTTTGCACGAGATTTACACGACGTGCGGGAAGTCAATATTTACGGCACACAGTGTGCGGAAATATTACATTCTCTCCCCCTTAGAAGAATCGAGATGTCCTCATCTCGAGATAAACTGGGGATATCGAAGATTGAGAGAGCTTTCATCCATCCAGGTAGCATCCTCCTACTGGACGAGGCATTCTTTCAAGGTTCCAGATCTTAACTATCTCTCTCTGATATCTAAAGTCTTTTCCGGTCTTAGTTCAAGGACTCCTTGACTAGGCATTACAATTTGTTGGTCATCAAGTACCTGATTTGGGCTAGGTACATACTTCATTCCTCAATAGACTGTTATGGAATACATTATGAACCTTTAGGTTTTCAGGGAGTTGCAGTCTATAAACATTAGGTCTTAAGGACTTGATGATGTTGTATCGTCCACAATACCTTGGACTTAGCTTCCTGCAATCTCCTAAGGATAGAGAACTCTTCTTTGGGCATACAAGAATGAAGACCATGTCTCCTTCCTCAAATATTCTATCTTGACACTTCAAATCCGTGTATGCCTTCTGTCTATCCTCCGCAGCTTTGATGTCCCGAGAAAGTGAAATCATGAGCTTCGCACAATATCTTCTATTTAAATAACTGGCTTGCTCGTATACATACTCTTGTCCTATAGTAGACAAGTCCACAACTGACAGAGAATTCATGATACTTAGCCTCTAGCTTTTGTTCCTGGTCCTTGATAGAGACTTCCCTTAGCATCCTTTGATAGGCTAGATCATGGCATCCTTCCTCTTAGCTAGCTCAAGTATTAGGTCGTTTGGCATGGACACCTCTGTAGCTAGAGATCTAGCTATTGATAGATTTTGCAAGATTAGAGAGTTTAGGAATGCCTTGCGACTGAGTGCATC
Source organism: Lygodium microphyllum (assembly GCF_053477565.2). Classification (NCBI taxonomy): domain Eukaryota; kingdom Viridiplantae; phylum Streptophyta; class Polypodiopsida; order Schizaeales; family Lygodiaceae; genus Lygodium; species Lygodium microphyllum. Next base: position 102,236,304 of record NC_141144.1, read on the forward strand.
GGCAACCACATTCTCCTTCCCTGGTCGATACTTGATTTCAAAATCATATTCCTCCAATACCTCAATCCATCGACGTTGCCTCATGTTGAGCTCGTTCTGGGAAAAAACCCATTTGAGGCTCTTATGATCGGTTACTAGAGTGAACTTGTTACCCAACAGGTAGTGTCTCCAAAGCTTTAGAGCATGGATGACAGCTAATAACTCCAGATCATGTGTGGCATAATTCTTTTCGTGACTCTTCAATTTCCTTGAAGAATATGCTACTGGATGACCTTCCTGCATAAGAACACACCCCAAGGCAAGAATGCTGGCATCAGTTACTACTTCGAACTCCTTATTGAGATCAGGAAGTTTCAGAATAGGTGCTGATACTAAACATTGCTTCAATTGGTCGAAGCTATTTTGCTCGGGAGTAGACCATGTAATGGAAGTCTGCTTCTTTAGTAAGTCTGTAAGAGGTGCTGCAATCAAAGCATAGTTTTTGATAAAGACCCTATACCATCCTGTCAAGCCAAGAAAACTGCGTATCTCTTTGACGGATAATGGTATTGGCCATTCAAGCACATCTCTGACTTTGGCTGGATCTACTGATATCCCTTCTGATGATACTATGAATCCTAGATATTCAATCTGACGTTTGAAGAATGCACACTTCTTCATTTTTGCATACAGCTTATGAGACCTCATTGTCTCCAAAACAATCCGTAGTTGAGGTTCATGATCTTCTTCCTGTTTAGAATAGACTAAAATGTCGTCGAAGAAGACAAGCACGAAATCATCAAGATATGGTCTAAAAATATCCTGCATTAGTCTATTGAAGGTGGCAGGTGCATTTGTAAGGCCGAATGACATAACCAAGAATTCAAAGTGCCCATATCTTGTATTGAAGGCCGTTTTTGGAATGTCCTCATCCTTGATCCTGATTTGATAGTAGCCTGACCTGAGATCAATTTTGGAGAAGATCTTTGCACCTTGAAGGCGATCAAGAAGCTCATCTATTCTAGGAATAGGATACTTGTTCTTGACTGTTGATTGATTCAACCCACGGTAATCAATACATAGTCGAAGTGTCCCATCTTTCTTTTTCTGGAATAGGACTGGAGCTCCCCATGGTGAGTTGCTAGGTCGGATGTAGCCTTGGTTTAATAGTTGCTTGAGTTGTTCCTTCAACTCAATTGCTTCCGATATAGACATTCTATAGGTTCTCTTCACAATTGGCACAGCTCCTATTACTGGCTTGACCTCATGATCTACTTCTCTTTGAAGTGGGCGTTTTGTTAACTCTTCAGAAACTACGTCCCCGTATTCCTTCAGCCAAGTGACCAAATCACTTTACGTCAATATTCATAGTCAAGACAATCGGGAAAAAGTTTTATTCCATTCATATCAGCATAGCCCTTACAATTATTTCTTGGGGCGATGGAACAAGTTAATACATTAATTCGAGGAGAATAAGATGTTGTTGCATTCAGCTACAGGAACTGAGTAATAGTACGGATTGGGGTCATCGATTTTCAGGAATCGATAGTTCATTGGAAGATTAGGGTATCTTTTCCTTTGATATCCCTTCTTCACATGACGTCCCAAAACCTTGATTCGGTCGGCAGGGATTCTTTGAATCACTTCCCCGTACACATACTTATTCTGGTTAACCCTTCGACCTCCGACCCATAGGGTCGCGTTTGCGTGAGCCTCAATAAAGACGAACAGCTTTACGATCTTCAAATCCTCCATCCACTTGATTCTCTTCAAGTTAATTTGAAGGTACGCAGGTTGATAGGTAGTTATGTAATAGATCCCTGTAACACCCATCCATCTCCATTCCACGTACACAGGTGATGGATTGTAAATGCGATCTAGGATGTTCATCATCTCAACCCTTTGTCGATAATCCGTGGAATGCATCGCGGTCATAAACATGACTCGGAACACTAAGAACCTGTTCCATGCTTCATAATTCTACAAGACAGTATTCAAAGTAAGGAAATGTTTGGGACACAACATTTGCTTTACTTCCTCTTATTAAAATTTCCTAAAAACAAATCCTTTGTTGGTTTGCTCTGATACCAACTGTAACGTGTCCACTAGAATCATCCCGGACACGTCTTAGCAGTCCATCGGGAAGGATGTCTAGAAGGCTCCGCCCGGCACTCCCATGGAATGTTACGGGACTTGCGATCTAGGTCTTCCCGCGTCTGCCACGTAGCGGAAGTATCCTGGCCGTTCCCACTTAGGATCGACCTGAATTTGGGTTTTCCTGTTTGGTTGTTAGCTAGCAACAACTAGCGTCAGACCCGAGCAAACTACTTTACGCAGAAACGCCAGGTCCGAAGCGGGTTCACGCTGCACTTGGTTCAAGGAGAATGGGAAACGAGAGGGATGCAAGGCTTGACCTCTCTGCCATAAGGCATAGTCCCATTCCGTTCCCCTAAAACAGCGTGAATCGGGTAATAGTTAATTCTAAGTCATCGTTCTCGTTACTTGTTTCGGAGATGTTAATCATCCTTCTGTTTGTCGAAGACTTTGAGAAAAGTTCCCGGCTAACCGGGACCACCCATCCGTAGGACAGACCCATGGTCCATCCCCCGCACTTTCCTCGGTTTGTTTTAGTTATGTAATTAGCTACCACATTAGTTTGACATATACAAACAGCTTCTTTGATTAACCCTGTTATGCACTGGTTCCTTCACGTAATCTTATCACAGGACATAAAGAAAACAATGTCAAACAACTTCCTTATTATCATTTTATCCTGTTATCTTTGAAATACAAGGAGTTCCCGCCCGTAGGCGTATTCATAATCCGCCCGAAGGCTATCCAGTAATCCACCAGGGATCACTAATCCAAGTTTCCGCCCGTAGACTAGTATGCGGGCCTCGAGATCCAATCCCGAGTCACGTTAGTCTCTTGTGCAGGGCCCGGAAGGCGAGGGATTTACGGCCAGAGCCCCCCCTGGCACCCAAGCGTCCTCCTGCTCCAAGTAGAACTCAATGGAGAGACCTCTCGCGGCGGGTTCGGTCCACGTTCCCGGCGCGGCTAACAACCCCCTTGGTTAGGGTCAGGCAGACAGTCGGGGGTAACTGAAGCTGCCTCTCCCTTCAGGCTTCAACCTGAAGTATTTAGATATATTTTCGTCCTTTAGTTCATTGAGCAAACAATGCAAAGAGTGCTTTCCAAACTGTTACAAGCACAATCAATTTCCAATGGTCGTTTAGCTGGCAAACTGTTAAGGAGTGACTCCTTTTCTCCGAATGCAACCTGCATTCGATCCGGAATCAATTGCAACTTGGCAAGATTCCTATCATTCTTGGGTTAGGGTCATACCCTACCAATACTTTAGGTCTTGTTGTGGTAGATTCCAGCGACCATGTCGCTTTAGTTTATTGTCTGGTCATTTGCTTCAAGGCAAATACCTAACTTTCCTTTTCCTTGGCAATTATCCCCAAGAAAAGTGAGTAACAGGATGATTACTCATCCTCTTGTAAGTTAAATTCTTTCAATAACTTGCCAACCTCATTTCGAGAGATGACAAAACTCTCTTGTGGACAAATCTCAAGTCTATACGATGTTGCAACCTTTTTGCACATGTGTTGCATCATTCCACGGGATCATTCTAACCAATTGCTTAGCGTTTTCCGGTCACGGAATTTACCTCCAGCCGAGTGGCAGGGTTTTAGGGTATCCTCCAAACCATTCCTAATTATGTTGGCCCATGATCCTAAAAATAGGCAACTCCGTCGGAGTTTCATCATTTTAAACGAATGATCCTTGGGATAAAACCTTAGATCATTTCATGCATGAGCATCCAATTGACTCAACATTTAGTGAATGTGTGTAAGATCTTTGGGTTTGCGGGTTTTGACTTGGCAACAAGTGTAAAACTAGGTCGAATTCTTATCGCACTAAACCCTAGTTAGCACTTGGGATACTTATCATATCGTCTGAACCATGCCCATATGAATCCCGTGTGGTTTATGTGATTTAGACAACACAATATACTTGTCCTGCGACAAGGATGAACCTTTCCCAAAGGTAATAAACTAGATTTAATGGAGAACAACAGTTACAACTACACCAATACGTGTAAACATGCGATTCACTGCTTCTACGTATCACATGGTTCACAATAACCCTATCCTTCCTTGGTAAGGTAAAAATGCCTGATAATCCGGACACTAACTTCCCTAGGTCCTTCTTACATCAAATAATCATTCCACTTTCAAGTCCATAGATCATTTTCGTGCCCCTCTATTCCTTTTCGAATAACGTCTTATGGGTGTTAACTTTCCCTCATGAATCATTACAAGGAAGATCTATCTAAAAATGGGACATGCCATTAATCTTTCCATGCCTAGTAAAAAGGTGTACCTCAATAATTTCAACCTTGTAATGAGGCAACGGTTGTCCTAGGCTCGTCGCTTTTGAATACACAAAAGGAAGACTTGCTGATAAGGTCTTACAAATGCATAGACACCTTATGCTCTTTTCATTCATTCCTTTGAATGTACCAATGATCAATTTTCATATCTTAAGCTATTTCTAATAAATGTTCAAACAGCCAATTCATTTTCCAACTGCATTTAACTTGACTAGTTGAATTCGAACATGCATGAGTGCTTCCTAATCCGTGAAGTTATCGTGAATAATTCAATACTTTTGTGTGGAATCCAAATAGATAAAAACCTGGACTTGTGGACTCCGTGAAATATCCACGTAAATACTAGGAGAAGATCCTTCCGCAGTCGCACCTTGTGATCTTTTTGGGGCCATCGTAGGCGTGGATTTCGTTTCTGATTTGCCTTTGTGGTCTACGAATTGACTTGCCTCGGAATGCAGCCTCCAGATCTTGCCCTTCTCCCTCATACGTACAAGATCCTTTTTGTAAGTACGGATCCTTGAAAAAAGGAAATACCGGCTTGTGGGATTTGGCTTATAGAAGGCCTTAGGGATTGGAACTTGGGCTTTTTGCAGAAGAGTTGTGGAAAAAATGAAACTTAATAAATGCTTGCGGAAATTGGGGCTTTCTCGAGCAAGCTTGTGGGAATTTAAGCTTGTTATGGGAAGGAGCTCTTGCGAATGGGCCTTGCAAGAATGGGGCTTTAGAGTTCTTCTTCTCCTTCCCAAAAATCCTAGGCCCAGCCTTGTGGGTGATTGGTGGGAAGGCCTTATAGGCTTCCTCTTCGAAACCCGAGGGGAAAAATTGGACTTTTGGAGGATCTAGTGGAACGGGGCTTTAAATCCGAGCCTAGAAGGCTTATGGGTGATCGGTGGGAAGGGGCTTGTGTTGGAAATCCACGAGAAGGGGGAAAACTTACACCGGCTAATATGGGCTTGTGTGGGAATACAATGGAAAAGGGGGATTGAATCCTGGGGTAAAAAAAAATGGGCTTATAAAGGCCTCCACGGGAAGGGGGCTTTGAGAAGCCCCCTTAGAAGCTTCCTAGAGAAGCTTCTTAAGAAGCTTCTCCAGCAGCGTCCACGTGTGGAGGAGGAGGGGGATCGTAATCCAGCGGCGGCGGACTGAAGGCCTGGCGACTGGCGGATTGGGCGGCTGCGGCGGCTGGTGGACTGGGCGGCAGCGCGGCGGCTCCACGGCGGCCTCCTCCCTTCACGTCGGCACCTCCTCCAGCTCCTCTCACCCTCCACACGGCGACCTTCTCTCCCCTTCACACAGCCCGTCCCCTCCTTCTCACAGCCGTCCTTCCTCCACACGGCCACCTCCCTCCTTCACACGGCGACTTCCTTCACATGGCGACGGCCTTCGCACGACAGTCTTCTGCCCATTCCTTCTCACGTCCGGCACCTTCTCTCTCTCACGCCCTTTTTTTTCTTCTCCCCCCCCCAAGAGGGGGTTCTTATAGTCCAAGGGGGGAGAGGGGACCTCCCCACGTGGCCTGTTGCATGGCTCTCTCCCCCACGTCCTCATGCTCCCCTAGCCCATCCCTTTCCCCCAGCCACACATCGGCTGGGGAGAATAATAAAAAAATTTGCAATAATTCCTCCTTTATCCCCTTATCCTCCTCCCAAGAGGGAGTTTTCCCGCGGCTATGTAGGATTGAATCCCCGGCCTTATTTTCGTAAGGTGGAGTATCTCCATTTCCCGTGTGTGGCTATAGATTAGCTGCTGGCACTAGTGATAATCTTTGCACGAGATTTACACGACGTGCGGGAAGTCAATATTTACGGCACACAGTGTGCGGAAATATTACATTCTCTCCCCCTTAGAAGAATCGAGATGTCCTCATCTCGAGATAAACTGGGGATATCGAAGATTGAGAGAGCTTTCATCCATCCAGGTAGCATCCTCCTACTGGACGAGGCATTCTTTCAAGGTTCCAGATCTTAACTATCTCTCTCTGATATCTAAAGTCTTTTCCGGTCTTAGTTCAAGGACTCCTTGACTAGGCATTACAATTTGTTGGTCATCAAGTACCTGATTTGGGCTAGGTACATACTTCATTCCTCAATAGACTGTTATGGAATACATTATGAACCTTTAGGTTTTCAGGGAGTTGCAGTCTATAAACATTAGGTCTTAAGGACTTGATGATGTTGTATCGTCCACAATACCTTGGACTTAGCTTCCTGCAATCTCCTAAGGATAGAGAACTCTTCTTTGGGCATACAAGAATGAAGACCATGTCTCCTTCCTCAAATATTCTATCTTGACACTTCAAATCCGTGTATGCCTTCTGTCTATCCTCCGCAGCTTTGATGTCCCGAGAAAGTGAAATCATGAGCTTCGCACAATATCTTCTATTTAAATAACTGGCTTGCTCGTATACATACTCTTGTCCTATAGTAGACAAGTCCACAACTGACAGAGAATTCATGATACTTAGCCTCTAGCTTTTGTTCCTGGTCCTTGATAGAGACTTCCCTTAGCATCCTTTGATAGGCTAGATCATGGCATCCTTCCTCTTAGCTAGCTCAAGTATTAGGTCGTTTGGCATGGACACCTCTGTAGCTAGAGATCTAGCTATTGATAGATTTTGCAAGATTAGAGAGTTTAGGAATGCCTTGCGACTGAGTGCATCGGCAACCACATTCTCCTTCCCTGGTCGATACTTGATTTCAAAATCATATTCCTCCAATACCTCAATCCATCGACGTTGCCTCATGTTGAGCTCGTTCTGGGAAAAAACCCATTTGAGGCTCTTATGATCGGTTACTAGAGTGAACTTGTTACCCAACAGGTAGTGTCTCCAAAGCTTTAGAGCATGGATGACAGCTAATAACTCCAGATCATGTGTGGCATAATTCTTTTCGTGACTCTTCAATTTCCTTGAAGAATATGCTACTGGATGACCTTCCTGCATAAGAACACACCCCAAGGCAAGAATGCTGGCATCAGTTACTACTTCGAACTCCTTATTGAGATCAGGAAGTTTCAGAATAGGTGCTGATACTAAACATTGCTTCAATTGGTCGAAGCTATTTTGCTCGGGAGTAGACCATGTAATGGAAGTCTGCTTCTTTAGTAAGTCTGTAAGAGGTGCTGCAATCAAAGCATAGTTTTTGATAAAGACCCTATACCATCCTGTCAAGCCAAGAAAACTGCGTATCTCTTTGACGGATAATGGTATTGGCCATTCAAGCACATCTCTGACTTTGGCTGGATCTACTGATATCCCTTCTGATGATACTATGAATCCTAGATATTCAATCTGACGTTTGAAGAATGCACACTTCTTCATTTTTGCATACAGCTTATGAGACCTCATTGTCTCCAAAACAATCCGTAGTTGAGGTTCATGATCTTCTTCCTGTTTAGAATAGACTAAAATGTCGTCGAAGAAGACAAGCACGAAATCATCAAGATATGGTCTAAAAATATCCTGCATTAGTCTATTGAAGGTGGCAGGTGCATTTGTAAGGCCGAATGACATAACCAAGAATTCAAAGTGCCCATATCTTGTATTGAAGGCCGTTTTTGGAATGTCCTCATCCTTGATCCTGATTTGATAGTAGCCTGACCTGAGATCAATTTTGGAGAAGATCTTTGCACCTTGAAGGCGATCAAGAAGCTCATCTATTCTAGGAATAGGATACTTGTTCTTGACTGTTGATTGATTCAACCCACGGTAATCAATACATAGTCGAAGTGTCCCATCTTTCTTTTTCTGGAATAGGACTGGAGCTCCCCATGGTGAGTTGCTAGGTCGGATGTAGCCTTGGTTTAATAGTTGCTTGAGTTGTTCCTTCAACTCAATTGCTTCCGATATAGACATTCTATAGGTTCTCTTCACAATTGGCACAGCTCCTATTACTGGCTTGACCTCATGATCTACTTCTCTTTGAAGTGGGCGTTTTGTTAACTCTTCAGAAACTACGTCCCCGTATTCCTTCAGCCAAGTGACCAAATCACTTTACGTCAATATTCATAGTCAAGACAATCGGGAAAAAGTTTTATTCCATTCATATCAGCATAGCCCTTACAATTATTTCTTGGGGCGATGGAACAAGTTAATACATTAATTCGAGGAGAATAAGATGTTGTTGCATTCAGCTACAGGAACTGAGTAATAGTACGGATTGGGGTCATCGATTTTCAGGAATCGATAGTTCATTGGAAGATTAGGGTATCTTTTCCTTTGATATCCCTTCTTCACATGACGTCCCAAAACCTTGATTCGGTCGGCAGGGATTCTTTGAATCACTTCCCCGTACACATACTTATTCTGGTTAACCCTTCGACCTCCGACCCATAGGGTCGCGTTTGCGTGAGCCTCAATAAAGACGAACAGCTTTACGATCTTCAAATCCTCCATCCACTTGATTCTCTTCAAGTTAATTTGAAGGTACGCAGGTTGATAGGCATTTATGTAATAGATCCCTGTAACACCCATCCATCTCCATTCCACGTACACAGGTGATGGATTGTAAATGCGATCTAGGATGTTCATCATCTCAACCCTTTGTCGATAATCCGTGGAATGCATCGCGGTCATAAACATGACTCGGAACACTAAGAACCTGTTCCATGCTTCATAATTCTACAAGACAGTATTCAAAGTAAGGAAATGTTTGGGACACAACATTTGCTTTACTTCCTCTTATTAAAATTTCCTAAAAACAAATCCTTTGTTGGTTTGCTCTGATACCAACTGTAACGTGTCCACTAGAATCATCCCGGACACGTCTTAGCAGTCCATCGGGAAGGATGTCTAGAAGGCTCCGCCCGGCACTCCCATGGAATGTTACGGGACTTGCGATCTAGGTCTTCCCGCGTCTGCCACGTAGCGGAAGTATCCTGGCCGTTCCCACTTAGGATCGACCTGAATTTGGGTTTTCCTGTTTGGTTGTTAGCTAGCAACAACTAGCGTCAGACCCGAGCAAACTACTTTACGCAGAAACGCCAGGTCCGAAGCGGGTTCACGCTGCACTTGGTTCAAGGAGAATGGGAAACGAGAGGGATGCAAGGCTTGACCTCTCTGCCATAAGGCATAGTCCCATTCCGTTCCCCTAAAACAGCGTGAATCGGGTAATAGTTAATTCTAAGTCATCGTTCTCGTTACTTGTTTCGGAGATGTTAATCATCCTTCTGTTCGTCGAAGACTTTGAGAAAAGTTCCCGGCTAACCGGGACCACCCATCCGTAGGACAGACCCATGGTCCATCCCCCGCACTTTCCTCGGTTTGTTTTAGTTATGTAATTAGCTACCACATTAGTTTGACATATACAAACAGCTTCTTTGATTAACCCTGTTATGCACTGGTTCCTTCACGTAATCTTATCACAGGACATAAAGAAAACAATGTCAAACAACTTCCTTATTATAATTTTATCCTGTTATCTTTGAAATACAAGGAGTTCCCGCCCGTAGGCGTATTCATAATCCGCCCGAAGGCTATCCAGTAATCCACCAGGGATCACTAATCCAAGTTTCCGCCCGTAGACTAGTATGCGGGCCTCGAGATCCAATCCCGAGTCACGTTAGTCTCTTGTGCAGGGCCCGGAAGGCGAGGGATTTACGGCCAGAGCCCCCCCTGGCACCCAAGCGTCCTCCTGCTCCAAGTAGAACTCAACGGAGAGACCTCTCGCGGCGGGTTCGGTCCACGTTCCCGGCGCGGCTAACAACCCCCTTGGTTAGGGTCAGGCAGGCAGTCGGGGGTAACTGAAGCTGCCTCTCCCTTCAGGCTTCAACCTGAAGTATTTAGATATATTTTCGTCCTTTAGTTCATTGAGCAAACAATGCAAAGAGTGCTTTCCAAACTGTTACAAGCACAATCAATTTCCAATGGTCGTTTAGCTGGCAAACTGTTAAGGAGTGACTCCTTTTCTCCGAATGCAACCTGCATTCGATCCGGAATCAATTGCAACTTGGCAAGATTCCTATCATTCTTGGGTTAGGGTCATACCCTACCAATACTTTAGGTCTTGTTGTGGTAGATTCCAGCGACCATGTCGCTTTAGTTTATTGTCTGGTCATTTGCTTCAAGGCAAATACCTAACTTTCCTTTTCCTTGGCAATTATCCCCAAGAAAAGTGAGTAACAGGATGATTACTCATCCTCTTGTAAGTTAAATTCTTTCAATAACTTGCCAACCTCATTTCGAGAGATGACAAAACTCTCTTGTGGACAAATCTCAAGTCTATACGATGTTGCAACCTTTTTGCACATGTGTTGCATCATTCCACGGGATCATTCTAACCAATTGCTTAGCGTTTTCCGGTCACGGAATTTACCTCCAGCCGAGTGGCAGGGTTTTAGGGTATCCTCCAAACCATTCCTAATTATGTTGGCCCATGATCCTAAAAATAGGCAACTCCGTCGGAGTTTCATCATTTTAAACGAATGATCCTTGGGATAAAACCTTAGATCATTTCATGCATGAGCATCCAATTGACTCAACATTTAGTGAATGTGTGTAAGATCTTTGGGTTTGCGGGTTTTGACTTGGCAACAAGTGTAAAACTAGGTCGAATTCTTATCGCACTAAACCCTAGTTAGCACTTGGGATACTTATCATATCGTCTGAACCATGCCCATATGAATCCCGTGTGGTTTATGTGATTTAGACAACACAATATACTTGTCCTGCGACAAGGATGAACCTTTCCCAAAGGTAATAAACTAGATTTAATGGAGAACAACAGTTACAACTACACCAATACGTGTAAACATGCGATTCACTGCTTCTACGTATCACATGGTTCACAATAACCCTATCCTTCCTTGGTAAGGTAAAAATGCCTGATAATCCGGACACTAACTTCCCTAGGTCCTTCTTACATCAAATAATCATTCCACTTTCAAGTCCATAGATCATTTTCGTGCCCCTCTATTCCTTTTCGAATAACGTCTTATGGGTGTTAACTTTCCCTCATGAATCATTACAAGGAAGATCTATCTAAAAATGGGACATGCCATTAATCTTTCCATGCCTAGTAAAAAGGTGTACCTCAATAATTTCAACCTTGTAATGAGGCAACGGTTGTCCTAGGCTCGTCGCTTTTGAATACACAAAAGGAAGACTTGCTGATAAGGTCTTACAAATGCATAGACACCTTATGCTCTTTTCATTCATTCCTTTGAATGTACCAATGATCAATTTTCATATCTTAAGCTATTTCTAATAAATGTTCAAACAGCCAATTCATTTTCCAACTGCATTTAACTTGACTAGTTGAATTCGAACATGCATGAGTGCTTCCTAATCCGTGAAGTTATCGTGAATAATTCAATACTTTTGTGTGGAATCCAAATAGATAAAAACCTGGACTTGTGGACTCCGTGAAATATCCACGTAAATACTAGGAGAAGATCCTTCCGCAGTCGCACCTTGTGATCTTTTTGGGGCCATCGTAGGCGTGGATTTCGTTTCTGATTTGCCTTTGTGGTCTACGAATTGACTTGCCTCGGAATGCAGCCTCCAGATCTTGCCCTTCTCCCTCATACGTACAAGATCCTTTTTGTAAGTACGGATCCTTGAAAAAAGGAAATACCGGCTTGTGGGATTTGGCTTATGGAAGGCCTTAGGGATTGGAACTTGGGCTTTTTGCAGAAGAGTTGTGGAAAAAATGAAACTTAATAAATGCTTGCGGAAATTGGGGCTTTCTCGAGCAAGCTTGTGGGAATTTAAGCTTGTTATGGGAAGGAGCTCTTGCGAATGGGCCTTGCAAGAATGGGGCTTTAGAGTTCTTCTTCTCCTTCCCAAAAATCCTAGGCCCAGCCTTGTGGGTGATTGGTGGGAAGGCCTTATAGGCTTCCTCTTCGAAACCCGAGGGGAAAAATTGGACTTTTGGAGGATCTAGTGGAACGGGGCTTTAAATCCGAGCCTAGAAGGCTTATGGGTGATCGGTGGGAAGGGGCTTGTGTTGGAAATCCACGAGAAGGGGGAAAACTTACACCGGCTAATATGGGCTTGTGTGGGAATACAATGGAAAAGGGGGATTGAATCCCGGGGTAAAAAAAAATGGGCTTATAAAGGCCTCCACGGGAAGGGGGCTTTGAGAAGCCCCCTTAGAAGCTTCCTAGAGAAGCTTCTTAAGAAGCTTCTCCAGCAGCGTCCACGTGTGGAGGAGGAGGGGGATCGTAATCCAGCGGCGGCGGACTGAAGGCCTGGCGACTGGCGGATTGGGCGGCTGCGGCGGCTGGTGGACTGGGCGGCAGCGCGGCGGCTCCACGGCGGCCTCCTCCCTTCACGTCGGCACCTCCTCCAGCTCCTCTCACCCCCCACACGGCGACCTTCTCTCCCCTTCACACAGCCCGTCCCCTCCTTCTCACAGCCGTCCTTCCTCCACACGGCCACCTCCCTCCTTCACACGGCGACTTCCTTCACATGGCGACGGCCTTCGCACGACAGTCTTCTGCCCATTCCTTTTCACGTCCGGCACCTTCTCTCTCTCACGCCCTTCTTTTTCTTCTCCCCCCCCCCCAAGAGGGGGTTCTTATAGTCCAAGGGGGGAGAGGGGACCTCCCCATGTGGCCTGTTGCATGGCTCTCTCCCCCACGTCCTCATGCTCCCCTAGCCCATCCCTTTCCCCCAGCCACACATCGGCTGGGGAGAATAATAAAAAAATTTGCAATAATTCCTCCTTTATCCCCTTATCCTCCTCCCAAGAGGGAGTTTTCCCGCGGCTATGTAGGATTGAATCCCCGGCCTTATTTTCGTAAGGTGGAGTGTCTCCATTTCCCGCGTGTGGCTATAGATTAGCTGCTGGCACTAGTGATAATCTTTGCACGAGATTTACACGACGTGCGGGAAGTCAATATTTACGGCACGCAGTGTGGGGAAATATTACATTCTCTCCCCCTTAGAAGAATCGAGATGTCCTCATCTCGAGATAAACTGGGGATATCGAAGATTGAGAGAGCTTTCATCCATCCAGGTAGCATCCTCCTACTGGACGAGGCATTCTTTCAAGGTTCCAGATCTTAACTGTCACTCTCTGATATCTAAAGTCTTTTCCGGTCTTAGTTCAAGGACTCCTTGACTAGGCATTACAATTTGTTGGTCATCAAGTACCTGATTTGGGCTAGGTACATACTTCATTCCTCAATAGACTGTTATGGAATACATTATGAACCTTTAGGTTTTCAGGGAGTTGCAGTCTATAAACATTAGGTCTTAAGGACTTGAGGATCTTGTATCGTCCACAATACCTTGGACTTAGCTTCCTGCAATCTCCTAAGGATAGAGAACTCTTCTTTGGGCATACATGAATGAAGACCATGTCTCCTTCCTCAAATATTCTATCTTGACACTTCAAATCCGTGTATGCCTTCTGTCTATCCTCCGCAGCTTTGATGTCCCGAGAAAGTGAAATCATGAGCTTCGCACAATATCTTCTATTTAAATAACTGGCTTGCTCGTATACATACTCTTGTCCTATAGTAGACAAGTCCACAACTGACAGAGAATTCATGATACTTAGCCTCTAGCTTTTGTTCCTGGTCCTTGATAGAGACTTCCCTTAGCATCCTTTGATAGGCTAGATCATGGCATCCTTCCTCTTAGCTAGCTCAAGTATTAGGTCGTTTGGCATGGACACCTCTGTAGCTAGAGATCTAGCTATTGATAGATTTTGCAAGATTAGGGAGTTTAGGAATGCCTTGCGACTGAGTGCATCGGCAACCACATTCTCCTTCCCTGGTCGATACTTGATTTCAAAATCATATTCCTCCAATACCTCAATCCATCGACGTTGCCTCATATTGAGCTCGTTCTGGGAAAAAACCCATTTGAGGCTCTTATGATCGGTTACTAGAGTGAACTTGTTACCCAACAGGTAGTGTCTCCAAAGCTTTAGAGCATGGATGACAGCTAATAACTCCAGATCATGTGTGGCATAATTCTTTTCGTGACTCTTCAATTTCCTTGAAGAATATGCTACTGGATGACCTTCCTGCATAAGAACACACCCCAAGGCAAGAATGCTGGCATCAGTTACTACTTCGAACTCCTTATTGAGATCAGGAAGTTTCAGAATAGGTGCTGATACTAAACATTGCTTCAATTGGTCGAAGCTATTTTGCTCGGGAGTAGACCATGTAATGGAAGTCTGCTTCTTTAGTAAGTCTGTAAGAGGTGCTGCAATCAAAGCATAGTTTTTGATAAAGACCCTATACCATCCTGTCAAGCCAAGAAAACTGCGTATCTCTTTGACGGATAATGGTATTGGCCATTCAAGCACATCTCTGACTTTGGCTGGATCTACTGATATCCCTTCTGATGATACTATGAATCCTAGATATTCAATCTGACGTTTGAAGAATGCACACTTCTTCATTTTTGCATACAGCTTATGAGACCTCATTGTCTCCAAAACAATCCGTAGTTGAGGTTCATGATCTTCTTCCTGTTTAGAATAGACTAAAATGTCGTCGAAGAAGACAAGCACGAAATCATCAAGATATGGTCTAAAAATATCCTGCATTAGTCTATTGAAGGTGGCAGGTGCATTTGTAAGGCCGAATGACATAACCAAGAATTCAAAGTGCCCATATCTTGTATTGAAGGCCGTTTTTGGAATGTCCTCATCCTTGATCCTGATTTGATAGTAGCCTGACCTGAGATCAATTTTGGAGAAGATCTTTGCACCTTGAAGGCGATCAAGAAGCTCATCTATTCTAGGAATAGGATACTTGTTCTTGACTGTTGATTGATTCAACCCACGGTAATCAATACATAGTCGAAGTGTCCCATCTTTCTTTTTCTGGAATAGGACTGGAGCTCCCCATGGTGAGTTGCTAGGTCGGATGTAGCCTTGGTTTAATAGTTGCTTGAGTTGTTCCTTCAACTCAATTGCTTCCGATATAGACATTCTATAGGTTCTCTTCACAATTGGCACAGCTCCTATTACTGGCTTGACCTCATGATCTACTTCTCTTTGAAGTGGGCGTTTTGTTAACTCTTCAGAAACTACGTCCCCGTATTCCTTCAGCCAAGTGACCAAATCACTTTACGTCAATATTCATAGTCAAGACAATCGGGAAAAAGTTTTATTCCATTCATATCAGCATAGCCCTTACAATTATTTCTTGGGGCGATGGAACAAGTTAATACATTAATTCGAGGAGAATAAGATGTTGTTGCATTCAGCTACAGGAACTGAGTAATAGTACGGATTGGGGTCATCGATTTTCAGGAATCGATAGTTCATTGGAAGATTAGGGTATCTTTTCCTTTGATATCCCTTCTTCACATGACGTCCCAAAACCTTGATTCGGTCGGCAGGGATTCTTTGAATCACTTCCCCGTACACATACTTATTCTGGTTAACCCTTCGACCTCCGACCCATAGGGTCGCGTTTGCGTGAGCCTCAATAAAGACGAACAGCTTTACGATCTTCAAATCCTCCATCCACTTGATTCTCTTCAAGTTAATTTGAAGGTACGCAGGTTGATAGGCAGTTATGTAATAGATCCCTGTAACACCCATCCATCTCCATTCCACGTACACAGGTGATGGATTGTAAATGCGATCTAGGATGTTCATCATCTCAACCCTTTGTCGATAATCCGTGGAATGCATCGCGGTCATAAACATGACTCGGAACACTAAGAACCTGTTCCATGCTTCATAATTCTACAAGACAGTATTCAAAGTAAGGAAATGTTTGGGACACAACATTTGCTTTACTTCCTCTTATTAAAATTTCCTAAAAACAAATCCTTTGTTGGTTTGCTCTGATACCAACTGTAACGTGTCCACTAGAATCATCCGGGACACGTCTTAGGAGTCCATCGGGAAGGATGTCTAGAAGGCTCCGCCCGGCACTCCCATGGAATGTTACGGGACTTGCGATCTAGGTCTTCCCGCGTCTGCCACGTAGCGGAAGTATCCTGGCCGTTCCCACTTAGGATCGACCTGAATTTGGGTTTTCCTGTTTGGTTGTTAGCTAGCAACAACTAGCGTCAGACCCGAGCAAACTACTTTACGCAGAAACGCCAGGTCCGAAGCGGGTTCACGCTGCACTTGGTTCAAGGAGAATGGGAAACGAGAGGGATGCAAGGCTTGACCTCTCTGCCATAAGGCATAGTCCCATTCCGTTCCCCTAAAACAGCATGAATCGGGTAATAGTTAATTCTAAGTCATCGTTCTCATTACTTGTTTCGGAGATGTTAATCATCCTTCTGTTCGTCAAAGACTTTGAGAAAAGTTCCCGGCTAACCGGGACCACCCATCCGTAGGACAGACCCATGGTCCATCCCCCGCACTTTCCTCGGTTTGTTTTAGTTATGTAATTAGCTACCACATTAGTTTGACATATACAAACAGCTTCTTTGATTAACCCTGTTATGCACTGGTTCCTTCACGTAATCTTATCACAGGACATAAAGAAAACAATGTCAAACAACTTCCTTATTATCATTTTATCCTGTTATCTTTGAAATACAAGGAGTTCCCGCCCGTAGGCGTATTCATAATCCGCCCGAAGGCTATCCAGTAATCCACCAGGGATCACTAATCCAAGTTTCCGCCCGTAGACTAGTATGCGGGCCTCAAGATCCAATCCCGAGTCACGTTAGTCTCTTGTGCAGGGCCCGGAAGGCGAGGGATTTACGGCCAGAGCCCCCCCTGGCACCCAAGCGTCCTCCTGCTCCAAGTAGAACTCAACGGAGAGACCTCTCGCGGCGGGTTCGGTCCACGTTCCCGGCGCGGCTAACAACCCCCTTGGTTAGGGTCAGGCAGGCAGTCGGGGGTAACTGAAGCTGCCTCTCCCTTCAGGCTTCAACCTGAAGTATTTAGATATATTTTCGTCCTTTAGTTCATTGAGCAAACAATGCAAAGAGTGCTTTCCAAACTGTTACAAGCACAATCAATTTCCAATGGTCGTTTAGCTGGCAAACTGTTAAGGAGTGACTCCTTTTCTCCGAATGCAACCTGCATTCGATCCGGAATCAATTGCAACTTGGCAAGATTCCTATCATTCTTGGGTTAGGGTCATACCCTACCAATACTTTAGGTCTTGTTGTGGTAGATTCCAGCGACCATGTCGCTTTAGTTTATTGTCTGGTCATTTGCTTCAAGGCAAATACCTAACTTTCCTTTTCCTTGGCAATTATCCCCAAGAAAAGTGAGTAACAGGATGATTACTCATCCTCTTGTAAGTTAAATTCTTTCAATAACTTGCCAACCTCATTTCGAGAGATGACAAAACTCTCTTGTGGACAAATCTCAAGTCTATACGATGTTGCAACCTTTTTGCACATGTGTTGCATCATTCCACGGGATCATTCTAACCAATTGCTTAGCGTTTTCCGGTCACGGAATTTACCTCCAGCCGAGTGGCAGGGTTTTAGGGTATCCTCCAAACCATTCCTAATTATGTTGGCCCATGATCCTAAAAATAGGCAACTCCGTCGGAGTTTCATCATTTTAAACGAATGATCCTTGGGATAAAACCTTAGATCATTTCATGCATGAGCATCCAATTGACTCAACATTTAGTGAATGTGTGTAAGATCTTTGGGTTTGCGGGTTTTGACTTGGTAACAAGTGTAAAACTAGGTCGAATTCTTATCGCACTAAACCCTAGTTAGCACTTGGGATACTTATCATATCGTCTGAACCATGCCCATATGAATCCCGTGTGGTTTATGTGATTTAGACAACACAATATACTTGTCCTGCGACAAGGATGAACCTTTCCCAAAGGTAATAAACTAGATTTAATGGAGAACAACAGTTACAACTACACCAATACGTGTAAACATGCGATTCACTGCTTCTACGTATCACATGGTTCACAATAACCCTATCCTTCCTTGGTAAGGTAAAAATGCCTGATAATCCGGACACTAACTTCCCTAGGTCCTTCTTACATCAAATAATCATTCCACTTTCAAGTCCATAGATCATTTTCGTGCCCCTCTATTCCTTTTCGAATAACGTCTTATGGGTGTTAACTTTCCCTCATGAATCATTACAAGGAAGATCTATCTAAAAATGGGACATGCCATTAATCTTTCCATGCCTAGTAAAAAGGTGTACCTCAATAATTTCAACCTTGTAATGAGGCAACGGTTGTCCTAGGCTCGTCGCTTTTGAATACACAAAAGGAAGACTTGCTGATAAGGTCTTACAAATGCATAGACACCTTATGCTCTTTTCATTCATTCCTTTGAATGTACCAATGATCAATTTTCATATCTTAAGCTATTTCTAATAAATGTTCAAACAGCCAATTCATTTTCCAACTGCATTTAACTTGACTAGTTGAATTCGAACATGCATGAGTGCTTCCTAATCCGTGAAGTTATCGTGAATAATTCAATACTTTTGTGTGGAATCCAAATAGATAAAAACCTGGACTTGTGGACTCCGTGAAATATCCACGTAAATACTAGGAGAAGATCCTTCCGCAGTCGCACCTTGTGATCTTTTTGGGGCCATCGTAGGCGTGGATTTCGTTTCTGATTTGCCTTTGTGGTCTACGAATTGACTTGCCTCGGAATGCAGCCTCCAGATCTTGCCCTTCTCCCTCATACGTACAAGATCCTTTTTGTAAGTACGGATCCTTGAAAAAAGGAAATACCGGCTTGTGGGATTTGGCTTATGGAAGGCCTTAGGGATTGGAACTTGGGCTTTTTGCAGAAGAGTTGTGGAAAAAATGAAACTTAATAAATGCTTGTGGAAATTGGGGCTTTCTCGAGCAAGCTTGTGGGAATTTAAGCTTGTTATGGGAAGGAGCTCTTGCGAATGGGCCTTGCAAGAATGGGGCTTTAGAGTTCTTCTTCTCCTTCCCAAAAATCCTAGGCCCAGCCTTGTGGGTGATTGGTGGGAAGGCCTTATAGGCTTCCTCTTCGAAACCCGAGGGGAAAAATTGGACTTTTGGAGGATCTAGTGGAACGGGGCTTTAAATCCGAGCCTAGAAGGCTTATGGGTGATCGGTGGGAAGGGGCTTGTGTTGGAAATCCACGAGAAGGGGGAAAACTTACACCGGCTAATATGGGCTTGTGTGGGAATACAATGGAAAAGGGGGATTGAATCCCGGGGTAAAAAAAAATGGGCTTATAAAGGCCTCCACGGGAAGGGGGCTTTGAGAAGCCCCCTTAGAAGCTTCCTAGAGAAGCTTCTTAAGAAGCTTCTCCAGCAGCGTCCACGTGTGGAGGAGGAGGGGGATCGTAATCCAGCGGCGGCGGACTGAAGGCCTGGCGACTGGCGGATTGGGCGGCTGCGGCGGCTGGTGGACTGGGCGGCAGCGCGGCGGCTCCACGGCGGCCTCCTCCCTTCACGTCGGCACCTCCTCCAGCTCCTCTCACCCTCCACACGGCGACCTTCTCTCCCCTTCACACAGCCCGTCCCCTCCTTCTCACAGCCGTCCTTCCTCCACACGGCCACCTCCCTCCTTCACACGGCGACTTCCTTCACATGGCGACGGCCTTCGCACGACAGTCTTCTGCCCATTCCTTCTCACGTCCGGCACCTTCTCTCTCTCACGCCCTTCTTTTTCTTCTCCCCCCCCCCCAAGAGGGGGTTCTTATAGTCCAAGGGGGGAGAGGGGACCTCCCCACGTGGCCTGTTGCATGGCTCTCTCCCCCACGTCCTCATGCTCCCCTAGCCCATCCCTTTCCCCCAGCCACACATCGGCTGGGGAGAATAATAAAAAAATTTGCAATAATTCCTCCTTTATCCCCTTATCCTCCTCCCAAGAGGGAGTTTTCCCGCGGCTATGTAGGATTGAATCCCCGGCCTTATTTTCGTAAGGTGGAGTGTCTCCATTTCCCGCGTGTGGCTATAGATTAGCTGCTGGCACTAGTGATAATCTTTGCACGAGATTTACACGACGTGCGGGAAGTCAATATTTACGGCACGCAGTGTGTGGAAATATTACATTCTCTCCCCCTTAGAAGAATCGAGATGTCCTCATCTCGAGATAAACTGGGGATATCGAAGATTGAGAGAGCTTTCATCCATCCAGGTAGCATCCTCCTACTGGACGAGGCATTCTTTCAAGGTTCCAGATCTTAACTGTCTCTCTCTGATATCTAAAGTCTTTTCCGGTCTTAGTTCAAGGACTCCTTGACTAGGCATTACAATTTGTTGGTCATCAAGTACCTGATTTGGGCTAGGTACATACTTCATTCCTCAATAGACTGTTATGGAATACATTATGAACCTTTAGGTTTTCAGGGAGTTGCAGTCTATAAACATTAGGTCTTAAGGACTTGAGGATCTTGTATCGTCCACAATACCTTGGACTTAGCTTCCTGCAATCTCCTAAGGATAGAGAACTCTTCTTTGGGCATACATGAATGAAGACCATGTCTCCTTCCTCAAATATTCTATCTTGACACTTCAAATCCGTGTATGCCTTCTGTCTATCCTCCGCAGCTTTGATGTCCCGAGAAAGTGAAATCATGAGCTTCGCACAATATCTTCTATTTAAATAACTGGCTTGCTCGTATACATACTCTTGTCCTATAGTAGACAAGTCCACAACTGACAGAGAATTCATGATACTTAGCCTCTAGCTTTTGTTCCTGGTCCTTGATAGAGACTTCCCTTAGCATCCTTTGATAGGCTAGATCATGGCATCCTTCCTCTTAGCTAGCTCAAGTATTAGGTCGTTTGGCATGGACACCTCTGTAGCTAGAGATCTAGCTATTGATAGATTTTGCAAGATTAGGGAGTTTAGGAATGCCTTGCGACTGAGTGCATCGGCAACCACATTCTCCTTCCCTGGTCGATACTTGATTTCAAAATCATATTCCTCCAATACCTCAATCCATCGACGTTGCCTCATATTGAGCTCGTTCTGGGAAAAAACCCATTTGAGGCTCTTATGATCGGTTACTAGAGTGAACTTGTTACCCAACAGGTAGTGTCTCCAAAGCTTTAGAGCATGGATGACAGCTAATAACTCCAGATCATGTGTGGCATAATTCTTTTCGTGACTCTTCAATTTCCTTGAAGAATATGCTACTGGATGACCTTCCTGCATAAGAACACACCCCAAGGCAAGAATGCTGGCATCAGTTACTACTTCGAACTTCTTATTGAGATCAGGAAGTTTCAGAATAGGTGCTGATACTAAACATTGCTTCAATTGGTCGAAGCTATTTTGCTCGGGAGTAGACCATGTAATGGAAGTCTGCTTCTTTAGTAAGTCTGTAAGAGGTGCTGCAATCAAAGCATAGTTTTTGATAAAGACCCTATACCATCCTGTCAAGCCAAGAAAACTGCGTATCTCTTTGACGGATAATGGTATTGGCCATTCAAGCACATCTCTGACTTTGGCTGGATCTACTGATATCCCTTCTGATGATACTATGAATCCTAGATATTCAATCTGACGTTTGAAGAATGCACACTTCTTCATTTTTGCATACAGCTTATGAGACCTCATTGTCTCCAAAACAATCCGTAGTTGAGGTTCATGATCTTCTTCCTGTTTAGAATAGACTAAAATGTCGTCGAAGAAGACAAGCACGAAATCATCAAGATATGGTCTAAAAATATCCTGCATTAGTCTATTGAAGGTGGCAGGTGCATTTGTAAGGCCGAATGACATAACCAAGAATTCAAAGTGCCCATATCTTGTATTGAAGGCCGTTTTTGGAATGTCCTCATCCTTGATCCTGATTTGATAGTAGCCTGACCTGAGATCAATTTTGGAGAAGATCTTTGCACCTTGAAGGCGATCAAGAAGCTCATCTATTCTAGGAATAGGATACTTGTTCTTGACTGTTGATTGATTCAACCCACGGTAATCAATACATAGTCGAAGTGTCCCATCTTTCTTTTTCTGGAATAGGACTGGAGCTCCCTATGGTGAGTTGCTAGGTCGGATGTAGCCTTGGTTTAATAGTTGCTTGAGTTGTTCCTTCAACTCAATTGCTTCCGATATAGACATTCTATAGGTTCTCTTCACAATTGGCACAGCTCCTATTACTGGCTTGACCTCATGATCTACTTCTCTTTGAAGTGGGCGTTTTGTTAACTCTTCAGAAACTACGTCCCCGTATTCCTTCAGCCAAGTGACCAAATCACTTTACGTCAATATTCATAGTCAAGACAATCGGGAAAAAGTTTTATTCCATTCATATCAGCATAGCCCTTACAATTATTTCTTGGGGCGATGGAACAAGTTAATACATTAATTCGAGGAGAATAAGATGTTGTTGCATTCAGCTACAGGAACTGAGTAATAGTACGGATTGGGGTCATCGATTTTCAGGAATCGATAGTTCATTGGAAGATTAGGGTATCTTTTCCTTTGATATCCCTTCTTCACATGACGTCCCAAAACCTTGATTCGGTCGGCAGGGATTCTTTGAATCACTTCCCCGTACACATACTTATTCTGGTTAACCCTTCGACCTCCGACCCATAGGGTCGCGTTTGCGTGAGCCTCAATAAAGACGAACAGCTTTACGATCTTCAAATCCTCCATCCACTTGATTCTCTTCAAGTTAATTTGAAGGTACGCAGGTTGATAGGCAGTTATGTAATAGATCCCTGTAACACCCATCCATCTCCATTCCACGTACACAGGTGATGGATTGTAAATGCGATCTAGGATGTTCATCATCTCAACCCTTTGTCGATAATCCGTGGAATGCATCGCGGTCATAAACATGACTCGGAACACTAAGAACCTGTTCCATGCTTCATAATTCTACAAGACAGTATTCAAAGTAAGGAAATGTTTGGGACACAACATTTGCTTTACTTCCTCTTATTAAAATTTCCTAAAAACAAATCCTTTGTTGGTTTGCTCTGATACCAACTGTAACGTGTCCACTAGAATCATCCCGGACACGTCTTAGCAGTCCATCGGGAAGGATGTCTAGAAGGCTCCGCCCGGCACTCCCATGGAATGTTACGGGACTTGCGATCTAGGTCTTCCCGCGTCTGCCACGTAGCGGAAGTATCCTGGCCGTTCCCACTTAGGATAGACCTGAATTTGGGTTTTCCTGTTTGGTTGTTAGCTAGCAACAACTAGCGTCAGACCCGAGCAAACTACTTTACGCAGAAACGCCAGGTCCGAAGCGGGTTCACGCTGCACTTGGTTCAAGGAGAATGGGAAACGAGAGGGATGCAAGGCTTGACCTCTCTGCCATAAGGCATAGTCCCATTCCGTTCCCCTAAAACAGCGTGAATCGGGTAATAGTTAATTCTAAGTCATCGTTCTCGTTACTTGTTTCGGAGATGTTAATCATCCTTCTGTTTGTCGAAGACTTTGAGAAAAGTTCCCGGCTAACCGGGACCACCCATCCGTAGGACAGACCCATGGTCCATCCCCCGCACTTTCCTCGGTTTGTTTTAGTTATGTAATTAGCTACCACATTAGTTTGACATATACAAACAGCTTCTTTGATTAACCCTGTTATGCACTGGTTCCTTCACGTAATCTTATCACAGGACATAAAGAAAACAATGTCAAACAACTTCCTTATTATCATTTTATCCTGTTATCTTTGAAATACAAGGAGTTCCCGCCCGTAGGCGTATTCATAATCCGCCCGAAGGCTATCCAGTAATCCACCAGGGATCACTAATCCAAGTTTCCGCCCGTAGACTAGTATGCGGGCCTCGAGATCCAATCCCGAGTCACGTTAGTCTCTTGTGCAGGGCCCGGAAGGCGAGGGATTTACGGCCAGAGCCCCCCCTGGCACCCAAGCGTCCTCCTGCTCCAAGTAGAACTCAACGGAGAGACCTCTCGCGGCGGGTTCGGTCCACGTTCCCGGCGCGGCTAACAACCCCCTTGGTTAGGGTCAGGCAGGCAGTCGGGGGTAACTGAAGCTGCCTCTCCCTTCAGGCTTCAACCTGAAGTATTTAGATATATTTTCGTCCTTTAGTTCATTGAGCAAACAATGCAAAGAGTGCTTTCCAAACTGTTACAAGCACAATCAATTTCCAATGGTCGTTTAGCTGGCAAACTGTTAAGGAGTGACTCCTTTTCTCCGAATGCAACCTGCATTCGATCCGGAATCAATTGCAACTTGGCAAGATTCCTATCATTCTTGGGTTAGGGTCATACCCTACCAATACTTTAGGTCTTGTTGTGGTAGATTCCAGCGACCATGTCGCTTTAGTTTATTGTCTGGTCATTTGCTTCAAGGCAAATACCTAACTTTTCTTTTCCTTGGCAATTATCCCCAAGAAAAGTGAGTAACAGGATGATTACTCATCCTCTTGTAAGTTAAATTCTTTCAATAACTTGCCAACCTCATTTCGAGAGATGACAAAACTCTCTTGTGGAAAAATCTCAAGTCTATACGATGTTGCAACCTTTTTGCACATGTGTTGCATCATTCCACGGGATCATTCTAACCAATTGCTTAGCATTTTCCGGTCACGGAATTTACCTCCAGCCGAGTGGCAGGGTTTTAGGGTATCCTCCAAACCATTCCTAATTATGTTGGCCCATGATCCTAAAAATAGGCAACTCCGTCGGAGTTTCATCATTTTAAACGAATGATCCTTGGGATAAAACCTTAGATCATTTCATGCATGAGCATCCAATTGACTCAACATTTAGTGAATGTGTGTAAGATCTTTGGGTTTGCGGGTTTTGACTTGGCAACAAGTGTAAAACTAGGTCGAATTCTTATCGCACTAAACCCTAGTTAGCACTTGGGATACTTATCATATCGTCTGAACCATGCCCATATGAATCCCGTGTGGTTTATGTGATTTAGACAACACAATATACTTGTCCTGCGACAAGGATGAACCTTTCCCAAAGGTAATAAACTAGATTTAATGGAGAACAACAGTTACAACTACACCAATACGTGTAAACATGCGATTCACTGCTTCTACGTATCACATGGTTCACAATAACCCTATCCTTCCTTGGTAAGGTAAAAATGCCTGATAATCCGGACACTAACTTCCCTAGGTCCTTCTTACATCAAATAATCATTCCACTTTCAAGTCCATAGATCATTTTCGTGCCCCTCTATTCCTTTTCAAATAACGTCTTATGGGTGTTAACTTTCCCTCATGAATCATTACAAGGAAGATCTATCTAAAAATGGGACATGCCATTAATCTTTCCATGCCTAGTAAAAAGGTGTACCTCAATAATTTCAACCTTGTAATGAGGCAACGGTTGTCCTAGGCTCGTCGCTTTTGAATACACAAAAGGAAGACTTGCTGATAAGGTCTTACAAATGCATAGACACCTTATGCTCTTTTCATTCATTCCTTTGAATGTACCAATGATCAATTTTCATATCTTAAGCTATTTCTAATAAATGTTCAAACAGCCAATTCATTTTCCAACTGCATTTAACTTGACTAGTTGAATTCGAACATGCATGAGTGCTTCCTAATCCGTGAAGTTATCGTGAATAATTCAATACTTTTGTGTGGAATCCAAATAGATAAAAACCTGGACTTGTGGACTCCGTGAAATATCCACGTAAATACTAGGAGAAGATCCTTCCGCAGTCGCACCTTGTGATCTTTTTGGGGCCATCGTAGGCGTGGATTCCGTTTCTGATTTGCCTTTGTGGTCTACGAATTGACTTGCCTCGGAATGCAGCCTCCAGATCTTGCCCTTCTCCCTCATACGTACAAGATCCTTTTTGTAAGTACGGATCCTTGAAAAAAGGAAATACCGGCTTGTGGGATTTGGCTTATGGAAGGCCTTAGGGATTGGAACTTGGGCTTTTTGCAGAAGAGTTGTGGAAAAAATGAAACTTAATAAATGCTTGCGGAAATTGGGGCTTTCTCGAGCAAGCTTGTGGGAATTTAAGCTTGTTATGGGAAGGAGCTCTTGCGAATGGGCCTTGCAAGAATGGGGCTTTAGAGTTCTTCTTCTCCTTCCCAAAAATCCTAGGCCCAGCCTTGTGGGTGATTGGTGGGAAGGCCTTATAGGCTTCCTCTTCGAAACCCGAGGGGAAAAATTGGACTTTTGGAGGATCTAGTGGAACGGGGCTTTAAATCCGAGCCTAGAAGGCTTATGGGTGATCGGTGGGAAGGGGCTTGTGTTGGAAATCCACGAGAAGGGGGAAAACTTACACCGGCTAATATGGGCTTGTGTGGGAATACAATGGAAAAGGGGGATTGAATCTCGGGGTAAAAAAAAATGGGCTTATAAAGGCCTCCACGGGAAGGGGGCTTTGAGAAGCCCCCTTAGAAGCTTCCTAGAGAAGCTTCTTAAGAAGCTTCTCCAGCAGCGTCCACGTGTGGAGGAGGAGGGGGATCGTAATCCAGCGGCGGCGGACTGAAGGCCTGGCGACTGGCGGATTGGGCGGCTGCGGCGGCTGGTGGACTGGGCGGCAGCGCGGCGGCTCCACGGCGGCCTCCTCCCTTCACGTCGGCACCTCCTCCAGCTCCTCTCACCCTCCACACGGCGACCTTCTCTCCCCTTCACACAGCCCGTCCCCTCCTTCTCACAGCCGTCCTTCCTCCACACGGCCACCTCCCTCCTTCACACGGCGACTTCCTTCACATGGCGACGGCCTTCGCACGACAGTCTTCTGCCCATTCCTTCTCACGTCCGGCACCTTCTCTCTCTCACGCCCTTCTTTTTCTTCTCCCCCCCCCCAAGAGGGGGTTCTTATAGTCCAAGGGGGGAGAGGGGACCTCCCCACGTGGCCTGTTGCATGGCTCTCTCCCCCACGTCCTCGTGCTCCCCTAGCCCATCCCTTTCCCCCAGCCACACATCGGCTGGGGAGAATAATAAAAAAATTTGCAATAATTCCTCCTTTATCCCCTTATCCTCCTCCCAAGAGGGAGTTTTCCCGCGGCTATGTAGGATTGAATCCCCGGCCTTATTTTCGTAAGGTGGAGTGTCTCCATTTCCCGCGTGTGGCTATAGATTAGCTGCTGGCACTAGTGATAATCTTTGCACGAGATTTACACGACGTGCGGGAAGTCAATATTTACGGCACGCAGTGTGCGGAAATATTACACATACCTAACCTAAACCTGGGACTTCATGCCTTGGACGTTGGTCCCCAACAAGAAAAGAAAATCCCCTACAAGTACACAGACACATATAGCATAAAAAACACGGTACTCGTAAAGGAGAGATATCACCTGGATAGTGCCACGAGAAGCTTCCACGCGACATAGGCTCCTTTCAAGCTCTTCTTTGAACCTGTCTA
Organism: Lygodium microphyllum; assembly: GCF_053477565.2. NCBI lineage: Eukaryota > Viridiplantae > Streptophyta > Polypodiopsida > Schizaeales > Lygodiaceae > Lygodium > Lygodium microphyllum. The sequence goes on from NC_141144.1 coordinate 102,263,825, forward strand.
GCACAGGACTAAAACAAGAAACCATTAACCGCACCCGTACTCAATAGACGATTGGCCCTCTTGGCCTAATGAAATAAAGCATTTCACTACAAAAAATGATCGACCCTCTTGGCCGAATGAAATAAACCACTAAAACCTAGCAAAACTAACCCTCTTGGCCTAACGAGATCAAACAGAATAGCACACACACATCCCTCCCCGAAGTAGTACCGATATACAATAATATGCTACCTTCCAAGGAGGAAAAATAGGCCTTGCAACCCTAAGCTAAATGCATAAGATTGTGACCCATCCTTCCTGCATATATAGCAAGAGGCGTACGTATAACATGTTGGCTAATCAGCCTATGGGTCCAGGATAACAATGGTAGATGGGTCTCGACTACTCTTTGCATCACCCATATCAACCATCACTTGCCATATATTACATGCTCTAATAAAATTCCCCACAAACGACCGGGTCCTGTCTCATTATTGATAGCAATATCCAAACTAGGACCACAGTTGAAGAAAATTTCTTCTTCATAAGCAAGGTTTGCCAGTGAATCCGCAAACTGATTCCACTAACGTGGAATTAGCTGAAGAGACACTCTCTCAAACTCCTCAAGTAGGGTCATGGAAGTTCGATGATATATACAAAGAATGGGATTGCACACTGTGTATGTGTCAAGAATCGCATGGTGGGGGGACTTGCTCAAGATGTTGCGCCGAACACACACAGAATGCACAAGGAGAAGCTCACTCAAGAAACAAGAAGAGAGATGGAGGCCAAAACGTTTTCTTGCTGATTTCTTCTTCTTCTTCCACACTCTTTACAATGTACACAAAGTATAGATAAGATACAACATAAAGGACAATGGCCTGCTAAGTCAAACAATGCATAACCGACTACACTAGTCGACTCTGGCGCTATAACTATGCCAGCTATAAATAGATGTAACAACCTGAATATAATAAGTAATGAGTCAGTGGCCATGTGAGAGACATAATGACCATCGACGTGCTAAGTGTAGACGTGTGGACCCATCTAACCAAGCGGTCCATCATCAATGTCTGCATGTGTTGAGCTTGTCATCTCAACACTCCCCCTCAAGCTCAAATGCATCTCTGCAACTCCAATTTAAGCTTCGAAACTTTTGAAGCTTCTCTGTACCCAATGCCTTTGTGAAGATGTCAGCTATCTGATCCTATTTGCTGACATACACCAAGTCAATCTCACCTGCTAGTACCTTCTCTCTCACAAAGTGGTAGTGTACCTCTGTATGTTTTGTCCTGGCATGGAACACAGGGTTCCTAGCCAACTGTATACTGCTCATGTTGTCACAATAAATGACAATTGGACCTTCCACATGCACATCCAAATCAGCCAATAACTTTTGTAGCCGTACTACCTCACATGCTACAACAGCAGTACCTCTATACTCAGCCTCTGTACTCGACAAGGCAACTGTAGATTGCTTTTTGCTGCTCCAAGCAACCGCTGCACTACCAAGAGAGAACATGTATCCGCTGCTAGGTCTTCTATCAGACATACTACCAGCCCAATCTGCATCTGTGTATCCAAACACCTGTACATCTGTACTTGCCTCATAAAAAAGTCCATAATGTAATGTGGACTTCACATATCTCAATATGCGTCTGACTGCATCCAAATGTGGCTTTCTAGGTACTTGCATAAACTGACTCACAAGACCAAAAACATAGCTCAAGTTTGGTCTTGTAATGGTCATGTAGATCAAACTCCCCACTATCCTCCTGAACATAGTAGGGTCTTCTATCTCATCCCCAACATCACCACTCAACTTTACATTCTGCTCCAACGGGACTGAAAGTGGTTTGCATGCTGTCATACCATACTTGGACAACATATCCAAGCCATATTGTCTTTGGGACAACCATATACCATCATCACATCTGATCGCCTCAATGCCAAGGAAGTACCTTAGCTCACCTAAATCCTTCATCTCAAACTTCTTCTTCAAAAAATCCTTGACTCCAGCAATCCCACTATCACTATCATCTGTAATAATCAAGTCATCCACATAGATGACTATGATGACCAAACCTGCATCTCCCTTTCTCACATAAAGTGAGCGATCAGCATCAGAAACATAAAAGCCGATATTGACAAGATACTCTCTGATCTTGTCAGACCATGCTCTAGGTGCTTGCTTGAGCCCATAGAGCGCCTTCTTCAACCTGCACACATACATGGGATGCTTTAAATCTTCATAACCTACTAGTTGATCCATATACACTTCTTCCTGCAAATCACCATACAAGAAGGCATTCTTCACATCCATTTGCTGCAACCTCCAACCTTTGGCTGTTGCCAAAGCAATCACACATCTGACAGTTGCCATCCTAGCAACTGGACTAAAGGTTTCATCATAATCTATGCCATATGTCTAGGCATAGCCGTTTGCAACCAGCCTAGCTTTGTACCTAATAATAGAACTATCTGCATTGTGCTTAATCTTATAAACCCACTTACATCCAATGGTTTTCTTGCCCTTCGGCAATGATACTAGATCCCAAGTCTTATTGGCCTCTAATGCAGCCATCTCCTCATCCATTGCTGCATCCCAATGAGCATGACCAACAACCTCCTCAAAACATGTGGGCTCAACATCCTCAACTAGTTTCACCATATAATCATAATGATGAGCTGCATAACCTTCAAAACCAAATCTTTTAACAGGGTATCTGACCCTGCTAGATCTGCGTACCACCGGATCACTCAATGGAGTCTTTGCATTGACATGTGCTCTCTGCACACCTGGAGTCCTCACTCAAGGAATGCCAAGCTCATCATCCAAGATCTCTGAGCCATTGGAGTCTCCATCAAGAACTGCATCAATGCCTTCTGGCATTTTATTCTTTCCTTTGTCTTTACCTGTAGTGCTACTAGATGCACCCGAAGATGTAGAGGTACTCCTTAGTCTCCCAGACCAAGGACTACCAGATGATGTCTCTGGTCCACTAAGAGTCCGTGATTCTTTCTTTTCAGCCTACACATGAGTGTCATGATCATCATCATCATCCAATGCATCACCACTAGATGCATACCAACTGCTCATTTCATCAAAGATGACATCCCTGCTCACTCTAAACTTACATGTGACAAGGTTATAATAGCAATAGCCTTTTTGCTCTAGAGAGTATCCAATAAAGACACACTTTTCAGCCTTTGGATCCAATTTCTTCCGCAACTCATCTGGCACATGAATATACGCAATGCAGCCAAACACTTTCAAGTGTGAAACATTTGGCTTCTTACCTGTAAAACATTCTTCGGGGGTCATACCATGAACTGCAACTGTGGGAGTTCTGTTCATAATATAAACAATAGTATGAATAGCCTTAGACCAAAAATTCTTAGGCATATTGGAGGGGAGCTTCAAGCTCTACCCCGAGACCTACGGACCACTTATTGCTCAAGTGTTTCGAACCAAGTGGCCATGGCTACCTCTCACATAGCCGACGCGCAATGCCTACCTTACGGTGTAGTGAGCTTACCTTGATGCTCGATTGAGTACCCTCCTCTTTCTTGCACACCGGTAGCTCCATGATCCTTGAGGCAAGCTCAAGCAACCTCAATCCCTCTCCCATGAGCTTCATCCTCCATAGCCATGCGCGAGACAAGAGAATAGAAGAGAGGAGGAGAAGATGAAGAGAGAAGATGGAGAGCTTCTTCTCCAAGATCCCTCACTCTCACACAATCACTCCCTCACACTCTCTCAATCCCTCTCTCAAGCACAAGCAAGAAGGCAAAGATACTCGGCATCCTTCACACTGTTATGGTGCCCCTTATGTAGCCGGTCGTCTTTTGAGTATCCGAAACGCTTGAAGCAATAAGAAATCCCTTAGGAGGATGGTATTGGAGGGATTTATTCTAGAGAAACCCCCCGAACGTTGTTTGCCTTCAAAAGCCGTGGCCTTGGTTTAAAATCCTTGTCTTTGAGTAGAGGGTCTTCAGTTTTGAGTTGAAGGTCTTCAGGCTTGTGGAATCAATAAGTGATCCATAGATCTTGAGGCGTTGGGCATAGATCATTGGACGATGAGGTTCCAAGATCTATGCCAATGGCAGATCCATCACTGGGTTTTCCTTCTTTTTGATTTGGTTCAGTCATGGCAGTCATCAGTAGGCGGATGATTGGCAACATGAAATCTATTGAGCCATTTAAACCTTCGCAACGAAGCTCCTGAAGTTGCAGTAATGGAGTCATGTCCGACTCATGGAAAAATTCCTTGTCATTGGAGGATGTGGTAGATAATCTTCTTCAGCCAAGTAGCCAGTTCTTGAAACACGAACATAACCTGCAAGAAAAGTTGTGCACTTCCTAGGGGGTGTGTCTGTCTCACTGTGTAGTGTATGGTGCCCGTGCCAGTGGAACTCGGAGATGGGTCTAACCTTGAGCAAGCCCTTGGTAATGTCCCACACTTGAGGACCCAGTTCATGCGGCATTGGAGATGCGGTGCAAAACTTAGGGTGACAGGTCTGAAAGTCCTGCCCTTGATGTGCCCTAAGTGTGAAGTAGGGGAGGGGCTAGAGAGGACTCTAGATGCAGTGAGTGTGGTGCACAATAATAGTGAAGGAGGACTGCAATCACATGTGAAGTGTCCTCCCTGTCAACCTGTTTAGTAGTGAATTCGTCTTTGTAACGTGTCCCTAGTATCATCTAGGACACGTCTTAGCAGTCCATCAGAAAGATGTCTAGAAAGCTCCGCCCGGCACTCCCATGGAATGTTACGGGTTTTGCGATCTAGTTCTTCCCGTGTCTGCCACGTAGCGGAAGTATCCTGGCCATTCCCACTTAGGATCGACCGGAATTAGGGTTTTCCTAATGGGTCATTAGCTAACAGCAACTAGCTCAGACCCGAGCGAACTACTTTACACAGAAACGCCAGGTCCGAAGTGGATTCATGCTGCACTTGGTTCAAGGAGAATGGGAAACGAGAGGGATGCAAAGCTCAACCTCTCTGCCATAAGGCATAGTCCCATTCCGTTCCCCTAAAACAACGTAAATTGGGTAAGACGTAACTCTAGGTCATCGTTCTCGTCATTCTTTTTGATGATGATGATCATTTCGCTATTCTTCGAGATTTTTGAGAAAAGTTCCCGGCTAACTGGGACCACCCAACCATAGGACGGGCCCATGGCCCATCCTCCGCACTTTCCTCGGTTTGTTTTAGTTATGTAATTATCTAACACATTAATTTGACATATAACAATCAGCTTCTTTAATTAATCCCTTTAAGCACTGGTTCTTTCACGTAATCTTATCACGTGACATAGAAAAACAATATCAAGCAAGTTCTTTAACATTTCATCATTTTATCTTTGAAATACAAGGAGTTCCGCCCGTAAGCTTGTCCATAATCTGCCCGAAGGCTATCCAGTAATCCTCAGGGATCACTATTCCAAGCTTCCACCCGTAAACTAGTATGCTGGCCTCGAGATCCAATCCCGAGTCACGTTAGCCTCTTGTGTAGGACCCGGAAGGCGAGGTATTTATGGCCATAGCCCCCCTGGCACCCAAGCGTCCTCCTGCTCCAAGTAGAACTCAACGGAGAGACCTCTCGCAGCAGGTTTGGTCCACGTTCCCGGAGCGGTCAACAACCCCCTTGGTTAGGGTTAGGTAGGCAATCGGGGGTAATTGAAGCTGCCTCTCCCTTCAGGACTTTAACCTGAAGTATAGGTACTCATTTAATTTGTAATTCATAATTTAAAGAGAGCTCTAAAATCTCTAGCAAGCACAAAGATTTCTGTTAATCAACCGAGTTGTTTGGCAAACTGCTAAGGAAGTGTTCTTTCCTTTTTGAGTGTATCAGCACTTGTTCCCAAGGTGTCTTGTAACTTGGCAAGATCTCTTACATTCCGGTGTAGGGCATATCCAACTTGGTTAACCCTAAGGTGCCTTAGATATGCTAGTTTCTGGTTTACAACTTTCCTTATTTAGAAGGATATCCAAAAATACGTCTTTTTGCAAGATAACCTGCGTAGGGATTTGCCGTCCTTGATGAGGGTTTTTACCCTTTCTCCTTGTGAATCAATCACAAGACTAAATAATTTCATACTTGTTGTGCACGTCCTGCGATGGAATAATCTGTTTAGATTCTTTAAGCTGACGTATGTCAGGCCTAGGGTTTCTTCTTTTAAGAACCTTAGGGGCAACCCTAGTTTCTTATCTTTACAAATTTATTGTCCCTACAGTAAGAAAAGTAGTAAAGTGTTTAGGGTGTGAATGTTTCTATGTTTAGATTGGTTCAGTTATCTTTTGGAAGGTAATATTAATCATCTTGTCATGGTTTTGCTATCCTTATGACAATTTACTTTCCCAATCAATACAGTTTAATTTTTCCTTAAAGATGAGCTCATGCCAACTAACAACACTTGCCTTGCTAAGATGTGCAAATATTCAAGATAACTTCCTAGTAATTTGACCATCGAAAGAAACCTTTCATGAATTTAACCATTTACAACGATTCGTTGCGAAAGGAATAAGACTAATGGTGCAAGATACAATTTCTACACCTTAGGATTTAACTAAGATATACTACTATAGTAAATGGATAATCTTGCTCGTAATTTATAATGCTTGATGCAATTTGAAGAAAGCTAAGTTCTATACATTGTCATTCATAAGCTAAAACTCCTTCGTTACAAATAACTCGAACAAATATATATCCTATCCTTAACAATTTTCTTTTGCATGATCGACTTAAAACTGAATTAAAGCCAAGAAGAAAAACCTGGCTTTGAGGTGAGATATCCACATGGAAACCGGGGGATGACCCTCCTGCAGCTACACCTTGGACTTTCTTCGACGGCATCGTAGTTCGAATGTGAGATAGCCTTTTCCTCTTTCTTCTGGAATTCCACCGTCTTCTCCTTCCTTCCCTTTCTTTTGTCTTTTTCCCACTCTTCCTCCTTCACTCCTTCTTTTTACTCCCTCACCTTCCCTCCCTATTTTTTTCTCTCACGGCTACTTTTCCCTTACGGGATATCATACGAGGCCATGATGATGGTTTGGATTTTTAGGTTCGAGGGGGGAAAATAATAATGGGGATACGGGAGGTTATTTTTGCAGCCTCAACCCTAGCTTCAGCAAGTATTCTTTCGCATTCTGCCATCGCCAGGTGTTCGGTTAAGTCCCTTACCCTGTCAAAGTTTTTTCTTTCCCACTCCATGGCTCTCTCCTCCATCCTTCTCCTTTGTTCCTCCAGTTGGCTCGCCAGAGTGGTTACTACCTGTTGCTGCTCATTTGATAAAAACCATAACTGGTTTCTTTCTCTTAATTTTTGAGCTAGCTGTTCTTCAGCAATCCTTTTGGCTTGATCGACAATGCTGAGCCTTTGGTGCACCTCGGCCAAGATTTTTTTTTTTCCTGCACCAGCTGCTCATGGCTTTGGATTTCAACGCGAGGAATAGCCTTTTTTTATTGAAAGCCATGGCCATGAGGGCTTCTACGTCTTCCTGGGAGGTCTCCAGTGCATCTTGCAATCTTTGCACTTCATCCTGTAACCATTTTGCTTCAGCTGTGTTAAGACTCTTGGCCTTTCACTCTTCAGGAATTCGATTTCACTTATTAACCTATTCTGTTCTTCTAGCTCCCGCCACGACTGGGGCTCTGTGGCATGTTCTTGTGGAACAGTGTCTTCGCCTTTTGAACCCCCTGGTAGAGCATTTCCACTTGGGCGACCCTTTGCTGTAGATCACTGTATTGCTGCATCAATAGCTTTAGGTTCCTTTGTTCCTCCACCAGGCTCTGCTCCTCGTCCTCCAGCCTTTGTCTAAGGCGGCTTTCATTGTTTTGGGCTTTCTTCATTTTTTCTGCTAGAGCTGGTCCTGCAGGGCCTTTATTTCTCTCCGTCTATCGTCTTCCTACCTTGAGACTTCTAGCCTGAGGGCCACTGACGTCTCCTTTTCTTTCTCTAGCTCCAGCAAGGCCACCTTCTTTTCTTCTTTTTCCTTGTCCAGTTGTGTCAGCAGTTCGGCCACATATGCATCATAGTCAATGTCGGCAGGCATGGGAGTATGGGGCATGGTGGTTGACGCCTCAAGCCTTTGTCGTTTAGGGTCTTGCCGTGACTCTGCATCTGCAGTGGTGGGCCTTTTCAATCTAGTTTCAGGCACGATTTCAGCCACCTTGCTCACTAGCATCTACACCATGGTCATGAGCTGTGCCATGTCGAGGGGAGGTGTGGGTTGTGCGGTGGTTGTAGTCGTAGTTTCAGCTGTTGTCGGCACAAAGGAGGAAGGAAGTGGATGTAGGAGGGATTCGCCCTTGCCTATAACCAGTGGAGCTGCTTCCACACTTGCACTGGCTTCGGCTTTATGGCGGGGGCTTACGGGTTCGAGTTCTCCGCCCCCATGGGTCTCTTCCACAAATCTTTGTGTAGCTTCCGCCAATTCGGCCAGTTCCTTCAGTCTCGCTGCTCTTCAGCTTCTTCTCCTGCCCTTCTTTTCCTGTCCTCTTCTGCCTTCTTCAACTCCTCTCTTATCCTTGCAAGCTCCTCCTCCTCTTTCCTCCTCCTTTCTTCCTCAGCTCTTCGAGACACTCTTTGAGCCCTTTTGATGTCAGCCCATTCTTCCTTACTTAATTTCTCTTTCTTCTCCCTCTGTCTCCTATCACTCTTGTTTCTTCAGGTTTGCTCGCTCGTGTAGGCGGCACCTCCTGCTCTCCCTTGTCACTTATTGTTCTTTCGCTTGATTCCCCTCCTTCGTGGTGAGGTGGGCTTTGATGCGCAGCTTCCTCATCCATGACGCCCTCATCCTTTATTACTTCATTTATGATGGCTGTCAGGATACTCTCGTATCTGATTGTAGCTGCCTTTGACACAGGTTTCTTCCTTGTGGAGCACGCAGTTGAGGCAGGGGATTCTCCTCCTGCTGGTGCTTCCGTCGGGGTGAGGAGGGTAGCTGAACTTTGAATGGTTTTCTGTACGAACCCATTCCAGTCTATCTCTTCAAGGACTCCTGCTGCTATGCTTTCCAACAGCGAGACCCCGATCCTGTTCATCAATGCATTGTACCATTGGCTCGAGAAGAGGGTATGGATCATCTTTGCTTGTAATTTCACTACTGGGTCCGGGATGTCAGCCAAGCTGATTCCAGCCATGGTGTGCACCGCTTCTTTCTTTACCCCCAGCATGGCGTAAACATCTCGTCTCGACCGTCTCTCTTTCTTGGGCACGAGCCCCAGGGCCTTTTCTATGATTGTTGCATTGAGGGGCACTTCAATTCTTTTTTCCTGCTCCCCTATCCTTACTGTGACAGTGCCACAGTTCCTGCTCGTGTCGAAGTTCCTCAGGAAATCCACACACATGCTGTAATCCATGGCCTGCCCCACATTTTCCACATACTTGTGGAGGTGTCATCTATCCACCAAGTCTTTGATTGTGGGTTCCTCCAGGATTGCCTCGTCCAGATTCAGTGTGTGCTTGAAAGTGAACTGACTGAATCCTCGCGTATCGATGCTGATGCCGAATTTGGTCATCTCTTCTTCGGAGAATGGGAGTTTGCCCCCTTTGTCTTGTCCTGCCATGGTGGTGACCTGTCAACACACCATGCCAACATTAATGCCTAACAATCGGCTTATTTCTAATCAAAACTTAGTTTGAGAGAAAAATATATGTGCCCAAAATGGGTATACTTGCTTAGAGGCTTGACCATTGCTATTGTTTTCCTTTGCAGTATTCTTCCATAGAAACTTACTTAATTATAACAATCTACTAGCTAGATAGCATAACTTTCATTTTGCCTCCGCTCTTGCTCACATTGCTCCCCCTTCCGTTGGGGATCTTTCAAGGAATCCTTCCTAGGATTAGCACAGGGAGGACGAGGTAAGCGTTGTTTTGCGTGGATTGACTTACTTGGCCAATAACCAATCATAGAAGCTTGGATTGTATTCGAGTTGGGCATGACAATTGATCCGGGTTTTTTACAACCCGGATTACTATCACAAAATTTGGCCAAAACCCCTATCAAGAGCTTACTATATCACTTTGGGTTTACTCTTCAAGCACTAGGTATGCTACATTGCTTCTCGATTATGATGACTCTAGAAAATGGGGGGAGCAAGTTCTTAGGAGGCATATCAATGTAAAGGGTAAAAGGGATGGTTATCTTAGTTAAGATGAAAATGGATTACACCTAGAAGTTGAGTGAATGCATAGATTTTTCAAAGGACTAGCCTCCAAATACACATGGGCTCCGCTTGCATCACTAAGATTTGGAATCTATCACCATCATTAGAGGACACCTCACCCTAGCACACAATTCAATATCCACATCATGGTGTCATTTGGATCTTACACAAAAGCTTACAAGCATGGACCCCTTCTGTCACATGCTTATATGTATTTATATATATATGGGGGACTAAAGTCAAAGCAGCTTTTGGAAGCCATTTTTTATCATCTCAATAACTCCCAAGGAAAAGCAAATTTCAACAAAATTCTCGCGGTGCCCGATCGGTTTCAAGCTGGTCTACAAAGTTGCAGAAGAAACATTTTTTAGATTCATCACGAATTTGAAGTTACGAAGGCGCAGACTGCTGGCTACATGCAATTTGCTTCTCTCTTTCACTACACCAACTTTCCATTCTATCCTTCTTGTAAATATATTATAATAATGTGCTTTGGACACCCACCTCTTGTAATCTAGCTCCCTTTCTCTATTTTGTTTACCACCACCCTTGGCTTCTTGCATGATGACCAAGGTGGCGACTTGTCCCATCCACTATTCTCCATATTTTCAAAGATGCCATACATCATCTAGGATTATGTTAATCAAGAATATTAGCTTAATCTAACCCCTCATGGAGGCTATATAAAGAGCCCATGGAGAATGAAGAGGGGGGAGGAGGACAATGACAAGCACATGAGAGCACTCTAGAATACCCTCATCTCTGTGAGGTAAGCTATGAGTAAGTTCTTTTATTGTGTAGTATAATGGCAAGCTTCCTCTACCTCTTCTTCTCTCGTCTCCCTCTCTTCTCATCTTCCCATTCCATGAATACATAATGAAAAGCTCCCTTTACGTCTTCTCCTCTTGTCTCCCTCCCCTCTCATCTCTCTCTCTCATATTCTAATAGAGTGTCTAGTGCATATATTCTCTCTTGTAAATTTGTGTCTTGGTTCTTTTGATTCTCTTTGAGAAAAGGGATGTCCTAGCCCATCCTCCCTTTGGCTAGGTGGTGCCCCTCTTTAGTTCTCTTAGTGAGGATTGGAGGTTGGATGGGTAAGAGGCAACCCGTTCATCATTTTAGCCCTCAAAAATCAAGAGTAGATGGTTGGATGGAGACTTGGGAAATGTAGGTCAAGACATCGTGGAAGAGATCTTCACTATTGAGGCGACTGGCCACATGTAATTCCTCTGCGGTGAGGAATTGGTCAATGTAGGGGTGGGCGAGCACATGGTCATCCAAATGCTGATTATGGATGATGGCCAAGACCCTAAACGAGATAGGTGCCACATAAGTGGGGTCATATTCGATGGTTTTAACTGCCCTGCGTTGCTTAGCATTGGTCATTATTCGACAACCTTTTTTCTCCCATTGGATCCTTAGCGTAAACCACTACTGCAAGAACGTGGAAGGTGAGCTTGCCATCTGCGTGAGCTCTTGCAACTCCTGTGCACGAGCAGAACGAGGAGGCTTACGATATGAAGTGATAAGTCTTCTGAGGGCAGCTTGATCTTTTGAGATTTCGTCGTTTGCTATCAGTTCGGCAACAATTTTGGGGAATTTAGTGGTCATAAGTTCGTATTCCTCCCAAGTGCGTGGTAATGCATGAACATCCAAAGCAAGCGTTTTGTCAAGAAGACCTAGGTCTAGCCTCTCATAACTTCTAGCAAATATAGTGAAAGTTTCATCCAACATTTTTGTGCAGGTTATTAAGTCATTTGTGCAGGTTATTAAGTCATTCTTAGAAGTTGCGGCAAGGTCCTTAGCCAAGGAGAGGAAAGGTCGTATCGTGTATGAAGGTTTAAGACCCGCTGGTGGGGGTGGTGCAACTGGACTGGATAGTGGTGACTCCCTCATCGGTATCAGGGTTGGGCCTTGCACTCTGAAGCACGTTGAGGTGCTGTAGGAAGTTTCAGAGGCATGGGGGTTGTGCTAGGTTCTGAGTGGGCAGTCATAGTGATTTTTAAGTTCTCTGGATTAGGTAGGTTTAAGGCCTGTGGCATTTGCTTTGGTCGATAAATGAGCTGAGACTTGCTAGCCACAGCTGGCCATGGCCTGCTGACTATGTTCTAGGCGCCACTTGTGCAAGCCTCTCTCATTAGGGTGAGATTGCTTGTAGATGAGCTTCTTAGCTGGCCATTTTTAGGCACCCAAATCCAGGGATTGCCTCATGGTATCCTTGTGCCCGCAAGAGATCTTTGGGAATCTAGCGCAGCATGGTTGTGTGTCTATGGCGATAGTGCCTAGACTACCTCTTAGGTCAGGACGGTTGATAATTTTGACGTTTAGGATCATACTTTGTGGTCTACCCGGATGTGGTTTTTGCCGTTTTGGCACCCATAGAAACTTGGAATCTTTGGCCTTGTGAGCGCTCTTGGCGGGTTTGGGCCTGGGGTCGAGAGCCCAGCACGAGGCCATACTTTCCTTTTGTTCAGATTCGGGCTGAAGCGTGGTCGTATGGGTTTCTACTGGTGGCTTCGTAAAGATGGGGGAATTAAGACAGCCCTTGCTGAAGGTCGTCACTATACACACATTACCGATAGCAAGATGTATGCGGTTTAGATTGTAATCCACATTACAGTTTGTTTGCTTCTTGAAAGTGCGACCCAATAGTGACACATTACCGGCTCCTTTAGTGTCAGGTAACACATGGAAGAAGGCTCGTAAACTTTCAGACTCGATGGAAACGACCACCTTGCACTTCCCTAGGAGTGAATAAGCGATACCCCCAAACGGGGTGAGTTTAGCGTTAGTGGGCTGTAGTTTCAGTTGACCAATGCGTGTCCAATGGTCATGTGTCAAGATATTGTAGTCGGCACCTTCATCAATCAAGGCTTCGAAAGAATACACCGCTCCTGCTGCGACTGTGATTTGTAGGTATGCCGGTGCCACTGCTTCTTCGTCCTGATCTGTAAGGTCAGCTATAGTAGCCATGCGGACGTTCAGTGGGGGTTCTAGCATGGGTGGCTCATGTAATGGATGGCAAGGAGGATAGTACTTCTTAATGCGGCTGCCATTAAAAAAGCCTATTCCTTCACCGTCAAGTGTCTCCACCTCGACATTCCCGGTCCTACCAATCATGCATACTCTGAAAGGCCCTAGCCCCCAAAACTTCATTTTCTGTTTATGTCCTTTTAGCGAGTATAGCAGAACAAGGTCCCCTTGTTCGAAGTCTCGCTGCTTGACATGCTTGTCAAACCACATCTTTCGTCGAGCCTTTTCACAAATCAGAGAGTGAGTGGCAAGGAGTCGGGTCTGTGTTAAGCGCTCTAGCTCCACCAAGCGGTTGGTCCAAGCCTCTCTTCCCTCCCAACGCTCCTGGACTGCTAGCCTCAAGCTAGGGATGAAGAATTCTAAGGATAAAATGGCTTCAGTTCCATATGTCAGCCTAAAAGGCGTTTGTCCCAAAGCCGTTTTATAAGCTGTGCGATAGGCCCACAAGGCCGCCATTAGCTTGTTGTCCCAGTCACTTCTTAAAGTAGACACAACTTTTGTAAGCACATTGACTAGGATTTTATTTGTGGATTCGGCTTGGCCATTAGCCCGAGGGTAATAGGGAGAGGACTTCTGATGAATTATTAGGAAGGTAGAGAGCAAATGGGCAATCACTTCATTAATGAAGTGTGTGCCTTGGTCGCTTACAAGTTCGATTGGACAGTCAAACCGTGAAATGACCTGCTCCCACAAGAACTTTGCAGTGGTCCTAGCATCATTTTTCCTCGTGGCTCGTGCCTCTGCCCATTTCGTTAGATAGTCGGTCACCACTATGATGTATGGAGCTTGGGAATATTGTGCTGCAGGACTGATAGGTCTAATAAAATCGATGCCCCATTTTTCAAAGGGTTGTCGGGCTATGACAGAGGTCAACTCCATCTTGTCCTTTTGCACAGGCACTTTGGTCCTTTGGCACTCATCGCAGTGCTTTACAAATTTAGCTACATCGCGGAAGAGGGTGGGCCACCATAGTTGGGATTGTAGCACCTTCCAGGCTGTTGTGTCCCCGCTAAAGTGTCCTCCAGCGATTTCGCCATGTGCTTCGTTCAATGCGTCGTGCATCTCGTGCTCACATACACATCTACGCAATAAATCATCTTGTCCCAACTTGTAGAGTTGGCTAGCCTATCAGTTGGTATGGCTAAATTTTCAAGATAAGTCTTTTCAGCTTGGCCTTCTCAATGGGTCGCTCTGGTAATCCATTTTCTAGTACTTGCACTATGTCATCGGCCCAATACGGCGTCAGATCAGCTTTAAATAATTCTCTCTCACTAGACATCTTAAAGAGATGGGCATCCAGCAAATCGTCAGGCATGCCTTGCCCAGTGGCTTCTCCTGTGGGTATGCGGGACATGTGGTCAGTCATGTAGTGCTCCTTTCCTTTGCGTACAACCACAGAGAAGTCAAACTCCAATAAGAGGAGTAACCATTAGCTATGCGCCCCGTAGCACAAGGCTTGTTCACAAGATACAGCAAGGCTTGATGGTCGACAAAGAAGACAAAGGGAGTGGCCAATAGGTAATACCTAAATTTCTTTACCACAAATACCATGGCCAACCCCTCCCTTTCTGTTGTGGAATAGTTCATCTCGGTCTCTGTGAGCTGCGTGCTGGCAAAACTCACCGGGTAATCCAAGTTATGTTCACTAGGCTGGCATAGCACGGCTCCAATAGCAAACTTAGAGGCGTCTATGTTTACATGAAATGTTACGTTCCACTCTGGGGCTCGCAAGATTGGTGCAGTCGTAAGAGCCTTTTTCAACTCCTCATATGCGCGCTGGCATTCCTCCGTCCACTCAAACACTATCAATAGCTTGTACAATGGTCTAGCTATTAGTGCGTAATTTAGCACAAATCGTCGATAATATCCAATGTGTCCCAAGAAGCACTGAACTCCCTTGTAATTATTGGGTGGCGGTAGGTCAACAATGACTCTGACTTTGGAAAAGTCAGTAGCAATGCTGTTCCTTGACACTACGTGCCCTAAGATGCATCCGTGTTTTACCCAGAACTGGCACTTTAAGGGGTTCAACGAGAGGTGGTACAGCCTACACCTTTTAAAGACAACTCTCAATTTCACCAAGTGTTCCGCCCAACTAGAGTGTAAACATAGGTTGTCTATGAACACTTCCAGTTCGCACCTAAGCATGTCCTTAAAGATAGTGCACATTAGGCGTTGGAAAGTTTCAGGTGCATTCATTAGCCCAAAAGGCATGACAATGTAGGCGAACATGCCCCATTCTGTGGCAAAGGCAGTATTGTGCCTGTCGTCGGGGTGCACTTGCACTTGATTGTAGCTTGAAAAACCATCCAGAAAACTGTAGGCTTCCTTTCCTGCTACCCTCTCAAGCATGTGCTCGGTGTAAGGTAAAGGATAGTTATCCCTTTTCGTAGCGGCATTCACTTTTTTGTAGTTCACGCACACTCGGATTTTTCTATTTTTTTCATGACAATCACGATAGGTGATACCCAGTCCGTGTGCTCGATCTCATATATGAAACCTACCCTCATGAGTTTATCAATCTCCTCTTTCACTGCATGGGCGTGCTTGGGATTCATGGGGTAAGGTCGTTGTTTCGTTGGCACTGCATCTAGGACCATTGGGATGTTATGAGTCATGACCCTAGGGTCGACTCCCTTAAGTCCAGGCAAATATGTCAATGTACTCTTGCAGGAGCGCAACGAGTTTGGTCTCTTCATCCTCCACCAAGTCATCTGCAACGAACACCGGTCTTGGTTTTTCACCTTTCCAAGCCAAGTTAACCTCTTTGACTTTGGCAGGTCCCTCGATCAGTTCTCTAGTCTGACCTTGTCTTTTTGCACCCAACAGAATCACCACTCTGTCACCCTTTTTAAATTTTGTAAACCGTTTGGGCAGATCCTGTGGTTTCCTTTGCTTTTCCGCTTCTGAGTCCCTCGCTTGCTTCCTTGCCTCCTCTTTTAGCCTCCTGTGCCTCAGGTGGACTGGCAAGTCTCCCTTGGTACGTTTGACCTTAGAGGGTTGCGGTATCTTGGGATCACTTTCAGTGCTAACTTCCGACTTTGAGTTAAACTCGCATTCCTCACTTGAGGAAGGTGTTTCCCCAGGGGGTTTTAGTTCCGTAGGTGCATCTATCTTGAGCACTAGGATTACCCATGGTTGTGTTACTCCGGCTTGCTCGTAATCCATGGCTCCTATGCGTTCTAGCCAGGATCTGTCACACTCCATTAGCATGACTCCTTTTTTGTTCCGAACTGATCCCTTCTTTCCTAGGCCTCAAGTCTGCCCTGATTTGTTCTATCACTTTTCCCTCCGTGTCGTACTCTATTGTGTCTATCTCTTCTTCACTCTCTTCTCCCGTAGAGTGACATCCTCATATTCCTCATCATCCGGGTCATGTCCTTCTGACTGCTCATCATCCCCTAAGCTTCCCTCTTCAATCTCCTTGTCGTCAGTAACTCAAGCCCAGTTATATAGCAAGTTCAGGTCGTGGACCTTGGTCCATTTCCATTCTGGTTTAGCTAAAAGGTCACGTAGAGGTTTAAAGTTAGCAGCCAAATTGCCGTCCAATTTATTGGTCAGATACTCTACGATTTCATGAAGCTCTAATTTGTTGTTGGGGATGCGGAACGAGGCCGGCTTGCCCAGGTTGAGTGAGCTTCCTGCCATCATGCAAAGCGGCACTACTGGCTCCTAAGTTGGTATGGTTGCGGCTTTAGCAGCCTGCTGATGTGGTCCTTCCTCATCTGAGAATGGTAGGTCAATGGTTGCCAAAACATGCATCCAATCCCTCTCATCCTCAGGGCAAGGAATATATCTAGCGAGCGATCCATAGGGCTTGGTCGTTTGAGTATTGCCTTTTAGCATAGCCGAGATGGCAGCTAGGTCAACAGGTGTTGTCGTCCAAGTGTCCATCTCTACCCTCACTACACTAGTTCTGTTCCCTAGGAAAATCAATCCATTGCCCCAGTCCTCTATGACTCGTGCATTCCTCATCCAAGGTCCGCCTAATAGTATGTCATAATCCACTCCCTTCATGACAATGAAGTTTACCGAAAATTGCACACCGGAAATCTTTACCGGCCAATTCTTTAAGACCCCAAATGGTCTTACCCTCATTCCGTTTGCTAACGTGACATTGAATCTAGCCATCTCTACAGGAGGGTTTCCCCATGCCTCTAGGATTGCATGGTTTAGCACACTAACATCGGCACCTGTGTCTACATTCCTTTTCGAGTCATGTCTCCTAATGCTAGGATGGGCAAAACTACGTGCATTTCAGTGCCTTCCCAAAAAGCATTGATGTGCAAAGACTTAGGATTTGAGTGTAGAATTAGACTTGGGATCCGTGTAACTGCATCATGATCTTGCGGATCAGCACCCGCAAGTCCTGCGTGTCCCTCGATCAAGTCTTTTAACTCCTGCCACAAGGAGTGATTTTGCCTAAGCAGATCCTCCAAGCTTAGAGTTACTGGAGTGGACAGCAAGGTTGTGAGGAGGCTACTCGACCCTTGTCTTCCTCTGAGGCTAGCAGTTCTAGGCCATGCATTCTGTCTACCCTTGTAAGTTTTCCCCCGGCCTTGCTGCTGAGTTGCTCCTAGTGGTGTCAGTATGCTCCCAGCCTGTGGTTTTGAGGGTGAGACTGGTGTGCTAACACTGGAGAAGTCGTCCACAGGGTCTTCCAATATGGGTTCAGCATCCTCGAGGTGCTTTTGGGCGTCCTTGACCCACTCCTTGACCTTGGCTATAGCCTCGAGTTGCCGTTTGGGGTGGGGGTATTCCCCTACCTTGGCACTCCCTAGCTCTACTGTCTTAGGAGCCGAGGTCTCTGCCTCTACGTCTCTGACCTTCTTTCCCATTACTAGCGTAGTCATTTTCTCAATTTTAAGGGTTATCTTTGCATCGGTTCTCTTTTTCCGTCTCCTCCGACTTTTCTTCCCCATTGAGGTTGCATCAAGGTTACTTGGCCCTGGCAAGGAGATGCTTGCTTGTTTTGTTTGAGCTCGCGTCATAGCATGTAGTGGGATGGGCATATCCTCACTACCAAAAGTTTCCACTCCAAATAGCCCCAAAGGCACCGATGGCATGTTGGCAGAGCTGGTTGATGGCTTCCGCCTAGGACAGTCAAGAAACAGATGTGTGATTCCACATTCTCCGCATCGGAGATCCACTTTGTCTTTGTTAGCTTGTTCTCGCTCTGGGCAGGGTGATGAAATGTGGCCTGGGTGGCTGTAAGTCCAGCATGTGACTGGATCCTGGCTGGGCCCTCCAAAGCCTCTGCCTCGTCCTCTTCCTAAAGCCATCACCAGCACTGGCCGATAGTCCATCAGGACTGGGTTGCCCTCCTTGTCGTAGGATATGTATGGATTGACATATGTCTCTTCCTCATTAGGCTCCTCCACAAAGTGAACAGGAGCATCGCTAGATGGATGAGTCACAAAAGGCCCTGGTGGCCTGGGTATACCAGTTGGGTTCATCTCTAGCCTAGGCACAGCAAGTCTTGAGTCAGTTGGTGCTGGAAGAGCTAACTGGGCTCCCCTGCCAAAGAAATTAGGTGGCCTATTACCTAAGTATGGAGGGTTGTACTACTGCGTGTATGGGAATCTCCTCGGCATTCTGCAGTGCGCTGCATCATGCCCGAATCTACTGCAATTTGAGCACGGCCGAGATCTAGGATCTTGGCACTCAACTGGGAGGTGATTGCCGCCGCAGTACACACATTGTACGTGCGATCTCACAGGCTTTCTAATGAGCTCTTGCAACCCTGCAATCTCCATACTCATCTCTGCCATCCCTTGGTCGTGGTCTACACTCTTTCCCTTATCCTGCACGCTAGCAATTGCTTTTTCCCCCAAGGTGGTTGATCTCTCAGGGTCTCTCTGGCTTGCACTATCTCGGTTGGTAGTCCTCATGCTACGTTCCCTAAGTTGATCATCTACACGTATTTCCTCCTTGAAGACTCGAGCTAGCACGTCTCGTTGTAAGGTGGAATTACTGGCCAAAGCCTTGTAGAGCTCCCCACTCCGAATCCCGTTCATGAACACTATAGATACTGCCCTCTCGGTAGGTCGCTCATTGGCAGGGATTCTCTTGTAGAGGCTGCGCACCTCAGTGATATAATCCCTAACGTCCTCCTTCTCCCGTTGACTGATATTCATCAACCTAATAATGAGGTTATCTGAATACCCCACCTCCAAAAACCTCTTGATGAAGAGGCCCTTAAGGCGAGTGAAGTTTGTACGTTTTGCGTCATCCAGACTAGAGTACCAAGTCCTCCCCTTGTTGCCTAAGCACATGCCAAAGGCTTGAGCTCACTGCGCAGGGTTAGTAAGACTGTTCGCCTCACATACTTGCTCGAACTGCTCCATGAAGCTGTACAGGTCACTGCTAGGTTTGTATCGAGCTAGTTGTTTTGCTACTATGGGGATTCTAGCCTACCCTTTAGCCCCTTGCGTGACTCCCAATCCTAACAGTAGCACGGTGGCTAGGGCAGTAGCACTCTGTTCCACGGATGTATTGTCCATGAGTCGCTTTGCCACCAGTTCACTCAATGTCATGCCAGCCATTGCTGCCCATTCCCTCTCTACGTTCGGTCCGGACTTGGCTGCCCTAGCTAGGTCTAGTACTCGTCTAGCCTCGTACATATCCACGTCTTACTGCAGCCTTCTAGCCCTTTGCTCATGGTTGTAGGCGATTATGCCTTCCAGCGCTCTCTTGATAGCTCTTCTCTCTTCTTCCAGGTTAGCTACCACTTTCTCTAAAGATTTACCTTGGATCACGGTCCTGGTGAGTAGATCGTAGTCGTGGACCAGTTCCTAGACCGAGGTTGAAAATTCTCCTAAGTCTAATTGGTCTTCCCCTTGTTCCCCTCTTGATCTCGACATTGTTTCTGCTTCCAGCTCCACGAGGTTGTCAATGAATCCAATCAGCTCCGGCAGCTTCCACTCCTCTATCTTGTTGCTTCCCGTGTCTTCGTGTTTTCTCTAGGTACTACTAGTAGGGCGCTCAGGCATCTGTCTAAGTCTTGGGGTCTTCTTCTACTAGTGGGTTCCTTAATGTTATTAGATATCCAGATGTGTTCCTTGTTATTCAAAAGCAGCTGCGATCCTTACTCACACGTTGTGCTTAGTGCTTTCGTGGTGCTTGGTGCGAAAACAGGCTTTTTCTCTTTTCTTGATGTACAGATTTAGTGGAGCACAAGAGTGAAGTGCCGATGTAGAAAGCGTTTAATGCAAACTCCACCTTGTCTCTACCCACGTTCCCAGCCTAATTTGAGTTCTCAACTCGGTTCTCGACTATTCTACGGTCTTTCCGCACCCTAAGTTCGATTAGTCTCTGAGGTTCTAATGGTCAAACTGGGTCTTGGGGGTGTTCAGGGTTGCGTCCTAGGGTCGGGTCCGTGGCAAGGCCAGCAAAAGATCCTTATCTTTTTCTTTTGGCAGGATGGTTCGATTCTGGGAATCGGACAGAGCTGGTCTGACTCTGGGAGTCGGACGGTTCGATTCTTGAAATCGGACACATCTAGTCCGACTCTAACAGTCGGACGGGGTTGGTCTGATTCTGGGGCTCGTCCGACCTTGGTGGTCCGATTCTGGGAATCGGACCAGGAGGGTGGTCCTACTTTCAAAGTGGTCCGACTATGGCTGGTCTGAGTCCAGCTCAAGTGGTCCGACTACGATGGTCCGATTCTAATGGGCAGTCCGAGTGCCACGTGGCACGTCCAATCGGGTTGGTCCGATTCTTGAAATCGGACAAGTCTGGTCTGACTCTCTCAGTCGGACGATCCGATTCTAGGAATTGGACGGTCCGAACCCAGGACTCGGGTAGTCCGATTCTGGGAATCGGACCACTACGAGTCGGTCCGACTACATCAGCGGCGGGTGCTATTCCGGCGCGTTTGAATCCTTCTTAATGTCTGTTGCACTCAATCACCACAGACTTTCCATGTCTGATTAGAGCACTATTGGAAAACACCAGACTCACTTGGAGCAGCATGAATCGATGGCGCCTAGAATCGGGGTAGCGTTTCCTCATCATGTGAACAGGAAGCTCTCTCTCTCTCTCTCTCTCTCTCTCTCTCTCTCTCTCTCTCTCAAGGCTAACTAAAGAAATGAGGTTTGTCCTGGCCTCCCAAGCCTCTTAAGGTCCTTTCCCAGCACTGCAAAACCTTACAGCCAGTTCCCTGTCCCTGTTTCACCCAGAAACTTGAATCTGGTCCCTTGCTTTCCTGTTTCCAGCAGCAGCCAGAACCTGTGTTTTCTCCTTTCTTACCCTAATCTAACCTTAATCTAGTGCAGCCAATATGCAAAACAGAAATGCAGAACAGTAGTCCTAATCTAATGCTTCCAATAAACCCAAATACTTACTTGTTTCACGGATTAAACCCTCCTAAAACTCCTAGTTATCTCGAGCACTGGTTCAGGCTGCAAACCCTACTTCCATGCTTGATCTGATGCACGCGGCGCTCAAGGCTTGATTCCATCGGTCCCGGCAATGGAACCAAAATGGAGGGGAGCTTCAAGCTCTACCCCTAGACCTACGGACCACTTATTGCTCAAATGTTTCGAACCGAGCAGCCATGGCTACCTCTCACATAGCCGATGTGCAATGCCTACCTTACGGGTGTAGTGAGCTTACCTTGATGCTCGATTGAGTACCCTCCTCTTTCTTGCACACCAGTAGCTCCATGATCCTTGAGGTAAGCTCAAGCAACCTCAATCCCTCTCCCATGAGCTTCATCCTCCATAGCCATGCGCGAGACAAGAGAAGAGAAGAGAGGAGGAGAAGATGAAGAGAGAAGATGGAGAGCTTCTTCTCCAAGATCCCTCACTCTCACACAATCACTCCCTCACTCCCTCACACTCTCTCAATCCCTCTCTCAAGTACAAGCAAGAGGGCAAGAAACAAGAGAAGAAGAAGAAGAAGCTTAGGCCACACACAAGAATGAGCTTCCCATTCACTTTTCAACTTTATATACATGCCCATTTTTCATGGGCGATCATCCCCTTTTTTTACATGGCCGGCCATTAGTCTAGGTCCACTTTCTCATTTTCCACTGTTCTAGTCTATCCTATCCCCAACTAATGCATACAATTTGCACAGGAGTGAGCCTGGCACTCTCTTACAAGGTTTTGGAAGTGTTTTTGCACTTAATGGTGCGCTTTTTATTCTTTTACTCTCCTTGGGCGACTCTAAGACTTCTTGAGGATCATACCCGTGCATTTAATTTTTTCCAGGGTCTAGTTGCCAGTTAAGGCGCGTTTTCCTTCTTTTCTCTTTTTTTCATTTCTCACTCCTCTATGCTGCGGTAAACACATATTCTTTTCAGCCATCAAGGCACATGCAACTTCTGCAATATGCATGTTTTTCCTTTCTGCAACCCCATTTTGCTGTGGGGTATACCTACATGTGAACTGTCTCTTTATCCCATGAGACCTTAGAAAATCACTGAACTCATTCGAGAGGTACTCTCCCCCTCCATCTAACCTCAAGCACTTTACTTTCAAGCATGTTTCTCTTTCAACTGCAGCCTTAAAAGTTCTAAAGTGCTCAAAAGCTTCACTCTTTTCCTTCATAAAATATATCCATAGCTTTCTAGAAAAATCATCAATGAATGTGACAAAGTATGAATTGCCTCCAAGAGACACATTTTGTGCAGGCCTCCAAATGTTTGTATGCACAGCATCAAGGATATTTTTGCTTACATCTCTGTCATGTGAAAAGGATTGTCTTGCCTGCTTACCAAGCTGACATGCTTCGCATACCTTATGAAATTCTGCAACTCTAAATATAGGCAAACTTGTAACCAACCCTTTCGATTGCATTAATTTCAGCCTTTGTACATTTGCATGTCCAATGCGTTTGTGCCAAATTTCAATGTCTGCAACAACACCTTTTCCTTTAGCATACATAGCAGCATTCATAGTAGGAATTCCAGCATCCAGAGTAAACATACGTCCAACTCTACTTCCCTTTGCAACTAACCTGCACTTGTCATTGAAGTCTTCTACAAAGCAGCCCTTTGCATTAAATCTGACTTGCAGCCCTTGCTCTACCATTTGACCCACTGACACCAAGTTCTTTGTAATAGATGGCACATATAATACATCTGAAAGACTCTTTGTCTTACCATCATGCAAGGACAAGGGAACTTTTCCAATGTATGAAATTGGGTGGCATGAATCATCACCCGTCTGCACATAACCTGCATTTTGCAAATTCTGCATCTCTCCAAACCATTCTGCATGGCTCGTCATATGATTGGATGCACCTGAATCAACATACCAGACATCATCATGTATTTCCTTTCCTGTAATAGCATTCAGCATATGCTGCATAACAAATAGACATTCATTTTTGTCTTCATTCTGTCGTGAAGATGATGCATAGTTTCCTTGCTGGAACTTACCATTGTAGATATCATCTTTCTTAGCATAACATTGGGCTGCAATATGACGTGTTTTGCCACAGTAGTGACACACAATACCAGAATTGCTAGAGCCTTTGTTTTGCCATCCACCTCTTCCTCTAAAGCTCCCCCTATCTCTAAAGTTACCACGACCTCCTGAAACCTGCATATCGCCAAATTGCTGATTCAATCTGTTTTGCTGGTTGTCACTACCACGTCCTGTATCACGGCCTCTTGAAGAGAACCTACCACGTCCCCTTCCTGAACTGGAGTAGAAAGCTTGGACCTGTTCACCACTTCTTTCAGGTGTCTCACTCTGCATGTTGATCTCTTCAGTGATCATAAGGAAGACCAACTCATCAAAATTTGGAAATGGCTTTCTGACATATACGGAAGTTACAAAAGACTTCCAAGCCTTTTCATTATTAAGTCCACCCAAGGTAGATGACACCAAATCATCATCATCGGGCATTGCATCAATCGCTGCCAAGGCATCTGCAATGCTCCTTACCTTCAGTGCATACTCATTGATAGACATCTTCCCTTTCTTCAATGTATTCAACTCTTGCTTGAGTTGAATCTTTCGTGCCTTTGTATATGAATCTTTTGTGCCTTTGTATGGTCCAAGCTGCATATGAATTCTCTGCATTTCTAATGTGTCCCAGCATATTATTGTCAATTACTGCAGACAACCAATACATGACCTTTTTATCTTTTGCATTCCATTCCTTTCGTGCCTTTGTCTCTTTTGCAGTTGGAGGATCACTCACCTTCGGCTCCTTTTCTTCACCTAAAACAAACTCGTAGAGGCCTTTTCCAATAAGGAAATTCGTGACACAGAACTTCCATGAAGGGTAGTTGTTCTTGTCGAGCTTCTCAATGATGGGGCTTCCACTGTTCTCTGACATTATCACAAAACTAATACCAAACAGCAAGCAAATCTTCTACAACCCTCGACCTGTAGTGCACATCAATACACCAGACAGCCTTTTTCACTGTCTGCTCAACAATACATACAATCTGCAACCTGTTTGCAGATAAACCTTGAGTTTAATCACTGGTAAACACCTTTGAACTTACAGATCTGAAATTTATAACCTGCGTACCCACTTTCGGTCAATACAATCGAAGTCACAATGTACCCTGAAACTGTTGTCCGCAATCTTGCGGCTCTAAAACGGGGCCTGAAACAGCCTCAGATGCCTGCAGAATACACAGTGCTCTTCACACACACCAAATCTCACTGCAATCTGAGATTTTTGCTCTGCCCTGCTTCCGGTGCCTCCACAGGCACTATTCAAGAGAGAGAGTGGAAGAATGGGAGAGCTTCTTACCCGTGGCTTGCTTGCTCGAACCTTGCTTCTTCTCCTTCACTTCAGCCTTCGAAATCAGACTCTCTTAGTGGCGTGGCTCTGATACCATGTCAAGAATCACGTGGTGGGGGGACTTGCTCAAGATGCTGTGCCGAACACACACAGAATGCACAAGGAGAAGCTCACTCAAGAGACAAGAAGAAAGATGGAGGCCAAAACGTTTTCTTGCTAATTTCTTCTTCTTCTTCCACACTCTTTACAATGTACACAAAGTATAGATAAGATACAACATAAATGAAAGTGGCCTGCTAAGTCAAACAATGCGTAACCAAGTATACTAGTCGACTCTGGCACTATAACTATGCCAGGTGTAAATAGGTGTAACAACCTGAATATAATAAGTAATGAGTCAGTGGCCATGTGAGAGTCATAATGACCACCAACTTGCTAAGTGTAGACGTGTGGATCCATCTAACCAAGTGGTCCATCATCAATGTCCGCATGTGTTGAGCTTGTCATCTCAACAGTATGTCCCATCTAGCTGATTCAAGATCAACTAGGAATCCCCTTTTACTAACAACCGCTGAATACCACCTTGCTTGGCAATATACAATCCCATAATCAAGGCTTTATACTCCGCCATGTTGTTAGTGAATCCTACCTCGAGATAAGCAGCTAACTTCATTGTAACTCTACGTTGGGGATCTCGGATTATTACTCCAACACTCCCTTTTTTATGAGGGCCCCTGGACGCTCCATAAAAATATAATGTGTACGTCCACAATGGGTTTACACAGTCTGCCATCACGAACTCCTCTATTCATAATTATGATAGTCAAAATTTAGCATGTTTAGAGGATGAACTGACGGCTCCATCCCACCTTCATTAAACTCAATAGGCATACTTGTCAACATTCATAAGCAGTGATAGCAAAAGACTTTGATCTCCCACACAAAGGTTCTACCTTCTTGCTCAATCACTTTGTATCCTTTGCTCCACCAGATAAGTTTTCCCTAATGGTATCTCTGCTCCAGATATGGGTGCTCCAAATAAGGAATTAACCGCCCCATCAACCAGCTTTAAGCTCTTTTGTAGGTCTCAAATCAGCCCCAGCATGGACCTGCAATGCATTTTTCCTTGTTAGCATACTTAGAAATAATAAGGTTTAATCTTATTAAGATTAACCTTATTTTTAAATTCTACTCCCTGCAGATTCGCTAGTAGAGTCGTAGATCTATTTTTTCCTATCCTGACAATCTTGTAGGGGCCATCCCATCTAGGTTCGAGATTCCCTGGAAACAGCTCCCTACGGGCATTGTAGTACAGAACTAATTGCCCTTTTTTAAAGGTATACTTCTTTGCTTTATGGTCGTGCAACTGCTTCATCCGACGTTTAGCTACCTCCTGGTGTAATAAGCTCTGCAATTTCAGCTCATCCAGGTGGGCTATGGTCGTGAACCGCTCAAAGAGTGCATCCTCGTCTCCAAAAGAGTGGTTAATTGCAAACCGTATGATTGGAAACTCGATTTCGAGAGGTAACACACACTCTTATCCATAAACTAATTTAAATGGAGTATGGCCGGTAGCTTGCTTGAACGTTGTATTGTACGCCCATACTGCCATATACAACTTCCTGTCCCAGTCTTGTTTCTTCTCAGAGACTATTTTAGACAAGATATCCACAAGCTGCTTATTAGTACTTTCGACTTGCCCGTTGGCTTGCGAATTATAGGGGGTCGTTTTGTTGTGCTTGATTTTCCAAGCTTCAATCAGGCTTTTGATCACTTTATTCAAAAAGTGGGTTCCACGGTCCGACACTAGTTCCTTCGGTGGTCCGAAATGGCAGATAATCTGCTCTAAAAGGAAATTTGCAGTCTCTTTTGCATTGTCTTGCCTTGTCGCCCGCACTTCTAACCATTTTGTAAAATAATTAGTTGCTACTATAATGTATCTCTTCTGGGTAGTAGACGATGGGGTGATAGGACCCATAAAGTCAATGCCTCACTTCTCAAATGGAAGGATAGCCATGATAGGCGTAAGTGGGCGTCTCCTATTCTCTTTCTTGTCATGTCTTTGACAGGTATCACATCTCTTAACATACTCAAAGGAATCTTGGAAGATGGACGGCCACCAATATCCAGCTCTTAAATCTTTTTGTGTTGTCAATCGTCCAGCGAAGTGTCCTCCACACAAAGTCATGGCACTCTTCCAAGATGAAAGGAACCTCGTCAGGCATCACACATCGATGATAGATATCATCAAAAACCTACCGATATAGTGTTTCTGCGAACGATCAAGGAAAACTTCAAAGCCCGTTGTCTGATTTTCCTCTTTTCAAACTTTGATAAACCAGCTCCAGACTCTCCCGTTGATAGATAATGTGTGATAGTAGCATACCAAGATGGAATAGAAGCTGTATCAATTTTAAACAGTTCTTCAATATCACTTTCTTCAGCCAAAGTCTCTTTCGACTGCCCGAAATCCACAAGGCATTCCAGAATACCCTGCAACCTCGGTGGCTTACTCTCGATCTCATTATCAAACTCCTGCAAAAAGTGATTAACCACTTTGTCAGACGATTAGGCGGTTGTAGCTTGTTCATAAGTAATCTAAGCCCTTCCACCTTCGTATAAAAAACTACCTTCTCATAGAGGATGTAGTGCCTGAATTTTTTAGTCGCAAAGACCATCACAAGGCACAACTTCTCCATGTAGGTGTAGTTAATTTCTGATATGCCCAATTTTTGACTAGCAAAAGCTATCGGATGATACCACTTTTTCTCCCAGATTTGGGCTAAACAACAGCTGATACTATACATAGTGGCTACTGAAAATATGTAAAATACCTCGCCTCTTTTAGGTGCTTTTAAAACTCATGCTTTTACTAGCTCCTGTTTCACATTCTCGAAAGCTACCTTACAAGGGTCACTCCATACAAATAGACAGCTAAAGGATAATAAATTCATTAGTGGCAACATCCTTTCTGCCAAGGCATTTATAAACCTCTGATAGTACCCTATCGATGACAGAAAGCTATGTACCTGAGGAAAAAGTCATTATACCCCAAAGTTTACACATAGTTACTCCACTAATTACTATATTCATGGTTAGAGATACCCTTACTTGAATCATTTTCAGCCAATCGTTGGACTTCAAACCAGATAGTTGCTCCATACCTCTTTTCTTTTTCTTTATGAAGGCTTCCTTGAGACATCTCATACATCCTGTGGGTGTTCGAAAGCTACACATTTGTTCCTTCACTATTTTTTCCTCATTCTTTGACAACATCCAAGGTGCATGGGATAGCTCAATCTTTCCTCTGGGTCCAATGCGTGGCCAGGCTCGTCTCATGCAACCAATGTTATGTAAATCTCCCTTACATTGACTGAATCAAGAGCCCCTATCAAGTGATCTCATAATGTAGATACAACATTTTTTAATATGTGCATGGGGTCCAACAGGTGATTGATCTTGTGTTCAGTCTAGTACAAAAGACGAAAAAATATAGAGAACCTAAAAAACAAACAATATACTATGTAAACAATTCATCATGCTAAATACTTTAAAGTCAATCAAGAGAAATGCACTTCTTACCGACTCATGCTGAGTGGAGGGTGGCTGTCGGCATTAATCCATCCCTCCTTCCAATCTCGAATGGTTAGAGATTGTTGAGTCATTCCATTAGTAGAGAGAACATATTTGGGGTGGTCAATAGGAAGAAATCGATGATGATTGTCATAGATAACCTTCTTTAAATGTGCTGGCCTAGAGGAAACTAAAGAGGGACCGCAAATAGGACATGCATGATATCCTGATGTGGTTAAACCTGAACAAACAAGTGAATTAATAAAATGCAATTGATTCAAGTCTTGAACTTCAAATATAGAGTTATATACATGTACCTGAACACTCTCCATATCATGGAAAGTCATGCATGGTCCACAACAACATGGCCTTCAACGTGAAATCTCTAGAGGATGCTGATGCACTTGTATCTTACACCTCAATACCTTCCCATAACATTTCTAACTCTTTAATCAAAGTCTCTAAGTAAATGTCCATGTTTTTTAACTTGTGCTTTCCAGGAATTAGAAGGGACAACATTATATGTCCCTTTTTAATTGCCATGGATGGAGGAATATTATAGTTCACCAATACCACTCGCCATACACTATATGAAATACTTTTGATGCCAAATGGATTGATTCCATCCATACCTAAACCAAATCTCAAATTTCTTAGCTCTTCTTTGAAAACGGACCACAAATTATCTATATGTTGCCATGCCGGTGTGTCTGCAAGGATCCTCCATTTTCCATCACTTGAACGATGACTAGCATGCCATGACATGAGATTTCCAATAGACTTACACTTGAACATAAGTTTTATATGTGGAACAATCAAAAAAATGTTGCAAAACCTTACGAGGCACATCCATTGAGTTCATCTCCACTTCATATCTTGATTCGCCACAAACAGGACACTCTCTTGCGAACTCATGAATCCCATGAAATAAGACACAATCATTGACACATGCATGGATCTTGACATAATCGAGGCCTCCCAGAGATGTCAAGTAATGTCTTGCTTGCTCCCTCTTAGTTGGCAATTTGTTTCCTTTTGGAAGCATTTGTGATAATAACCAACATATATTTTTAAAAGTGAGTTAAAAAACCACCAACAAAGATTTCTGTCTGATTTCAAAATAGAACAATTAATATTATGATTCATAAGCCAAAATGAATTGATACCTACTTCAATAACGCATTCAAACTGACATTACTCCATCCATAAATTGTTTGTAAGTTAAGTATCTCGAGGGACGCACGAAGAACGGAGTACGTACAATCTTTATACAACGGAGTAGATGATGCTACGTATAGTGGATCATCTGGCTTCCTAGAGTAACCTTCTCCCTGAACCGGTTGCGAAAATAGATGGTGTATCATGTTGTCCAAAATCTCATCCTCTACGACTTAATGGGGCATTTCATGAGGGCTACTATCATGGTCGTCAGTCTCCACTCTTCTTGAAGACTCTACCTCCTCATGTTGACGTTTTGCAGCCTCTCAACACCCGGGAGGGAGCATCTGAGGATGTGGCACTGCATCATGCTCAACCACAAAAGGGAGTTTCATGTACGTTGATATATATTGAGTAACATAGACTAGCAATCTTAGTGTTTAAAAAAAACAATGAATACCGGTGATTTTTCTCAGTCCCATTCTCCATACATGCTGAGGTGTGACATTGCAACTTGACGTGCTCGAAAAATACACCCTTGACAATGATCACACAAGCATTTAATTTTTCATCATAGCCATGTATCTCGATTATAAAGACGTAATGTTTCATCCTCACTTGAAGATGTGCTCGTTGACTCATCAGCATGCACCGCACTAGGTGATGACGACGACATGATTAAACCTAATTCATGACAATATCAAAATATTTATCATTCATATGTTTACATAAAAACTTCAAGCTGGCATATTAATTATTCTAAGATCTCAATTTTAAATACACAAAACTCATCAAAAATACATTAAAACTTATGATAATAATTCACTATCAAAACTTATCCTAAAAACAAAAAATTATGATAAAACCTAAATGTGCATCTATATCTGCATTTACGTATGCGTCTAAATTTGTGTATATTTGCGCGTCTAAGTTTGCGTCTATACGTGCGTTTACGTAAACTTAGACGCGCATATACACGCCAAAATAGATGCACACGTCAAAATTCAAAAGATACTTAAATCATTTCTTTTCAAACTGCGCCTTTCCTTTCCTGCGTTTTTTGTGGTTCTGAAGCTCGAGTTTAGCTGACATGCAGTCTCTTCATGCCTCACCTCCTCATGACTCACCTCTTCTTTCATTTCAAACACACAAGAGAGGAAAAAGGAAAGCGAAGAAGAGGAAGAAAGAGAGAACAAGAGAGAGGAGAACAAGAGGAAGAAGAAGCAAAGAGAAGAGAAAACAAGCAGCAAGCAAGCATCAAGGAAGAGTAACTCACTAAGGAGAGGAAGAAGTGCCACCATTTGCCACACCAAACGCCCAAGGTGAGTCCTCTCTCTCTCTCTCTCTCTCTCTCTCTCTCTCTCTCTCTCTCTCTCTCTCTCTCTCTCTCTCTCTCTCTTTCTGTCTGTGTATTAGGATTTATGATTGCATTTTGTATAGTTGCCCCATTGATGATATGTTTGGGAATGACCCATGGCACCCCTCATTCACCGCTATATCAGCCTGCTCAATCTCCATGGATGCATGGACCGGCTTTAGGAGTCCAAAAACCTTACGGGTGCATAGTAACATTGATGGCAAGAGTGTATACATCCTCATACATAGTGGCAGCACACACAACTTTGTAAATAAATCAACTCTTAGCCGTTTGACATGTGTTCCCACTGAATTACAGCAACCCCTTCGGGTTCAAGTGGCCAATGGAAATGAGAAAGTGAGCTCCCATGTATGCACACAAGTGTCTCTCATGCTGGCTAAAAATTACACAGCAAAGGTGGACTTGATTACCCTTGATATGGGCCTCGTGGATGTTGTATTGGGATGTGATTGGCTTCAGTAGTTGGGAAAAATCTCTATGGACTTCTCTCAGCTGTACATGGAGTTTGTAATGCATGGCCAGCTTGTACACTTGGAGGGAATCAAAGAAAATGCACATTTTCAGCTTATAACAGCAAGACAACTCAAAAAGGAATTCAAGAAGCGCTCCCAAATCTTTGTCTTGCATTTGCATAAGGATAATGATGACCAACACACCTTGGGGAAGCAAAATGCATCACTAAAAGCACTTTTGGTTGAATATGAGGACCTATTTCAGCCTCCCACTACCCTTTACCCTAAAAGATTGGTGGATCACCCGATTGATTTGGAGCCCCATGCCAAGCCCATCAATAAACCCCCATATAGACTCTCTAAATGTGAGAGAGAGGAAGTAGCAAAGCAAGTCAAGGATCTCACTGAGATGGGATTCATAGAGCCTAGCTCTTCCCCTTATGTCTCCCCGGTCCTATTGGTTAAGAAAAAGGATGGATCTTTCCGGTTGTGCATTGACTAGCGTGATCTCAATAAGATCACTGTAAAAAATAGATACCCCATCCCTCGAATTGATGACTTGCTTGATGAACTCAAGGGTGCACGCTACTTCACTAAGATTGATTTGCGATCCTGTTACCACCAAATCAGAATGAGGGCAGGTGATGAAGTCAAAACAGCCTTTCGGACCTTTTGTACTATTTCCTTGTCATGCCATTTGGGCTCACAAATGCCCCCGCCACATTTCAGAGCTTAATGAACAAGATATTACAGCCATGGCTTTTCTAGTTTGTGTTGGTATTCTTTGCTGATATACTCATTTACAGCAAGTCAATGCATGAGCACTTGAAGCATGTCAGGCAGATTTTTGATGTAGAGAGCATCGCTTCTTTGCCAAAGAAAGCAAGTGTGTCTTTATGCAAATGGAGGTTGAGTACTTAGGACACATCGTTAGTGGAAAAAGGCATCCAAGCTGATCCTAAAAAAGTGCAATGTGTCTAGGAATGGCCCACCCCCACTACCACTACCTCCTTGTGTGGTTTTCTTGGTCTCTCCTCCCTTTATAGGAGATTTATTCGCCATTATGCCACAATTGCAGCCCCGTTAACAGACCAGCTGAAAAAAGAGGCTTTCCTATGGGATGAATTGGCTGCCCGCAGTTTTCAGCAGCTGAAAGACTTGCTCACTTCAGCCCCCATCCTCGTATGCCCCGATTTTTCAAAGGATTTTACCATCCAGTGTGATGCTAGTGGACGGGGTATTGGTGCAGTTTTGCTGCAGGAACATGGGGTAATAGCATTTGAGAGCCGACAATTGGATGATAAAGAGAGAGAGTTTCATGTCTATGATCAGTAGATGTTGGCAGTCATTCATGCTATCAAAAAGTGGCATCACTACTTATATGGCAGCAGATTTAAGGTGAAAAGTGACCACCGTGTGCTCAAATATTTCTTGACTCAGCCCACCCTCACTCCCAAACAATGTAGATGGGTGGTGACACTACAAAACTATGACTTTGAGATTACACACACCCGGGGCAAGGAGAATGTAGTGGACGATGCACTCTCTCGCATGTGGGCATGCAAGGTCTCATCCATCTCGCTGAACTCCACCATGATTGGATTGAAGAGCTCCAAGAGGCATACTTGATTGATGCTGAATTCAACCCTCTTTTCCAGAAATTACAGCAAGGTGTCATGGATGACAATTCCCAATATCAGCTCCATAATGGCCTCATTTGGATCCATGGCCATATTGTGATTCCCCATGCCTCTCCCTTCACCCAAAGGATCCTTGAAGAGATGCATTCTTCCCCGCCGTCATTGGGCAACGTGAAAAGCAACTCCGCACCCGTTCCATACATGAATACTTGATCAAATGGCAAGGCCTACCAATAGAGGAAGCCGCTTGGCACCCAGCATCTATATTGGATGAATTTCCACACCTCAAGGAGGTTGTGTTGGCTGGCACTTCACCATGACCCCTGTTTTGGGCTGCAGTCTGCATCTGGACAGCCACCTGTTTTGTACCAGATTTGGTCCTGGTCCACTCTCAGCCCCATCCTCCATACATGGCCAGAAAGTATACATCAAGGGCTCCGCCGACACCTTACTTGCCCCGATCGGAGTTCCCTAGTGGAAGTTATGGCTATTTTTCTCCAACCATACCATTTGGGACTGCACACTAGAAATTCTTTGACAACCCTTTATTTTGTACCAATTTTGGTCCTGACCTAATTGCAGCCCGGCCTCACCCACATGGGCTAAAAGTACATCTCATGGGCTCTGTAACGACACCTTAATTGTCCCATTCAGAGTTGCCCACACAAAGTTATGGCTGATTTCCTACAGCACACTCTTACAGTCCATGACTACATCCCTTGTTTTTTAGGACAAAAACTTTATGAGACGGGATGGTTTGTAATAAACGGGGATCACAGGAATATGGCATGGGAACATACCAGTCGCACTGATGGTATATAAGGTATAAGAGGGTATTTTGAGGGAACACAGAAATTATCAAGAAACTCTCTTTTCACCTTCTTAAGCTTCCATGGCTTCCTCTTCTTCTTTCTCTCTCCCTCTTTCTCTCTCTTCTTCTTGCCTTTCTCTCTCCTCTCCCTCGTCTTTTGCAGTCCTTCTCTCTCTCTTTCCCCTTAGTTAGGACAGTTAGGACTTCTTCATTACAACATCACACTTCTAGAGAGCTATCTTTGAAGCCATTGAGACTCAACTCTGTTTTAGTACAGCTTACCATCCCCAAATCGATGGTCAAATCGAGCGAGTCAACCAAGTCATTGAGGATATGCTAAGGGCACATTGCTACCATGAACCAAAAAGGTGGATTCAATACTTGCCACTCGTTGAGTTTTCCTACAATGCTTCTTACCAACAAAGCATTCAGATGATCCCTTTTCAAGCATTGTATGGACATGACTGTAGAAGTTCCTTAAACTTCTCAGATCCAACCTTGAGGGTTGAAGCTTCAAGGCAAATGCTGGAAGATATGGATGACCAAATGAAGTCCATAAGACACGACATCTAAGCCACCAAGGATCGATAGAACGTATACACGGATTTGAAACGTCAAGATAGAACCTTTGAGGAAGGAGACATGGTCTTCATTTGCGTACGCCCGAAGAAGAGTTTCCTGTCCTTAGGAGATTGCAAGAAGCTAAGTCCAAGGTATTGTGGACCCTACAAGATCCTCAAGTGCCTAGGACCCAATGCTTATAGACTGCAACTCCCTAAGTGTTAGATATGATCAATGCCCCACCCTCATTAGGTGCCACCAATGATCCATGGTGCTCAAAGTTGTAAGGCCCCCATTATGAGGAGAGGCCAAATGTGAACCCAGACATTGGTTGAGTCCTGACTTGTATATCAGATGAGGTCTATGTGATTGGATGGCAAAAAGGTGACCATTGTGGGTCTAATCTTTGGGTTAGATGGAGTGGTTAAGCTAGTACCAACTTGAGGCGCATTGCATCGGCTCATATGGTAGGTCGGTCAGGCCGACCTAACGGCCTTCGCGGGCTATAAAAGCTAAACCCCTTCATAGCCATCTATCATTCATCTTTCACCCAGTCAGAGTTGTTGTTCCGGCTAGCCTAAAGGTCTTTACCTATCTTCTGTCTAGATCGCCATCTAATCTTCACACAGTGGAAGCGCACGGGTGGACAGAGCCATCTTTGTATCAGTTGTTTGGAGCTAAAGAATTTATTGATTCTCCTCTTATCTGTTGTGTACTCTCTATCTCTTTCTCAAATTTTGTTCGCTGCGCCGTGTAATTTTTTACATGGTATCAGAGCCCAGGGGGCTCTAGAGATCAGAAACTGTGCAAGAGGCAAATGCTTCAATAGCAAAGAGAAATAATGTCGACTTTTGGAAGCAGTTCTGGCGCATCAGGAAGCGGTGTAGGAGGTGGTGATGTTGTACCGGCTATTCAAACACTGAGGATTCGTCCACCAACCTTTAGTGAAGGCAAGTTAGATGGTACAAACTACACCTTATGGAAGTTCAAAATTACAACTATCCTTGATTCTTATGAGCTTCTGGAGACTATGCTGGGGACTGACGCAGAACCACAGCCTACCCCCGACCCATCAAATTCTAGTGTGATGATTCCTCCGAATGCAGATCTTCTACGAGCTTGGAAATGAAAGAATCTAGATGCATTGTGTGCCTTAGTTACAAGCTGTTCTAACAATGTTCTGACTTTGATTCAGCATACAACCAAAGTGTCAAAGGCTTGGAATGTACTAAGGAGTCAGTATGAAACACGAAACCAAACAAGGATTCAAAACTTGGAGAATCAACTAGCAGCGGAGAACTTTGCTGAAGGAGAGACGGTTGAAGCATTCATCACTCAGATTAAGAATCTGCGCGACCAGATGGCTGGTGCTGGGATACAAAAGACTAGCGAAGAGCTAGCTCGGAGCTGTCTTTGGATTTGTCCACAAAAGTTTGATGGACTAGTAACTGCCCTTAATACTCATGTGAGACCTCAAGCTTTG
Organism: Lygodium microphyllum; assembly: GCF_053477565.2. Taxonomy (NCBI): domain Eukaryota; kingdom Viridiplantae; phylum Streptophyta; class Polypodiopsida; order Schizaeales; family Lygodiaceae; genus Lygodium; species Lygodium microphyllum. Next base: position 102,299,779 of record NC_141144.1, read on the forward strand.
ACTTTTGAGGAGTTTTGTGCATTATTGATGGAGGAGGAGTTGAGGCTAAAAGCCCGAGAAGGAAGCAACAATGGAGATGCTGCATTCTCTGCCAATGCAAAAGGCAAAGGTGGTTCCTCCACCAAAAATGATGGTGACAAAAAGAAGAAGGGCGGCAAGAAGAAGTTTCAAGGAGAGTGCTTCTACTACAAGAAGAAAGGATATGCAATTGCAGATTGTCGTGTCAAGAAGGCAGATGAAAAGAATGGTATCCTTAAAAGTAAAGGGAAAGAGACAGCCAATACGGCTGAAGCAGAGTTGGAATTATTCATGGCAACCATTGAGGAAGTGTGCTCCTCAATGCAAAAAGAATCTACCACTGACTCATGGGTGTTGAATAGTGGGGCCTCCCGTCACATGACCAACAAGAAAGGTCTATATAGTTCTATGTAGCCTCTACAAGAATCCATCACTATGATGGTTGAAATGCCCTATTGCGGGCACAGGTACGATTTCTTTTGTTGCTAAAAATAGTGAAGTCAAAAAGCTTTCAAATGTGTTGTATGTTCCCAAAATCAGGAGAAATATGTTATCAGTTGCTGCCATAACTGATCTTGGTCATGAAGTGAGGTTCAAGAAGAGAAGTGCAAAAATTCTTGATAGTGCTGGCTCAATTGTTGGCAAAGGAGAAAGAAGGAACAACCTATATGAGCTAAGTGCTCTTACATCCACTGTTGGAGTGGGCACAAGTAAGCTTTGGCATGAAAGGTTTGGACACATCGGATTTGCAGTGTTGAAGAAGATGCAAAAGCAAGGTATGGTTGCTCACCTACCTACAATAATTGAATTGAAGGAACCATGTGAAGCTTGTATGATGGGCAAGCAACAGAGAAAGACATTTCCACAAGAAAGCAAGAATAGAGCACAGGCTCCTCTAGAGTTGGTGCATGCTGACTTGTGTGGTAAGATGCCTACACAGGCCTTGGGGGGATCTTCTTATTTTATGTTGATTGTCGACGACTACAGTAGGAAGATGTGGGTGTACTTCATTTGTGATAAGGCTCAAGCTTTTGGTAAGTTTAAAGAATTGCTAAAACTTGTTGAGAATGAAATAGGGAAAAGGGTGAAGAAATTTAGAACAGATGGTGATGGTGAGCTCAACTCAAAGGAGTTTGAAGACTTTTGCAAGAGCAAAGGGATCAAGCACCAATTGACGACGTCTCACACACCTCAGCAAAATGGTGTTGTGGAATGCAAGAATCGCACGATTGTGGAGATGGCAAGATGCATACTAAAGGGCGAGGGATTGCCTAACCATTTTTGGGCTGAATCTGTTAATATTGCAGTCTACATTCTAAATCGGAGCTACATAAAGGCTCTCAAGGGAAAAATACCTCATGAGGCTTACACTGTTATGAAACCATCTGTCTCATATTTCAAAATTTTTGGATGTGAATGCTATGCACATGTTCCAGATGAGAAGAGAAACAAGTTAAAACCAAAAAGCAAAAAATATATCTTCTTGGGATATAGTGATGAGAGCGGAGTTTTGAGCCCGGGATGTGCCTAAAATTTGCAAAAAAATCCAGAATTTAGGGAAAAAATATTCAACATCGAAGGCGGCGACTCCAACTAGGACGATTTTAAGCACCAAGTGAAAGATGACTTTTAAAAGGCGCCCAAGCAACACTTGTTGATTTTTGATAATTTTTCAAATGGCCGTGTGGGTTGTTAGGAGTTGCCAGTCAATGCAAGATGTCAAGCTAGATGCCCAAAAATTTACAGCACTCGAATCGGAGCCCGGACGAGGAAGGAGCCAAGAATCAGTCAAGATATGAAAGGGTGGACACTTGGGAGACCAAATTGGGCATGACCTTTGGGGGCTTGGGGGCATTTTATGCCACATGAAATTGTGGTGAATGAAGGAGATGCAAAAAAAATGTGAGGAAGAAGGCGCCATGTTTGCGCGCCAAAAATGTGCCCCCTCATGATGGAGATGGAGATGGAGATGGAGATGGAGATATGGGGCTGCAAATAACCTATCCAATTGATGATACCCCCGATCTTCTCCTTGGAGTCTCCATCAGGAACTGCATCAATGCCTTCTAACACTTTATTCTTTCCTTTGTCTTTACCTGTAGTGCTACTAGATGCACTCGAAGATGTAGAGGTACTCCTTAGTCTCCTAGACCAAGGACTACAAAATGATGTCTCTGGTCCACTAAGAGTCCGTGATTCTTGCTTTTCAGCCTCCACATGAGTGTCATGATCATCATCATCATCCAATGCATCACCACTAGATGCATATCAAGAGCTCATTTCATCAAAGATGACATCCCTTCTCACTCTGAACTTACATGTGACAGGGTTGTAACAGCGATACCCTTTCTACTCTAAAGAGTATCCAATAAAGACACGCTTTTCAGCCTTTGGATCCAGTTTCTTCCACAACTCATCTGGCACATGAACATACGCAATGCAGCCAAACACTTTCAAGTGTGAAACATTAGGCTTCTTACCTGTAAAACATTCTTCGGGGGTCATATCATGAACTGCAGCTGTGGGAGTTCTGTTCATAATATAAATAGCAGTATGAACAGCCTCAGACCAAAAATGCTTAGGCATATTCTTTTCAGCATCAAGGAGCGTGTAACTTCTGCAATATGCATGTTTTTCCTTTCTGCAACCCCATGAACTGTCTCTTTATCCCATGAGACCTCAGAAAGTCACTGAACTCATTCGAGAGGTACTCTCCCCCTCCATCTGACCTCAAGCACTTTACTTTCAAGCTTGTTTCTCTTTCAGCTGCAGCCTTGAAAGTTCTAAAGTGCTTAAACGCTTCACTCTTTTCCTTCATAAAATATACCCACAGCTTTCTAGAACAATCATCAATAAATGTGACAAAGTATGAACTTCCTCCAAGAGATACATTTTGTGTAGGCCCCCAAATGTCTGTATGCACAACATCAAGGATATTTCTGCTTACATCTCTGTCATGTGAAAAGGGTTGTCTTGCCTGCTTACCAAACTCACATGCTTCGCATACCTTATGAAATTCTGCAACTCTAAATGTAGGCAAATCTGTAACCAACCCTTTGGACTGCATTAATTTCAGCCTTTCTACATTTGCATGTCCAATGCGTTTGTGCCAAATTTCAATGTCTGCAACAACACCTTTTCCTTTAGCATACATAGCAGCATTCATAGTAGGAATTCCAGCATCCAGAGTAAACATACGTCCAACTCTACTTCCCTTTGCAACTAACCTGCACTTGTCATTGAAGTCTTCTACAAAGTAGCCCTTTGCATTAAATCTGACTTGCAGCCCTTGCTCTACCATCTGACCCACTGACACCAAGTTCTTTGTAATAGATGGCACATGTAATACATCTGAAAGACTCTTTGTCTTACCATCATACAAGGACAAGGAAACTTTTCCAATGTGTGAAATTGGGTGGCATGAATAATCACCCGTCTGCACATAACCTGCATTTTGCAAATCCTGCATCTCTCCAAACCATTCTGCATGGCTGGTCATATAATTGGATGCACCTAAATCAACATACCAAACATCTTCATGTGTTCCCTTTCCTGTAACAGCATTTAGCATATGCTGCATAACAAATAAACATTCATTTTTATCTTCATTCTGTCGTGAAGATGATGTATAGTTTCCTTGCTGCAAATTACCACTGCGAATATCATCTTTCTTAGCATAACATTGGGCTGCAATATGACCTGTTTTGCCACAGTAGTGACATATAATACCAGAGTTGTTAGAACATTTGTTCTGCCATCCACCTCTTCTTCTAAAGCTCCCCCTCCTATAAAGTTACCACGATCGCCTGAAACCTACATATCGCCAAATTGCTGATTCAATCTGTTTTGCTGGTTGTCACTACCACGTCTTGTACCACGGCCTCTTGAAGAGAACCTGCCATGTCCCCTTCCTGAACTGGAGTAGAAAGCTTGGACCTGTTCACCACTTCTTTCAGATGTCTCACTCTGCATGTTGATCTCTTCAGTGATCATAAGGGAGACCAACTCATCGAAATCTGGAAATGGCTTTCTAACATATACGGAAGTTACAAAAGACTTCCAAGCTTTTTCATTGTTAAGTCCACCCAAGGTAGACGACACCAAATCATCATCATCGGGCATTACATCAATCGTTGCCAGTGCATTTGGAATGCTCCTTACCTTCAGTGCATACTCATTGATAGACATCTTCCCTTTCTTCAATCTGTTCAACTCTTGCTTGAGTTGAATCTTTCGTGCCTTTGTATTTATAGAAAACATACTTTCAAGTATGGTCCAAGCTGCATATGAATTCTCTGCATTTCAAATGTTTCCTAGCATATTATTGCCAATTACTGCAGATAACCAATACATAAACTTTTTATCTTTTGCATTCCATTCCTTCTGTGCCTTTGTCTCTTCTGCAGTTGGAGGATCACTCACCTCTGGCTCCTTTTCTTCACCTAAAACAAACTCGTAGAGTCCTTTTCCAATAAGGAAATTCGTGACACGGAACTTCCATGAAGGGTAGTTGTTCTTGACGAGCTTCTCAATGATGGGGCTTCCACTATCCTCTGCCATTATCACAAAACTAATACCAAACAGCAAGCAAATCTTTTGCAACCCTCGACCTCTAGTGCATAGCAATACACCAGACAGCCTTTTTCACTGTCTGCTTAACAATACATGCAATTTGCAACCTCTTTGCAAATAAACATTGTGTTTACTCACTAGTAAACACATTTGAACTTACAGATCTGAAATCTGTAACCTGCGCACCCACTTTCGATCAATATAGTTGAAGTCACAATGTATCCTGAAACTACTGTCCGCAACCTTGCGGCTCTAAAACGGGCCCCAAAACGGCCTTAGATGCCCAAAATAACTGCGACAAAGCCCTAAAGGGCATATCTGTAGAATACATAGCGCTCTTCGCGTACACCAAATCTCACTGCAATCTGAGATTTTTACTCTGCCCTGCTTCCGGTGCCTCCACATGCACTATCCAAGAGAAAGAGTGGAAAGATGGGAGAGCTTCCTTCCCGTGGCTTTCTTACTCGAACCTTGCTTCTTCTCCTTCACTTCATCCTTCGAAATCATCCTCTCTCAGTGGCACAGCTCTGATACCATGTCAAGAATCGCGTGGTGGGGGAACTTGCTCAAGATGCTGCGCCCATCACACACAGAATGCATAAGAAGAAGCTCACTCAAGAGACAAGAAGAGAGATGGAGGCCAAAACGTTTTCTTGCTGATTTCTTCTTTTTCTTTCACCCACTTTACAATATACACAAAGTATAGATAAGATACAACATAAAGGAAAGTGACCTCCTAAGTCAAACAATGCATAACCGACTACACTGGTCGATTGGCGCTATAACTATGCCAGCTGTAAATAGGTGTAACAACCTGAATATAATAAGTAATGAGTCAGTGGCCATGTGTGAGTCATAATGACCACCAACGTGCTAAGTTTAGACGTGTGGACCCATCTAACCAGGCGATCCATCATCATTGTCCGCATGTGTTGAGCTTGTCATCTCAACACTTTCTAGACATACTTTTCGATGGACTGCTAAGACGTGTCCTGAAGATACAAGTGGACACGTTACATTGGTCAATTTACCATCTTCCTATTTCTATTGCCAATTTAGAAAAGCTCCCAACTAACCGAGACTACCCTACCATTGGATGGACCTGTTGGGGGTTATGCCCACACGCTTTCCTTTGATGATGGGTCATCTTTAGGTTATTTAATTACCTACAACATATTTATTGGAACATATACAACGAGCTTCCTTAATTAGTCCATTAAGTCACAAGTTCATTCACATAATTTATCTCACCGACACGCATACAATTCGAATAGTAAAGTAAACTTCTTTATTATATTGGAAGCTTATTACATTTTCCATCTTTCCGTCCCAGCGGAAGATACACAAAATTCCATAAGGATATTCTGTCCACCAAGATTCCACCCTCATAACTAGTATTTAGGGTTCCAAGATCCCATCCTGGGTCACGAAGGGGCTCGCCAGATTCTGGGAATTATGTAGGATTTACCACCAGAGCCCCCTCTGGCACCTACATTTCCTATTGTCCGAGACTATCCCTACTGATAGAGCTTTTGCCTATGGAGCCAATCCAATTCTCTTGTAGTGATAATCATGACCTCCCTTGGAGTAGGATCTCGCCACTAGCTTGGGGGTAGCCTAGCGTGATCCTTCCTTTTATTTTGTTTGACAATAATTTCAATAAGAGATCTAGATTCTAGCAAATACAAACTGTCCTTTCAAATGTATATCAAATGATGCAATGACAATCACCCCATCATGCAATTCATACCTTCACATAGCCAAGGTAGACCTTATCCTAAGGTAACCTTATATTCTAATGAGGATTCTCCTCCCCATAAAGAAGTGTTGAGTATATCTCTTATAATATGTTAAGCAAGGCATGAATTTTCCGTTTGGGCTATCTTACCAACATAAGTGAGATTCGTTAAAGAAATATATTGTGCCAATAGCTCAACGAGATGACCTATAGGACTCTTACATAGACAATAAATTTCTATAACCATCCCTAGTCAACTCTTAACCTTGTCACATTTGACCATAACTATATCGAATGCGCATAAAGACATATGCCCAGTTCAGCTTTTAGCCAAGTGACCTAATCACTTAACTCCTTTACCAACACTTACAGCCATGACAGATAGTGATAGAAAAAATCTTATTCATTCATGTGGGCATAGCCCTTTTGAGTACATTTATTTTGGGAAGGTAGAACGAGCTGATACATAAGGTAGAATGAGCTGATACATCAGTTCAGGAAAAATAGGATTGTATTATATTCAGCTACTGGAACTGAGTAATAATATGGAGTGGGGTCAGGGATTTTCAAAAATCGATAGGTCATAGGAAGCTAGGGCTATCCCTTCCTTTGATACCCTTCTTCTCATAACGTCCCAACACCTTGATTCTGTCTCGGCAGGGATTATTCAAGTCACTTTCTCATACACATACTTATTCTGCTTGACCTTTCGACCGCCGACATGTAGGGTTGCATTTGCATGAGACTCGACAAAGATGAACAGCTTCACAATCTTTAAGTCCTCCATCCATTTGATTCTCTTCAAGTTAGTTTGAAGGTACATAAGTCGGTGGGAAGCTATGTAATAAATTTCTGATTCGCCTGTCCATCTCCGTTCCATGTACAGGGGTGAAGGATCGTAGATGCGGTCTAGGATATTCATCATACCTAGCCTTTGTCGATAATCCGAAGCGCGCATTGCAGTCATAAACATGACCTAGAACACCAAGAATTTATTCCATGCTTCGTGACTCTGCAGGCCAGCATTGATAAGTAAGTAAGGAAATGTTCTTAATGGCAACATTGCTCTACTTCCCTTCATTAGGTTTCCTTGTAAATATTAGATCACGTTGGTTTACTCTGATACCAACTGTAATGTGTCCCCCTTACCACTTGTAGGACACGTCTTAGCAGCCCATCAGGAAGAGAGTCTAGAAAGCACCGCCCGGCACTCCCAAGGAATGTCACGAGGTTTGTGATCTAGGTCTTCCTGAGTCTGCCATGAAGCGGAAGCATTCCGGTCGTTCCCACTTAGGACTGACCTGAATCAAGGTTTTCTTAATGGTCAAGTTCCTAGAAGGTAACTAGCGTCAAGCCCCAGACGAACTACTTGTGTAGAAACATCAAGGTCGAAGCAGATTTATACTGTACTTGGTTCAAGGAGAATGGGAAACGAGAGGGATGTGAAGCTCGACCTCTCTGCCCGTAAGGCATAGTCCCATTCCGTTCTCCTAAAACAACATAAATCGGGACTCTAGCTCTATAGCTTCTAGGTCATTGTTACCTCGCTATCAAATCCTTTGAGAAAAGTTCCTGACCAACCGGGACCACCCTTCCGTAGGACGGACCCAGGGTCACATCCACCGCACTTTCCTTGGGTTGCTTTGGTTAACTAATTACCTACCACATTCAATATGTACAATAACCTTTGGCAATTAATATTTCACATCCACACATGATGGCAAAATGTCTCACATCCAAAGACACGGAGATGCCCATGAGAGGGAGGTTTTCCAGTCCATACCTCCTCTACAACCTAGAAATCCAAACCGCTAGAGGGTGATCTGTTTATGACATGCACAGCTTTACTAATTGCCTCATCCCAAAAGCTCTGTGGTAGGCATGCATGGCTAAGCATATTGCATACACGCTCTTGGATGGTTCTATTCATCAGCTCAGCCAAACCATTCTGGGGGGGTGTAGGGGGCGGTCAACTGATGCTTAATACCCCTCTCATCACATAACTGCTCAAAAGCATGTGAGATATACTCACCCCCATTATCTGTCCTTAGGCATTTTAGCCTATACCTAGACTGGTTCTCAACCAATACAAGCTATCTCTGAAACACAGCCAAGACATCGGATTTCAGCTTAATGGGATAAGCCCAAACTTTTCGTGAAAAATCATCTATGAATGTAACATAATACTTTGCACCACCCATATATTGACAAGGCATGGGCCCACAAACATCCAAATGTACCAATGCCAAGGGCTCACTCATGCGTGGCAGCCTACGAGACTTTTTATGTGTAGACCTAGTCTGCCTGCCATATAGACAATGCTCACATGAATCAAAACATGCATAATCAAGGGGCGGTAAGTACTGCAAACTAGAAAGCATTTTCATTCCCTTCAAAGACATATGGACCAAACGGGCATGTCAAAGAGATACATGTGGGATAGAATCCATAGACAAAACATGATCAAGGGAAGAAGCTGATACAATTAAGGGATAGAGACTGCCAGCCTTGGCACCTCTTGCAATTACAAGTCTACCACGAGTGATCTTCCATGCAGAGTTTCCAAAAGATACAGGATAACCTGCATCATCAAGCTGTCTAGCTGACATGAAACTGTGTGTTAAAGCAGGTACATGACGTACATCCTGCATAACAAAACTGCGGCTAGAAGGAGACTACAGCCTAACATCACCAATGCCCACAATATCAAGAGAGTTGTCATCACCCAAGCGCACAGAACCCAAAACAGTACGGTATGAATGAAACCACTCTCGGCAAGGTGTCACATGAAAGGACGCACCTGAGTCCAAGAGCCAATATTGTGCATATATAGAGTGTATCTTTGTCTGCGAAGCACTAGAAGAAGCTACTAGGATATAATCATCATCATCAACATTCTCAAGCTACATAACATTGATCTCTTTAATTTTAACACCGGACTTTGCAGGTACTATGCTGCAATTAGAAGACTTATCCTACACTTTGTCTTTCCCCTTAACTTTGTGCCTTTCATTGCGCAATTCATGGCATTGTGGCCTAATATGGCCCTTTTTCCCACAATGGTAACAAGTAACATCTACATTCCTACCACGGGATTTGCTACATGACTTCCCACGAGACTTGGACTGAGATTTCTGAGAATCTGATCCACGGCCATTACCACTGCCATGCTTTCCATATCCATCATTCCTACCTCTAACTGTCATAGCATGAGACACACGAGAGGCATCCAAATTCTTACGGTTAACCTCTTCCTGCACAAGAGCACTCTCAACATCAGATAATTTCAAGGTAGCAGTAGAGGCATATAATGCAGTGCGGAATACATCCCATGACTCATTAAGAGTACCAAGCAAGAAAAGAGGAGTGACATCCTTTGCAAAAGTGATGTCCTGCAAAGTCAAGTTCTTGAGTATAGCATGGAACTGGCTCAAGTGAGTAGACATAGTCACATTCTCCTTCATGCACAGATCCATAAGTTGCTTCAGCCAATACATAAGTTGCTTCTTGTCATAGAGATTCTTGATTTTATCCCACAACTGCCATGCACTCTGTTCTTCCTTAAATACATTGTAGTGAACCTATTCTATGAGAGACAATACAATGGTGGACTTATATAACTCATCAAGCTCAAGCCATTCCTCATCTGGCATAGTTGCAGGCGGATGCCCGCTTAACCTCAAAGGTTTGATCTGCGATTTTTGCACCAACACCTGCCAAATCTGGCTCTTCCAATAAGATTAATTTGTACCATCAAGCTTATGATGTTGAAAATAGCATGATTAGTGGATGAACTCGCCATAATGTAGGCTGGAAGACTGTAGACAGTTCAAAACTGCTTGCTATTTACTGCAAAAAATGACAAAAAAATCACCAGAAATCGAGGAAAAATGGCGAGAAAAGTGGAACCAAAGTTGCTTTCCACCAATTACCAGTGAAAGTACATCATTTCAGAGTGTTTTAGCATGAAAAATCCATGTCAGTCCATACATATATGCTTGCTGTAATAAATTTCAGATTTCAGTAAAAGAGAGCTAACAGTGCCAAAATCGGATCCCAAGGCAATCAGATATTGCCAAGACCAAATCCGGCATCATGCGGGCATAGCATAAGAATATGACGATCGATAAGCATGAATCCAACACCCAAGTATGTCATACAAACATCTGCCACTAGTGAGTAGGCACACCCCTAGTCAACGGGGCAAAGTGTTATTGCCACTACTGAAACTTGACACAAGTAGGTGTCAATTCACAAAGATACGGATCCAAAACTGAGAGTTAGCTCATAAGCATACAGTGAACCAAGACATATAATGTATCATCCCAAAAGGTAAGGAGTCCCAAAGTCTCAAGTGTCTGTAACTGCTCAATAGCATGTAACGACTCAATGCATAAAAGTACCAAGTGCTCAATGTCTGATAGGCATTCAAGAATGCTCCCACTGGTACAAAAGCCGTATGTATGAGCTCAAGAGCTTAAGACAAGGCAAGACACAGTGCCAATGACATAAGTCCAAGACAATACATCAACAGTACATACCAAACATGTAGGCGGTAGAGCATCCATATGTAGCATCCATAAGCATGCAAGACATCAAGTACATCCCAAGATACAACTCTGGCAAGCTAATAAATAGCTCAAGTAATCTCCGAGAATCCAAGGTCAAGCCAAGACCAAGCTCCAGTAGCAATAGACTCCAAACAATGTAACTAGCATGTAGTAGCATGTCAAGACCGGTCAGATATAAGCAACATACATGCCATAAGTACATCCAAGACGGAGCATCCAAATACTTTGCAAAGAGAGCTCAAGCTCAACCAATGATCCTGAATCAAAACCAAGCTCTATGTTGAGCTCCAAGTGTCAATACATCACCATATATGCCCGAAAAATAGCCCGAGAAGCATAGGCATAAGTATACATGAGTAAAATGACTTCAGCCCAACTGTGTACAGCAGTGATTTACTGTTCAAAACTGAGAATTTCAGCACCAAAATCAGCTCCAAATGGTTGCCAAACAATAGGCATACATTCCCCTAACATCCGGGCATCAAACGGGACCAATCGAGTATCAAATGACAATGCCAAACAAGTTGTAGCATCAAATGTAAGTGTAACACTGTCATAAACTGCGTATGGACTGTTATGACAGTCCCAAAACAATGTTAAATCAGTCCATATGCTATGCCAACACATCAACCATCAAAACCAAGCATCAAAGCATGTTCATATGCTCGAAATGGAGCCTTTCCAAGTGCCAATGGAGGGGGAGAGCTGTTGTTGTGACCGTCAATGCTGAAGACACATATGGGAGGGCTACATGATTCTGCCAACTATAAATGCTGGTCCTAGGGCTGCAAAAAATGGTGGCCAAGCTTCGGAGGGGTCCGGTTAAAGCCAAGGAAGGCCTCAAACAAGCTCTAGCAAGTCTTGTTCAAAGGCAAGTGAGATATGAAGCAAGGGAGCTTCAATGGTGGCTGCCCCAATCTTGTTTACAGCCTGTGAGACCTGAGAACTGAAGTAAACCCTGAAGAAAATGATCCAATACCTCTGATGTAATGCCCTGAAGGTGCCTAACAATGCCGAGAAGGTGCTCAGGAAGCCGGGGAGTGACTGGAGCTCGAAGGAGTCGGATATGGCTGCCAGGAAGGAGACCCAATAGGGAGTCAATGGGATGCTGAGAATCCCACGAACCAAGCTCAAGAGTCAGAAAGCAAAGCTCTAATACCAATTGAAAGGGAGCGACGGATCGAAGGTTAGACTCAAGAGCTATGGCGGGAGAGCAAGAGCAAGAAAGGGAGAGACTAGAAATGGGAACTCCAACAGTCACAATGTGTGACCGAGCCTTCCTTTATTCAAACTATCACTAAAAGAATAAAGAATAAAGTGACGGTGACGGGCGCCCGCCACCTACAGTGTGCAGTGGCAGTGACTGTCAGTATAGTAATACACGAGTGGCTAGGCAGAGGCGCCTTTACCCCCAACAGAAGGTGAAAGGAAAGTTTCCCACATCCTATGAAGAATCAATCACTTATGCCAGGAAGAAAGATATAAAATTAAAGTATCAAGCCCAGTTGAAGGGGGGAGTTGAGCCAATGCAAGTTTTACCAACCATGCCAAGGCCTAGAGAAATAGCAGAGGCCCCACCCGAACCAGAGATGCCACAGTAAGAGCTCCTACAACGCATTACTGATCAACTTAAAAGTCTTTCATTGAATTTGGTGTAAGGAGTATGGCCCCGTCCCCTCACAAATGAACGCAATCGAGGTCCAAGGAGACAAGAAAGAGAGTATGTTTGCTATAATTGTGGGGAGATTGGCTATAGTATGTACTTTTGCCCTCATCCCAGGCGTTTGCCAAGAAATGGGTTTCAACCAAGAAGGAGGGAACAACAAGTGACATCGCCTAGGGAGAGGCTTGTTCCACCGAATCCAGGGCCTCCACTGCCGGTTCAAGTTCTCCAGCATCCTCAACCACTTGCAGAGTTGCCGTCCTTGCTTGTCCAGCCACCAGAGAATCGTGATGTTAGGATGATCAGTTTGGATGAGAGTGATGTCAAAGGGAAGGTCAAAGTAGCAGAGGTTGAAGCAATGTCGGTGAAGAAAGCCCGTAGAATTGAGAGAATGGAGCCTAGACCATCAGAGAAGGTTGAAAATATGGAAGAGGGGACAGAGTCTTCAAAGGCTGCAAAGACACACGACAATAAAAAAGGGGGACTCGCTCATGCTGACACATAAAGCTAGATGATTTTTCCCTAGGTAAAGGTACTACAGCTTATGATTTGCTTGATGATGTGAGAGAGATAGGGGCTTTAGAGCTAAGGTCACAGAAGGGGCTACAGAAAAAATGGAAGAGCACTATCTACAATATGAAGGAGGGCCGACATGAGGATCTTGTGTTAGAGACCACCGCTGATGAATGGAGTTCCAGCGAGGATTGGTCATCTACGATAGAGGGGGAGTCTTCTAATGAGGAGGAAGAAAGCTCTCTAGAAGTGATGGGGATTACATTAAAAGGGCCTTCTAGTAGTGAAATTCTACAATAGCTTCCAAAGGTCGAGAAGGAGGGGTTAGAAAAAATGTTGGCTAAGGATCTATTAGTTGAGGAGAAGGCAGCCTACATGGAAGTGGTGATAAAACACTCTGCACTTTTTATTTCTGATTATGAACATATCATAGGCGTGACAATAGTACAAAATCACATTAATCTAAAAGAGGGACTAAGGCCAGTGGTGCAGCGACTACGACAGTTGGGAGTAGTTTAACAAAACACTCTACTGACTAAGGTGCAGCAACTTTTGAAGGTAGGTTTCATCTATCCAATAGGGGACTCAGAGTGGGTTTCACTTGTAGTGGTGACACCCAAGAAGAATGGAAAATGGTGGATTTGTGTGGACTACAAGCCACTAAATGCTGCAACAAAGAGAGATCACTTTCTTCTTCCGTTTCAGGATGAAATACTCAATGAGGTGGCCGAACATAAGAGATACACTGTTTGTGATGGGTATTCAAGTTATTTCCAGATCTGAATAGCTGAGGAGGATCAACAGAAGACCACCTTTATCACGCCTTGGGGGTGTTTTGCTTACAAAGTAATGCCATTTGGATTAACAAATACCCAAGCTACCTTCTAGCGATTCATGAATTATGTCTTCCAGCCATATTTTGGGAAGTCCATCAGGGTCTTTATTGATGATTTTTGTATTTATAGTTCTAAGGCTCTACATCTAGGGAAGGTGGATGAAGGTTTCAACCGCCTCGCAAAAATGGTGGTGTAGCTAAACCATGAGAAGTGTCGCATTGGCGAAAGCAGTGTAACTTTCTTAAGGTATGTCATAAGTGCGAGGGGCATTGAAGTGGATCCAAACAAAGTTAAGGTCCTATTGGCGGTACCATCACCATCTTCTGTGAAGCAACTAACCCTGTTTCATTTAGAAGGTGCGATATATGGGGTGGTTCATTCATCTCCTCTCCCAATTAGTATTTCCACTGCAACAGTTGCCCCACTCTAAGGAGCTCCTGTGGAGTGACGAAAGCCAAAGGTGCTTTCACGAGGTGAAGAAGGCTCTTAGCACGCTTCCCATAATTTTGCAGCCTTGCTAGGATTTGTGGCCAAGTTATCATTCTCTTATAAAGAAAAAAACTAAATGACTATTATATCAATTGAGTTGACATTTTTAAATTACTAGATCAGCTTCTCAAAAGCTATAGTCTTAGTAAGCTATAGTTATTGCTAATCATCCATGTACCTTAGCAAAACGTCCAAAAGACAAAGCATTCCTACTTTCTTCTCACCTCCATTTGGCGAAGTGATATTTGATAATTAAATGGGTTGTAGCATGAAACGATCCATTGTGTTTTGTTGCCAAACCCTGTTAAAATTCTAGCTGTGTCCCTCTATTGCTAATATAGCATTAAGCTCAATAACCCTAGTGGCCCTTCCATAATATATATTAGGGCAATGCAATATGTCCTCTCATGTGCATTGAATCATACAATATTTTAGTACAATGACTAATATATCACATACATCTAGATAAGCATCATTACTATCCCACTTCCAACTTGGCTGAGCACAGAGCATGCTAATAAAGTACATGTATCTTTAAATAATTAACATCAAATTTCGCATCATGAAATTATATGTCACAGCTTTAGCAATTTAGTGCTAACCTTCACTTGACTTAGGTCTAGTATAACGAACTCATGACACCTTGGTTTTCCATCTTAATATTTTCTTAAAATTGGGGATTCTAAGTGTATACATGTGGAGTAGTGCTAATTTGATGTTGCATTCGATATCATTAAGGGTTATTGATCATAGGAGAAACAATACTTGATTTCCTCCATTCTTAATTCTGCATGAAGGGTGGGGCGGTGGGGCCATTTAGCATGACTCAAGCCACAATTAGCGATTGTCAAAGCATTAATGAATAAAGGAGGATGAATTATAATATGTGTTGAAGTAGTCAATTGTGCATTGTGTTGAGTTTTACAACTCGCTTGTAAGAGGGCATGTAGAGAAAGAGTTGGTGTGGTGATCATGGCATCCTCTTTGGTGAATATTGCGGCTGCTGTTGGCTTGCTTCTTGATGGGGAAAGAAGCCATAACGTTGATCCCACATTGGCCTTCAGGTCGAGTTGTCCCACGCTTCATCAAGATGAATCCCTCATCACCCCATCTTGGCCCCCACGAGTTCTTTACAATCCAGTAGTCTAAGCCTTCTGCGTTGGTACCATAGCCAACAATGGCAACCCCGTGATCAAGCTGAGTATTGCATTTTCCGTCGTATACGCCCTACAAAAGTTAAGAACTTTGAGAGCGCGATATTACATTTTAGCATGTCATGAAACATTAATCCAATAATGGATGAATATTTTCCAATAAATTTCCCTCTCAATAGCGCTCAATTCGTCAACAAATGACACCATAATATGGTGGTACTATCTTGATAAAGCTCACCTCAAATATTGGCTAATGAAATGGTAAAAAGAGACATTGGATTGTACATTACCCCGGCGTAGAATTGGAAATCTCTGTCACTAGCGTCAATGCCAACGCTAACAGGTTGCTTGGCAACTGCTCGAAGGAGGGCTTCCTCATCGTTATCAGGAACTTCCACGTAGCTATCAATGGTTACAGCATGCGTGTTCGTCTGGAGTACACAACAATGTGTAGGCACAAGAATGTGTTAAGGATATCAAACCGTGATTAAGATTGATTAAGAAGGCCTAGCCTAGCCTAGCTAAGTGCTCCGGCATGGCAGATGGCCGGCCGCAGGGCGCCACCCGGGACAGCTGCATGTATAATATTCCGGGCCGTCCCCCATGATTGGAACAGGCGGAGAAGCTGAGGATGACGATGTCGTGGTGTCCTATTAGGTCGTCATACCTTGGAGGCAAGGCACTGCCCTTGTCGTGCTTGGTAGGGGTAGTCGTCCTCGGTGTCGATGCCTCCGTTGTTGATGAGGAACTCGAAAGCAAGGGGCATGGAGCCTCCGTTGCAGCCGCTATTGGACTGGGTGTCGCAGTCCACCAGCATCTGCTCCGACAGCGACACCAGCTGCCCGCTGGCTATCTGGTGGGCTCCCTCCACCGCCACCACCGTCGAGAACGCCCAGCAGCTGCCGCACTGCCCCTGGTTCTTCACGCCCGTCACGGCCCCCTTCGCGCGCCAGTCCACAGACGCCGGGAGCTCGTCGCCGCCGTCACCCGCCGCCTTGTCATTGCCGTACGGCCACCACCACCACGGGGCCAACACGTCGGTTTCTTCCAGCCGTACCGCTGCCGTTGGCCTCCGGTCCAGGCCCCCCGCCGGCCCGCCCGCCCGCCCCAGGTTGTAGCGGGCCTTGAACTCTTCATGCGTGAGATCCGCGTGATCGTTCAGGTCGAACCAGTAATGATGCTCGCTAGCGCCGGCGGCCCGCCGCCTGTTGTGCTCGAAGATGTGGCGAAAGTTGTCGCAGAATATCGCGAAGCGCTGTAGCTTCTCGAAGGACCGAGAACCCTCGGCAGTCTCCCTGTCGTACTCGCGGGGGTGCTTCTCTAGCCACCCCAGAAACAGGGCCGACAGCTGTTCCGGCGGCGGGAAACTATCCTCCCCGGCGTATTCGTCGTGCAGCGCTGCCGAGTACTGCAGCGTCGACACACCGTCGCTCAGTGCAGACAAGTTAAGCAGCACCGCAGCACAAGCGCACATGAAGAAGGACGACAACGATAAGAAGAAGCTGCTGATGGCAGGGCGATTATGAGTCAAAGGCGCCATAGACATTATAAGCAGCAGCTATTTGATAATTTCCTGGTCCGGAGTACTGCTGTGCGAGATCAGATCTAGAGCGCCTTGTATGCTAATGCAGAATGGTGATCAGGCCTCTTCCTTTATATATGTTGCTCCAAGAAGAGATCATGTACAGGGGGACGACGAGCGGAGAGGACGGGACACGACAGGAGGGTGGAGCTGATCGCTTGAAGCAACGTCGACGTGAACGCTTCAAGTTCATTTTGGCCGTATTTTGCTTAAGCTGCCCCATAAAAATCTTTGCTTGAAGCGTTGGTATCCCACCATATCGGACGCATTCCTCGCTATTTTGATATACTACGTACACCATAACTCAAAATCTAGCGAGCTTAGTCAGTACGATTCTCCAACCTGTAATACTTCCAACGTTGCAACTTTTCCGTCTTTTCTTGAAACCTTCCAATTAACATTGACTTTATTATCAATCGTGTCCCACATTAAAAATGAACGATAATGTTTCACAAGATTGGTAATCTGAAGATTATGGCAAAGCGTAAACATTATAAGATTGCTAAAAATCAAGGTTACCAAAAAGTGCATGGTTTTCTAGATCATTAGGTCATACATCTTTGAAACCCCTGAGTGTTGGGGATAAAGGCACATGTGCTTAGTTGCCCCTATATTACTACACTGCCAACACATGCACCTGCACATTGCAAGAAATGAGCACCCATCACTATCACTTCATTTTTTATTTTTTCAATGACATTTAAATAAAGGGAAGGTGGATCACACATTGTGACTGTTGGAGTTCCCACATCTTGAGTATCTCTCTCTTGCTCTCTTACTCCATCCGCCATAGCTCACATCTCTCTTACTTCCGCTTGCTCATGCTTCCACTTGGGCTTCTCCCTTCAACTGGTATTATTAGAGCCAAGTTCTCCATGAGCTTAAGCTCAATCCGATATTGCTTTAGCTCTCATTTGAGTTATCTACAACAGGGTTTCACATTGACAGCCATAACTCTAACTCTTGAGGTTTTTATTGGGCTCTCAATGCTCTAGACTTCTTAGGACCTATTGGGGCTATCTTAGGGAAATCTTAAGCTACATTGAGCTTATTTCAAGGAGTATTTAACTCACTATTCAAGGCTGGAAATACAAACACGTTTTTTCAATTGTGGCCACTTTCAAACACTTATGGTTGCTCAACCACTCCTCCGCATTGGACAAAGGCTTTACTATTGTTTACCACTCCTCCAACATTGAGCATTAACATTCCTCAAAACCATAGGCACTAACATCTCTCATTCCAAACTATTATGCAAGTGCGAGATGATGAGCAAATTTTAATAAAGATATATCATATTGGGAAAGAAACATGGTCTGAACAAGATGGCTGCCATATCCTCTGATCCAATCTCCATTCCACAAGGAAAGATCTAACTACTAAGTTGGTCCATCCATATTGATGTAATCATTCGAGGTCAAGGAATAAAAAAGAATGTGTGGATCCTATGGGCTAGCGACTCATGTTGAACTATTATGTGCTGAAGTGATGCTGCTAAACATAAACAAGCACATCATCAGTAACTTACTAGGAGCCAGGTGGAGAAAATCTCATAGAGCATCTCACAACACTACTCTCCACAGACGATGATTAAAAGAATAGGTGACAGGATTTTAAAGGCCTCTCAGTACCTGTCCCTTGAGAAACTCTCATAGAGCATCTCACAACACTACTCTCCACACATGATGATTAAAGAATAGGTGACAAGATTTGAAAGGCCTCTCGTTACCTTTCTCAAGATCCACCCTTACAAGACAATTTCGTGAACATATTAACAACATTAAAAGTAAAACTTTTACATATCAACCCTTGGGTGACCCTAAAATACCCTAGGGACTTTGTGATAAGTATGCAAACACATGAGTCTACTGAATTAGGATCCTCATCCAATCCTTAGCTATACTGTTCTGCAAAAAGATGTGATCGTATTGTTTAACTTTGTGGAACCATAGCTTTGGATTAGGAACACCTTGGCAACCTGAAAGTAGGAGATTACCATATTCACACCCTCGCTACCATGCTGCTGCTTGGCAAACTTCTCTGACTCCACTTTCTATTTCATCTTAAGCACCCCAAAGTAGTTGCATCCCCCTCCCTCTATTCTGTGCACTGCACGATCCTTGAGAGCCTACATTTGCCAGGATCACAAAATCAACACTCCAATAATAACATAAGCACCACAATTTACTATTTCACCAGAGTAAGAACCATGAAATAGCTGGTCAATTCAACTTGTGATGATCCCATGAACACTTTCGACCTCTAATAAACCATGCATAGGATATCCTCAAGACATCCAAATGCAGCAAACGGGAGCATACATCATCACTTTCAACTTCCTCTTTCTCTTGGTATCGCGAATCATCATAATTTGTTAGATGTGTACTGTCCCCTTTAAAACCACTTGTTGCTCTGATATCCTTATGAATGCCATTGTCCGCGCAAGTATCTTCATCCCAGCAGCTCGAAGGCTGTCCTCTACCACGAGCCACGGCCTGGTGCGCAGATCGGATGCTGTACGCTTGTGTAGTGAATGCTGGAATGTCCCCAAGAACAAAAGAACTCTACTTTTTGCACAAAACTCAAAGTAAAAAGCATGCATGACATGAACAAGAGACCAATTCGGTGCAATCTCCCCCCATGCCTTGTGTGAGCGCTCCAAAAGCATGTATTTTATGTATTAATCATCTTCAAGCTCAAATAATAGCCCAAATTACAAAATAGCAAGCTTTTAGCTTTTGAGTTTGCTTTAGCACAAAATAGGAATAAAGCTAACGGACGGTGCCCAAAGAGTCTGGCATGCCCAATATAATGTCCAAGTACAAATAACATAATCGTGCGCCCATGCGCATACAAAATAATAATAAATATCAAACGCCTCAATAAATAGGCGCGACAAAATATAGGCGCCATGCCAAAGGTATGCACCCATCAAAATAGAAATGATAAATCGAATACTCGCTATCCTCCAATGCTTTCCTCCGCCACTGCTACTATCTCTACACATCAACTGAAGCATTCACAATCGTTAGTAAAATAATACAATTGAACCGACAAAAGTGAATACCTAGCAGTCTTCAGCTACATAAATAAATCAACTGGTTAGAAATCAATCCTAACCTTAATTTATTACGAGTGCGCACTCTAAACTCATAAACGTTTATTAATTTAATATGCATTTTGCGGAATCACCCGCTATGGAATCACCCATGTACACACTAAATTAATGAAACGCCCGAAAAGGACAGGCGTCCCCATCAACTTCTCGCACAAAGAATCCACTTTGTGTATGAGCCCCAGTCATCAAAGTTTACGGAATCCACCGAAAAACTTCACGGAATCCATCGTGGCACGGAAGCCACCGTGAAATATGCCTCCTGGCATCATACCCCCGGGGTGGGATAGCAATTGACCTCAATTGCTATTAGCTCAATGTGGAGCTAACAGAGTGGGGAAAGCATTTAAGTCTCTAGCGTGCATCCATTGGGCTTCTTCTACAGGATGGTTCTTAAATTTAACTAAATATCTAGAATATCTTCGGCTAGTTCTAGTGGTCAGAAAGTCAGTATCTATGATAGCTTCAGGTTCAAGTATTTCAGTCTCTTCCTCTAACAAAGGTGGGTTTTCATAAATAGGGTGTACAGGTAATTGGCCTCTAAAGGGTCTTAATAAACTAATATGAAATGTGTTGTGAATTTTCCAGTGAGGTGGTAATTCTAACTTGAATGCATTGTCATTAATTTTATGAATGATCCTAAATGGTCCATAGAATCTAAGTGCTAATTTAACAACTGGGTGTCTATCTACACTTTGTAATCTACGTTTTTCTATTCTCAACCAAACATAGTCATCAACTTTGAAATTGATTGCTTGTCTTTTCTTATTGGCTTGTTTGGTATATGATTGCTGGGCTTTGGCAATCATGACTTTAACCTCATCAAAAATAGTATTATGCATACTAGCAATATCATCAGCACTCTGAATTCTATTTGACAAAGATGCAACAGGTGTAGATAATCTATAACCATAAATCACTTCAAACGGTGCTTTCTTTGTAGATGTGTGTGGTGTATTGTTATATGCAAATGTGTATCCCATGTCTGTGGTTTAGAAATAGTCTAAGCATGTAAAAAATCTAGTATAGCACTATTAGTGGCTTCTATTTGTCCATTAGTTTTAGGATGAAATGCAGATGAAAAATCAATTTTTGTGCCAAGGTTAGCAAACAGAGTAATCCAAAAGTTGTTACAAAATCTAGAATCACGATCAGAAATAATA
This sequence comes from Lygodium microphyllum, assembly GCF_053477565.2. Classification (NCBI taxonomy): domain Eukaryota; kingdom Viridiplantae; phylum Streptophyta; class Polypodiopsida; order Schizaeales; family Lygodiaceae; genus Lygodium; species Lygodium microphyllum. The sequence goes on from NC_141144.1 coordinate 102,321,193, forward strand.
ACTTTTGGTAATCCATGGTTAGTGAAAACAGTTTTCAAAAACAATTGTGCTGCCTGTGATGCTGTTAAAGTTTTCTTATATGGAATGAAATATGCTTGTTTACTAAACCTATCTACTACTGTCCAAATCATATCATGGTTGGATTTAGTATTAGGTAAACCAGTAATAAAATCCATAGAAATTTGTTCCCATGGTCTCGATGGAATAGACAAAGGCATAAGTAATCCATACTGTTTACCATGATGTCTCTTAACTCTTTGACAAATCAAACATTCAGAAACAAAGTTAGATACATCAGTGTCCATATGCGGCCAATAAAAATCTTCAGTTAATGTATGTAAAGTGGATATGATACCTCTATGACCTTGATATGGAGGACAATGAATCTCATTCAAAACAAAAGATCTGAATGGAACTGTAACACATAATCTCTTTTCATAAAACATAAATCCATCATTATATGACATTGAATCAATAGAAATCAAGTTATTTTGAACTAATTTATTCCAATCAGCATGAAAAGTAATATCGTGATGATAAGTATCTTTCATAGCAATCAAAGAATCAAAAGATATAACAGAAATATTATGAATGGCAGGTCTTCTACTTAATCCATCAGCCACTACATTTTCTTTACCAGGTTGATATTGAATGATAGGATGAAAACTCTGAATAAAGGATGCCCATTTGATATGTCGGTCAGATATTTGGGGTTGACTAAGTAAATGTCTAATACTTTGCTGATCGGTCTTAATCATAAATTTTGAACCCATTAAGTAGTGTTTCCATTGTCTTAAAGCTTGTACAACAGCTAATAATTCTTTGTCATATGTGGAATATTTCAGTTCAGAGGGTTTCAGTTTACAACTAGAATAGGCTATAGGATGATTGTCTTGCATAAGTACGCCTCCTATTCCTGATCCACTAGCATCAGTTACTACTAAAAAGAATGGTCTATTAAAATCAGGCAACTGTAGTACATGAGCATGGGTTAATGCATGTTTCAATAAGTCAAAGGATTTCTGTTGATTATCGGAGCAATGATAAACAATACCTTTCTTCAGAAGTTTGGTTAATGGTAAAGCAAGTAATGAAAAATTACGCACAAACTTCCTATAGAAACTAGCAAGACCTAGGAAAGATCGTAACTCATGCACATTTTTAGGTACAGGCCAATTCAATATTACATCTATTTTCTTAGGGTCAACTTTAATTCCATCAGATGATACAATATGACCTAAATGCTCAATTTCTATTTTAAAGAATTCACTCTTTTCCGGATTTGCATACAGTTGATTATCTTTTAATAATTGGAAAACCAATGACAAATGCTCATAATGTTCTTTTTCATTTTGACTAAACACCAAAATATCATCAAATAAGACAATAACACAATAATAATATTTCAAAAATATACGGTTCATCATTCTACTAAATGTAGCAAGTGCATTAGTCAATCCGAAAGGCATCACTAAAAATTCATAATGACCAAACTGTGTCCTAAATGCGGTCTTGAATATGTCAGACTTATCTAGTCTCACCTGATGATAACCAGATTTAAGGTCTATTTTACTAAATATAGCAGATCCTTGCAGTTTATCCATAAGGTCATCGACTCTAGGAATTGGATACCTATTCTTTACAGTGATCTTATTTAAAGCTCGATAGTCAATGCACATATGGTAGGTATTATTCTTTTTCTTTACTAACAGAACAGGTGCACCAAATGGAGAACTACTAGGTCTAATCAATCCTCTATTTAGTAATTCCTCAACTTGACTTTGAATTTCTTTTTGCTCTATCTGGTTATGCCTATATGGTGCTTTACAAGGTGGCCAGGAATCAAATCTATTTTATGGTCTTCTGGACGTGAAGGAGGTAAACCAGGTGGTAGATCTTCGGCAAAACAGTCTTTAAAATGTGCAAGAAATTCTTTATGCCTAGGGTACATATGATTTTCTTTAACTTGCAGTTCATTCACCCAAATGAGATAAGATTTACTACTTTTGCGTAATGCACGTTTAGCTTGAGTATGCGAAAGCAGTGGAAAAGCATTAGATGCATGCATACCATACAATGTAATATGTTTTCCTTGAAATTGAATATTAATTGAATGTGTGGAATAATCTATATCTGGGTTATGCTGATGATGCCAAGGCATACCTAAAATAATGTCACTGGACTGTAGTGGTACAACTAGAAAATTTCTTCTTTCAGTGTATTGACCAATTTGAATTTCTAAGTCATGCACTTCCTGTGTACCATTATACCTAGTGCCTAAGAATGTTGCTTTGATGCGATAATGCGTAGGTATAGTCTGTAACTTCAATTCTTTTACTAGCTTTGCAGAAATAAAATCATGAGTACTACCGTCATCATGCAAAATAATATTTTCCTTTCCATGCACTAAACATTTCATAGTCAATAAAGAATGTGGAGTTGGCATACTTGGTAAAGTATCCGAAGGAGTAGTAATGTCATCCTCATCTTCCGTGAAATCAGGTATTTCTTCATGTTCGTCTTCTTCCATTGCTCCAAGGTAGTTGATATGGACAGGTGGCTTCTTCGAATGGCAATTTGCTGCTAGATGTCCAGGCTGGTGGCATTTATAACATACTATAGGCTTGGCTTTGGTTACATTGTTTGCAATGGCGGGAAGTCTAGGTACATTAGGATTTGGCTGTGGAATAGGCTTAGGGTTCTGGTTGGCATTGGATGGTAAAGCAGGTGGTTTTGCCCAGTTTTTACGAAAAGATGATGAAGGAAAACGACCTTGATTAAATCTTCTAAAATTTGAGTTGAATTGCTTAGATCCATAGTTACCATTGGCTTGAAATTGCTGTGGACGTCAGTCTCTACCTCGCAGCTAATGAAATTGCGTCTTCCAGAGTTGCAGGCTTGAACATATTAACTTCAGCGTAGTAATGCCCAAGGAGTCCAAACATATACTTGCACTTGTGTGTCGCTTCAGGTACGTCTTCAAGCATGCGTAACCGGAGTAATGCATTCTAAAAGCGCTCAGTGTACTGAGGAATAGTCTCACGATCCCGTTGCTGAAGAAGATCCCATTGCTTTATGGCTTTTTCATGAAATTGTGGAGGAAGAAAATTTTGCATAAACTTCTTCTTGAAATTCTCCCAGGTAGTGGGACAATCTATACTTTAACGAACCATAGTCCACCAAAGAGATGCTCTATCCACTAAATGATTAGTGACACACTTGATTTTATCTTTTTCTGCATAGGTTTCCTCATGAAAGTAGTCGTAAAACTGACTAATGAATGCAAGAACAGTTTTGCGCTCTCGAGTGCCATTGAAAGTACGGAATTTGAAATTTCTTTTACTTATCTTTGATTCCTTGTGGATAGTTTGAGCTTCGAGAGTTGCGTCGATGGTACGTCAAATAAGGTCTTCAAATTGAGGTTCCTGTTTGTCGGTAGTCGATCTTTGTAAATTAGCCAATTGAACTTGCAATGCTTGCCTAGCTCGTCGTTCTTCATCCAACTGCATCATAATTAAGTCCAGCTTTTGCTCCATCGTAGGTTTAGGTAGGTCGCCTTCAGCCATTAAATCATCCATATGTGGTTTCGTCATCCTGCAAAACTCAAAAGACCTCTCACTCTCAAAATCAAGTTAGTGGGATGAGCGTAGCTCAAGATCGGGAATACAAGGCTTATATATTTTTGGGTGTGGCTTTCACAATCTTCATCTTCGACTATTGCAGAATTTGTAATTTTTTTAGAAATCTATGTTTTATCCTTTTTCGTATGCTGAAAATGCTTCAGCAAACCTGCGTATGTGAAGAGTACCTTCCAATGAACAACTTCGCAGTTCGGAGTTTCTGCGCAGGAACAGCCCTTCTATGAGTTTTGAACAGAAGTCAGTTTTGACTTTAGATGACTTGTCTGACTTGCAGAGTTGCTGACTTATGTGACTTGCAGAGTATGAAGACTTGCAGAACTTGGTTGCTTTATGTAACTTGCAGAACTTCGACTTGATAGACTTGCAGAATTTGATTGGTTGTGTGTGACTTGCAGAATTGAAAGGACTAATGTGATTGGAGCTTAGGTGACTTAGTGTATTAGCCTTAGTAAAGGCAAAGCAACAAAATGTCGAATCGTGGGGGGGGGGGGGGGGCGTTTTTGCAACGCGGCGCAAATTTCAGACATGTTCAGATACCATGCGATGAGGTTTTTGAAGCTTTAAGCTTCTCTTAAGCTTTCTAAGCTTTAAATTTTAAAGCTTTAAAGATATCAAGATTGAAACTTATCTCTGCAACTCCACGACTTGAAGAAGAGGATGTAGAAGTGGTCCTCCGCTGCACTGCAGACTGGTCCTTCGCGATCTGATGATGGGGTTCTTGATCACCAGGAATCCACCTGTATCGACCGTTCGCGACGAAATTGATCGTAGAGCCCGATCGTTCCAGGAGCTCCGCCTTCGCACAAGATGGGTAGCGATTGGAAGCTCATGATCTCAGCTTCGCTCTGATACCACTGGTGCGCAGATCGGATGCTGTACACTTGCGTAGTGAATGCCGGAAGGTCCCCAAGAACAAAATAACTCTACTTTTTGCACAAAACTCAAAGTAAAAAGCATGCACGACATGAACAAGAGACCGATTGGGTGCAATCTCCCCCCATGCCTTGTGTGAGCGCTCCACAAAGCATGTATTTTATGTATTAATCATCTTCAAGCTCAAATAATAGCCCAAATTACAAAATAGCAAGCTTTTAGCTTTTGAGTTTGCTTTAGCACAAAATAGGAATAAAGCTAACGGACGGTGCCCAAAGAGACTGGCATGTCCAATACAATGTCCAAGTACAAATAACATAATCGTGCGCCCATGCACATACAAAATAATAATAAATATCCAACACCTCAATAAATAGGTGCGACAAAATATAGGCGCCATGCCAAAGGTATGCGCCCATCAAAATATAAATGATACATCGAATACTCGCTATCCTCCAATGCTTTCCTCCGCCACTGCTACTATCTCTACACATCAATTGAAGCATTCACAATCGTTAGTAAAATAATACAATTAAATCGACAAAAGTGAATACCTAGTAGTCTTCAGCTACATAAATAAATCAACTCGTTAGAAATCAATCCTAACCTTAATTTATTACGAGTGCGCACTCTAAACTCATAAACATTTATTAATTTAATATGCATTTTGCGGAATCACCCGCTATGGAATCACCCATGTACACACTAAATTAATGAAACGCCCGAAAAGGACAGGCGTCCCCATCAACTTCTCGCACAAAGAATCCACTTTGTGTATGAGCCCCGGTCATCAAAGTTTACGGAATCCACCGAAAAACCTCACAGAATCCACCGTGGCACTAAATCCACCATGAAATATGCCTCCTGGCATCATGGCTGATATGCTCCAATGGGACTATCAAGAATAATCATGATGCAGAAAGAGAAAGAACCATAGATCTTATTCCTAGAGTTGAGGTAAGCAGGATAACGGATAGGAATTTATAGGTACTCCACAAAGGAGTACAATACAAAACTATACAAGTTAGTCAATCTTGTAAAGTACCCTCAAGCCAATGTGGTCCTTACCTTGCTATTAGTGACCAAGAACCTCCATTTCCATCATCAGATCGCAAAGGACCAGTCTATTGATCACTAATAGAGGTCCTTCGCGATCTGATGATGCAAAAGCAAGATAAACTTGCCCCATGTAAGGGGTCACCGTGTTCATTGTAACATCAGTCTGTCCTAGAAAAGTGATCTTCAATGTCATCCATCCCTAACCAAAAGCAATTATGTGTTAGGTATAAAACTGTAGGGAATAGCATCAGAATCTAGACTACCTGCATCATGAAACTAGATAGAGATGTACAATTCACAAGCCATATCACATTTGAGCCTCAAAAGGCAAAGTATAAGCTTGATACCTCTTCATGTGAGATTAAAGACCATGAAGTGGGGATCTGATTACAAGCACACATTTGAGCCAAAGCTATAGCTAGCACTCATGGCCCTTGTTTTGACAACAATTTCTTAGCAATAGGAAGAAAAATGTCCTTCAACTCTGAAGCTACAGTCTGTATCTTAAAAATTGCATGCTGGTGAGTATTTTATTACATCCTCCGCACCAACCTGAGGCTCTATATTCTCAAACTTGAACCCCGGTTCATCCTCAAGTAGGTCAAGTGCAGTTTTTTGCATCCGAGTATGCATGAGAATCATAGTGCCTTTTTTGCCAACTTCACCTATTTGCTCAGAACGGTGTAGAAATACCTCGACATCATTTGCAACTTCATAATGAACAACCTACACAAACAATATGGTTCAGCACCTCAGTAACCTTCCAGAAAAAGTAGATTCATTTCCACCTCAGAAAACACCAGTAATAACCAATGTCATGGGAAAAACATTTCATGTTGATATGAAAACATAGATACTACAGTTTTAAGAAGGCATTCTGGATACTACTCAAGCCTCAAGGGTACATGTCATGCAACCTATGGCATGGTTCAGGATAATCCTTTCACTGGACAAGGTATTCTCTAAGGGTTCTACTCCTCAATTTTCTCTCCCTTACATCAATTACTCTGTCAGGTTGTAGCTCAAGGACTCCTTGGCTAGGTATTACAACTTGTTGATCATCAAGGATATGGTTAGGGTTAGCTATGTATGCTTTCAATAAGCTAACATGAAATACATTGTGGATTTTTATGTTCTCAGGGAGTTGTATCTTGTAAGTGCTTGGTCCTAAGTACTTGAGAATCTTATAGGGTCCACAATATCTTGGACTTAGCTTCTTATATTCTCCTAAAGACAATGAACTCTTTTTTGGATGGACACGGATGAAGACCATGTCTCTCTCTTTGAAGATTCGTTCTTGCCTTTTTAGATTAGCATACGCCTTTTGTCGATCCTTGGCAGCTTGAATATCCTATCTGATAATCCTGATTTGATCATCCATTTCTTCTAACATTTTTCTCGAGGCTTCTATCCTTAGAGTAGGATCGGAAAAATTAAGTGGCATACGGCAATCTTGATCGTATAGTGCCTGAAATGGAGTCATTTGAATACTTCGATGATAGGAGGAATTATAGGCAAATTCCATTAAGGATAGATACTGAATCCACCTTTTAGATTCCTTACTGCAATATGCACACAGAATATCCTCAATTACTTGATCAACTCATTCTGTCTGCCCATCAGTTTGTGGATGATAAGTAATACTACTGAAACAAAGTTGGGTTCCAATGGCTTCAAATAAACTCTTCTAGAAGTGTGATGTGAAAAGAGAATCACGATCACTGATGATCATTTTAGGTAACCCATGTAACCTAAAAATCTCTTTTACAAAAATTCTAGCAACATCTGAAGCTTTGTAATTGGTTTTTTTTGGAATAAGATGATAGATCTTTGTTACCGTGTCTACTATCACCATTATTGAGTTATATTCTCCTTGTATAGAAGGTAACCCAACTACAAAGTCCATGCTAATAAATTCCCATTTCATCTGGGGAATGTCAAGTGGCTGGAGTTTTCCTGGTAACTTGACACGTTCATATTTTACCCTTGGGAAATTTAGACATTTAGTGACATACTTAAATACATCACCCTTGAGTTTTTGCCAGTAATAACTTTTCTTGACAGCATTAAGGGTTTTTGCATACCCTAGGTGTCCTGAAAAAGGAGAATCATGTGCTTCCCAAAGTATCCTTCTCTTACTTGAAGGAATGCATAGTCTCATTCTAGAATAAACAAGTCCTTCGTCTTCATCTATAGAGAATTCCTAATACTTAGTCTTGAGTTTGGGATCTTGTTCCTTATTCTGAACTTCCCAAAACAATTGTTGATAGTCTAGGTCCTTATTTGCTTCATCCTTGGTCAACTCGATAATAGGATTAGTTGGCATTGATACCATTGTAGCCAGATTTTCTGCCCTAGATGATTCTTGAGTGATAAGAGCATTAAGAAAGGCTTTATGGCTAAGGACATCTGCTACTACATTTCTTTACCGGGTCTGAACTTAATTTCAAAGTCATACTCCTATAGAATCTCAATCCAATGTTGTTGTCTCATATTAAGATTAGGTTGAGTAAAAATCCACTTAAGACTTTTATGATCTGTGACTAAGGAAAACTTATTTCCAAGAAACTAATGTCTCCATAATTTGAGAGCATGAATCACAGCTAACAACTCCAGGTCGTGAATAGCATATTTCTACTCATGGGCTTTCAATTTTCTTGAAGAGTAAGCTACAGGATGTCCTTCCTGCATTAGTACACATCCCAATGCAAGAGAGTTGGCATCTGTGACAACTTCAAATTCCTTGCTTAAGTAACGTAGCCTTAAGATAGGAGTAGTTACCAAACTATGCTTTAGTTGCTCAAAGCTAGACTGTTCGATTGGCATCCAATTAATGGCAACTTGCTTCTTAAGTAAGTTTGTAAGAGGTGTTGCAATTTGAGCATAGTTTCTGATGAATACCCTATACCATCCTGTTAGACCTAGAAAACTTCTCACTTCCTTGATAGTGGTTGGGGATGACCAATCTTGAACATCCTTGACCTTGGCAGGATCTACTGATATGCCTTCAGCAGACACTATGAATCCCAAGTATTCAATCTTCCTTTTGAAGAAGGCACACTTCTTCTTCTTGGCATACAACTTGTGTGTTCTCATTGTCTCTAGTACAATGCAAAGATGTGGTTCATGATCTTCTTCCTCCTTAGAATCAGTTACAAAATCATCAAATAATACAAGAACAAAATCATCAAGATGAGGTCTAAAAATGTCATGCATTAACCTGTTGAAGGTAGCTAAAGCATTTGTCAACCCAAATGAAATCACGATGAATTTGAAATGACGGTATCTTGTGTTGAAGGTGGTCTTTGGAATATCTTCATTCTTGACTCTAATCTGATAATATATTGACCCCACAGATCAATCTTAGAAAATATATTTGCTCCTTATAGACGATCAAGAAGCTCATCTATCCTCGGGATTGGGTACTTATTCTTTAATGTTACCTGGTTTAGCCCTTGGTAGTCGATACAAAGACAGAGAGTTCCATCTTTCTTCTTTTGGAATAATATTGGGGCTCCCCACGGTGAACTTCTTGGCCAGATATACCCTTGTTCTAGCAGTTGCTTGAATTGCTCTTTTAGTTCAATGGCTTCAGGAATAGACATTTTGTAAGGTCTCTTTGCCACTAGAGTGGCTCTTGGAACAAGTTTAATCTCATGATCAACTTATCTTTCCAGAGGTAACTCAGTTAGTCCTTCAAGAAATATGTCGGTGTACTCTTGTAACCAGGATGGTTCTTCTTCTGCCTAACCATCTTGATTTATCTTGTTAAGCTTGATCATGTAAATAGGTAATCCCTTCTTCAATCCTTTCACAATTCGAGAAGCTTTTTCTCATTGAACTTTAGCTTTCCCTGTTTCACCTTGTGTAGTTGTTATTTCACCATTCAAATCCTAAAATGTGACTTGATCTTTTTCACAATGGATATGAGCATCATTGGGAATCAGCCAATCCATTCCTAGTAAACATTCATAGGCTCCTAAGTTCATTACTCTAAACCTTATACTTGAAAGGTTTTCTCCTAGGTTAAACTCTACCTTGGCAGTTTGATGTGTAGAAAGTACTTCATTTCCATTTGCTAATTCCACAAGTAGCTTTGATGCATTTATTGTATCTATTCCTATCTTTTTAGCACACTTGGGTGAAATAAATGAGTGTGTACTTCCATAATCAATCAAAACTTTAAATTATTTACCTTAGTGACTAGCCGATGTCTGTATTACCGAATATTGTCGATTTGGTCCTTTCCTGTGGAACGCAGCGTGAACAATTGCTCTTTCAATATCTTCTTCCATAGTAGGGTCTTCCTCCTTATTAGACTCTTTAGGGTAATATTTGACGTTCTTCCTCTTGCCATAGCTACTTGACCATGGCCTTGGGCAGCTGTGCCTTGACCTCGAAATTGGCCTTGGTGATGGTTCCTACTAAGCTTTGGACAATCTCTCCTGAAATGTCCTGTCTCATTATAATGGAAGTACCTAAGACCATCCATGTTTCCCTGGATAGGCACAAAATTTCCAACTGCGTTGGATTTTGCCTTTTTCTTCTGACCTTGATAAAATTGGCCTTGGGTTCTTTTTGCTTGACCCTTGAATCCTCTTTTGTTCTGGTTATTGTAGCTCCAGAACTTATTGTTGTTAGGCTTTGATTGTACTTCCTGCAAAATAGAAGCAGCTTGAATCAAGGCATCCTGGAGGTCTATGGGGCGCATTGATTCCAAACGAGTGTTCAGTGGATAATTTAGCCCATTGCAGAACTTGGACACTTGTTGAACAGTATCCATGGGGGGTGAATATTTAAGAAGAGAAACAAACTTGGAATAGTATACTTCCAAGGTCAGTCCCATTTACTTCAAATTGAAGAACTTGTTCATCTTTTGGGTGCGATAAGCTGGAGGTAAATACCTTCCTCTTACAGCTTCTTTCAGCAAATCCTAACTAATGGCATTTTCAGGGACGCCTTGATCTCAGCACCACTGCTTCCACCAAAATCAAGCTTCGCCAATTAATTTTAGCTTAGCTAACATGGCTTGGTTGGCTGGGATAGTTCCAGTAGTGGTAAAATAATCTTCCATAGATTCGATCCAAATCTCTGCATCGGCTCTCACATTTTCGCCTTTTCTGTCAAACTGCAGAGGTTTGACTTGCTTCAAAAGATTCATTTTCTCTTGAGCTTCGTTGGGAATTATTGTGGGTGCGAGATTCTGGGAAATTTTCAACAATTCGTAAGTTAAATATTACAAAGTTTATGTAGCATCAATAATAGAGTTCAATACTCAAATTATCTCTCGCTTAGTTTATTGAAACAACTCTCAAATAAAACTCTCTTCCCATTGCTAAAGTTAAATTGCAATTTCAGAGGTTTCAAGAAAAAAAATAAGGTTGCATTATTTCTCTGATTGATGAAGTATCAATCAATCTTTAATTACTCCATCCCTCCTTCCAATCTCGAATGGTTAGAGATTGTTGAGTCATTCCATTAGTAGAGAGAACATATTTGGGGTGGTCAATAGGAAGAAATCGATGATGATTGTCATAGATAACCTTCTTTAAATGTGCTGGCCTAGAGGAAACTAAAGAGGGACCGCAAATAGGACATGCATGATATCCTGATGTGGTTAAACCTGAACAAACAAGTGAATTAATAAAATGCAATTGATTCAAGTCGTGAACTTCAAATATAGAGTTATATACATGTACCTGAACACTCTCCATATCATGGAAAGTCATGCATGGTCCACAACAACATGGCCTTCAACGTGAAATCTCTAGAGGATGCTGATGCACTTGTATCTTACACCTCAATACCTTCCCATAACATTTCTAACTCTTTAATCAAAGTCTCTAAGTAAATGTCCATGTTTTTTAACTTGTGCTTTCCAGGAATTAGAAGGGACAACATTATATGTCCCTTTTTAATTGCCATGGATGGAGGAATATTATAGTTCACCAATACCACTCGCCATACACTATATGAAATACTTTTGATGCCAAATGGATTGATTCCATCCATACCTAAACCAAATCTCAAATTTCTTAGCTCTTCTTTGAAAACGGACCACAAATTATCTATATGTTGCCATGCCGGTGTGTCTGCAAGGATCCTCCATTTTCCATCACTTGAACGATGACTAGCATGCCATGACATGAGATTTCCAATAGACTTACACTTGAACATAAGTTTTATATGTGGAACAATCAAAAAAATGTTGCAAAACCTTACGAGGCACATCCATTGAGTTCATCTCCACTTCATATCTTGATTCGCCACAAACAGGACACTCTCTTGCGAACTCATGAATCCCATGAAATAAGACACAATCATTGACACATGCATGGATCTTGACATAATCGAGGCCTCCCAGAGATGTCAAGTAATGTCTTGCTTGCTCCCTCTTAGTTGGCAATTTGTTTCCTTTTGGAAGCATTTGTGATAATAACCAACATATATTTTTAAAAGTGAGTTAAAAAACCACCAACAAAGATTTCTGTCTGATTTCAAAATAGAACAATTAATATTATGATTCATAAGCCAAAATGAATTGATACCTACTTCAATAACGCATTCAAACTGACATTACTCCATCCATAAATTGTTTGTAAGTTAAGTATCTCGAGGGACGCACGAAGAACGGAGTACGTACAATCTTTATACAACGGAGTAGATGATGCTACGTATAGTGGATCATCTGGCTTCCTAGAGTAACCTTCTCCCTGAACCGGTTGCGAAAATAGATGGTGTATCATGTTGTCCAAAATCTCATCCTCTACGACTTAATGGGGCATTTCATGAGGGCTACTATCATGGTCGTCAGTCTCCACTCTTCTTGAAGACTCTACCTCCTCATGTTGACGTTTTGCAGCCTCTCAACACCCGGGAGGGAGCATCTGAGGATGTGGCACTGCATCATGCTCAACCACAAAAGGGAGTTTCATGTACGTTGATATATATTGAGTAACATAGACTAGCAATCTTAGTGTTTAAAAAAAACAATGAATACCGGTGATTTTTCTCAGTCCCATTCTCCATACATGCTGAGGTGTGACATTGCAACTTGACGTGCTCGAAAAATACACCCTTGACAATGATCACACAAGCATTTAATTTTTCATCATAGCCATGTATCTCGATTATAAAGACGTAATGTTTCATCCTCACTTGAAGATGTGCTCGTTGACTCATCAGCATGCACCGCACTAGGTGATGACGACGACATGATTAAACCTAATTCATGACAATATCAAAATATTTATCATTCATATGTTTACATAAAAACTTCAAGCTGGCATATTAATTATTCTAAGATCTCAATTTTAAATACACAAAACTCATCAAAAATACATTAAAACTTATGATAATAATTCACTATCAAAACTTATCCTAAAAACAAAAAATTATGATAAAACCTAAATGCGCATCTATATCTGCATTTACGTATGCGTCTAAATTTGTGTATATTTGCGCGTCTAAGTTTGCGTCTATACGTGCGTTTACGTAAACTTAGACGCGCATATACACGCCAAAATAGATGCACACGTCAAAATTCAAAAGATACTTAAATCATTTCTTTTCAAACTGCGCCTTTCCTTTCCTGCGTTTTTTGTGGTTCTGAAGCTCGAGTTTAGCTGACATGCAGTCTCTTCATGCCTCACCTCCTCATGACTCACCTCTTCTTTCATTTCAAACACACAAGAGAGGAAAAAGGAAAGCGAAGAAGAGGAAGAAAGAGAGAACAAGAGAGAGGAGAACAAGAGGAAGAAGAAGCAAAGAGAAGAGAAAACAAGCAGCAAGCAAGCATCAAGGAAGAGTAACTCACTAAGGAGAGGAAGAAGTGCCACCATTTGCCACACCAAACGCCCAAGGTGAGTCCTCTCTCTCTCTCTCTCTCTCTCTCTCTCTCTCTCTCTCTCTCTGTCTGTGTATTAGGATTTATGATTGCATTTTGTATAGTTGCCCCATTGATGATATGTTTGGGAATGACCCATGGCACCCCTCATTCACCGCTATATCAGCCTGCTCAATCTCCATGGATGCATGGACCGGCTTTAGGAGTCCAAAAACCTTACGGGTGCATAGTAACATTGATGGCAAGAGTGTATACATCCTCATACATAGTGGCAGCACACACAACTTTGTAAATAAATCAACTCTTAGCCGTTTGACATGTGTTCCCACTGAATTACAGCAACCCCTTCGGGTTCAAGTGGCCAATGGAAATGAGAAAGTGAGCTCCCATGTATGCACACAAGTGTCTCTCATGCTGGCTAAAAATTACACAGCAAAGGTGGACTTGATTACCCTTGATATGGGCCTCGTGGATGTTGTATTGGGATGTGATTGGCTTCAGTAGTTGGGAAAAATCTCTATGGACTTCTCTCAGCTGTACATGGAGTTTGTAATGCATGGCCAGCTTGTACACTTGGAGGGAATCAAAGAAAATGCACATTTTCAGCTTATAACAGCAAGACAACTCAAAAAGGAATTCAAGAAGCGCTCCCAAATCTTTGTCTTGCATTTGCATAAGGATAATGATGACCAACACACCTTGGGGAAGCAAAATGCATCACTAAAAGCACTTTTGGTTGAATATGAGGACCTATTTCAGCCTCCCACTACCCTTTACCCTAAAAGATTGGTGGATCACCCGATTGATTTGGAGCCCCATGCCAAGCCCATCAATAAACCCCCATATAGACTCTCTAAATGTGAGAGAGAGGAAGTAGCAAAGCAAGTCAAGGATCTCACTGAGATGGGATTCATAGAGCCTAGCTCTTCCCCTTATGTCTCCCCGGTCCTATTGGTTAAGAAAAAGGATGGATCTTTCCGGTTGTGCATTGACTAGCGTGATCTCAATAAGATCACTGTAAAAAATAGATACCCCATCCCTCGAATTGATGACTTGCTTGATGAACTCAAGGGTGCACGCTACTTCACTAAGATTGATTTGCGATCCTGTTACCACCAAATCAGAATGAGGGCAGGTGATGAAGTCAAAACAGCCTTTCGGACCTTTTGTACTATTTCCTTGTCATGCCATTTGGGCTCACAAATGCCCCCGCCACATTTCAGAGCTTAATGAACAAGATATTACAGCCATGGCTTTTCTAGTTTGTGTTGGTATTCTTTGCTGATATACTCATTTACAGCAAGTCAATGCATGAGCACTTGAAGCATGTCAGGCAGATTTTTGATGTAGAGAGCATCGCTTCTTTGCCAAAGAAAGCAAGTGTGTCTTTATGCAAATGGAGGTTGAGTACTTAGGACACATCGTTAGTGGAAAAAGGCATCCAAGCTGATCCTAAAAAAGTGCAATGTGTCTAGGAATGGCCCACCCCCACTACCACTACCTCCTTGTGTGGTTTTCTTGGTCTCTCCTCCCTTTATAGGAGATTTATTCGCCATTATGCCACAATTGCAGCCCCGTTAACAGACCAGCTGAAAAAAGAGGCTTTCCTATGGGATGAATTGGCTGCCCGCAGTTTTCAGCAGCTGAAAGACTTGCTCACTTCAGCCCCCATCCTCGTATGCCCCGATTTTTCAAAGGATTTTACCATCCAGTGTGATGCTAGTGGACGGGGTATTGGTGCAGTTTTGCTGCAGGAACATGGGGTAATAGCATTTGAGAGCCGACAATTGGATGATAAAGAGAGAGAGTTTCATGTCTATGATCAGTAGATGTTGGCAGTCATTCATGCTATCAAAAAGTGGCATCACTACTTATATGGCAGCAGATTTAAGGTGAAAAGTGACCACCGTGTGCTCAAATATTTCTTGACTCAGCCCACCCTCACTCCCAAACAATGTAGATGGGTGGTGACACTACAAAACTATGACTTTGAGATTACGCACACCCGGGGCAAGGAGAATGTAGTGGACGATGCACTCTCTCGCATGTGGGCATGCAAGGTCTCATCCATCTCGCTGAACTCCACCATGATTGGATTGAAGAGCTCCAAGAGCCATACTTGATTGATGCTGAATTCAACCCTCTTTTCCAGAAATTACAGCAAGGTGTCATGGATGACAATTCCCAATATCAGCTCCATAATGGCCTCATTTGGATCCATGGCCATATTGTGATTCCCCATGCCTCTCCCTTCACCCAAAGGATCCTTGAAGAGATGCATTCTTCCCCGCCGTCATTGGGCAACGTGAAAAGCAACTCCGCACCCGTTCCATACATGAATACTTGATCAAATGGCAAGGCCTACCAATAGAGGAAGCCGCTTGGCGCCCAGCATCTATATTGGATGAATTTCCACACCTCAAGGAGGTTGTGTTGGCTGGCACTTCACCATGGCCCCTATTTTGGGCTGCAGTCTGCATCTGGACAGCCACCTGTTTTGTACCAGATTTGGTCCTGGTCCACTCTCAGCCCCATCCTCCATACATGGCCAGAAAGTATACATCAAGGGCTCCGCCGACACCTTACTTGCCCCGATCGGAGTTCCCTAGTGGAAGTTATGGCTATTTTTCTCCAACCATACCATTTGGGACTGCACACTAGAAATTCTTTGACAACCCTTTATTTTGTACCAATTTTGGTCCTGACCTAATTGCAGCCCGGCCTCACCCACATGGGCTAAAAGTACATCTCATGGGCTCTGTAACGACACCTTAATTGTCCCATTCAGAGTTGCCCACACAAAGTTATGGCTGATTTCCTACAGCACACTCTTATAGTCCATGACTACATCCCTTGTTTTTTAGGACAAAAACTTTATGAGACGGGATGGTTTGTAATAAACGGGGATCACAGGAATATGGCATGGGAACATACCAGTCGCACTGATGGTATATAAGGTATAAGAGGGTATTTTGAGGGAGCACAGAAATTATCAAGAAACTCTCTTTTCACCTTCTTAAGCTTCCATGGCTTCCTCTTCTTCTTTCTCTCTCCCTCTTTCTCTCTCTTCTTCTTGCCTTTCTCTCTCCTCTCCCTCGTCTTTTGCAGTCCTTCTCTCTCTCTTTCCCCTTAGTTAGGACAGTTAGGACTTCTTCATTACAACATCACACTTCTAGAGAGCTATCTTTGAAGCCATTGAGACTCAACTCTGTTTTAGTACAGCTTACCATCCCCAAATCGATGGTCAAATGGAGCGAGTCAACCAAGTCATTGAGGATATGCTAAGGGCACATTGCTACCATGAACCAAAAAGGTGGATTCAATACTTGCCACTCGTTGAGTTTTCCTACAATGCTTCTTACCAACAAAGCATTCAGATGATCCCTTTTCAAGCATTGTATGGACATGACTGTAGAAGTTCCTTAAACTTCTCAGATCCAACCTTGAGGGTTGAAGCTTCAAGGCAAATGCTGGAAGATATGGATGACCAAATGAAGTCCATAAGACACGACATCTAAGCCACCAAGGATCGATAGAACGTATACACGGATTTGAAACGTCAAGATAGAACCTTTGAGGAAGGAGACATGGTCTTCATTTGCGTACGCCCGAAGAAGAGTTTCCTGTCCTTAGGAGATTGCAAGAAGCTAAGTCCAAGGTATTGTGGACCCTACAAGATCCTCAAGTGCCTAGGACCCAATGCTTATAGACTGCAACTCCCTAAGTGTTAGATATGATCAATGCCCCACCCTCATTAGGTGCCACCAATGATCCATGGTGCTCAAAGTTGTAAGGCCCCCATTATGAGGAGAGGCCAAATGTGAACCCAGACATTGGTTGAGTCCTGACTTGTATATCAGATGAGGTCTATGTGATTGGATGGCAAAAAGGTGACCATTGTGGGTCTAATCTTTGGGTTAGATGGAGTGGTTAAGCTAGTACCAACTTGAGGCGCATTGCATCGGCTCATATGGTAGGTCGGTCAGGCCGACCTAACGGCCTTCGCGGGCTATAAAAGCTAAACCCCTTCATAGCCATCTATCATTCATCTTTCACCCAGTCAGAGTTGTTGTTCCGGCTAGCCTAAAGGTCTTTACCTATCTTCTGTCTAGATCGCCATCTAATCTTCACACAGTGGAAGCGCACGGGTGGACAGAGCCATCTTTGTATCAGTTGTTTGGAGCTAAAGAATTTATTGATTCTCCTCTTATCTGTTGTGTACTCTCTATCTCTTTCTCAAATTTTGTTCGCTGCGCCGTGTAATTTTTTACATGGTATCAGAGCCCAGGGGGCTCTAGAGATCAGAAACTGTGCAAGAGGAAAATGCTTCAATAGCAAAGAGAAATAATGTCGACTTTTGGAAGCAGTTCTGGCGCATCAGGAAGCGGTGTAGGAGGTGGTGATGTTGTACCGGCTATTCAAACACTGAGGATTCGTCCACCAACCTTTAGTGAAGGCAAGTTAGATGGTACAAACTACACCTTATGGAAGTTCAAAATTACAACTATCCTTGATTCTTATGAGCTTCTGGAGACTATGCTGGGGACTGACGCAGAACCACAGCCTACCCCCGACCCATCAAATTCTAGTGTGATGATTCCTCCGAATGCAGATCTTCTACGAGCTTGGAAATGAAAGAATCTAGATGCATTGTGTGCCTTAGTTACAAGCTGTTCTAACAATGTTCTGACTTTGATTCAGCATACAACCAAAGTGTCAAAGGCTTGGAATGTACTAAGGAGTCAGTATGAAACACGAAACCAAACAAGGATTCGGCGGAGAACTTTGCTGAAGGAGAGACGGTTGAAGCATTCATCACTCAGATTAAGAATCTGCGCGACCAGATGGCTGGTGCTGGGATACAAAAGACTAGCGAAGAGCTAGCTCGGAGCTGTCTTTGGATTTGTCCACAAAAGTTTGATGGACTAGTAACTGCCCTTAATACTCAGGTGAGACCTCAAGCTTTGACTTTTGAGGAGTTTTGTGCATTATTGATGGAGGAGGAGTTGAGGCTAAAAGCCCGAGAAGGAAGCAACAATGGAGATGCTGCATTCTCTGCCAATGCAAAAGGCAAAGGTGGTTCCTCCACCAAAAATGATGGTGACAAAAAGAAGAAGGGCGGCAAGAAGAAGTTTCAAGGAGAGTGCTTCTACTACAAGAAGAAAGGATATGCAATTGCAGATTGTCGTGTCAAGAAGGCAGATGAAAAGAATGGTATCCTTAAAAGTAAAGGGAAAGAGACAGCCAATACGGCTGAAGCAGAGTTGGAATTATTCATGGCAACCATTGAGGAAGTGTGCTCCTCAATGCAAAAAGAATCTACCACTAACTCATGGGTGTTGAATAGTGGGGCCTCCCGTCACATGACCAACAAGAAAGGTCTATATAGTTCTATGTAGCCTCTACAAGAATCCATCACTATGATGGTTGAAATGCCCTATTGCGGGCACAGGTACGATTTCTTTTGTTGCTAAAAATAGTGAAGTCAAAAAGCTTTCAAATGTGTTGTATGTTCCCAAAATCAGGAGAAATATGTTATCAGTTGCTGCCATAACTGATCTTGGTCATGAAGTGAGGTTCAAGAAGAGAAGTGCAAAAATTCTTGATAGTGCTGGCTCAATTGTTGGCAAAGGAGAAAGAAGGAACAACCTATATGAGCTAAGTGCTCTTACATCCACTGTTGGAGTGGGCACAAGTAAGCTTTGGCATGAAAGGTTTGGACACATCGGATTTGCAGTGTTGAAGAAGATGCAAAAGCAAGGTATGGTTGCTCACCTACCTACAATAATTGAATTGAAGGAACCATGTGAAGCTTGTATGATGGGCAAGCAACAGAGAAAGACATTTCCACAAGAAAGCAAGAATAGAGCACAGGCTCCTCTAGAGTTGGTGCATGCTGACTTGTGTGGTAAGATGCCTACACAGGCCTTGGGGGGATCTTCTTATTTTATGTTGATTGTCGACGACTACAGTAGGAAGATGTGGGTGTACTTCATTTGTGATAAGGCTCAAGCTTTTGGTAAGTTTAAAGAATTGCTAAAACTTGTTGAGAATGAAATAGGGAAAAGCGTGAAGAAATTTAGAACAGATGGTGATGGTGAGCTCAACTCAAAGGAGTTTGAAGACTTTTGCAAGAGCAAAGGGATCAAGCACCAATTGACGACGTCTCACACACCTCAGCAAAATGGTGTTGTGGAATGAAAGAATCGCACGATTGTGGAGATGGCAAGATGCATACTAAAGGGCGAGGGATTGCCTAACCATTTTTGGGCTGAATCTGTTAATATTGCAGTCTACATTCTAAATCGGAGCTACATAAAGGCTCTCAAGGGAAAAATACCTCATGAGGCTTACACTGTTATGAAACCATCTGTCTCATATTTCAAAATTTTTGGATGTGAATGCTATGCACATGTTCCAGATGAGAAGAGAAACAAGTTAAAACCAAAAAGCAAAAAATATATCTTCTTGGGATATAGTGATGAGAGCGGAGTTTTGAGCCCGGGATGTGCCTAAAATTTGCAAAAAAATCCAGAATTTAGGGAAAAAATATTCAACATCGAAGGCGGCGGCTCCAACTAGGACGATTTTAAGCACCAAGTGAAAGATGACTTTTAAAAGGCGCCCAAGCAACACTTGTTGATTTTTGATAATTTTTCAAATGGCCGTGTGGGTTGTTAGGAGTTGCCAGTCAATGCAAGATGTCAAGCTAGATGCCCAAAAATTTACAGCACTCGAATCGGAGCCCGGACGAGGAAGGAGCCAAGAATCAGTCAAGATATGAAAGGGTGGACACTTGGGAGGCCAAATTGGGCATGACCTTTGGGGGCTTGGGGGCATTTTATGCCACATGAAATTGTGGTGAATGAAGGAGATGCAAAAAAAATGTGAGGAAGAAGGCGCCATGTTTGCGCGCCAAAAATGTGCCCCCTCATGATGGAGATGGAGATGGAGATGGAGATGGAGATGGAGATATGGGGCTGCAAATAACCTATCCAATTGATGATACCCCCGATCTTCTCCTTGGAGTCTCCATCAGGAACTGCATCAATGCCTTCTAACACTTTATTCTTTCCTTTGTCTTTACCTGTAGTGCTACTAGATGCACCCGAAGATGTAGAGGTACTCCTTAGTCTCCTAGACCAAGGACTACAAAATGATGTCTCTGGTCCACTAAGAGTCCGTGATTCTTGCTTTTCAGCCTCCACATGAGTGTCATGATCATCATCATCATCCAATGCATCACCACTAGATGCATATCAAGAGCTCATTTCATCAAAGATGACATCCCTGCTCACTCTGAACTTACATGTGACAGGGTTGTAACAGCGATACCCTTTCTACTCTAAAGAGTATCCAATAAAGACACGCTTTTCAGCCTTTGGATCCAGTTTCTTCCACAACTCATCTGGCACATGAACATACGCAATGCAGCCAAACACTTTCAAGTGTGAAACATTAGGCTTCTTACCTGTAAAACATTCTTCGGGGGTCATATCATGAACTGCAGCTGTGGGAGTTCTGTTCATAATATAAATAGCAGTATGAACAGCCTCAGACCAAAAATGCTTAGGCATATTCTTTTCAGCATCAAGGAGCGTGTAACTTCTGCAATATGCATGTTTTTCCTTTCTGCAACCCCATGAACTGTCTCTTTATCCCATGAGACCTCAGAAAGTCACTGAACTCATTCGAGAGGTACTCTCCCCCTCCATCTGACCTCAAGCACTTTACTTTCAAGCTTGTTTCTCTTTCAGCTGCAGCCTTGAAAGTTCTAAAGTGCTTAAACGCTTCACTCTTTTCCTTCATAAAATATACCCACAGCTTTCTAGAACAATCATCAATAAATGTGACAAAGTATGAACTTCCTCCAAGAGATACATTTTGTGTAGGCCCCCAAATGTCTGTATGCACAACATCAAGGATATTTCTGCTTACATCTCTGTCATGTGAAAAGGGTTGTCTTGCCTGCTTACCAAACTCACATGCTTCGCATACCTTATGAAATTTTGCAACTCTAAATGTAGGCAAATCTGTAACCAACCCTTTGGACTGCATTAATTTCAGCCTTTCTACATTTGCATGTCCAATGCGTTTGTGCCAAATTTCAATGTCTGCAACAACACCTTTTCCTTTAGCATACATAGCAGCATTCATAGTAGGAATTCCAGCATCCAGAGTAAACATACGTCCAACTCTACTTCTCTTTGCAACTAACCTGCACTTGTCATTGAAGTCTTCTACAAAGTAGCCCTTTGCATTAAATCTGACTTGCAGCCCTTGCTCTACCATCTGACCCACTGACACCAAGTTCTTTGTAATAGATGGCACATGTAATACATCTGAAAGACTCTTTGTCTTACCATCATACAAGGACAAGGAAATTTTTCCAATGTGTGAAATTGGGTGGCATGAATAATCACCCGTCTGCACATAACCTGCATTTTGCAAATCCTGCATCTCTCCAAACCATTCTGCATGGCTGGTCATATAATTGGATGCACCTAAATCAACATACCAAACATCTTCATGTGTTCCCTTTCCTGTAACAGCATTTAGTATATGCTGCATAACAAATAAACATTCATTTTTATCTTCATTCTGTCGTGAAGATGATGTATAGTTTCCTTGCTGCAAATTACCACTGCGAATATCATCTTTCTTAGCATAACATTGGGCTGCAATATGACCTGTTTTGCCACAGTAGTGACATATAATACCAGAGTTGTTAGAACATTTGTTCTGCCATCCACCTCTTCTTCTAAAGCTCCCCCTCCTATAAAGTTACCACGATCGCCTGAAACCTACATATCGCCAAATTGCTGATTCAATCTGTTTTGCTGGTTGTCACTACCACGTCTTGTACCACGGCCTCTTGAAGAGAACCTGCCATGTCCCCTTCCTGAACTGGAGTAGAAAGCTTGGACCTGTTCACCACTTCTTTCAGATGTCTCACTCTGCATGTTGATCTCTTCAGTGATCATAAGGGAGACCAACTCATCGAAATCTGGAAATGGCTTTCTGACATATACGGAAGTTACAAAAGACTTCCAAGCTTTTTCATTGTTAAGTCCACCCAAGGTAGACGACACCAAATCATCATCATCGGGCATTACATCAATCGTTGCCAGTGCATTTGGAATGCTCCTTACCTTCAGTGCATACTCATTGATAGACATCTTCCCTTTCTTCAATCTGTTCAACTCTTGCTTGAGTTGAATCTTTCGTGCCTTTGTATTTATAGAAAACATACTTTCAAGTATGGTCCAAGCTGCATATGAATTCTCTGCATTTCAAATGTTTCCTAGCATATTATTGTCAATTACTGCAGACAACCAATACATAAACTTTTTATCTTTTGCATTCCATTCCTTCTGTGCCTTTGTCTCTTCTGCAGTTGGAGGATCACTCACCTCTGGCTCCTTTTCTTCACCTAAAACAAACTCGTAGAGTCCTTTTCCAATAAGGAAATTCGTGACACGGAACTTCCATGAAGGGTAGTTGTTCTTGACGAGCTTCTCAATGATGGGGCTTCCACTATCCTCTGCCATTATCACAAAACTAATACCAAACAGCAAGCAAATCTTTTGCAACCCTCGACCTCTAGTGCATAGCAATACACCAGACAGCCTTTTTCACTGTCTGCTTAACAATACATGCAATTTGCAACCTCTTTGCAAATAAACCTTGTGTTTACTCACTAGTAAACACATTTGAACTTACAGATCTGAAATCTGTAACCTGCGCACCCACTTTCGATCAATATAGTTGAAGTCACAATGTATCCTGAAACTACTGTCCGCAACCTTGCGGCTCTAAAACGGGCCCCAAAACGGCCTTAGATGCCCAAAATAACTGCGACAAAGCCCTAAAGGGCATATCTGTAGAATACATAGCGCTCTTCGTGTACACCAAATCTCACTGCAATCTGAGATTTTTACTCTGCCCTGCTTCCGGTGCCTCCACATGCACTATCCAAGAGAAAGAGTGGAAAGATGGGAGAGCTTCTTTCCCGTGGCTTTCTTACTCGAACCTTGCTTCTTCTCCTTCACTTCATCCTTCGAAATCAGCCTCTCTCAGTGGCACAGCTCTGATACCATGTCAAGAATCGCGTGGTGGGGGAACTTGCTCAAGATGTTGCGCCCATCACACACAGAATGCATAAGAAGAAGCTCACTCAAGAGACAAGAAGAGAGATGGAGGCCAAAACGTTTTCTTGCTGATTTCTTCTTTTTCTTTCACCCACTTTACAATATACACAAAGTATAGATAAGATACAACATAAAGGAAAGTGACCTCCTAAGTCAAACAATGCATAACCGACTACACTGGTCGATTGGCGCTATAACTATGCCAGCTGTAAATAGGTGTAACAACCTGAATATAATAAGTAATGAGTCAGTGGCCATTTGTGAGTCATAATGACCACCAACGTGCTAAGTTTAGACGTGTGGACCCATCTAACTAGGCGATCCATCATCATTGTCCGCATGTGTTGAGCTTGTCATCTCAACACTTTCTAGACATACTTTTCGATGGACTGCTAAGACGTGTCCTGAAGATACAAGTGGACACGTTACATTGGTCAATTTACCATCTTCCTATTTCTATTGCCAATTTAGAAAAGCTCCCAACTAACCGAGACTACCCTACCATTGGATGGACCTGTTGGGGGTTACCCCCACACGCTTTCCTTTGATGATGGGTCATCTTTAGGTTATTTAATTACCTACAACATATTTATTGGAACATATACAACGAGCTTCCTTAATTAGTCCATTAAGTCACAAGTTCATTCACATAATTTATCTCACCGACACGCATACAATTCGAATAGTAAAGTAAACTTCTTTATTATATTGGAAGCTTATTACATTTTCCATCTTTCCATCCCAGCGGAAGATACACAAAATTCCATAAGGATATTCTGTCCACCAAGATTCCACCCTCATAACTAGTATTTAGGGTTCCAAGATCCCATCCTGGGTCACGAAGGGACTCGCCAGATTCTGGGAATTATGTAGGATTTACCACCAGAGCCCCCTCTGGCACCTACATTTCCTATTGTCCGAGACTATCCCTACTGATAGAGCTTTTGCCTATGGAGCCAATCCAATTCTCTTGTAGTGATAATCATGACCTCCCTTGGAGTAGGATCTCGCCACTAGCTTGGGGGTAGCCTAGCGTGATCCTTCCTTTTATTTTGTTTGACAATAATTTCAATAAGAGATCTAGATTCTAGCAAATACAAACTGTCCTTTCAAATGTATATCAAATGATGCAATGACAATCACCCCATCATGCAATTCACACCTTCACATAGCCAAGGTAGACCTTATCCTAAGGTAACCTTATATTCTAATGAGGATTCTCCTCCCCATAAAGAAGTGTTGAGTATATCTCTTATAATATGTTAAGCAAGGCATGAATTTTCCGTTTGGGCTATCTTACCAACATAAGTGAGATTCGTTAAAGAAATATATTGTGCCAATAGCTCAACGAGATGACCTATAGGACTCTTACATAGACAATCAATTTCTATAACCATCCCTAGTCAACTCTTAACCTTGTCACATTTGACCATAACTATATCGAATGCGCATAAAGACATATGCCCAGTTCAGCTTTTAGCCAAGTGACCTAATCACTTAACTCCTTTACCAACACTTACAGCCATGACAGATAGTGATAGAAAAAATCTTATTCATTCATGTGGGCATAGCCCTTTTGAGTACATTTATTTTGGGAAGGTAGAATGAGCTGATACATAAGGTAGAACGAGCTGATACATCAGTTCAGGAAAAATAGGATTGTATTATATTCAGCTACTGGAACTGAGTAATAATATGGAGTGGGGTCAGGGATTTTCAAAAATCGATAGGTCATAGGAAGCTAGGGCTATCCCTTCCTTTGATACCCTTCTTCTCATAACGTCCCAACACCTTGATTCTGTCTCGGCAGGGATTATTCAAGTCACTTTCTCATACACATACTTATTCTGCTTGACCTTTCGACCGCCGACATGTAGGGTTGCATTTGCATGAGACTCGACAAAGATGAACAGCTTCACAATCTTTAAGTCCTCCATCCATTTGATTCTCTTCAAGTTAGTCTGAAGGTACATAAGTCGGTGGGAAGCTATGTAATAAATTTCTGATTCGCCTGTCCATCTTCGTTCCATGTACAGGGGTGAAGGATCGTAGATACGGTCTAGGATATTCATCATACCTAGCCTTTGTCGATAATCCGAAGCGCGCATTGCAGTCATAAACATGACCTAGAACACCAAGAATTTATTCCATGCTTCGTGACTCTGCAGGCCAGCATTGATAAGTAAGTAAGGAAATGTTCTTAATGGCAACATTGCTCTACTTCCCTTCATTAGGTTTCCTTGTAAATATTAGATCACGTTGGTTTACTATGATACCAACTGTAATGTGTCCCCCTTACCACTTGTAGGACACGTCTTAGCAGCCCATCAGGAAGAGAGTCTAGAAAGCACCGCCCGGCACTCCCAAGGAATGTCACGAGGTTTGTGATCTAGGTCTTCCTGAGTCTGCCATGAAGCGGAAGCATTCCGGTCGTTCCCACTTAGGACTGACCTGAATCAAGGTTTTCTTAATGGTCAAGTTCCTAGAAGGTAACTAGCGTCAAGCCCCAGACGAACTACTTGTGTAGAAACATCAAGGTCGAAGCAGATTTATACTGTACTTGGTTCAAGGAGAATGGGAAACGAGAGGGATGTGAAGCTCGACCTCTCTGCCCGTAAGGCATAGTCCCATTCCGTTCTCCTAAAACAACATAAATCGGGACTCTAGCTCTATAGCTTCTAGGTCATTGTTACCTCGCTATCAAATCCTTTGAGAAAAGTTCCTAACCAACCGGGACCACCCTTCCGTAGGACGGACCCAGGGTCACATCCACCGCACTTTCCTTGGGTTGCTTTGGTTAACTAATTACCTACCACATTCAATATGTACAATAACCTTTGGCAATTAATATTTCACATCCACACATGATGGCAAAATGTCTCACATCCAAAGACACGGAGATGCGCATGAGAGGGAGGTTTTCCAGTCCATACCTCCTCTACAACCTAGAAATCCAAACCGCTAGAGGGTGATCTGTTTATGACATGCACAGCTTTACTAATTGCCTCATCCCAAAAGCTCTGTGGTAGGCATGCATGGCTAAGCATATTGCATACACGCTCTTGGATGGTTCTATTCATCAGCTCAGCCAAACCATTCTGGGGGGGTGTAGGGGGCGGTCAACTGATGCTTAATACCCCTCTCATCACATAACTGCTCAAAAGCATGTGAGATATACTCACCCCCATTATCTGTCCTTAGGCATTTTAGCCTATACCTAGACTGGTTCTCAACCAATACAAGCTATCTCTGAAACACAACCAAGACATCGGATTTCAGCTTAATGGGATAAGCCCAAACTTTTCGTGAAAAATCATCTATGAATGTAACATAATACTTTGCACCACCCATATATTGACAAGGCATGGGCCCACAAACATCCAAATGTACCAATGCCAAGGGCTCACTCATGCGTGGCAGCCTACGAGACTTTTTATGTGTAGACCTAGTCTGCCTGCCATATAGACAATGCTCACATGAATCAAAACATGCATAATCAAGGGGCGGTAAGTACTGCAAACTAGAAAGCATTTTCATTCCCTTCAAAGACATATGGACCAAACGGGCATGTCAAAGAGATACATGTGGGATAGAATCCATAGACAAAACATGATCAAGGGAAGAAGCTGATACAATTAAGGGATAGAGACTGCCAGCCTTGGCTCCTCTTGCAATTACAAGTCTACCACGAGTGATCTTCCATGCAGAGTTTCCAAAAGATACAGGATAACCTGCATCATCAAGCTGTCTAGCTGACATGAAACTGTGTGTTAAAGCAGGTACATGACGTACATCCTGCATAACAAAACTGCGGCTAGAAGGAGACTACAGCCTAACATCACCAATGCCCACAATATCAAGAGAGTTGTCATCACCCAAGCGCACAGAACCCAAAACAGTACGGTATGAATGAAACCACTCTCGGCAAGGTGTCACATGAAAGGACGCACCTGAGTCCAAGAGCCAATATTGTGCATATATAGAGTGTATCTTTGTCTGCGAAGCACTGGAAGAAGCTACTAGGATATAATCATCATCATCAACATTCTCAAGCTACATAACATTGATCTCTTTAATTTTAACACCGGACTTTGCAGGTACTATGCTGCAATTAGAAGACTTATCCTGCACTTTGTCTTTCCCCTTAACTTTGTGCCTTTCATTGCGCAATTCATGGCATTGTGGCCTAATATGGCCCTTTTTCCCACAATGGTAACAAGTAACATCTACATTCCTACCACGGGATTTGCTACATGACTTCCCACGAGACTTGGACTGAGATTTCTGAGAATCTGATCCACGGCCACTACCACTGCCATGCTTTCCATATCCATCATTCCTACCTCTAACTGTCATAGCATGAGACACACGAGAGGCATCCAAATTCTTACGGTTAACCTCTTCCTGCACAAGAGCACTCTCAACATCAGATAATTTCAAGGTAGCAGTAGAGGCATATAATGCAGTGCGGAATACATCCCATGACTCATTAAGAGTACCAAGCAAGAAAAGAGGAGTGACATCCTTTGCAAAAGTGATGTCCTGCAAAGTCAAGTTCTTGAGTATAGCATGGAACTGGCTCAAGTGAGTAGACATAGTCACATTCTCCTTCATGCACAGATCCATAAGTTGCTTCAGCCAATACATAAGTTGCTTCTTGTCATAGAGATTCTTGATTTTATCCCACAACTGCCATGCACTCTGTTCTTCCTTAAATACATTGTAGTGAACCTATTCTATGAGAGACAATACAATGGTGGACTTATATAACTCATCAAGCTCAAGCCATTCCTCATCTGGCATAGTTGCAGGCGGATGCCCGCTTAACCTCAAAGGTTTGATCTGCGATTTTTGCACCAACACCTGCCAAATCTGGCTCTTCCAATAAGATTAATTTGTACCATCAAGCTTATGATGTTGAAAATAGCATGATTAGTGGATGAACTCGCCATAATGTAGGCTGGAAGACTGTAGACAGTTCAAAACTGCTTGCTATTTACTGCAAAAAATGACAAAAAAATCACCAGAAATCGAGGGAAAATGGCGAGAAAAGTGGAACCAAAGTTGCTTTCCACCAATTACCAGTGAAAGTACATCATTTCAGAGTGTTTTAGCATGAAAAATCCATGTCAGTCCATACATATATGCTTGCTGTAATAAATTTCAGATTTCAGTAAAAGAGAGCTAACAGTGCCAAAATCGGATCCCAAGGCAATCAGATATTGCCAAGACCAAATCCGGCATCATGCGGGCATAGCATAAGAATATGACGATCGATAAGCATGAATCCAACACCCAAGTATGTCATACAAACATCTGCCACTAGTGAGTAGGCACACCCCTAGTCAACGGGGCAAAGTGTTATTGCCACTACTGAAACTTGACACAAGTAGGTGTCAATTCACAAAGATACGGATCCAAAACTGAGAGTTAGCTCATAAGCATACAGTGAACCAAGACATATAATGTATCATCCCAAAAGGTAAGGAGTCCCAAAGTCTCAAGTGTCTGTAACTGCTCAATAGCATGTAACGACTCAATGCATAAAAGTACCAAGTGCTCAATGTCTGATAGGCATTCAAGAATGCTCCCACTGGTACAAAAGCCGTATGTATGAGCTCAAGAGCTTAAGACAAGGCAAGACACAGTGCCAATGACATAAGTCCAAGACAATACATCAACAGTACATCCCAAACATGTAGGCGGTAGAGCATCCATATGTAGCATCCATAAGCATGCAAGACATCAAGTACATCCCAAGATACAACTCTGGCAAGCCAATAAATAGCTCAAGTAATCTCCGAGAATCCAAGGTCAAGCCAAGACCAAGCTCCAGTAGCAATAGACTCCAAACAATGTAACTAGCATGTAGTAGCATGTCAAGACCGGTCAGATATAAGCAACATACATGCCATAAGTACATCCAAGACGGAGCATCCAAATACTTTGCAAAGAGAGCTCAAGCTCAACCAATGATCCTGAATCAAAACCAAGCTCTATGTTGAGCCCCAAGTGTCAATACATCACCATATATGCCCGAAACATAGCCCGAGAAGCATAGGCATAAGTATACATGAGTAAAATGACTTCAGCCCAACTGTGTACAGCAGTGATTTACTGTTCAAAACTGAGAATTTCAGCACCAAAATCAGCTCCAAATGGTTGCCAAACAATAGGCATACATTCCCCTAACATCCGGGCATCAAACGGGACCAATCGAGTATCAAATGACAATGCCAAACAAGTTGTAGCATCAAATGTAAGTGTAACACTGTCATAAACTGCGTATGGACTGTTATGACAGTCCCAAAACAATGTTAAATCAGTCCATATGCTATGCCAACACATCAACCATCAAAACCAAGCATCAAAGCATGTTCATATGCTCGAAATGGAGCCTTTCCAAGTGCCAATGGAGGGGGAGAGCTGTTGTTGTGACCGTCAATGCTGAAGACACATATGGGAGGGCTACATGATTCTGCCAACTATAAATGCTGGTCCTAGGGCTGCAAAAAATGGTGGCCAAGCTTCGGAGGGGTCCGGTTAAAGCGAAGGAAGGCCTCAAACAAGCTCTAGCAAGTCTTGTTCAAAGGCAAGTGAGATATGAAGCAAGGGAGCTTCAATGGTGGCTGCCCCAATCTTGTTTACAGCCTGTGAGACCTGAGAACTGAAGTAAACCCTGAAGAAAATGATCCAATACCTCTGATGTAATGCCCTGAAGGTGCCTAACAATGCCGAGAAGGTGCTCAGGAAGCCGGGGAGTGACTGGAGCTCGAAGGAGTCGGATATGGCTGCCAGGAAGGAGACCCAATAGGGAGTCAATGGGATGCTGAGAATCCCACGAACCAAGCTCAAGAGTCAGAAAGCAAAGCTCTAATACCAATTGAAAGGGAGCGACGGATCGAAGGTTAGACTCAAGAGCTATGGCGGGAGAGCAAGAGCAAGAAAGGGAGAGACTAGAAATGGGAACTCCAACAGTCACAATGTGTGACCGAGCCTTCCTTTATTCAAACTATCACTAAAAGAATAAAGAATAAAGTGACGGTGACGGGCGCCCGCCACCTACAGTGTGCAGTGGCAGTGACTGTCAGTATAGTAATACACGAGTGGCTAGGCAGAGGCGCCTTTACCCCCAACAGAAGGTGAAAGGAAAGTTTCCCACATCCTATGAAGAATCAATCACTTATGCCAGGAAGAAAGATATAAAATTAAAGTATCAAGCCCAGTTGAAGGGGGGAGTTGAGCCAATGCAAGTTTTACCAACCATGCCAAGGCCTAGAGAAATAGCAGAGGCCCCACCCGAACCAGAGATGCCACAGTAAGAGCTCCTACAACGCATTACTGATCAACTTAAAAGCCTTTCATTGAATTTGGTGTAAGGAGTATGGCCCCGTCCCCTCACAAATGAACGCAATCGAGGTCCAAGGAGACAAGAAAGAGAGTATGTTTGCTATAATTGTGGGGAGATTGGCTATAGTATGTACTTTTGCCCTCATCCCAGGCGTTTGCCAAGAAATGGGTTTCAACCAAGAAGGAGGGAACAACAAGTGACACCGCCTAGGGAGAGGCTTGTTCCACCGAATCCAGGGCCTCCACTGCCGGTTCAAGTTCTCCAGCATCCTCAACCACTTGCAGAGTTGTCGTCCTTGCTTGTCCAGCCACCAGAGAATCGTGATGTTAGGATGATCAGTTTGGATGAGAGTGATGTCAAAGGGAAGGTCAAAGTAGCAGAGGTTGAAGCAATGTCGGTGAAGAAAGCCCGTAGAATTGAGAGAATGGAGCCTAGACCACCAGAGAAGGTTGAAAATATGGAAGAGGGGACAGAGTCTTCAAAGGCTGCAAAGACACACGACAATAAAAAAGGGGGACTCGCTCATGCTGACACATAAAGCTAGATGATTTTTCCCTAGGTAAAGGTACTACAGCTTATGATTTGCTTGATGATGTGAGAGAGATAGCGGCTTTAGAGCTAAGGTCACAGAAGGGGCTACAGAAAAAATGGAAGAGCACTATCTACAATATGAAGGAGGGCCGACATGAGGATCTTGTGTTAGAGACCACCGCTGATGAATGGAGTTCCAGCGAGGATTGGTCATCTACGATAGAGGGGGAGTCTTCTAATGAGGAGGAAGAAAGCTCTCTAGAAGTGATGGGGATTACATTAAAAGGGCCTTCTAGTAGTGAAATTCTACAATAGCTTCCAAAGGTCGAGAAGGAGGGGTTAGAAAAAATGTTGGCTAAGGATCTATTAGTTGAGGAGAAGGCAGCCTACATGGAAGTGGTGATAAAACACTCTGCACTTTTTATTTCTGATTATGAACATATCATAGGCGTGACAATAGTACAAAATCACATTAATCTAAAAGAGGGACTAAGGCCAGTGGTGCAGCGACTACGACAGTTGGGAGTAGTTTAACAAAACACTCTACTGACTAAGGTGCAGCAACTTTTGAAGGTAGGTTTCATCTATCCAATAGGGGACTCAGAGTGGGTTTCACTTGTAGTGGTGACACCCAAGAAGAATGGAAAATGGTGGATTTGTGTGGACTACAAGCCACTAAATGCTGCAACAAAGAGAGATCACTTTCTTCTTCCGTTTCAGGATGAAATACTCAATGAGGTGGCCGAACATAAGAGATACACTGTTTGTGATGGGTATTCAAGTTATTTCCAGATCTGAATAGCTGAGGAGGATCAACAGAAGACCACCTTTATCACGCCTTGGGGGTGTTTTGCTTACAAAGTAATGCCATTTGGATTAACAAATACCCAAGCTACCTTCTAGCGATTCATGAATTATGTCTTCCAGCCATATTTTGGGAAGTCCATCAGGGTCTTTATTGATGATTTTTGTATTTATAGTTCTAAGGCTCTACATCTAGGGAAGGTGGATGAAGGTTTCAACCGCCTCGCAAAAATGGTGGTGTAGCTAAACCATGAGAAGTGTCGCATTGGCGAAAGCAGTGTAACTTTCTTAAGGTATGTCATAAGTGCGAGGGGCATTGAAGTGGATCCAAACAAAGTTAAGGTCCTATTGGCGGTACCATCACCATCTTCTGTGAAGCAACTAACCCTGTTTCATTTAGAAGGTGCGATATATGGGGTGGTTCATTCATCTCCTCTCCCAATTAGTATTTCCACTGCAACAGTTGCCCCACTCTAAGGAGCTCCTGTGGAGTGACGAAAGCCAAAGGTGCTTTCACGAGGTGAAGAAGGCTCTTAGCACGCTTCCCATAATTTTGCAGCCTTGCTAGGATTTGTGGCCAAGTTATCATTCTCTTATAAAGAAAAAAACTAAATGACTATTATATCAATTGAGTTGACATTTTTAAATTACTAGATCAGCTTCTCAAAAGCTATAGTCTTAGTAAGCTATAGTTATTGCTAATCATCCATGTACCTTAGCAAAACGTCCAAAAGACAAAGCATTCCTACTTTCTTCTCACCTCCATTTGGCGAAGTGATATTTGATAATTAAATGGGTTGTAGCATGAAACGATCCATTGTGTTTTGTTGCCAAACCATGTTAAAATTCTAGCTGTGTCCCTCTATTGCTAATATAGCATTAAGCTCAATAACCCTAGTGGCCCTTCCATAATATATATTAGGGCAATGCAATATGTCCTCTCATGTGCATTGAATCATACAATATTTTAGTACAATGACTAATATATCACATACATCTAGATAAGCATCATTACTATCCCACTTCCAACTTGGCTGAGCACAGAGCATGCTAATAAAGTACATGTATCTTTAAATAATTAACATCAAATTTCGCATCATGAAATTATATGTCACAGCTTTAGCAATTTAGTGCTAACCTTCACTTGACTTAGGTCTAGTATAACGAACTCATGACACCTTGGTTTTCCATCTTAATATTTTCTTAAAATTGGGGATTCTAAGTGTATACATGTGGAGTAGTGCTAATTTGATGTTGCATTCGATATCATTAAGGGTTATTGATCATAGGAGAAACAATACTTGATTTCCTCCATTCTTAATTCTGCATGAAGGGTGGGGCGGTGGGGCCATTTAGCATGACTCAAGCCACAATTAGCGATTGTCAAAGCATTAATGAATAAAGGAGGATGAATTATAATATGTGTTGAAGTAGTCAATTGTGCATTGTGTTGAGTTTTACAACTCGCTTGTAAGAGGGCATGTAGAGAAAGAGTTGGTGTGGTGATCATGGCATCCTCTTTGGTGAATATTGCGGCTGCTGTTGGCTTGCTTCTTGATGGGGAAAGAAGCCATAACGTTGATCCCACATTGGCCTTCAGGTCGAGTTGTCCCACGCTTCATCAAGATGAATCCCTCATCACCCCATCTTGGCCCCCACGAGTTCTTTACAATCCAGTAGTCTAAGCCTTCTGCGTTGGTACCATAGCCAACAATGGCAACCCCGTGATCAAGCTGAGTATTGCATTTTCCGTCGTATACGCCCTACAAAAGTTAAGAACTTTGAGAGCGCGATATTACATTTTAGCATGTCATGAAACATTAATCCAATAATGGATGAATATTTTCCAATAAATTTCCCTCTCAATAGCGCTCAATTCGTCAACAAATGACACCATAATATGGTGGTACTATCTTGATAAAGCTCACCTCAAATATTGGCTAATGAAATGGTAAAAAGAGACATTGGATTGTACATTACCCCGGCGTAGAATTGGAAATCTCTGTCACTAGCGTCAATGCCAACGCTAACAGGTTGCTTGGCAACTGCTCGAAGGAGGGCTTCCTCATCGTTATCAGGAACTTCCACGTAGCTATCAATGGTTACAGCATGCGTGTTCGTCTGGAGTACACAACAATGTGTAGGCACAAGAATGTGTTAAGGATATCAAACCGTGATTAAGATTGATTAAGAAGGCCTAGCCTAGCCTAGCTAAGTGCTCCGGCATGGCAGATGGCCGGCCGCAGGGCGCCACCCGGGACAGCTGCATGTATAATATTCCGGGCCGTCCCCCATGATTGGAACAGGCGGAGAAGCTGAGGATGACGATGTCGTGGTGTCCTATTAGGTCGTCATACCTTGGAGGCAAGGCACTGCCCTTGTCGTGCTTGGTAGGGGTAGTCGTCCTCGGTGTCGATGCCTCCGTTGTTGATGAGGAACTCGAAAGCAAGGGGCATGGAGCCTCCGTTGCAGCCGCTATTGGACTGGGTGTCGCAGTCCACCAGCATCTGCTCCGACAGCGACACCAGCTGCCCGCTGGCTATCTGGTGGGCTCCCTCCACCGCCACCACCGTCGAGAACGCCCAGCAGCTGCCGCACTGCCCCTGGTTCTTCACGCCCGTCACGGCCCCCTTCGCGCGCCAGTCCACAGACGCCGGGAGCTCGTCGCCGCCGTCACCCGCCGCCTTGTCATTGCCGTACGGCCACCACCACCACGGGGCCAACACGTCGGTTTCTTCCAGCCGTACCGCTGCCGTTGGCCTCCGGTCCAGGCCCCCCGCCGGCCCGCCCGCCCGCCCCAGGTTGTAGCGGGCCTTGAACTCTTCATGCGTGAGATCCGCGTGATCGTTCAGGTCGAACCAGTAATGATGCTCGCTAGCGCCGGCGGCCCGCCGCCTGTTGTGCTCGAAGATGTGGCGAAAGTTGTCGCAGAATATCGCGAAGCGCTGTAGCTTCTCGAAGGACCGAGAACCCTCGGCAGTCTCCCTGTCGTACTCGCGGGGGTGCTTCTCTAGCCACCCCAGAAACAGGGCCGACAGCTGTTCCGGCGGCGGGAAACTATCCTCCCCGGCGTATTCGTCGTGCAGCGCTGCCGAGTACTGCAGCGTCGACACACCGTCGCTCAGTGCAGACAAGTTAAGCAGCACCGCAGCACAAGCGCACATGAAGAAGGACGACAACGATAAGAAGAAGCTGCTGATGGCAGGGCGATTATGAGTCAAAGGCGCCATAGACATTATAAGCAGCAGCTATTTGATAATTTCCTGGTCCGGAGTACTGCTGTGCGAGATCAGATCTAGAGCGCCTTGTATGCTAATGCAGAATGGTGATCAGGCCTCTTCCTTTATATATGTTGCTCCAAGAAGAGATCATGTACAGGGGGACGACGAGCGGAGAGGACAGGACACGACAGGAGGGTGGAGCTGATCGCTTGAAGCAACGTCGACGTGAACGCTTCAAGTTCATTTTGGCCGTATTTTGCTTAAGCTGCCCCATAAAAATCTTTGCTTGAAGCGTTGGTATCCCACCATATCGGACGCATTCCTCGCTATTTTGATATACTACGTACACCATAACTCAAAATCTAGCGAGCTTAGTCAGTACGATTCTCCAACCTGTAATACTTCCAACGTTGCAACTTTTCCGTCTTTTCTTGAAACCTTCCAATTAACATTGACTTTATTATCAATCGTGTCCCACATTAAAAATGAACGATAATGTTTCACAAGATTGGTAATCTGAAGATTATGGCAAAGCGTAAACATTATAAGATTGCTAAAAATCAAGGTTACCAAAAAGTGCATGGTTTTCTAGATCATTAGGTCATACATCTTTGAAACCCCTGAGTGTTGGGGATAAAGGCACATGTGCTTAGTTGCCCCTATATTACTACACTGCCAACACATGCACCTGCACATTGCAAGAAATGAGCACCCATCACTATCACTTCATTTTTTATTTTTTCAATGACATTTAAATAAAGGGAAGGTGGATCACACATTGTGACTGTTGGAGTTCCCACATCTTGAGTATCTCTCTCTTGCTCTCTTACTCCATCCGCCATAGCTCACATCTCTCTTACTTCCGCTTGCTCATGCTTCCACTTGGGCTTCTCCCTTCAACTGGTATTATTAGAGCCAAGTTCTCCATGAGCTTAAGCTCAATCCGATATTGCTTTAGCTCTCATTTGAGTTATCTACAACAGGGTTTCACATTGACAGCCATAACTCTAACTCTTGAGGTTTTTATTGGGCTCTCAATGCTCTAGACTTCTTAGGACCTATTGGGGCTATCTTAGGGAAATCTTAAGCTACATTGAGCTTATTTCAAGGAGTATTTAACTCACTATTCAAGGCTGGAAATACAAACACGTTTTTTCAATTGTGGCCACTTTCAAACACTTATGGTTGCTCAACCACTCCTCCGCATTGGACAAAGGCTTTACTATTGTTTACCACTCCTCCAACATTGAGCATTAACATTCCTCAAAACCATAGGCACTAACATCTCTCATTCCAAACTATTATGCAAGTGCGAGATGATGAGCAAATTTTAATAAAGATATATCATATTGGGAAAGAAACATGGTCTGAACAAGATGGCTGCCATATCCTCTGATCCAATCTCCATTCCACAAGGAAAGATCTAACTACTAAGTTGGTCCATCCATATTGATGTAATCATTCGAGGTCAAGGAATAAAAAAGAATGTGTGGATCCTATGGGCTAGCGACTCATGTTGAACTATTATGTGCTGAAGTGATGCTGCTAAACATAAACAAGCACATCATCAGTAACTTACTAGGAGCCAGGTGGAGAAAATCTCATAGAGCATCTCACAACACTACTCTCCACAGACGATGATTAAAAGAATAGGTGACAGGATTTTAAAGGCCTCTCAGTACCTGTCCCTTGAGAAACTCTCATAGAGCATCTCACAACACTACTCTCCACACATGATGATTAAAGAATAGGTGACAAGATTTGAAAGGCCTCTCGTTACCTTTCTCAAGATCCACCCTTACAAGACAATTTCGTGAACATATTAACAACATTAAAAGTAAAACTTTTACATATCAACCCTTGGGTGACCCTAAAATACCCTAGGGACTTTGTGATAAGTATGCAAACACATGAGTCTACTGAATTAGGATCCTCATCCAATCCTTAGCTATACTGTTCTGCAAAAAGATGTGATCGTATTGTTTAACTTTGTGGAACCATAGCTTTGGATTAGGAACACCTTGGCAACCTGAAAGTAGGAGATTACCATATTCACACCCTCGCTACCATGCTGCTGCTTGGCAAACTTCTCTGACTCCACTTTCTATTTCATCTTAAGCACCCCAAAGTAGTTGCATCCCCCTCCCTCTATTCTGTGCACTGCACGATCCTTGAGAGCCTACATTTGCCAGGATCACAAAATCAACACTCCAATAATAACATAAGCACCACAATTTACTATTTCACCAGAGTAAGAACCATGAAATAGCTGGTCAATTCAACTTGTGATGATCCCATGAACACTTTCGACCTCTAATAAACCATGCATAGGATATCCTCAAGACATCCAAATGCAGCAAACGGGAGCATACATCATCACTTTCAACTTCCTCTTTCTCTTGGTATCGCGAATCATCATAATTTGTTAGATGTGTACTGTCCCCTTTAAAACCACTTGTTGCTCTGATATCCTTATGAATGCCATTGTCCGCGCAAGTATCTTCATCCCAGCAGCTCGAAGGCTGTCCTCTACCACGAGCCACGGCCTGGTGCGCAGATCGGATGCTGTACGCTTGTGTAGTGAATGCTGGAATGTCCCCAAGAACAAAAGAACTCTACTTTTTGCACAAAACTCAAAGTAAAAAGCATGCATGACATGAACAAGAGACCAATTCGGTGCAATCTCCCCCCATGCCTTGTGTGAGCGCTCCAAAAGCATGTATTTTATGTATTAATCATCTTCAAGCTCAAATAATAGCCCAAATTACAAAATAGCAAGCTTTTAGCTTTTGAGTTTGCTTTAGCACAAAATAGGAATAAAGCTAACGGACGGTGCCCAAAGAGTCTGGCATGCCCAATATAATGTCCAAGTACAAATAACATAATCGTGCGCCCATGCGCATACAAAATAATAATAAATATCAAACGCCTCAATAAATAGGCGCGACAAAATATAGGCGCCATGCCAAAGGTATGCACCCATCAAAATAGAAATGATAAATCGAATACTCGCTATCCTCCAATGCTTTCCTCCGCCACTGCTACTATCTCTACACATCAACTGAAGCATTCACAATCGTTAGTAAAATAATACAATTGAACCGACAAAAGTGAATACCTAGCAGTCTTCAGCTACATAAATAAATCAACTGGTTAGAAATCAATCCTAACCTTAATTTATTACGAGTACGCACTCTAAACTCATAAACGTTTATTAATTTAATATGCATTTTGCGGAATCACCCGCTATGGAATCACCCATGTACACACTAAATTAATGAAACGCCCGAAAAGGACAGGCGTCCCCATCAACTTCTCGCACAAAGAATCCACTTTGTGTATGAGCCCCAGTCATCAAAGTTTACGGAATCCACCGAAAAACTTCACGGAATCCATCGTGGCACGGAAGCCACCGTGAAATATGCCTCCTGGCATCATACCCCCGGGGTGGGATAGCAATTGACCTCAATTGCTATTAGCTCAATGTGGAGCTAACAGAGTGGGGAAAGCATTTAAGTCTCTAGCGTGCATCCATTGGGCTTCTTCTACAGGATGGTTCTTAAATTT
Source organism: Lygodium microphyllum (assembly GCF_053477565.2). NCBI lineage: Eukaryota > Viridiplantae > Streptophyta > Polypodiopsida > Schizaeales > Lygodiaceae > Lygodium > Lygodium microphyllum. The sequence continues at coordinate 102,360,237 of NC_141144.1, forward strand.
AACTAAATATCTAGAATATCTTCGGCTAGTTCTAGTGGTCAGAAAGTCAGTATCTATGATAGCTTCAGGTTCAAGTATTTCAGTCTCTTCCTCTAACAAAGGTGGGTTTTCATAAATAGGGTGTACAGGTAATTGGCCTCTAAAGGGTCTTAATAAACTAATATGAAATGTGTTGTGAATTTTCCAGTGAGGTGGTAATTCTAACTTGAATGCATTGTCATTAATTTTATGAATGATCCTAAATGGTCCATAGAATCTAAGTGCTAATTTAACAACTGGGTGTCTATCTACACTTTGTAATCTACGTTTTTCTATTCTCAACCAAACATAGTCATCAACTTTGAAATTGATTGCTTGTCTTTTCTTATTGGCTTGTTTGGTATATGATTGCTGGGCTTTGGCAATCATGACTTTAACCTCATCAAAAATAGTATTATGCATACTAGCAATATCATCAGCACTCTGAATTCTATTTGACAAAGATGCAACAGGTGTAGATAATTTATAACCATAAATCACTTCAAACGGTGCTTTCTTTGTAGATGTGTGTGGTGTATTGTTATATGCAAACTGTAATAAATGCAAATGTGTATCCCATGTCTGTGGTTTAGAAATAGTCTAAGCATGTAAAAAATCTAGTATAGCACTATTAGTGGCTTCTATTTGTCCATTAGTTTTAGGATGAAATGCAGATGAAAAATCAATTTTTGTGCCAAGGTTAGCAAACAGAGTAATCCAAAAGTTGTTACAAAATCTAGAATCACGATTAGAAATAATAACTTTTGGTAATCCATGGTTAGTGAAAACAGTTTTCAAAAACAATTGTGCTGCCTGTGATGCTGTTAAAGTTTTCTTATATGGAATGAAATATGCTTGTTTACTAAACCTATCTACTACTGTCCAAATCATATCATGGTTGGATTTAGTATTAGGTAAACCAGTAATAAAATCCATAGAAATTTGTTCCCATGGTCTCGATGGAATAGACAAAGGCATAAGTAATCCATACTGTTTACCATGATGTCTCTTAACTCTTTGACAAATCAAACATTCAGAAACAAAGTTAGATACATCAGTGTCCATATGCGGCCAATAAAAATCTTCAGTTAATGTATGTAAAGTGGATATGATACCTCTATGACCTTGATATGGAGGACAATGAATCTCATTCAAAACAAAAGATCTGAATGGAACTGTAACACATAATCTCTTTTCATAAAACATAAATCCATCATTATATGACATTGAATCAATAGAAATCAAGTTATTTTGAACTAATTTATTCCAATCAGCATGAAAAGTAATATCGTGATGATAAGTATCTTTCATAGCAATCAAAGAATCAAAAGATATAACAGAAATATTATGAATGGCAAGTCTTCTACTTAATCCATCAGCCACTACATTTTCTTTACCAGGTTGATATTGAATGATAGGATGAAAACTCTGAATAAAGGATGCCCATTTGATATGTCGGTCAGATATTTGGGGTTGACTAAGTAAATGTCTAATACTTTGCTGATCGGTCTTAATCATAAATTTTGAACCCATTAAGTAGTGTTTCCATTGTCTTAAAGCTTGTACAACAGCTAATAATTCTTTGTCATATGTGGAATATTTCAGTTCAGAGGGTTTCAGTTTACAACTAGAATAGGCTATAGGATGATTGTCTTGCATAAGTACGCCTCCTATTCCTGATCCACTAGCATCAGTTACTACTAAAAAGAATGGTCTATTAAAATCAGGCAACTGTAGTACATGAGCATGGGTTAATGCATGTTTCAATAAGTCAAAGGATTTCTGTTGATTATCGGAGCAATGATAAACAATACCTTTCTTCAGAAGTTTGGTTAATGGTAAAGCAAGTAATGAAAAATTACGCACAAACTTCCTATAGAAACTAGCAAGACCTAGGAAAGATCGTAACTCATGCACATTTTTAGGTACAGGCCAATTCAATATTACATCTATTTTCTTAGGGTCAACTTTAATTCCATCAGATGATACAATATGACCTAAATGCTCAATTTCTATTTTAAAGAATTCACTCTTTTCCGGATTTGCATACAGTTGATTATCTTTTAATAATTGGAAAACCAATGACAAATGCTCATAATGTTCTTTTTCATTTTGACTAAACACCAAAATATCATCAAATAAGACAATAACACAATAATAATATTTCAAAAATATACGGTTCATCATTCTACTAAATGTAGCAAGTGCATTAGTCAATCCGAAAGGCATCACTAAAAATTCATAATGACCAAACTGTGTCCTAAATGCGGTCTTGAATATGTCAGACTTATCTAGTCTCACCTGATGATAACCAGATTTAAGGTCTATTTTACTAAATATAGCAGATCCTTGCAGTTTATCCATAAGGTCATCGACTCTAGGAATTGGATACCTATTCTTTACAGTGATCTTATTTAAAGCTCGATAGTCAATGCACATATGGTAGGTATTATTCTTTTTCTTTACTAACAGAACAGGTGCACCAAATGGAGAACTACTAGGTCTAATCAATCCTCTATTTAGTAATTCCTCAACTTGACTTTGAATTTCTTTTTGCTCTATCTGGTTATGCCTATATGGTGCTTTACAAGGTGGCCAGGAATCAAATCTATTTTATGGTCTTCTGGACGTGAAGGAGGTAAACCAGGTGGTAGATCTTCGGCAAAACAGTCTTTAAAATGTGCAAGAAATTCTTTATGCCTAGGGTACATATGATTTTCTTTAACTTGCAGTTCATTCACCCAAATGAGATAAGATTTACTACTTTTGCGTAATGCACGTTTAGCTTGAGTATGCGAAAGCAGTGGAAAAGCATTAGATGCATGCATACCATACAATGTAATATGTTTTCCTTGAAATTGAATATTAATTGAATGTGTGGAATAATCTATATCTGGGTTATGCTGATGATGCCAAGGCATACCTAAAATAATGTCACTGGACTGTAGTGGTACAACTAGAAAATTTCTTCTTTCAGTGTATTGACCAATTTGAATTTCTAAGTCATGCACTTCCTGTGTACCATTATACCTAGTGCCTAAGAATGTTGCTTTGATGCGATAATGCGTAGGTATAGTCTGTAACTTCAATTCTTTTACTAGCTTTGCAGAAATAAAATCATGAGTACTACCGTCATCATGCAAAATAATATTTTCCTTTCCATGCACTAAACATTTCATAGTCAATAAAGAATGTGGAGTTGGCATACTTGGTAAAGTATCCGAAGGAGTAGTAATGTCATCCTCATCTTCCGTGAAATCAGGTATTTCTTCATGTTCGTCTTCTTCCATTGCTCCAAGGTAGTTGATATGGACAGGTGGCTTCTTCGAATGGCAATTTGCTGCTAGATGTCCAGGCTGGTGGCATTTATAACATACTATAGGCTTGGCTTTGGTTACATTGTTTGCAATGGCGGGAAGTCTAGGTACATTAGGATTTGGCTGTGGAATAGGCTTAGGGTTCTGGTTGGCATTGGATGGTAAAGCAGGTGGTTTTGCCCAGTTTTTACGAAAAGATGATGAAGGAAAACGACCTTGATTAAATCTTCTAAAATTTGAGTTGAATTGCTTAGATCCATAGTTACCATTGGCTTGAAATTGCTGTGGACGTCAGTCTCTACCTCGCAGCTAATGAAATTGCGTCTTCCAGAGTTGCAGGCTTGAACATATTAACTTCAGCGTAGTAATGCCCAAGGAGTCCAAACATATACTTGCACTTGTGTGTCGCTTCAGGTACGTCTTCAAGCATGCGTAACCGGAGTAATGCATTCTAAAAGCGCTCAGTGTACTGAGGAATAGTCTCACGATCCCGTTGCTGAAGAAGATCCCATTGCTTTATGGCTTTTTCATGAAATTGTGGAGGAAGAAAATTTTGCATAAACTTCTTCTTGAAATTCTCCCAGGTAGTGGGACAATCTATACTTTAACGAACCATAGTCCACCAAAGAGATGCTCTATCCACTAAATGATTAGTGACACACTTGATTTTATCTTTTTCTGCATAGGTTTCCTCATGAAAGTAGTCGTAAAACTGACTAATGAATGCAAGAACAGTTTTGCGCTCTCGAGTGCCATTGAAAGTACGGAATTTGAAATTTCTTTTACTTATCTTTGATTCCTTGTGGATAGTTTGAGCTTCGAGAGTTGCGTCGATGGTACGTCAAATAAGGTCTTCAAATTGAGGTTCCTGTTTGTCGGTAGTCGATCTTTGTAAATTAGCCAATTGAACTTGCAATGCTTGCCTAGCTCGTCGTTCTTCATCCAACTGCATCATAATTAAGTCCAGCTTTTGCTCCATCGTAGGTTTAGGTAGGTCGCCTTCAGCCATTAAATCATCCATATGTGGTTTCGTCATCCTGCAAAACTCAAAAGACCTCTCACTCTCAAAATCAAGTTAGTGGGATGAGCGTAGCTCAAGATCGGGAATACAAGGCTTATATATTTTTGGGTGTGGCTTTCACAATCTTCATCTTCGACTATTGCAGAATTTGTAATTTTTTTAGAAATCTATGTTTTATCCTTTTTCGTATGCTGAAAATGCTTCAGCAAACCTGCGTATGTGAAGAGTACCTTCCAATGAACAACTTCGCAGTTCGGAGTTTCTGCGCAGGAACAGCCCTTCTATGAGTTTTGAACAGAAGTCAGTTTTGACTTTAGATGACTTGTCTGACTTGCAGAGTTGCTGACTTATGTGACTTGCAGAGTATGAAGACTTGCAGAACTTGGTTGCTTTATGTAACTTGCAGAACTTCGACTTGATAGACTTGCAGAATTTGATTGGTTGTGTGTGACTTGCAGAATTGAAAGGACTAATGTGATTGGAGCTTAGGTGACTTAGTGTATTAGCCTTAGTAAAGGCAAAGCAACAAAATGTCGAATCGTGGGGGGGGGGGGGGGGCGTTTTTGCAACGCGGCGCAAATTTCAGACATGTTCAGATACCATGCGATGAGGTTTTTGAAGCTTTAAGCTTCTCTTAAGCTTTCTAAGCTTTAAATTTTAAAGCTTTAAAGATATCAAGATTGAAACTTATCTCTGCAACTCCACGACTTGAAGAAGAGGATGTAGAAGTGGTCCTCCGCTGCACTGCAGACTGGTCCTTCGCGATCTGATGATGGGGTTCTTGATCACCAGGAATCCACCTGTATCGACCGTTCGCGACGAAATTGATCGTAGAGCCCGATCGTTCCAGGAGCTCCGCCTTCGCACAAGATGGGTAGCGATTGGAAGCTCATGATCTCAGCTTCGCTCTGATACCACTGGTGCGCAGATCGGATGCTGTACACTTGCGTAGTGAATGCCGGAAGGTCCCCAAGAACAAAATAACTCTACTTTTTGCACAAAACTCAAAGTAAAAAGCATGCACGACATGAACAAGAGACCGATTGGGTGCAATCTCCCCCCATGCCTTGTGTGAGCGCTCCACAAAGCATGTATTTTATGTATTAATCATCTTCAAGCTCAAATAATAGCCCAAATTACAAAATAGCAAGCTTTTAGCTTTTGAGTTTGCTTTAGCACAAAATAGGAATAAAGCTAACGGACGGTGCCCAAAGAGACTGGCATGTCCAATACAATGTCCAAGTACAAATAACATAATCGTGCGCCCATGCACATACAAAATAATAATAAATATCCAACACCTCAATAAATAGGTGCGACAAAATATAGGCGCCATGCCAAAGGTATGCGCCCATCAAAATATAAATGATACATCGAATACTCGCTATCCTCCAATGCTTTCCTCCGCCACTGCTACTATCTCTACACATCAATTGAAGCATTCACAATCGTTAGTAAAATAATACAATTAAATCGACAAAAGTGAATACCTAGTAGTCTTCAGCTACATAAATAAATCAACTCGTTAGAAATCAATCCTAACCTTAATTTATTACGAGTGCGCACTCTAAACTCATAAACATTTATTAATTTAATATGCATTTTGCGGAATCACCCGCTATGGAATCACCCATGTACACACTAAATTAATGAAACGCCCGAAAAGGACAGGCGTCCCCATCAACTTCTCGCACAAAGAATCCACTTTGTGTATGAGCCCCGGTCATCAAAGTTTACGGAATCCACCGAAAAACCTCACAGAATCCACCGTGGCACTAAATCCACCATGAAATATGCCTCCTGGCATCATGGCTGATATGCTCCAATGGGACTATCAAGAATAATCATGATGCAGAAAGAGAAAGAACCATAGATCTTATTCCTAGAGTTGAGGTAAGCAGGATAACGGATAGGAATTTATAGGTACTCCACAAAGGAGTACAATACAAAACTATACAAGTTAGTCAATCTTGTAAAGTACCCTCAAGCCAATGTGGTCCTTACCTTGCTATTAGTGACCAAGAACCTCCATTTCCATCATCAGATCGCAAAGGACCAGTCTATTGATCACTAATAGAGGTCCTTCGCGATCTGATGATGCAAAAGCAAGATAAACTTGCCCCATGTAAGGGGTCACCGTGTTCATTGTAACATCAGTCTGTCCTAGAAAAGTGATCTTCAATGTCATCCATCCCTAACCAAAAGCAATTATGTGTTAGGTATAAAACTGTAGGGAATAGCATCAGAATCTAGACTACCTGCATCATGAAACTAGATAGAGATGTACAATTCACAAGCCATATCACATTTGAGCCTCAAAAGGCAAAGTATAAGCTTGATACCTCTTCATGTGAGATTAAAGACCATGAAGTGGGGATCTGATTACAAGCACACATTTGAGCCAAAGCTATAGCTAGCACTCATGGCCCTTGTTTTGACAACAATTTCTTAGCAATAGGAAGAAAAATGTCCTTCAACTCTGAAGCTACAGTCTGTATCTTAAAAATTGCATGCTGGTGAGTATTTTATTACATCCTCCGCACCAACCTGAGGCTCTATATTCTCAAACTTGAACCCCGGTTCATCCTCAAGTAGGTCAAGTGCAGTTTTTTGCATCCGAGTATGCATGAGAATCATAGTGCCTTTTTTGCCAACTTCACCTATTTGCTCAGAACGGTGTAGAAATACCTCGACATCATTTGCAACTTCATAATGAACAACCTACACAAACAATATGGTTCAGCACCTCAGTAACCTTCCAGAAAAAGTAGATTCATTTCCACCTCAGAAAATACCAGTAATAACCAATGTCATGGGAAAAACATTTCATGTTGATATGAAAACATAGATACTACAGTTTTAAGAAGGCATTCTGGATACTACTCAAGCCTCAAGGGTACATGTCATGCAACCTATGGCATGGTTCAGGATAATCCTTTCACTGGACAAGGTATTCTCTAAGGGTTCTACTCCTCAATTTTCTCTCCCTTACATCAATTACTCTGTCAGGTTGTAGCTCAAGGACTCCTTGGCTAGGTATTACAACTTGTTGATCATCAAGGATATGGTTAGGGTTAGCTATGTATGCTTTCAATAAGCTAACATGAAATACATTGTGGATTTTTATGTTCTCAGGGAGTTGTATCTTGTAAGTGCTTGGTCCTAAGTACTTGAGAATCTTATAGGGTCCACAATATCTTGGACTTAGCTTCTTATATTCTCCTAAAGACAATGAACTCTTTTTTGGATGGACACGGATGAAGACCATGTCTCTCTCTTTGAAGATTCGTTCTTGCCTTTTTAGATTAGCATACGCCTTTTGTCGATCCTTGGCAGCTTGAATATCCTATCTGATAATCCTGATTTGATCATCCATTTCTTCTAACATTTTTCTCGAGGCTTCTATCCTTAGAGTAGGATCGGAAAAATTAAGTGGCATACGGCAATCTTGATCGTATAGTGCCTGAAATGGAGTCATTTGAATACTTCGATGATAGGAGGAATTATAGGCAAATTCCATTAAGGATAGATACTGAATCCACCTTTTAGATTCCTTACTGCAATATGCACACAGAATATCCTCAATTACTTGATCAACTCATTCTGTCTGCCCATCAGTTTGTGGATGATAAGTAATACTACTGAAACAAAGTTGGGTTCCAATGGCTTCAAATAAACTCTTCTAGAAGTGTGATGTGAAAAGAGAATCACGATCACTGATGATCATTTTAGGTAACCCATGTAACCTAAAAATCTCTTTTACAAAAATTCTAGCAACATCTGAAGCTTTGTAATTGGTTTTTTTTGGAATAAGATGATAGATCTTTGTTACCGTGTCTACTATCACCATTATTGAGTTATATTCTCCTTGTATAGAAGGTAACCCAACTACAAAGTCCATGCTAATAAATTCCCATTTCATCTGGGGAATGTCAAGTGGCTGGAGTTTTCCTGGTAACTTGACACGTTCATATTTTACCCTTGGGAAATTTAGACATTTAGTGACATACTTAAATACATCACCCTTGAGTTTTTGCCAGTAATAACTTTTCTTGACAGCATTAAGGGTTTTTGCATACCCTAGGTGTCCTGAAAAAGGAGAATCATGTGCTTCCCAAAGTATCCTTCTCTTACTTGAAGGAATGCATAGTCTCATTCTAGAATAAACAAGTCCTTCGTCTTCATCTATAGAGAATTCCTAATACTTAGTCTTGAGTTTGGGATCTTGTTCCTTATTCTGAACTTCCCAAAACAATTGTTGATAGTCTAGGTCCTTATTTGCTTCATCCTTGGTCAACTCGATAATAGGATTAGTTGGCATTGATACCATTGTAGCCAGATTTTCTGCCCTAGATGATTCTTGAGTGATAAGAGCATTAAGAAAGGCTTTATGGCTAAGGACATCTGCTACTACATTTCTTTACCGGGTCTGAACTTAATTTCAAAGTCATACTCCTATAGAATCTCAATCCAATGTTGTTGTCTCATATTAAGATTAGGTTGAGTAAAAATCCACTTAAGACTTTTATGATCTGTGACTAAGGAAAACTTATTTCCAAGAAACTAATGTCTCCATAATTTGAGAGCATGAATCACAGCTAACAACTCCAGGTCGTGAATAGCATATTTCTACTCATGGGCTTTCAATTTTCTTGAAGAGTAAGCTACAGGATGTCCTTCCTGCATTAGTACACATCCCAATGCAAGAGAGTTGGCATCTGTGACAACTTCAAATTCCTTGCTTAAGTAACGTAGCCTTAAGATAGGAGTAGTTACCAAACTATGCTTTAGTTGCTCAAAGCTAGACTGTTCGATTGGCATCCAATTAATGGCAACTTGCTTCTTAAGTAAGTTTGTAAGAGGTGTTGCAATTTGAGCATAGTTTCTGATGAATACCCTATACCATCCTGTTAGACCTAGAAAACTTCTCACTTCCTTGATAGTGGTTGGGGATGACCAATCTTGAACATCCTTGACCTTGGCAGGATCTACTGATATGCCTTCAGCAGACACTATGAATCCCAAGTATTCAATCTTCCTTTTGAAGAAGGCACACTTCTTCTTCTTGGCATACAACTTGTGTGTTCTCATTGTCTCTAGTACAATGCAAAGATGTGGTTCATGATCTTCTTCCTCCTTAGAATCAGTTACAAAATCATCAAATAATACAAGAACAAAATCATCAAGATGAGGTCTAAAAATGTCATGCATTAACCTGTTGAAGGTAGCTAAAGCATTTGTCAACCCAAATGAAATCACGATGAATTTGAAATGACGGTATCTTGTGTTGAAGGTGGTCTTTGGAATATCTTCATTCTTGACTCTAATCTGATAATATATTGACCCCACAGATCAATCTTAGAAAATATATTTGCTCCTTATAGACGATCAAGAAGCTCATCTATCCTCGGGATTGGGTACTTATTCTTTAATGTTACCTGGTTTAGCCCTTGGTAGTCGATACAAAGACAGAGAGTTCCATCTTTCTTCTTTTGGAATAATATTGGGGCTCCCCACGGTGAACTTCTTGGCCAGATATACCCTTGTTCTAGCAGTTGCTTGAATTGCTCTTTTAGTTCAATGGCTTCAGGAATAGACATTTTGTAAGGTCTCTTTGCCACTAGAGTGGCTCTTGGAACAAGTTTAATCTCATGATCAACTTATCTTTCCAGAGGTAACTCAGTTAGTCCTTCAAGAAATATGTCGGTGTACTCTTGTAACCAGGATGGTTCTTCTTCTGCCTAACCATCTTGATTTATCTTGTTAAGCTTGATCATGTAAATAGGTAATCCCTTCTTCAATCCTTTCACAATTCGAGAAGCTTTTTCTCATTGAACTTTAGCTTTCCCTGTTTCACCTTGTGTAGTTGTTATTTCACCATTCAAATCCTAAAATGTGACTTGATCTTTTTCACAATGGATATGAGCATCATTGGGAATCAGCCAATCCATTCCTAGTAAACATTCATAGGCTCCTAAGTTCATTACTCTAAACCTTATACTTGAAAGGTTTTCTCCTAGGTTAAACTCTACCTTGGCAGTTTGATGTGTAGAAAGTACTTCATTTCCATTTGCTAATTCCACAAGTAGCTTTGATGCATTTATTGTATCTATTCCTATCTTTTTAGCACACTTGGGTGAAATAAATGAGTGTGTACTTCCATAATCAATCAAAACTTTAAATTATTTACCTTAGTGACTAGCCGATGTCTGTATTACCGAATATTGTCGATTTGGTCCTTTCCTGTGGAACGCAGCATGAACAATTGCTCTTTCAATATCTTCTTCCATAGTAGGGTCTTCCTCCTTATTAGACTCTTTAGGGTAATATTTGACGTTCTTCCTCTTGCCATAGCTACTTGACCATGGCCTTGGGCAGCTGTGCCTTGACCTCGAAATTGGCCTTGGTGATGGTTCCTACTAAGCTTTGGACAATCTCTCCTGAAATGTCCTGTCTCATTATAATGGAAGTACCTAAGACCATCCATGTTTCCCTGGATAGGCACAAAATTTCCAACTGCGTTGGATTTTGCCTTTTTCTTCTGACCTTGATAAAATTGGCCTTGGGTTCTTTTTGCTTGACCCTTGAATCCTCTTTTGTTCTGGTTATTGTAGCTCCAGAACTTATTGTTGTTAGGCTTTGATTGTACTTCCTGCAAAATAGAAGCAGCTTGAATCAAGGCATCCTGGAGGTCTATGGGGCGCATTGATTCCAAACGAGTGTTCAGTGGATAATTTAGCCCATTGCAGAACTTGGACACTTGTTGAACAGTATCCATGGGGGGTGAATATTTAAGAAGAGAAACAAACTTGGAATAGTATACTTCCAAGGTCAGTCCCATTTACTTCAAATTGAAGAACTTGTTCATCTTTTGGGTGCGATAAGCTGGAGGTAAATACCTTCCTCTTACAGCTTCTTTCAGCAAATCCTAACTAATGGCATTTTCAGGGACGCCTTGATCTCAGCACCACTGCTTCCACCAAAATCAAGCTTCGCCAATTAATTTTAGCTTAACTAACATGGCCTGGTTGGCTGGGATAGTTCCAGTAGTGGTAAAATAATCTTCCATAGATTCGATCCAAATCTCTGCATCGGCTCTCACATTTTCGCCTTTTCCGTCAAACTGCAGAGGTTTGACTTGCTTCAAAAGATTCATTTTCTCTTGAGCTTCGTTGGGAATTATTGTGGGTGCGAGATTCTGGGAAATTTTCAACAATTCGTAAGTTAAATATTACAAAGTTTATGTAGCATCAATAATAGAGTTCAATACTCAAATTATCTCTCACTTAGTTTATTGAAACAACTCTCAAATAAAACTCTCTTCCCATTGCTAAAGTTAAATTGCAATTTCAGAGGTTTCAAGAAAAAAAATAAGGTTGCATTATTTCTCTGATTGATGAAGTATCAATCAATCTTTAATTACAATGGATGTACAAGGTAATCAGATGGAAAGAAGTACATTATTCAGATGGTTCGTAGGCTCATCTTATTTTCTTTCAAAAAAGGATTCCCTGCTATAATCCAAGTATGATACTCTGATACATCCTTTATGAAGTAACTTGGATTCAGAGAGTAGATATCTAGGAATCTATATTTTTTAGGGAGTTCAGGAAATCCATCTTTTTTGTAGTTGCGGCAGCTAGAGCAACCTGTGAATTTTATTCTGTCAGCCGAAAGGATCTTCGTAACTTCCTCATAGATATACTGGTTTAGTTTGATCTTCTTGCCTCTAGTATACACCTTAGGGGAAATTTTGAGGGGGGGAAATAAGCAAATGTGTGAAAGGGGGCTTAGGAAGCCCCCTTGGAAGCTTCCAAAAGCTTCAAGGGAAGCTTCTATGCTTGTAACATGGCGTGGAGAGGGACATCGAATTAGTGTCGGACTGATGGCGATGATAGCGGCAACCTGAGACGGAGTTGGCGGCAACACTCAGTGATGACAAAGCTCCTCTCAGGCTTGCAGCGATCTGGCTCAACTCCTTCTCTCCTCTCTCGACTGGTAGCGCAATTTATCATAGCCTCCTCCTCAATCTTATGCAGAGTCTCAGCACCTCATTCCTCCCTTTTTCCAATGCTCCCCATAGCTACGAGTTCTATAGGGAGAGGGAGAGGGTCCTCCCTCCCCTACGTGGTAGCGGCCATGGCCACTTCTCTCCTGCGAGCTCCACCGAGGAGCTTAGTCACTCCTTCTATTCCCCTCCCCCTCCAGCTTGATAGTCGGCTGGGGGAAATAAGGGGAATAACAACAAAATATTTTGTCATTTATCCAATTCAAAAAAATATTATCCCTATGACCCCTTCCCAAGAGGGAATTCATGTGGAAGAAAATTCTACAAAAATTTATTTTGGAAAGTCTCCCAACTAGTAGGACAATCAATGCTTTTCTGGACAACAGTCCCCCATAAAGATGCTTTGTCCACTAAATGATTAGTGATACACTTAATTTTGTCTTTTTCGGCATACTGTTCTTCATGGAAATAATCATCAAACTAGTTGATAAAAGCAAGTACAGTCTTTCCATCGTGTGACCCATTGAAAGTACGAAATTTGAAATTTCTTTTACTTATCTTGGTTTCTTTCCGAATAGATTGTGCTTTAAGTGTCGTATCGATCGTACGTCATATAATATGATCTTCAGATTGTGGTCCATCTTGATTGGTAGTAGATCGTTGAAGATTGGCCAATTGAGCTTGCAAAGCTTGACGTGCTCTTCGCTCCTCTTAAAGCTACATGATAATTAGGTCCAGTTTTTGCTCCATCGTTGGTTCCCTAAATCACCTTCGGCAATAAAATCTTCCATATTTTGATCAGTCATCTTGCAAAATTTCAAACAACCTCACACACTCGAAATCTTGTTAGCGGGATGAGCGTGGCTCAAGTTCGGGATTACAAGGCTTGCTTTTTTTTTGTGGCTTTTTATGATCTTTCTTCTTCACGGCTATGGAAATTGATATCGGCCTTCATTCAAGAGGATACTTCATCCATGTAGACTGCGTATAGAAATCTGTTTGTTGGAATTTGGCTCTGTCAGAGTGCAGGTGCGGATAGGGGCTTGTAGGGAGGTCGAAAACCGGTTCGGGATTAACCAGTGTGAACGCCGACTAAGAAGAAAATTTTAAAGGTAGTAATCTTTAAGCGTTAAGCTTTAGTAAGCTTAAAAATCTTAATCTTTAATTTAAAAAAACATGACTTCCCTAGAATCAACACAACAGGACGGCGGCATGTTATTGTCGACATCGACTGCAACAAATTCATACTCCCACCGTTGACGATTAAATTTAGATATGAAAAAGTAAAGCTTAAGCTTTTGTTAAGCCTTAAGCTTATTGTTAATGAAATTATTATGTTTTTGTCTTTGAGAAGAAAGATGACTTTCAAAGAGACTTCCCCGGTGGTCCTTTGCTTCCTGAGCGTGCTCCGTCGCGATCTGATTGCATATCAGAGGGTTCTTTACCGCCAGCACGATCGTATTGACGGATTGTCGCGAGATTGACTGTAGAGCTTGATCATTCCAGGAGCTTTGCCTTCGCTTGAGATGGTAAGCGATTGGAAGCCTCGATCTCAGCTTCGCTCTGATATCACTAGTGTACAAATCAGTTGCCGTATGCGTACATAGCGAGCACCGCAAGGTCCCCAAGAACAAAGAACTCTACTTTTTGCTCAAAAACCAAGAGAGAAGAATTGCACGACATGAAGCAAGAAGACCAATTAGGTACAATCTCCCCCCATGCCTTGTGTGAGCGCTCCACAAATCATGTATTTAATATATTATTCATCTCCAAGCTAAAAAATAGCCCAAATTTACAATTAGTACGCTTTAGCTTTTGTGTTTGTTTTTGTCCAAATAAAGAATAAAGCGGTTGGGCGCCCCCAAGAGTCGTGTTGTGTCCAAATACAACGTCCAATAATGAATATTTAAATCGTGTGTCCATGTGCATACAAAATAATAAATATAAGTCAAGCACTTTAATAAATAAGTACATCAAAATAAATATTGGCACCATGCCTAAGATGCATGCCCATCAAAAATGATAATTTCTTCTAAATAACTTGAATACACGCTATCGCCCAGTGCTTCCCAGCACCACTACCACCTGCTCTATACATCAACTGAAGCATTCACAATTGTTAGAAAATAATAAAATTAAACTGACAAAAGTAAACACCTAGCAGTCTTCAGCTACAAAATAAATAAATAGGTTGGAACTCTGTCCTAACCCTAATTTAATACAAGTGCGCATTCTAAACTCAAAAATGTCCATTAATTTAAATATGTATTTTATGGAATCACCGGCTATGGAATCACCCACTCGCACATTAAATTAACGTGACACCAGAAAAGGAGAGGCGTCCCCATCGACTTTTCGCACAAGGAATCCACCTTGTGTACGAGCCCCAACAAATGAATATAATTTTACAAAATCCACAACAAAACCTTATGGAATCCACCGTGGAATATGCATCTTGGCATCACTTATAACAAAGTTATGAGGAGTAGGCACATGCATCTCTATTAGGCCTTGCAATAGATTTTGGTTGTGTGGAAGTAAAAAAGTTAAGAGAGAGATGGAGAAATGTGCATAAGATATCTATATCTACATGACAATATGCTAACATATGAATGTAGTAAGTTTGATATTGTAATATTCCGATTCGCTAATAGAAACACAAGCGTGAACTGCCTCAAATGAAAATGAAAATTGGATAAATGAAAAAAAAAATTATTCCCCCTTATCCCTCCAGCCGACTGACGAGCTGGAGGGGGAGGGAAATAGAAGGATTGGAATGAGGGGGGGAAGCATGAGTGATGACACGCGGGGGAGGGAAGATCCTCCTCCCCTCCACTATTTAAATGAGGGCCATAACGCTGCAGGCCGGGGGGAGAAAAAAAAAAGAGAGGGCGTAGACTACGCCAGCTGCCACCGTTGAAGGAGATAGTGAGGAGGGGAGAGTAGAGGATTCTGTGCATGAGGAGGAGAGTGAGGCACTAGCCGCCGTGCCAAGGGAGAGCTACGAAATCCGGCAAGGAGAAAGAAGCTCTTGTCATCCGTGGAGCCGCAGTGCAGGAGGGGGTTGCCCGTCAGAACACTGCCACCTGTGGCTTAAGAGCCGCCGCCAGCTCTGCCTGTTACCACGCCACGACCAACTCCTGCTGACTCCACCTTCCCTCATCCACTAATTGGTTTTTTCCTCATCCACGTGGCCATCACACGTTCCCAGAAGCCTCCAAGAAGCTTCTTAGAAGCTTCTAAGGGGGCTCTCCAAGCCCCCCTTCCTGTGGATTCGCCACCCAAGTCCCTTTATATTCCACCTTACCCTGGGTTTTTAAAGCCCCTTCCCGTGGATTTCCATAAAGCCCTTTTTACCCCCCCCCCCCCCCCCCCCCCGGGTTTTAAAAATCCCCTTAGCCCCTTTCCCATGGTTTTTTTGGAACCCCCCTTCCCCCCATGTTTTAAATTCCCTTTCCCCCTTAAGCCTTCCTTGACTTTGGGAACTAACCCCCCCGTGTTTTATTTCCCTAAGCCCCTTTTTACCCCCTTATAACCCTTTTTAACCCTTTTCACCCCCCTCATAACTCTTTTTTTCTTCCCACAACTCCCTAAGCTTTCTTCTTAATCCCCCGTATCCCCATTATTATTTTTTCCCCCCTTAAAAATCCAAATCATCATCATGGCCTCGGATGATATCCCATAAGGGAAAAGTAGCCGTGAGATAAAAGATAGGGAGGGAAAGTAGAGGGAGTGAAAAGAAGGAGTGAAGGAGGAAGAATGGGAAAAAGATAAAAGAAAGGGAAGGAAGGAGAATAAGTGCTTTCTATTCCTTTTACCCCAAGTCAAAGTCCTCCAAGGGTTCTTGTGGTTGCAAAACCACACTCACCCATAAACTTTTTTTTTCCAAAGAGACGGTGGAATTCTAGAAGAAAGTGAAAAAGGCTATCTCACATTTGAACTACGATGCCGCCTAAGAAAGTCCAAGGTGTAGCTGCGGGAGGGTCATCTCCCGGTATCCATGTGGATATCTCACCCCAAAACCATGTTTTTCTTCTTGGCTTTAATTCGGTTTTAAGTCGATCATGCAAAGAAAAATTGTTAAGGATAGGATATATTTGTTCGAGTTATTTGTAACGAAGGAGTTTGGCTTATGAATGACAATGTATAGAACTTAGTTTTCCTCAAATTGCATCAAGCATTATAAATTACGAGCAAGATTATCCATTTACTATAGTAGTATATTTTAGTTAAATCCTAAGGTGTAGAAATTATATCTTGCACCATTAGTCTTATTCCTTTCGCAACGAATCATTGTAAATGGTTAAATTCATGAAAGGTTTCTTTCGATGCTCAAATTACTAGGAAGTTATCTTTGCTAATTGCACATCTTAGCAAGGCAAATGTTGTTATTTGGCATGAGTTCATCTGTAAGGAAAACGGATGTTAAAATTAAGATGTATTGACTGGAAAGTAAATTGTCACAAGGATAGCAAAACCGTGACAAGACGATTAATATTACCTTCCAAAAGATAACTAAACCAATCTAAACATAGAAACATTCATACCCTAAGCACTTGACTACTTTTCCTTACTGTAGGGATAATAAATTCGTAAAGATAAGGAACTAGGGTTTGTCCCTAAGGTTCTTAAAAGAAGAAACCCTAAGCCTGACATACGTCAGCTTAAAGGATCTAAACAGATTATTCCATCGCAGGACTTGCGCAACAAGTAAGAAATCATTTAGTCTTGTGATTGATTCACAAGGAGAAAGGGTAAAAACCCTCATCAAGGATGGCAGATCCCTACGCAAGTTATCTTGCAAAGAGACGTATTTTTGGATATCCTTCTAAATAAGGAAAGTTGTAAACCGGAAACTAGCATATCTAAGGAACTTTAGGGTTAACCAAGTTGGGTATGCCCTACACCGGAATGTAAAAGATCTTGCCAATTCACAAGACACCTTGGGAACGAGTGCTGATACACTCAAAAAGGAAAGAACACTTCCTTAGCAGTTTGCCAAACAACTGGGTTGATTAATGGAAATGTTTGTGCTTGCTAGAGATTTTAGGGCTCTCACTACAAGGGAATGGGGCAATAGCGACGCCGGATATCGGCGTCGCTATAGGCATCGCTATATGCGTCGCTATTTGCGTCGCATTTGCGTCGCAAATAGCGACGCCAATTGCGACGCCGCAGGGGAAAAAAGCGCGGCCAAAACCAGAGCGCCGTTTTCATTTTCTTTTCTTCGCCTTTTGAGAGCGAGAGCGAGGGAGAGAGCCAAGGCTTTGTGAGAGAAGAGGAGGAAGAGACTTGCTGCCGCCGCCGCCGCCGCCGTTGTTCGCGAAGGAGAGGAGGAGCCCTCGTTGCAAAGAGAAGCCGCCCACGCTCGCCATATCTCATTGGTGAGTCTCCCTCTCTCTTTCTTTTACTTGTTGAAGGTTTAAATCGTTCTCTTTTGTTTGTTTAGGAGAGGAAAATGAAAGAGAAGGAGAGGGAGAGGGAGAGAGAGGGAGAGAAAGAGAGGGAGAGGGAGAGAGAGAGGGAGAGAAAGAGAGGGAGAGTGCATTCTCTCTCTCTCTCTCCCTTTTGCTTGTTTAGGAGAGGAAACGAGAGAGTAAGAGAGAAAGAGAGGGAGAGGGAGAGGGAGAGGAAAAGAAAGAGAAAGAGAAAGAAAGAGAAAGAGAAATAGAGGGAGAGGGAGAGAGAGAGGGGGAGGAAATAGGAGAGGGAGAGAAAGAGAAAGAGAGGGAGAAGGAGGGAGAGTGCATTCTCTCTCTCCCTCCCTCTCCCTTTTGCTTGTTTAATGTTTGAATCACTTTATTTTTTGCTTGTTTAGGAGAGAAAATGAGAGAGAAAGAGAGTGAGAGGGAGAGGAAGGGGAAGGAAATGAGAGAGGGATAGAAAGAGAAAGAGAGGGAGAGTGCATTGTATCTCTCCCTCTCCCTTTTGCTTGGAGGATGTTTAAATCACTTTATTTTTTGCTTGTTTAGGAAATGAGAGAGAAAGAGAGATAGAGAGGGAGAGGGAGAAAAAGAGAAAGAGAGGGAGAGGGAGAGGGAGAGGGAGAGGGAGGGGGAGGGGAAGGAAATGGGAGAGGGAGAGAAAGAGGGAGGGGGAGGGAGAGGGAGGGAGGGAGAGGGAGAGGGAGAAAGAGGGAGGGAGAGGGAGAGGGAGGGGGAGGGAGGAAATGAGAGAGGGAGAGAAAGAGAACGAGAGGGAGAGGGAGAGGGTGAGAGAAAGAGAGGAAGAGAGGGAGAGGGAGAGAAAGAGAGGGAGAGGGAGGGGAAGGAAATTAAAGATAATATACGTATTGGTAATGGTATGCAATGTGCTTTGCATACGGCCACGTACTTCATCAAAATAAACCCAAAATTATTGTTATAGAAGAAGAAACCCTTAAATTGAGTATAGGATAATTTCTCTCAGGTCTTATGACTATGAGTAGAATTGATTGAAATAAATTTTATTACCATAGTTATAAAATTTCATAGATGGCGCGCATTAATTTTAAAATGGATTACTTATACTCAAAGCCGAGATATAACAAAAAATTATCTACCGGGACAAACAAATCGTTGAGCATGATACAAGGCCGAGATATAACATCGGAAAATCTCTCAACTACTATATACAATGCAAGGTTTATGGTCAACTTGCAACTTGACGTACATCTCCATAAAGCTATCCATTTAAGCCTCGTTTGCTGTAATGTAGATAAGATGGCAAATGAAGAAGGTCCTATTGTTCAAGACCGCGAGTCGTATCTTAATCAGCGTGTCCCATGTCCTTCCTCTCAATGCAAGTTGGCAATTAGACGAAAATGCCGATTGTCTATAGAACACGTACGACGATTTGGCGAGTTTCAATCTGAGATCATTGATCAGGCGATTGCAAATTTTCAGCAAACGGTAATTTGAAGTTAGCATTTTTCATGCATTGTACTCTCAAGCTAATTGAAAACCATACACAATAAGATTGGGTCTTGTTGGCAAATTTTGTATCCAGGGGGGTGATGTCTCGACCCAAGGGGGAGTGCACCCTTTGCGGCCAATTATAAGAGTTCGTGGACGTGCGATGGATGGATTGCAGGAGCCAATCGACCATTCGCAAGGCCCATCTATACCGTCAATGCCAGAGGAGACAGACAACCTTCCCGACCTGCCTACAATCTTGGAGCCTGAGATGGAGGCAATGATCGATGCATTGATTCCCATGGATGTTGAGACATCTGACCCACTTAGAGAGGAAGCATCCATACCATTATATGATGGGTGCCGAGTATCTCGGTTGAAGACATTGCTTGCACTCTTAAGTGTGCAAGCAAAATACGGTTGGAGCGATACGAGTGTGACTGAGTTATTCAGGTACCTTGCACACAGACTTCATTGTTTTTTTTTTTAACAGTATTATTGCAAACATGGATGGATTTTTCAAGGTGTTTTATGATTTTTTCAGGTTATTGAAATATCATATATTGCCACCTACAAACACCATGCCTGAGTCTCGTGATGATGCACGACATGTTTTACGAAAGCTTGGCATGGACTACAATAACATCCATGCATGTATCAACGACTGCATATTGTTTCGAGATGAATACGAGACTATGGAGACATGTCCAAAGTGTGGTGCTCACAAATATCGACAGGACTTGCAAGGGCAGACCATCCCTCAAAAAGTCCTCAGACACTTTCTGCTCATCCCCCGCATAAACCACATGTTTGGCACGTCTGCCATGGCAAGCTTGACAACGTGGCATGTGCAGAATAGGTCCACGGATGGAGTGCAACGAATATCAGCAGATTCGCGCGCATGGAGCCACATTGACTCTACCTTCCCAGGCTTTGCGCGAGAGCCAAGGAATCTTCGACTCGGTCTCGCCATGGATGGTGTGAACCCATTCGGTCTGCGCTCGACTTCTTATAGTGTGTGGCCTATAGTGCTTGTCAACTACAACATTCTTCCATGGCTTTCTACGAAGAAAGGACATCTCATCCTTAGCTTGCTCGTCTCGGGCCACTACAAAGTAAAAAATATGGATGTGTATCTTCGTCCATTAGTCGATGAGCTTAAGATTTTGTGAAAGGAGGGGGTCACGGTGCAAGATATGAGCAGACGCGATGGTCGGCGGTCAGCCAACATTCGAGCCATTTTCATGTGGACGATGCATGACTTTTCGAGATTGGGAGAGTGCTCAAGTGAGCAGACCTTTGTTCTCGCCGGTAATATCTATATTTTATTTCATTCAATCAAGTATTCACTAGGTCGTGGATCGCCTTGCAGGTCTCGTTACCTCAGGTTATCATGCATGTCCATTGTGTGGGGCACAGTTAGACTCCCGAAGGTCACGAACCATGAAGAAGATAGTATATCAAGGACACGCCGCTTTCTTGCCGAAGGATCATGAACCCAGGGAAGGTTTTCTTGGACGACCTCCAACACGTATGAACGCTGTAAGCTGGTACAAGCTGAAAATGGTAAACCCGAAATCACATCCAAATGGAATGCGACGGTTCTCAGTTTTCTACGAGTTTCCATATTGGACCCACTTACAGGTTAACCACTTGTTGGATCCCATGCATATTTTCAAAAATGTGGGCAGCTTGCTATGGGACCACATCACAGGAAAGAGAGACACTATAGGGTCACGAATGGATTTAAAGGAGGTAGGTAAGATGGAGGCGCTTTGGCCGCAGTCGAGTGCTGAAGGGGGAGTGCAGCTTCCTCGCGCTCCCTGGGTTTTGTCTACCAAAGAAGAGCGCATTGTGAAGTAAGTAATCAAGTCTATCCGCACTCCGACGGGTATGATGCGTTCTCTCAGGTCTGCATTTTCTAAAGATGACCAAATGTCTGGGCTAAAATCCCATGATTGGCATAAGATATGTCAGGTTTGTGAACAGAATGGATTTTAATTAGCGTGGACATTTTGAAATTTGAAAAGTGACCATTATTCTTAATGCTTTCTTATTTGTGGCAGTTTGTCCTACCGATCGCGATCGCGGGATGCCTAACTCCAGAAATTCGTGGGGCCATTTACAAGCTGTCGACTTTGGTGCAATGGATCTCACAGAAAGAGATTAAGACGTCCTCTATTGAATCCGCAAGGCGGGGAGTAGTTAAGACAGTCTGTCTCTTTGAGAAATACCTGCCCACTAGCATGCTCACGATACAAGTTCACCTTCTTGTGCATCTTGTGGATGAAGTGGAGATTGCTGGACATGTCCATACGCGATGGATGTTCTTCCTGGAGCGCTTCATGAA
Source organism: Lygodium microphyllum (assembly GCF_053477565.2). Classification (NCBI taxonomy): domain Eukaryota; kingdom Viridiplantae; phylum Streptophyta; class Polypodiopsida; order Schizaeales; family Lygodiaceae; genus Lygodium; species Lygodium microphyllum. Next base: position 102,381,844 of record NC_141144.1, read on the forward strand.
AACCCTGAAAGGCTTTGTGCGACAACGAGCTCGTCCGGAAGGTAGCATGGCGGAAGGTTGGTTGGTGTCAGAGGCGTTAGTGCATATCTCACAATGGCTACCAACGGTGGAACCAGACAATGAAATGCTATGGACGCTGAAGGACGATGATAGGCTGACTGGAGATGTGGTGGTTGAAAATGGGGTAGAAAAAAGAATGGATGCCTCAATGGAAGAGAAGGTGAATCGCTTTTGTATGTTGCACCATGCCTCCATGGAGACGTGGCTCGCCAAGTACCAGATTGCAAGGCAAGATCGAGAGGAAGCGCGAGCTGAATTCCGACGCAGTACGCGTCACTGACCGATTCGATATCCCGAAGGCATGGAGGAGATGCCGCGGTTTATGTCAACACGATGGTTGCATGGAGCCTTGACCGCAGCATCCAGCAAAGGGACAGAGGTCTCAATGGAGGAGTGGGAGTTCTCGACGGGATGTAGTCCAAAGGTAATGAGGGGTTTAGAATGTGTCGTATCTAAATTTGCTTGCTACATCTAATTTGAGTGTTTCAATGTGCAGTACAAAATATATAGTGCAGCGTGGTCGCGCGGACGGCATTTTTGGGTGGAGCATATTGACAAAATGTGCTCCACAATGGACTGTGGTGTCATGGCAAGGTTTGAGCAAGAGAGCCGGTGACGAGCAACGGATCTGAACACGGTTGTGGATGAGATGGAGTATTTTGAGAACTTGCAAAGTATTATTACGGTGGATTACCGTAGCTTCTCCATGATAATATTCGATGTGCAGTGGTTCAAAGTGGTACTTGGAGGAGCTGGCGCAACAGTTCGACGAGGTCCATCTGGATTTCTTGAAATAGATTCCGAAAAAAAATGGATGGATTTGCGCGACACCTTTGTGTTGCCGGCCCATTGTGAACAGGTACAACTAGTCATTTGCTTGCTAATTGTAATACGACATGGTTTATGTCACAATGGTTTGAAGCCGCTTTGTAAGTGTTTGTGAACAGGTAATCTTCTATCCAAATCCCCGACAACCTCGATGGTGGTATGTTATATCTTCAACTCCTCGAGGTGCGAGAGTATACGATCAAAGCGATGTTCCAGGCATAGATGAAGAAAATATGCAAATAGAGGGATCGAAATTACAAGGGGTGGAGGCCACCGCAAGCTTGGAGCCCGCATCGGCTAACAATGATGGAAATACAGAAGTCGTAGAATTTTCTGAGAACGAGGCAGACTCGTTCTTTTGTGATGACATGTCTATCGACCTTCCAGTGTATGCAGAGTTGTGTCAGGAGATTAACATGGGACCATAGAATACTTCATTCTTGGAGAATTGTATTACTCAATTCGTTGTTTAGATCTTCCATAAAGGTAGATAAGATATGCATTTTAAGAGGGATTTTTCAAAAATGATTTATATTAATGTGCTTTGTATAGTTTAAATTGATTATTCTAACATTATTTTTTATATGTGCAGGTATCGACATTTTCAGGATGAGTCGAGGGATGAGCGATGAGGAGTTTCAGGAGATGATGACACGTATGTCTCCATATCAGCTCGCGAGATTCAGAGAGATGGCAGATCAGGAGCTGTCTCGTTCTTCGTCAGGGCGCTCTGCTAGATCAGCTTCAGCACGATCAGATGCTTCAGCTTCGAGCAGACGATCTCGACGCTCGCTACTTGGGCCAGAGGGAGGGACTGCGACTACAGGAGGATCAGGGGGGTGCTGCTGTGGAGACACGGACGCGGTGTCTCCGTCTCGTCGTTCAGCTGGAGCTCGGTCACCTCCAGGATTTGTCACACCTGTGAGGACGTCCACTCTAGTTACTCCGACTTTTGCGCAGCCGTCGGCAGATGTCACGCCTTTTGGTGGCACTCCTTTTGGTGGCACCCCCTTTGGTGGCACCCCTTTGAGTGGCACTCTGGGAGAGGGTACCCTTGTCGGTACACCGGATGTACAGGGGTCTCCTGGATATGCCTAGGAGCGTGGACGGAGATGGGAGAGGGCCCATACAAGGCACACTCCTAGGGATTATGGATACCTAGTGGATGGCAGGTCAGGAGCCATCATCATGAATGATGAGGGGAGGAGGGTGATGGCTCGCATGAGGGAGTTGTGCCAACAAGTTTTTCGGCACAACGTCCTGGATCATTGGAGGAACATACCGGAGGGGAGCAAGAAGTACATAGTAGCATCCTTACACGAGGAGTTCCCGGTGCCAGCCACAGGGGATAGATTCTCTACGGGTTGGATGATGGATTGCATGCGTGCATACATGTCACATAGACGATCCGACGCACGCAAGGCAATCAAGAGTGGGGCTCCAAAGCCCGAGTGGTTAGATGCAGACGACTGGTGCCGACTGAGGGAGGAGGCTACAAATTCGCCAGGACGTTGGAGTCAGCAGCGGGAGGCGGCGAGGGCACGAATCGAGGCCGGATCGGTACATCATCTTGGGAGTGGCGGCCACAGGACATATTTGGAGGACTTTGTAAGTTTCTCTTTTGTTTTGCTTATTTGTTTTTTTGAGATATTCTTTGTACTGACAATCATGTTTCTAACAGTTAGCATTTTGTTTTCTTTGCAGCACTCCATTACAAATCGTGATCCGCAGGGCCTTGAGACTCGATATGCAAAGAGGCACGGTCTTAGATCATTGATCGACCGATTGTATAGACGCGGCGGCCCAGTAAGTCACTCATCTTTCTTGTCCGTAGTTACCATGAGATATTTGAATGCATTATTATATGGTGGATTGATATGTTGTTTCTTTTTCTGCAGAATCCGTTTGATGCTCCTTTGCAGCGTGAAGAGATTTCGGGGGACGACGATTTGTAGCTCGCCCTTGGATCCTTAGAGCTCACATACCTTTAGTTTTTAGTCGCCCGATCTATGTAGACATTTTCTATGTATTAGTAATATTGTTTTATGATTGTACCAATCGCATTTTATGTGATATCATGTATTTATTTCATCTATCAGTTTTATGATTTTAGTATACATTCTTTTTGTTTGCAAACGCTTTGTATGCAGCAGTGCAGAAACTATTTTGTATGGCTCTCATACAGCACACAGTGCTATATGTGGCAGGGCAGCTTGCTGCCCTGCCACAAAAAAAAAAATCTCTGTTACCGTCGCTATTTGCGTCGCAAATTTACTGCACGCGTCGCTATTGTCGTCACTATCAGCATCACAAATTCTCTGTAACCGTCGCTATATGCGTCGCTATAGCGACGCATATAGCGACGATTCTATGGCGTCGTCAATAACGACGCTTTTTGCGACGACGGGGGCAAATTTTGTTGTTTGTATTTTCGTCACTTTAAACGTCGCTATAAGGTCTATATCTTGTAATGTCTGTTTGAATTATGAATTACAAATTAAATGAGTACCTATACTTCAGGTTAAAGGCCTGAAGGAAGAGGCAGTTTCAGTTACCTCCGACTACCTGCCTAACCCTAACCAAGGGGGTTGTTAACCGTGCCGAGAACATGGACCGAACCCGCCGCGAGAGGTCTCTCCGTTGAGTTCTACTTGGAGCAGGAGGACGCTTGGGTACCAGGGGGGCTCTGGCCGTAAATCCCTCGCCTTTCGGGTCCTGCACAAGAGGCTAACGTGACTCGGGATTGGATCTCGAGGCCCGCATACTAGTTTACGGGTGGAAGCTTGGAATAGTGATCCCTGGGGATTACTGGATAGCCTTCGGGCGGATTATGGACAAGCCTATGGGCAGAACTCCTTGTATTTCAAAGATAAAATGATGAAATGTAAAGAAAGAACTTGCTTGATATTGTTTTTCTATGTCACGTGATAAGATTACGTGAAGAAACCAGTGCTTAACAGGATTAATTAAAGAAGTTGATTGTTACATATCAAATTAATGTGTTAGATAATTACATAACTAAAACAAACCGAGGAAAGTGTGGAGGATGGGCCATGGGTCCGTCCTACGTAAAGTAGTTCGCTCGGGTCTGATGCTAGTTGCTGTTAGCTAATGACCAGTCAGAAAAACCCTAATTCCGGTCGATCCTAAGTGGGAATGGCCAGGATACTTCCGCTACGTGGCAGATGCGGAAAGACCTAGATCACAAAACCCGTAACATTCCATGATTTTGAAATCAAGTACCGACCAGGGAAGGAGAATGTAGTTGCCGATGCACTCAGTCGCAAGGCATTCCTAAATTCCCTAATCTTGCAGAATCCATCAACAGCCAGATCTCTGGCTACAAAAGTATCTATGCCAAACAACCCTATACTTGAACTAGCTAGAGAGGAAGCATGCCATGATTTGGCCTACCAAACAATGATAAAGGAAATATCTACCAAGGAGCAGAATCAGATGTTGCAAGCTAAGTATCAGGAATTTTCCATTGATAATGGAATTGTCTACTACAGAACAAGGCTATGTATACCAACAAGCCAGTCACTTAAGCAGAAGATATTATGGGAAGCTCACGATTCTCGTTTCGCAGGATATCTAGGCTATGCTAAGACTCTTAATGCAGTTTAGGAAGAGCTATCATTGGGAGAGGCTTAAAGGTGACGTTCTCAAGTATGTCACTAAGTGTTTGTCTTGCCAACGTATCAAAGCCGAACATGTCATGATGCCAGGGAAACTGCAACCGCTTGACATTCCCCAAATGAAATGGGAATTCATCAGTATGGATTTCGTTGTGGGCTTACCCCAAGTCCAAGGAGGATACAATTCCATTATGGTTGTGGTTGACATGCTTACCAAGGTTGCACACCTGATTCCAGTAAAGACAAATTATAAAGCCTCCGACATTGCAAGAATGTTTATCAAGGAGATATTCAAGCTACATGGGTTACCTAGAAGAATCATTAGTGATCGAGATTCTCTCTTCACATCACACTTCTGGAGAGCTATCTTTGAAGCTATTGGGACTCAACTCTGTTTTAGCACCACCTATCATCCCCAAACGGATGGCCAAACAGAGTGAGTAAATCAAGTCATCGAGGATATGCTTAGGGCATACTACTGTCGAGAGCCGAAGAGGTGGATTCAATTCTTGCCTTTGGTTGAATTTGCCTACAATGCTTCTTACCAGCAGAGCATTCTGATGACTCCTTTTCAAGCATTGTATGGTCATGATTATCGAAGTCCCCTAAACTTTTCTGATCCAACCCTAAGAGTTGAAGCGTCAAGACAGATGTTAGAAGACATGGATGATCAAATAAAGTCAATAAGACAAGACATACAAGCAACCAAGGATAGACAAAAGGCATACGCAGATTTGAAACGTCAAGAAAGAGTCTTCAAAGAAGGAGACATGGTCCTCATTCATGTACGCCCTAAAAAGAGTTCCCTATTCCTAGGAGAATGCAAGAAGCTAAGTCCAAGGTATTGTGGGCCGTACAAAATCCTCAAATGCCTAAGACCCAATGCTTATAGATTGCAACTCCCTGAGAATCTAAACGTTCACAATGTATTCCATATCAGCCTCTTGAAAAAATATGTACCCAACCCTAATCATGTACTTGATGACCAATAAGTTGTAATGCCTAGTCAAGGAGTCCTTGAATTAAGGCCAGATAGGATCTTAGATGTTAGGGAAAGATAGTTAAGATCTAGAACCTTGAGAGAATGCCTCGTCCAGTGGAAAGACTATCCCGAAGAGGATGCCACTTGGATAGATGAAAGCTCTCTCAACCATCAATATCCCCAGTTTATCTCGAGATGAGGACATCTCGATTCCTCCAAGGGGGAGAGAATGTAATATTCTGATTCGCTAATAGAAACACACGTGTGAACTGCCTCAAATGAAAATGAAAATTGGATAAATGAAAATTTTTTTAATTCCCCCTTATCCCTCCAGCCGACTGACGAGCTGGAGGGGAAGGGAAATAGAAGGAGCAATTAAGCTCCTTGGTGGAGCTTGGAATGGGGGGGAAGCATGCGTGATGACACGTAGGGGAGGGAAGATCCCCCTCCCCTCCACTATTTAAATGAGGGCCATAACGCTGCAGGCCGGGGGGAGGAAAAAAAAAAGAGAGGGCGTAGACTACGCCAGCTGCCGCCGTTGAAGGAGATAGTGAGGAGGGGAGAGTAGAGGATTCTGTGCATGAGGAGGAGAGTGAGGCACTAGCCGCCGTGCCAAGGGAGAGCTACGGAATCCGGCAGGGAGGAAGAAGCTCTTGTCATCCGTGGAGCCGCCGTGTAGGAGGGGGTTTCCCGTCAGAACACCGCCCACCTGTGCCTTAAGAGCCGCCGCCAGCTCTACCTGTTACCACGCCACGACCAACTCCTGCTGACTCCGCCTTCCCTCATCCACTAATTGGTTTTTTCCTCATCCACGTGGCCATCACACGTTCCCAGAAGCTTCCAAGAAGCTTCTTGGAAGCTTCTAAGGGGGCTCTCCAAGCCCCCCTTCCTGTGGATTCGCCACCCAAGTCCCTTTAAATTCCACCTTACCCCGGGTTTTTAAATCCCCTTCCCGTGGATTTCCATAAAGCCCTTTTTACCCCCCCCCCCCCCCCCCCGGGTTTTTAAAATCCCCTTAGCCCCTTTCCCATGGTTTTTTTGGAACCCCCCTTCCCCCCATGTTTTAAATTCCCTTTCCCCCTTAAGCCTTCCTTGACTTTGGGAACTAACCCCCCCGTGTTTTATTCCCCTAAGCCCCTTTTCACTCCCTTATAACCCTTTTTAACCCTTTTCACCCCCCTCATAACTCTTTTTTTCTTCCCACAACTCCCTAAGCTTTCTTCTTAATCCCCCGTATCCCCATTATTATTTTTTCCCCCCTTAAAAATCCAAATCATCATCATGGCCTCGGATGATATCCCGTAAGGGAAAAGTAGCCGTGAGATAAAAGATAGGGAGGGAAAGTAGAGGAAGTGAAAAGAAGGAGTGAAGGAGGAAGAGTGGGAAAAAGATAAAAGAAAGGGAAGGAAGGAGAATAAGTGCTTTCTATTCCTTTTACCCCAAGTCAAAGTCCTCCAAGGGTTCTTGTGGTTGCAAAACCACACTCACCCATAAACTTTTTTTTTCCAAAGAGACGGTGGAATTCTAGAAGAAAGTGAAAAAGGCTATCTCACATTCGAACTACGATGCCGCCTAAGAAAGTCCAAGGTGTAGCTGCGGGAGGGTCATCTCCCGGTATCCATGTGGATATCTCACCCCAAAACCAGGTTTTTCTTCTTGGCTTTAATTCGGTTTTAAGTCGATCTTGTAAAGAAAAATTGTTAAGGATAGGATATATTTGTTCGAGTTATTTGTAACGAAGGAGTTTGGCTTATGAATGACAATGTATAGAACTTAGTTTTTCTCAAATTACATCAAGCATTATAAATTACGAGCAAGATTATCCATTTACTATAGTAGTATATTTTAGTTAAATCCTAAGGTGTAGAAATTATATCTTGCACCATTAGTCTTATTCCTTTCTCAACGAATCATTGTAAATGGTTAAATTCATGAAAGGTTTCTTTCGATGCTCAAATTACTAGGAAGTTATCTTTGCTCATTGCACATCTTAGCAAGGCAAATGTTGTTATTTGGCATGAGTTCATCTGTAAGGAAAACGGAAGTTAAAATTAAGCTGTATTGACTGGAAAGTAAATTGTCACAAGGATAGCAAAACCGTGACAAGACGATTAATATTACCTTCCAAAAGATAACTAAACCAATCTAAACATAGAAACATTCATACCCTAAGCACTTGACTACTTTTCCTTACTGTAGGGACAATAAATTCGTAAAGATAAGGAACTAGGGTTTGTCCCTAAGGTTCTTAAAAGAAGAAACCCTAGGCCTGACATACGTCAGCTTAAAGGATCTAAACAGATTATTCCATCACAGGACTTGCGCAACAAGTACGAAATCATTTAGTCTTGTGATTGATTCACAAGGAGAAAGGGTAAAAACCCTCATCAAGGATGGCAGATCCCTATGCAAGTTATCTTGCAAAAAGACGTATTTTTGGATATCCTTCTAAATAAGGAAAGTTGTAAACCGAAAACTAGCATATCTAAGGAACTTTAGGGTTAACCAAGTTGGGTATGCCCTACACCGGAATGTAAAAGATCTTGCCAATTCACAAGACACCTTGGGAACGAGTGCTGATACACTCAAAAAGGAAAGAACACTTCCTTAGCAGTTTTCCAAACAACTGGGTTGATTAATGGAAATGTTTGTGCTTGCTAGAGATTTTAGGGCTCTTTTTGAATTATGAATTACAAATTAAATGAGTACCTATACTTCAGGTTAAAGGCCTGAAGGAAGAGGCAGTTTCAGTTACCCCCGACTACCTGCCTAGCCCTAACCAAGGGGGTTGTTGACCACGCCAGGAACGTGGACCAAACTCGCCGCGAGAGGTCTCTCCGTTGAGTTCTACTTGGAGCAGGAGAACGCTTGGGTGCCAGGGGGCTCTGGCCGTAAATCCCTCGCCTTCCGGGTCCTGCACAAGAGGCTAACGTGACTCGGGATTGGATCTCGAGGCCCGCATACTAGTTTACGGGCGGAAGCTTGGAATAGTGATCCCTATGGATTACTCGATAGCCTTCGGGCGGATTATGGACAAGCTTATGGGCGAAACTCCTTGTATTTCAAAGATAAAATGATGAAATGTAAAGAAAGAACTTGCTTGATATTGTTTTTCTATGTCACGTGATAAGATTATGTGAAGGAACCAGTGCTTAACGGGATTAATTAAAGAAGCTGATTGTTATATGTCAAATTAATGTGTTAGATAATTACATAACTAAAACAAACCGAGGAAAGTGCGGAGGATGGGCCATGGGTCCGTCCTATGGTTGGGTGGTCCCGGTTAGCCGGGAACTTTTCTCAAAAGTTTCGAAGAACAGCGAGATGATCATCATCATCAAAACAAATAACGAGAGCGATGACCTAGAGTTACATCTTACCTGATTTACGCTATTTTAGGGAAACGGAATGGGACTATGCATTATGGCAGAGAGGTTGAGCCTTGCATCCCTCTCGTTTCCCATTCTCCTTGAACTAAGTGCAGCGTGAATCCGCTTCGGATCTGGCGTTTCTGCGTAAAGTAGTTCGCTCAGGTCTGACGCTAGTTGCTGTTAGCTAATGACCAATCAGAAAAACCCTAATTCCGGTCGATCCTAAGTGGGAACGGCCAGGATACTTCCGCTACGTGGCAAACGCGGAAAGACCTAGATCACAAAACCCGTAACATTCCATGGGAGTGCCGGGCGGAGTTTTCTAGACATCCTTTCCGATGGACTGCTGAGACGTGTCCTGGATGATACTAGTGGACACGTTACAGATATTCATAGAAAATACTTAATCATACGTACACACACACATGCAAATGGAGAGAAACAAATACATGCTAATATATTCACACAAATATACTAACATATGAAGGTAACATGTTAATGTAGCAAAGCATGCTATTTGTAGAAAATACAGAAACATAATTTACATGAGGAAGAAAAACATATATAAGAGGACTATATAAAACATACTAATATATCAACAATTTTCAGCATTGTATTGGAGAGAGACATCATACTTTGGCACTCTATTGCTTATAGTCGGTGGACATCTTGGTATTTCCTCTTGTTTTGATTAAGTTTTGTGGGAAGATTCACAATCATTTATAATAGCCCATTCTCTTGGAATTTACATTGGTATACTATCATTATGACTAGTTTTTTGAATGATGGTGCTATTTTTAATATTGAAGAGCTTGATGTCACAAATTTAACATATTGGAAGACACAAATATGGCAAGTACTAGTTCAAAAGAAGCATGTTAGGCTTTTGAAAACCAAAAGCGTAAAGCCTAAAGGCATTGATTAGGATTTTTGGGATGAGTTGGATGAGCTATGTAGATCCACTCTTATATTATCATTGTTAAAATAGATTTATTTCAATATTGTGGCTCTTGAGGACAATGCTTGGTAATTATGGTAAAAGATATGCAATCTTTATAACAATCAAAGTCTTGCTTCATAAATATGTTGGTTGAAACAACTCATGGACCTTTTCCTGAAGAAGAAGAATGAGTTTAACTCAATTTTCAGCCAACTAACTTCACAAGGCATTGAGTTTAAGGATAATCTCTCTCCCTTGTTCTTTTGAGTGTGATACTTCCCGAGTCATGGGACACTTTTGATATTGCCATGTGTGCTAATATACCTAATGGTTTGAGACTCCAATATGTTGAGAGTGCCTTAGTCATATAGGAGATAAATAGGAAGAATGTGGACATAGCATTTGTGGATATAGCATGTGCTTCTTATGCATTTATTGTTAGGGGCAAACACGATGGTAAGAGTGGTAATGACTACCATGGTGGAGCCTTGCAGAGGTCTCAGTCTTGTGAGCAGTCTCGCTATAAGTCGTGTGGTCATAAGGCCACAATGCCATAAGATGCATGATGATAAGCGCAAGGAGAAATGCAAGGATAAAGTGTAGGAAAAGTTTGATGATCATAGCAACTTCTAATAAGTCTAGCGTGAAAATTGAGGAGGTAAACATCTTAGAGCTTGCATATGATCATGATTACATCTTGGCAGATTAATCTCTTTATGCTAGTCAATTAGTTCCTTGTCTAAATTTTCTCAATGTTGATTGCATTACTCACATGGGTGGGTCTCTAACTCTTGTTCATTTTGATATGTGTGGTCCTACCCTCTTATAGTTACATTAGGTGATGTGAAGTATTTTGTGACTTTTATTGATGATTATTTGCATATGATCTAGACATATTCCATAAAGTAGAAATTGAACTTATTTGCTACCTTTCAGCATTGGCTTGCACTTGTTGTTGAGAACCAGTTTGGGTATAGGCTAAAAAGCCGAAGGTCAGATAATGGGGTGTCTTTGGATGTAAGACTTTTTTCCATGTTTCCAAGGGCAAATGCAATAAATTGGATCCTAAATCAATGAAATGAATATTTCGTGGTTATGGGGATGCAAATGAGATGGGCTATTACTTATGGAATTCCTAGTTTAGGAAGGTCATCCATAGCCATGATGTTATTTCCATGAGGAGAAGATGCATAAGCAACTTGAGTACGTAGTTGAGGTACACAAAGTGATATTTCAGGGGGAGCCTCTTATTATCATACAACCAACTAGACAGCCTATAGCAGTTGATATTCCAATGGCCCATGGTTATGATGTTGGATAGAATGTACAAGCTCCACAACTTGTTTTGAGATGGTCTACTAGAGATAGACATCAACCTGATTGGTTTGAGCCCTTCTTAGACTATGTTATGGTGATAGATTCTAATGAGTCTCTTACTTATGAGGAAGCTATGCGCAAAGGTGATATTCACTCTTGGGATAGGGCCATGCAGTCAGAGTATGACTCAATTGTAGAAAAACCATAGATGGGATTTGGTTCCTTTACCTAATGGAAAACATGGATTGCTATGCAAATGGGTGTATAAGTTGAAGAGTACCCTTGGTGGATGCTTTAAGTCAGTATATAAGGCCAAATTGGTTGCTAAGGGTTTTAAATAGAAGCATGGTGTTGACTTTGATGAGGCCTTTTCTCGTGTAGGCAAGATGACTACCCTACACTTAATGTTGCCCTTGGTTGCTCAATTAGATCTAGATCTCTATCAGATCGGTGTTAATATAGCTTTCTTACATGGGAACTTGCATGATGGGATTTATGTATAGTAACCTGAGGGCTTTCAAGAAAAGAGTGAGAAATACCTAGTATGCAACTTGAGATGGAACCTTCATGGTCTTAAGCAGACACCTAAGGAATGGTATCATAATTTTGATGCATTTATGTGGTCACAATCTTACTCTCGCAATGATATGGATCTATGTCTCTACATAAAGAAGGCTCATGATGGTAGCCTTATTATCTTGGTACTTTTTGTGGATGATATGTTGATCGCTAGGAGAGCTCATGATGAGTTGAATGCTTTGAAAACTCAACTCAAGAAGAGCTTTGAGATGAAGGGCATGAGGTAGGCCTTACATATTATTGGGATGTGCATCACATGTGATCACTCTCAAGGGCTTATTTACTTGTCATAGAAGGAGTACACACCAAAGATCCCTGAATGCTTCCATATGTTGAATGTTAAGCTTTTTGGCTATTCTTTACCTTCCCATGTGAAGGTCAGTCATGTAGATTGTCTCCAGTTAGATTAGCAAAAGCCAAGATGCATAAAGGGTTCCATGAGGTACTTGAAAAGCATTGCAGATATGAGCATTTACTATGGTAGTTACTATACTATTGTCATGGGATACATTGACTCTATGCCAAACTCCCTTCTGCCACAAAGTGAATGAGGTAAGGGCACCACCTAGTCATGGAAGAGCAGACTAGGATGCTATGCAAGAGGGAGAGGAGCTTATGAGGGAGAAGAGAGAAAAACAGAGAGAGAGAGAGAGAGAGAGAGAGAGAACTACAAAAAATAGATGAATCAATAAAACTTAAGAGGGCACAAGAGATGGAGATCCCTCAAGACATAACCAATATACACAATATGGACACCAATAGCATGGGCTTATTACATTGTAGAGCATGCATAAGCTATAGTAAGGGAATTAACTGCATAAGCTCATGAGAGAGAATGGGGAAGGCTCAATAGGGCTGAAGAAGGCCTCTTGGCTCCCTCTTGCAAATTACAAAGGAGAAGGCCTCTTTATATAGGCCTTGAGGGTGTTTAGGGAGGAGGTTAAGATAGAATAGTAATTAACACCACCAAAGCTGTATTAAGGCGATTCCAACAATGTGGAAGCTCCATGTACATGTTTTGTTGACCAATTTTGTACTTAATCAAGTTCTATCATAGGTGAGTTGTCTCCATTCTCCCCCCCATAGCTTGAGTCTAAGAGCTCTCCTATAAAAAAATATAGAGAATCTTCATAAAATAATATCATATCTAGCAATAATGGAGAGAGAGTAGTGAGGATTCGTACATTACTACTACAATTAAGGATGATTTGAGGGTGATTTAGGAGGGGAATTCTAGTGGTTTATTAGCTTGAGAGAGAGGATAAGAGAGGGTAAAGGGTTGGGAGTCTAATGAATGATGTTTTATGGAAGTGTTAAGTGTGGGGAAGAAAGTGTGGGTGTGTATAAAATTGGGAGGTGGTCTCCACTGCAGTTGGAAAACGTTGGCGTCCACCATTTTGGCCATATCTCCCAACTCATAGCTCCAAAAAATTATAATAAAATACCAGCTGAAACTTCAGCTCACACGCTACAACTTTCATGTTGAAAAGTTTTTTTAGATAGGAGTGAAAGTATTTTTAAAAAATCTTACAAAATCATGTGCCTGATTTTTCTTCCATTAATGCTTCCAAGAAGGGTCCCATTTGTTTGAATTATCATAATGCTCCAAAGCCATGACATTATGAGCCTCACATGCCCTTTGGATGGCTCCAAATCCATTTCATGTCTTTTCTTTCCACATTACACATTTTCCCTTCACCTTCCTCCATTGATCTTTACTCTTCATCCCCCCCCCTTGGTAAACCGATCCATGAAATATTTCCATCCAGTGATTTCTTGGATTTCCCAAGAGGTTGTTCCCACCCTCTTCTTTATTTCAAACCTCCAAATGTACAAAAAATCAACAAAGTGTTAGAAAAATATTTTTTTGTGATTTTCTCGGATCAATATTGAGGTAGAGTATGTCGTGGTCACACTAAGGCTTGCAAGGATATCCGGTCTTCCATGCAAAGAAAAAGCATATTGAGGTGCATTACCACTTTATCAGAGAGATTGTTGAGGATAAGTCCATCGAGTATGTCAAGATCTCAGTTGATCAAAATCTTGTAGATCTGTTCAGTAAATGTCTCTCATTTTGTGTGTTTTTCCTTCCTTAGGAAGATGATGGGTATTGGATGAGATGATGCCTTTCCTTATCCTATTGTACTTTATGTAATTTATATTTTGTCACCTTTTTTTCTTTTTCTATCCTCACTAAATGCACATTCACCTTTAAGTGGGAGGTTGTTGGGGGTAAAGGTGTATGTGCCTATGACACATGTATATTCACTACACTAATATTGTATGCACATAGGTTCACTGTAGGTGGCATGCGCCCATCACTATCACTTTATTCTTTATTCTGTCAATGACTAGTCTCCTTATTCTATTAGTCATTGAAAGAATAAAAAATAAAGTGATAGTGATGGGCAAGAAAGAGATACACAGAACGTATGCCGCTTCGCCCATCACTATTAGTTTATTCTATTAGTCTTTGAAAGAATAAAGTGATAGAAAGAGAAAAGCAAGAGCAATGCCAAATAGAGCAAAAGAGCAAAAGAGAGATACATGGAACATATGCCGCTTCGCAGCACATGACATAATGCACATGGAATGCTATGCTGCTTTGCAGTAGTAGCATGAGGGAAGTGAAGTGACAACTTGGCTTTTCTTGGTCCCTCTTTTCTCTTTCTCTCTCCCTCTCCTCTCTTTTTCCTTCTCTTTCCCTCTCCTCTTTTTCTTTTTTCGCATCTCTATTTCTTGTTTTTTCTTTCTCTTTTATCCATTTCTCTCTTTCTTCTCTCTTATGTATCTCTTCTCTTTTCCCTCCTCCTCCTCCTCCTCCTCTCTCTCTTCTCTTTTTCTTCTCTATCTCTCTTTCTCATCTTTCTTCTTTCTCTCTCTCTCTCTCATTTTCTCTCTCCTCTTTTTTCTTTTCATTTCTCTCGCTCCATTTCTCTCTTTTGCTTTTATTTTCTCTCCTCTTTTTTTCCTTATCTCTCTCTCTCCCCAAATTTATTCTCTCCCTATCCGCCCCTCTTTTTTCTCTATATCCTTCTTCTTCCCCCTCTCTCCATTTTCTCTCTCTCTCTCCCCATATGCCTCTTTATATTCTCTCTTCAAAATTTTATATATTCTCTCTCTTTCTCTCTCTCTCTCTCTCTATCTCTCTCTCCCTCCCACTAATATTTTTCCTCTCTTTCTCTCTCTTAAATTTTTTTCATGCATCCTTTTCTCTCTCTCCCTCCCTCCTTGTTTTCTCATTTTTTCTTCTCTTTTGTCTCCTCTCTTTCTCTTCCCTCTTTTTTTAGTCTCTCCTCTTTTCCCTCCCCTCTTCTCTCTTGTTTTGTATCTCGTCTTTTTTGTTTTTTTTTCTCTCACTCTCCGCTTTTTTCTTTTCTCTCTATTTTTCCTTTATTATCTCTCTTCTTTTCTCTCTCTCTCTCTCTCTCCTCCCCCCTAAAATTTTTCTCTCCCTCCCTTGTCTCTTTTCTCTCTATTCTTCTTCTCCCCCCCTCCTTCCCAAATTCCTTCTCTCTCCCCTTGTCTCTCTTCCTCTCCCAAAATTCTCTCTCTCTTTCTCTCATATCTTACTATATGCAGATGACATTGTGTTGGTCTCAGATTCAGCTCAGGGATTACAGCAGCATGTATTAGCATTGGATGATTTTTGCATACAGAGAGACATGACAGTGAACCTTGGTAAAACCAAGGTTCTTATATTCCATACATTAGCTCAGATACGCAGACAGAGTATTTTCATGGCAGCAGGAGGGAGTATTGAGGTCAATGGATACATATGTATATTTGGGAGTCACCTTTACAGCAGCTTCAGGGACTTTCTCGATGACACAGGCAGCTCGTGACCGCCTCACTAGAGGATACTCAGCATTGGCTCTTATGGAGTGACAGTGTCATCAGGCACATTTCCAGGAGCTCTGCACCAAGGGGTGGCTCTTTAATACTCTAGTCACTCCAGCACTGATGTATGGAGCAGCTATATAGGGGCCAGGCCTTGCCGATTATGTATGGACATTGTTGGAGAGACCTCAGGTGATCATGATATCTAGATTGATTCGCAGCAAGGCCTCAGTCCCACATGACATTGTGCGAGCAGAGCTTGCCACACCGCCCATGCTAGTCGAGGCATTATTTCAGACAGTCTGCTTCCTACACAGATTTCAGGATATGGACAGAGATCGCATTGCATACAGAGCATATATGGCATCTCAGGAGATGGCTCGAGCGGGGGATACCACATCATGGTATGCACAGACTAGAGCTTGGTTTGACAGACATGGGCTGGACATTGATAGACTCCCACCTCTTCTATATGATACTCAGGCTCCCACTTACACCCTCTCTCTCTCTGAGAGGAACAGAGTCATCAGACAGGAGATATGGCATATTTATATACAGAGGACATGGGTCAGCCCTGCACAGCCACTGCCATCGAAGATGGCACATTATTATACACAGTTATTGAGCATATCAGAGCAGGGATTCATAGAGATTCTGAGATATATGCAGATCTATATGCCACATCGATTGAGAGTTCTTATTGGACAGCTCAGGGTATCATCACATCAGCTTATGATTGAGAGTGGCAGAGCTAGTGGCATCCCATGGGAGGAGAGGATATGCCCCCTTTGCAGATCAGAGGTGGAGAGTGAGGAGCATTTTGTTCTCAGATGCCCGGCATACTCAGAGTTGAGATCTAGATACACATTGAGCAGCTCACTTCAAGGATGTATGACTGATATGGATCAGAGATCATTTGGCTATTTTCTGGGAGAGGCATGGCACATCAGAGAGCAGAGCACACAGCGGGTCCCAGTCAGAGAGGGGCCCACCCAGACGACTATTACACAGTTCTTTCAGACAGACAGAGTGAGAGCTACTGTACCAGCCTCCAGCCAGATCTCCGGGCTCACACTACAGCAGGCTGAGGACCAGCGTACCCGACGCCGCACGAGGATCCGTGGGTTTCGGACCCCACAGCCACACCGATAGGAGATCCGGAGGATTCTTGATCTACATCGATAGCAGACTGAGATCCGACGACACTCGATACATTGGATCTCAGATCTCCAGTTTGCTCTTTCTCCACCGCCGATGTACCACATCCTGCATCCAGGAGGGATCACCTGCTATTAGCAACTTCGACGACTGCTACTACATCCCAGGATAGTATATCTCCCTGCATCTATTACATATACACATCGCACCACTTTATCACAGCCGACAGTTGTTCCCCTATCACAGCCAACATTTGTTCCCCTTTTGCAGACATTATCTGGAGTACCAGAGCTACATACGCACATACACATACACGACACTTATCACACTCACAACACCGTATTTTCAGTTTCCAGTTTTTAGCTTTTCATTCAGCACTTTTATTTTGGATAGCTGGACCTCATCAGTTGTATCACAGTTTGTCTCATAGGCCAGTTTTGGTCTTTAGAAGACGTTAATATAACTTTCTTTCTTTCTTTCTTTCTCTCTCTCTCTCTCTCCACCCCCCTTTATTCTTCTTCTCTCACAAAACCCCCTCTCTCTCCCCAAATTTCTTCTCCCTTCCTCTCTCTCTATTCTTGTTCTCCCCCTCCCTCTCTCTCTCCCCAAATTCTCTCTCTCTCTCTCTCTCTCTCTCTCTCTCTCTCTCTCTATTCTTCCTCTCCCCCCCTCTCTTTTCTCTTTATTTTTCTTCCCTCCCTCTCTATTCTTCTCCTTTCCTCCCTCGCTCACACACACACACACACACTCTCTCTCTCTCTCTCTCTCTCTCTCTCTCTCTCTCTCTCTCTCTCTCTCTCTCTCTCTCTCTCTCTCTCTCTCTCTCTCTCTCTATTCTTCTTCTCCCCCCTCTCTCTATTCTCTTTATTTTTCTTCTCCCGCTCCCTCCCTCCCTCCTCTCTCTCTCTCTATTCTTCCCCCTTCCCCCCTCACTCTCTCTCTCACACACACACACTCTCTCTCTCTCTCCACTCGAATTTCTTCTCGCCTTTCCTCCCTCCCTCCCTATCTTTTTTCTCTCTATTATTCTTCTCCCTCCCCCCATCACTGCCCATTCGGCAGTTTGACATTCCGCACATGTTGCCCAAAGAGTTGCTACCTATGGGTCATTTGCATGCAATAACTCTCTCTCTCTCTCTCTCTCTCTCTCTCTCTCTCTCTCTCTCTCTCTCTCTCTCTCTCTCTCTCTCTCTCTCTCTCTCTCTCTCTCTCTCTCTCTCTCTCTCTCTCTCTCTCTCTCTCTCTCTCTCTCTCTCTCTCTCTCTCTCTCTCTCTCAGAGCCTAGGCATAATACTCACCTACCACCCATTTATGTGCAATCTCCCTCCTGTTGACATTGCTGTGCAAGCACTACCCTGCACTTCACTATTGATGTTGCCATGAAAGTGCCACTTCTTTGTTGTTTCTTGCCATTGACCCTACTCATTGGTGCCTCACCATTAACCCTATTGTAATCGACCCAACCACCACTACTAACCCTTCTGACATCGCTTGCTTGTGCTTTGATAGGGGAGAGAGAGAGAGAGAGAGAGTGGGGGAGGAAGGGAGAGAGAGAGAGCAACTTCATCAGAGAGAGAGAGAGGGGCTTCTCCTTGCCCTCCTCCTCCTTCATCTCTCCCAAAATCATCATTATGAGCACCTTGATCATGCCACTAATGTACCATCCCTTTGAAGCTATCACATCAACTCCTTCTCTTGCTCCTGCAATAGCTAATTTTCATGTGACCATTGTTGTGCTGCCACTGATGTACCATCTCTTTGAAGTTATCATAGCAACTCCTTCTCTTGCTCTTGCAATAACTCCTTTTTCTACAACCATTGTTGTGCTACCATTGGCTGCTTGCACCTTGTTGATATTGCCTATGGCTACATCAGGATTGTGGCGAGAGAGAAAGGGTAGGACTGAAAGAAGAGAGAAAAGCATGACATGCTAAGAGAGAAAGGGGAGGTGTGAGCTTTGATTGTGGGGGATGGGGGAGGTGGGGATGCCACCAATGTGAGCTCACAGAGAGAGAGAGAGAGAGAGAGAGAGAGAGAGAGAGAGAGAGAGAGAGAGAGAGAGAGAACTTGTTAGTGAATGAGAGGGAAAGTCTATTACCTTTATTTCAAATTTTAGGTTTTAGCATTGTGGCAGGTTCGAGAGATCCTTACAGATTCACGGCCTCCCTAAGCCATAATGAAAATCATAAATATTATAGATTTTTCAAAGACAATAAGAAAACAAAACCTCAAAATTCCAAATCCCTCCTTAGTGACAAGATAGGTTTGTGCATAGTTTGACAAAACAAATTGCTTGAACCTACCCTCTATAAAAGTTTAATAGGAATGACATCTTGATATAGATATCACATTGCATTATTATTTTAAAAAAATAAGGAACTTTGTCCAAATGAATAAGTAAAGCTTTTTGCATTAAAGGACCTCCAAATATGTGCCATATGTAAATATTTATCAAAGTAACATTTCACCCTTTGTACTTGAAAATCAAGTGTCTCTCTTACTAACCACTTATTCAAATGAGCAAGTGAAAGTTGATGCATGGAAGGAATCCCAAATATGCAAACATTACCAACAAATATTTCTCCCTCATGCTTAAAATCTGTGGGATGTTTGTCTTGCTACTTATTAATTCAAGTGTTTGTCCACTCCAACATGTAGCATTTTTGTTTTGAATAAATTATACTCAATTATGAATATTGATGTATTCTAACAATGTTTCTTTTAATAAGATATGTACATTACATGGTTCTTACCAAGGCACATCATCAAAAACATCATTAACTTGTCAAAAGCATGCAATGTATGCCTTTCTTCTCAATGCTATGGAAGATTTTCGCTCAACTGCCAAGACCCATGGACCGTTTATTGTTTCAAGCATTCCAGGCTGAGCACTAATGGCTACCTCTCACATAGCTGATGCGCCATCCACATCTACGAGTGTAGTGAGCTCACCTCCATGCCGATCAAGTTATCTCATCTCCCGCGCACTATGGTAGCTACACAATCCAAGTGCAAGCTTCAAGCAAGCTCCATCCTCAAGCTCCACGCTCCAAGCTCCATTGCTGCGAGCAAGAAAAGAGAAGAGAAGAGAATAGAAGAAGAGAGGAGAAGATGGAGAGCTTCTCCTCCCCGCTCCCTCACCCTCACACACTCACTCCCTCACACTTTCACACTCCCTCTCTCAAGCACAAGCTCAAGATAGCAAGAAGAAGTTTCTTGTTCTCTTCTTTCTCTCTCCCCTTTCTTCCTTGCATTGCTATTCTATCTATCTCTCATCATCCCCTCTTCTTTTCTTGTTCTTTATTTTTCTCTCCCCTCTCCTCTCTTTTTCTTTTCTATCATCTCTCATCCATGTGTGCCAGCAAAGAACCCCTTATAGCTCGCTCACAAGTTTCTTGAGATTACTTTCGCTAGGGCAGTCCACTTGCTAGACCTCCTTGTCACACATCTTTTTCCTCCTCCTCCTCTCTCTCTCCCCCCTTTTCTTGTCCTCTTCTTTGTTTCTCTAACCTTCTTCCTTTTGGTGTCATTTTTTTCTCCTCTTTCTCACCTTTTCTTATCCTTTTCTCTTTCTCCCCCCTCCTCCCCTTTCTTGTCATCTTATTTCTCTCCCCTCCTCCCCTTTCCTATAATATTTTTTCTCCTCTCTATATTTTCTTTATTTCTGTCTCCCCTCATCCCCTTTCTTGTCATCTTCTCTCTCTCTCTCTCTCTCTCTCTCTCTCTCTCTCTCCATGATGAAGTTTGAACATATGTACTTGAAATATTTACAACATGCATTTTCCCATCTCTCTCCCTCCTCTCCTCTCCTATCTTTTTTTATCCTCTCTCTCTCTCTCATCATCCCCCCTCTTTTTCTTGTCCTTTATTTTCCTCTCCCCTCTTTTTTCTTTTTCTTTTCTATAATCTCTCATTCATGTGATCCAAAGAACCCCTTCTAGCTGGCTCTTTAAATTCTTGAAATTACTTTCTCTATGGTTGTCCACTTGCTAGTTCTCTCTCACATCTTTTTCCTCCTTTCTCACATGCTCTCTCTCTCTCTCTCTCTCTCTCTCTCTCTCTCTCAATGTGTGTGGTATATATTTAATTAATATGTTGATATATTAGTACGTTTTGCAAACTTATATAGTCATCTTATATGTGTGTCCCTTCTTCATGTAAATTATGTATGTATTTTCTATGATAGCATGCTTTGCTACATTGAAGTGTTACCTTCATAAGTTAGTATATTTTTGTGAAGGTATTCGTTTCTCTCCATGTGCATGTGTGTGTATGTGTGTATATATGTGTGTCTATATATGATTAAGTATTTTCTATGAATAGCATGGAGATATAGATATCTTATGCATATCTCTCCCATCTCTCAACTTTTTTACTTCCACATGACCAAATGCTATTGCAAGGCCTAATAGAGATGTCTATGCCACACACACACACACACACACACATGCGTGCACGCATGCACGCATGCACACGCATGCACGCACGCATGCATGCATGCACGCATGCGTGCACGCATGCACGCATGCGCGCGCGCACACACACACACACAGAGGTTCGGGTTTTTGGAGCGAATTGTAATGCAAATTGAATATAATGTATCTAGCTTCAATTGCAATTAATATCTCACATTTCTCTCATTAATAAGCCTTGATGAATCTTAAGCATTCTAACAATATGGGTGCATGACATAAATATTGTTATGTAGCAATATGCACGTGCTTTATGCACATGGGGGCTATAAAACTTTAAAGATTACTAGATGTCAACTACATGATGGCTGAATCAATAGATTGAAACACTCAATATCTTAACAATGTTATAAACTTTACGAAGTAAATCTTTGCTCTATTTGATGTTTGAAATGGGACTATGATACACTAAGAAATACCCCATATCCATGAAAAGTTAAGATCACTATGATTTCCTAAAGCACTAGATACATTAACCCAAGAGCTCGTGGAAGTACATTAACATTTGAAGTCAATATCATGAAAACTCATTGGTTGATGTTAAGCTTATTTATCCAAACAATCAACTCTGGGATGTTCTTTGCAAAGAGTAAACACCTTGCTTCATCCTAGAAGAGTGCCATGACTCCTCTTAGCCACTTCTTGGTGCAACAGACTCTGCAATTTGAGCTCATCCAAGTGGGCCAGAGTGGTAAAGCGCTTGAAGAATGCATCCTCGTCACCCAAAGAATGATTGATTGTGAATCTTATAGTTGGCAACTCAATCTCTAAGGGAAAAACACACTTCTCCCCATATACTAACTTGAACGCCTCATGGCGCGATTATATTGCTCCTCCGTGATGAGTCCCTCCTCGTAGAAATGCTACCAAGTGGACGCCCAGTTATGACCTCGATGGTAGCCTTCCTCTCTAGGAGTAGGCATCCTACCAACGATATGATACTACAAAACAATTTGAACATACAACGTATTAAAACACACTACATAATGAAGTGAAACAAATTACAAAATTTAATTTAAAAAAAGAAATCAAATAATACTTACAAACTCAGCCTCCCATGACTCCCTACCACCCGATCCATAATGCGATGATCCCATGGTTGCCATCTGGATACGTCGCGCCTTTGCATGCTGGTGACTTGTCATTTTCTCCGCTGCTCTCTTCTTGGCCTCTTTCTACTCCTTGCGGTGGCAATTGGGTGGTTGGCCATATCCAGGGCGCCCCTGCTCTTGTCTCCGCAATGACTCCTTGGCACGGATAAAATACCCACAAAATGCTTGTTAGTACTTTCAACTTTTCCATTTTCTTGTGGATTATATGGAGTTGTCTTATTGTGCTTAATTTGCCATGCTTCAGTCAGGCTTTTAATCACCTTGTTTAGGAAATGGGTTCCATGGTCCGATACTAATTCTTTTGGTAGACCAAATCAGCATATAATCTGCTCTAGTAGGAAGCTAGCAACTCATCTATGTCATTCTTCCCCGTCGCTCGTACTTCTGATCACTTTGTAAAATAGTCAATTATCACTATGATATATCTCTTCTGTGTAGAAGACGATGGGGTAATAGGACCCACAAAGTTGATGCCCCACTTCTCGAATGGAGGTATAGCCATAATCGGAGTAAGTGGTCACTTTCTATTCTCCCTATTATCATGTCGTTGACAAGTATTGCATCTCTTAACATACTCGAATGCATCTTGGAAAATGGACATCCACCAATATCCGGCTCTTAAAGCTTTTTGGACAATTAGTCATCTAGCAAAATGCCCTCCACAAGTGGAGTCATGACACTCTTACAAAATGAACGGAACCTTGTCAGGCATCACACATCAGTGATAGATATCATCAACCCCCTACCGATATAATGTTCCTGCGATCAATGAAAATTTCAAAGCCTGCTATCTAATTTTCCTCTTTTGTGATCTTGGTAAACTAGTTCCAGTCTCTCCTATTGATAGGTAATGCATGATAGCAGCATGCCAAGATGGAATGGAGGCCGTAACAATTTTAAACATTTTTTCAATATCGCTTCCTTCAATCAAAGTCTCTTTCGGCTCCCCGAAATCCACAAGGCATTCCACAATACCCTGCAGCTTCGATGGCTTACTCCTAATCTCATAATCAAACTCCTTTAAAGTGATTAACCACTTTTCTAAATAATCATGTGACTGTAGCTCGTTCATCAGCAATCTAAGTCCCTCGGCCTTCGTATAGAAAACTACGTTCTCATAGAGAATGTAGTGCTTGAATTTTTTTGTCACAAATACCATTGCAAGGCACAACTTCTCTATGTAGGTGTAGTTGATTTTTGATATGCCCAACTTTCAACTAGCAAAGGTGATCGGATCATACCATTTTTCTACCCAAATTTGGGATAAACAATAGCTGATACTATGCGTGGTGGCTACTGAAAATATGTAGAATACTTCACCCCTTTAGATGCTTTTTAAACTGGTGCTTTTACTAGCTCCTATTTCACATCATCAAAAGCTACCTTACAAGGGTCACTCCATACAAATAGAAAGCTAAATGATAATAGATTTCTTAGTGGCAATGTTCTTTCTACCATGGCATTTATGAACCTCGGGTAGTACCCTACATAGATGACATAAAGCTGTGTACTTCTTTCAGAGTGCGTGGCAGACTCACTGTGACTATGATCTTGATCTTTTCAGAGTCAATCGTGATCCCTACTAAACTAACCACATGGCCTAGCAATAGCCCATAAGGCACCCCAAAGATGCACTTTGGTGGGTTAAGATCTATGCAAAATTGTATGCAACGCTCAAAACACTTTCTTAAAATAATCAGCTATCTTTCTCTTATGGTGGTTGCACCCAAATCATCAATAAATACTTTCAACTCCTTTAGGGAGATGCCACCAAAGTTCTTATTTGTTGTTTGTTACTATGAACCATGTGCATTGCATAAACCAAAGGCCATCACATGGTACGCAAAGGTACAGAAGATAGTAATGAAAGTTGTTTTTAGCTTATCTTCTTTTGCAAATGCCATTTGGTTGTATCCCGCAAAGCAATCCATAAAAAAATATATTTCCCTACCCACTAATTGGTCCAAAATTTGGTCAATAAAGGGCAATGGGTAGTTGTCCTTAACTGTATGCTTATTCAACTCTCTAAAGTCTACGCAAAGCTAAATTTGATTATTTTTATTCTATGTGATAACAATAAGTGAACACCATTCAGTGTGCTTACTAGGGAAGATCAAATCAGCTTCTCACAATTTTTGTAACTCCTTGAACAACCCATCACTCAGTTCAAAAGGCATACACCTTACTTTTTGACGTACATGACTACTACTTTCCTTTAGAGGAATGGTATGAACAACTAGGTTGGGAGGACTACCTCTCAGCTCATCATAACTCCATGCAAAAATGTCATGAAACTCTTGGATAAGGGACACATAGTCCTCCCTTCCTTCCACACTGAGCATGGACCCTAATTTAATTGACTGTGGATCATTTTGGCGTACCAAGATCTATCTCAATCACATCCACATCTCTTATCCTATCTTGAGCTTCTATTGGCTCATTCAGAGTTATTTGATAGATGTCCTCTGTAGTGGACCCTTCTTTTGATTCATTGCTTGACAGAGTCTCACTGCCAAGTGGTTCCTCTAATGCATCTAATTCAGATGAGGATAAATGAACTTTCTCACTTTAAGGAGACTCGGGATATGCATCTACTACCACACGATTGGCACCTCTACTAAAAATCAAACAACTAGCAGTTATATCAACTTGACAGTCAGATTGCAAGATCCATGGCCTTCCTAACAATACTTGATAGCTTGACCACCCTATGAACCTAATGATCCTAAAGTCCACAGTGCATTCAACACTGGCAATGGTCACAAGGATATTGGTAATATAACCTTCAGGTTTTCTTAAATTGTTATCAGCCATTCGCAAAATTATGGAGGCATCTTTTTGGATTGCTAGACCCAGCCTCTCCATAAATTATGAACTCATGATGTTAACAAATGTTCCTATATCTATGATAGCATGATCCACTAGTATTCCATCAAACGTAGGCTACAACCCTTGGGCAATGTTTTTCAACATGCTCCCACCAATCATCTCCTACTCATGCTATACCCAAAGATTCCATGATATACCTAGTACGTAGGATCTTTTTAAATTCCTTGCGCACTACCGGAGACAGCTTAATCAGCTACAAGAGATTCATGTATGCTTTAACTTCACAAAGAGAGCTTGCCAAATCAAATTTGTGATAATTTGCTAGAGCTCTCTTCTCTCGCCAGACCATTCTCTCTTTTGTCGTTGAATTGGCTTTGGTGCTTCCTTCTTAGCTTTTGCCTTTCTCCTTGGTAATTATTTATCCTTCTTGGCATCAGCTTTACTCTCTATGGGTTTTAAAGGTCCCCCTTCCATGTCGGGGTTAAGGACATGCATCCCTTTGTCATCTTGCTTAGGGTTTTCCTCGACAAGATTTGCCTTAGCTTTGTTGACTTCTATACCCTTTTGTCCTCTTGTAATAATCCGTAGATTAGTAGCTTTCGTGCCATTGATGCAAACCGCTTCTATCACGCTAACTCCACTACCACTAGGTAGCTCCTCTACCATAGCTTTCCCTCTTTGTAATATTTGCTTCAGTCCTTCATCTTGCTGGAGATTATTCCCTTGTAGTCGATGATTAACTGGACTTGGGTATTTACTTCCTTGCTAGAGAGAGCTAATCTTACTCTAGTAGGTACTAGCTGAATGGATAGACTTCCCACATATGTCGCATTTGACATTTGGACAATTCCTAGGGAAACGTTGACCACCTCACCAGTTACAATTGAATCTTGATGGGCCACCCTCTTTCGGGCATCGACTCCCTATCAAGCTCTAGTGCATCTTAAGGAAATTAACATCAATGACTATTTGTCTATATTGTTCGCTAATCATATCAGTATAGTGCTTCATGATATCCTTAACTTTGCCAAGGATATTTGAGGCACTTGACTCATAGCCTTGCTCATCTACCCATCGTTCCATTGGCCTAACCACTTGATTAGGCATTGGTTGCTAACTCATAGGAACAACATTAGGGTTTGATGCTTGGCCTCCAAAATTTGGTGGATCCATATAACTAGCCATAGACATAGTCACACTGGGAGAAGTTGGCAATAAAGGCACATTTTGGACCATGCTTCCTCTCACATTTGGGTTAGTCATAGCTATCCCTTGACTTTCATTGCCATTGGTCAATGCAAGATTATTTCCTGAAACTAGACCCATACTAAGATTGGTTCGAGATGTGCACGCTTATTGCATTCGAGATTCTACTTCTTGTGCTCTTCTAATGGGAGTGTCTATATCTGGCAAAGCGGCACTACTCAACTGCACTTAAATGTTGAAATCCAGACCATGCAAAAAATATTGCAGTTGGGCAGCTGCTGGGATATGGATAGAGGCTTGCAATTTGCGAAAGACCTCTTTTAACTTCTTGGCTTATGCTCGGATATCCTCATGTGGCTCTTCATGTGTCACATTTAGTACACCTAGCCAATATTGACCTCCCCTTTCATGGGCAAACTCCCTTCAATAGGCCGCAAAGAATAAATCGATTGTGGTTATGGTTCCAACCTCTAGGCTATGATACCACACTATGGCGCATCCTTTCAAAGTCATATTGAAAAACATCATGAAATATCCTTCATCTTGAATCCTGAACACTAACTTCTGGAATTTGTTAATGTGCAGTTTCGCATCTCCTTCTGCTAACCCATTAAAGATGGGTAGAGGGAATCCCAAAGCTGGCAAATCTGCCATTCTAGCATGTATAGCAATAGGTTGTGCCACCATGGTAATAATTGGATTCGCTATACGAGTTTGAACAACCGGGAGTATAGCTCCACTTGAAGTGGAGGGACTGATTGGAGGGGGGTAAGGACTAGAGCTTCCTTCCCCTAACAGATTGTGCACTGAGCTAGGGTTATTAAGACCTTGCCCTTGCAAAGATATTGGGCCACTCCTTTGCAGAGAGTATCTTCTGTTTATCTCGGCCCACCATCTAGCTCGTTCATCCCTTTTTTTCTTTTGGTGCTCCACTTGACGGTCTTGTGAGTCTAGCTCACTAGTTATTGGCATACACTAAAGAAGAGGTCCCAACCGACCAAGTTATGGAAATGCCACTTGTAGGCAGCTCCCTACAAACACACCACCTGTCAAGACCTAAAATGGGCCTGACACTGGATATAAGCACTAGTTGGGCCTCTAACACTCACAAGAAAACTGGCCAGGAGCATCTAAGGGACACATTGCCCAATTGCTAATGTAGATATCGTGTTTGCTACAACACTCCCAGTGGCCATCTAATAGCACTACACCACCCTCATCTTCTTGTCAACATACTACCATTTGTGCCACTCAGCAACTAACCCTATAGCAGCATGTACCAATGTTCCAACCACTACCTGAGTAGCATCCCACAATCCGGCTACTAACCTACAATGCCCTACACCATTGTTGTTGCCACCAAAACCATCATCCTCTCTGCATCTTCCTCTCCTTGCTATCATCACTAGCTTCCCCATCAAGATGGCCACCGCTACCATCATCATTATCTCCATCTTGTCCATCTTCAATACCATAGCAACACATGCCATCATTATCATCTTCTTTGTCATCCTCTTCTTCTTCCTTGTTTTTCACCGTCTCCCTCTCCTTCTTCATCTCTCACCACTATCAATAACAACATCACGAAGGGTGAAGCTTGAGTGGAAGCACGAGCAAGCGGAAGCAAGAGAGATGTGAGTTGTGGTGGATGGAGCAAGAAAGTGAGAGAAAGAGATGCAAGGTGTGTGAACTCCGATCGTCACAATGTGTGACTAGTCTTTCCTTATTCAATTGTCATTGAAAGAATAAAGAATAAAGAATAAAGTGACAATGATGGGCATCCACCACCTATAGTGTCTAAGTGACAATGCGCCTTGAGTGAGGAGAGAATAAGAACAAAAAAGAGTGATAAAATACAAATATACATAAAGCACAATAGGATGAGGAAGAGACGTCACCTCATCCTATTCCCATCATCTTCCTAAGAAAGGAAAAATGTTTTGTTGATGAGAGACTTTTAGTGAGCATATGTATATGATTCTCATCAAATCATCAAGATCCTAACAAAATTAACAAACTTATCCTCTACCACCTCCGTAATGAAGTAATAGGGCACCTCAATGTGCTTTGTCTTCGCATGGAATACCATATTCTTGGCCAACTAAATAGAACTCATTGATTCCGAATATAGTGTAGGAGCAACAGTAATACCAAGGTCTACCATAAAAAATAGACTAACCATAGAGCCTTGAGAGCGGAGTTTTGAGCTCTGGATATGCCTAAAATTTGCCAAAAAATCTAGAATTTAGGGTAAAAATATTTAACATCGAAGGCGGCGGCTCCAAGTAGGACGATTTTAAGCACCAAGTGAAAGATGACTTTTAAAAGGCGCCCAAGCGACACTTGTTGATTTTTGATAATTTTTTAGATTGCCGTGTGGGTTGTCAAGATTTGCTAGTCAATGTGGGATGTCAAGCCGGACGCCCAGTATTTTTCAGAGCTCAAATTGGAGCCAGGATGGGGAAATGGCCACAAAATTGACAAGATATGAAAAGGTAGACATTTGAGAGGACCAAAAGGAGTGCCCTGTGGGGGAATTTTAACCCCCCTTCAATTTTTGATCAAGGGGGACATGAAAAGACATGAAGAGAGAAGGAAGACATGGCGTGAGCATGCAGGGGGCATTTTTCGCCTCTCTCCTCTCTCATCAAGCATGGGGGCTGTGAAGAACCCCTGGAACCAATGTTACCCCTGTTCTTCTCCCTGTGGGCCGGTCTCATCGCCTATCTTTGCTCAAGCAATGGTGGCCTGAATGAAGAGATGGAAATCTAGTATTTCTCTCTCCTCCCTCTCTCTCCCCTAAGGGATTGTTCTTGTGTGCAAGAGGAAAATGAAGAATGGTGAAGGAAAGCTTGTCCGGTTGGAACCGGATTACTTCTGGGTCAATGTAGACATGAAGATTGCTTATTGTGAAGATGCTGGACATTGAATGAGGGTTGACCCATAGTTCTACACCAAAACCGGAATCCCGAAACACGAAGCCTAAGCGGTAATTCAATTTTTATGAAGGAAAAATGAGTTTTTATGCTATTTGATTGATGAAACATTGTTCCCATGGGCTGATTATGCATTATGATGTTGTTTTCTATGAGTTTCAATATTTTATAATCAGAAAATCAAAAAATCATAAGTGATATGACTGAAATTAATGTTATAAAACCCGAAAAACACGCATTTAAGGGGTTAAAATGGGGTTTTGGCAAAATAAATGAGAAATATGAGACATGCCTACAAAACTTGAAATTTTGTTGTCGAGAACCTAAGGGCCACAGCCCACAATCAATTTTAATTTCTAGTCATTTTTTATTGAATAAAATAGATGAAAAATACTAAAAAATGGTGAAAAATAGATTTTAAATGGGAGAAAATTAGAAAACGCTAAAAGGAAAATTCAAGAAATTTACATGTGTGTTTGTGCAGCGTATAATGAAGGTAAAGCACAAGGTTGGCCTCGGTTTACCCTCGTTTCTATGTTTCCATTTATGTTTATCGCTTTTTTTGTAAAGAAATACATATAAAACGACTATTTTCACCTATCAACGAATGCAAAACATTAAACGGTAGGGTGAGAGGGGAGGTTGAGCGATCCCCTATATCCTGGGTCAGGGCGTACCCTCTTAACCCAACTTGGTCAAACCTTACGTTCATTGATTACTTCATTTTATCGGCTGGTCTTTAGTTTCCAATCAATCTTCTTTACTCAAGAAAGACCACTAAAGTGTTCATCCTCTTGCAAGATAACTTGCGTAAGGACATGCCAACTTCATTGCGAGAACTTGGCCATTCCCTTGTGATCCAATCACAAGATCATATGACTCCACACTTGCTGCGCGAGTGTCGCATCGAACTATGAGACAATGGAGTCGTGAAACAATCTGTTTTAGGTTCTTTAAGCGCATACTGATGACCCATTGGTAGCAACTCCTTGGGAAACATGTGTGCAATGTCAAACTATCAGATGGGCAGTGATGGGGGGAGGGAGAAGAATAATAGAGAGAAAAAGGATAGGGAGGGAGTGAAGGAAGGAGAGAAGAAATTTGGGTGGAGAGAGAGAGACAGAGAGAGAGAGAGAGAGAGGGAGAGGAAGGGAGAGGAAGAGAGAGGAAGAAGAAAAATAAAGAGAAAAGAGAGAGGGGGAGAAGAAGAATAGGGAGGAGAGAGAGAGAGAGAGAGAGAAATTGGGGAGAGAGAGGGGGAGGGTGGAGAACAAGAATAGAGAGAGAAAAGAGAGAGAGGAAGGGAGAAGAAATTGGGGAGATAGAGAGGGGGTTTTGTGAGAGAAGAAGAAAAAAGGAGAGAGAGAGGGGGTTTGTGAGAGAAGAAGAATAAAGGACAGAGAGAGAGAGAGAGAGAGAGAGAGTTTGGGAGACGAAGAGACAGAGGGGGGAGAGAGAAGAAATTTGGGAAGGAGAGGGGGAGAAGAAGAATAGAGAGAAAAGAGAAAAGGGAGGGAGAGAAAAACTTTAGGAGGGAGAAGAGAGAGAGAGAAGAAAAAAGAAGAGAGAAAAGAAAAAACAGAGTGAGAGAAAAGAAAAGAAAAAAGAGGAGATACAAAACAAGAGAGAGGAGGGTAGGGAAAAGAGGAGAGACTAAAAAAAGAGGAAAGAGAGAGAGAGGAGACGAAAGAGAACAAAAAATGAGAAAACAACGAGGGAGGGAGAGAGAGAGAGAGGGAGGAAAGGATACATGAAAAATTTTTAAGAGAGAGAAAGAGGAAAAATATTAGTGGGAGGGAGAGAGAGAGAGAGAACAAGAAAGAGAGATGAGAAAAAAGAAAAAGAGGAGAGGGAAAGAGAAGGAAAAAAAAGAGGAGAGGGGGAGAGAAACAGAAAAGAGGTACCAAGAAAAGCCAAGTTGCCATTTCACTTCCCTCATGCTACTATTGCAAAGCAGCACAGCATTCCATGTACACTATGTCATGTGCCACAAAAGTGGCATATGTTCCGTGTATCTCTCTTGCTCTTCTACTCTATTTGACATCTCTCTTGCTTTGCTCTTGCTATCACTTTATTCTTTCAATGACTAATAGAATAAAGTGATAGTGATGGGGGCGAAGCGGCATACGTTCCATGTATCTCTCTCTTGCCCATCACTATCACTTTATTCTTTAAACTTTCAATGACTAATAGAATAAGGAGACCATTAATCGAAAGAATAAAGAATAAAGCGATAGTGATGGGCATATGCCACGTGCAATGTACATATGTGCAGATAATATTAGTGTAGTGAATATACGGGTGTCATAGGCACATGCATCTTTACCCCCAACAACCTCCCACTTAAAGGTGAATGTGCATTTAGTGAGGAAAGAAAAAGAAAAAAAGGTGATAAAATACAAATTACATAAAGTACAATAGGATAAGGAAAGGCATCATCTCATCTAATACCCATCATCTTCCTAAGGAAGGCAAAATGCTCCAATGAGAGACATTTAATGAGCAGATCTATAAGATTTTGATCAATTGAGATCTTGACATACTCAATGGACTTGTCCTCAACAATCTCTTTGATAAAGTGGTAACGCACCTCAATATGCTTTTTCTTTGCATGGAAGATTGGATATCCTTGCAAGCCTTAGTGTGACTATGACATACTCTACCTCAATACTAGATAAGGTCATGCATTTCTGTACTCTAGATATCCAAGAAACAACACCTCCAACGAACGTAAAGACATGTTTACATATCCTTTATAATTAGAGTCAATGTATCCACTATAGTATACTAACTACCATAGTAAATGCTCATATCTGCAATGCCTTTCAAGTACCTCATAATACCCTTCATGCATCTTGGCCTTTTTCTAATCTAACTAGAGACAATCTACATGACTGACCTTCACATTGGAAGGTAAAGAATAGACAAAAAGCTTAGCATCCAACATATGGAAGCATTCAGATATCTTTGGTATGTACTCCTTCTATGACAAGTAAAAAAGCCCCTGAGAGTGATCGCATGTGATGCACATCCCAATAATATGTAAGGCCTACCTCATGTCCTTCATCTCAAAGTTCTTCTTGGGTTGAGTTTTCAAAGCATTCAACTCATCATGAGCTCTCCTAGCGATCAATATATCATCCACATAAAGTACCAAGATAATAAGGCTACCATCACGAGCCTTCTTTATGTAGAGACATAGATCCATATCATTGCAAGAGTAAGACTATGTGAGAGTAGAATTTAAAGCCTGTTAAAGTTAGGGAAAGACATGAAGAAAAGTAAATTTAAGGTGGGAATCGGACCTTGTCAGAAGTAGTGAAGACAGATTTTGCAATTTTTACAAGGTGCGGAAGACGGGATTTCAAAGTGTTTTCGAAGAGCACTTGCGGATTTTTCATAATTTTTCCAAACTCCAGATCGAAAGTGACCGGTAGTTTGGGACCTCAAGAGGAACTGGCAAAAATTTTTGGCACTCAAAACGGAGGCTGGCAGACAAGCAAGATTTGCTAAGGGGGCATGGCCAAAGGGGTAAAAATGTTTGCTTGGGGTGAGATATCCA
Organism: Lygodium microphyllum; assembly: GCF_053477565.2. Classification (NCBI taxonomy): domain Eukaryota; kingdom Viridiplantae; phylum Streptophyta; class Polypodiopsida; order Schizaeales; family Lygodiaceae; genus Lygodium; species Lygodium microphyllum. Next base: position 102,414,674 of record NC_141144.1, read on the forward strand.
CGTGGATGCTAGGAGACGATCCTCCTGCGACTGCCCCTTGGGCTTTCTTAGGAGGCATTGCGAATGCAGCCTTTCCATCATGGACGCAACTTTGCAACTCCTTTTTGAAATTCCACCGTGGCTCCCTTTTGCGATAACTTGCACCGTCCGTCGGAAGTGGTTTTAGAAGGCTTCCTCCTTGAAGTAGGGATTTCGAAAAAGGGGGTGTTTTCAAAATCTCTCGCGAATAAGACCCATTAAAGCCATGGGAAAGACTTAACGGCCTTATAAAGATTCACACGAATAGGGGGTAAATAAAAGGTATAAAAAGGGCCCAAGGGAGTATAAGGGTCCTTTGGGAGGAAATTTCGTGGATGGGGTGTTATATGCAAGGGCACATGAAGGCTTTGAAATTCCCGGGGGTAGGGTTTTTTTTTACAATCCCTCACGAACCACAGCTAGGAGGGAAAAGAAAAAAGGACATGAAAGGCCTAAGGGAACCCTTAGGGAGGGATTTTGCAGGGGTGGGAGAAAAAAGGCTTAGGGAGGTCTTAGGAGGGAATTCAGGAGGGGGTAGTCTTAAGTCTATAGGAAAGGGCCTAAGGGGGATTTTAAAACACGAGAGAGGTAAAGGCCCTTTGGGGTAACCATGGGGGGGGGGAAGGACCTAAGGGAGCCTTAGAGAGGAATTTTAAAGGGGGGGTTTCAAGAAGCCACAGGAAGGGGGCCTAAGGAGGGTTTTTTTAAGACACAGGGGGGGGAGGGGGGAAAAGACGACGAATCGATGGATGGGGTTCAGCAGCAACGGATGGCAGTTCAGTGGCTCTCTCCCAGCCCCAGCTCATTGACGCTTAGAGTGGCGACGGCAGCTCTCTCCCTTCAGGTCTTCCTCACTCAGAGTCCGGGCACTTCCTTCCACAGCAGCAATAGGCGAAGGTTCCTCTCTACCTCACGATTCCTACCACAAAGCCTCCTCTCTCCCACTCTGCAGTATGATGGCGTACAACATCATCCTCCTTATCCCTGGCGGCCTCCCTTCAGCCTGCGCCCCCTCGATATATATAGGGGAGGGGATAAGATTATCCCTCCCTTGCGTGTCGTCGGGCATATACCATTGCCTAGGCAAGCTCCAGCAGGAGCTTGCCCACAATACTAATCCCCTCTTCCTCCAACTAGACAGTCGGCTGGAGGAGAGGGGAAATTTTTAAAAAAATGCTTTTATCTAAAGAATAATTCCATTATCTTCTATTGGGCAGTTCACGCGTGCCTACGCCTTCGGGATATTACAACCAACTAGTCATTAGGTAGAACCAACTTGCATTGTTTTAGGGGGCCGGAATGGGATTTTACCTTATGGGCAGGAGGGTTGACGTACTGCACTCCCCTCCGTCTCCCATTCTCTTTGAACCAAGTGCAATGGCAAGTCCGCTTTAGATCGAGTAATCTTATAAAAGTGGGACTCGAAATTACTGACATTAGCTGGCTGCTAGGAGACCCATTCGATTTTAGGAACCCAAAACTTCAGGTCGATCCTAGTGGGTTCGGTCGAAACTCTCCCATTGCGAAGTAGACTCAGCTGGATCTAAGTGACAAACCCCGTGATGTTCCAAGGGAGCACCAGGCGGCATCATTTTTGGAAAACCTATTGATGGACTACTAAAAGGTGTGCCATGGATTGAGACTAGCAGACACCTCACAGTTGATATGAGAGCGCATGTTAGTATAGATTATGACATAAGCTTAAGAAAAATATTTTTTCTAAGCATAGCCTAGGACATGTTTTCTTCTCTTTATTAATGTATGCTTTTGAATTATGACAAAGAAACGAATCTGGAAACGATTATTGATCTTTCGAGTAATGTTTATGTTAGCTATGCATGCATCCAGTCATCTAGCTTATCTTCAAAATAATTTGAAAATTGTAAAATCGATGGAAGATCTTAAAGTTATCAATATCTATCTATTTCATGAGGCCATTGTAAACTCAACCTTATATACTAGAGGCAAGAAGATCAAACTAAACCAGTATACCTATGAGGAAGTTACGAAGATCCTTTCGACTGACAGAATAAAATTCACAGGTTGCTCTAGCTGACGCAACTACAAAAAAGATGGATTTCCTGAACTCCCTAAAAAATATAGATTCCTAGATATCTACTCTCCGAATCCAAGTTACTTCATAAAGGATGTATCAGAGTGTCATACTTGGATTATAGCAGGGAATCCTTTTTTGAAAGAAAATAAGATGAGCCTACGAACCATCTGAATAATGTACTTCTTTCCATCTGATTACCTTGTACATCCATTGTAATTAAAGATTGATTGATACTTCATCAATCAGAGAAATAATGCAACCTTATTTTTTTTCTTGAAACCTCTGAAATTTCAATTTGACTTTAGCAATGGGAAGAGAGTTTTATTTGAGAGTTGTTTCAATAAACTAAGCGAGAGATAATTTGAGTATTGAATTCTATTATTGATGCTACATAAACTTTGTAATATTTAACTTACGAATGGTTGAAAATTTCCTAGAATCTCGCACCCACAATAATTCCCAACGAAGCTCAAGAGAAAATGAATCTTTTGAAGCAAGTCAAACCTCCGCAGTTTGACAGGAAAGGTGAAAATGTGAAAGCCGATGCAGAGATTTGGATCGAATCTATGGAAGATTATTTTACTACTGCTGGAACTATCCCAGCCAACCAAACCATGATAGCTAAGCTAAAATTAATTGGCGAAGCTTGATTTTGGTGGAAGCAGTGGTGCCGAGATCAAGGCGTCCCTGAAAATACCATTAGTTAGGATTTGCTGAAAGAAGCTGTAAGAGGAAGGTATTTACCTCCAGCTTATCGCACCCAAAAGATGAACGAGTTCTTCAATTTGAAGTAAATGGGACTGACCTTGGAAGCATACTACTCCAAGTTTGTTTCTCTTCTTAAATATTCACCCCCCATGGATACTGTTCAACAAGTGTCCAAGTTCTGCAATGGGTTAAATTATCCACTGAACACTCGTTTGGAATCAATGTGCCCCATAGACCTCCAGGATGCCTTGATTCGAGCTGCTCCTATTTTGCAAGAAGTACAATCAAATCCTAACAACAATAAGTTCTGGAGCTACAATAACCAGAACAAAGGAGGATTCAAGGGTCAAGCAAAAAGAACCCAAGGCCAATTTTATCAAGGTCAGAAGAAAAAGGCAAAATCCAACGCAGTTGGAAATTTTGTGCCTATCCAGGGAAACATGGATGGTCTTAGGTACTTCCATTGTAATGAGACAAGACATTTCAGGAGAGATTGTCCAAAGCTTAGTAGGAACCATCACCAAGGCCAATTTCGAGGCCAAGGCAGAGCTGCCCAAGGCCATGGTCAAGTAGCTATGGCAAGAGGAAGAACGTCAAATATTACCCTAAAGAGACTAATAAGGAGGAAGACCCTACTATGGAAGAAGATATTGAAAGAGCAATTGTTCATGCTACATTCCACAAGAAAGGACCAAATCGTCAATATTCGATAATACAGACATCGGCTAGTCACCAAGGTAAATCATTTAAAGTTTTGATTGATTATGGAAGTACACACTCATTTATTTCACCCAAGTGTGCTAAAAAGATAGGAATAGATACAATAGATGCATCAAAGCTACTTGTGGAATTAGCAAATAGAAATGAAGTACGTTCTACACATCAAACTGCCAAGGTAGAGTTTAACCTAGGAGAAAACCTTTCAAGTATAAGGTTTAGAGTAATGAACTTAGGAGCCTATGAATGTTTACTAGGAATGGATTGGCTGATTCCCAATGATGCTCATATCCATTGTGAAAAAGATCAAGTCACATTTTAGGATTTGAATGGTGAAATAACAACTACACAAGGTGAAACAAGGAAAGCTAAAGTTCAATGAGAAAAAGCTTCTCGAATTATGAAAGGCTTGAAGAAGGGATTACCTATTTACATGATCAAGCTTAACAAGATAAATCAAGATGGTTAGGCAGAAGAAGAACCATCCTGGTTAAAAGAGTACATCGACATATTTCCTGAAGAACTAACTGAGTTACCTCTGGAAAGAGAAGTTGATCATGAGATTAAACTTGTTCCAAGAGCCACTCTAGTGGCAAAGAGACCTTACAAAATGTCTATTCCTGAAGCCATCGAACTAAAAGAGCAATTCAAGCAACTGCTAGAACAAGGGTATATTTGGCCAAGTAGTTCACCGTGAGGAGCCCCAATATTATTCCAAAAGAAGAAAGATGGAACTCTCTATCTTTGTATCAACTACCAAGGGCTAGACCAGGTAACATTAAAGAATAAGTACCCAATCCCGAGGATAGATGAGCTTCTTGATCGTCTATAAGGAGCAAATATCTTTTCTAAGATTGATCTTTGGTCAATATATTATCAGATTAGAGTCAAGATATTCCAAAGACCACCTTCAACACAAGATACCGTCATTTCGAATTCATCGTGATTTCATTTGGGTTGACAAATGCTTCAACTACCTTCAATAGGTTAATGCAGGACATTTTTAGACCTCATCTTGATGATTTTGTTCTTGTATTATTTGATGATTTTGTAACTGATTCTAAGGAGGAAGAAGATCATGAACCACATCTTTGCATTGTACTAGAGACAATGAGAACACACAAGTCGTATGCCAAGAAGAAGAAGTGTGCCTTCTTCAAAAGGAAGATTGAATACTTGGGATTCATAGTGTCTACTGAAGGCATATCAGTAGATCCTGCCAAGGTCAAGGATGTTCAAGATTGGTCATCCCCAACCACTATCAAGGAAGTGAGAATTTTTCTAGGTCTAACAGGATGGTATAGGGTATTCATCAGAAACTATGCTCAAATTGCAACCCCTCTTACAAACTTACTTAAGAAGCAAGTTGCCATTAATTGGATGCCAATCGAACAGTCTAGCTTTGAGCAACTAAAGCATAGTTTGGTAACTACTCCTATCTTAAGGCTACGTTACTTAAGAAATTTGAAGTTGTCACAGGTGCCAACTCTCTTGCATTGGGATGTGTACTAATGCAGGAAGGACATCCTGTAGCTTACTCTTCAAGAAAATTGAAAGCCCATGAGTAGAAATATGCTACTCACGACCTGGAGTTGTTAGCTGTGATTCATGCTCTCAACATCGTTTTGAGCAAATAGGTGAAGTTGGCAAAAAAGGCACTATGATTCTCATGCGTACTCGGATGCAAAAAACTGCACTTGACCTACTTGAGCATGAACTGGGGTTCAAGTTTGAGAATATAAAACCTCAAGTTGGTGCGGAGGATGTAATAAAATACTCACCAGCATGTAATTTTTAAGATACAGACTGTAGCTTCAGAGTTGAAGGACATTTTTCTTCCTATTGCTAAGAAATTGTTGTCAAAACAAGAGCCATGAGTGCTAGCTATAGCTTTGGCTCAAATGTGTGCTTGTAATCAGATCCCCACTTCACGGTCTTTAATCTCACATGAAGAGGTATCAAGCTTATACTTTGCCTTCTGAGGCTCAAATGTGATATGGGTTGTGAATTGTACATCTCTATCTAGTTTCATGATGCAGGTAGTCTAGATTCTGATGCTATTCCCTACAGTTTTATACCTAACGTATAATTGCTTTTGGTTAGGGATGGATGACATTGAAGATCACTTTTCTAGGATAGACTGATGTTACAATGAACACGGTGACCCCTTACATGGGGCAAGTTTATCTTGCTTTGCAATTAATGTTCACAGAATTTCCTTGCTAACTAATAACAAGGTAAGGACCACATTGGCTTGAGGGTATTTTACAAGATTGACTAACTTGTATAGTTTTGTATTGTAGTCCTTTGTGGAGTACCTATTAATTCCTATCCGTTATCCTGCTTACCTCAACTCTAGGAATAAGATCCATGGTTCTTTCTCTTTCTGCATCATGATTATTCTTGATGGTCCCATTAGAGCATATCAGTCATGGCTCGTGGTAGAGGACAGCCTTCGAGCTGCTGGGATGAAGATACTTGCGTGGACAATGGCATTCATAAGGATATCATAGCAACAAGTGGTTTTAAAGGGGATAGTACACATCCAACAAATTATGATGATTCGCAATACCAAGAGAAAGAGGAAGTTGGAAGTGATGATGTATGCTCCTGTTTGATGCATTTGGATGTCTTGAGGATATCCTATGCATGGTTTATTAGAGGTCTAAAGTGTTCATGGGATCATCACAAGTTGAATTGACCAGCTATTTCATGGTTCTTACTCTGGTGAAATAGTAAATTGTGGTGCTTATGTTATTATTGGAGTGTTGATTTTGTGATCCTAGCAAGTGTAGGCTCTCAAGGATCGTGCACTGCACAGAATAGAGGGAGGGGGATGCAACTACTTTGGGGTGCTTAAGACGAAACAGAAAGTGAAGCCAAAGAAGTTTGCCAAGCAGCAGCATGGTAGCGAGGGTGTGAATATGGTAATCTCCTACTTTCAGGTTGCCAAGGTGTTCCTAATCCAAAGCTATGGTTCCACAAAGTTAAACAATATGATCACATCTTTTTGCAGAACAGTACAGCTAAGGATTGGATGAGGATCCTAATTCAGCAGACTCATGTGTTTGCATACTTATCACAAAGTCCCTAGGGTATTTTAGGGTCACCCAAGGGTTGATATGTAAAAGTTCTACTTTTAACGTTGTTAATATGTTTACAAAATTGTCTTGTAAGGGTGGATCTCGAGAAATGTAACGAGAGGCCTTTCAAATCTTGTCACCTGTTCTTTAATCATCATGTGTGGAGAGTAGTGTTGTGAGATGCTCTATGAGAGTTTCTCAAGGGACAGGTACTGAGAGGCCTTTAAAATCCTGTCACCTATTCTTTTAATCATCGTCTGTGGAGAGTAGTGTTGTGAGATGCTCTATGAGATTTTCTCCACCTGGCTCCTAGTAAGTTACTGATGATGTGCTTGTTTATGTTTAGCAGCATCACTTCGGCACATAATAGTTCAACATGAGTTGCTAGCCCATAGGATCCACACATTCTTTTTTATTCCTTGACCTCGAATGATTACATCAATATGGATGGACCAACTTAGTAGTTAGATCTTTCCTTGTGGAATGGAGATTGGATCAGAGGATATGGCAGCCATCTTGTTCAGACCATGTTTCTTTCCCAATATGATATATCTTTATTAAAATTTGCTCATCATCTCGCACTTGCATAATAGTTTGGAATGAGAGATGTTAGTGCCTATGGTTTTGAGGAATGTTAATGCTCAATGTTGGAGGAATGGTAAACAATAGTAAAGCCTTTGTCCAATGCCGAGGAGTGGTTGAGCAACCATAAGTGTTTGAAAGTGGCCACAATTGAAAAAAAGTGTTTGTATTTCCAGCCTTGAATAGTGAGTTAAATACTCCTTGAAATAAGCTCAATGTAGCTTAAGATTTCCCTGAGATAGCCCCAATAGGTCCTAAGAAGTCTAGAGCATTGAGAGCCCAATAAAAACCTCAAGAGATAGAGTTATGGCTGTCAATGTGAAACCTTGTTGTAGATAACTCAAATGAAAGCTGAAGCAATATCGGATTGAGCTTAAGCTCATGGAGAACGTGGCTCTAATAATACCAGTTGAAGGGAGAAGCCCAAGTGGAAGCATGAGCGAGCGGAAGTAAGAGAGATATGAGCTATGGCGGATGGAGTAAGAGAGCAAGAGAGAGATACTCAAGATGTGGGAACTCCAACAGTCACAATGTGTGGTCCACCTTCCCTTTATTTAAATGTCATTGAAAAAATAAAAAATGAAGTGATAATGATGGGTGCTCATTTCTTGCAATGTGCAGGTGCATGTGTTGGCAGTGTAGTAATATAGGGGCAACTAAGCACATGTGCCTTTATCCCCAACACTCAAGGGTTTCAAAGATGTATGACCTAATGATCTAGAAAACCATGCACTTTTTGGTAACCTTGATTTTTAGCAATCTTATAATGTTTGCGCGTTGCCATAATCTTCAGATTACCAATCTTGTGAAACATTATCGTTCATTTTTAATGTGGGACACGATTGATAATAAAGTCAATGTTAATTGGAAGGTTTCAAGAAAAGACGGAAAAGTTGCAACGTTGGAAGTATTACAGGTTGGAGAATCGTATTGTCTAAGCTCGCTAGATTTTGAGTTATGGTGTACGTAGTATATCGAAATAGCGAGGAATGCGTCCGATATGGTGGGCTACCAACGCTTCAAGCAAAGATTTTTATGGGCCAGCTTAAGCAAAATACGGCCAAAATGAACTTGAAGCGTTCACGTCGACGTTGCTTCAAGCGATCAGCTCCACCCTCCTGTCGTGTCCTCTCCTCTCCGCTCGTCGTCCCCCTGTACATGATCTCTTCTTGGAGCAACATATATAAAGGAAGAGGCCTGATGACCATTCTGCATTCGCATACAAGGCGCTCTTAGATCTGATCTCGCACAGCAGTACTCCGGACCAGGAAATTATCAAATAGCTGCTGCTTATAATGTCTATGGCGCCTTTGACTCATAATCGCCCTGCCATCAGCAGCTTCTTCTTATCGTTGTCGTCCTTCTTCATGTGCGCTTGTGCTGCGGTGCTGCTTAACTTGTCTGCACTGAGCGACGGTGTGTCGACGCTGCAGTACTCGGCAGCGCTGCACGACGAATACGCCGGGAAGGATAGCTTCCCGCCGCCGGAACAGCTGTCGGCCCTGTTTCTGGGGTGGCTAGAGAAGCACCCCCGCGAGTACGACAGGGAGACTGCCGAGGGTTCTCGGTCCTTCGAGAAGCTACAGCGCTTCGCGATATTCTGCGACAACTTTCGCCACATCTTCGAGCACAACAGGCGGCGGGCCGCCGGCGCTAGCGAGCATCATTACTGGCTCGACCTGAACGATCACGCGGATCTCACGCACGAAGAGTTCAAGGCCCGCTACAACCTGGGGCGGGCGAGCGGGCCGGCGGGGGGCCTGGACCGGAGGCCAAAGGCAGCGGTACGGCTGGAAGAAACCGACGTGTTGGCCCCGTGGTGGTGGTGGCCGTACGGCAATGACAAGGCGGCGGGTGACGGCGGCGACGAGCTCCCGGCGTCTGTGGACTGGCGCGCGAAGGGGGCCGTGGCGGGCGTGAAGAACCAGGGGCAGTGCGGCAGCTGCTGGGCGTTCTCGACGGTGGTGGCGGTGGAGGGAGCCCACCAGATAGCCAGCGGGCAGCTGGTGTCGCTGTCGGAGCAGATGCTGGTGGACTGCAACACCCAGTCCAATAGCGGCTGCAACGGAGGCTCCATGCCCCTTGCTTTCGAGTTCCTCATCAACAACGGAGGCATCGACACCGAGGACGACTACCCCTACCAAGCACGACAAGGGCAGTGCCTTGCCTCCAAGGTATGACGACCTAATAATATCAGCTTCGTACTGTAGTAGATACACACACACACCACACAGGACACCACGACATCGTCATCCTCAGCTTCTCCGCCTGTTCCAATCATGGGGGACGGCCCGGAATATTATACATGCAGCTGTCCCTGGTGGCGCCCTGCGGCCGGCCATCTGCCATGCCGGAGCACTTAGCTAGGCTAGGCTAGGCCTTCTTAATCAATCTTAATCACGGTTTGATATCCTTAACACATTCTTGTGCCTACACATTGTTGTGTACTCCAGACGAACACGCATGCTGTAACCATTGATAGCTACGTGGAAGTTCCTGATAACGATGAGGAAGCCCTCCTTCGAGCAGTTGCCAAGCAACCTGTTAGCGTTGGCATTGACGCTAGTGACAGAGATTTCCAATTCTACGCCGGGGTAATGTACAATCCAATGTCTCTTTTTACCATTTCATTAGCCAATATTTTGAGGTGAGCTTTATCAAGATAGTACCACCATATTATGGTGTCATTTGTTGACGAATTGAGCGCTACTGAGAAGGAAATTTATTGGAAAATATTCATCCATTATTGGATTAATGTTTTATGACATGCTAAAATGTAATATCACGCTCTCAAAGTTCTTAACTTTTGTAGGGCGTATACGACGGAAAATGCAATACTCAGCTTGATCACGGGGTTGCCATTGTTGGCTATGGTACCAACGCAGAAGGCTTAGACTACTGGATTGTAAAGAACTCGTGGGGGCCAAGATGGGGTGATGAGGGATTCATCTTGATGAAGCGTGGGACAACTCGACCTGAAGGCCAATGTGGGATCAACGTTATGGCTTCTTTCCCCATCAAGAAGCAAGCCAACAGCAGCCGCAATATTCACCAAAGAGGATGCCATGATCACCACACCAACTCTTTCTCTACATGCCCTCTTACAAGCGAGTTGTAAAACTCAACACAATGCACAATTAACTACTTCAACACATATTATAATTCATCCTCCTTTATTCATTAATGCTTTGACAATCGCTAATTGTGGCTTGAGTCATGCTAAATGGCCCCACCGCCCCACCCTTCATGCAGAATTAAGAATGGAGGAAATCAAGTATTGTTTCTCCTATGATCAATAACCCTTAATGATGTCGAATGCAACATCAAATTAGCATTACTCCACATGTATACACTTAGAATCCCCAATTTTAAGAAAATATTAAGATGGAAAACCAAGGTGTCATGAGTTCGTTATACTAGACCTAAGTCAAGTGAAGGTTAGCACTAAATTGCTAAAGCTGTGATATATAATTTCATGATGCGAAATTTGATGTTACTTATTTAAAGATACATGTATTTTATTAACATGCTCTGTGCTCAGCCAAGTTGGAAGTGGGATAGTAATGATGCTTATCTAGATGTATGTGATATATTAGTCATTGTACTAAAATATTGTATGATTCAATGCACATGTGAGGACATATTGCATTTCCCTAATATATATTATGGAAGGGCCACTAGGGTTATTGAGCTTAATGCTATATTAGCAATAGAGGGACACCGCTAGAATTTTAACAGGGTTTGGCAACAAAACACAATGGATCGTTTCATGCTACAACCCATTTAATTATCAAATATCACTTCGCCAAATGGAGGTGAGAAGAAAGTAGGAATGCTTTGTCTTTTGGACGTTTTACTAAGGTACATGGATGATTAGCAATAACTATAGCTTACTAAGACTATAGCTTTTGATAAGCTGATCTAGTAATTTAAAAATGTCAACTCAATTGATATAATAGTCATTTAGTTTTTTTCTTTATAAGAGAATGATATCTTGGCCACAAATCCTAGCAAGGCTGCAAAATTATGGGAAGCGTGCTAAGAGCCTTCTTCACCTCGTGAAAGCACCTTTGGCTTTCGTCACTCCACAGGAGCTCCTCAGAGTGGGGCAACTGTTGCAATGGAAATACTAATTGGGAGAGGAGATGAATGAACCACCCCATATATCGCACCTTCTGAATGAAACAGGGTTAGTTGCTTCACAGAAGATGGTGATGGTACCGCCAATAGGACCTTAACTTTGTTTGGATCCACTTCAATGCCCCTCGCACTTATGACATACCTTAAGAAAGTTACACTGCTTTCGCCAATGCAACACTTCTCATGGTTTAGCTACACCATCATTTTTGCGAGGCGGTTGAAACCTTCATCCACCTTCCCTAGATGTAGAGCCTTAGAACTATACATACAAAAATCATCAATAAAGACCCTGATGGACTTCCCAAAATATGGCTGGAAGACATAATTCATGAATCGCTAGAAGGTAGCTTGGGTATTTGTTAATCCAAATGGCATTACTTTGTAAGCAAAACACCCCCAAGGCGTGATAAAGATGGTCTTCTGTTGATCCTCCTCAGCTATTCGGATCTGGAAATAACTTGAATACCCATCACAAACAGTGTATCTCTTATGTCCGACCACCTCATTGAGTATTTCATCCTGAAACGGAAGAAGAAATTGATCTCTCTTTGTTGCAGCATTTAGTGGCTTGTAGTCCACACAAATCCACCATTTTCCATTCTTCTTGGGTGTCACCACTACAAGTGAAACCCACTCTGAGTCCCCTATTGGATAGATGAAACCTGCCTTCAAAAGTTGCTGCACCTTAGTCAGTAGAGTGTTTTGTTAAACTACTCCCAACTGTTGTAGTCGCTGCACCACTGGCCTTAGTCCCTCTTTTAGATTAATGTGATTTTGTACTATTGTCATGCCTGTGATATGTTCATAATCAGAAATAAAAAGTGCAGAGTGTTTTATCACCACTTCCATGTAGGCTGCCTTCTCCTCAACTAATAGATCCTTAGCCAACATTTTTTCTAACCCCTCCTTCTCGACCTTTGGAAGCTGTTGTGGAATTTCACTACTAGAAGGCCCTTTTAATGTAATCCCCATCACTTCTAGAGAGCTTTCTTCCTCCTCATTAGAAGACTCCCCCTTTGTCATAGATGACCAATCCTCGTTGGAACTCCATTCATCAACGGTGGTCTCTAACACAAGATCCTCATGTCGGCCCTCCTTCATGTTGTAGATAGTGCTCTTCCATTTTTTCTGCAGCCCCTTCTGTGACCTTAGCTCTAAAGCCCCTATCTCTCTCACATCATCAAGCAAATCATAAGCTCTAGTACCTTTACCTAGGGAAAAATCATCTAGCTTTATGTATCAGCATGAGCGAGTCCCCCTTTTTTATTGTCGTGTGTCTTTGCAGCCTTTGAAGACTCTGTCCCCTCTTCCATATTTTCAACCTTCTCTGGTGGTGTAGGCTCCATTCTCTCAATTCTACGGGCTTTCTTCACCGACATTGCTTCAACCTCTGCTACTTTGACCTTCCCTTTGACATCACTCTCATCCAAACTGATCATCCTAACATCACGATTCTCTGGTGGCTGGACAAGCAAGGGCGGCAACTCTGCAAGTGGTTGAGGATGCTGGAGAACTTGAATCGGCAGTGGAGGCCCTAGATTCGGTGGAACAAGCCTCTCCCTAGGTGGTGTCACTTGTTGTCCCCTCCTTCTTGGTTGAAACCCATTTCTTGGCAAACGCCTGGGATGAGGGAAAAAGTACATACTATAGCCAGTCTCCCCACAATTATAGCAAACATACTCTCTTTCTTGTCTCCTTGGATCTCGATTGCGTTCATTTGTGAGGGGACGAGCCCATACACCTTACACCAAATTCAATGAAAGGCTTTTAAGTTTATTAGTAATGCGTTGTAGAAGCTCTTACTATGGCATCTCTGGTTCGGGTGGGGCCTCTGCTATTTCTCTAGGCCTTGGCATGGTTGGTAAAACCTGCATGGGCTCAACTCCCCCCTTCAACTGGGCTTGATACTTTAATTTTCTATCTTTCTCCCTGGCATAAGTGACTGATTCTTCATAGGATGTGGGAAACTTTCCTTTCACCTTCTGTTGGGGGCAAAGGCGCCTCTACCTAGCCACTCGTGTATTACTATACTGACAGTCACTGCCACTACACACTGTAGGTAGCGGGCGCCCGTCACCGTCACTTTATTCTTTATTCTTTTAGTGATAGTTTGAATAAAGGAAGGCTCGGTCACACATTTTGACTGTTGGAGTTCCCATTTCTAGTCTCTCCCTTTCTTGCTCTTGCTTTCCCGCCATAGCTTTTGAGTCCAACCTTCGATCCATCGCTCCTTTTCAATTGGTATTAGGGCTTTGCTTTCCGACTCTTGAGCTTGGTTCGTGGGATTCTCAGCATCCCATCGACTCCCTACTTGCATTGGGTCTCCTTCCCGGCAGCCATGTCCGACTCCTTCGAGCTCCCGTCACTCCCCGGCTTCCCGAGCACCTTCCCGGCATTGTTGGGCACCTTCAAGGCATTACATCAGGGGTATTTGATCATTTTCTTCAGGGTTTACTTCAATTCTCAGGTCTCACAAGCTATAAACAAGATTGGGGCAGCCACCATTGAAGCTCCCTTGCTTCATACCTCACTTGCCTTTGAACAAGACTTGCTGGAGCTTGTTTGAGGCCTTCCTTGGCTTTAACCGGACCCCTCCGAAGCTTGGCCACCATTTTTTGCAGCCCCAGGATCAGCATTTACAATTGGCGGAATCATGTACCCCTCCCATATGTGTCTTCAGCATTGACAGTCACAACAGCAGCTCTCCCCCTCCATTGGCACTTGGAAAGGCTCCATTTCGAGCATATGAACATGCTTTGATACTTGGTTTTGATGGTTGATGTGTTGGCATAGCATATGGACTGATTTAACATTGTTTTGGGACTATCATAACAGTCCACGGGCAGTTTATGACAGTGTTACACTTACATTTGATGCTACAACTTGTTTGGCATTGTCATTTGATACTCGGTTGGTCCCGTTTGATGCCCGGATGTTAGGGGAATGTATGCCTATTGTTTGGCAACCATTTGGAGCTGATTTTGGTGCTGAAATTCTCAGTTTTAAACAGTAAATCACTGCTGTACACAGTTGGGCTGAAGTCATTTTACTCATGTATACTTATGCCTATGCTTCTCGGGCTATGTTTCGGGCATATATGGTGATGTATTGACACTTGGGGCTCGACATAGAGCTTGGTTTTGATTCAGGATCATTGGTTGAGCTTGAGCTCTCTTTGCAAAGTATTTGGATGCTCAGTCTTGGATGTACTTATGGCATGTATTTTGCTTATATCTGACCGGTCTTGACATGCTTAGCCTATGCCATTACTACATGCTAGTTACATTGTTTGGAGCCTATTGCTACTGGAGCTTGGTCTTGGCTTGACCTTGGATTCTTGGAGATTACTTGAGCTATTTATTGGCTTTTCAGAGTTGTATCTTGGGATGTACTTGATTTCTTACATGCTTATGGATGCTACATATGGATGCTCTACCGCCTACATGTTTGGGATGTAATGTTGATGTATTGTCTTGGACTTATGTCATTGGCACTGTGTCTTGCCTTGTCTTAACTCTTGAGCTCATACATACGGCTTTTGTACCAGTGGGAGCATTCTTGAATGCCTATCAGACATTGAGCACTTGGTACTTTTATGCATTGAGCCGTTACATGCTATTGAGCAGTTACAGACACTTGAGACTTTGGGACTCCTTACCTTTTGGGATGATACATTATATTTCTTGGTTCATTGTATGCTTATGAGCTAAGTCTCACTTTTGGATCTGTATCTTTGTGAACTGACACCTACTTGTGTCAAGTTTCAGTAGTGGCAATAACACTTTGCCCCGTTGACTGGGGGTGTGTCTACTCACTGGTGGCAGATGTTTGTATGACATACTTGGGTGTTGGATTCATGCTTATCGATCATCATATTCTTATGCTATGCCCGCATGATGCCAGCTTTGGTCTTGGCAATATTTGATTGCCTTGGGATCCGATTTTGGCACTGTTAGCTCTCTTTTACTGAAATCTGAAATTTATTACAGCAAGCATATATGTATGGACTGACATGGATTTTTCATGCTAAAACACTCTGAAATGATGTATTTTCACTAGTACTTGGTGGAAAGCAACTTTGGTTCCACTTTTCTCGCCATTTTCCCTCGGTTTCTGGTGATTTTTTTGTCATTTTTTGCAGTAAATAGCAAGCAGTTTTAAACTGTCTACAGTCTTCCAGCCTACATTATGGCGAGTTCATCCACTAATCATGCTATTTTCAACATCACTAAGCTTGATGGTATAAATTACTCTTATTGGAAGAGCCAGATTTGGCAGGTGCTGGTGCAAAAATCGCAGATCAAACCTTTGAGGTTAAGCGGGCATCCGCCTACAACTATGCCAGATGAGGAATGGTTTGAGCTTGATGAGTTATGTAAGTCCACCATTGTATTGTCTCTCATAGAACAGGTTCACTACAATGTATTTGAGGAAAAACAGAGTGTATGGCAGTTGTGGGATAAAATCAAGAATCTCTATGACAAGAAAAGTCCAGAGAGTCAAATGTATTGGCTGAAGCAACTTATGGATCTGTGCATGAAGGAGAATGTGACTATGTCTACTCACTTGAGCCAGTTCCATGCTATACTCAAGAACTTGACTTCGCAGGACATTACTTTTGCAGAGGATGTCACTCCTCTTTTCTTGCTTGGTACTCTTAATGAGTCATGGGATGTATTCCACACTGCATTATATGCCTCTACTGCTACCTTGAAATTATCTGATGTTGAGAGTGCTCTTCTGCAGGAAGAGGCTAACCGTAAGAATTTGGATGCCTCTCGTGTGTCTCATGCTATGACAGTTAGAGGCAGGAATGATGGATATGGAAAGCATGGCACTGGTAGTGGCCATGGATGGGATTCTCAGAAATCTCAGTCCAAGTCTCGTGGGAAGTCGCGTAGCAAATCCCGTGGCAGGAATGCAGATGTTACTTGTCACCATTGTGGGAAAAAGAGCCATATTAGGCTACAATGCCATGAATTGCGTAATGAAAGGCACAAAGATAAGGGGAAAGACAAAGTGCAGGATAAGTCTTCTAATCGCAGCATAGTACCTGCAAAGTCCGGTGTTAAAATTAAAGAGATCAATGTTATGTAGCCTGATAATGTTGGTGATGATGATTATATCCTAGCAGCTTCTTCTAGTGCTTTGCAGACAAAGATACACTCTATATATGCACAATGTTGGCTCTTGGACTCAGGTGCGTCCTTTCATGTGACACCTTTTCGAGAGTGGTTTCATTCATACCGTACTGTTTTGGGATCTGTGCGCTTGGGTGATGACAGCTCTCTTGATATTGTGGGCATTGGTGATGTTAGGCTGCAGTCTCCTTCTAGCAGCAGTTTTGTTATGCAGGATGTACGTCATGTACCTACTTTAACATACAGTCTCATGTCAGCTGGACAGCTTGATGATGCAGGTTATCATGTATCTTTTGGAAACTCTGCATGGAAGATCACTCGTGGTAGACTTGTGATTGCGAGAGGTGCCAAGGCTGGCAGTCTCTACCCCTTGATTGTATCAGCTTCTTCCCTTGATCATGTTTTGTCTATGGGTTCTATCCCACATGTATCTCTTTGGCATGCCCATTTGGGCCATATGTCTTTGAAGGGAATGAAAATGCTTTCTAGTTTGCAGTACTTACCGCCCCTTGATTATGCATGTTTTGATTCATGTGAGCATTGTCTATATGGCAGGCAGACTAGGTCTACACATAAAAAGTCTCGTAGGCTGCCACGCATGAGTGAGCCCTTGGCATTGGTACATTTGGATGTCTGTGGGCCCATGCCTTGTCAGTCTATGGGTGGTGCAATGTATTTTGTTACGTTCATAGATAATTTTTCATGAAAAGTTTGGGCTTATCCCATTAAGCTGAAATCCAATGTCTTGGCTGTGTTTCAGAGATGGCTTGTATTGGTTGAGAACCAGTCTAGGTATAGGCTAAAATGCCTAAGGACAGATAATGGGGGTGAGTATATCTCACATGATTTTGAGCAATTATGTGATGAGAGGGGTATTAAGCATCAGTTGACCGCCCCCTACACCCCCCAGAATGGTTTGGCTGAGTTGATGAATAGAACCATCCAAGAGCATGTACGCAATATTCTTAGCCATGCAGGCCTACCACAGAGCTTTTGGGATGAGGCAGTTAGTAAAGATGTGCATGTCATAAACAGATCACCCTCTAGTGGTTTGGATTTCTAGGTTGTAGAGGAGGTATGGACTGGAAAACCTCCCTCTCATGCGCATCTCCGTGTCTTTGGATGTGAGACATTTTGCCATGTGCCCAGGGACAAGAGAAGTAAGTTGGATCCCAAGAGTGTCAAATGCATTTTCCTTAGTTATGGGGATACAGGTGAGATGGGTTACCATCTCTGGGATCCGCAGGTGCAGAAAGTCATCCGCAGTCATAATGTAGTCTTCCATGAAGATAAAATGCATAGGCAGTCTAAGAGAGTTGTTGAGATCCGTAGGGTCATATTTCAGGAGGAGCTAAGAGCTCCCGCATAGCCGGTTGGACAGCCTATAGCTACAGCAGACGCTCATAGTCAGGGTTTTGGACAGGCAGTTCGGTAGGCAGCAGAGCCTGCCGTGAGATAGTCTACTAGAGACAGACGTCCACCTGATAGATTTCAACCCTTGATGCATTATGTCTTGGTTACAGATGCAAGAGATCCTTTCACCTATGATGAGGCTATGCACAGGGGTGACAGTCACTCCTGGGAGAGAACTATGCAGTCTGAGATAGACTCCCTACATAAGAATGACACTTGGGATTTGGTTTCCTTGCCTATGGGAAAGAAGGCTTTGCCATGCAAGTGGGTGTACAAGCTAAAAAGTACCCCTAGACACCCCAAGCCGGCATACAAGGCTAGATTGGTAGCAAAGGGTTTTAAGCAGGAGCATGGTGTGGACTTTGACGAGGTCTTTTCTCCTATGGTTAAGATGACCACCCTACACTGAGTCTTGGCTTTGGTTGCTCAGCTTGACTTGGATTTATACCATATGGATATCAAGACGGCTTTCTTACATGGGGACTTGCATGATGAGATTTATATGGAGCAGCCTAAGGGCTTTGCAGAACTTGGCAGGGAGCACCTAGTGTTCAAATTGAAGAAAAGTCTTTATGGCTTGAAACAGGCACTTAGGGAGTGGTATCATAATTTTGATGCCTTTATGCACTCACAGGGCTACAGTCGAAGTGCTATGGATCCGTGTCTTTACATGAAGAAAGTCCGTGATGGTTCTTTATTGATTTTGGTACTCTATGTGGATGATATGTTGATAGCAAGGAAAGCTCATGATGAGCTAGATACTCTTAAGGCTTAGCTCAAGAAGAGCTTTGAGATGAAAGATTTGGGATAGGCTGCTCACATGCTTGGTATGCACAGTAGATGCGACAGGCATCAGGGACTCCTCTACTTGTCACAGAGGGAGTACATTCATAAAGTCCTTGAGCGCTTGCGCATGCAGGACGTAAAGCCTATTGGCTGTCCATTGCCTTCTTATGTGAAGGTATCATAGGTTTATTGTCCGCAGACAGATGAGCAGAGGGCCGAGATGGCCAAGATTCCCTATGCATCTGCAGTGGGCAGTCTTATGTATGCCATTTTAGCCACTCGTCCAGATATTGCCTTTGCAGTTGGTGTTGTGGCACGTATATGGCTACACCTGGCAAGAAGCATTGGGATGCCGTGAAGGGTATCATGAGGTACCTGAAGGGCACTACAGATATGTGCATATGCTATGGTAGCCAGGATACAGGAGTCGTGGGGTACACTGACTCTAATTATGTAGGACATGCAGATAGTAGGAAGTCCACTTCTGGCTATGTATTCACTTATGCTGGAAGTGTTGTTTCTTGGATGTCCAGGGTGCAAAAATGCACGGCCCTTTCTACTACAAAGGTTGAGTATGTTGCAGCCACTGAGGCTTGCAAGGAGGCCATTTGGTTGGGTCGTTTTTGCTGACCTTAGTATTGATGCTATCCCTACACTGCATTCGGATTCTATGAGTGTTATTCAGCTAGCCAAGAATCCGGTCTTCAATGCGAAGACAAAACACATTGAGGTGAGGTATCACTTTATACGTGGGGTTGTTGAGGACAAGTCTATTGATCTTGTCAAGATCTCGACTGACCAAAATCCTGTAGATCTACTCACAAAAAGCCTCTCTACAGAGCGCTTTACCTTCCTCAGGAGGTTGATGGGTGTGGGATGAGATGACGTCTTTCCTCATCCTGTTGTACATGTATACATGTTGTACTGTCTTTTTTCTTTTTCTTTTCACTCCTCACTGGGGCAAATTTGCCTTTAAGTGGGAGGTTGTTGTGGTAAAGGCGCCTTTGCCTAGCCGCCCGTGTATTACTACACTGACAGTCGCCGCCACTGCACACTGAAGGTGGCGGTCACCGTCACCGTCACTTTATTCTTTATTCTTTTAGTGACTGTTTGAATAAAGGAAGGCCCGCGGTCACACATTGCGACTGTTGGAGTTCCCATTTCTAGTCTCTCCCTTTCTTGCTCTTGCTCTCCCGCCATAGCTCTCGAGTCCAACCTTCGATCCGTTGCTCCCTTTCACCTTCTCCCTTAGTAGAGGGTCGAGTCCAGCCAGAAAATAATCTTTCTTAACACAATCAAGTACTCTCTTTCCCTCAGCTAAGGAGGCTGTCCATTTATCCTACAATTTTATAAACATACCATCATATGCTTGGTACTCCCTTGGTAAGGTTTGACGAAGATCTAGGAGCTATCTCCAAATATATTTAGGAGGATCTGTATCTTGCTACTCATGCATGAATGCAATCTTAAGATCCTCCCAGTCACCCCTTGTAGCCTCCAGGAGAGCTTGATACCACACTCGAGCATCACCCTTTAGAACTAAAGAGAAGGCATGTACTTTGGTTGCTTCATCGTCTCGACCTGTGACTAGGAAGGCCATTTCTAAGTCATCTAGAAAGTCTAGAGATTTCTCCCATTTGTGCCCAAAAAAACTTGGAAAAGCCATGATAGGAAGATGTTGATCTATCTCAATACAAAATAAAGATGAACATGTTTAGGCCCAAGTCATATCTTATTAATGGTAGAATAAATGGATTCACAGATGCATTAATATAAGAAAGACGATGAGGGCCCAATAAGCCCCTTATGATATTTTGAAACCTGAGCTTTTTGTTAACCATTATATGCACGGTTTGCCTAGTAAGTGGATATATAGGTCCGTACAAATCCCTATGGTTATGGGATACACTTAGAGTAGAATGCATATGTGCACATTAAATGAGATGTTATAATCCAAAATAGGAAATATTATGGGATCAGGGGACAACAAGATCTCTCTCAACCTCTCAACTCCAAAATAGAAGACCAACCTTTGCTGAAAATGTATCTTTTTACTAATGCACACATCCACCCAAATGTTTAAAACTGATTCAAAATTGTAGAAAGTAGGAGTAGTCATTTATGTATTAACTACAAATTTCCACTACAAACTTTCATGAAGCGTGTTGTTGAAGCTCTGGCCTCTTAGATCCCACCATTGAGAGATGTGAAGGATTTGCTCACCACTGATGACCATCATCAGCCTTGTAAAGTTCATAGGCTTTAATAGCTACCTTCTCAATTACTTTGAGTCTTCTTGCTAGTAGTAGTTGAAGTGCATCACTATATGTAGCCTCTCGCCAATACCGCACACCATTGATGTGTAACTCCCCCTCCAAAAACTTATTAATCCCCAAATTTGAAAGTGCCTTCACAACTTGAAAGACAAGGCTCCTTAGGGAGTGTCTTTACACTAGACTCCAAGCACTCAACATAATGACTTGACCTAGAGATTTGATGAGAGCAAGATTTCTCTTGAAGCAAAGAAGGGTGTGTGTAATTAACTTGCTTTACTCGCATACGTGTCGTTTGCCGATAAAGATTCTTATTCTCTTGAGCTTCTTTTGGAGACCATAGTGGTACTCTTGAGCAATGAATCCCTTGAATAGGGTTTGATAAAGATTCCTCCTTAGTGATACCTTGACAAACACTCGTTGAAGAAGAGGAAAACTCCTTAGATGTTTATTCCTTCATAGAAATTGTAGAGCGTAGCTTGAGAACTCCTCAGTGTGAGGCACCAGAAATGAGGGTTGAAAAGATGAATGGGTTGCGTCTTACCCATCCAACCTCCAATCCTCACTAAGAGAACTAAAGAGGGGCACCACCTAGCCAAAGGGAGGATAGGCTAGGATATCCCTTTTCTCAAAGAGAATCAAAAGAACCAAGACACAACTTCACAAGAGAGAATATATGTACTAGACACCACATTAGAATATGAGAGAGAGAGAGAGAGAGAGAGAGAGAGGAGAGTAGAGGGAGACAAGAGGAGAAGTGGTAGAGGATGCTTGCCATTATGTAAACGTGGAATGAGAAGATGAGAAGAGAGGGAGACAAGAGGAGAAGAGGTAGAGGAAGCTTGCCATTATGCTACATAATAAAAGAACTCACTCATAGCTTACCTCAAAGAGATGGACTAGCATGAGGATATTCTAGAGTGCTCTCATGTGCTTGTCATTGTAATTCTCCTCTTTACATCTCCATGGGCTCCTTATATAGCCTCCATGAGAGATTAGATTAAGCTAATCTTATTGATTAACATAATCCTAGATGATGTATGGCCTCTTTGAAAATATGGAGGATAGTGGATGGGACAAGTCCCCACCTTGGTCATCATGCAAGAAGCCAAGGATGGTGGTAGACAAAATAGAGAAAGGGAGCTAGATTACAAGAGATGGATGCCCAAAGCACATTATTATAATATATTTACAAGAAGGATAGAATGGAAAGTTGATATGGTGAAAGAGAGAAGAAAATTGCATGGAGCCAGCAGTCTGCGCCTTTGTAACTCCAAATCGGTGAAGAATCTGAAAAAAGTTTCTACTACAACGTTGTCGAAATTAATCGGAAAGCGTGGGATTTTTCTTGAAATTTGCTTTTCTTTGGGAGTTATTGAGATTATAAAAAACAACTTTCAAAAGCTCCTTTGACTTTACTTCCTTATATATATATAAATACATATAAGCAATGACCCCACGTATGAAGTGATACCTCACCTCAATGTGTTTCGTATTCTCATGGAAGACCGGATTCTTGGCTAAGTGAATAGCACTCATAGAATCCAAATGCAGTGTAGGGGTAGCATCGATACCAAGGTCAGCAATAACCAAACGACCCAACCAAATGGCCTCCTTGCAAGCCTCAGTGGTTGCAACATACTCGGCCTCTGTAGTAGAAAGGGCCATGCATTTCTGCACCTTGGACATCCAAGAAACAGCACCTCCAGCATAGGTGAATACATAGCCGGAAGTGGACTTCCTACTATGTGCATGTCCTACATAATCAAAGTCAGTGTACCCCATGACTCCTGTATCATGGATGCCATAGCATGTGCACATATCTACAGTGCCCTTCAGGTACCTCATAATACCCTTCACGGCATCCCAATGCTTCTTGCCAGGTGTAGCCATATAGCGTGCCACAATACCAAAAGGCAATATCTGGATGAGTGGCGATCATGGCATACATAAGACTGCCCACTGTGGATGCATAGGGAATCTTGACCATCTCGGCCCTCAGCTTATCTGTCTACAAAAAATCAACCTATGAGACCTTCACATAAGAAGGCAATGGACAGCCAATAGGCTTTATGTACGGCATGCGGAAGCGCTCAAGGACTTTATGGATGTACTCCCTCTGTGGACAAGTAGAGAAGTCCCTGATGCCTGTCGTGTCTAATGTGCATACCAATTATGTGAGCGGCATGTTCTAGATCTTTTATCTTAAAGCTCTTCTTAAGCTGAGCCTTAAGAGCATCTAGCTCATCATGAGATTTTCCTACTATCAGCATATCATCCACATAGAGTACCAAAATCAATAAAGAACCATCACGGGCCTTTTTCGTGTAAAGACACGGATTCATAGCACTCCTGCTATAGCCCTATGACTGCATAAAGGCATCAAACTTATGATACCACTCCCTGGGTGCCTGCTTCAAGCCTTTTCAATTTGCACACTAGGTGCTCCTTGCCAGGTTCTGCAAAGCCCTTAGGCTGCTCCATATAAATCTCATCATGCAAGTCCCCATGTAAGAAAGCCATCTTGACATCCATCTGGTATAAATCCAAGTCAAGCTGAGCAACCAAAGCCAAGACTAAGCGCAAGGTGGTCATCTTAACCACAAGAGAAAATGCCTCATCAAAGTCCACACCATGCTCCTGCTTAAAACCCTTTGCTACCAATCTAGCCTTGTATGTCGGCTTGGGGTGTCAAGGGTACTTTTCAGCTTGTACACCCACTTGCATGGCAAAGCCTTCTTGCCCTTAGGCAAGGAAACCAAATCCCAAGTCTCATTCTTATGCAAGGAGTCTATCTCAGACTGCATAGCCCTCTCCCACGAGTGACTGTCACCCCTACGCATAGCCTCATCATAAGTGAAAGGCTCTCCTACATCTGTAACCAAGACATAATGCATCGAGGGCTGAAATCTATCAAGTGGATGTCTGTCTCTAGTAGACCGTCTCACAGCAGGCTCTGCTGCCTGCCCAGCTGCGTGTCCAATACCCTGATCATGAGCATCTGCTGCAGCTGTAGGCTGTCCACTTGGTTGTGTGGGAGCTCTCGACTCCTCTTGAAATATGACCCTGTGGATCTCAACAACTCTCGCAGGATGCCTATGCATATTTTCTTCATGGAAGACTACATCATGACTGCAGATGACTTTCTGCGCTTGCAGATCCCAGATACGGTAACCCATCTTGCCTGCATTCCCATAACCAAGGAAAATGCATTTGACACTCTTAGGATCCAGCTTACTTCTCTTGTCCCTGGGCACATGATGGCAAAATGCCTCACATCCAAAGACATGGAGATGTGCATAAGAGGGAGGTTTTCCAGTCCATACCTCCTCTCCAACCTGGAAATCCAAACCACTAGAAGGTGATCTGTTTATGACATGCACAGCTATACTAACTGCCTCAGCCCAAAAGCTATGTGTGGTAGGCCTGCATAGCTAAGCATATTGCGTGCACGCTCCTGGATGGTTCTATTCATCTGCTTAGCCAAACCATTCTGGGGGGGTGTAGGGGGCGATCAACTAACGCTTAATACCCCTCTCATCACATAACTGCTCAAAAGCACATGAGACATACTCACCTCCATTATCTGTTCTTAGGCATGTTAGCCTATACCCAAACTAGTTCTCAACCAATGCAAGCCATGTCTAAAACACAGCCAAGACATTGGATTTTAGCTTAATGGGATAAGCCCAAACTTTTCGTGAAAAATCATCTATGAAAGTAACAAAATACTTTGCACCACCCATAGACTAACAAGGCATGGGCCTACAAACATCCGCATGTACCAATGCCAAGGGCTCACTCATGCATGGCCTACCAAACTTCTCATGCGTAGTCCTAGTCTGCCTGCCATAAAGACAATGCTCACATGAATCAAAACATGCATAATCAAGGGGCGGTAATGTAACGTGTCCCCTAGTATCATCCAAGACACGTCTTAGCAGTCCATCGGAAATGATGTCTAGAAAGCTCCGCCCGGCACTCCCGTGGAATGTTACGGGTTTTACGATCTAGGTCTTTCCATGTCTGCCATGTAGCAGAAGTATCCTGGCCATTCCCACTTAGGATCGACCGGAATTAGGGTTTTCCTGATGGGTCATCAGCTAACAGCAACTAGCGTCAGACCCGAGCGAACTACTTTACACAGAAACACCAGGTCCGAAGCAGATTCACGCTGCACTTGGTTCAAGAAGAATGGGAAACGAGAGGGATGCAAAGCTCAACCTCTCTACCATAAGGCATAGTCCCATTCCGTTCCCCTAAAACAGCGTAAATCGGGTAAGACGTAACTTTAGGCCATCGTTCTTGTTATTCGTTTTGATGATGATGATCATTCCGCTGTTCTTCGAGATTTTTGAGAAAAGTTCCCGGCTAACCGGGACCACCCAACCGTAGGACGGACCCATAGCCTATCCTCCGCACTTTCCTCGGTTTGTTTTAGTTATGTAATTATCTAACACATTAATTTGACATATAACAATCAGCTTCTTTAATTAACCTTGTTAAGCACTGGTTCCTTCACGTAATCTTATCACGTGACATAGAAAAACAACATCAAGCAAGTTCTTTTAACATTTCATCATTTTATCCTTGAAATACAAGGAGTTCCACCCGTAGGCTTGTCCATAATCTGCCCAAAGGCTAACCAGTAATCTCCAGGGATCACTATTCCAAGCTTCCGCCCGTCAACTAGTATGCGGGCCTCAAGATCCAATCCCGAGTCACGTTAGCCTCTTGTGCAAGACCCGGAAGGCGAGGGATTTACGGCCAAAGCCCCCCTGGCACCCAAGCGTCCTCCTGCTCCAAGTAGAACTCAACGGAGAGACCTCTCGCGGCGGGTTCGGTCCACGTTCCCGGCGCGGTCAAACAACCCCCTTGGTTAGGGTCAGGCAGGCAGTCGGGGGTAACTGAAGGTGCCTCTCCCTTCAGGCCTTCAACTGAAGTATAGGTACTTATTTAATTTGTAATTCATAATTCAAACAGAGCCTAAAATCTCTAGCAAGCACAGACATTTCCATTAATCAACCCAGTTGTATGGCAAACTGCTAAGGAAGTGTTCTTTCCTTTTTGAGTGTATCAGCACTCGTTCCCAAGGTGTCTTGTAACTTGGCAAGATCTCTTATATTCCGGTGTAGGGCATACCCAACTTGGTTAACCCTAAGATATCTTAGATATGCTAGTTTCTGGTTTACAACTTTCCTTATTTAGAAGGATATCCAAAAATATGTCTTTTTGCAAGATAACTTGCGTAAGGATCTGCCGTCCTTGATGAGGGTTTTTTTTTTCCCTTTTCTCCTTGTGAATCAATCACAAAATGATTTCATACATGTTGCGCAAGTCCTGTGATGGAATAATCTGTTTAGATTCTTTAAGCTGACGTATGTCAGGCCTAGGGTTTCTTCATTTAAGAAGCTTAGGGACAAACCCAGTTTCTTATCTTTATGAATTTATTGTCCCTACGGTAAGGAAAGTAGTCAAGTGTTTAGGATATGAATGTTTCTATGTTTAGATTGGTTCGGTTATCTTTTGGAAGGTAATCTTAATCATCTTGTCACGGTTTTACTATCCTTGTGACAATTAACTTTCCCAATCAATACAGTTTAATTTGGCATATAGCATAATGCCAAGGTGATACAAAGAGTGACAATACTCCTTGGGACAAAAAGGCCTAGCTGTGAAATTGGTGTATACACACTTTATTAGTCCCAAGTACTCAAATAGCAAGGGAAAAGTGTTAATAGAGTGTCATCCAGCAGTCCCCTTTTACATTTTCTTTCCAAATGAATTCATATATCTAATTTTTATACTTGTTAATTCCTAACACTTAACTTCCGTTTTCTTAAAAGATGAACTCATGCCAAATAACAACAATTTTCTTGCTAAGATGTGCAACTAACAAAGATAACTCCCTAGTAATTTGAGCATCGAAAGAAACCTTTCTTGAATTTAGCTATTTACCATGAATCGTTGCGAAAGGAATAAGACTAATGGTGCAAGATATAATTTCTACACTTTAGGAATATATTACTATCGTAAATGGTTAATCTTGCTTGTAATTTTATAATGCTTGATGCAATTTGAAGAAAGCTAAGTTGTATACATTGTCATTCATAAGCTAACTCCTTCGTTAAAAATAACTCGAACAAATATATCCTATCCTTAACAATTTTTCTTTGCATGATCGACTTAAAACCGAATTAACACCAAGAAAAAAACCTGGCTTTGAGGTGAGATATCCACATGGATACCGGTAGATGACCCTCCCGTAGCTACATCTTGGACTTTCTTCGGCGGCATCGTAGTTCGAATGTGAGATAGCCTTCTCCTTTTTCTTCTTGGAATTCCACCGTCTTCTCCTTCCTTTTCTTTTACCTTTTTCCCACTCTTCCTCCTTCACTCCCTCTTTTCACTCCCTCTACTTCCCTCCCTATCTTTTATCTCACGGCTATTTCTTCCTTACGGGATACCATACGAGGCCATGATGATGAATTGGAATTTTTTTTTAGGACATGGGAGTCTGTGGACACCGGCTTGTTTGATAAAACTAAGATCACAAAGCTCAACTAAGGGAGCACTTGCACAAAAAGATCTAAAAAGTGAGTGAAGGAATTAATGCAAGAGAATGAAAGTCCGCAAGGTAGCCTAAGGACAAAGTAGGCCTATGGGTGTGACTTGAATAATCTAAAGAGCTATGGGGGGGGGGGGGGGGGGGGAAGCAAAGCTTAGGGGGGATTAAAAAATCCGGAGGGGGAAAAAAAAGGCCTTAGGGGGGAATTATACCTGGGAGGGGGGAAAACAAGGCCTTAAGGGGGATTTAAAACCCCGGGAGGGGGGGGGGGGGGGAAACAAGGGGGCTTATGGGGATTAAAACCAGGGGGGAATTGAAACCAGGAGGGAAAACAAGGGGGCTTAGGGGGGATTAGTGGGAAGGGGGCTTAAGAAAGCCCCCTTAGAAGCTTCTGGTGTGGGCAGATCCAACGTGGAAGAGGGAGGGTCAAATAAGAGAATGTCATGGAAGAGGGATGATGGTCTGAGGGATGGCGGTGGCTGTCAACGCCACAGGCGATGGCATCCCCCTAGTCCGGCGGCTAATGGCTTCCCCAGTGGCTCCTTCTCCAGTGCGGCGACGTCTGCGGCTTCCTCCCTCACTCTCCATGCAGCACGGCAACACCTACCTCCTTCCCTTTCAGCCTTACCACCCTCTCTCGGCCTGCAGCGTCATGGCCCTCCACAACTCCACCTTAGACTAGCGGCATCACGGCTCCTAGCACCCTCCCCTACTTAGTCGCAGCGTTACCTCCTTCCTCCCACTCTCCCTCCTCACGCTTTATATAGGTGGTGGGAGGGGATCCTCCCTCCCCCACGCGGCATCTTGCATGGGTTCATCCCTTGTACGAGCTCCAGCGACGAGCTTAGTCATCCGCGCCTCACTCCCTTCCCTCCAACACGGCCTTCGACTGGGGAAAAGAAGGCTAATAATTTTTATAAAGAAATTAAAAAGCCATATATTCATCCATTATCCCTTTGGCCCCCTACCAAGAGGATGTTTCCTCGTAGGTGATGCAGTTTTTGATCCTCGGTCCCGGTTGACCAATGCGCAGTACTCCTTTGCGTACGGTCATAAATCAACTACCGGAAATGGAGATAATCTTTTCACGAATTTACGGTGTGTGGGAGGTTGGTCTAGTAATTTTTTTATTCAAACGGAAATATTACATTCTCTCCCCCTTGGAGGAATCGAGATGTCCTCATCTCGAGATAAACTGGGGATATTGATGGTTGAGAGTGCTTTCATCCATCCAAGTAGCATCCTCTTCGGGATAATCTTTCCACTGGACAAGGCATTCTTTCAAGGTTCTAGATCTTAACTGTCTTTCCCTAACATCTAAGATCCTTTCTGGCCTTAGTTCAAGGACTCCTTGACTAGGCATTACAATTTGTTGGTCATCAAGTACATGATTAGGATTGGGTACATATTTTTTCAATAGGCTGATATGGAATACATTGTGAACCTTTAGATTCTCAGGGAGTTGCAATCTATAAGCATTGGGTCCTAGGCATTTGAGGATCTTATACGGCCCACAATACCTTGGACTTAACTTCTTGCATTCTCCTAGGGATAGAGAACTCATTTTAGGGCGTACCCGAATGAAGACCATGTCTCCTTCTTTGAAGGCTCTATCTTGACGTTTCAAATCTGCGTATGTCTTTTGCCTATCCTTGGCCGCTTGTATGTCTTGTCTTATTGACCTTATTTGATCATCCATGTCCTCCAATATTTGTCTTGAAGCTTCAACTCTTAGGGTTGGATCAGAAAAGTTTAGGGGACTTCGACAATCATGACCATACAATTCCTGGAAAGGGGTCATTTGAATGCTCTGCTGGTAAGAAGCATTGTAGGCAAATTCAAATAATGGCAAGTATTGAATCCACCTCTTCGGCTCTCGACA
Organism: Lygodium microphyllum; assembly: GCF_053477565.2. Classification (NCBI taxonomy): domain Eukaryota; kingdom Viridiplantae; phylum Streptophyta; class Polypodiopsida; order Schizaeales; family Lygodiaceae; genus Lygodium; species Lygodium microphyllum. The sequence continues at coordinate 102,444,041 of NC_141144.1, forward strand.
GCAGTATGCCCTAAGCATATCCTCAAGGATTTGATTTACTCGCTCTGTTTGGCCATCCGTTTGGGGATGGTAGGCAGTGCTAAAGCAGAGTTGAGTCCCAATAGCTTCAAAGATATCTCTCCAGAAGTGTGATGTGAAGAGAGAATCTCGATCACTAATTATTCTTCTAGGTGACCCATGTCGCTTGAATATCTCCTTGATAAACAATCTTGCAATGTCGGAGGCTTTATAGTTTTTTTTTACTGGGATCAGGTGTGCAACCTTGGTAAGCATGTCAACCACAACCATAATGGAATTGTATCCTCCTTGGACTTGTGGTAAGCCCACAACAAAATCCATATTGATGAATTCCCATTTCATTTGGGGAATGTCAAGCGGTTGCAGTTTCCCTTGCATCAAGACATGTTCGGTCTTTATACGTTGGCAAGACAAACATTCAGTGACATACTTGAGAACGTCACCTTTAAGCCTTTTCCAATGGTAGCTCTTTCTAACTGCATTAAGAGTCTTAGCATAGCCAGGATGTCCTGAAAAAGGAGAATCATGAGCTTCCCATAATATCTTCTGCTTAAGTGACTGGCTTGTTGGTATACGCAGCCTTGTTCTGTAGTAGACAAGTCCATTATCAATGGAAAATTCCTGATACTTAGCTTGCAACTTCTGATTCTGCTCCTTGGTAGATATTTCTTTTATCATTGTTTGGTAGGCCAAATCATGGCATGCTTCCTCTCTAGCTAGTTCAAGTATAGGGTTGTTTGGCATAGATACCTTTGTAGCCAGAGATCTGGCCGTTGATGGATTCTGCAAGATTAGGGAATTTAGGAATGCCTTGTGACTGAGTGCATCGGCAACTACATTCTCCTTCCCTGGTCGATACTTCATTTCAAAATCATATTCCTCCAATACTTCAATCCACCGACGTTGCCTCATGTTAAGCTCGTTCTGGGTAAAAATCCATTTGAGACTCTTATGATCGGTTACTAGAGTAAATTTGTTACCCAACAGGTAGTGTCTCCAAAGCTTTAGAGCATGGATGACAGCTAATAATTCCAGATCATGCGTGGCATAATTCTTTTCATGACTCTTCAATTTCCTTGAAGAGTATGCTACTGGATGACCTTCCTGCATAAGTACACATCCCAAGGCAAGAATGTTAGCATCAGTTACTACCTCGAACTCCATATTGAGGTCAGGAAGTTTTAGAATAGGTGCTGATACCAAACTTTGCTTCAGTTTGTCGAAGCTATTTTGTTCGGAAGTTGACCATGTAATGGAAGTCTGCTTCTTTAGTAGATCGGTAAGGGGTGCTGCAATCAAAGCATAGTTTTTGATAAAGACCCTATACCATCCTGTCAATCCAAGAAAGCTACGTATTTCTTTGACGGATACTGATATTGGCCATTCAAGCACATCTCTGACTTTGGCTGGGTCTACTGATATTCCCTCTGATGATACTATGAATCCCAGATATTCAATCTGACGCTTGAAGAATGCACACTTCTTCATTTTTGCATACAGCTTATGAAACCTCATTGTCTCAAGGACAATCCGAAGTTGAGGTTCATGATCTTCTTCTTGTTTGGAATAGACTAAAGTGTCATCGAAGAAGACAAGCACGAATTTATCAAGATATGGTCTAAAAATATCCTGCATTAATCTATTGAAGGTGGCAGGTGCATTGGTAAGCCCGAATGACATAACCAAGAACTCGAAGTGCCCATATCTTGTATTGAAGGCCGTATTTGGAATATCTTCTTCCTTGATCCTTATCTGATAATAACCTAACCTGAGATCAATCTTGGAGAAGATCTTTGCACCTTGAAGACGATCGAGAAGCTCATCAATTCTAGGAATAGGATACTTGTTCTTGACTGTTGATTGATTCAACCCTCGGTAATCAATACATAGTTGAAGTGTCCCATCTTTCTTTTTCTGGAATAGTACTGGAGCTCCCCACGGTGAGTTGCTAGGCCGGATGTAACCCTGATCCAACAGTTGCTTGAGCTCTTCCTTCAACTCAATTGCTTCTGGTATGGACATTCTATAAGGTCTCTTTGCAATTGGTGCAGCTCCAGGCACTAGCCTAATCTCATGATCTACTTCTCTTGGAGGTGGAAGTTCAATCAATTCCTCAGGGAATACGTCAGCGTATTCCTTTAGCCAAGAAGGTCCTTCATGAGACTCTTGCTTTTGATCTAACTTGTTGAGTTTGATCAAGTAAACGGGTAATTATTTTTTGACTCTTTTTATGATCCAAGATACTTTGGCTAATTGGATTCTTGGCACTCCTGCCTCACCTTGAGTTGTGACAAATTCCCTTTCAGAGTTTCAAAAGGAAACTTGACCCTTTCCACAATGAATGTGGGCATCATTAGGCTTAAGCCAATCCATCCCGAGTAGACACTCATGGATACCTAAATTCATGACTCTGAATTTGACTAAAGTCTTCTTTCCTCCCAGAAAGAATTCCACCTTAGCAGTTTGCCTGGTACAAGTTACCTCACGACCGTTTGCCAATTCCACAAGCAGGGTAGGTGCTTCTACTATGGCTATTCCTAATATTTTTGCACATGCTGGTGACATAAAGGAATGTGTACTGCCACAATCAATCAAGGTTTTGAAACCTTTACCTTGATAGTCTGACGGTGTTTGAATCACCGAGAACTGGCGATTCGGCCCTTTCTTGTGTCAAGCGGCATGGACTGCCGCTCTTTCGAATTCTGCTTCCATAGTCGGATCTTCCTCTTCTTCTTCTTCGCATCTTTGCCTATTGGCAATGCAAGCAGTCCTTCCTCTTCCACGGGTGGCGGCTCCTTGACCACGGCCTGCACCTTCGAAAGGCGTTTGACGATGTCCTCCGCTGAGCTTGGGACATTGCCTCTTGAAGTGACCGGGTTCGTTGCAGTGGAAACATTGGAGGTTTCGACCATTACTTTGAGTAGGAACAAAGTTGTTGACGTTATTTGTCCTTGCTTTCTTCCTTTGTCCCTGATTGTGACCTTGAACTCTCTTCACTTGAGGTCTGAATGCTCCTCTGTTCGGATCACTATAGGACCAAGTTTTGTTACCCCTTGGTCTAGCTTGCACCTCCTGAATTATAGGCGCCGCTCGAATGAGTGCATCCTGAAGATCCGATGGATGCGTAGATTCGAGACGGGTATTTACGGGTGGATTTAAGCCCGCACAAAATTTGGACACCTACTTGTCGTGTCCATCTGTGGCGCATACTTTAAGAGTGAGACAAATTTAGAGTAGTATGCGTCAAGGGTGAGTCCTAGCTGTTTTAGCTCGTAGAACTCATTCATTTTCTGTGTACGATATGCAGGTGGCAAATATCTCCCCTGCACGGCTTTCTTTAACTTCTCCCAGGTAACGGACCCCTCTGAAGTCCCTTGATCCCTACACCATTGTTTCCACCAAAGTCTGGCTTCGCTGGTGAGTTTTAACTTAGCGAACATGGCCTGATTGGTAGGTGCAGTACCAGCTGCTTCAAAGTAATCCTCCATAGATTCAATCCATATTTCAGCATCAGACTGGACGAATCTGCCTCTCCCGTCAAACTCGGGTGGCTTTATTTGCTTGAGGAGGAACTTCTTCTCCTGGGTCACAGCAGTACTTGATGTAGGGGGCGAATTTGGAACCTGTACCTGAGGTTGTGCCTGGATAAAAGTTTTCTTAACGTTATTATATGATAATTGACGTTAGCTTATCTTTAGTTCAGCTATCTCGTAAATCATGAAGCTACTTAACTTTTTAACAACTCTGATGCACAGCCAGATATTGATAAAAGAAGTCTTTATTTATATTTACATGGGCGTAGCCTTATACAACATCTCGTGTGATGATAATCCAATCATTACATTCAGTGTGGGGAGAACAACGTTGTATTGCATTTGTCTACAGGAACTGTGTAATAGTAGGGTTTTGGGTCATGGATCTTTAGGAATCGATAATTCATTGGAAGTTCAAGATACCCTTTTCGTTGGAATCCATACTTCTCATGGCGGCCCAACACTTTAATCCTGTCAGCTGGGATTACACGGGTTACTTCCTCATATACATATGAGTTCATTTCAACCCTCCGACCTTGAATATGTAAAGTCGAATTTACGTGAGCTTCCACAAAAATGAACAGCTTCACGACTTTCAAGTCTTCCAACCACTTGATCCTCTTTAGGTTGGTCTGTAGATAAGCAAACCGGTGGGCGGCTATGTAGTAGATTCCTGAAGACCCCGTCCATCTTCGTTCTATGTATAAAGGTGATGGATTATAAATCTGCTCCAGGATGTTCATCATCCCAATTCTTTGTCTATAAAGTGGAGAATGCATTGCAGTCATAAACATGACCCGAAACACCAAAAACTTGTTCCACGCTTCATAGTTCTGCAAGACAGCATTGAAGATGAGGAAATGTTTGGACAGCAACAATTTCTTTATTTCATTTTATTGAGATCTCATAAAAACAATTCCGTTGTTGGTCGGCTCTGATACCAACTGTAACGTGTCCCCTAGTATCATCCAAGACACGTCTTAGCAGTCCATCGGAAAGGATGTCTAGAAAGCTCCGCCCGGCACTCCCGTGGAATGTTACAGGTTTTACGATCTAGGTCTTTCCACGTCTGCCACGTAGTGGAAGTATCCTGGCCATTCCCACTTAGGATCGACCGGAATTAGGGTTTTCCTGATGGGTCATCAGCTAACAGCAACTAGCGTCAAACCCGAGCGAACTACTTTACGCAGAAACGCCAGGTCCGAAGCAGATTCACGCTACACTTGGTTCAAGGAGAATGGAAAACGAGAGGGATGCAAAGCTCAACCTCTCTGCCATAAGGCATAGTCCCATTCCGTTCCCCTAAAACAGCATAAATCGGGTAAGACGTAACTTTAGGCCATCGTTCTCGTTATTCGTTTTGATGATGATGATCATTCCGCTGTTCTTCGAGATTTTTGAGAAAAGTTCCCGGCTAACCAGGACCACCCAACCGTAGGACGGACCCATGGCCCATCCTCCGCACTTTCCTCGGTTTGTTTTAGTTATGTAATTATCTAACACATTAATTTGACATATAACAATCAGCTTCTTTAATTAACCTTGTTAAGCACTGGTTCCTTCACGTAATCTTATCACGTGACATAGAAAAACAACATCAAGCAAGTTCTTTTAATATTTCATCATTTTATCTTTGAAATACAAGGAGTTCCGCTCGTAGGCTTGTCCATAATCTGCCCAAAGGCTAACCAGTAATCTCCAGGGATCACTATTCCAAGCTTCCGCCCGTCAACTAGTATGCGGGCCTCAAGATCCAATCCCGAGTCACGTTAGCCTCTTGTGCAAGACCTGGAAGGCGAGGGATTTACGGCCAAAGCCCCCCCTGGCACCCAAGTGTCCTCTTGCTCCAAGTAGAACTCAACAGAGAGACCTCTCGCGGCGGGTTCGGTCCACGTTCCCGGCGTGGTCAAACAACCCCCTTGGTTAGGGTCAGGCAGGCAGTCGGGGGTAACTGAAGCTGCCTCTCCCTTCAGGCCTTCAACCTGAAGTATAGGTACTTATTTAATTTGTAATTCATAATTCAAACAGAGCCTAAAATCTCTAGCAAGCACAGACATTTCCATTAATCAACCCAGTTGTATGGCAAACTGCCAAGGAAGTGTTCTTTCCTTTTTGAGTGTATCAGCACTCGTTCCCAAGGTGTCTTGTAACTTGGCAAGATCTCTTATATTCTGGTGTAGGGCATACCCAACTTGGTTAACCCTAAGATATCTTAGATATGCTAGTTTCTGGTTTACAACTTTCCTTATTTAGAAGGATATCCAAAAATACATCCTTTTGCAAGATAACTTGCGTAAGGATCTGCCGTCCTTGATGAGGGTTTTTTTTTTCCTTTTCTCCTTGTGAATCAATCACAAAATGATTTTATACATGTTGCGTAAGTCCTGCGATGGAATAATCTGTTTAGATTCTTTAAGCTGACGTATGTCAGGCCTAGGGTTTCTTCATTTAAGAAGCTTACGGACAAACCCTAGTTTCTTATCTTTATGAATTTATTGTCCCTATGGTAAGGAAAGTAGTCAAGTGTTTACGGTATGAATGTTTCTATGTTTAGATTGGTTCGGTTATCTTTTGGAAGGTAATCTTAATCGTCTTATCACGGTTTTACTATCCTTGTGACAATTAACTTTCCCAATCAATACAGTTTAATTTGGCATATAGGATAATGCCAAGGTGATACAAAGAGTGACAATACTCCTTGGGACAAAAAGGCCTAGACGTGAAATTGGTGTATACACACTTTATTAGTCCCAAGTACTCAAATAGCAGGGGAAAAGTGTTAATAGAGTGTCATCCAGTAGCCCCCTTTTACATTTTCTTTCCAAATGAATTCGTATATCTAATTTTTATACTTGTTAATTCCTAACACTTAACTTCCGTTTTCTTAAAAGATGAACTCATGCCAAATAACAACAATTTCCTTGCTAAGATGTGCAACTAGCAAAGATAACTCCCTAGTAATTTGAGCATCGAAAGAAACCTTTCTTGAATTTAGCTATTTACCATGAATCGTTGCGAAAGGAATAAGACTAATGGTGCAAGATATAATTTCTACACTTTAGGAATATATTGCTATCGTAAATGGTTAATCTTGCTTGTAATTTTATAATGCTTGATGCAATTTGAAGAAAGCTAAGTTGTATACATTGTCATTCATAAGCTAATTCCTTTGTTAAAAATAACTCGAACAAATATATCCTATCCTTAACAATTTTTCTTTGCATGATCGACTTAAAACCTAATTAACACCAAGAAAAAAACCTGGCTTTGAGGTGAGATATCCACATGGATACCGGGAGATGACCCTCCCGCAGCTACATCTTGGACTTTCTTCGACGGCATCGTAGTTCGAATGTGAGATAGCCTTCTCCTTTTTCTTCTTGGAATTCCACCGTCTTCTCCTTCCTTTTCTTTTACCTTTTTCCCACTCTTCCTCCTTCACTCCCTCTTTTCACTCCCTCTACTTCCCTCCCTATCTTTTATCTCACGGCTATTTCTTCCTTACGGGATACCATACGAGGTCATGATGATGAATTGGATTTTTTTTTAGGACATGGGAGTGTGTGGACACCGACTTGTTTGATAAAACTAAGATCACAAAGCTCAACTAAGGGAGCACTTGCACAAAAAGATCTAAAAAGTGAGTGAAGGAATTAATGCAAGAGAATGGAAGTCCGCAAGGTAGCCTAAGGACAAAGTAGGCCTATGGGTGTGACTTGAATAGTCTAAAGAGCTGGGGGGGGGGGGGGGGGGGGGGGAAAGCAAAGCTTAGGGGGGATTAAAGAATCCGGAGGGTGAAAAACAAGGCCTTAGGGGGGAATTATACCCGGGAGGGGGGAAAACAAGGCCTTAAGGGGGATTTAAAACCCCGGGAGGGGGGGGGGAACAAGGGGGCTTATGGGGATTAAAACCAGGGGGAAATTGAAACCGGGAGGGAAAACAAGGGGTCTTAGGGGGGATTAGTGGGAAGGGGGCTTAAGAAAGCCCCCTTAGAAGCTTCTGGTGTGGGTAGATCCAACGTGGAAGAGGGATGATGGTCTGAGGGATGGCGGCGGCTGTCAACGCCACAGGCGATGGCATCCCCCTAGTCCGGCGGCTAATGGCTTCCCCAGCGGTGCCTTCTCCAATGCGGCGACGTCTGCGGCTTCCTCCCTCACTCTCCATGCAGCACGGTAGCACCTACCTCCTTCCCTTTCAGGCTTACCACCCTCTCTCGGCCTGTAGCGTCATGGCCCTCCACAACTCCACCTTAGACTGGCGGCATCACGGCTCCTAGCGCCCTCCCCTACTTAGTCGCAGCGTTACCTCCTTCCTCCCGCTCTCCCTCCTCACACTTTATATAGGTGGGGGGAGGGGATCCTCCCTCCCCCACGCGGCATCCTGCATGGGTTCATCCCTTGTACGAGCTCCAGCGACGAGCTTAGTCATCCGCGCCTCACTCCCTTCCCTCCAACACGGCCTTCGACTGGGGAAAAGAAGGCTAATAATTTTTATAAAGAAATTAAAAATCCATATATCCATCCATTATCCCTTTGGCCCCCTACCAAGAGGATGTTTCCTCGTAGGTGATGCGGTTTTTGATCCTCGGTCCCGGTTGACCAATGCGGAGTACTCCTTTGCATACGGTCATAAATCAACTACCGAAAATGGAGATAATCTTTTCACGAATTTACGGTGTGTGGGAGGTTGGTCTAGTAATTTTTTTATTCAAACGGAAATATTACAGGTAAGTACTGCAAACAAGAAAGCATTTTCATTCCCTTCAAAGACATATGGCCCAAACGGGCATGCCAAAGAGCTACATGTGGGATAGAACCCATAGACAAAACATGATCAAGGGAAGAAGCAGATACAATCAAGGGATAGAGGCTGTCAGCCTTGGCACCTCTCGCAATCACAAGTCTGCCACGAGTGATCTTCCATGCAGAGTCTCCAAAAGATACATGATAACCTGCGTCATCAAGCTGTCCAGCTGACAGGAGACTGTGTATCAAAGCAGGTACATGACGTACATCCTGCATAACAAAACTACTGCTAGAAGGAAACTGTAGCCTAACATCACCAATGCCCACAATATCAAGAGATCTGTCATCACCCAAGCACATAGAACCCGAAACAGTATGGTATGAATGAAACCACTCTCTCGGAAGGATGCACCTGAGTCCAAGAGCCAACACGGTGCATACATAGAGTGGTGCGCAGATCGGTCGCCGTATGCTCATGTAGTGAATCCCGGAAGGTCCCCAAGAACAATGAACTCTACCTTTTTGCACAAAAAACCATGTAAAAACCATGAACGACAAGAGCAAGAGACCAATTGGGTTCAATCTCCCCCCATGCCTTGTGTGAGCGCTTCACAAAGCATGTATTTTATGTATATTTCCATCTTCATGCTCAATAATAGCCCAATTTACAAAAATATGGCAAGCTTTTAGCTTTTGAGTTTGCTTTTACAAAAATAGGAAATAATGCTAATGGACGGTGCCCATAGAGTCTGGCACGCCCAACACAATGTCCCAAATAGAAATAACATATCCGTGCGCATAGGCGCATAATCGATGCCTCAATAGACATAACAAAATATAGACGTGGCGCCTATCAAAATATAATCCATAGGTCGAATACTTGCTAGACTCCAATGCTTTCCTCCGCCACTGCTGCTATCTCTACACATCAACTGAAGCATTCACAATCGTTAGTAAAATAATACAATTAAACTGACAAAAGTGAATACCTAGCAGTCTTCAGCTACATAAATAAATCAACTGATTAGAAATAAGTCCTAACCTTAATTTATTACGAGTGCGCACTCTAAACTCATAAACGTTTATTAATTTAATATGTATTTTGCGAAATCACCCATGTACACACTAAATTAATGAAACGCCCGAAAAGGACAGGCGTCCCCATCAACTTCTTGCACAAAGAATCCACTTTGTGTATGAGCCCCGGTCATCAAAGTTTACGGAATCCACCGTAAAACCTCACGGAATCCACAGTGGCACGGAATCCACCGTAAAATATGCCTCCTGGCATCATAGAATGTATCTCTGTCATCTGCGAAGCACTAGATGAAGCTGCAAGGATATAATAATCATCAACATCCTCAGGCTGCATAATATTGATCTCTTCAATTTTAACACTTTGTAGGCACTATGCTACGATCAGAAGACTTATCCTGCACTTTGTCTTTCCCCTTATCTTTGCGCCTTTCATTGCACAGTTCATGGCATTGTGGCCTAATATGGCCCTTTTTCCTACAATGGTGACAAGTAACATCTGCATTCCTGCCACAAGATTTGCTATGTGACTTCCCACGAGACTTGGACCAAGATTTCTGAGAATCCCGTCCAAGACCACTGCCACTGCCACTGCCATGCTTTTCATACCCATCATTCCTGCCTCTAACTGTCATAGCATGCGACACACGAGAGGCATCCAAATTCTTACGATTAACCTCTTCCTGCAGAAGAGTACTCTCAACATCAGATAATTTCAAGGTAGCAGTAGAGGCACATAATGCAGTGCGTAATACATCCCATGACTCATTAAGAGTACCAAGCAAGAAAAAAGGAGTGACATCCTCTACAAAAGTGATGTCCTGCAAAGTCAAGTTCTTGAGTACAGCATGGAACTAGCTCAAGTGAGCAGACATAGTCACATTCTCCTTCATGCGCAGATCCATAAGCTGCTTCAGCCAATACATCTGACTCGCTGGACTTTTCTTGTCATAGAGATTCTTGATTTTATTCCACAATTGCCATACACTCTGTTCTTCCTCAAATACATTGTAATGAACCTGTTCTGTGAGAGATAATACAATAGTGGACTTGCATAACTCATCAAGCTCAAGCTATTCCTCATCTAGCATAGTTACAGGCGGATGCTCGCTCAACCTCAATGGTTTGATCTGCGATTTCTACACCAACACTTACCAAATCTGGCTCTTCCAATAAGAGTAATTCATACCATCAAGCTTAGTGATGTTGAAAATAGCATGATCAGTGGATGAACTCACCATAATGCAGGCTAGAAGACTGTAGACAGTTCAAAACTGCTTGCTGTTTACTGCAGAAAAAATGACCAAAAAATCACCAAAATTGAGAGAAAATGGTGAAACCAACGTTGCTGCCCACCAAGTACTAGTGAAAGTACAGTATTTTAAAATATTTCAACATGAAAAATCCATGTCAGTCTGGAGTTATATGCTTGTTGTAATAAATGTCAGCAAGATACTGTGAGAGTCAATTGTTGATCAAATCACTGTACCAAGTCAATAAATGATAGCCAAGACATGACCATCCATAAATGGGCATAAATCAACACCAAATAGTCATCAAGACCCTGAGCAAACACCCAAACATGTCACCAAAGAATCCATCAGTGTGAGTAGGCATACCCCCTGGACAGTAGGGCAAAGTATACATAACACTGGCAAGACCTGACACCAATAGGTGTATGCTCACTAGAGTGCAAAGCCCAAGCTCAGGTCAAAAGCAATTCTAAGATATTAGTGCATGAAGCATGCAATATGTAAGCATAAGAGATCCTAAAGTCTCAAGTATCTCAAACAGCATAAACCTCCTGCTCAATGTCAGTCAAAGCATACAAGATGCTCCACTGGCTCAAAAGGCGGATAAACGAGCTCAACAACTCAAGTAAACCAAGTCAAAGTACCAAAGACAGGTAACCAAGACAATGCCTCAATAGCATCCAAGGTCGTAATGGAAAAATCCAAGTCATAACGAAAAAATCCAAGTCAGTATCCGACTGCTCAAGGGAATACTCATATGAATGTCGAGACGAGCCCAAACAACTGCCATCCATAGCCAAAGCATAAAGCATTCACCAAGACATCATAACCCGTACTAGGTAGCTTAGGCATAAACCATGTCATAGATGAAATGCCAGCTGCAAAGAAGTGACAATCAAACCCAAATTGAGCTCTAATCTTAGCTCAAAAGCATTCCAGAGCATAAACAAGACATGTGGCATAGTCCAAATATATCATGACATCATACCGAGTAGCCGGGAGCACCCAGTGGACCAATAGGCATAACCCAACTGTAGCATAAATAACGAAGTTGACGAAGACATGGGCGAAAAAATAGAAAAACCAACGAGCAAGCTAAGCGAACTCTGGGATTTGACGACAGGAATTATGGCACATCACTTGGCTCTCCCTTAACAAATAAACCTTTGTCGTTCCAGAATGCCAACGATACATGTCCTAACTATCTGAAAGCTATCGATTTTTCTTGGGATTGCACAGGATGTTTGAAGATGCATTGTGGCTTTTGTGCTGCACAAACTAATCAGAATGCTCCTGGATCTTGTCTCATATCCTAGTCTACAATTGGTGACGGGCTGTAAAGCACAATCACGGGCATGATATACAGTCGGCGTCTTCCATCTCTTCTATTGCTGTAAACACGATATCTGAGGAAGCCATGTTTCAGAATCCTCTGTGGCCGCTGCCTCTTCACGTGCTGGCACTCCATCAGCTTTCGCCAAGGTTGGTGTGAGGAGCCAGCTGAAGCCTTTGTCATCAGATTTTGTGTGCCTTGTTCTATTCTCAGTATCTCTGGTCCAAAAAGGGACCCTTGGAACCATATGGATCGCTGCTCATCTTCAGTGCAAGCTTTGCAAGAAGCAGATTACTGAGACGGACATTGGTGAATCTGTAGATAACATCATATATTCTGAGTGAGGTGCTTGGTCAGATCTGTTGAGTATTTTACAGAAGTGTAATTAACCTACTGCTTGATGCTCGTTTAAGCAACTTGGAAGACTGATCCAAATAATGGTTCAGATTGTATGCCTTATGAAAAGCAGTTGGAAGGCAGCAGTAGGTGTTTTGGCAGACTTAGCTGATGCTTGGGTGCTAGTGCTGCAACTTTGTTTCACTCTTTATGCTTCTACAAGAACTCTCTGCAGCAGTTCCAGGCATCTGAAGATCAGCAGCTAAAAGAGACAACAGATTGGACATCCTTGACTAATAGCCAGAATCTATCTGGATGAATTTGAATGCAGTAGTCTTCATCCGGTTCTTCAGTACAGTTGTTGAAGAAGTTGAATCAGAGCTTGTAAAAAAGGAGAAACATTCTGTCCAGCTTGCTTACAGATCACCCTAGTCTCTATTAACACCTAAATAAGAGTGGAGATAGAGAAGCAGAAATAAAATAGAAAGATCCTTGGTTACCAAGGTGAGGATCACTTGTTGAGATACCAAAACTGTTCATGATAGCATATAAAGAACATGGGCTTGCTCAGTTTCTTTGTTGTAAATCTACGAATTTGACAAACAATATAGTGATCTTTGGCATCAAAATTTTGATTTCTTCTTGTTAGCCTCTTTCCTTGTTGAATCTTGAACCCTGTGTTCAGCAGCTCTTACACAAACTCTACGACATCGCAACATGATTTTGCTTCAGATTGGGTATCTCTGCGTAAAGTAGGATGTCCATGACCCGACACTAAATGCTGTTGGGAGACCTTGACCACTAGGAACCCAAAATTCAGGTCAATCCGAGTGGGTTCGTTAGCCGTGAATGTTCCGTTGCAAGGCAGACTCGAGAAACCCTAGGTAAAAAACCCCGTAACATTGTGTGGGAGTGTCGGGTAGCGACACTTAGATTCTTCGTCTCTCGATGGACCACTAAAAACGTGCCTGGACAGCCGGTAAGTAGGCACGTTGCACTTATCCTCATTCAAGTTAACTTCTTGCACTTCATCTTCAGCTAGTCTTGTAGACTTTCTCATGATGTGTTCATATCTTTGCTCAACCTGAATTATGGCTTTCTATCCTTCCTCATCTAGCATATCATAGTTGGTCATAAACAAGACCCCACTAGTTTGCTAATTTTCAGGTTTCTCTTGTTGCCCAAATTGAGGATGGCTAGTTCCAGGGTCCTGATTCACCTTAAACTTCTCACTTCTGACCTATCGTGAAACACTAATTGCTATTGACCTGCAAAAGAACCTTTAAGATGTTGCACTCTTAACTAGCTTTGATCAACAAGTTGAATAGTGTAATAAACCCCCCCTCGTGCGTTCCATAGGAGCCCCCCCTTTAAAAAAATAATTAAAATCATTTGAATTTTTTTAACTTCCCCCTTGTCGACGCCGCCAACTAGCGGGAGGGAGGGGAAGTAGGAGAAGAAGTCAACAATGGTGATGATGATGATCAAGACGATGATGATAACGATGGGGAGGAGGGACACACATGAGCCACCTCCCTCCCCCCACTCTCTTTCCCCCCAGAACATAGGAGTGCATGGCGATGGGCCAATCTGGCCGCCCAGGTTGGGGGGCTCCATCATGTGTTAGAATATCAAGCTCGTACATGTGTGTTTGACCGACATGAGCTGGACACAGCTAGTTTGGCTAGATCAGTTAGGTATATTAAATAAGTCGGTGTTACTTCTAGTGTGAATGGTCTTTATGACCTTAGGTTGTATATGCACTATGTGTGTGCTAAATGAATAAGAAGAAGAATAGAGAGAGGAAGCAAGTTGCTTCACTCCGTGTTGCTCTCCTTCCTGCTTCCATGAAATCTAACATGGTATCAGAGCCATGAATGGGATCACCGGTGGAACGCACTCAAGAAGAAGACTTGAAGAGTGACCTGAAGAGCTGGAAAAGGAAGAGGACTAACTGTCATTTCCATCAATGGTCACACAAAGGTATGTACTGTGAAGCATTGGATTCCTATTGCTTGAAGGAGGAGTTGTAGCTTGCTGAGGAGTCTTCAAAGGCTTGATTGAGTATTAGTGTGGGCCCTATCATGATTATTATCATCAAATGGTGCTGCTGTACACTCCTGGCAGACCTGCGTGTTTGCGCCTAATGAAGGCATGGCTTCTGTTGAAGCAAAATTGACATGAGCACTGTACAAGAAGTCATCAAATGCTAGTGAGCATATATTGGAAGGTAGTTCAGGGTTAAAAGAAGCCATTTCTTGTGTTGGAGCTCTGTTAAGAGCTAAAATCAGAGTACATAGACTTGGGACAGAAGGCTGAACTATTGTATACAGTGTATATACAGCATAGGCAATACTTTGGAAGAGCCTTGAAGCTCTCTGACATGCTTTATGGACCTCATTGGAGCCTAGGAGCGCTCTGGAAGACATATGTATCAGTTCTCATGCCTTTAAGCTGAAGTTCCTTGAAGAAAATACTCAGATCTGGAAGTGTAAACAGGCTGGAAACCTGTCTTAGAACAGTGGGCAGCAAGCATTAGCTTTCACTGAAGCATTACATGACACTTGGCTGGGATTTATCATATGTATGACATGGGATATGTATGCTGAAGGTTTATGGATTGGGTTGAGCATCAAGGGATCATGGAAGTTGAAGTCTAAGGCTGGTGATTACTGTAGTGACATTATCTCAGTGGTTGCAAGCAGTAAATGCAATATATGAATTGGATTCATGAAGACAAGATGCCTATAGTTACCCGAATGCTCATGTATTGAACCTAACACTTCAAAGTGAATGTTTGACATGATTTGAGGATGTTTTGGAGCTGGACTGACTGTGGTTTACTGAGAAGTTGCTAATTGCAATTTGTAAGCAGAAGGCTTGATACTTATACCTGCTATCTATCCACTGATTTGTGCCTCATTGGTTATGCTCAGATTGCTACATGTACTAGCAGATGTCTATGAAGGTTTGGGACATGTATGCCATGTATACTACTCAGTTTTGGGCTTGAAATCACTGCTGGTCACTCAGATAATTACAGTTTTCAGACTGCATATATGTACCCTGGCAATGAGGTTGCAGGAGTTCAAACCGAAGTGAACACATAGTATTTGCACTGACTGCTTTACTCACAGGTTAAGCCACTTGGTTGTGAGCTGTTTTGGACTGTCAGTGGGCTGAAATACCCTGGTTTTTTCTGCAATTAATTGCAGAAAACTGTCATGAACAGTTTCGAACTGTTAAGAAGATCTTGGTTTGCAGGTAGTCAGGCAAGGTCTACAACATGGTAAATGCTGATAGAACTGATAATGTAACCCAGATTATGGGAGAAAACCTTGACAGCAACAATTATGCAATATGGAAGTTCCGCATGGAGAACTTTCTGATAGGCAAAGGATATTGGGACTTAGTGACAGGTGTTGAGGCTAAACCTGAAGTTCCAGATAGGAATCCTACAAGCTGATCAAAGACGAGCGCATCGAGCTTGGACGGAAAGAGCTCGCAGGGTTTTACATTGGTTGTCATTATGTATCTCGGATGCTATGGTGATGCAGATCATGAACTGTAAATCCCCAGCAGATGCATGGAATATATTGGTCAAATACTATGGCACAACTACAAGTGCAAGGAAGATACAACTGAAGTAGAAATTCAATAACATGGAGAGGAAGAACAGATCCATACAAGATTATGTCACACAGGTTAAGACCATAGCAGATCAACTGGCATCTGTTGGCTCACAGGTAGAAGATGAGGATATGGTTGCAGTGACCTTAAATGGCTTGGGTCCGGAGTACAAGTCTTTTGACACTTCAGTATCTGTGCGGGCTGAGATGCCTGACTTTAATGAGCTGGTTGCATTATTGATTCATGAAGAGGTGAAGCTTGGCTTAGCTATAGGGTCAAGTAGCTCAAAGAATAAGGATGCAGTTTTTTACTCGAATCAGCGTGGTCGTGGTAGCTGTGGTAGAGGCTACGGATCTGGCAGAGGAGGCCAGCAGAATGCATCCTACAGTAATAGCAATCAGCAGTCATCAAATGCAAGAGGTGGTGGAAACTTTCGAGGCAGGGGGAGATCTAACTCTCGTGTGGCAGAGGCTCATGGCAGCAGCAGCGTCAGTCAGACAATCCAAATAAAGATAAGGATTGTCACTACTGCGGAAAGTATGGGCATATTACAAAGGACTGCTGGAAGAAGCAGGGAAACCAGAAGGGCAAGCAGCATGGACATTATGCTATGTCCAGTTAGGCAGATGACTCTGGTGATGATAGACTGTTTGCCATGCAGTATGTCAAAGATAAGGCTGCTGAAAAATCATCTCATGATGCAGTGTGGTACATTGACTCGGGGGCGTCGAATCACATGACCCCTCACGGTGATTGGTTCACGGATATGGTGGCTGAAAAGCATGGCTATGTATGCACAGGTGATGACACGCAGCATAGCATTGAGCATAAAGGCAAAGTGCCTCTTATGGTTCATAATGGCAGAAAGAACAATTTGCATGATGTCTTGCATGTCCCTTCAATTACGAAGAACTTGTTATCTGTTGGTCAGATGACGGAGCAGAACTTGCAGGTTAGATTCAATAAGCATGGCTGCTTTATTGAAGAATTTGGCAATGGCTGCAAGTTGATAGCTCGTGGTCACAGGAATGGCAGAATGTTTACTCTTGATGCTTCTTTGCCAGAGCTGAATTCAGCTATGTTTGCCCATGGTTCTGGCACTGTTAGGGATTTGGAAATATGGCACAAGAGAGTGGGGCATGTCAATTTGCAAAGGCTGCAAATTATGCAAAAGAAACAGCTGGTTACAGGGTTACCGAAGTTCCAATATTCAGATATTGGTCATGTATGCGAGGCTTGCTAGTTCGGTAAGCAGCCACGATTGCCATTTGTCAGGCATGTACGATAGAGTACACGCCCATTGCAGTTAGTGCACTCTGATGTTTGGGGGCCAGCTCATAATGTATCTATGGGAGGTTCCAGATATTATGTATCCTTCATTGATGACTACAGTCGATATACCTGGCTTTACATATTGAAAACAAAAGATGAGGTCTTTGCTGTTTTTCAAAAATTTAAAGCACAGGTTGAGAAGGAGGTTGAATGCTACATCTCTTGCTTGAGATCTGATAGTGGTGGGGAGTATGTATCAAATGAATTTGATGATTTCTTGGCTGAAAATGGCATTCGTAGGCAGCTCACCTGCAGCTACACTCCGCAGCAAAACGGAGTAGCTGAAAGGAAGAATAGAATTCTGATGGAAGCTGCTAGGGCTATGATGAATGAAAAGCATATGCCACTTTACTATTGGGCAGAGGCTGTTATGACAGCCGTATACATTTTGAACAGGACTCCCACTGCAGGTATTCATGAGATGACACAGTTTGAGAAGTTGTATGGCTATAAGCCGGATGTAAGTCACATAAAAGTCTTTGGCTGTCTTGCTTATGTGCATATTCCAGATGAGAAAAGGAAGAAGTTGGATCCCAAAGCACATAAGTGTGTTTTCATTGGATATTTGCAGGAGAAGAAGGCATACAAATGCTATGATCCCTCTACAAGGGAGACTTTGGTAAGCAGGGATGTTATCTTTGATGAGATGGGTTCTTGGTATGTATCACCAGTTGCAGTGCCAGCGGATACTCCTTCCACTCATGTCTCTACAATTGATTTACAGCAGAGTACTGTTATGACAGGACCTCATATTCAAACAGTATCCCCATGGACAGGGAGATTGAGCTCGCCGTCCATTAACACCGGTATGTTAGTGAGGGGGAGACATGATGTCTTGGACAGCAAAGGAAAAGAAAAAGTTATTGAGGATGCATCTGGTATGATGACACCTGGCAGAATGACTTCGGGCTATGAGTCTAGTGATACTTTAGACAGCGAACTTGGTATTCCGACTGTCTATACGCCTGGCACAAGGCAGAGTAGGTATATTCTGCCTCATGAGAGAGGGGAATCGAGTAGTGCACCACAGCTTAGACGCTCGCAGAGGGTCAGATACCCTGTTGACAGGTTGACATACAGTGGCTACTCTGCAAAGCATTATGCGTACATGACAAAAGTGATGGAGGTCAAAGAACCAAGTACATATGCTGAAGCAGTGAAAGATGAGAATTGGTGTGTAGCCATGGATGAAGAAATGAATGTCTTGGCTGAAAATAAAACATGGGATTTAGTACCACTGCCTGAAGGGAAAAAGACCATTGGCTGCAAATGGGTCTACAAAATCAAATGCAAGTCAGATGGCAGTGTGGAGAGATACAAAGCCAGGCTGATTGCAAAGGGGTATGCCCAACAGTATGGACTTGATTATGAGAAAACATTCAGCCCTGTTGCCAAGATGGCAACCATACGCACTTGATTGCCTTGGCTACTGCTAAAGGCTGGAAATTGCAGCAGATGGACGTTAAGAATGCATTTCTTAACGGTGACCTAGCAGAGGATGTCTATATGGTTCAGCCGGAAGGGTATGTTCACCCTGATTTTCAGCATTACGTATGCAGGCTGAAAAAGGCATTGTACGGGCTGAAACAAGCTCCAAGAGCTTGGCATGCTAGGATCAGTATAACTACTTGCAGAGATTGGATTTTGCTGTTGGTAGGGCTGATCATAGCCTATTTACAAAGAATACTGACAGAGGTTTAGTAGTGCTGGTCATATATGTTGATGATTTGATAATCACTGGTGATGATGACTTGGGCATACAGCATGTAATGAAGATGCTGAAATCTGAATTTGACATGAAAGACCTAGGAGAACTGAAGTACTTCTTAGGCATTGAGGTAATTCCAGCTGACAATGGGTTATGGCTGATGCAGAAGCACTATGCCATAGAGATGCTGAAGAAGTATGGCATGGCTGAATGCAAACCACTGGATACACCTCTTGATCAGAATGTCAAGCTAGACATGAACACTGGGGCTGAAGTAAAGGATGTGACTATGTACAGGCAGATGGTTGGCAGTTTGATTTACTTGACCATAACTAGGCCTGACTTGAGCTATGCTGTAGGGCTCATAAGCCAGTTTATGTAGAAGCCTAGAAAGCCGCACTTGGATGTAGTTAGATGCATTATGAGATATGTTAAGTCCACTGTAGAGTATGGGTTGTTCTATGTCAGAAATAAGCCCTTGATATTGAATGGATACACGGATGCAGATTGGGCAGGTTGCTCATATGATCGTAGATCTACGAGTGGATATGCATTTGGATTTGGTAGCAGCATGATTAGCTGGAGCAGCAAGAAGCAGCCTACGGTTGCTTTTGTCAAGTACTGAGGCAGAGTACAGGGGTGCTGCATTGGCAGCATGCGAGATTTCATGGCTGCTCAAGCTTATGGCTGATTTGGACATATAGGTAGATGCTCCAGTGAAGTTACTATGTGACAATCTAAGTAGTGTACTCCTGGCTATGAATCCAGTCTATCATGCCAGGACGAAACACATAGAGGTACACTACCATTTCATCAGATAAGTCCTTGGGTAAAGATAAGTTCTGTGGTTTTAGACAGCTGCTTGGAGTACATATGCTGTCTTGAGCTTGAGGGGGAGTGTTAGAATATCAAGCTCGTACATGTGTGTTTGATCGACATGAGCATATATTGGTGCACTTGTTAACCCCAGTGCAAGGAAAGCGTAAAGAAAGAAAAAGAAAATAAAAATGACATAGGAAAAATAGGAAAAAGGCAGGGCCCAAGATCCAATGGAAAAGCAACAGGAAAAGGGCCAAAAGCATAAAAAGCAAACTTAAAAGTCCAAGGCAAGTGCAAAAAGAGAAAGACATATTTAAATATTAAAGCACACCCTAAATCCTTGTAAAAGAGCACCCTATTGGATACTCTGGAACCTCTTTTGGATGTTTCTTGGCTTGTCAGAGATTGACTTGGGTTTGTACATGATGTACTTGGATGCTATCAGATGCTTGACCACTTACATCTTCTTGCTGCTCTCATGATGTACGGTCTTGGCTATGATATGTCTTATGCATTTACATGCTATCTCTGAGCTTGGTTGCTCATTTTCCATCAAATTTTGTGTCAGTGGAAGCTTTATGCTTATGGTCTTGTATTTATCCAGAGCTTGTGGGTTATGCATTTGAGCTATTACTTGAGATTTAAGAGTGGGCACGTCCTTGACTATGATATTTGCTTTGGTGGATGCTTCCATGTCTACTCTTGGATGCTTATGAGCTGATTTGATCCGTCTTCATTGAGCAGACACTGACGTTTATTAGGTCTTGCTAGAGGTGTGTACGTATTTCTTATTACTTAGGGGATGTATCGATTGTACTAACGGACTCTCGATACATTTGGGTGTTTAGCTCATGTTCATTGGCTGCCATGGTGCCTCTGCTATGCCCACTTGATGCAGGATTGGACTTGGTTAGTGTTATCATTGGACCTCTATTAGCTCATTGTTTGCTCTCATTTACTCACTACTATCATTTATTGTAGCAAGTTGTTTTATGTAGATTATGATGTATTTACTGAGGTTAATCATGTCCTTTTGATGTACTCTTGGTATTATTTGGTGGACAGCTTGTCATTCTAGTAGTTTCTCTCATTTTCAGCTTGTTTTTGGTGCGCAAATTGGATGTTGGATACGTACATAATGAGCATCAGAAGGTCCCCAAGAACAAAAGAACTCTACTTAAGCTCAAAAAGCAAGAAGATAGACTTGCATGACATAAAGAAAAGAGACAAATTGGGTATAATCTCCCCCCATGCCTTGTGTGGGCACTTCACAAGGCATGTATTTATTAATTTATTAATCTCAAATCTCAAAAATAGTCCAATTTTACAATAAGCATACTTTAGTTTTTGTGTTTGCTTTTGTCCAAATAAATAATAAAGTGGTTAGGTGGCCCAAAAGTTAGGATATGCCCAAATACAATGTCCAATAATGAAATATTTAAATCGTGTGTCCATGCGCATACAAAATAATAAATATTTGTCAAGCACTTCAATAAATAAGCACGCTTCAATAAATATTAGTGCCACGCCTTTAATAATAAGTCGCACGTCCATAAAAAATGATAATTCCTTCTAGATAATTTAAATACACGCTATCCCCCAGTGCTTCCCAATGCCACCGCCGCCTGCTCTACACATCAATTGAAGCATTCACAATTGTTAGAAAATAATAAAATTAAACTGACAAAGTAAATACCTAGCAGTCTTCAACTACAAAATAAATAGGTTGGAACTCTATCCTAACCTTAATTTAATACGAGTACACTCTAAACTCATAAACGTCCATTAATTTAAATATGTATTTTGTAGAATCACCCATTGTGGAGTCACCCACGTGCACATTAAATTAACATGACGCCCAAAAAGGATAGGCGTCCCCGTCAACTTCTCACACAGGGAATCCACCTTGTGTACGAGCCCCGACAAATAAATATAGTTTTACAAAATCCACCGCAAAACCTCACAAAACCCACTGTGAATAAAAACTCACTGAATCCACCGTGGTCTCACAGAATCCACCGTGGAATATGCCTCCTGAGTTATCAAAAGTGTGCGTACCATGTAATGTGATTTGTTTTCCATTAGAATGAATCTTCATTGAATGCGTGGAATAATTTATATCGGGATTATATTTATGACGCCAAGGCATTTCTAAAATAATATCACTAGATTGTAAAGGCACAACCAAGAAATTTATGCGCTCAATATAATCGCCAATTTTAATTTCCAAGTCATGAACTTCTTGTATACCATTGTATCTAGTACCTAAGAATGCAGTCTTGATGCGATAATGAGTTGGAATAATATGTAAATTCAATTCTTTGACCAATTTTGCAGGAATAAAAGCATGTGTACTCCCATCATCATGTAAAACAATCTTTTCTTTACCATGCACAAGATATTTTATCGTTAATAAAGAATGAGGATTTGGCATACCTGGTAAAGTATCTGAAGTAGTACCGATATCGTCATCGTCGTTTGTGAAATCTAGCATTTCTTCATGGTCTTCATCTACAGTCGCTCCCAAGTAGTTGATGTGAACAGTTGGCTTTTTGGATTGACAATTCACCACTAAATGTCCAGGTTGATGGCACTTGTAGCAGACTATGGGTTTGAATTTGGAAATATTATTGGTAATAGCTGGAAGTTTAGGTATATTGGGATTTTCTTGGAAAGATGGCTTAGGATTTGGATTTGTGTTTGATGGTAAAGCGGGGGGTCATGTTCAAGATTTACGGAAAGAAGATGGAACAAAGTGGTTTTGATTGAATCTTCGAAAGTTAGAATTGAATTGCTTCGTACCGAAGTTACTATTAGTTGGGAATTGTTGTGGTCGCTTCTCTCATCCTCAAATTTTGTCTTCAGCATCATGGGCCAAAGAAATCGCATCCTCTAGAGTCATTGGCTTGAACATGTTCACTTCCGTATAGAAGTGACCAAGAAAACCAGACATAAACTTGCGCTTGTGGATCGCCTCAGGTACATCTTCAAGCATTTGAAGTTGCAATAAGGCATTCTAGAAACGCTCAGTGTATTGTGAAATAGGCTCACGATCTCTATGTTGCAGAAGATCCCTCTATTTGATTGCTTTTTCGTGGAATTGAGATGGAAGAAAATTCTGCAAAAATTTCTTTTGAAAAGCCTCCCAAGTAGTAGGACAATCAATGCTTTTGCGTACAACAGTTCACCATAACGATGCTCTATCCACTAAATGGTTAGTGACACACTTGAGTTTGTATTTTTCGACATACTGTTATTCATGGAAATAATTATCAAACTAACTGATAAAAGTGAGAACAGTCTTTCCATCACGTAGCCCATTAAAAGTACGGAATTTGAAATTTCTTTTACTTATCTTGGCTTCTTTCTGAATAAATTGTGCTTCGAGTGTCGCATCGATCGTACGTCTTATAACATCTTCGGATTGCGTCCATCTTGTTTGATAGTAGATCATTGAAGAGTGGCTAGTTGAGCTTGCAAAGTTTGACGTGCTCTTCGTTCCTCTTGAAACTGCATCATAATTAGGTATAATTTTTGTTCCACTATTGGTTCTAGTAAATCATTTTCAACCATAAAGTCTTCCATATTTTGATCGGACATCCTGCAAAATTTCAAACAACCTCACACACTCAAAATCTTGTTAACGAGATAAGCGTAGTTCAAAGTTGGGTTTACAAAGCTTGCTTTTTTTTTAAAATATGGCCTTTTGCAATCTTTCTTCTTTGCGGATACAAAAATTGATAAATGTCTTCTTTCAAGCAAAAAATAGACTGTGCATGCTAGTTTGCTTGCTAGAAACTATCTCTGTCAAAGTATAGGTACAAACAGGGGCTTACTAGACTTGTAAAACCGGTTCGGGGTTGGTTTCAGTGTGAACAACCACTATGGGAAGGATTGAGAATTTTAATTTTAGCCTTAGTAAATCTTATAAGCTTTAAGCTTTATATAAAGCTTTAAAGAATCCCAAATTTTTAATGCCAGGACGGCGCCATGTCCTGGATGACACCGACATCATGGAGTACATCCTCTCGCCGTAGTTGATTAGCTTTTGGAGTACTTAAGCTTTATTATCAAGATTATTAAGCTTTATAACCCCAATCAACTAATGGAAGTATTTTGATCTCTGAGAAAAAAAACATATTGATAAAGGAACTTCCCGTGTGGTCCTTCATCGAGACAGAGAGTGGTCCTTCGTGATCCAACAACACAACAGGGGGTTTTTCACTGCTAGGAACACAGTGGTATTGACAGTTCGCTGTAGAGCATGTTCATTTTAGGAGCTTCAACTTTGCGCGAGATGATAAGCGATTGGAAGCCCTTGATCTCAGCTTTGCCTTGATACCACTAATACGCAAATCGGATGTTGGATGCGTATGTAGCGAGCACTGGAAGGTCCCCAATAACAAAATAACTCTACTTAAGCTCAAACAGTAAGAAGATAGACTTGCACAACATGAAGAAAAGAAACAAATTGGGTACAATCTCCCCCCATGCCTTGTGTGAGCGCTTCACAAGGAATGTAGTTATAAATTTATGCATCTCAAAGCTAAAAAGTAACCCAATTTCACAATAAGCATGCTTTAGGTTTTGTGTTTGCTTTTGTCCAAATAAAGAATAAAGTGGTTAGGTGGCCCAAAAGTCGGGCTATGCCCAAATACAATGTCCAACAATGAAATATTTAAACTGTGCGTCCATGCGCATACAAAATAATAAATATATGTCAAACGCTTCAATAAATAAGCATGCCTAAATAAATATTAGTGTCACGTCTTTAATAATAAGTCGCGCGCCCATCAAAAATGATAATTCTTTCTAGATAATTTGAATACACACTATCACCCAATGCTTCCCAATGCCACCACCGCTTGCTCTACACATCAACTGAAGCATTTACAATTGTTAGAAAATAATAAAATTAAATCGATAAAAGTGAATACCTAGCAGTCTTAAACTACAAAATAAATAGGTTGGAACTCTATCCTAACCTTAATTTAATACGAGTGCACTCTAAACTCATAAACATCCATTAATTTAAATATGTATTTTGCGGAATCACCCGTTGTGGTCACCCACGTGCACATTAAATTAACATGATGCCCAAAAAGGATAGGTGTCCTCCTCAACTTCTCGCACAAGGAATCCACCTTGTATACGAGCCCCGGCAAATAAATATAGTTTTATGGAATCCACTGCAAAACCTCATGGAATCCACTGTGGAATATGCCTCCTGGCATCATTTTTGGCGGTGACTTTGGTATGTTTACTGCTAATTACAGTAGGTTGTTTTCTACATAGTCTGCCTCTATTTGACTCATTATGGCTAGTCATCTCAAAGATACAGCTTTGTTTAACATTGCCAAGTTGGATGGCACCAACTATGGCTACTGGAAATCTCAAATATGGGTGGTTTTGGTACAGAAATTACAAATTAAGCAACTAAGTAACAAAGGTATTAAACCCGAGAATATGGATGATGATGACTAGGCTGATTTAGATGCACTATGCAAGTCCACTATCATTTTATCACTCTTTGAATAGGTCCACAATAATGTTGTTAAAGATGAAGATCAAAGTACATGGAATCTATGGGAAAAGATTCAAGAACTTTATGCAAAGTAGAGCCCTGCTTCACAGATGCATTGGCTTAAACAGTTGATGGATCTCTGCATGAAGGAGGGGACCCCATTGTCTACTCAATTTAGCCAATTTCATTCTATCATGAAGAATCTCCTTCAATTGGATATTGAGTTTCAGGATGATCTACATCCTTTGTTTCTGCTTGGCATCTTACCTAAGTCTTGGGATGTATTTCTCACTACGATCTATACCAACAAACTCGATGGATGAAATCGCAAGCTGTAGAGAGTGCTCTTTTGACTGAAGAAATTAATAAGAAAAATAATGATCCTTCCCATAGCTCACATGCTTTATCTGTTAGAGGTGGCAGAAGTGGCAAGAAAGATAATGATCATCATGGGAAGAACTCTTAGAAGTTTTGGTCTAAGTCACGTGGATACAGCAAGTCCTATGGATGTAAGTCTGATCTTACATGCCATTATTGTGGGAAAGCAGGACACATATGACCGTAGTGCCATATGATGCCGATGACAAGCGCAAAGAAAAGGGGAGAGAATAAGTGCGAGAGAAATCCAATGGTCACAGCATTATACCTGCAAAGTCTAGCGTAAAGATTGAGGAGATAAATGTCATGCAACCTGAGAAGTCTGATGGTAACTACATCTTAGCAGCCTCTTCATGTGATGCCTCTCAGCTGACCGAGGCTCTCAATCTATTCATGCACAATGTTGGCTCTTGGATTCGGGTGCATATTTTCATGTGACCCCTTATCGTGAGTGGTTTCATACCTATCGCAGTGTATCTATATTGTGCGCTTAGGTGATAATCGGTCTCTTGCTATTGTTGGCATTGGTGATATCACTCTACAGTTTCCCTCTGGTAGAACTTTTATTATGCATAATGTACGTCATGTGCCCACATTGGACTAAAAGCCTTATATCTGCTAGTGTGCAGCTTGATGATGCAGGTTATGATATATGCTTTGGTGATTCTGTATGGAAGATAACTCGTGGCAACCTTGTTCTTACAAGAGGTGCCAAGTCTAGTAGCCTTTACTGCTTAGTTGTATTTGGTACTATTGACCATGTTTTGACAATGGGTTCTATCCCACATGTATCTCTCTGGCATGCTCATCTCGAGCATATGTCACTTAAGGGAATGAAAATGCTTAGTGCTTTGTAGTATCTTCCGTCTTTTGACTACTCGCATTTTGAGTCATTTGATCATTGTTTATATGGCTAGCAGACTAGGAATTTGCATAAAAAGTCTAGTATTCCATGCATGGGTGAGCCTTTGGCTCTTGTGAATTCAAATGTATGTGGACCCATGCCGCGTCAGTCATTAGGGGCTGTGAAGTACTTTGTCACATTTATTGACAATTATTCACCTAAGGTTTGGGCTATCCCATAAAGCAAAAATCTGATGTCTTGGCCATTTTTTAGCATTGGCTTGCTTTAGCAAGAATTAGTCTAGATATAGGCTGAAATGCCTAAGGACCGATAACAGGGGTTTGTATGTCTCGCGTGCCTTTGAGCAATTTTGTGATGAGCAGGGCAATAAGTGCCAGTTGACCACCCCTTACACCCCTCCCCAAAATGGTATGGTTGAACATATGAATAGGACTATCTAGGAGAGGGTCCCTACTAGTATGCTTAATCAAGCAGACTTACCACAGCATTTTTGGGCTGAGGCTATCTCTACTGTCGTGCACCTCATTAACAGGTCACCTTGCAATGGTGTTGACTTCTAGGTTGTAGAGGAGGTATGGACAGGAAAGCCTCCCTCATATGCTCATTTGTATGTCTTTGGATGTAAGGCCTTTTGCCATGTGCCCAAGGATAAACATAATAAGTTGGATCCTAAAAGTGTGAAATCCATTTTCCTTGGCTATGGAGATGCAGTTGAGATGGGATACCGTCTTTGGGATCCGCAAGGGCGAAAAGTGATCCGCAGCCATGATGTTGTGTTCCATGAGGACAAAATTCATATGCAACCTGAGAAAGTTGTTGAGATACATAGGGTTATCTTTCAAGAGGAGTATGCCTACTCCTGCACAGCTAACTAGACAACTTACACCAGCTGATCCTCATGGCCTAGATGTTAGATAAGATATTGGATCACCTATGATGAGGCTATGTGTAGGGGTGACAATCACTCCTAGGAGAGGGCTATGCAGTCTGAGATTGACTCGTTGCATAAGAATCATACGTGGGATTTGGTTTCCTTGCCTAGTGGCAAGAGGGCTTCACCTTACAAGTGGGTGTACAAGTTGAAAAGTATCCATGGACACCCCAGGCCGGTATACAAGGCAAGATTGGAAGCAAAGGGTTTTAAATAGGAGCATGGTATTGACTTTAATGAGGTCTTCTCTCCTGTGGTTAAGATGACCACCCTACGCTTAGTATTGGCTTTGATTGCATAGCTTGTAACTTGGACTTGTATCAGTTGGATGTCAAGACGGATTTCTTATATGGGAACTTACATGATGAGATTTACACGGAGTAGCCTAAGGCTTTGTAGAGCCTAGCAAGGAACACCTAGTGTGTAGATTGAGGAAAAGTCTTTATGGCTTGAAGCAAGTACCTAGGGAATAAGTTTCATGCATTTATGCAATCACAGGGCTACATTTGTAGTGCTATGGATCTGTGCTTGTACAAAGAAAGCCCGTGATGGATCTTTATTGATTTTGGTACTCTATGTGGATGATATGCTTTTGGCAGGGAAAGCTCATGATGAGCTAGATGCTATTAAGGCTCAACTCAAGAAGAGCTTTGAGATTAAAGATTTGGGACATGTCCCTCATATTCTTGGTATGTGCATTACGTGTGATAGGCATCAAATGACTACTCTATCTATCACAAGAGAGAGTACATTCATAGAGTCCTTGAGTGCTTTCATATGCAGGATATAAAGCATATTGGCTATCCATTGCCTTCTCATGTGAAGGTATCACAGGCCGATTGTCCGCAAACAGAGGAGTAGAGGGCCAAGATGGCCAAGATTTCCTATGCATCCAAAGCATGCAATCTTATGTATGCCATGATAGCCACCCATCCAGATATTGCTTTTGCAGTTGGTCTTGTGGCATGTTATATGGATACACCTGGAAAGAGGCATTGGGATGCCATGAAGGGTATCATGAGGTACCTGAAGGGCATTGTTGATATGTGTATATGTTATGGCAGCCAAGATACAAGAGTCATGGGATACACTGACTCTACTATGCAGGACATGAATATAGTAGGAGGTCCACCTCTGGCTATGTGTTCACTTTTGCTAGAGGTGATGTTTCTTGGATGTCTAGGGTGCAGAAATGCACGCCCCTTTCACCTATAGAGGCTGAGTGTGTTGCAGCCATTGAGGCTTGCAAGGAGGCCATTTGGTTGTGTAATTTGGTTCTGACCTTGGTATTGTAGATGCTATCCCTACTCTGCATTTGAATTCTATGAGTGTTATCTAGTTAGCCAAAAATATGGCCTTCCATGCGAAGACAAAACACATTGAGGTGATGAATCACTTCATTCGTGGGGTCATTGAGGATAAGTTTGTTGACCTTGTCAAAATCTCAACTGAACAAAATCTCGCAAACTTGCTCACAAAAAGCCTCTCTATAGAGTGCTTAGCATTCCTTAGGAAGTTGATGGGCATTGGATGAGATGACATCTTTCCTCATCCTCTTGTATCTATGTACATGTTGTACTGTCTTTTTTCTTTTTTCTTCTCATTCCTCACTAAGACAGATTCGCCTTTAAAGTGGGAGGTTGTTGGGGGTAAAGGTGCCTCCACCTAGCCGCTCGTGTATTACTACACTGACAATACCCACATCTACACATTGCAGGTAGCAAGTGCCCATTACTGTCACTTCATTCTTTATTCTTTTAGTGACATTTGAATAAAGGGAAGGCCAATCACACATTGTGAATGTTGGAGTTCCCACATTTGGAGTCTCTCTCTTTCTTTCTCTTGCTCCATCCGCCATAGCTCTCACCTTCGTGCTCTCTTGCTCGATCCTTCTCACCTTTCAAATGCATGGAGTCCAGAGAAGTGTCTAATCTTCACCGAGCAAGACATCCGCCCATCCATCACGTACTTTCTCAACTAGTTCTTATTCTGTCCTGACCCCACCTTTATTACTACATGTAATGTTCTTAGGGTACTTAGGATTTTGATCGAGCAAAAGCCGACAATGGAAGAAGCCCCACTCTTGCGATCCTTTTTTAATCTAAATCGTAGGAATTGATAGGTGCGGAATGGCTTGTCTTATGATGAGAACTGCACTCATGTCTTCTTTTTGCATGGCCATCCTTGAAGATATGAATAATAGCTGCTTCATCAAGTGCGGCCACCCCTTCCTATCAATGATGCCTCTAAATATATGCATTAACATAAAGGGCTACTTGCAGAGTAGACCCTTCCTTACTAAGTCTCTTAAGCCCCTTCATAGTGTAGATCTTGAAGAGCATCGGGATGATGTCTTACGTGCTCCGTCCCAATGTATTGAATGTCAAGAAGAAGAAGAAGGAAAAGGAAAAAAGAAAGAAAGAAGGCAAAGAAAGGATAGATGATGAAGCACAAGAAAAGAACTAAATGGAATCCTCATATACCATTTGAATGCCACAAACACTATACCTATGGACAATTATACCCCTAGCCCCTCCCCCACTTCACACTCAAGGCACATCAAGGGCAAGACACACCTTGGGCATTTACACTAGACCTGTCTCCCTAAGTCACATCCACACAACATCTCCCCTTGAAAATGAATTGGGTCCTCAAGTGTGCGACAACACCATAGGCTCAACCCAGCTCCTAGTTTCATTGGCATGAACACCATGCACTACATGGTGAGAAAGAGACACCCCAAGTAGTGTACTTCCTTTTCCTTTTCAGGTCCATTTGACAACTTGTGATCAACCACTAACATTGGAGACCCCATTACCCACTCAATCTATCCTCATCTTTTGCAACCTCTTGTCCAATATTTAAGACTCTGATGATGAGGAGACACAAGAAGGACATCTTTTGCAAGTAGAGGCAGTTCCTACTTGTGATGAGATGCATGATCGTGATGATTAAGACACATAGGAGGAATTAGAGCCGGTTAGTAATTTTCCTTATGATCCAGGTGGTCCATTTGATCATGGTGGATCAGAGATTGATGATCCTTCTATGGTTTCTTGTCAGCCCATGTTATGTTCTATATCTCAGTATGCATGGATGGGTTGTAAAGGTGAAAGTACACTTCATCTTAGGGGTACTATAAATTCAAAGGTTGCCCATATTCTCATTGATACAAGCAGCACACATAGTTTTGTCAATGCCAAATCGTTGTATGAGCTGAAGTTACTACCTCAAGAAATAGAAGCCCCACTGAAGGTACACATGGCTAATGGTGCTCAAGAGTGGAGCAAAGAGATATGCCTGCATCCTCCTATTGAATTATCAAAGTCTTGCACTATTAGGATATACTTGATTGTTCTAGATATGGATCCTATTGACATCATCATTGGCTGCGATTGGCTTAAACAACTTGGAAAATTTTATTTGGATCTAAATCAGATGTTCATGGAGTTTACTTGGAATAGGCAACAAGTAAAACTTAATGGCATGGAAAGAAAGCAAGTGGAAATAATCAGCAAGAAGAAGATGAAGGAGGAAATTAATGCTATGTCTTGCATTTTTACACTTCTTCTATTAAAGGCAGATGAAAATTAGAAATCTACTTCACTTAAGGAGAAAGATTCATGTCAATGTAAACTTTTGAAAGAGCTTAAGGATATATTCCAATCACCTACATCATTGCCTCCTCATCGAGAAGTAGATCATCCTATTGATTTAATGCCTAACACAAAACCCATAAACAAATCTCCTTATAGGCTATCCAAGTATGACAGAGAAGAAGTAGAGAGACTGGTTAAAGACTTGCTGGATATGGGGTTTATTCAGCCTAGTTAGTCACCTTTTGCTTCTCCCGTACTATTTTTCAAAAAGAAAGATGGGTCATTTAGGATATCAATTGAAATGAAGGTTACCACTTCAATGGAAATTTACACAAGACTAACAAGAAATGCTAGATAACAATAAATGCTGGAAACCATAGCTTGCCATTTCTTAATTCAAGATGTCTTACAACCAAGAATTACAAGAGATATTGAAGCCATGGAAGCTTGAGAATCAATTGATGATGGTTGCTGCAAGGAACTCACCCCTTACAATGGTGGGAAAGGAAATACCTTCAAGCTCCAAGAAGTGGAGATGTGAAAAATGATTAAAAGATGATTTACATTGGCACCCTCTTGCCTTTTATACTCCAATCCAAGATAGGCTAATTTCCTTATTAAAGCAACATGAAAATTGCTTTATTACATTCTCACAATGGTTGAGAACCACTCTAGGTATAGGATGAAATGCCTATGGTCTAACAATGAGGGTAAATATGTTTCCAAGGCTTTTGAGCTACTATGTGATGAGAGGGATATTAAGTATCACTTGACCACCCCATGCACCCCTTGCTTAGTCAAGTAGGCTTATCACATTATTTTTGGCCTAAAGCAGTCACTACTGCCATGCATCTCATTAATAGATCCCCATGCACTATTCTTGGTGGTAGAGTTGCAAAGAAGGTATGGTCTCATAAGCCTCCCTCCTATGCACACTTGCAAATATTTGGATGTGAGGCTTTCTACCATATTTTCAAAGACAAGTGTAATAATTTGGATCTGAAGTTTGTCAAATGTATCTTTCTTGGATATGTGGATGTAGTTGAGATGGGATGTTATCTTTGGGATCCGCAAGCTCAAAAGGTTATCCATAGCCATGATGTTATTTTCCATGAAGATAAAATGCATATAAGATTGGAGTGGGTGATTGAGGTATGTAGGTTGATCTTTCACAAGGGGCCTCCTATTACCGCACAGCTAGCCCCAGTGACATAGTCTATTATAGTTATTTATGATGTAGTGGCCCAAGATCCACTTGTTATACAAGCTTGTGATGTTGGACAAAGAGGACATGTCGTACAAGCATCAGAGCTAGTTTTGAGATGTTGTGCTAGAGCTTCACGTCCTCATGATCACTATGAGTCTCTATGGAATATGTCATAGTGGTAACTCTATTAAGCCACTAAGCTATGATAAATCTATGCACAAAGGCGATTCTCATTCAAGTTGGGAGAGGGCTTTGCAGTTTGAGTCTGATTCACTACAGAAGAACCATGCATGGGACTTGGTTTCTTTTCTTGTTGGAAAGAGTGCATTGCCATGCAAGTGGGTGTACAAGTTGAAGAGTACCCTTGGTCACCCTAAGCCAATATATAAAGTTAGATTGGTTGCTAAGGGTTTTAACTAGGAAAAGGAAGCTAACTTTGGTGAGATCTACTCTCCTCTTCTCAAGATGACTATCCTACGCTTTGGTATTGACCTTGGTTTCTCAGTTGGACTTGGATCTTTATCAAATGGATGTTAAAATGAGTTTCTTGCGTGGGGACTTGTATGAGGACATTTATATGCAATAGCCTAAGGGCTTTGTGCAAAAAGTCAAGGAACACCTAGTGTGCAAATTGAAGAAGAGTCTTTATCAACTTAAGCATGCACTTAGGGAGCGGTGCCACAAGTTTGATGTTTTCATACATTCACGAGGACATTCTTGTAGTGATATGGATCCGTGTCTATACAGGAATAAGGATCGTGATGGTAACCTTATTTATTAACATGGTGCCTTATGTTGATGATATGCTTATAGCTGGGAGTGCTCATGCTAAGCTAGATGCATTAAAGACTCATCATAAAAAAGAGTTTTGAGATAAAATACATGGGATAGGCTTCACATATACTTGGTATATATATTACACACAATCTCTCTATGGGACTTCTCTACTTGTCCCAATAGGAGAGTACATTCACAGAGTACTTGAGTGATTCCATATGCAAGATGGCAAGCCTGTTTGTTGTCCTTTACTTTCTCATGTGAAGGTTAGTCAAGACAATTATGTATAGTTACATGATGAGATGGTTGAGATGGCCAAGGTTCCATATGCATTCACAGTGGGGAGTTTGATGTATGCCATGATAGTCACTCGCCCTAACATAGCATTTGCAATAGGAGTTGTGGCATGTTATATGGCTAGACATGGCAAGTGACATTGGGACATCGTAAAGGGTATCATGAGATACCTTAAAGGCATTGTAAATATGTGCATTTGCTATAGTAGCTAGGATACAATAATCATGGGTTACACCAAATCAGATTATGCAAGAAAAGCCCATTGAGCTTGTTAAGATCCCTATGGAAATGAATCATGTAAATTTTCTTACTAAAAGTCTCCCAGTGGAGCGATATGCCTTTCTTAGAAAATTGATGAGCATAGGATGAGATGGCACCTTTTCTTATCCTATTGTACTCTATGTACATGTTGTACGTTTCTCCTTTTTCTTTTACTCTTCACTAAGTCACATGTACCTTTAAGTGGAAGGGAAATTGGGGGTTAAAGGCTACATGAGCCTAGCAACCTACATTTACTTGTATACAGATCCACACACTTATACGCTGCAAGTGGTGAGCACCCATAATTGTTACTTTATTATTTATTCTTTTAGTGGCAATAGAATAGAGGAAGGCAAGTCACACAATGTGATCATTGGAATTCCCACATATTGGTCTCTCTCTTCTTGCCTGAACCTCCATAGCTATTGCTCCCTTCTTTGTGTAATATTTCTACAACAAACTATTAAAGACCCTAGATCCCCCGCAAAAGCAATTCGAAGTAATCTCCCGCAACAAGAAACTCTGGCCTAAGTGCTCCATCCTCGTGTAACAGCAATATCATCCCCCACGTTGTGCATAAGGAACCATGTGCTTGTAACCTGCAAGACACCGCAGGAACTCCCCTTCAAGGGGAAAAGGGATAATCAATAATTGCAAAATTTTTTATAAACTCCCTCTCCTTCTCGCATTGCATGGTGGGGAGAGAGGGAGTGTGTAGGAGTTATGGAGGGGCATGGGGAGGGAAGCATGCGACTGCCACCTGTGTGGCCACCCCCACACCCCCCCCTACCTTCACCTTATATAAACCCCTCCCCCCCCAAGCTTGGGGGGCATCGTCTGGAGCTGCCCGTCGTCAAACTGCATGTGCCGTCAGTTGCCGCCATGCCGCCAGGCTGCCGCCGTCATCGCCAGCATCTTCCTCCACCTCACACGATTCATCATCATCATCCTCACCATCATCACTCCATTCGTCATCACCATCATGTCTTCTCACGTCATCTCTAATCATCTAGAAGCTTGAGAAGCTTCTATTGAAGCTCCTCTAGACCAAGTTCACCCGCGGCTCCCGGGATTTTTTTTAGACGGTGTCCTGCAATGCCTACTTCCTGTGCTACGAAGGAGATCTCGGGCAGTAGTAACTTTGGAACTCGTAAGGGAGCCGAGAGTTTGCTGAGTCAAGATTTACTTCGTCAATGGCTCCCAATCAAAAGTCGAGAGGAGCACACACGGGAGCTTCCACCCCAAGCACGAGAGTGGACAACGCCCCGATATTAAATGCCCAGGTTTCAAAAAATAACTTCTCATGGAAAGGATGCATAAAGCATGTTTTAATTCATATAGAGAACTTAAATGCATTAGAAAATGTATATATTTTGCTTCAACGTAAAAAGCTTAGTTGCATGATGAGGTACTTGCATTGCTCGCACTTCTATGGTCAAGGGTAGTCGCAGTTTTGAACATATGATGCATAAGTTAAAAGATGAAATTGTGCAAAGGCATCCTTGTTGCACCACGCAAAGGATGGGGCATATAACACATGATGCACTTATGTAATAAATTCCTGGCTGTGACTCGCATATAGGATAATTGTGGAAGGTCATTACATGTCGACTAAATAGTTGCAATGAAAGGAAAAGATTTATGAACTTTGACAAAAAAAAACATATAGTATGCATCTCGCATGAAATGATAGATACAATTTAGGCTAAGTGAAGTGGTAAGGGAAGGCTTAAATCAATGATGTATTCGTTGGCATCTGGTCATGAAGGAATGATGCATTCACGCATAGAGTTCTTTTATCAAAGTTCACAGTTGGGGAAAGGATGCATCTTCATTAAAATTACAAAAGCTTTGAATTCAATGCATAAACGTAAGGTTTATAGGAGGTGGTTCTTAATGTCAATCAAAATCGTATAGGGCAAGGAAAGATGGAAAGATCATTGTAGATCCTATAGATGCATAAAGGTGAAAGGCCTATGGTCTTGAAATTGCATATTCGCATGGAATGGCGCATCTCATACTCCTTGCGGTTACTTACATCTTTTAAGAAAAATACTTGCAAGTTTAGAGGAAAGTATTTGCATCTTTAAAGGAAAGATCATCTTTAATCGTAAGTTGGTTAGACCCACTAAGTAATTTGCATGTAATCGAGTAGCTTACATGAAATTCATAAAGGCGTGATTAGCTAGCATACGACGATCGCCTCAATGTGCTAGGTTGGGTTAAGTTATGATAAAATTCTGCTTAGTATCGCACTTAGGATGCCGATTTTATATTTCCGATCTTAAAAGTTCTACCCACATTCACGAAATGTTAGGGTTATCAAAACAACCATGCAAGAATGATCTAGGGTTCTCACCCTAAAGATCATATGACCAAATGCTAGATTTCCGTAATGAATTTAGGGACCCTAGGGCCAAATCATTTATCAGCCTAGTAGGATTATGGTTTTGGATTGGGGTCAATTGGACTCCCAAACCCTATATCTTGATCAAAGGTATTCTTGATCAAGAAATACCGTATCATGAGAGATATAATCCCACAAGTTAGGTACTGACACCTATCTCGTGCAACAAGCCTGCAAAGTCATATGCTCTTGCATCTAAATCACAAGTTAGTACTGCTACACCTTAGACCAAGGTTGGCGAGTTCTAGTTACAAATTAGATTCTCCAAGAAATGAGTAGTTTCCCTACTACAACACTCCCTCTTGGGAACTGATCTGTCAAGCTTAGGGCAGTGGTGAATTGCCAAGAAGCTAATTGACCAACCAAGTTAGGGCGACGGGGTTGTTTAGGATCTATTCGACTATAATATAAGGAAACCTAAGGTAGTGACAATTTGGGGTCAACAGGATATAAACCCTAACCCAAGGAAAAAGGGTAAACAAGCAACCCAGCTTGCTAAACCTTTGGGATCTTGCCAAGTCGCAAATGATCCAAGATCGAATCCTGGAAGTATTCGGGGAGAAGGAATCACACCTTAGCAGTTGGCCGTACGAACGACCACTGGAATGCTTGTGATTGTACACTTAGGTGCACTTTTTGTACTTGTTTGCTCAAGGAACTAATTTAGAAAAAATGACTAATGCTTCAGGTTAAAAGCCTAGAGGGAGAGGCAGTATCAGTTACCTCTGGCTGTTTGCCTGACCCTTTCCAAGGGGGTTGTTAGCCGCGTCGGGTACGCTCGCTGCGAGAGGTCTCTCCGTGGGTGCTGCTTGGAGCAAGAGGATGCTTGGGTGACAGGGGAGGCTCTGGCCATAAATTCCTTGCCTTCGGATCCTACACAAGAGGCCGACGTGACTCGAGATGGGATCTCGAGGCCCGTATACTAGTCAACAATCGGAACTTGGAGTAGCGATCCCTGAGGATTGCTGGGATAGCCTTCAGGTAGGATATTTGATGTATTATAAAGACTATGATTAATAAAGATCAAATGTTGAAAAAGAAACTTGCTTGACGTTGTTTTTTTGTAATATATCAAGTATTAAAAATTCATGGGAAATTTTTTTCCATCGACGACGGTTCGTGCTAGAGGGGAAGAGGGATTTATAAAGGCCAGCAAGCTCCTCGCTAGAGCTTGCTTAGCCTCAATGGCCATGCCTCGTGACACGAAGGGAGAGGGAGGATCCCCCTCCCTCCCCTATTTAACAAAGGGGGCTGCTGCCGCGGTAAAAAAAAAAGAGAGGACGCCATCGTGTTGAGGAAAGAGAGAGTAGTGGAGCCGTATGGAGAGAACGTGAAGAGGAGGGCTGCCAAATACCCTGCGCTACCACCTCGTCGCCACTCCGTCTGGACATGGGCCGTCCCGCCAGTCCTCGTGCCCCGGCCCCGCTACTCGCTGCTAATCGTAGGCCGCCGAAACCCCCCCTGCCACCTTAGTCTGCCATCGAGACGGACGGCCATATTACCCCCTCCCATGTGGAAGCTTTAGAAGCTTCCTAGGGGGGGAAGCTTCTAAAGGGCCATCTTAGCCCCCTTTCACCCACGTGCTAAAGCCCCTTTCCCCTTTTCCTTGGAGACCCCCCCCCCCTCCCCCCCCGGTTTTAATCCTCTTAAGGCCCTTTCACCCCCCGGTTTTAATCCTCTTAAGGCCCGATTTTAATCCTCTTAAGGCCCTTCTTGTGTTTTTTTTTTTAACCCTTTTTCTCCCTACCCCATGTTTAATCCCTTAAACCCCCACCCCTTGGCTTCGGGATCACCCTCACCCTCCGTGTTTTATAAACCTTTAACCTTTTTTTTCCTTGGGTGTTGGAACCCCCGTATTTTAAACCCTTAAGCCCCTTTTCCCCTGGGTGTTGGAACCCCCATATCTAAACCCTTAAGCCCCTTTTCCCCTAGGTGATGGAACCCCCGTGTCTAAACCCTTAAGCCCTTTCAATGGCATATTGAAAACCCCCCCGTGTAAAATTCCTTATCTCCCTTCCCTTGTGACTTATTGAAGAAACCCCCCCCCCCCTTGTTTAAAGATCATAAGGCCTTTTCCTCCTTAGCCTTCCCATGCTTCCCGTGAGCTTTGAAAACCCCGTGCTTTAACCATCTATAAGCTTTTTTCCTTGGGCTTTATAAGTCCCTTTTCCCCCCAAAAGTACTAAGGCCTTAAAAGGTCTTATTACCCCCTCCTTGTGGTTAAACCCCTTAGCCGTTCCTTGCCCTTTGTTGAGATATCGAGCTCCACTCGTGATACGCCAGGGTGACCGTTGTGTATTTATGTCACCGACTTGTCAGTTGCAGATGCGGTTGGTACACCGCCCCTGAATAATAGCTACATGATAGCTATCCTTATCTACTCTAGTTCGTGGCTCAGTTAGTATGCCACCTTAGTTAGTTGAGTTTGGTTTTGAGACCCATATCTATGGTTCTTCTATTTTCTTTGTACTTGAGTTCTTTTGGCTTCCACAACTAAGAAGAGGAAAACTGTTTTCAGCCTCCACCCTTGTGTGTCTTCCCTCATTGTGCAAGCAAGAAAGCTACAAGTGAGACTCCTTCCTTCTCTCCCACAATCTTGACATGGTATCAGAGCCTTGTTCGTGGTAAGGAGCTCAAGAAAGCAAGCCAAGCTCGCGGTGTTCTGGTAAGAGGAGCAGTGTTGCTTTCATTTTCTGTTTTGGGAGCAGATCTCTGCAGGTAGCACAGCTGGAAATTGCAGGAGTGCATTGTCTCAGGTTGAGACGCCCTTCGCGGTGAAGCAAGAGGGCAGTATATGCTGCGGGCGAGGGGTTTAGCCCTCGGCGACCTTGTTTTTTTTATTTGAGGCCATTTCGGGGCCTGTTTTGGAGGCGGAAGTTTTCTGCACGCACTTAGGAAAAAGCCTGGTTTTATGCTGTGCAGCCACTGTTCTACAGGTCGGTGAATAGTTACTGTAAAAATTGCATTGTATGCTTGTGCGCAGAGACATTGGGAGTTACAGAATCATCCTTGTTGCCTGTTGATGCAAAATCGTCACTAGGAAGTGACTGTGTGGTCAAATACCACTTTCGCCAGTTTTGCAGATTTTCCCTTATGAGGGTGAAGTTGTGGTTTTTGCAGTGACAGAATTTTTTGCAGTCTTCTATAATGGCATCTGATTCTCTTTCACAGATTGTCACTGAAAAGCTTGACAAGAACAACTTCCAAGCATGGAAGTTTAGAATGACGAATTTCCTTATGGGAAAAGGATATTGGGAATTTGTTGCAGGAAATGAAGAAGAACCAGTTCTTCCTGATGTTCCCAATCAACAGCAAATGCAGGCATTCAAAGCATGGCATGAGAGAGCCAGGAAAGTTATGTATTGGCTGTCTATCAGCATTTCAGACTCTATGATTGTGCATATTCAGGATGCAAGTACGCCAAAGGAGGCATGGGATACTCTGTCAAAGATGTATAGCACAAATACGCAAGCCAGGAAAATGCAGCTCAAGCAAGAGTTGCACAATGTGCAAAGAGAAAATATGAGCATCAATGACTACCACATGAAGGTGAAGAAGATTGCAGATGCACTTGCTTCCATTGGGTCGCCAGTGGAAGATGATGATTTAGTTTCTGTGACCTTGAATGGTCTAGGAAAGGATTATGCACAGTTTCGGACATCCATTTCAGTTCGTGAAAGATTTCCTGATTTTGAGGAGTTGATTGCTCTTCTAATTTCTGAGGAACAGAGAAATGGTGGTGCATCTTCTTCAGGAGGAACTTCAAAAGAAGCTGTCTTCTACTCAAATGCTGGAAGAGGTAGAGGCAGAGGTAGAGGAGGCCGATTTGGAGGCCGTGGTAGAAATCAGAATATCCAGCAAACTCAAGAAAACCAGTCCTATGGAGGAGGACGTGGTAACTCTAGAGGCAGGGGGAGCCAAAGAGGTCGTGGTGGATGGCAAAGAGGTCAAAATGCAAACAGTAATGTTGAATGCTACTACTGTGGTAAAATGGGTCATATGGCTAAAGACTGCTATAAAAAGCAGAATGACATCATGAATGGAAAACTGCAACAAGGGAATTATGCATCTTCTAGCAGACAGGGTGATGACAGAAATGAGCATTTGTTCATGGTGCAGCACATGAACAATTCTGTGACAAGTGCAGAAGAAAGCAATGATGTATGGTATGTTGACTCAGGTGCATCAAACCACATGACAGGTCATGCAGAATGGATGGAGGATGCAAGGAAAATGGAAAAACCAGGATTTGTGGAGACTGGTGATGATACTGCACATCCGATTGTGCAGATTGGAAAAATTCCTTTGTCTATGCAGGATGGGAAAAAGAAATACCTGTCCGATGTATTTCATGTCCCGAATATCACCAAGAATCTGGTTTCTGTCGGTCAAATGGTTGAGCAGGGCTTGCAGGTCAGATTTAATCCTCATGGATGCTTTGTTGAGGATATGAAAAATAAAGGTCGCTTGATAGCAAAAGGAAAGAAGAAGGGCAGAATGTTTACATTGGATGCAGACATGCTTGAATTGAGTGCAGCAATGTTTGCACATGGGACCGGTGTAGTTGCAGATATTGATATCTGGCATAAACGCATTGGTCATGTTAATGTACAGCGACTTAAATCAATGCAGGCCCAAAACATTGTTGCAGGATTGCCTAAGTTCAAGGTTGCAGAAATGCATAAGGTATGTGAAGCCTGTCAGTTTGGAAAACAGGCAAGGAAACCATTTCCTAGACATGTTCAAGAGAGTGAGAAGCCATTGGAATTAATCCACTCTGATGTGTGGACTACTAAAGCTGCATCTCTTGGAGGCTGTCATTATTTTGTCACTTTTATTGATGACTATAGCAGAAAAATTTGGGTGTATTTTATGAAAAAGAAAAGTGAAGTTTTTGGGCATTTCAAAACCCTTAAAGCTATGGCTGAAAAAGAAACAGGTCTGCAAATAAAATGCCTGAGGTCAGATGGAGGGGGAGAGTACCTCTCAAATGAGTTTGCAAAGTTCTTGTAGGAGCATGGCATAAAGCAGCAATATTCATGCAGTTATACCTCACAACAAAATGGAATTGCAGAAAGGAAAAACAAGCATATTGGAGAGGTATCTCGTGCCATGCTCAATGAAAAAGACTTGCCAGATTTTTATTGGGCTGAAGCAGTTGCTACAGCAGTCTACATAATGAACAGGACTCCCACTGCAGCAATACATGGAATGACTCCAGAGGAGAGGTATACTGGTAGGAAACCAGATATTTCTCATTTGAAAATTTTTGGTTGCATTGCCTATGTACATGTGCCAGATGAGCTGAGATCCAAGTTGGATCCAAAAGCTGAGAAGTGCATCTTTATTGGTTACTCTCTGCAGCAAAAAGGGTATAGATGCTATAACCCTTCTACTCGTAAGTTTACAGTGAGCAGAGATGTTTTTTATGAGATGAGTAGCTGGTATAAACCAGTAAATGTGATTGATGATGTAGATGCACAAAATGGTAATGCTGCACAGAATTCACAGCAGTAATCACAAAATATTAGTGGACCTGGAGTGTCTTCTAGCAGTGGTTCACATTCTTCGCCATGGACAGGCAGATTGAGATCAGGAGAATCTTCTCAAAGCAATGCAGATAGTGGTATGCACGTATCACGAAAAGGAAAAGAGAAGGTTGATCAGCCCATGTTTGATGTGAATGCAGGTCACTCTTATGTGGATGGTGAATCCAGTGGCTCAGAACAGAGCATTGATGATGAGTTGGGTATTCCTTCTATTGTTACACCTGGAGTAAGGAAGACCAGGGATGTTTTGAGAGCACCTGGGAGTGAACCCACTTTGCGCAGGTCTACCAGAGTTAGGTATCCCGTGGATAGGCTGAAATATGATGGATTTACAGCCATTCACTTTGCATATATGGTCAAGGTGATACAGGAACCAGAACCCACTTCTTTTGAGCAAGCCATGGGGAATGAAAAATGGGAGAAAGCATGGATGAAGAAATGGATGCCTTGGAAGCAAATGCTACATGGGAATTGGTACCTTTGCCTAAAGGTAAAAATGCAATTGGCTGTAAGTGGGTTTATAAGGTGAAGCACAATGCTGATGGTTCTGTGAACAGATACAAGGCAAGATTAGTAGTCAAGGGGTATGCACAAACATATGGCATTGACTATGAAGAAACATTCAGTCCGGTTGCAAGGATGGCAACCGTAAGAGCAGTCATTGCTATGGCTGCATCAAAGGGATGGTCTTTACATCAGATGGATGTAAAGAATGCCTTCTTGCATGGTGATTTGCAAGAAGAGGTCTATATGGAGCAGCCACCAGGTTATGTGCATGCTGTTCATCCTGAGTTTGTTTGCAGGTTGAAGAAAGCCTTGTATGGCTTGAAGCAAGCACCTAGAGCATGGTCTGACAAGATAGGACAGTATCTTGTCACTATTGGCTTTCAGATTTCCAAGGCAGATTTCTCACTTT
Organism: Lygodium microphyllum; assembly: GCF_053477565.2. Lineage (NCBI taxonomy): Eukaryota > Viridiplantae > Streptophyta > Polypodiopsida > Schizaeales > Lygodiaceae > Lygodium > Lygodium microphyllum. The sequence goes on from NC_141144.1 coordinate 102,486,494, forward strand.
ATGTGAGAAAAACAGAGAAAGGTATTATGCTACTTGTCATCTATGTTGATGATTTGATTATGACAGGTGACAGTGATGAAGATATCCTTCATGTGAAAATGCTATTGAAGCAGAAGTTTGAGATGAAGGATTTGGGAGAGCTGCGTTATTTCTTGGGCATTGAGGTGATTAGATCACCAAGTGGGATACAGCTCTTGCAGAGGCAGTATGGATTGGACATGCTGTCCAAATATGGGATGACAGGCTGTAAGCCTATTTCAGTTCCTTTGGAGCAGAATGTGAAGCTAAGCGCAGATGCAGGTGAGCTTCTGGAAGACCCTACTATGTACAGACGCATAGTAGGAAGCTTGATTTATATGACTATTACCAGGCCAGATTTGAGCTATGCTGTTGGATTGGTAAGTCAGTTTATGCAGGCTCCAAGGAAACCACATTTGGATGCGGCTAGACGCATACTCAGGTATGTGAAGTCCACATTGCAGTATGGACTATTTTATGAGACTGGGGTTCAGATACAGCTGCATGGATACACTGATGCTGATTGGGCTGGTAGTATTTCTGATAGACGATCTACCAGTGGATATGTGTTCTCTTTTGGGAGTGCTGCAGTCACTTGGAGCAGCAAGAAACAGCCTACAGTTGCCTTGTCGAGCACAGAGGCTGAGTACAGGGGTGCAGCAATGGCTGCATGTGAGGTAGCTTGGTTGCATAAGCTACTTTATGATATGCATCAGTCTACAGATGGGCCAGTTGTCATTTATTGTGACAACATGAGTAGTATACACTTGGCAAATAACCCAGTCTATCATGCTAGAACAAAGCACATTGAGGTGCATTATCACTATGTGCGAGAGAGGGTTTTACTAGGTCTTATTGATCTAGTTTATGTCAGCACAGAGGATCAGGTAGCTGACATATTCACGAAGGCATTGGGCGCAGAGAAGCTGCGCAAGTTCAGAGACCTGCTTGGTGTGCAGGAATTGGGATTGAGCTCGAGGGGGAGTGTTGAGATATCGAGCTCCACTCGTGATACGCCAGGGTGACCGTTGTGTATTTATGTCACCGACTTGTCAGTTGTAGATGCGGTTGGTACACCGCCCCTGAATAATAGCTACATGATAGCTATCCTTATCTACTCTAGTTCGTGGCTCAGTTAGTATGCCACCTTAGTTAGTTGAGTTTGGTTTTGAGACCCATATCTAGGGTTCTTCTATTTTCTTTGTACTTGAGTTCTTTTGGCTTCCACAACTAAGAAGAGGAAAACTGTTTTCAGCCTCCACCCTTGTGTGTCTTCCCTCATTGTGCAAGCAAGAAAGCTACAAGTGAGACTCCTTCCTTCTCTCCCACAATCTTGACACCCTTTTCAAAATACCCTTGGGACTTTGGTTTTTTCCCCCCACTCGAAAAAGAGAAGAAGAGTGTTGAAGTGCAAGGGAGCGACGGTGGAATTCCAAAGAAGAGTTGTAAAGCTGCTTCCACGTCCGAACGACCACAATAGCGAGGCCTTCTAATAAATTCCAAGGCACAACCGCGAGAGGGTCATCTCTCGGTATCCATGTGGATATCTCACCCCAAACCCAGGTTTTCCTTCCTAATTTTTGATATTGTTGTAATTCAATCATGCAAGGTTAATTGTTAGAAATAGAATATATTTTCATCCTAGTTTTTCACAACAGAGGAACTTAGTCATCAATACTTTTAAGTGAAACATACAAATTAAGGAAGTATAAACTCATTTCTAGCAAATAGCTTATGCATTGAAATAAATTAAGACTAGATTATTATCCATTAAAATAGTATACTTCGGTTAAGCCTAGAAGTATAAACTGCATCTCGCACTATTAACCCATATCGCAATAAATCATCATGGAAAGTGCAAAGCATGAAACGATTCTTACAATGCATAAACTCTATGAGATTATCGTTGTCAACTGCATAAATTAGCAAGAAAAAGGTTGCTTATTTAGAATGAATTTTGTTCGCAAAGAAAAGGGAAGATCAGTTGAAATTAACGTAACCTATGTCTGACCTCAAACCGATAAGTTAGGGTTAAGAAATCAATTTACGCATAGTCAACGAACCGTGTGGAAGTAATCTCGAAATTATCTTCTAGAGTTAACCAAATTGGCATAAAACCTAAAACACCTAAGCCACGGAATACTCGTTCAGAATAAGTTAAATTCCAGGAAATGCCTATACTATAAATACTTGCCCACATTCACTGAATGTAAGGACAGTGAATTGTAATCGTAAAGTGAACTAGGGTTTGTCTCTGAGAATCTTACAAAGATGAAACTTGGAAACCCTAGGTCTAATGGTGTCAGCCTAAAGAACCTGAAGCAGATTGTTTCGTGACTCCATTGTCGGATACTACGATGCGACACTTGCGCAGCAAGTGCGGAGTCATATGGTCTTGTGATTGGATCACAAGAAAAAGTCCAAATTCTTGCAATGAGGATGGTGGATCCTTACGCAAGTTATCTTGCAAGAGGATGAATAATCATCCTAATTTAGTATCTTTCTTGAGTAAGGAAGATTGATTGGAAGCTAATGACCAGCTGATAAACTGAAATAACCCATGAACTTAAGGTTTGGCCAAGTCGAGTTAATAGGGTACGCCCTAACCCAGAATATAGGGGATCTTGCCAAGTTGCAAGTCATCCCGGATCGAGTGCAGGACGCATTCGAAAGGAAGGATTTATTCCTTAACAGTTTGCTAACAAAAATGATCAATGGAAATGTTTGTGCTTGCTATAGATTTTAGAACACTATTTGGCTTTGTTTGATCAATGAATTGAAAAATAAATGGATATCTATACTTTAGGTTGAAGTCCTGAAGGGAGAGGCAGCTTCAGTTACCCCCGACTGCCTGCCTAACCCTAACCAAGGGGGTTGTTAACCGCGCTGGAAAAGTAGACCAAACCCACCGCGAGAGGTCTCTCCGTTGAACTCTACTTGGAGCAAGAGGACGCTTGGGTGCATGAGGGGGCTCTGGCCATAAATCCCTCACCTTCCTGGTCTTGCACAAGAGGCTAACATGACTCGGGATTGGATCTCGAGGCCTGCATACTAGTCTATGGGCAAAAACTTGCAATAGTGATCCCTGTGGATTGCTGGAGAGCCTTCAAGCGGATTGTGGATAAGCCTACGGGCTGGACTCTTTGTATTTCAAAGATAAATATGATGACCTGTTAATAAGGAACTTGTGTGATATTGTTTTTCTATGTCAAGTGATAAGATTACGTGAAGGAACCAGTGCCTAACGGGTTAATTAAAGAAGTTGGTTGTTACATGTCCAACTAATGTGTTAGATAATTAAATAACTAAAACAACCCAAGGAAAATGCAGAGGATGGGCCATAGGTCCATCCTACGGATGGGTGGTTCCGGTTGGCCAGGAACTTTTCTCAAATCACGAGGAACAGCGGGATGATCGTCAAAGGACAAAACAACAAAAGCATTGACCTAGAGTTATGATTAAACCCGATTTACGTTGTTTTAGGGGAACGGAATGGGACTATGCCTTATGGCAGAGAGGTTGAGCTTTGCATCCCTCTCGTTTCCCATTCTCCTTGAACCAAGTGTTGCGTGAATCCACTTCGGACCTACCGTTTCTGCGTAAAGTAGTTCGCTTGGGTCCGACGCTAGTTGCTGTTAGAAAATGACCAATCAAGAAAACCCTAATTTAGGTTGATCCTAAGTGGGAACGGCCGGAATACTTCCGCTACGTGGTAGAGCCAAAAAGCCCTAGATCGCAAACCCCGTAACATTCCATGGGAGTGCCGGGCGGAGCTTTCTAGACATCCTTTCCGATGGACTGCTAAGACGTGTCCTGGATGATACTAGTGGACACGTTACAGTTGGTATCAGAGCCAACCAACAACGGAATTGTTTTATGAAATCTTAATAAGAAGAAGTAAAGAAAATGTTGATGTTCCAAGCATTTCCTTACCTTCAATGCTGTCTTGCAGAATTACGAAGCGTGGAACAAGTTCTTAGTATTTCGAGTCATGTTTATGATTGCAATGCATTCCCCGCATTATCGACAAAGGGTTGGGATGATGAACATCCTAGAGCAAATCTATAATCCATCACCCTTGTACATGGAACGAAGATGGACGGGTGGCTCAGGAATTTATTATATAGCTGCCCACCGGTTTGCTTATCTACAAACCAACCTAAAGAGGATCAAGTGGTTGGAAGACCTGAAAGTTGTGAAGCTGTTCATTTTTGTGGAAGCTCACGTAAACTTAACTTTACATAGTCAAGGTCGGAGGGTTGAGATGAACTCATATGTATATGAAGAAGTAACCCGTGTAATCCCCGCCGACATGATTAAAGTGTTGGGCCGCCATGAGAAGTATGGATTCCAACGGAAAGGATATCCTGAACTTCCAATGATTTACCGATTCTTGAAAATCCATGACCCGAAACCATACTACTATACAGTTCTTGTAGATAAATGTAATACAACGTTGTTCTCCCCAAACTAAATGTAACAGTTGGCTTATCATCGCAAGAAATGTTGTATTCCGAAAGGGCTATGGCCATATAAATACAAATAAGACTTCTTTTTATCAATGTCTGATTGTGCATGAGAATTGATAAAAAGTTAAGTAGCTACATTACTTAGGTGATAGCTGAATTGAAGATGTAATATAAATCAATAACGATTATCATATAATAATGTTAAGAAACCTTTATCCAGGCACAACCCCAGGTACAGGTTCCTAGTTCGCCTCCTACATTAAGTACTGTTGTAATCCAGGAGAATAAGTTCATTCTCAAGCAGATTAAGCCACCCGAGTTTGACGGGAGAGGCAGATTCGTCCAAGCTGACGCTGAAATTTGGATTGAATCCATGGAGGATTACTTCGAAGCAGCCGGTAATGCACCGGCCAATCAGGCTATGCTCGCCAAGTTAAAGCTCACCGACGAAGCCAGGCTTTGGTGGAAGCAATGGTGCAGGGATCAAGGGATCGCGGAGGGATCTGTTACCTGGGAGAAGCTGAAGAAAGCCGTGCAGGGAAGATACTTGCCACCTGCATATCGCACGCAGAAGATGAATGAGTTCTACGAGCTAAAACAGCTAGGGCTCACGCTTGACGCATACTATTCTAAATTTGTCTCACTTCTTAAGTATGCACCGCAGATGGACATGACACAGCAGGTGTCTAAATTTTGTGCGGTTTTAAATCCACCAGTCAATACCCGTCTCGAATCTATGCATCCATCAGATCTTCAGGACGCACTCATTTGAGCGATGCCTATAATTCAAGAAGTGCAGGCTAGACCAAGGGGTAACAAAACTTGGTCTTATAATGACCCGAACAGAGGAGCATTTAGACCTCAAATGAAGAGAGTTCAAGGTCATAATCAGGGGCAAAGAAAGAAAGCAAGGACTAACAACGTTAACAACTTTGTTCCTACTCAAAGCAATGGCTGAAACCTCTGTTGTTTCCACTGCAACGAACCCGGTCACTTCAAGAGGCAATGTCCCAAGCTTGGTGGAGGACATCGCCAAGCGCCTTTCCAAGGAACAGGCTGTGGTCAAGGAGCTGCTACCCGAGGCAAAGGAAGAACCACCTGCATTGCCAATAGGCAAATGTGCGATGAAGAAGAAGAGGAAGATTCGACCATGGAAGCAGAGTTCAAAAGGGCAACAGTCCATGCCGCCCTACACAAGAAAGGCCCGAATCGCCAGTTCTCGGTGATTCAGACACCGTCGGACTATCAAGGTAAAAGTTTCAAGACCTTGATTGATTGTGGTAGTACACATTCCTTTATCTCACCAGCACGTGCAAAAAGATTAGGAATAGCCACAGTAGAAGCACCTACCTTTCTTGTGGAATTGGCAAATGGTCGTGAAGTTACTTGTACCCTGCAAATTGCAGTCAGACTGAGCTACCATTGGGAGAGGCTCAAAGGTGACGTTCTCAAAGCCGAACATGTCAAGATGCCAGGGAAATTGCAACCACTTGACATCCCCCAAATGAAATGGGAATTCATCAGTATGGATTTTGTTGTAGGCCTACCCCAAGTTCAGGGAGGATACAACTCCATCATGGTTGTGGTTGACATGCTTACTAAGGTTGCACCTTATTCCAGTAAAGACAAACTATAAAGCCTCAGACATTGCAAGATTGTTTATCAAGGACATATTCAAGCTACATGGTTTACCCAGGAGAATCATTAGTGATCGTGATTCTCTCTTCACATCACACTTCTGGAGAGCTATCTTTGAAGATATTGGGACTCAACTCTGTTTTAGCACCGCCTACCATCCCCAAACGGATGGCCGAACAGAGCGAGTAAATCAAGTCATCGAGGATATGCTTAGGGCATACTGTTGTCGAGAGCCGAAGAGGTGGATTCAATGCTTGCCTTTGGTTGAATTTGCCTACAATGCTTCTTACCAACAAAGCATTTAGATGACCCCTTTCCAAGCATTGTATGGTCATGACTGTCGAAGTCCCTTAAACTTTTCAGATCCAACCTTAAGGGTTGAAGCTTCAAGGCAGATGTTGGAAGAGATGGATGACCAAATAAAGTCAATAAGACACGACATCCAAGCGGCCAAGGATAGACAGAAGGCCTACGCGGATTTTAAGCGTCAAGATAGAGTCTTCGAAGAAGGAGACATTGTCTTCATTTGCGTATGCCCTAAAAAGAGTTCCCTATCCTTAGGAGATTACAAGAAGCTAAGTCCAAGGTATTGCGGACCATACAAGATCCTCAAATGCCTAGGACCTAATGCTTACCGATTGCAACTCCCTGAGAACCTAAAGGTTCACAATGTATTCCATATCAGCCTATTGAAGAAATATGTACCTAATCCTAACCATGTACTTGATGATCAACAAGTTGTAGTGCCTAGTCAAGGAGTCCTTGAACTAAGGCCTGATAGGATCTTAGATGTTAGGAAGAGACAATTAAGATCCAGAACCCTGAGAGAATGCCTCGTCCAGTGGAAAGATTATCCCGAAGAGGATGCCACTTGGATAGATGAAGGAACACTCAGCCATCAATATCCCTAGTTTATCTCGAGATGAGGACATCTCGATTCCTCTAAGGGGGAGATAATGTAATATATCAAATATTAAAAATTCATGGGAAATTTTTTTCCAACGGCGACGGTTCGTGCTGGAGGGGGAGAGGGATTTAGAAAGGCCAGCAAGCTCCTCGCTTAGCCTCAATGGCCATGCCTCATGACACGAAGGGAGAGGGAGGATCCCCCTCCCTCCCCTATTTAACAGAGGGGGCTGCAGCCATGGGAAAAAAAAAACGGAGGACGCTGTCGTGTTGGGGAAAGAGAGAGTAGTGGAGCCGTGTGGAGAGAACATGAAGAGGAGGGCTGCCAAATACCCTGCGCTGCCGCCTCGTCGCCACTCCGTCTGGACATGGGCCGTCCCGTCAGCCCTCGCGCCCCAGCCACTGGTCGCTGTCAGTCATAGGCCGCTGAACCCCCCTGCCACCTTAGTCCGCCATCGACGGACGGCCATATTACCCCCTCCCACGTGGAAGCTTTAGAAGCTTCCTAGGGGGGAAGCTTCTAAAGGGCCATCTTAGCCCCCTTTCACCCCCGTGCTAAAGCCCCTTTTCCTTGGAGACCCCCCCCTCCCCCGGTTTAATCCTCTTAAGGCCCTTTCACCCCCCCTTCTTGTGTTTTTTTTTAAAAACCCTTTTTCCCCCCTGCCCCATGTTTAATCCCTTAAACCCCCATCCCTTGGCTTCGGGATCACCCTCACCCTCCGTGTTTTATAAACCTTTAGCCTTTTTTTTCCCTGGGTGTTGGAACCCTCGTATCTAAACCCTTAAGCCCCTTTTCCCCTGGGTGTTGGAACCCCCGTGTCTAAACCCTTAAGCCCTTTCCGTGACATATTGAACCCCCCCCCCCCCTGTGTAAAATTCCTTATCTCCCTTCCCTTGTGACTTATTGAAGACCCCCCCCCCCCCCCCCCTCGTGTTTAAAGCTCATAAGGCCTTTTCCTCCTTAGCCTTCCCATACTTCCCATGAGCTTTGAAAACCCCATGCTTTAACCATCTATAAGCTTTTTTCCTTGGGCTTTATAAGTCCCTTTTCCCCCCAAAAGTACTAAGGCCTTAAAAGGTCTTACTACCCCCTCCTCATGGTTAAACCCCTTAGCCGTTCCTTTCCCTTTTCAAAATACCCTTGGGACTTTGGTTTATTCCCCCCACTCAAAAAAGAGAAGAAGAGTGTTGAAGTGCAAGGGAGCGACGGTGGAATTCCAAAGAAGAGTTGTAAAGCTGCTTCCATGTCCGAATGACTACAATAGCGATGCCTCCTAAGAAAGTCCAAGGCACAGCCGCGGGAGGGTCATCTCTCGGTATCCATGTGGATATCTCACCCCAAACCCAGGTTTTCCTTCCTAATTTTTGATATTGTTGTAATTCAATCATGCAAGGTTAATTGTTAGAAATAGAATATATTTTCGTCCTAGTTTTTCACGACAAAGGAACTTAGTCATCAATACTTTTAAGTGAAACATACAAATTAAGGAAGTATAAACACATTTCTAGCAAATAGCTTATGCATTGAAATAAATTAAGACTAGATTATTATCCATTAAAATAGTATACTTCGGTTAAGCCTAGAAGTATAAACTGCATCTCGCACTATTAACCCATATCGCAATAAATCATCATGGAAAGTGCAAAGCATGAAACGATTCTTATGATGCATAAACTCTATGAGATTATCGTTGTCAACTGCATAAATTAGCAAGAAAAAGGTTGCTTATTTAGCATGAATTTTGTTCGCAAAGAAAAGGGAAGATCAGTTGAAATTAACGTAACCTATGTCTGACCTCAAACCGATAAGTTAGGGTTAAGAAATTAATTTACGCATAGTCAACGAACCGTGTGGAAGTAATCTCGAAATTATCTTCTAGAGTTAACCAAATTGGCATAAAACCTAAAACACCTAAGCCGCGGAATACTCGTTCGGAATAAGTTAAATTCCAGGAAATGCATATACTATAAATACTTGCCCACATTCACTGAATGTAAGGACAGTGAATTGTAATCATAAAGTGAACTAGGGTTTATCCCTGAGAATCTTACAAAGATGAAACTTGTAAACCCTAGGTCTAACGGCGTCAGTCTAAAGAACCTGAAGCAGATTGTTTCATGACTCCATTGTCGCATAGTACGATGCGACACTTGCGCAGCAAGTGGGGATTCATATGGTCTTGTGATTGGATCACAAGAAAAAGTCCAAATTCTTGCAATGAGGATGGTGGGTCCTTATGCAAGTTATCTTGCAAGAGGATGAATAATCATCCTAATTTAGTATCTTTCTTGAGTAAGGAAGATTGATTGGAAGCTAATGACCAGCTGATAAACTGAAATAACCCATGAACTTAAGGTTTGGCCAAGTTGGGTTAATAGAGTACGCCCTAACCCAGGATATAGGGGATCTTGCCAAGTTACAAGTCATCCCGAATCGAGTGCAGGACGCATTCGAAAGGAAGGATTTATTCCTTAGCAGTTTGCCAACAAAAACGATCAATGGAAATGTTTGTGCTTGCTACAAATTTTAGAGCACTGTTTGGCTTTGTTTGATCAATGAATTAAAAGATAAATGGATATCTATACTTCAGGTTGAAGTCCTGAAGGGAGAGGCAGCTTTTGTTACCCCCGACTGCCTGCCTAACCCTAACCAAGGGGATTGTTGAGCGCGCCGGGAAAGTGCACCGAACCCGCCACAAGAGGTCTCTCCGTTGAGCGCTACTTGGAGTAGGAGGACGCTTGGGTGCCAGGGGGGGCTCCGGCCGTAAATCCCTCGCCTTCAGGTCCTGCACAAGAGACTAACGTGACTCGGGATTGGATCTCGAAGCCCGCATACTAGTCTACGGGCGGAAACTTGGAATAGTGATCCCTGTGGATTGCTGGATAGCCTTCGGGCGGATTGTGGATAAGCCTACGGGCTGGACTCTTTGTATTTCAAAGATAAATATGATGACCATTTAATAAGGAACTTGTCTGATATTGTTTTTCTATGTCAAGTGATAAGATTACGTGAAGGAACCAATGCCTAACAGGTTAATTAAATAAGCTAGTTGTTATATGTCCAACTAATGTGTTAGATAATTAAATAACTAAAACAACCCAAGGAAAGTGCGAAGGATGGGCCATAGGTCCATCCTACGGATGGGTGGTCCTAGTTGGCCGAGAACTTTTCTCAAATCATGAGGAACAATGGGATGATCGTCAAAGGACAGAACAACAAAAGCGTTGACCTAGAGTTATGATTAAATCCAATTTACGTTGTTTTAGGGGAACGGAATGGGACTATGCCTTATGGCAGAGAGGTTGAGCTTTGCATCCCTCTCGTTTCCCATTCTCCTTGAACCAAGTGCAGCGTGAATTCGCTTCGGACCTGGCGTTTCTGCGTAAGGTAGTTCGCTTGGGTCCGACGCTAGTTGCTGTTAGAAAATGACCAATCAGGAAAACCCTAATTCAGGTTGATCCTAAGTGGGAACGGCCGGAATACTTCCGCTACGTGGTAGAGGCAGAAAGCCCTAGATCGCAAACCCCGTAACATTCCATGGGAGTGCCGGGTGGAGCTTTCTAGACATCCTTTCTGTTGGACTCCTAAGATGTGTCCTGGATGATACTAGTGGACACGTTACATTTTCTATGTCAGTGACTAAGTTACGTGAAGGAACTAGTGCTTAATTGGTTAATTAAGAAAGTTTTTTTTGCATGTCAAACATAATGTGGTAGGTAATTAGATAACTAAAGCAAACTGAGGAAAGTGCGGTGGATGTGACTTTGGGTCCGTCCTATGGAAGGGTGGTCCCGGTTAGCCGGAAACTTTTCTCGAAGAAATTGTTAGTGAAGTAGCGATGACCTAGAATCAATAGAGTTAGAGTCCCGATTTATGATGTTTTAGGAGAACGGAATGGGACTATGCCTTACGGGCAGAGAGGTCGAGCTTCGCATCCCTCTCGTTTCCCATTCTCCTTGAATCAAGTGCAATATAAATCCGTTTCGACCCTGATGTTTCTGCGCAAAGTGGTTCGTTGGGGCTCGACGCTAGCTACTTCCTAGAAACTTGACTATTAAGTAAACCATGATTTAGGTCGGTCCTAAGTGGGAACCGCCAGATGCTTCCGCTTCGTGGCAAACTCGGAAAGACCTCGATCGCAAACCCCGTGACATTCCTTGTGAGTGCCGAGCGGCGCTTTCTAGACTCTCTTCCTGATGGGCTACTAAGACGTGTCCTTCAAGTGGACAGGGGGACATGTTACACTTTGCTTCTGCTCGTGCTTCAACCTTTTGCTCACCTTTCAATTAATCATCAATTGCCAACTTATGAATCACTAGCCTTGTAAACTCATCAATTGATTAACATCTCAACTTGCTAGCCAATCTTGTCAATGGATGACTTGTCAAGGTTAGAAGCTTTAACTTGTTGACTCTCAACATCTCAACTCATTATGACATAGACTTGCCATTTCATCAAAATAAGGAAACTTAGCAAGACACTAACTTGTCAACTATCAAAGCCCAACCTATCAAATCCCAATTCAAAAAACCACAAATTCTCAATCTTCAACTCATCACGTGACAACATGTTAACCATCAATTTGTGGACTCGTCAACCGTACAACTTATAAGAAGGCTACAAGACAAATGCCTTCCATATTAATATATGGCATCAATGCCATCATGTTGGTCAAGTTTCTTATTTTTCCTAGTTTGTGTATTGCAATTCAGGAATATTAGAAATGTAAAAAAGCCTAGACCAAGTTCTACACTAAATTAGAATGGCTCATGGAAACACGATCCTTAGCCGCCTATCCTTGGTTTGACAAGCGCATGCAACAAAGGACATTCAAATAGGGAGGTTTAGTTTTCCTTTACTCATTCAAGGGACAAAAAAAAAAATTGAATTTTAGAGGATAAGGACCCTATCACATTTGTGATGTCAACCAAACTAGAAACATAGAGCTCAAAAGCTCTTGATGGGGAGAGGATAGACCACTTTAATGGAAGCTACAATAAGAAATATTATCCCTCTAGACATCCTTGATATGAAAAGCCCGCAATACCCCCAATGGTGGAGGTGAATGAAACAAAATGATAAGACCCTTGCAACAAGACCACAACACACCCCTGCAATGGAATTTTTAAGTATGAGTAGTTGCAATAAGTAACTTGGATGGCAAAGAGACAACTATCCATGGAACCTTTTTCTACATCCTCTAGTGCCATCACCAGATTTGCAACAACAATCTTACCACCCCCTCAAGGACCACCACCATTGCCCTAGAAGAACCACCTCACACAACCATCACTCGGTACTATGTTCTACACTACTACATGCCATGGGACTAGCATAAGGAGGGGGTAACATTAACCCTCTCAATGTGGAACAAGCACAAGGGTGGAAACATCCACAAATGATAAGTAGTAAATTTTTCCAATGCAAATGCTATAACATGTTGTAATTTTTTTTTCCACAAGATGTTTGTTAATGTGAAGTTGGGGACCACTGTGCAAACTGTAACTATTTTTGTTGAAGTTGAATGGATCTCTTGTAAAATACTAAAATACATGCCATGTAAGGCCGATCAAGAGGCCACAAGTGTGGGCTAGACAGCCAAAGAGGGCCAAAACCCTAGAGCCATTATATAAGAAAGAAGCTATTCACATCTATGTGCAAACTTATGGTCTCCTCATTCTTGCTCATCCTATCATGCTATTGTGAGAGTGGGAGAGAGGGGGAGGGAGTGTGAGAGTGAGGGACTTAGTGGAGAGAAGATATTGCCATTCTTCTTCTCCTCTTCTTTTCTTTCATGGTGAGAAACAAGTTTAAGGGAGTGTGTGTGTGAGGTAGGGAAGAGAGAAAGTGAGGGATGTGTGTGGAACTCTCTTAGAGCTCTCTTACTCTACTCTACTTCCACCCCTTCTTCTTCATACTTTCCTCCTCACATCACATGTGAAGATGGATGTTAAGATGTGGAGCAACCAAGAAGCAACACGTGGATCATGAAGCATACTTGCCTAGACGTCATGATTACAATGAGGTGAGTTGGTAAGTGTGTTTGCTACACCCATGCCCCCCGTGTGAGTCAACTAGGTGAGAGTTAGTTGTTGACTTCATGATTGAACCCCTTGAAACAATAAGGGTGTGTTCAATGGATTCATCATAAGGTCATCATGTGTGTGAGTCAACTAGGTGAGAGTTAGTTGTTGACTTCACAATTGAAACCCTTGAAACAATAAGGGTGTGTTCAATGGTCTCAATGTTGGGTTGGTGAGCATAACATGCTTCTCCACACAAAGTGGTCGTATGTGAGGTTTTTTATTGCACTAGTATTTAGGTTCTCGAAGAACTTCACTTATTCACTCCTATCCTTGTTAACAAATTATTCCCCCTTCCTTATATTGCAATCGTTCCTTTTCTATACCCAAACTCATCCTCATTCAAAATGCAATTAGCAGTCATGTTTGTCATACCTTGTCATCTCCTGCCTATGAGCCTCAGTCTGAGTCAAACGAGGACTTTAGGAGCTCTAACATGTCTATCACTTGTTTTGACGGAGGAGGTAGCTCATTCTAGATCACTGAGTTTATTGCATTTTAGTGCATTTTCTACTCTAGTCGAGATTTTATGTGCATTTCTGGAGGCAGTTTTTGCATTCTTCAGCTTGCCTCACATGTTGGACATTGTCAACCCTTTCCAAGATTTTGAGCATTTCTAGCATTTTTACCATCATTAAATATTAGTCAAACATATTTTTTGCCCCAAATTTCAGGTAGACCAGTTTTTGGGATTTTTGGCTATTTATAGCCATTTTCCACGTGGCAGTCAGTTAGATTATCATCTTCCCTCCTTCCTTGGCAAGTGCACACTCCAGCTCTATCATCTTCCTCTGCCTTCAGTGTTGACGTCATCATCAGCTTGATCCGGTGCCCTCACTGACGTTGTGGGTTGCGAGCAGGGACTGATTAGTCCTCCTTCTGTATTCAACATTTGTTCCTTGTTCAATGCAGGTTTCTTTTCTTCTTCTCTTGCAGATTGTCTCTCTCTTCCCTCTCTTCCTCTGTGTTCGAGTTCCTTCTTTCATTGCGCACTCGCACATGGTATCAGAGCATGGTATCATTGCCTAAGAGCGACGTAGAGCTAGCTTCTCGTGGAGGAGACCACCCCAGACTGCCACAAGCGGCCTTGCCACATTAGCATTTTGCTTAAAGTGCAACTTTTGGCTTGGAGGCATCATCTTTTCTTGTGCCAGGTACCCATTTTGCTACCCACTTGCTCTCCTAGTGGAGGCGACAGGCTTCCTCAGTCACGCAACAAACACAGTGTTCCTTGGTCAGGCGACAGCTCTCCTCAGCAAACACACATTCCTTGTGCAGGAGAAAGTCTATCTCCCCTAAGTGGACCCTCCACATTGACTTCCTTGTGATCTTGCAGTTGTTTTTTCCTGTTTTGGGGTTTTCTACAGCCAAAACATAAATGTTTTGTGGGTGTTTTACAGATATATATGAAGATGTCTTATCATTAGTTCTTTGCTAACTCGGAGGATGAGATATTTGTTCCTTCCCCTGAGAGATAGAGTGATTTTCGTGCTAGTTCATGTGACAATCGAAGGTCACCTAGCCCATTTTTATGAGATCCCTCTCCTCCCCATTCTCTCCATGTCTCACAAAAGACTCATTCTGTTGGCCTTCATATGCCTTCCATGGCACCCTCCATACAGGTGCTCTTACTCCTTTCTTTACCCAAAGAAGACTGGCTTGATGGTTCCAACTGCTCGTTTTGGTCATATAAGGTGGAGTGTATCCTTGATACCTTTGATCTTTGGGATTTTTTTACCCACCCTATTCCCCATCCACTAGTGGAGGATCCCACCGTTGGATCCTCAATGGATCATGCGGTCTTATGGGATTATCTCAACTCAAGAGCTCAATCTTTCCTCTTTATGAGATTACAGGATTCTATCCTAGTGCATGTGCGTAGGTTGCAGAAAGCAATAGAAGTGTGGACAAAGCTCGATTCTTTGTACCATTAGAAGACATTTGCCCATCAGATTACTCTCAAGAAGAAATTATGGATGCTCGATGTTGATGATTCTTCTTCCATGAAGGATCATATCAATAGGCTGGAGGACATGAGGGATGAGCTTGCATCCCTTGGCAGGATGATCTCTTCACAAGATATGGCCATGATTCCTTTGAATCAGGTGCCATCTCCCTAGTTTGATGTCTTCTACACCAGCCTTCTTACATCAAGGACTCGTGAGAAGCTTCTATGGGAGGAGCTTGCCCCGCTTATTTTGGAGCATGACGAGCACACCAAAGAGGTAGTTAGTGGATCCACCTCCAACAAAGCTTTTGTTGCAAGTTTGGGAAGGGGGATGCAAAAGAAAGGAAAGTCATAAGCTAAAAGATAGGAGAGAAGCCTAAATGTGGGAAGGGGACACACGTCCAAAGGAGAAATGTTGGAAGAAGTACTCTCACCTTCATCCGGGAGTGAAGGATGGCACTAAAACATCTGAGCCTTCTACATCTACTCCAGCGATTACCCATGAGTCAATGTTCCTTCATATAGTTGACTTAGAGGAGCCTTCTTCAGTGGTTGCCTCATCTTCTAAGAGGCCTTGGCTGGTTGATAGTGGAGCTTCTCATCATATGGCTCCACAAGGTGATTTGTTGCAAGATCTATGCCCTTCTAAGGATTCAGTCACTGTTGGTGACATTGTTTCGGTGCCTATTTGTGGTGTTGGCACTTTGCCTTTATTTCCCAACAGCGCATCGAGTTCCCTTTCACATGATCTTTATGTTCCAAACTTGGGCTTTCCACTCCTCTCAATCTATGGCCTTACTAGGCTTGGTACCTAGGTTGTCTTCACCAAGTAGGCCATTTGTATTGAGGATTCTTCTACAGGGGCTATTATCGTGATAGGTTGGTAGGAGAGTGGGCTTTATAGGCTCCATTCCCCTTCTCTTGTGCGGGATCCTTTGAAGTAGTGGTCTACTGCTACACTTGTTCCCACTTGTACACCCTCTTTTCCATAGGTTCCTTTCCATCCCCCACCCTCTCCTCTAGTGTTCCTTTGTACCCCCAATCCCTTTCAAAGGGGGACGATCTCGATGATGCAACTGTGGATTTCATGGCCCCTATTGTTTTAGAGGGGGCTTCCCAGGATCGCGAGGAGTTTCTTCATCGGTAATCTTCATCAACGGACTTCATCAACATTGGCATTCCTCTTGCCACCCCAAGATCCATTTTTTTATTTGCCTTCTGCCACATCCAGGATCTGAGAGGGGGTGTTAGCAGTCATGTTTGTCATGCCTTGTCATCTCCTACCCCTGTGAGCCTCAGCCTGAGTCAATCAAGGATTTTAGGAGCTCTGACTTGTCTATCACTTATTTTGATGGAGGAGGTAGCTCATTCTAGATCCCTCAGTTTATTGCATTTTAGTGCATTTTCTCCTCAAGTCAGGATTCTATGTGCATTTTTTAGGGCAGTTTCCGCATTCTTCAATATAGCTTGCCTCACCTGTCAAACATTGTCCACCCTTTCCGAGATTTTTTTGAGCATTTCTAGTATTTTTACCAACATTAAATGTTGGTCGAACATATTTTCTTCCCCAAATTTCAAGTCAACTAGTTTTTGGGATTTTCGACTATTTATAGCCATTTTCCACTCGACAATCAGTTAGATTATCTTCCCTCCTTCCTTGGAAGGTGCACACTCTGACTCTGTCATCTTCCTCCGTCTTCGGTGCTGCAGTCATCATTAGCTTGATTTGATGCCCTCACTGACATTGCGGGCTGTGTGCATGGATTGATCAATCCTCCTGTATTCAGCATTTGTTCCTTGTTCAGTGTAGGTTTCTTTTCTTCTTCTCTTGCAGATTGTCTCTCTCTTCCTTTGTGTCCTCCACCTAGCCGCCCGTGTATTACTACACTGACAATGCATGCAGTAGGCACCCATCACTGTCACTTCCTTCTTTATTCTTTCAATGACATTTGAATAAAGGGAAGGCCAGTCACACATTGTGATTGTTGGAGTTTCCACATTTGGAGTCTCTCTTGTTCTTGCTCTTACTTCATGCCCCATAACTCTCACCTCTGTGCTCTCTTGCTCGATCCTTCTCACCTTTCAACTGGTATCAAAGCTTGGCTCTTCGTGGTCTTGAATGTGATCGGGCACTCCTTCAATAGTCATTCGAATACCTATACTAGCCTTCACTCTTGGCAGCCATAGCCACACCTTTCGAGCTTCCAATCGGTCTCATCCTGCTCGGGCAAGCATTGGGCCTTCTTGGGCAACCTGAGGGCATTCATCTACATGTATTGGAGTTCTCATTCCACTCTTATTTCAATCCACAAGGTTTGAAGAACATGGCAGTCATGGCTCAGCCCATGAAGGTTTGGAACTGAGCTCTCTTTCTTCTATACATATTGAGGCCTCTTGGGAAGCTTCTTTGGGAGCCATAGAAGCTCCCTAACCATTAAGTAGTGCCTATCTCCCTTAGCAACATCAAAAATGTGATTTCAAAAGGTTGCTCCATTTTCTCAGTCTGTCAAAAACATGGCCTTCATCTCCAACACCTCTTCAAGCCATTAGCACTACACAAAGGTCTCATTTGAGGCATAGGAGCATGCTTCAAACATGGCATTGAAGGCTTGAGCTTGGCATAGACATTTGGGTCTAATATACTTCAGTCTAGGACTGTCATAATAGTCCATAGGCAGTCCCAAACAATGCTACATTAGCAAATACCATATTGGAAAATATAGGAATTTTCCCTAAGTTTGGGAAAATATGCTTGTTATGACTATTTGGATGCAAATGGATGTTGGAAAATGTCTTGGATGGTTCCGGAATGTATTTTAAGCCTTGTTTGAGCTCCGTATTGGTTGGCACTTACTTGACATTGGTCTACACTAGCATGCTTTGTGACAGAGACTATATCTATGGTCTATGCATGACCCGTTGGTACACACTTTGAAGCATATGTAAGTGATGCATGCTACCCAGATTGTTTGAGTTTCTTTGCTACTTGGAGCTTCAGTTGGGCTTGCACTTGGATACTTTGGAACCTCTTTTGGATGTTTCTTGGCCTGTCAAAGATTGAATTGGGTTCATATACGATGTACTTGGATGCTATCAAATGCTTGACCGCTTACATGCTCTTGCTGCTCTCATGAGGTATGGTCTTGGCTATGAGATGTCTTATGCATTTACATGCTATCTCTGAGCTTGGTTGCTCATTTTCCATCGACTTTTGTGCTAGTGGGAGCTTTATGCTTATGGTCTTGGATTTACCCAGAGCTTGCAGGTTATGCATTTGAGTTATTACTTGAGATTTGAGACTAGGATCTCTTACACGTCCTTGACTATGATATTTGCTTGGTAGATGCTTCCATGTCTGCTCTTGGATGCTTATGAGCTGATTTGATCCATCTTCATTGAGCATACACCGCCCTTTGTCAAGACTTGCCAATGGTGTGTACATCTTGCTTATTACTCAAGGGATGTATCGGTTGTACTGATGGACTCTCTTGACACATTTGGGTGTTTGGCTCATGTTCATTGGCTGTCATAGTACCTTTGTTATGCCCACTTGATATAGGATTGGACTTGACAGTCATTGTTGTCATTAGATCTCTATTAGCTCATTGTTTACTCTCATTTACTCACTGTTGTCATTTATTACAACAAGCTATTTTATGTAGACTATTATGTATTTATTGGGCTAAATCATGTCATTTTGATGTACTATTGATAGTACTTGGTGGGAAGCATCATTGATCACTTCTACTTCACCATTTTGTCTTGGTTTGCTCGTGGTTTTGGGCTATTTACAGCAATATACAGCAAGCTAATTTGACTGTCTACATTGTTTCCAGCTTGCATTATGGCTAGTTCTTCCACCGATAATGCTATATTCAGCATCACTAAGTCAGATGGTACGAACTATGGCTATTGGAAAAGCCAAATATGGCAAGTGTTGGTGCAAAAATCGCAGGTTAAACAACTGAGATTGAGAGGACAACAATCCACAATGATGCCTAATGATCAATGGCTTAAGCTTAATGAATTGTGCAAATTCACTATTATATTGTCTCACACAAAACAGGTACACGATAATGTAGTTGAGGAATCACACAGTGCATGGGATCTTTGGGAGAAAATTAAGAACTTGTATGATAAGAAAAGTCATGCTTCCCAAATGCACTAGTAAAAACACCTTATGGATCTCCGTATGAAGGAGAATGTGACTATATCTGCTCATTTGAGCCAGTTCCATGCTATACTGAAACATTTGATTTCGCAGGGCATTGATTTTAAGGAGGATGTGACTCCCTTGTTCTTGCTTGGCACTCTTAATGACTCTTGGGATATCTTTCGTATCGCTTTGTGTGCCTCTACTACTACACTTAAGCTATCTAATGTTGAGAGTGCTCTTCTTCAAGAAGAGATAAACATAAAGAATTTGGATGTCTCACGTGTCTCTCATAAAATGGCAATTAGAGGCAGGAATGATGGAAATGGAAAGAATGGCAGTGGCAGTGACCGTGGACAAGATCCTCAGAGATCCCGCTCCAAGTCTTGTGGAAAATCATGCAACAAATCCAATGGTAGGAATGCAAATGTTACATGCCATCATTGTGGAAAAAAGGGCCACATTAGACCACAATGTCATGAATTGTGCAATGCAAGACACAAGGAAAAGGGGAAAGAGAAAGTGCAAGAGAAGTCCTCTGATCGCAGTATTGTGCCTGCAAAGTCCAGTGTTAAGATTGAGAAGATTAATGTTATACAGCCCAAGGACTCTGATGGAGATTATATTCTTGCAGCTTCTTCATGTGATGCCTCACAAATGACTAACACTCACTCTATGTATGCCTAGTGTTGCCTTTTGGATTCGGGTGCTCCTTTCATGTGACACCCTCCTGTAGAGACTGGTTTAATACATGCTACACTATTTCTGGTTTTTTGCGTCTTGTTGATGACAGGTCTCTTGATGTTGTGGGCATAGGTGATGTTATGTTACAGTTTCCCTCTAGCAACACTTTTCTTATGTATGATGTATTCCATGTACCTGCATTGACCCACAGTATTATATCAACTGGACAACTTGATCTTATATATGGCACACACTGAATGATATGGGCTAAATTAAATTGGGTTTTCTCTAAGCCATAGCCTAAGATCTATACTATTTATGTGGATGCATATGTTATATAGACGCTCAAGCTGATATGCAAGAAAGATATTACATAGTTAAGTTTCATCTGTATATTGCTTCTTGCCTTCTTCTTTTGCACATTTTCTTTTCTCCATGTTGTAATGCCTTCTTACCTAAATCCCAAATCCTTTCAACCATACATGACAAATACTTTGACAACACAAGTACCACATGGTTTTTTGGTAAAGATATAACAAAAAGATGTGTGTTATAAGTTTATTCCAAAAGACTATTGAAGGTGATCCATGATTCTAGATTGTGCCTTTTATATAAATCATTTTCCAAAGAAAATCTTCATTCATAACAAGAATATAACCTTGCAAACTTGTGCCCTCTTGACTCCATATAACGATCCCATCATGGTTAACAAATTCGTTTTCCATGCATTACACTTTCAAAGTATAGAACTACACATATACATGCAAGAATTAAAAAGTAGAGTACAAGGCACACTTGTGAGCAATAAGTCTAACTAGTAAAAAAGGGAACATATCAATCATACAAAGGGATTATACTTGAGCTACTATATTCCAATCATGCCACTTAGAACAAGCCAACATGGAATACCCAATATTTATATAGCAACAAACTTGTCAATATGCTCACTCCTACTCAACGTAATATGAATCTTACAAATATATAACATGGAGAGAGAAATTGCAAGATCAATAAGGAACAAGAGAGCATTGGACCAACTTTAGTTTGACACACCTCAAGGATTGCCATTATTGTACACACCCTAGTTATAAGTGCAATAGTCAATGCAAGGTCACTAGTTTGGTAGTAATGCAACTACTTTTTTTTGCATTTCTATTGAGACTTCAGTTTCACTCAACCATTGGTGTAACCAACATATTTTCAAAGTGGGGTAGTAATTTGTTGCTCAATAATGGCATTAGTTGATTAGTTGATAAAGGGCCATGGGTGCATGATGCACCCCCATGACTTGGTTCCAAGTTTGATCATACCAAGTGGGCCAAGAGGACAATCCACTAACTATAAGCACATGAGTAGACTTGTAGTCACATGTTCCTACACCTAGCATGGTGTACACCACATTAAGGTGCACTTGCTATACACAACAATACCCAAATATAGGGGAGTAACCACATGCTTACATGTAGCAATGTGAAATGCCTCATGCAAACTACTTTTCTTGTCACATAATATTGCTATTTTATTGCCATGTACACCAAATACTTGAGTAATATTGCAAGAGTCCCAAGTTTGACCTATAAAAAGAAAAGTGTAGGTCAACTTAAAAGGCCACATAAAACTTCATAAACAATAGACAACCTTCATGTTTCCTAGGATAAGAGTGTAGTCACAAGAGTTATTGTGGAATCCATAAGCAAATAAGTAGGCATTTATCTTCTTTATGAAGCTCAAGTTATCTCATTAAAACACCTAAAAGTCACATTCCTTAGCAACAAAACCAAGAGACTACTTAGTATCAATGCTACAATGTGCTTTTCTCTTCAATTTCTAGGGCCACATAGTATCAATGATCTTTTTACCTTTTGTCCAATCAATCAAATCCCATATATCATTTTTTAGTATGCAATTGTACTTATCTTAGAAGGCATTCATATACTTAGCACTAGTTTTGCTTCATTGAACAATCCCAATTCCTCTCCACCATAGGTAGAAGCAACAAGATTATAATATGCGCAAAAGTAGAGTGTACAAATGAATTCATTTGCTTTTCCTTCAATCACTATCTCATCCAAATGCATTGTGTCAACCAATTGATCAATGGGCAACTAATTGTCATTATGAAAACTCTCTAAAGGAAGTGCAAAACACTATTTTACAAAGAACATGGCTCTTGCATGCTTTGCAACAGACATGGCAAATCAAATCAAAGCCAGCATAGGTTGCACTTGCTAATAACTATAGGTGTGCAATGAAGGAAGAGTGGCTTGCTCATGCAAATAATTGAATTTTAAGCATATAAGTAAGAGTTACTCAATGGATACTTTTTTTTCTTAAAAGCGAAACACCTCCAAAGAGAAGCTTGCTATAAGTTCATGAATTCATCACCAATGGTATTTTAATTTCCAAAGTTCTATATACTAGCGTTAAGAAGTTCAAACAAAACAATTGTATCGTATGTGCATTTTTTGATCATGCATTTATTGTAGTTCATCATTAAGGCAAGAAGGTCTCTTTTGCTAGCAACTTAAGGCCCAAGTTTGATTCAACATGAACTTTAATAAAAATGACGTTGAGGTGTGAAGGTACAAAACTATCCTATCCATATTGCTAACATTATTAAAAGTTTTTAGAAGTTGTAATTCAATTAGAATTAAAAAAAAGAGCAAGATCTTGGGTATATTGGGTTTTGGTGTTGAGAAGAAAGGTCATGCATTCATTGTGTAATATAGTCATGGTCCTTCAATCTTATGTATCAATTACTCATCATCGAGTTTTCTTGACTAAAAGGCTCTGCTTGATATGCCAAGAAAACACCACATATACCATTTAAGGTGTCGGTTAAGTATATCTTTTAGCAATAAATGGTAGCACACATTCTCTTAATGGTGCCTTATGTACATTAATAAAAGTACATGTGAGCTACAATTACAAGAGCTAGTTGTACAACAATATTGATGCAACACTATTTTTACATAAAGCATCTAATGTCATTAACTTTATAGGATGGATGCCTGGGAGAGGGTTGCATATAATAAGCTGATTAAGGTCATTTGTGTCTAGGTAGAAAGAGGAAAAAAAGGGGGATGGAATGGAGTCTAATGCCTGTCATTGAAATAACGGTGGAAGAGAGCAAAGCAAGAATTCAAAATATTAAAGCAATAGAAAGCCAAGATAAATCTAAAAAAGGGGGATGGAATGGAGTCTAATGCCTGTCATTGAAATAATGGTGGAAGAGAGCAAAGCAAGAATTCAAAACATTTAAGCAATAGAAAGCCAAGATAAATCTCACAACTCTTCTAGTAAAACTGGTAATGTGGAAGAATAAAATACACAACCCTAGAGTACACAAGAGTAAGTTATATACAAGTTCAACTGCGGAAAGCCTCAACTAGAAACACGTCTAGGTGATCCCAACTATATTCACCTACTAGTGCAGTACACACTAGAACACAAACTCGTAACCATTCGCTTTACAAGAACACTTTTAAGCAACATGGTCAACTTCTCATGTAGATGGGGTGGTACATTTCTAACTTTGTTTGGACTAGAACAATCAGTAGGCAATGTACATCCATTGCAACTCTTTGTAAATAAGCTTGAGAGAATCAACTTCTCATG
This sequence comes from Lygodium microphyllum, assembly GCF_053477565.2. Classification (NCBI taxonomy): domain Eukaryota; kingdom Viridiplantae; phylum Streptophyta; class Polypodiopsida; order Schizaeales; family Lygodiaceae; genus Lygodium; species Lygodium microphyllum. The sequence goes on from NC_141144.1 coordinate 102,510,012, forward strand.
TAGATGGTGTGGTACATTTCTAACTTTGTTTGGACTAGAACAATCAATAAGCAATGTACATACATTGCAACTCTGTGTAAATAAGCTTGAGAGAACTACTATAGACGCCTACTCTATTAAGAAGAGAGGCCTACTCAAGAAAAAATCCTATTTCAAATACTGGATCTCATACAACATCTAATCCACTAAGACATCTCACACGACACCTGATCCACTAATAGCCTTGATGTTTCACCAAGTTAGAACATTGGATATAACCACTATGAGGGTTCTGCACTAGCAAGCTTGAAAATTTTTGGCAAATTTGCCCCTATGCTTCAACCCATACAGCTAAAGATCGTGGTCAGTTGTGTGTTCTTTTCCACTATCACGACACACCACGCAATTCCACATCTGGGATTATTTAGATTGATGAAAAAGACTCATCATAAGTACCTAATTAAACGTAGAGAACAGATATCGATCAAATTATCCAATTGTCCTCATCATTGCCATTACCTGATCAATGTTTTAGGTGGTGAACGGATTGCTCAAGTATTGAGAGACAAAAATGCTCGAGCTTCCAACTTGATTGACCTTTGTTGGCTGCATTACTGATTCAACGGCAAAGTACAAATCTATGCATGCCTTGTAGACACCTGAATCCAAAATCCTCCATGCGGTAAGTACAGATAGAGGTAATGCTTAGCAGCTGTGCCTGCATAATCAGACGATATGCACAGATTCAGCTTCAGGAGCTGGGGACCATACTGTTACTAATTACCACATCCCAGCTTTACGGATTACCACATCCCAGCTTTACGGAATCACTTTCTTGGGACCCCCTATCTTCACAACAAACGAAATTTCGTATCCCCATGATAAGCGTTATAAGGAGGCCAAAAATCAAATGAATTCTTCCATCCCAAACTCCCCTTTGGACATGACAGTTACATTGTCTAGACTGCAGAGGCGTACCTTGCTCCGCAAACAGGATGCCAGCTGCTTGACAGGAATGACATTATGAAAAGAAACAAGATGGAATTTAATTTTGGTATCTGAACAGGTAAAACTACACGCAAGGAAAGCCAACAGCGCATAGCAAGAAGAGCTTCAATCCACTGTCCAAGACAGCAGACATCTAGGATGCATAAAAACTTCCAATGCCCAGAGTGAATCATGCCAGGTTGAAGGTTCAAGAAGTAGCCCAAGGCCACAGGGCCCAGTTAGATAACTACTCATGACGACCCATCTAAACTGAAAATCCTGGCAGAATGAATTAATGAAGAAAGAAATGTTGAAGGAACTTTGGAATTCCCTTTAGATTGAGAATACTGATTGAGTAATGCTACGCTTAAAACACGGAATGAATCTCTGACATTAAGAAAATGATAGACCCTTCTTCACTTCCATCCTCCGAGCTATAGGAAGACTGGGACCAACTGGCGTCCACTGGTCACAATGCATCAGGCAATTATCAAGATGCCCTCAGATAAGCTAGAGGGATGCGTACCTTTCTCTCGCATCCACAGTAGAGAAAGGCCAAGTTTTGGCCCTTCTGTCACAAAACAGGCCTGGAAGAACATAACAGCAGAAAGTCCTTGTACAGATGGCAAAGATGGACATGCCGTATTCAAGCAAACACTTTGTACAAGAGTTTATACATGCCCAGCAAAAGGCTGGAAGCTTGAATTGGTCATAGACAACAGTATTTCCTCTGCCTTGTTCTGCTCAAGGGCCAAACTGTTAATGCACCGACTCAAATGTTCACTGACACCTGGATGGCAATAACAATTTGCTGCGGCCCCATTTCGTCATGTATGCCAACCAGTGACTACAACTAATCCATGTATTTGCTTTTACGGGGAACTTTCTTCACAATATATGGGGCTCGTGACGGAGGATCTCCAGTCAGGTATCTTGTAACAAAGTCTGCCTCAATGCAAGCCAGCATTGATGGCAGGCTAATATGAAGAACACCTCTAGCTGCCAGTTTCTCGTATCGAGGTTTAATTCTTTTCTCCAAGCTGTAACCAAAGTACTGCACCAAACATTGGCAAAAACAGCAGAAAGGAATGCCTTAATATACTAAAAAGCTTCCAACAGAGAGTAGCATTACTAAGGAAAGTAACCTATGAAATTGATGGAGATTTCAATGTCTAACAACCATCTGTATGTGCATACCTGAGGGAACTCAATAATCTCCTTTGGTGAACGCTTCATAACGTCCACTAGATACCTATACTTTGGCTCCAATGAAAACTCAATGCTTTGACCAAACATGGATGGGAAAAGGACAAGCATTTTGACCACATCTTGTTGAGAGAGTCCAATGTTCAAGAAGAACTTGAATTTTGGAGAAATGTTCTTCTCTATGCTGCAGCACAGAAGTTGTGCATTGCGCAGGAGTAGCATCTCCATATCCCTTTTTTCAGTTAGTCCAAGAGAGCGCAAATACTCTACAACTGGCTTCAGCTTCTCTTCACAGTTCAAAGTAAGCACCTGGCACAAACCCACACAGAAGTTAAGACTCAGGCTTATGACTACAAGTCTAGATTGTGAAGCATTTAATAGCAAGCTATGCTCACAGTACATTGTAGTAGCAAACAAGCTCTAAATTCATAGACCGCTTTTCAAGCTAAGCTACAGTTTTCCTTGCTTAAAAAGGATAAATACAAGGACTGATTATGTCCATTGAACTATACTTACAGTCATTATTAATAATATTGAGAACCTTACAACCAGACCAATCATTGGAAAATAATGGGAATGGAACTAAAGAATAGGCTTGTCTATCAGCCAATGAACAAGATTCAGTTAGACTTGGAAACTGAAGGTGAAAAGTACAATATAAAATTTAAGTTGACTTGAGTAGAGAAAACATGTGAACAAACTGCAGGGGATTAAGAACGTAAGGCACACTGCTGTGAAAGTAAAAAATGCATGGAGCAAGGTTTAATTGATTTACACATCATGCCCTCGTATGGTCAGAAAGAGGACCACAATGAATAGTCAACCTTGAAACTCTGAAAAACAAGCAAGCACATAGCATTCAGTTTGGTGGCCGGTTTCCGAGAGAGCATATATTGAAGGACACATTTGGCACAGCCTTGCAGGTAAGATAGCATCATAAGCAGCCTGTAACAACATAGAACAGTCCCAAAATTGCAATAATGTACATTTAAAAATCAGACCAATATTGCAGTTGACAATAGCAGTGAAAAGTTCTGCATTTCAGCAGTGTATCACAGTTTCTGGCAATTATACGTGAAATTTTTACATATGTCAGGGCATCTGTTTGATGATAAGAGACATTCATAGACTGTCATTTTATTGAGGTTCGTGCATATGTGCCTTTTCATTGTCAACAGAGATGCACCTCATGAGATGAATTTGCTAAAATTAGCAAGATTGAACCTTGGGATGTTTTTCAAAACAGCTATCTGTAATCAGTGGTACATAGTTCTGTAATCAAGCCTAATCCTGAATAAAAGGTCAGATAGCAACTTTCTTGATAAGTTTCCAGCATTGCATAAACTGAGGAGCAGGCCTAGAGTAGCCTTGCTGTCAGTTAATGACAAATGGGCCCGGGAGACCTCTTACAGCAGCCACTGAACACAATGGCGGTGAAGTACATGATATTACAATCAGTCAAAGGAGCAATATTCACTGTGAACATGCCTTCTGGAAGAACTCAAAGAGGAGCCAGATGGAAACCTCTGGACAAGTACACAAGTCGCTTTGCTATAGGGCAACTCATGGGCTACATATCTCCATTTGAAGTCATCCACAGCATTAATGTTCTCTGTACATGAAAGAGAAAATGAGTTGCAATCGGTCCACACAACCGGCTCCACTCAAGATGACTACTCAAAGTTACTACAAAGTTGAAGAATCAACCCATCTGCAAGCCAACTTTCGGGTGAGCCTAATTGTGAAGGAATGAGAAAATATGGACGTGAATCTGACACTAGAATTTTTCACCTCTGCTGCTCAACAAATAAATTAGACATTTGGAATTGAGTCAAGTACAAGAAGTGTGAGCCTTATCAATAGACAGTACGAGTGAATCTGAAACCAAAAGCTTCTATGTAAAACTATGAATCTAAACCTCAAAATGCCTTCCCCATCTCCCTTAATCAATAGACTAATGAAACAAAGGAACCCAAGCAGAGAAAAGTGAAGGATGGGCCACTATAGAGTGACATAGCTTCAAATAAGCGACTTCACCTCCACCTATGGAGGAATACTTGTGGTGCACTCGTATTTGTTGCACACAAGTTAAATTTAAACCTTAGTAGCTTCAACTTTCAAGTGTATGGCTTTTGTCTTGCAAATACATGCCTTCTGCATGCTGCAACTGTTCATGATTAATTCACTAGAAAAAGAATGGGTAATCTCCTACACAGACTGGGCCATGTGAGGAAGGGAAGTTAGGACTCATGCATGTTGTCTAAGTCACAACCTATGGAGGGTTAAATAGTAAAGCTCACATCTGTGTATCAGCTGCATGACATGGCATGGCATGTGCAGCTTGTCTAGACTGTACTATAATTATTGCCTTTAACACTAATTACCAAACCATCCAAAAGTCTTGGCTGCATTCATTGAATGCCATATCTCACAACAAGAACATACAATCAGGTACCCTGAGCATCTGTCTAAACACCCATCACAGGTGAAGAGATCATCAAAGGATATCTTAAAGGCAGTAAATGCAACTCTTCCTTGTTTGAATTGATAGTTCTAACAGTAAGAGATGCATCTGCTGATCCACATCCCCTCTAGTGTTTCTCGTTTATGAAATGTTACCATATCAATTGGTTCCTCTCTCTCTAAGAACAATTCATCCTCGAAATGTCACAACTTTCCTTAGCAAGTTATACAGCAACGCTATATAAATTTCCTAAGAATATAAGTTCCCTTCATTCACTTCGTTGCTCCTCTCTTAATCATGATATTAAACAAAACACTTTTGTTTTGTTATGAGATGGCTGTATTCCATAAACCATAAAGATATAGGCACTTTATATCTCATTTTTGGTGCGATGGCTGGAGCATCTCAATCCTGTATTGTTGTACCATGGAAATAACACTCCAGTAGAATTCCCCTCAAGGAAAAAATAATTAAAATGCAAGTTAAAAAGTACACTTCGGGACCAAATATATCATCATTTCAACAAGATTTAGAGATGCACTGTGAGGGACAACAGTCGACAAAGATGTGTTCCAATACCACTTAAAAGTGGCCAAATTCTCACGGCTAATAGCATCACAATGTAGTAACAAGCTTATTCGTGGAAACACAAAGAAATCCAAGGCTGTTAACAAGTCTTGGCATGTTCAAAACCACAACTTCAGCCAAGCTAGGAACAAAGAGAGAAATCTCTCTTACCTGTGGAGAGATGGAGATGACTCTGCCAAGCATTCGCTCTTTTACTCCGAGCTCTTGCAGATACTGCAGTGTTGGTTCAAGACCTGCCACAGTGTATCCTAGCAATTGAGGACGCCGAAGTAATACCTTCCCAAGTTTAGTAGGCTTCACTCCAAGCCTTAGAAGGTGATTAACCATAGGTTCCATCTTTCTCTTTGGATCAATTACAAGAACCTCTGCAAACCTACGGCAAAGCTTTGAAACATCGTCATAAGGTAAGAATTCTAACAAGTAACCGTGAGCTTGCTTCATAGACTCCAGGTCAAAGTTTATGAGGTTAGGCCGTCGCGCAATACCTTTTCCTAAAGATCCTCCATACAAGCCAATACGCTTAAAGAACTCAAGGCTTGGCTGTAAGTTTTTTCTTGTCTCTGGAGAAAACAGCTCAGAGACTTTCATCAAAATTCTTGATATATCTTTTGGAGGTATATCAGCCTCAAGAAAACAGTTTATAACAAACTTGACATCATCCAATTTAGCATTCAAAGTTTGAGGGCGCTCCTTTACTATAATTGGAATATCTTCCGGTGGAATGCCTACTGATAGCAGATAGTCAACAATAAGCCTCATTTCATCCAGATCATACTCCAGAAATACTGGGTGCAAAGATAGAAGATTGGAAATAGCAATCTGATCCATGCCCAATTCTACCAAGAACATTGCCTTTGCCTTCAACTGTGACAAGTCAGCCCTCAGCAATGAAGGAACCTTGATCAGCATTGTTACTGCCTCACTCCATCCAACCCTTGCAATCCCCATCAAGGATGATAAGGAGCTCACTACAGTATCCACTGTGGTGCCTGTCGGAGCAACTTGCATTATACTTTTAAAAAGTTCTGGCTCTTCCACACCCAGCTGCTCCAGTTCATTTCTAGCTTTCTCAAGTTCTGACACGGAGAGACTCGGTGTTTCTTGTCTGGATACCTTTGGGGTAAGATTCCTCTTAATAGATTTCCTGTTCAAATGTGTGCTCTTTGTCGAGGCAGTAGGTCTTGGCGAAGGATCCTTAGTAGCCAGTGCCTCTTTCTCTGTTGAACCTGATTCTGTCCTCGAAATTCCTATTTGATCTAAGAAGGCCATCTTTGGGGTTTTGGCACAACACCGTAATGACAACAAAGTTTTGAAGCCAATCCATGGAGAAGGGGAAAGTAAGGTAACATTTTGACACTTGAAATGCAAGCAGGCATGAAAGGAAGCACTTAACTCAGTTGCTTGCTTTTGAAGCACATCATCTCCCAATGGAATTTGCATTACACTGGCAGAGACCTTGTCAGAGTTTATCATACTTTCACGCCAGCTAAAATAAGATGCAACCGGTCCTTTTACTAGCTGCATTTTTTACTCGAAAGATGCGTAACAAATAATGATGACGAAACCTTGCACTGGCTTCTTCAGAAGGAACTACTAGGCTGCTGCCATCTCACAATGTCCTGGAAGAGTAAAAAAGAAAAGCTAGTGAACCTGATGAACCTTTGGTGCAGCAAACAAGGCCACACGGCTATAGGCTGAAAGTATTTCCTAGTGCGCATATATGTACCTGGAAGAACATGTATCGTGCTACTTCTTGACGTACAAAACTATACAATGAAGTAAGTTGCAGTATACAGGCATGCTAAATAGAAAAAACGTATTATTTCAAATTTGCAAAGAACAAACTGCCACAGCATATAGGTTAGCGTTTACACACACACACACACACACACACACACACACACACACACACACATATAGGTTAGCGTTTACACACACACACACACACTCTCTCTCTCTCTCTCTCTCTCTCTCTCTCTCTCTCTCTCTCTCTCTCTCTCTCTCTCTCTCTCTCTCTCTCTCTCTCTCTCTCTCTCTCTCTCTCTCTCTCTCTTGTCTGTATAGCTATCTGTTTACAGCAAAAACAGGTAACGAAACACTTACTGCTGATGCAATAGGTAAGATAGCTATTCCACCAGTCGTCAGTTCTGCTTGAAAGACGTGGCGGCTAGGAAAATGGACCTGTAGAGCGAGCACTGCAGGACGACGGACCTTCCCGTTTGGCCAGACGAAGAGCGTGCAAACAACTAGCAGTACAAATACAGGCGGCCCGAGGAAGCTTCAGGGCCAGAATCCGGACACGATATGCCGGAAGATAGAGGAGAGTGCGGCACGGCGAAGGCTCTCTTCTGCCGCTGCAAAAGAGAGACATAGACAAGGAGAGAGAGAGAGAGAGACGGGGAGAGAAGGGGGGAAAGAAGAAGAGAGCCAGTGTGTGGATAAGCAAAGTGCTGTGTTTGTGTGAAGCAAAAACGTCCTTGCTCACATTTCCAACAGGGCGGCCTGCCTAGCTGGCAGACCTTCAGTCCTGCATGGCACGCCTAAGAACGCCAGTCCTCTCCATATTCATATGACCCTTCTCCTATGAGCTCCACAACACTTTGGGGCTGTTCTTATGAGCCTTCGGGGTGTCATCCAACGTGTGTACTTTTCATTTGCGAAAAGGTGGTTTTATTCTCGACTCACCACGACTATTGCTGACCTCACACCCGAAGAGAAAAAATTAGCTGATGGAAGATGTACTACTTTTCATCTTGCAAAATTTGACTGCACAAGAATCTCCATAAGCTTTTATAATTGGTGGCTTTTAAAGAAATATATATATACTTCCACAAAGGTCTCTAACGTGAATAACTATGGTAGATCTCCTTTAATTTGCTAATACATACATCACCTTCATGTGAACCCAACCTTAGAAACCATAAATGGATTTTTATGATTTATCAAATGGATTTTTATGATTTATCGTTTCTAAATATCCTTGGTTCATGTCATCATGCTAGCATGGCCCGCCTCAAATAAAGGTGAGAAATAGGATGGAGGGATATAATAAACCCCACTTTAACTTCTAGATTGGTTTCAAGCAGGAAAACCACCCAGCACTTATTTCCTATCACTAGAAACTTGCTTCCACGAGAAAATCAAAAACCACTCCATGTGGTTCAAAATGGTTTCCAAGTTTTTCTTGAAAATAATGGAAATTGTTTTCCAAAAACCGCCTCATGAGAACAAGTCCTTTAACTTGCCCTACAAATCTAAGGTCCACTTCATGCAAAGGTGAATTTCACTTGTGCAACTACGCACAAACAATGAAATGGCCTACAGTTATTAACTTAGACTTCACATTTATTGATAATAGGTTCAATTGTGAGAGTACCCCCCTTTTAGGAACAACTTTTAGTATCTAGATCCACTAGCTGAAGTGATAATCTATAGATAGTTTGCCATAACACATAACCTATGCAATATATCCAACTTCAATTGCAAATTGACATCTCAAATTTCTCTTATCAATGCTAAATTAATAAAAGCAAGCCTAAATGGGTCACATTATGACCACCATGGAAGAGCCAACCTCTTTGTATGCATCTAAATATCCTCCTCATGATGATCAAAAGATTTCCAAAAGCTATCCACCATTCATCCACTCTTCCCACCTCGAGCTCATCAAAGCATGTCATGTATCTATCCTCAGAATCATCAACTCAAGCTAAATTGAGAGGTTATTGTGACATGCAAGTTGCCACTAAATCGATCTTTTATAAAAGCAAAGAGAGGGTTGGAGAACATGATATCTACACCATCATCAAACTCATCATTATCGACCCCTCCACTATCATTGTCATCAGTTTTATCATCATATTGTATTATTGTCATTATTATCTCTGTGTGTGTGTGTGTGTGTGTGTGTGTGTGTGTGTGTGTGTGTGTGTGTGAGAGAGAGTGAGAGAGAGAGAGAGAGAGAATGTAGCATGTCTAAGATCAATACAATTCAGTAGTCCATCAAGAGTTCATTTTAGGCAAGCCATTTGAAACTCCCTAGGTATGTCAGGGACTTTATTACCCAAGATTAGAGTCTATCTCGCAAGGGAAGGTTTGCATGATTCCCACAAGGATCAACCTAAATTCAGGGTCTCTAAAATAGTATTATGGTTACCTAACTATTTGCCTAGCATCGATCACGGGCGATCGCTAATGCAACTCATCCCAAACCGAAGCAAACCTATGCTGCACTTGGTTTGAAGAGGGTGAGAAATGAGGGGGAGCTAATGTGTCAACCCCTCTGCCCATGAGGCAAAGTCTCACCCTAGCCCCCTAGAACAACATGAGATCAAGCTCTAGAATAATTCTAGGATAGTTATAGTCAAGCTATTTTCTAAAATATCATGAGTGTAGTACTTTTGAAGGAAAACTCTTTGTTCATCGAGACCACCCAACCATAGGATGGGATAGTTCATCATGCTCTCTCTCTCTCTCTCTCTCTCTCTCTCTCTCTCTCTCTCTCTCTCTCTCTCTCTCTCTCTCAATATGCATGATATTGTAATAGCAGCAATGTTGAGATAAAGACAATAGTATATGTCAATCCAATTGTGGGCAAATAGGCAAGAAAGCAAGCTCCCACAGCTTGAGATATCCAGGTAGCAATTGGGATACAAAGAATGCAACTAGCAATGACTAAGCATAGACCACTAGTACCAAAGATTGTCACAAACTCAAAGCGTCAATAAACCATACATCCCATAAGCATATATGTCAATGACAAACTATTTACAGAGGTAAGTGCTAGTGTCCAAATCATACATAATCAAATCAGCCAACAAGCAGAGGTAACTACGTCTAGTAGCATACAAGAGAGCATATATACGAACCAAGAGTCTCGTTATCTCAAAGAACCAAGCTCAATTGCATAATGAATACAAAGCTCTAATGTCAATAGCAAATAGCTCCCAGTAAAGAAAATTTGAATGCCAAATAAGCAATACAAACTCAACATATCATGTACCATTCAGAATCCAAGATATATTCGGGAGCATGAAACCCAAGTAAGTCTTCAAACCGTAATGTCAATGACTAAAGCAACTGAAGCATAAAGCCAAAGTTCCAAAGCATCCAACGTAGCTCAAATATGAGTGGTAAAGCCATCCATAATCATATCCAAGTCCAAGTATCAATGATAGACATCAATGCACGTAAGTGGCATACCTGAATAACATCAAGCCTCAATAGACAAGCATAAAGTTATGGTTTATAGCTTATTACCCAAACTATTATTATAGCAATGAAATTATGCAAAGGTGAGCTAATCAAGCTCTAACCAATCCAACTAGCATCCCAAATCATAATCATAACATTTGGTGTCGTGCTGCTATACGGACAAAGTGTGAAAAACTCTAGAGTGCATCATCATCCAACTTTCTTATTAATCTAGAGAGTCAATGCCATATTAGTCATTAGTGCCAATGTCCATAGTATGGTTAGTTACAAAATATGGGATTTTTAGACAAGTTTAGCATATTTTTGATATTTTGGATATTATTTCTTGTAAATATCCTAAAAAGGTATAGAAAACTTCTAGAATAGAGTGACATGCAAAAAGTATATGGCTTTTCAGCCAATTTTAGAAGATCTCATGCAAAAAGAATGACTTCCAAAATCGTGCAACGCACAATCGTAGTTTACAAGCACCAAACAACATGCTGAATAGGGAGAAGAAAAATGAGTGATTTGGAAGAATTTTGACCAGGTGTCTTGGCGTTTTACCCCCCTTTTGGAGCCAACGAACCCATTAGATCTGCCGTCTAAGCAGCAGAGAAGAAGTTAGTGTTTGTTGTGCGTTTTTGGTCTACTAGGGAGCTCCAGGAGATCTAATGCTTGGAGATTGCTTCCGAGTAGTCCCAAACAAGGATTTTGTTTATCTTCTCAATACATAGTTCTTTGATTCATTATGCTTTGTCTTTATCTTGTGTACCTATTTTTCTTCTCTTCTATCTCCTATTCTCTACTTCCTTCTCTCTTTGGTCCCTAGTGGATACAACATTTTCACTAAAACCCCTTTGATATTGATGAACCTAGTGTGAAAGGTCGTCAAAAGGAAAGACAATATGGGAGAACCTTCAAGCACAATTTCTAGTGATGTTTTGTAGTAGTTAGTACAAAATATAAACATGCTTATGCAAGTACAACAAGTGATGCAAGCTTCTGCTCAAACAAAAATTGTTGTGATAAATGCTTTGCTACTGGAAATAGAGCATGAGATGAAGTTGTTTGATGGCATGAATGTATCTGCATATTTGCATATCTATGCTCAATAGATGGAGTTCTTTGGGGTGGCTCAACTTGCATGGAGCTAGTATTTTGTACGAATCACTGTACATGAATTAAAAGCCCGAGTTAGTGAATTATACATGTAAGATGCTGACTGGGTAGCTTTCAAGAAGACACTCTAGGAAGAATTTTACATTGAAGACACTAGTTTGATTACCTACAAGACTTTCCAGGAGTGGGTTCTACAACCCAATAAGAATCTTGTGGTGGCTACAAAGTTATTAAGAGAATTTGAAAGTCGGTTTGAGCAACTAGATCTTGCAAAACATCAAGCTCTTGCAAGTCAGAAAATTGAATTGTTTCTACAAGTGACGGATCCTGAGATTCAAGAGAAGCTTGATGATTTGTTAGAGGATCAAACTATAGAGACATGGCTTAAAACAGAGTGGACGAATGTTAAGGAAGTTGTTACTGTACTAGTGAAAAAGCATAGAAGAAGATAAAGATCGCTTGTATCTAGCTTGCCCACTATTACGGGCAAAACAATTGATGTATCAGTAAGCCACCCACTTCTATGGCTAACCCTATGGCTACACCTGTTGATGTTCCCACTATTAGGAAATATGTATTAGATGAATTGGTTAAAGGCATGTGGAATCTTCAGTTGAAGGTTGCAAAATTGGATGAGAAAGGACAAGAGGAAAGGGGATGGGCAACAGCTCCTAAACCAGGGAAAAGATGTATGTGGTGTGATAGTTTGTAGCATGAAAGGAAGAATTGTGCTGCTTATTAGGAGGCCTTGGCACGACAACTCATCTTTTGGAAAGATGGCAAGATCCATGCACAAGAAATGGGATTGCCCCTTGCTTTGAAATTTGAAAAGGAAGGTATGCAAAAGTTGTTGAAAGACTTGCCTGTTCGAAATGCTTATGCAATTGTACATGCTACTACTTTTGGTCTGTAGTTGGATAGAATGCTTGGCCAAGTAATGGTGGTCCAAAGACTGCAATATGGACACATGCTTTGCATGCAGCTCAAAAGAGGAAAGTTATTAATAGTGAAATGTCTCATGCAAGGCACAACATTCGTGACATAACTAGCTGGGAATCATCGGTAGATGCATATTCAGTGGATGCATATTTACCAAAAGGAAAAAACACGAATGTACTTAAGGAAGAGAAATAGAAGAGAGATGAAGATAATGCAGGGATATCTAAGAGAGTGACAAGAAGAAGTGCGGATCCTCCTAAAGTTGCAAATCCGTCACCTCACGAGCATATTATGGAAGAGGTTGGGCAAGAGCAAAAACAAGATAGCAAACAAGAGGGCAAAAAGAAGGGCAAGCAACCAAGATATAAGTTGCAGCCTAATATTGAGATAGCCACGAATGCCTTGGAATATCCTGTAGTGGAAGATTCAACCATTGCATATGTAGATTTTCACTACATTGATCGATCGATTGTATGCATGCGGCGGTCTAGTAAGTCACTCATCTTTCTTGTCCGTAGTTATTAATTTTAATTAAAATGCATTATTGTATGGTGGACTGATGCGTAGTTGTTTCTTTTTTGCAGAGTTCATTCGATGCTTCTTTGTGGCGGGACGAGCTTTCGGATTGCAAGGATCTATAGCTAGCCCTTGGATCCGTGGAGCACACATTCTTTTCTTTTTTGGTCATGTGATTTATGTAGGAAATTTCTATGCACTATGTTATTATCATCCTTTGTATCTTGCCATGATTCTATCGTCATTTTCATTACACGATCTCGTATTTATTTTATGTATCCATCTTATGGATTTGATCCGAGAAAATCACAAAAAAATATTTGTCTAACACTTTGTTGATTTTTTGTACATTTGGAGGTTTGAAATAAAGAAGAGGGTGGGAATAACCTCTTGGGAAATCCAAGAAATCACTGGATGGAAATATTTCATGGACTGGTTAACCAAGGGGGGGTGAAGAGTAAAGATCAATGGAGGAAGGTGAATGGAAAATGTGTAATGTGAAAAGAAAAGACATGAAATGGATTTGGAGCCATCCAAAGGGCATGTGAGGCTCATAATGTCATGGCTTTGGAGCCTTATGATAATTCAAACAAATGGGACCCTTCTTGGAAGCATTAGTGAAGAAAAATCAGGCACATAATTTTGAAGATTTTTAAAAAATACTTCCACTCCGATCCAAAAAAACTTTTCAACATGAAAATTGTAGTGCGTGAGCTAAGGTTTTGGCTGATATTTTTTTATAATTTTTTGGAGCTACGAGTCGGGAGATATGGCCAAAATGGTGGACGCCAACTTTTTCCAACTGCAGTGAAGACCACCTCCCAATTTTATACACACCCACACTTTCTTCCCCACACTTAACACTTCCATAAAATATCATTCATTAGACTCCCAACCCTTTCCCCTCTCTTCTCCTCTCTCTCAAGCTAATAAACTATTAGAATTCCCCTCCTAAATCACCCTCAAATCATCCTTAATTGTAGTAGTAATGTATGAATTCTCACTACTCTCTCTCCATTATTGCTAGATATGATCTTATTTTATGAAGATTCTCTATATTTTTTTATAGGAGAGCTCTTGGACTCGAGACAACTCACCTATGATGGAACTTGATTAAGTATAAAATTGCTCAACAAAACATCTAGACGGAGCTTCCATATTGGTGGAACCGCCTTAATGCAGCTTTGGTGGTGTTAATTCCTATTCTATCTTAACCTCCTCCCTAAACACCCTCAAGGCCTATATAAAGAGGCATTCTCCTTTGTAATTTGCAAGAGAGAGCCAAGAGGCCTTCTTCAACCCTATTGAGCCTTCCCCATTCTCTCTCATGAGCTTATGCAGTTTATTCCCTTACTATAGCTTATGCATGCTCTATAATGTAATAAGCCCATGCTATTGGTGTCCATATTGTGTATATTGGTTATGTCTTGAGGGTGCTCCATCTCTTGTGCCCTCTTAAGTTTTATTGATTCATCTATTTTTTGTAGTTCTCTCTCTCTCGCTCTCTCGCTCTCTCTCTCTCTCTCTCTCTCTTAGTTTTCCTCTCTTCTCCCTCACAAGCTCCTCTCCCTCTTGCATAGCGTCCTCGTTCGCTCTTCCATAACTAGGTGGTGCCCTTACCTCATTCACTTTGTGGCAAAAGGGAGTTTGGCATAGTATAGAGGCTGCCATATCGAATTTCCTTCGTCTGGATTCAAGTACACTTTGCCTTCATTTTGACAAGCATTGTACACTTTACTATAACTCTTTAGTATGGCCCAAATAAAGCACATAGTGCCACAATTTTTTTTTCTTTGTAACCGTCGCTATTAGTGTCACAAATTTACTGCACGCATCGCTATTAGTGTCGCAGTTTGCATCGCAAACCATCGCTATGGGCATCGTTATTTGTGTTGCTATCAGCGTCGCAAATGCGACGCTGATAGAGACGCAAATAACGATGATTATAGCGACGATTCTATGGCGTCGCTAATACCGACGTTTTTAGCGACGATAGGGGCAAAATTTTTTATGAACATTTTCGTCACTTTGAACGTCCTTGTATCTTGTAGTGAATACATAGGACCAGCAACTCTTCACTATTTAAACCCTCTGCCCATGGTAACACACTCCAAGTAGCAATAGTCTCCTCAATAGGCATGATTGGTTGCTATCCATACATTGATTCAGCAGGCATATACCCTATAACTGCACTATGAGTGGTCCTATCAGCCCATAAAGCAAAGGGTAACATTCTTGGCCACTCTTTCATCCTATCCTTGCATGACTTTGCTAATGCCTTAATGATAGGCTGATGACCCCTTTCACTTTCTCCATTTGCTTTAGGATTATAGGCTGAAGTTAAAGCCAGCTTGATACCCAATTGTGAAAAGAAGTCAAAGTCTTATTCGCATCCAATTCTCCTCTATCAGCAACTACTTTACCAATACAACCATACTTGCAAAATACTTCTTCCAATAAGAACATGAAAACTACTTGAATAGTCTTTGTACTAAGAGCTTGACCTTCCACTTGATTTGTCAAGTCTTCTTGTGCAAGCACAAGCTATTTCATATTCCATAAACTTGCATGCATGGTAACCAAATCAACTACCCATTTGTAATGTATAGACAACGGAAAAGTTGGTTGCAATCCATCTCTATGCTTAACTATGGAATACATCTAACAGACACTGCATGATTCCACATAATGCTCCAGATCTTTTTACATGTTCTACTACCAATACTTCTCTTTGATATTGGCAAATGTGCCCCAAAATCCTCTACGTCCAAACCATAAGCTTTAATGAAACTCCTGCTTCACCTGTTGTTGAGAAGCCTTATCTCCCAATACACATACTGGAGCTCCTCTCCTTTTCTTTGCATGCTAAATAAATATTTGTCTTTCAAGAAAAACTAAGCTTTTCTTTTAATCCTGTGGTGGGAGCCAATATCAAAAGACCAATAGACACACATGCACGATTTATTCATTTCAATCCTCTTTGCTTTAATATCTTATTATTACATCATTGATAGGAAGGGAAGTGCTAAATTAGCAAGAGACATAAAAAAATTCCACAAAATCCCTTGATTTGAGATAGCGAATAGAAATGTTCAAACATAGAATAGAGAGAGATCCTTATGGATAGTAGCCGACTATATAACACCCTATTTTAGACTAGTCCACAATAGTAAGAATCTTCACACATTATTTCTCTACCAAGAAAGGATGTCTATCTCTACTATCTCCTTACTTTTTCTATCATTAAGCCATCTCTTGATCAAGCATAACAGTGAGCGTTTTTCCCTACCATGTCTAGTCTTATAGGCACTAGATTTGTATGTTATTTTTTGGTGCAAAAGCAAGCTGCTCCATCCTCTTCATCCCCACTTTGATCGTTCTCAAAAAGTGTCTAAAGTCCCTAAATCAATCCACTCTAATATCATCTAAAGATTCATGAAACATCTCTTTCAACTTAGGTGTAAATCAAACTTAATCCTCATGATAGATAATCACTGAATGTATGTATTCAACATATATATATGCAAGTCCAATATCATAGGCATACACCTCAAATACTATCAATGATGATCTTCCTCTGAGATTTTTATCATTAGACTTTCATCCACATGACATCCACCCCCTCTAAACCTACATATCCTTTGGCAAGTGCCACATATCTTAATCTTTAGTAGCAGGATCAATGTTGTCTTTCTTATCTTCATTATTATTATCATCTTTTTTCTCTACCACATTGTCCTAAATAATCTCAATGCCATGCTCATCCTCTTCATAGGTAGTAAAATCCCTTCTTTTAAATAGATTCATCTATCTTCTTGGTGTAGGAATCTTCAAATCTATCCCATCAAGCTCACAAAGATAATACATAGCATTGTTATATACATGACTTGCAATGTAAGGACCAAAACATCTCTTTGAAACCTTCCTAATGGTGCCATGTTGATTATATATACTATTATCATATATGATGTCATGTGATTACATGTTCAATGAAGGAAAAACAAAAAAAAGACATCCATACAAATATTCCCCATATATATATATATATGTCTATGAGATTCTTACTCATAAATATAATATATTTTCTAGTTTCAAAATTGGTCTCTAAAATAGTTCCAATATTAATTATTGACTTCTATAAATTTAACGACAATTTTGGGTAGATAAAAGCACATGAAAGGAGTTATCTTGAGTACTACAAGGCATCCACACCTCAAAATACAAAAAAAAAGTGTATTTTAGAAAAACTAACTTGTTCTACTATTTTGAGATGACTTTCACAATTCTACCTACATTTGCTAGTAAATTAGGTCTATTTTACTTGATTTGAATACCCAAATGTTTATATTCTATGTTCGGAGGAGAAAGTTAGAGCGAAAATAAGTTGCAGCAAGTTCAGGGTAGGATTGTACTCTTAAGGGTTTGGATGCAAGATTTCTTTAAGGCTTCTATTTTCCTATTGTTAGTGGATGCTTTGGGCTATTAAAAGAGTGTTTGTAATCTCAGAAGGTGTTTACAGTATATAAAGTCCTTTGCAAAGTAATATGCATAGCATTTTTAGTTTCCTTAATTCTTCTTTCCATCTTGTCTATTGTCTTTTGCAAAGAAATATATAGTATATTTTTGGTTCTCTTGATGCTTCCTTCTATCTTATCTATTCTCTTGAACCCCTATGGTTTGTGGCTTGACACAAATCCCCCTCGACAACAAGCACCCAATCTCCTTCTCGCACAGCCCTTGGACAAAGTCTATGTTTTTTATCAAATCTTTCTTTATTCTTTAAGCTATTCTCCTTCAACCTCATCATTGCAAGCTCTATATCTTTAGTTCTTCTCTCCAACTATCAAATTCAAGGGCAAGATGCTCTTTTCTACCCATTTCTTTTTCATAAGGTTATACATTCCAATTGCAACTTCTTTCATCATCATGATCAATTTCTATCCATATATAAACTCTATAGCATATAACTTGTAATAGTGCTATGAGTTATGCAATGAATCCACAAAGTATGGAAGTAGTTTTGGCCACTTCTATATCTTCCCTCTACATGCTTATGCTAAAGCCTTGGCAATTGCTATGGGTGACCTGTTTCTCTCTTTCCATTTCCTTTAGGATTATATGTTGATTTGAGTGAAAGATTAATTCCAATCCTAGAGAAGAAATCTTTGACTTTATTTACATCCAACTCTCCTCCATTATATGTGATCTTTTCCACACATCCATATTGATATATCACATCCTCCAACAAGAAAGTGCATGCAACATTAGTAGCCTTTGCTCTCAAGGCTCAACCTTCAACTTAGTTAATGAGATCTTCATGTACAAGTACAATATGTCTCATATCCCATAAATCTACAAGCACGGTCTCTAATTCCACAACCCACTTATAATCTACAATTGAGTATCTCTAGCATATACTACTCGCAGTGGGGTATCTCTTCTATGCTTTGGGTGCTTCCACAGACAATCATTCTTTAAGAAAGAGCTTTATTCTTTCCTTTGGATCCTTGTAAACTCTAGATCTATGTACCATTATCTTCTTGTCAAAGTGCTCAAGTATTGTGCAATTGGTAACCATTCACCCTCGCACAACTCCTTTCAAAAGGTCTCAGTTGAAGAGACATGATAGGAATGCTCAAGTGTTGTCCTTGCACTTTCAAACTATATCTATGTACTTTTGAAATTGATAAGCAAATCTCATCCATGCTCTCAATAGCATTGACATTAGCTAGAGATGGCAATCTTCCATATACGGACAACACATGTGATCCACAAGCAAGCCCTCATTTACCCTAGAGACTAACTTTTGTCCTAAAAGAGTGAGATTCACCTCTTCCAATCTAGTCAAGGTCTTCTCACAGTTGGTAATGTGCTCTGCAACATCTCCTAGATCTTTTTCATCCAATTCTCTATATTTGTCCTCTTCTATGCACCCTTTTATCAGTATCTCATCCAAAGAAGGTATAGTAAGCTCATTGATTGGTAGTGCTAATTTAGAAAAAAAGAAGTGTACAAATTGCTACATAATTTTGTGATTGAAATTTTATTCTCTTCTAAAATGAAAAAGATAAAAGGCTATCGTGTCAACAAAGTTGATAGTTTTTTAATTATTAGATCAACTTCACAAAAGGTATAGTCTTAGTAACCTATGGTTACTCCTAACCATCCATGTACCTCAGCAAAACTTCCAAAGGATGAAGTATTCATGTTTTCTTCTTGCCCCCATTTTGAGACGTGTTACTCAATAATTGAGTGGGCTCTACGATGAAATTTCCCATTGCCTTCTTTTTCCAAACAACCCTAAACTTGAGTGATGTTCCTATATGGCTAATATGGGGTTAAGCTCTATAACCTTGGTGGCCCAATAATGGATGAATATTGTTGAATAAATTTTATTCAACAATAGTACTCAATATGCCAATAAATTTTTTACAAGACTCCATAATATGGTGGTAGCATCTCACTCAAGCTAAATTGCGCAAAGGCAGGCTTGCTCATCGTTATTGGGAACTTCCATGTAGCTATCAATGGTTATGACATGCACATCCATTTGACTTGATATTTTTTTATTACTAGATTAATTTTTTAAAAAATATAGTCTTACTAACCTATGGTCACCTCTCACATAGCCACTAAAGAGTATTTGTTCACACGTAAGTGCAATGGCTACCTCTCATATAGTTGTACACACTCTTACACCTACGAGTGTAGTGAGCTTACCTCCATGCTCGATCAAGTTGCCTCCTCCCTCAAGCACTCCAGTAGCTCCACAATCCAAGGTATAAGCTCAAGTAAGCTTGATCCTCAAGTTCCAAGCTCCATGTTCCATTGCCACATGCAATATAAGAGAATAGGAGAAGAAGAAGAAGAAGAAAAAGAGAGGAGAAGATGGAGAGCTTCTCCACCACGTTCCCTCACCCTCACACACTCACTCCATCACTCTCTCGCACTTCCTCTCTCAAGCATAAGCTCAAGCAAGCAAGAAGAAGAAGAGAAGAAGAGAGCTAGTTTTGGCCACACACAAGAATGAGCTTGTTCATTCACTTTTTGTCTTTTTATACATAACCCTGATCCCCTTTTGGGCACCCATCTCTTGTTTACATGCCTGACCATTTTAGTCTATGTACTCTTTTCCTATTCCCTTCCTATTTGCATTGTGCCTTCACCCATGCCCATCTACATTTACAAATTGCACAGGAGGGAGTGTGGCACCCTTTTACAAAGAATTAGAGTGCACTTTTATATTTAAAATGCACATTTTCTCTTTTGCACTTGCCTTGAGATTTTAAGGTTGCCCTTGTACTTTTGGCCCTTTTTTCTCCTATTTCTTCAGTTGGGCGGTCTTTTTCCACTTTGCCCTGCATCTTTTTAATTGTCTTTGCTTTCTTTGCACTGAAGTTAACATTACTCCCTTCCTAGCCAAGTGCCAGTCCCATGGTACTTGCTAACACTTGTTGATGAGGTTGAAGGGTCACCATGTGGGTTGATGATGGGACTTTGTGAAGATTGGACATAGAGAAGAAGCATCACAAAATGGATGTGAGGTTGTGGAGGACGAAAGTAGATTGATTGGGTGACGAGGGCCTCTAAAGTTGGTGGTCAATCATGGATTGTCAAATGTACGTGAAAAGGAAAAGGAAGTGCACTACTTGGGGGGTATGCCTACCTCACTATGCAGTGTTATGGAGTGTTCATGCTACTGAAACTAGGAGTTGGGTCAAACCTCAGGGAATGTTGAGATGACAAGCTCAACACATGCGGACATTGATGATGGACCGCCTGGTTAGATGGGTCCACACGTCTACACTTAGCACGTCGGTGGTCATTATGACTCTCACATGGCCACTGACTCATTACTTATTATATTTATGTTGTTACACCTATTTACAACTGGCATAGTTATAGTGCCAATCGACTAGTGTAGTCGGTTATGCATTGTTTGACTTAGTAGGCCACTTTCCTTTATGTTGTATCTTATCTATACTTTGTGTATATTGTAAAGTGTGTGGAAGAAGAAGAAGAAACCAGCAAGAAAACGTTTTGGCCTCCATCTCTCTTCTTGTCTCTTGAGTGAGCTTCTCCTTGTGCATTCTGTGTGTGTTTGGCGCAACATCTTGAGCAAGTCCCCCCACCACGCGATTCTTGATAGTGATATTATCCCACACTTGAAGACAGAGTTTGTGTACATGGAAGGTGTTGTGATGTGACTTAGGGAGAGAGGTCTAACCACAAGCACAAACTCCCTAGGTGTGTACTACCCTTGATGTGCCCTAAGTGTGAATGTGGGGGATACAAAGGGTGAGGGGGTTAGGCACAAAGCCAGCCAACCAAGGCCGCCGAATACACCCCACTTGAGAATACCTAGGTGTAGTGTTTGTGGCACACTAATATTATGTGGGAAAGCTCTTTGTTCCTTTCCTATTGCTTTGAGTGGGTCTTTTCTTTGTTTTCTCTTTTTTTCCCTTTTTTTAAGAGCTACATTGGGGGGGTACACTAAACCTCCTTATGATGCTCTTTAGTAGTTACATTTTGGGGGGGGGGGGGGGGGGGTAAAGAGATTTGATAAGAAAGGCATGGATTTGTATGTAGCCCTTTTGGTTGATTCTTACATTGAGAGGGGTAGTAGAGAGGGAAGGATGATTACATTTTGAGAACCTGTCACACTGATATCTTCCAAAAGGCTAATGCAAAAAGGTGGCAAGAGAATGGCCCTTAACATTAGGCATGTCATTGCACAGTTGTCTATCCCTACATTGATATCAAAATAGAGGGGGTGGTAGGTGATCTTCTTGGGCTACTAGTTTTATTTTAAGTAGAAGTTGCAAAGGCAGAGATAACTATAAGTGGTAAGGAAACCGGGGTCAATGCATGCCGTGAACTCGTCCAAAAAGTGGGTAATGGAAGGTCGAAGGTCTTGTGGTACAAAGGGGAGTGGTGACATTGAAATTTTAGATCAAAGGAAAGTAATACCTGCCATGCTTCCCCTAGTCAAAATCCACACTGTGGCACTTCCGGTAAGCCATGTAGGCGGGGTTATCCCTTTCCTATGGTAGCATGTTGTAAAAAGCCATCCATGCCTCAAAATTGGTGTCCCAGATTCTTTGGTGCCATTTAGGTTGGGCTTCATAGCCTTTGACCTTTCTTGGCTCTTCTATGACCTTATCCTCTCCCAGTATCTTGTAGGATGTCTTCTCCATAATTTGGGATTTCTAGCCCTCTCATCTAGCCACTGCTTCTCCAATCGCTTCACAACCTTGATGGCTCCTTCAACCACTTGAGGGGGTAGCACTCAATTCATGGCAAAAGGGTAGAAGAATTCAAATTCAAATGGCCTACACCCATTCTCCCACTGCTCCTAATGGTTTAATTCCAGTGCCCAATTGATAGCCAATTGTTCCTTGGTTTGCAGCATCTGGACATCGGGCATGTCTTGTAGTTTGGCATTAAACTTTCTCCTCGTGAAGTCACCCAACTCTCTGCATTTTCTTTTGGCCTCGATGATTCTTTCTATAGTGGCATGATCTTCTTCTTCTTGGCGTTCTGCTTCTATTGATGGAGGTTGGGGAGGGCTCTTTTCACCTGGTTGTGCCTTGGTGTTGACAGGTTGCTCAAAATCGGCCCCTTTATCCGTTGGTGGTTCTCCCTAGGCTGTTGTGGTTGGATGCTCTCTCGGTGCTCCTGTTCTCCAATTTTGAGGTCCTCTAACTCCTTTATCGAGAGCCCCACTTGCATCAAAAGTTGCCTTTGGTATGCCAAACTTGGGCTAGTGCTGGTTCTTGGACTGTGCTCTTGGAGCCCATATTTGATGGCCCTCCTTGAGACCTTTAGCTTCCTCTTTAGCCCATCCACAGGGTCATCATCCCTGACTAGAGTTACATGGCAATTCAACTCTTCTTTTAGCCATTCATACTCTTGGAGGGTCCCAAGGAGTTGGTTCTCTATCTCCAGTAACTTTTCTGTTAACTCCATTTCCTTCTAGGCCCTAATCTCTTGTGGTTCCTTCAGTATTCGTTCCTTTTTTCTCCTCTCCTTCTGGAACTCTGCATGGGCTTATGTCTTTACCCTCTTCAACTTCTAAGTGAGCTCCTCTCCTAGGTTCTTTAATTGTTCAAATTGCTCCTTCATATCCTTTTGGCCCTATATGAGGCTTGAGAAGTCCGTTTCTAGCCCCATTTCTCCCTCTACCTTTTCCACTTATAGCTCTTTTGCACTTTCTTCTTTCTTCTTTGCCTCCATTTTCTTCCTTGCTTCTAATACCTTCTTTAGGTCATTCACTTGCCTCTAATAGATGGTTACTTGCTTTGTCTTCTCTAGTTGGTAGGACTTCCACCTCTAACTCTACCATGGTAGTCTTCCTATCTTCCTTCATCTTTTCAAGTTGGCCTAGGAACTCTTGCACATACTTGTTATGGTTGGTCACTGCCGGTATGGACAATGGCATAGATGTTGTGGATGCTTTGAACTTGGACTTCTTTGGGTCCTTTCTAGATTTTGTGTCCATGGCATCAGATCTCTTTCTTCCTATTATTGGGGCTCTTCCACCACACTGTGGGTGTTGAGCCAAGCTACTTTACTCAGTTCAGCATAGGTAGTACTGCACCCATGCTACCACATTGCTTCGGTAACCTCCCCCTTCTTGAGGTCTCTTGGATGGTGACTAGCATGGCAATCAAGGCTGGTGGTGGTGGGTTCATGGGGGACCTTTCCATTTCCTAGCACAATGGGCTCTTGAGCTCTTTCTTCTATTGCAATGTTGGAGCTTGGCTCATCACCTGGGCTTTTCCTTGTGAGCTCTTTGGATCGGGATGATTGCTCTACCAACAACTGCAAGGCTAGGGCCATTTTCTCATCTTCTTCTCTTTTCATCCTTTCCTTTTTTTCTATTTGCTTTCTTCTTCGTTCCTCTTCCTCCCTTCTTGTCTCCTCCTCCACCCTTCTTACTCGCTCCTCTTCCTCTTCATGCTTCTTTCTCCATTCATCTTCTAATTCTCTTGATTCCTTCTGTCTGGCTTCTACTTGTCTCCTTCTCCCATGGTTTTCTTCCTCTTTCTTGGGATGTTCAACTTGACTTCTCTTTTTGTGCATTGGCTTGATGGGATGATTGAGCCCTCCTTTCCTTCCCCACTAATGGTTCTCTCGCTTGAGGCTTCTTGTTGCTTCTTGGAGCTTTCCTCTTTTTGGGTGACTACACATGCAATATATGGGCTAGTGAGCACTTAGGAGTTTCTTCTACCACTTCTTGTCTTTCCAAGTTCCCAATGGCCTTCTGGATGATGGTGGTGAGCACACCTCCAAAACCTATATTGAAGGCCTCAATTGCTGGCTTTTTTCTTGCCATCTCTGCTGTTGTGAAGCCGGTGACTCCCTACCTATTGCTTTGGATTGTGTGGCTAGTGCTTTCACTGAGGTTTCCATGGTCTTGCATACATAGCCATTCTAATTGATTTCATCGAGTGACTTGACCGTGAGGCTCTCAAGCAGTGGCACTCCAATCCTACTCATCAAGGCATTGTATAGTCTGGCAGTCTTATGTCGGGGTCAAGGATGTCAGAGGCTATGCTAACTCCATCATTCGTGTACACTTGGGCCTTGTCCATCCATAGCATATTGTAAACATCTTTCTTGGGCCACCTCTCAGGCTTGTTGACTAGTCCTAGAGCTCTTTCCACTTTTTTGGGGCTCAACTCCACTTCTACTCTATGAGTCTCTCCTCCTTATCTTACTGCCATAGTGCTACAGTTCTTATTTGCATCATTGAAACTTTGTAGAAACTCCGCACACTTTTTTCAGTCAATGGCTTGACCAACCTTCTCCATGTATTAGCCAAGATTACCCTAGTCGACGATATGTTTTACCACTTGCTCTTTTATCACCACACTTTCTAAGTTCTAGATACTTCTCAACTTAAGTTGATTAAAGGCCCTTATTTCCATTGTTAGGCCATATTTGGCTTGCTTTTCTCCCATGAATGGGAGCTTGCTGCCTTTATCATGCTTGGCCATCTCGGGTTCCTGTCATGATGCAACAACTCACTATTAGTTTACTTGAAACTTTTTGTGAAAAGAGGAGGGGGTTATGAATATATGCTGTGGAAAGATGAAGTGCTCAAATACAAAATGAAATTTTTTGATTTAAGTAGTCCACATAACTCAACCCAGAATTCCATGAACCCTTAAGTAAGAATGGACTTTTATTAGTCTTTTTTACTTTTTAAAGCTTGATTTAAGGTTCAAAATGTGTCTTCTTTTCTGCCTTATCCCCTCCCCTCGTGGGAGTGATGAAAATCCTTCTTAGGATTGGAGGACGAAGGGTTAAGGGCATGAAGCACATGCATGTGTACTTTACTTTGTCATGAGCCAATCGTAGAAGTTTGGTTTGTACTCCAAGTGGATGTGACAATCCATGTCATGAGGTCTAATGTCTACGTGTATAATGTAGGTCAAGACATTAGTAGGAAGTCGCCAGAGCTCATTCTGCTAGTGATACACAATTTCTTCTCAATCAGAATTCTCAATCGAAATAGGGGTGAGCCATGACATGGTCCTCTAATGGTCGATTACAACCAATAGACAATACTCTTAAAGAGGTAGGAGCCACATAGGTTGAGTCATACTCAGAGGTTTTGATTGTCCATCTCTGCTCAACATTGGTCATAGTTTGGCAACCCTCTTGCTCCCATTGGAGATGAAGAGCATACCATTTTCGTAGAAAAGAAGAGTCAAATCTTCGACTAGCTTTTTTAGCTCTTTAAGCTCCTGGCTTGTTGCAGAGACTTTACTCCTGCTATAGGATGTGATCAATCATTGTGTGAGAGCTTGCTCTTGAGAGATTTTGGTGGCGATCAATTCCTCAATTACCATGGGAATCTTGACAAACATGAATTTAGATTCTTCCCAGGTGCATGGCAAGGAGCGTACATGTGCTGCTAATGGCTCACTTAGGAGCCCTAAGTCTAGTCGTTCATATCTCCTGGCTAGCATGGTGAAGGTAGCATCCAATCATCTAATGCAAGTGACTAAGTCATCCTCCATATTAGTGGCTAGGTGTGAGGCCAAGATAAGGATAGATCTACACTCATATGAGAGCTTGAAGCCCGCGAGAGGTTGGGGTTTATGCTAGACTAGGTAACTTAAGAATGGGTGCCATCTTGGTGGATTAGTCAATGGCACATTTGGCAGCCATTTGTGCTATGGGTTGGGGGTCTTGGCAAGTGATGCACTTTTTTCCACTTGTGGAGCCATTGGGACACTCAGAGTGCTAGGTTGAGTTGGCTAGGACCAGGTGCTTGTGGCTTTGGTGGTCAATAGGATCATTGCGGTTCTATGAATTTGGTGCTTTTTGAATCCATTGGTTTCTTAGTCCTCGCTCGCTCACCTTTTTGTGGAGATTGGATGGAGGGCCTAGATAGGGGGACACACGTGCCGCTCGTAGTTTTGGGCAACTAAATCAAGTTGTTGCCTTCGTAGTAGTCTTGGGCATGCAATAGGGCTTTGAGCACCCATCGTGGCTTGACCGTTCATATGTTTTTGTAGTGCCATCTTTGTTTCCTAGGCCTAGGACGTGAGATTCCATGGTTATGGGTTGGTGTAGTATGGCATCTAGGAAGTTGCTGCAGTTGTCATTTGGGCACCCATTTAAGCTGTTGCTCAATGGTCTTGGATGTGTCTCCTTTGGGTTATGGGTAGTTTGTCTTGGTAGGGTGGGACAAGTCATGACCCCCCTCCTTAGACCTTACACTGGGTTCCTCTACCAGTGGTGTTGCGGTCCTAGATGGAGTTGTGCTACCCTTGTTGAAAGTTGTCACTGTCCGAACATTGCCAATGGCGAGGTGAATGCACTGCAAGTCATCATAGTCGACATTGCAGTGTGCTTATTTCTTGAATGTGCATCCTAGCAATGATTTTTTACTACTAGTCTTGGTGTTAGGAATCACATAGAAGATCATAGGAAGGCTTTTAGTCTCGATAGACCGCTATTTTGCACTTTCCTAGTAGTGAGAAAGGCTACTCTCCAAATGGGCCAAGTTTTGTATTAGTAGGTTGCAACTGGGGTTGACCAATGAGGGTCCAATGATCATATATAAGGATATTACAGTTAGCTCCCTTGTCAATGAGTGCATCAAACATATATGTCATGTGACCAGTGATCGATATGCATATGTATGCACGTACCACTTCTTCCTCATCGTCTTCCTCAATCTCAATGATGGTGGCTACTCTTATGTTTATAGGTAGGTTCAGTAGCATTGAAGGCTGTGTGGTGGGTGTGCTAGTATTAGTTGATTGCTAGAGATCCTGGCCATCATGTAGAGTGGTACTAATGGTGGGACCCTACTCTTTGGCAGCTCAAATGATGTGACTTTGTGGGACTCACCAGCTGCCTTGGCAGCCTATTTATATTCCTCCTCTTCATATGAGAACAGTAGATCGATGGTGGCTAGCACATGCATTCGATCCCCCTCATCCTCAGGGCATGGAAACTACTTTGTTAGTGGCACATAAGAATTCCTAACATGTGAGTCATCTTTCAAGATAACAGAGATGATGTCTAGGTTGACTAGCATGGTTTTCCAAGTATCCATCTTGACTCTTATAGCCTCCACTCTATTGCCCAAGAATATGAGACCGTTTCCCTAATCTTCTATCACTCATGCATTTCACACCAAGGTTAGCCTAGTAGGATCTTGTAGTCCACTCCCTTCATGACTATGAAGTTCACTGAGAACTGGACTCCCGCTATCTTCAAGGGTCAGTCTCTTAGCACTCTGAATGGTTTGACCTTCATTCCATTAGCTAGTGTGACATTAAACCTTGCAGTCTCCATAGGTGGATTATCCCAAGTCTACAAGACTGCATGGCAAAGCACACTAACTCTAGCTCTTGTATCTATAATTTCCTTTCCTGTAGCATCTCCTAATGCATTTATAGGCAAGATTGCATGTATCTTTGTGCCTTCCCAAAAGGCATTTATGTGCAAAGACTTATGCATTGAGTTCAAGATTAAGCTTGGTATGTGCATTTCTACATCGTGTTTAGGGAAGTCAGTCACTCCAACTCATCATGTCATTCTAGCCACTACTCCAACCCTTGCCATAGTGTTGGGTTCTGCCTAAGCAGCTCTCTTAGAGGTAGGGTCATAGGGGGCCAATATCAACATCATGAGCAAGTTGCCTGCCACCTGCTTTTCATTAGTATTTACACTCTTTTGCTAGTATTCTTGGGTAGCATGCCCACTTGTTGCATATCTAGAGTCTATTCATGCAGTGCTAGATGGGGTGCAGATGTGTCTCTTGATTTCAAGTAGGCAAGACTGGTGTGCTCACACTAGAGAGCTCATCGATCTCATCTTTGATAATGTGTTCCTCATCCTTTAGGTACGCTTGGGCTTCTCTCACCCACTCCTTGACCTTATCAACCACTTCTAATTGGTGCCTCTCATTGGGATATTCTCAATCTTGGCACTTTCCTTTTCTGCTATCTTAGGAGTAGATGTCTCTGCTTCTATGTCCATGACTTGTTTCCACTTTAATAACATGGTGGCACTGTCTGTCTTAAACATAATCTTCACCTCAGCCCTCTTTTTTCTTCTTCCATGGCTTTTCTTCCCTATTGAAGATGCCTTGAGCTTGTTAGTTCCTGGTAATGAAATACTATCATGCCTTACCTGTGCTCAGATCATGACATTTAGTAGAATTGCCGTGGCTTCACCATCAATTGTTTCAACTTTGAATAGTCCCAATAGTACAGAGGACACGATAGCCACGCTAATGAAAGGTTTCCGCCTAGGGTACTCAACGTATGTGTGATTCCACACTCAAGGCATCTCAAGTCAGCCTTGTCTTGATTGGCTTGCTCCTTTTTGGGGCATTGAGATGAGATGTGCCTTGGGTGGCCAACTGCAAGTCTAGCATGTAATGGGTTCCTAGTTTTGTTCTC
Organism: Lygodium microphyllum; assembly: GCF_053477565.2. Lineage (NCBI taxonomy): Eukaryota > Viridiplantae > Streptophyta > Polypodiopsida > Schizaeales > Lygodiaceae > Lygodium > Lygodium microphyllum. Next base: position 102,538,941 of record NC_141144.1, read on the forward strand.
CTAGATCTCTACCTCTTCCCCTACCTAAAGCCATCACCGACACTAGTTTGAAATCCATCAAGATGGGATTGCCCTCTTTGTCATACAAAATGTAAGGGTTTACTCATGCTTCCTCGTTCAGCTCCTCTACATAATGTATCGGAGCATCGCTTTGGTGGATGGGTCACGATGGGTCTAGGTATCCCTGTGGGGTTGATGTCCATCCTAGGGATGACTAGCTTTGAATTGTTGGGTGTTGGGAGAGCTAGTGGAGCTCCCCTCCCAAAAGGTTGTAGTTTATTTCCGAGGTAGTAAGGCTAATTGAATGGCTATGAGTATGAAAATATCCTTGGTAGTTGGCAATGCAGTGCATCATGGCCAAACCTACTACAATTGGCACATGGTCTAGATCTAGAATCCATGCACATAGCTAGAAGGTGGTTTCTATTTAAGACATACCAATGGGTAGATATTTAGAATATGTTTTTTTTTGTAATAGTCGGATTTTGGAAGTTTGTTGGTCATGAGTTCTTGGAATGTAGAAAGGCAAGGGTCTATCTACATATAGTGGAAGTACTGTTTGTTGGGATACGCCTATAGTTCTTGGCAGATGTTCTTTTGATTGTAGCTATGGCGGATAGTATATGACAACCCACTTTACAATTTTCTCTCTACATGATGTTTTGTCTATCTTCTTTTTCTTCTGTTCTGTATCATTTGTTTCAAGTGTCGAGCAGTAGTAGATCTCTATGAGATATATGTGTACAATTGGTAGGATTTCTTAAGGTAGAAGATGGAGTGTAGGTTGACAGTTTAGATGATAGGTAGTGTAGTCAGATCAAGAAGTATGTGGAAACTGCATTGCTCAAGAAACAATAAACACTCGCGATCACGGTGTTGATGATAGGATGTCATGGTCGAATCTATTTTCTTTTGTAGAAGGATGAGTGCCAAGAAATGATGGAAAATGGTAGCAGAAGTTGTGTTATCTTTGAAGTCAAATGTCAGGCAGCAAACGGACTGGAGGATTTGCATCAAGTTCTTCATTTATATTTTACCAGGTGGGCAGAAAGACGGAGGTGACTGCAGCAGTAAGAGAATGACCCTGATGTGGAAGGCATGAAGGTAGTAATAATCTTGGAATGCAAAGTGACAGTACGGAGTCTGAGTCTAAAAGGAGTGGAGAAGAATTAGAGGAGGTTGAGGAATATGAAGGAGCTTTTCAGGAGGGGGAGTAGAACTAGCAATGGGATCCACTTGTAGTAGGACAGTGGTTTTACAACGGCTATTATTTGCAAGAAGGAGATTAAAATTTGATCCTTTCAGTGTGGGGGGGGGGGGGGGGGGCGCTTACAAGCACCACCTCCATCACCAGTGACATCCGCATCTTTTGTAGGGAATCTATCCCCAAATACGCGGCGAAGGATGGTAGCACAGCGAGCAGATTTTCGCATCAAGTTTGGGAGCTTTTCAGGGAAGTCTAAAGAAGACCTCGATTGCCACATAGCTCAATTTGAGACAAGATGGTAGGCCAAAGGATTTGACAGAGTGTATGATGCTCAAGCTAAGATGTGACAATTCAAAGTGACATTGGAAGGAAGAGCCATGCAGTGGCTAAGCAATTTCAATCCAGCTCATTTTGCAGACTATTTGGATTTGAAAACAGCATTCTTGAATAGATTTTGGAAGGAGAAAACTCCAAATGATGTTCTTGCTAAGATTAAAGCAATCAGGTAGAGGAAGATGTTTGTGGAAGACTATAGTCAGAAGTTTATTCAGTATTTGAGACAACTTACAGTGGCAGAAAGACCCACTGATGAGATGTTGGCAGTATATTACATGAATGGTTTGAGGAAGGAACTGCGGAATGCAGTAGCAGGTGTGGATGTAGGAGAAGGTTTGGATGATTTAATACAAATGGTGACAAGAGCAAAAAAACGATTTGGTGTGATAAATTTAAAGTCTACAAAATGGAGCCCAAGGAAGAGGAAAGGGAAGAAAAGGAGATATTCGGATGACAGCAATGATGAAGATTCGGAGTCAGATACAAATTCAAGTGCTAGGTCAAGCACAAGAAGTGGATCAGATTCTGATACCGATTCTGATTCAGATTCAGAAAAGGAGGATAAAAGGAGGAAGCATAAGAAGAAGTATAAAGGCAAGTTTAAAGATAACATGGTAGAAAAGATGGTGGAGAAAAAGCTAAAAGAGATGGGGGTGAAGCAGGAGTCTGAGTCAAGTGGTAAGCGGCATCATTGTGACATATGTGATATTAATGGTCATAAAACATAGAATTGTTGGTATAATCCAAATTACAGAGGACCAATTCCAGAAAGACTTCAGCAAAGGATTCAGTAAGGTATAGCACAGGCAAGTGGAATATTTCCGGATATTGCAGGACAACAGCGGACATACAACAATCCGGGATGGAGAGGACCCCAACAGCAATGGAGGCCACCTTACAATCAAAATCGGCAATATTGAGGTAATTTCAATTCAGGCTTTAGACCCCCGTTATCCAAATTTTAGACCATGGGGAGGAAATTGGCAACAATAACAAGGATGGCATCAAAATTGAAATTGGAATCAGCCAAATTGGAATCAGCAAGGATGGAATCAACAAGTACCAAATATACAAATGGCACAGTTACCTACACCATCGGTACAACAGGGAGAGGTAGATAAAGCACCTCAGAGTAATTTGATTGAGGTTGAGGTTTCAAAAGCATAGGAGACAAATCAGGTGTTGGTGGAATGTTCTCCGGAATGTGATTGTCATCAATGTAAATCAGAGGAGCCTGAAGCAATGGCTGTTACACATTCAAAATCAAAATTGAAATCACCACTGGATTGGGAAGTACAAAAGGAGGTTAGGAATGAGGTAGCAGAGGAAGTAGAGAAGGTTGGAACATCTAAAAAACACCAAAGGCAACTTAAGATTGTGGCAAATTCAAAATTACCATCTAGAGCATTGTTTGAGGAATTACTAAATACTCATATGCAGTTTACATTGGATCAGCTACTTTCTTTGGTGTCAATTTTCACGGATAAATTTTATTTAGTAATACAAAAGACTCTTATTCCAAATTTTCAAACAACATTAAAGGAGAATGTGGGGAGTTATCAAATCAGCCCAGATGATGTGGATTTCACTATACCTGCAGTACAGTTGGAGTTTGATGGGCATATATTTTCGGATGTTTTGTTGGATGGAGGCTCAGGGGTAAACATTTTGTCTAAAACGGAATTGATGAAGATGTCAAATGCTAAGTTGGAACCTACACCATTTCAAGTACGGATGGTAGATCAGAGGCGAGTGCAACCAATCAGAATGCTGAGAGAGCAAATTCTAAAGGTACATGGGTTATCATTTAAAGCAAACTTTGTGGTGTTAAAAATGCAAGATGCAGGAAATGCCTATTCGATATTATTGGGAAGGCCATGGTTCCGATCTGCGAAACTTAAGCAGGGTTGGGAAAGGAATGAAGTCATTCTAAAGAAAGGGAAGCATTCAGTACGAATTCCGATGACTGCTAAAAAGAAGTTGTCAACATTAGAGAGACCTATGATGGCACATACCATTAATTTAGTAGATGAAGTTGAAGATAAGGAAGAAGCATGGTATATGGATGCAAACCCGACAGTTATCCTTGTGTTTGAGGTTGATGTGGAATGGATTGTAGAGAAGTATGTAGTACAGGAGGATTTTGTGGGATAGGGGAATGGTGGTAAGATTGGTGTATTGGATACATGTCAAACATCAATTCAGAATGCAGGACTTTGACTCCGATACACAGGAAAAGAAGGATTCGGAATATTTGGATGAGGAGATTTCATCAAAAGAAGCAGTCACTAGAGCAGAAATTTTGTATGACAAACTGATGAATAAAGTTTCAAGGGTCAAGGAGGATGACTTGTAGGATCTAAATTTAGGGTCTGAAATCAATCCAAAAATGGTCAAGGTGAGTGTCAATTTGGATGCACAATTTAAGGAGGATCTCAGGAGATTGCTGCAGGAGTTCATTGATGTGTTTGCTTGGGACTATTCTAATTTAAAAGGGATGGATCCAGAAGTATATAGGCACATAATCAATTTGAGGGAAGATGCAGTTCCAGTAATTCAGCATCGATATCGCATGAATCCAAATTATGCCAAATAGGTAAAGGAAGAGTTGGATAAACTTTTACAAGTGGGCTTCATTATACCTATTGATAAGGCATAATGGTTGTCCCCAATTGTTGTTGTTCCAAAGAAGTCAGGGAAAATTCGAGTATGTGTGGATTATCGGAAATTGAATGCAGTCATTGTTGCCGATCCATTCCCATTACCTTTTATGGATTCAGTTCTGGATGATGTAGTAGGGCACGAGATGTACAACTTTCTTGATGTTTTTTCCGGATTTAATCAGATTCAGATGGCTGAGGAAGATATATCAAAAACTGCATTTATAACAGAATGGGGTGCATTTGCATATAAAGTAATGAGTTTTGGGTTAAAAAATGGACCACCATCATTTTCTAAAGCAGCTTTCAAGACATTTGAGCCATATTTGACAGAGTTCATGCAGATTTTCATGGATGATTTTTCAGTTTTTGGTAAAAAAGCTGAACATTTGGGATATCTCAGGAAATGTTTGGAGAGGTGTTGGCTGTTTAGAATGTCTCTTAATCCATACAAGTGTGCAATTGTAGTTCAAAGAGGGAAGTTGTTAGGACACATCATTTTGAAAGAAGGTATGTTGATTGATTCAAATAAAATCAGTGCAATTCAGAAAGCAGCAGCACCGGACAATATGAAAGCAGTGCTAAGATTTATGGGTCAAATCAAATGGCGCACCAGGTATTTGAGGTATCTTGCAGATATTAGTGCACCATTGACACATTTGACCAAGAAGGATGTAGAGTTTGTTTGGGGGGAAGCCCACGAGAAAGAATTTCAAGACTTGAGCCTTTTCAGAAGTGGGGGCTAGATTTTGTTGGGCCCATTAAGCCTACAACAAAAAGGACAGGAGATAGATATATTTTGGTCGGAACGGATTATGCTACTAAGTGGAAGCAATTTCGCTCAGAGATAATAAGGCAGCTAGTGTGGCTAGGTTTCTGTATAAGCAAATTATGACAAGGTTTGGATGTCCTATTGAGCTTGTATCTGATCAAGGAGTTCATTTTTTGAATTCAGTTATAGAGGAATTGACATCTAAACATATGATTTTGCATAAGAAGTCTACCCCATATCACCCACATGCCAATGGACTTGCAGAAAGTACAAACAAGGTGCTTGTCAGAATTCTGAAGAAAATTTGTTGAAGAAAACCGATCCGATTGGGATGACAAATCAGATTCTGCACTATGGTCGTTTAGAATTGCATACAAAGTTGTCACTGGCATGACATCCTTCAAGTTAGTTTATGGCATTGAAGCAGTGGTGCCTATGGAGTATGTGGTGCCTAGTTTAAGGTTGGAAGTTTAGCATCATCTAAGCCCTAAAGATTCAGTTTTGCATAGGCAAAGGCAGTTGTTGAGATTGGAGGAAGATCCGATTCAAAGTGCTTATGTCACAGAGGTAGCTCAGAACAGAAGGCAAACTTGGATGGCAAGACAGGTGAAATTCAAAAATTTTTAGAAAAATGATTGGGTCATGTTGTACAATTCCAAGATTGGGCCACACCTAGGTAAGTTGAAATTGAGATACTATGGTCCTTATCAAATTGTTGAGGAGTTAGGCCAAGGTACTTTCAGATTACAGGATGTCTTTGGAACCTTGGTACCCAAGCCAGTGAATGGTTTCTGATTGAAGAAGTTTTATGGGAAAATACCAGACCTACCTCACTTGATGGTTAACAAAGCATCAGATATTTCTGTTAGATGGATTGAAGGAGTCTTGGATATGCCAGTAGCAGTTCACGTGGAATTATTGGAAGAGAAGGCAATTGGTGAGTCATCATTAGTGCAAAAGTGGAATGGGATCCGCAAGGATTCCGAAAAGCGGAATATGGAAGGTGGTGAAGTGATGTGTTGGGGATTTGCAGAGGTAGTTTGTCCTTCAATAAGTCATCTTGATGGGAGAGTTGATGCGCGAACAGTAAACCTCGAAGTGAGAGAAATTTTTAAAAAATGGAGGATAACAAGGAGATAGGATTGACGGAGGATGAAGCAGCGAAGGATGGTCGTGAGGAGGAAGCAGTGGAAGTGACTGTGCAGTTGCGCCTAGATGAAGAACTAAAGCCAATATTTGAGGGGCGGATTGTAGACAAAGTGGAGGAACCAACTGTTTAAGTCAGATCAAGGGATTGTGAATTCAAAATCAGCTGAATGGCTCAGGCCACCGAGTAGTGCCAGGTGTTTAAGGCATACCAATGGGCAGATATTTAGAATATGTTTTTTTTGTAATAGTCGGATTTTTGAAAGTTTGTTGGTCATGAGTTCTTAGAATGTAGAAAGGCAAGGGTCTATCTATATATAGGGAAGTACCATTTGTTGGGATAGACCTATAGTTCTTGGCAAATGTTCTTTTGATTGTAGCTATGGCGGATAGTATATGACAACCCAATTTACAGTTTTCTCTCTACATGATGCTTTGTCTCTCTTCTTTTTCTTTTATTCTGTATCATTTGTTTCAAGTGTCGAGTAGTAGTAGATCTCTGTGAGATATGTGTGTACAGTTGGTAGGATTTCTTAAGGTAGAAGATGGAGTGTGGGTTGATAGTTTAGATGACAGTTAGTGTAGTCAGATCAAGAAGCGTGTGGAAACTGCATTGCTCAAGCAACAATAAACTATTTCCTTCATAATGCACTCATTGCACGTGAGGTCACGTGGGCCTTCTCATCATCTCTTGTAGCCTAGCCAACTCTAGCTTCATGTCCACGAACTCTTGACACTGGTCGACACTCTTCCCCTTGTCTTGGGAGTGCTCTGGCTAGATCTTTCACTAATGGTTATAGCTCTTTCTCAGGTTCTAGAGATAGTGGTGTCTTGGGTTGTGGGTCTTGAGATCCTCTCCTTGAGTTGGTCATCCACTCATATGGCTTTTTCAAAGACCCTAGTTAGCACATCCCTATGTAGGGTTGAGTTGCTCACCAAGGCCTTGTAAAGCTCTTCACTTCAGATTCTGCTTATGAACACGGTGGAGACTGCTCCTTCATGCTAGGTTGCTCTACGACTAGGATTCTCTTAATGAGACTCCGCACATGAATGACATAGTCTTGGATATCCTCCTTGTCTTTTTGACTGACGTTCATCAATCTAACAATGAGGTTGTCAGAATATCCCACCTCAGAGAATCTCTTGATGAAGAGACTCTTCAGGTTATTGAAGTCATTGTGTTTAGACTAGTGTACCACATCTATCCTTTACCTCCCAGGCAAAGTTCGAAAGCTTGTGCACATTAAGTAAGGCCCAAGAGGCCATCGACTTCACATAATTGCTTGAATTGCTCCATAAAGCTATACAAGTCATTGTTGGTGGGTTGATACTTATCGAGTTGCTTAGCAACCACATGTATCTTGGTTTAGCTCCTAGAATTTGGGGTGATTCCTAGTCTTGCTAGCAATGAAGTTGCTAGGACTGCTTTGACATGCTCTGTAGTGTGTTGTCTAATAGTCGCTTTGTAAGAAGCTTGCTCAGTGTAAGGTAAGGTCATCTTCTAATGCTCTCTCCGTCTTAGTGTTTGGTCATGTCCTATTTTGGTTGGCAAGCGCTAAGACACATTGGACCTTGTGTAGTTCCATGTCTTGCCTCATCTTTTGAGCTTGTTGCTCTTGATTATAGGTGGCTATGCCTTGCAATGTTCTCCTTGCCAACTTTCTCTCTTCTTGATTGGCTATGATGTCTTTGGATGGTCTATCATGATGCTCCATTTTAGTTTGTAGGTCATATCAGGTTATCATTTGCTGGATGTCGATTGGGAATTCTCCTAAGTCAAGCTCATCATTTTCAGGGTTGATGCTAGCCCCTGACATGTTGCTCGTTTCTTGAGCAGCTAGGGTGTCAATTAGATGATCAAGTCGGGTAGAGTTGTGTTCCTGATCATGCCTATTGCTATTGCTCTCTGGCAGCTTGACGATTCGAGTCTCCCAATATTCCATGATTGGGATCCTTGGTGGCCACTATTCGATGTCTAGGGTCTCCTCCTACTAGTGGGTTTGTATAGCTTATCTTATTTTGCATGAATTCCTTGTTATTTAAAATAGTCCTCAATGTTATGGACACTCAGATACTAGTGGTGTGCTCCTCAAAGTTCACTATGTGGAATTAGGCTTTTAGCTTTTCTAGTGTGCGCCAAATGTTCAATTGATGCATTGTCTAAATTCAATGAAAACAACACATTGCATCATATGCTTTTCGTGATCCTTTTGTGCATTTAACAACCACTCTAGTTGGTTCATTCTAGTCCTACGATGTCTTAAATGTGTAATCTGAGAAGTAGCAAGTTTGGTCAATTAGTGTGGTCTCTATCGGGACACGAGGCTAAGGGTCAGTGCCACAGTCGTTTTCTAGACTGTTAGATCACGATTCATGAGTCTGGTGGCCCTATGAGCCGTTCCATGCTTTTTGACGCTTAGGGGATATCGTCTAGATTGGGCTTAGCCTTTGCTTGGCTTGGGTGGGCCTAATTTGCCAGAATGTGGCTTTTGTATAGTTTGTTCGAGTGACGGTGTCCAATTAATAGTGTTCGAGTGCCTAACTCGGACCCTGTCCGAGTTGTTCGAGCTATCCAAATAAATGGGCACTTGGCCATCTGAGGCCAAATATGTGAGCGTCCAAGTGGATGATTTTGGGGTGTTTGAATTTGGCCATTCGAGGCTAAGTGGCTGTCTTGAGGCCGAATAACATTATCCAATTTTGATTCTAGGACTTGGACTGGTATGGTTTATGTAAGTGGACTAGGGACTCAGACTGTCTAAGTTGTGGTGGGACTCAAACGACTATGGATTTGCATCCAAGCACGACACCAACACAAGTTCCAAGATGATCAAAATCTTACTAGATCTTGTGTATAGTCTTGATCAATCTTCCATCTACAATCCTGGGAGCAATCATCTAACATGAGGGCACACTCAAACCTTACCTATGGGGCTTGAAGGGGCATCAGTGAAGATTCCTAAGCATGGAATGGTTGTAGCTCTCTCTCTCTCTCTCTCTCTCTCTCTCTCTCTCTCTCTCTCTCTCTCAAGCTCTCTCTTGGCTGAATGCACACAAATGAGCTCTTTCCCCCTCGTCCTGGCCTCTTGAACCCCTTCTCTCTTGCCTTGTTACTTTCCCCTTCTCTTTCTTTGGTGTCTTAATGCCCCAAAGCTCTACTTTTCTTGTTTTTTCCTGTTTTGGGCCTGCTATTATAGTAGAAACCCTACTATGTGTTTCTTTGTTTTTCTTGTTTTTGCTTCACGTAAGTGCATCCAAATCACAAGCAAGCACTTACACTAATCCAATCTACCTACCTAAATCCAAAAAAATAGAAAAAATTTCTTGCAAAGAAGATCAAATACCTCTTCAACTCCCTCATTTCCTACCTATCTCAAGCATTGGCTTGGGGCAACCCTACTTTAATGCTTGATTCGGAGTGAACAAGCACTCAAAGCTTGAATCTCTTGGTCTTGGCAATGGAACCAAAATGTGGGAGCTTCTCCCTTGACCACCAAGACCCACATGGACCGCTTATTGTTTTAAGCATTTCAAGCCAAGTGTAATGGCTACCTCTCACATAGCCATACATGCTCTCACACCTACAAGTGTAGTGAGCTTACCTCCATGCTCGATCGAGTTGTCTCCTCCCTCAAGTACTTCGGTAGCTCCATGATCCAAGTTGCAAGCTCAAGCAAGCTCGATCCTCAAGCTCCAAGCTCCAAGCTCCAAGCTCCAAGCTCCAAGCTCCAAGCTCCAAGATACATTGTTGTGTATACGACAAGAGAAGATAAGAGAAGAAGAAGAAGAAGAGAGGAGAAGATGGAGAGCTTCTCCACCATGGTCCCTCACCCTCATACTCCCTCACTCCCTCATACACCCTCTCTCAAGCACAAGCTCAAGCAAACAAGAATAAGAAGATGAAGGCAAGAAGAGAACTAGTTTTAGCCATACACAAGAATGAGCTTTTTCATTCAGTTTTTACCTTTTTATACATAATCCTAATCTGCTTTTGGGCACCCATCTCATTTTTACATGCTCGGCCATTTTAGCATAGGTCCGCTTTTCCTATTCCCTTTCTATTTGCATTGTGCCTTCACCCATACTTGTCTACATTCATAAATTGCACAAGAGGGAGCCTATCACTCTTTTACAAAGATTCAAAGTGTGCTCTTATATTTAAAATGCACATTTTCTCTTTTCGCTTGCCTTGAACTTTTAAGGTTATCCTTGCACTTTTTGCCTTTTTTCCTCCTATTTCTTCAATCGGGCTTCCTTTTTCCACTTTTCCCTATGTCTTTTTAATTTTAATTTTTCTTTCTTTGCACTGGGGTTAAGAAACTAGATATCAACCATACTAAGGTCTTTGGATATATTACTCATGTACATGTGGTAGATGAGAAGAGGAAGAAGTTAGATCCAAAGATTGATGAATGTGTCTTTATTGGCTATGCACATGACAAAAATGCCTACAAATGCTACAATCCAACTACAAGTGAGACATTGCTTAGAGAGGGTATAGGTAGTGTTTGATAAGTTGGCTTCATGGTATGGTGGTCCAAATGTGGTTGTTTTTTATGGACCAGTAGATAATACTCATGCTGAAATTTGTACTGTGGATAGAACGAGTGCATTATTTTTGTGAGCTTGTGATTTGGTGCTTTTGCAATTGAAACTAAATTTTCAAATTTTTTGAAACAAACTTGGAGAGTCAATGGAGCATCTAGTCAATGAAACTAATCACTGTTTGGGAGCTCCTAATGACACATATACCATCCAAAATAGAGGAAGCAACAATACTAAATAATCACTACAAAAGAAAATAGTCCAAATTTTCTGTATCACCCAAAAAGAGTGCAATATCTAGAAAGGTTCCAAGATTGCTACCCCCTAATGGTCTTACAATAAAAATGACATGTCACACCCTACTGATGTGCATGATGACAAGTGGGCCAAAATAATAACCAAGTCATGCTTAAATTTGGGCTTCATACATAACCGGGCATATCTTACATGCTTGTCCTAACATAAAGGCAAGGCCAATGGGAGTTAGTGCATGCTAATGTATGACCATGTGCTCCTTGGGTTGAAGGCTAAGTACATATACATATACATAATACATATGTTTGCAGATAAGAAATACATTTTGGGTAGATTCTCTTTTCTAAAAATCAGGACAAGTGCACTTAGGCTCTTCTTTGATGTATACATCATAACAACTCTTCTTCAAGACGATATATTGAATGCAACCTCTCAAGGTGCATTTTATCCTCCAAGAAGGTTGCAATCATACAAGTAGCTGCTTCTATTCTCTTTTGTGCATCTTTGGAGATTCCATGCCTCTAGTTGCATCTCCTCCTGCTTTTGAACCATCTTTTGCAAAAGATGGATGTTTGCTCCTCATTCCTTGGTGGTGTTGCAAAGAAGGCAAACTTGAAACCATCCTAGTTTAGGCTACTACACTCTTCCTTGGAAATATTTTTTCCTATATCAATTGGCCACAAAGATGGAACAATTGGTGATACTATCACTTGTTTTTGCATAGCATTTGTATGTCTGACATCATGATTACAAAACCATATCTATTGTGTAATGGCCTTGTCCTTATAGGCCCTTTTAGACTAAAAGCATGGTGTGACTAACCATACTTGATGAATTTGTATTTTGTTGCTATAATTCTTTCTATCCTCCATACCAAAACACTTTCTCACATAGTTAGATAGCATCCTTTGTAAACGCCCCGAACAACGTAGTATGCTTAACAATTATGATATTCACTTGTTTTCGAGATTTAATATAAAAGAGAATGAACACTTAAAGCTGAAAATGAAAATTACTCACAAAATTACAGCCATGAAAATGTAAAAGTAATGGAGACAAGATTGAGGGTTGAAGATGGGCAACCCCCCTCCCCCCCCCCCCCCCCCCCGAAGGAATGCATTTCTGCTCAACCCAAGTCCCTTAGGGAAGAGCTCAGTTACAATCAACCTGAGAGTGAGAAGAAGTAATTCTCACTCTCACAAGATCATGCAAAGATGTACAAACACACATGCATTATCTATTATGCAATGATAAGAACTGATTTCTTTACAGTATGAGAGAAGAAAAAGGGAAATTCAGCCTTTCTCCATCGTTGATCAGCAGTACATGGATAGGGCTTGCTTCTTGTAGCTAAAATGGAAGAAAAAGCTCGAGAAGGAGGTGTTGTGATGAATTTACAGGCTTGCTGTCCTGTAAACAGCAGTGATAGAAGAGGGAATATGGAGGAATTTGATAATGAAGAAGTGGGGGATGATGATGGGGATGGATGGGGCCAGTTTCTAGCTATCTGTGGGTGCTGTACATGAGTTTACAGCAAAGAAAAATGATGATCAATGAAGAAAAACGAGCTCTTATTTATAGGAGAGGGGAGAGCTAGTACAAAAGGGGAAAGTGGAGTAGCACAAGACAAGTGTCCAGCCACATGTCATGAGATGTGACAAGTGGTGGGACACTTGGAAACTTGTGTGACAAGTGTCTTGACACTTGTCTCTTCTCTATGGCCTTCCTTTTTGGGTTGAATACTGTCAAGAATAGAAACAACCAAATTTAGTAAGCACAGTCAGAGTACATAACTTACTATTTTTAGAATGACATCCCTATTTTTTAGGACTAGCATTTTTAGGCTAATTCGAGGCTCCTAAATTTTAGGGACCTCCTAAAATTTAGGAATCTCCTAAAATTTAGGGACCCCCCCAATATGGGTGTCATATGAAAGCTTTTTCCGTGTACATCGCAAAAATGGTATCCGAATCTTCATGTGACTTTCCTATGCAAAGAAATGTGCATTTCAAGCTTTCAACCCACACATGCACATTATACAAGCATTTCATGATCATGCCATCTTGTTGATTGTAACTGTCTGTTCTGGTGGATCTAGCCACACTTCAAGGCATCAATCCTTTCTGTGTGCGAGTCTAACCCTGATATGCGTGAGTTCTAGTCACAGGCGCCCAATCGGGTCATATAGGTGGAAGTGTGAACTATCTTTTCTCTAACCCACCGTGTGGGTCCACCATAACCTGTGACCACTCATCAGTGGCCAGCTCCAATGCACTTTTCTTTATATCTAATTAGTGCAAAGGAAATAAATTTAATAAATCATTATATAGACAAATTAATGAAAAAGGATACAAATTCTGTTTCTATAGAGTTGTGACAGCCCTCTGGCTTTTATTCAGCTGTCCTCAGCTGAAAATCTTCTTGATATTGTTGTAGAATATTTGGGTAATCCTTCATGAATTTTTCATCTACCCACTGTGCATCTGTGGTGGGTAGATTCTTGAATTTTAGCAAGAATTTTCGTGTCACAAGGCCACTTCTCGTGGTTCGATCCTTGAGAAACAAAATCTTTTCAGGTTCCAAGAGTTGCTCTGTTTCTTCAACTTCTGGGGGATCTTCAGTAATGGGTTCCTTTGGTTCTGGTCCTATGTAAGGTTTTAGCAAACTTACATGAAAAGCATTGTGTATTTTCCAATGAGCAGGAAGCTCAAGTCGATAAGAAACTTCATTTATTTTCTCAATCACTTTGAAGGGTCCAAAGTATCTACTGGAGAGCTTTGGAAAAGATGAATTTTGACGAGAACCTTGTTTGAGCCTGCTTTTATCAAACTTTAGCAAGACATATTGACCTTTTTCAAAAGCCAAAGGTCTTCTTCGTTTATCTGCTTGCTTCTTTTGTCGCTCTTGGGCAACTTTGATAGTGGCTCGAACTTGATCCATTGCGGTTTTTAAATCTGAAGCAAACTCATCAGCAGCAAAAATCTTATCTTTAGTGCGAATAATTGGAGGAGGAATCACTTTACCCTGTACTATTTCATTTGGAGCTTTCCCTGTGGATGAGTGCACTGTATTGTTGTAAGCAAACTCCAATAATGGAAGATATTTCTCCCATTGTGACTTATGTTCACTAACATAAGCTTTCAACATATCCAAAAGAGTGAGATTCATCACCTCTGTTTGGCCGTCAGTTTGAGGATGAAAAGCTGAGGAGAACTTTAAAGTGGTTCCCAAATTCTCAAATAAAGCATGCCAAAAGTTACTTGTGAATTTGGAGTCTCTATCTGAAATGATCTCAGAAGGCATACCATGTAATCTGAAGATATGTTGAATGAAAAGTCTTGCAGCTTGTGCGGATTTCAATGTTTTATGACATGGAATAAAATGTGATTGTTTGCTGAATCTATCAATTATGACCCAAATCATATCATGACCTTGAGGTGTTCTTGGAATACCTGAGATGAAATCCATTGTGATAGATTCCCATGGATCTTTGGGCACTGGAAGAGGTTGCAACAATCCTGGAATCTTCTGCCTATCATATTTGGATTTTTGGCATACCAGACAAGCCTCAATGAAGTTATGTGTATCTTTTCGTAATGTTGGCCAATAAAAGTAGCGCTCAATTGCGCTTAGAGTGGCTGCCCTCCCTCTATGCCCTGCATAAGGGGGTTCATGACTTTCTTTAAGCACCTTTTGTCGAACAGGAAGAGCGACACAAAGGCGATTGTTCATGAGAAGGTAACCGTCCTTGATGGAATAATCTGGATGAGAACCTCCTTGCTGTAAATTTGACCAAATTGCTGCAAAATCAGTATCTTCATCATAAGTATTCTTCATCGTTTGAAAATCTTCATGATGAGCCACTGTAATAGTTGCAATGCGAGGCACTCTAGAAAGTGCATCAGCAACTACATTTTGTTTTCCTGGAGTGTACATAATTTGAAAATGAAACATAGACAAGAAATTTTCCCATCTTGCATGTTTCTCCTGCAAATGCTTTTGAGTCTTGAAATACTTCAAGCTTTGATGATCGGTTTTAATAAGGAATTCATTGCCTAAAAGATAATGTTTCCATATCTTTAAAGCATGAACCACTGCTAAGAGTTCCTTTTCATAAATGTCATACCTTTTCTCCACATCATTTAGACGGCGGCTTTCAAAGGCTACGGCATGGCCTTCTTGATTTAGCACTGCACCAATACAATCACCGCAAGCATCTGCTTCCACCACAAATGGTTTTACCAGATCTGGAATGATAAGAACAGGTCCAGAAGTAAGAGCTGTTTTCAGCCTTGTGAAGGCTGCCTTCTCTTTTTCCTTCCATTGGAAAGAGATCTTCTTCTTTGTAAGGTCATGAAGTGGAGAAGCCATATGTGCAAAATGCTTGATGAAGCGGCGGTAATAAGAACATAAGCCAAGAAACGATCGCACCTCATGTACATCACGAAGATGAGGCCATTCTTGGATTATCTTGATCTTTTCAGGATCCATCTGAATCCCTTCAGAAGAGATGACATGCCCAAGGTAATTTATTTTATGCATGAAAAATTCACTCTTTTTACCATTTACCAAGAGTTGATTTTGTTGTAGTAATTGTAGAACAATTTCCAAGTGTTGATGATGCTCCTCTTCATTCTTGCTAAAGACAAGAATATCATCAAAGAAAGTACCAACATATTGTCGATGCTCTCTAAAGATGCGCTCCATCATTCGATTAAAGGTGGCTGGTGCATTGGTTAATCCGAAAGGAACCACCAAGAATTCATAAAGACCGTATGAAGTGCGGAAAGCAGTTTTGTGTACATCTTGTGGTATTACCCTAATTTGATGATAACCACTCTTTAGATCAATGCGGCTGAAAACCTTTGAGCCTCCTAGACGATCCAAAATGTCATCAATTCTGGGAATAGGAAACCGATTCTTCACAGTGATTTTGTTGAGGGCTCGATAATCAATGCACATCCTGAATGTGCCATCTTTCTTTTGAACAAGAAGAACCGGTGAACAAAATGGTGAGCTACTTGGCCTAATTAGCCCACGGTTGAGTAGGTCTTCGACTTGCTTTCTGATTTCTTCTTATTGAGGACGGCTCACACGGTATGGTGCTATATTAGGAGGAGAACTGCCCGGGATAATATCAATATGATGGTCTTTTGGCCTTTCTGGGGGAAGCTGATAAGGAAGATCTTCCAAAAAACAATCTTTATACTTTTCCAAGAGCTGAAGTCGCTCTTGGTTTTCAGTATTCATATTATCTTTTACATCAGTGACATAAAGCAGACAACATTGAACACAATCCTTAATTGCTCTAGAGACTTGCATATGGCTTACCATAGGTATGGTGTCTCCAGAAACTCCAGCTTGGATCTCGTACTTCTTGCCTTTGTTGGTGAGTTCTACCTTCTTTTTCTGAGAGAAGATGGTTGAATCTACTCTATGATTCCAGGGCATGCCAAGAATCACATCGCAACCATCAAGGTCTCCGATACAGAAGGTATCTTCGTCACTGTAGCCTTGAATTTGAAACTTGAGCTTGCCAATGTAGGGTATCACAGTCTTCACTGTGTCACCTTCATCAGCATTTAAAGCTTGGCGAACTTCTGCCGGAGTGTCCATCTCTTCATTCTTTAATCCAAGCTCTTTCGCTAATTGCAAGGAAATGATATTTTCATTCGCCCCAAGATCTATCAAGAATAGTGCTTGCTTACCTTGCAACTGTCCCCAAGCTTTTAATAATTTGTGCGTCTCTGGAGTGTGAGTTGTGTTTGCAACTACATCACTGATAGCATTGATTTTCACTGGTGACTTAGGCTTGTTGTCAGAAACCTTGCTTTGTCCCTTGTTTGGACATTGCTTCGGTATGTGGCCTGTTTGTCCACATTTAAAGCACTTCCCTTCTTTCATGAAGCGTTGCTTTTCTTCTTCGGAAAATTGCTTTGCTTGTGGGTATAGATTGGAGCGAAATTGAGGAGCATTAGGAGGTGCATAGGGCTTCATCTTCTTTTGATTTGATGGCTGCTTTTGCCACTGTTTTTGTCCTTCATTTGGGGCTGAATACTCCTCATCATCAGCTACTCTCTTCTTATCATTCTTTTGGAATAATTTGTTGCCATTGTGCTCCATTTCCCATGTCTCAGCATGGTCAATGAGTTCCCTGAGACTAGAACAATGATAATGATTAAGAGCAGTACGAAGTTTAAAATGCAAACCTCCTTGAAACTTCCTAAGCTTTTCCGAACTACTGATCTTCTTGAAATGTTGGACCTTCAAAAGTAGCTCCCAAAATCTCTTGGTATAGTCACCAAGTGACTCATTTTTCTTTTGCCAAAGCCGATCCCATTCCATTTTTACATCTCTTTTGAAATGAACAGGAAGAAATTGGCTTTGTATCAGGCGAACAAAGGACCGCCATGATTTTGGGGCAGCATGATCATATTCCAACCCCGTCCACCAAGTATGGGCTAAGTCGGTTAAATGTAAAGCTGCAAACTTAATCTTTTCTTTTTCTTTATACTTGTCACGATCATACAAAATTTGAAATTGACGAATAAACTTCAGAAGAAGATCAGGATTTCGGGAACCATCATACATACTGAACTTGATCTTCTTTTCAAGTTGAGATAGTGACTTAGTCTTCTTCTTCTTCTTATTCCTTCATCCATGCTCGGATCTTGAGGTTGAAGATGATGAAGTGCTTGATGGGGATGAAGATGGAGACGAGGGTGAAGAATGTCGACGCCTTTGACGATGATGAGGTCTTCCACGAGAAGGGTGAGACTCTTCATTACTAGAAGAGGATCCATCAGAATAGGCACCAGATGACTTTGAAGAAGAGGATGAGCTTCGACGCGATCTCTTTCTTTGTCTTGAAGTAGAATGGGACTGCCTCTTAGAAGTAGTTGGACTTCTTGATCGGCTCTTTTCATTGGTATGGCTTTGTCTCCTTGAAGTAGATGGGCTTCTTTCCTTGAATTCTTTGGGATTCTCAACTTTTTCTAGTTTGAGAAGTTGCTCACGAATTTGCTGATTCTCCTCTCTAAGACTTTGAATGGCTTGAAGGATAGCACTCGATTGATCCATTGAGACTAAAGAAAAAAATATGCTCAAGCACTCAATGCAAGGGCTGAAACAAACAAACTTATAGTTGTAAGCACTACTAGTGTTGGGGGTGAGGACCGAGCCAAAGCTCTGATACCACTGTAAACGCCCCGAACAACGTAGTATGCTTAACAATTATGATATTCACTTGTTTTCGAGATTTAATATAAAAGAGAATGAACACTTAAAGCTGAAAATGAAAATTACTCACAAAATTACAGCCATGAAAATGTAAAAGTAATGGAGACAAGATTGAGGGTTGAAGATGGACAACCCCCCCCCCCCCCCCCCCCCGCCGAAGGAATGCATTTCTGCTCAACCCAAGTCCCTTAGGGAAGAGCTCAGTTACAATCAACCTGAGAGTGAGAAGAAGTAATTCTCACTCTCACAAGATCATGCAAAGATGTACAAACACACATGCATTATCTATTATGCAATGATAAGAACTAATTTCTTTACAGTATGAGAGAAGAAAAAGGGAAATTTAGCCTTTCTCCATCGTTGATCAGCAGTACATGGATAGGGCTTGCTTCTTGTAGCTAAAATGGAAGAAAAAGCTCGAGAAGGAGGTGTTGTGATGAATTTACAGGCTTGCTGTCCTGTAAACAGCAGTGATAGAAGAGGAAATATGGAGGAATTTGATAATGAAGAAGTGGGGGATGATGATGGGGATGGATGGGGCCAGTTTCTAGCTATCTGTGGGTGCTGTACATGAGTTTACAGCAAAGAAAAATGATGATCAATGAAGAAAAACGAGCTCTTATTTATAGGAGAGGGGAGAGCTAGTACAGAAGGGGAAAGTGGAGTAGCACAAGACAAGTGTCCAGCCACATGTCATGAGATGTGACAAGTGGTGGGACACTTGGAAACTTGTGTGACAAGTGTCTTGACACTTGTCTCTTCTCTATGGCCTTCCTTTTTGGGTTGAATACTGTCAAGAATAGAAACAACCAAATTTAGTAAGCACAGTCAGAGTACAGAACTTACTATTTTTAGAATGACATCCCTATTTTTTAGGACTAGCATTTTTAGGCTAATTCGAGGCTCCTAAATTTTAGGGACCTCCTAAAATTTAGGAATCTCCTAAAATTTAGGGACCCCCCCAATATGGGTGTCATATGAAAGCTTTTTCCGTGTACATCGCAAAAATGGTATCCGAATCTTCATGTGACTTTCCTATGCAAAGAAATGTGCATTTCAAGCTTTCAGTCCACACATGCACATTATACAAGCATTTCATGATCATGCCATCTTGTTGATTGTAACTGTCTGTTCTGGTGGATCTAGCCCACACTTCAAGGCATCAATCCTTTCTGTGTGCGAGTCTAACCCTGATATGCGTGAGTTCTAGTCACAGGCGCCCAATCGGGTCATATAGGTGGAAGTGTGAACTATCTTTTCTCTAACCCGCCGTGTGGGTCCACCATAACCTGTGACCACTCATCAGTGGCCAGCTCCAATGCACTTTTCTTTATATCTAATTAGTGCAAAGGAAATAAATTTAATAAATCATTATATAGACAAATTAATGAAAAAGGATACAAATTCTGTTTCTATAGAGTTGTGACATCCTTTGTAAAGCTCACTCCTCTTGTGCCACTTCTACCTCTTCTACATAGGTCGATGTTCACGTACTCTACTTGAAAAGCTCTTGATTGGTATCTCTTCATCCTCGTCATCATTCTGGATTATATCTCCTCCATCTTTCCATCATCAAACTATATACTCTATGGTCTGCCCTTGATTTTGCATTGCCCTGGCTCCATCACATATCCTCATTTATGAGAACTTGCAATTTCTCCACTTTCCTTTTTTTTCATATGCATAGTCTCCCTATCACTTTGCATTATGGGCTCCTCATACAAAGGACTACTAGCTACAACACCTTGCAATACAAGTGCAACAAAGGCGAGATTTGGGGATTCCCTTTTACTAGCACTAGCCAACAAAGAGTCCATAGAAGGCCCAAATCCCATAAACCTATGTCTGATACATCCCAATCTCTTTGTACATTGAATATATGCATTTAAAACATCACTAACACATGCATCATAAAGTGATATATTTTGTTTTCCACCTTCACCTACTAACCAGCTAGCATGGACACTTTTCGACAAATTTATGCTTGGAATTTGAGCACGTTTCCAAGGACTTTTATTAGCCTGCAAAGTCAAATCCAAGAAGATAGTTAGTAGCTCTCCCAAAGAATACATTATCCAACAAATCTTTAATGACCTAAGAAAAATGATACACCCACATGAGATTCAATTCCTCCCTAGTGGGCAATTCGTTTGTGCCCACCAAGGTTGGATAGGAGAGGCCTATTCAGTTGCCATTGCTAGCCTCCATGCTTCACATATTTCAAGGCAATGCATTTGTTTATCTGTAGTGACTAATTTCTTGGTATGCTTTTGTAAACTTTACTCCTAGTAAAAAGGACAAGAGTGTTCCCTCCCTTCCATTATGTTGTGAGGTCCTCCATTGTACACATCCTATATTGCCACTCAATTCGCACTTGCCTCATCATACATGAATCCAACAAAGTCAAGAAGATCATGGCCACATCAAACCACGACAAAATTCAAATTTCTCTAAAACAAGATTTGAGACTCTTTGTCCTCCTCTTTAAATTCACATATTGCAATCACCTGCAATGCTCTCATGCTAGTTGATGATTGATACATTAGAAGATTATTTGCTAGCAACAATTCAACTTCAATATAAGCTATAATAATGTTTCCATATACCTAGGATCATAAACAGAACAAGACATAGTTGCCCACCCATCAACCCTATGGGTGTGATCGAAGTGCGCCCATGCATCTCATAGATCTCCAGTCCTTGTTCACCTCATACGATTAACTAAGTCTATCCCTAATGCTGGTCCCTTGGTGGATGTTTTAAACAAGTAGCACTTCACCTTGGCATCACCCTATCTAAGAAATCTACTTGCATGGAAAAGTGGGAAGACACAATGTTTTTGCAATAGAACTATGTTGTCATACCCATCACCAACGACCTGACCTTGCTTAAGTCTCTCTTGTGAAACAATACCTTTGAACCTATGCATTCATTAAATGGTTATTTCAAATGCATCACACACAACATTAGTAGAAAATAACATTTTGCAAGCTTACCCTTTATCTTGCACAAGTGCTATCATTTCTTCCAATAAATGGTTAAGATCCACCTCGCTTGCCTCTGATTCATCTTCTTTTTTCAAAGATTCAAATAACATTTAGCAAGTGACTAGCATCTATATTTTTCATGGGCAATCCATTTCAATCTTTAGGATTGTGCTAATAAAAATTCACACCTTTTCAACGGTTGCCCTTTTTGGTACTTGTTGAACATTGTGAGCATGCTCCACAACATGGATCACCAGACGTGTCATTGTAGGGTCTAGTGGCAACATGTAATAGGTCATGCATCTATAGATGGTTGTACAACTAAAAACCTTTTGAAAATAGTGGCACGCTATCTTGGAATTTCCTTCACTTGTAGGATAACCCATGCTCACTTGTCTATCCAAGTGATCATGGAAAAAACATCATTGTATCTTCTCTTAGTTATGTAGTAAGGATAAGTGATCCTAATGCATTGAAGACTTCCAAGACAATAGCTCAAACACACTGTGCACTCTATTGCTGTGTTTTTTTGTGCTGGCCACGACCACATGTGACCATCATATTTATGCTCTATACCCATCATTCATTTCTTACCAAGTGTAGCTAGAAGCTCAAAAGTAATCATACCATTACACATAATTGGGAGCTCATCCACCTTTCATGGAGGTCCACAGAGTGCCAGTAAAATTTTCAATCTACTATTCTAGCTTTCTCCTCAATCAAGGCCACTATGGACTTATCATAGGAAGACAAATCCTTGATTTTGTTGACCACCCGTAGCTCCTCCTCAACATTTGTGTCATGTAGCTCCATGTGGACACCTCTATCATTGTATGCACATGTTGAAATGATCATATTGTTAGCATCCTTATTATCATCTGAGGGTATGTCAAGACACACCGGAGTTGATTTGCTGTAACCAAGAGTATAATCAATGTAGTCATCAATGCAATCTTCTATTGATTTAATACTATCAAAAACATATACACAATCATTTGAGTGCATGATAGAGTAGGTGATTGATAATGCACTATCAATTAGGTAGTGTACATGCCCTTCATGTTCCCATCTCGGAGACACATTGACCTTATTTGATTCACCTTCATTCTCTATGATGGCTTGCAACCCCTGGGACTTTTGTGTTGGTAGGAGGAAATAGATTTTGTAGGTAGTATTCACTTAAAAGAACCTTTCCCTTTCTCAATGAAACCTTGTGCTCTATGCAGTCATTGGCTATTCTCCAAGTCAAAATGGCAAAACTTGACATATTGTGCTTTCTACAGGGTTAGAATTTCTTGAAGATAAGACAATTCTGTATAGAGCTCACAATGCGCAGAGGAAAAAGGGAGGGATAGATGAAGTCCCAAGAGGGTCTGAATAGCCTAAAAGCTATAGAAGCTATTACCACAAACCTAGATTATTAAACAATAAATGAACAGATTCATCAAAATTTAAGAGCCATAATCATTCATATCTTAGAGGAAATTCATGTCACATCATTTATATTTATTTTTTCTGGTTTTGTTGTGTTGATTTGTATTATCATTTATATTGTTTTATCTTTTGTTTTTTTCATTTATCTTGTTTTCTTAAAATCCCTCGAGGCATATAGCTTACTCCTTTCCCCCTTGAGGCTATTGCCTTCCACTCTCTTTTTGCAAGGCCCTTGAAGCATTCACTCATGGTAGTTGTGCCATTATTCCACATTTTTGTCATCGGTGCAAGGCCATCAATGTGTTAGTGTGACATCAGACTAGAACCTCCCTTGAGGCACTTACTTTCTGTTTGGATGGTGGTGGTAAGAGGGATTGGACTTGGATATTTTGCTAATTGGGTTAGTTGAAAGAGACTCAAGGCATAGAAGAAACTCATGACACCTTTGTGGTGAGAATCCTTGTATTGGAATCCTTACCTCATAATCCTTGATCAACCTTCATCCAAAGGATACATGTAGCTAGATTAGATCTACTAGAGCCACCACCATGGACATAGTTGAAGAGCATTTTCCCTGTGTGTTAAACAGTCCATATTGACTATACCTCTATGTAGCAATATTACTATGATTTCATAGATATGTATTTTCACATAGTAATATTACCTTGATATAGTAATATTAGTACTATCTACTTACTTTCATAATACTTATTTTCATAGTACTATCTACTTACTCTACCATCTAGTTCACATACCCAATTGTAGAGGTAGATTTCCATGCATTGTAAGGATTTTAGACTTGGCACATGCATACCTTTTGTTTGCCACCTTTGCTAAGTACTACAAGAAATAGCTAAGTTGCATATGCATGTGTTAGTACCTTAAAGGTATGTAGTTGGCCTTGTATGGGTCATATTGAAAAGGGGTAGACTTTCTTTCTCATCAAAACATTTAAAGCTACTTCTACACATGTATACCACAAAGTCATATTGCTTACCTTTGCAATGCCATCTAATGCTCAACATTATTAAATTTTATATAGGTGTGGAATGCTAATGGTAAGGTCATGCCATCTTATTAAACTAAAACAATTTCTTTGTTTAGGCATATTGGTTCCTTAATGGTGTAAAATTTTCTATATCTTCATAAAAAAGAGGATCCTAGGTCATTTGCATTCACACACATATTATTCAAGAGGTGCTCGAAATAAAATATTTTGTACATGGCCAATAAATCTTCTTCATGCAAAAGCCAAACCAAGAAGTGGTGTGTGTGTGTTGGGTGTGAGTAAAGTGGGGTGTGTTTGTTGGGTGTGGAAGTGGGGTGTGTTTGTTGGGTGTAGAAGAGGTATTTTCAGTGTGTGTGGAAGAGGTATTTTGGTGTGTATGAGTGTGGGAATTTGTAGCCATTACAGAGAGGCTCCATAGCCAAACCAAGAATAGCCATAGCTTGGTTGAGATGAAAATCCACCACCTAGTGTAACTGCCTACTCCTATTGAAATCGCCTCCAGCCCATCAAAATTTAGGTACTATGAAATCCCCCTTTGGATTTTGAGAGAGAGAGAGAGAGAGAGAGAGAGAGAGAGAGAGAGAGAGAGAGAGAGAGAGAGAGAGAGAGAGAGAGAGAGAGAGAGAGGAGCAATCCATATCTTTTGAGTGGGGGATGGTCGGTTGCACATGGAGGAGGAGGCATAATGGAGGATCCCATTGAGGAGCATGGTGGAGCAAGAGGTGCAATGGAGGGGGAGAATGAGGAGTGGTGAAATTGGAGGCACAACAGAGGGGAAGAAGAAGGAGGAGTGGTGAAGGAGGAGGCACGATGGAGGGGGAGAATGAGGAGTGGTGAAATTGGAGGCACAACAGAGGGGAAGAAGAAGGAGGAGTGGTGAAGGAGGAGGCACAATGGAGGGGGAGAATGATGGGCCATAGTAGAGGAGGAACCTGATGTTGTGTGTGGGATGGAAGGAGGGGCAATGAAAGGGCAAGCATTGCATTTGGGGTGTTGCATCTAGCCGTAATTTAGGGTAAAAAAGGAAGGAAGGCCCCCCATTTGTGCAGATGACGGGGAGGCTCTGCCCCCCTTTTTTTTGTCCTAAATTAGGGTTAATAGAGGGATAGCAAGTGCTTGCATGGCATCTATGTTTGTGCATCCATGTGGACAATGGGGGTCTTTGCCCCCCCTTTTTTGCCCTAAATTAGGGATGGATAAAGGAATAGTGAGTGCTCCAAATGGAACTTGCACCACATTCACATGCATGCAAATGATGGGAGGGCTCTAGACCCTTTTTTTTCCCCATCTCACGGCATCTAGACATCATCTTGACCTTGTCACATGGAATTTGGATGGCATCATGGAGATTCCAAATGTTTTAGAGTAACATCATTGTCACAATGGTAAACAAGCAAGCACAATTGATTCCCCACTAGTCGGACACAACTGGTATGGAGATTGCCTAACATTTCATTGGGACGCAAATGGTATGGAGAAGTTTTATTTTATGGTATTGGTACCATTGTTCTCCTCTCCTATAGCATATTGTTGTTATTAAAGAGTGCGCATTGATATATATAAGATCCCCTCCATATAATACATGCATCTATTCCTTATCATGTCTTATAATGCATTTCTTCAATTATTCTAAACATACAAATTCACATATAAATGGGACGCATTTCTTCAATTACTCTTTATATATAAATGACCTTCCACTATTTGCAATAAGTATAGAGTATAAACTAGTTAGAGAAGAACTAAAAATTTTTTATCAACAAAAAAATGTTTCAATGATGGCTTTTTATGCATACACGCTTGAATCACGTTTGAGTTCCAAGATGCATCTAGTCCTCCATGTTAGTAGTTTGGTGTGGTACTATGGTGTAATGGTTGCAACCCTTCTTCCACACTAGATTAGGAAGAATGTACATTGGTAAATTATGGAAGTTGTGATGAGGTCCAGATTTTAGACTAGGTAGTGCTTCATGTGGACAGTGTGAATTGTGTGATGTGAGCTTCAAGTTTTAATGAAGTTTCATGAAGTGAGTTGTGAAGGTGCACAAAGTTTCATGAAGTGAGTTGGGGAGGTAAGCTCTCACCTAATTCATCCAAAGAGATTCACATAATAGTAGTTTTATAAGCAATTATGGAGGAATCTTTTTGTATAGTATTCTAAAACAACTAGAGGCTTTATCTAAAGAGGATATGAGAAAATCATATTCTCAATATTCCATGCTAAGAATTGGTTGGAGTGAAGCCAAATCTTGTGCAATCCAAAGGTGTAAAAGGTTTTACAAACCATCCAACCTTGAGATGAAGTGGATCCATTCCCTTATGAAAATCATGGATGTTATGAAATGGCACACAAAAGAGAATTGTAGGTATTTAAAGGGTCAAGGAATATGAGTTAAGGAAATGAATCACGGACACTCTCAAGTTAAGCTCAATCCAAGTTACCTTTAGAACTTTGTCAAGGTTTGACCTTATTTATTAATCAAATTTAGAAGATTCCTTTTAAGCCTTTTGAATCTAAACACAAGCACTAATCCATCTAGAAAGTATAAATCTCATACTTGTGGGTAACGGTGTCGTGCCACTATGCCAACACGGTGTGAAAAACTCTGGAGTGCATCATCATCCGACTTTCTTATTGATCTAGAGAGTTAATGTGATTTGAGTCATTAGTACTAGTGTGAGTGGTATGAATGGTCCAAAAATACTAGATTTTTGGACAATTTTAGCCTATTTTTGATATTATTTATTGTAAAAATCCAAAAAAGTTAGAAAAGCTTCTAGATTAGGATGGCATGCAAAAAGCAAGTTGCTTTTTTAGCTTGTTATGCGATTTTTCATAAAAAAGAAAGATTGGTGAAATCGCGCGCATCGTGATCGGTGTTGATAGGTTGAAAACTGCACTTTGAACTGGAAGAACAAGGAGTGAACTAGGAAATTCTGGATTAGGTGCCCTAGAGTTTTACCCCACTTTCGGACGCAACAGAGCCATCAGATTTGGGTTCCGAGCAACAGAGAAGGAGCTATTATTTTGATCCACGTTTTTGGTCTACGAGGGAGCTCCAGGAGATCTAATGCTTGGAGATTGCTTCTGAGTAGTGCCAAACAAAGGATTCAAGGTTCTATCAATACATATTTATTCAATTCATTGTGGCTTGTCTTTGTCGTGTTTACCTCTTCTCTATTCTTTTTCTTCTCATTCATCTCCTATCTCTACTTCCTTTTATCTCTGATCCTCGATGGATACGACCTTTTAACAAAACCCCTTTGACATTGGTGAACCTGACGTGAAAGGTTGCCTGAATAAGGAAAGATGAGATGGGAGAACCTTTGAACACAATCTCCAGGGATGTTTTGCAACAGTTGGTGTAGAATATGAATATGCTTATGCAGGTACAACAACAACAACATGTGATGCATGCTTCTACTCAAATAGAAAGTGTTGTGATGAATGCTCTACAAGTAGTTGAGCGTGAGATGGTTATTCAATGGCAAGAATGTATTTGCATATGTACATACCTATGCTCAAAAGATGGAATTCTTTGGGGGTGGCTCAACTTACATGGAGCCGGTATTTTGTACGTGTTACTGTACATGAACTAAAAGCGCGAATTACATAAATTATACATGCATGATGCTGACTAGGTAGCTTTCAAGAAGACACTCAGGGAAGAATTTTACATTGAAGATACCAGTTTGATCACGTGCAAAACTTTTTAGGAGTGGGTTTTACAACCCAATAATGGTCTTCTGGCTACAGAATTGTTAAGAGAATTTGAAAATTGATTTGAGTAGTTGGATCTTACAAAATAGCAAGCTCTTGCAAGTCCAAAAATTGGATTGTTTCTAGAAGCAACAGATCCTGCTTCAAGAGAAGCTTGATGATTTGCTAGAGGATCAAACTACAAAGACAAGTTTGAAAACAGAGCGAAGACATGTCAAGGAAGCTGTTACTGCACTTGTGAAAAAGCATAGAAGAAGAGAAAGATTGCATGTCTCTAGCCTACCCATTGTTACGAGCAAGATAATTGATGTATCCAGTAAGCCACCCACTTCTGTGGCTAACCCTATAGCTGTACCTGCTATTGTTCCCTCTATTAGTAGGAAAGATGTCTTAGATGAATTGGTCAGAGGCATGCGGGATCTTCAATTGAAGGTTGCAAAATTGGATGAAAAAGGACAAGAGGAAAGGGGATGGGCAGCAGCCCCTAAGATAGGAAAAAAATGTATGTGGTGTGATAGTTTGTAGCATGAGAGAAAGGATTGTGCTGCCTATCAGGAGGCCTTGGCACGACAGCTCATCTTTTGGAAAGATGGCAAGATCCATGCACAAGAAACAAGATTGCCTCTTGCTTTGAATTTTGGAAAGGGAGGTATGCAAAAGTTGTTGGAAGACTTGGCTGTCCGAAATGATTATGCAATTGTACGTACTTCCACTTTTGGTCTACAGTTGGAAAGAATGCATGGCCAAGAGATGGTTGGTCCAAAGGTTGAAATATGGACACATGCTTTACATGTAGCTGAAAAGAGAAAGATTACTGATCGTGAAATGTCTCATGTAGGGCAAGACATTCATGATATGATTGGTTGGGAATCATTGGTAGATGCATATTTATTGTATGCATATTTAGCAAAGGTGCAAAACACAGATGTACTTGTGAAAGAAAAATGAAAGGGAGATGAAGATAATGCAGGGACATCTAAAAGAGCAACAAGAAGAAGTGTGGATTAGCCTAAAGCTACAAATCAGCCACCTCCCAAGCATGTTATGGAAGAGGTTAGTTAGGAGCAAAAATAGGATAACAAACAAGAGGGCAAAAAGCCAGGATATAAGTTGCAATCTAACATTGAGAAAACCACAAATATTAAGAAGGTTCTTGAAGATCGGATCCTAAACAGTTGGGTGGAATTCACCTTGGGAGAGGTGCCTGGCATTGCCAAGCAAGAACTTCATGATGAGATCATTGACATAATTAAGAGGAAGCATCAGTTTCTTGGTGATACCACTAGTGCATTGCTGCAATTTGAAGAGGAAACTGGTTTTTTGGGTATTAGGGTTGAATATGAGCATGAAGTAAGTATTGGATTATCTATGCAAGATGTTACTAATCAGTGATAGCATATGGAAAAGAGAAGAAAGTGGCTGAAAATGCATTGTCTTGTAGCAATATGCATGGTGGAGTAAGGCAGATGCAACAATATGGAGAAGAGACTCTAGGATTTATTCCTCGAAGTCATTATACAAGAAATCATTGGGCCAGAGCTACCAATGAAATGGTAGTGAAAATAGGAGAATGTGAAACTCCTTGTGTTGCTTTACTTGACCATGGGTGTGAGATAACTGTCATTGAGCATGGATTGTATGAAAATGGTGCATGACCTATGGATACTGATCATGGTTGGTGTATGAGGGTTGTAAATAATTCTTTAGGAGAGCTCTATGCTGCATGTCCTAATGTAAAAGTGACAATTGATGATGTATAAGAAGAGCAACACTTCTTTGTGCAAGATAATTCCTCATATGCACTGATTTTGGGACAGTCCTATATTACAGGAGTGCATATGGAAACAAAGGTGCTTGATGATGGTTCTACTTATGCAAGAGTCAGAAGCAAGGATGGGAGGAAAGCACTCCAATTTATTACTATTTGTGTTAACCATCCTAGAAATCATGATACACTTTGAGAGTCTCCTTTGGCTCCAAATACAAGGAAACTCAAAGACTTGGATTTTCATTAAGCATTACTGTAATACATGGCTATAGTAGTGCTGTTCAAAGGATCTACTCACCTCTTGATGGAATGAACCATGCATTTACTATTGATTATTCTCACTTTACAGCAGAAATTTCACGTTGGTTTAAGCCTATGGGAGCTATGCGCAAGATTGAACGCATATCTATGAAATGGGCTACTAAGGAATTGAGAGCATTGGGGCTGTTAGCTAAAAATGAAGGCATTTCAAGCATCTTTTATGGGTTGAATATTAATGACACTATGACTGGAATTTCAACAACTATACATGCAAAAAATGAGGCTGAAAACAGAGTGTTGTCAGTATGTTCTTTGGACATGTATGATGTCATAGCATCGCTTGCTCAGCAAGAAGGATTACAATGGGCTGAAGCACTTGTGGAGAAAAAGTATTAAACAATTGACAAAAAGATGAAACCAATTGCTTTGCCACTTCCACCAGAGAGTGAGGGTTTGTATGAAAAAGTATCAAGGTAGCCAAGCTTACAGGATCCTAAAGATATAGGTCATTAGTTTACATCTGAAACATTACAGGAATTGAAAGTTGGTGCATAAGGGTTTCTTTTTCTTGTAGAAAGAGACTGTTTTATGCAGATGTTGGCTAGGCATGGAAAAGCATTTGCATTTCAGCCAACTAAAATAGATTGTGTGGATCCAAAATGTTGTCTCTTCTATGGTAATATTTACTATGCCACATGTACCATGGAACTTGAGGCCTATTCCAGTGCCTAAAGCTTACTTGCCAAAGCTGATGGATTTACTAAATGAAAAGTTTTGCATGAAGATCTTGCAATGGAGCCCTCTTCAACTAGTACTCAAATCATTGGTTTACTGTGCCCAAAAAGAATGGGGCTTTGAGATTTATTCAAGACATGCAACGGTCAATAAAGTGACCATAAGAAATGTGGGTGTAGATCCTGTGATTGATGAATTTGCAAAGGCTTTTGCAGGCAGAGCGATCTATTCTTTGGGTGATCTTTACTTGGGGTATGATCAGTTTCAGTTTGCAATTGAAAGTAGGGATATCACAAGCACGAAGACTCCTTGGGGTTAGTATGGATGTGTACTCTCCCGCAGGGTGCAACAAACTCAGTGGCACACATGATAAATGCTATGAATAGGGTACTCAGAGATTTTATACCACAATTGGAAATGCCCTTCTTGGATGATGTTCCAATCAAAGGGTGTGCAATGGATGAAAAGAATGAAGAGATGGATGCTCATGGGTGCAGACAGTTTTTGCAGACCATATTGTGGATTGTGAGAGGATTTTGACATGTCCAGAAGAGGTGCATTTAACTCTTTCTGGACAAAAGTCTGTCTTTGGAGTTGAAGAGGTTTTGATTGTTGGGCATATGTGTGGGCCCTTTGGGCGAAGACCATCACCAATATGATGAAAGGTTAGACGGAAAGGAAGCATAAAAAAGCAATGAAGAAATTGAAGCACCTCTTAAAATCTGCTTCTACATGGAGAAAGGCCAACTATTCACATGGAAAGCCTATCATTATTACTTTTGATACAAGCCCAATCAGAATTAGATGGGAAATTGGGCAAGATGATGAGGAAGGGCAAAGATATGCAATACACTTTGGTGCTAAAGTATTGATTGAACAACAGAGAAGGTATTCACAGGTAAAAAGAGAATTATGAGGAATTGTTATAGCCCTTAAATGTGATAAGGATTCTTTTATGGGTGCTCCTATAGTCATTGAGACCGATTGTTTGCCGGTATTGGGTATGATTACTAGTTGTGCTACCCCGGACATTGCTATGCTCTGGTGGATTGCATACATCAAATCTTTGAACCCTAAATTTCAGCATATATCAAATATTTGAACCCTGAATTTCAACATATTGTAGGAAGAGATAACCTAGTGGCAGACATTTATCTCAAGCACGCTACGAGAATGAAGATGGGATGATGGATGAGGAGGAAGAAGATGACTTTCTTGTGGCTGAAAATGATGTTTTAAGAGTGAATTTAGTAATGCAAGGTGTTGCTATATCATTAACAAAAGCTTTGACAACAAAGAGAAGATACTTAAGATGTTTTGTATCTTGTGTAGAAGTGTTTCTGGAAGACAAATATGCAGGAGAGTGGCAGAGAATTGGTCAATACCTCAGTACATTAATAAAGAGAGATGAATGGCCAGATGAGGAGTTTAAGAAGATCAAGAGGAAAGGCTATGGGTTTTTCTTAAAAGATGGATACTTATGGAAACATGCGAAAAAGAAACAAGGTATGCCATTGCAAGTTTTGGGTGACAGAGCTTCACAAGTAAATTTTATGCAAGAATTTCATGAAAGCTTATGGGCTGGCCATAGAGGTGTTTGGGATACTTTTGCAAAGATCAAAGAAAGATATTGGTGGCAGGGTATGTATAAGGATGTTGCTCACTTTGTGGAAGTATATACGACATGTCAAATGTATTCATATGTGAGACATCAGGATGGATTGCAACAACCCACATATCCATTGTCTCTTCATTTTAAGTGGGTAGTGGATTTAGTCAGGATACCTACAGGTCTTTGGAAAATGAGATATCTTGTGCTTGCCCATGAAGACTTGACTAATCAAGTGGAAGGGAGAGCTCTACGTACTAAGACAACAAATGTAGTGCGTACTTTTCTCTTAGAAGAGATCTTTTGTCGATTATGGCTGTGTGGGAAAAATTACAGCAGATAAGGGTGAGCTAGATGTAGATGAGGCTCATGATTTTTTTGCACGGTTGGGTATAAAGCTTGCTTTAACTTCAACCTATAACCTTGAAGGAAATGGCAAAAGTGAAAGAGGTCATCCACCTATTGTGAAGGCATTGGCAAAAGCATGTGGAGAGAAGGTAAAAGAGTGGCCATAATTGCTCCCTTATGCCTTGTGGGTTGACATAACAACTCATAGTGCTGTTACAAGATATATGCTTGCAGAATTGATGTATGGTTAGAAACCTATCATGCCGATAGAAGAGATGACAGTCACGCGGAGTGTGCTACCTTGGGATGAGGAGTTGAATCGAGAGGAGTTGTTGGCCTTACACATTAGACAATTGGAAAGAAAGTTAGAAGACATAGAGGCATCAATTGCAAAGTTAAGGGTAGCAAGGATACATAACAAGAAACAGTTTGACAAAAGACATAGGTTGAGGCCAAGAACCATACAAGATGGGGATCGAGTATTGGTTTATGATAGCAGTTTAGAGAATCAGCATAGTGCCATGCATAAAGTTTCCAAAAGATAGTTTGGACCCTATGCGGTAAGAAAGGTGTTTGATAATACTACTTATGCATTAAATGAGTTGGATGGGACAACCATAAAACTTCTAGTAGCAGGGAAAAGAATCAAAAGGTGGGAATCTAATGCCTATGAGTTGCCAAAATTGAAAGAAAATAGTGGCCATGTTACAGGGGATAGCCAAGAAGATATGGAAAATAAAGAAGCAAAGGATATGGTTACAGAGGATGAGGAGGACTCAGAATCTAATGATAACAAGAATTTTGGCACATACCAGAGGATGTGCAGATTCAGAGGGGGTGGATGTTGTGCCACTATGCAGACGCGGTGTGAAAAACTCTGGAGTGCTGTTAGATATGATCAATGCCCCACCCTCATTTGGTGCCACCAATGATCCATGGTGCTCAAAGTTGTAAGGCCCACACTATGAGGAGAAGCCAAATGTGAGCCCTGACATTGGTTGAGTCCTGACTTGTATATCAGATGAGGTCTATGTGACCGGATGGCAAAAAGGTGACCGTTGTGGGTCTAATCTTTGGGTTAGATGGAGTGGTTAAGCTGGTAGCAACTCGAGGCGCATTGCATCGAGTTGCGGGTTAAGGGAGTTAAAAGGGGCCCCTATTTTGGGGTCCGGGGGCCATGGAAGCGCCCCCGGGCCGATGGTAAAGGGAATATTCCCTGGCCGACTAGTGGAGGCTCATATGGTAGGTCGGTCAGGCCAACCTAACAGCCTTCACGGGCTATAAAAGCTAAACCCCTTCAGAGCCATCGATCACTCATCTTTCACCCAGTCAGAGTTGTTGTTCCAGCTAGCCTTAAGCTCTTCACCTATCTTCTGTCTAGATCGCCATCTAAGCTTCACACAGTGGAAGCGCACGGGTGGACTGAGCCATCTTTGTATCAGTTGTTTGGAGCTAAAGAATTTATTGATTCTCCTCTTATCTGTTGTGTACTCTCTATCTCTTTCTCAGATTCTGTTCGCTGCGCCGTGTAATTTTTACATGGTATCAGAGCCCAGGGGGCTCTAGAGATCGGAGAGTGTGCAAGAGGCAAAGGCTTCAATAGCAAAGAGAAACTATGTCAACTTCTGGAAGCGGTTCTGGCACATCATGAAGCGGTGCAGGAGGTGGTGCTGCTGTACCGGCTATTCAAACACTAAGGATTCGTCCACCAACCTTCAGCGAAGGCAAGTTAGATGGTACAAACTACACCTTGTGGAAGTTCAAAATTACAACTATTCTTGATTCTTATGAGCTTCTGGAGACTGTGCTGGGGACTGACGCAGAACCACAGCCTACCCCCGACCCATCAAATTCTAGTGTGATGATTCCTCCGAATGCAGATCTTCTACGAGCTTGGAAACGAAGGAATGCAGATGCATTGTGTGCCTTAGTTACAAGCTGTTCTGACAGTGTTCTGACTTTGATTCAGCATACAACCAAAGCGTCAGAGGCTTGGAATGTACTAAGGAGTCAGTATGAAATACGAAACCAAACAAGGATTCAAAACTTGGAGAATCAACTAGCAGCGGAGAAGTTTGTTGAAGGAGAGACAGTTGAAGCATTCATCACTCGGATTAAGAATCTGCGTGACCAGATGGCTGGCACTGGGATACAAAAGACTAGCGAAGAGCTAGCTCGGAGGTGTCTTCGGATTTGTCCACAAAAGTTTGATGGACTAGTAACTGCCCTTAATACTCAGGTAAGACCTCAAGCTTTGACTTTTGAGGAGTTTTGTGCATTATTGATGGAGGAGAAGTTGAGGCTAAAAGCCCGAGAAGGAAGCAACAATGGAGATACTGCATTCTCTGCCAATGCAAAAGGCAAAGGTGGTTCCTCCACCAAAAATGATGGTGACAAAAAGAAGAAGGGCGGCAAGAAGAAGTTTCAAGGAGAGTGCTTCTACTGCAAGAAGAAAGGATATGCAATTGCAGATTGTCATGTCAAGAAGGCAGATGAAAAGAATGATACCCTTAAAAGTAAAGGGAAAGAGATAGCCAATACGACTGAAGCAGAGTTGGAATTATTCATGGCGACCATTGAGGAAGTGTGCTCCTCAGCACAAGAAGAATCTACCACTAACTCATGGGTGTTGGATAGTGGCGCCTCCCGTCACATGACCAACAAGAAAGGTCTATACAGTTCTATGTAGCCTCTACAAGAATCCATCACTGTGACGGTTGGAAATGATGCTAAATGCCCTGCTGCGGGCACAGGTACTATTTCTTTTGTTGCTGCAAATGGTGAAGTCAAAAAGCTTTCAAATGTGTTGTATGTTCCCGAAATCAGGAGAAATCTCTTATCAGTTTGCTGCCATAACTGATCTTGGTCATGAAGTGAGGTTCAAGAAGACAGGTGTAGAAATTCTTGATAGTGCTAGCACAATTGTTGGCAAAGGAGAAAGAAGGAACAACCTGTATGAGCTAAGTGCTCTTACGGCCACCGCTGGAGTGGGCACAAGTAAGCTTTGGCATAAAAGGTTTGGACACATCGGATTTGCAGTGTTGAAGGAGATGCAAAAGCAAGGTATGGTTGCTCACCTACCTACAATAACTGAATTGAAGGAACCATGTGAAGCTTGTATGATGGGCAAGCAACAGAGAAATGCATTTCCACGAGAAAGCAAGAATAGAGCACAGGCTCCTCTAGAGTTGGTGCATGCTGACTTGTGTGGTAAGATGCCTACACAGGCCTTGGGGGGATCTTCTTATTTTATGTTGATTGTCGATGACTACAGTAGGAAGATGTGGGTGTACTTCCTTCGTGATAAGGCTCAAGCTTTTGGTAAGTTTAAAGAATGGCTAAAACTTGTTGAGAATGAGACAAGGAAAAGTGTGAAGAAATTTAGAACAGATGGTGGTGGTGAGTTCAACTCAAAGGAGTTTGAAGGCTTTTGCAAGAGCAAAGGGATCAAGCGTCAATTGACGACGCCTCACATACCTCAACAGAACGGTGTTGTGGAACGGAGGAATCGCACCATTGTGGAGATGGCAAGATGCATGCTAAAGGGCAAGGGATTGCCTAATCATTTTTGGGCTGAAGCTGTTAATACTGCAGTCTACATTCTAAATCGGAGCTACAGAAAGGCTCTCAAGGGAAAAACACCTCATGAGGCTTACACTGGTAAGAAACCATCAGTCTCACATTTCAAATTTTTTGGATGTGAATGTTATGCACATGTTCCAGATGAGAAGAGAAACAAGTTAAAACCAAAAAGCAGAAAATGTATCTTCTTGGATTATAATGATGAGAAGAAGGCTTACAAATTATATGACCAAGAGGCAAAGAAGATCATCGCGAGCCGTGATGTGGTGTTCAAGGAGGAGCCGCATACAGTGGAGAAGGAGAAGGCAAGTTCTTCCACTTTATCATCAAGCGAAGAAGTAGTCCACTATGAACCTGTCCCGAGAGCTATCCCTATCCTTAAGGAGGAGGAAGCATCATCTTCAGATGATGAGGAAAAAGTTCACCAACCTGACATCACCCCACTAGAAAATCCATTGCTGCGCTGGGTGAAGCAGCTCTATGACCACAATAATCCTATGCCTGCATTTGTTGAGGAGAAGGCAGACGGACCAAGGAGGTCTCAAAGAATAGAGGAGTAAAGGAGGGCTTCTGCTCACATAGTCAATATGGCCTTGATGGTTGAGATTATGAGAGAAGTAAAGGAGCCAACTGACTTAGAAGAAGCACTTGTAGATCCATCATGGAAGGCTGCTATGCAAGCAGAGTATGACAGCATAATGAAGAATGACACTTGGGAGCTAGTGGATCGACTAGCAAAGCGGAAGGTTATTGGCACCAAGTAGATCTGGAAGGTAAAGTACAAGGCTGATGGTACCTTAGAAAAGTACAAAGCTAGACTGGTTGCCCAAGGATTTTCACAAGTTGAAGGGTTTGATTTTCAAGAGTCATTTGCCCCAACTGCCAGAATGACCACTATTTGCACGGTACTTGTAGTGGCTGCCCACAAGAAGTGGCCAGTGTACCAAATGGATGTTAAGTCAACGTTCTTAAATGGTGACCTCAAGGAGGAGGTAAACGTGGCTCAGCCACCAGGGTTTGAGACCCCCCATTCTGAGAACAAAGTGTGTAAGCTGAAGAAGGCATTATATGGGCTAAAACAAGCCCCCAGAGCATGGTACCAGCGGATAGATAAGTTCTTTTTAAACCTAAACTTCAAAAGATGTGCCTCAGATGCTAACTTGTATGTTTACAGGGATGGTAAAAAGTCTGTAGTGATTGTCCTATATGTGAATGACCTTCTTATTACAGGTGACTATGAAGATATGATCAACCAAACTCGAAAGGCTTTGAGTTCTGAGTTTGAAATGATAGACTTGGGCTTGCTACACTATTGTTTGGGGATTGAAGTCTGGCAAGAGCTAGGAAAGATCTTCATCTCTTAGAAGAAGTATGCATGGGAGATCTTGAAGGCATTTGGCATGATTGAAAAAAATCCTTTCTTTATGCAGGATGGGAAAAAGAAAAATACATGTCGGATGTATTTCATGTCCCGAATATCACCAAGAACCTGGTTTCTATTGGTCAAATGGTTGAGCAGGGCTTGTAGGCCAGATTTAATTCTCATGGATGCTTTGTTGAGGATATGAAAAATAAAGGTCGCTTGATAGCAAAAGGAAAGAAGAAGGGCAGAATGTTTACGTTCGATGCAGACATGCTTGAATTGAGTGTAGCAATGTTTGCACATGGGATCGGTGTAGTTGCAGATATTGATATCTGGCATAAACGCATTGGTCATGTTAATGTACAGCGACTTAAATCAATGCAAGCCCAAAATATTGTTGCAGGATTGCCTAAATTCAAGGTTGCAGAAATGCATAAGGTATGTGAAGCCTGTCAATTTGGAAAAGAGGCAAGGAAACCATTTCCTAGACATGTTCAAGAGAGTAAAAAGCCATTGGAATTAATCCACTCTGATGTGTGGACTACTAAAGCTGCATCTCTTGGAGGCTGTCATTATTTTGTCACTTTTATTGATGACTATAGCAAAAAAATTTGGGTGTATTTTATGAAAAAGAAAATTGAAGTTTTTGGGCATTTCAAAACTCTTAAAGCTATGGTTGAAAAAGAAACAGGCGTGCAAATAAAATGCCTAAGGTCAAATGGAGGGGGAGAGTACCTCTCAAATGAGTTTGCAAGGTTCCTGTAGGAGCATGGCATAAAGCAACAATATTCATGCAGTCATACCCCACAACAAAATGTAATTGCAAAAAGAAAAAACAGGCATATTGGAGAGGTATCTCATGCCATGCTCAACGAAAAAGACTTGCGAGATTTTTACTGGGCTGAGGTAGTTGCTACAGCAGTCTACATAATGAACAGGACTCCCACTGCAGCAATACATGGCATGACTCCAGAGGAGAGGTATACTGGTAGGAAACCAAATATTTCTCATTTGAAAATTTTTGGTTGCATTGCCTATGTTCATGTGCCAGATGAGTTGAGATCCAAGTTGGATCCAAAAGCTGAGAAGTGCATCTTTATTAGTTACTCTCTGCAGCAAAAAGGGTATAGATGCTATAACCCTTCTACTCGTAAGTTTACAGTGAGCAGAGATGTTGTTTTTGATGAGATGAGTAACTGGTATAAACTAGTAAATGTGATTGATAATGTAGACGCACAAAATGGTAATGCTGCACAGAATTCACAGCAGCAGTCACAATATATTAGTGGACCTGGAGCGTCCTCTAGCAGTGGTTCACATTCTTCGCCATGGACAGGCAGATTGAGATCAGGAGAATCTTCTCAAAGCAATGCAGATAGTGGTATGCAGGTATCACGAAAAGGAAAAGAGAAGGTAGATCAGCCCATGTTTGATGTGAATGTAGGTCACTCTTATGTGGATGGTGAATCCAGTGGCTCAAAACAGAGCATTGATGATGAGTTGGGTATTCCTTCTATTGTTACACCTGGAGTAAGGAAGACCAGGGATGTTTTGAGAGCAGCTGGGAGTGAATCTACTTTGCGCAGGTCTACCAAAGCTAGATATCCTGTGGATAGGCTAAAATATGATGGATTTACAGCCATTCACTATGCATGTATGGTTAAAGTGATACAGGAACCAGAACCCACTTCTTTTGAGCAAGCCATGGGAAAAGAAAAATGGGAGAAAGCCATGGATGAAGAAATGGATGCCTTGGAAGAAAATGCTACATGGAAATTGGTATCTTTGCCTAAAGATAAGAATGCAATTGGTTGTAAGTGGGTTTATAAGGTGAAACACAATGCAGATGGTTCTGTGAAGAGATACAAGGCAAGATTAGTAGTCAAGGGGTATGCACAAACATATGGCATTGATTATGAAGAAACATTCAATCCGGTTGCAAGGATGGCAACCGTAAGAGCAGTCATTGCTATGGCTGCAACAAAGGGATGGTCTTTACATCAGATGGATGTAAAGAATGCCTTCTTGCATGATGATTTGCAAGAAGAGGTCTATATGGAACAGCCACCAGGTTATGTGCATGCTATTCATCTTGAGTTTGTTTGTAGGTTGAAGAAAGCCTTGTATGGCTTGAAGCAAGCACCTAGAGCATGGTCTGACAAGATAGGACAGTATCTTGTCACTATTGGCTTTCAGATTTCCAAGGCAGATTTTTCACTTTATGTGAGAAAAACAGAGAAAGGTATTATGCTACTTTTCATTTATGTTGATGATTTGATTATGACAGGTGATAGTGATGAAGATATCCTTCATGTGAAAATGCTATTGAAGCAGAAGTTTGAGATGAAGGATTTGGGAGAGCTGCGTTATTTCTTGAGCATTGAGGTGATTAGATCACCAAGTGGGATACGGCTCTTGCAGAGGCAGTATGGATTGGACATGCTGTCCGAATATGGGATGACAGGCTGTAAGCCTATTTCAGTTCCTTTGGAGCAAAATGTGAAGCTGAGCGCAGATGCAGGTGAGCTTTTGGAAGACCCTACTATGTACAGACGCATAGTAGGAAGTTTGATTTATATAACTATTACCAAGCCAGATTTGAGCTATGCTGTTGGATTGAGGAGGAGAAGCTCTCCATCTTCTCCTCTCTTCTTCTCTTCTCTTCTCTTCTCTTGTCTTGCTCGCGGCAATGGAGCTTGGAGCGTGGAGCTTGAGGATGGAGCTTGCTTGAAGCTTGCACTTGGATCGTGGAGCTACCAGAGTGCGCGGGAGAGGAGGTAACTCGAACGGCATCAAGGTAAGCTCACTACACCCGTAGATATGGATGGCGTCGGCTATGTGAGAGGTAGACATTAGTGCTCGACTTGGAACGCTTGAAACAATAAGCGGTCCGTGGGTCTTGGTAGTTGAGCAAAAGCTCCCACACCAACAACCTCCCACTTAAATGAAAATCTACCCCAGTGAGAGAGAAAGAAAAAGAAAATACAATACAACATGTACACATGTACAACATGATGAGGAAAAAGGCATCATCTCATCCAACGCCCATCAATCTCTTGAGGAAGGCAAAGTGCTCTGTGTAGTAACGCTCTTCATGAGCAAGTCTGCAGGATTTTGCTCAGTCGGAATCTTGACAAGGTCAATAGACCTATCCTCAATGACCTCGCAAATGAAGTGATACCTCACCTCAATATGTTTCATCTTCTCATGGAAGACCATATTCTTGGCCAACTAAATGGCACTCATAGAATCCGAATGCAGTGTAGGCATAGCATCTTATACCAAGGTCTGCAATCAAACGGCCTAACCAAATAGCCTCCTTGCAAGCCTCTGTGGCTACAATATACTCGGCCTCTGTAGTAGAAAGAGTCGTACACTTCTGTGCCCTGGACATCCAAGAGATAGCCCCTCCAGCATAAGTGAACACATAGCCAGAAGTGGACTTCCTACTATCTGCATGTCCTACATAATCAAAGTCAGTGTACCCCACGACTCTTGTATCTTGGCTACCATAGCAAATACACATATCTGTTGTGTCCTTCAGGTACCTCATGATACCCTTCACAGCATCCCAATGTTTGTTGCCTTGTGTGGCCATATAACGTGCCATAATCCCAACTGCAAAAGAAATATCTGGACGGGTGGCTATCATGGCATACATAAGACTGCCCACGGCTGATGCATAGGGAATATTGGCCATCTCGGCCCTCTGCTCATTTGTCTGCAGACAATCGGCATGTGAAACCTTCACATGAGAAGATAATGGACAGCCAATAGGCTTAACATCCTGCATACGGAAGCACTTAAGGACTTTATGAATGTACTCCCTCTATGACAGATAGAGGAGTCCCTGAGATCTGTCGCACGTAATGTGCATAGCAAGTATATGAGAGGCATGTCCCAGATCTTTCATCTCAAAGCTCTTCTTGAGCTAAGCCTTAAGAGCATCTAGCTCCTCATGAGCTGTCCCTGCTAAAAGCATGTCATCCACATAGAGTACCAAAATCAGTAAATAACTGTCATGGGCTTTCTTCGTGTACAAGCACAGATCCATAGCACTGCGACTGTAGCCCTGTGACTGCATGAATGCATCAAACTTATGGTACCATTCCCTAGGTGCCTGCTTCAAGCCATATAGACTCTTCATTAGCCTGCACACTATGTGTTCCTTACCAGGTCAGTAAAGCCCTTAGGCTGCTCCATGTAAATCTCATCATGCAAGTCCCCATGTAAAAAAGTTGTCTTGACATCCATCTGGTACAAGTCCAGGTCAAGCTGTTCAACCAAGGCCAAGACTAAGCGTAGGGTGGTCATCTTGACTACAGGAGAAAATACTTCATCAAAGTCAACACCATGCTCCTGCTTAAAACCCTTAGCAACCAATTGAGCGTTGTATGCCGGCTTGGGGTGTCCAAGGGTACTTTTTAGCTTGTACACCCACTTGCATGGCAAAGCCTTCTTACCCTGAGGCAAGGAAACCAAATCCCAAGTCTAATTCTTATGCAATGAGTTAAGCTCAAACTGCATAGCCCTCTCCCAAGAGTGACAATCACCCCTGTGCATAGCCTCATCATAAGTGAGAGGCTCTCATACATCTGTAACCATTACATAATCCATAGAGGGCGCAAAACAGTTAGGAGGTCGTCTATCTCTAGTAGAACGCCTCAACCTAGGCTCTGCTATCTGACCGACATCCTGTCTAACATTAGCATGTCTAACATCTGAGCCATGAGCATCAAGTGATGCTACACGTTGTCTAGCTAGCCGTAGAGTGGGCTGAATGGGAGCAGGTGGCTCCTCCTGAAAGATAACTTTGCATACCTCAACCACTTTCTCAGGCTGCATATGCATTTTTCCCTCATGAAAGATAACATAATGGCTGCGGATCACTTTCCACGCTTGCGAATCCCATAGACGGCAACCCATCCCTCCTACATCTCCATAGCCAATGAAAATGCATTTGACACTTTTAGGATCCAGCTTATTGTGTTTGTCCTTGGGCACATGGTAGAATGCCTCACATCCAAAGACACACAAATGATCATAAGAGGGGGGCTTGCCTACCCAGACCTCCTCTGCAACCTAAAAGTCAATGCCACTGCAGGCGACCTGTTAATGAGATTCGTTACAATAGTAACGGCCTCATCCCAAAAGTGCTATAGTAAGCCAGCCTGGCTAAGCATGCTACAGACCCTTTCCTGAATGGTCATATTCATGCGTTCAGCCATACCATTCTAGGGTGGGGTGTACGGGGCGGTCAACTGACGCTTAATACCCCGCTCATCGCAAAACTGCTCAAAAGCACGTGATACATTCTCACCCCCATTATATGACCTTAGGCATTTTGTCATTTTCCTAGACTGGTTCTCTGCTAATGCAAGCCAACGCTGAAATGTGTCTAAGACATCAGATTTCCCTTTATAGGATAAGCCCAAACCTTACGTGAGTAATCATCTATGAAAGTAACAAAATACTTTGCCCCACTGAGTGACTGAGAGGGTATGGTCCCACATAGATCTGAGTGCACAAGAGCCAAGGGCTCACCCATGCATTTCTGACTAGAATTTCTATGTGTATTTCTAGTATGCTTGCCATACAAATAATGATCATAAGAATCAAAATGCGAAGAGTCAAAAGGCGGAAGATACTGCAAAGCACGGAGCATTTTCATTCATTTAAGGGACATATGTCCCAAATGAGCATGCCAAAGGGATACATGAGGGATAGAACCCACAGACAAAACATGATCCAAGGTAGCTCCAGATATAAGTAAGGGATAGAGGCTGCCAAACTTGGCACCTCTTGCAAGCACAAGCCTGCCCCGAGTAATCTTCCATGCAGACAAAAATACCCT
The DNA here is from genome assembly GCF_053477565.2 of Lygodium microphyllum. Lineage (NCBI taxonomy): Eukaryota > Viridiplantae > Streptophyta > Polypodiopsida > Schizaeales > Lygodiaceae > Lygodium > Lygodium microphyllum. Next base: position 102,581,772 of record NC_141144.1, read on the forward strand.
GCGTTATCAAGTTGTCCAACTGACATAAGGCTGCGAGTCAATGCAGGTACATGGCGTACATCATGCAAAACAAAATAACTGCCAAAAGGAAACTGCATTGTAACATCTCCAGTGCCCACAATGTCAAGAGACTTGTCATCACCAAGACGCACAGAACTAGAGATGGTACGATAGGTATGAAACCAATCTCTACAGGGTGTCACATGAAATGACGCACCCAATCCAAAAGCAAGCATTGCGCATACATAGAATGTATCTCAAAAGCCTATAAGGCATCGCATGAAGAAGCTGCAAGTATGTAATCTTCATCTGAATCAATGGCCTGCATGACATTAACATCTTCTATCTTCACACTGGACTTTGTAGGTACAATACTATGCTCAAAAGACTTTTCATGCACTTTCTCTTTTCCCTTTTCCTTGTGCTTATCATCACGCATCTTATAGCATTGCGGCCTAATATGTCATGTTTTCCCACAATAATGACAAGTGAGATCAGACTTCCGTCCATGGAACTTACTGTGGCCACGTGACTTTGACCTGGACTTCTGAGAGTCCTTGCCCTTATGATCATTATTATACGTGCCATGTCTGCCACCTCTAACGGTCAATGCATGTGAAGAGTGGAAAGCATCATTGTTTCTCCTATTGATTTCCTCAGTCAATAAAGCACTCTCAACATCTTTGATTTTTAGTCCATCAAGCTTGTTCGTGCATATGGCAGTAGGGAAGACATCCCGTGATTCAAGCACGATGCCAAGCAGAAACAACGGGTTCAAGTTGTCTTTGAACTCAATACCCTGTGACAACAGATTATTCATGATAGCATGAAACTGACTGAAATGAGATGATAGGGATGTCCCCTCCTTCATGCGAAGGTCCATTAATTGCTTTAGTCAATACATCTGTGACGTAGGACTCTGCTGTGCATAAAGCTCCTGAATCTTCTCCCATAAATCCCATGCACTCTGATTCTCATCTTCAACAACATTATGATGGACCTCTTCTGAGAGTGACAAGATAATGGTAGACTTGCATAGCTCATCAACTTCCATGCAAACATCATCATCCATATCCTCGGGTTTAACACCCTTGAAATGCAAGGGTTTAATCTGCAACTTCTGCACTAAAACCTGCCATATCTGGGACTTCTATTGACCCATAGTTGGTACCATCCAACTTGGAAATGTTAAAGAGAGCTGTATCTTTTAGATAACCAACCATACTATCCCAAATCAAAGCAAAAAAGAAAAATTGCAAGTTGCTGTAACTAGCAAAAAATGCACTAAAACCATTGCTAAAACTGGCTGAAACAGTGGATATCACCAAGAGAACCACTTGTCCACCAAATATGAAAAGATAACATTAAATAGTAAGTATTACCCTCATAGAAGTGCTCGAAATCTGCAAATTTTAGCTTGCTGGAATAAATGACAACAGTATGTAAAACAATCCCAAAGTTAAGCAATCACTAATACATATGTCACTACAATTGCCAGGTAGCAAGATACATCCAACTGTGAGTGTCAAGGGGCAAGAAGGTACCAAGAACTGTTAGATCAATAACGTTTCAGGCAAGAGACATCTCATAGGTCTAGAAGTCATGCATGTAATGGGTCTTGGGATAAGAGACAGATAGAGCAAGCTGTAATGTAAGAGACATCTCATAGGTCTAGAAGTCATGCATGTAATGGGTCTCGAGGTAAGAGACTGACATCTCATAGGTCTAGAAGTCATGCATGTAATGCACAAGCACAACAGATAGAGCAAGAAGCTCAATGCATAACCATCCAAGATGCATACAAAATTGACAAACCTATGACAAAGATAGGTGTCTTCCCGAATAGGCGTATCAAATCAGCCCACTACAAACTAACTGCAGACATAAAGCTCTCAAGAGAGAAAATGCATGTAACTGTCCCACAAGCTCAAGCTCAAATGTAAGTAAGACTCTATGTACATCCAAATATATCAAGAGGCTCCCACTAGAAGTAAAGTCAGATGCAAATAGAGCAAGCAATGCTCTAATACATTGAGTACATAGCATCAAACATGCCAAATCCTAGCAGGGTACATCCGGAGCATAAATCCCAAGTTATCTCAGACCCCTAAAGCATAAGCCTAAAAGCATTCAAATAGCATGTAACTGACAACCAAATGTAATGACCAGTAAGTCCAAAATGCTCAAATACATCTAAAGATGAAGCTCCAAGTGATTTTCAAGCATGGGCAAACCAAGTGGCATCCATATCTGACCAAAGCATATATGCAAGAAGCCTAAATGTCAAACAGTGACAATAGGCATAAACCGGTCCAAAGCATGCCAACTGAAGCTAAATGCTAGTGAATGACAACCAAGGCGAAGCCTAATCCAAGCTCAAAAGTATTCCGGAACCAAAAAGAAGCATTTGACAATCTCCAAATACATCGATATGATCATTCAAATCTCCGAGCAACCCAGATCCAAGAACCAATGCATACACCAAGTAAATGAGCTTCAGCCCACTGTATTATAGTAGTATATTTAGTGTCAAATGAAGCTCAATCAGTGCCCAAATTTGCTCCAAATCAGTCCCAAAGCATAGTCATAGCATCCCATAACATCTAGGCATCACCAGGCATCAATAGGCATCAAAGGGGCAATGCCAAGAAGCATCAAACAGTAAATGTCAAGTGCTGCCATGTTTTGACAGTCCTGGGACTGTGTATATAGCAATGATTGAAGGTGGAAGAACTCGAATCAATCATTGGGACCAAGAACTAATGCCAGGGAGTCCAAAGATGATCGGGAAGGTTGCCAACAGTGCCGGGAAGCCAGGGAGGGAGGTGGAAATGCCAGGAGGAGATTAGCCCAGCCCCCTAAAAATGTGTTGCATTTTGTGTTGGCTGCTCCTAGGGACTGGGGGGTCTTCAGCAATGCTCTGGATCACTTGGCAATGTTGAGGGGCTCCGATGCAGCCTTGCAAGGTGCCAATGGAAGGCCGAAAGATCAAGAAGGAGGCAGGAGATCAAAACATACCTGCAAATGAAGGTGCCATGGCTGCCATTGAAGCTCGGGTTGAAGCTCTTCAAATCCAGGCTGAAGAGAATGCTATGTAATCTCCAATGCCTTTGCTCTGATACCAGTTGAAAGGGAAGTGGAACCCAGGAGGAAGAAGCTTGGCAGTGAGAGCTATGGCGGATGGAGAGCAAGAGCAAGAGAGAGAGTGAAACTCACCGTGGAAACTCCAACAACCATAATGTGTGTCTGGGCCTTCCTTTATTCAAACAGTCACTAAAAGAATAAAGAATAAGTGACTGTGACGGGCGCCCGCCACCTGTAGTGTGCAGTGGCGGGTACTGTCAGTGTAGTAATGCACGGGCAGCTAGGCAGAGGTGTCTTTACCCCCAACAGAAGGTTAGATATATGCTTTTTGAGCTGAGAGAGTCTCTTTTTGAGGAATTGATACATTTAAGGATGGCTAGTCTGATCTTTCTCATTAAACATATAGAATGGTGCTCATCGGTGGTAATAAGAAAGAAAAATAACAATCAAATCCACTTATGTGTCGATTTTAGGGAATTGAACAAGTAGACAATGAAGGACTATTATCCTCTGCCCTGAGCCCACCCACTTGTCCTAAGGAAGTTCGCAATTTTGTCATCTGTGGGGTACTATCATCGATTCATTAATGCATTGGCTAAAGTTTGTTACCCTTGATGAATCTTTTATCTCACAACCATGGTTTTGAAAGGACAAATGCATGCAAAGTGGCATTTGAAGATATGAAAATGGAATTATCCAAAGCACCAGTTTTATCTAAAAAGAGGTGAGATTTTCTATATATTCATGGCTACAACAAGGCATGGTATTAGTTATTTCCTATCCTAAATTTGGAAGGCACATCTTTATCATCCTATTGCATTGCAAGTCAGAAGTTGGAAATTTCAAAGCTTCATTATAGCTATTTGGAGAAAGTTTTATTGGCTATGGTGTTTACCACCAAGAAGTTCAAATGCTATATTCTTTATGAGAAGTTGGTGTTCTTCACCAAGTAGAGGGATTGCACTTATTACTGAACAAGCTTCAATCCCATGATCGCCTAGCCAAGTGGTTGATCTCTTTGTAGGAGTGACTATGAGATTAGGAGCAAGTCGCCAAAGTTGTAGGGTATTGTAGAGTATCTAGTAGATTTTGGCGAGCCTAAGGAAGAATGGTTTGATATTAGTGACTGTGAGGATTTATGCAAAATTGATGTAGCCTCTATTCTGTCATGATATACATCTATCATGCATTATCTATCAACAAGTAACTTGGCAGAAAATCTTTCTAAATCTGAGAAGAGAAGATTAAATAGCAATCACTTCACTTTTCAATAATAACATGTGTATTATATAGGAAAGGTATGGATGAGATTTATCGTCATTGTGTGGTGCATGATGAGGTATCCTTTATTCTAGAGAAATGACATGATTCAGCATGTGGAGGCCATTTTGTTGGATGGCTCATTGCCCAAAAAGCTTTACGTGTTGGCTATTGGTGGCTGATGGTTTTCCAAGATGCTTTTGCATATGTTAAGCATTGTGATATCTATCATCAAAGACACGATGCTAGGGAAAATTGTAAGCGGCCGATTAATCCTATTCTTGTGACTTTGTCCTTTGACAAGTGGAGCATCAATTGTGTTGGACCTATGCATCCTTTATCTACTACATAGAAGTGTTATATCATTATGGCGATAGACTGCTTTACAAAATGGTCTCAAAATCAAGCTACAATGAAGGACAATGCCAAGAAAACAACTAGTTTTATTATGGAACAAATTGTCTGCTGTTTTGGTCCACCTAAAGAATTGGTGTCCCTCGTGGGACACACTTTTTGAACAAGGTTATTAAAGCTTTGACTGAAGCTCTAAAAATTAAACATAATAAAATGACCCTATATAATCCCCAAGAAAATGGGCAAGCATTGTCAAGATTGTGGGAGAGAAGGAAGGAGTCTCACTTGTAGCTTTCTTGCTTGCACAATGGGGGAATACACACAAAGGTGGAGGCTGAAAACAGTTTTCCTCTTCTTAGTTGTGTAAGCCAAAAGAACTCTAGTACAAAGAAATAGAAGAACCCTATATATGGGTCTCAAACCAAACTCAACTAACTAAGGTGGCATACTAACTGAGCCACGAACTAGAGTAGATAAGGATAGCTGTCATCTAGCTATTATTCATGGGAAGTGTACCAACTGCATCTGCAACTAACAAGTCGGTGACATAAATGCACAACGGTCACCCTGGCATATCACGAGTGGATCTCGATATCTCAATACTCCCCCTCGAGCTCAATCCCAATTCCTGCACACCAAGCAGGTCTTTGAACTTGCGCAGCTTCTCTGCGCCCAATGCCTTCGTAAATATGTCAGCTATACTGATCCTCTGTGCTGACATAAACTAGATCAATAAGACCTAGTAAAACCCTCTCCCGCACATAGTGATAATGCACCTCAATGTGCTTTGTTCTAGCATGATAGACTGGGTTATTTGCCAAGTGTATACTGCTCATGTTGTCACAATAAATGACAACTGGCCCATCTATAGGCTGATGCATATCATAAAGTAGCTTATGCAACCAAGCTACCTCACATGCAGCCATTGCTGCACCCCTGTACTCAGCCTCTGTGCTCGACAAGGCAACTGTAGGCTATTTCTTGCTACTCCAAGTGACTGCAGCACTCCCAAAAGAGAACACATATCCACTGCTAGATCATCTATCAGAAATACTACCAGCCCAATCAGCATCAGTGTATCCATGCAACTGTATCTAAACCCCAGTCTCATAAAGTAGTCCATACTGCAATGTGGACTTCATATACCTGAGTATGTGTCTAGCTGCATCCAAATGCGGTTTCCTTGGAGCCTGCATAAACTGAACTTATGGAAGGTCTCAAAGATTTCATGGATATCCTTCATTTGGGCAGAATTCTCTACAAAGAATAGTTATATCCTCATCAGGAAACTAGATTCAACACTAATGGCTACAAGAATATCTAAGCTTGTGGTACCTAGTAAAATACATATCTCACAATTACTCCATGATTTCTTTATTTTAGGCATAGATAAATCCCCTAACAACACATCCTTCTTTTGCAAGCAACTAATCATCTCTCTTCCGTTAGAAAGGTTCAATTGCATGGACTTTGAAGATTGCCACATGGATACTTTCTAAGGTGTAGATAAATCCCCTAACAACACATCCTTCTTTTGCAAGTAGCTAATCATCTCTCTTCCACTAGAAAGGTTCAATTTCATGGACTTTGAAGATTTCCACATGGATACATTCTTAGCTTTATACATTAATACATGACATGTTTCACCACTTAAACCTCACCAAGGCCACCAATAATGGTAAAATCTGATTTCCAATGGACATTTTCAAGCCATATAAGAAGGAATTTAGGCGGATTGCCAATGCAATTAATTGCATGTATACAACATACACCACCCTTCTAACATGGCTTCTCTCCTCTTGCAAAGAGGTTCTAATGGCAAATTGTGCCAAACTTCACAAAAAAGTTATACTTATGTCTAGCATCAATATACAATCATTTTGGGTTATTGATTCTAGAAAGAAAGTGTTTATCAACCTCCTTGAAGAGATATTTAGTGTTTGTACATGTGACATTAAGAATGCTATGAAAACATGGCTCATAACCGAGAGAACGGTCTCACCATAGTTAAGAATACCATTATCACATGATCATTCCAAACCAAAATGACAAAATACCTATGCCTTGGACAAAGGATTTGGATCAATGATAAATCCTCCAGCTCTTAAGTATTTTAAATTTAAGAGTGCACCACACCTTAACTCTAAGATAATTAGTTGTCATGGGCCTCATGCCGTGCTAGTGCTCAACAATGGTGCAAAACGTGCATAAACCCAACCCATGACATAGAAATATTTGAATAATTAGGAGACAACCCCCGAGTGGAGTGTATCAATATGTGCAACATGAAGTGCTCATGAGCCCATAATCCTGTGATGTGCAAGAGTCTCAGCAAAAAAACATACATGTTCCACAATGTTCAATAGCTACTATTGACAATCTCTAGCTCCACCAACCTGTCTAAAAAATACCAAATCTCAACCAAGGCTATCAAGTTTCCACACTCAAAGATTCAAACAAAATGATAAAGCAAATCCTAAGCTAAACAATCACAGAAAATCCAACTTCAAAATGACAAAGCAAACAGTCACACAAATAGTCAAGCTAACAAAACTCCATCGTATCTAAAATCTTTCAAGAGATTTTTAGCTTTCAAAAAAACACTTGACAACATAAAAAACTAGTGGTACCCTTTTGTAGATAGAGAATATAGAGTTGGGATCATTTCTTTGAAAGAGGGTTATGTACATTCACGAGTAAGAGATTGTCATAGAATCTAAAAGTATGGGAGAAATGTTTGAGAATGCCATATTTATTGCATTGGGCAAGGTGCTTATGGAAGGCACATTCAAAGAAGGTGAGGTATAGGTTGCACCATAGTGGAGAGCAACTAAAACCCATGGGGATGTCCTTTTTTTGCCTTTTGATTCTTCTAGTGAGTAGAATGAAAGTATTACTAACTTATATGCAGTAAATCTTAGATGCACGTGCACTTGAGAGAGCACCCTTCATTGAGCATGCATTGTTTCTTGCTTGCAAGCACGAGATTTGGGAATATTCATCGCCAAGTTAGGAGGCTCTGGTTAAGTGAGTAAGGTGGTTGGATGAGTTTGATGGTCATGAAGGACACCGCCAATTGTGAGATGGGTTGTTTTTATATGGTCGACATCTTGAGGACCATCTTTTTTTTTAGCGATAGAGAGATTTTGGGTGGGTGGAGTGGAGTATGATGATTGTCTTGTTAAGTGTTGAGAGGTGAGGAATGTTGAGATATCGACCTCTACTCATGATATGCCAGGGTGACCGTTGTGCATTTATGTCACCGACTTGTTAGTTGCAGATGCGATTGGTACACCGCTCATGAATAATAGCTAGATGACAGCTATCCTTATCTACTCTAGTTCGTGGTTCAGTTAGTATGCCACCTTAGTTAGTTGAGTTTGGTTTGAGACTCATATATAGGGTTCTTCTATTTCTTTGTATGAGAGTTCTTTTTGGCTTACACAACTAAGAAGAGGAAAACTGTTTTCAGCCTCCACCCTTGTGTGTATTCCCCCATTGTGTAAGTGAGAAAGCTACAAGTGAAACTCCTTCCTTCTCTCCCACAATCTTGACATGGTATCAGAGCCTGGTTCGTGGTAAGGAGCTCAAGAAAGCAAACCAAGTTCGCGGTGTTCTGATAAGAGGACCAGTGTTGCTTTCATTTTTCAAGTTTGGGAGCAAGTCTCTGCGGTAGCACAGCCGGAAAGTGCAAGAGTGCATTGTCTCAAATTGAGACGCCCTTTGCTGTGTAGCAAGAGGACAGCATATGCTGCGGGAAAATGCCTTTAGCCCTTGGTTGCCCTGTTTTTTTGATTTGAGGCCATTTCGGGGCCTATTTTGGAGACTGAAGTTTTCCGCAGGCACTCAGGAAAAGGCCCTATTTTTGCTGTGCGACCACTGTTCTACAAGTTGGTGAAAAGTTACCGTAGAAATTGCATTGTATGCCTGTGCACAGAGACGTTGGGAGTTACAGAATCATCCTTGTTGCCTGTTGATGCAGAATCGTCACTAGGAAGTGACTGTGTAGTCAAATACCACTTTTGTCAGTTTTGCAGATTTGCCCTTGTAAGGCTGAAGCTATGTTTTTTGCAGTGACAGAATTTTATGCAGTGTTCTGTAATGGCGTCTGATTCTCTTTCACAGATTGTCACTAAAAAGCTTGACAAGAACAACTTCCAAGCATGGAAGTTTAGGGTGACGAATTTCCTTATGGGAAAAGGATATTGGGAATTCGTTGCAGGAAATGAAGAAGAACATGTTCTTCCTAATGTTCCCAATCAACAGCAAATGCAGGCATTTAAAGGATGGCATGAGAGAGCCAGAAAAGTTATGTATTGGCTGTCTATCAGTATTTCAGACTCTATGATTGTGCATATTCAGGATGCAAGTACGCCAAAGGAGGCATGGGATACTTTGTCAAAATGTATAGCACAAATACACAAGCCAGGAAAATGCAGCTCAAGCAAGAGTTGCACAATGTGCAAAGAGAAAGTATGGTGGAAGATTGCAGATGCACTTGCTTCCATTGGGTCGCCAGTGGAAGATGATGATTTAGTTTCTGTGACCTTGAATGGTCTAGGAAAGGATTATGAACAGTTTCGAACATCCATTTCCATCCGTGAAAGATTTCTTGATTTTGAGGAGTTGATTGCTCTTCTAATTTCTGAGGAGCAAAGAAATGGTGGTGCATCTTCTTCAGGAGGAACTTCAAAAGAAGCTATCTTCTACTCAAATGCTGGAAGAGATAGAGGCAGAGATAGAGGAGGCCGATCTGGAGGCCGTAGTAGAAATCAGAATATGCAGCAAACTCAAGAAAACCAGTCCTATAGAGGAGGACGTGGTAACTCTAGAGGCAGGGGGAGCCAAAGAGGTCGTGGTGGATGGCAAAGAGGCCAAAATGCAAACAGCAATGTTGAATGCTACTACTGTGGTAAAATGGGTCATATGGCTAAAGACTACTATAAAAAGCAGAATGACATCATGAATGGAAAATTACAACAAGGGAATTATGCATCTTCTAGTAGACATGGTAATGACAGAAATGAGCATTTGTTTATGGTGCAGCACATGAACAATTCTATGACAAGTGCAGAAGAAAGCAACGAAGTGTGGTATGTTGACTCAGGTGCGTTAAACCACATGACAGGTCATGCAGAATGTATGCAGGATGCAAGCAAAATGGAAAAACTAGGATTTGTGCAGACTGGTGATGATACTGCACATCCTATTGTGCAGATTGGAAAAATTCATTTGTCTATGCAGGATGGGAAAAAGAAATACGTGTCAAATGTATTTCATGTCCTAAATATCACCAAGAATCTGGTTTCTGTTGGTCAAATGGTTGAGCAGAGCTTGCAGGTCAGATTTAATCCTCATGGATGCTTTGTTGAGGATATGAAAAATAAAGGTCGCTTCATAGTAAAAGGAAAGAAGGGCAGAATGTTTACATTGGATGCAGACATGCCTGAATTGAGTGCAGCAATGTTTGGACATGGGACTGGTGTAGTTGCAGATATTGATATCTGGCATAAACGCATTGGTCATGTTAATGTACAGTGACTTAAATCAATGTAGGCCCAAAATATTGTTGCAGGATTGCCTAAATTCAAGGTTGCAGAAATGCATAAGGTATGTGAAGCCTGCCAATTTGGAAAACAGGCAAGGAAACCATTTCCTAGACATGTTCAAGAGAGTAAGAAGCCATTGGAATTAATCCACTCTGATGTGTGGACTACTAAAGCTGCATCTCTTGGAGGCTGTCATTATTTTGTCACTTTTATTGATGACTATAGCAAAAAAGTTTGGGTGTATTTTATGAAAAAGAAAAGTGAAGTTTTTGGGCATTTCAAAACTCTTAAAACTATGGTTGAAAAAGAAACAAGCCTGCAAATAAAATGCCTAAGGTCAAATGGAGGGGGAGAGTACCTCTCAAATGAGTTTGCAAGGTTCCTGTAGGAGCATGGCATAAAGCAACAATATTCATGCAGTCATACCCCACAACAAAATGTAATTGCAGAAAGAAAAAACAGGCATATTGGAGAGGTATCTCGTGCCACGCTCAATGAAAAAGACTTGCGAGATTTTTCCTGGGCTGAGGCAGTTGCTACAGCAATCTACATAATGAACAAGACTCCCACTGCAGCAATACATGGCATGACTCCAGAGGAGAGGTATACTGGTAGGAAACCAGATATTTCTCATTTGAAAATTTTTGGTTGCATTGCCTATGTTCATGTGCCAAATAAGTTGAGATCCAAGTTGGATCCAAAAGCTGAGAAGTGCATCTTTATTGGTTACTCTCTACAGCAAAAAGGGTATAGATGCTATAACCCTTCTACTCGTAAGTTTACAGTGAGCAGAGATGTTATTTTTTATGAGATGAGTAGCTGGTATAAACCAGTAAATGTGATTGATAATGTAGATGTACAAAATGGTAATGCTGCACAGAATTCACAACAGCAGTCACAAGATATTAGTGGACCTGGAGCATCCTCTAGCAGTGGTTCACATTCTTCGCCATGGACAGGCAGATTGAGATCAGGAGAATCTTCTCAAAGCAATGCAGATAGTGGTATGCAGGTATCACGAAAAGGAAAAGAGAAGGTAGATCAACCCATGTTTGATGTGAATTCAGGTCACTCTTATGTGGATGGTGAATCCAGTGGCTCAGAACAAAGCATTGATAACGAGTTGGGTATTCCTTCTATTGTTACACCTAGAGTAAGGAAGACCAGGGATGTTTTGAGAGCATCTAGAAGTGAACCTACTTTGCGTAGGTCTATCAAAGCTAGGTATCCTGTGGATAGGCTGAAATATGATGGATTTACAGCCATTCACTATGCCTATATAGTCAAAGTGATACAGGAACCAGAACCCACTTCTTTTGAGCAAGCCATGGGAAAAGAAAAATGGGAGAAAGCCATGGATGAAGAAATGTATGCCTTGGAAGCAAATGCTACATGGGAGTTGGTACCTTTGCCTAAAGATAAGAATGCAATTGGTTGTAAGTGGGTTTATAAGGTGAAGCACAATGCAGATGGTTCTGTGAACAGATACAAGGTAAGATTAGTAGTCAAGGGGTATGCACAAACATATGGCATTGATTATGAAGAAACATTCAGTCCAATTGTAAGGATGGCAACCGTAAGAGCAGTCATTGCTATGGCTGCATCAAAGGGATGGTCTTTACATTAGATGGATGTAAAGAATGCCTTCTTGCATGGTGATTTGCAAGAAGAAGTCTATATGGAGCAGCCACTAGGTTATGTGCATGCTATTCATCATGAGTTTGTTTGCAGGTTGAAGAAAGCCTTGTATGGCTTGAAGCAAGCACCTAGAGTATGATCTGACAAGATAGGACAATATCTTGTTACTATTGGCTTTCAGATTTCCAAGGCAGATTTTTCACTTTATGTGAGAAAAACAAAGAAAGGTATTATGCTACTTGTCATTTATGTTGATGATTTGATTATGACAGGTGATAGTGATGAAGATATCTTTCATGTGAAAATGCTATTGAAGCAGAAGTTTGAGATGAAGGATTTGGGAGAGCTGTGTTATTTCTTGGGCATTGAGGTGATTAGATCACCAAGTGGGATACGGCTCTTGCAGAGGTAGTATGGATTGGACATGCTGTCCAAATATGGGATGGCAGGCTGTAAGCCTATTTCAGTTCCTTTGGAGCAGAATGTGAAGCTGAGCGCAGATGCAGGTGAGCTTCTGGAAGACCCTACTATGTACAGACGCATAGTAGGAAGTTTGATTTATATGACTATTACCAGGTCAGATTTGAGCTATACTGTTGGATTAGTAAGTCAGTTTATGCAAGCTCCAAGGAAACCGCATTTGGATGCGGCTAGACGCATACTCAGGTATGTGAAGTTCACATTGTAGTATGGACTATTTTATGAGACTGGGGTTCAGATACAGTTGCATGGATACACTGATGCTGATTGGGCTGGTAGTATTTCTGATAGACGATCTACCAGTGGATATGTGTTCTCTTTTGGGAGTGCTGCAGTCACTTGGAGCAGCAAGAAATAGCCTACAGTTGCCTTGTCAAGCACAGAGGCTGAGTACAGGGGTGCAACAATGGTTGCATGTGAGGTAGCTTGGTTGCATAAGCTACTTTATGATATGCATCAGCCTACAGATGGGCCAGTTGTCATTTATTGTGACAACGTGAGCAGTATACACTTGGCAAATAACCCAGTCTATCATGCTAGAACAAAGCACATTGAGGTGAATTATCACTATGTGCGAGAGAGAGTTTACTAGGTCTTATTGATCTAGTTTATGTCGGCACAGAGGATCAGGTAGCTGATATATTCACGAAGGCATTGGGCGCAGAGAAGCTGCGCAAGTTCAAAGACCTGTTTAGTGTGCAGAAATTGGGATTGAGCTCGAGGGGGAGTGTTGAGATATCGAGCTCCACTCGTGATATGCCAGGGTGACCATTGTGCATTTATGTCACCGACTTGTTAGTTGCAAATGCGGTTGGTACACCGCTCATGAATAATAGCTAGATGACAGCTATCCTTATCTACTCTAGTTCGTGGTTCAGTTAGTATACCACCTTAGTTAGTTGAGTTTGGTTTGAGACCCATATATAGGGTTATTCTATTTCTTTGTATGAGAGTTCTTTTTGGCTTACACAACTAAGAAGAGGAAAACTGTTTTCAGCCTCCACCCTTGTGTGTATTCCCCCATTGTGTAAGTGAGAAAGCTACAAGTGAGACTTATTCCTTCTCTCCCACAATCTTGACAAGGAATATAAGGATTATAACTAATTAAGGAATTGTGTTTGCATGACGCTATTACGCGAGTGGTGATCGAGAGGAAGCCTCACTCACAACCCGATAACGAGACGTTAAGGAGTGCCGGTTGGGGTAATTGACTTTGTTGAATGTACAACACAATTTGAAAAATTCAAATATTCGATAATACACCACAAAACAAGACTAAAAACAATACCTCTTATAGTTCACAAAAAATTTAAAACCCGTATGCGAGTAAAGCATCACAAACCACACAATGGAAATACCAATATTTCAAAAACAAACCAAGAGAAATATATTCTCGTACCTTAACAACCTTGAGCCGATGCTCGGCGCTTTGACACCCAAAAGCTCCAACTTCTAAATTGGCATAACAAGAGCTCACTCTAGCATGCAACCCTCCACTCTCCTCTCCCACATAATACAATTGTAATCAAGGGGGAAGGCCCTTAACTCTCTATTCTCATCTCTTTATATAGTTTTCTATCCACAGTCACACACATTCGGCTTTTTGCTTTCAGCTTTTGGCTTTTGCTTTTCTACTGCTTTTCACTATTTTCGTTTTTTTTGTTTTATGCATGTTTGCAACTTGTTTGGATCATAACTTCGTCATTTAAACTCCGAATATAGTTGTTTGGGTACTCAAAACGATTGGAACGCATCTGATCGACAAGCTAGCGCGAGCAGAATTACGAAAATCCATCAAAATTAGGCAAAAATACTGATTTTTGTAAATTGCATCATTTTTCCTCCATCTTTTATCTTGGACGACTTATTCCTTTCCTTGGCCTATTATTCTTGTAATTGCATACACTTTCACTACACATGTCCTCTTTTCCTTCAAAAAATACTCGCTGACGATGTAAGACGTATGATCTTTTCCTTTGATCCTCGAGTCTTTAAAATAAGCATTCTCTGGATATGAACCTGTTTTTTATGCAATGTGTCCTAATAGGAATATGGTTTTTTGAAATGAACTCCGTGCACAATCATTCATGATTTGAGAAAACATGCAATTGATCGAATCCATGATATGTTACCAATCAATCCATGCTACACACAAAATAATGTATGCATTGAAGAATCGTGCCTAGCCTATCTAGATGTGATCGTGCGTCATGCAAAATGCAAAGAAAATTCCTTATCCTCACCTCTCAACTCTCATAAAAAATATATGATATACTCCGCTCCACCCATCCAATATCTCACATCACTCTAGAAAGGATGGTCCTCAAGATGTTGACCAAATATGAACAACCCTTCTCACAATTGGTGGCGTCCTTCACGATCCTCTAAACTCACCCAATCTCCTTACACACTCAACCAGAGGTTCCTAACTTTGTGATGAGCATCCCAAATATCGTACGTGCAAGAAATGTGCGTGCTCAATGACACGTGCTCTCTCATGTGCGCGTGCATCTAAGATTTATTGCATATAGTTGCAGCGGGCCTCATGTCGTGCTAGTGCTCAATGATGGTGCAAAATGTGCATAATCCCAACCCATGGCATGGAAGTATTTGATAAGAACAAGAGACGACCCCTGAGTGTAGTGCATCAACAAGTGCAATGTGAAGTGCTCGTGAACCTATTATCCCCGTGATGTGTATGAGTCTCAACAAGAATATATACCTAGCTCCTCAATGTTCGGTAGCTAATTGCAAACTCCAACTTTATCCTGTTAAAAAAAATACCAAACTCGACCAAGGCTATCAAGTTTCACACTCAACAAATCAAACAAATTGACAAAAGCAAATCCTAGGCTAAATAAACACAAGTAATCCGACTACGAAATAACAAAACAAACTGTCACACCAACAACTAAGCTAGCAAAAATCAAACCTAACTACGATTTGACTAGGGGATTTCAATTTTCAGAAAAACACTTGACAACGCATGACGCATGAGCACATGTAGATAGGCTAGGCACTATATTGTCCAATGCATTCATTTTTTGAAAGTGTAGCATTGTTTGTATGATTGCATAGCATGGATCTGACATTGCACTACTTCTCAAATCATGTATGGTTGGGCACGAAGTTCTATTTAAAGCATATTCTTGCTAGGGCAGCACATTGCATGAAAAAACCAAGTTCATATGAAGAGAATATATGTTTTGCAGACACAAAGGGTGTGCACACCGTATTGGAGTTTATGAAGAACATGAGGGAAGAATAATGAAGGAAATTTAGTTTGGTTTGAATACATAAGAGACTCAATCAAGTATCTTGTAAATGGAATGGCAAATACTATTGTTTATGCAAGTGGAGAAGATGAACTTGATATTCTAGAACTAGTAGAAGCACTGAAAAGGAGGAATTTCTAACTACCTATGGTAATAATGTTTCGTGACATTCTTCAACATCAACTTCAGCACAGTTTTGATGTTGCAAGGGCTAAGTATGATGATTATGAGAAATGCTTCCAAGGCGTGTTTTCCATTAAGTGCAACCATGATCAATTTCTTAAATTTGGAAGACATATGTTTCATGGCTTCAATGCATGGAGAGGTGCGGCTAACAATTTCATGAAAAAGAGTTATATGCCCAGTGTTTCTGTCAAGCTGTGTAGTGTGATCTGCTACAAAGTATTGCTAAGGTTCAGGGTGCAATGATTAGATTGGCATGGGAGCAATTAATCTACCCAAAGCATAGCAACCAGACTGATTGCAAAGCCTTGTGGATGATGATGCGATAGCGGTTCGTGGGAGGCTTTATATTGGTGGGCCTGATAGCGGCGGCAGAACTGAACTTGCAAGCTGATTTTTCAGGGAATGAGGATGGCGTGGTTTTATGACAACAACTGGATGAGGTTGAAAAGCAAGGCGTCGAGAGAGGATCAGGAAGAGGACAAAACGCAGAGATTCGATAGTTTGCAGTGATGGCGGCATTCCTGACGATGCGGATGGCAAGTCTGTTGCCTTTGAGGTTTAAGGATAAAGCTAGTAGTCGATACGACGATTCTAAACCAATATTTCTACCAGAAGATTCGGCGACCGTCATTAATGACGGGCAGGGTAGCAAACAATCAAATGTTTAAAAGCTTACGTTAGCTTTTGGAAAGCTTAAGCTATCAAGTCTAAAGCTTTCCTTTTTAAACGCTTTAAGCTTTTTCAGCTTAGCTTTAATGATCTAAGAGCCAAAAGAGGAGATGAGAATTGGAAAAAACTATATAAGAGAAGGGGGAGAGGTGCAAAGGGCCTTGCCCTATTCCTTGCAAAAGAATTTGTGATTTGAGTGAGGCGAGTGGAGGGTCGCATGTGAGAGTGTGGAGTCTTGTCATGCAAATTGAGAAGGTTGAGAATTTGGAAGGAGAAGTACCAAAGTGTCAACTCAAGGTTTTTTCAAGGTACTACGAGAATTCAGTACAATTGTTTTTTGTTTTCAAAGTGCATGTTTCCGAACTTTGCACAAGGTGCGTGATGCTTTATCCGAATTGTGTTTTTTGTCGTTTCCAAGCTACAAGAGGCATTGTGTCTTGTTTGGTTTCTTGTGTGGCTTGTGTGGTGTTTGAATTTTTTTTATACTTTTTCGTGGTTGCACTGTTGTTTCTGAACAAAGTCAATTACACTAATAGACACTCCTTAATGTCTCGTTATCGGGTTGTGTCTAAGACTTGTGCTCGATCCTCACTACTCACATAACAATGTCTCCAGAAACTCATTCTTCATATATGATACATCTCACTCTTCACACAATTCCTAAATATAGAACTCTCATGCAATCATGGGTACATGAACATCAACATCTTTGATAACAGGAAGAAGCTACCATTTTCTTGCTATAGGTCAGAGCCATGGTGAGCTCAGTTTAGCTCTTCTCCCTGCTCCTCCAACTTCTCATAGACAAGTGTTTGAGTTCATCTCCTACTTCATTCTCACACATCTCTTCTTGGCCACCATAGCCAACCTGCACCCACTTACCTTGGAGCCTTTGGATCTATCCATACAAGGCATATCTCATTGAGGTTGCTTTAGGGAAGTTGCTCAACAACTCAGGGCACAACATCCTACTACATGAGACCTCAACATTGGGGTGTATATGGGGTGGCATTATAAAAAAACCAACTCATTGTCTCTACTGTGCCCTGCGATAGTCGTACGATCTACGCTACCTATGTGGAGGCTGTGATTCATCCTGTCTATATGGGGCATTCAAAGCCTATGCTATAGGCTATCCTCCACCCAAGTCTTGGCCCAAATGGATGCGCCTATCTCTTGTGGCAACAAAAAAATTAGGGCTGTCTGAAACCCTAAGTAGTGGAAGCCATAGCCAGAAACTTAAAAAGCTTGGCAACCTTGTTCTTTTCTCACTACCATCATCAATAGTGACTTTGATCACTCTGACATTACCTCTGAAGCCTATTGCAAATGTGGAAGTGCCCAAGGAAGTTCAAAAAATACCTAGCAACATCAAGCCAAATATTAAGATCTTCAAGACATAGTATCTATTGATACTCAAATAATGCTTCTTTGCACTTAGGGCTTTAGCTTAATCAAGAGTAACTCATCTTATGATTTCATTTCAGCTAGTTTAAAGCCTATTTTGAGTCTGTAATGATTTGAATTTTGATCCAATTCTTTGTAAGTCTCAATCTCATTGTAAAAGGATAGACACTGCTCGAATATCCTCGTGTTGGTAAGACCTCCTTCTAAGATTATTGAATTAGAGAAGATAGCAAAGTTTAATGGTGAAGGCTTCCATGCCTGGAAAGAGAAAACCATGTACCATCTCATGATGAAAGACATCTGGGACCTCTTTAAGGAAGATGATGTAGATGACAAGAAAGAAGATGTTACAGAAGACCCAGCCTAAAACAAAGGCATGGAAGAAGATGAACAACAAAGATCTAGGCATTATTGCTTGGGGTCTATCAGATGATGTATTACACCACATCTTTCACATCAGGGATGCAAAAAAGGCATGGGAAGAACTTAACAGGATATTTGGTACACAAGAAAAGAACTCAAAGGTAAAATTACTCATGCAGTTTTATAAGTTGGATGTTAAAGACAGTTCGTCTTCTATGACTATACACATCAATAAGTTCAAGAGTCTTAAAACTCAGCTTGCAACTCTTAAAAAGAACATTGATGAGGATGAGGTAATAACAGTGCTACTTGCCAGTGTTAATCATGAACCATATGAGAACCTTGTTTCAACACTAAGTAATATTCCCAGCCTCTCACTTAAAGATATTGAGCACTCTCTTCTTGATGAAGAGAACAAATAGAAGAACAAGAATGCAAAAGATGGTATCCCATCATCTAGGGAAAATCTCTTATACACCAAAGGAGCTGCTGGACCCAAAGGAAGAGGTCGAGAATTCAACACCAAAATAACAAAAATAAGATGATATGTCATTATTGTGGTAAGATTGGTCATATAGCTAGTGAATGTTTCCACAAGAAAAGAGCACCGCAAATGCAAAAAGATCACCACCAGAACCAATTTATGAATGAAAAAGAAGAAGAAGATGCTTCCGCTACCATCAACAACTCTGACAGACTGTTCTAAAAGAATTTTCATTGTATCTTTTATATGTTTTTCCCTTAGTGGATTTGCTTTGTAAAAATTCCAGCCAAAGATTACAGTTTCAAGCTTTAACTTGACTAGGTTGCCTATGAGCTAGTCTCTCGAGCCATGTTATCATGTAGAGGGGGAAAAAGCCAGCAAGTGTAGGAACTCATCATTTGAGGGGGGCCTGTTGAGAATAGCAAATGATGTGTGCCCTGAAGAGGCTAGAAGATAGACAAATAATGTATGCTCTAGGAAGAGATGCTCATAATTCCATAAGCACAATGAGGAGAGTGGAGAAGCTGGAAAGCTATAAAGGCATGTACTTGGTGCACTTTTCAATGCAATGCTATTGTACTTTGTACTTAGAGTTTGTAATCCTATCTACTCAAGATTGTGTTTATGAGTCCAAGTTAATCTATCTTGGAACCTAATTCACTTGAGTGAAAGTTTGTGTCTAGTCATCAGTCTTCATGTCCCTTGCTTATGAATTCAAGTCTTCATAGCTAAACTGTGTTAAAGATCCATGTTTCTCAACAGATTCAGCCATTACTTCTTCTCCCTAAGGTGTGCATTGATCATTTCCTTCTCCCAGCTTGTTCAAACTTCTTCCCAGTTTACAAAGGAGCTTTTCTAAGATCCCTCAAGCATCTTCAAGTGAGCTTTAAGCTCAGCAACAATAATTGACAATGGGTAGTAGTAGGCAGTGTGATTTACATTTGCTATACTGCCATGTCTCTCTCAACTAGAGTACCTCTCTTGCAACTTCTCAAGCTCTTGGCTATTGAACAGACACTTCCAAACTTCCCCTACATCATTAACTTCCAATTGTGCTCATTTGGAGTATTGGCATCTTAGTTATTGTCTATAATACATAACAAACTTGCTATACATAAATCTATGATAGCCATTCCTTCGCTGTTTGAGCTTTATTGATGCTCATATACCCATGTATTGGTGCAAAATCATTTGTGGCTGCATTGGGGTGACATTTGGGATGTTTTGATCTTGAATTAGCTCAGTTTTGACAAGGTACTCACTGATGTAATAGTGTGGACAACAAGGATTTTATTGAGGAGGTTTATGCCTTTTTTGTCTACTAGTCTTTCGGGTATGCTACATGTCTATGGTGATATCGAGCATGATATATGCATGAAAAATGCTTATGACAAGCTTTGGTACTTGGATTTGAGCTTACAGTTGGCTCTAAGCATCACCACCACATGGTAGAGTGCGATTAGACTCAGAACAATATAGGTGGACACCAACATCCTACTCTATACTCAGTCTTTGGTGTACTGAGACCAATGTCATTAAAACAATGGAGACAAAAACAAAGGACTCAAACAAAACTCCCAAGTGTATATTGATATATGAAACCAATATAATAGTCTCAATAGAGATAGAAATGATATTAACTACATACACAGGGACAATCAGTGGAAGAACAACATCATCTCATAGACTCGAAGGCAAGTAGTAATACAACATGAGATGACAATACTATTGCCAATACTCATATCTCAGGATATAGAAATGGGAACAACTTTGCTACTATCATAGCACTCAAGATACGAGTTGGTGGAAATACCAAATAGGCACATGGCACATCACACACATAAACCCAGAAAGACAAATGAATAGTCAAACCCCTTGCTTGGGTGGTGGGCCTCTCCCTTATATAGCCAGTTGCCATCTGTGGTATTCTCTCTATCCATGTGTTGCATCGATGGTCATAATTACTAGTACACTTGTGTGCTCATTAATGCGCTTTTGGTCACCATGCTTTAAATGCTATTAACTACCACTACCCTTAACACTCACACACGCACCATGGATTCGAATCCATAAACTTATTCAATGATGTCACCTTCATCCTCAATGGTGGGCATATTGTCTTGCTAGATTTGGTCCTGGCACAAATGTGGGGCAATGGGTACCGACCCAAAGAAGGGATGGGAGGAAGTAAGGGGTGGGGTGGGTTGGGATTTGGTGGCTAAAGGTGGGGTACTGTCGAGCTGGGTGGTTGGGGTTGTAGAGAAGGGAGTGGGTTATACTACAGGTGGTGCTATTACAGCAAGAGATCCATTCAGGTCCATAGGGGAGGTTGTTGAGAAATAACAAATGATGTATGCTCCAGGAAGAGATGTCCTAAATCCCATATGCACAGTGAGGAGAATGGAGAAGCTGAAAAGCTATAAAGACATGCACTTGGTTCACTTTTCAAGGCAATGCTATTTTGTACATTGTACTTCATTCTGTGTCTCTATCATGGTCAGCTCAAGATTGTGTTTATGAGTCAAAGCCTGCATCTTGGAACCTAATTCACTTGAGCAATAGTTTATCCTCTTGTCTATGTCACTATGAGTCTTGTTATCGACTTCCGTCCTTCATAGTCAGTGCTATGCTCTAGATCCGTGGTTTGTAACATGGTATCAGAGCCCAGTTGGGCATGGCACAACTCATACTTTGACTTTCTAGTCTCCCTTCACCTCATGTGATCTCTAACCAACTCACATCTAGGTCATGTCTCCAGTTTCAACTTCAAATCTCAGGTGGATGTTGTGGTAGCCATACCCAGACTGCACACCTACCCACCGTGGAGCTTCTAGATCTCTCTATAGGCCATATCTTCCAGTGATTCCTTCTGGAGATATCTTCCTCTACTCAAGGTGCTTCCTCCTAGCACCTCAATTGCTCCTCTACAGCTCTAGCACTGTAGAAATTGGAACTCGTTGCCCTATTTGCACCTCTGTGCTGTCGTATAGCTCTTACCACTCATGCGTGCCACGATCCAGCTTGTAGCTATAGGGCATTTGAAGCCCATTGTACGAGCTATCTCACCACAAGAGGGTTCTTCAAAAGATGCACTAGAGCTCCTGCTATAAGCAAAAAACCAGTCGGCCTGTTTAACCCTAACAGAAGCCATAGCCTTTTGAGCTTCAAGCTCATAAACTCACTTCATTTTCTCTCACCTATTGCCACTCTAATTCACTAATTTACTTAGTGATAAACATCAAGGAGAAGACATTTGTGGAGTGTTTGGAAGACTTGGAATATTTAATCAAGTATCATCATCAAGTTCCTCTTCCATCTCACTCTTCTCACTCCATTGGAAGGTTTTATCACTCTGATATGAGCTCGTAGCTTAGTTTCCAACAAGGACTCAAGTTGAAGGAAAAGACAAGCATCAAATAATCACCATCAAGAAGGAAGAAGAGTCAAGCTTAAAGACTAGACATAGTATCTCTTGATACTACAGAGTGCGCATTCACATTACCTTGCAGTTGTGTCTCTTGACACATTGAAATACAACTCTTTTGCTAAATAATTGAAGCTTATCAGCATGGCAAAACTTGAGCAAATAGCAAAGTTTAATCTAGAAGGTTTCCATGCGTGGAAGGAAACGACCATGTACCACCTCATGAGGAAATACCTCTGGGATCTCTTTGAAAATGATGAAGGTGATACAGATGACAGGGAAGAAGATTCAAAAAGCGGGATCCTTGTAATAACTTCATCAAAAACCAAAGAATGGAAGAAGATGAATAACAAGGTACTAAGCATCATTGCATGGGGACTAAGTGATGATGTGCTACATCATATCTCTGGCATTAGAGATGCTATAATCACTTGCGAGGAACTTGATAGGATGTTTGGTACCCAAGCAAAGAACTCGAACGTAAAATTACTTATGCAGTTTTATAAGTTGGATGTAAAAGATAGTTCATCTATGATTGTACACATCAATAAGTTCAAGAGCCTTAAAAGTCAGCTAGCAACTCTTAAAAAGAACATTGATGAGGATGAGGCAATAGTAGGGCTACTTGCTAGTGTTCATCATGAATTGTATGAGAATCTTGTTTCAACACTAAGTAATGTTCCCAGTCTCACACTCAAAGATAGTGAGCACTCAATGCTTGATGGAGAAAGCAAATTTAAAAGCAAAGATGTAAAAGAGATTAGCTCAAGGGAAAATCCCCTATACACCAAAGGAGCTACTGGACCCAAAGGAAGAGGTCGAGGATTCAACACTGACAACAAAAGTTGGATAACATGTTATTATTGTGGTAAAACTGGCCATATTGCCTTTGAATGTTTTCACAAGAAAAGAGCACAACAGATGCGGAATGACCACCACGAAAGTCAATTCATGAATGAAGAAGATGCTTCCACTACCATCAACAACTCTAATAGATTGTTCTAAGGAATTTGTTCCCATAGTGGATCTACTTTGTAAAAACCCTTACCAAAGATGTAAAGTCTCAAACTTTAACTTGACTAGGCTGCCTATGAGCTAGTCTATCGGGCCATGTTATCATGTAGGGGGGCAAAAGCCAGCAAGTGTAGGGACTCATCATTTGAGGGGGGTGTTGAGAAATAACAAATGATATATGCTTCAGGAAGAGATGTCCTAAATCCCATATACACAATGAGGAGAGTGGAGAAGCAGAAAAGTTATAAAGACATGTACTTGGTTCACTTTTCAAGGCAATGCTATTTTGTACTTTGTACTTCATTCTGTGTCTCTGTCATGGTCAACTCAAGATTGTGTTTATGAGTCCAAGCCTACATCTTGGAACCTAATTCACTTGAGCAATAGTTTGTCCTCTTGTCTATGTCATTATGAGTCTTGTTATCGACTTCCATCCTTCATAGTGAATGCTATGCTCTAGATCCGTGTTTTGTAATAGAGGTTCCATCACATTGTGAAAAATGAGCTTGACTGCGAGATTTTCCAAGTAGATTGCACCCAACTGGATTTGGTATTGGAGTTGGTTATGCTCAAATGTGATTTTGGAGAGACGGGCCTGCAAACCATCCAGTTCATGTTTGTACATGGACTTGGCAATCAGGATTGCATAGCTACAATACACTAAATCTTCAAGGATAGGGTTTTGGACTTGACTAGATAGGCCTAAAGTTGGTTAATATTGGCCAACTTCAGGGTATCTTGAGTGGGAGTGGAGGGGTCTTCAGAGAGTCGATCATTATGGTTAGAATCTCCACCTCCTTGATCCTTGTTTGGATCATCATGATTTTGGGGATTCTTCTTCCTAATCTGGGTGTGGCTCCTTCTTGGCCCTAGCTTGTGGCTAGAGATGAGTACTTTAATGAAGTTTTGGTGGAGGGTATGGGTTTGTTGAATCCCTGACAAGGACGAGGAATGCCAGCCTTCTTCATTTCTTGGGCTACTCTGGTCCGCTGTTCCTTTAGAATGTGTTGCTAGAGAAGGTCAAACTTTGCATTCCATTCCTAGTTTAGAACATGCTACCAGACTTTGCATTCCATTCCTAGTTTAGGTCTAGCACTACCTGTTGCATGACTTAAATCTACTCCTCTCCCATTGACATTTAACTACTCTAGCACTTGGCACTCCTCTACCATCATCTGCCACTTTAGATTTGTAGAGCTAGTGCTAGAGGAGAAGTTGAAGAAGTCTATAATCGAAGCCTTTAGCGACACGTCCTTGTCACTCATGGTTGTGATAGGCTCTTCCATGGCATGCTCCTTCCCTTTTCTCGAAGGCAAAGTCATGGGGTTTTTGGCAACTGTCCCTTGATCCCTAGGCGATTAATCTGCGAGGATTTGGAGAGTGGGAAAACTAGTTTGGGGCTAGACCACAAGTTTGAACTTGGTGGCAGAGCTAAAACGAGAGTGTGAGTGACATGGGGTGGAACCAGCATGGGCACTCTTGCCTTGCTATTGGAGAAGAATTAGAGTAGCAATGGTATCCAAGGTCAAGCAGAAGGGGGAGATTCGGCATTTGAGTTTGGCTCATTTAATTTGTTGGATAGGGGAATAAGCTTGAAGCATGAGTCCATTATGGTGGTTTGGAGTTCCCACTTAAGCTTTTCCTAGTGGTCAAGCCACTCCTTCTTGTAGTCACACTCGAGTTCTTCAATAGTCTCTAGGCTAAGTGGGGTCATACCATCTACGTGCTCCACTCCTATGACACATGCTTAGAGAAAGACATTCTCCTTCTCCAATCATTGCACTCTACTTTGGATGTCATCTCTAGGCTAACTGGGGTCACGCCATTCGAGTGCTCCACTCCTGCAGTGCACAGACATTCTCCTTCTCCAACTATTGTACTCTACTCTAATTGTTATTTGCAAAGGCCACCTGTGCCCATTGGCATGCCTCTAGCCTTTGCCAGTGTTCACATAGTGTGGCATCCTTGTGTGTGAGCTGTTGGGAGAGGGTAATATTAGCTTGCTTTAGGTGGGTCCACTTTGGTGGCGAGCTCTTATTGTTGGTACTATTTCCAAATCAATAATTTATTAACAAATTTTAGGGACCAATGTGCCATTTCTTGGCTAAACTCCAAATGGATGAAAATGAGTTGCTGGGAAAGGGTTGTAGAGGAGGAGGTGGTAGTAGAGGAGGTGCCATTCAAACTTGTGAGGGTTATTGGAGCAAGGCTGGTGTTGCCTTGTGAAAGTTTCTCCTCCCACTAGCACTTTTGTCCTTGAGATTTGAGGAGGGTGAGTTTGGCACAGAGGCTAGTGGTGGAGGTGGACTTCTTGGGCAAGTTGGGAGGGTGGATTTCTTGGGGTGGTTAGTTATGCTCTAGTGCTGATTGAGCAATGTTTTGATATGTATGGTCCTCTTTTTTGAGGACTTGGTCTTCAGGGCTTTGCTTTGCTTGTTCTAGATAAGGGTTAGGAGTGGGCTCATGTGAGGTTCCAATCTCAAGTTGGAATTGCATGAAGCTTGTCACGGGTGATGGAAATTGATGAGTTGGGGTGAGGAGAGTAGGTGGGGGAAAGAGCAGAGTAAAATGTTGACCATATATTACCTTTATTGTTTTTCTTCTGGCTATCTTGTGGACTAGGTGTTTTGCCTGAATGAAGAGGTGATCACAAGAGTCATGGGCCTAGGCAATAGTAAGAGACGAAGGAGAGAAGAAGAGAGAAGCGACCTTTTTGGATATGCTAAACACCTTGGCCTATAGATACAAGGCTTCTACAATGAACTTTAGGGTATTGTGCTTAGATTTGTGGGGGTCGAGGAGACTGGTCAATAGGATTACTTTGTGAAGAATTGGGGCAAAGACCTATTTGATGGGCCAAGATGGAGAGCAATGGAGGGTAGGAGTTGCCATGGGCTAGCATAGCTTCTCTTAGGTATCAACCCGTAGGTATCGACCCGGCAAAGAGAATGTGGTCGCGGATGCTCTAAGTTGCAAGGCATTCCTCAACTCTCTTATCATTGAGGAACCCTCGATGGTCGAATCTTTGGCAACTATGGTGTCAATGCCTAGCAACCCTATTCTAAAACTAGCCAAGGAAGAAGCTAACCATGATCCGGAATATCTGTGATGATAGAGAAAATTTTGGGGAAGGACCAAAACCCGAAACTTAAGGTCAAATATCAAGAATTCTTCGTCAATGAGGGACTTGTCTATTTTAGGACAAGATTATGCATACCCTACAATAGGAAACTCAAACAGAGAATACTTTGGGAAGCACATGATTCCCCATTTTCAGGCCATCCCGGATATGCCAAAACCCTCAATACGGTCAGAAAAAGCTACCATTGGGGAAGGCTTAAGGGAGATGTGCTTAAATACATCACTGAATGTTTGTCTTGCCAATGCATCAAGGCAAAGCATGTCAAGATGCCTGGGAAGCTGCAACCTCTCGACATCCCCCAAATGAAGTGGGAATTTATCAGCATGGATTTTGTTGTTGGGTATTCTCAATGCAAGGGGGCTACAACTCAATTATGGTTATAGTACATATATTCACCAAGGTTGCACATCTCATTCTAGTTAAGATAAATTATAAAGCTTCAGATATTGCCAGACTGTTCATCAAGGAGATATTCAAGCTCCATGGATTTCCTAGAAGGATCGTTAGTGACCGCGACTCCCTCTTCATGTCTCACTTTTGGAGAGGGATATTTGGGGCCATTGGGACTCAACTCTATTTCAGCATAGCCTATCACCCTCAAACTGATAGCCAAACAAAGAGGGTCAATCAAGTCATTGAAGATATCCTTAGAGCTTATTGCTATCGCGAACCCAAGAAATGGATTCAATATCTACCATTAGTAGAGTTCGCCTATAATGCTTCCTACCAGTAAAGCATCCAAATGACACCCTTTCAAGCATTATATGGGCATGATTGCCGCACCCCATTGAACTTCTCAGATCCTACCTTAAGAGTAGAAGCTTCTAAGGAAATGCTCGAGGAAATGGATAAGCATGTTAAGATTATCAAACAAGACATTAGAGCCGCCAAGGATAGGTAGAAAGCCTATGCAGATCTAAATAGACAAGAGCAACTCTTCAATGAGGGAGACATGGTTTTTATTCATGTACAGCCCAAGAGGAGTTCCCTGTCATTAGGGGAATTTAAAAATTTGAGTCCAAGGTATTGCAGACCCTATAGGATCCTCAAATGCCTAGGGCCCAATGCCTACAAACTCCAACTCCCTGAGAACGTAAAGGTTCACAATGTATTTCATGTTAGCCTGCTAAAGAAATATGTACCAAATCCTAGCCATATACTTGATGATCAACAAGTTGTAATGCCAAGCTAAGGAGTTCTTAAGCTCTGGCCATCTAGAATCCTGGACATTCGAGAAAAGAGATTAAGGAGTACAATCCTCAAGGAGTACCTCATCTAGTGGAAGGACTTGCCATAAGAAGATGCCACATGGATTGATGAGACTACTCTCACGAGACTACTCTCAACCAGCAATACCCCCAATTCCTTTCGAGATGAGGACATCTCGATCCCCTTAAGGGGGGAAGCATGTGACAGTCCCGCTATAGGACTCCCCTCCCCCCTAATAAAATGAAACTTTTATATTTAAAAAAAATGAATTAACCCCCCCTAGTTACACCGCCAACTGGCGGATAGCGTGAGGGGAGGGGGGGCGATCGTATCGACGAACCAGCCAGGGGAGGCTATCGGGAGGCTGCCACGGCCATGGAGGTGGCAGGAGGGCTGCCATTACTAATCCCCCCCCCCCCCCCAAAATACCTATATAAACCCCATCGTTAAGGGGATGAGGAAACAAGGAAGGCCACGACTTGTTGCTGCTCAAATAAGAAGAAGAGGGAGAGAGTGAGTAGAGAAGAAGAGAGGAATAAGAAGAAGAGGGAGAGAGAGAGTAGAAAAGAAGAGAAGAATAAGAAGAAGAGGGAGGGAGAGAGTAGAAAATAAGAGAAGGAGGAGAAGAAGAAGACAATAAGAAGAGGAGAGGGGGAGAGAGAGGAGAAGAAGAAGAGAAGAAGAAGAAGGAGGAGAGTAAGAGAAGAGAGAGACAGAAAAGAGAGAACAAGGAGGGTAAGAGAAGAGAGAGAGAGAGAGAGAGAAGGAAATTTTTTTTTTCCTCGTTGAAGAACTCGGAGCTCGTCGTCTCTCTTTCCTCCCCCCTCTTGGAGAAGATCCTCGCAGAGACTAGTCCCTTCCGCGATGAGCCATCTCTCCCACAATTTGGGTGCGTAGCCGCGAAGCAAAAGCCAAATCATACGATGCCTCCCAAACGAAGTAAGGTCCAACCAAACACGAATCCCGCCTCAACCGATGGAGCCATGGGGCAAGGAACCGCGTCACTTGGTAATCAGGTGCATTCCATACACCCTACCCTGATGGGGAGTCTTAAGGACATAGGCCGACTTCCTTGGGAAGGGAAAGCTATTCAGTAAAAGTCTATCATAACTAACCATCATTTAGTGTAATCTTTTTTTTCATATTGGAAATTGTGCTTACTTGCAATCTGGTATGTTTTTGAACGAGTAAATTGCACAATAAATTTTGCATTCTTGCACGCAAAAGAAGATGTCATGACCTTATTAATTATGCTTGTAATACTTTAGATTATGCACTAACATTAGCATGCTTAAAAAAGGGTTGTTAAAACACTTATGCATATTCGTCAATGACGCAGAAATCGTACTTTTTCTTTGCATCACAAAACTTGTGAAATTGGAAAGGTAGAAGTGACGGTTTGAATCAAGTACATGAAATTCCTGAATTGCTACAATGGCGTTTAAGTATATTTAGGCCATTGCAAGACTAAAATAGGCACTAGGCCCTTATAAACCTTCAGAGGGGTGCGTTTGCTTTTGCCTTAGGACTGATAACTCCATGTCCTCCATCCAAAAGGATATATATATATATATATATATATATATATATACACATACAAGTCTCTATTCGTGTTTTGCATAAGCATGTTGAAATGAACTCCCAAAAGCAAAGGCCTGCTTTGCAACATTGTATTGTCTAGGAATGATACGCCTCCAAATGGCATGGCATCATGATCAGTTTAGTTGCCTGCTAGGGATTCATCTGGAAGATAACTATCAATTGCACTTGCGAAATACAAAAATTTGTTCAAGAGCCGTTCAATAAAAATGAACCCTATACATGCAAGGATAGGGCTCAACTCAACTTATTTAGGGTTTCGAAGAAACTAAACCAATCTATGGTTACTTCATAGGGGGATGGAACGAAGAAATTCCCTACCCTTCGAAGGATATTGGAAATTACCTCTAAGGCAAGAAGCCTCAAACGCTAGGGTCAAGAGAGGGACCCCACCTTAGCAAATGTCTCAAGCACTCACTTGCACCTTTGTTTGTGCTTGTAAGTTTAGGAACACTATTTCTAAATTAAAAAACAAAAACAAAAAAAAAACAAAAAAAAAGAGATTGCGTAACCCCAAACTCATAAATGAGTATAGTGAATTAGGTTGAACTTTTGGAGGGCACATCAAACCAGCCCCAGCTGTCCGCCAACCCTCGCCAAGGGGGTTCTAAATAGCCGTGACGGGAACATGGACCAAACCCTCCACGAGAGGTCTCTCTGCGGATTGGTTTGAACGTAGGAGGACGCTTGGATGCCAGGGGGACTCTGGCTATAAATTCCCTGCCCCGGGTCCTACTCAAATGATCAGCATGACTCAGAATAGATTTTTGAGAGCCCTTGTTACTAGTGCAAGGCAGAAACTTGGTGGAAATAAAGTGCATCCTTACGAATTGCGAATATTTCCCTTTTGAACAAGACTTGTAACTCTGATAATTTGCTAATATTAAGTACTCCAGGGAAACTGTTTGAATTTGTTTTCGTGTCAATGCCATAAGATTACGTGAAGGAACCCTGTCCTCTAAAAAGGTTAAGGAAGCTGTTTTTACATGTCACACTTAAAAGTTATATGACTAATTAGACAACTAAAGTACGCCAAGTGAGGGAAGCAGGAGGGCGAAACCCCCGACGGGTCTATTCTACGGCACGGTGGTCCTATAGAATTGGAAGGCTTCTTGCACGGTTTTGCTGACGACCGATGCTTAGAAATCGTTAGGCTAGAACCCTGACTCATGCCATTTTAGGGGACCGGAATGGGACTATGCCTATGGGCAGAGAGGTGGAGCGTCGCATCCCTCTCATTTCCCATTCCCTTTGAACCAAGTGCGGCATGGGTTTGCTTCAGCTTGGTTATCTCTACGCAAAGTAGGTTGTCTGAAACCGACGCTAGAAAGCTGTCAGGAGACCTTGGCCACTAGGGACTCAAGTTCAAGTTGATCCTAGTGGGTTTGGCCGTAAACATTCCGTTGCGAGGTGGACTCGAGAAACCCTAAGTGACAAACCCCATGACATTCCATGAGAGTGCTAGGCGGCGTCGCTTAGACTCATCTCTCGATGGACCGCTAAAAACGTGCTTCGACAACCGATAGGCGACACGTTACAGAGAACATTCCAAATTAGAGCAAACCGATTCCTATCCCACATCTTAATGAACTTAGTGGTGGTAAGATCTTAATTTGTCTTAAGGAGATAGATTTTCATTGGTCTTAAAGAGAAGAGTTTTTAAGAATGAATTGAGGTTTGAATTTGGGCCAAGCATGCCAAATTCTTTGACTAGGGGGAAGAACCTTTGTGAAAATAATAGATGGAGAGGAAGAACTTTAAATCTAGGGAACTCTTTAACATGAAACCTCTTAAGAGAATGATTCAAGAGAGTAGCCCAATATGCATTGTAGTGGTCCTAGCATCTAACAACCCATTTGGTAGCAAATGCAACAAACTAGGTCTCTAGATTAGGCGTGTTTAAATCACCTTTGAGTTTTGGAAAGCATGCAAGCATTTCAGCCAACATTACTCCACTCCCCGCAATAAGTTTCTACAGAGGGATTCAAGTTGTCAAAGGCTAGTTTGAGGAGGATTCCAACATACCAAGAAGTAAATGGAAATAGGGATAAAAATGTACTTAAGCACAATGATTCTAGAGGTAAAGCTTGTTTGAAAACCACTACATGAATCGAGCTTGATTTTTAACTTCTTCATAACCCATTGCCACCTTATTTAATAGAAAAATCCCACATTGCAATATCTAGAATTGCAAAGACCCGGCCTTCTCCAAGAATGTGATATCCAAAATTTGAGCCACTAAGAGGGGTCCCTAACTAGAGCTTTTATACCATTTTGTTATGGTTAAATTTTGAACTTGGAGCAAGGCAGAATATATTTAGCCTACTTTAAAGAGTTTGGATAGACTACGTCTATTATAGTGGTGTTGGTATCAATTATTTGATTGATAGGAAGAAAGATGCCCCTTATGTTACCTTTCTCACATTCGACTTGGATGAGCCATCGTAAAGCATAATTGGCAATGGCATAAAGCAAAGGGACAAGGGCTCTATTTGACAAATAGATTAAAGTGAAAAGAGGGAGAAAGCTGACCATCAACTACAACCCTTAAGTAGCCATCACCAAATGTGGTTGATACATATTTTATAAACCTTTTACCAAATCTCGTATCTTGTAAAGATTGTAGAATGAATTCCCATTCTAGCTCTTTGTTAAAGTCTACCTTAAAAAAGACATAAGATTAATCGGTCTTTTGAGAGTAATCTATGCCCTTCCACAAAGAAATAACCTCATTCAAACTATATCTACCATTTATTAAGACCTTTTGTTCTTTTCTAATCTAATCAATAAGGTGAGACATGAGTCTATGGGCTATAGCTTTGAAGAAGTGTATATAAGCTAAAGTGAGATGATTTATGATCCCCCAATTAGAGAGAATGCATTTCTCTTCCTTTTGATGGATGAGTTTTAATTCTACTTTCATCAATAGATAGGAAAAGTGCTCTCTACTTCATAGATCCTTTCCCAATTGCTAAAATTGGCAGAAATAGAAAATATTGATAACTCTTAAAAGAACCCATATGAGAGGGCATCAATTCCAGTGGATTCACCCTTCTTGATTAATTTATGGATTGTTTCAATTCTGCTTTGTTAACTCAAAGTCTAGAGTGTTTTGAGTGTTGGCTAGCTCTTGCGGCACAATGTTTTTCGTAAACATAATTATTCTAGCTTGTGCCATAGTCTTTTATTGACTAGCTTGAGGGGGACAATTGAATATATTTATAAGCTTTGAAGATGGATAGTTTGATAAAGCCCATTTGTTGTTTAAAGCATAGATTTAACAAGGTGGAAATAAAGAAAAAGCAAAGCTATTACGCACACCTTGCTCATCATCAAAATATCTATCTTAGTCAATAATCTATAGATACATCCAACTCCTTATTGTTGATCCTTCTCTCAAGCCTCATCCTGACTTCCATTCAGTGTTTGGGAAAAATATTTTTGAGAAACATATGCAATTCCTATTTGACTATTCTTAATTCAACAAATCAACAAATTTGGACATATATTTTCATAAATTTATAATAATTTATACATTCACTTTAAAAGCTAAAATCCCTCTAGGTTGTAGCCTAATAGGAATTTCTTTAATCTAACAGGCTTAGTGATAAGTTGAGACACCAGCTTTTGGAACATTGCTTCCATTCCTATTGCAAGTAGGCTCTTCTTTGGCCACACTATAATCTTATTTTCCTAATTTAAATTATATCTGTGTCATCCAAGTAAAAGAGCAGCTAGCATCTTTTTAGTGATCCACCTCTTATGAATTGATTGCCTGCTATTGGTCAGAGTCTCCTTATTGTATGGAAATTTGAGCAACAATGCTCAACTTTGGTGGTAGAGGAGGTTTACCTCCATCTTTTCTTCTAAGGTAAAGCACTCTCTTATTCTATTTGCTCATTTGATTTTCCAAGTGCCCAACTAATCATTATTCATGCATGCATCTTTTGTACTACATCAAGTGCCAAATCTAACACTATATGTGTCTCTCCCTTCCATAGAAAAATATTCAAGCACCCTCAGACTTCATTCAAACATGATGTCCCTATCTAGAATCTTCTTCACCCTTTTAGAAGGTGGTGCACACCCTTGAGTATCGTTCTTTTTTGGAATTCACCTTTGTTTTAGATCCTCTCAATTAATCTGCAACCTTTTATCATGATGATGTAAGTAATCTCCGTAACTCTATCAGTGTCAAAGTTTGAGCTTGTACTTTTGTAATGACCCCATTATTCTCAGATAAATAATTCATTTGTCCCCTTCCCCCCCTCCCCCATACAATTCACAAAAAATTTCTTTTCCCCTCAGTTACGCATAAATGCCTTTGACTTGTTGAAATTCTTTTCATGGTCTATGCAAACTCCCACAATTCGTTGACAACTGCATCGACCTTGCATTAGCTTCACACTGTTATCCCTCCCCCCATCGGGCAAGAATAAGGAGTTAAAGAGAATAAAAAATGATTAGGTTTAAAAAACTTATAATAAATAAGATGAGAATGGAAGAAATAGAGGGGGTGGCCTAAATATAAGGGGACCCCTCCCAAGTTTAATATTTTTTAATTAATTAATTAAATCTATCTATCTATCCATCTATCCATCTATCTATCTCTCTCTCTCTCTCTAACCCCCACACAAGATCTACAATAGTGTAAAATGAAATGGGTTTAATTGTTGACCATAGTTAACTAACTAGAGTGAACCTATCCGACTTATTCGAGAAGCCACACATGGCTAGTGACAGCTAGCCTACAGATGTCAATGTCAGGAAAAGATGAGCTTGACTCTTAACACTCACCCTCAAGCTCAAGAAAGACATACCCCAAGTAGCTCTCTAAAGTGACTGAAGTTATCTTTACCTAGTGACTTGGTAAAGATATCAGTTACTTGGTCTTTGGTTCTGACATGCAAGAGATCTATTTGACTTGCAAGTACCATCTCTCATATGAAGTGATAGTGTGTCTCTATATGTTTAGTTCCGACATGATACACAATATTCGTAGCCAAAGGTACATTGCTTATATTATCACAATATAGTGTGGCCGGAGCATCTTTCTAAATATCCAAATCTATCAATAACTTTAGCAACCAAGCAATCTCACATGTTGCTAAAGTGGCACCTCTATACTCTGTCTTAGTATTAGAGAGTACAATTGTTGGTTGCTTCTTGTTGCTCTAGCTAATCATTCCATTGTGAAGACTAAATGCATATCCACTAGCAGACCATCTATCATATGGACAACCTACCCAATCTGCATCAGTATATCCCATGAGTTTCAAGTGCTTACCACTCTTATAAAAGAGTCCATAGTATGTTATAGCCTTGACATAACATCTAGTTCTTCTCATTGCATTCAAGTGGGGTTTTCTAGGATTTTGCATGAACTAACTGATAAGTCCAACTAAGTAACTGAGATTAGGCCTAGTGATGGGAAGGTAGATGAGACTTCCTACCATCTACTTATACATAGTAATATCTAAAATTTTAGCTCCATTATTCATATCTAACATAGTATATTGATCCAGTGAAGTATCCAAGGGTTTCCAATTTGTCATGCTATATTTCTTCAACATCTCGAGTTGATACTGTCTTTGCATTAGCCAAAGCCCATTGGCTGAATTTACAACCTCACTGCCTGGAAAGAACTTTAGTTCTCCCAAATTCTTCATATCAAATTCAATTTTCAACACGATCGTTACATCATGTATCCCAATGCCATCGTCTCCTATAATGATCAGGTCATCTACATAGATGAATAGTCCCATGAGTCCTGCATCCGTTTTCTTTGTAAAGAGACTATGGTCAGCTGTGCCAACTGCAAATCCAAGACAATGCAAGTAAGTAGTAATTTATGCATGCCATGCTCTTAGAGCCTACTTCAGCCCATAAAGTGTTTTTTTCAGCTTGTAGACATAATTCAGATACTGAGGGTGCACATACCCTTTTATTGATCTATGAACACCTCTTCTACTAAGTTTCCATTTAAAAATGCATTCTTAACATCCATTTCCTGTCATTTCTAGCCCCTTTCTTTAGCCAAGGGATGCAATTAGTGTCGTGATAGTTGCCATTTTGGCAATAGGCGACCGAATGTCCCTTCATAATCCAAAACATACTATTGTGCATAGCCTTTTGCTACTAACATTGGCTTTATACCTTTCAATATTGCCATCAGACTTGTACTTAAATTTGTAAACCCATTTACAACTAATTAACTTATAACTATTAGGCAATGGAACCAATTCCCAAGTCTAATTTTTAGCTAGTGCATTCATCTCCTCATCCATTTCTTTACACCGATTCTTATCCATGACAACTTCACTAAATAAAGTAGGCTCTTTGTATTCCATGACCTTTGTCATATATGCATAATGCTTTGTTGAAAATCCATTGTATGTGAGCCTATCAATCATCCTCTATGATTGTCTCAATTGTGGTGGACTACTTGATTCCCTTCTTATATGAGGCGGTACATATCTAGTCTGCTAATTCTAAGAGTGTACGTAGACAAAATTCCAAGCTCACTATCCAATATATTAGTCACTCATATCTAGAAGTCAAAATCCCAATAGAATAATCAAGAACTTTCTCTTTTCCTTTGCCTTTTGCTTCATTTCCCCCCCTCATTGACATGGTGCTATCAATGGATGGTGATTCATGACTGCATAACCTACCAGTCCAAGGTGAAACTCTCAAAGTTACATCATCTATAGGCCTAGAGATAATAGTACTCTGCTATGAGATATCAATAGATACATGATCTAAAGGGACATCATGTGGAATAGCAACAAATGAACCATACCACAATGACAACTCATCAAAGATGACATCTTTGTTGATTTACCATTTCTTGTGTAGATGGATCAAAGCATTTGTATGCTTTCTACTCTTGAGCATAGCCAATGAACACACAATTTTGTGCTTTAGGATCCAATTTCTCAAATGGTTAATGTCAAGCTTATGGCCATACAACTTCTGATATGGTGTCATGCCATGAATCCCTGAAGTAAAAGAACGATTAAGCACATATATAGTTGTCACTGCATCTTCAACCCAAGAATACAATGGCATATTCTTCTCATTAAGTATCGCATGAGCAGTTTCCATACAAACCCTATTCTTCCTTTCTACTACTCCATTCTACTATAAAGTGTAGTTGTAAGTAAGCTTCTTGCGAATGCTATCTTTGCCATGAATCTATCAAACTCATTAGATACATATTCATCACCGCCATATATCTCAAACAAGAGATCAAGCAATCAAACTCTTTCTTAACTTGCCGCTTAAAGTCCTTAAACATAGCAAGTACCTCATTCTTATGTTTCAAGATATGTACCCATGTATACCTACTGAAATCATCAATAAAAGTGACAGAATATATGGATCCACCAAGAGCAACATTATGGACTGATCCCCAAACACTAGAATGAATCAACTATAGTGGCCTAGAGGTGTTCTAATCATGTTTCATAAATGGAAATCTAGATTGCTTTATTGAACTAACATGCATAAAAAACATGTTTCATAAATGGAAATCAAGAATTCTTTATTGAACTAACATGCATAAAAAACATGACCTAAATCTGTGTAGGTAAACTTTGGCAAGCTTGTAACTAGTTGCTTCTTTTGCATATTATGTAGCCTTTGAACATTAACATGGCCAATCCTCTTATGCCAGATCACAAGATCTCTAACCACACCCTGTCCTTGTGTAAATATAGTTGATTTCAGCTAGGGAAGACTAGCATCTAGGGTAAACATCTGACCATGTCTTTTGCCCTTGGCAATCAACTTACAACCATGTCCAAACTCAATAAAACAACAATTTTTATTGCATTGAACTTGCAAAATTTTCTCTGCATCTACCCAAACTGATAGCAAATTCTTAGTGATGGAAGGAACATGCAAGACATCATGGAAATTCTTCTTCTAACCATCATGTATAACTAAGGTAACTACACCCTTGTGCTCAATGTTATGCTAAGTATTGTCACATGTACAAACATAACCTTGCTTATTAGGAACCATATTAGTGAACCATTCACCATGCGGAGTCATGTCATTAGAAGCTCCCGAATCAATGTACCATACATCATTTGATTTATCAACCTGAGTGACATTCTTTTGAACATGTCTTAGCAAATAACTTGTCAATAGTAGCATCCTTAGCATGACTCGACAAAGCATAATATCCTTGTTGCTTGCCTCTTTTATTTTCTTACTTCTTTCAACATTCCTTAGTAATATACCCATATTTCCCACAATAGTGGCATTCCTTATTCTTATTTTCATTCTCATGCACATTCTAAGATTTCCATGAAACTCTGCCCCTAGAGTTGGATCTTCCCCTTACTCGGAAGTATCCACCACATCTAGCATTTTGTACCTATTGATTATTCACATTTTGAGATGCATTCTGATTAGTACCTAGATCACAAGAGGATCCTCTACCATGGTTGTCATGGCCTCTTTGATTCGAGTAAAAATTTGCATCTCTACCTTTTGAGCTACTAGAGCTTGTGGGTAATCCAAGTTTAACCTCTTCATGAATAAGCAATGAAACTAGCTCGATAAAAATTAGGCATCTCTAATCATACTGATATAGATGTATCAAATTACTAATGCTAACATCCTAGACCATTTGGGGTAATGGCAACCAAATCTTCATCATCGACTTCAACTCTCCAATTGAGGCTAGCTAATCAGCGATGGTATTTATATCTATGACATAGTGTTATATTGACAATCCTTTCGTGTTCATGGCATTAAACTTCTGTTTCAATTGGATTTTCCATGCATTAGTAGTAGAACCATAGTACTGCATCAAGATGTCCAATGCATCTTTCAATGACTTGCAATTCATGATTTGCATGACCATTGCATCAGAGATACATAGTGAGAGCTAGTGCAAGACTTTGTGATCCCATTCAAGCCAAGCATGATGTACTCTCTGTTGTTCAGTAGTGCGATGTAACGCATGTTTTTAGTAGCTAAGCGACATCACCCAAAACTCCCATGGAATGTTACGGGGTTTGTCGGCTAGGGTTTCTCGAGTCAGCACCCCGTAACTTTCCATGGGAGTGCCAAGATGCATCACTTAGATTCTTCTCTCGATGGACCGCTAAAAACTTGCCTAAACAACTGATAGGCAGGAACGTTACAGTTTTGGTATCAAAGTGAAAGTTCGTAATGCTACATGATTGATTAATGTATGGTTCGTAGACATATCCTAAACAAAATAACCAAAGTGGTATGGCTTGACTGTTAGGAACCTTCTGGACCTACGAATATTGACATGCAAGAGAAGAAATTCCTTCTCAAGCAAATTAAGGCACCCGAGTTTAGTGGAAAAGGAATAGACGACGCGGTGGAGGTGGAGATATGGATTGAGTCGATGAATGATTATTTCTCTGCTGTGGGAAACTACTTTTGCCAATCAAGAAATGATAGCCAAGCTTAAGTTAGTTGACTAAGCTCAGATATGGTGGAACCAATGATGCAAAGATCAAGGAATTTCTGAAGCCGTTGTCACTTGGGTTCAACTGCAAGATGTTGTATGCTGACGATATCTTCCGTCAACCTACCAGACTTTGAGGATGAATGAATTCTTCAATCTCAAGCAGTTGGAATTAACCTTGGAAGCCTACTACTCAAATTTTGTGACCCTACTAAAATACGCACCACCTATGGATATTGGGAAACAAGTATTCAAGTTTTGCCATGGTTTGAACACTCCTCTGAACCACCATCTTGAAGCAATGAGCCCAACAGACTTGCAAAATGCATTACTTCGAGCAAAGCCAATCGTCCAAGAACTTAAACCGGCCAATTGTGACAATGAGGATTCCGAGATCAGGGCAAGAGATGCCACACATGTGGAGAGATAGGGCACATCCGTAGGAGATGTCCCTATCATCAATGATTCCTCTGCAATGAGCTAGGGCATGTTCAAGTAGACTATCATGACTTAAGTCCAAGCAGACTGTCTTGAATTAAGCCCAAGCCTTCAAGAAAACAAAGCTACACAAGTGCAGTCTTTGGATATATAGAGGAATCAAATGAAGACGAAGACCTAGAACCCACTACACTTATCCAAGATGAGTAGAAGTCCTAGAAGTTTTATCAACATGTAATACAACTTATATCGGAAATAAGTCCTACTCTTGTACCTACAATTAATTGCAATAATATGAGTTGCACTACTTGAATCATTAAGAGTAGCGCAGTGGACACATGGTGGGTCCTAACCCATAGGCATTATGCCCCATTAACGCTTGTCTTCCCCAATTTCTTCCAAGATGAGGACATATCAAGTTCTCTAAGGAGGAGAGGATGTAACATCCCCGCTCCCGCATGGGAACCACCCCCTCCCAATTTTATTAAAAATTAGTTCAATTTTTTTTATTTCCCCTTGTCGTCGCCGAATAGGTAGCAAGGGGGGAGGAAGAAAAGATGATGTGATGATGCCAACAAGGAAGGGGGAGTGATGATGACGATGATGGGGAGGAAGAAGACGGATGATGATGGCACAACAGAGATGATGATGAAGGAAATGAAGAAGATGACGTCGATAGGACGAGTGGAAGATGACGCATCATGGGAGGAGAAGTTGATGATGACGGTGCTAGGAGGGAAGCTGGGAGGCCACGTGGCCAAGCACCCCACCTTGGGCATAACAGTCGTTCGCAGGTAGCTGGGAAGCCTCAAAAACTCCCCACCACCATGCAAATCACACCCCTCCTCCCCCCTTAAGTGAAGAGGAGACCACCTTATTTTTCCCCCTGCTCTACAAAATGAGTGGGAAAGACCACCTTATTTTTCCCCCTGTTGCGGACTGAGTGGGAAAGAGAGGGGGGGTGAGAGAGAGGGTGAGAGAGAGAGAGAGAGAGAGAGAGCCTTCTAAAGAGGATTCTTCTTCTCTTCCCCTCCTTAGAGGGTGGTTAGATGTACTTATATTTCCCACAAAATTATCCTCCCCCGCAACTTATTTCTCTCCCCAAATTGGCCCTCACTCAAGTAAAAGGCGTTGAAGTCTTGTGTGAACCACATCTAAAAGAGAAGAAGATAAAGGATGGCCCCCAAGTGAAAAATGTCACGCACAGATGGCAATCCCTCAACAAGCAACAAAGCCTCAGGTGAGGGCATCATTGCCAATCCAACTGTGATACTAGTTGTAAGTGATGTATTTCCAAATTAATAGATGCTTGCTTTTATTCCCACATGAGATGCATTAGACCCGTACTATGCTGTATGAGAGTAAGTCATCGAAAGGGATAGGTTTCATCTCATACATTCAAAAGAT
The DNA here is from genome assembly GCF_053477565.2 of Lygodium microphyllum. Lineage (NCBI taxonomy): Eukaryota > Viridiplantae > Streptophyta > Polypodiopsida > Schizaeales > Lygodiaceae > Lygodium > Lygodium microphyllum. The sequence goes on from NC_141144.1 coordinate 102,622,211, forward strand.
GGAGTTTGCAAAGCGCAAGTATCAAGAGAAGTAAATTGCATCTAGATGCTATGCAACAAATTCGTACATAGCATAAATAGCGTATAAGATTCCAAGGTATTATTAACCCCCCATATGTTTTTCCACCACACTGAAGGTATGTTCTAGCTTGCATGCTTGACGGATGGCATGGTAAGAGATATAGCCTACGAAAATTCATCCTAGAAACTCTAAGCTTTGCCCAAGCACTTGCTAACAACACGAACCAATAGCTCATGTTGATAGATTGGAATCTTGATGTTATGCACAGCTCGTACAAACAACGATCATAAGGGTTAAAATTAAGATGCCTTCCGATAGCTATTATATTTATCAATCCTATTCGGGGTTTGGTCTAGGTACAAACAACTCCATGCCTCAAAGGCAAGTGGAGAGCTCAAGGATTAGGAAACCCTAAGTCAAATTAAGAATCAATTTTTTTATACTTGTTGGGGAGAAAGTTGGGTTATCGATCAATGTAAGTGATCTATAGAAATTACACCTTGTACAATGTTTGAAACCTTAACATATGCCTTAGTTGAAAGAAGGGAGTATTAAGTAAAATTTACATAGAATTGCTCTTTGATCCCAAGGGGGAGAGTGAATATGCAATGGAAATGTTATCGCATCTATTCTTGCATTGTTTGGAAATATAATTGGTTTTGTTGGTTGATCAAGCAACGTCCTAAATGCTTCTACATTCAACTGCTTGTTGGTTTATTGTTTGGATGATTATTCCAAGTACTTGTGATTGATGGTAAATTCATGGCAGTGGTCTATGATGACAAGTTGCCATGGGGATAAAGGAATGTTTTCTTGGAAAATGATATTAGGGCTGATTGCCTTGATTGTGCTTGATTCTTAACTGGATTAATTAAGGAAAGGATATTTTGCATGGGTGGATAATCTCCAAGGTCACATCATGCTTCAACCCGAGAGGGCACTACTTGATTCATAGGCCGAAGTTCAAGTGGTGAAAAGGCCAACCACAGAAATTGTGTCTCACTCCTAGGCCACTTGTGGGTCAGGTGGAGCTCTGGACACCCCTTGCCTAGTTTGAAACGGAGTTGAAGACAACGTCTATGGTGTTGCAAGATTCTATTCTAGATAAAGGATGGAAATTATGGTGCCATGTGATGTGGACCAGATACTTGTGCAGAGTAGAAGGGAAATGTAATTTCTCCTATATGGGCAGGAGACAAAGATTAACATGAAGATAAATTAAGGAATTTGTTTGAACTTGTTTGTCAAAAGGATTGCTTTCTTTGCATTCGTGTTTGTGCCATAAATTACACAAACAAACCCTGTTCCTTAAAGGGCTTAATTAAGAAAGCTGGTTTTAAATGTCACTCATAAATGTGATAGGACCTAATTAGAAAACTAAAGCTATCAAGGGAAGTGGATGGGTGGAACCCTTGATGGGTCTATCCTATGGTAGGGTGGTCCCAGAGAACTGGGAGGCTTCTCACAAGGTTTTACTGTCGTTCGACCTTTAGGTATTGTTAGGCCAGAACCTCGATTCATGCAATTTTAGGGAACTGGAATGGGACTATGCCCTACGGGTAGAGAGGTTGAGTAGTGCATCCCTCTCGTTTCCCATTCTCTTTGGTTCAAGTGCGACATGGGACTGCTTCAGCTCGGGTATCTTTGCGTAAAGTAGGATGTCCAAGACCCGACGCTAGAATGTTGTGAGGAGACCTTGACCACTAGGGACCCAAGTTTCAGGTCAATCCTAGTGGGTTCGACCGTGAATGTTCCATTGCGAGAAGTGGACTCGAGAAACCCTAGGCGACAAGCCCCATAACATTCCATGGGAGTGTCGGGCAACATCGCTTAGATTCATCTCTTGATGGACCACTAAAAACGTGCCTAGACAATCGATAGGCAGGCACGTTACATGGGATTTCTTTTCGGATGCTTAGGTTCAGCATTATCACCTGTATTCATATCCCAATATCCTTTTTCAATTAGAAATTTCTCTATATAAATTTTTCGTATTGTATAATTGTTGTTATCTACCTTTTCACCCACTATCTGTGTGATATTGTCTGTCCTATTGGCCTTTGCCATGTTGAAGATCTATGTCTTTACTGCAATATTCAAGCTGCCAATACCTAACTCCGTGTAGACCAAGATGTCTTTTCATTGATAAGATGCTTGCATAACATTCAAGCAATACAAGTATATTTAAATGTAGTTAATATCTAGTTCAACCTTAGCTCATTCTGGACATGTAGCAAGCATCAATTCTTTAGTTAGAATCCCAAAAACTTCAATCAACTAGCATAGGTATGCCACTTCTCATACATGATAGTTTTAGTTGTAGAGTAAATGACAATACAAACTCTTCAACATCCTAGGTATTTTGGCTCAATAACATGCCAAGACATCTCCAAACACCTATCATAACATTTGTAAGTAGTAGCATATCACATAGATATCATTGACTGCATAAACCTTATGCATATATGAAGAAGAACCTTCCAATAACAATTGATACACAAGTAGTTTGAAACAATTAGTAGAAAAGCCTATGCTATAACCAAGGTATTCTTTGCTCATAATAGCCTCAAGGCATATTATATATGTGTCATAACCTCTGGAAGTTGATACATGGATATATGAGTATCAATGCTTATACATACATCGAGTAGTAGTGACAAAGAAGTTTCTCACAAGTTGTAACCAGACAATAGACTTGTTAAACAAGCTGCAAATAAGTCGAGGATAGAGCATTCAATGCTCATAAACATTCATAAACCATCCACAATGGTGTGGCATCATCCAAGCATTAATGGGCAAAACAACTCAAGCTTTAGTGAGCTCCAAGCATTACATACAAGCTGCCTCAGACTTTATGACAACACTTGGTTTGTTACATAAGGTTTCAAATCACTTCTAGAGTACTCCACCACATGAAAAGCATACTTCAGTGCTAATGCTTAGGAGGATCTTTCAATTTTCGTGTTATGCCAACTCCCAAATGAGCTACCAATTGCTTCATTCAATTCTTAGGCAACAAGCACAATTCCTTGCAACTCACATTAATCTATCCACGTGTTTTTTGCTATTCAATTGCTACCTTTTCCATCATTTTATGATGCCCTTAATGCCACACAATAATACCCAAGGTGTAGTAGAAGATAAGTAATGTATATGCCAATCATTGGCCAAGTGTGATAGTATCTTTCAGTGTTTAAATGCAGTCCACACTATCCTCTAGAACCACACACAATTTCAAGGCTATCCATGCTAATCAAATCCACATGTGCTCGCTGGTAGTTGGAGCTCCAATATTCAATACTCAATAGTCCTCCATATGCATCAGAGATGGGCCACTCGACTCCCTTGAATGGGACCAGCCTTCCCTTTATTCAAATGTCAATGAAAGAATAAATAATGAAGTGATAGTGATGGGCGCCTCCCGCCTAGCATTGCCAAGGAAGAATTTCATGATGAAATCATTGACATAATTAAGAGGAAGCATCAATTTCTTGGTAATACCATGAGTGCATTGCTGCAATTTGAAGAGAAAACTGGTTTATTGGGCATTCGGACTGAATATGAGCATGATGTAAGTGCTAGTTTATCAATGGAGGATGTTGCTACTCAATTGAACAACATGTGGAAAAGAGAAGAAAGTGGTTGAAAATGCATTGTGTTATAGTAATATGTATGGTGGAGTAAGGCAAATGATGCAACAATATGGGAAGAGACTCCAAGATTTATTCCTCAGAATCATTACATAAGAAATCACTGGAAAAGGGCTACCACTAAAATGGTAGTGAAAATAGGGGAGTGTGAAACTCCTTGTGTTGCTTTGTTTGACCACCACGGGTCCAAGATTAATGTCATTGAGCATGGATTGTGTGAGAATGGTGCATGACCTATGGACATTGATCATGGTTGGCGTATGAGGGCTACAAATAATTCTTCGGGGGAACTCTATGCTACATGTCCTAATGAGAAAGTTATGATTGGCAATGTGCAAGAAGAGCAGCACTTCTTTGTATAAAATAGTTCCTCGTATGCACTTATTTTGGGATAGCCCTATATTATTGGAGTGCATATGGAAAAAAATATGCTTGATGATGGTTCTTCTTATGCAAGAGTTAGAAGCAAGGATGGGAGAAAAGCAGTCCAATTTCTTACCATGTTAGGAATCAGGATATGCTTCAAGAGTCTCCTTTGCCTCCAAATGCAAGGGAATTTAAAGACCCATATTTTCATTCAGCATTGTTGTAATGCGGGGCTACAATAGTGCTATTCAAAGGATATACTTGCCTCTTGATGGAATGAAGCATGCATTTACTACTGGTTATTCTCAATTTACAGTAAATTGGTTTAAGCCTATGGAAGCTATGTGCAAGGTAGAACGTATATCTATGAAATGGGCTACCAAGGAACTGAGAGCATTGGGGTTGTTAGCTAAAAATTAAGGCATTTCAAGCATCTTTTATCGGCTGAAAATTACTAAAACTATGGTTGAAATTTCAGCAACCATATATGCAGAAAATGAGGCTGAAAATAGAGTATTATTAGTATGTTTTTTGGACATGTATGATGTTATAACATTATTTGCTCAGCACGAAGGATTACAATGGGCTAAAGTAGTTGTGAAGACAAAGTATAAGACAATTGACAAAAATGTGAAACTAGTTGCTTTGCCACTTCCACCAGACAGTGAGGGTTTGTATGAGAAAGTGTCAAGGTAGCCAAGTTTATGGGATCCTAAAGATATAGGTAATCAATTTACAATTGAAAACCATTAGGGCCAAAAACACTTCAAAAATGGCACTTGTAAGAAAGTGATTAAGTTGCTAACTAGTTGAGATTTAGGAAGAATAAAACCTCTAAATTTGGTTGTCCAGATGTGATTAATGAGAGAATATTTGGTTCATTGAAGAGGTCGGCCATTAATTGCCCTCATCTTTTAATCCAGGTCACGGGTCACCTTTTCGGCCGTTTTTGTCTTGGAACTCGAGAGATTTTGTATTTTCGAGATTTTCGTACGAACTTCGCATTTGTTTGCTCCCACGTTTTCTTTCTACACACTATTCTCTTTTGCCATTCTTTTTGTTGCACTTGCTTCCTATCACTGTGAGATTCTTGCTCGGTTCATTTGCTAGAATGTCTAGCAACACTACTTCAAATAACACAGGCGCAAGCACACGTAAATACAAGCTAACTATTCAGCTAGATCCGATTTACACATCTTGGAGAAGTATACATCATCGAGTATTGATAGATGAGATTGAAGCCAACAGGTTGCGAACACAAGGAATGAAGCATATAGATTTGTGGGTGGACGGAAATATTTATCCCAGGGATCCTTCTACAGGTAAACCACCTCCTTTTTTCAATGTCCATGACTATATAAGATATGCTGGAGAAGGTTACAATGGGATGCTTGGCTACTATATGAGGTTATACTCTGCATCTTACACATATATAGCTCAAATGCACGAAATGAAAAAAGCACTGGAAACTACACAAACAAATATTTTAGAGTTGACAAGTCAGATTAATATTTTGAAAAATGTTAACAAGTCATTGCAGGATAAGCTAACACGCTTGAGAAAAACTCCAGTAGGATTTAGAAAGAGGAAGAGACCATTAAAAAATATAACCAACTTGTGTGAGAAAGCAAAGAAAAGGAGACTAAATCTTACAAAGAAATATGTCTCTAACATATTAGGCATTAATATCTGAGAGAATGAGGAAAGAATCAAACTTTTGAAGGAAACCATGAAAAGGAAAGATATTTTGAGGATTCTTAAGTCACCCGAAAATGCAGATTTGAGAGGTCCAACTCTCAAAGAGTTAGTGAATGACTTAAAAGGCACGGTGAAAGCAAATGAAATTGTAGAGACATGTAATACTGTGGGTATAAGTCGAAAAGGTTATCGTGCTATCTCTGGATTATGGTTTAAAAATCTTAAACGCAATAGGGTAACTATATTTGGATTGCCCCGAGCCCTTGCAGTTTCGACTGCAAGAATTGCCATGAATCGCAAGATTCCACATGTTTTTGGAGATTACATTCACATCGAAAGGTCTATGTCCTATGAAAAACAAAAAAAAATGCAATTTTTTATTACAATGCGTTTAACAATATATGGGTTGATCTAAAAAAGGTGCAAATTGCAATGGTTCACATGTATAAAATCACAGTAGAAGAAAGTTATGGTGTTCTAAAGTTTGCCTTGAAGTTGGATGAAGCACAGATTCAAAAGGGACAAAAGATGGAAAGAATTAGCATTTGCCTCATGAACATGGCATTGGACCATAGCAATGGTGAGGGCCAAGCTCCATTGCATAAGATCCAATCCGAGATGGAGATTTGGTGGATTGGTGCAGCCCAGGTACCAATTGAAAATCATCAAATGTTGAAATGGTTGTTCAACCATACAGGTATTCCAAATATCATTAAGTCTCAAAGTGAAGGCGAAATGTTGGTAGTTGATGGGGTTGGTAATTTTAATGTGGAATGGCATATGAGTGCTGATTTAAAAACTATCAAATGTATGCTTGGAATATGTGATGGTGCAAATGCAAAATATCCTTGCATTTATTGCATGGAAAGTATTGGATCCAAAGATTGGAGTAGTTTGCGACCAGTAAGAAGAGCCCCAAATAGAGACTCTATAGATTTGAGTAAATTTAAAAACATAGAAGACATCTGGGATCCCATTCTTTCAATCTCTCTTAAGAATGTTCATATTTCTACTTTGCATGCAGAGATTAGAATAATCGATAAGCTTATCAGGTTGCATCTTGACTACGCATATTCCATTAAGCCATTATCTTTATCAGATGAGTGTATTGATAAATGCGAGGCATTACTATCGAAAATGGGATTTCATGGGGGCCAAGTTCACTTGAGAAAGGATCCAATACTTTCAGGAAAAACAAGAGATATCTTGGCTGATGTCTCTATGGGAGGCTCAAAAGCTAGACGATTCTTAGGAAACCATTCAGCAAACCAGGTGAATGCGGCTTGGGAGTGTTGGAGAGAGCTATGTGAGATCACAACAAATGTTGCAAGCACGCCGAGGCTTGCGTTTCTTAGGATGGAGGTCTGGATACACCTTGATGTTTTTCTGAAACTCCTCAGGCAACATAAGACAACATATACATATGCGGAAGAGTTCAAAAGATCAGTCACAAATCTTGTTCAGGCGATAAAAGAGGCATGGGGAGAAAAAGATATCACTTTTTATCTGGTAAAGTAACAATTATTTAACATGGGCTTATTTTGACAGGTTTTTCAATTGGTATAAAATTAGTGTTACTTTGTATTGCAGCATATTCTTCATATTCATGGACCTTACTTTGTGGAGGAGCATGGCCCCTTAGCAACTTATAGTAACCAAGGCATGGAAAAATCCCACTATCAAGCACGCACAAGTTATTTTCGAAGCACAAGGCATGGGGGAGGAGTTACAAAAAGCAATACTTTGGAGGAGCTATTCAATTGGTTTTTTCGACGACAACTTCAAAGAATGCAGATAAAAGATGGCAATGACACATGAGCAATCGCACTTTTATATATAAGAAAGAATATATACAAAGCTAGTTTTCCAAAACTCTCACATTCTCTTCCTCCTCAGGAATCTTTCCTCTATAACGTAGAATTTTTTTTCTCTTGTAGCCACCTATAGATTTTACATCAGTTCGGTTTACAGCCAAGGCGTAGGATGTGAAGGCCAAAAAGTATCCTGCTCTAGAACGACAGTAACCTGGACCGTAGCCAAAAATCCTAATTGCTGCAGTCTTTTCCAAAAACATTACTTTGTGGGCATTATATTGTAATCCTGAGAAACCTAGAAGCCTTGTAAGAGCTTTAATACAAAGTATGGGCCATGCTGAATCCTCTGAGAAACTACTATGAAGTACTAAAAAGGAATCAGGGTCAATCCTAGCCAAGTAGTGGCCGAGTGCAATGTCTTTCAATGTACTACCACCAGCTCTCGATCCTTTGCCACGTCCCAAGAAGTTATCTGTATTAGCAATCTCCAACTGCAAATAAACCCATACTGAATGAGCGTGAAATGCAAACCTACAAATGTGTAAAAGCAAATTCAAAATTATCTTACCACTTGGTTTTCATCGTACTCCAATTTAACTGGATTCCATAAATTTATTGATGATGATGTCTCATTGGTGTTAATCAATTCTTTAACATATTCAGACTCCTCTCTTCCAAATTTGGAAATCCCAAGTTGGCTTTGAATGCGATCGAAGTCCTCATCAGTAATACTCAACTCTTTCTCAGCTTCTTTGGCCTTTTCAAAACAAAGAGAGAGGGCCTCACCATCATCAATAAACTTATCGTCTAGAGTTTCTTTATCAAGTTTAAGTATCTCTTCCTTTGATTCATTCTCTGTGTCAATTATCCCATTTGCAGCATCAGAAGCCTCTGCAATAATTGCTAGACAATAATCTTCCCTGAGATTGAAAAGTTTTTGAATATCTGACAGTAAAATGTACTCCTTCTCCTTGAAAGGTATAGATGGTAGAGAAGGAACAGTATGGTGAGAACTCTCATCAGTTGGAGGGTTTGTATCTCCTTGGCTCTCCTCAATGATAGTCTTAGCTTTGAAGTGAGAAACATCCAAATTCTCAGCCAATAGAAGCCTCAAAATCTGCATCTACAACCTCCTCTGTTTCCTTTTCACCTGCCAGATCATCTAACATGCAAAAGCTAGCAGACTTTGCTCCTTCCAACTGTTGCTCATCAGCTTTCAGAGGATATTTGACAAGGGTGAAAAAAATAAAAGCAGCAGATTTTGTCATCATCTTGTAGTTTTTGGAATGAGTGGAGCACAATATGTCTATTGTATAAAACCTGTCCAGAGAGTGGGCACCACACTTCTTAGTAAACACTGACTTTTCCTTTCCTGTTGACCCAATGGGAACATGGACATATTCATTTGTACCACTTTCAATAGAAGGACCTGCAAGATTTTCAAACTCCAAAAAGTCCTCCAAAATATATTTTTTACAAGATTTCAAAACAGTGTCAAGGTCCCAATCAGGATTAAAGACATTCTTCACAACTCCATAGAAAGAGAGATCCATTCCATTCTGAAGGATAAAATCAAGAAGCCTCTCTGATGGAGTGATATCAGTAAGCTCTGATACTCCAAGACCTCTCATTGCCAACTTTCGCTTCCCTGGAGATGTGCTTGGCATTCTCACACTGGTGGCAGAGCATGGAGAAGAAACAGAATGCACAGGCTCATCACATATTGAAGCCCTTGAGCCTTTTGAAAGCCTTCTTCTTTTACTAGTTCATGGTAAAACTTTGGAGCTTAGAAAATCTGTGGGTTCAGACATGTTTCCAACTTGTGCTGATAGGTGCGATAAGACTCAAACGCTTGACACGGATGTTCCTACTCGCGCCGTACCGGTAATTCAAACCAGCAACTTTTACCAAAGGGCCGCAACCGTAACGACGCGAGAAGAGAGAGCCAAAATCAGTGATCACGCAACCTCGAGCACTATCAGCTTAGGAGGCACGCCGAAGGAAGACTCTGGAGAACAAGAAAGCCCAAAACGACGCGAACACACGAAAGCGTGGAAGACAAACACTCGCTCTCGCGCCGTATCAGGAGAAGAGACAGAGGTCCACAAAGAAACCAAAAAAAGCGTACAAATGAGGGACACCCCCTTATGTAGGCATGCAATAATGCCACCTGGCACTATCCGTTGGGCTTCGACACGTGGCACTAGTCATTGGACAACACGTGGCCGACAAACACATGGCAAACACGTGGGCCGATCGTTAGTCGACACGTAGCATATGGATGATATGTAGACACGTGGCACAATTAGTGTCAGACACGTGTCATGATTCACGAGGGTATATAAGGGGCTATTTTGCCTACGTGTACACTTTACATTTCTCGAGCTCTTCCGCCTTACTTGCCGATACGGTGCAATCCAAGTGTTGCGTCTACTGCGTTTCTATTCTCTCGCGTCGTATCTGTTATCGTCCTTACTTCAGAACGAATGTGCCTCTTTGCTGATTTCCTCACTTCGGTGGTCTTCAGTCGGTGTGCCGATACAGAGCGAGGACGTCCTTCCATAGTTTTCGTAACCTCCCTCTCGTGCCATATCGGCCTTCTTGTCCTCTCCAATACGGAGCGAGGGCGTGCTTCCATAGTCTTCGTATTCTTCATATCGCGTCATATCGGCATTTTTCTTCTCGTCTCCGATACGACACGATTGTGATGATTCGTTTGGTTTCTTTGTCCCTTCTCGCGCTGTATTAGGCCTGTTGCATTTTGAGAAATTTGCTATATCACTTTTTCTCCTTCTGGCTCTTCTATTTTCTTCTCTGTATGGCAAGGACAAAGCAAACTGCAAGAAGAGTGTATGTGGATAGGAAGGACAATGGGGGTAGAACAAAGTTACAATTTGATGAATCTAAGGAGGAGCCCTCTTCAAATATTACTGAAGCTGGGCCATCAGAGGCGCTAGAGAATTTTGCCACAGAAATCCCCCCTACACCAGGTGTTGGCCTAACATCTTCCATGGAGTTAAAGCATTTCAGTGCAGTGAATGTTTCTTCTCCTGAAGTTGAAGAAGCAAAGGGTGAGACTTGCCCTGTGAAGGATTCATCCCCTCCAATTGCACCTGAGCCTACATCTGCTAAAGTCATTGAACCTCCCAAGCCACAAAAGAGAAAGAGGAAGTCCCGGTTCTTCTATATGCAGAGGTGTTTCAGTGAGATTAGAAAAGCCCAGAGAGCTACACAGCATGTGATTCCAAAGGCTGCTTTCATAAGAGTCGTTAAAGAGATCTATGATAGATTGTCTCAAGTGGCAACTGTCTCTGGTCTAAATAAGAAGTGGCAACTCTCAGCCATTCTTGCTCTACAAGAGGCCACAGAGGATTTTGTTATTGATTTCATGAACGATGCTTATATTGTTGCTGCCCATGCTCATATAATTACCCTTATGAATAAGGATTTCAACATCATCAGCAGAATTAGGTATAGGTTCGATAAAGTGCTGAGGCCCTTGCCTTCCAACGATCAAAAGGCCCTTGAAATCCTTAACATTCCCCCGAAATTGTCCAGGAAAGGGAAAAAGCTAAAGGTTGAGGATGTAACTCACCTTTACTCTACAAGGGGTGCCACCCAGCAGGAGTCTTTCTTGAGTGAAAAAAATCAGGAGGTGTTGGAAACTGAAGATGAAGTTTACAAGAGGAAAGCCGCATCACTTGCTCCCGTCAACAACGAGAGGATGGGCAAAATTTATGGGTAGATACTTGTGAATGTTTCTGCGGAACCTGAGGAGGAATACCTTAGTATATCTCCCGAGGACAAGCCCATGTTGGAGAAAATGGATGTCCAACTATCTGACTCCGTTGTTTTTTGTTGCATAAGGTAAGGCTTTTTTTTTTTTTTTGCATAAGGTAAGGCTTATAGGTTCAAGTATATTTTAGATGTAATTTGTATTGAATAGCTTTTGCTATTGACTGCAGGGCATTGGTCTCCTCTCTCACTCTCGATATCCGTAGAACCATATATATTGTTGATCCACTTCTCTCTGTGGAACTATTTGCAAGATATAGGTCTAATATTGCACCATTCTTTCGTACTTTCGATAGTGTGACAAATTACCACATCTTTTTCCCTTATGTAGAAATGTATTTTTCTTTTCTAAAGAGGAAAATTTATATTCATTTGCTTTCACCCTTCTGCTCATCTCTATTTTGAATTTGCAGAGGGCATTGGAGTCTCATCTATATTAATTGTCTTACTAGAGAAATTATCTTTATGAACTCTCTCAGCGGTGTTCATGGCCAAGCACGAATGTATGTTGAAAGAAAATTACTTGCTTTGATTTTATTTACAAAAAATATTTTGAACTTACAAAGCTTCCTTTTGCAGTGCTGGTAGACTTGTTTCTACATTTTTGGATACTACATATGAGGATCTTGCTGATCCTCAAAAGCCTTATACGTTTATTCTACAAGAAGTTCCATTGCAAAGCGATGCGCATTCTTGTGGATGGAGAGTTATATCAAATATTTGCAAAACAGTGGATTCAAAGTTGTTACAAATAGAAGGAGTGAATGCAAGTTAATTTCATTTGATGTTTGTGTAACCCTTATCATTATTTCTTTTCACTAACTTATAACATTTATTCTTACAGTGTAGAGACTATCCTGATTCATATGTTTGGTGGATAAGGGAGAGATGCATTGAGCTGATTCTGGATAAGGCAATCACACCATATGATCCTGACTCCCCTCTTCCTCCCAAAACTTCAATGGCTAAGGGCACAAGCAAGGGAAAGGGCAAGGGAAAGGGTAAGGGCAATGGCAATGGCAAGGGCAAGGGCAAGGGCAAGGGCAAGGGCAAGGGCAAGGGCAAGGGCAAGGACAAGGGCAATGGCAATGGCAATGGGACCACTGCTGCAGAGTCTAAAAAAAAAGGAATGCCAATTCTTTCTCCTCTGAAATTTGATCCATCCCCTCTTAAACCCCAAGAAAAGAGACTACCTATAAAGGTGAAATTCTTTCAACAATCAAAGAAAGGCCCTGTGAGAAAAAACATCTTTGAAGAAATCGATAAAGAAGCCACAAAGCCAATAAAGGAGAAGGCAGCAGATAAAGAATCAAAAGAGCAAACATAAGCATACACGAGCCTTATTATTTTGGCTTTGTACATTTATATGACATTTTTGTACCTCATGATGTAATGAAATTTTTCACTTATAAATCGAATGTAATGTACATTTTATTTATATACATTCGAAAGGCAACTTGCTTCATGATAGCTTATGAGTTCCCACTAGAAAATATATTAAGGATAGTCTATTAAGATAAATTCCTGCAAAGTTTTCATTCTCAAGGCTCAAAACTCACAATTGTGGGAGACAAACAACTCGTACAAGAGAAAGAGCACTCGGCTCTTTTACCAATTGTTACGCCATTCACTTTGAACTTATATCTAGGGGATGTATTGTCTAACAATTCCAAGGTATCCCTCACATCTTTCAGACTCCAATTGGTGTGCAATCTGTATCGGAATCCAAGGGAACCCAAATACCCAATCTTAGTTTGTATCTCTTGTAATCAAAGCCCAAAGCAAGAGTTTGGTGAGGGATACTGTAAGCCAAAGTCAAGGATTGAGGGCATGCACTACACCTCAAGATATCACCCTTATGGTCGCACTCTCTAGATTTCCAAAGCGTCCCTATAGTGTTGTCCAAATCCTCTTCCGAAAAGTTTCTACTTAGCCAGGATACCTTCGTTCTTTGTAAATTTGCTGTTTTGAAGCAAGCCACGAAGATATGGAGGGGTACAAACCATGATAAAGTATTCTTCTTGAGATCCTTCCAGCTGTCATGGACTTTTTAATATCCTGAGATATTTTGAATTTGAAACTCTGCACCATTACCTTGTCAGGAATCTCCCAGTTTAGAGATGAAAGACTTGGCAATGGCAAATCTTCGATATTCCCATACCTATCCGCTTTAGAAGGAACCACATACTGTGCATAATATATAAAAACCTTGCATTCACTAAAAAAAGACATAGTTTGATCGGCATAAATAATGTCTGCCAATACCTTATGAATGGCATGGAAAGTCCCACTTAGGCTTTCCACAGGTTGCCATTCAATACTTGTTGACAGAAAGATATCTACAATGACGAACCGTTTGTTAGAACTTGCCTAAATGGAAAAGAATTATATACGTTATTCAACTAATAACTTACAATGTGTTTGTTGGGGAACACGTTCGTTTGGAGGCAAGTGCATATCCTTGGCCATGTAAACATGTTGCACCTTGACAAACCAGCCTTCGGGCATAATTTTGAAGGCAATGATACGCCCCTTCTAGTGATGTTTTATATCATCTTGTTTTCTTCTTTTCACCTTATGAGAGCCCTTGCAAGATGGTAGCATGGTAACCCAATCGTTTACAGTAAAGGTTTTGGGCTCCCAATTTCCATCTGCTCCCTAGCTATAGACTGTGCAAGAGTGTATTAAACGAGAAGGGCGCCTAGAGGAAGCCATGAAAAGAATGAAAGCGCAGAGAAAGAAGCTCAAAGAGGGGTGAATGAACTAAAAAGTAGCGCCAAGAACACAAATGAGTATGTATTGGGCACCAAAAACAATATTGAAAGATCTCCTGGCTCCACTATCTCTAAAAAAGAGGAGAGAAGAATACCATATTCTTGCACACGTGGCGAACTCTCTTTGGCCCTTTCCTTAATCCCGTGATTAACAAATGTGCATTTTTTGAAGCGTTTTTTGCCCTAATGCATGAATTGAAAGTTGGTGTAGAAGGGTTTCTTTTGCCTTGCTAAAAGAGTATGTTTAATGCAGATGTTGGCTAGGCATGGAAAAGCATTTTCATTTCAATGAGCAAAAATCGGCTTTGTGGATGCAAATGTTGTCTCTCCTATGGTAATATTTACTATGCCACATGTACCATGGAACTCGAGGCCTATTCCAGTGCCTAAAGCTTACTTGTCAAAGTTAATGGATAAGCTAAATCAAAAGATACACATGAAGATCTTGGAGCCCTCTTCAACCTCATACTCAAATCGTTGGTTTACTGTGCCAAAAAAGAATGAGGCTTTGAGATTTATTTGAGACATGCAACCGATTAATAAAGTCACCATAAGAAATGTGGGTTCAGGTCTTGTGGTTGATGAATTCGCACAAGATTTTACAGGAAGAGCGATCTATTCTTTGGGTGATCTTTACTTGAGGTCTAGTCAGTTTTAGCTTGGAGTTAAGAGCAAGAATATCACAACCATGAAAACTCCCTTGGGGTTAGTATGATTGTGTAGTGCAATGAACTTAGTGGTACACATGACAAATGCTATAAATAGGGTACTTAGGGATTTTATACCACAATTGACAATGCCCGTCTTGGATGATGTTCCAATCAAAGGGCGTGCGGTGGATGAAAAGAATGAAGAGATGGATGCTCATAGGTGTAGACAATTTGTTGCAGACCATATTGTTGATTGGTTTTGATGCATCTAGAGGTGCATTTAACTCTTTTTGGAAAAAAGTTAGTCTTTGGAGTTGAAGAGGTTTTGATTGTTGGGCATATGTGTGGGCCGTATGTGGGCGAAGACCATCACAAGTGAAAATAGATGGGATTGATAGAATGTAACATGTATGCACGAATGTATTTGAGATGCGTAGACTCTTGGGTGCATGTGTGTTTTAATTTATATGGATCCCTCACTTGGCATATGTAGTTGATGCTCTATATCAACTCTTGAGGAAAGGTTAGAGGTTTCAATGGGAAAGGATGCATCAAAAAGCAATGACAAAATTAAAGTGGCTCTTGAAATCTAATTCTACATTGAGAAAGGCTAATTATTCATATGGGAAGCCTATCATTATTACTGTTGATACGAGCCCGGTTGGGATTGGATGGGCAATTGGGCAAGATGATGAGGAAGGGCAAAGATATGCAATTTGGTTTGGTGCCAAAGTATTGACCAAACGACAGAGAAGGTATCCACATGTAAAAAGAGAATTATGGGGAATTGTGACAGCCCTTAAATGTGATAAGGAGTATTTTATGGGTGCTCCTGTAGTCATTGAGATTGGTTGTCTACTAATATTGGGTATGATTACTAATTGTGCTACCTCAGACATTGCTATGCTCCGATGGATTACATATATCAAATCTTTGAATCTTGAATTTTAGCATCTTGCAGGAAGAGATAACCCAATGGGATAGACATGTTATCTTAGGTATGCTATGAGAATGAAAATGGGATGATGGTGGATGAGGAGGAAGAAGATGACTTTCTTGCAGCTAAAAATGATGTTTTGATTGGTGAAACTGAATCGGTAGCCATTGTAACTACATGTACAACTCTCATGAATGCAAGGATAATATTAAATGTAGTAAAAACAACAACTGGTTTCTCAAGTACAAGTGCTTAAGAGTGAATTTAGAAATCCAAGGATTTGCTAAACTATAGTACTAAATAGAAGCTTAGACAACAAAGGGAAAACACTTCAGCTTCTACATATTCTTGTGTAGAAGTGTTTTTGAAAGACAAATATGCAGGAGAGTGGCTGAGAATTAGTCAATACCTCAACACATTAACAAAGAGAGACAAGTGGTCAAATGAGGAGTTTAAGAAGATTAAGAGAAAAATATATGGGTTTTTCTTATAAAAGATGGGTACTTGTGAAAACATGTTAAGAAGAAACATGATATGCCATTGCAAGTGATGGGTGATAGAGCTTCACAACAAGTAAACATTATGCAAGAGTTTCATGAAAGCTTATGGGTTGGCCATAGAGGTGTTTGGGGTACTTTTGCAAAGATCAAAGAAAGTTATTGGTGACAAGGCACGTATAAGGATGTTGTTCACTTTGTGAAGACATGTACAACATGTCAAATGTATTCATCTATGAGACATCGGGTGGATTGCAACCCACATATCCCTTGTCTCTTCACTTTAAGCGGATGGTGGATTTAGTAACAATGCATATTTGGTGAATGAGATATCTTGTACTTTCTCATGAATACTTGACTAATCAAGTGGAAGGAAGAGCTCTACATACCAAGACAATAAATGCACTGTGTACTTTTCTTTTAGAATAGATCTTTTGTCAGTATGGCTATGTGGAAAAAATTATAGCAGATAGGGGTGAACTGGATGCAAATGAAGCCCATGATTTCTTTGCACGGTTGAGCATAAAGCTTGCTTTAACTTTAGCTTATAACCTTGAAGGAAATGGAAAAAGTGAAAGAGGTTACCCACCTATTGTGAAGGCATTGCCAAAGCATGTGGAGAGAAGGTAAAAGAGTGGCCACGATTCCTCCCTTATGCTTTGTGGGTTGACAAAACAACTCCCAATGTTGTTACAATATATATTCCTATTGATTTGATGTATGGTCAAAAACCTATCATGTCGATAGAAGATATGATGGTCACGTGGAGTGTGCTACCTTGGGAAAAGGAGTTGACTTGAGAGTTGTTGGCTTCATGTATTAAACAATCGGAAAGGAAGTTTGAAGACATAGAGATAGAAGTTTGCAAAGTTAAGGGCAGCAAGGATACAAAACAAGAAACAATTTGACAAAAGACATAGATTGAGGCCAAAATCCATTCAAGATGGGGATTGGGTATTGGTTTATAATAGTACATTGGAAAACCAGCATAGTGCCATGTGTAAACTCTCCAAATGATGCTTTGGACCCTATGTGGTAAGACATGTGTTTGATAATGCTACTTATGCATTAAATGAGCTAAATGGGATAGCCATAAAAACTCCAATAGCAAGGAAAAGAATCAAATTATTCAAGAGGCAGGAATATACTACCTATGAGTTGCCAAAACTAGATAAAAATAGTGGCCATGATACAAGGTCTCATCAGGAAGATGTGGAAGATAAAGAAGTAAAGGATATGGTTGTAAAGGATGAGGAGGACTCAGAAATTGGTGACAACTAGGACTTTAGCACATATTGGAGGATGTGTAGATTCAAAGGGGGTGGATATCATGCTGCTACATGGACACAGTGTAAAAAACCTTGGAGTGCTTCGTCATCCAAGTTTCTTATTGATCTAGAGAGTCAATGTCATCTTAGTCATTAGTGTTAATGTCCATAGTATGATAGTTCCAAAATACAAGATTTTTGGACAAGTTTATCTTATTTTTGATATTTTGGATATTATTTATTGTAAATATATTAAAAAGATGTAGAAAACTTCTAGAATATGGTGACATGCAAAAAGCAAGTTACTTTTCAGCCAGTTTGGGAGATCTCACGTAAAAAGAGGAGCTTTCAAATTCTGTAGGGGCAATTATAGTTTTTAGGTAGCAAATAATACTCTAGATGGGAGAAGAGGAGAAGGAGAGATTCACGAGAATTCTAAGTAGTTGTCTAGGGTTTTACCTCCCTTTCAGAGCCAATGGAACCATCGAATTTACTGTTTGAGCAGCAGCGAGGAAGCTAGTATTTGGTGCATGTTTTTTGTCTACTAGGGAGCTCTAGGAGATCTAATCTTGGTGATTACTTCAAGTAGTCTGAGACAAGGATTTTGTTTATCTTCTCACATTCTATCGATACATAGTGCTTTGAATCATTGAGCGTTGTCTTTATCTTGTGTACTCTTATCTATTCTTTTTCTTCTCTTCTATCTCATATTCTCTACTTCCTTCTCTCTCTGATCCTTGATGGATATGACCTTTTGACTAAAACCCCTTCAACAATATTAAAATATATCAATGCATTAAATGATCATAAGTAGATATTTTTAATTATTTATCATATATATTATCAATTAGAAAAAATGTATATACTTAAAATTATTTCAAATAATATATGGTAAGATTAGTTGTAACTCTAAAAAGTAGTTTTAGATTCTCTTTTTGAATTGTGTAGAGTAAGACACGAGAGGCAGACAATGGCAAACCCATGCTAGTGTGAGAGGAGAGAATAAAAATGAGTGTGTGAATGTGAACAGAGTGAATATATAAATATTTTGACCTAGTGCATCCCAAAACGATGCCAATGCACATCTCAAGACAAATGACTATGAATTCTTCTAATTCATTCTCTTCACTTATCCATCTTTTGTTTTTCTCTACCCATGATGCCTTTAAGAAGAAGCTCTACATAGAGAGACTATCCAAAGAAGTGGTGTCTTAAGAGTACATGCTCAATAAAGGAAGAGCAAGGAAAAGACATCCATACAAGTAATTTGAATATGTGTTTATGAGTTACTTAAACATGATCTTTATGGGGTTTTATAGATTCAAATATATACAATGAACTATTTTGAATAGTACCAGTTGTCCAATACCAAAAATATCAAAAGATGATGTGTTTTTATAAAAATTATCGTTTTTATCCATTATGAGAAGAATTTTGTAAATTTGCTCACATTGACTTGTAGACTAGGGTCATTCCAAAATTTTTGAGTACCTAGATGATCATACTTGGAGTTCATATGATAAAATTATGGCCAAAATAAGTCACATCTAGACTTAGCATAAAAGCAAAAATAGCAAAAGACAAAAGCAAAGGCAAGGAAGACAAAAGCAAGCTAGTTAAGTAAAAGCATAAACATGCAAGTCAAAGTGTTGAAATTATTTTGGAAATGATTCATTTTTTGGGTTTCATCATGGTATTGTAGGTACTTTCAAATGTGCACTACAATTTATTCAATTTGTTTCTTGTAGATGCATTATTATTTTTGTAACATTATGTGAGAGCATATGCAAATTTTAACATATCCCATAGTCATATTAGAAGATTCATAATAGGTGTTTAGTTTACAGGCATGAAACTTCTATATACTTTGGTTTAGAGTTGACTCAATTAAGTAAAGGTGTATCCGCACATTAAAATGGACCAGTCAAAAGCATTAAATGTGGATAGGATACGTAGCTTTTGGTTGAAACCCTAATCGTAACCCTAAAGTGTAAAAACATAAAAGTGGATGGAAGAGCTCATTCTTGTGTGTGCAACTTTGGAGGCAACCCTTTTTCTTATTCCTATCTCATCCGAGGAGTCACAAGCTCTTCTCTATTCTTACTTTCCTTGTCTTCTTCCCCTTCATCTTCCATAGTTTAGATTGTCAAAGGTCTCAAGTAGAGTGTGAGGTTAAAATCAAGTGAAAAGTGTATGTGAGGGAGAGTGAAATTTTTATTGGAGAATTTCTTCCCTACCTCTTTCTTCTTCTCCTTCTTCTTTACATTTTCTCTTTTTAACTGGAGCTCTCATGGATTGAACAATATGTGACGGAGTAGTGGGAGTGGATCAAGGAGCACCACACGAATCTCAAGGCACCAATACACCATCTACAACATTTAGACTGTAATATATGAAAGTGAGAAGGTGAGTCTACTACACCCTCTCAAATTGTGTAGTTTTCTTGCTTGCTTTGAGATTGTGATGAGAGAGCATAATGGGTTTGGAGATTAGAATGTGATTTGACCATGTGAGACATGATTGTGCCATTATGCTTTTGAAAAAGTAAGAGTTCATCTAATGCACCACCATTGAGTGTACACTCTTGAAGTGATGATTCAGTAGCAAGTCTCCCAAAGGTATGGAGGCTAATGGAATGGAAAGAGGTGTTGTGCTAGATATGTTGAGTACACTCGTGACCTCCACTTCTTTCTCTACTAGCATGCTTTCTTGTGCCTCCTTAACCTAGTGCTTTGATTTGCTAATCAATATCAAATTTTCCTCTAACTAAGATATGCTCCCACCTTGGCTATTGCAACTTTTTTTGTGTGGGGTGCAATAGTGGTGATTTTGTACTTGAAGTGACTCTTGTCCTTGAATTCCATTAGTTTTTTTCTCGTCAAATTAATCTCAACATGCTTTCCTTTCTTCTTTCCACTCTTCTTACCAATTATTGACCAATTAGCGAATAATAGGCTTGAGAATACTTGACTCCACCCTTCGCCCTAAAAATGGCATTGATGGAGATTGGAAGTGTATCCTTGTTCTTAAAATTTTCAACTCCAAAGAGAATCAATGGTACTAAAGATACAATTTTCTTACTAGTACTAGGCTTTTGCTCAAAGAAATTTGGGTACATATGTGTAATTCCTCAATTAAGGTTATCTTTGATTAGCTTCATTCTCTTTGGATGGTTCTTGCTTTCAAGGACATCTAGTAGATACTTGACCTTGCTAGCCACAACTCCAATAAGAAATGCTCTCATGGAGTTGAATCATTCCTTATCCCCTCCTCTATCCCAACATTAGCATTCTAGATAGGAATTGGAGTATGATCTCTTTGTCATAAGAGACATAAGGGGGTTTGTGTACTCCTTGTCTTTTATTGTTTCTTTAACATAATGCACTAGAGCATCACATAGAGGGATGAGTAAAATTTGGTCCTAAAGAACAAGGAGTTCCTAAAGGGTTGATGCCATGTTAGGTGCTCCAGTCCTTTGGCAAGATAGAGCAAGCAAAGACAATTATTGTCGACTTGGACATGGGACTCTCTATGTTCATCACAATAAGGTTGCACCCATATCCAACTTCGGCAAATTGTTCTATGAAGCGTTCTTGAGAGTGGAAAAGGAGGACTTTTTAGGGGCATGTAGACCATAAGCTATGCTCTTCCTTTCTCACCCATGTAAAGGTTGAAGGGATTCACTAGTGAGGCCATGCAAGTGGGCCTCATTGATCATGGGGATGAGTGGGATCACATACACAAGATGGATGAATGTGAATGATGCTTAGATGGCAACATTTTTTCAAGCAAAGATGGTGATGATGAATGTGACTAGAGTTGGTGCCTATGATGACGATGATTGAGATTGCAAGTATGGTTATATAAGTTATGCTAGAGGCAGAAATAATGTATGGTTCAAAGGTGACAAGTGCTATAGGCAGAAAGATTGAATTCCATAAGCAAGAAAAGGACATAAAAGTGGTCTAGAATTTGTATAAAAGCAAATACTTGGCTCACCTATTAAAATCAAGTTTTCCATGCTATCATGGTTTCTTTATTGCTCTCCTTTTCTCCCTTGTATTACATCCTTCTCTTCTTGCTTAAACAATGTTTCTTAAGATGTGTCAATAGCATTCAAAGTCTCTACAAGTCGCTCTTGTAAAAAGACCAAATCCCAAGGCTATCACAATAGTTTTCATCAAGGATGAGGAGCCATAGAAAGGCTCTAACCAACAACTCAAGCATAGATGGCAATGACCTACATGGAGTATTTAAAGAAGCCATTACAATACATGACCTGTTGAGGAAAATAAGTAAGGAAAAACACAATGTATGATTACTCTAACAAATTATAGAGAAAATAAAGGAGTTAAGCTTCACGCAAGTTATACTAGACCTTAAATAAGAGCTCATAATGATCAATGAAAGCTTTAGATCCAAGCCTAATCAAAACAATAGTTATTGCATCCATTATGATGGCAATATACTTGCCATTAGAATGCCAAGAGCCTAGAGAAAAGTCTATTGTGATTGCATATAAGACATGTATGACAAAGTTTTGTGTCATGTTCCAAGAATACTATCAATCTTGATCCATATGCAAATAATCCTTATCAAGCCAATAGAGGAGTACCACTAGCTCCACCTTTACTAAATGAATAAGGACATGTTGTGCCTATGGGAGACATCAATCACACGAGGATTTTAAGACCATGTGGCATTGTCTCTACCTCTTCCTCATTCAAGCAACCATTATAGGGATAGATATGTAGTCTATAAGGGTTGTGTTATTATCCTCATTTAGATTTGTGGATCTTTGGCATTGAAATTGCTAGGGGATCTCCTCTTTCCTACAATGCTCCTCCATTTTTGTGAGAAATGTGGGATCTAGAGCATGGCAAAACCGGAAGCTATAGAGGATGAAATGAGAAGTGTGGACTCATGATGGAGAAGACAAAGACACTGTTTGTTACACAAGTGAATTAGGTTCCAAGATTGAGACTTGGACTCATAAACACAATCTTGTGTATGTGGACAATGACATTGACACTTCACTGAAAAGAAAAGAGTACTATCATTGCATTAAGAAAGGAAGCAAGTACAATGCTTTATAGGAAAGTAGGAAACTGCAGTAGGCACCATTGTGCATATGGGATAAGTTAGCCTGCATATCCTTGACCCTGAAGCTCCATACAAAGAGGCTGTTTAGTGAGTGTGATTGCTGATTCTCAACACCCCTCCTCAATCACAACTAGAAAGGCACAAAGTGTGTAGAGGCTGTAATGAGAACCATCTGCAAAGTGTGGGCATACCACAAACATGGCAAAACACCAGAGGCTGTCACAGAAAAGGCTAAGTGTGGGTACCATAAACATGGTGGACATCCAGAGGCTGTAACAGGGGCCTCACAAAGTGTACAGGGACTGTAATGCCAAGTTACATAAGGAGTTTACAAAGCTTATGGCAGGAAGCATTAGGGCAAGGAAGTACAAGGCTTTTAAAACAGTCTATCAAAATTATGAGAGTACAAGGACTGATGAGTCTTGTCCTTCCGATCTTGATGGTCTTCATCTTCATCTTCTTCTTCCTTTGCTCCATTTTCTTCTTCTTCTTTGACTGCGACTAGATAGGCCTTTTGGGAGCTCTTTCTTGCGTGGTAGAACTTCTCGGTGTGTCTGGTCCTTTTGCAGAAGTCACAGAAGAGCTGATCCTTCTTGCCTTTGTACCTGTTGCCAACATATAATGCATGCTCATCTCTAGAGGTACTTGGTTCTTCTTTGCTTTTAAGTTTCTTTTCTTCTTCTAACAGTGATGCCTGGATATCAACAAGTTCAGGATTTGGCATGTTGATTAAAGTTGTTGATACATTATTATATTCAGGAGGCAAACTCTTGAGTAGAACACCGATGCAAACATCTTCATCCATTTTAATGTTGATTTCTGCAAGTTGGGTTAGGAGTCCTTCCATGTAATTGAGATGTGTGGCAAGTGATGTACTGGACTTCATTTCAAGTCTGAAGAACTCAATTAGGAGACCATACTTTGATGATTTAGATTGTGCACCGAACAGGGTGTCAAGTCTTTTCCATGTATCCTGTGAGGTCTCACAGTTATCCACATGGTGGATATAACTGTCATCTAGCTCCAGTTTGATAATGGCCTGGGCTCTGTCATCATTCTTTTGCCAAGTAGTTGCAAGGTCCGCGTCCCGAGGTTTCTTCTCTTTGCCATTTGTGATGGCCCAGAGACCCTTTTTCATCAAGATGAGCTTGATGCGGGTTTGCCAGGTGTGGAACCCAACTCCTTTGAATCGAGCATTTGGAGAGTCTTTGCCCATGTTAGACTTACGGGAACAGTAGCAAATCAACTTCAGACTTATTAGATTTGAGCAGCAGAAGAGTTGGTTGAGAGACACAAGTGCTAAAAAACACTAACTGAGTGTCAATGAATACCAAATCTGCAAAGTCCTTTACTCTTTTTAAATCCAAGTGTAATCTTCCCCTTCTTGATTTGATGCTGATACCTTCAAATCTGAGTGACAGTACTTTAATGAACTTCAGAGAGTATTGCTCAGTGTGATTAAAATCACTGGTGATAACTTCAGTGAGAGAAACAGTGAAAAATGTCAGAATTTTGAAGCTTTGGCTATGGCTTTTGCATTAGGGTTTCTAGGGGCAGCCTGGTTTTTTGCTGATTGCAGGAGCTACAGTGGATCATTTTCAAAACTTTTTTTATCAAAATGAAGCTTGAATGATGGGCTATCAATGCCCTATCATGGTCGTCAACATCGCGACCTGTAGCGATGGCGGCAGCAGCTCAAACGTTAGCAGGCGCAATTCTGATAGATTTCTGCGATTTTCGCAATGCTGGGGTCAGGGCGCAGTAATGTAGTTGATTTTCGTGCCAGGATGAAGCGCCTTGAGTAGAGGAACAACTTTGTAGAAGACAGCGTGAAGAGTTATGCTCTCTATTGCAAGATCCAGCTCCTCAAAGTTGGCAGGGTCTATCTGGCTATGGCAGAAACACAGGGCAGCAACTGTGTAGACTCACAATGCTGAGCTTGAAATGGCCTAATGTTGAGCTCTGAGGTGATAGAGAGGAGCTCCAAGAGAAGGGCTACAGTTCTCCAGAAGAAAGCTTGTCAAGATCTTGTCTGATTGAAGAGATCTAAGAGCTTGAAGCAGGATAGGTGCAAGGTGGCTATGGCTGCCAAGAAGATCAAGTGAAGATGGAGGTGGAAAATGAGAACCATGAGCTGACCTGAGGTTAAGAGGGACTGAGAGAGCAGAGAAGGGAGTTATGCCATGCCCAACTGGGCTCTGATACCATGTGAGAAATGCGGGATCTAGAGCATGGCAAAACTGGAAGCTATGGAGGATGAAATGAGAAGTGTGGACTCATGATGGAGAAGACAAAGACACTGTTTGTTACACAAGTGAATTAGGTTCCAAGATTGAGACTTGGACTCATAAACACAATCTTGTGTATGTGGACAATGACATTGACACTTCACTGAAAAGAAAAGAGTACTATCATTGCATTAAGAAAGGAAGCAAGTACAATGCTTTATAGGAAAGTAGGAAACTGCAGTAGGCACCATTGTGCATATGGGATAAGTTAGCCTGCATATCCTTGACCCTGAAGCTCCATACAAAGAGGCTGTTTAGTGAGTGTGATTGCTGATTCTCAACAATTTTTAGGGTAAGGGTAGGGATCATTTTAAGTTCTTAGCACATTGTTACATCAAGGTCATACTATTAAGTTCTCAACACATTGTTACATCATGGCCATACTTGTTGTAATTACTCTCTTATGTTCCAATGCTTGGAGCATTTGGCTAGCAAGTGGTGGCACAATGGTGTATGCACATTTGTCTAATATACAACATTAGGAATTAAGGGTGACTCCTCTTTACCTCTATCACTTTGAAGGTTACCCATGAGAAGTCGTGTGGAGCTTGCTTTTGTCCCTTTCCTTAACCAACTCCTCTATGCATATTACTTCTTCAAATGGTCTACTACAATCTAGTCAATCCAAAATAAAAGTTCTAGCTATGGCCTTTTAAAGTTTTTCATATTTGATTAATTATCGAAGGATGAAGACTATTGAGACAACCCTGTGTGGGTCTTTCAAAGGCAAATATTCTCTTAAAAAGACTTCTAAGACTTGTCACATTGTCTTGTGTAGATTCCTTATCCTTGCACTTGACATTCATTAACTTGACTACAAGATTGTCTACAAAGGCCACTTTGGATAATTATCTAATAAAGAAGTCACTAAGCCTAGAGAACCTCACTTTTTAGTTGCAGTAGACTTATGAACTAAGTCATATCCTTATCTCCTAAAATGACCAAAAAGCTTATGCTTGTTATCCTCTAATACTAGTTTATTTGCTTTAGATGCTTGTTTTGATTGGTCTCCAAAGCTATAAGGGTCATCCCATGCCCTATACTTGTTAACTTGTTCGGCAATATTGGGATTCTTAATAATTATTTTAGCCATAGAGTTCACTTCCAAACACATGAGTAAGTTGGTTACTACTAACACTAGAATTCTTTGTTTGATTGTCATCAAAGAGTCCCACTACAAGATTGGCAATAGTATATGTGGGAGTGCCTGCCACTCTTAAGTTTCTTGTGAGACATCTAATTCCTTCTAGATTCTCTTTCTACTTTTCAATATCTCCTTATTAGATCTAATCATATGGCTTACAATTCTCAAGAGAACTCCTTGGGAGAGCAAATAATGAAACAATGGAGTGATCAACATATGAGTCACGTGGAAGAGGCATGGAAAAGAAATCTTATAGAACCTAGGCAAAGAAGGATTTAAAGAGGAAAGATCATGATAAGTCAAAATCACATGGGAATTCACAAGACAAGATCAATGAATAGGAGAAATCCAAATTTAGAGCAATGTTGGAGCAATCAAGAAGGGAATAAGGGGATACTCAAGCTCAAAAAGCTAAGGATAAGGCTATAAGCAAATAATTAAAATATCTTTTGAGGAACAAATGAGAAGGAAATAAGCTTCATGTAGTAGGACTATGAGGAATGACTGTAAAGGGTCCAAGAACAAGTAGGAATGAAAAAAGAGGAGCACCGAAGGGAGTGTCATCCTCTAAGTATAGTATGCCATAAGAAATCCTTGGCTTTTGAAATTTA
This sequence comes from Lygodium microphyllum, assembly GCF_053477565.2. Taxonomy (NCBI): domain Eukaryota; kingdom Viridiplantae; phylum Streptophyta; class Polypodiopsida; order Schizaeales; family Lygodiaceae; genus Lygodium; species Lygodium microphyllum. Next base: position 102,648,827 of record NC_141144.1, read on the forward strand.
ACTTTTGGCAGGACCTAGTAGTAATAGTCAAGCAACTAACTACAAAAGTAGAGTTCCATAAATAAGGTTCACAAGTGGTACTACAATAGCCTCCATTTGCAAAGAGATATAATGACATAGAGAAAGGAGCTCCTTAACGAGGAGGAGTTACTCCAAGCTAATAGAAAGAAGGTAGCCACAACAATTCTTGAGGCCAGTAAAGAGACCGTGCACTAAAGGAAACATTGGTAAAGTAGGATTTAATGATAAAGGGTTAGTAAGAAGAAATGAGAACCTAAAGGAAAGCCTAGAAAACCAATAAGCTATGTATAAACAAGTTGCAAAAACTTAGGTACAACTAGCTCAAGAGAAGGCTAAGAGTACAAGGCTTCCCATAGAAATACAGAATAATAGGCAATCTTATGAGCAATTGGAAGAGCCTTCAAGGGGCTCCAAGAGACTCTCAAGAGATTAAAGTAATGGGCTTTATTATAGTAGATGTTTTAGGAGAGACTTCTAATGCTAATGTTAGATGACAATAACTAGGGGAATAGAATGTGCTACTAGAATTACCATGGATGGCCTCTCCACCATTAGTGGGTGATGATCATTGCAATAATGTGGAGCCAAAAGAATAGCCCCAAGATCACCCCTAGAAAAGAAACCTATCTTGAATTGCCTCAACTGACCCAATGGTAGTCCACAAAATGATCCACACATTCAAATCCATTACATAACAACATTAGAGATGGTTGGTGGCCTTAGTCAACTAGCTCCATTTCTAACCCCCTTGTCAATTCTTTTGCATTTTGATATAGGGCATCTCATAGGCACAACACCCCTAGTCTTGCTCAACAAACTTATCACCTTGAGTTTTATTATCCCACCCTAACCCTTCCAATAACTTGGTCCTCAGGTGTGGGATATACCTAGCTAGTTTGACACGACTAACATTAGACCCATCTCCTAATCACATTGCACAAACCACCCATCCCTACCTATATTTAGATTAGACACTACCCCTAGAGAGAGAGCAATAAGCTTCTTTTGCAAGTACACCTCAAAGTCACATCCCATTCGTTCAAATCCACCCCACTTTGTTCATCAACTCCATCCTTACATCATTATCTCTTTGTCATTAGTGTCCTAGGTGCTATTATTTTTAGTGTTTAGCATGACTTACTACCTCAAACCATGTGCCAAGGGATTGGAACTTATTTAAAGAGGGGCTAGTCTTAGCCCCAAACAAAGAAGGCTGCCAAAAGGCTATAAAATTTCAAAGTCAAATGGCTAGTCAAAGCAATCAACACCATGATCAAAGGAGTCAACAAAGGAGAGTTGATAAGGAGAAGCACATAGAAAATGAATGTGAAGCTATTTGGAAAATCAAGAGGTGCCTGAAGCCATAGTAGTAATTTTCTAAAAATATTATAGAAAATCTTAGGCATCTAGAATCCACAAGTAGGATGTCTCTTATTTCTCATAATTGGATTTTACATAACCTAACATAATTTACTTTTATAAAAATTGAGATCTAGGCTCATTCTTGTGCACATTGCAATATATGTTGAAGTCACATACATGTACTTTTAATTCTACTTGTTTATGCATAAGAGATCCTTGAGTCTTGAAGATCCATGGGCAAGTTCACCCAATGTGTAAGGGGACCATGCCACACATGTAAGAGCCATGGGTGTGTAAAAGTGAGTGGCTAGGGGCCAAGGGTTAAGGCTACCTGCATAGGAAACTTGATGTATATAATGTCTAAAATAAAAATAGAATCTATATGTTCTTCTATGTGCAAACTTTTGAGCCCTTGTTTCTATCAAGGCAACCATTGGAATTGTGTGTGATGAAGAGAATGAGGGATTATGAAGGAGAAGCTTAGTCTCCTCTTATTCTTTTCTACTCTTGGTGGCATTAAAGGTGAATGCATTAGATGTGGATCAAGGCCTTGAGAGCTTGAGGAATCATCCCTTGAATTGTGAGACCATCAAGCTTCCTTTCACTAGAGAGACTATAGTGACAAAAGTAAGATTGGTGAGTCTTGTACAAACTTTAAAGCATTTACTATTTCTTTCATTCGTGGGGATTGAGTGAAGAATCATAGATGGTTGAGAGAGTATACAAGTTTTCTATGTAAGAAATAGCTCAAAACCAACAAGGAGGAAGAAAACTATTAAAAGAATAAGAGAGTGGCAAAGTCTCCTCGTTGATTGTGCGTAAGGCCAATGAAATTCACAAAAGAACTAGGTTTCGTATGGTTCTCTTTTCGATAGCAATGGTTCGATTAGATTGTGACTATATCACACCTTGTGAAGACTTTACTAGTTGGCCATCTCAAGGTTCATGAGACTCACTAATCTCATAAGGTATAATGAGTCTAGCTTAAAATACCTTGTGCAATTTCAAGTGAGGTTGCAAAAGATGTGGATGTAGCTTACCTTAGGCTCTTCTCTATTGGTGGATCACTATAACATATCCATCCTATTACTTAGATGTTATGTAATACTCAACAATTGTGTTAATAAAAGTTGTCCAAAATAATGTATATTTTCTGCACATAATCAAGGTTCTAGAGTAATAATGTTAAGGGATCTTGAAGACCTTTGGTATATGGGTATTTCTATGGTATTGGTAGGAATTCCAAATGGTAAAACACAAAGATTTAATTTTGGATTTTTCAAAAGCATGCAATAACCTTTACATAAGCATGGATAGATCACATTTTCAAAAATTTGATCACTTTTTGGAAAGAAAACATAGCAAACCCTTATTTTCTCAAAAGGAACTTGAGTCCACTTTTACATCCTTCCACAACAAATCCTCCCAATTACCTTAGATTTAGAGGGGTTCCTTAACAACGAAGCACGACTAGATTTTAAAAACAAAACACTATCTATTCCACACACCTTAACAATCCCATTATTTCAAAGTGTCATCCACACACAATACACGACCACAATGAACCAAAATTAGAAAGAACACCTCATCCATAAGATATTAAAGAAATACTAATCTAGTTTCCAAGTGTTTTTCAACCCCCTAAAAATACCTCACAAATCAACGTACCAGTTACACACAAGATTTGAACTCGTGACAATGCATAAATAAGAAATCAATGAGAAAAAGATCACCCAAAGAGATACAAAACATTATTTGAGAAATAGTTCAAATGCTATAGAAAGAAATCATTGAATCTTACAAAGTGACCAAATATAGGACCACATTTAGTCAATAAAGGCAAAATGTCAATATAAATTTTGTATTATATTTCACCCTCAACAACATTGCTCAACATGTATGTGTATCCTTTGCCAAGTCTTGAGTATTGTTTTACATTTTTTACATCATTGAATCTTACATCAGATAATTGGTAGATCCCTCATGAACCAAACGATTCCCATAAGACTATAATGATTTAGAACATTCCATTTGGTTTATCAAATGTTAGCATCACTTTGCAAAGGATAGTTAACAATGTGTTTGCATATCTAATCAACATAAGAAGACTAATATACTTGGATGACATTATTGATCCACACAAAAATATGGGTAGATCATAAAGAGACACTCACAAATGTACTCAACATGATTGTAATAGATAACTTGTAGCTACAACTAAAAAATGCACATGATGAGCCACAAATTTCAAATTCCTAGGTCTTATTATATTGGAATGAAGCATAGAAATGGATCAACAAAAGTAATGGCAATATTTAGCCCCAACAAACTCCAAGCAATATAGACCTTTATAGGAATGGTAATATTTACAACAAGATTTATACCTAACTTTGCAAAATAACTCATACAGTATGGTAATTATTAAAGAAGAATATAAACTTTGTGTGGACAAAAACAGTGCAAATAAAGCTTTGAAAAACTCAAGCAATATAAGAATCATTCAAGATCTCTAAAATACCTAGACTTTACAAAACCATTAATAATTCAAATGGATGCATTAAAATGTAGGTTAAGTGCAATATTATATTACAAGTTGACATAGAGGGCGACTTACAGCCAATATCATTCATCAGCCTCCACAATCTTACAAAATCAAAATGGAATTATTTGACAACAAAGAAATAACTATTAACCATTATTTGGGCATTGACAAAGCTACACCCTTAAGTACTTAGAAGCCAAACACCAATAGATATAGATTATCAACCTTTCATATTGCTCATACATGAGAAATATCTACTAAGGTGACTCATAAGGTGGGTACTCTAACTTCAAGAGTATTACTTAACAATGCAATTTAGAAAAGGAGCTCCAATCAACTAATAGATGGACTATCAAAATTTTAAGTGCACAATACACCACTAACACTATGATAAATAACAAATTTCTAGCACAGTTATCCAATTATATCAAACATCATAGAGGCAATGAGAGCCTCCATCAATAGTTGACATCACCAATGATTCATCATAAAAGGCAATGAACTACTATAGTTTAGCTAAAAGGTAGAGAGCCAATGTTGTCTATATTCTAGGCCCAGATGGAGCTATATGTCAATTATTACCATGCACACTCCGTTTTTGAACACCTCATAGTACACAAAGTGACAGAGAATATAAAAGATCGATTTTATTGGCACAACATGCAAAAGTAGATAAGTAATGCATTACAATATTAGACATAATGCCAAACTACAAAAGGACCCAAAATCAAGAATGGAGAGTTGACACAAATTCAAGTAAAACAACTTTTTGGCCTAGTTGGATATGATATAATTGGTCCATTTTCTTGAATCACAAACATGAAATAGATATGTTATTGTATTGATATAATCCAATCCATAACAAGGTGGTGCGAGGCAAAGGTAATACTAGATAGTAAAGCTGATATAGTGATAAAATTATTAGCATAGATCATTTGCCACTATCCCTAGCCCAACACAATGTTGACCAAGGGAAACTATTTAAGGGTTAAATTTTAGAAATACTAACAAAATAAATAGGAATCGAAAAGAAATTTAGCTCGCCATACCATCCTCTAATGGATTGATAGAGCAAATGAACCAAACAATTAAATAGATGCTACAATTGTATATAAATACAACACACTAAGAATAGGATAGACACATAATATATATTCTACATGCTTACAACACATTAGTACATGATTTTCTAGGAGTGATTCCTTTTTAAGATGTGTGCAAATAGACCCTAGTTTTTTTTAATACTAGAACAATAGTTGATATAAAAAGAAACCAAAACATGCTCACACAATTTAGTGGCTTCAACACATTGAAGATACTACCAATGATCAAGCATGCTGCTAACAATAAGAAACCTCCCTATAGACCAACAAAAACAAATAAGCATTATGAGATAGGAAGAAGAAACATTAAATACCAGCCAAGGCAAAAACACTAGCATATTCTCTCCCATAAGAAAAAAAGGTTTGCTTGAAACACTAATGCATAGGTGGGTAGGCCCATACATAGTCATGCAACCCATATCCAAATGCACATATAAGAGTCATTGTGGCTAAGAGAGTTTTCAGTAAAGAAAATAGACGTTTGACCTACATTGTAAATTGTCAAGCATATACCTCTGCTCAAATGTGTATGGATAGAAGTAAGTAAAAGTCCAACTACAAGCAAAGAAGTGACTTCCAATCCCATCAAAGCTAGATTCTACTCAGAACTATGGACTATTAGAGGAGAAACTATATTAGGACCAATATGAGAACCTGGAAGATAAGGTTGAGAAGAATTTGGAAAGTTGCACCCTATAATTGGCTTAATTTGGTGGTATGGAAAGTGACGACTAAGAAATTCACCATGCATGAGAGATTGCATAACTATAGGTCTATGTCACCTTTGTGCCCGATGTGCCAAAGGGATGAAGAGACATTCAATCATCTAGTATGGGGATGTAGAGAAGTTAAAAAGTTATGGAAGAAAATTGACAAATGGAAAAAAATTTCCAATTTTCATGCTAAGTCCAATACTAAGATAGCTAAATGAAGGTTCTTAAAAGATATGTAACGTGATTAGAATGGTGATAATTAGATTTTTGTGGATACATAAGAACTTTGTAGTTTTTGGGAAAATATCACATTTCACTCCTCTTAACATCATAGTAAGTAAAGAGGAGGTTTTTGTGATCTTTGAAGGTTTGGGGAAGAAGGACTCACTCTTTAGAGCTATCGTAAAGTTATTATAGAAAAAATAGCTAAACTTCACTATTATTGTAGTTTTTGGACAAAGACCATGTTTCACTCCACTTAACGTCACAAGATGTAAAGAGGAGGCTTTGATAGCCTTTGAAGGTTTGGGAAAGAAGGACTTGCTCTTTAGAGTTATTGTCAAGTTATTACAAAAAAATAGCTAAACTTATTATATATCATTGCCCATTTGATTGGGTGGACATAAAGATATTCTAAATAGATAATATCATATTGAGAATGGTATGTATATGTTTGAGCCATGATATTGCATGCCTAACTTTCAAATGTATATTATCTTGGTTATGTATTTGAGCTTCCCTATTCATATGCAGTGAGTTAGTTTTGCAGATTGGTGGATCTCTTTTGGAGATCTCTTATGCACAGTTGGCTTATGTGCATGCTACTCCTTTACTTGGGATTGCATCTATGTGCTTGACATTGTTGGGTCTCTAACAACAATTGGTACCTTGGTGGTTTATGTCTTTTCTCTTACATTGCTAATTGCATTGTATATCTTGGTTACTACCTAGATATTTCTAGTAGTGGGAGCTTTGTATATTGATATTTTGCTTATAGTTATAAACTCATTCAATTTTAGTAATTCCTTTGAGAGCAAACACTTATATGACACACTCTAGTGCTTCTTGTTTGTGGACAATAGTGTCTTGTCTTAGTCTTCCTCTTGTTGAACTCTTTTTGGCTAAGTTTTGTGGCTAATTTATTGTTATTACAACAACTTGTATTCTCTTTGTTTAGCACACATAATGGCAAGTATTTCAAATTCTTCCAATAATAGTGCTATCTTTAAGATAGAGAAGCTAGATGGCAATAGCTTCCAGTATTGGAAAACCTAGGTTTGGTAGGGATTAATGCAAAAGAAGCAAGTTAGGCCATTGGAAACCTATGGAATAAAGCCAAAAGTTTGGCATAGAGAGGATTGGGATGAGCATGATGGACTATGCAAGTCCACTACCTCTTCATCCATCTTGACCTCCTATAGTATTAGAGCTTGAGGCTTATACCTTTTGATAAGATAAAATACAACTTTCTTATGGAGATCGAAAGCAAATCACGAATGTTATGGGAAAAATGGAACACCTAATCTTGATGTGCATCAAGGATGTTGAGGACAAGACAATGAGAATAAGAGGGCACCCATGATCTCTCTTACTTTTGAAAATAATATTTATTGCGAGTCATGTATGCATGAATTGTTATTGGACAATCATCTAGCTCTCCGAAGATTGTCAAGTCGACGTCCTTTAATTGAAAAGTGAGGGCACTACAAAGTTGACTTTTACAAAAACTTTGGAGTATGCACTAGAGGATAATAAGGAAACTATTGATGTTGAAGAAAAGGTACCCATATGTATTGCAAAGTAAATACAATGACAAAGTGATGAGCATGAAGTGAACTATCTATGTGAGCTATGGAATCAATGGCCTATATGAGATGCCAAAACTTATTTTTTGAAGTACGATGCACTTGTTATGGAGCTTACTAGCTTTATTGTGATGTTGTGCAAGACACCAAAAGACAATCTTCTTGTGGAGCACCAAGGTATGCAATGAATAATGTTTGTTTCTAATTCCTCAAAAGGCACCTTTATTCAATGGTTGCAAGCAAAAATGTATAGTATTCAAGATGGTAAAGAAGGAGATGCATTCTTTGATAAGAAGATGGTGTAAATGGGGTATGATCAACCCTATCACTTTATGGGTAAGGAGATGATGTACAAGGAAAAAGAGCTACTTAAGGATATATTTGTACTTTATATGATGCAAAGTTACATTCACCTTTGGGATGTATGCAAGTTTTCATAGGTCATGAGAAGCATGGAAAGAAGCTCAAATGTATCCATATGAGTTGGCAAAGAGATAAAGCAATTGATGGAAATATGGCTTATGTGTAGGATGTAGAAGAGCATGTCCAAGACTAGGCTTTATGTTGACAAAAGCACCAAGGGATGCCTCTAAGGAAGGCCAAGGCACACTATATACATGGTTGTTTCCTAAAGCGTGGCAAAGGGAAAATTTATGCAATGTTGTATGGTATTCAAGACATCAATAAAGAATGCATCATGGACCCCCGGGGGGTCCACTAGGGTTTACCATATGGTACCATGTGAGTGTGAGGGAGGGGGTTATTTAAGGGAAGGAAGGTACATTTTATAAGGTAAGATCCCATAAATAAGGGGTAGATAAGAGGTATTTTCATATATTTCTTGCACGCAGGTGACGTCTCCTTATTATTACTAGTAAATCCCCCATGGATGGACCAAAGTAGCTTGATGTTTAAAGAAAAGAAGGTGTTGCAAGTGGAGTATGATCAACTTCATTGTTCTATGGAAAAGAGGTTAAAGGAAGCAATGGCATTGGCTAGTCCACATATGTAGGTTGAAATGCAAAGGTACTTTGAAGCTTTATTGAAATCAATGCTTGGATGCTTAGAAGTTCTCATACATCTTGAGATGCAAAGGTATAGTATGAATTCTTAGGTCTTGGTATTTAAAAGCTTGCAAGTCCTTAAAATAAGTATGGGTTCTTAATTTTTATGCACTCACAGTAGTGATAGAAATAAAGGATGAAGGTGTTTTTGGTCAACACTACGTGGCATAAACACATTCAAAGACCAAAGGCCCTTATCACGGGGTACTTTCATGTGTTTCCATATCCACACATCTCGAACAACATTACCAGCATTGGGCTTGGCTTCAAAAATATAGTGAACGGGACTCAAAAGATATTGGATAGAAAAGGGCATTGAAATTCTAAATGGAAGACTCCAACAAGCACATCCTCTGAGGTATTAAAGACCATAGGATATAGTGGAGTACCCAAGCTGCAAGCAATAGTGGGAAAAGAAAAATATTACTTTCCTTTATGCATGTTTTCATTTTATAAGAGTGTTGAATTATTTTAGTAATTCTAAGAGAGATGCGATGTAGCCCAAGCAGTTTGAGTGTGTACATGGGTGTGAGTTCAAACCTTGGATAGAATCTCAAGGCATCTTGAATCTTTCAAATTTTGGGGAAAAAAAGGGGGGCTAAGAAAGCATTACTTTTTGATTTGTCACCTTTGAGGATGAGTGTGTGGCTGCATGCTAAGATCAATTGTATGATTTCATTGGAAGGCCACCATAGGATGCAAGAGGCTTATATGCTTAGTGGATTAGTTTCTATACATGACAAGTTGTCATGAGTGGTGCTTTATGGATAGGGGATTTTGATACCTTGGTTGGGTGGTGGTCTTGGGGTTGCCCAAATTGTTTTGTTTTGTTCATCACCAAGATTGCTCGACAAATCATGGCTATCATCAGAAAGTGGGCTATCTGAACTTAGTATCAAGTCACGAATATCCTTATCGGCACTTCTTGTCTCTTCTCGTCGGGCTGTATCTAGGGTTCCCCCCTTTCTTTGCTCGCATGAGAGTGGGTGTTCTTCTTGCAACCACCTTGCCATATGTAGATTTTGGTCCAAGTTCTATTTGTTGTTGTATTCCACAAAATCTATTGCTTATGGAGGAAGGGCCCTAAAAGTGGACAACTACATGTTGCCCTTCTTATCCTTGGTAGATTGTCTATTTGTAGATTGGTTTGGAGCAGCTGACTCCTTTCTCCAATCACACGATTACTTAGTCTTTTGGATGTTGGCAACTCCATAACACAGCTCCTTTGATTTTTCTTTAGATGTGCAAAGTGCTCACTAGACATTGACTTATTAGGACATGCATGTGCAAAGTGACCACTACCTTTGTAGCGATTGCATAAGTTTGGAAAAGTAGACAATTTTAACATTAAGCACGAATCCATCCTCACCTCCCCCCCCACCCCTTGATTGATCACAAAGCATGCACAGTTAATAACACCATTGAGCAGGCCTTAGGATATGGTGTTAGCAATGGTATAAAGAACTTTCCTGAGAGCCAAAATGATGGTAGTTGCTTTGTCAAACAAGCCAGATTGGTAGATCACTGAAGCTGATCCATACAAAGGAATTCATGTAGCAAGACCCCATTAGGTGAAAAGGGAGATGACCATGGTAAGGCATGCACAAGGTTTCCTTTGTAGTAGTTGACAGAGGATGCAAGCACCTAATCACATTCAGCCTTAGAGCCCAACAAAGCCAAATAGAAGCTTTGCCCATGAATTTAAACTAGACAAGATTCGCCTCATCTTGGTATGCTGCATTGAACCACTCGTAGAAGTTGTCTTCTGTAGGAGAACGACCAAGAAAACACATGCATACCCCAATAGCTAGAAGGGTACCATAGTGATGGCATACTTTGTCGAGGGACAATGTGATTGTGACCTCATGCACTTTGGCTCTTCATTGGGCTTTCACTTTGCACTTTGTGTTGTGCTTTGCTTGATCTACCTTTAGCGCATTCTCTACCTTTGCCATGTAGAGATTCTTGCTTTGTAGAGCTTGTTTGCAATCTAGAGTCCTTGGAGGTTGCTTAGCAATCATCGTCTTATTTCAATTGCTTGTCAAATCAAGTAAAATTTTTTTACATCTATCAAATGGCACGTTTTGTTTAAAGATGTTACATGTCACTTTTCATGCATATTATGTATATTATATTGAGATTTCTAAGTAGGTTGAGACTTATTCAGATAAATGGAAAGTACTTCAACAAACGTAGCTGTACATAAAACATTGGGTGTCCAATCAAATTTAAGCCCTCATCTTTGTTTTTGACGCTTGCGTGGGTACATAGGGCTGTATTCATGCTTGCTCGCCATGCGGTGCACTAATGAGGCTCAAATGCTTAGGAGGCACCACATGTGGTTCACTTTCTAGGGAGATATCTAAATATTTATTCCTTCTTTTAATAAAACCGGAGAAGGCCCATAGTAAACGGATAGGTACTTAGACTCACAATTAGTGGTGATGCATGCGATTTCCCGCCAATTTCAGTCATCTTCGTCGTTGGCAGCAGCGGCACCAGGCCTGTGCCTGTGGCGCCATCATCGTCATCGTGATCTTCGACAACTCTCTGCAGCAAGGCCAGCCATCGTTGCAATGACTCGCAGGACTGCTATGCTTGCAGCCGAGGCAGCAATGGCTCCTCCTCCTCCTGCGGAGTCTCGGGTTCTCATTGCTCGTTGTAAGTCTAAAGCAAACGGCTTTATTCCTTTTGAGTCCTGAATGAACAGCGTTAGGTCTGTTACCAAATGTCATTTCTTAAGATTGTTTGATTCCTTGGCGTCATATCAAATGCTATTGTTATCTTTCCCTTCCTATCGAGTCTTTACTGGAAATGCTGCAGTGCCACCAGATGTCGCAGACACGGAAGGCTGTATTCTTCATCTGAAAAATCCAAAAACAGGCATGCTGCTTTTCCATAATCTGTCGGATGCTACTGTAGAATGTGGTTATCTTCCCTTTATGGTATTCTAGGGACACAATTTGAAGAAACAGTGAAGGCGAGCCGTTTTTATATTTTGATCCAAGTATGATTTAAACAGTAAGGTGGTAGAGCGTGCTACTACAAAGAATATCCCAAGTTGTAGTTAATTTCTTGTTGTAGCCCCTTTGGCTAGAACGCTTTTGTTTACCTTTCAAGAATGTATGGATGGTTTTTGTTTAATCACAAATGGTTGACTGCACAAGCTTGTTTTCATGCCATCAAAACATTAAATCGTTTGCATCAACCACTGACCTATGCACATGTTTCATTTAATGCAGTGCAGATGTTGTTCAGGAACTTCGTCTGCTCAATTAATCATTCCTCAGCTACTCCTTCCTGTTCTAGAGAGTTTTGGCATTCCATTGGAATGACCTTCCTAATGCTGACGACTAGTATTTAGAAGTCAGCCCCATAGAATTCACTTGGCTGTTTCCTGAATTTCTGGTCATGCAGGGGAAGTTTGGGTCTTTGTCAAGCAATCTCCCTACTATTAAGTAGGATCAACCTTGATATAGAGTGATTGATTCGATGAAGATCCTTTCCTTAGGATGATTTAATCTTAGGGGGTCACTCTCAAATATAAACACATATCATGTGGGTTCAAAAGAAGAGTTTTTAAAATATAATTTTTACACATTTTTAACATAGAAAAGGGTACCATATAAAAGGTTCATTTATAGATTGAATAGAAAAGGGTATTTTTGATTTCTAAAAAGTTCCGAGGTAAGGGTATTTTTAAATAGGCCTCTCTCAAGAAAGTCTCCTACTTAGCATCCTAGACAATGTAATATAGGATCTTATTGTACATAGCATGGTGGAAGCCTTTTGACAATATTGTCTTAAAGACAAGGCATATAGCACGTACTTTAGTGATTGCTCTTTCAAGATGTTATGTGAGTGTCACATGTGGGAATTTGGTGGGTAACTTGGGTCCTTATTAGTAGAGCAACCTTGTTTCCTTGTATCTGTCAGAGTGCAGCGGTGCGGAAGCGTAGGACTGAGAGAGAGAGAACGCAGAGAGAGAAGGGAGAGAAAGAGACAGTGTACACTGAAGATCTGCTGTATAAAGAATGCTGAATACAAAGATATACACGGGCGCAGTGCGCTGGACTGCGTGTCTCCACCTCGACGATGCGACCTGCTGTCCACCTCGAAGTCTGCTGCAGTCTGCACTGTCTGTTGTCTGAAATCTGCGAACAGAGACAGAGATCTGCACGGCACCGGTCTGTAATCTGCGACAGAGAATGATCGGGAGACTGCTGAAAAACGTCAGCAATAAATAGGCGAAAAACTGCCTGGAATGGGGCTCAAAACTGGGGCGCAGCCTGGTAAAAGTGGCTGCAGGCAGTCGGACTGCCACGTGGCAGTCCGACTGCACAGTCCGACTGTGCAGCAGTGCTGCTGGTCCGACTGTTGCAGCTGGACAGGCTATGATCTCTGACACCCCCTCTCAGAGCCTGGACAGGGCAGAAGCCTGAGGGATCTGGAATGTTGCCGAAGTAGAGCCTGAGGAAGCGCCTTCGTAAACAAATCCGCAAGATTATCCTCCGTCTTGCAATACTCCACAGTGATGGTCTCATCCAAAAGCTTTTCTCGGATGAAGTGGTACTGGATCTCAATGTGCTTCGTCCGGGCATGAAAAACAAGGTTCCTTGCCAAGGCAATGCAACTCTCATTGTCACATCGCAGCAATGTAGGACGAGTCTGGGGGCACCCAAGCTCCTCCAACAGTCTCCGAAGCCACACAACCTCGCATGTGGTGGAAGACGCGGCCCGATACTCCGCCTCAGTAGACGAAAGGGCTACTGTGGGCTGCTTCTTGCTACTCCAAGAAATAACACCTGCACCCAAAGTAAAACAGTAACCTGTTGTAGACCGCCTGTGGTTCACGTCACCGGCCCAATCCGAGTCGCTCCAACCTGCAAGTACAAGATCTGACCCATCTGTCCCTGCGGGGTAATGAATCCCCAAATCAGACGTCCCCCTCAGATACCGAAGTATCCTCTGAGCAGCCTGCCAATGCACCGTCTTAGGTTCACTCATGAACCCTGCCAAGAGCCCAACAGCAAAACATAGATCAACCCTGGTGTTGAGAAGCCAAATCAAAGACCCTATCAACTGTCGATAGCGGGAAGCATCCGCCAAAGGAGAAGCTGAGTGGGAAGTGGCCTTCCAGTTCGGATCCATAGGAGTAGAGAGGGCCCGACAATCTTCCATCTCAAAAGACACCAAGAGCTCCTGTACATATCTCTGTTGGGAGAGAAAGATCCCCCTCTGAGACTGAAAAATCTCATGTCCTAAAAAGAAATGGAGTAGCCCCAAATCCGTCATCTCGAACGTCCGATGTAAAGCTGACTTTGTCTCCTGGACCTGCTGTGCATCATCACCTGTGACAATCAAATCATCAACATATAATACAAACAGCACACAACCATCCTCGGAAGTGTGAACATACAGCTGCGGATCGGCCTTGGACCGCCGATATTCCAACTGAGTCTGGAGGAACGAATCAATCTTCTCGTTCCAAGCTCGCGGGGCCTGCTTGAGACCATACAGGGCCTTCTTCAACCTGTAGACTTTCCCGTCCGAAGAACCAAAGCCAGGAGGTTGCTCAACGTAGATCTCCTCCTTCAAATCACCATTCAGGAAGGCCGACTTCACATCCAGCTGATAAACAGGCCATCTCCTATGGCCAGCCAAAGCAAGAACAGCTCTAATGGTTGCCATACGAGCTGTAGGGGCAAAGGTGTCATGACAGTCAATCCCTGGGCGCTGGGCAAAACCCTTAGCAACAAGGCGAGCCTTGTGTTTATCCAAAGTACCATCACTGAGATATTTGGTCTTGAAGACCCACTTGACTCCAATCACCTTCTTCTTCGGGGGGCGTGGCACAAGTGACCAAGTGCCATTCCTCTCAATAGCCTCCAACTCAGCTTCCATAGCTTTCTTCCATGGGGCGGACTGTAAAGCCTCCTTCACGGAGGTGGGCTCTCGATCCTGCATAACTCGGGACATCAAACAATAATTGGAGCACACAAGCTCCGAAGAATGCGCCTGGTGCCTCCGTGACCGCCGCGGACCATCCTGCGGTCCCCACTCCTCAGGAACCCCCTCGATCCCTGAATCACGGAGTGTGTCACGGGCCCAGCGAGGAGGAGGCCGAACCTCCCCTCGTCGTTCTCCATCAGTAGAAGACCTTGGAATGTCCACCGGTGGTAACTCCTCAGAAGGATCCGGTGGAACAGTAGACTCTGTGTCAGAAACAGAATCATAATCAAACGGCACAGGCTCCAGTGGAACTGTAGAAGGAGCCAAACTCTCCCCTGGATCTCCAAGAACGGGATGCTCCTCACCCGTTGAAGAAGCCGGAACCTCCACAAACCGCACATCACGGCTAGTATATACATCCTGCTTGACGGGATCATAGAGTCGGTAGCCTTGGGACTGGGAGCTGTAGCCAACAAATACCTGTTTGCGGGAAGCCGCTTCGAATTTGTCACGGTGAGCTTTGGAAATGTGAACATAGGCATCACACCCAAAGACCCGAAAGTAAGAAACATCTGGCTTCGACCCAAAATACGCCTCAAATGGAGTCATCCCTTCCACGGCCGAAGTAGGAGATCGATTAAGAATGTGGACTGTAGTAGCCACAGCCTCGGCCCACAGAACCTGGGGGGTCTGTCGGTGCTCCATCATGGTGCGCGCCATCTCGATCACACTGCGATTCTTCTGTTCGAGAATACCATTTTCTTGTGGAGTATTCGTATTGGCAAACTCCTGGTGAATTCCTCTATCTGCACAAAACCGAGCAAATTCATTAGAGACAAATTCACCTCCCTTGTCGGATCGCAAGGTCTTCAACTTCCGGCCTGATCGGTTCTCCTCAAAGAGAAGCCAATCCTTGAAGTGCGAGAAAGCTTCTGATTTTAGTGCCAAAAAGTAGGCCCATGTCATCCTGCTATAGTCATCCACGATCAGCATGAAGTACGAGCTCCCACGCAGGGACTCATTCCTCATAGGGCCACATAGATCCGTAGATACTAACTCCATCGGTGAAGTAGACCGCCGCGAAGCGGTGTGGGGAATGGCATCCCTATGCTGCTTCCCCCTTATGCAGGAGACACATGGCTGCTGGCTCACCACTATATCCGGCAACCCTCGAACAAGCTGTCCCCGTGACGCCTTCCGAAGATAGTCATAGTTCAGGTGACCAAACCTAGCATGCCATAATTCAGACTGTGACTGTGAGGTAAGAAGAAGAGTAGAGAGGGCAGTGGAAGACTTCAGTTTGTAAATGCCGTTCTCCTCATATCCAGATGATAGAACCTTCCTCGATTCATGATCAAGGACTCGCACTGTAGAACTGTCAAACTCCACCAGAAGACCAAGAGAGCAAATCTTATGGACTGAAAGGAGATGGTACCCCAATCCTGGTACATGCAAAACCTCTGAAGTATGGGTGCCACCTCGTCCATCCGGAATAAGCTGCATCTTACCCCGACCTGCAATAGAAACTGAAGAGCTGTCTCCAATGAGAACCTGCCCACGCGAAGGTCGCAGCTGGGCAACACCATCTGATGAAGGAGTCATGTGCCGTGAGGCACCACTATCAATAATCCACTCTCGAGATTGGGAAGCCGCCATCGCAGCATCAGAAGCATTCGGTGAAGCGTCCTCAATGACAACTAGATGTAGAAATGCAGCTGATGAGGGTGCAGCCACTGCTCCAGAATCCTTGGTTTCCTTCTTCTTGGTGTCCTTCGAGTCTTTGTCAGGGCAATCCTTCTTCCAATGGCCAGTCTTTCCACAAATATGGCATGTGGAGTCTTTGTCCTTGTCCTTCTCCTTGTCTTTCTTGGACTTGTTATCCCCCTTCTTCTTCTTTTGGTCCTTCCCCTTCTTCTGAGAGGCTTGACCTGTCAACGCCTCCGTCTTGGAAGCATTCTGTCCCTTTAACTGTTCCTCTTGGTCCAAGACCATAGGAACCAACTCTTCCCACCGAAGAGTAGACTCTCGCCCCGAAGCAATAAGGGCAGAGTAAAATGTACCGAATCGTGGCGGCAACTGGGACAAGAGTGTAATCGCCATGTCTTCGGAGGAAATGGGCTTCCCCGCATTCTGAACCTGCATCTGTAGCTGCCTTAGCTTGTTAATGTGTTCCCTTAGCGAAGAAGACTTATTGACGGACAAGGTCCGCATCTGTACCTCCAAAGAAACCCTCTTCATCAGGGTCATCCGATTGTACATTTGATCAAGCTCCAGCCATATCTCACGAGCCACCGTCAAGTGCTCGATGTGAGCGATCACGGCTGTAGTGCATGATAGAAAGAGAAAGGATCGAATCCTGGCATTCAGTTTGTCCCAATGAGACTGGGCCCTGGCCAACTCCGCATGAGCATCGGAAGAGAGTTTGGACTCATCTCTTACCGAAGGCCGGTCAATATCTTCCTGTACCAACTCCGCCAAATCATAGGACTCTAGAATGGCCAACATCATAACGCGCCATATGCGGTAGTTGTCGCCGTCGAGCTTCTGATCTGTAGGAAGAGCCGGTAGGACAGGCACCTTCCGGTCCATAATCGCCTGGAACTCCAAGTCCATCTCTGTAGACATCTTCACCTGCAATGCCTTCTCAAACGCAAAAGCAGCCCCCTCTGATTGGGTAAACTCAGCCTGCTAAGGCTCTTCCGCGTCCCGAAGCTTCTTCACCCGCCGGAGGCGATGAAAAAGCAAAACCTGCACTTTTAGGTTGAAAACTCAAACTTTCTCCGCGACAAACAGCAGTAAACAGCAGCAAATCCACCACCTGTACTCCTTTCCTGTGCGCCCACACTCGTTTCAGCGTTGTTCCAAGGCGCAGCCCTCCTGTCTGCCCTTAAACGCAAAAAACGCAAATTTGTGTCGCGATGGAAACTCCTCTTCAGGTTGATTCTGCGCTCAGTCAGCCCTCAAACACTGCTCTGATACCATGTCAGAGTGCAGCGGTGCGGAAGCGTAGGACTGAGAGAGAGAGAACGCAGAGAGAGAAGGGAGAGAAAGAGACAGTGTACACTGAAGATCTGCTGTATAAAGAATGCTGAATACAAAGATATACACGGGCGCAGTGCGCTGGACTGCATGTCTCCACCTCGACGATGCAACCTGCTGTCCACCTCGAAGTCTGCTGCAGTCTGCACTGTCTGCTGTCTGAAATCTGCGAACAGAGACAGAGATCTACACGGCACCGGTCTGTAATCTGCGACAGAGAATGATCGGGAGACTGCTGAAAAACGTCAGCAATAAATAGGCGAAAAACTGCCTGGAATGGGGCTCAAAACTGGGGCGCAGCCTGGTAAAAGTGGCTGCAGGCAGTCGGACTGCCACGTGGCAGTCCGATTGCACAGTCCGACTGTGCAGCAGTGCTGCTGGTCCGACTGCTGCAGCTGGACAGGTTATGATCTCTGACAGTATCAAGGGCTTGTCCATGTGTTCCCTTAGCCCAACTATCCTTGTTTTCTACTTTGTCTTATCTTAGTGAAGTTGCCTTAGTCTAATTGATTCTTATCCTTGAAGTAAGAGTATTGCAAGACATTAGGAGAAAAGAGCTAAATTTCATTAATAAAACAATCTCTCAAATTAGACCATTATGTTTTGCAAATTGATGAGGTAAGCTTTTATATCAAGATGTTTCTTGGATAAAACATATAGCGTCACCAAGTGATCCTTAGATATTTGAGCATGTCAATACGAAGGGAGTGGAGGTGTTGGCCTGCTTTAGAGTATTAGGCAACACTCTAGACTTATACTTTGTTGAGCTTGATTGAGCCATGATTAAACTTGACTTCTGTTGAAATGCCTTGGGTAAAGTTGCAACAATCGAGATGAATATGTTAAGTCAACCTCTATCCACTTCACATACACATCAAATAGCATTGGAAAACTTTACCTCTAAATCTTGTTTCTTTATGAAGAGTTCGACAAGTCACCATACCTCACTAAATGTACTCTGTTACATTTACATGGAAAGATCTAAGAAGACTTGCATGGGATGCGTTGTAAATCCTCCAAGATCGAAAAGCTTGAACTTGTAAGCCTTCTTATTGATCTTTTGTGATTTGATTGCTCTAATTTTGCATGGTATTTTGTGAACCGTTGCTCAATTTTAGATCAATGATATGATTCAAAGCCTATAGGTCTTATTGGTAGAAGTTCCCGTGCAAAGCCTTTGATTTCAATGGGGATTGACTCACCGTTAAACTTGGCATCTAAAACATAAGTCTTTCTTTCATGCAATACAAAGGTCTTCGTGCTAAATGTACCCAACACTATATGCACTCTATGATACCATGGCATGTCCCAAAGGACTTTAAGTCTTGCAAGCAGCATGATGTTAAGCTCTTTGTTGTCTACTTAACTTTGTGAAAGCGTTGACATCTTGTCTCAAAGGAGCCAATGAAAGAAAGTCTTATTTTTTCACTTTAAAATTAATGTCCCTATGTTCTACCTAAGATGGTGTATGATGTTCTACCATAATTGTAGTCTTTAATTGGTTCGTGATAGATTGTGTTGAGGTCATTCTCATGAGATATGCCCTTCCTCTTCACAATGAAGGTGCTTTTTTTGCTTTCATCTCTTGTAACCACTTGACTTATCTCTTAGCAATGCATTAGTTCTAGCCATATTTTCTATTAATAGAGCAATGTTGGTTACTCATGCTGTAAATATGGTTTCATATTTGTTAGACAGTGTCATTTCTTGGACAATAGGCCAATCGGACAACAAAGCAGTACGGCTAGAGTGGATGCCATGTCAGCAGGGCAGACAGGTGCCACGAGGCATAGGTACAATCGAACTGCAGTTTTGTGCAGTCAGTCAGTTTTTCTGCAGTCGGTTGCATTAAATGCAGTCAACCTGGTGTTGGGAATTCCTATTTTTCGGCTATTTATAGTCGGTTTTGTGGCACACTCCATTTATTATTTCGGATTCTAATCTTGAGATCTGTTGGTTTAGACAGACTGTGCTTGGGCTGACGGAGATCGAGGTCATCAAATCAGAGACATATGCAGATATTTTCTCTATCCCCTTGTGTATTTCTGCACTCTTATACAGCATACTACACCGCAGATTTTCTGCGTTTACACTCTCCCTTTCTCTCTCTTCTCTTTATGTTCACTCTCTCTCAGTCTTTGTCCTACGCTTCTGCATCATTGCACTCTGACATGGTATCAGAGCGGTGAAGATGGACTGATTGAGGGTTGAACCTATCTGAAGAGGAGATTTTAGCGCGACACAAGGCTGCGTTTTCAAGATTCAAGGGTGAGCGGGAGGGCTGCACATCGGATCAAGGCTAAAGCGAGCGTGGGTGTGTAGGAAAGGAGTCTAATCGGTGAATTTGTTGTAGATTATTGTTGTTCGAAGGAGAAAGGCTGCGTTTGAGGCCTTCCATTGCAGATTTTACATTTTCATCACCTCCGGCGGGTGAAGAAGGTTTGGGCAGCGGAGGAACCAGCTCTAGAAGGCTGCGTTTTCACAGTCAGAGGGGGCTGATTTTGCGTTTGTGCAGGTATTGCAGGTTAACATGTCTATAGAGACTGATTTGGAGTTCTAGGTGATCATGGACAGGAAGGTGCTTGTCCTACTAGCTCTTCCATCGGATCAAAAGCTTGATGGTGACAATTATTGCATTTGGCGGGTGATGATATTGGCCATTTTGGAGTCCTATGATTTGGTGAAATTGGTGATGGAGGAGATTAACAGGCCCTCGGTGAGGGATGAGTCCAAACTCTCTTCCAATGCTCGTGCGGAGTTGACCAAGGTTCAGTCTCATTGGGACAAACTGAATGCCAGGATTTGATCTTTTCTGTTTCTGTCTTGTACCACAGTTGTGATAGTTCACATCGAGCACTAACGGTGTCTCGTGAGATATTGTTGGAGCTCGACTAGACATACAATCGGATGACCTTGATGAATAGGGTTTCTTTGGAGGTGCAAATGCGGACTTTGTCTGTGAATAAGTTTTCTTCGCTTCGGGAACACATCAACAAGCTTCGGCAGCTTCAGATGTAGGTTCAAAATGCAGGGAAGCCTATTTCCTCTGAAGACATGGCGATCACTTTACTATCCCGGTTGCTGCTACGATTTGGTACTTTTTATTCCGTTCTTATTGCATTAGGGCGAGAGTTGACTCTTTTGTGGAAAGAGTTGGTTTCTATGGTCTTGGACCAGAAGGAACAATTGAAGGGACAGAATGCTTTCAAATTGGAGGCATTGGTTGGTCAAGCCTTCAAAAGAAGGGAAATGACCAAAAGAAGAAGAAGGAGGACAATAAATCCAAGGACAAGGAGAAGGAATCGACTTGTCATATTTGCGGAAAGACCGGTCACTGGAAGAAGGATTGCCCCGATAAAGACAAGAAGGATACCAAGAAGGACACGAAGGATTCTGGAGCGGTGGTTGCACCCTTATCAATTGCTTTTCTACACTTAGTAGTCATTGAGGACTCTACATCAAAGACTTTTGATGCTGTGATGATAGCTTCCCAGGCTCGGAAGTGGATTGTGGACAGTGGTGCCTCACGACACACGACTCCTTCCATTGGTGTTGCCCATTTGCGAACTTCGTGTGGGCAGATTCTCATTGGAGTCAGCTCTTCTGTGTCTATTGTTGCGCAGGGTGAGACGCAGCTTATTCCAGATGGACGTGGGGGTACCCACACCTTTGAGGTGTTGCATGTGCCAGGATTGGGGTATCATTTACTTTCGGTTCATAAGTTTTGTGCTCTTGGCCTCTTGGTGGAGTTTGACAGTGATACTGTTGGAGTCCTTGATTATGGATCGAGGAAGGTTCTCTTTGTAGGGTATGAGGAGAATGGCGTCTACAAATTGAAGTCTTCTTCAGCTCTTACTTTTCTTCTTTTTACTTCTCAGGCATAGTTTGAGCTATGGTATGCTCGGTTTGGCCACCTGAACTACAAGTACCTTCGGAAGGCGTTGCGAGGGTCGTTTGCCGAGGCTTGCCGGACATAGTAGTGAGTTATCAACCATGTGTCTCCTACATTCGTG
This sequence comes from Lygodium microphyllum, assembly GCF_053477565.2. Classification (NCBI taxonomy): domain Eukaryota; kingdom Viridiplantae; phylum Streptophyta; class Polypodiopsida; order Schizaeales; family Lygodiaceae; genus Lygodium; species Lygodium microphyllum. The sequence continues at coordinate 102,670,441 of NC_141144.1, forward strand.
GGAAAATGCATTGGGATGCGATTCCCAACAAAGCTTCTAGGCGGTCTACTTCACCCATGGAGCTTGTATTTACAGACCTTTGTGGCCCGATGAGGATCGAGTTCCTGAAGGGGAGCTTGTACTTCATGTTGATCGTCGATGACTACAATAGGATGAGATGGGTCTATTTTTTGACTTTGAAGTTGGAGGCTTTCTCTCATTTCAAGGATTGGCTTCTCTTTAAGGAGAACCATTCTGGCCGGCAATTGAAGACCTTGCGTTCAGACAAGGGAGATGAATTTATGTCTAATGAGTTTACTCGTTTTTGTGCAGATAGGGGCATTCACTAGGAGTTTGCTAACACCAACACTCCCCAAGAGAATGGCAGCTTGGAGTGGAAGAACGAAGTGTGATTGAGATGGCACGCACCATGATGGAGCACCGACAGACACCTTAGTTTCTGTGGGCTGAGGCAGTGGCTATCGCATTTCACATCCCTAATTGATCTCCCACTTCAGCTGTAGATAGGATGACATCTTTTGAGGCTTATTTTGGGACTACATCTGATGTCTCTTATTTCAGGATCTTTGGGTATGATGCTTATGTGTACATTTCGAAGATGCAGCGTGATAAGTTCGAGGCGGTTTTCTGATGATAGGTTTTTATTGGCTATAGCTCCCAATCCCAAGGTTATCGCTTGTTTGATCTTGTTAAGTGGGATGTCTACACGAGCCAGGATGTGCGGTTCGTGGAAGTTCTGGCCATAGAGGGGGGTGAGGAGCACCCCGTCCTTGGAGATCCAGGGGAGAGTTGGGCTCCTGAGACAGTTCCTTTGGAGCCAGAGCCTCTTGATGGAGATTCTTCTTTTGATTCAAAGTCTTCTCTATTGGCCACCCTCGAGGAGCTTCCGCTAGTGGATGTTCTTGAGTCTTCAGCAGATGGAGAGTGACGGGGAGAGGTTTGTCCTCCTCGTTGAGCTCGTGACACACTCCGAGATTCAGGGATCGAGGGGGTCCCTAAGGAGTGGGAACCGCAGGATGAACCGTGGAGGTCACGGAGGAACCTTGCACATTCTTTGGAGCTTGTCTGCTCCAACTATTATTTGTTGATCCGTGTTATGCAGGATCAAGAGCCCACTTCAGTGAAGGAGGCTTTGCAGTTTGATCATTGGCGGAAGGCCATGGAAGCCGAGTTGGAGGCTATTGACAGGAATGGCACTTGGTCTCTTGTGCCTCGTCCCTCTCACAAGAAGGTGATTGGTGTCAAGTGGGTCTTCAAGACCAAGTACCTTAGCGATGGTTCTTTGGACAAGCACAAGGCTCGCCTTGTTGCTAAAGGTTTTGCTTAGCGCCCAAGCATTGATTTTCATGATACTTTTGCCCCCACTGCTCGTATGGTGACTATTGGAGGTGTTCTTGCCTTGGTTGGCCACAGGAGATGGCTTGTTTATCAGCTAGATGTGAAGTCGGTCTTTCTTAATGGTGACGTGCAGGAGGAGATCTATGTTGAGCAGCCTCCTAGCTTTGGATCCTCGGATGGGAAAGTTTACAGGTTGAAGAAGGCCTTGTATGGTCTCAAGCAGGCTCCGCGTGCATGGAACGAGAAGATTGACTCGTTTCTTCAGTCGAAGTTGGGATATTGGCGCTCCAAGGCCAATCCACAACTTTATGTGCACACTTCTGAGGGTGGTCGTGTGTTGTTGTGTGATATGTCGATGATTTGATTTTGAGAGGGGATCATACACAGAAGGTCCGAGAGACCAAGATAGCTTTATATCAGGCATTCGAGATGACGGATTTGGGGCTGCTTCATTTCTTCTTGGGTCACGAGATTTATCAGTCTCAGAGGGAGATTTTCATCTCTCAGTAGAGATACATTCAAGAGCTCTTGGTGACTTTTGAGATGGAGACTTATCGGCCCCTTACTACTCCTATGGATCTGAATTGGAAGGCCACTTCACACTTAGATTCTCCCGTGATGGATGCTTTCCGCTACCGTCAGTTGATTGGATCCTTGATTTAGCTTCTCAACACTCGTGTTGATCTTTGTTTTGTTGTGGGTCTTTGGCAGGGTTCATGACGGAACCCAAACAGGTGCATTGGCAAGCTGCCCTGAGGATTCTTTGGTATTTGAGGGGGACCTCTGACTTAGGGATTTCTTATCCCGCAGGTACAGATGCTTTAGATTTGGTTCTTGCAAGTTGGAGTGACTCGGATTGGGTTGACGATGTGGACCACCGACGGTCTACTACAGGCTATTGTTTTACCTTGGGTACAAGTGTTATCTCTTGGAGTAGCAAGAAGCAGCCCACGGTAGCCCTTTCTTCTACTGAGGCGGAGTATCGGGCTGCGTCTTCCACCACATGTGAGGTTGTGTGGCTTCGGAGATTGTTGGAGGAGCTTGGCTGTCCTTAGCCTTGTCCTATTCTTCTACGGTGCAACAATGAGAGTTGCATTGCCTTGGTTCAAAATCTAGTATTCCATGCCCGAACGAAGCGCATTGAGATCCAGTATCACTTCATTCGAGAGAAGCTTCTGGATGGGACCATTGATGTGGGGTATTGCAAGATGGAGGATAATCTTGCAAATTTGTTTACGAAGGCGCTTTCCGAGGCTCTTCTTCGGTAGCATTCCAAATCCCTGAGTGTTTTGGCCCGTCCAAGATCTGAGAGAGGGAGTGTTAGACAGTGTCATTTCTTGAATAGTCGGCCAGTCGGACAGCAGAGCAGTACGGCCAGAGTGGATGCCACGTCAGCAGGGCAGACAGGTGCCACGTGGCACAGGTACAGTCAGATTGCAGTTGTGTGGAGTCAGCCAGTTTTTCTGTAGTCGGTTGCATTAAATGCAGCCGACCTGGTGCTGGGAATTCCTATTTTTCGGCTATTTATAGCCGGTTTTGTGGCACACTCCAGCATTCATTATTTCAGATTCTGATCTTGAGATCTGTTGGCTGAGACAGACTGTGCTTGGGCTGACGGAGATCGAGGTCATCAAGTCGGAGACATATGCAAATATTTCCTTTTCCCCCTTGTGTATTTCTGCACTCTCATACAGCATACTACACCGCAGATTTTCTGCATTTACACTCTCTTTTTCTCTCTCTCTCTCTCTCTCCTCTTCTGTGTTCACTCTCTCTCAGCCTTTGTCCTATGCTTCCGCATCGCTGCACTCTGACAATATTAGCGTTTCCAACATTCATGACAAAGTTTCCTCGACCAATCACCCAAACTCTTTAGGGTGTGTGGTACGGTTGTATGTCCAGGTTACTATCCAATCAGATTTTTCTTAGGATTTGGATTCGGAGTATTTTTTGTAATTTGTCAATATCTTCTTGAGTGAGTATGTAGAGCTTAGTCACAATAACTTTTCGAACTCTAATAAGGAGGGGACATTAGGAGCTTTGACACTTACTTTGTCATGTGTTTTGATGGAGGAGGTAGCTCTATTTAAAGCATGCGTTTCTTTTTTAGTTGGTTTTAGGTGTATTCACATTGATTGAGGTTTATTTGTAGCCTTGCATTTCTTTTTCAATTGGTTGAAGGGTGTTTGTATGTTTGTCGGTGTTGCCTTCTATCATCAACTTGATTTGATGCCCTCACTAATGCCTTGGGATGTGCAAGGGCTAATTAGTCCACATTTGTATTCTACTTTCATTTAGTTTAGTGCAAATTTATCTTCTTCCATTGCAGCCTTTCTCTTTCCTTCTCTCTCTATAGTATCGGATACTTGTGGGGGCACATAGAAAGTGGTGTTTTTTTTCCCCATTTTACAAGAGAGTTGTTATTCTCTTTTTCATGGCCAGGATTCCTATGCTCTCATGAATCAGCCAGTGTGTGTATTGTATGTTGTGCAAGAAGATTGTCTAGAAGATATTTTTGTAGGTCCAAGTGGTTTTTATGATTGTAACCAATTGGTACATCAGTAGGAGCTTAAGACTTGTATACGTATGTAGAAAGGATAAGTCTTCTCATGAGTGTAATGCAATTAATATGACTTACTTTGGTGCCAAGTTGCATGGTAACTTGAGGTTAGATGTTGATTGCTCTTGGGATTCGCTAGCTTGTCTTGCCTTTGATAAGAAGGGCAAAGAGATTATTCCTTGGGACTGCGGTTATCCATGATCAACTTTTAAGAATGAGGATAAGCCCTCTACTTCCATCTCTGAGCTTCATGGGCCAAAGGAGGAACAAATTTTTGGATGATGGGGTGCTTGAAGCATTGGCTTCTAAGGTTAAATTGAAGCAAGATCAACTTTGAGTCTAAGCTTTGTTTGATATTTGAATGAAGATTGCCTCTTGGAATGTTTGTGATGTTTGCTCTTGCAGCAAATAGGATGATATTTGGTGTGTTTTGTGTGAAGATGCATGGGATGTGTTATGTGCCATGGAGTACAAGGGTTGCAAAGAATCATGCATGATTATTCACTGCCATGGGTAAAATTTATTTCATGTTGAGGGTGCTATGATGCGGCACTCTGGTGTTCTCATTATTCATGGAAGATTTCAGTGTGTTCTAGTAAATAAGGGTGTGTTTGGCCAATTCCTAATAATTGAAATTATGCTTGAAGCAAGCTTTTATGGCTAGTGGGAGTTTATGCGCCTAATGATGCCTCGCATTGCCATGCTCTATAGGAACGGTTTAGGCCCAATCTCCATTGGTAGACTTGGCTTGTTGATGGGTGATTTCCATATGCATGTAGATTCATCACAGTCTACTTCTTTGCACTTCGTAGTGGATGCACTTGAAGGCCATGATCGCACGTAGATTCAAGGTAGATCAAAATTTTTGCTTTATGAGTAGTAGTAGATAGCCTATATGCCCTATTTAGAATAGTCCACAACAATCACAAAGATCCAGGATTGGTCCTCTCATGGACATCAAGAAGCTTTAGTATGTTCTTCTCTAGACATTTACTTACTTTTTGATGCTGCTTGAAAAATACTATGCAAATTACAAAGGCAAGTTTAGTGCTATTCACACTATAAACCACACTCAAATTTGGTCTAGGGTCATAATTTTGTCTAGTGAGTTGCCAACTAAAGACACTTCTTACTTTGAATACAAGTAGAGATGTAAAATCCACTCCCACTTCATGACATATGTGAATAGATAGTGTATATTCAACATAAACACTTGTAGTTCAATCCCATAGGCACATAGGTTAAATACTATCATTATTAGAATTCCTTAGAGTCGTCAACCTTTAGACGTAGAACCATATGACATTCACCCCCTCTATAGCGACACATCCTTTAGGATGTTCCACATATCTTAGTCTTCAGTATGATCAAGATCATCACCTTCATCTAAATTGATGTTTGTTAAATAGGATCTTTGGCCTTGGCTACGTCCTTGGATTTTGGATATACCTTTCATTCCATGCAACATAGTGAAACATGGAGTCTTCGAGATCAAAATTATGTCAATGCATGATGATACTTTCTTGTCGGAATTTGGAAATCAAAGTTCTACAGTAATATGTTCTATTAGGTCACTTTCCTTTATAGTTTCTCATGCTCAATCAGTCTATTACTACCTTTGCGTAGTTTCTAGGCAAGTTGCCCTTGCACTTTAATTTCTTCTTTTGAGCCATGAGGTCTTTAGTGGTTACATGGTACAATTACTTGATTGATTTTCACTTGGTTTTCCATGTACAGGGAGTGTCCCCTTTGATTAATTGATTAAAAACGTGTAGTGAGTTGGTAGGCTATTTGGAATTCATCATACCTCTCTTTGTAGGCAACACATGCATGTTGCTAAGGAAATGTTGGTGTTGGTTCGTTCCCTATTGCTTTAATAGCTAGATTATGCTTTTTGGACAGCCTTGTCTTTATGCTGACTGATCTTCTTATGCACTTTCTGCTTCGCCCTTATCAATAGGCCAAGCTTAAGACTTTGACAGAAGGCTTGCAGGACAACTCTTGCTGGTCGAATAAATTTTATCGTGGGCAGCATGCATCTTTTGCAGAAAAAAATATGGTTAGACTCTAGAATGTTTACAATCAGATGGTTATAGATCATTAGATCATTGTGCACTTGTATAAGCAATATTTTATGGATCTTCTTGGCTTGGAGCAATCCCATTTTGATTAGAATGCCCATGCTTGTTGGGTGTTTTATACATTTATCTAGGATCTTGTATCTTCTAACATACGTATTGCCTTGGAGGTTGACATTCATGAGGATGAGGTCATGAATGTCTCGTTGCATTTGCCCAAGGAATAAAACCCTTGGTTGGGATGATCTCACCAATGAATTCTTTGAGACTTATGCTACTTGTTTCACTAAGCCTTTGGCAACTATATGCCAAGAGGCTTGGACAATTGGAATTACGCTTGCATTTTGGAAGGAGGGTGTTACTAAGTTTTTTTCCTCAAAGTGCCTTTGCCTTCCAATACTGAAGCATTAGAGGCTGATCTTGTTGATGGGTAGCATGCATAAGATCTTCTCCAAAGTATTGGATAATTGCCTTCACGAGCATCTCCTTTCTATTGTACAATTGAATTAGTATGACTTCATTAAGGGTAGGAATATCTTGTAGAACATTTTGAATGTGTAAATGGGTGTTGACTATGCACTCCACTCTAATTAGGAGGTTGTTCTTGTACAATTAGACTTGGAAAAAGGCCTTTGATTATTTGGAATGGTCCTTCGTAGATGAGCTCATGTGCAAACATCCCTACTAATTGTTTCTTCTCGAGTCATATGGAATGGTGGAGTCACTGAGCCCTTTACTTTGGCATGATTAGTTAGACAAGCTTGCTCTTTGAGTCCCTTGTTTTTTGTCTTGGCTACCATCTTGTTCTTATGATGTTGCCACCATTTGGTTGATAATGGGCAGCTGGTTGGCCTATCCGTTCCATCGAATGAGCATGGGCAGACATTAGTTGATGATGCTTTTATGAGTTGAAAGTTGATTGGGATAACGTTTGTAAGGCATTGGATATTTGGGACTTCTTTGATCAAGCTTCGTTGTTGCATATTAATACTTCTAAGGCATGACTCATTGTTGTATTAAATTTGATCTTCAAGCCTTGGGGTGGAAGGGGGAACTGATTTACATATCAATATTGCAAGACAAATGGGTTACCTTAGGGTGTCTATGTTATGCCTAAACAATTGTTGGGATGGATCTTTGACAAGGTGGAATCCAAATTCCTTTTTTGGAAATCTTAGGTGTGGCCTTTCTGTGTGCGCCTCTTGCCTTGGACCAAGAGTAGTTTGCAAGAGATCTCTACTATTGTTTGCTTCATGCTTTGGAAAAAGGATTCCATGCATTTTGGTATTTCTTGGGTTTCTTAGAACCATGTTTGCACTCCCGAAAATAGGGGTGGAGGTGTTGCTTTCAATGTGGAGATTCATATGGTTGCCCTTTGTTGGCCATTGTTTCAAACCATGTGTGCTGATCAACAACCTTGGGTTGCTCATGAGGATTTGGGTGTGCTGCATTGAAACACTAAAATTTAGGGATCTTGGTGGCATGTGCTTACTGATTAGCTAGTTATTGTACCATCTCTTTTATTGACTCATTTGGTGTGCTCATGGAAGGCATTGGTTTAAAAGGTGGTGTGGCATTTGGTGGAGGGTCAATTACATGTCAACTCTTTGCAAGCTAGAGTGTTGGTGCCATTTCTAGGCTGGTCTCATGGGAAGAAAAACAAGATGATCACCCTAGGTTTAATTGATTGCAGCATTGGAAATGGTTTCTATTGCTGATATCACACTGTGAAAATGAAGTGTCTTGATGTTCCTTTGCAGAGTTTGTTGGGTTTTTTGGATCCATTGCGGATACTATGGTTTGTGGGACTCGTTGTCCTTGCATTTGTAGGATCGACAACTGATCCTTGGCCTTGCTCCAGATCTTCCTTTGCAGGATTGGAGCCTTGCTCCAAATCTTCGTTTACAAGATTGGAGCCTTGTGGGCCGGCTGAGTTTGGAGCGTGCTTTTGTTAATTAGATCTATCACTTGTATGTTAGGGATCATCACTAGCTAGTAGCCAAAGCCAATTCTATCTTTGGTCTTCACAAAAGAAGGTCATGGTGGGCATTGACGATTATTGCAAGATGGATTAATAAAACTCCATTCAAATGCAAGGTTTTTCTTTGGAGAATGCTGATTGGTGGCAGTCGGCCATAAAAGTTGGGCAACTGCTCATGCTGACTTGGCAGTCTAACTGGGCATTATTGTATTGCCCATGCTTGCCTTGGACTCCCACCTCCTATGGGGAGTATGCACAATCTTTGTCTAGATCTTGGAGAGAGTCTTTAGATATATCGAAAAATTCAATAGCTTGGCTTCATCTAGTTGTCCATATGTGCCAAGCAATAATGTTAGCTATGAGCTCCCATTTGTGACAATGCCCTTGAGTCCACACTCTTTGTGAGGAATTTCGCATGATAATCCGGCTCACAAGTTGCCTTAAGACAAGATAGGCATGACACCGTTGTACATTTGCATACCATAGGCTGCCTCGAGACAAGATAGGCATGATCCTTGATGATACCCACAAGCTGGACCTTTGTTCGTGACCGAAGTAAATGCCCCCCATGTAGTAGTCATAGAATCTGCAGTGCTGTGAAATACCATCCTTAGGGCTTTCCTCCAAACTTCTTGAGCCCTTGGGCAATCTCATATGCAATGCCTTTGTGTCTCCCAATCTCCTCTAGAACTCAAACCATCCCCCAATCTCCTCTAGAAGTTTGTAAGGAAAGGGTCTGATGTACCTTGGGCAGTCCAATCCTGAGCTGCAGCTAGCACCACCTCGATCCTTCTCATTTGTATCCTCCTCCCTAGCCTAGCAGTATACCCAAAGAAGGGCACATCTCTGCAACTAGGTCTCTCCATACCCACTTCTCGGGGTCTGATTGCAGTATCTGAAGCGTTCTCCTCCTGTATGCCCAATGTCTCTACCCATCTATCTTACAAGTTTGAGGGTTTGGGTCTAAGTGCCAAGTCTCATCATAGTGAGCCACAACTCTAATATTCTGTGGAGAGCATCCTGTGAACTCTGACTGATCCAAATCCTCTTGCCTAAGTTGGCCATCCACCTCTACTACAGGTATGCTGGTTGTGTAGACAGATCCAGGAACAGCAGGAAGGAGGAAGATGATGATGACTGCAGGCTGTGCAGGCCAGCTACCCAAAACCACAGAAATGCTGATGTGGAAATGCAGGACAGCGGTTTGCCTGAGTGATGACAGCAGCAATAGAACACCCAAAAGCCGAAAATGCAGGCACCTGTAGGCTGGCAACTGCAGTAGGCAGCAGGATGAAGAGTGTAGAATGATGGCAATGGGAGCTGACACCTCGGCAAGGCTGTCAAAGGCACATCCACATTGGGCAAGGCCTGTAGCAGCTTTGCAATGGCAGGCTGAAGCAGGGCGAAGGTTGGTTGGACCTGGTGGGCTGGGCAATGACCTACAAAGGTGTGGGCAGCATGTGCAAGAAGATGGGTGGTGTACAATGATCAGGGAGAGGATGGATGCCCACAGCATGCTCTATGTATAGAGGATTTTTGGCATTTGTCCTACTGTTCAAAAAATAAAGCCTTTTAGTTTCTGTATTCAGCATTTAATTGCTTTTTTGAGCTATTTTGAGGAGAACAAAATAAGCATTAGGGCATTTTAATTATTAATTAGTGCATGTCTTAATTTTGGTGGCTCAACATGTAGAGTACCAATACAGGACAAAAGATAGCTATTGGGACCGGCAGTTTTTTGCAGTTGTATTTATGATATGTAGGGTTGCTAAAGTGAGGCGTGATGCAAAGTTTGCAAGGATCTGTTATTCAGTAAAGGTGTTGTATGAAATTTGCAGTGGTTAGTTATTTCTGTCAACTACTGGCATTCTGTTGAACATGAACAGAGGAACCTGACCTGCATGGTTCTATGCAGTGTATCACTTCTCATACTTTTAACTATCACTGCTTGGTTGATATTGTGCTTTCATTTTATATAACTTTTTTGTACTCTGAATGCTTATATCTATCACTGCTTGGTTGATATTTTCCTTTCTTTTCATTGGAGACTGGTTTTGATTATTTTTACAGGATCAAGATGCTGTTATATGTTGATCAATGGAATTCTTCAGGAGTTACATTGGTTTAAGCAACCATTCAGCTCTTGGTTTATAGGCAACCATGTTCTCGAAGGTACATTTGTGCTAGTTGTAATTGTATGTATGGATTATTGTGTAGTACTCTACTAATTGCTTGGGATGTTCTATTTTTGTTAATTAATGCTTTTCTAATATGATTGAAACATGTACGACCTTTCTTGGCATGCCACTACCTCAAGAGTAGTGCTATAATGCCAGCTATGTTAACCGTGGAGAGCAATATAGAATCCAAGTTGATGTTTTGGTTGGATGTTGAGAATTCATGAGTTGGTTGATCATATTAAGCATAGGTAAAAATCAAAAGTTTAATTATCGCCTCGAGGTTCAATTGTTGAGGCTTCCAAAAGAAAGAAATTTCATAAAGTTGTTTAGAGTATGACCTTTAGGAGCATGGTCAAGTAATCATCCCATCCTAGTGGTCAAGTACCCATTCTATCCTACTGGTCTCCATTGAGTTTAGGATTTAACCACTAGGATGGGTAGCCTGTTGGGAATAAAGGGCCATCGTGCCTTTTATATGTGCACGGGTGTGAACACACCCTTAGCACATTGTACTTTCATACATATATCTATCTAAAAAACCTAAAGTGGTACACTCGTCATTGTACCCACAAGTCGTGCTCACTCTTCTCACTACTCTGCACTCTCTGTCTCTGCTGCTGTGTGTAAGTACTGCGTGTCTTGATCCTTGCGCCGCTGGGCGCAACAAACTGGTATCAGAGCTGGCAAGGAGCACACGGTCCTCGAGACAACTTAGGAGTTGCAAGTGTCGTAGGTGGGCAGCAATTGACAGATTTGATGAGCAGCATATGACAATTTGCAGTCGTCACTGTAGGGCACACGACAAGTCGTGGATGTTGGAGAGTAGGCGATTGTTGTTGCAGGCATTGTGGGCGCAACAAACGAAGCTTGACGGGCAGACTGGCAGAAACTGCGTTAGGCGAAGTCAGACGAGCTAACGACACGCTACCAGGTAGACGGACAGCGGGCACGTCGACAGGAGCCACATGTCGGTTAGTGTCACGGTGGGACCAGCAAGGTGCTGACGCATGGGGCAGCGGACAGGAGCCACGCGATAGGCTGGAGATGCCAGCGCGACCCAAGCCAGCGGGTCATTTCACCCCCCTCCCTGTCACATTTTTTCAAAAGTCAGGTTTAAAAAAAAAAAAAATCTATTTTATCCCCTTTTCCCTCTGACGGGATTTCATGCGTGGAAGCACAGAGTGCAGATTTGTGCAATCTTGGCCCAGAAAATTGGGGCTTTTCCTAGATTTGGGAATTGTGATGCAGAGCAAGACCATTTGTCTCAGAATTTGCAGAAATTTGTGACATTTTGGCTTCGACATTTGGGGCTTGGGCAAAATTTGTGTATCATTTGGTCATTTTATGTACATGTAGGTTGAATTCCGTGCAATTTGGACATCAACACTTGGTAAAATTTGGGGGTTTTGTTGAAATTGCTTTATTTTGGCAAAATTGGACAGTCCTATGCATGACAAAGGAAATGCAGATGTGTGTTTGATGCTTTGAGCACAAAATTTTGGGGCTTTTGACCGTTCGTGTCGAATTTTATGTCCGTGGGTACATGTACAACAGAAATTGCAGCTGAAATTTTGGGATTTCTCATGTAATGTGATGCACATGGCCTTTGGAACAGCTGTAATCAGTTGGATAATGCTGTAGCACTTGGTTTAGTGCTTCTGAAAACTTAATTACAGATCTGAAATCTGTACTTCTGCGTGGTCATTTATTGCTGATTGGTACTTGTTTGTACCTTGGTCACTTGGGTGACAGTTTGGGCTTGCATTTGCTGGTTTTTTGGTCACATTTGGGCTGAAAACTATGGCTGGCAGCAACGACAGCAGTAATTTGATGCATATAAAGAAGCTTGAAGGCGCACATAATTTTGCAGTGTGGCAAAAACAGTGCTACAATATCCTGTTACAAAAGAAGTAGGCAAAGCCAATCAAAACTAAAGGGGCAAAGCTTGCGGACATGGATCAGGACGATTGGGATGAGTTGAATGAGCTTGCACGCTCAACTATAGAGCTATTGATTTCTGATGCCTTGCTCTTCAACATCGAAGGTTTGGATTCTGTATATACTATATGGACTAGACTGGAAGAACTGTATGCACAGAAGAGTGCTGCAAGCAAAGTGCATTGGCTGAAAAAGCTTATGGATTTGCGTATGAAAGAAGGTACAGCAATGTCTACTCACTTGAGTGAGTTTAACTCCATTTTCAGCTAGCTGGTTGCCTTGAAGTTCATGATTGATGAGGAATTTAAGGCTATTTTCTTGCTTTGCACTCTACTAAAGATTTGGGATACATTCAGGACTGCTATGAGCAATTCTAATGTGATCCTTTTTGTATGTTGATGTAGAGAGTGCTCGACTTATGGAAGAGATGAATCGGCAGAACAATGCATCCAGTAAGTCTTCCAGTGCTTTGCATACTAGGGCAGATCACAACAAAAGGGCAATTATGATGACAAGGGATGCAGTAAATCACGTGGCAAAGATGTTGAATGCCATCATTGTGGCAAGAAGAGTCACTTTAAACTTGACTACTACAAATGGAAGAAAGAGAAAGGAAAAGGCAAGAAGACAAATGATTGCAAGAAAGAGAAGGACAATCAGCCTAAGAAGAGCAGTGTAAAAATTGAAGAGGTAAATGTAGTCACTCATGACAGTGACAGTGGGAGTGATGTACTCTTTGTCTCTTCACATTTTGGTGCACATGCTTTACTTGCAGATACAGATGATGACATGCATACTTGGATTCTTGATTCAGGTGCTTCCTTTCATGTCACCCCTCATCGTGAGTGGTTTTCCGTCTATAAGGGGGTCGACATGGTGGTGTTCATCTTGGGGACAACTATGCATGTGAGACTGCAGGTATTGGCAGTGTGGAATTACAGTTTCAGCATGGCTCTGTCTTCACACTTCAGCATGTACGGCATGTACCTCAGCTCAAAAAGAGCTTGATTAGCACATGGCAGCTAGATGATGATGGTTTTCATACCACCTTTGGTGATGGAAAATGGAAGATCTGTAAGGGATCTAGGGTTATTGCCAGAGGTTGCAAGAGTGATACTTTGTATCCACTTCATGTATCTAGTATGCGTGATCGAGCAACCAAGCGTTTCTTTGTGGCATGGCGGGTTGAGACATATGAGTCAAACAGGAATGAAAGTGCTTTCTCGTTTGGGTTACTTGCCTTGTCTTCGTTATGTTGATTTTGAGCACTGTGATCATTGTTTATGGCAAACATGTACAGACTTCTCATAAAAAGTCTCTTTCTTTGAAATCTTCTCCTGTTAGTACATTTGGATGTATGTCAAATGGCAGGATTATCTTTAGGGGGAAAGAAATATTTTGTCACCTTTGTCGATGATGCTACACGGAAGGTATGGGTTTACCCCATTCGTACCAAGGATGAAGTGCTTGATAAGTTTAAAAAATTCTTGGCATTGGTTGAAAATTAGACAGATAAGACACTTAAGTGTCTTCGCTCTGACAATGGTGGGGAATATGTGTCCAAGGCCTTTCAGGCATTTTGTTACAGCAAAGGGATAAAGAGGGAGCTAACTGCCCCTCATAATCCGCCCCAAAATGGAGTTGCAGAGTGTATGAATCGGACCATACAGGATAAGGTCCGTACGATGCTGTCTCATGTTGCACTACCCCATGGTTTTTGGGGAGAGGCTGTTATGACAGCGGTTCACTTGATTAATCGGTCATCAAACAGGTCTTTGGGGGGAGGGGGGGAGTTCCCCAAGAAGTGCGGTCGGGCAAGCCACCTTCATATGCTCATCTGAAAGTGTTTGGCTGTGAGGCTTTTGTGCACATTTGTAAAGAAAAATGCAGCAAACTTGAGCCAAAGTCCTGTAAATGTATTTTCCTAGGATATGGTGACGAGGGTGAAATGGGGTATAAATTGTGGGATCCCGAGAAAAGAAAAGTAGTACGCAGCAATGACGTTATCTTCCGGGAAGATCACACGCACAAACAGCCCAAAAAGATTGAGGAGGTCCGTAGGGTTGTATTCCGGGAGGAATTACCTTTTGGACAGCAAAATGTGTCCGTTGTACAGTAGCAAATACCTGTTGTAAATGAACTTGTGAATGCAGAAAATGATGTTGGAAATGATCAGCCAGCTATTGCCCATGAAAATGAGCCATTACATGTGCAGGAACAGCCAGGACAGCAAGCTGTTAATGCTGATTTGCAGGCTGAAATACCAGGACAGCATGCTGAAAATAAAATTTTGCAGGAACAGCCAGCAAACAATGACCATTGGGTTAGGAGATCGTCTAGGGCTACTAGACAACCTGACAGGTTTGTTCCTGGTGCAATTAATGTGGCTGATTATGTCATGCTGACAGACTGTGGTGAACCGTCATGCTTGAAGGAAGCAATGGACAGACATGACAGCACGAAATGGTATAAAGTCATGTTGTCAGAGATGGAATCTCTTGAAAAAAATGGCACTTGGGACTTGGTGCAGTTGCCTAAAGGGCAGAAAACCCTTCCATGCAAATGGGTTTACAAGGTGAAGGTTACTTCTGGTTCCTTACCAAAGTACAAAGCAAGATTGGTTGCAAAAGGGTATAAGTAGGAGCATGGAATTGATTTTGATGAGATTTTCTCTCCTGTAGTCAAGGTGACTACATTGAGAACCATTTTGGGCTTGGTTGCAATTGAAGATATGGAACTCATATAAATGGATGTAAAGATTGCGTTTTTACATGGTGATTTGCATGAAGACATATATATGCAGCAGCCTGAAGGGTTTGTTGAACAAGGGAAAGAAAAAATGGTATGTAAACTCAAAAGGAGTTTGTATGGGCTGAAACAAGTATTAAGAGAATGGTATCATAAGTTTGATACATTCATGCAGTCCCAAGGCTTTTATAGAAGTCAAGTGGATCACCGCTTCTCCACCAAGAAGGCAGCAGATGGCAGCCTGATTGTCTTGGTTTTTTATGTTGATAACATGGTGATTGCTGGCAGGGATACTCATGCCTTGGACTCATTGGAGCAAAGTCTTCATAGCAGGCTTGACATGAAGGAACTGGGTGATGCAAATCACATTCTTGGCATGCGAATACTCAGAGATAGGTCGAAAGGCTTACTCTATCTCAGCAGGAGTATGTCTCCAAAGTTCTGCAGCGTTCCGATATGGAAGGGGGGAAAACAATTGGGGTTTTATTGCCTCCATATGTGAAACTTAGTGCAGAGGACAGCCCTATATCTGATGATGAGAAGGTTGAAATGGCCAAGATACCATATGATTCAACTGTTGGCAGTTTGATGTATGCTACGGTTGCTACACGTCTTGACATTGCTTTTGCAATGGGGGTGGTTAGCAGATACATGGCAACCCGTGGCAAGAAGCATTGGGATGCAGCGAAAGGTATTATGAGATACCTCAAAGGCACAAAGGAGTTGTGCATCTGCTTTGGAAAGCAGAAGGCATCTATTGTTGGCTTTACGAATGCTGACTATGCTGGTCATGCGGACTGCAGGAAGTCCACTTTTGGGTATGTGTTTACTTTCACAGGAGGAGCAATCTCTTGGATCTCCAGGCTACAAAAGTGTGTTGCATTGTCTACTAAAGAGGCAGAGTATGTGGTTGCCACTGAGGCATGCAAGGAGGCTTTATGGCTTTCACGTTTGGTGGGAGAACTTGACATCTCAGAGTTACTTGTTCTCCATTGTGATAGTCAGAGTGCTATCATGCTAGCACGAAGTCTTGTCTTTCTTGCAAAGACAAAGCACATATAGGTGAAGTATCACTTCATTAGAGATGTACTTGACAGCAAGAGCATTGAGCTTGTCAAAGTGCATACAAATGATAACCCTGCAGACCTTCTAACGAAGGGTCTTCTAGCAGAGCGGTTTGCTCATTGCCAACAGATGATGGGAGTTGGATAGATATATTTATTTCAGCTTTGTACATACTTATACTTAGCTGATTCTTTTCTCCTCTTAAGGCACATTGCATTTAGGTGGGAGTTTGTTAATCCCTCCTCAATTATGCCTAATGCTTGCATGAGAACCTTAGCATCCTTCTCCAAGTTAACAAAACAAGTGACATCGCTTGGCATCCCTTAGCACAAAGTTTACAACACCTAGTTCCTTGAAGAGGAAAGGAAAAGATTGCATGTTGATAATTCAGACCTATAACTTGGAAGTCATAGAAGCTTTCTCTTCAAGAGAAGAAAAAAATGATAGATAGTAAGGATGCCTTGGTAAGTTGGTGAAAAATAGTCAACAAATTTTGGCAACCTAGAATATCATTAAAATAAGTCTTGAATAAGGTTGTCTTCTAGAGTCTTTTCAAAAGGCCTCAATGGTATATAGCAAAACCAATGCACATTACCTTTACCAAGGTAATAGAGAACACGATACTTCTCACTTGAAAATCCAAGCTCATGTCAACAAGAAAAGGCAACGCACATCAGATGTACACAAGACAAATGGAATACGCAAAATACTTTCCAATTGGGAAATAAATGCTAAGTGTGAGTTGGTTCTTCAAATTTGCTCTTTCTATTTCACCAACTCATGGATTACAAATATTGAATCTGATGAAAAGCAATTGAATCCTAAAGTTAATGGAGACCAGGATGGGATGGCTATGTTACGCCCGGTGGCGCAAGGATCAAGACACGTAGTGCTTACACACAGCAGCAGGGACAGAGAGAGTGCAGAGTAGTGAGAAGAGTGAGCACGACTTGTGGGTACAATGACGAGTGTATCACTTTAGGTTTTTTAGATAGATATATGTATGAAAGTACAATGTGCTAAGGGTGTGTTCACACCCGTGCACATATAAAAGGCACAATGGCCCTTTATTGCTTATTGGTTGATATAAGAAGCATATTGCCAACTTTCATGTTTCAAGTTATGGTGGTATTTTGAAAACCATTGCTATAATTATTGCTATGGTACCATGTTGATTGAAGATTGGATGGCTATCTTGTGGTCCTTGCATTTGCCAAGTAAACCTCTCTTTGTCTATAATTCTTTGAGGTGAGAGTGTTTGTTGGATCAAGCATATAGACTCTTCAAAGGCCATTCTTGCACAATATGGGAATGTTGTTGTTAGCCGAAAAGGTAGAAGCAACTCAAGTCAATGCATACCAAGCTGGGCTATCTTGGGAGATCCAAATCAGTCAAAATAAAAGGGTGTGCCAATTAGGCTCAAATTGGCACATGCTAACCTGTCATGATCATTTTGCATGTAGGTCATTCGTCTTTTTACTAGTATGTGCAAATATATGAAATCTCGCCTAAAACACAAGATATAGCTGCAAGATAATTTCTTAAATAGTAATAAGGTAGTGCCTCTTGCAATGAGCATCCAATCTAGTGCATGAATGTAGGTGGTGTCATTACCAATCACTCTTATTTCACAATTTAGAAGTACACCGATTGGCAATACATCTACTTGTCTTATTGTGTTCTACATTGGATAGATTCTTACACCTATGTTTGAACTTGGACAAAGAGATCCCATCATGTAGGTGAATGCCTTGTATTATTGAGATCCAAGTATGATAGAGATTAACATTCTGCATACAGAAAGCTCTAAACTTGTCATTTTATCCCAACAAATCATGATGATTCTTGTGATTTGTGCGACTACCACTCAAGTAAATTTTGGATTAGTGGCCATATTTGTTAAAAGATAGTCATTTACTATCGTATCTTTGAAGGCACACCTGCTCAACCTGAAAACGTGTGAAGATATGTTAGGTTTTGTAGAGCAAACACCGAGTGTATGAACTTGACTAACATAGGGTGAACTCAGACAAGAATACAAAACACAATAAGAAGAGAAGAAGAATTTGATGAATGAATGAATGCAGAAATTTAATGAACGATGGAGTGAGATACAAAAGTACTCAAGGAGTAGCGGTTGTCCAACAACCACTAACACTTCTAGAAGTAGGTTGAGGGAGAGTGTTGTATTCCATGGATGGATCTTGAGTGCAGCATGTCAAGAAATGACTAAGCAATGAGAGAGATAGTAGGTGGTTTGTGGGGAGAAACACAAAGTGTGTACAGTAAACATTGAGGGGAGAAGAGAAACTCAGATGAAGAAGATGATGAATAATTGAAATAATGAAGTGAATCTGATACAAGGGTGCCATAGCATGAAAGATGCCTTGGAGCAAGGAGATTGTTGGAGAAGCCTTCGAGTCTGCAAACGCAGGGATGATGAGGTGTTGCCTGGAGTAGGGAGATTGCCATCAAAGAGGAGTCTCTGAATCTGCAAACACAAGGATGAAGATTGGTACTTGGAATAGGGAGGCAATCGAAGAAGCCTCTAAGTTTGCAAATGCAGGCCTAATGAGTTGTCACCAGCAGTTGGATGTAATGCTAGGTGGTGAGGATGAGCTAGAAGCTGGAAATGCAAATGAAGATAGCCTTTGATGAGGATGATGCTAGTTGGAGGTGTGATGCTTGATGGAAGGGGAGCAACCAGGATGCAAAACACAAATAGTAGAACACCGTAGTAGAACGCAACAATAGAACATTCTCTCTGTTATAGCACAACTTAGGGGAGACAAAGAAATTATAAATAACACATGCTCAACTTTGGAATTTTACCCTCGGGCTGATATCTTGCGAGCTCTCTCCCCCCCTGGGAATAGTAATTAAAAAGAAAGCTTGGGACTTGTGTTAAAGGAAAGAAGAGGGTTTGTAGCACAAGCTCCAAACAAAGAGGAAAAAGAAGGCATGATTTTAACTGATGGATGTAGACAAATTACACAATGGACAATAAGGTGAAGGAAAATTAACAATCACTTGTAGGTAAGTACGAAGGGAGTACCCAAAGAGATATGTGCAAGTTCCCCCAAGTTAGTGGATTGAAAGGACACTCATAAGATGGTTGCCTTTTTGAAATTACCTATCACTTGTTGATTGTATCTAATGCAAGTGTATTTTGTGTATTCAAGGATGTGATGTTATTGAAGATAAGGATCATACAATAGTATAATGTTGTGATGTTGTATTGGTTGTTAAAGTGGAAGTATTTTTTAATGGGATTGCTTATGCTTGATTAAGTTGGTTACAAACACAATTGTAGAGAAAAGATATATCATGGTTATTGTGATGTGATAAGATTGCTATTTGCATGTACTTGCGCTCGAGTCTTGTTGTTGGCTTCCACTTGGCCAATTAATGCCCTCTAGAGTGTAGATCACCATCTAGAAGAGAGATCAAATGTACAAGGAAGGTTTCCCTTGATGGCAGTACGAGACTTGATATTGGCATGGCTGAGATGAAGATGATGGATTGCTGATTGTCCCAAGAGTGGTATGTCCTCCCTAAGTGAGAGGTGGCCATCCTCACCAATTGAGTGCCCTGATTGATGTGGGCCTCCAATTGGATTGTAGATGCCCCTTCATATTGGGAGTAGATAGTGTCTACTCAAGCCTCTCCTTCATTGAAGATGCCTCTTCATATGGGGAGCACATAGTGTCTACTCAAGCCTCTCCTTCATTGGAGGCCTTGAGGCGGCATTATTCTCCAAAGGGAAGAACAATTCTTCATCTCCCTCTACTTGAAGTCTACCAAATGTTGAGTGATGATGAATGGGAGTTCAAAGGATACTTGCATAGAAGATGGCCCGAGTGTGTTGCTTGTGCAATCCAAGCTTTTCACGGTAGCCGTGTAGGATGCTCTTCAGAAGAGCAGTGGCTTTGATGTCATGTGAAAATATGCTAGGGTTTGTAGAGAAGCCATGACTAACACACAATCAACTCGGATAAAACACAAAACAAAAAAAGGAGAACAATAATCTGACAAATGAATGAATGCAGTAATGTAATGAATGATGGAGTGAGATACAGATGAAGGGTGCTAAAAGAGTAGAGTTTGTCCAACAATCACCATCTCTTGTGGGAGTGGGCTGAGGGAGTGTCGTCCTCCATGAACAGATCCCAAGTGCAGCAGCCCATCAATTTCCCGTGCTGAAGTGTAATGTAGGCAGCAATGCCAGCCTGTAGGACAGCAAACACAGCAGTTCTTGTCTGATGGGGGGTGTCCAAGGTAGGAAGAACAGCTCCACAATGTCACCAGCAGCAGAGCAGCAGTTGTGACGATGAGAAGCGGCCTCTGAAGGGTGGGCAACTATCAAAATGCAGCCAGCTTGATGGGTGGCAAGTGCAGCAACCAAACACAGCCAGCTGGGAGAAAAATGCAGTGTTTGATGATGATGCCAGCAGGTAGGTGATGGCAGGTTTGGTAATGATAACACTTGAGTGGCAATCTTCCAGATATGGTGAAGAGCACTCCAATGGGTGGTGATGGCAGCAGAGGAGAATGAGGGTGATAATGATAGAAAGCTGGCATTGTAAGTGAGAATGATCAAGGATAAGGATGGATGCAGTCACAAGGGATGTAGGGGACATGGGCCTGGAATGCAAGGAACTTCTCCCGAAACGCGGTGTCATGGGATTTTATGTTTACAGTGTGAAAAATGGAGATGCTGTGGATCATGTAGGTCTGCATACTTGGTCTATAGGAGCTTCAGGACAGGTTATAGGACATAAAACAGTGACTCTTTAAGTTCATTTTGCTTGGATGTCACTTAGTTCGACAAGTCCACTTGGTTTGAGCATGAGACATGGTATATGCCTTTGTTAATAACTTAGGCAACTTAAGTATGCCGTATGAAACTTAGGAGTTATGCAGGTGTAGAGCAGGGCCTTCAGCGTGAAATGCGTCGCAAATCATGGGCGTGGGCTGCAGGGAGAGTTCTGGTACAATTGGACCACATGAGGAGCTTCCAAGGCATGCAACTGAAGCTCAACTCAAGGGGAACGGTCAAGATTAAGGAGAGGAAGGTAAAGTGTGTCTTTCCCATGCATTTTGGGTGTCTCGGGCTTCGATCCACCCTTATTTGGATGTATTTGGTTATGAGCTATAATTATGAGTTGATGTCTTCCATGTATGACAGGATGCTGAAATAAATTGACAGGTTTCTCCTCTATTAGTTTTCTTCTACATCTTCTATTTCCTCAAACCCCTTCTCTTTCATTTACTGCTTTCCTTGAATCTCCCTTCACCCTACTATCTTTTACCCCCATGGTAGACTTTTGACCCCAAATGCTTCGACAGCGGGACCCGTCCCCAATGCGTCTTGAAAAGGGTGTGTCTCCATGCAGCGGTCCATCACAAGGGGATGCATCTCAGGACAGGGGGGACATGTGGGATGGGACACCATGTGCCATTGGGATTGTATTATTGTATTGTTTCTTGTAGTCTGCTATCCACCAGTTTTATTGTTTCTTAGCTTGTACTGTTTTTTGTAGTCTTCAAATTTGCGGACTCATTATTTAGTGGTTACTGTTGGACTTTAGTCTTTATGGCATATGGCATTTATGATTCCTTGGTTTTAACCATAGTAGCTAAGAAGCACATTTCTATGAATTTGAAACTTGCGAAACGTTTCTTAAAGTACGAAACGTTTCTGAGAGTAAAAAACGTGGGTGTTGTTAAAAAAAAAAAAAATATAGGTGAGTTGGAATCCAAAACATGGTTTTTTTGACAAAAACCATTGGGCAATGTTAAACATGATGATGATGATGTGTAATGACTCATGAGGGCTCAAGATTTTGGACGAGAGATTGATTTTTTTGTGATTTTGTTTAGTTATTGGACTTTGTCAATCTAGTATCTATTCTTGTCTTGAGAGTTGAATATTGTATGACTTTAGTCTCACTTATGACTTATTTATGATATATTATGATTTATTTTCGAGTTTGACATTTTGTTAGTTTGTTTTGAAATGAGAATCATGATGTTGCAACTTGACTCGGTCCATATTGTAGATAGGCTATTTACATGTTAATTTCAATTTTCTTTGTATAATATGTATGAATCATAATGTTTGAGTTCTAAACCATAGTATAGCTTGTCCAAAGACTAACTTTGACATAAGTGACAAGTCTATAATGGATCATGGATATGTAACGTATTATTCTCAATTGACTCTATTATCACTCAAGCTCAATTGGCCTTTCTTTGTTTAAGAGAGTTCCATAGAGGTTTAGAACCTATTTTCCTAGTCAAAACTATTAAAAATCCCTATAAAAAAATCCGCGTTTCTTATTTTACCCCCTCTTGAAAGAAACTTATGAAGCACATTTTTGACATTTTATTTTTAAACGTTTTTGGCTGCTATGGTTTTAATTTTTACTACATTTCTCAATTTGTACTATTTCTTGTAATCTTCAATCTTTGTACTCATTATTCAGTGTTTATTGTTGGACTTTAGTCCTTAAGTCATCAATCCAATGCCAAAGTGCTATTATTCCCCTTGATAAGCTCACCTTTGAACTCTTGCCATTTTTCTTGTGTGGTAGCAAGTGCAAATGGCCTTTCTTGCAAAATATATACACCCTGCAGTTTCCCATTTGATGGAAAATTGTCTAATCCTGTCGATTGCCAAACATTAAACATTCAAAGGACCCCTACTTGGCTTTTGGATGTATCCTAGTTGCCCTGTAGAGTGGCTGGCTGGGGGTTCTTGCTTTTTAGTAATAGAAAGAAGAAGGGCTGCATTCTTGCCCCCTAAAGAATCTAAAAAAATTGTCTATAATGTGGCAGCCCTGTAAAAACCAGTTCAGGAACAATGCGGGCAGATGCTTATAGTTATAATGTAGTTAGGTGCCTATTGCGAGTACCAAGAGAATCTTCACCTTCTTTAGAAATGAGGCGAAACAAGCCTTGAGATATGTGATGGCAAGCTGCTAGTTTCCATAAAGTAAATGGCACACTGTTACAAGTTTGGAGGATATCACCTAGTGTAAGAAGACGAAGGTTGCAAAACCTCATTTGATGTGGGGAAGGGTTCAAGATCTGATGAACGGCTTGCTCTAGTCTCTGATAAGACTTCTTGTTGTTAGTAACAAAAACAATGGTTTTACAAATATTGCTGCTAACAAATGCTATGGTTATGATTACTTTAATGGTTGAAAAGTTGTGTGATATATATTCCTATCATTAGTCTTGACTTCACACTTCTTTGGCGGCTTGAAAAACCACCACCATCCCCAAGAAACAAACCACCCCCCACCCACCCCACCCCCGCGACCAACACACACACACACAATATAGGCGTTATGCCTAGTGAAAACATACACACATCAAAAGCACTAAGAAAAAAGGGAATACAGTTGTTGTCAATCTCATGAAGAGGGACAATAAAACAAAGACTGCTGAAGTGATCTCTGAAAAAAGGTGCAAGAGTCAAAAGATGGGTCTCTAAAAAGAGCTTGATTGTGAAAATGCGAAATTGCCCATAATGCCCAATATCTCATCCAATCAAAGAAGTATAAGTGACATCTCAAGGCAACAGAAGAATTGGAGCTTTTTTGCTTGATTGAGCAATGATGAAGTTTCCAGCCTGTGTATATCATCTTTTTAGTGCTTGATTTTCTTGGGAATCTTTTCCCACAAAGATGACCATCTTAAAGTTTGAAGCAGGCCTTTCCTGTGCAGAATGAAAGTACTGGCACTCTTGTGTGTTTTCTATGTTTACAGTTGGAAAGAGGTGGTATTGAATTGATCATATGATTTCTTTTGGTTTTGGTGAATCATTCTGGGCGTAGGCTAAAGGGTTTATACCTTATCAGCATTCAGTATTGAATTAAGACTGGTTCTATATCCTTCATTCTAAACAGCTAGGAAAAACAAGTTACTTTTAAATAGAGCAAACACATGCGTGTTATTTGATACAGAGGTCTCCTTTGATCTTTTAAGGATGAGAGTACAACAGATTGGCAGGGCTTATTGTTTGCTTTGTGTTAACAGATGGCAGCTTGTATATGTGTACACCAATAGATCCACTATATCTTCTTTTACCTATCTTGGATGAGTCCCGAATGAAGGTATTCTTCTTGTATCATTACTACTTGTTGATACCTTGCAAGGAGGATGCTGTACACTGTGTACTATTGAATTAGAAAAGCATTTAAATGTCTGCTAACATTTGATGTCAAGCATAATCAGTTACTCTTGCTTTTAGTGTCAGCTTGAGGCTTGCATGATGCATAAATTTATAAGGACTGCATTGCAACCATCTAAATTGAACACTTGCCTTGAGTTGTCGTGATTCTGACATGAATAGCTGATATTCAATTGTTATAATTGTCTGTTGGGATTTTGTACCTGCCATTATTTCTGGTGGAACATAATTGATAACAAGTTTCTTTTCTTGGGGCTGCAAGAGGGCATACATATGATTGGGCAACATGAATGGGATGGTGAATTCATTGAAGAGCAAGTACGCCAATGGTAATGTGGATTGGGTTAGGAAACACAAATTATGGTGTGAAAGATGCAGTTGCCAGTACCTATAGGCATGTAGCTCACTGGTGTATAACTCTGCGAGAGTCTATTGTGGATGTCTGTGGATACGAATTGCATTATGAGCATACTAATCCACTTATGATGTTAAAGTATGAGATTCACTTGTGTCTGCTGGGTGGTTGTGTCTCAAACAGATATGGCTCAATTGTGTTCTTTACAATGAGGTTCCAAGTACATTAATGATGATGAGTACTCAATGATGGCAGAGGAAATTGCTAAGTGCAGGATGCATGGTCCTGGGGTGACTCTCACTCTGGTGCAAGAATAGTTTTCCCATGCATGAGAGAGACCTAAGGTGCATGATCTTCTATGTGTAAGAACATAGAAGATCAAGACTCAAAGTGCAAAGTTGATCCCTAAAGATGTGATTCTGGAAGATGAATACACTTGCACTTCATCAATCACATACAATAATCATGGCTACAACAAAGGCTGGTCATTTGCATGATTTATGCCACTGTTTGTACATTACACAGCGAATGATTGAGTGTCCAGAACAGGACTTCGAGAAGTCTCATTTTCCTTCTAGTAGCTGCATGGCTGTTTGGCTTCACAATGACTTTGGCATGCCTAGATGGCCAGCCTAGCTTTCCTACGAGTAGCCATTTGGCCTTTTTAGTTGTTTTATTGCTTCACAAGGGCTTCTGGATGCTGGCCAGACAACCAATTGTAATATACTTTGTCTAATACTCTTTCCTTTATGCTGAGAGAGGTAGGGAGGCAGAGAGGTAGGGAGGGATATCAATCAACGATTTGATGCAGAGGGCCGATGACTTGGGGAAATTCAGATCACTTGAGGAGATTTTATATGTTGAGAATTATCCTGGTTATTGCCATCTTCAACCATTAGTGCAGCAGTCACTTGATGCAATTTGTGAAGTTCGAGGTACAGTTAGTTTTAATTATTGCGTAGGGCCTTTCTATACTGCCATGTAGATGTTGAGATATACATTTTTTGCAGACATTGGGGGTTCTAAATTTTACAGACTTGACGACTCAAAAGTGCTTTTCTGGCTTTGCTGTAAGGTATGCATGCTATTTTTTCATTCACTCAACTGATTTTCCTTTTAATTGTCTGATATTCTGCCATGTTTATGATTTCACTAAATTCCAAGAAATAAACTGCCAAACTTGTTGACATTAGGAGTTTGAGTCTAAAATCTTCCACTTGTAACCATAATTATAAAGACTTTCTACATGGCATACATTTGAGAGGTAACTTTAAGAACTGGAATGTTCTCCAAGTCAAAATGCTGTGAGAGTGCACAACGGAAGAAGGAACTTGAACACAAAGGAAGAGAGACAATTTGCAAGAGAAGAAGGAAAGAAACCTGCACTGATTGAACAACGAACAAATGCTGAATACAAAAGGACTGATCAGTCCTTGCACGCAGTCCACAACGTCAGTGAGGGCACCAGATCAGGCTGATGATGATGGCAGTACCGAAGACGGAGGAAGATGATAGAGGAGGGAAGATGATAATCTAACTGATTGCCATGAGGGAAATGGCTATAAATAGCCAAAAAGTGCAAAAATTGGCCGGCCTGAAATTTTGGGCCAAAAACATGTCCGACCAGCATTTAATGCTGGTAAAAATGCTAGAAATGCTTAGAAAAATCCTGGAAAGGGTGGACAATGTTCGATAGGTGAGGTAGGCTAAAGAATGCAGAAACTGCCTTGAGAAAAGCCCGTAGAATCTCGATTGGAGGAGAAAATGCACTAAAATGCAATAAATTGAGTGATCTAGAATGAGCTACCTTCTCCATCAAAACAAGTGATAGATAGGTCAGAGCTCCTCAAGTCCTTTTCTGACTCAAACTGAGGCTCACAGGTAGGAGATGACAAGGCATGACAAACATGATTGCTAACACCTCCTCTTAGATCTTGGATGTGGTGGAAGGCCAAGGAAGAAACGGATCTTGGGATGGCAAGAGGAATGCCAATGTGGATGAAGTCCGTTGATGAAGATTGCAGATGAAGAAGCTCCTCGTGATCCTAGGAAGCCCCCTCTAAAACACTAGGGGCTAGAAAATCCATAGTCGCATCATCGAGATTGTCCCCCTCTGAAAGGGATGGGGATATGAGGGAACAATTGGAGGAGAGGGTGGGGGATGGGAAGGAACTTGTGGAAAAGAGGGTGCATAAGTGGGAACAGGTGTAGCAATAGACAATTGCCTCGGAGGACCTTGCATAAGAGAAGGGGAATGGAGCTTGTAAAGCTTGCTTTCCTGCCAACCTGTTGCGATAACAGCCCATGTAGAAGAATCCTCAAGACAAATGGTCTGCTCGGTGAAGATAACTCGGGTACCAAGCCTAGTAAAGCTGTAAACTGAGAGGAATGGAAAGCCCAAGTTTGGAATATAAAGAGCCTGTAAAAGGGAGCTCAATGCTTGGTTGGAAAATAAAGGCAAAGTGCCAATACCACAAATAGGCACCGAAACAATATCACCGATAGTGACTTAACTCTCAGAAGGACGTAGATCCTGCAACAAATCACCTCAAGGAGTCATATGACTAGAAGCTTCACTATCAACCAGCCAAGGCCTCTTAGAAGATGAGGCAACCTTTGAAGAAGGCTCCTCCAAGTCAACAATATGAAGGAACATTGACTCATGGGTAACCGTCGGAGTAGAGGTAGAAGGCTCGGATGTTTTAGCTCCATCCTAGGCTCTTGGATGAAGGTGAGGGTACTGCTTCCAACATTTCTCCTTTGGATGTGTCCCCTTTCCACAATATGGGCATTTAGGCTTCTTCGAGTTGGAGTCAGAACTTGAAGGACTCTCCTGTCTTTTAGCCTATGACTTTCCTTTCTTCTACGTCCCCCCTCTCGATCCTGCAACAAAAGCTTTAGTGGAGGTGGATCCACTAGCTACCTCTTTGGCGCGTTCATCATGCTCCAAAACAAGTGGGGCAAGCTCCTTCCATAGAAGCTTCTCACGGGTCCTTGATGTAAGAAGGCTGGTGTAGAAGACATCAAACCGGGGAGATGGCAGCTGAGTCAAAAGAATCATGGCCATATCCTCTGAAGAGATAATCCTGCCAAGGGATGCAAGCTTATCCCTCATGTCCTCCAACGTGTTGACATGATCCTTCATGAAAGAAGAATCATCAATAGTGAGCATTCGTAATTTCTTCTCAAGAGTAATCCGATGGGAAAATGTTTTCTGATGGTACAAAGAAGCAAGCTTTGTCCACTCTTCCGTTGCTTTCTGCAACAACGCACATGTACTAGGATAGAATCTTGTAAGCTCATAAAGAGGAAAGATCGAGCTCGTGAGTTGAGCCGATCTCATAAGGTCGCACGATCCATTGATGATCCAATGGTGGGATCCTCCACTGGATGGGGAATAGGGCGGGTAACAAACTCCCAAAGATCGAAGGTATCAAGGATACACTCCACCTTACATGACCAAAGCGAGTAGTTGGAACCATCAAGTCGGTCTTCTTTGGGCAAAGAAGGGCCTTTGTATTGAGGGTGCCATGGAAGGCATATGAAGGCCAGTAAAACCAACCTTGTGAGAAACATGGAGAGAACAAGGAGGAGGGGGATTTTGTACAAATGGGCTAGGTGACCTCCAGTCGTTGCGTGAACTAGCACGAAAATCTCTCTGTCTCTCAGAGGAAGGAACAAAGACCTCATCCTCGGAGTCATCAAAGAACTGGTGATAAGACATCTTCGTATATATTTGCAAAACACCCACAAAAAGTTGCATTTGGCTATGGACAGCCCCGAGACAGGAGAATCGGCTATAGGATACAAAGAGCTCGATGTAGAAGGTCTGCCTAAGGGAGAAAATACTATTGATTGCTCATGCAGGATGTAGAAACACCAAAATGCTGATGTGAATGTTGTCGCTTGCCTTGAAAGGTTGTGTTTGATTGCAGAAGGTAGTCGCTTGGTACTAGGAGCTTGCGTTTTCAGCAAACGTAGATGTGGATGGCCTCACAAACTATGTTGCTCTCAGATACCATGCTCTAATACCATGTGAAAGTGTGCAATGGAAGAAGGAACTAGAACACAAAGGAAGAGAGACAATTTGCAAGAGAAGAAGAAAAGATACCTGCATTGAACAAGGAACAAATGCTGAATACAGAAAGATTGATCAGTCCTTGCAAGCAGCCTAGAGCGTCAGTGAGGGCACTAGATCAGGCTGATGATGATGGCAGCACCGAAGATGGAGGAAGATGACAGAGTCGGAGTGTGCACTTGCTAAGGAAGGAGGGAAGATGATAATCTAATTGATTGCCAAGTGGAAAATGACTATAAATAGCCAAAAATCCCAAAAACTAGCGGACTTGAAATTTGGGGCAAAAAATATGTCCGACCAGCATTTAATACTGGTAAAATGCTAGAAATGCTCAAAAAACTCTCGGAAAGGGTGGAGAATGTTTGGCAAGTGAGGCATGCTAAAGAATGCAAAAACTACATCAGGAAATGCACATAGAATCTTGATTGGAGGAGAAAATGCACTAAAATGCAATAAACTAAGTGATCTAAAATGAGCAACCTCTTGCGTCAAAACAAGTGATAGATAGATTAGAGCTCCTAAAGTCCTCATTTGAGGCTCATAGGCTGGAGATGACAAGGCATGACAAACATGACTACTAACAAATGCAACAATGTCTTTTAAATTTGTGGAGATATTTGTTTATTCATTATCTTGAGTCTTTGACATACCCTACCTTTAAACCATTGGCCGCTATTTCAAAACTTAAATCCAGACTTTGTGCTTTTGTGGTTGAGCAGCATGGTGTACATGCTACCAACTCGGCTGCGTGTAGAAAGCATGCATCAATGTAGGCAATGATTTAAGACAAAAACCGTAAGATGAGACACTTTGACATGTTAAATGTACTTACTATATTCAATGAAGAAAGGGTAAAGATGCCTACATTCACACAACCTTGTGAGAAAGAAAGTTGCAAAAACAAATAACTGATATAGCTTATGAAACATGAAATGCAAAGCATGCAATCAACCAATGTGTGCAACAAACACTTATCACATGTGGAGGCTCTTTACATGGAACCTCCAATGTGCGCAAACCTTAAGGCATGAACAACTAAACCTATGGAAACTGCAAAAACCTTCTTTGTAATCAGGGTGGATTGAACTATTAATGTAGCTCTTTTTGATTGGCAAGACCTTGTCTTCAATTTTGTATTTACTATTTGTCTTTATGCTTGTTAATTACCAGCTATTGCACTTTCTCTACTGATTGATTGGAGTGATATATAGGGGATTCCACATGTTTTAGATTGTGAGATCCCACATGAGACAATGAAAGAAATTCCATAAATTGGAGGGCTATATAGACCCTTCAATTTGAAGATGCTTTTGCATTTACTGCTTTCTATTTGAAGTTCTTTTAAGTTTGATAGAAGTGCCCCTTGTGTTTGACAAATTTTCAGACACATTTTCTTTTGATATTTCGCAGGTTAGGCATACAGTTGAGGGGTTAAATTCACTAGGAGGTTATGGCGCTATGTCAGAAATGGCAAAAAGTAAGTATACTATACAAGTTAGGGGATAGAGAAGGATTGAATTGGGGAGAGGGAGGGAGGGAAGGAGGGAGGAGAGAGGAGAGAGGAAGCAAGAGAGACAGATCTACGGAAGGACATCTAGCCAACAAGCAAAAGGCATATGCACATTTAATAAGCAAAACGAAATAAGACCATATACCTACTGACAAGGAATGAAACTATTAAAGCCCTTGAACACTAAGAGTATCCTACACTATCCCATGAGCTATGATTGAAGTTATATGGATATCCTCTAGCAATAGAGCGATCACATTATTGATAACAACTCTTGCCAATATCATTGAAGTCACCTCCCATAGTACTAAGCTCCTTATGATGCAACTAATATGACCATAAATTATAGAGGAAGAGTCAAAGATAAAAGCATTTCTAGTGCGCCAAATGTATCAAATCTCAATGGAATGCAAGAAATGAAACAAATGAGAGTATTGTGGCTGCAATGTGTCAAGTAGCATGGAGGCATGTCGCCATCGGTTTATCTCTTGCTTGGTGGTAAGTAAGATTTGGTCCCTTTTGTTTGAGATCTGGTGTCACATGGTTGGAACTACCATGCATCCTTGTGATTGGGTATTTGGAAAGCCTAAATTCTTGGATCTTGTGCAGCCACATGTGAATATCGTGTTTCACTTCTTGTGCTTTTGGTATTGTTGGCATAATTGGACTACCCAAAATGCCTTCATTTTTGATTCTCATTGCAGAGTGCAAAGTCACATTGCCTGACTAAGAGGTCTTATTCATTGGCAATTTAGTATCATGCAATATGTAGGTGTTCTCCCTAGGGATGATTTGGCCTTTGGGCTTATGGCAGTTTCTTCCATTTCTTTGCTGCTTGTTTAGTTCACTTGTGACTTTTGTACTTTTCCAGAAATTAATACTATTACCCTTTACAAGAGAGAGAAGAGAAAATATATTTTAATGTTTGCAAAAGGGCAATGTGGTCTATGAGACAAGACCAAACTACATCTATATTCAAAGTCATCTCATCATGAAGTAAAGAAAAATGTGTCATAGTATAAGGCTAACATCTAAGCATCTAAAGATTCTAGGTCTAGAAGTTGTAGGTGCAATATATATAACTATAGGTGCTCCTCTCTAAATCTCAAGGTTAGATCATGATCCCAACTATGATGCCATTCAGGGATACTTTGTTGATGTGTCAAGGAGTGAGTCTCTTCTGCCTCGCAATGGTAGCTTTGATCTAGTCATAATATGGGGCCCCTTGGTCATCTACCAAGTGGTCAAGGTCTTTGAGCTCAACAAAGTGCAATGGCCTTGTCTAGTCTGACTTTGCGGCATGGGGTGGATACAATTTGGCGGGTTGACTTTGTGCCCTGTTGAACTAGTAGTGCTTGTGGAATGAGATCTGTGGAAGAAATGTGTCACTACTCTCTGTTGGGTCCCTTTGGGTGAGGTGGTCTTCTATCCCATAGTAGTGCTATGCGGTGCCTTTGGAGCTCTAGGAGGAAAAGCCCTTGACATCTTTGGTCCTTGTACTCCATGACGTGGTGCAGAGATCCAAAGCCCTCATAGAAGAGGCGATGATACCTCCCTCATATGTCATAGTACATAGTACATTTTCGTATGTAGCGTTTCTCCATCTTGGGCTCTTTGTCATAACAAAGTTGGCATATCTTATTCTTTGCTAGGGTATTTGTCCATCTAGTGGAAGGAGGTGCGTATCTGTCCAATAGCAGTCCGCATAGCATGGGAGAGGTGCATGTCCATGTACAGTGATTAGACAGTGAATCTATCCTTAGAGAGATAGAGGAAGTGGTTCTAGTAAAACTCCATCTTTGGTCCTAGAGGGAGAGGCAATTGGATCCAAGTCCTCTCTAGCTCAACTTGCAAGACATTAGTCCTAATGATTGAATTCAGCTTAGATTGGCCGAGGAAAGTGTAGGACAATCCAAGCTTTTTGAAGGGTAGAAGCTAGTTGATGTCTAGCCTATGCAAGCTTATCCAAGTTGTCATTTGAGTACTGACATTGCCTCTCATTTGCCTTTGCTAGCTATCTAGAGGAGGTCAATGCTAGTCTGGGATATCTGTGGTGCAAGAGCATAGCAACCAGAAACGTCAGAAACGTTTAGAAATGAAATGTTAGAAACGTGTTTCGTAAGTTTTTTTCAAGAGGGGGTAAAAAAAGAAACGTGGGTTTTTTTATATAGGGATTTTTAATAGTTTTGACTAGGAAAATAGGTTCTAAATCTCTATGGAACTCTCTCTTAAACAAAGAATGGCCAATTGAGCTTGAGTGATAATAGAGTCAATTGAGAATAATACGTTACATATCCATGATCCATTATTGACTTGTTACTTATGTCAAAATTAGTCTTTGGTCAAGCTATACGATGGTTTAGAACTCAAACATTATGATTCATACATATCATACAAAGAAACTTGAAATTAATATTTAAATAGCCTATCTACAATATGGACAAAGTCAAGTTGCAACATCATGATTCTCATTTCAAAACAAACTAACAAAATGTCAAAATCGAGAATGAATGATAATATATCATAAATAAGTCATAAATGAGACTATAGTTATATAATATTCAACTCTCAAGACAAGAATAACTAGATTGACAAAGTCCAATAACTAAACAAAAACACAAAAAAATCAATCTCTCGTCCAAAATCTTGAGCCCTCACGAGTCATTACACATCATCATCATATTTAACATTGCCCAATAGTTTTTGTAAAAAAAAACCATATTTTGGATTCCAACTCATCTATATTTTATTTAAAAAAAAACACCCATGTTTTTAACTCTCAGAAACGTTTTGTACTTTAAGAAATGTTTCGTAAGTTTCAAATTCATAGAAACACGTTTCTTAGCTGCTGTGTGGAGGAGCTCCCATATCTTGTGTAAGAAAGTCATTGCTCTAAAGAGTGCCTTCACAACCATAGGTGCTACCTCTAACTTTGCTTTGATGATAGAGTGTGGGGTGGAGGGCTTACTTTTGATCATGCATGGTATCATAATCATCAATGGTCTCGAAGTGTTGAATACTATAACTTTGGTTTATCCAAGATTCATTATGAGATCTCTCTCTGTGCAAAGGTATGTAGTGCATCTAAATGATGCTGTAAGCCCTTTGTGAGTCTGAAATGAGTAAAATATCATTGGCTTATAAGAGTATTGGTATTAACACTCCAACAAGGCTAGCTCCAGTTCCACCTCCCTTGTTAATGTAGTTAGATACCTTGTTTATGTATGGTCCAAATAGCGTGGGTGAAAGCGGACATCCTTGTTGTACTTCGATGGTGTTGTCAATCCTCTTAGACATCCCCTTAGGTGTGTGCATACGGCTTGTCACTCTCTCGTACAATGCATAATTGTCCCATTGCATGCCCTTTAGTACTCCAATCTCTTGCAATCTTTGCAAGAGATGTGCTTGAGGTATTGTGTCAAATGCCTCACAAAAATCCACAAAGCAACAATGAATCTTCTTGTCTCGGGCTTGATCCTTCTCTATGATTGCTTGGAATGTGAGGAGCCCCTAAAAATGGTTGGTATGGTGATGAGTGCAAGGGCACTCATACGTGCCTAAAGAGAGAGATTGCTTTGGATATTCCGATATGTTGCCAAGCAAGGATGCTCTTTAGACACCTTATGTAGAAGAAAAAGCAAGACTATCTCACAAAATTGAGACAGAGACATACTAGCTATTTTTGGGATGAGATAGCAAAAGAGCATGGAGAACGATTCACGAGAGATAGCTCCCTATACAGATTACATCGCTAGATACTTAGCACCATTATGGGAGGCAATTGTATGATGTATAGAGATAGGCATCCATACTGTCTCCCCAGGCTTGCAAGCCAACACAGTGATCGCTCTTTACTAGTAAGATAATCAAAGAGGCGATCTACAGACTATAAAATGGAGGGACATAGGATGAGGATGGTCTAGTGGCAAAACAATTTTCACATGCGTGTGATGTATTGGCATCTATATTGGCATGTATATTCAATAGAGCAGTATGTTGTCGTGCCACTAGATTAGGATGACATGTAAAAGAGAGCATGTAGGTTTCAGTTGATTTGAGAGGGTTTTATGTAAAAAGAGAGATTGATGAAATTGCGCGACGCGCGATCATTGCTTTCAGGTAGTGAACAACACTCCGAAGTGGGAGATGAAGAATAAGTGATCTGGCTGAATTTTGGCCAGGTGTCCTAGTATTTAACCCCCCTTTCGGAGCTAATGGAGGCATCAGATTGGCGATTTGAGCAGCATAGAGGAAGATATTATTTTGTACACGTTTTTGTCTATTAGAGTTATATTTTCTCATAATGCTGAAAGAAATTGACAGGCTTCATCTCTGCTAGTATTCTTTTATATTTTCTAATTCTTTTTGGGAGTATTTTTCTACATCTTCAATCTCTTCAAACCCCTTCTCTTCTGTCTACTCCTCTTTCTAAATCTACCTTCACCCTGCTATCTCTTATCTTCAAGAACTTGGCTTGAAACATTCTCTTATCTCTACTATCTCTGGAGTAAAAGCTCTTGAACCCGTATACATTCTTCTCTTGCCAAGCCCCTGTGGTGACCTTTAACCCTACGCGTTGCGACATTGGTGAACCCGATGTGAAGGTTGGTGTCTTGGTATTTAATCCCCCTTTCGGAGCTAATGGAGACATCAGATTGGCGATGTGAGCAGCATGGAGGAAGGTATTATTTTGTACACGTTTTTTCTATTAGAGTTATATTTTCTCATAATGCTGAAAGAAACTGACAGGCTTAATCTTTGCTAGTATTCTTTTATATTTTCTAATTCTTTTTGGGAGTATTCTTTTACATCTTCAATCTCTTCGAACCCCTTTTTTTCCGTCTACTCCTTTTCCTAAATCTACCTTCACCCTGCTGTCTCTTATCTTCAAGAACTTGACTTGAAACCTTTAATCCTTCTTTGATCTCTACTATTTCCGGAGTAAAAGCTCTTGAATCCCTATACATTCTTCTCTTGCCAAACCCCTGTGGTGACCTTTAGCCCTACGCGTTGCGACATTGGTGAACCCGACGTGAAGGTTGGTGTAAGAGAACTCCAAGATGGGGGATTCTTCAGGAGATACTCTACAACAATTGGTGCGCATACTACAGCAAACTTAGCAATAACAAATCCAAATGTTACAACAATAACAACAAAGGTAGGACGAAGAGAAGATTGATTCCACAGCTATCAAGGCCCTAGAGGAAGTTGGGTGTGAATTAAAACAATTTAATGGTCAAAATGTCTCTATTTTTATTCGCTTATATGTTGAAAAAATGCTCTTATTTGGTGTACCACAACATGCATGGAGCCGTTATTTCGCCAGACTAGCCAAGCATGGTCTTTAAGAAAGAATCCATGGTCTTTTTCAGCAAGATGCGGATTGGGTTGCATTCAAAAAAGCCTTACGCGAAGAATTTTTCTTAGAAGACTCTGGTCTAATGACGAAGAAAAGTTATACTAAATGGGTTGAAAAACCCAACAAAGGTTTAGTTGCAACAGCTCTATACCATGAGTTTGAAAGTAAATTTGGACAACTTGATGCTGAAGACCAACAAAGTATGGAAGGTCAGAAGATTGAATTATTGCTTAAGGTTGCAGATCCAATTCTGCAAGAAAAGCTTGTTGATTGCCTAGAAGATGCTGCCTCCGAATCAGGAGTCAAGAATGCATGGACAGATGTTACTGATGCAGTTAACATGATTGCTCGAAGAGAGGGGATGTAACTAAGATTGGGCTCTACTTCAACTTCAACAACTCCATTGATGGAGCTTGTTCCACCTTCAAAATCCCCTATTTCTTTGACTAATCAACCAACTCTTCGTTTTTTTGTTCCTTTTAAAAATGATGTAATGGATGAACTCATTAAAAGCATGGGTGACCTTCATTTGAATCTTACAGAAATTAGTTCCAAGGTGGAGAAGATGGATGTTAAAGTTGAAGAACGAGGACGATCATCAACTCAAAGACCCATGAGAGAAGGCTTTAAGAGGTGCTATATTTGGTGTGACAGCCAACAACATGACAAGAGGGAGTGTTTTGCCTTCCGTGAGGTTGAAGCACAGAAGCTCGTCTTTTGGAAAGATGGAAAAATTCATGCAGCTGAAACAGATATTCCATTGGAGCCAAATTTTGGCAATGGTGGAATGAAGAAAAGATTAGAAGATTTAGTTGTAAAGAATGCTTATGCAACAATTGATGTAGCTACCTATGGGTTGCGAATTGAGCCAACTAAATCAAGTTTGAAAGCATGTAAAGCTAATGTGCAATCTAAAGTATGGATGCAAGCATTAGATCAAATGGAATGTGGTAAAGTAGTCAATGAAGATTTGGCTAACGCCAGTCAGTGCATTCTAAGAATAATTGGTTGGAAAGAACCGGTAGATTCTTTTTTCGTCTTTGCACATTTGGTTGACGTCAATCATAAAGAAGTCTTGATTGAAGAAAAGAGAAGAAGAGAAGATGAACCATGGCCTTCCTCTTCTGGCCCCTCGAAACGGGTAACTAGAAGAATGTTTGAACAACCAAAACTTGTTGAAAATATAACCCTAGATCGATCAAGAGATGGAAGATGCGCCACAAACAAAGAAGACCAAAGGAAAGAAGAAAGGCAAGCAGCCAGGCTATAAATTGTAGTTTGACATAGAATTTGCAACCGATCTCAAACGAGTTCTAGAAGAACGAATTCTAGGAAGCAAAATTGAATTCACCTTAGGCAAAATTTTTGGAATTGCTAAATGTGAATTCCATGATGTAACTATTAATGTAATCAAAAGGAAAAGACAATATGTTGGTGATGAAGTTGAAGAAACAGTGCATGCTTTTTTGCAAGTCTTCGAGTTTTTGTGCAAGATGAAGAGAAGCTGACTTCACAAGGAATTCATCTTGAAGCAATTAAAGAATTAATTGCAGTAATTGAAGATAAAGATAAAGAAAGCATTAATGTAAAAATTAAAGAAGTGAAAGCTGAAAATGTAATGGTCGGTTGGTCCAACCTAGTTGGGCAGCCCACCTCTCAAAAAGAAGGCCGTCTACAGCACATGCATGAGGAGGAAGAGGCTTGGTTCATTTCAAGCAATCATTACTCCCGTACGCATTGGGCAAGAGTAACAATGGAGACAGTCGTCAAAATTGGAGAAAAAGAAACACCATGTATTGTACTCTTAGACCATGGCTCAAAGATAAACGTCATGGCAAGGAGTCTTTATGAAAGTGACGGATGGCCCATAGATGTTGATCCAGGATGGCGAATGAGATTTGCAAACAACTCTTTTGGAGAGTTATATATTGCATGTCCTAATGTGCAGGTAACTATTGGAGACATAAAAGACAATTTTCACTTTTTTGTTTAAGACTCTTGTAGTTACCCTATCATTCTTGGGCAACCTTACATTTCTGAAGCACGCTTGGAAACAAAAGCTCTCGACGATGGTTCTTCCTATTCTCGAATTCGAAGCAAGGATAATGAACGAGCTGTCCAATTTCTTACTGCGTGTGTTAACCATCATCGAAAGAGATCGACTGCGTGATTATCCTGTGCCTTCTAATGCTCAAGAATTCAAGGGTTTTCGGGTTGCATTGCTATAAAGGGAGGCTATGGTAGTGCGTCATGTAAAAAGATTGAACCTCCTTATGTTACAGAAACTATGTCTCTAGCAAATCTGTATGTATGTACAGCCAATAGTATGGGTTGTTATAAGTTTCTTCCAGCCATGACTAAAGCTGAAAGAAAATACTTATGTCATGTAAAAAGGGAGCTAAAAACTTATGATATGGTGGTTGAAAATGAAGATATTTGGAGCATTTTTTTTGGACTGATTACTACTGACACATTGACTGAAATATATGCAGTTGCTCATACAGAAAATCAGGATGAAAATCAGTTCATAGAAGTATATACATTGGATTTTTATCAAACAATTTAAGAATTTGTTGAGCAGGAAGACATTGGATTACTCAACAAGGTTGAAGCGCAAGTGGAGACAAAATACAAGACGGTGGATTAGAAAGTCAAGCATGTGGCAGCCCCACTGCCTCCTGAAAGTGAAGGGTTGGTTGATAGGGTAACGAATCAGCCAAGTCTTCGTGATCCTTCCAACATTGGTCACAAGTTCACATCTGAAAGTATAAAAGAGCTCAAAATAGGTGAAAATTCTTTCCTTTCGCCGGTTGAAAAATACTCTTTTATGCAAATGCTAATGAAACATGGAAAAGCTTTTGGATTTCAGCCAAGTGAAATAGGTTGTGTGGATCCAAATATTGTGGCTCCTATGGTCATTTTTACAGTTCCACATGTACCTTGAAACCTCAAACCTATTCCTGTCCCAAGAACGCATTTGCCCAAATTATTGGAACTTCTAAATGAAAAGATCAGAATGAAGATTTTGGAACCTTCTTCAGCACCTTACTCAAACCGAAGGTTTACTGTGCCTAAGAAAAATGGATCATTACGATTCATTTAAGATCTACAGCGTGTTAATCGTGTCACAATTTAAAATGTTGATTCGGGTCCAATTGTTGACAAATTTGTTGAAGCTTTTGCAGGTAGAGCAATTTATTCTATGGGGAACCTATATTCGGGATATGACCAATTTCAACTTTCATTAGAAAACTGAGACATTACCACAATGAAGACACCTCTTGGATTGGTCCGCATGTGCACTCTAGCACAAGGTGTAATAAACTTCCTAGCCCATATGATGAACGCCATGCACAAAGTCTTAAGGGACTCTATTCCACAACTTACTTTTCCATTTCTTGATGATGTACCTATCAAGGGATGTGAAGTCAATGAAAAGAATGAGGAGCTTGGCGAAGATGGTTGTAGGACATTTATAGCTAACCATATTCATGA
Source organism: Lygodium microphyllum (assembly GCF_053477565.2). Classification (NCBI taxonomy): domain Eukaryota; kingdom Viridiplantae; phylum Streptophyta; class Polypodiopsida; order Schizaeales; family Lygodiaceae; genus Lygodium; species Lygodium microphyllum. Next base: position 102,709,326 of record NC_141144.1, read on the forward strand.
TTGTGACAAGATTTTAACAAGGCTAGAAGGTACATTTTATCCTTTTTGGAGCTAAGTCGATTTTTGAAGTAAAATAAGTCCTAGTGGTCGGTCATCTATGTGTCCCTTATGGACGTAAACCTTCTCCAATCAAGATAGATGCCATCAGCAGAATGCAAGAAAAATGCATAAATGTTTCATAAGTAAGAAGATTTCTTGGCGCATGCGTATTCTATCTCATATGGATACCACATTTTTGCTCATGTAGCCGAAAGTCTTTATCAATTATTAAGAAAAGTCAAAGATTCTCTTGGGGTAATGAGCATACTCTCACTATGCGTAAATTAAAGAAGCTGTTAATTTCAGCCCCCACTCTTAAAAGGGTTGATTATTCAAATGGTTAACTCATCATCCTTACTGTGGATACAAGTCCCATTGGGATAGGATGGGTTGTTGGCCAAGAGAATCTTGAAGGTAACATGTATGCAATTCGTTTTGGAGCAAAAGTTCTCAATGAACGTTAAAGAAGGTATGCACAAGTAAAAAGGGAATTGTGGGGAGTTGTAACAACATTAAAGTGTGATCGTGAATACTTTATAGATGCTTTCGTAGTGGTAGAAACTGATTGTCTTCCACTCTTGGGCATGATTGCCAACTGCTCTACACCTAACATTGCTATGCTAAGATGGATTGCATATATTAAATCTCTCAATCCCAAATTAAAGTATATTGCAGGAAAGGCGAATCCAGTTGCTGACATTGCATCACGTGTAAGATATGACAATGAAGAAGAGCTGATGGAAGAAGATAAAGCTGAAGCATCTACTTGCTGAATTTCATTACATGGCTGTTAAAAATACATTTTCAGTTACAGCATATACTGGTCCAAAACTGAAAACAACAGGGTGGTCAACTAGAAGCTAGCATGCTCATTGTATTGCTCAAGTTCTAGTTCATTTCCTTGAAGAAGATTGGCCAATATTTGAGCACAATGAAGAAAAAGGAGACTTGGATTGATGAGGAGTTCAAGCATATCAAGAGGAAAGCTTATGGTTTTTTTCTTAAAGAAGGACATCTATGGAAGCATGCAAAGAAGAAGAAAGGAGCACTTGTCCGAGTTGTAGGTAACAAAAGGTTGCAACAATAGATAATGAAGGAATTTCATGCTTGTGGGCAGGACACAGAGACATATGGGGAATCTTTATTAAAGTTAAAGAAAAATATTGGCGGCAAAATATGTATCGGGACATAGCACATTTTGTTGAAACATGTTATGTGTGTCAGATGTATTCTATGGTTAAGCATCAAAATGGGTTACAACCGACTTATCTCTTGTCTATATATTATAGATGGGTTATTGATCTTGTAACCATACCTACAAGAATATGAAATATGCGATATTTAGTGCTTGCAAGAGAGGATCTAACCAATCAAGTTGAGGGCAAAGCCTTAACAACCAAATCTACTCAAGCTGTTTGTCGTTTTTTGCTTGAAGAAGTGTTTTGTAGATATGGTTGTGTGGGTAAAGTAACTGCAGATGGAGGAGAGTTGGATGCTGATAAGGCATGTAACTTCTTTCCTCAATTGGATATTAAGTTGGCTTTAATATCAGTCCACAACCCTGAAAGCAATGGGAAAAGTGAGAGAGAGCACCAGTCTATTCTCCAAGCTCTAGCAAAGTCTTGTAGAGGAAAGATTAAAGAATGGCCTAAATTGCTATATATTAGTTGAACTTATGCATAGACAACAACCAATTATGCCATTTGAAGAATCTATTCTCACATGGAGTTTTCTACCTTGGGAGGAATGCATCAGTAGAGAAGAGTTGCTGACTTTGCATATATGGCAGCTAGAAAGAAGACCTGAAGATGTTCAAGCAGCTATTGAGAAGCTAAAGACAGCAAGACTAAAGAACAAAAGAATATTTGATAAGTGACATCGACTTCGGCCAAGAGCAATTCAAGAAAATGACTTGATGCTTGTCTATGATAGCAGCCTAGACAATCAATACAGTGCTTCTAAGAAGTTGGTAAAGCATTGGTTTGGCCCATATGTGGTAAAAGTCGTTCATGACAATGCCAATTCATTGGCTGAATTGGATGGAACAAGCATGAAGATACCCATAGCTAGAAAAGGAATCAAGCTTTTCAAACGAAGAGAAAGTTTAACATATGAACTAGAAGACTTGAATATAATTCAAGAGCATGGAGACATAGAGGGAGAAGAAGAGATAGAAGATGAAGACATTGACATGACAGAAGATACTTGTTTTGACATTGCAAATCCGTAAGACTTTGGCACATGCGAGAGGATGTGCAGGTTAGGAGGGGGTGGATGTCATGCCGCTACGCGCACACCGTGCAAAAAAAAAACCTAGAGTATGGCTTTTTTTTAGATTTAGAGAGCCAATGCCACTTTAGGCATGAGTGTTAGTGTCCATGGTTCAAAATATTAGATTGGACAAGTTTTTAGTCAATTTTTGATATTCTAGATATTATCTCTTGTAAAAATCCATAAAAACTATAGACAACTTTTAGATTAAGATAACATGTAAAAGAAAGCATGTAGCTTTTAGCCAATTTGAGAGGATTTTATGTAAAAAGAGAGATTGACGAAATCGCGCGACGCATGATTGTTGTTTACAGGCAGTGAACAGCACTCCGAAGTGGAAGATGAAGAAGGATTGATCTGGCTGAATTTTGGTCAGATGTCCTGGTATTTAACCCCCCTTTCGGAGCTAATGGAGCATCAGATTGGCGATCTGAGCAGCATATAGGAAGGTATTTTTTTGTACACGTTTTTATCTATTAGAGTTATATTTTTTCATAATACTGAAAGAAACTGACATGCTTCATCTCTGTTAGTATTCTTCTACATCTTCAATCTCTTCGAACCCCTTCTTTTCCGTCTACTCCTCTCCCTAAATCTACCTTCTACCTGCAGTCTCTTATCTTCAAGAACTTGGCTTGAAACCTCCAACCCTTCTCTTATCTCTACCATCTCCGGAGTAAAAGCTCTTGAACTCCTATACATTCTTCTCTTGTCAAACCCTTGTGGTGACCTTCAACCCTACGCGCAGCGACAACATGAGGCTTTTTTTGTCCATGTTTTTAAACTTTAGCATGAGGATATGCCCTCTGTTATCCATTGGGTCTTCCACTTGTCATGCATTTAGAATGGGTATCTCTTTTGCCTCCATTTTTTCCGCTGCCATATCTTCTTGTGGGGTGCCTTTTTCAGCCCATCCTACCATACAAATTCCGAGTGCTCAAGTTTTTGACTTGCTTCTTTTATGGAAGCATTCATCACTTCTACTTTGTTTGCATGTCCTCCTTTGTTTCTTTTTGCAACCTCCATTGATTGAGCATTTTCTTTTTGTGACATGTTTAATTGTTTCCATTTTCTTTCTTGCTCCTTCAACTATGTTTGCCCATGTATCTGTTAGTAGTTTAGACGGCTCATGTGTGAGTTGGGCATTGCTAGGTTATTTAGGCATTTTATTATGGTTATTATGATGCTTATTTGGGGCATCTTATGCTGGTTAACGGGCATTAAATGTTGGTTGACATATTCCTATTTTGGCATTATTTCTTGTTTATATCGCCGACTCCCTTCTCTTTCAATCACATCATAACCTACAAGTTTTGTGGAGAGAGGGAGTTAGTGCTCGTGCAGAGACTCATTGTTGGACGTGTCATTATCGTGTTCAGTATATGGATTCCATTTCTTGAACACATCTCTCAGTTTTCTTTTTTTGCAACGTTCTTTTGTTTTCTTTCTCTTTTGTCTTGTGTTAAGTAGTTTATTTCAGCACTTATCTATGCTTCCATTGTTGCACCACTTCTGACAGTATGGATGTACTTCTTAAGGCATTCTGTCTCTTTTTTCAATTTTGATACAATTGGCAATGTCTTTTGTGTATCAAGTTTTTCCTCCAACATTGTTATGTCTTTCTTGTATGCATCTAGTTGAGAGTCCAATTCAACAAATTTCTTTTCTTCGTTTGTTATATGTATATACTAGTGTAATTTCTCAAAGTTTCGATTTCATTTTCTAAGCTGTATCTAGTTTCACCTTGTTATTTGCCATTTCAACCTGTAACTTTGCCTTTATTTTACTATATTTTCCACTTTTCTACTCACTAATGCATGTGTGCTTTCATCCCTTGGACTTTATTGTGCATTAGTGAATACATTTCTTTAATCCCAGCTCTTATGATAGACCTCATGTCATCCATAACCCCTTGCATGTTGTCTTTAATATTTTTGCGACCTTAGAGCATCTTTTGATGCTTGCAGCTATGAGTGCATCGCATTTGTGTCTCCGATAGAGTTTTGGTGGGGTTTGGAAGAGCTTCTTTTCCATCACGATATCACCTTGTTTTCTTGGTGATGCTAGTTCACCCATGTTTGCAAATGTACAATCCTTTATGACCGATGCATCCATAGATATTGATCACAGTAGTATGCTATGCAATGCTTACTACGTTTTAGCAATCTAGATTAAGCCTAGGTTAAACTTGTAGTGTATAACTATTAAACGTTTTCCTTGAATGGCCAAACCATTTATTGTTGTGTCTTAGTTGCAGATTGAGGTTGTTCCATCAAACCATTGTTTTAGTCATTGGCATGAAAGAGAGAGAGGGGGGGAGAGAGAAGAGAGAGAGGCTTGTCACTGTGGCCCTTTGATTGTGGGTTTTTGCAAAGGGAAAATATCCCACTCCAATGCAGCCACATATGAAAATTTTGTTTCATTTTCTCAGAATATCCCACCCCAATGCAGCCACATGAATATTTTGATCCATTTTTTAAGATATTGGGGTTGTTAGTATAAGTGTATCACTTGGAATGCATTTGTCTTCGACTCTGTTGTTGGTATCTAGGGACATATTGCTAGGTTTCAAGGCTCTTCTATGTTGGTAATTAGACCTCATTTAGCATGTTGATCTTCTCTCTAGGGAGGATTTGGTTGCTTGGCATACGACAATGTCTCTTGTTTCTTTGTCATGACTTTTGTATTCCTTTTGCAATTTGACTTTTATACTCTTATGATTTGATATAATGTAATTGCTCATTGAGTGAGTGAGAGAGAGAGAGAGAGAGAGAGAGAGGTAGGACGATGGCGGGAGCAGGAGATGTCGCCGCCTGTGCGTGCCGTCCCTTGACCTGCGCCCCGTCTGTGCCTGTGCGTGTCGCCCCCTGACCTACACCTGTCGTCACGCCGGTTCGTCACGCGTTCTTGTTGGCCGTCACGTCTGACCAGCCCGCCGTCACGCCCTGCGCCTGTCGCCCGTCTGCATCCGCCCTGCGCCCCTCGTCAGCCGTCCTTTTCAGACCTGCCCCTGTCGTCCCTCGCCGTCTGCCCTGTGCTCCAGACCTGCGCCCGTCGCCCATCCGCGTCAGCCCTGCGCCCGTCTTCTTCAGACCTGCGCCGGTCGTCCCTCGTCGTCAGCCCTGCGCCCGTCGTCAGACCTGCGCCTGTCATCGACCGTCGTCAGTCGTCATCAGACTTGTCCGCTACCAGACACTGCCGTCGGACCTGCTCGCGCTCAGACCTACCCGCCTGAGTGATAGAGAGAGAGAGAGAGAGCGCGCCCTCTGCCTGGACGTTCCGTCGCCCTCTGCCCACTGTCCGCCCTGATCTGCCCGTTTTGCCACCAAGGGGTAGCAGCCAGTCAAACCCAGGTTGCCACACAGAGCGCGCAACAGCGTGAGCCAGCAAAGGGAACGCGCCCTTCTCTGCCTGCGTACATTTTGCCTAAGAAAAAGGGAGAGCGGCCTGCGCATTCCTGCCTCCCGTGAGATCTTCATTCGGCCTCGGACCGGTATACGCAGTGATACAACATGGCTGGTCTGGACCTGGATTTTATAGACCAAACGATGGCAGCGCTTGGTTCGGACTCTGATACTGAGGAACCCGACGATATGGTTCCGTGCAATGAAGAGATGTCCACTGCTCTTGACTTTCAACCTGCAGGCAAACGCACCAAGCACACTTCGGAAGAGACAATGGATCATCAGGATCGTTCCTATGCTCAGGTTGCTTCGGATTCTGCAGACTCTCAGGATGTTGACTGAGAGCATTTGCTAGAGTTTGCCAACACTCTACTTGGCGATTATGTTCAACATAATCAGGAAGTCTTTTCTGACTGTGCATTGGAAGATGTTTTGGAAGCCACTGTCGACCCCAAATCTGTCTTGTGCTCCTTCTCAGTATTCTATGATCGCGCTGTGATACTCTTCTTCACTGGTAGAATCCCCCAGCTTTCCCGTATTCGCCAGTGGCTGCACAGTCTGCTAGAAGGGGAATGTGTTGAAGAGATTTTTGTGGGGCCCCGAGGTTTTTTTGAGGTGCTGTTAAAATCTGAGACGCACCGTGCTGCTCTCCTGTCTAAACTGCCTCTATTTTTTGATCGCCGTTTGGCCCATGTTGTACCATGGCGCCCAATGGCAAATTTTCAGCGCCTGCTGCAACGGGAGTGCCCTGTATGGGTTGAAGTGGAAAATTGCCCGGCTGTTTATTGGCCACTGTTGAAGGACGCCATGGATGTTGTGGGCACTGTTCTGGTCCCTCCAAGTTTAAGGGCCGTAAATCGTAACCGCTTGTGTATGTTATGGGGCACTACTAGGAAAAGGCCTGCATGGTTATGTCTCAATTGCTCTGGCATGCATCCTTTATACTTTCGTTTGAAATGGGGCAATTTTGCGGGACATTGCTTTTCTTGTGGAAAATTAGGGCATTTCATGGCAGAATGCCTAGAGCAGCAACACATTTCAGATGCTGGGCATGTTGCGCTGCCCAGCGAAGATATGGTATGTGATGTCCCGTCGCAGGATGCTATTCACCCACCTAAAGCTCTGGATAAAGGTAAACAACAGGTTTCGGGTTTGGATTCCCGTGGCACAGACTGGGTTGAAGTACGTGCAAAAAAAGGTACCAGGGTGGTTGCTGGCATGGAGAATTCTGTGCCTTCTGCATCACAAGATTCCATGCGTACTTATATGTGCAGGAAAGAAATGTTGCCTTCGGAGCACTCTGCTCCTGCCATGGTTTCTTCTGCCTCTCGTCCTCAGCCCACTCGGAGAGTGTATTCGGATCGTCCAAAGGGTCCCCCTGCTAAGCTGGCTTTTGATACCAGAGGCAACGTCATTACCCCGTGGGATCGTCGTTATCCCCGTTCCACCCCCAAGCCAGCAGATATGCCGTCTACCTCCAAATCTGGTCCGCAGAACTCTTTTGCCGTGTTGGCTGATTTCTTGGATGAGGGAGTCTTGGACATTCTCGCCGAAAAGGTCAAATCGAGGCAAGCTGTGCCTCGTACCTGATTTTCTTTTAAAAACACATGAAAATAGTCACATGGAATGTGCGACGAATCTGTTCTCGCCATAAGCAACATGCCTTGTGGACTGTATTGCATGAGAATCAGTGGGATGTCTTGTGTGCTGTTGAACACAAGAGTCACGGTGAAGCCAGAAAAGTTGTGGATTGCCATGGCTTTCGTCTGTTCTATGCAGGGACACAGGCCATGCGTTATTCGGGTGTGCTCATGATTGTGCATGAAAAATATCAGCCTCTTCTTATTAAAAATGATGTGCATGGCCGCTTTGTGGTTCAACGGAGAGATCTTATGGTTACTTGGCCTCTATGCTCCGAATGATCCTTTATCTCGCCGGGAGCTTTGGCATACTTTGCAGACTTTCTTGTCACTTGGCAGACGGGGCCTCTTCATGGGGGATTTCAATATGTGTGTTGATTCTTCGCAGTCCACATCGGAGCATTCGGTAATGGACGCGCCAGAAAGCCGCAGGTGGCAGGAGTTAGCTCTTGCTGTTCTTAAGCAAGATCTCTGGTCTTGGCTGTACCCGTCTTCTACAGGGTTTACTTTCCATTCCGCTCAGTATGCAACAACATGGTTGTGGCTGGACCACATATACATCATGCAGAATGATGATTTCCTCCCTGAGATGCTTGAAATGAAAGTGTTGCAGCAATATGCCTTGTCGGACCATTTTCCTCTGCAGCTTGAGATGCTCGCACAACCCATTGCACCTTTTAAGCAATTTCTGGAGAGGCTCCCTTTGCGTTTTAACTCGTCTTATTTGAAGCATACAATCTTTCGGGGTTATATGCAGCAATTGATTGATAGATTCTTAATGGACTTCTCCTCTCAGGGCACTGCTTCGTTTGAACGATTGCTCTCTAATGTGCAGCGGGTTGCTCGGCAGTATGGAATCCATCATGCCTCTCTTTGTCGACAGCGTCGGCAAGCAGCAGAGGACTTGCTGGCTTTGGTCCGTTCTCTGCTGGTGGACACTCCAGATGATGCATTTCTACTAGCACTGGCAATGCGTGTGGCTCATCTTATTCAAGAGTTTCAGTTGAAATCGTATCAGCAGGCCAATTGCAGCATCTGACGGAGACTTTGCAAGATAATGCGTGTTAGACTCATAAGTTCTTTTGAGCCCTGGATGCAGAAGGCCACCTGGTCCTTGATCCGCAGTCTATTGTGCACATGTGTAGGAATTATTTCATCGACCTTCTTGGTTCCACTTCTCCACCCTCAGCCAAACTACTCAGGCCCGTTCAGTTTTTTATGACCTGGTCCGCAATCAGGTTCTGCAGGACATGCAAGCTACTATGGAGTCAGATATTTGTGAGGCGGAGGTTATGGATGTTTTGTTACACTTGCCCAAGGACAAAAGTCTTGACTGGGATGGTCTCACCAATGAGTTCTTTGAGGTCTTTGCTACCCAACTGGCGAAACCATTGACGGCTTTGTTTCAGCAGGTGTGGGAAACGGGGATTATGGCTTCCTCATGGAAAGAAGGACTGATTAAACTGCTTCCAAAGGTTCCTTCGCCATCTATGTTGAAACATTGGCGCCCAATTTCTTTAATGGGTTCTATGTACAAAATCTTTTCCAAAGTAATGGCGAATTGGCTCCACAAGCATCTCCCTGCCATTGTGCATCCTCTTCAATATGGTTTCATTAAGGGCCGAAACATTCTGCACAATGTATTAAATGCGCAACTGGCGATTGATTATGCAAGGCATTCTAATCAGGAGGTCGTACTGATTCAATTGGACCTGGAAAAGGCTTTCGACTATCTGGACTGGTCTTGTGTTGCAGAGCTTATGTCTGCTATGGGCTTTGGTGATCGGATGTCTCGACTGATCTACATCATCAGTGCAGCGGCGTCTTCGCGAGTCATGTTGAATGGAGGCGTTACCGAGCCATTTGTCCTTGCCCGCTCTGTCAGACAGGGGTGCCCTTTGAGCCCTCTCTTCTTTGCCCTTGCGACTCATCCAGTTCTTTCGATGTTATCTCATATGGCAGCTTCCACTCAGTTGGCTGGATTGTCGCTTCCTTCTGGACAGCATTTCATTAGTCAATCCTTGACTGATGACAGCTTTATGATTCTGCGTGCGGACAAGGATAACCTTCGCAAAGCATTGGATGTTTGGGCTCTCTTTGGTTAGGCTTCCGATCTTCGCATCAATGCGTTGAAATCAGCCATTCTCAGCTGCACGGAGTCAAATTTGCAGTCATTGAACTGGTACGGTATCGTTGTGCCTCGTGGCTTCATTGTCAGGCATCTTGGCTACCCCTTGGGTGTTGATGTTCCCCCAAAGTAGCTTCTACAGTGGATTTCTCAGAAACTGGCGGCTAAGTTTCTGTATTGGAAGTCTCAGGCTTGGCCATTCCATGTTCGCCTCAAAGTAGCCCAGACAATTATGTTGCCGATGCTCACATATTTCTTGCCCTTGCTGCCCTGGACTACTACTACTCTGAATGCTCTGACTCAGTCTATTCGTTTTATGTCATGGAAGAAGGATTCCCTTGCATGCAGGCATTTCTTGGATTTCTTGGTCGCATGCATGTACCCCCAAACGCATGGGTGGAGGAGCTATTTTGGATGCCCAAACTCACATGCTAGCCCTCCGTTGGTTTATTTTCCGCGCCATGTGCTCAGATCATCATCCGTGGGTCGTTATAGCCCATTATTTCCTTGAGGAGCATGGGCTTCGGCATGGCAATACCCAAATCCAGAGTTCTTGGTGGCATGTTCTTAATGCCGATTCTTGGTTCTCTAGTTCCTCTTCATCACTGCTTGCCCAGTTGGTATGTTCCTGGAAACTGGTCCTCCGGAAGGCTCAGTGGCATCCGGCGGAGGATCGCTTAGCTGCTAATTCTTTTCAACTGGAATTGCTGGCAGTCTCGCGGTTACTTTCATGGGAAGGTAAACAAGAGCTTCGACCACAATTCAACCGTATGGCACGTTTGGGCTTAACTTCAGTGACGGATGCCATCCTTGCCAGTCGCAATGTATTAATATCGTTTCGTACAGCCAGGAGGATTTTTAGGATCCCTCGTGGATACAGGCATTTATGGGAACAACTTTTGAGGGTGCTCCAGAGTAGACAACCCTTTCCTGCCCTTGCTTCAGATCGTCCTTGGCAGGATTGGGACTTTGAAGGCCGGCTGAGTTTAGGCAAAGCTTCCGCTAACCAGGTCTATCATCTTCTGATTAAAGATCATCAATGGTTGGTTACTAAAGCTAATGCTCTATGGGGATTGCGTAAATCCCGGTCATGGTGGAGGGCAACTGTGATGGAAGGGTGGTTGAACAAGACACCCTTCAAATATAAGGTCTTTCTTTGGAGGGTGATGACTGGGGGTCTTCTGCTTGCTTCAGCTCTTTCCAAGCGACGAATATCCAACGGCAACTGTTTCTTTTGCATCACTAGTGTCGAATCTGCTCGTCACCGATTTATTTCTTGCCCTATCGCTAAGAAAATATGGTCATTCTTGTCAGCTGTTTGGAGAGCGGTGGTTGGCTTCTCGCTAAGGCCCTTTGATTGGGTCTTTGTGCAGCCCAAATACCCAACATCAGCACAGCCACATATGAAGCTCGTGTTTCACTTTCTTCGATATTGGGGCTGTTGGCATAATTGGACCATTCGGAATGCTTTTCTTTTTGATTTAGCCTGTAATGTTCAGCGGCATATTGCTAGGCTTAAGGGTCTCTTGTATTGGCAGATAGATCTTCTTCAGCATTCTGACTTACTCTCCCGGGAGGACTTGCGTCCCTGGCATATGGCAATTTCCTCTACGTCTTTGCCATGACTTTGTAACTCTTAGTACTGGAACCTTTTCACATGATGGCTTAGTGTCATCATGTATCTTGTAATCAAGTAAACTTGTACTTTTTTCGTAATTAATACAGTTACCTTTTACAAAAGAGAGAGAGAGAGAGAGAGAGAGAGAGAGAGAGAGAGAGAGAGAGAGAGCAGAACTGTTTTAGGGTTTCGTTTTTATCTGTGCTGCTGTTTTAGGGTTTCGAATTCCTGTACAGACCTGTTTTTAGGGTTTCGAAATCAGCTGCAGAACTGTTCTAGTGTTTAGTTTTTATCTCTGTGTGACAGAAGCTGTGCTGACTCTGTTGAGAGAGAGAGAGAGAGAGAGAGAGAGAGAGAGAGAGAGAGAGAGATCTTCAGCGAGGCAGTACTAGAATTCTGTGGGTATAGACAGACTGTGGCAACAGGTTTGTCATTGTGAACGTGACTGCAGACTGAAGACACCTGTGACACAGGATGACACCAGACTATTGATCTGTACCTATTTGTAAATACGCAGAGAGAGAGAGAGAGCCCCTTGCAAATAGCTTCAGATCTCTTGTTAAAGTGGTGATACAACATGGTTGGTCTGGACATGGTCTTTATTGACCAAACGGTGGCAGCCCTTGGTCCGTATTGTGAAACAGAGGAACCAGAGGATATGGTTCCTTGCACAGAGGAGATGCCACTTGGTCCTGACTTCCAGCCTGCGGGCAAACGCACCAAGCATACTTCGGAAGATACAATGGATCATTAGGAACATTCTTATGCTCAGGTTGCTTCTGATTCTGTGGATTCTCAGGATGTTGACTAGGAGCATTTGTTGGAGTTTGCCAACACTCTGCTTGGTGATTATGTTCAACATAATCATGAAGTGTTTTTTGACTCTGAAACTGAAGATGCTCTGGAAGTCACTGTGGATCCTAAAAACGTTTTGCGCTCATTCGCAGTGTTTTATGAACGTGCTGTTATACTCTTCTTCACTGGTAGGATCCCATTGCTTTCCTATATTTGCCAGTGTCTGCAAAGTCTACTACAAGGAGAGCGTGTTGAAGAGATTTTTGTTGAGCCCCGAGGCTTTTATGAGGTGCTGTTGAAATCCGAGAAGCATCGTGTCGATTTGTTGACTAAACTACCATTGTTCTTTGATCGCCGTTTGGTCCAGGTTGTGCCATGGCGCCCAATGGCAGATTTTCAGCACTTGCGTGGAAAACTGTCCGACTGTCTATTGGCCATTGTCAAAGGATGCCATGGCCGTTGTGGGCACTGTTTTGGTTCCCCCGAGCCTAAGGGCCACGAATCGTAACCGTTTGTGTATGTCATGGGACACTGCTCAGAAAAAGCCTGCTTGGTTACGTCTTAACTGCGTTGGCATGCATCCTTTGCACTTTCGTTTGAAATGAGGTAACTTTGTAGGGCATTGTTTTTCGTGTGGAAAATTGGGGCATTTTATGGCCGAATGCCCAGCGAAGCAACCGACTTCAGATGCTGAGCATGTTTTGCCTCCCATGGAAGATGTGTGCTTGATGCTCTGCCGCAGGATGCGTGTAAACGCCCTGAACAACGTAGTATGCTTAACAATTATGATATTTGCTTGTTTTCGAGATTTAATATAAAAGAGAATGAACACTTAAAGCTGAAAATGAAAATTACTCACAAAATTACAGCCATGAAAATGTAAAAGTAATGGAGACAAGATTGAGGGTTGAAGATGGGCAACCCCCCCCGAAGGAATGTATTTCTGCTCAACCCAAGTCCCTTAGGGAAGAGCTCAGTTACAATCAACCTGAGAGTGAGAAGAAGTAATTCTCACTCTCACAAGATCATGCAAAGATGTACAAACACACATGCATTATCTATTATGCAATGATAAGAACTAATTTCTTTACAGTATGAGAGAAGAAAAACGGGAATTCAGCCTTTCTCCATCGTTGATCAGCAGTACATGGATAGAGCTTGCTTCTTGTAGCTAAAATGGAAGAAAGAGCTCAAGAAGGAGGTGCTGTAATGAATTTACAGGCTTGCTGTCTTGTAAAACAACAGTGATAGAAGAGGGAATATGGAGGAATTTGATAATGGAGAAGTGGGGAATGATGATGGGGATGGATGGGGCCAGTTTCTGGCTGTCTGTGGGTGCTGTACATGAGTTTACAGCAAAGAAAAATGATGATGAATGAAGAAAAACGAGCTCTTATTTATAGGAGAGGGGAGAGCTAGTACAAAAGGGGAAAGTGGAGTAGCACAAGACAAGTGTCCAGCCACATGTCATGAGATGTGACAAGTGGTGGGACACTTGGAAACTTGTGTGACAAGTGTCTTGACACTTGTCTCTTCTCTATGGCCTTCCTTTTTGGGTTGAATACTGTCAAGAATAGAAACAACCAAATTTAATAAGCACAGTCAGAGTACAGAACTTACTATTTTTAGAATGACATCCCTATTTTTTAGGACTAGCATTTTTAGGCTAATTCGAGGCTCCTAAAATTTAGGGACCTCCTAAAATTTAGGGACCCCCCTCAATATGGGTATCATATGAAAGCTTTTTCCGTGTACATCGCAAAAATGGTATCCGAATCTTCATGTGACTTTCCTATGCAAAGAAATGTGCATTTCAAGCTTTCAGCCCACACATGCACATTATACAAGCATTTCATGATCATGCCATCTTGTTGATTGTAACTGTCTGTTCTGGTGGATCTAGCCCACACTTCAAGGCATCAATCCTTTCTGTGTGCGAGTCTAACCCTGATATGCGTGAGTTCTAGTCACAGGCGCCCAATCGGGTCATATAGGTGGAAGTGTGAACTATCTTTTCTCTAACCCACCGCGTGGGTCCACCATAACCTGTGACCACTCATCAGTGGCCAGCTCCAATGCACTTTTCTTTACATCTAATTAGTGCAAAGGAAATAAATTTAATAAATCATTATATAGACAAATTAATGAAAAAGGATACAAATTCTGTTTCGATAGAGTTGTGACAATGCGACCCAGCCACCTAAAGTTTTGGATAAAGGCAAACAACATATTTTCGGATTGGATTTCCGTGACAATGACTGGGTAGATGTACGTGTCAAAAAAGGTAAAAGGTTTGATGTTCGCATGGCGGATACTGTGCCTAATGCTTCACAAGATTCCATGCGTACTTATATGCGCAGGAAAGACATGTTGTCTTCAGAGCACACTACTCATGCTATGGTTTCTTTTGCTCCTCGCAATCAGCCCACTAGGAAAGTATATACGGATGGTTCGAAGGGCCCACCTGCTAAGTTGGCTTTTGATGCTAGAGGTAAGGTGATTACCCCATGGGATCGTCGTTATCCCCGTTCCATCCCCAAGACAGTGGATATACCGTCTACCTCTAAATCTGATCGTTAGAACTCTTTTGCCGTGTTAGCTGATTTTTTGGATGAGGGAGTCCTTGACATTCTAGCAGAAAAGGTTAAATCGAGGCAAGCTCGTTCTTGATTTCTTTTTTGAATACACATGAAGATAGCCACGTGGAATGTGCGAGGCATTTGTTCTCGCAATAAGAAACATGCCATGTGGAGTTTATTGCATGAGAATCAGTGGGATGTCTTGTGTGCTCTTGAGCACAAGAGTCACGGTGAAGCAAGAAAAGTTATGGATTGCCATGGGTTTCGCTTCTTTTATGCAGGGACATATGCCATGCATTATTGTGGTGTGCTTATGATTGTACATGAGAAATATCAGCCTGTTCTTATTAAAATTGATGTACATGGTCGTTTTGTGGTGATTGAAGTTTTATTTGAAGGAGAGATCTTATGGTTACTTGGGCTCTATGCTCCAAATGACCCTTTATCCCGTTGAGATCTTTGGAATACTTTGCAGATCTCCTTGTCACTTGGCAGACGGGGTTTTTTGATGGGGGATTTTAATATGTGTGTTGATCCTTCACAGTCCACATCAGAGCATTCGGTGATGGGCGCACTGGAAAGCCGTGCGCGGAATGCGTTTGCTCTTGCCGTACTCAAGCAAGATCTCTGGTCATGGCTACATCCTTCTTCTACAGGGTTTACTTTTCATTCTGCACAGTATACAACTACATGGTCGCGGTTGGACCGCATGTACATCATGCAGGATGATGTTTTTCTTTCTGAGATGCTGGAAATGAAAGTGTTGCAGCAATATGCCTTGTCGGACCATTTTCCTCTACAGCTTGAGATGCTTGTACAACCCATTGCACCTTTTAAGCAATTTCTGGATAGACTCCCTTTGCGTTTCAACTCGTCTTATTTGAAGCATTCAATATTTCAGGGTTATATGCAGCAATTGATTGATAGATTTTTATTGGACTTCTCCTTTGAGGGCAATGCTTCTTTTGAACGATTGCTCTCTAATGTGCAGCGGGTTGTTCAGCAGTATGGGATCCATCATGCCTCTCTTTGTCGGCGGTGTTGACAAGCAGCGGAGGAATTACTGGCTTTGGTTCGTTCTCTACTGGTGGAGACTCCAGATGATGTATTTTTGCTGCCATTGGCTATGCGTTTGACTGATCTTATTAAAGAGTTTCAGTTGAAATCTTATGAGCAGGCCAAATTGCAAAATTTGACTGAGAATTTGCAAGATAGTACTTGTCAGACTCATAAGTTCTTTCGAGCTCTCCATGCATCTCTTGCTCGGGAGAATATGACTAGACTCCAGGATGCAGAAGGTCAAATGGTCATTGATCCTCAGACTATTGTGAATATGTGTAGGAATTATTTTTTAGACCTTGGTTCTACTCCTTCACCTTCTGACCAAATTACTCATGCCCGCTCAGTTTTCTATGATTTGGTCCGCAATCAGGTTCCACATGACATGCAAACTACTTTGGAGATAGATATTTGTGAGGCGGAGGTTATGGATGTTTTGTTACACTTGCCCAAGGATAAAAGTCCTGGTTGGGATGGTCTCACCAATGAATTCTTTGAGGTTTTTGCTACTCGACTGGTGAAACCATTGATAGCTATATTTTAGCAGGTTTGGGAAACAGGGTTCATGCCTTCCTCACGGAAAGAAGGACTTATCAAACTGCTTCCAAAAGTTCCTTTGCCGTCTATGTTGAAACATTGGCGACCAATTTCTTTGATGGGTTCTATGTATAAAATCTTTTCCAAAGTGATGGCGAATCGGCTCCATAAGCATCTTCTTGCCATTGTGCATCCTCTTCAATATGGTTTCATTAAGGGCCGCAACATTCTGCATAATGTCTTAAATGTGCAAATGGCTATTGACTATGCAAGGCACTCTAATCAGGAGGTGGTATTGATTCAATTGGACTTGGCAAAGGTTTTTGATTATTTAGACTGGTTTTTCATTGCAAAACTTATGTCTACTATGGGCTTTGGTACTCGGATGTCTCGTTTGATCTACACTATTAGTGCTACGGCTTCTTCCCGAGTTATGCTGAATGGTGGTGTTACCGATCCATTTGTCCTTGCACGCTCTGTGAGACAGGGTTGCCCTTTGAGTCCTCTCTTTTTTGCCCTTGTGACTCATCCGGTTCTTTCGATGTTATCTCATATGGCAGCTTCTTCTTAGTTGGCTGGATTGTCTCTTCCTTTTGGACAGCACTTCATCAATCAATCCTTGGCTGATGACAGCTTTACGATTTTGCCTGCGAACAAGGATAATCTTCGCAAAGCATTAGATGTTTGGACTCTCTTTGGTCATGCTTCTGGTCTTCATATCAATGCTTTGAAATCAGCCATTCTCAATTCCACGGAGTCAAACTTGCAGTCATTGGACTAGCAGGGAATGGTTGTTCCCTGTGGTTCCATTGTCAGGCATCTTGGGTACCCTTTGGGTGTTGATGTTCGGCCAAAGCAACTACTAGAGTGGATTTCACAGAAACTGGCAGCTAAGTTTCTGTATTGGAAGTCACAGGTTTGGCCCTTCATCCATGTTCACCTCAAAGTGGCTTAGACAATTATGTTGCCAATGCTCACATATTTCTTGCCATTGCTGCCTTGGACTACTACTACATTGAATGCTCTTACTCAGTACATTCGTTTCATGTTATGGAAGGACTCCTTGCATGCAGGCATTTCATGGATTTCTTGGTCGCATGCATGTACCCCCAAATGCATGGGTGGTGGGGCTATTTTGGATGCCGAAACTCATATGTTGGCACTCCATTGGTCTCTTTTTCGTGCCATGTGCTTGGATCATCACCCGTGGGTCTTTATAGCCCATTATTTTCTTGAGGATCACGGGCTTGTGCATGGTAATACCCACATTCAGAGCTCCTAGTGGCATGTTCTTAATGCAGACTCTTGGTTTTCTTGTCCTTCATCCTCCCTGCTTGCTCATTTGGTATGTTCCTAGAAATTGGTTCTTCAGAAGGCTCAGTGGCATCGAGCGGAGGACCGCTTAGCTACTAACTCTTTTCAACTGGAATTGTTGGCAACCTCGTGATTACTTTCTTGGGAAGGCAAACATGAGCTCAGACCAAAATTTAACCGCATGGCACGTTTGGGCTTGACTTCAGATGCAGATGCCACACTTGCCAGTCGCAATGTGTTGATATCGTTTCGTACAGCCAGGAGGCTTTTCAGGATCCCTCGTGGATACCGTGATTTATGGGGACAGCTTTTGATGGTGCTCCAGAGTAGACAACCCTTTCCTGCCCTTGCTTCGGATCGTCCCTGCAAGACTGGGACCTTGCAGGCCGGCTGAATTTGGAAAAGGCCTCAGCTAACCAGGTGTATCATCTTCTGATTAAAGATCATCAATGGCTGGTTACTAAAGCTAATACTGTATGGGGATTGTGTAAATCTCAGTCATGGTGGAAGGTAACTGTGATGGAGAGTTGGTTGAACGAGACACCTTTCAAATGCAAGGTCTTTCTTTGGAGGGTGATGATTGGTGGTCTTCCTCTTGCTTCAGCCCTTTCCAAGCGTCGAATCTCCAACAGCAATTGTTTCTTTTGCACCACCAGTGTAGAATCGGCCCGTTATTGATTTATTTCTTGCCCTCTCGCTAAGAAAATCTGGTCACTCTTGTCAGCGGTTTGGCGAGCAGTGGTTGGTTTCTCGCTAAGCCTTGTTGATTGGATTTTTGTGCGGCCCAAATACCCCACATCGGCACAGTCGCATGTGAAGATCTTGTTTCACTTTCTCAGATACTGGGGCTATTGGCACAATTGGACCATTCGAAATGCTTTTCTTTTTGATTTAGCCTCTAATGTTCAGGGACATATTGCTAGGCTTAAAGGTCTCTTGCATTGGCAGATAGATCTCATTCGGCACTCTGACTCACTCCCTCAGGAGGACTTACTTCCTTGGCATATGGCAATTTCCTTTGTGTCTTTGCCATGACCTTTGTAACTCTTTTGTCGTTTAGTACTTTATAAATATAACATCCATTACGGAGAGAGAGAGAGAGAGAGAGAGAGAGAGAGAGAGAGAGAGAGAGATTTTACGAAAAAAAAAGAGAGAGAGAGAGAGAGAGATATTAATGTCTACATAAGGCCAATGTGGCCTATGAGACAAAATCTTGAGTACATCCATGTCTATTGTCATCTCATCAGTAAGGTAAAGATAACATTACAAATAAGTGGGTGGTCTATGAAACAATACTGAAAATAACTATACGATGGGACTATACTAGGGTTGAACCATGTGTAGTGTTGTTCCATCGATAGAAAAGAAAAGGAAAGGAAATGAGAGCTAGATCTGATAGAACCATGTACAAAAGTGTGGTGGAGACTATGGGTTGTAGCTGATCTCAAGATCTGCACATAATCTCAACTATGATGTGGTCCCTAACTACTTCATTGATATGCTTGGTGGTGAATCTGCGGTGTCTCGTGATAATGGCTCTAATCCGATTGTGGTGTGGCCTCCTCGGACGTGGATTTGGTAGACGGGGTTGTCGTGCTCGACGAAGAGAAATGGCTCTATCCAATGTGACTCAATGGTGTGGCTTGTAAGGTGTCTGGCAGGGTGGCTCTGTCTCTGCTAGGTTGGTAGTGTCAGTAGGGTCGGCTCTGTAGAAGAAGTCTATCACTGCTCTTTGTGTATGTCCCTCAGGTGAGCTGGCCTCCTGTCTCGTAGTAGTGCAGTTCGATGCCTCTCGAGCTCCAGGAGGAACGGACCTAGGCATCTCTGGTTCTTGTACTCCATGATGCGATGAAGGGGTCCAAATCCATCACAGAAGAGGCAGTGCTACCGTCCTCGTATGTCATAGTATACTGTGCATCTGCATATGTAGTGCTCCTCCGTCTCAGGTTCTCGACGACAAAGCTGGCAAGTCCTATCCTCTGCTAGGGTATTTGTCCATCTGCCTGTCTCCATTTGAAGCCCATGTGAGGAGGTGCAAATCTGTCCGATAGCAACCCGAACGCTATGGGAGAGATGGGTGTCCTTATATGCTGGCCGAATAGTGAAACCATCATCAGAGAGACAAGAAATGACTCCTATAGAATTCCATCCTCAATCCTAGAGGGAGTGGTGGATGGATCCATGTCCTTGCTGTCTCAATCCTCAAAATATTAGCTCTGATCACTTGGTTTAACTCTGATTGACTGAGAGAAAGTGTAGGGCAGTCAAGGCTATAATCCAAAGGTGGGAGACAACCAAACCATGTGGACTCATCCAAATAGCCATCTGTGACAACCAACAGTTCTTCTCGCCTCTTATTGCTAGTTGTCTAGATGAGGTTAGTGCCAATCTAGAGTATCTATGGCGTGGAAGTTCCCATAGTCTATGCGAAAAGGTAATTTCCCTGAAGAGTGACTCTGTAACTACAGGTGTTGCCCCTAGCTCTGCTCTGACAATGGGATGTGGGGTGGAGGGCTTACTCCTAATCATGCGTGCTATCATGATGATCGATGGCCTTTCCATGCTATCCCAACCATCATAATTATCCCTCTCTACTTAAATCTGATCAGTGAGTGGACTAAGACTCCCGTGGTACAAGTTGCAACCCCATACCTGTGCTCTATATAGTAATGTTGGTGTGACTAGGGTGTCAAACAGCTAGAGTTTGGTGCAGGGCTCTTGGAATTGTATGTGAGCACATTGACTCTCGAGTGTCCCTAGTGTTGTGTATCCACGTGCCATATGCGCCTCTGATGTCCCTCTCAATGAAAAACGTGGGCCAGAGAAGGTGACTTCCAAATAGATATATTCTCTCACATGTTCAGTATGTCTTCCCCAAATGTGAATTGGTACATAGATCTAGTCACCCATGTTGCTAAAGTATTGAAAACTATGGTTTTGATCTTCCCAAGGTTCACTGTCAGGCCTTTATCTCTATAGAACATGTGCAAAGCATCTAGATGGCATTGCAATCCCTCCGATGAATCTGAAATGAGAACAATATCATGTGCATACAGTGATATCACTATTAGCACCCCTGCCAGTCTGGCTCTAGCTCCTCCTCCTTGGTCTATGTAATCAGACACTTCATCTATGTATAGACCAAACAATGTGGGTGAAAGTGGACATCCTTGTTTCACTCCTATGGTATTGTCAATCCTCTCTGATAGCCCCCCAGGTGCTTGTACATGACCTGCCACTGCCTCACATAATGCATAGACACCCCATCGTATACCCTCTGGTACTCCAATGTTTTGCAATCTCTGCATGATGCGTGTACGAGGCACTGTATCAAAGCTTTGCAGAAGTCTACAAAGCAACAATAGATCCTCTTGTCTGGGGCTCGACCCTCCTCAATAATGTCTCTAAGTGTGAAAATATGGTCCAACGTGGTATATCCTCGTCTGAAACCTGCCTGTCCTTGTGCTCTCTCGCCTTGCATTTCAGCCCACTCACCGAGTTTATGCTCCAATATAGATCCATATATCTTGGCCAAAGTATGACCAATCATGATAGTTCTGTAGTTGCTAGGAATCAGGGGATCACCACTTTTAAATAGCGGAATTATAGTATTGTCTGACCAACTCATAGAGAAACCTTCACATACTGCTCTATTGAACATATGTGCTAATATGGGTGCTAATATGTCACAAGCATGTGAGAAATGTTATGCTACCAGTCCATCTTCATCGTGTGCCCTCCCATTTTGTAATCTATAAATTGCATCCCTAACCATTTTCCATGTGAAGAATGATCATTGTTTTGGCCTACAAACTTGTGGGGGCTGCATAGGTGGCTTTCTTGGCAGGTCATACAGTTGTCTCCCTTAGTCAAGCCAAGCATTTGGTGATGTAATCTGTATGGGGGATTGTCTTTCATGAAACATCTTCCATGCGCTCTTGCTTTCTTGCCCCAAAAATAGCTGATATATCTTTGCTTCTGCTTTCGCTAAGTAGTCTCATTTCTTCTTCCGCACAAGGCGTTCTTCGAACGCCTTTGCTTTGCAATGTGTCCGAGTGCCTAGCTCCACTTATCTCTGTAAGTGAGCTCGGGTGACTCTACACTCATCATCATACCGGCTATTTTGGGGAGCAGTAGATTGTGTGGGTCTATATTGGGGCAAGGTGTGTGGGAATGCATACATGGCTGAACCATGTATGGCCTTTGCTAAATCCCTTGTACATTCTTCCAACGATCTACTCAAGTCCAATGTATGTAAACTGGTCTACAGAGAACCACTGTAGATATGTGAGGTGTCTTCTGTAAAGTAGTATTTGGGATTTTTGGGAGGCATGGTGTTTCATGTTTCATATGTACACAAGAGAGCATGAGTGTCAAAATAGCATGATCTGTTGCTATGCCAATTGCTCTCTTCGATATCTTAAAGTTTTGGATGTCTGGTATCAATGCTTGTGAGCCTATCAAGTAGTCCACAGTACTTGCCCCACCTTTGTGATTCCAACATATCAAATTGTCAGATCTTGGCCATTGTGGTAGACCATTAAAGATGGCAAGTCTATGTGCACTTCCCAAAGTCAATAGGTGTGTCCCATAGATACTCACTTCTTTATCCTGGTCTCTCTTGCGTAGGCTTATTTCATCTATGTCGATCTCTTTGAACATGGCATTATCATGCATATAAAAGTCACTCTGTCTATCTCCAGTGCATGTATTGAAATCTCCTACTAATAATATGTCCCCAATGCTAGCATCTCATGATATCCTCATAAAGTACATGAAAGGGAGATCCATCTCGTGTGGCATAGGTAGAATTTGCCGAAGGAAAGTAGCATATTGCGATGAATATATCCCGTGGTTTTCTTGCATGTATCCTAATCCATAAATATGGTGCATCATCATCTCTTTTCGTTACTTGCACTATCCCTTTGAGGTCTTCTCAGTATAGTATGGCCACACCTCCAGAACCCCTAGTGCTTCCTGGTTTTCTAGCTGCTGGATGAAATGCACTTTCTTGCCTGTATCCCCGCGCGTTTGGTAGTCGACTACCTTTACATTGGTGTGTTTCTGTGTACATTGCTATATCTATGTTTCGGAAGCTATCTTCAAAGGAACCAGCATCCAAGTATAGGGCTCCATTACAATTCCATATTGACATCCGAAGTGTCTCATAGGCCTCGTACCGTCATGAAGTCCTTTTGTCAGTGATGATGACTCGTTCATCCCTATAAACAACCCACTTTTCCTCTTTGCAAGCCTCCAATACCTTGGGCATGTGCTGCAATGCGCTATTTGTGCTGGGTTAAGGTCCTCATCCAAATAAATCTTCTCACCCTTGAGGGCTCTCCTCTTGGAGAGGAAGGTCTTTTTTTTTTCTTTGTCTCCAAAGCGAAGAATTAGAGCCTTGGACTTAGAGTCCTATTTTCCCACTCTCCAAGCACTAACGATAGGTACGTCTGAAGCCCCAATTTTGTCAGCAAGTGTCTTAGCATCTTCTTGTGGGTTGCTCTTCTCCTCCCATCCTACTACCCGTACATGTAAAACCCTAGCTTGTCTCCTAGCCTCTTTTTCCAAGGTAGCATTCATGACTTAAGTCCTGTTCACTGATGTTTCCTTATTCTTTTTTACTACCTCAATCCATGGGCTGGCTTTTTCTAATTGCTTTTGTGTTGCCTTTGCCACTTCTGCCCATGAGTGAACCTCCATTTCACATGCCTTCAAAGCCTCTTTCTCTTTTTGTAATTCTTCTTGCATGTTCATTTCTTTTTTCTTAAATGTATTTAATTCTTCCCCTAGCTCTAAGATTTCAGATTTGTAGGCATCTACAACTTTCAGCATTTCAGTTTTCAGCGTGTGCATTTCGGACAGCATTTGTGTCTGTAAGTCATTCTTAATCTTTATCTGCATGTCTTGCATTTTTGCCCTCTGATTTACCATCAGTTCGGCTGCTCTCGTATTTCTTTCTTCAATTCTTGTCTTATAATTCGTAGTTTAGAGGTAATCATGAGATGAATTTCTTCGTATTTCTTTTCATTCGTGGTGCATGAGGTCTTTCCATGCCTGTTAGATGCTGGGGAGACTATCCAATCACGGACCCAATAGCCATACGTCTTGTACCGTGTGTTCTTAGAAGGGGTGTTGAGCATTGCTTCCATGGACGGTTCTGTTGGTTCTTGATTAGATTCGTCTCCCAGATATTCATTTTCCACGGTTTGATGCTTGCATTTGTCTACATTATCATCTCTCACACACTATGTGCAAAGCCACTCAGCTTGTACTTTGTACTGTCAAATCAGAGCAATTTCTGTGATTCCTGCAAATTTCCAGGGTTTTCCTAATCTCTCACTAAATTTTTGTAAGCCTAGTAATCTTTTACGAGCCCAAATGCCTTCACACTATTTACAGTCACTGCAGAAATACAAATTGCAGCCCCAATCATTGCATTACTGCATACTCCAGGATATGATCAAAATCTAAGTCGATGCATCATTGCCTAGTCCACAAGCCAGTGCATCAATACATTCACCTAGGTCTGCATTCATGTCATTCTGAGTACATTCGTTTCATATCAATTTGATTACATTTGCAATCTTAGTACATTGGCATCTGGGTCTATGTCAGTATCTTGCTGTGTCAGTACATTACTGCAAATAGTACGCTTGCATCAATGCATTTAGTACATCTCTGCAACACTATATTGCTAATGACAGTTCTACCTCACGCTAGGTACATTCCTGCGCATGACAAGTCCTTCTCATGCCAGAGAGGTGTCACAAAGAGAGAGAGAGAGAGAGAGAGAGAGAGAGAGAGAGAGAGAGAGAGAGAGAGAAGTGGGATTTTCTCTTCGTCACTTTGGTTGGGTTTTTGGCAAGGCTAAGTTTCCTATTCTAGCATAGGCTCACATGAAAATTATATTTTGCTTTCTTAGATTTTGAGGATGTTGGCATAACTCGGGCACCCAAGATGCTTTTGTTTTTTATTCTAGTTTTGGTGTTCAGCATTATATGGCCTATTGAAGGGTCTTTTTCATTGGCAGCTCGATCTTATTCATCATGCAAGCATTCTGCCTTGGGAGGGTTTAGTCCCTTGGCATATGGTAGTTTCCTCCTTGTACTTTCGCCGTCTTCTTAGTTCTCTATGAAATTTGTACTCTTTCATTGTAATTGATACAGTTGCTCTTTATGGGGGGAGAGAGAGAGGTCCTTGGTGTGTGCTACTTAGAGGGCTATGGTTGGCATGCCACTACGCCCCTTTGATTGGGTCTTTACTTAGCCCAAATACCCTACTCTAGCTCAACCATAAATGAAGGTTTTGTTTCCGTTCCTCCATTTTGGGCGCTGTTGGCACAATTGGACAATGTAGAATGCTTTTGTTCTTGATTACATGTCTAGGGTGCAAACACACCTTGGTAAGTTGAAAGGTCTCCTACATTGGCAGCTAGACATTATTTAGCACACTTGTCTCCTTTCTAGGGAGGACTTGGTCCTTGGCATATGGCAACCTTTGCTCCTTTGCCGTGACTTTTGTATTCTCTTAGTCATTTGATCTTTTGTAAAAGAAAGCTGAGTTTATGCACAATGGCTTAGACTCTAGAGTCATCTTGCATCTTGTAATCTTGTAATCTTATACTTTTTTCGTAATTAAATACAATTACTTGTTATGAGAGAGAGAGAGAGAGAGAGAGAGAGAGTGTGTGTGTGTGCCTGTGTGTATTAATGCCTCTTAAAGGGCAATGTGGCCTATGAGACCAAAACAATACATATAGTGATGGTGTGTTTCTCATCTGGAACGAGAAAAGATGAAAAACATGCTTATAAGATTGAAAAGTGAAATAGTGTCCTATAAAAAGAAAACATGTTGATGTTTTGAAAGTATATTTAGAAAAAGGAAGCTTTCCATCAATGAGATGTCTATCCTTTAGGGAGATGTATCTCTACATGGTTGAGGTGTCTTGGCATCTGTCTCTTGTGGCGCTCAATGATGGCTCTAATTTGTCTGTGGTGTGCATTGTGGATGTTTGGGCCTTTGTTTGGGTGGACGTGGGCATCTAGAAAAGTTGAATGCCACTACTGTATCCAAAGGGACACCTACAGAAGATGAAGTCCAATGATGATGTACTCTTGTAGGCTGCGTGACAATAGTAGTGGCATGTGCTATACTCGGTCATGTAGTAGTGAAAAAGTCAATGATTGCTCTTTGTCTATATGAGCTGAGTTGTGGCGGTAGCTGCTCTATGTCTCTATAGATCCAAGAGGAAGAAACCCAAGCATCTCCGATCTCCAAACTGCATGATTCATCTCAAGGTTTCAAAGCCCTCTTGAAACAGATAGTGGTATTTGCCTTGTATATCATAATATACCGTGTATCAATAGATGTAGTACTCTCTGTCGCATAGTGGGCATATGTGTTCCTCTATTTGTATGTCCTCGCATCTGCTTGTCTCAATCCTCAGGTGGTGGGATGAGGTGCGGATCTGACCAATAATTATGCGCAATCGATGAGGTAGTTGTGTAGCCATGTAATTGGGTTGGGTGATGAAACCATCCTTAGATACTTGAAGGAAGTGGGTTTGGTAGTGTGCCATCCTCGTGCCATGGGGAGAGGGGGGTGAGGTCCAGGTCTTCTCCGTATCTAGCTTTAGTATGTTTGCTTTGATCACATGGTTCATGCTTAAGTCAAGTGTAGGGCAATCCAGGCTAGTCTATAGTCAAAGGGGGGTAGTCTCTCAATCTGCAACCCATGTAAACTCATCCATGTACTCATCTGAGCATACCAAAAATGTCTGTCACCATTTGTTGCTGTCTAGAAGAGGCTAGGGCTAGTTGTGGGTATCTATTTAGGGGAAGTTCCCATAGTCTATGTATGAAAGTCATTGCCTCAACCAAGGCCTTAATCACCGTGGATGATACTCTCAACTTAGCTATGATAATCCCATGTGGGGTCGAGTTCTTCACTCGTATCATACGTGAAATCATCATGACCAGTGGTCTTTCCATATGCTCCCACCCGTCATAATATTCCTTCTTTGGTCCATCCTGGTCTCCCAAAGGCTGTCTCCTTGTGTGGAAGAGATTGGGACCCCAAATAGCTGCCCCATATAGGAGTGTGGGTATAACTAGGGTGTCAAAAAGCCATAGTTTGATGCGCGGTTCATGAAACTATATGTGAGCACATTGCCTCTCCAATGCACCTAAGATTGCGTATGCTTTTGCTAAACGAGCTTTGATGTCTCCAAGAGAACCGTGGTCCCTTCAATATGACCCCCAAATAAACATAGTGCTTGACCATCTCCACTGGCTCTCCATCAAATGTAAAGTGGTGGTCATCCAAGCAGCTGAAGCGTTAAATACCATAATTTTAGCTTTTCCAAGGTTTACCTTAAGGTCTTTGTCTCTGCAAAAAGCTGATAATGCATCCAAGTGTTTGTTTAGTTCCTTAGGTGAGCTAGATATAAATACAATATTGTTTGCATAAAGCAGTAATGGTATCAATACTCCAGCTAGCCGGCCCCACCAATTTTGTCCACGTATTTTGAAATTTCATCTATGTACAGTCCAAAATAGTGTTGGTGAAAGTGGGCAGCCTTGTTTCACCCCAATGGTGCTATTGATTGTATTTGAGATGCCCTCAGGTGTCCGTACTTTACCTGTCACTGTCTCATACAAGGCATAGATACTCCACTATACCTCTCTAGGCACATCATTCTTCTCACGAGTCTAGCATGCGGCATTTTGTCAAAGGCCTTGCGAAAGTCCACAAAACAGCAATAGATCTTTTTCTTGAATGCCTTGTTTTCTTCGATAATTGCCCTCAATGTAAAGATATGGTCTAGAGTTGTATATCCCCTCCTAAAGCTAGCTTGTCCTTTTGATCTCAGGCCATGCATCTTGGCCCATTCACTCAATGCTTGTTCCACAATAGAGCCATGTATTTTGGCCAACACGTGTCTAATCATGATGGTACGATAGTTACTAAGTAGCGCGGGGTCTCCACTCTTAAAGAATGGCACAATAGTATGGTTTGACCAATTGGTTGGAAATCCCTCATAGACTATTCTATTGAAGATGTGAGCTAGCACTGGTGCCAAGATATTGCAAGCATGAGCGAAGTGTTTTTCTCACTAAACCATCATGTTCTTGGGCTTTCCCATTTTTTCGTTTCCATATGGCATTCCTCACTTTTTTTTTTAATGTGAAAAATTTGTAATTTGTTGGTCTTGGGGTTGAAGGGAGTAGCATAGGCTCTTGGCCAGGAACATCATAAAGTGTAATCTTATTCATGCCAATCATCTGGTCTAGTAATCTATATACGTGGCTAGCTCTTATGCATCCTTTTCCATGCTCTCTTGTCCTGTTTCAAGAACACGGAATACATTTTTGTTTCTAGTCTGCTCGGGTATTTCCGCTTCTTTTGCGTAACAATCGTCTGAAGAGTGTCCGAGTATGCTTGTGTGTACATATGCAAGTGCCACTTCTCACTGAAAACATGCTCGTGTTTCTTTGCACCCATCAGTATACTAGCCATTTTGTGGGGCATTACCTCGTGGAGGCTTAGTTGACAGTGTAATGTGTGGGAAAGCATAGATTGCTGAACTATATATTATCTTGACGAACTGTCTTGTAAACTTATCTAGAGAGGTGCTGTCATGCCGCTACGCGGACACAGTGTGAAAAACTCTAGAGTGCATCATCATTCGGCTTTCTTATTGATCTAGAGAGTCAATGCCATATTAGTCATTAGTGTTAGTGTTCCTAGTGTGGATGGTTCAAAAATACTAGATTTTAAGACACGTTTAGCTGATTTTTTATATTATTTCTTGTAAATATCCAAAAGCTGTAGACAACTTTTAGAATAGGATGACATGTAAAAAAAAGCAAGTTGCTTTCAGCCATTTTTGGGGGATTTTATACGAAAAGAAGGATTGGCGAAATCACGCGACGTGCGACCATAGTTTAGAGGCAGCAAACAACACTCCAAATTGGGATGAGTGATCTGGGAGAATTCTGACCAGGTGTTTTGGTATTTTATCCCCCCTTTCGGAGCCAATAGAAGTATCAGATTGGCGGTTTGGGCAGCAGAGAAGAAGCTACTGTTTGATGCACGTTTTTGGTCTACAAGGAAGGGATTTATCTTCTCAAGATGCAGAAATAAATTGATAGGCTTCACCTCTATGAGTATTCTTCTACATCTTCTATTTCTTCGAACCCCTTCTCTTTCATCAATTGCTCTCCTTGAATCTCCTTTCACTCTATTGTCTCTTATGCCGTGGTAGACTTTCGACCCCAAATGCTCCAACAACGTGTGTCTAGCTCTCTCAATGCATCTCACATAGCAATGTTGTATATGTGTGAGGTTACCTTCACAAAATCATATTGTGGTAATTTTGATATGTGTAACACCACAAAATCATATTGTGGTAATTTTGATATGTGTGATTGTGTCAGATGTGTATGCCCATATTGCATCATGAAAGTTAGAATAACATAGTCTGTTGCTAATCCAATCGGTTTGTTTGAGATTTCAAAGCTTTTTATGTTAGGTAGCAAGTTGGGTGATCCAATCAAGTAGTCCACTGTGCTTGATGCTTTCTTGTTATTCTAGCATGTGAAACCGTTAGATCCTAGCCATTGTGCTAGCCCATTAAGGATGGCCAAACCATGTGCACTTCCCAATATCAATAGGTGTGTTTTATATTTTGTTCTCTCTCTATCTTGGGCTGATCTAACTAATTCCACTTCATCTAGTGCAATATCTATGAACATTTCATTGCTAGCATCAAAGAAAGTAGATTGGTTGTCTCCTTTGCGTGCATTAAAGTCTCCTGCTAGTAAAACATTCCCCACGCTCATAAATCTCATTATCTCCTCATATAGTGGTGTATACAGGGATACCTCTTTGGGGGCAAACTTAGAGTATGCAAGTGGAAAATAGTATATGGCAATGTATATGTCTTGAGTTCTATTTGTACATAACTTGATCCAACGTGCCGATCCTCTTTGAGGAAGGCTCTCTTCTTTTCCAAGTCTCGAAACTTTAGGATGAGGACTTTTGTTTTTGTCTCGCCTTTTTCAACTTGCCATGCCCCAATGATGGGTACATTTGTAGCCCTAATTTTGGTGGCAAGAGTTGTAGCATCTTCAATTGGGGAGCTTTTCTCATCTAGTCCAATCACTCTTATGTGGAGTGCGCGTGTCTATCTTTTTGCCTCTTCTTTCAAGGTGGCATTTATAGCTTTCACTTTTCAATGCCTTCCTTTGTTCTTTTTTGCCACATCTATCCATTCTGCACTTTCTTTGATATCATTCTTAACATTCTCTATTTTCTTTTGGGTTCTTCCACCACACTTGCATAGGTGTGCATATTTTTTTAAAAAACATCCATTTCTTTTTGTAGCTCCGGTGTGATTTGTGATGCCTTTTGTGCGTCCAATTTCTGAGTGTATTCCTATAGTTCTTCTTTTAGGTTAGAGATCATTGTCTCTTTCTTTGCCATGTGTGCGTCCAATGTTTGTTGCATCTCTCCTTTTAGTTTCTTCATCATTTTAGCTCGATTACCCGCTACACTTTCCAATTTCTTCCTCATGATATGCATTTCATCGTGGAGCATGGTGAACATCTCCTCATATATTGTTTCATTGATTTGCGGGATGTTTTCCTATATCTACTTGACCTTGGAGAGATATTCCAATCTCGGGTTTCACGCTCATAGGTTTTGTAACTTGGGTTCTTTGGTGGTGTATGAAACATTGTTTCCATGGTTGGTTTTGTGATTCCTTCATTGTCAGTTTCTTTTGTTATGATTATAGCATGTGTTGTAGCATAAACTATTTATAGTTTGACTAGAGCAGTAACTAGTAACATAAATTGTCACTATAGCATACATTGTTAGTGTATCATAAATTGTCAATGTGATTGCATCATAAAATATAATTGTACCATAAAATTGTCAGTGTAGCATAAATTGTCAATCTCACATAAATTGTAATTGTAGCATAAAATATCAATGTTTTTGCAACATAAAATGTGGTTGTAGCATTAACTCTCATTGTGACACAAGCAATCATTGTAGAGTATCATGGCAGTGTTCTTGCCTTTCACATTGCAGACATTCTCTTTATTCACTACAGATACATTCCGTCTGACAAACTGTCTTGTTAGTCACACTGTAGGCAAAAACGTAATGTTCACTCAATCATTATAGGCAAAAATGTAATGTTTGCTATAGTTCATTGTAGGTACATCATTACTATTGCATTACTCCAACAGAGCTTAGAGAGTATCGAGCCACTGTTCAGTGCATTATACAATTGTTCACTATTCAAAGCACTATAAGAGAGAGACCAGCAAGGTCATTCGTTAGTTTAAACTAGCGGCCTTATTCGTCAGAGCATTCGTTAGAGCAATAGGCTTATATCAGAGAGAGAGAGAGAGAGAGAGAGAGAGAGAGAGAGAGAGAGAGAGAGAGAGAGAGAGAGAGAGAGAGAGAGAGAGAGAGAGAGAGAGAGAGAGAGAGAGAGAGAGAGGGGGGGGGGGGAGAGAGATGGCGGGCCTGCAACCCCCGTGACCTAGCGACCGTCGCGCCTGTCGCTGCCTGCCGTGCTGCGCCCGACGGGACCTGTCCGTGCCTGCCGTTGCCTGCCGTGCTGCGCCTGTCGATACCTGTCCGTGCCTGCCGCTGCTGCGCCCGTCGGTACCTGCCGCGGCTGCGCCCGCCTGTTCCAGCCGTCGCCACGCCTGTCGCAGGTACGCCCGCCCGTTGGTACCTGCGCCTGTCAGTCTCTGCCCGTCGTCTGGACCTGCGCCCGCCTTCATCCACGTCTCACGCCTGCTCGCCGGACGTCGGCTGCGCCTGGGTGTGCCCGCCTTCGTCGACGTCTGACGTCTGCCCTGCTGCACCATCGACGCCTGCCCTGGGCCTGACCCCGTGGCACCTGCCCTGTCGACGTCTGACCTGTGCAGAGTGCGCCGCCTGTGGTTGACCGCTCTGCGTCAGCGTGCAGGGCTGACGCAGCCCCGTTTACGCCTCCTGTGTTTGACCCGTTACACGGCGCCCCGGTTCATCGGCGCGTGTCTGTCCTGTTCGTCGTTGCAGTCCTGTTGCTGCAGCCGGGTGGTGCACTGATTTTGCAGGACTGCGGGACCTGCACAGCGCGTGAGAGAGAGAGAGACAACGAGAGGGAGAGAGAGAGAGAGAGAGAGAGTTCGTCCTCTGTGTGAAGACAGCAGTATGGCTGGCCTGGATTTGGATTTTCTTGACCGGACGG
This sequence comes from Lygodium microphyllum, assembly GCF_053477565.2. Lineage (NCBI taxonomy): Eukaryota > Viridiplantae > Streptophyta > Polypodiopsida > Schizaeales > Lygodiaceae > Lygodium > Lygodium microphyllum. The sequence goes on from NC_141144.1 coordinate 102,740,970, forward strand.
TGGCAGCCCTTGGCCCTGATTCCGATGCAGTGGAGCCGGAAGATATGGTGCCATGCACGGAGGAGTTGCCGCCGAGTTCTGAACAGCCGCCTGCCGGCAAACGCTCCAAGCCTACGCCTGATGAGCCAATGAGTCCTCCGGAACGCTCCTATGCGCAAGTGGCCTCTGATCCGGTGGATTCGCAGGAAATCGACTGGGAGCATTTGCTGGACTTCGCCAATACTCTGCTTGGCGATTATGTCCAGCATAATACCGAATCTTTTTCTGTTGCGGGAACGGATGATGTGCTGGAAGCCACGGTGGACCCCAAATCAGTCTTGCGATCTTTCTCGGTGTTCTATGACCGTGCAGTTATTCTTTTCTTCACTGGCAGGATCCCAATGCTTTCGCATATTCGCCAGTGGCTGCACCATCTATTGCAAGGGGAGTCGGTTGAGGAGATTTTCCTTGGACCTCGCGGGTTTTATGAGGTCCTGCTGAAATCGGAAACGCATCGCGCTGAGCTCCTGTCCAAGTTGCCGCTATTCTTTGATCGCCGCCTGGTTCATGTTGTGCCATGGCGCCCCATGGCCGACTTCCAGCGTCTGCTTCAACGCGAATGCCCGGTGTGGGTAGAGGTGGAAAACTGCCCGGCGGTCTATTGGCCTATGTTGAAGGATGCGATGGCAGTTGTGGGAACAGTGCTGGTTCCCCCAAGCCTCAGGGCGATGAACCGCAACCGTTTATGCATGCTATGGGACACGGCCAGGAAAAAACCCGCGTGGCTTCGCCTCAATTGTTCGGGCATGCATCCTTTGTATTTTCGCTTAAAATGGGGCAACTTTGCGGGCCACTGCTTTTCATGTGGAAAATTGGGGCATTTCATGGCCGAATGCCCTGAAAAGCACTCGTCTTCGGATGATGCGCAGGTTGTGCTGCCCAAGGACGACATGGTGCTTGATGCCACGCCCCAGGAAGCCCTTCAGTCTCCTCATGTCATGGACAAAGGCAAACAACAGGTCCGAAGTGTGGATTCCCGTCGTACTGACTGGATTGAGGCACGTCCTCAAAAAGGTAAAAAGTTGGATACAGGCTTGGCGGATCCTGGGCCTCCCGCTTCCCAGGATTCCGTGCGCACGTATACGCGCCGGAAAGAAATGGCCACTTCACAGCAGGCTCCGCGTCCTAGGGCCCCGTCGGGCCCCCGCAATCAGTCTCTAAGGAGAGCCTATACCGACGGCCCCAGAGGCCCACCTGCCAAGCTGGCGTTCGATGCCAAAGGAAATGTTATTACACCCTGGGATCGGCGTTATCCCCGCCCCTCTCCCAAGGCAGTGGATTGCCCTTCTACCTCCAACGCAGGTCGCCAGAATTCTTTTGCAGTATTGGCTGATTTTCTGGATGAGGGTGTCCTGGATGCTCTCGCGGAAAAGGTGAAATCGAGGCAGCAGGTGCCTCGTTCCTGATTTCCGTCGTTGAGGATACATGAAGATAGCCACGTGGAATGTGCGAGGCATTTGCTCTCGCCATAAGCAACATGCCATGTGGACCGTCTTGCACGAGAACCAGTGGGATGTATTGTGTGCAGTTGAGCACAAAAGTCACGGTGAAGCAGGAAAAGTGATGGATTGTCATGGATTCCGCCTGTTTTATGCAGGGACCCATGCTACGCACTATTCGGGCGTGCTGATGATTGTCCATGAGAAATATCAGCCTGTCCTTGTTAAAAATGATGTGCAGGGCCGCTTTCTGGTGATCGAAGTCTTATTTGAAGGCGAGATTTTATGGCTGTTGGGCCTCTATGCTCCGAATGATCCCGCATCCCGGCGGGATCTTTGGTCCACTTTGCAGGGCTCCATGTCACTCGGCCGAAGGGGATTCTTGATGGGAGATTTCAATATGTGTGTCGACTCTTCTCAGTCCACTTCAGGGCATTCGGTAATGGATACGCCGGAAAGCCGGGTGTGGAGTTCTTTTGCTTTGCACGTGCTCAAGCAAGATCTTTGGTCGTGGCTTCACCCTTCTTTTTCAGGATTTACTTTTCATTCCGCACAATATGCAACTACCTGGTCGCGGCTGGACAGAATGTATATCATGCAGGGCGATGACTTTCGGGCGATGACTTTCTTCCCGACATGCTGGAAATGAAGGTCTTGCGGCAATATGCGTTGTCAGACCATTTCCCCCTCCAGCTTGAGATGCGGGCACACTCTATTGCACCTTTTGTGCAATTCCTGGATAGGCTCCCTTTACGCTTCAACTCCTCTTATCTGAAGCATTCAGTTTTCCAGGGCTATATGCAGCAGTTGATTGAGAGGTTCTTATTGGACTTCGCCTCTGAGGGCTGGCCTTCATTTGCAAGGCTGCTCTCTAATGTGCAGCGGGTTGCTCGCCAGTATGGGATCCATCATGCCTCGCTTTGCCGCCGGCGTCGACATGCAGCAGAAGACTTACTGGCCTTGGTCCGTTCCTTGCTCCTGGATTCCCCTGATGATGATTTTCTGCTGTCTCTGGAGCGGCGGTTGGCCCATCTTATTCAAGTGTTTCAGTTGAAATCATATCAACAGGCCAAGCTGCACAACTTGATGGACACAATGCAAGATAGCACCTGCCAGTCTCATAAGTTCTTTCGCGCCTTGCATGCATCTCCGCCCCGCGAAAATATGACCAGACTCCAGGATTCGGAAGGTCGCATGGTCACGGATCCGCAGACCATTGTCACTATGTGCAGAAACTATTTTATGGATCTTCTTGGTTCCTCTTCCTCGCCTTCTAGCCAGGTTATGCATGCCCGTGCGGTCTTCTATCATCTGGTCCGCCAGCAGGTTCCAGTTGATATGCAAGCCGCTTTGGAGACGGATATTTGCGAGGACGAGGTTATGGACGTTTTGTTGCACCTGCCGAATGATAAAAGCCCTGGCTGGGATGGTCTCACTAATGAATTCTTTCAGACCTCGGCCACGCAGTTGGCGAAGCCATTGGTGGCCATGTTTCAGCAGGTGTGGGAAACGGGGGTCATGCCCTCCTCATGGAAAGAAGGCCTTATCAAACTAATTCCAAAGGTCCCTTCGCCGTCAAAGTTGCAACACTGGCGACCAATCTCTTTGATGGGCTCCATGTATAAAATCTACTCCAAAGTGCTGGCGAATCGGCTCCACAAGCACCTTCCAGCTATTGTGCATCCTCTCCAATATGGTTTCATTAAGGGCCGCAACATTCTGCATAATATCTTAAATGTGCAAATGGCCATTGACTATGCGCGGCACTCCGGTCAGGAAGTGGTATTGATCCAATTGGACTTGGAAAAGGCATTTGATTATGTGGACTGGTCTTTCATTGCAGACCTCATGTCGGCCATGGGCTTTGGTACCCGAATGTTCCGATTGATCTACACCATCAGTGCTGAGGCTTCCTCCAGAGTTATGCTTAATGGTGGAGTTACAGAGCCATTTGTCCTTGCACGCTCGGTCCGACAGGGTTGTCCTTTGAGCCCCCTCTTCTTTGCCCTGGCGACTCACCCGGTCCTTTCAATGTTATCCTCCATGGCAGCCTCTGCCCAGCTGGCCGGTCTGTCTCTTCCGTTGGGTCAGCACTTCGTTAGCCAATCCTTGGCGGATGACACCTTTATGATTTTGCAGGCGGACAGGGACAACATTCGAAGGGCATTAGATGTTTGGACACTCTTTGGTCAGGCCTCTGGGCTTCGCATCAATGCCCTTAAGTCAGCCCTTCTCAGTTGTACGGAGCCTGATTTGCAGTCCTTAGGCTGGCAAGGCCAGGTGGTTTCCCGTGGCTCCATTGTCAGGCATCTTGGATACCCATTGGGGGTGGATGTACGGCCAAAAGCCCTGCTGGAGTGGATTTCACAAAAATTGGCAGCAAAGTTTATGTATTGGAAGTCGCAAGCGTGGCCATTCCATGTCCGCCTCAAAGTGGCCCAGACAATCATGCTTCCAATGCTAACGTATTTCCTGCCATTGTTGCCATGGACTCCTACTACTTTGAAGGCCCTCACTCATCCCATCCGTTTCATGCTATGGAAGAAGGACTCACTGCAGGCCGGCATTTCCTGGATTTCTTGGTCACACGCATGTACCCCTAAGCGCATGGGTGGCGGAGCGATTTTGGATGCACACACTCATATGTTAGCTCTCCGTTGGTCCCTTTTTCGTGCCATGTGTGTGGATCACCACCCTTGGTCCATCATAGCCCGTTATTTTCTTGAGGACAGCGGGCTCCGCCATGGCAACACACGGCTTCGGGCCTCCTGGTGGCATGTCCTTAATGCTGACTCTCGTGTTTCCAGTCCCTCGTCCTCTTTGTTACTGCACTTGGTCGGCTCTTGGAAAGTGGTGCTCCAAAAGGCCCGCTGGCACCCAGTGGGGGACCGCTTGCAGACTAACTCCTTTCAGCTGGAATTGTTGGCAGTATCGAGACTCCTTTCATGGGAAGATAAACATCAACTCAGACCAAGATTTAATCGCATGGCCCGTTTAGGTGTGATGTCGGTTGCGGATGCTACCCTTGCTACTCGCAATGTCCTCGTCTCATTTCGGACTGCTCGGCGACTCTTTAAGATCCCGCGTGGATACCGTGATTTGTGGGAGCAGCTTTCGTCGAAACTTCAGGGTCGGCAACCCTTTCCTGCCTTGACGGTGGATCGCCCTTGGCAGGACTGGGATCTTGCAGGCCGCCTGAGTCTGGAAAAGGCCTCCACTAATCAGGTGTATCATCTTCTTGTTCAAGATCACCAATGGCTGGGAGAGAAAGCTAACACTGTTTGGGGACTGCGGAAATCGCTGTCATGGTGGCACAAAACGCTGATGGAGGGCTGGCAAAATAAGACACCTTTCAAATGCAAGGTTTTTCTTTGGCGGGTAATGATTGGTGGTCTTCCTCTGGCCTCGGCCCTTGCCAAGCGTCGCATCTCGAATGGCAATTGTTTCTTCTGTACCACACCGGCGGAATCGGCCCGACATCGTTTTCTCTCTTGCCCGCTCGCCAAGAATATCTGGTCACTCTTGTCGCTCATTTGGCGCGCGGTGGTGGGATCCTCGCTAACTCCTTTCGATTGGGTTTTTGTGCGCCCGAAGTATTCCGCACCGCCACAGTTGCATGAGAAGATCTTATTTCACTTTTTCAGATATTGGGGATGCTGGCACATTTGGACCACGCGCAATGCTTTTCTCTTTGATTCGGCCTCTAATGTACCCCGACATATTGCCAGGCTTAAAGGGCTCTTGCATTGGCAGCTGGATATCATCCGGCACTCCGACTTGCTCCCTCGAGAGGATTTGCATCCGTGGCATATGGCAATTGCCTCTGGGTCGTTGCCATGATTGGTGTAACTTTTTCAGTGCATTACTCCGGGGCTTCCCCACATGTTGGCCTAGGGCCCTCGTGTATCTTGTAATCAGAAAAAAGAGAGAGAGAGAGAAAGAGAAAACCTCTTCACATGATGGCTTTGTGTCATCATGTATCTTGTAATCCACTAATCGTGTATTTTTTTCGTAATTAATATAATTACCTTTTACGAAAAAAAAAGAGAGAGAGAGAGAGAGAGAGAGAGAGAGAGAGAGAGAGAGAGAGAGAGAGAGAGAGAGTGTGTGTGTGCGTTCTTTACACACGATGGGGTAGAGCCATCGTGTATCTTGTAATCATGTAAACTTGTACCTTTTTTGTAATTAATACAATTATCTTTTACGAAAAAAAAAGAGAGTGCGTGTGTGTGTGTGTGCGCGCGTTGGGAGGATGTGAGAACGAACGATGGCACGATGGCATTGATTGGTGGACTTTTTCTTGCCTTGGCTCTTTCAAAGCGTTGAATCTTGAACGACAATTGCTTTTTTTGCACTACTAATATGGAATCCTCTCATCATAGATTTATTTCCTACCCTTTAACTAGGAAAATTTGGACCTCCTTATTTGATATTTGGAGAGTCATGGTTGGCCCCTTGTTATGCCCCTCTAATTGGGTCTTTACCAAGGCAAAATATCCCACTCCGATGCAGTCACATATGGAGATTTTGTTCTAGTTTCTCAAGTTTTAGGGCTGTTGGCATAATTGGGTCATTTGATATGCATTTGTTTTTGACTCCACCTTGTTGGTATCTAGGGACATATTACTAGGCTCAAGGGTCTTCTTCATTTACAATTAGGTCTCATTTAGCATGCTGGTCTTTTCTCTAGAGAGGATTTCGTTCCTTGACATAAGACAAACTATAACACCACGAAGAGGTCCAAAAACATTTGGACAAGGCAGCGGCACCATCCTCTTATGTCATAGTATAATGTACATATGCATATGTAGTGCTCCTTTGGGGGAGCTTCCATAATCTATGCCGAAAAGTCACTGCCTTGAAGAGCGCCTCCGTGACTATAGGTGCTGTCCTTAACTATGCTTTGATAATGGAATGTGGGGTGGAAAGCTTATTTCTAATTATACGTGCTATCATCATGATCAATGGTCTTTCCATGCTATCCTAGCCATTATAACAATCTTTCTTTGTTTTGGTTGGATCAGTGAGTGGGCTAAGACACCTCTTGTACAAGTTGCAGTTCCATATCTTTACTCCATATAGTAGTGTAGGTATGACTAGGGTGTCAAATAACCATTGTTTGGTATGAGGCTCTTGGAATTGTATATGAGCACATTGGCTCTTGAGCCCCTAGTGTTGCATAGCCTTGTGTTAGAAGCGCCTTTGATGCCCCTCAACAAAAATTGTAGGCTAGAGAAGGTGACTCCCAGATAGACATATTCTCTCACATGCTCTGCTATGTCTCCTTCAAATGTAAATAGGTACATGGATCTAGTCAATCATGTTGCTGAAGTATTGAAGACCATGGATTTGATCTTTCCAAGGTTTATTTGTGAGGTCTCTGTCTTTACAAAAGACGTGTAAATTATCTAGGTGACACTACAATCTCTTTGATGAATTTGAAATGAAAATAATATCATTTGCATATAATAATATTTGTATTAGTTACCTTGCTAGGTTGGCCTAAGCTCCTCCTCAGTCAATGGAAGCAGACACTTCATCTATGTATAAACCAAACAATGTGGGTGAAAGCGGACATCCTTGTTTCACTCTTATGGTATTGTCAATCCTCTCTTAATAGCCCTTTAGGTGCTTGTACATGACATGCCACTGTCTCATATATGTACAAATATCTCACCATATATTCTATGGTAGTGCAATATTTTGTAGTCTTTGCATAATGCTTGTATGAGGCATTGTATCAAAAGCTTTACAAGAATCCACATAGCGGCAATAGATCTTTTGTCTCGAGTTCGACCCTCCTTAATAATAGCTTTAAGAGTGAGGATATGGTTCAATGTGATATATTTGCTTGTGAAACTTGCGTGTCCTTGTGCTCTTTTGCCTTGTATCTCAGCCCCCTCATTGAGTTCATGCTTTAGTATAGATCCATATATGTTGGTCAAAGTATGATAGATCATGATAGCCCTGTAGTTGCTAGGTATCAAGAGGTCATCACTCTCAATGAGCTCATAGGGAAGTCCTCACATATTGCTCAACTGAACATATGTGCTAATGTGGGTGCTAGTATATCACAAGCATGTGAGAAATGTTTTATCACTAGCTCATCCTCATCTTGTGCCCTCCCATTTTGTAACGTGTAGATCGCATTTCTAACCATTTTCGAGGTAAATAAAGACCACTGTGTTGGTCTACAAGCTTGTGGGGGTTGCGTAGATGGCTATCTTGACGGATTATATAGCTATCTCCCATAGTTAAGCTAAGCATTTGGTGATGTAATTTGTATGAAGAGGCTATCTTTTATGAAACATCTTGCATGCATACTTGCTATCTCGTCCTAAAAATAGCTGATATATCTTTGCCTTTGCTTTCACCAAGTAGTCTTGCTTTTTGTTTTGCATGAGGCATGTGAAGAACGTCCTTGCTTGACAATGTGCGTGAGTAGCTAGCTTCACTTCTCTGTGTAAGTGAGTTTGAGTAACTCTGCACTCATCATCATACCAATTATTTTGGGAAGTCATAAAGTGCGGGGTCTACGTCAGGATAGGGTGTGGGAATGCATACATGGTTGATCTATGCATGGCCTTTGCTTAGTTTCTCATACATTCTTTCAATTGTCTGCTCAAGTCCAATGTATGTAAACTAGTCTGCAGAGAGCCATTGTAGGTATGTGAGGTATCTTTTACAAAGTAGTATTTGTGATGTTTAGAGAGGCATGACGTTTCATGTTTCATATGTCCACAAGAGAGCATGAAAGTCAAAGTAACATGATTTGTTGCTATGCGAATTGGTCTCTTAGATACCTTAAAGTTTTGAATGTTTGGTATCAATGTTGGTGAGCCTATCAAGTAGTCCATAGTACTTGCTCCTTCTTTGTGATTCTAATATGACAAAGTGTTAGATTTTTGCTAGTCATTGTGGATCATTAAATGCACTTTCCAAAGCCAAATAGATGTGTCCCATAGGTACTCGCTTCTTTATCTTAGGCTCTTTTGCAAAGGTTTATTTCATCTATCTCACACAGAAAAACAAAGCAAAAAAAGAAAAAAGAAAATTGGTGGCAAAGAGAGCTTGAAGCTCTTCAAAACCAAGAGGTTGGTATCGAGTATGTGGCCGATTGTATTGACGGTAACAAATGCATCTCGAAGGTTTGACTCAATTGCATCATTTTTTTGACGGCATTGTTTGCCTCACGATAATTTTTTTCTTTTCTTATATTTTAATCCTTATAGGTTAAAGGTTATAACTATTCAAAATTTTTTTACATCTCACTTTTCAAACTAGTTATTTTTGTGCTCTCTTTAAATTGAGAATTTTAAAATTGGATATTTGTATGCTGAAATCATATTGCTACTATCTAAAATTAGTCCAGTATAAGTTAAGTTTTCTTTACACTATCTATTTCAATTGGTTGTGAAAAAGGTTATTCATACTCTAAAATTTGCCAAAGCATAAAGTTTGTATCCAAGTTTTTTGATTGATTTAACTCTTTTGTAATCTATATATATATATATATATTGGTAAATTGAAGTTAGACACTGTTGTGTGAGTCATCGATAAGACCTCTCTGTAAAAATCATTGCTTCAATATCTAACATTTCATTGGATATTGAAAAATTGGAGGGTAGGGAGAAATATCACACTTGGGTAACTCAAATGCAGTTTTTACTCATGCTAAAAAAACTGTAGAAAGTAATTCGAGATAGTATATAATCACAAATGATTGAAAAATGGATAGACAATGATAAATAAGCAATTGCTTTAATTAGTCTACATCTTGCTTTAGGTTTTATTCATCACATAAATATCAAAGAAACAATAAAAGAAGCGTGAAAGAAGGTGAATAAAATTTTTACTGCAAAAGTAAAAAATAAAGATATGAACTTAAAAATGAACTTTTATAGTTTATGTCAAGAATACAAGGATTCACTTGTAGAGTATCACATTAAAATTAAGAAGCTCAATCAACAAACTTGAACGTATCTAAGTTAAAATTAAAAAAAAAAGGAATAACAATATTACTTGTATGTCTATCCAGGGAATATATATTCTTGAAAGTTTCTCTTCTTATATATGAACACTTAATCTTGAAGGATAAATATATTCAATTCTTTTGAAAGAGAAGGAACTTAAGGGGCAAGTTAACTTATCTACAAGCAAGGACACTGTGTTTTTTATAAAGAAAGATTCCAAGGAATGCTACCATTGCGTAAGGAAAGCATACAATAGCATAGAATGCAAATTGAAACACCTATCTAAATGCAATCACTATAAGAAGATTGAACATCATGAAGATACATGTAGGTTAAAAAATGATAAGACTTCATGAAGGAAAACAACCAAGACAAAATGACAGAGGCTCATTTTTGAAGACAAGAAGACTTGAAGACCTGAAGACAAAGGGGTTGACTATCTACTAATAATGAGCCATAGAATGCACCTAGTGAGGGGGGGACAATCAATCTGCTAATATAGTTATTTGATTACCTTATAGTAGCTGAATAAGACACAAAGGGGAGTTGTTGAAATATTTCTATTAGTTGTGTCTTCTTTGGATGCAATACAATATGAACTAGATCAAACTGTAAAGAGATAATGATGTTGAGTTGGATGGATAAGGATCTAAGGTGGTAAGTCAAATTAGACTCAATACAATATATTTAATATACTCATATGCTTATTTAAAGAGGTAAGCTATATGCGATGAAATGCGTGGTTTTTCTTTGCCTTCTCAAACTTATAGTCTACTTGATCTATGAGCCTCCATGAATCTCTTCTTATTTGATAATGCCTCTCATCCTATGCAGTTCACTCCCTAGAGACAACTGTTCTCATGAGGCTTTGATAGATTGTAACAAACCTCTCCGCCACGATGAACATGAAAGAAAAATGAGTGGTTGATGGCTTTTAAAGATCTAAATCACTATTTGTCCTAAATATAACATGTGTTCTATGTCTCTTTGTGATGAATTTTACCATGCTTTTTTTCCTTTCAAGGAGGTCATATATCCATCCAATCATTTCAAGACCCTCCACGAGTAGAATCCAAGCAATGTGATGCACATGGAGTCCACATAATCTTAGAGAACTCTCTCTTTGACAAAGTATCCATTGCGACACAATTACTGCCATTGTTAGTGATAACCTACAGTATGTTTTTTGCACCAATTTTAAAAATGGTAGCCTTGATGTGCACATCGGTATAATCATCTATAATCATTATCCGTGCTATCAATGCATCTATGGTATGTAAGGACACTAAGATGTTATACACATTCCTCCTCACATATGTCCATTCATCACATAAGATAGTGTAGCTATATTTTTTCTAAGTTGTTTTCAGATGTTACATTTTGTATTGTATAACTTCTCTCTTTAACAATCTCATATGTGCACAAAGCCTCATAGGTGGGGCCCTCCTACTCATTCAATTTGACTGATGGCCTTGATGGTCCTTTGCCACCTCTTTGTGCGCATAACATGGAGAGGGATGGTGTATCGTGTAAACAATCTCATGATGTCATGAGTAGCCTCTGCCTTTGCTTGCTTTTTAAAGACTATCGTAACATTTGCCCTTTTGAATGCCCCTTGCTTCCCTAGTGGTATGTGCACGTGTTACATTTTGTATTGTATAACTTCTCTCTCTAACAATCTCAAATGTGCACAAAGCCTCATAGGTGGGGCCCTCCTACTCACATCCAATCTGACTGATGGCCTTGATGGTCCTTTGCCACCTCTTTGTGCGTATAACATGGAAAGGGATGGTGTATCGTGTAAACAATCTCATGATGTCACGAGTAGCCTGTGCCTTTGCTTGCTTTTTAAAGACTGTCGTAACATTTGCCCTTTTGAATGATCCCCTTGCTTCCCCAGTGGTATGTGCACGTGCTAACAAGCTACTACCACCATGCCCATCCTTAGGATGTGGCAAAGGGGTCCTTCGAACAATTGGACCCTCCACGCATGGACCTCCACTTGCCTAAGTTGCCTCTATATCCACATCCATAGATATGTTGACACTATTAGAAGTATCAACATCTATGAACGCTCTATCCCTCTTTGGGGTAGTACCATGCACATCAAGACAATTTGTAATGCTCCTTGCGCATGTGACATGGTAGTAGTTGCATTCCCACAATTTTGACCTATTGCTACCTCCATAATTGTTGATAATAATGCATATGTGGCTCCAAAATGTGTCCTTCACCATGGCTGTACCTTGCTGGAAATAGAGAATCAGCAGCAAAAGGGAGGGAGATTATCGCTAAAATCAGTGTAGACAGCGAAGGATGAAGAGGAGAGGGATTGCTCAGTGAAAATAGTGAAAAACATTTGCAAATTAAAGGGAAAACAGCTGCAAATAGTGTGGACAGGAAAGAAAAAAGATTAGGCAGCTGAAGCACAAGGGATTCCGGGTTTAGGGGCTGCAGCTGGAAAACAGGGTGGAGAGGAGAGCAAAAGAGGCGAAAACTTCATGCAGAGGTGCAGAATGCCAAAGACAAGCTAGAAGTAGGGTTTTACTACACTATACCAAAATGCATTTCAGATAGGAAATGTTTTGGGGCTGAATGTTTACGTTTTGGGCAGGTTGAAATGTTGTTTCTTGCAACTATGATGTAGAGACATCCTCATTCAACTCTCCACAAAGATTGGCCATCCTTACAATTTACGTACTGTCAAATGTAAGCACCAAAACCTCTTGCAACACGCCTTTGTAGAGGCACCAAAAAACAATGTTGTGCAAGCGATGAAAGGAGAAAAAACGGGACATAACCCGATGAACGAAGACAAAGGAGCACCAGTTATAACGTTGTGGCCTGGCACTAGACTCAATAGATGCTTGGTACTAGGCTCAATAGATGGGGCTTCTGGCAACCATGATCCTTCGAGCTATGTTGGAAGTTCAAGAAGACAAGCCAACCTCTCATAATGGCTTTGGTTGCTCAACAATGTGATCCTTAGAAAGGTTGTTGCTTTGTGAATGGATATCATCTGCACCACCCTAGTTGTGCCTGTCTTGTTGAGACAGGTGATGCTTGGACTGACATAGAAATCTTGGATTTTGTCGAACATCAAATAGATTTGAACATGGGTAAGGATTAGCATGGCCTTGTGAGGATCTCATGGCATTCCGGGGATTACATTATTGATTGGCCTTGTGAGGATCTCATGGCATTCTGGTGATTACATTTTTGAGGGTGAGGACATTGAGAGGTTGGATTATGACAGGAGGCATTTTAGATGGAGATGAATGCTTGAATGCTTCACAAGACGAAGTGCCTCCGGTTGCCTGGAGTGTTTGGCATGTTGGTGTCCCTGATGTTGCATGTGTATTTGTGCAGGCTGATAGTCAGCCTGCTTGTTGGTGAGCAGAGCAGGAAGGCCCAATATGGGAAGCTCCTTGGGTGAAATGACGAGGGTGTCAAGGGCCTTGTGCTTAGGTAGGTTGCTCCCTCTCTAGCTCCTAGTGTTACATAGACATTCGAGTGGAAGGGAGAAGAATCTTATGCTAGGTCCAATCAAGATGTATCTTGGTAGGTTGATATATATATAGGATCTTTCAGTGGAGGCACTTTGACCTGGTTATTCCTCAAACTTACTAAAGGTCAAGCAAGTTTCTTTAATCTTTTGATGTGCATGGAAGATTGGTGACCTTGAATGATTTTGTGCTCAGTCTCTTGCATATTCCCCAATGAATATGATGCATGGTTTGCAAAAGGCTGAGCTTATGGAGGCAGCTAGAGTGGAAAGGGAGAGGTTTGAGGCAGGTAAGATATTGGGGTCCAGGTCTTATTCAGGCGTGGATCTATGAAAACGGCCATAAAGGAATCTCGGGTCATACTACTTGCATCATGACCCTTGTTAGGATTGTACTACTCGCATGATGACTGTGGGTCTTCTCCGAGTTGATGGCATAGTTAGAAGAAATTTGATAAAGGCAAAATAGAAAAACTAAAAGACTAAACAAGGTATAATCTAATGATTTAATGGAGTACCTTATCATGAAAAATAGAAAGTAAAACTAAAATACTAAGAAAGGTATGATCTAGTGACTTCTTCAGGTGTCTCATCATGAAAAGACAATTGAACCAGAAGGGAGGGAGAGTGGGGAGGGCGGAAGGGCAGAGAGGGAGAGGATGAGGTGGGGGAGGGGTTTTTGTGTGTGCTCACGATTCTGTAATAACAGGGGCAGCGATGTACACAATTCACTAATCTTTTGATGGGGAACATAGGGATCTCTTTGCATTTAAAACCATGTAACCAATTCCTGTGTTGTGACAACAGAGGCCCATGCAGTAGGATTGACAATATTTGGTCATTTAATGCAGAGGTGCATGCAGTAGGATTGATTGGAGATTATCTGAAGGAAGTTCCTTGGCTAGAAATGCTGTGTCACCATTTTAGGTAAGATGTGTATATTTGTTTTGGCAGAGTATGTTGTTCTTCAGCTTGTGCACTCCTTTGACCTCTTAAAAACTTAAGGTGGAAGGTTATGGAATTCTAGTTTTTGAATCTTTATGAATGATTTAAAGCGTGCAAATTCGGAGTGCTGTTTTTTAGAACTTCAGGATTTGATCACATTCCTATAAATGGTTGTTCCAGATTTCTGGTTTCAAAATGGCAACTTATAACATATAAATAGCAAGGGATGGAGTGCATCAATAGAGCAAAGTGGGCTAAGTCCTCTACTTTCCAATACTTGCAGTGTTGATCTCAATGCCTCCAAAAAAATGCAGCAGACCGAGACAACTGAGCTGGTTCTCTTGTGTGAATCAAAGGCCACTATGGTAAAGTTCAGCTCAATTGAGGAAGGGATGTCCTTTTCTTGTGTACTAGCTTGGTGCAGATTAACTTTGAATGGAAGTGAGTAGCTGTGGTGCAGGCAGTGGGGGAACGTGTGTGGCTTTTAATCTTGTCATTTTTGCAGATGAAAAAACCCGAAAAAGTCTCTACGGCAAAAAGTAAAGTCATGAAAAAAAGTACCGTCACTGGTATGCGGAAAGTGACACAGTTTTTTGCTATGGAGCGCTAATCCTGTGATGCAAAATCAGGATGCATCCCATCAGGGTGTATTTAGTAAGTGTATTTTGATTCATGCAGCAGGTCTAGACTATTCAGCTTCACTCAAATCTGCCAATGGAAAATGTGTACACAATGTTCCCCTTTCTTTGCATTTTAAAGGTAGCGGGGAGCTTTCAGCAGCACTCTATACCTGAGATAAGAGCCAGAATGTTCTATGGATGAAGAGTTGATGATGGCCATGTAAATGTGGCAGAGCCATAAATCTCTTTCTGTTCTCTTTCTGTTCCTGGAAGGACGATGACAAGCTGCCATCAGATCTACATTCAGTCTTGACTTGTCTGGCATAAGCCCCAGCTTTCAAATTAAACTTTCTGCAGTCTGCGGCTGGTGTCGAGCATGAGAGGCGTAACCTCCTGGTCCAGGATCCTCTACGTGCTGAAGAATACGTCATGTCTAAATCCATCTATAAAGTTCAGCAAACACTTCTAACGTCATGCCAAAATCCATCCTAGAATAAGTCTTGTCTTCTGGCACTTCTAAAGTACATCTTACAAAAGAAAGGTTGCCCTAAATACGATGTACATGTTGCAGGCCAAAAGTACTGGAAATATTATGAACTGTACAACACAAAATAACATGGGTAAGTAAGTTCAGGTCTCTCGCGAGGCATTTGAGCAAAATGTAGTATTTTGCCCAGTGCCAAGTTCTAGGCTTAGATACATTCATTACATAAAAATGATAGTGAGATGGAGGTAGACTGAATGGCTTTTACTCATTCTCGCCACCAAGTCGCCATGCAGACAACGTGAATCTAATCTGATCGTGGTAGTAATCAAGTAATGGTAGTCAATTCAATCTAATCTAATCGCAGCAGTAATAGTTATTAATCAATTAACCTAATCTTCGTAGTAGTAATTAATTGTAGATGGTAGATAGTTTAAGTAATATTAGTCAGATTAATCTAATTGTACTAGTCAATCAATTAATGTAGTCACAACTAATCTAATCGCAGCTGTCAATTGATTTGCTCATAGCAGTCAAGTAATATTAAATATGTATGATTGGTTATTTTTTCACAAAACATTGTTTTACTTACAACTTATTTGGTTTTGTCCTGTCATTGTAGGCTTTGTTTTATTGTGCTAAACTTTCATTTAAGAAGACAATTACATTTGTCATACATACATACATACATACAACCTTTAACAAGGTTAGGTTCTACCTTTTGCCCTCTTGTAGATGAAGAGGATTGAGGAGAGAGAAGAGAAGAGGAGAGAGACTAGAGAGAAATGAGAGGAAGCCATGGAAGCTGGAAGGAAGGTGAAAAGATTAGTTGATTGTATCTTTTGGATTGGATGCCTTAATTGAGTTCTTTTACACCTTTTATACCTTGTTAGTGTGAGTGATTATTTTTTTGGAAAGGACTAAGGAGAGAGGAGACTGTAGAAAGGAGAGAGACAAGAGAAAGAAAGACATGAAGAGAGAGGAAGCCATGAAAGTTGGAAGGTATAGAGAAAAGATGATTGTAAGTTTTAGATGCCCTAAATAGGTCCCTTGATACATTTTTAATCTCATTAGTCCCACTCTTTATGTATTCCATCTTGACCCTAAAGGTTTTTGACCTCGAAAACAAAAAGAAAGGAATTTATTGCGGTGTCTCAAGAGTGGCTACATAGTACTACTTTGGTTAGCATTGCAATGAAAGGAATTTATTGCAATGTCTCAAGAGTGGGGCTACATAGTACTACTTTGGTTAGCATTGCAATGAGAGAACTTGGATGAGAGAGCTCATATGCAAGTGGAATTAAGGTGTATAGGTATATATGAAAAATGTTCATTAAATGGCATCGATACATGGTGAGCTTAGCCACCAATTCTTCACAAATGGCATCTTGAAGACTATGGAAACATGTTATACACCATATGCATGCTACAATAAATCTGTCATAACTTTTGATGGGTTGCTTCGAACGGGGTGTCTTGCATTTCAAGACGAAGCCCATTGCGAGTAGTTTTAGCTTAGGTTTGAGTACTTTGTTGTAATTAATGCAAGTCCAAATCTATACCAAGACAGAGTATTATTTGCATATAGTTTGAGGTCAAAACCAGGGCACATCTAGTGCACCTTGAGTCTCTTTTAGGTGAGGAAACTTCTCCAAAATGGTGGTTGGTTGTGAAGAGGTTTCTTTCAGAGGTAGGCCTTGCCATTTGATGAGTTATTATTTGATGGATCTAAACCTTAGATGCTTATCACGTTGCCAAATGAATGCCTCAAGGATATACTAGATGATGTCTTCTTTGTCTATAAGGTAATTCCCCCACATAGTCTTCCGAGGTGACAATGAAGGGCTTCAGTTGGTTGACATGAAACACATTGTGAATTTTGGTTGAAAAGGGGAGTCCAAAGCGGTAAACCAAGTCATAGACTCTCTTGGTGATCGGATATAAGCTATAGGACCTATGGATCAGCTTATTGTTGCCATCCTTGAGAATGTAGTGAGGCTTTGGCACTTTCAAAAGAACTCTCCCTTTTGGCACTCAATGTGTCTTCGTCTCTCATTGGCATGTAGCGTCATATGATGATGGGCTTTTCGAAGATTCACCTTACATTGCTTAAGCAAGGCAGACATGTATTCCAACTCCTCTTTGCTATGAGGGTTTATCTTATCATTGAACATAGCTGTAGGAAGGGGGACCATATATCGATATAGTGCCTTGAAAGGAGAATCTCCAATGCTAGTGTGAGTGGAGTTATATGTAAACTTAGCTAAATGGAGCCACAAATTTGAATTGTGCGTCACATCAAGATGAAGTGTCTTCAATCAAACTCAAGCTATTTATTAACCCTACATGTTTGGCCATTAGTTTGGGGGTTGTATAGTGTGGGTGGAACTAGCTTGGTGTCCATAAAGTTGAAAACCACATGCCAAGAATTGCTCATAAACTTATCATCTTTGTCATGCACTATGACATTCGGTAACCTATGCCATTTAATTATATGCTCCATAAATTGAGTGGTCACTTGAGATATTATGTATACTAAGTCTTAGTAGGGATGAAGTGGGTAGCTCTAGTGAGTGTTTACTACAAGATAAATGTTGTTTCATCACTTCTTGGTTGTGGGCAGGCTTACAATGAAGTCCATAGTGACATGTGTCAATTTTCCCTCAAGGATAGCAAGGGCTACAATAAACCAACTAGTTTAAGAGTGTTGTTCTTGTTTTGTTTGGGATGGAATGCAACTAGAGATAAATTCCTCAACATCTCTCCATAGGCTCTATTAGTAAAAACTTTAGGTAATTTTATCATGTCTTGAAGATACCCAAGTGATTAGAAGTGGAGCAAGAATGTATCTCTTTTATGATCTTTTGTGTGAAGGGAAAAGTATAGGGGATGAAATCTTGTCTTGGGACCATACAAGCCCTTTTTTGAGTTGGCATAGGGAGTTTTCCTCCATAATCCTATACTAAGATATGGATAACACTATGCACACCCACATTTGTGAGACTGAATCAACCACTACATTATCTTTGCCCCTAGTACTAGAGATGTCAAATTCATAATTTTGCAAGGTTGTCACCAATCTTCTCTGCTTAAGAGTCAAAGTAGACTGAGTCAAGGAAGTACTTGAGGACTCGATGATTACTCTTTACTCTAAATCGATTGTCATAGAAATAATGGTATCATTTCTTAATAGCATGAAGGATGACTAACATCTCCTGGTCATAAAAATTTATATGCATTTTATTTTTAACAATCTTGTAGCTCTTAAAAGAAATCACACCATGCTTTGGAAACAAAACAACGCCTATATCCTTTTCACTAGCATCACACTGAATCGTGGACTCCTTTGAGAAGTTAGGGTATAGGAGGATAGGGACTAAAGTGAGCATCTTCTTCAATTGAGTGAAGTTACAGATCGACTACTATGGCATTCCAAAAAAATGCTTCCTTCTTCAACCTACATGTCAGGGGTGTTGCAATTGTTGCATAATGCTTCATGAATGTCCTATAGAATGATGATTGATCAACAAAGGCATGCACAATGGTATTTGAAGATGTGGGCGAGTCCTTTATACACTACACCTTTTTGGGGTCAACTTGTATGCCATTTTCACTCACAAAATGGCCCACTTACTCCATTGATGTTTGCATGAACACACTTCCTTGCTTTAGCAAATAACATATGCTCTCTTAATATGTGAAACACCCTTTTGACATATGCCAAGTGCTCTTTTAGTGACTTTTTGTAAAATAGAATGTTATAAAAAATTACGAGCACAAAATTGAAAAGAAAGGAGGGTAAGATTTTGTTCATAAGGCTCTAGAATGTGGTTGAGACATTTGTCAAACCAAATGGCATCACTAGGAAATTTTAAAGCCCATGATTAGTCCTAAATGTTGTTTTCACCTCATGACCTTCTCTCATGCATATCTTTGAATGTCTAATGATAGCAAGATCTTGGTAAAATATCTTGACAGTTTTAGCTCTTCAAGTCATCAATCCTCAGAATGGGTTATCGTTTCTTGACCATACTGTCATTTAGGTCTTTGTAGTCAATGCAGATTTTGAAAGACCCACATTTCTTCTTGACTTACAAGATTAGGGATACATAAGGAGAAGAAATCAGCTCAATAAATCCCATCTCAAGCAACTCTTTGACTTAGTTTTGTCAAGCAATAAATCCCATCTCCATAAGGAGAAGAAATCGGCTCAATAAATCCCATCTCAAGCATTTAGCTTATCAATGCCTAGTTTTAGTGCAATTAAATAAAAAAATGCCACACAATTCTTAACTAAGCATAGAGGTATCTTAGAGCATATGTGTGTTGATTTCCTCATCACCATTAGCTATTTGTACTTTGAGGGATGCAATAATTCTATGGGATAGCATTTCAATCTATCAATGGGTGATTTATTGCCAAAACGGTGAGTGCTATCATTGTCCACTAGAATGAATACATTCTTTTCATTGATTTTTCCTTGAATACATGGTGTGCTAGGTCTCCTAGAGCATGTCCATGAGTCCATAGAGATGAAGCAAATGGAAGTAACAGCATGAGAGTGTATAGTAGAGACAATCAAACTCGGATCACAAGGCAAGCATCCACTTGGGTCAAAGGGGAATCCATCAGATGGTCATTGAATTGTTCTTGTTCTAAATCCTCTTTATACTCATCATTTTTAGCATATGCTATGGGATTTGTAGCATTGAAAGCATTTAGATCCTCATCCTCATTTTCCTAGTGTTCCATGACATACATGCTATGAACCTTGACCTCCAACTATTTTGTAAGGACATTTAGAGGCATGATCCACTGTGTACTTATCCCCACACTTAAAAACATAACCCTTTCTTTTCTTTCCTTTAGTACATCAGGTGGGATAAGCTTTTGACCACTTTGACCACTTAGGGTTGATGCATTTCTTGGTATAATTTTAGTGTACTTACCATCCCCCCTTGGGTTGAATGCTGTCCCAAAATCACATTGTTTCCTTTTAGCATTAAAGGAAGGGTAATTGGGGATTTTAAGATTGATAGCAGGCATGGTATTTCCTCTATAAATACTACCATATTGGCCCGACCTTATGGGGTTCTTTGATATCCAAAATCTTATTGTAAACCATCATTCTTATGGTACTTTCATGCATATCTTTTGGCCAATTCTATTGCATCAAACAAAGTGATGATTTTTGACCCATTACATCACCAAAGAGAGGCTTGGCTCTAATCCATAGATGAAATTGTGCAACTTGGTATCATCACTTACACTTTTAACGTACATTGTCAAATTCATGAATTGATTTGTATACTCTCTTACTATGAAGCTCCTTTGGTCAAGTTGGTACCATTGCCTTGCCAACAACTCTTTTTTCCCACTAGAGACACAAGAACCATATGTTTCAATGAGCTGTTGATTTTCTCTACTTATGTAAGGCCACCATGCATGAGCAAACCCTTCCAAATGAAGAGAAGTAAAGATGATATTCTCATCATCTGGGAAGGGGTAGATATTGAAGTACAACTCTAGTTTAGAGGTCCATTATTCCAATCTAGATGGGGATGGTGACCACCCATTATACTCGGTGAGAATGATCTTATCATGGAGGTCATTAGGGCCCTATTGTCCATTGAATCCTTGTTGCCCATACATGCTATGTTAACTAAAGATGATTAAAGTGTTTATTTTTTAAACTTTAAGATTCTATCCTTTCTTTGATGCACTTGAGGTCTTTAAATCTTCCTTGAGGCATGGAGCACCTCAAGTACAATCTTGAAGAGGGGGGTTTGCATAGCAAATTGAAGTTGTGATAGAAGCATATGCAATGTGAACAAAGTTATTTAGAAGATTTTGGGAGAAAACACTCCATGGTTTGTGATACTTGAGGTCTTATTTACCAATAATTAAAATTTTTGTGATAAATGGAATTTGGATCTTCTAGAAATAGACTCATCGACATCTTTAGAGAAATATGGGTGATAACACCCCTACAAAGGTATGTTACTTGCTTGGAGGGTCACCACAAGGTCTCTACTAATAACTGATAGCGAGTTGAGCCAAAGAGGACTCACTAATGGAAGATGCCAATGTGGATAATCAAAGACAATGAAACACATGTTGTCGAATAGGTAAGATATGTGGAGGAGTTTCTTCCCCTATATCAAGGCCTCTACGTAGGTCTAGATTTAGGTATTCTCATAAACAAATTGAGAGAAAGCACGATTAAACTAATCTATCTTCACATCCTCAAGATTTTCACACTCGATGAAATCTAAGAGTCCAAAATTAGGCTTGTATTCGAGGGTTTTAGGGAGTAAGTAAGTTGGGATATAGCCAAGTATAAAAGTTGGTGGTTTTGGTACACTATCTATGTTGTTAGCAAGTTAGAAAATGAGGATCTCACAAGGTTAGCAACATTGCTAAATTAACTAGTGGTGTTGGGATAAAGGGCAATGTCCATGTCCGCCCGTAAGGGCCAGGTTGTACATAGTACATATACCTATCTAAAATCATTATTGAGGTACACTCTTCTGTACCAAAAATATTGTGTCTCTATCTCTTCTCTCTCCCAACCTGCATCTCTACATAGAAGCTCCATTGCAACTAACTCAACAAGTGGCTCATAATCGTATGCAAGATATGCTTTGTTATTATCAATTAAAACCTATATTCTCATATGTGATAAAGCCCTTAACTACTTTTTGGATTCTTCAGATAAGATTTTTAATGCTAAAAAGCAAAAAGGAATAAGGTAGACACATACAGCTAAGAATGAAAATGAAGCAAACCATTTTTTAATTTTGTCCTACCAAAACTATGCTTTTAATAGCAAATCTTTTGTGTAACTCACTTGAGCTCATTTTACTAGCAATACTTATTAGAAGATAAAAATTGTATTGTTGAGAACGTGAGAATAGGTTGAAATTTATGATCGTCACATATATGTAAATACTTCTTATTCTTTTGGCAATAAGAATTTAAAAGAAAAATTCAATCGTCCATAACCAATACCATGAACTTATAATACTAAAAAAAGGATTTGAATTGCATAATGTATAAATCATACTTTTGCAGTTGAGTACATCAACAAGAGACATGACTAATGTCTAGATAGCACCTTGCATAAGAAAGAAGCAAAGAAAACCAAATGCTAAGTAAGAAAGTGCCAAAATGATAAGAAACATATATGTATAATGATGAGACTAGACACAAGCACTTAACAAACATAGAATATAGAATCATGCTAGCATGGCAAAGTTGGCATGGTACTCTCCAAGAATTCATAATTTGGGGGAATGTGCCCTTCCCCTTTCAATCAATAGGATTATTGTGTACTCTATTGTATTATTCTTTATTATTCTATTATGTATCTTGGCAAAAACCAAGACAAATAACAATAGCCTTACCTAGATATTCAATGTTTACGTTGTCAATATATTAGTCAACATTCAAATTAACCCCTGTGAACCTGTATCAACATTAAACCAACTTCAACAAAATATTCAAAATATGGCTCAATAATGTCCATTTATTATGACAAATGATTTTATGTAATATATTAAACATGAATTTCCTACCATCATCATTGCTAGCAATGAAGTGATAAAGATCCATATCCCACAAACGATTCTTCTTTTTTGCTTTTCTTAACACTCCAAGCTATGCTTTTATGATAAAAAAGAGCTCTAGGGAGGTTTGTAGGAAGATGTCATAAAGAGAGTGTCGTGTAACTATAGGAAGATGTTAAATTGTGTTGAAATGCTTTGTTTGTATGTGAGTGTCATAGTATTGTGTATTATATTGGTGCAAAGGCACATGGATCTAGAAGTTCAACTATACGCAACTTGTTTCTTTCAGCTATGTGAGAGGGCATCACATAGACTAGTCCGAGCATAAACATGCTCCTTATGAATAGAAGTGCTTTTTGAGTAAGTGTAGCTCCTTATGTTTTAGAACCGTTATTTGCATATAGAAATGTTTGTAAGAATGTCGATTTGTGGTACATTTGTAGTACCATTTGTGACACCTATGGTAAGATCGATATTCTTTGTTATCACTACAATTGCTCCAACCACTATCTCTTCTATCTCATGGAAGTTCTTGTCTTACAACCAATTTTGTAATGTTGGCTCTTTGATTATATTTGTTTGAAGTTTGACATTGTGAATCTCTTTGGATGCATGGTATTTATGCAAAAGTTGTTTGTTGTACTCGTGGACAAGTCACTTTTGTGTGCATATGATTGCTATTCTCTAGTCTACAAAATCTAGGACCTCCTTCTCATCAATGATACACGTGTAGACCTTCTTGTATCTCTAACTTGGTTGGATACTAGTGTCCACCACACAGATTGTAGGAATGGTAGGCCATAAGCATGTCGAACTAAAGTGTGGAGAGTGTGCTGTTGTGCATGTCTCCTACATGTTGATGAGGTGATGTGGCACTGTTGACAGAACTCGATTAGATGTAATACAAATTAGCAGTAACTGTGCAAGGTTGATGGTTGCAAATTGGTAGTAACTATGCAAGGTGACCAAACAATATCACAAGCTTTTTCTTAAATGGATTGAGTAGAGAGCCTTGGCAAACACTAACTGTTCGGTGTACTATAATGTCAAATATTGTTCATGTCAACATGGATATCTCATCAATGATAATTATGTATGCTTCTCTTATTGCAATAAACCACCCATCTATCTCTTTTAATGATATAGGATATCATTGCGTAGGCATCATTATGTTAAATTGGTAGTGGACTATGGTGGAAATGCTAGATAGTCTAGCTATAGATGATCCTATACTTATTGTTAGCAAAAAACTTTTATTATTGGCAATGAGATTAGAACGGTAGTATCACATGAGAAAGCTTTTTCCACTATTTGGTGTGCCACTAACAATGTGTGGGCTAGATGTTGCATTGATGAGTTATTTGTAGATTGTTGGTTATTTTGTTGTTAAAATACTAACAAAATTATTATTCTAAACAATGCAAGTAAATTCCTTTGTGTATAGTTGGTGATGTACATTTTGAGGTCTTCTCGTTCATGATGAGATCACAAAGTTGGCACTCTATGTAGTATGATTGTGTTGTATTTTTGTTGCTTATTAGCTCATTCTCAAATCCGAATGTTACTCACTACAATAATATGTTGAAGAAGAAACCTTCAATTTGGTAGCTTTTGGATGAAAATCAATGGATTGTGCTAGTCTTTTGTGATGCTGGATGATGTTTCCATAAGCATCTCATAGATTGATTTTGAGATCAAATGTAGATGTATGTTTGGCAATGTTGTAGTTTTTGTGGTACTCATAGAATGTCAAGTTGTCTAAGCATGATGGTCGAGGGCAGTATAGCTCCATGAGGTGCATGAAAATATTCATTGTCCATGTGAGTTTTCATTATCATATGCTAGCAATGGAGGTGTCTATGTATTCAACAGCCTCACTTCTTGTCAGTATTGGAGATTCCATACAAGTAAGGATGCTTTGATGGGAGATATCAGCTTGGAAAGTATTGGAGCTAAGATTAGTATTTGCTTTTTCAAATCCAAGTTTTGTAGACTTAGTCTCTTGGCATCTTCTACCTAAATGTTTAATCTACCCGTTAGTTGGTCTTCATTGTGTACTTCAATAGGTAGAATGAGATGGATATGTTTGTTACTCATTGTATGTTCATGTATAGTGTTGCAAGGCAATAATAGATGTATTGTTGGGTTTCAAGATCTATTATTAGTTTCAATTGTTGTGTACAAAAAATGGAAATATGTACTTGCATTTTTCATGGCTGCCATTACTAATTATATAGTAGACATGATGATATTTATGAAGTTGTTTTGTCAAGATGAGGACTCTTAATTTTTGTGTCAAATTGCATCGATCATTATTTGACATAATATATGTGCAAATCTCAATTGTTGTATTGTCCATGTCTACCTCATGCAACCATAGGATGGCATGTGTATGTAATGAGGCCCTATGTTGAATATTGTACTTGATCACATGTTTTTGAACACATCCCACACAAGCAACTTTTTTAATGATATATTGATTGAAAAATAGGTGAAACCTAGTGTGAAACAAGATAGCACACTTTATAGAAAAATCTTTCCATGAGAATTCCAGATTGAATTCCATGCAATGGCTTCCAATGTGTTGATCTTGACCCACCTTATAGTAGTCACCTCATCTGCAATGAATGTAAGAAAAAAGTGAGGCATGCTCCACACATCCACTATTGTGATAAGGTCCTTCAAGTTACACTAATGCTAAGAAGGAGAACATGGTATTGATGCAGATATGCTAAATGTAGAGTATATGCATGACCACTTCCTTATTAGAGATGTTTTTTTTTCTCACTTGTAGTTATCGATGTCTCTTTGTAAGCAAGTTGTGCTCGTGTTGTTCTCACAATCAACACAACTTATTTTAGTTGGTAGAAGATTAGGATGTAAGACTTATACAAGGTATAGATAGAGAGTAGCATTGATGTGCACATCTTAATATATTCACTTAGATACATGTTACTATCCTATGCACCACATTTAAGTGGAAAATAAATGGAAATAATGCACTCTCCAAGGTGATATTTGGGTAGGATGAGCCCATTCTAGTAGGTAAGCTATTTGTTTTATATATTGTTGCTCTTTGTAGAAGTCGAATGTTGTCTCGAAGGATGATGTATGCAAACTCATGTTGATTGACCCTTTTGAATACTTGTTGTTGATTGGCCTCGACTATGTTGTCAAGCAAAGCATAACCTACTTCATTTTTTGTTTCTAACATTGGGTCAAATGGGGACATGTCACTATGAAGTTCTCGAATCCTTTCAATTGATTATTTATTGAGGATGCAGAGACCTATCTTTGGATGTGGATGTTCCACTATTGTGATATATTTTTGGACAAATAGATTATGCATCATATTAAAATGAATACATCAACCATGGTAGATGATATCAAGTTAAGTCTAGTATATGGATGAGCAAGCAATGCAACATTCTACGAGACCATAGGATTGTCAAGAATCGATCGTCAATCCAATGTTCCATTTGCTGTTGTTGTTGTTGTTTGGACACTGAGATGGACACATCAATGATATTGGAAGCTATAGATGTAACGGCTCAACATGGAGGATTCTTTTTGTGTAGTCTTGCAACAAGGCCACTACATGCTTGTTTCACTCTCTTTGTTTGTACCAATGATGTACGTTTTGTTATTATGATGTCAACCTTCTATTATTGGCATGCAAGAAAGAGGATAGTGCTTAACAAAGATGTCGAAACTTGCATTTGTTATGTATATCTATTACTTGTTTGTGAGGTAGTAGTTTGATGATGTATCATGACTACTTCGTAGGCTGATTATATTGTTAGCATGCCAATGATGCTTGCACATTTCCTTGTCCAAGTTAATTCAATTTTGTGTATATCATACCAACTTGTAGCACATGGTTTTAGTGATGTTTTTCTAGTAGCCATAGTTTTCCTTTCCTTAGGAGACCTTAATGAAGTCCTACAATTTGGCATTTGAATGGAGTCCATTACTCTTGTATATCCTATTAGCATAAAAATTAAATATCATCAAAGCAAAATTCCATGATTGAATGTACTCTTACATCTTAATATGTATGCTTGAAAAAAACTAGAAAGTGTCTTCAATTATGTCCATGTAAATTGGAGTGTTATCTCTTTCAAAATAGAAAGTGTCTTCAATTACATCTATGTAAATTGGAACGTTATCTCTTTCAAACTATGCATTACAAGGGCTTGCAAAACATAAAATGAAAAACCTAAAAATTTACTTGATCAAATTTTGAGGTGGCATATGTCTCCTCATTTGAATAAGTTTTACTCTATTTGTAGCCAGTTTACATCACAAAGGATTATTTTTGATGATAATATTAAGTCTATGTTTTTGCTTGTCACTCTCCCTGAGCCATGGGTGTGACGTGCCTGCCTCGAGCTGCTTCCTCACACTGGTACATTCTTAGTAGTCCATCAAGAGATATCCTAGACAACGCCATCTAGGATTCCATGGAATACATCGGAGTGTGCTATCTAAGCTCACTCGAGTCTACCTTGCAGTGGAAGTTTTGCTTGTTCCAACAAGGATCTATGTGAGTTTAGGTTCCCATTATGGTCAAGTCACCTACTAACAGTCGGTTAGTGTTAGTAATTCGAGTTCCCACTTTTTATAGGATTACTTGAATTGAAGCAGACTTGCATTGCACTTGGTTCAAAGAGAATGGGGGATGAAGGGGAGTGCAACACCTCGACCCTTCTGCCCATAGGGGAAAATCCCATTCCGGCCCCCCTAAAATGATGCAAATCGAGTTTCCTAATATTTAGTGTCATTCGTTTACCTATTTATGAATGTAAAAATTTCCTTTTCAGAAAAGCTCTAAGCTTACCGAATCTACCCAACCGTAGGTCTGAACCTGTGAAGGATCTATCCTCTTCATTCTCTTGATAGAGTATTTTTAAATACCTAATTACCTACCAGTTTAGGTTCGACATATAAAAAGAGCTTCTTTGATTATCTCCTGACACAAATTCGTTACACGTCTATAATTCATGACACAAAAATAGTGTAAAGCAGCTCTTTCTCAAAATATCTTTTAGAATGTTTTTTGTCCTGGGCTGGGATGTAATGTCAACCAAAAGGTATTACTCTCTCTAAGTTTAGTTCCTAGACTAGCATTGGAACTTCCAGAATAGTATCTGGGTTTGAAGAATAATTGATAGTTCGTAAGAATCTAAGGAGTTTGTATCCAAAGCCCCTTGGTATCCTCACCTCCTCCTGCCAACTAGAATTCCCTACAATAGGACCGTTCGTGCCATGGTTGGTTTAAAATCACTAATGCGAAAAAAAAATCCCTTGGAGTAGGTTTTATTCATGTTGACCTTGGGGAGGTCTAGTGCCATTAGAGAACATTGCCTCAGTCTCAACATTCTGTGCCTATCAGAATACTGCCTCAGTCGGCGATCTGTACATGATTATCCATCTCTTAGCCTAATAATTTAGGAAATATCAATATCTAGTTTATAATCACAAAAAAATTTCTTCAAATGCATTATACACAAACTTTCAACGAATTTATTTCCAAGAAAAAACCCTTTTAACTCTTTCAGAAAGTGCATATCTCCCTTGCACCCTATTCCCAATACATATTGTATAAACCCAAATTATTCCTTGGAAATTGTGGTTAAGAAATCCTATTCTTATGAATGGATCTTTTCGTACTAGCGCGTAGGATGATGACGATATATTTGTTGCCTTTAATATTTAAAATAATAATCAAATATGATACTTGGGGATTATGACGAGCGCTTGGTTGATGTTGGTATTCGTAGCTTCGTTTGTAATCCCAGTACTCACCATTTTGTTTGCTCCCGCAACGTTATTAGCAGTTCTCGCTTCCGTGACCTTCATAATTTCCTTCTTTGGGGCCATGGTAATTGATCATGAGATTGTGGAGAAGACTTTTACAATAGAGCTTTGGGTTGTCATGATTGGGTTGATGGAGATGGCGATTATTAGAAATCGAAAGAAAATTGAGTAGAGCCTCAATTCTATAGGGGAGTGAAGGTAGAAGATATGGGATTCGAT
This sequence comes from Lygodium microphyllum, assembly GCF_053477565.2. Lineage (NCBI taxonomy): Eukaryota > Viridiplantae > Streptophyta > Polypodiopsida > Schizaeales > Lygodiaceae > Lygodium > Lygodium microphyllum. Next base: position 102,769,582 of record NC_141144.1, read on the forward strand.
TTCAAGAGTCGACAGAGTATCCTCGTTGTCTTCGCAATAAGAATTTCCTTTCTTGTGCTCCTCTTACCTCTCTCCCTCTTGTTCTTCTCTCTTGGTTCGAGAAGAGTCTCTCCTCTTAGTTTGGGCGGCCTTCCAAGGGCTCCTCATGCACCATATTTATAGTTAAATTGAAGGGGAGGGAGTTTATGGGTTGTGGCCAAGGAGAGGAGTTGTTTATGGAGGGCATCATGCCAATCCAGCTATTTAGAAGCTTTTAAGATGCAATTTGATGCTAGTGATATGATCTTTGAGGTCCAAAGAGGCTACCAGAGATGCCATAACTGATTCACCTGCTGGCTCTTGGGTGATCTTGCTCGAATCTAGACCTCTTGTCGAACTGAGAAAAGGGGGAGATTGCTAGAGTCTTACACACTAAGATTGAGGAGGAGAATTTGGGGTTTTTCCCCAATTTTTAGCTTCTCCCAATTTGGGAAGGAAGGATGTCCCGTTTTTCACGAAAAAAAGGGTGGGGGCTAGCGGCTAGTTCGTTGACTCCTTCTTCTTAATAAGCTTTTTATTTAAGCTTCAAGCTTTTTTTTAATTTCTTCCTTAGTCCCCTATTAATCAAGCTAAGTTTTAAATGCGTTTAGTAAATTTCAAACTTATGAGTCATAACCCCGTGCGTATGACAATTTACGTGTAAAGATGTTTGCAGTTTTATCGGTCCTGGAAGGTTTCAGGTTATAGAATATGGATTATTTTATTTGAGACTCCCCTTTATAATGGTCTAATCTCTCAAATCCTAGTATGAGAAGTTGAGAAAGTCAAAATATCACATCCTCTTCCCCTTAGAGGAATTGAGATGTCCTCATCTTGAATGAAATTGGGGATATTGGTTACATAGTGATTTTTTGCCAACCTGAGTGGCATCTTGTTTAGGATAGTCTTTCCACTCTCGATGAGATACTCCATAAGGGTTTTGCTTCTTAGAGTCTTCTCTCGCATGTCAAGTATCTTTTCTGGTTGAAGTTCGATGATTCCTTGACTTGGCATCACAATTTGTTGGCTGTTAAGTACATGGTCAAGGTTGGAAACATAGGCTTTCAATAGACTGACATGAAATACATTATGCACCTTCAAGTTGTTAGGGAGTTGTAGCGTGTAAACATTAGGTCCTAGACACTTTAGCACCTTATATGGTCCACAATACCTAGGACTTAGCTTCTTGAATTCTCCCAGAGATAATGAAATTTTCTTTGGGTGAGCTCAAATAAAAACCATGTCACCTTCTTTGAAAATGCATTCTTGTCTTCATTGATCAACATATGCCTTCTATCGATCCTTGGCGGCTTGAATATCTTGCCTTATAGCCTTTACTTGTTGCTGATCCATTTCTTCTAGCATTTGCTTAAATGCTTCTACCCATAGGGTAGGATTAGAAAAATTTAGTGGTATAAGACAACCTTGCCCATATAATGCTCGAAAAGGAGTCATTTGAATACTTTGATGGTATGATGCATTGTAGGCAAATTCAACTTAGGATATGTATTGGATCCACCTCTTAGGTTCCTTGTTACAATAAGCTCTAAGTATATCTTTAGTAACTTACTTGACTCATTTTTTCTGACCATCAGTTTGGGGATGCTAAGTAGTATTAAAGCAAAGCTAGGTTCCTAGAGCTTCGAACAAACTTTTCCAAAAGTTTGATGTGAAGAGAGAATCACGGTCATTGATGATTCTCTAGGGTAATCCATGTAATCTGAAAATTTTCTTAATTAAAAATCTGGCGATATTGAAAGCCTTGTAATTGGTTTTTGCAAGAATAAGGTGTGTAACTTTTGTTAACATATTGAGTTATATCCTCCTTGTACGGGGGGTAATCCAACTATGAAGTCCATGCTGATATATCCCATATTCATTTGAGGGATGTCAAGTGATTGGAGCTTTCATGGCAACTTGACATGTTCAATCAATTGGCCAGAAGTTTAGGCATTTGGTAACATACTTGAGTACCTCCCCCTTGAGTCTTTCCCAGTAGAAGCTTGTTTGACTGCATTAAGAGTCTCTGCATATCCAGGATGACCCAAAAATGGAGAATCGTGAGCTTCCCAAAGTATTTTTTTCTTGAATTCATGACTTGCAGGAATACATAATCTTGTCTTGAAATAGACAAGCTCTTCGCTTATGGAAAAATATTGATACTTAGACTTGAGTTTTGGACTTGAATCCTTAGTGGAAATTTTCCTTAGCATTCTCAAATAGCTTGGATCCTTCAATGCTTCTTCTTTGTGTTGAGATATCGAGCTCCACTCGTGATACGCCAGGGTGACCGTTGTGTATTTATGTCACCGACTTGTCAGTTGCAGACGCGGTTGGTACACCGCCCATGAATAATAGCTACATGATAGCTATCCTTATCTACTCTAGTTCGTGGATCAGTTAGTATGCCACCTTAGTTAGTTGAGTTTGGTTTGAGACCCATACATAGGGTTCTTATATTTCTTTGTACTTGAGTTCTTTTGGCTTACACAACTAAGAAGAGGAAAACTATTTTCAGCCTCCACCCTTGTGTGTATTCCCCCATTGTGCAAGCAAGAAAGCTACAAGTGAGACTCCTTCCTTCTCTCCCACAATCTTGACATGGTATCAGAGCCTTGTTCGTGGTAAGGAGCTCAAGAAAGCAAGCCAAGCTCGCGGTGTTCTGGTAAGAGGAACAGTGTTGCTTTCATTTTCTGTTTTGGGAGCAGATCTCTGCAGGTAGCACAGCCGGAAATTGCAAGAGTGCGTTATGTGTGAAAAACAGAGAAAGGTATCATGCTACTTGTCATTTATGTTGATGATTTGATTATGACAGGTGACAGTGATGAAGATATCCTTCATGTGAAAATGCTATTGAAGCAGAAGTTTGAGATGAAGGATTTGGGAGAGTTGCATTATTTCTTGGGCATTGAGGTGATTAGATCACCAAGTGGGATACAGCTCTTGCAGAGGCAGTATGGATTGGACATGCTGTCCAAATATGGGATGACAGGCTGTAAGCCTATTTCAGTTCCTTTGGAGCAGAATGTGAAGCTGAGCGCAGATGCAGGTGAGCTTCTGGAAGACCCTACTATGTACAGACGCATAGTAGGAAGTTTGATTTATATGACTATTACCAGGCCAGATTTGAGCTATGCTGTTGGATTGGTAAGTCAGTTTATGCAGGCTCCAAGGAAATCGCATTTGGATGCGGCTAGATGCATACTCAGGTATGTGAAGTCCACATTGCAGTATGGACTATTTTATGAGACTGGGGTTCAGATACAGTTGCATGGATACACTGATGCTGATTGGGCTGGTAGTATTTCTGATAGAAGATCTACCAGTGGATATGTGTTCTCTTTTGGGAGTGCTGCAGTCACTTGGAGCAGCAAGAAACAGCCTACAGTTGCCTTGTCGAGCACAGAGGCTGAGTACAGGGGTGCAGCAATGGCTGCATGTGAGGTAGCTTGGTTGCATAAGCTACTTTATGATATGCATCAGTCTACAGATGGGCCAGTTGTCATTTATTGTGACAACATGAGCAGTATACACTTGGCAAATAACCCAGTCTATCATGCTAGAACAAAGCACATTGAGGTGCATTATCACTATGTGCGAGAGAGGGTTTTACTAGGTCTTATTGATCTAGTTTATGTCAGCACAGAGGATTAGGTAGCTGACATATTCACGAAGGCATTGGGCGTAGAGAAGCTGCGCAAGTTCAGAGACCTGCTTGGTATGCAGGAATTGGGATTGAGCTCGAGGGGGAGTGTTGAGATATCGAGCTCCACTCGTGATACGCCAGGGTGACCGTTGTGTATTTATGTCACCGACTTGTCAGTTGCAGACGCGGTTGGTACACTGCCCATGAATAATAGCTACATGATAGCTATCCTTATCTACTCTAGTTCGTGGCTCAGTTAGTATGCCACCTTAGTTAGTTGAGTTTGGTTTGAGACCCATACATAGGGTTCTTCTATTTCTTTGTACTTGAGTTCTTTTGGCTTACACAACTAAGAAGAGGAAAACTGTTTTCAGCCTCCACCCTTGTGTGTATTCCCCCATTGTGCAAGCAAGAAAGCTACAAGTGAGACTCCTTCCTTCTCTCCCACAATCTTGACACTTTGGCCATTTCTATGATAGGGTTACTAGGCATTGAAATCATTGTAGCAAGAGTTTCTGCCCTAGAGGGTTCCTCTAGGATTAGACTATTGAGAAATGATTTACGACTTAGGGCATTTGCAATCACGTTCTCTTTGCCTGGTCTATACTTCATTTCAAAGTCAAATTCTTGCAAAATCTCGATCCATTGACATTGTGTCATATTGAGGTCTGGTTAAGTAAAAATCCACTTTAGGCTTTTATGATCAGTGATGACTAAGGAAAACTTGTTACCAAAGCAGATAATGTCTCCATAATTTGAAGGTGTGAATTGCAACAAGTAATTCTAGATCATGTGTGGCATAGTTTCTTTCATGGATCTTTTATTTCCTTAAAGCATAGGCTACTGGATATCCCTCTTGCATAAGCATACATCCTAATGCAAGAGAGCTTGTGTTGGTTGTGACTTCGAATTCCTTGCTTAGGTTAGGTAGCCTTAAAATAGGGGTGGTTACCAAACTACACTTAAGCTTTCCAAAGCTGGATTGTTAAGCAGACGTCCATATAATGGAGACCTGCTTTTTGAGAAGGTCAGTGAGAGGTGCAGCGGTGATCGAGGCATAGTCTTTAATGAAGACTCTATACTAACATGTTATCCTTAGAAAGCTTCGCACTTCTTTGACTTTTGTTGGGGGTGGCCAATCTTGTACGTCTTTGACCTTAGCAGGATTTGTTGAAATGCCATCTATTGAGACTATAAATCCTAGATATTCAATCTATTTTTTGAAGAAGGTGCATTTCTTCTTTTTAGCATATAGCTTATGGGTTCTCATTGTTTCAAAAACTATTCGTAGTTATGGTCCATGGTCTTCTTTATTCTTGGAATATGTTAAGATATCATCGAAGAAGAGAAGGACAAAGTCGCCAAGATAGGATCTGAAAATGTCTTGCATCAATCTATTAAAGGTGGCAGGAGCATTCGTTAATTCGAATGACATCACAATAAATTCATAATGACCGTATCTTGTGTTAAAAGTGGTCTTAAGGATACCTTCTTTCTTGATTCTTATTTGGTAGTAGCCCGATATGAGGTCGATCTTTGAAAAGATCTTTGCTCTCCCTAGAGTCAGTCAAGCAACTCGTCTATCCTAGGGATTAGATATTTATTTTTCACTGTCACTTGGTTCAATCCACGGTAATCAATACATAGGTAGAGTGTTCTGTCTTTCTTTTTCTAGAATAGTACTAGGGCTCGTTGTTCTTTTAGGTCAATGGCTTCAGGAATTGACATCTGGTAGGGTCGCTTGGCTATGGGGGCAGCGCCTGGAATGAGTTGGATTTTGTGATCTACTTCTCTTGTCGATGGAAGATCTGTCAGGTCTTCTAGAAAAAAATTTGCATAAACTTTTAGCCAAGAGGATTGGTCCTTGGCTTCACTATCCAGCTCGGCCTTGTTGAGATTAATTAGATAGATGGGAAATCCTTTCTTTAGCCCTTTCACTATTTGGAAAGCTTTAGCCACCTAAACCTCAGGGTTATTTGGAATTAACCAACCCATACCTAGTAGGCATTTATAAGCCCCGAGGTTCATAATTTGGAAACTCATTTTGGAAGAATCGCCACCCAAGCTAAATTCTACCTTGCTAGTTTGCTATGTTAAAAGAACTTCTTTACCATTTGCTAACTCCATAAGAAATCTAGGTGCTTGAATAGTGCTTATGCCTAGCCTTTTTATACATCTTGGTGATATGAAAGAGTGGGTACTTCCATAGTCGATTAAAATTTCAAAGGGTTTGCCTTGATAAATTACTGGTGTTTGGATCACTGAGAATTGGCAATTTGGACCCTTCTTACTGAGAGTGGTGTGTACTCTTGCTCTTTCCATATTAGATTCCATCGTAGAATCTTTATTGTTACTGATGTCTTTTGGGTTTACTCTAGCAAATTTGCCCCTGGCAGCTTGGTTTTGCCCACAAAACAGACCTTGGTGGTTGTTTGGGCCAGGCTTCGGGCACTGCCTCTTGAAATGTCATGGTTCCTTGTACTAGAAACACCTTGGAGCCTCATTGTCTTTTCTTATGGGTATAAAGTTTTCCATTGCTTTTGACTTGTCTCTCTTTGTCCTATTTGGCTGATACTGTCCTTGGGCTCTTTTTGCATATCCTTGGAAGTTGCCCCTATTCTGACAGTTTTAATGCCAAATTTTAGCATTTCTTGGCCTATGTTCCATCTCCTGAACTATTGGGGCTGCTCAAATCAATGCATCTTGTAAATATGATGGTCTCATTGACTCAAGGATCGTATTTAGGGGCGGATTTAGATCATTGCAATATTTGGATACTTGCTGTGAAATATCCATTATAGGTGCATACTTTAGAAGAGTTATAAATTTTGACTAGTAAGCTTCTAGGCTTAGGCTTTTTAACCACTTGAAGTTGAAAAATTCATTCATCTTTTGGGCTTGATATATGTGGGTGGAAGGTGTCTCCCACGCACAACATTCTTGAGTCTCCCAGGTGATAGCAATTTCAGACGTTCTTTGGTCCTTGTACCACAGTTTCCACCAAATACAAGCTTCTCCTATGAGCTTTAGTTTTGAAATCATTGATGGTGTAGTCCCTACAACAATGAAATAGTATTCCATAGATTCTATCCATGTTTTTGCCTCTGTTGGAATATCATTCCTTTACAATCAAATTCTAGTGGCTTGTACTGCTTGAGAAGAAATTTCTTCACTTGAGCTTGTGTGATATTGAGGTTCGAGGTGACATCCTAGGGATTTAAACAATTTTCATGATCAATTTTTTCTTTGATAATAATATTCAAAAAAGATGTTGAATTTCTTACTCTATCTCATTAATTTAGGAAGGGAACTATGTACTATTCAATTTTTTTGATAATGTTCAAGGTTTATTCTAAAGAGAGGTCTAATTTCAGTTAGAAATTATTTTGAGTTTCCTGTGGTCTCGGATAGCTTAGCAGACCCTATTGGCTGGAGTTGTGGCGTGTATATCCATATTTTGGTATTTTAGTGGGAAGTTCTAGATATCCTCCTTTGTAGAAGTTATGATGAGGGTTACTCCTTAGAATAGCAATTTTATCGATCGAGACAAACTTAGTTGGTTTCTACTCACGCAATGATTTTGGCAATCTAGTCGGTCATTAATATGAAGAATGGGAAGGAGAGATAGTTCAATGAGATTTTGAGTTCTCCATCCATTGGATTTACCTAAGGTTGATTTTTGGTAAAGTCGGGGCGATTAGCCTCAACCTATTCTATATTGTCATTCTGGATAGGGGAGATAGGGACCGTATATTCATTAGAATTATTTCACCATTTATAATCCAACATATGCATGGCAGAGATATACATGGCTTGAAATGTAGGGAATTTCTCCCGACTTCCTCACCTTGATTTAATTTGTTATTAGTTAATTCTATTTCTACTAAGGTTTAACCAATCCAACTTCACTTAAATTTTTTTTCAACAAATGGATAATATCTTTCCATTGTTCTCGATTGCTAAGGTAACAACCAATTTTGATTATAGCGGGTGGAAAAAAATAATTCTTTATATTAATAGGAAGTGAGTACATTATTTGAGTAGCTCAGAGGCTTATATTATTCTTGGAAGAGGATTCCCTACTATAACCTAGGCATGGCATTGCAATATATCCATTACATAGTAATTAGGGTTATGGGAATGGATATCCAAAAATCTATATTATAAGGGAAGATAATGTAATCTTTCTTTTTTGTAGTTTGTGGCAACTGGAGCATCCTACAACCATCACCCGGTCAGCAGGTATAACCTTTATGACCTCCTCGTAGATATATCGATTAATTTGGCTTGTCATCCTCTAGTGAACATGTTTGAGTTTACTCTGGCCTCATAGAATAGATAAACCTTGGCAACCTTAAGGGTTTCCATCCATCTTAGCCTCTTTAAATAGTTTTGGAGATAAGCAAGACAACTTACGTCAATATAAAAATACCCTCCGCTTAACATCCATCGCCTTTTATAATACAAGGGTGAAGGATGTCAAGAATCACATGGTGGGGGGACTTGCTCAAGATGCTGCACTGAACACACACAGAATGCACAAGGAGAAGCTCACTCAAGAGACAAGAAGAGAGATGGAGGCAAAAACGTTTTCTTACTGGTTTCTTCTTCTTCTTCCACACTCTTTACAATGTGCACAAAGTATAGATAAGATACAACATAAAGGAAAGTGGCCTACTAAGTCAAACAATGCATAACCGACTACACTAGTCGACTAGCGCTATAACTATGCCAACTATAAATAGGTGTAACAACCTGAATATAATAAGTAATGAGTCAGTGGTGATGTGAGAGTCATAATGACCATCGACGTGCTAAGTGTAGATGTGTGGACCCATCTAACCAGGTGGTCCATCATCAATGTCCGCGTGTGTTGAGCTTCTCATCTCAACACTCCCCCTCAAGCTCAACTGCATCTCTGTGACTCTAAGTAAGCTTCGAAACTTTTGAAGCTTCTCTGTACCCAATGCCTTCGTGAAGATGTCATCTATCTGATCCTGTGTGCTGACATACACCAAGTCAATCTCACCTGCTAGTACCTTCTCTCTCACAAAGTGGTAGTGTACCTCAATACGTTTTGTCCTGGCATGGAACACAGGGTTCCTAGCCAACTGTATATTGCTCATGTTGTCACAATAAATGACAACTGGACCTTCCACCTGCACATCCAAATCAACCATTAACTTTTGTAGCCATACTACCTCACATGTTGCAACAACAGCACCTCTATACTCAGCCTCTGTACTCGACAAAGCAACTGTAGATTGCTTTTTGCTGCTCCAAGAAACTGCTGCACTACCAAGAGAGAACATGTATCCGCTGGTAGATCTTCTATCAGACATACTACCAGCCCAATCTGCATATGTGTATCCAAACACGTGTACATCTATACCTACCTTATAGAAAAGTCCATAATGTAATGTGGACTTCACATATCTCAATATGCGTCTGACTGCATCCAAATGTGGCTTTTTAGGTACTTGCATAAACTGACTCACAAGACCAACAACGTAGCTCAAGTCTGGCCTTGTAATGGTCATGTAGATCAAACTCCCCACTATCCTTCTGAACATAGTAGGGTCTTCTATCTCATCCCCAATATCAGCATTCAACTTTACATTCTGCTCCAACGGGACTGAAAGTGGTTTGCATGCTGTTATACCATACTTGGACAACATATCCAAGCCATACTGTCTTTGGGACAACCATATACCATCATCACATCTGATCACCTCAATGCCAAGGAAGTATCTTAGCTTACCTAAGTCCTTCATCTCAAACTTCTTCTTCAAAAAATCCTTGACTTTAGCAATCCCACTATCACTATCACCTGTAATAATCAAGTCATCCATATAGATGACTATGATGACCAAACCTGCATCTCCCTTTCTCACATAAAGTGAGTGATCAGCATTAGAAACATAAAACCCAATATTGACAAGATACTCTCTGATCTTGTCAGACCATGCTCTAGGTGCTTGCTTGAGCCCATAGAGCACCTTCTTCAAGCTACACACATACGTGGGATGCTCTAAATCTTCATAACCTGCTCGTTGATCCATATACACTTCTTCCTGAAAATCACCATGCAAGAAGGCATTCTTCACATCCATTTGTTGCAACCTCCAACCTTTGGCTACTGCCAAAGCAATCACACATCTGACAATTGCCATCCTAGCAACTGGACTGAAGGTTTCTTCATAATCTATGCCATATGTCTGGGCATAGCCTTTTGCAACCAGCCTAGATTTGTACCTACTAATAGAACCATATGCATTGTGCGTAATCTTATAAACCCACTTACATCCAATAGCTTTCTTGCCCTTTGGCAATGATACTAGATCCCAAGTCTTATTGGCCTCTAATGCATCCATCTCCTCATCCATTGCTGCATCCCAATGAGCATGACCAACAACTTCCTCAAAACATGTGGACTCAACATCCTCAACTAGTTTCACCATATAAGAATAATGGTGAGCTATATAACCTTCAAAACCAAATCTTTTAACAGGGTATCTGACTGTGCTAGATCTGCGTACCACCAGATCACTCAATGGAGCCTTTACATTACTATGAGCTCTCTGTACACCTGGTGTCCTGACAGAAGGAATACCAAGCTCATCATCCAAGCTCTATGAGCCACTGGAGTCTCCATCAAGAACTGCATCAATGCCATCTGACACTTTATTCTTTCCTTTGTCTTTACCTGTAGTGCTACTAAATGCACCTGAAGATGTAGAGGTACTCCTTAGTCTCCCAGACCAAGGACTACCAGATGATGTCTCTGGTCCACTAAGAGTACGTGATTCTTGCTTTTCAGCCTGCACATGAGTATCATGATCATCATGATCATCCAATGCATCACCACTAGATGCATACCAACTGCTCATTTCATCAAAGATGACATCCTTGCTCACTCTGAACTTACATGTGACAGGGTTATAATAGCGATACCCTTTCTGCTCTAAAGAGTATCCAATAAAAACACATTTTTTTGCCTTTGGATCAAGCTTATTCCGTAGCTCATCTGGCACATGAACGTATGCAACACAGCCAAATACCTTCAACTGCGATACATGAGGCTTCTTGCTAGTAAAGCTTTCTTCAGGAGTCATCCCATGAACTGCAGCTGTGGGAGTTCTGTTCATAATATAAACAGCAGTATGAACAGCCTCAGACAAAAAATGCTTAGGCATATTCTTTTCAGCCATCAAGGCGCGTGCAACTTCTGCAATATGCCTGTTTTTCCTTTCTGCAATCCCATTTTGCTGTGGGGTATATCTGCATATGAACTATCTCTTTATCCCATGAGACCTCAAAAAATCACTGAACTCATTCGAGAGGTACTCTCCTCCTCCATCTGACCTCAAACACTTTACTTTCAAGCAGGTTTCTCTTTCAACTGCAGTCTTGAAAGTTCTAAATTGCTCAAACGCTTCACTCTTTCCCTTCATAAAATATACCCACATCTTTCTAGAACAATCATCAATGAATGTGACAAAGTATGAACTGTCTCCAAGAGATACATTTTGTGTAGGCCCCCAAATGTCTGTATGCACAACATCAAGGATATTTCTGCTTATATCTCTATAATGTGAAAAGGATTGTCTTGCCTGCTTACCAAACTGACATGCTTCGCATACCTTATGAAATTCTGCAACTCTAAATGTAGTCCAACCCTTTGGACTACATTAATTTTAGCATTTGTACATTTGCATGTCTAATGCGTTTGTGTCAAATTTCAATATCTGCAACAACACCTTTTTCTTTAGCATACATAGCAGCATTCATAGTAGGAATTCCAGCATCCAGAGTAAACATACGTCCAACTCTACTTCCCTTTGCTACCAACTTGCACTTGTCATTGAAGTCTTCTACAAAGCAGCCCTTTGCATTAAATCTGACTTGCAGCCCTTGCTCTACCATTTGACCGACTGACACCAAGTTCTTTGTAATAGATAGCACATGTAATACATCTGAAAGACTCTTTGTCTTACCATCATGCAAGGACAAGGGAACTTTTCCAATGTGTGAAATTGGGTGGCATGAATCATCACTCATCTGTACATAACCTGCATTTTGCAAATCTTGCATCTCTCCAAACCATTCTGCATGGCTGGTCATATGATTGGATGCACCTGAATCAACATACCAAACATCATCATGTGTTCCCTTTCCTGTAACAGCATTCAAAATATACTGCATAACAAACAGACATTTGCACCATTACATATTCCAAGCATACATTTGATAGTTTTCAAATCAGCACTCATATGCCATTCCACATTAAATTTACCAACCCCATCAACTACCAACATTTCGCCTTCACTTTGAGACTTAATGATATTTGGAATACCTGTATGGTTGAACAACCATTTCAACGTTTGATGATTTTCAATTGATACCTGGGCTGCACCAATCCACCAAATCTCCATCTCGGATTGAATCTTATGCAATGGAGCTTTGCCCTCGCCATTGCCATGGTCCAATGGCATGTTCATGAGGCAAATGCTAATTCTTTCCATCTTCTGTCCCTTTTGAATCTGTGCTTCATCCAACTTCAAGGCAAACTTTAGAACACCATAACTTTCTTCTACTGTGATTTTATACATGTGAACCATTGCAATTTGCACCTTTTTTAGATCAACCCATATATTGTTAAACTCATTGTAATAAAAATTGCCTGTTTTTTTTGTTTTTCATAGGACATAGACCTTTCGATGTGAATGTAATGTCCAAAAACATGTGGAATCTTGCGATTCATGGAAATTCTTGCAGTCGAAACTGCAAGGGCTTGGGGCAATCCAAATGTAGTTACCCTATTGCGTTTAAGATTTTTAAACCATAATCCAGAGATAGCACGATAACCTTTTCGACTTATACCCACAGTATCACATGTCTCTACGATTTCATTTGCTTTCACTGTGCCTTTTAAATCCTTCACTAACTCTCTCAGAGTTGGACCTCTCAAATCCACATTTTCTGGTGACTTAAGAATCCTCAAAATGTCTTTCTTATTCATGGTTTCCTTCAAAAGTTTGATTCTTTCCTCATTCTCTCGGATATTTATGCCTAGTATGTTAGAGACATATTTCTTTGTAAGATTTAGTCTCCTTTTCTTTGCTCTCTCACACAAGCTGGTTATATTTTTTAATGGTCTCTTCCTCTCTCTAAATCCTACTGGAGTTTCTCTCAAGCGTGTTAGCTTATCCTGCAATGAGTTGTTAAAATTTTTCAAAATATCAATCTGACTTGTCAATTCTAAAATATTTGTTTGTGTAGTTTCTAGTGCTTTTTTCATTTCGTGCACTTGAGCTATATATGTGTAAGATGCAGAGTATAACCTCATACAGTAGCCAAGCATTCCATTGTAACCTTCTCCAGCATATCTTATATAGTCATGGACATTGAAAAAAGGAGGTGGTTTACCTGTAGAAGGATCCTTGGGATAAATATTTCCATCCACCCACAAATCTATATGCTTCATTCCTTGTGTTCGCAACCTGTTGGCTTCAATCTCATCTATCAATACTCGATGATGTATACTTCTCCAAGATGTGTAAATCGGATCTAGCTGAATAGATAGCTTGTATTTACGTGTGCTTGCGCCTGTGTTATTTGAAGTAGTATTGCTAGACATTCTAGCAAATGAACCGAGCAAGAATCTCACAGTGGTAGGAAGCAAGTGCAACAAAAGGAATGGTAAAAGAGAATAGTGTATAGAAAGAAAACGAGGGAGCAAACAAATGCGAAGTTCGTACAAAAATCTCGAAAATACAAAATCTCTCGAGTTCCAAGACAATAAACGGCCGAAAAGGTGACCCCTGGCTTGGATTAAAAGATGAGGGCAATTAATGGCCGGCCTCTTCAATGAGCCAAATATTCTCTCATTAATTACATCTGGACAACCAAATTTAGAGGTTTTATTCTTCCTAAACCTCAACTAATTAGCAACTTAATCACTTTCTTACAAGTGCCATTTTTGAAGCGTTTTTGGCCCTAATGCCGGCCGACATGTTCCCTACCCAACCCCACAGGAGCCCCACGCTTAACAGAGCCCCAATCAACTGGCCACCCAGACTCTCCCCGCTTCGTACAAATAGAGTAGCCCCATGTCGTATAAAGGGCTCATCAAATGCTACCTGGCCATGACTTTTTGTCTTTAAATGATTAAGTGTTGACATGCTCCCGAAGTGTATGAACTTTTCATATCTGCGTTTAATATATTTCACATCTTTAGCAAAAGAAAAAGCTAATCAAGCGCAGGTGATAAATATCTAAGTCAACACCATAAAATTCAGATAAGTGATGTCTCCTTGCATTGCACTGGTTTATTATAGTTGCGGCCTATACCATGCATGTACTCTCATAAAGCGGCAAGTTGATGCAGAATGACACAGGTCAATGTCTAGAAGCGTTTCACATCCAAGTCACCACAAGACCACCAACCCCACAAACAACCATTATGGAGGAGGTGACATGAATACCAAGAAACAAAAGCCATGATGGAAATGCCACTAGAAGAGAACCCAAAGACACCTCTGCAGAAAAGCACATATTGCAACTGAGCATGGCCGAGCATAATCATCGATTACCTCCTCCTTCTTGGCCAAACTCTATGTTCGAGCAGGAGCCACGCTCTCAACAAGGGCGAACGTCTCTTCATCATCTAGGATTCAATTTGCAAGATGCTCCGCCCTTGTCCATGCACAGCTCACTCTAAGTGCTACCTCAATTGTTCGATGTCTCACATATTACAAAGAGGTTTGCAAAATCTCAAGTGTATCTCTTCATCTCAACAACCATTCCTCTAGCATCAAGGCTGGTAACACAATCATCTCTGTAATATCAATTCTTCATAGCCTTTGAATCCCAACATTTCTCAATCCAAATGAAAGGCTAACAGTCTCAATGTATGGCATTGATTGTATTCACTTTTTCCACAATAAAAAAGGGAAAAAAAAAGAAAAAAAGAGAGAGAGAGAAAAGAAACGAAAAAGAAAGAAAGAAAGAAAGAAAGAAAGAAAGAAAAAGAAAAAAGAAAAAAGAAAAAAGAAAAAAAGCACACACGATCATAGCACCGCACCTAGAGGTCCTCAAATTAGGTACGTCCAGTGACCTTGGTCGGCTGGCTCCGTCCCTAATCCCCTAGCCCTTTGTATGTCCCCCACAATGGTTCATGGCACATTAAGGGCAGGACATACCTAGGGAGCTCGCCTCGCCTATGGTTAGACCTGTCACCCTGAACCACTTGCACAATTCTTTTACACTCCATATCAATGCCATTACAATCAAGAGTGGTAAGCAAGGCTTGAAAGACAATGGAAAAGTACACCATACGTTCCAAGCACTACAAGTAGCCACTAGCTACCAACAGCTAAGACATCAAGAAGCTTAATTATGCTACATTGCCTTGACAAGACCATAATGATGTCTCAAGCAATCTTCAAGTGTACTCCCCGTCTTCATTGACAAAATTTTCCATCAACTTAGCCCCTTGCTTCACCGACCCATTGCTATACAAGGAACCAGGCCGACAGTCTTCTAACTAAGTAACATCTAAGTATGCACAAGCACTCACATAATACCTACACTGAAGTATATACACAGTTTGGGTCCTCAAGTCCAGGACAATACTCTCAGCTTGCTTAGAGTTCGACCTGTCTCCCAAACTAATCAAATATGTCTTGTGCACAATAGAGAAGACTAGCACTACCCTTAGGGAGAGACCACCTGAGAGGTTTTCAATTGCAGGTGTTGAAGACTCCAACGGAAATGTCATTCGTTCTTCATCAACATCCAACTCTGAATGCTTATCCCTCACCAATCGACAAGCCTGCAAAGAATAGTCCTGTGCAGAATCCCCAACAAACCAACACGTGTGCCGACCACCAATGCAAACCCCACACAGAATAGCCCTACCACCAACTCCAACAACCTTCCACCAGCCACCTTGACCACCAACAGGCCCCTCGGACCTTCTGCCACACCACCACCAACACTCCTTCATGAAAACCACAGGCATCCTTATCACCCACATCTTCGGTGCATGCTACAGCCTGCTACCTACGATGGTGAGTGCCATGGGACTGGCACTCGTCTAGGAGGGGGGTAAAGTTTAACCCCAACACAAAGAGAGCAAAAGGAAATAAAAGAGACGCAGGGCAAAGGCGGAAAAAGGTAGCCCGACTGAAGAAAGGATAGGAGAAAAGGCCAAAAGCGCAAGGGCAACCTTAGAAGGCCAAGGCAAATACAAAAGGGGAAAGGTGCATTTTAAAATAAAAAGGCGCACCCTGAAATCTTGTAAAAGAGCGCCGGGCTCTCACCCGTGCAATTTGTAAATGTAGATGGGCGGTGGAAAGGAAGCTAGGAAGATAGAAGGACAATGGGAAAAAGGGCCTAGGCTACGGTCGGCCATGTAAAAAGGGGAAAAGGGGATGACCGCCCAAAAGGGATTTAGGGTTTTGTATATAAAGTTGAAAAGTGAATGAGAAGCTCATTCTTGTGTGTGGCCAAAAGTAGCTCTCCTCTTCTTCTTCTTCTTCTTCTTCTTGCTTGCTTGAGCTTGTGCTTGAGAGAGGGAGTGTGAGAGTGTGAGGGAGTGAGTGTGTGAGGGTGAGGGACCGAGGAGGAGAAGCTCTCCATCTTCTCCTCTCTTCTTCTCTTCTATTCTCTTCTCTTGTCTTGCTCGCGGACATGGAGCTTGGAGGGTGGAGCTTGAGGATGGAGCAGCTTGCACTTGGATCGTGGAGCTACCAGAGTGCATGGGAGAGGAGGTAACTCGAACAGCATCAAGGTAAGCTCACTACACCCGTAAGGTAGGCATTGCGCGTCGGCTATGTGAGAGGTAGCCATTAGTGCTCGGCTTGGAACGCTTGAAACAATAAGCGGTCCGAGGGTCTCGGCGGTTGAGTGAAAGCTCCCACATTAGATGTGCAGGTGGAAGGTCCAGTTGTCATTTATTATGACAACATGAGCGGTATACAGTTGGCTAGGAACCTTGTGTTCCATGCCAAGACAAAACATATTGAGGTACACTACCACTTTGTGAGAGAGAAGGTACTAGTAGATGAGATTGATTTGGTGTATGTCAACACACATGATCAGATAGCTGACATCTTCACGAAGGCATTGGGTACAGAGAAGCTTCAAAAGCTTCGAAGCTTACTTGGAGTTGCAGAGATACAGTTGAGCTTGAGGGGGAGTGTTGAGATGACAAGCTCAATACATGCGGACATTAATGATGGACCACCTGGTTAGATAGGTCCACACGTCTACACTTAGCACGTTGGTGGTCATTATGACTCTATCATGGCCACTGATTCATTACTTATTATATTCAGGTTGTTACACCTATTTACAGCTGGCATAGTTATAGCGCCAGTCAACTAGTGTAGTCGATTATGCATTGTTTGACTTAGTAGGACACTTTCCTTTATGTTGTATCTTATCTATACTTTGTGTACATTGAAAAGTGTGTGGAAGAAGAAGAAGAAACCAACAAGAAAACGTTTTGGCCTCCATCTCTCTTCTTGTCTCTTGAGTGAGCTTCTCCTTGTGCATTCTGTGTGTGTTTGGCGCAGCATCTCGAGCAAGTCCCCCCACCATGTGATTCTTGACATAACTCAACCAATGGAAAATATTGAATCCGCTTTTTGGGTTCACGACAGCAGTGTGCCCTAAGCATGTCTTCAATGACTTGGTTGACTCGTTCTGTTTGACCATCGGTTTGGGGATGGTAAGCTGTACTGAAATAGAGTTGAGTCCCAATGGCCTCGAAGATAGCCCTCCAGAAGTGTGATGTGAAGAGAGAGTCACGATCACTAATGATTCTTCTGGGTAACCCATATAGTTTGTCTTAACAGGGATAAGGTGTGCAACCTTGGTGAGCATATCTATCGCGACCATAATGGAGTTGTATCCTCCCTGAACTTGGGACAGGCCAACAACAAAATCCATACTAATGAATTCCCATTTCATTTGGGGAATGTCAAGTGGTTGCAATTTTCCTGGCATTTTGACATGTTCGGCCTTAATGCGTTGAGAAGACAAACATTCCGTGACATATTTGAGAGCGTCACCTTTGATCCTATCCCAATAATAGCTCTTTCTAATTGCATTAAGGGTCTTGGCATAGCCAGGATGTCCCGAGAAAGGGAAATCATGGGCTTCCCAAAGTATCTTCTACTTGAGTGATTGGCTTGCCGGTATACATAATTTCGTCCTATAGTAGACAAGTCCACCACTGATAGAGAATTCTTGATACTTTTCCTGTAGCTTCGGGTTTTGATCCTTGATGGGGATCTCCCTTAGCAGCTTCTGATAGGTTGGGTCATGGCATGCCTCTTCTCTAGCTAGCTCAAGAATTGGGTTGTTTGGCATGGATAGCATTGTGGCTAGAGATCTTCTGTTGATGGATCTTGCAAAATCAGAGAATTCAGAAATGCCTTGCAACTGAGTGCATCGGCAACTACATTCTCCTTTCCAGGTTGGTATTTGATTTCAAAGTCATATTCTTCCAGCACTTCAATCCATCAATGTTGCCTCATATTGAGGTCACTCTGGGTGAAAATCCATTTAAGACTCTTGTGGTCCGTCACTAGGGTAAATTTGTTACCCAGCAAGTAGTGTCTCCAAAGTTTGAGAGCATGGATGACAGCCAGCAGTTCCAGATCGTGGGTAGCATAGTTCCTTTCATGGCTCTTTAGTTTCCTTGAAGAGTATGCTACGGGATGACCTTCTTGCATAAGCACACATCCTAAGGCTAGTGTGCTAGCATCAGTGATCACTTCAAACTTCTTACTAAGATCTGGAAGTTTTAGGATGGGTGATGATACCAAGCTTTGCTTTAGTTTGTCAAGGATGGTCTATTTAGCAGGTGACCATACAATTGATACTTGCTTCTTTAGTAGATCAGTCAGAGGCGCTACAATCAAAGCATAGTTTTTGATAAAGACCCTGTACCATCCTATCAATCAAAGAAAACTACGTATTTCTTTGACAATTGTTGGTATTGGCCACTCCAGAACGCTATGACCTTGGTCGGATCTACTGAAATTCCTTTCGCTGATACAATGAATCCAGATATTCAATCTGTCGCTTGAAAAATGCACACTTCTTCTTCTTGGCATAAAGCTTGTGTGCCCTCATTGTTTCGAGAACAATGCGAAGCTGGGGTTCATGATCTTCTTCCTGCTTGGAGTAAACTAGGCTATTGTCAAAGAAGACAAGTATGAAGTCATCAAGATATGGCCTAAAGATATCCTGCATTAGCTTGTTGAAGGTAGCAGGAGCATTTATCAGCCTGAATGACATGACTAGGAATTCAAAGTGTCCATACATTGTGCTGTATGCCGTCTTTGGAATATCTTCTTCCTTGATCCTTATCTGATAATATCCAGACCTGAGATCTATCTTAGAGAAGATCTTCGCACCTTGAAGATGGTCAAGAAGTTCATCTATTCTTGGAATAGGATATTTGTTCTTAATGGTTGATCGATTCAACCCTCTGTAGTCAATGCATAGTCGAAGCGTTCCATCAGCACTGGAGCTCCCCATGGTGATTCAACCCTCTGTAGTCAATGCATAGTCGAAGCGTTTCATCTTTCTTCTTCTGGAACAGCACTGGAGCTCCCCATGGTGAACTGCTAGGACAGATGTAACCTTGGTCTAACAGTTGCTTGAGTTGCTCCTTCAACTCAATCGCTTCTGGGATGGACATCCTATAAGGTCTCTTTGCGATTGGTGTAGCTCCTGGCACTAGCTTGATTTCATGATCGACTTCTCTTTGAGGAGGAAGTTCAGTCAGCTCTTCAAGAAATACATCTGCGTACTCCTTTAACCATGAAGGTTCTTCCCTAGACTCCTGATTCTGATCTAGCTTATTTAGCTTAATTAAATAGACAGGTAGCCCTTTCCTAACTCCTTTCATTATCCGTGTTGCTTTTGCCAGTTGAATTTTTGGCTTCCCAGCCTCTCCTTGAGTAGTGACTAGTTCCCCTTCAAAATTTCAGAAGGAGACTTGGCCCTTTCCACAGTGAATGTGGGCATCATTGGGTATTAGCCAATCCATACCGAGCAAACATTCGTGGACACCTAGGTTCATTACCTTGAATCTGACCGAAGTCGACTTTCCACCCAGTAGGAATCTCACCTTAGCATTTTGCCTGGTACAAGAGACCTCACGACCATTTGCTAATTCCACAAGTAAGGCAGGTGCATCTATTGTGGCTATTCCTAATCTTTTTGCACAGACTAGTGAAATGAAGGAATGTGTACTGCCACAATCAATCAGGGTTTTGAAGCTTTTACCTTGATAATCTGATGGTTTTTGAATCACCAAGAATTGGCGATTCGGGCCTTTCTTGTGAACAGTAGCATGAACTATTGCCCTTTCAATGTCAGCTTCCATGGTTGGGTCTTCTTCATCTCCCAGCTCCTTGTTGGCAACACTGGAGGTTTTCCCTCTAGCCATGACGGTGGCTCCTTGTCCATGGGCGACTCCTTGGAATGGTCCTTGACGTAGTCCTCTACTAAGCTTGGGACACTGCCTTTTAAAGTGACCAGGCTCGTTATAATGGAAGTAACGGAGATTGCCGCCATTACCTTGTGCAGGAACGAAGTTGTTAGCAGCATTCGCCCTAGCTTTCTTCCTTTGTTCCTGATTTTGGCCCTGCGTTCTCTTGGTCTGAGACCTATACATTCCCTTGTTTTGATCCTTGTAAGACCAAGTCTTATTATTTCTTGGCTTGGTTTGCACCTCTTGTATTATTGGTACAACTTGAATGAGCGCGTCCTGAAGGTCTGTTGGGCGCATTGACTCCAGGCGGGTGTTTATGGGTGGGTTTAATCCGGCACAAAACTTTGACACCTATTGTGTCATATCCATTTGTGGCACGTACTTTAAAAGAGAGACGAATTTTGAATAGTATGTATCTAGGGATAGACCAAGTTGCTTTAGTTCATAGAACTCGTTCATCCTCTGCGTGCGATAGGCAGGTGGTAGATATCTCCCTCGCACAGCTCTTTTAAGCTTCTCCCAAGTAACTGACCCTTCAGAGATCCCTTGGTCTCTGCACCATTGCGTCTTGCTTTGCCGATAAGCTTCAGTTTGGCGAGCATCGCTTGGTTAGCGGGGTGCAGTACCTACTGCCTCGAAATAATCCTCCATGGATTCGATGCAGACTTCGGCGTCAGTTTGGACGGTCCTTCCCTTACCATCGAATTCAGGTGGTTTGATCTGCTTGAGAACAAACTTCTTCTCTTGGATTACAACTGTACTTGGTGTAGGGGTCAGACTAGGAATCTGCTAACTCCGTTATCAACACTTATAGCCATGACAGACAGTAATAAAAAGTCTATTTCATTTATATTGGGCATAGCCCTTTCGAGTACATTTATTCTTGGGAAGGTAGAGCAAGCTGATATATTAATTTGGGGAGAATAAGATTGTGTTACATTCAGCTACGGGAACTGAGTAATAATATGGATTGGGGTCATGGATTTTCAAGAATCGATAGGTCATAGGAAGCTTAGGGTATCCCTTCCTTTGATACCCGTTCTTCTCATAATGTCCCAACACCTTGATTCTGTCGGGTAGGGATTATTCAAGTCACTTCCTCGTACACATACTTGTTCTGCTTAACCTTTCGACCACCGACATATAGGGTCGCGTTTGTGTGAGCCTCAACAAAGATGAACAGCTTCACGATCTTTAAATCCTCCATCCACTTGATTCTCTTCAAGTTGGTCCGAAGGTACGCAAGTCGGTGGGCAGCTATGTAATAAATTCCTGAATCACCCGTCCATCTCTGTTCCATGTACAGGTGTAAAGGATTGTAGATGCGATCTAGGATATTCATCATATCTAGCCTTTGTCGATAATCAGAAGCACGCAAGCATCGCAGTCATAAACATAACCTGGAACACCAAGAATTTGTTCCATGCTTCGCAACTCTACACGCTAGCATCGATAAGTAAGTAAGGAAATGTTCTTAACAGCAACATTTGCTCTACTTCTCCTTATCAAGTTTCCTTGTAAATATTAGATCCTCGTTGGTTCGCTCTGATACCAACTGTAATGTGTCCACCTGTTCGTTCTAAATATATGTGACAATAAGGGATTCTAACCCCTAAAATGGAAAAGAAGAGAAAGGAAAATCTTATTAGGAGTTGATTATCGCCTTGCAAAGGCTTGGTAAGTTCCTGGGGACGAGTCAGATTCTTGGTAGCTTCTTCGAGAGACGAATGCATTGTCTTCCTTGGGGTATCAGCTAGCCAACAAGAAATAAAGTAATAAGGAAGGTTGGAACGAAAATAAAATTGAGCATCAAAAAATGATTAAGTGTTTATAATATTTTTGTGCAATTAAAAATTAGTTGGTTAGTTTGAAAGTTAGTTAGTCAATTAATAAGTTAGTAATATTACTAACTAAAGACTAACTAAGGTAAAAACTAACTAACATTAATAGCTAATAATTTGTATTTAATTAAAAATATTTTGAAAAATGAGATTCGTAATTCTACATTTTTCTCGGATTGACAAGGACCATAGCCACCATTCACGGAAGTTACAACGTGAACGAGAGTTATGAGCCATATTAATCACTAGTATTAATGTGTATAGTATGGATGGTCCAAAAATATTAAATTTTTGGGCAAAAGTAGCATATTTTAGATATTTTAGATATTACCTTAAAAAGATATGGAGTTTTCTAGAACTGGATGTCATTTATAAAAAAAAGGACAAGTGATGTTTCAGCTAGTTTTGGAGATTTAATACAAAAAAAGAGGAATTTGCAAAATCGTGTCTGCTGCAATCACACTCTACAGACAATAAATAATGCTTTGAATAGGGGGAAAAATAAGTGATCTGAAAGATTTCTAATCAAGTATCTTGGAGTTTCACCCCCCTTTTGGAGCCACTAGAACCATCAAATTTATTATTTGAGTGTCAGATCACTTATTTTTCCAAGATCCCCTCCACAAAGAGCTCTTCTTCTTAAGCACAACCCTTTTTCTCTTGTTAGCTATAAATATGAGGCATAAGGAGCAATTAGAGAGACACAAGGAAGCACAAGGTGGCCCTGAGAAGCTAACACACAAAGAGAGGAGAGAGAGAGAGAGAGAGAGAGAGAGAGAGAGAGAGAGAGAGAGAGAGAGAGAGAGAGAGAGAGAGAGAGGAGTTACCCTAAGAGGTTGCAATGGAGAGAGTTAGCTCACTTCTCCCTATCTCGGTCTTCGACTAAGCCATCTTCTCTTATGCTCTCCCATCTCAAATTCATTCCTCATTCTTTATCTCTCGAATTTACTCATGGACAATGGCCCCCAAGTGAATAATGACGCGTGCAGATGGCAATCCCACAACCAGCAACAACGAAGCTTCGGGCAAGGGCATCATTGTCAATCCAACTATGGTAGGTGTGACATGAGCTGATGGAACTACAAGAAACACCCCACCTCTAGCCACTCAGGTCCAAGTTCTTTGTTCTCTCTAATAAAGTATTAATCATCGATAAGTCTTCTATTAGTCGTTACTTAGGACAATATTGTTTAAGGTTCGCAAGATTACCTTGAGGGTTATGCACCTAGACGGTACATGCATGGGAAAGACTATATGAAACATACATCGATGGTACATGAAATGATCTTGCATTAAAAGTCTTGCATCCATCCTATGTAGGTTTCCCATTAAATAACAGATAAAGAGTTTACCTTGTGTTGCCAAACCAAGAATTGATTATAACTTGCACAATAAATTCGGGAATTATTTTACATTGGAAGATAGCCTTGCATCGTTACAAATTTGTCTCGCATTCCTTGCCTTGGGAGAAAGGAAGGTAAGGTCAAGCTAAAAGTTCTGCATAGTATTGCGCTAGAGAAGAGGCATAAAAGCTCTTGCAAGATTGATTATCTCGCATTGAAATGATAGGACTTACGTCTTATACAATGTTTAAAACCTTAGCATACGCCTTACCTGAAAGAAGGAAGTGTTAAGTAAATTTTACATAGAATCACCCTTTGATCCCAAGGGGGAGAGCATATATGCGATGGAAATGTTATCGTGTCTATTCTTGTATTATTTGGAAAAATACAATTGGTTTTGTTTACTGATTTTTCCAAGATCCCCTCCACAAAGAGCTCTTCTTCTCAACCACAAACCCTCAGTTAGAGAGACACAAGGAAGCACAAGGAGACCCCGAGAGGCTGAGAGAGAGAGAGAGAGAGAGAGAGAGAGAGAGAGAGAGAGAGAGAGAGAGAGAGAGAGAGAGAGGAGTTACCCCGAGAGGCTTGCAATGGAGAGAGTTAGCTCACTTCCCCCTATCTCGGTCTTCGACTAAGCCATCTTCTCTTATGTTCTCCCATCTCAAATTCATTCCTCATTCTTTATCTCTCGAATCTACTCGCAGGGATGATGGCCCCCAAACGAAGAATGTCGCATGTGGATGGCAATCCAACAACCAGCAATGAAACTTCAAGCGAGGGCATCACCATCAACCCAACTATGGTAGGTGTGACATGAGCTTATGGAACTATAGCAACATCCCACCTCTAGCCACTCAGGTCCAAGTTCTTTGTTCTCTCTAATAAAGTATTAAGCATCGATAAGTCTTTGATTAATCTTTACTTAGGACAATATTGTTTTGTAAGATATTACACGGCGCAGCGAACAGAATCTGAGAAAGAGATAGAGAGTACACAACAGATAAGAGGAGAATCAGTAAATTCTTTAACTCCAAACAACTGATACAAAGATGGCTCTGTCCACCCGTGCGCTTCCACTGTGTGAAGCTTAGATGGCGATCTAGACAAAAGATAGGTGAAGTGCTTAAGGCTAGCTGGAACAATAGCTCTGACTGGGTGAAAGATGAGTGAGTGATGGCTGCGAAGGGGTTTAGCTTTTATAGCTTGCGAAGGTCGTTAGGTCGGCCTGCTAACCCCGACCTACCATATGAGCCTCCACTAGTCGGCCAAGGAATATTCCAGGGAATATTCCCTTTACCATGCAATGTGCCTCGAGTTGCTACCAACTTAACCTCTCCGTCTAACCCATATATTAGACCCACAATGGTCACCTTTTGGCCATCCGATCACATAGATCTCATCTGATATACAAGTCAGGACTCCACCAATGTCCGGGCTCACACTTGGCTTCTCCTCATAATGGGGGCCTTACAACTTTGAGCACTATGGATCATTGGTAGCACCCACCTAATGAGGGTGGGGCATTGATAATATCTAACACCCCCCCTCAATGTCCACCCATAGGTGAACTATCTCCTCGGCCCAATGCCGAGTCTCTGAAGATGAACTTGAAGCATATCCTTCGTAAGTGCTTTGGTGAAGATATCTACTCCATTCTCCTCTGTTGGACAGTAGACCAGTTCCACTATCCCATCCTCTATCAAATCACGCACATAGTGATACTGGATCTCTATATGTTTGGTGCATGCATGAAACACTGGATTTTTGGTAATGGCGATGCAACTCTGATTGTCACATCTCAGCACAGTTGGTTCTTCATCGTGCACTCCCATATGCCATATAATCCTTCTCAACCATACAGCCTCACATGTAGCAAAACAAGCTGCCTTGTACTCTGCTTCGGTAGAAGACAATGCCATTGTTGGTTGCTTCTTACTAATCCAAGAGAAAATTCCTGAACCCAAAGAGAAACAATAACCAGAAACTGACTTCCTGGAATCAATGTCTCCTGCCCAATCCGAGTCACAGTTCCCCACAAGAGAAGTTCCGAAACTGTATGTGATACCATAGTCAAGAGTTTTCTTCAAGTATCTGAGCACCCGCATCCCAGCCTTCCAATGACTCTCATGAGGTTTGTTTGAGAACCTGCTCAAAACACCAACAGCAAAATTGATATCTGGTTTGGTGTTACACAAGTAGATCAGACTGCCGACCAACCTCCTATACCTCCCAATGTCTGCTAGTGCTGATGTATCCTCGACGGATAACTTTGCATTCACCTCCATAGGTGTAGCTATCTCCTTGCACTCGCTCATGCCAAATGCCTTCAAGATCTCCCATGCATACTTCTTCTGAGAGATGAAGATCTTTCCTGGCTCTTGCCAGACTTCAATCCCCAAACAATAGTGCAGCAAGCCCAAGTCTGTCATTTCAAACTCAGAACTCAAAGCCTTTCGAGTTTGGTTGATCATATCTTCATAGTCACCTGTAATAAGAAGGTCGTCCACATATAAGACAATCACTACAAACTTTTTACCATCCCTGTCAGCCCAAAAATGGTTAGGCAATCCCTTGCCCTTTAGCATGCATCTTGCCATCTCCACAATGGTGCGATTCCTGCGTTCCACAACACCGTTCTGCTGAGGCGTGTGAGGCGTCATCAATTGACGCTTGATCCCTTTGCTCTTGCAAAATCCGTCAAACTCCTTTGAGTTGAACTCACCACCACCATCTGTTCTAAATTTCTTTGCACTTTTCCCTGTTTCATTCTCAACAAGTATTAGACATTCTTTAAACTTACCAAAAGCTTGAGCCTTATCACGAAGGAAGTACACCCACATCTTCCTACTGTAGTCGTCGACAATCAACATAAAATAAGAAGATCCCCCCAAGGACTGTGTAGGCATCTTACCACACAAGTCAGCATGCACCAACTCTAGAGGAGCCTGTGCTCTATTCTTGCTTTCTTGTGGAAATGCCTTTCTCTGTTGCTTGCCCATCATACAAGCTTCACATGGTTCCTTCAATTCAGTTATTGTAGGTAGATGAGTAACCATACCTTGCTTTTGCATCTCCTTCAATACTGCAAATTCGATGTGTCCAAACCTTTCATGCCAAAGCTTACTTGTGCCCACTCCAGCGGTGGCTTTAAGAGCACTTAGCTCATACAGGTTGTTCCTTTTTTCTCCTTTGCCAACAATTGTGCCAGCACTATCAATAATTTCTGCACCTGTCTTCTTGAACCTCACTTCATGACCAAGATCAGTTATGGCAGCAACTGATAAGAGATTTCTCCTGATTTCGAGAATATACAACACATTTGAAAGCTTTTTGACTTCACCATTTGCAGCAACAAAAGAAATAGTACCTATGCCCGCAGCAGGGCATTTAGTATCATTTCCAACCGTCATAGTGATGGATTCTTGTAGAGGCTGCATAGAACTGTATAGACCTTTCTTATTGGTCATGTGATGGGAGGCCCCACTATCCAACACCCATGAGTCAATGGTAGATTCTTCTTGCGCCGAGGAGCACACTTCCTCAATGGTCACCATGAATAATTCCAACTCTGCTTCAGCCGTATTGGCTGTCTCTTTCCCTTTACTTTTAAGGGTACCATTCTTTTCATCTGCCTTCTTGACACGACAATCTGCAATTGCATGTCCTTTCTTCTTGCAGTAGAAGCACTCTCATTGAAACTTCTTCTTGCCACCCTTCTTATTTTTGTCACCATCATTTTTGGTGGAGGAAACACCTTTGCCTTTTGCATTGGCAGAGAATGCAGCATCTCCATTGTTGCTTCCTTCTCGGGCTTTCAGCCTCAACTCCTCCTCCATTAATAATGCACAAAACTCCTCAAAAGTCAAAGCTTGAGGTCTCACCCGCTTCCGGGAGTCAACATAGTTTCTCTTGATACCATGTAAAATATTACACGGCACAGCGAACAGAATCTGAGAAAGAGATACAGAGTACACAACAGATAAGAGGAGAATCAGTAAATTCTTTAACTCCAAACAATTGATACAAAGATGGCTCTGTCCACCCGTGCGCTTCCACTGTCTGAAGCTTAGATGGCGATTTAGACAGAAGATAGGTGAAGAGCTTAAGGCTAGCTGGAACAACAGCTCTGACTGGGTGAAAGATGAGTGAGTGATGGTGGCTGCGAAGGGGTTTAGCTTTTATATCCTGCGAAGGTCGTTAGGTCGACCTACCATATGACCCTCCACTAGTCGGCCAAGGAATATTCCCTTTACCATCGGGCCAGGGGCACTGCCCCCGGACCCCCCAGCTAGGGGCCGCTTCCGCGGCCCCCGGACCCCACAATAGGGGCCCCTTTTAACTCCCTTACCATGTAACTCAATGCAATGTGCCTCGAGTTGTTACCAACTTAACCTCTCCGTCTTACCCAAAGATTAGACCCACAATGGTCACCTTTTTGCCATCCGGTCATATAGACCTCATCTGATATACAAGTCAGGACTCCACCAATGTCCGGGCTCACACTTGGCTTCTCCTCATAATGGGGGCCTTACAACTTTGAGCACCATGGATCATTGGTAGCACCTAATGAGGGTGGGGCATTGATCATATCTAACATGTTTAAGGTTCGCAAGGTTACCTTGAGGGTTATGCACATAAATGGTACATGCATGGGAAAGACTATATGAAACATACATCAATGTTCATTAAATGATCTTGCATTAAAAGTCTTGCATCCATCCTATGTAGGTTTTCCATTAAATAACAGATAAAGAGTTTACCTTGTGCTACCAAACCATGAATTGATTATAACTTGCACAAAAATTTAGGAATTATTTTACATTGGAAGATAGTCTTGCATTGTTACAAATTTGTCTTGCATTCCTTGCCTTGGGAGAAAGGAAGATAAGGGCAAGTTAAAAGTTCAGCATAGTATCGCGCTAGAGAAGAGGCATAAAAGCTCTTGCAAGATTGATTATCTTGCATTGAAATGATAGGACTTACGTCTTGTACAGTGTTTGAAACCTTAGCATATGCCTTAGCCGAAAGAAGGAAGTGTTAAGTAAATTTTACATAGAATCAATCTTCGATCCCAAGGGGGAGAGCATCTATAAGATAGAAATGACGTTTCACTCCTAGACAGCTTGCGAGTCAGGTGGAGCTCTAGACATCCCTTGCTAAGTCCAGAACGGAGTTGAAGACCTCCATGGGCCCCAATGTCTAAGGCATTGGGAGATCCTATTCTAGATAAAGGATAGAAATTGTGGTGCCATGTGATTTGGACCAGTTACTTTTTCAAGGCAAAAGGGATATATAACTTCTCTTGTGGGTAGGAGACAAAGATTAACTTGAAGATAAGTTAAGGAACTTGTTTGCTAAAAGGACTGTTTGCTCTGTATTCATGTTTGTGCTATAGATTACGTGAACAAACCATGTTTCCTAAAAGGCTTAATTAAGGAAGCTGATTTTAAATGTCACACATAAATGTGATAGGACCTAATTAGATTACTAAAGAATGCCTATTGAGGGAAGCGGGTGGGTGGAACCCCTGACGAGTCGTGGCAGGGTGGTCCCAGAGAACTGGGAGGCTTCTCACAAGGTTTTACCAACAAACGACCCTTAGTAAGTGTTAGGTTAGAACCACGATTCATGTTGTTTTAGGGGATCGGAATGGAACTATGCCCTACAGGTAGAGAGGTTGAGCGGCGGATCCCTCTCGTTTCCCATTCTCTTTGAACCAAGTGCGGTATGCTTGTACTGCATGTATGAGATGTCCCCATCACAGTGCTCTGATCACCCCATTAAGTGATGCACTAGGAATACTGGTCTCTAAATGGTCTCATGGCCATGCTAGATCATCATCAACACTTAAAGAAAAGTGAGTCATTAATTTATTAACATGAATTTATTAAATAGAGAATGCGTAATAAGTAATCAATTTAGTGACATCCCTCTGGCTTCTAAACAGTTGACCTCAACTGTAGAGGGGATACATAGTCCTTAAGAAGATCTGGAAAGTCTTGTAGTTCTCTCTTAGTCATAAACTGAGCGTCCAATGGGGGATAATTCTTAAACTTAACCAGATACTTCTGTAATACCTTACCTGATCTTAGAGTATTGCCCTGATGGTGTAAAATTCTTTGAGGCACAAAGAACTCTTCTGTTTCTTCTATGTCAGGTAAACATTAGGGCCAAAAACACTTCAAAAAATGCACTTTTGTTAATCACGGGATTAAGGAAAGGGCCAAAGAGAGTTCACCACGTGTGCAAGAATATGGTATTCTTGTCTCCTCTTTTTTAGAGATAGTGGAGTCCATTTCGTAATTCTCTCTTCTTTTTTAGCCAAAACCCCTAAAGTCTGACATGTTTTGGAGTCCCAAAGACGTTATTTACTTACAAATCTGACAAAATACGTGACAGAGATGTGATGAAATTAATAATGAGTTTTTTGAAAGTCGAGAGATCTTTCAATATTGTTTTTGGCGCCCAATACATACTCATTTGTGTTCTTGGCGCTACTTTTTAGTTCATTCACCCCTCTTTGAGCTTCTTTCTGTGCGCTTTCATTCTTTTCATGGCTTCCTCCAGGCGCCCTTCTCATTTAATACACTCTTGCACAGTCTATAGCCAGGGAGCAGATGGAAATTTTGAGCCCAAAACCTTTGCTGTAAACGATTGGGTTACCATGCTGCCATCTTGCAAGGGCTCTCATAAGGTGAAAAGAAGAAAATGAGATGATATAAAACATCACTAGAAGGGGCGTATCATTGCCTTCAAAATTATGCCCGAAGGCTGGTTTGTCAAGGTGCAACATGTTTATATGGCCAAGGATATGCACTTGCCTCCAAACGAACGTGTTCCCCAACAAACACATTGTAAGTTATTAGTTGAATAACGTATATAATTATTTTCCATTTATGCAAGTTCTAACAAACGGTTCATCATTGTAGATATCTTTCCGTCAACAAGTATTGAATGGCAACCTGTGGAAAGCCTAAGTGGGACTTTCCATGCCATTTATAAGGTATTGGCAGACATTATTTATGCCGATCAAACTGTGTCTTTTTTTAGTGAATGCAAGGTTTTTATATATTATGCACAGTATGTGGTTCCCTCTAAAGCGGATAGGTATGGGAATATCAAAGATTTGTCATTGCCAAGTCTTTCATCTCTAAACTGGGAGATTCCTGACAAGGTAACGGTGCAGAGTTTCAAATTCAAAATATCTCAGGATATTAAAAAGTCCATGACAGCTGGAAGGATCTCAAGAAGAATACGTTTATCATGGTTTGTACCCCTCCATATCTTCGTGGCTTGCTTCAAAACAGCAAATTTACAAAGAACGAAGGTATCCTAGCTAAGTAGAAACTTTTCGGAAGAGGATTTGGACAACACTATAGGGACGCATTGGAAATCTAGAGAGTACAACCATAAGGGTGATATCTTGAGGTGCAGTGCATGCCCTCAATCCTTGGCTTTGGCTTACAGTATCCCTCGCCAAACTCTTGCTTTGGGCTTTGATTACAGGAGATACAAACTAAGATTGGGTATTTGGGTTCCCTTGGATTCCGATACAGATTACACACCATATAAACTTGCGGTGCACGTTTTGCCGCATGAAGAAGTAAAGAAGGTGAATGTTACTTCCAATTGGAGTCTGAAAGATGTGAGGGATACCTTGGAATTGCTAGACAATACATCCCCTAGATATAAGTTCAAAGTGAATGGCGTAACAATTGGTAAAAGAGCCGAGCGCTCTTTCTCTTGTACGAGTTGTTTGTCTCCCACAATTGTGAGTTTTGAGCCTTGAGAATGAAAACTTTGCAGGAATTTATCTTAATAGACTGTCCTTAAGATATTTTTTAGTGGGAACTCATAAGCTATCATGAAGCAAGTTGCCTTTCGAATGTATATAAATAAAATGTACATTACATTTGATTTATAAGTGAAAAATTTCATTACACCATGAGGTACAAAAATTTCATATAAATGTACAAAGCCAAAATAATAAGGCTCGTGTATGCTTATGTTTGCTATTTTGATTCTTTATCGATTTCTTCAAAGATATTTTTTCTCACAGGGCCTTTCTTTAATTGTTGAAAAAATTTCACCTTTACAGGTAGTCTCTTTTCTTGGGGCTTAAGAGGGGATGGATCAAATTTCAGAGGAGAAAGCATTGGCATTCCTTTTTTTTTAGACTCTACAGCAGTGGTCCCATTGCCTTTGCCCTTGCCCTTGCCCTTACCATTGCCATTGTCCTTACCCTTTCCCTTGCCCTTTCCCTTGCTTGTGCCCTTGGCCATTGAAGTTTTGGGAGGAAGAGGGGAGTCAGGGTCATATGGTGTGATTGCCTTGTCCAGAATTAGCTCAATGCATCTCTCCCTTATCCACCAAACATATGAATCAGGATAGTCTCTACACTGTAAGAATAAATGTTATAAGTTAGTGAAAAGAAATCATGATAAGGGTTACACAAATATCAAATGAAATTAACTTACATTCACTCCTTCTATTTGTAACAACTTTGAATCCACTGTTCTGCAAATATTTGAGATAACTCTCCATCCACAAGAATGCGCATCGCTTTGCAATGGAACTTCTTGTAGAAGAAACGTATAAGGCCTTTGAGGATCAGCAAGATCCTCATATGTAGTATCCAAAAATGTAGAAACAAGTCTACCAGCACTGCAAAAGGAAGCTTTGTAAGTTCAAAATATTTTTTGTAAATAAAATCAAAGTAAGTAATTTTCTTTCAACATATATTCGTGCTTGACCATGAACACCGCTGAGAGAGTTCATAAAGATAATTTCTCTTGTAAGACAATTAATGTAGATGAGACTCCAATGCCCTCTGCAAATTCATAAAAGAGGTGAGTAGAAGGGTGAAAGCAAATGAATATAAATTTTCCTCTACAGAAAAAGAAAAATACCTTTCTACATAAGGGAAAAAGATGTGGTAATTTGTCACACTATCGAAGCTACGAAAAAACGGTGAAATATTAGAACCAGATTTTGCAAATAGTTCCACAGAGAGAAGTGGATCAACAATATATATGGTTCTACGGATATCGAGAGTGAGAGAGGAGACCAATGCCCTACAGTCAATAGCAAAAGCTATTCAATACAAATTACATCCAAAATATACTTGAACCTATGACTTTAGTTACGCAAAAAAAAACAAAAAATATAAGCCTTACCATATGCAACAAAAAACAATGGAGTCAGATAGTTGGACATCCCTTTTTTCCAACATGGGCTTGTCCTCAGGAGATATACTAAGATATTCCTCCTCAGGTTCCGCAGAAACATTCACAAGTATCTGCCCATACACTTTGCCCATCCTCTCGCTGTTGACGGGAGCAAGTGATGCGGCTTTCCTCTTGTAAACTTCATCTTCAGTTTCCAACACCTCCTGATTTTTTTCACTCAAGAAAGACTCATGCCGGGTGGCATCCCTTGTAGAGTAAAGGTGAGTTACATCCTCAACCTTTAGCTTTTTCTCTTTCCTGGACAA
This sequence comes from Lygodium microphyllum, assembly GCF_053477565.2. Classification (NCBI taxonomy): domain Eukaryota; kingdom Viridiplantae; phylum Streptophyta; class Polypodiopsida; order Schizaeales; family Lygodiaceae; genus Lygodium; species Lygodium microphyllum. The sequence continues at coordinate 102,802,442 of NC_141144.1, forward strand.
TTTCGGGGGAATGTTAAGGATTTCAAGGGCTTTTTGATCGTTGGAAGGCAAGGGCCTCAGCACTTTATCGAACCTATACCTGATTCTGCTGATGATGCTGAAATCTTTATTCATAAGGGTGATTCTATGAGCATGGGCAGCAGCAATGTAAGCATCGTTCATGAAATCAATAACAAAATCTTCTGCGGCCTCTTGCAGGGCAAGAATGGCTGAGAGTTGCCACTTCTTATTTAGACCAGAGACAGTTGCCACTTGAGACAATCTATCAGAGATCTCTTTAACGACTCTTATAAAAGCAGCCTTTGGAATGACATGCTGTGTAGCTCTCTGGGCTTTCCTGATCTCACTGAAACATCTCTGCATATAGAAGAACCGGGACTTCCTCTTTCTCTTTTGTGGCTTGGGAGGTTCAGTGGCTTCAGCAGATGTAGGCTCAGGTGCAATTGTAGGGGATGAATCTTTCACAGGGCAAGTCTCACCCTTTGCTTCCTCAACTTCAGGAGAAGAAACATTCACTGCACTCAAACTCTTTAACTCCATGGAAGATGTTAGGCCAACACCTGGTGTAGGGGGGATTTCTGTGGTAAAATGCTATGGGGCCTGTGATGGCCCAGTTTCAGCAAAATTTGAAGAGGGCTCCTCCTCAGATTCATCAAATTGTAACTTTCTTCTACCCCCACTGTCCTTCCCATCCAGATACACTCTTCTTGCAGTTTGCTTTGTCCTTGCCATCCAGAGAAGCAAATACAACAACCAGAAGGACAACAACTGAAATAGCAAAAATCTGTAAACCTAACAGGCTAAACGGTGTGAGAAGGGACGAAAAGAGAAATTCCGATACGGCGCGATATGAACAAAACAATGAGTATGGAACCGCGCCCTCGCTCCGTATTGGAGATTACAAGAGGAGAAATGCCGAAATGACGCGATAGGAGGAATGCGAAGACGATGGAACCACGCCCTCGCTCCGTATTGGAGACGACAATGCTGATATGGCGTGATATGGAGAAAACGAAGACAATGTAGAGATGCCCTCGCTCCGTATTGGCAATGACACAAGGCCGATATGACGCGAGGGGGAGGTTACAAAAGCCTCGGACGAACATCCTCGCTCCGTATCGGCACACCTTGTTTTGACCAGCGAAGCAAAGGACTCAGCAAAAAGACCACCGATACAATGCGAGAGATTAGAAATGCAGAAGACGCAAGACTTGGATCGCACCGTATCGGCAAGCAAGGCGGGAGAGCTCGAGAAATGTAAAGTGTACACGTAGGGAAAATAACCCCTTATATACCCACGTCAATCATGACACGTGTCTGATGCTGATTGTGCCACGTGTCTGCGCATATCGTGCATATGCTACGTGTGAACTAACGATCGGTCCACGTGTTTGCCACGTGTTTATCGACCACGTGTTGGCCAACGGCTACTGCCACGTGTCGAAGCCCAACGGATAGTGCCAGGTGGCATAATTCCGCGCCTACATAAGGGTGTGTCCCTAATCCGTACGGCTTTTTTCAGTTTTTGTTGGACCTTTGTCTCTTATCCTAATGCGGCGCAAGAGCGAGTGTTTGTCTTCTTTGCTTTTGTCTGTTCGCATCGTTTTGGAGGTTCTGCAGAGTTTTCCTTTAGCTTCCCTCCTAAGCTCATAGTGCCCAAGCTCGTGTGATCACGGTTGTGGCTCTTACGTTAAGGTTCTTGCTGGAATCACCGATACGGCGCGAGGGGGCGCATCCGTCTGAATCGTTTCGGTCTTATCGCGTCGTATCGGCACAAGTTGAAAACATGTCTGAACCCACAGAATTCCTAGGCTCCAAGGTTTTTCCAGGAACTGGTAAAAGAAAAAGGCTTTCAAAAGGCTCAAGGGCATCAACATGTGATGAGCATGTGCATTCTGTTTCTTCTCCATGCTCTGCCACCAGTGTGAGAATGCCAAGTACATCTCCAGGGAAGCGAACGTCGGTAATGAGAGGTCAAGGAGTATCAGAGCTTATTGATATCACTCCATCAGAGAGGCTTCTTGATTTTATCCTTCAGAATGGAATGGATCTCTCATTCTATGGAGTTGTGAAAAATGTCTTTAATCCTAATTGGGACCTTGACAGTGTTTTGAAATCTTGTAAAAAATATATTTTGGAGGACTTTTTGGAGTTTGAAAATCTTGCAGGTCCTTCTGTTGAAGTTGGCACAATTGAATATGTCCATGTTCCCATTGGGTCAACAAGAAATGAAAAGTCAGTGTTTACTAAGAAGTGTGGTGCCCACTCTCTGGAGAGGTTTTATTCAAGAGACATATTGTGCTCCACTCATTCCAAAAACTGCAAGATGATGAGAAAATCTGTTGCTTTTATTGTTTTCACCCTTGTCAAATATCCTGTGAAAGCTAAGGAGCAACAGTTGGAAGGAGCAAAGTCTGCCAACTTTTGCATGTTAGATGATCTAGCAGATGAAAAGGAAACAGAGGAGGTTGTAGATGCAGATTTTGAGGCTTCTATTGCTGAGAATTTGGATGTTGCTCACTTCAAAGCTGAGACTATCATTGAGGAGAGCCAAGGAGATACAAACCCTCCAACTGATGAGAGTTCTCACCATATTGTTCCTTCTCTACCATCTGTACCTTTCAAGGACAAGGAGTACATTTTACTGTCAGATATTCAAAAACTTTTTAATCTCAGGGAAGATTATTGTCTAGCAATTATTGCAGAGGCTTCTGATGCTGCAAATGGGATAATTGACACAGAGAATGAATCAAAGGAAGAGATACTCAAACTTGATAAAGAAACTCTAGACGATAAGTTTATTGATGCTGGTGAGGCCCTCTCTCTTTGTTTGGAAAATGCCAAAGAAGCTGAGAAAGAGTTGAGTATTACTGATGAGGACTTCGATCGCATTCAAAGCGAACTTGGGATTTCCAATTTTGGAAGAGAGGAGTCTGAATATGTTAAAGAATTGATTAACACCAATGAGACAGCATCATCAATAAATTTATGGAATCCATTTAAATTGGAGTACGATGAAAATCAAGTGGTAAGATAATTTTGAATTTGCTTTTACACATTGGTAGGTTTACATTTCATGCTCATTCAGTATGGGTTTTATTTGCAGTTGGAGATTGCTGATACAGATAACTTCTTGGGACGTGGCAAAGGATTGAGAGCTGCTGGTAGCACATTCAAAGACATTGCACTCGGCCACTACTTGGCTAGGATTGACCCTGATTCCTTTTTAGTACTTCATAGTAGTTTCTCAGAGGATGCAGCATGGCCCATACTTTGTATTAAAGCTCTTACAAGGCTTTTAGGTTTCTCAGGATTACAATATAATGCCCACAAAGTAATGTTTTTGGAAAAGATTGCAGCAATTAGGATTTTTGGTTACGGTCCAGGTTACTCTGCTTCTAGAGTAGGATACTTTTTGGCGTTTACATCCTACGCCTTGGCTGCAAACCGAACTGATGTAAAATCTATAGCTGGCTACAAGAGAAAACAATTTCTACGTTATAGAGGAAAGATTCCTGAGGAGGAAGAGAATGTGAGAGTTTTGGAAAACTAGCTTTGTATATATTCTTTCTTATATATAAAAGTGCGATTGCTCATGTGTCATTGCCGTCTTTTATCTGCATTCTTTGAAGTTGTCGTCGAAAAAACCAATTGAATAGCTCCTCCAAAGCAATACTTTTTGTAACTCCTCCCCCATGCCTTGTGCTTCGAAAATAACTTGTGCGTGCTTGATAGTGGGATTTTTCCATGCCTTGGTTACTATAAGTTGCTAAGGGGCCATGCTCCTCCACAAAGTAAGGTCCATGAATATGAAGAATATGCTGCAATACAAAGTAACACTAATTTTATACCAATTGAAAAACCTGTCAAAATAAGCCCATATTGAATAATTGTTACTTTACCAGATAAAAAGTGATATCTTTTTCTCCCCATGCCTCTTTTATCGCCTGAACAAGCTTTGTGATTGATCTTTTGAACTCTTCCGCATATGTATATGTTGCCTGAGGAGTTTCAGAAAAACATCAAGGTGTATCCAGACCTCCATTCTAAGAAACGCAAGCCTTGGCATGCTTGCAACATTTATTGTGATCTCACATAGCTCTCTCCAACACTCCCAAGCCGCATTCACCTGCCTTCCTGAATGGTTTCCTAAGAATCGTCTAGCTTTTGAGCCTCCCATAGAGACATCGGCCAAGATATCTCTTGTTTTTCTTGAAAGTATTGGATCCTTTCTCAAGTGAACTTGGCCCCCATGAAATCCCATTTTCGATAGTAATGCCTCGCATTTATCAATACACTCGTCTGATAAAGATAATGGCGTAATGGAATATGCGTAGTCAAGATGCAACCTGAGAAGCTTATCGATTATTCTAATCTCTGCATGCAAAGTACAAATATGAACATTCTTAAGAGAGATGGAAAGAATGGGATCCCAGATGTCTTCTATGTTTTTAAATTTACTCAAATCTATAGAGTCTCTATTTGGGGCTCTTCTTACTAGTCGCAAACTACTCCAATCTTTGGATCCAATACTTTCCATGCAATAAATGCAAGGATATTTTGCATTTGCACCATTACATATTCCAAGCATACATTTGATAGTTTTCAAATCAGCACTCATATGCCATTCCACATTAAATTTACCAACCCCATCAACTACCAACATTTCGCCTTCACTTTGAGACTTAATGATATTTGGAATACCTGTATGGTTGAACAACCATTTCAACGTTTGATGATTTTCAATTGGTACCTGGGCTACACCAATCCACCAAATCTCCATCTCGGATTGGATCTTATGCAATGGAGCTTGGCCCTCACCATTGCTATGGTCCAATGCCATGTTCATGAGGCAAATGCTAATTCTTTCCATCTTCTGTCCCTTTTGAATCTGTGCTTCATCCAACTTCAAGGCAAACTTTAGAACACCATAACTTTCTTCTACTGTGATTTTATACATGTGAACCATTGCAATTTGCACCTTTTTTAGATCAACCCATATATTGTTAAACGCATTGTAATAAAAAATTTCCTGTTTTTTTTGTTTTTCATAGGACATAGACCTTTCGATGTGAATGTAATCTCCAAAAACATGTGGAATCTTGCGATTCATGGCAATTCTTGCAGTTGAAACTGCAAGGGCTCGGGGCAATCCAAATATAGTTACCCTATTGCGTTTAAGATTTTTAAACCATAATCCAGAGATAGCACGATAACCTTTTCGACTTATACCCACAGTATCACATGTCTCTACGATTTCATTTGCTTTCACCGTGCCTTTTAAATCCTTCACTAACTCTTTGAGAGTTGGACCTCTCAAATCCACATTTTCGGGTGACTTGAGAATCCTCAAAATATCTTTCTTATTCATGGTTTCCTTCAAAAGTTTGATTCTTTCCTCATTCTCTCAGATATTTATGCCTAGTATGTTAGAGACATATTTCTTTGTAAGATTTAGTCTCCTTTTCTTTGCTCTCTCACACAAGCTGGTTATATTTTTTAATGGTCTCTTCCTCTCTCTAAATCCTACTGGAGTTTCTCTCAAGCGTGTTAGCTTATCCTGTAATGACTTGTTAACATTTTTCAAAATATCAATCTGACTTGTCAACTCTAAAATATTTGTTTGTGTAGTTTCTAGTGCTTTTTTCATTTCGTGCATTTGAGCTATATATGTGTAAGACGCAGAGTATAACCTCATACAGTAGCCAAGCATTCCATTGTAACCTTCTCCAGGCATATCTTATATAGTCATGGACATTGAAAAAAGGAGGTGGTTTACCTGTAGAAGGATCCTTGGGATAAATATTTCCATCCACCCACAAATCTATATGCTTCATTCCTTGTGTTCGCAACCTGTTGGCTTCAATCTCATCTATCAATACTCGATGATGTATACTTCTCCAAGATGTGTAAATCGGATCTAGCTAAATAGATAGCTTGTATTTACGTGTGCTTGCGCATGTGTTATTTGAAGTAGTATTGCTAGACATTCTAGCAAATGAACTGAGCAAGAATCTCACAGTGATAGGAAGCAAGTGCAACAAAAGGAATGGTAAAAGAGAATAGTGTGTAGAAAGAAAACGCGGGAGCAAACAAATGCGAAGTTCATACGAAAATCTCGAAAATACAAAATCTCTCAAGTTCCAAGACAAAAACGGCTGAAAAGGTGACCCTTGACCTGGATTAAAAGATGAGGGCAATTAATGGCCGACCTCTTCAATGAACCAAATATTATCTCATTAATCACATCTGGACAACCAAATTTAGAGGTTTTATTCTTCCTAAACCTCAACTAATTAGCAACTTAATCACTTTCTTACAAGTGCCATTTTTGAAGCGTTTTTGGCCCTAATGATCTTCCTTGATTGGTTCCATTGGAGGTTCTCCAATATACATACGTAGCAAACTTATATGGAAAGCATTATGAATGTTCCAATGACTTGGTAGATCCAAACAAAAAGTCGCATCGTTTATCTTATCTATGATCTTGAAAGGGCCATAATAGCGATTAGAAAGCTTAACCACTTTACCCTTTTGACCTTTCTACTTCTTCAAGCGAGCTTAGGTATCTCTGCGTAAAATAGGATGTCCAAGACCCGACGCTAAAAAGCTATTAGGAGACCTTGACCACTAGGGACCTAGATTTCAGGTTGATCCCAGTGGCTTCGGCCACGAACATTTTGTTGCAAGGCGGACTCGAGAAACCCGAGGTGACAATCCCCATAACATTCCCTAGGAGTGCTCGGGTGGCGTCGCTTAGATTCCTCTCTCGATGGACCCCTTAAAACGTGCCTAGACAACCGATACACCTTACAGTGTTGCATTCTTGCGAGGGCTTGCTAGGTTCTTAGATACCAAGTCAGGACATGAGGTCGATGCCCTGTTCTCCTTGGGTCATTATGCTCAGCTTCCTCCTTTTTACACGCTCGAGTATGAAAAATTTGAAAGAAAATATGCTAAAAGAAATATATGATGACTAGGCTATAAGAGTCCTCGCCTAGTAGGAGATCTTAGTCCAGTTGTCCTAAGTTGGGTAGGTAGTTCAGGTCGCCACCTCGGATGACTTCTTTGATGGTTTTGTTTAGCCAATCTCTGTTGGAGTAGTTGGTTAGTGACTTGCTTTGGATTTCTGACAGATTATGTTGGGCCTATCCCTTGAGGATTTTTAAAAGGCCTTGATTTTGTCAGGGGGTTGGGTGAGAGCTGTTATTGTGCTTTATTGAGTATTCTATTTTGTGGCAACTTGATGCTTTTTACGGTTGTTATTTGTGCAATCAGCTCACGGGATTTGGCAGGCTAAATCGCCCTATCTTTTGGTCGCCAATGGGAGCATATTTTTAGATCCCTTTTTGAAGTGGAAAAGTGGCCCGAGAGAGGCATAAAAGACCAATTTTTCATGCAAAATGAAATGGTTGTAGATCGATGAGTTGGAGTTTTCCTAGATGGAGTTCAATTCCAGGAACCCAACATAAGTCTTGGTTCCTCGATGGAGTCCATTTGACCTCCCATTTAATCCCTACAAGTTTTGGTGTTATAAAGCAGCTATGTGATCCCAAGCTGGAAAGTGTATGACAGAGGCCAAATTTATAGATTTTGACATCACAAAGCTGGTCGTCCAGTCTGTTTGGCCTCTGTTCGATTTGAAACTACTTATGCCAAGTGGTGTGAACACAAGAGGAGGAACCAATTTTTTGGTTTTAAAGCTTAATAAGCTTGTTAAGCTTGAGGAATGAAGTGACATGACCAAAAAACAAAATGTGGGGGGAGGGGGTGCCTCTTTTTTCGATGCATCCAAAACTGATTTAAAAATGCAATTTTCTTGCTGTTGGCATCAAGAGGAATGGAGAGGACAGCAAGATACTCAATTTTCTCGCCATCCCCATCGTGACAAATAGTTCAGAACATGATGCATTGATTGAAGATTTCTGATTTGTCTTTCTCTCTCCTCTCTCCTCTCTCCTCTCTCCTCTTGTTGTATGTTTCCATGGGTTAATGTATGAGAGAAGGGGGTGGACTGAGATGAAATATTTTGATCGTGCGATGATGCGAGAGTGAAAAGGAGTGAGATGATGCCTCAGTGGGCCTCCAATTATGAAATACATATGTCATAAGGTTTGATTTCATATGTAAGTCATATATTTCATTGTTTTATGTTAAATTTTGACTGGAAATGGTTGAAAATGATTGTATTTGATTACCAATGCTCTGATTTATCAGCAATGTTAAATTAATCAAGAAAAATCAGTAGTGTAATAATTTTATGCTAAACACATAAAACCCACAACTTTGCAATCTAAGGGAAATTATGCGTTTTTTGGGTTTTGTCGTGTGTATAGTGTTTTTATGGGTTGAAATATGAAAAGAAAATCATTCTCAGTAAGATCAATCAATCTAAATGAGTAAATCAATAATTATTCATAAATAAATAGTCAAAAATAATAAAAATAGAAAAAAAATATTTTTTGCATACAAAAAATAAGAAAAAATAAGATGTATGTTTGTGAATGTATGGTAGAGTTGAAGCATGAGGTTTAACCTCAGTTCAACTCTATCTCTATGTTAAAGTGGCTTTTTATTGCTTTCATGAAAGAAAAATGCATGAAAAATATGCATTGAACCTATCACCGAATGTATAACTTTAAATGGTAGGGAGAAGGGGTTTTTTGAGTGCTTAAAGTATGCTAAATTTTCATGTTTTATGATACATGGTAAATTGGGTATGTTTTTTTCTAAAGTTAAGAGGATCTAATAGCACGAGAATGCTAGGTAGCCCTAAGCAACACATCAATTTGCGGATTAGAAGAAAGACAATATCTATGTATGCATGTGCACTCACATAATATCTGCCCACAATATATACACAGTTTGGGTCCTCAAGTGCAAGACAATACTCTTAGCTTGCTTAGAGTTCAACCTATCTCCCAAGCTAATCAATCTACATCCTGTGCACACAATAAAAAGACTTGCACTGCCCCAGGGAGAGACCACATATGAGAAGTTTTCAGTTGCAAGTATTGCAGACTCCAACGAAAGTACCGTGAGCTCTTCATCAACAGTCAACTCTGAATTCTTATCCTTTATCATCCTGCAAGCCCACCAAAGAATTGTCACCCACCGTAGAATCCCCAGAACATCAACACCTATGCCAACCCATGAGTGCAACTCCCAACAAAAACCAACCCTATCACCAACTTCAACAACCCTATCACCAACCAATCAGGCCAACAAAGTGCCACCAACCACCTTCATCCACACCACCAAAACTCAAAGGCGAATCCCAGCAGCCCCTTCCACCCACGTCTTTGGTGCATGCCAAAGCCTACTACCTACGACAATGAGTACCATGGGACTGGCACTCGTCCAGGAGGGGGTAATGTTAACCCTCAGACAAACAAGGTGGAAAATCTAGAAAATCTAAAGTGGAAGACAGGGCCAAGGCAAAGTGAAACGGAAGATGAAGGTGCAAAGAAAAAGCTCAAGTCAATACTTTTGTAAAAAAAAGTGCAAGGCACACCATGATTTATTTTAAGAAGTTCTCAAGAAAGTTATGGGAGAGCTTAAATTGTCAAAAGCTTAAGATTTGCTCATCAACACTAGCATAGCCAAAATAAAATCCTCTAGAGCACCTAGAGGTCTTAGATCATGAACTTTTAGGTTACAAGTTGTAGATCTCATTCCTATTCTTAAAGTCCTTTTGATTAAAAGAGGAAGAAACTCAAACCTTGACTCCCCATGGGGTTCAAAAAAATCAAGCTCGGAGTCAAAATAGAGCATGGACAGTGACCCTAATGCAAACATGAGAAGTATAAAGAGTGACCTTCTTGTCCACTTCTAACGGATATAGTTGAAAAATGCCTAGAGCAATGTGGACACTAATGTAAGAAGGTAAAAGAAACCCTATGATCTCCTAAATTACTTCACAAAACTCAAGAAGGGGGATTGCATCATTATGATGCTTGATGAAAAGAGATAAGTAGAATCTAGTTGCTCCACAACTTATCATGTACTCCAAGTCCATGTATAGATGCTTGGTTCAATCCATAAACTCATCATCCACTTTTTGTGCATTGTGGAAAGGAGAAAATGGAGAAGAAGGGGGGAAGAAGAGCTTCACAACACCTTCCTCACCAACTAAATCTCTCATACACATTCTCAACTTTACCTCTCACCCTAAAGAGATGGATTTGAGCAAAGGAGAATGGTAAGAGCTTCACTCCACCAAGTTCCACACTCTCACAATATCCCTCTTCTTTGCTCTCTCAAAAGCATGCAAAAGAAGGAACAATAAAGCCTCACACTCAAGAACCAATAAAAACTTTGTAATTCTTGTTCTTATGCTATGTTGGAGGTTAGTACTTACACTCATAGTATAGGTGATATGCTTAGTCATTGCCATTGGTAGTTCTTGAGATTTGTACCCATAATCCAATAGTAGTATGATTAGGCAATATATCTATTGTTTTGAGTATTAAGTCTTTCCTCATACTCCATGGAAATAAATGCAGAATATGGTGCTAGTACTCATGTTGTGTTAAAGGCTAGTACTAGCACTCATGATACAAGTGTAAGATTTCTCTTAGTACTTAAAGTGGATACATTTGTGGCTTTGTCCTTGTGACATACATGAATAGCTTGTTCTATCCTTTTTCATCACTTGTATGCAAGTTTTGACGACTCTAATCAATAAAGGCAATTGGATTTATGTACCTAGCTCTAATCAAGCATAAAAAGCACATCCCTAGAGAGAGAGTTTGCTTATGAATTAGATATGTTGATTCTTATCTAGTCCTAGCACTCTTAAGTAAGTCCTAGCTCTAATCCCCCATCTTGGAGTTCTCTTACACCGACCTCATGTCGGGTTCACCAATGTCGCAGCGCGTAGGGTTAAAGGTCACCATAGGGGTTTGGCAAGAAAACTGGACAAGATAAATAGAGATGTGTCTTCAAGAGATAAGTAGATTATAGTGAATATTTAAGGTTCAAGAGATAATTCACGGTCAATCATAGGGGTTTGAGAGAGAATAATTTATGGGGTTTCAAGAGCTTAGACTCCGGAGATGGTAGAGATAAGAGAAGGGTTGAAGGTTTCAAGCCAAGTTCATGAAGATGTTGATAGAGCTTCCAACTACATGTTCTAAGATCACAAGAGTATTATCTCATAAGTTCTAACTCAGAGCAATCAAAAAATCAAGTACAATATGTTGTCATGTATCATAAACAACTCTGCATCCCATCATTCATACATGATGCCATAGCATGAATCAACTTTTCATGATTACATTCAATGTAGACTGTTAGGGATAAAAGCTTATGAGTCAATTACAAGGCTTGTAGGGCAAAGAGACTTGCTTCAAGAGAGCTTCAAATTGAGTTCCTGATAAGGATAAGTTACCACAGTCAAGAAACAATAGAAAAATCTCCTCTTAATTCAACTCAAAGAATCTATGAATGATCTGCAAACATTGCCCTGCCATAGAGGCAGATAATACTTGCATATTTTGACAAGATGTCTTCTGTATAGTAAGAAATGAATTAAAAGAACAATGTTGTAGCTAATTCTCTGAATATGGCTGAAGATATCAGCCCCAAATCAACCCAAATATCTTTCAGAATTCACCTCTAATGATAGCATAAACTTCCCTTAACACAATGTCTATGCGTTTGGTGTTGAGAGTCCACCACAGGGGTAGGAGACAGTAGGGTGAAGGTAGATTCAAGGAGAGGAGTAGACGGAAGAGAAGGGGTTCAAAGAAATTGAATACATAGAAGAATACTCCCAAAAAGAATTAGAAAATGTAGAAGAATACTAACATAGATGAAGCTTGTCAGTTTATTCCTGCATTATGAGAAGATAAAACTCTAATAGACAAAAACGTGTACAAAATAATACCTTCCTCTATGCTTCTCAGATCACCAATCTGATGCCTTCATTGGCTCCAAAAGGGGGGTAAAACACCAGCACACCTGGCCAAAATTCTGCCAGATCACTCCATCTCCCACTTTGGAATGTTGTTCACTGCCTGAGAAGGCGATCGCGCGTCGCGCAATTTTGCCAATCTCTCTTTTTACATAAAATCCTCTCAAATTGGCTAAAAGCTACATGCTTTCTTTTACATGTCATCCTAATCTAGAAGTTGTCTATAGTTTTATGGATTTTTACAAGAGACAATATCTAGAATATCAAAAATTGGTTAAAACTTTTCCAAAAATTTAATATTTTTGAATTGTGGACACTAACACTAATGTCTAAAATGGCATTGGCTCTCTAAATCAATAAGAAAGCCACACTCTAGATTTTTTTACATGGTGTGTGTAGCAGCATGACAGCGTGCATTTGATTGTCTATGTGACATGTGTGCATGCATACACTCCATCATCCACCCATTGGAAAACATCTCTATTGGCATAGATATCCAAAACTCATCATGCAAAGATGCAACTACATAGTCCATGCTCCCCTCTAGTATATTCTTCCAATGGTCCATAACATTGTGCCTAAATACTTGTTGGCACAACTCTCTTATGTGAGACATCACCCTTCTCCCCTCATCATTCATGTTCACAACATCTGTCTTATCATCTACGAGGTATCGATACCCTACTGGGGTATGTCTAAGATGTAGCCTATTCCACTTGTGACCACACTCCTGGGCATAACTAAGAGACCCCTGTACATCTAGTGTACCTGTAAGGGTAGCATCTCTCGGAGTAACACCCGTAAGGGTGCCACCTATGGACGGTTGAGTGAAACCCAAAGTTATGAGAATAGATGTCCCTACAAGTGTGACAAATGCTGGAGGTGACAACAAGTATCCACTAGGCCGACAAGATGGAGACACTACATCATCGAGATTTTCACAACACTCACTTGAGCCATCCTCTCTGGAATCGGTATGAGAGCGAGGAGTAGCAACCCTCTTTGGAACAAATCATGGGCTCACAACATTTGCATCTTTGCAACACCTCCCAAAATCACTCCCTCCATTTGGGGCCAATCTAGAGCATCGATCTCGCCTACTGGAGATTGAAGCATTGAAGCATGCTGAAGTAGACCTCAAAGAATGGCCTAATGATGTCCATGACAACTGCCATGTCTCTAAAGTGAGCCATCTAATCCAGAGACATACATGTAAATATCTCTTGCATAGCATCAAGTCAAGCTCTTTTTCTGAGGTTGAAGCAAGGAGTGAAGAAGCTCCTCCAATGCCTACTTTGATACTTGCTCATCAATCATCCCTCAACTCACCTTGCTCTCTAGGTATCGTCAAAGGTAACCTACATAGATAGAAAATGATGTTAGCATAATCAATATAAGGATTTAGGTGAAGTACGACAACATAACTCTGAAAAAAATGAATTTAATTAAAACACATATACTAAAGTATCCTTAAAAGTGAATCATCAACAAATTAAGCAAGTTGATGCAAATATGACCTAGTTTATGGGCCCATGTCAAGCTCTTGGCATAGCTCGACACACAAACATTGGAAGGTCTATAGATAGATCACGCATAGAAAGAGGAGTTTACTTCATTCTTAAAAAATTCCTGGCCTATTGTCTCTTCATCTATGTTACTTGTGCATGTCTCCTCTACATGCCTCAAGCCCTCTTTGCCCTCCACCCTTTGCAACATCGACCCCTCCACATGCACAACATATCACCTCAGGGATTTAGATAGAAGATTACCTCCTCAATATCACATATAAGAGTGAGTCAACATTCTATTTTTGTTCGTGAAAAAAGTAAAAAAATAGGTCGTGCATATATTCACAATGACCCGGTAGGACAAATGTGTCGCATAGATCCATCCATCTTTTCTTAGAATCTATTTCCAAAAATCCATATGGAGCTCATCGAATGGTTACCCTAGCTCCTTCCAATACCACTTTAAACCACTGTACATTGAATATGATCATGGAGAAGCTATGGTAATTCATTGAGATAACAATTTGCAAGTTATCCAAAATACTCCATCTCATCTGCTATGGTATTTGGATCCGTGGCTCGTCATCGGCTCTCTTGCTCGAACTTTTCCATGACATTGCAATTCATTGTGGAGTACATTTTATCAATGCACTCAACACGAAAATGTCGTGAGCGTGACCATGCCACACTATAGATTTTTTACTATATACTGAAATGGTTAGATTAAATGTTGCGTATAAAATCTAGATACAACAATAAATAAAGCATGTGATCACCTTCAAACCTCTACCCCCTTCATGAGAAGCTGTGATGATCAAAGCTTCATGCGACCACCACATAGACATAAACATGGCATCTTCTCCATGCTCTCAGGATATCGAATTGGTTGATGGCATGTACTGCATCAAAATTCTGATCGTTCTCTCTCCCGCTCTTTTCTTGCATACTCATACCTAGCAAGCCACTTCTGCAACTTCCACACTCTTGGTTACATTCCCTTATTTGACCGTCACTGTACCACTATCCTTCTTGACATCAAAGGATCTAAGAAATTATGTGCACTTGCCATGATCTATTTGCTGGCCAACCTTCTCGAGGTACTTGGCTAGATTGCATTGCTTGACAATCTACTTGGCCATGTCCTCAATTGCCACAAGTTTTTCTAGATTGTGTATGCTTCGGTATTGTAACCGGTTGAAAACTTGTATCTCTATGGTTAAGCGTGTTGGAACCACCTATCAAAATACGAGTAGCCACAATCACTGAAGTCGATGAGGAGGATGAGGAAGGCACAAAGCCCGCATACTTGCACATCATGGTCACTGCCAAGTGAACATGCGCCTTCAATGCCTTGATCGACGAGGGAGCAGACTTCAATGTCTTGACTCATGATCATTGGACCCAACTTGGCAAACCACCACTACAACCCACTAATGCCAAATTAAACCCATATGGGGGCCGCTCATATGCACTTCTCGACAAGTTCAGGGCCACTATTTCTATCGAGTCTGAGACTGTACCAATGATCTTGTACATGTTGCCAGACGCCAAAGATGCAGGCACAGAGTCACTACTAGGGCGAACCTTCAAAAAGAAAACTTGTTGCAATGTTGATTATGAGTTGCAGCGCATCCACCTCGCCATAGGAGACATTTGCATTGTTACAGCTTTCAGTAAGGGCTGCACGACCTCACCACAGTCCGCAAGGCCACCGGTAGAAATATTAGCAGCCAAATCTAAGGAGAGGGGTAGTGCTCAGCCACCATCCACCAACTCTCAAGAACCACTGCTCATGGCAGCAAAAGCTAAGGCCCAACAGCCTAGGTTTCAATGGAGACCTAAACAGCCGCAACCGTTGCTGAGGAGTCGATGCACACATCCTCATAAGACCCAAAGCTCTAAACCTAGGAAACCAAGGCGCAGTCACAGAAATTGGCGCATGATCAAGCAAAGGTGGGTCCCTAAATCCCTCTTGCACGCTCAAGGCTACTATGAGGGAAATACCTAGATATGGATCCCTAAAGCCCACACCGCCAAGGGCACCACTCGTACGCTGCCCTTAAGCTTGATCACCCCAAGCCCCATAGAACCTCAAAACCATAAGCCGCAGTGCTTCCCAGAACCACATCCATCAAGCTCATCCATGCACATGCCCAAGAGAGTAGAACAATCCTATCGGCCGAAATGACAAACATCTTCACATGAGTCATCACCCGCTAAAGCCAACCCGACTACAACGATCCATTCTGAAGGCAGCAGTCCATCGGATGTAGCTGCTACTTCCCCAGCCCTGATCCAGGAGGTCCAACCACAATCTCAAGAACAACTGCAACCGCAATTGTTCATTGTCAAAGGCTCTAGTGCTATCAAACCCGAACCACCAGCACGTCTTAAACCCTCCTATGAGCAAAAATCATTTTTGACACTGGCCTCAGATCTAGCTGAAGATATGGGGGATGACATGGTTGATTGCATTAGACGACTAGATGCCACTTTCAAAGAGCTAGCTTTGAGATACGACTACTTAGACTTAGGGTTGTTGCCCGAACCTTTTGCAATCGAAGTTCGTATGATGTCTTGTTCTTGGGAGACGTTTGAACTTGCCTTCGCAAAAGCAGCTAACTCCGCTGCTGAATTGCTCAACAGTGACATCTCTAAAGAGTAAGCCCTTAAACAGCGCCTCATCACATCATATGATCAGTGAACCACTTCTGCCATCACCGACCAAGAAACTGCAGAATTATCAAAACTTGTTGATATTGAATCCCCGTTCTTGAGGCACTGGTACACTCTTAGGTTGCAATGGGAAGTTGAAGGGTGCCAAGTCATGACAAACGCTGAGCAGCGCCGCGCAATCAAAACAGTGGAGTACGACCCCACTTACGTCGTGCCAATCTCATATAGAGTGCTAACCACTCTTCGTGGCCAACCCCTAGAAGAGCACATCAAATGACACCCTTATCTCGATCGCCTATTGACTGAGGAAGAGCTACACATTGCTAGCTGCGTCGCTTCCGATGACTTTCTAACAGATGTTCTCACTTACATCACACACGTGGGCACTCGACCTTTTGATCTAGACCGCGAAGCTCAGTTAGAATACAACCCCGAATTCTACACTTGGTTCCTACGCCGGTAACTCCTAGACCCATTGCAGAATGCCCCTGACCTCCTAACCTTCAATCCTAGGAAGGATTCTTCTCGAGCTGGAAGGGGAGGGGGGTGAGGTGAAATGCATAAACATGTAAACAATGAGCAAGGTAGGAAAAATGGCACGAGAACTTTGAAATAAATAGCAAAAAGTTAAAGCCTGAAGGGAAGATTCAACATTGGATTGGATTTTTATGTTTTCATTCAATAAACATATAGAGTCTTTCTTTTTAATTATGACTTTTCCAACAAATTATTAATTTGGAAGCACTAATGGAAACTTGGGATTATGATAGAAACAAAAGATGTCACAACAAGACCGCGCCGACCGACTTCCATTCACGGAGGAGGAAAGAACTCAATACCGCATCACTCTTGAAAGACCGCCTACTTCCGAGCCGTTCATAACATAGAGAGGGTGTGGTGGCCAAGGAGGAAGCAGCCAAGAGAGTCATCGAGCAATGCAACCTCACCAAGTACCTTGAGAAATTTGCGCAAGAGCCTAACCACACGAAGTGTATGGAGTTTCTCAGGACATACGACCCTGACAATGAGTGCGGCACCGTCACAGTGGGAAGGGGAGAAAATGCTAAACATGTACAGGTTCACTTAAACCCAGCCTTGGTGGAGAAGGCGTTGGGACTGGAGCTGAAGATAGAGAAGAAACAAAAGAGGGATGTGCATGCCATGCTGAAAATGAAAAAGGAGGATGTGCTAACTAATGACGGCATCAACATCCACGACATTCCTGATGCGGAAGCCAGACTACAAGCAAAGCTAGTGTACGCGCTCTTCTCTAGCCAGTGCTACAATGCCTTTATGCATCGAATCAATGTGCCTATGCTGGAGAATGTAGCAGCTCACACCTTGCATGAAGTCGATTTGAACGGATATGTACACAAAACCATTGACCAGGCGACTAAAGCACTAGCTTTAGAAAGTACACCAGCAAGAGGGGAGTCCCCAACTTCCAAGGCCACTGAAAGAAAGAAGGCCTCGTTTATTGCCTATGGAAGCATTTTGACTACGCTCATCCAGGAGGTAGTGAAGGAGACACAAGATGCAAAAGAAGGAGAAGGAGAAATGCCTGACAGGTCACCCCCTCACCAGGACCAAGAGAGGTCCAATGACAGGACCGAGAGTGATAAGGAAGGACATGAACAAGAAGAACAATCGGGCAAAAAGCAAGCCAAGAAACCCAAGAAGAAGACGATACAAAAGAAAAAGAAGTAGGATGAAGGCCGCAAGAAGGAGAAAGAGGATTTGGAAAAGGCAAAAAGAGAATCCCTCAAGGAGACCGAGGAGAGGGAGAAGAAGAAGAAACAGGAAGAAGAAAAAGTGAAGGAATAAGTCAACAAGGCTTAAAAGGTGTCAAAACAGGAGGCGGAGAAGAGAAAAAGGAAAGAACAGGAAGAAAAAGAGAAATTGGAGGAAGAGTACAGGAAAATTGAAGAAGAAAGGCAAAGAAGAGCTGCTGAGGAAGAAGAGGAACTGAGAAGGAAGGAGGAGGAGGACTTGGCCGAAGCCACACGCCGGTCCATCAAGCAACAGAGCATGGCCGATGATCTAGGAGCCTGGAGCCCGCTGAGGGAAGAAGGGACTAGTTCCAGCACGCAGGTAGGTATGAGAAATCACGCCGCCCGCTGTCCTTGAAGGAAAAGGCAAGGCCCTTATCCATCCTATCCCTTGTCGAGGCTTGTCCCCTTTTTATGCCAAGTTGAGTTCCTTAACTTTAGCAGGTCCTTCAATGGGTTTAGTAATCTGTCCTACTCATTTGGCTCCTACTAACACCACTATGTGGTCACCTTTCTTATACTTAGTGAAGCATTTGGATAAGTCATGTGGTTTCTTTTGTCATTTAGCTTCTTCTGAGGTCTTTTCCTTCTCTCTTCCATGAGCCTATTGTGCCTCAAATGGATTGAGAGGTCCACTTTGGTGCATTTAGTCTTAGGTAGTCGTGGGATTTGTGGATCGCTCTCAAAGCTAACTTCTAACTCAGAGTTGAACTCAAAACCTTCACTAGAAGAAGGAGTTTCCCCTATGGTCATAGCTCCAAGACTAATTCCACTCTAAGCAGTGGTGTGTAGGTTGAGTGAACTAATCCAAATTGCTCATAGTCTAGGTGCTCTAACTAGGTACGATCACAATTTACCTTGATAACTCCTCTTTCCTATCTAAATGCACTAGCCTCTTCGGCGGGTTCAGAGTTTGCTCTTATCGACTCAATCACTCATTTATATGTGTCGTACTCTATGGTCTTGGCTTCTTTCTCACTTTTCTCACCATTCGAATAGCAATCTGCATACTCATCATCCAAATGCTCATACGTAGAATGTTCATCATTTCCATGGTTCCCCTTTGTATGACTTTTCTCATCCACAATGATGGCCCAATTGTACAACTAATTTAGGTCATGCATCTTAGTCTATTGCCACTCCGGATTCTCTGTGAGATCCTTATGAGGTTTAAAGCTTGCAATTGGATTATGAGCTAGCTCTCTCATTAGATGATTAAGAATTCTATGGAGTTTAAGTTTATTAGTTGGTACATGGTACGCAATAGGAATTAATCAGCTAATGGAACTCTTGGCCATCATGTAGAGAGGTATTGATGATGTAACTCAAAAGTTATGACTCCGTTGGGTCTACTTACTTATTCTATAGCTTGCCTATAGTCATCCTAATTTTCTAAGAATGGCAAGTCAATGGTTGCCAATACATGTATTCAATCATGCTCATACTTAGGGCAAGGAATATAATTTGTTAATGATCCATATTTGTACTTTCCTTATGAGTCACCCTTTAGTATTGTAGAGATAGCGTCAAGGTCAATTGATGAGGTTTTTCAAGTGTCTATCTCTACTCGAACAACTTCTCTTCTGTCTCGCCAAAGAATATCAGGCCATCATTCCAATACTTTATCACTCAAGTATTTCTCATCCATGGCCTACCTAACAGAATATCATAGTCCACTCCCTTCATGACTATGAAGTTAATTGAGAATTGGATTCCTGTTATTTTTAGATCCCAATCTTTTAGCACTATGAATGGTCTGACTTTCATTCCATTTGCTAGTGTAATATTAAACCATGCATTTTTCACTGGTGTGTTTCCCCAAGCTTGCATAACTGTGTAGCTAAGCACACTAACTCTTGCTCCTATGTCCACAATTTTTTTCCATGTGGCATCACCTAATGTGACAACAAGTAAGACTGTGTGCATTTTCGTGTCCTCCCAAAAGGCATTCACTTGTAGAGATTTGGACAACAGTTCAAGGTTAAGCTTGGTATATGCGTCTCTACATCGTGGTTCAAAAAGTCGGTCACTCTATGTCCATCAAGTCTTTCTACCCACTGCTTCAACACTTGCCATAGCATGGGGTTTTGCCTAAGCAATTCTCCTAATGGCAAGGTTGCATGAGTTGAAATTTGTGTCGTGAGCAAATTGCCAACCTTTTTCTTTTCCTCCAACTCAAGGCCTTTCTGCCAATGCTCTGACAATGGAACCAATATGCCTTTACTATCACTAGCAACCCCGAAACCCTACGCACCGCTTATCAAGTCAAGCATTTCAAGCAAGTGGCAATGGTTATCTCTCACATAGCCATGCACACTATCACACAAGTGTTACAGAATCCGAGATACACGCTCGACTTTCTTATATACTTAAAATATATATGGCAAAAATTATGTTGGCACAGAGGGACAATAGATGAGAGAAAAGAAATATGCAGAGAAAGAGGTAGAGAAATTGGCAACACACTAGGGACTGGAAGATGGGCCAGTCCCCCTCCCCCCCTTGTGGAGTTATATTATTGACAAGGAGCAAGCTCCTCCATTACACATAAGCCAGTTATTACTTGTAGATCTTGGAAATAAGATCATGGTTCCTTGCACGATATACAAGCGGCTAACACTTGCACAACTTGGAAGTTGGCACCTTTTGATTCTTCTTGAGTCTCCTTCTCTCCTACACAATATGTGTAGGGCTCTCCTCTTGGCACTTTATTTCAACAGAGCTTCCATAGCACTTGCACCTTCTCTTCTTCTATTGGAACTTGATTTCAGCAGAGCTTCTGCAGCACTTGATTTCAGCAAGGCTTTCGCAACACTTGCACCTTCTCTTCTCCTCTTGGAACTTGATTTCAGCAGAGCTTCCGCAGCACTTGCACCTTCTCTTCTCCTCTTGGATACATGCAAAGTGATGCTTCCTTTTACCTCTCCCTTACACCCAAGGAGACCCTCCTCATTTTGAGGCTTTCAAGAGCTTCTCTTCTTGGAGAGAGAGTTGAGTTGATCTTCATGCAAGATGCGGTTGTTCCACTTTGCAGCACTAATTTCGAGATATCTCTTTGTGCATTGTTTGGATGAAAAAATGTCCAACAAAAAAGTTGTAAATCTCGCTATTTTCGATAGCCCACACGGCCTGTTTTTAGAGATCGTTTTTCTATTGCAAGATATTTTAAAAATAGATTTTCCAAAAAATAGCTTTTTAAAATGTACTCTTAACTTGTGGCCCATGCAACCACCTTGAGTCATAGATAAGGAGAGTTCATTAGATTGCCTTGGGCCTCAACCTTAAGATTGAATTCCACATAAAAGCTTGTGTCATTTTAGACCTTAGAAAGAGAAAATCACTTCTCTCCTCACTTCCAAAGGATCACATCTCTCGTCTTTCTTAGTGAGAGAATTCCCTCTCTCGTCTTTCTTAATGAAACAAAAGACCTTAAACCTTGACTTGTAGGGGAGAGGATGACCCCAAATGAATGCAATGCTCATTACACACAAGTAAACATTCCTAGGCATCCCTGGATGCACACATAAATACATATACACAATGCTAATGCACTTCCTCTTCTTAGAACTCAATCCATCTTCATTTATGTGTAACTCCTTGGTTCTTGTGTACACTCTTACACTTGGCAGACACTTCTTTCCCCTTTCATAACTTGTATTGCATGTACCAAATATCCCCGTCACAGTGCTCTGATCACCCCATTAAGTGATGCACTAGGAATACTGGTCTCTAAATGGTCTCATGGCCATGCTAGATCATCATCAACACTTAAAGAAAAGTGAGTCATTAATTTATTGACATGAATTTATTAAATAGAGAATGTGTAATAAGCAATCAATTTAGTGACACAAGGATATAGTGACATTACCATTGAATCTTATCATTGTAGTCGTCTTCCTTGAGACCTTTGATGGTTGCATGATTCAAGGCACTAGCTCAAGCAAGCTCCATCTCCATGCTCCAAGCTCCAACATCCATAGCCGCGCATGTGACAAAATAGAAGAGAAGAAGGAGAAGAAGAGATTCTCCATGGTCCCTCACTCTCACACACTCACATCTCCCTTTCTCACACTCCCTCTCTCATACACAAGTAGGAAGCAAGAAGAAGAAAAAGAAGAGAGCTAGTTTATACACACACTAAGAATGAGCATATCCATTAACTTTTTGGCTTTTATACATGCCCTTCTCCCCTTGGGCACCCAACCCATTTTCATGAATCCCATCCAGTCTTGGTCCTCATTTCCGCTCTTTTACTATTATTTTCTATTCTCATGGATTTTTTACATGTGCCTTTTCATTTACAACTTGCACAGGAGGAGGGAGCCTAGCGCTCTTTTACAAAGGACTAAAATGTGATTTATCTCTTGTGTGCCCTGTTCTTGATTTTAAAAATTTTCCCACTGTACTTCTTGATTTTATTTTTCCATCAGGCTGTCTTCTTATGCTCCTTCTTAAGCCGTCTTTGCACCTTATGTTGTTCTAAGGGTTAATATGACAAATACAAGCTCCCTTGCATTAGGTTGTGTCCTTCTATAAGAGGGACATCTAGTGACCTACTCCTCATGGAAGCTAAAGAAACGAGAGAAAATGTTCTACTCATAATCTAGAGATGTTAGCTATGATTCATGCTCTCAAGCTATGGAGATAATACTTTCTTGAAAGAAGTTTACTTTAGTGAGACTAATCATAAGAGTCTCGAATGGATCTAGATACCAATAAGATCTAAGTATGAGCCAATGAAGGTGGATCAAGTCTTACAAGAATGCAACTTCAAGATCAAATACAAATTGGGCAAGGGCATTGGGAAGCCCATGACTCACCATTCTCAATATACCCTACCTGTGCCAAGAGACTCAATATAGATAGGAAGAGCTACCATTGGGAGAAGCTAAGAGATGATGTACTTAAGAATCACTTAATGCCTAAGCTACCAAAAAGTAAAACCAAGTGTATCAAGATGCTAGGCAAGCTCTAACCACTTAATATTCCTAATATGAAGTGGAAATTTGTATGGATTTCATGTTAGGATTACCCTTAGTCCAAGGAGGGTACAACTCTATTGTGGTGATTGTAGATATGCTATCATCTTCTTTCCATCAAGACAAACTACAAGTATTTAAATATTCGGAGCTTATTTGTGAATGAAATCTTTAGATTCCATGGTTTGCTGAAAGGAATCATCAACGAGATCAATATTGTCTATTAACTTCTCAATTTGAAAGAGCTTATTTGAGGTCATTGGGCCTTGGCTATGCTTTACTACATCTTGCCATCCACAAATCAATGCCCCAAAAAAAAAGCATCAATCAAGTCTTGAAGATATATTGAGGGCATGTTGTTGTAGAGAACCTAAGTGGTGGATGCAATATCTACCCATAGTAGAATTCTCCTATAATGCCTCTTACCATCAAGCATCAAAATGACTCCATTCTAAGCTTTGTATGGGCAAGACTATCACACACTGCCCAACTTCTCCAATCCCACTCCAAAGGTGGAAGCTTTCAAGAAGATGCCGTAAGAGGTGAATGAATAGATCAAGAAAATAAGGTTGGATATTAACTTGCTAAAGATCAAGAAAAAAAAGGCAATAAGGTGGGATATTCAATTGCTAAAAATCATTTAAAAAACCATCATTGTCAATCTTGGAAGGCAATAATGGATCTTCCAAGACTGAAGACATGGTATTTCGCCATGCTTGACCAAAGAAAAGTAACCAATCTTGAATATATTCTTGTTGACTAACCAATTGTAATGCCAAGCCAAGGAGTCCTTTGAGACTTAATCTAACAAAGATCTTGATGTAAAAAAAGGATACTTAGAAATAGAACCCTTCAACAATACCTCATCTAGTGAAAGAACTATCTCAAAGAGGATGCTAAGGGCTGAAATGATGAACGGGTTGCCTCTTACCCATCCAACCTCCAATCCTCACTAAGAGAACTAAAGAGGGGCACCACCTAGCCAAAGGAAGGATGGGCTAGGACATCCATCTTCTCAAAGAGAATCAAGAGAACCAAGACACAAATTTACAAGAGAGAATATATGTACTAGACACCATATTGAAATATAAGAGAGAGAGAGATGAGAGGAGAGGGAGACAAGAGGAGAAGAGGTAGAAGAAGCTTGCCATTATGCTACATGGAATGAGAAGATGAGAAGAGAGGGAGATAATAGGAGAAGAGGTAGAAGAAGCTTGCCTTATGCTACATGGAATGAGAAGATGAGAAGAGAGGGAGATAATAGGAGAAGAGGTAGAGGAAGCTTGCCATTATGCTACATAATAAAAGAACTCACTCATAGCTTCCCTCAAAGAGATGAGGGTATTCTAGAATGCTCTCATGGACTTGTCCTTGTCCTCCCTCTTTCCTTTTCTTCATTCTCCATGGGCTCTTTATATAGCCTCCATGAGGGATTAGATTAAGCTAATCTTCTTGATTAACATAATCCTAGATGATGTATGGCATCTTTGAAAATATGGAGCATAGTGAATGGGACAAGTCCCCACCTTGGTCATCATGCAAGAAGCCAAGGGTGTTGGTAGACAACATAGAAAAATGGAGCTAGATTACAAGAGGTGGGTGCCCAAAGCACATTATTATAATATATTTACAAGAAGGATAGAGTGGAAAGTTGGTGTGGTGAAAGAGAGAAGAAAATTACATGTAGCCAGCAGTCTGCGCCTTTGTAACTTCAAATCCGTGAGGAATTTGAAAAAAGTTTCTTCTGCAACTTTGTAGACCAGATTGAAACCAATCGGGCATCGCGGAAATTTTCTTGAAATTCGCTTTTTCTTGGGAGTTATTGAGATTATAAAAAATGGCTTTCAAAAGCTGCTTTGACTTTAGTCCCCCATATGTATATAAATACATATAAGCATGTGACAAAAGGGGTCCATGCTTGTAAGCTTTTGTGCAAGATCCAAATGACACCATGATGTGGATATTGACTTGTGTGCTAGGGTGAGGTGTCCTCTAATGATGGTGATAGATTCCAAATCTTAGTGATGCAGACGGAGCCCATGTGTAGTTGGAGGCTAGTCCTTTGAAAAATCTATGCATTCACTCAACTCCTAGGTGTAATCCATTTTCATCTTCACTAAGATAACCATCCCTTTGACCCTTTACATTGACATGCCTTCTAAGAACTTGTTCCCCCCATTTGCTAGAGTTATCGTAATCGAGAAGCAATGTAGTATACCTAGTGCTTGAAGAGTAAACCCAAAGTGATATGGTAAGCTCTTAATAGGGGCTTTGGCCAAAATTTTGTGGTAATAATCCGGGTTGTAAAAAACCCGGATCATTAGCCCTCCCCTTAGGCTAGAGGTATTCATGCCTCTAGCTTGATAATGATGGTCCAATAGAGCAAGGAGGACTGCACCCCCTCATTGGTGGCTCTTCATTGAATGACTACTCCAAAGTGTTCATATTTCTTTGAAAATAAGGCTTCAATCGCCATCCATTTACCCTTGTCTTGTGAACCTTCCCATCCATGTCACCTAGCTTATAGCTTCCATTTGGATATCTTCTTATGACCATGAATGGCCCTTCCCACTTCAACACAAGTTTAGCATCCGTTCTGTTATCAAAGCGGTTATCATAGCGTAGCACAAGTGATCCTTCCCTTATGTGTTTGCTAGCCAGCTTCTTGTTAAAGCTCTTCCTCCTCTCTTCAGCCTGCATGGAATAGTGTTGGACTGCTACTTCTCTATCTAACTCCAGCCTCTCTAGATCCAAGATCCTTTCCTCCAACTTCTTATCTTGATTCTTCTCTTGACTGGCTACTAAAACACGCAAACTGGCCAGTTCCACCTCTATAGGAAGCAAAGCTTCTTGGCCATAGACGAGGTGAAATGGAGTATAGCCAAGTGAGGTTCTGAATGAAGTCTTGTAGGCCCAAAGAGCTGCATTCAATTTTTTATCCCAGTGCTTGGGGTGCATGTGTACCTGCTTGGTAATTATCTTACAAATCAGCCCATTCACTTTTTCGATCAAACCATTATACTGTGGATAGTAGGGAGTAGAATGCCTGTGCTTGATTTTTAGCCTTTCCATTAGCTCCCCTACTAGGTTCGCCCTAAAACCAAGACCCCGATCAGAGATAATTTCCAAAGGTGTGCCAAACCTGCAACAAATATTTTCAAATACAAATTTTCCCACTTCTTGGGCTGTGATCCTACTAGTTGCTGAAGCCTCTGCCCACCTCGTCATGTAGTCTACTCCCATTATGATGTATTCCTTGCCAGATTGAGTTCGTGGGAGTGGCCCTATTGCATCAATCCCCCATTTCTCAAATGGGCCATATGTAGTTATGGGATTTTGTTCCTCATACATTAGCTTCCTTGGTCCGGCCTTTTGGCAATTGTCACAAGTGCGGCACCAATGTTGCACATCTCGATGTAGACTAGGCCACACAAAACCGGCTTGGAGAATCTTCCTGTTGGTTATTTCTTGAGCAAAATGTCCGCCACAAACCCCTTCATGGCAGCTCTTAATCACATCCATAATCTCCTTTGCTGTTGGCACCCTTCTAAGCACTGCATCCTTTCCTTTGCAATACAACACATCATTTATCAAGCGGTATTTAGTGGCCTTAGTAGCTAGCCACCTTTTCTCACTTTTACTCATATGTATAGGTGCCTCACCTTGCTCAAGAAAATAAAGCACATCTTGTAGTTGAAACTTACCCTGAAACAAGGGAAGCTTTACTGCAATGATGCCCATCATTGCCTCTTTCAATTTTTCAGCTGCTAGAGCATCTGCGTCGCCATTTGTGCGCCTTGGCACAAAATAGATTTGGGCTTTCTGTAGCTTTCTCATGAGAGTTTTAGCTTCCCTCATTTTCACTGCTAAGTTATCATTTTTACAAGCCCAAATTCCTTTCATTTGCTTAACAATGAGCATAGAATCACCAAAAACATTAAGCCGAGTGATACCATGTGAGAGACACCACCTCAAACCTAAAAGCAAGGCTTGATATTCTGCCTCATTGTTAGAATGGACATCCTCCAAGCTGATACCTTCTCCATAAAGTTTGTCACCTTCGGGACTGAACACCACTATTCCTGATACCGCTTTGTCTTTAATACGCTTGTAGGCCCCATCGAAGTAGAGGGCATAGGCATTCTCCACCCGTGGCGGCTCCTCAAGAGGAGGTGTCTCCTCTTTTACCTTTTCCTTCTCCTTTTCCTTCTTTTGATGGCATCTATGGGTCAACAAATCAGCTAGGCAAGCTCGAGTAGAATCCTCCACCTTGAAGGTGTAGTCAAACTCTTGGAGTTGTATCACCCACTTAGCGATTCTAGCTGAAACATCCATGTGCTGTAAGGCATAGGGAAAATGCTCTTCCGTCGTGATCACTGTGAATGGCCTAGGGAGAAGATAAGGATGAAACTTTCTTACAACAAACATTAGAGACAAAACCATCATCTCGACCATCTTGTACCCTCGTTCTGATGCTGTCATTACTCTACTAGAAAAGTAAACCGGTCTCATTAATCCAGTTTTAGCATCCTTTTGTATTAGTGCTGCCCCTAGAGCATCTTCCCCAAAACTCGGATTGACAAAAAACTCCTGATCCCAACAAGGCTGTAAAATTATAGGAAGGGTGCTAAGAGCCTTTTTTACCTCGTGAAAGCACCTTTCGCTTTCGTCACTCCAAAGGAGCTCCTCAGAGTGGGTTAACTGTTGCAGTGGAAATATTAATTGGGAGAGGAGATGAATGAACCGCCCCATATATTGCACCTTCTGAATGAAAGAGGTTAGTTGCTTCACAGAAGATGGTGATGGCACCGCCAATAGGGCCTTAACTTTGTTTGGATCTGCTTCAATGCCCCTCTCACTTACGACATGCCCTAACAAAGTTACACTGCTTTCGCCAATGCGACACTTCTCATGGTTTAACTGCCCCCCCATTTCTGCAAGTCGGTTGAAAGCTTCATCCACCTTTCCTAGATGTAAAGCCTTAGAACTATAAATACAAAAGTCATCAATAAAGACCCTAATGGATTTCCCAAAATATGGCTGAAAGACATAATTCATGAATCGCTGGAAGGTAGCTGGGGCATTTGTTAATCCAAATGGCATTACTTTGTAAGCAAAACAACCCCAAGGTGTAATGAAGGTGGTCTTCTGTTGATCCTCCTCAGCTATTCGGATCTGGAAATAACCTGAATACCCATCACAAACAGTGTATCTCTCATGCCCGGCCACCTCGTTGAGTATTTCATCCTGAAAGGGAAGAGGAAAGTGATCTCTCTTTGTTGTAGCATTTAGCGGCTTGTAATCCACACAAATCCTCCATTTTTCATTCTTCTTGGGTATCACCACCACAGGTGAAACCCACTCTGAATCCCCTATTGGATAGATAAAGCCTGCCTTTAAAAGTCGTTGCACCTCAGTGAGTAGAGCGTTTTGTTGAACTACTCCCAATCGTCGTAGTCGTTGCACCACTGGCCGTGCTCCCGCTTTAAGATTAATGTGATTTTGTACTGCTGTCACACCTGTGATGTGTTCATAATCAGAAATAAAAAGTGCAGAGTGTTTTATCACCACTTCCATGTAGGCTGCCTTCTCCTCAACTGATAGATCTTTAGCCAACATTTTTTCTAACCCCTCCTTCTCGACCTTTGGAAGCTGCTGCGGAATTTCGCTACTAGAAGGTCATTTTAATGTAATCCCCATCACTTCTAGAGAGCTTTCTTCCTCCTCATTAGAAGACTCTCCCTCTGTCATAGATGACCAACCCTCGCTGGAACTCCATTCATCAGCGGTAGTCTCTAACACAAGATCCTCCTGTCTGCCCTCCTTCATGTTGTAGATAGTGCTCTTCCATTTTTTATGCAGCCCCTTTTGTGGCCTTAGCTCTAAAGCCCCTATCTCCCAATCTTGTCTGGCTTTCATTCCCATTAGCCATGGTCGCCCAAGAATGAGCGGATAGCCGTCCCCCTTCATTGGCATCACATACATGTCAAGCTCCAATTGCACTCCACACACCTTTACCTTGACTTTGTTTATAACTCCCAAACAATTTACTACTACATTGTTAGCCATTTTGGCCCCAAATTTAGTAGTTTCATTTACCTCTAATCCCAAACGATGCATCAACTTTTCCGTCATGATACAAATCTATGCACCTCCATCCACATATGTCTTCGACACTCTCTGTCCATTGATTTCGGCTTCCACTAGAGGCACAATATCTTTCATCTTTCTAGCCTGGATTGCATTCACATGTCTATTCTTCATGGGTCTAATGCTTACCATCTTTGACCATTGTCGTCGCACTGTTGGAGATAGATGTAGTAATTGTGGCCATGAAATTTTTGGCCCTTGATTCTTCACATCAGCAAGAAAATCATAAGCTTTAGTACCTTTACCCAGGGAAAAATCATCTGGCTCAATGTGTCGGCGTGAGCGAGCCCTCCTCTTTTTACTGTTGCGTGTCTTTGCAGCCATTGATGACTCTACCTCCTCTTCCATGTTTTCAACCTCCTTTGGTGGTGTAGGCTCCATTTTCTCAATTCTCTGGGCTTTCTTCACCGGCATTCCTTCAACCTCTACTACTTTGGCCTTTCCTTTGACATCACTCTCATCTAAACTAATTATCCTAACATCATGATTCTCTGGCAGTTGGACAGGCAAGGGCGGCACCTCTGCAACAAGTGGTCGAGGATGTTGGAGAACTTGAACTGGTGGTGGAGGCCTTGGATTCGGTGGAACAAACCTTTCCCTAGGTAGTGTTACTTGTTGTCCTCTCCTTCTTGGTTGGAACCCATTTCCTGGAAAACACCTGGGATGAGGGCAAAAGTACATACCATGGCTAGTCTCCCCACAATTATAGCAAACATACTCTCTTTCTTGTCTTCTTGGACCTCGATTGCCTTCATTTATGAGGGGAGGGGGTCGTACTCCTTGCACCAAATTTAACGAAAGACTTTCAAGTTGATTAGTAATGCGTTGTAGGAGCTCTTGCTGTGGTATCTCTGGTTCAGGTGGGGCCTCTGCTATTTCTCTAGGCCTTGGCATGGTTGGTAAAACCTGCATGGGCTCAACTCCCCCCTTCAACTGGGCTTGATACTTCAATTTTCTATCTTTCTCCCTCGCATAAGTGACTGATTCTTCATAGGATGTGGGAAACTTTCCTTTGACCTTCTCCCTTAGTAGAGGATGGAGTCCGACTAGAAAACAATCTTTCTTAAGGCAATCAGGTACTCTTTCTCCCTCGGCTAAAGATGCTGTCCATTTATCCCACAATTTTATAAACATGCCTTCATAGGTTTGTGATCCGGGTTTTTTACAACCCGGATTATTACCACAAAAATTTGGCCAAAGCCCCTATCAAGAGCTTACCATATCACTTTGGGTTTACTCTTCAAGCACTAGGTATGCTACATTGCTTCTCGATTATGATAACTCTAGCAAATGGGGGGAACAAGTTCTTAGAAGGCATGTCAATATAAAGGGTCAAAGGGATGGTTATCTTAGTGAAGATGAAAATGGATTACACCTAGGAGTTGAGTGAATGCATAGATTTTTCAAAGGACTAGCCTCCAACTACACATGGGCTCCGTCTGCATCACTAAGATTTGGAATCTATCACCATCATTAGAGGACACCTCACCCTTGCACACAAGTCAATATCCACATCATGATGTCATTTGGATCTTGCACAAAAGCTTACAAGCATGGACCCCTTTTGTCACATGCTTATATGTATTTATATACATATGGGATACTAAAGTCAAAGCAGCTTTTGGAAGCCCTTTTTTATAATCTCAATAACTCCCAAGAAAAAGCGAATTTCAAGAAAATTCTTGCGAGGCCCAATCGATTTCGACCTGGTCTGCAAAGTTGCAGAAGAAACTTTTTTCAAATTCCTCACGGATTTGAAGTTACAAAGGCGCAGACTGCTGGCTACATGTAATTTTCTTCTCTCTTTCACCACACCAACTTTCCACTCTATCCTTCTTGTAAATATATTATAATAATGTGCTTTGGGCACCCACCTCTTGTAATCTAGCTCCATTTTTCTATGTTGTCTACCAGCACCCTTGGCTTCTTGCATGATGACCAAGGTGGGGACTTGTCCCATTCACTATGCTCCATATTTTCAAAGATGCCATACATCATCTAGGATTATGTTAATCAAGAAGATTAGCTTAATCTAATCCCTCATGGAGGCTATATAAAGAGCCCATGGAGAATGAAGAAAAGGAAAGAGGGAGGACAAGGACAAGTCCATGAGAGCATTCTAGAATACCCTCATCTCTTTGAGGGAAGCTATGAGTGAGTTCTTTTATTATGTAGCATAATGGCAAGCTTCCTCTACCTCTTCTCCTATTATCTCCCTCTCTTCTCATCTTCTCATCCCATGTAGCATATTGGCAAGCTTCTTCTACCTCTTCTCCTCTTGTCTCCCTCTCCTCTCATCTCTCTCTCTCTTATATTTCAATATGGTGTCTAGTACATATATTCTCTCTTGTAAATTTGTGTCTTGGTTCTCTTGATTCTCTTTTAGAAAAGAGGGAAGAAGGACAATGACAAGTCCATGAGAGCACTCTAGAATACCCTCATCTCTTTGAGGGAAGCTATGAGTGAGTTCTTTTATTATGTAGCATAATGGCAAGCTTCCTCTACCTCTTCTCCTATTATCTCCCTCTCTTCTCATCTTCTCATTCCATGTAGCATAATGGCGTAGAAGAAATGGCAAGCTTCTTCTACCTCTTCTCCTATTGTCTCCCTCTCTTCTCATCTTCTCATTCCATGTAGCAGAATGGAAAGCTTCTTCTACCTCTTCTCTTGTCTCCCTCTCCTCTCATCTCTCTCTCTCTTATATTTCAATATGGTGTCTAGTACATATATTCTCTCTTGTAAATTTGTGTCTTGGTTCTCTTGATTCTCTTTGAGAAAATGGATGTCCTAGCCCATCCTCCCTTTGGCTAGGTGGTGCCCCTCTTTAGTTCTCTTAGTAAGGATTGGAGGTTGGATGGGTAAGAGGCAACCCGTTCATCATTTCAGCCCTCAGTTTGGTATTCCCCTGCTACGGTTTGGCGAAGATCTAAGAGCTGTCTCCAAATATCTTCAGGTGGCTCTGTATCTTGGTACTTGTGCATGAATGCGATCTTGAGATTCTCCCAATTACCCCTTGTAGCCTCCGGGAGAGCTTGATACCACACTCGAGCATCACCCTTTAGAACTAAACGAAAGGCCCGTACTTTGGTTGCTTCATCATCCCGGCCTGTGACTAGGAAGGCCATTTCTAAGTCATCCAAAAAGTCTAGAGCTTTCTCCCCTTTGTACCCAAAAAAACTTGGAAATGCCATGTTGCCTTAGTAGAGTATGAAGATGAAAACGTCTAGACTTAAGTTGTATTTTATAAGGGGAAAGATGAATGGGTTCACAGATGCATTGATTTCAGTAAGACGTCTAGGCCCCAGTATGCTCCTAATAATGCCTTGAAATCTAAGTTTTGTGCTAGCTACAATATGCACAGTTTGCATAGCAAGTGGACGGATAGGTCCATACAACTCGTTCTTATTCATGAGAAACTATTATAATAGGATAAATACATTTACATTGAAGGATGCATTGTAGTCTAGCATTGGGAAGATTATAGGTTCTGGTGATACAAGAATCTCCCTTAATCTTTCAGCCCCAAAGTACATGACAAGACGCTGCTGGAAGAAAATCTTCCTACTGATGCATACATTAACTCGGATGTTTTGTACAGAGTGGAAGGTGTAGAAATTCGGGCCATTGTTATTATTCATGATGAATGGAGACTACTTAAGGGAGTAGAGGGAATGCACTTTCTTGAATTATGAAGGATTTTTCCCAGAGTGTTTCTTTTTGGAACCCACCAACTTTGCTATACGGAGAATTTGCTCACCAGTGATTGTTCTTGCCTTCGTGTGTCCATCCTCGGTGACATATATTTCATAAGGTGTGATGGCCACCTTTTCAACCACACCCAACCTTCGAGCTAACAATAGTTGAAGGTAGTCTCCATACTTTACACTTCTACAAAACTCCACATCGTTCATGCATAGTTGTCCTCCTTTGATGTGGATTAGGCCAGAGAGAGAGAGGGATTTGATGATTTGGAGACGAGGACCTCTCGGAAGGGCCTTCACTTTGTTTGCAAAACACTCACCACAATTATGAGAACCTAGCAATTGATTGCAACATATTTTTTTCTCTTGTGAGATAATGGAATTTCTAAAGTGAACATCTTTTACCCGCATGCGTGCCGTCATCCGATAGGCATACTTTCTTTCTTAAGCTTCTTTAGGAGACAATTTTTGGAGTCGTGGACTTGGACCAGCTTCAAAAATAGTTGGTGAAGGCATTGAGGAAGAGCCACTTGGGAAACTTGTTGTAGAGGATGCACCACCATGTTTTGTATCATTCCACATAAGGAGGTAGAGAATTGTGGTTGAGAATGTTCCTCAGCGGGGGCACAAAAAATGAGGGCTGAAATGATGAACGGGTTGCCTCTTACCCATCCAACCTCCAATCCTCACTAAGAGAACTAAAGAGGGGCACCACCTAGCCAAAGGAAGGATGGTCTAGGACATCCATCTTCTCAAAGAGAATCAAGAGAACCAAGACACAAATTTACAAGAGAGAATATATGTACTAGACACCATATTGAAATATAAGAGAGAGAGAGATGAGAGGAGAGGGAGACAAGAGGAGAAGAGGTAGAAGAAGCTTGCCATTATGCTACATGGAATGAGAAGATGAGAAGAGAGGGAGATAATAGGAGAAGAGGTAGAAGAAGCTTGCCTTATGCTACATGGAATGAGAAGATGAGAAGAGAGGGAGATAATAGGAGAAGAGGTAGAGGAAGCTTGCCATTATGCTACATAATAAAAGAACTCACTCATAGCTTCCCTCAAAGAGATGAGGGTATTCTAGAATGCTCTCATGGACTTGTCCTTGTCCTCCCTCTTTCCTTTTCTTCATTCTCCATGGGCTCTTTATATAGCCTCCATGAGGGATTAGATTAAGCTAATCTTCTTGATTAACATAATCCTAGATGATGTATGGCATCTTTAAAAATATGGAGCATAGTGAATGGGACAAGTCCCCACCTTGGTCATCATGCAAGAAGCCAAGGGTGCTGGTAGACAACATAGAAAAATGGAGCTAGATTACAAGAGGTGGGTGCCCAAAGCACATTATTATAATATATTTACAAGAAGGATAGAGTGGAAAGTTGGTGTGGTGAAAGAGAGAAGAAAATTACATGTAGCCAGCAGTCTGCGCCTTTGTAACTTCAAATCCGTGAGGAATTTGAAAAAAGTTTCTTCTGCAACTTTGTAGACCAGATTGAAACCAATCGGGCATCGTGGAAATTTTCTTGAAATTCGCTTTTTCTTGGGAGTTATTGAGATTATAAAAAATGGCTTTCAAAAGCTGCTTTGACTTTAGTCCCCCATATGTATATAAATACATATAAGCATGTGACAAAAGGGGTCCATGCTTGTAAGCTTTTGTGCAAGATCCAAATGACACCATGATGTGGATATTGACTTGTGTGCTAGGGTGAGGTGTCCTCTAATGATGGTGATAGATTCCAAATCTTAGTGATGCAGACGGAGCCCATGTGTAGTTGGAGGCTAGTCCTTTGAAAAATCTATGCATTCACTCAACTCCTAGGTGTAATCCATTTTCATCTTCACTAAGATAACCATCCCTTTGACCCTTTACATTGACATGCCTTCTAAGAACTTGTTCCCCCCATTTGCTAGAGTTATCGTAATCGAGAAGCAATGTAGTATACCTAGTGCTTGAAGAGTAAACCCAAAGTGATATGGTAAGCTCTTAATAGGGGCTTTGGCCAAAATTTTGTGGTAATAATCCGGGTTGTAAAAAACCCGGATCAATGCCACTTGGATTGATGAAGAACTTTATATAAGAAACACCCCCAAATCCTCTAATGTACACTTTCTTTTTTTGGCAAAAAGTTTATTTTCTCAAAGAATTTCTAGGACAATCCATAGATGGCCTAGATGATCTTTGTCTATCTCGGAATAAGTGAAAATATCGTCAAAACATGTGAGGACAAATTCATCTAAGTATGGTTAGAAAATATCATGGACTAGTCTGTTAAAAGTAGCAG
Organism: Lygodium microphyllum; assembly: GCF_053477565.2. Classification (NCBI taxonomy): domain Eukaryota; kingdom Viridiplantae; phylum Streptophyta; class Polypodiopsida; order Schizaeales; family Lygodiaceae; genus Lygodium; species Lygodium microphyllum. The sequence goes on from NC_141144.1 coordinate 102,837,436, forward strand.
GAGTGTTGGTCAATCCAAAAGATATTACAATGATTTCAAAATGTCCATGGTGCTAAATGCCTTATTTGGTATGTCTTCATTCTTTATCTAGATATGATAATATCTAGACCTTAGATTAATTTTAGAAAAGATCACTACCACTTGCAATCAATCTAGTAGCTCATCGATCTACGAAATAGAATGCTTATTCTTGATGGGGTGACTCTATTTAATCCCATATAATCAATACATAGTCTAAGGATCATATCCTTCCTCTATTGGAATAAAATGTGAGCACCCCAAGGAGAGTTTTCGAGACAAATAACGCTTGATCGAGTGTTATTTGTCTTCTATTGGAATAAAATGAGAGCACCCCAAGGAGAGTTTTCGAGACAAATAACGCTTGATCAAGCAACTTCTTTAATTGCTTCTTCAATTCAATTGCCTCAAGAATGGATATTTTGTAGGGCCTTCTTATTGTCAGTTTAGCTCCAGGGACTAACTTGACCTCATGATCCACATCCCTTTTAGGAGAGGTAACTATGTTAATTCCTCAAGAAACACATCATAAACTCACTTAGTCATGATGACTGGTCCTCATCCCTAGTATTCTTGACTTTATTAAGTTTGACTAGGTAGATAGGAAGTCCTTCCCTTAATCCCTTCAGGATCCAACTAGCTTTCGCTAACTAAATCTTAGGTTTCCTTGTTGTTCCCTATGATTAGATCATTTTTTCAAATAGGTTTTTGAATATGACTCAAACTTCCCTCAATGTATATTTGTTTGATTATCCATTCCTAACATACAATCATAGATTTCTAAAGGCACGACTCAGAAATTTGTTGTCATGGTATCTTCCCCTAATTGAAATTGTATATTACTAATGGATCAGGTTGACATTATTTCCTTCCATTTGCTATTTCTACAATGAGTTTTCTACAGAGTGTGGGATTCAACTTAAGCCTTTTCCCACACTTCAAGGAAATAAATGAATAAGTAGCTCCACAATCGATCAAGATTGGAAAGAAATACCTTGATGTTCTATAGAAATTTGAATGATACAGAACTATTGCCTTGCCTAAAACCTTGATTGTTGATTGATGCATGAGTAGACCCTCTTTTGACTTCTTTGAGAGACAAATCTAATTCATTGGTCGCAACACCACACACATGGTCTCCAACTCCACATCCTACTCCATATCCAGCCCCACACTTTGCTCCACACCCATGTCCTCAATTATTAAAGTTTCCTTCCCTTGGATGATTATGAGGAGTGTTAGCATAGGCATTCATTCCACACTTGGAAAATTGGGCATAAAAGTGATTTGGTTAGTTGCACTTGAAGCAATGTAGCTCATTATTCCAAACCTTGTTGTTATCGTTATTGTTGTCACAGTTCTAAGGAGTATGGGCAAGATTTGCATGGCCCTGATTATATCAAGAATCGCGTGGTGGGTGGACTTGCTTGAGCTGCTGCGCCAAACACACATTGTATACACAAGAGAAAGCTCACTCAAGAACACAAGAAGAGAGATGGATGCCAAAACGTTTTCTTGCTTGTTTCTTCTTCTTCTTCTTCCACACACTATACAACGTACACAAAGTATAGATAAGATACAACGACTGGCGCTATGTCTTTGCCAGCTAGGAAGGTGTAACAAACTAAATATAATCAGTGATAAGTCAGTGGCCATGTGAGTATCATAATGACCACCAACGTGCTAAGTATAGACGTGCAGACCCATCTAGCGAGGCGGTCCATCATCAATGTCCGCACATGTTGAGCTTGCCATCTCAACACTCCCCCTCAATCTCAACTCTATCTCTTCAACTCCAAGTAAGCTTCGGAACTTTCGAAGCTTCTCTGCTCCCAATGCCTTTGTGAAAATGTCAGCTATCTGATCCTGTGTGCTGACATATAGCAAATCAATCTTTCCTGCAAGTACCTTCTCTCTCACAAAGTGGTAGTGCACCTCAATGTGTTTTCTCCTAGCATGGAATACTGGATTCCTAGCTAGTTGTATGCTGCTCATGTTGTCACAATGAATGACAACTGGACCATCTCCTTGCACATCCAAATCACCTAATAACTTTTGCAGCCATACCACCTCACATGATGCCATAGCATCACCTCTATACTCAGCCTCTGTACTCAATAAAGCAACTGTAGGTTGCTTTTTGCTGCTCCATGTAACTGCTGCACTACCAAGGGAAAACATGAATCCACTTGTAGATCTTCTGTCTGACATGCTACCATCCCAATCTGCATCTGTGCATCCAAAGACCTGTACGTCCTTACTTGCCTCATAAAAAAGTCCATAATGTGAAGTGGACTTCACATACCTCAATATACGTCTAATTGCATCCAAATGAGGCTTTCTAGGCATCTGCATAAACTGACTGACAAGGCCAACAGCATAGCTTAAGTCTAGCCTTGTGATAGTCATGTAAATCAAACTCCCTACTATCCTCCTAAACATAGTAGGGTCTTCTATCTCATCCCCAACATCAGCACTCAACTTCACATTTTGCTCCAATGGTACTGAAAGAGGCTTACATGCTGTCATACCATACTTGGATAACATATCCAAGCCATACTATCTTTGGGACAGCCATATACCATCATCACATCTGATCATCTCAATACCAAGAAATTATCTCAACTCACCCAAATCTTTCATCTCAAACTTCTTTTTCAAGAAGTCCTTAGCTTCAGCAAACCCATTGTCATTGTTACCTGTAATAATCAAGTCATCCACATAGATGACTATGATGACCAAACCTCCATCTCCCTTTCTCACATAAAGTGAGTGATCAGCATCAGAAATACAAAATCCAATATTGACAAGATACTCTCCAATCTCGTCAGACCATGCTCTAGGTGCTTGCTTCCCATAGAGCGTCTTCTTTAACCTGCACACATATGTGGGATGCTCTAAATCCTCATAACCTGTTGGCTGCTCCATATACACTTCTTCTTGCAATTCACCATGCAAGAAGGCATTCTTAACATCCATTTGCTGCAAACTCCAAACTTTGGCTATTGCCAAGGCAATCACACACCTAATAGTTGCCATCCTAGCAACTGGATTGAATGTCTCTTCATAATCTATGCCATATGTTTGAGCATAGCCTTTTGCAACCAGCCTAACCTTATACTTGCTAGCTGAACCATCTGCATTATGCTTGACTTTGTAAACCCACTTATAGCCAATAGCTTTCTTACCCTTAGGTAAGGGTACCAAATCCCAAGTCTTATTGGCTTCTAATGCAGCCATCTCCTCATCCATTGCTGCATCCCAATGAGCATGACCAACAGCATCCTCAAAACAAGTGAGCTCAACATCCTCAACTAGTTTTACCATATAAGCATAATGATGAGCTGCATAACCTTCAAAAGCAAATCTTTTAATAGGGTATTTGACCCCTGCTAGATCTGCGTACCACCGGATCACTCAATGGAGACTTTACATTACTATGAGCTCTCTGTACACCTGGTGTCGTGACTGAAGGAATGCCAAGCTCATCATCCAAACTCTCCGAACCACTAGAATCTCCATCAAATCTCAAATGACTGGTAGATGCATCATTACCATCTAGCACTTTCTTCTTTCCTTTGTCCTTCCCTGCAACACTTATAGATCCACCTGAAGATGTGGGGCTACTCCTTAGTCTCCCAAACCAAGGGCTCACTGTAGGTGTAGTACCAGATGATGTTTCTGGTCCACTAAGACTCCATGATTATTGTTTATCTTTCTGCACATAGCTGTCTTGATCATTATCATCATCCAAAACATCACCAGCATGTATATACCAACTTCCCATCTCATTAAAGATAACATCCCTGCTCACTCTAAACTCACCTATGACAGGGTTATAACAGCAATACCCTTTCTACTCTAAAGAGTATCCAATAAAAACACATTTTTCTGCCTTTGGATCAAGCTTCTTCCATAGCTCATCTGGCATATGAACATATGCAACATAGCCAAATACCTTCAAGTGCGATACATCAGGCTTCTTGCCAATAAAGCATCCTTCAGGAGTCATCCCATGAACTGCAGCTGTGGGAGTTCTATTCAAAATGTAAACATCAGTATGGACAACCTCAAACCAAAAATGTTTGGGCATATTCTTTTCAGTCATTAATGCCCGTGCAACTTCTGCAATATGCCTGTTTTTTTCTTTCTGCAACACCATTTTGTTGTGGGATATACCTGCGAGTAAATTGCCTCTTTATCCCATCAATCCTCAAGAACCCACTGAACTCATTAGAGAGGTACTCTCCCCCTCCATCTGATCTCAAACACTTTACTTTTAAGCATGTTTCTGTTTCAATAGCTGCCTTAAAAGATTTGAAGTGCTCAAACACATCACTTTTTTCCTTCATGAAGTATACCCATAACTTCCTTGAACAATCATCAACAAATGTGACAAAGTATTTGCTACCACCAATAGATACATTCTGTGTAGGCCCCCAAACATCTGTATGCACTACATCAAGTATATTTCTGCTCACTTGTCTATCATGTGAGAAGGGTTGTCTTGCATGCTTACCAAACTGGCATGCTTCACAGACTTTATGCAATTCTGCAACTCTAAAATAAGGCAACCCTATAACCAATCCTCTAGGGACTGCATCAATTTCAGCCTTTGCACATTTTCATATCCAAAACGTTTATGCCATATTTAAATATCTGCAACTATTTCTTTTCCTTTAGCATACATAGTAGCACCTATTGCAAGAATTCCAGCATCTAAAGTGAACATTCGGCCAACTCTACTTCCTTTTGCGACCAACCTGTACTTATCATTAAAGTCTTCTACAAAACAACCTTTTGCATTGAATCGGACCTACAACCCCTACTCTACCATTTGGCCAACAGACACTAGATTCTTTGTAATTGATGGCACGTGTAATACATCTATCAAACTCTTTGTCTAGCCATCATACAAGGACAAGGGAACCTTTCCAATGTGTGAAATTGGGTGGCATGAATCATCACCCGTCTGTACATAACCTAGGTTTTGTAAGTCCTGCATCTCTCCAAACCATTCAACATGATTGGTCATATGATTAGATGCGCCTGAATTGACATACCATACATCATCATGTGTCCCCTTTCCTGTAACTGCATTCATCATATACAAACAAACGCTCATTTTTTTCTTCATTCTGTCGTGAAGACAATGCATAATTTCCTTGCTGCAATTTACCACTGCGAGTATCATCCTTCTTTGCATAGCAATGGGCTGCAATATGACCTATTTTGCCACAATAATGGCAAACAATAGCAGAATTTCTAGAGCCTCTGTTTTGCCATCCACCTCTTCCTCTAAAGCTCCCCCTGCCTCTAAAGTTTCCTCTGCCTCCAGAAACCTGCATTTCACCAAACTGTCGATTGAACCTATTTTTCTAGTTATCGCCAGTACGTCCCATACTACGGCCTCTTGAAGAGGATCTACCATATTCCCTTCCTAAACTCGAGTAAAATTCTTGAACCTGTTCACCATTTCTTTCAGATGAATCACCCTGCATATTGATCTCTTCAATAATCATGAGAGAGATCAACTCATCAAAATCTGTAAATGGCTTCCATACATATACTGAAGTAACAAATTATTTCCATGCCTTCTCATTATTAAGGCCACTCAGAGTGGATAAAACCAAATCATCATCATCCGGCATTGCATCAATTGCTGTTAAAGCATCTACAATGCTCCTCACCTTCAATACATACTCATTGACAGACATTTTTCCTTTCTTCAAGGCATTCAACTCTTGCTTGAGTTGAATCTTTCATGCCTTTGTATTATATCCAATACATCACCTTTTTGTCTTTCGCATTCCACTCTTTCCATGCTTTTAACTCATCTGTAGTCCAAGGGATACCCAACTCTGGCTCCTTTTCTTCACCTGAGACAAACTCATAAAGGCTCTTTCCAATGAGGAAGTTCATCACACGGAACTTCCATGAAGGGTAGTTGTTCTTGTCGAGCTTCTCAATAATGGGACTTCCACTGTTCTCTGCCATTATCACAAACAAGGATACAACACAACAAGCTAGTCTTCTGCAATCTTTCACAACACGTGCACAGCAATGCACCAAGCAACATTTTTCATTGATTGCTCAATAGTACATGTAATCTGCAACCTGTTTGCAGATAAACCTTATGTTTTCTTCTTGCAAATACCTCAAAAATTACAGATTCGTAATCTATAACCTGCGCACCCACTTTCAGTTAATACAGCCGAAATCACAGTATACACTGAAATTGTTGTCCGCAACCTTGTGGCTCTAAAATGGGGCCTAAAACGGCCTCAGACGCCCAAAATAACAGTGATATGCTCATACACCAAATCTCACAAGAATCTGAGATTTTTGCTCAACCCTGCTCCCCGTGCCTCCACAAGCACTATCCAAGAGAGAGAGTGGAAGAATGGGAGAGCTTCTTACACCCGTTGCTTGCTTGCTCGAACCTTGCTTCTTCTCCTTCACTTCAGCCTTTGAAATCAGCCTCTCTTAGTGGCGCGGCTCTGATACCATGTCAAGAATCGCATGGTGGGGGGACTTACTTGAGCTGTTGCGCCAAACACACACTGTATACACAAGAGGAAGCTCACTCAAGAACACAAGAAGAGAGATGGATGCCAAAACGTTTTCTTGCTCATTTCTTCTTCTTCTTCCATACACTATACAATGTACACAAAGTATAGATCAAATACAACATAAAGAAAAGTGGCCTACTAAGTCAAACAGTGCATAACTGACTACACTAATCGACCGGCGCTATGTCTTTGCCAGCTATAGGTAGGTGTAACAAACTAAATATAATAAGTGATAAGTTAGTGGCCATGTGAGTATCATAATGACCACCGACGTGCTAAGTGTAGATGTGTGGACCCATCTAGCCAAGCGGTCCATCATCAATGTCCGCACGTGTTGAGCTTACCATCTCAACAAATTATAGATTCCCTACTAGTCATTTGCTCAAGCTCTTTTGGCATAAGAAAATTTGCTAAACCTATTGTATTGCCTAGGAAGAGTGGCCACTAGTGGTTGTGCCCTCATTAAGGTATCCTCTAGGTCTGTGGATCTCATTGCTTTCCATTGACTAGTAAGAGATGGATTTAAGCCTTGACAAAAATATACCACATATTGACCCATGGATATATGGAGCATGTACTTTAGCAATGTAACAAAGAGCAAATAATATCCTTCTATTAGCAAAGTATTTAAGGTTGAAAAACTCGTTCATTTTCAAAGTCTTATAGGCAAGAGACAAGTATCAGTTTTGGACGGTCGCCTTGATTTGACTCCATGTCATAGCAAACTCCAAGATAGGCTTGCCATGGCACCACTGTTTCCATCAAAGCCATGCTTCTCTTGCAAGACTTAAGCATGCTATCATTGCTTGGTTTGTCGAATAGTTCCAAGAGTAGAGAAGTAATCTTCCATCTGCCCAATCCAAGTTTTGCCACTTAACCTTCATTCCTTTGCCACCATTAAACTCATGTGGCTTAAACTTCTTGAGCATGAACTTCCCATCTTTTTCATTCCTTCGTTCATCAACGATAGCTTGAGTAAGGGTGTGTGGATTGAAGAAACTTGAAAGAATATTTGTATATTTTATCTCAATACCATTTGTGATTCCATCTATCATTAATAATATGTTTGAAAATAACTTAATTAATCGCACAAAAGTAATGTCAAAAATGAGTTTCTAATCAAATACGTTCATTTTTATGCAAAGCTTCATTATATGTATCAATTGTTTCTATTTATTTCAGCATAACACCATATTGCCAACATGGTAGAAATTGCTCCAAAAAAGAGAGTTGTATATTCATATACTCTTGTACCATTGGTCATACTAAGTTTTACAAAGGCATCTTGTAGAAGGCCAAAGAGGAAGTTTGTACAAGATCTTTAACCTTTCCTATAGGTGATTTTTCTTGAGTAGTTACATATAGTCAAGGGATAATATTTCCTAGTGTAAGTAGGAGGTCCCTTGTACGTATTTAGGGCTAGATAACTATCAAGAAGGTTTGAAAGTTTGTCAATCTTGTAATCATTTATGCAAGTCCAACGAGCCACAATAACTTGATTTGGCCGAATGATCTTGGTGATACGACAATAAACCCATTGGTTTAGGGTCATTGTTTCACCATCGATGTGAACCAAAGGGTTTTAGCAACTTCTAGGAAATATATAAAGTCCAACTAAATTAGGTCTATGTTCCTAGCACAACCTCCATAGATCGTATTCTAGTTCACTTGTACAATCAATGCAAATGGAGAAATAATTTGGTCCCCAACCTTGCTATAAGGTTCAACATTCAGGATTGAACCAATAAACTCGAGGGATAAAGATCTTTTCAATAGTGTGGAAAATTTCCTCCCTTCAGAAGATATTGCATTGATTTCCTACTTGTTTGATAGACTACATGAAATAGCTCTCGGAATCATTGCAATTCCATCTACACACTTTACGTGTTAAGCAATATAATCCTTTTAGAGTTCCAAATACAATGATGATAACTAATCCTTTTATGATTCCAAATACAATTATGATAACTAATTTATTAATCAATGATTATTTAGCCTTTAGTTATTATTACCTCAATCATTTCCTTGATCCTATCCATGCATAAGGAATCACTCTTGCTATAATGCACATTTTGTGTTGTCCGAAGAAGGAATGCGCATTTGGGCTCTCTATGATAAGACTCAAGAAAGAGGAGAAAAGAACACTTGAAGAGCAAGAAGTGATCTTTCGTTTATATTAGGAATCCGTAGGAAAAACAAGCCCTTACACTAATTTGAATTAAAATATCCATTCATGTAACACAAGTACCCTTTTGGTTAGTCCTCCACTTAATCTAGGCTCTTTTACTCTTAGGGGTGGTTGTAACCTAACCAAAATCCCTTTAAGATAACCATGTTCAAGTTTGTTTAAGTGAACTCTTTTAAATTTGAAGCTTTTTCGCTTGATCTTCTAGTTTTATGGAACAGGTAATGCTTCTGTCCATCTTTGTGACCATCAACAAATACCCTTGAACAAACTCAGATGAACCCCGATTTTATACCCATGTATGGACTCATAGGAATATGAAACTATTTTTGGCACCTTTCTATCCACAAGGACACAATCTCCATACATGTAAATTGAAACTGTGGCATGAAAGGTTACTCTCTTTAAAGTACTAAAAACCCCGGCTCCGATACATATCCATGTAGACCATAATTTGCAATCATCACATTCCATGTCACAGTGTCCTTCTTTGGCAAACTGTCAAACAGAGCACTTGTTTCCAGCAAACTATTGCACTTGACATACATATCAATCATAGTGTTGTCTACAAACAACTGCAACTCAGGACCTTTGTTCGCCCTGTCATTATGGATCAACATCCCTTGAGCAAGGCTTACTGTGGAGGAACATGCTTGTAAGATGGAAACAAAACAATATGCATGTGGCCCTACGTGAGAATTACACTTCTTATTGTAGAGTTCAATAGCATCATTGGCTTGTCCAAGCTTGGAATGGCTGTTATGACTGCACTCCAATAATATACAATTGGTTCAACATCTTTTTCAAATACCTCATCTGTCTCCTCCTTGCATGAAACACGCCCACCTTCTGATGTTATCTCCGCCAGCAGCAACAAGAGTCCGAGAGAAAGCACGCTAAGCGTCCTTTCACCATCATGGCACTCTCCCTCTCAAAAGGCAGTCGGCGGCTCCTCCCAAAATGCTTGCTGCTACAGACTCTCCAGATCAATGCAATCGTCTTTATAGCCCAAGAGTCAGCCAGCCGACACGTCTCCTTCAAACGCGCGCGTCGCCAATCCCTTCAACTAACTACGAGTACCCCAGTCAACTGAAGCTCTCTCGTACCCCACGTCAATCAGACCGTAGCTTTCCCATCCTCAACATCCCTGAATATGCAGTCTACGCCTTCTCACAAACACGATCATGGCCAAAAGCACGCTCATTGCCACACTTAATTATCTCAATCAGTTGATACATTGCTTCTTGAACTAGCTACTTTAATTTGCTATGATTGCAACCCTTACTCAATCGAAATGGAGCTTTTCATCATTATTTAGGACCATCACACCAAATGCATCTCCTAACATATTCCCCTTCTAGGTGGAGCTTGAGAAGAGCTAGCTTGCTCTCAATCTTCTTTTAAAGACATTTTTTAATTTTCATCTCTCTCATTTATTTAATCAATTCTTTATAAAGATCTTCTTTGCATGAAGTAACAGCAAGTACTATGGGCTACGATCTTGGTGGAGTCGTCAGCCATCACTCACGAAGGAGGAACCATAGGCTCTGGAATCATCAATTGTTAATGCCAACATTACCACCTTACAAGCTTCAAAACAGCTTCTCAAACATTAGCCCAATTAGCCTCTAATCCATTTCCATTGAATTGTCTTCTAGGAACTTCTCAAGTTCTGTTTGGAGCAAAGGATTTGCTGCATGTAGGAAGAGTAGGACTTTCTCAAGAAGTGGAAGCATATGTTCAATTGTGCTAACTTGATTGTATTTGTGTCCGAATTCTCTTTGTAGTTTGGTAAATAGATAGACCTTTTTTGCACATCATAACCCATTCCAACAATAAGCACTTTGTTAGGTGATCCAAATCTTCTAGGAAAAACTCATCTTTTAAAGCCTTCCTAAAGTTTGGCCATGTACTGCCATGGGTCCCGTATAAGGTGTGGATTCGATTCTGTAATTCATAAGTAACTACTTTGCTAAAGTAGCGCGACATCTCATTGACTGTCACATTTGTAAACTCCAACTTTTCTTGATAAACTTGAATGAATTTTGAAATATCTCTTCCATCAAACCTCTTCATCTCAATAATAACTACTTGAAGCACCATTGATATAGGTTTCATAGGTCCACATAAAATTACACATTTTGTGCATCAAATGAATATCTATGGTATTGAAGATGCTTTCTCTACTCCTAGCAGGATCTGCTCCATGCTCATTGTCACCCATCTTGCTGAAATTCTATAGCCTTTCACGTTGGATTCACCAAAGATATCAAGGGGCAGTATACTTAGCCACAATCCGTTGGGGATCAGCTTCAACAAGACAAGTAGGATACGATACGAGAAGCAAAAAAAAAAGAGGATATGATATCGAGGGGCAGTATACTTAGCCACAATCCGTTGGGGGGGGGAGGGGGGGGTTTCGGTTTGTGCCCGGGATGTGTCTATTTGAGAGCCCCAAATAAAAGATTTGTCTCCTTTACCACCACTCTCTCTCTCTTGGTATACAAAGTGTTGGTTTAATTTCAAATCACTAGCTTGTTTGCTTGGGATCTCCCTACTTCATAAAGAGCCTATGCCTCTTTCAACATCCACTGCTAGCTATTAGTTTGTACCTTTCTCATTCAAACCAAAAGCATATAGTCTATAAGAAAAAAACTAATGCTTTCTCTTTGTAAACTCCTCAATAGCAACCCTCAAATAGCGGGAAAATAGCACTGTACCTTTCTTCCACAAAAAGACAAAATAAAAAGCTATGCCTACAAAATCCTACCATACGGTTTTGTTGAAATAGGCCTCATTTTTACCAATGGCTACGTGCTTTCTCTTCTAATCACCTTATCATCCTCTACATGCTAAGACCACTTGCTTCAACCTATGAGGATACACCCTCTACCATGATCTCTCTACAAGGATCAAATTGAAGATTGAGACCCAATATCCTCCTCATAACTAGATTTAGGAGGGGAATAATTGCATCTCAAGTCCCCCCTCAAGTCTTTGGGTCCTTGCTTTATCTTTTGATATTATGCATATGTGGAAGATCAAAAGTATGCTTGAGACTGCTCATGTTGTGGGACTTTTGAAGGCTTGTGCAAAGAAAAATGATCTATTCAAGGGCACAAGTCTAAATGAAGACATTCGCAAATGAGGGCTTCTTGAAAGAAGCCTCTATGCTGCAAGCATTTTAATAACTATGTATGCTAAATGTAGGGATATTGCAAAAGCACGACAAGTGCTTGACAAAGGTACTATTCATGACACATTCTCTTGGACTACACTGATTGCATGATATGCACAAAACGGCCACAGTGATGAATCTCTAAAAAGCTTTGATAAGATGTGGCACAAAGGCCAATTTCCTAATTTAGTCACCCTTTACATGTGCATTGAAAGTGTGTACTAGCGTAGGAGCACTCAATAAGGGCAAAAAATTTCATGATGAGATTGTTAGATTAATATTGTTGGAGAAATATATTGTACTCGATGATGCCTTGGTGAAAATGTGTGCCAAGTGTGATATTTGGGAAAAGCACGCTTCCTATCCAAGTTGTAGTCAAGTCACTTGGAATGCACTAATTGCACGGTATGCATGGGCAAGGCAAAGAAGCAATGCAATGTCTCGATAAGATGCGACATGAGGGACACTCCCCCATTGTAGCCACCTTTATTTGTGCCTTGGAGCACTTGATAAGGGTGAAAAAAATTGTGATCCGATCATTAGACTCGCATGATTGGGGAGAAATGTTGTGTGTGGTAGTGCTTTGGTGGCCCTAACTCTCTCTCTCCACAATAACTCACCCTCTTCTCTCTCTCTCTCTCTCTCTCTCTCTCTCTCTCTCTCTCTCTCTCTCTCTCTCTCTCTCTCTCTCTCTCTCTCTCTCTCTCTCTCTCTCTCTCTCTCTCTCTCTCTCTCTCTCTCTCTCTCTCCCCCCCTACATTCTCGTTCTCTGGTAGCAGCAGTTCTTTAGACTAATGGCATGAGGGTTGTAAGGTTGTTCCTTGCCTCTTCACCATCAATTTGTAGTGCACGTTGAACCTGCACGTCAAGGTACTGTTGGTGCTTCTGGACCCTTGGTTCAAGGATCCATCAAGTTGTAGTTTACACTTCTCTTTAGTGTGCACAGCGCCCCCATGATGCCTCTCATCCAACATACTAGTGAACGGCGCCCCCATGGTGCCTTTCATCTTTCACATCAATGTGTTTTCGGCGCCTACTTGTGGAACCTTGGTTTAGGGAGCCATCGAGTTGCAATGTACATTTTTACTCAATGCAAACAGTGCCCCCACAATGCCTCTCATCTTGCCCAGCTACCTACTTGTGGACTATTAGCACAGGGAGCCATCAACTTGCAGTGTACATTTGTGCCTCAATGCATATGGTGCCTCTCATCCTACCCAGCTCCACCGACAGCTTGCTCATCACCAAGTAAAATGTTTGTATTTTTCCTTGAATCAAATCATAAAAGGAGACTGTCACCACTCTTCTTTTCAACATATCCACCTGGATCTTGGTAGAAAATGATTGTTAGTGGTAGCGCAAAGTGAGTAGCAAGGTTATAAGCAATGGTGGGTTATTACCTTCTTGTATGGTTGATTAGTACCTTGTGAGTGGATAACAAGAAATGTGGTGGCTATGTGTTTTGAGTTGGCAATGTAAGTGGGTAACAAACAATGTAGTTGCTCATGTGTTTGTAGAGGGCTATGTATTTGTAGTAGCATTAAGTGGGCCATGTGTCCATTCCAAAGCAATGTATAATGGATTTCTTATTAGCTTTTATAGGGTTGGTGGCTTGGCAAAAGATGATTGTCAATGGCAACCCAAAGTGATTAGCAAGGTTATAAGCAATGGTGGGTTGTTGCCTTGTTGTATGGTTGATTAATGCCTTGTGGGTGGGTAACAAGAAATGTGGTAGCTATGTGTTTTGAGTTGGGAATGTAAGTGGGTAACAAAAAATCTAGATGCTCATGTGTTTGTAGAGGGCTATGTGTTTGTAGTAGCATTAAGTGGGCCATGTGTCCATTCCAAAGCAATGTACAATGGATTTCTTGTTAGCTTCTGTAGGGTTGGTGGCTTGGTAGAAAATGATTGTCAATGGCAATGCAAAGTGATTAGCAAGGCTATAAGTAATGGTGGGTTATTGCCTTGTAGGGTTAGTTAGCACCTTGTGAGTTAATAACAAGAAAATGTGGCAACTATGTGTTTTGAGTTGGCAATGTAAGTGGGTAACACACAATGTAAATGCTCATGTCTTTATGGCGAGCTATGTGTTTGTAGTAGCATTACGTGGGCCATGTGTTCATTCCAAAGCAATGTACAATGGATTTCTTGTCAGCTTTTGTAGGGTTGGTGGCTTGGTAAAAAATGATTCTTAGTAGTTAGTGGTTAGTGGTTAGAGGCATGGTCACTAGTGTGACATGCAGATAAAGATGGGTTAGGCTTTGTAGAAACCTTTAGTGGTGCTACAAGCGGAAAGAAGATTGGTTATCTTTCTGGCAAAAGCTTGGCAATAGTTAGTAGTATAGCAATGTCTGTAGCAATGTTGGGTTAGTATCTTGTAGGGTTTGGGGTCAGTAGCAATCATGGCTAGAGGCATGGGCATACGGTTTTAGTGTTGGTTTGTGATTTGCATAGTGGGTAACATTAAGTGTAGCAATGTTACATTGAGCACGGAAATGCAAGTAGGGTACATTAAGTGAATGTAATAATGTAAGTGCCTCTATCATCCATTTTTCTCCAAGCCTTTTGCTGATGTTGATGACCTCTTCCACCACCTTGACCAATAAAACCCTATGCAAGTTAGCGGGGAACTAGAAGTTCAAGTCGAAGGGGTTTCTGGAGGTCTCCCGTTGTTCCTAGATCACCAAATCGGTGTGGAAGCTTGTTGGGAGAGTATCCTGGCTTGATGGAATAGGCACGGATGTGGAGCCCCAAGAGGAACACCAAGAAAAAGGGAATTCTCTTGCAAGAAAATCTTTCTTGTAACATCAACAAGCTTGTTTATCATGTTTCATATGATCATAATGAAGAAAAGAACACCAGGCACAACAAATCTTCATACAGCATCATGTAGATCTCCCACGGATTTTAATAGAATCAACCATATTCTTCAACATCTTCACAAAATCCATCAATAGAACAAAGCAAGCAAAGGAATACACCATCTTTGAATGGAAATACATCACATAGTATTCATCTTCAATATCTTCATGGTCTTTTCTCTCAATCTTTCATATACAATCACTCTGTTTCAGTAGAATTGGCTATCTCTGACTCTCTCTCTCTCTCTCTCCATCAATAATACATCATATCCTCACTACAATCTCTCAAAATTCACCCTCAATAATCCTTCTTAGGTCGTGGATACCCCTCCCAAGAGGTATGTCTGATATAAAGAGTCACCAGAGTCACTACAGTGTCTTTTCATAGCTCACTACTGTCACTTCACTCTAGTCTTCTCTTGAGTCTTCAGCAGCTACTTCTTCCACTTCTTTCAGCTCTTTTGCACTTGTATTCACCTCTTTCCAAGGCTAGAAAACTTTCCCAAACTACACTCTCATCCATCAGAACACATATAGAAGCATACAGAACAGTCTACAGAACAGTACCAGAACAGCTACAGTACAGAACAGAACAGAAACAGAACAGAAGCAGAAGCTCTACAGAAGACCTACAGAAGGTTACAAAAGGTCATCAAAACCACATAACTCATTCTCAAATCATTCCAAACTCTCACAAACCATTCAATAAACTTTCACAATATCTCAATCTTCATCAATCAATACTCATTCCCTCTTTACAGAAGACAATCAGAACAAAACAGACCAAAACAGAGCAAAACAGAACAAAACAGAAGGTATACAGAACCAATCAGAACCTATCAGAACATCACAGAACCACCATCAAACATCATGATCTTCCAAAACACAATCAATATCATCCAAAACATTCTCAAACCACTTCTAAATCAATCAATCATCTCATAAAATCAACCATTCAGCTCTCAAAAACAACAAAAATCAGCTAAAAAACAAGTCATTTCAACACTCAACATATCCCCACACTTCATTATGTGGCTTCCATTCTTTAAATATATCGCAAACAGAGGGCATGAAAATACAATATATCCAGTTGCTGGGAATCAATGCTCACATTGACATTCATGCACAACTTTGGAATAGGCTTGGAATCATTATGAGAGTGCCTATGCATATACGCCAGGTACCAAGCAAAGTGAGCAGTTAATCTCACTGAGGGATCTGCAGACTGTGAATACTGCTGGGCAAAATGAACATAGTTCTGATAAGCTTGACTGGAAGCTGTCCATTCTCCTGGAATGACTGGCCAATTGATCTACGGTCCTGTAAGACAATCATCCGAACTCCATCCCCTTCTTCTAGAAATCTGATTATCAAACCCGTCACAGTCACTAACCAACTGAGGTGGTTGAGATATGGAAGTGTTAGGAGAGGGTAATGGAATAAGGGAAAGTGGATGAAGGGAGGGATAGGAAAAATCATAAAAGGAAGAAAAGGTTAAAGAAGGAGTGGCAGAAATTTGTAAGAAATGGTGTTAACTGATAAATAGGAAATGTGGAGGGTACATTAATGGAGGGAGAAGGACAGGGCGGAGAAGGGGAAAATACCCTATCCTCAATAAAGGAACAATATGTAAAAATGGGAATTTGAGGGAGAGATGAAGGTTGGAAAAGAAGGGGTAAAATAATGGTGGAATTAGATTGACAAAGAGAAAGATATATAACATAGCGGTGAGCCATTTGTTGGTAATAGAGGAGGGTAGGAACAGAAGGTCCTAAGAGAGATCGTCTATGATAGGCATCAAAGAAGGTAGCATCAAATGGATTATGTTTTGAAAGATAGGTTAAGAGATCCATCCTCAGTTGATTAGTACTCCGGGCAAAGGTAGGAGCTGTGTTTTGTCTTTGATTTAGGACCACCGAATCAATCATGGGATGCCACGAATTATCATGACAATCAGCTACTTTGGAGGAATAACTCTGGAACATGTCAGCTATGCGCAACTCCAAATGGTTGACATACAAAACAGCCTGTAAGACCACATCCCCCACATACCATGCCATATCTACCTCATCTGGAATTAACAAATCTCCTCGGAGATACATGTATGACATCAACATGGTGTCTGGCATGACAGAATCCTCAAAGACCATTCTGACTACCTCTGTCAACAACTCAGCAGACCAAGCCCCACTCCAGCCATCCTCTGGAAAAGGTAAATCCATCGTGGAAAGCTTCATGTAGAAGACCAACTTCTGTAAGTGGTAGTGGACAAAGAAAGAATGGTCTGGTAAGACATATTCCTGAAACTGTTCAAAGGTAGACCATAACAAGTCCATTCTGGACTGCAATCTTTCCACTTTATCTTGAAATAGAGGGCACAAAGTAGCCTGTCTCTGAAGAGCAGCCAAGTCCTGCTGTGAAAGAGAAGGAATCAATGGAACAGGAGGGCTTGGAGGAACAGAGCGGGACTTTGCAAGCTGATCTTGCAACTGCTGGATTTGGGAGGCTTGGTTGGCCACTGTGTCATTAGCAGTCTGTAAAGCTGAAAGCTTGTCATCTAAGAGAGCTTGGAATTCCTGTGCTTCTCTGGACATCCTCTCCTTCTCTGCTGAAAGGCTAGTAACCTGGGAGTGAGCCTCTAGTAACTGGGTCTTCAAAGAAGAAATCTCATCGCTTTGGGTGGCAACCAATTGGGTTTGCTGTTCCATTTGCTTAAATAAATCTGCTAGGGTATCCTTAGCAGAAGCTAACTCAGATGTTGCCTTATGCAACTGGTCCTTAGACTGCATGAGCTCTTCATAAAAAGACGCGTACAGCTGTTGAACACAGGCTGTCACTGACAACTCAATGGAACTTTGAATATCCTTGCAAAGGAAAGGAATGGCATCTCCTGAAACTAGACTGTGCCGGGAGGGAACTGAGATCTCCAAAGAGCCTTCGCGATGTGCTCTGAACAGGTTATTACAAGTGAGATACCCAGGGAGTGCACTGCCAGAAGTAGCAGGGATAGGTACTGAGGAAAGTACAGAAGGAGCTTTATCCGCTACCCTCTTCAAGCGTTTGCGTTGTATGACCAGGGGAGGCGGAGAATCATCATCCTCTATGTCAATGGGTTCTGACTCTTCTGAAGGTGGAGGAGGAGGTACTGGATCTGATGGAGGAGGTGGAGGCACAGTCTTCTGTAAACCGGAATAGGTCAAGAAGGCAGACAAATATGATCCATATGTGACATTGGTAACATTACCCCTGGTGACTTTAACAAAATGCTGATCCATTTTAGTGAGGAGGTAAGTGCTCCAATCAATAGCAACGCCTTTCAGCACCATCCTGGAAGCTATGAAAAGCTCTTTGGACAAATAGTGGGATGGCGTTTTGGCAGGCATAAACCTGTCCTGAAGAAACTGACAGATCGTCTTCCATACGGGATCAGTGATCATAGAAAAGGAAACTCCGGAAGAGTTTATCACCTTCTTAACATCCAGCATTTCCCTTGTCTGCTTTTGCAACAACTTTAGAATCTCTTCATTAGAGAAGAGCTGACGAGTGGTCACAAAAGGTTCACCTTTGAAGGGTAGAGACAGAGCCTTCCCTAGGCCTCGAGATGTCAAAGTCATAGACATTCCTTGGACTACGCCTGTCTTCTTGCTGTAAGAGGCCAGGAACTCATCACATAACGACGGATCCTCTGGAAGCAATGGAAAAGGAGTGGCCACAAAAGCAACAAGTCCCGCCTTCGTGAGGGGCTCAAAAGTAAGTAGGGAAGAGTAAGCCCTACTAACTAATGGGACGTACTGGATAGGGGGAGGAGCATGAGAAGGCGCCATTCAGATGG
Source organism: Lygodium microphyllum (assembly GCF_053477565.2). Lineage (NCBI taxonomy): Eukaryota > Viridiplantae > Streptophyta > Polypodiopsida > Schizaeales > Lygodiaceae > Lygodium > Lygodium microphyllum. The sequence continues at coordinate 102,856,082 of NC_141144.1, forward strand.
TTACACACACACCACAAACACAGACAATCAAGGAGAATGCCTGCAAAGCAACAGACAAAAACCAAGGATAAGAGAATAACCAAATAAAACGTGACACAACCAACTAACCCCAAGCAAACCACATCCTAGAAAAAAATTGACATGACCTTGAGACAAATGCGAGCGAAGCGATGCATCAGACAAACACCCAGAACCCCGTATCAGGCAAGAAAAGAAAAAACTGCATACCGTACCCGTAACCGTATCAAAGACAAGAAACCAAAACAATACCACATCCGACACATATCGACTATATCGTTGATAAACCAAGACTGGACCATGGAAAATAACACTAATGACTGCGCATACCCATCCCACGAAACGGTTCATTAAAAAGGGGAATTAAGTGCAGTGAAGGGGAATTAATTTAATAAAGGGTTTATTTTAATAAATTATTAAGAATGGGTGAATTTTTATTAGGTGATAAACCTTAGCAAGAAAACGGCGGTTCCTTATTATAAATTAAATTACCAATTATTAGGTGAAAACGGTGCATGAATTCGATTCCCGGACTTCGATACCCGACTGGGTCTCTAAATGCAAATTCATTGATTACAAATTAAGGTGATGTGGAGCGCTTTTTTGCCAGCGCGTGCTCATGTGACGGCTGATTCATTTTAATTAAAAAATTTAAAGTGCCTCTATAGCGCACGTAGCGCGTGCTAAGTGAACGGCTGGTTTATTGTATTTAAAAAGAATGTGTGTTTAGCGCGAATGCGCGTGGAAACTGTGGGGGAATAAAGAGTTCATTTTAAGAATTAATTTGTGATTAAGGGAGAAATGAAAATAAATAAAGCACATAAAATAAATACCTGGAAGGGGTGTGTATGTAATGCAGAAATGCGCACGGAAGAGTCTCCCAAAAGAAGTGAATCCAGTAAAGGAAAAGTAAAGATCACTGATGAAACAACAAACACAACACCTTAGCGGATGTGTGGATTTGGTTTGTGTTGGTTGTTTATGTTTATTTTTATTTTTTATTTTATTTTTTATTTTGTTTGAAGTTGTGATTATTTATGGTTGAATAAATGGAAAATGAGCAAGGGAGGTGAGGGGAATTTTTTAGAATTTTTTTTAGAATTTTGTACTATTTTTAAATGAATTTCCGATATTTATTGGCAATTTGGGGGATTAATTAGGAAATATTTAATTTTCAGAAATTATAGGGTAGGTAATCGCCAGCGGACAAACTCCCAAAAATTGGCAAAAAGCAAAAGGAATTTTTAGAAATTTTTTTGAATTTTTTTTATGGAAAAATTAATTTAGAAATTAAGTAAATCATATAAATCATGTTAATCAAATAAGTCAGTTAGAAATAAGTCAGTTAAGTCTGGTTAGTGTGGGTAAGGTATGTAAGTCACAGGAAGTCAAGTCAGGTTAGGTTAGTCAGGTTAGATAAGTCAGGGTAGGTTAAGTTAGGTTAGTAAACTAAGTTAGGTCTGTGGGGACTAACCTAAGGAGGGTTAGGGTAACTAGACTAAAGTTAGTTTAACTAGGGTAGGGTTAGTGTAACTAACTTAGGGTTAGAGTAACCTAACTAGGGTTAGTAACTAGGGGTGGGGTTAGGTTAGTCAACTAGGGTTAGTAAACTAACTAGGGTTAGGTTGTTAGTGAACTAACTAGGGTTAGATTACGGTTAACTAACTAGGGTTAGTATTAACCAACTAACTAGGGTTAGTATTAACCAGAGTTAGTTGAGTGCAAACCTGGTGACTTAGTGGTGCAGGAGGTGGAGGTGGAGGAGGAAGGGGAGGAGAAAGAGGGAGGCGGGCGGCGGCACGGCCAGGGAACGGCGGCAGGAGACAGCGGGCAGTCCCAGAGGCGGCGGCGCTGCGACGGAGAGGAAGCGGCGGCGACGATTCGCGTGGCGGCAACGGCTTCTGCAGGGCGGCTGGCGCGGCCGAGGAGCGGCGGCAGGAGGTGGCACGCTGGCGAGGAGGGAGGCGACCACGACATCCAGGGGGCGGCGACTGGCCGCACGGCCCTGGCGACTGGCAGGCACGAGGAGGGAGGCAGCGGCCTGACTTCGGGCGGCCGAGGCGTCGACGGCAGCAGCGAGAGGCACGGCAGGCGTCAGGCGTCACAGCGGCAGCGCCCCCAGGCGGTTGGCAGGGGGAGAAGAAGAAGGGGTGGAGGGGAAGGAGAGGGGAGGAAGGAGGAGAAAAGGAGGAGGGGGGAAGATGGAGAAGCGGGTGGAGAGGGAGGAGGAGGAAAGGAGGAAGAAAGGGAGGGAGGGAATGGAGGAGGAGGGGAGGGGAAGAGGGGGGAGGGAAGGAGAAGAGGAGGGAGGGAATGGAGGAGGGAGATGGAGGAGGAGGGTAGGAGGAGATGGAAGAGGAGGGTAGGAGGAGTACGCAGGGAGAAGAGGGAGAGGGAGGGGGTTGGAGGGAAGGGTCGGGTGGTTGGGGGGAAGGGGTGGGTAGGGTAGGTGGTCAGGGCCCAAGGGGGGTGGGCAGGGCCAAGGGGGGGTAGAGGGTGGGCCAAGGGGGTTAGGCAGGGCCCAAGGGCGCATACCCCCGTCCCGTGCACGTGCGCGGGGCGGGGTAAAAAAAATTTGCCGTGACGGGATTGAAATGGCGTTGGGATGACAGGACGGGGCATGTGGACATGACCGGGGCGCGTGGAGACGCGTAAAATCGAAAAAGAGCGCGTTCACGCGCAAAACGGGCGTGCGAATACACGTAAAAATAAAGAAAAATTAATAACTCCCAATCCGGATATCAAAACGAAATAGCGTAAAAACAAAAAGTAGGCAGGGCGACAGGCGGAAGACAGGGAAAATAGACGACGGAGGGTTCAGGAAGGGTAAAGGGCGGTTACGTGTAAAAAACACAAAAAATGAACCAAAAACCGCAATTAAAAATTAATATCGAAAGATCCGTGCATCGGAACGAGGTGCAGAAAAAAGGAAAACTGTGCAAAAAGATGTGTCCGACAATCCTATCACAGCAAAACATAATTCCGACGGAGATAAGACATGTTCTCATGGGAAAAACCCAAAAAACAACCCTGAAAATGGGATCGGAAATTAATATCGGACAAACCGTTCACCGGAATGACATGCAGTAAGAAGGAAAAATGTCCGCAGGAAGGAGTGGCACAGGGTTATTACCTTAGAGCGCAGGTCCGGTGGAAGGAGGAGGGGTTCACATGTGAAAAACTCCAAAAATACTCCCGAAAACACATGTAAAAATTAATAATAAAAAATCCAGAAGTCGAAAGAGGGTGGAGGAAAAAGGAAAAAGGTGGGGGAAGGAACAGGGGACACGGCTGTTAGATCAAATTGGAATTCCGATGCAAATAGGGCAGGTTCACATGGAAAAATGTCAAAAATACGCACGAAAAAGGGCTTAAAAAATCGGAAAATTAATAGTGGACAAACCGTGTATCGAAATGATGCGAAATAAAAAGGAAAAATGTCAGGGGAAAAGTGGTGGTCAGGGCTATGACATCAGATCGCGGTTTCGAGGCAAGAAAAGCACGTTCACATGGAAAACCGCATAAATTACGCAAAATGCTTCAAAAATTAATAACTCAAAAACCGTGGACCAGAATAGGGATAGGTAAAAAGGAAAAATGGTCAATTCAAAGGGAGGAACAGGGCTATAAGATTGGATTTGGACTGTAGTGAACGTAGGGTGCATTCACATAGAAGGACCTCAAAATCAGGGAATGAAGAAAAACTGCAGGGGAACAGCTCCAAGGGTGGGGGGAACATAACCGGGTGGGTGGGAAGGGACGCCATCAGGGTAACAACAAGGCATGGCATACATGCATGAACAAGTTAAGGCATATGCAGAAGGGTATGTACGGTAGACGCGCAGGGACGCGTCCCCACACTTAAGACCTTAACGGATAGGGTTAACCGAGCAACAGGGACCTAGGACCATGCCACAGACCATCCACTAACATCCCCACACTTAAAACATGACCGTCACGAAGAAACCAAAGGGTAGGGTTAGAAAAACTTGGCCCGTTTCGTCAAGAATCAAGGTTGAGTGTCGACGACACGTCCAGGGTGGTTGTCGGCGCTGGAGGGACCAAGGCATCTTCTCAGCACACGTTCGTCATAGCAGGGACCACGCGGCAGCACCCAGGGAGGTAGCTGGTTGAAGGAATCGCAGGAAATTCGTCGATGATGAGGGATATTACACTCAACTCGCAGTCACTCAAATGAAATGAAAGAACAGTCACTCGCCCCATGACTAATATCACTCGAGGAATAATGATGGAAACCCATATCTCATACCCGGTTGAGGAATCAACAAGGAGGAATGGTGCAAAGGGAGTATGCTAGGGTGCACAGTTGATGGTGCATTAGTGCGTCCAACCCGTCTGGCATAAGTGCAAGGAGGAAGGCAAGGGAGCCTTACAGTGCAATGTACAGAACAGGGTGATGTGTCTTGTGATGACGGTAGAGATTCATCCCGTGGGTGCATAGGGAAACGGGAACATACCTGACTCCAAGTGTCGTAACGTCCCTCAATCTCACCTCTCCGTAATTGATTGAAGAAACTCCAGTCACACTGAGCCCACCCTCTGTCTCACGCTCTGTTGATAAATACAGAAGGGCAGCCTTTTCCTGAAACCCATTGATGTAATCCTCACAGTCACTTGTGCAAAGGTTGTATGCCTTGTGCGCATTTGATGGTGCAACAGTGCATCCCGCCTTGTGCCGGCATACGGTGCGAGAAGAAAGGCCAGGGAGCCTTATGGTGCAGTGCACAGAAACAAATTGTGCTTTGTGCATTGAGAGGCCCATCCCGTGCGTGCAACACTTCATTCACACTACTCACCTCTCTTTTGATTTGAAGGGAAAAAACTGGTCTCTCGCCCCACCCTCTGTCTCACTCTCTAGTGATAGATACAAGAGGGCAGCCTTACTCACTTCCCCATCCGGTTAGGATAAAAGCTCACATCACTCGATTGTTTGTCGATGAAGATCGTGTCATCAGGTGTTGAAGAGGCGTACCCAGGGAGGTAGCCATCCAATCGAATATTTTATTGGACAGGAACATGTCATCTGCTAGAGGACAGTTAGACGCTCTGCAGAAAGACCCAGGACATAGCATACCAAGGGAGGTAGCTTCAGAATTGGATCCTGGGGATATCAATTAATGAATCCACTTTCTGGACTGCTGGGTGTTGCCACCTTTTCCACAGCCAGACTCCCGCCCAAGGGTGTTTACCACCTTTTCTTGGAACGAGGCTTGCTATGACAAGGAATTGCTTCCTTTTCTCTCATAACAGATTTGTTTTTTTTTCTCTTTTGTTCTTTTTCTTGTTTTCTCCTATTCCCGAGGGTGTTTCCACCTTTTCTCGAAGAATAGGTCGGCATGACAGGGACCTAAGTCCTTTTCTCCCATGACCGATATGTATTGTTTTGTTTTGTTTTGTTTTTTTTCTTTTCTTTTCTTTTTTTCTCTTGTGTTGTTTTTTTTTTTTTTTTTCAAATTGAGCAAGGGAATGGTAGAAAGACCATTAGTCAGAACCCACCTCACCACTGTCGCTGGTGGAAAATAGAGGATAAGAGATCAGGGCTAAAAGGGGGTTTGGAGGGGACAGAGGGTTGCGTCCACCTCATCAGAAGTGGCTGAAGAACGGCTATCAGAAGTAGCATCATAACAAGTACAGTGCCGTGCCAACGAGGGAAAAGATCAAGTGACCGTAATTGTCAAGATCCCCAAGGAGGGAAGTACTTCTTCAGGCGATATCCATTGATCAGAAAGGGACCATCAGAGGCATCAACGGTCTGCACTTGGACAGAACCATTAGGGTTGACTGCAAGTACCTTATAGGGGCCCATCCACCGCTGTTGGAGCTTGCCAGGAAACTTGCCAAATCGTGAATCATAGGCTAGGACCAAATCACCTTCTTTGAACTCCTTGTGCTTGATGAAACTGTCATGGTAAGCCTTGCGTCGAGCTTGCGTGGCTTCCATGCACTGTAGAGCCATCCTACGAATTTCGTCCAAACATTCCAGGTGCAGGAGACGGCGTTGCAATGAATCATCATCCCCCAAACGCTCTTTGATAGCCACTCTCAAAGAGGGTAATTCCAGTTCAACCGGAAAAACAGCTTCTGTTCCATACACCAGCTGGAAGGGTGTCTGTCATGTTGCTGCTTTATGGGAGGTTCTATACGCCCAGAGGGCCTCTGTAAGTCGATCGTCCCAATCACGACGATGTGCGGCAATTGTTCTTGTCAGAATCGAGCAGAGGGTGCGATTGGTGACTTCGACTTGGCCGTTGGCTCTAGGGTAATAAGGAGTGGACTTGCGATGGCGGATCTTATACAACTCTGTCAACTCTTCCATGACTTTGTTGAGGAAATGAGAGCCTCTATCACTTACCAGCTCTAAGGGACTGCCAAAACGGGTGATGATATTCTCATACATGAACAGGGCCACGCTGTTACCATCGTCCCGCTTTAGGGCTTTAGCCTCACACCACTTTGTAACATAATCCGTACACACGAGGAGGTATCGGTTCTGTTTCCTTCTGGTAGGAGGATCGATCGGACCTACGAAGTCAATGCCCCACTTCTCAAACGGCTTCAAAGGAAGGATAGGTTGCAATGGCATGGCACTTGTCTTCGTGGGTTTTCCCATTCTTTGACAAGCATCACATCTTTTACAGTAATCATAGGCATCCTTGTGAATTGTAGGCCACCAATATCCTGCTAGCAGAGCCTTCCTAGCTGTAGCTTCTCCTGCAAAGTGACCTCCACATGGCTCGTCATGGCAAGCCTTCAGAACAATCCCAATCTCATCTCCTGCAACACATCTTCTGAGCACTTCATCTTTGCCTTTCTTGTACAGTGCACCGCCTAGCAGGGTGTAGGGGGCTGATTCTAGCATGAGCTTCTTCCTTTCCCGACTAGAGATACCAGGAGGGTACTGTTGGGTTGCCAGCAGATTGGCAATGTCTGCATACCAGGGAGTTACAGTATCTACCAAGAATAGGGAAGCATCAGGGAGGTCTGGATCATCTTGCTCCTCATCTGCAGTTTGTGGGATACGCGACAGATGATCAGCCGGAACATGGGAACGACCAGGCTTAGTAATCACCTCAAAATCGAACTCTTGGAATAAAAGGGCCATCTCATCATTCATCCTTTCACATCTGCTTTGTTCATCAAGAAGGACAGGGCCTCATGATCCACATAAAATTTAAAGTGGGTAGATAGGAGGTAATGGCGAAACTTCTCTAGGGCAAACACCATTGCTAAGCACTCCAACTCTGTCACTGTATAGTTCCGTTCCCTATCAGTGACTTTTCGGCTTACGTAATAGATCGGTTGATCCAACTTCGAGGAGCCCTTCTGGCAGAGGACAGCACCTAAACCTTCAATTGATGCATCCGTGTGTACATGGAACTCTTTCGTCCAATCAGGAGGTTGCAGAATGGGTGCCTCAATCAGACACTGCTTCAGAGTGTGGAAGGCTTTGTCACATTCTTCCGTCCAAGTAAACTCTGCATCTTTCCTCAAGAGCTTGTGCAAAGCGGTTGCCTTTGTTGCAAAGTGGGCTATAAACCTTCTGTAGTAACCCACATGACCTAAGAATCCCCTCAACTGTTTGAGGTTGGAGGGTGCTGTCAAAGCTGCGATCTTTTCAATCTTTGCAGGGTCTGTTGATATTCCTTGTGCAGAGACAATGTGGCCCAACAGGACTCCAGAAGAGACCCCAAAGATGCATTTGTCGGGGTTGAGGGAAATCCCATACTCTCGGCATCAGTCAAAACATTGTTCCAGGTGTTCCCAGTGTTCACTGATCAAACTATAAACACAGAAGTCATCCAAATATACCTCAATAAAGTCGTGCAGATGATTTTGGAATGCAGCCATCATGACTCGTTGGAAAGTAGCAAGGGCATTGCAGAGTCCAAACGGCATCACTCGGTAAGCGTAGGTCCCCCATTCTGTGGTGAAGGTTGTTTTGGATTGGTCTTCTTCTGCGATTTGGACTTGGTTGTATCCGTTGAATCCATCCAGAAGAGAATAAAGCTCATGTCCCGCCACTGTGTCCAACAGTTGGTCTGTGAAAGGGATAGGAAAATGATCCTTCTTCGTCTTGGAATTGAGCTTTCGGAAATCCACACATATTCGCAATTTGCCATTCTTCTTGGGTACAACCACGATGGGTGAAACCCATTCACTATTTGCCACTGGATAGATGAACTCGGCTTCCAGAAGCTTCAGCAGCTCCGCTTTCACCAATGTGGAATAATTCGGGTTCATTCGCCTCTGTCGTTGCCGTACTGGCTTGGCATCAGGCTCCAAGTCAATATGATGTTGACATATTGTGGGATCAATCCCCTTTAGGTCTTTGTAGGACCATGCAAACACGTCCAAATTTTCTTTCAACAAGTTGTACAAGGTTGACAACTCCTCTTCTGGGAGGCTACTACCCACCTTCAAGTGGCGTTCAGTGCCATCTGCATCCACAAAGGTTAACTGCCTTTCACCTTCTACTTCACGGATGAAGGTCCCACGGACTGCTTCTGGATACAGATCTGACTCCTTCAAGGGAGTGGTATCCTCTTCGGATGTCCCACTAGAACCAACTTCTTCTTTTGGTGGAGACTTAGGTTGCTCCTTGAGATGTTGAAATGGGATTAAAGCTGTTTCGGGTTTGGTTTCAAAACGAATTACCTCTTGGCTTGAAGACTCCTCTTCTGATGACACATCCAAGAACGTCACATAACAGGGACCCTCTGATACCTGTTGGGTTGGTGGGATTGGTGCTTATTGGCACGGTGCATCATCATCATCTTTCTTTGGCAAGGATGGGTTAGGACGGCATGAGCCACTGCTGAAAGACGGCTTGTTCTTCTTAATCCATTTCTTATAAAGGTTTTGCATATGAGAAGATCCATTTACTAGACCCAATGGTACCATCACCATTCCGTTCCATAGCATGAGCTCATCGGCTTCTGGTGCTTCTGGAACTTCTTCCTCAAACGTATCCTCTTCAGGTGGGATAGATTCTTCTGTTTCACTTTCATAATCTTCTTCGTCCATATCATATCCATCCTCTTCTGTCTCTGTCTCTGCTTCTGCTTCTGTTTCTGCCTCTGCTTCTGCTTCTGCTTCTGCTTCTGTCTCTGCTTCTGTAGGAGCTCTGTAACAGAAGAACAGATTCTCTGTTTCCTCTCCTGCCTCTGTCTCTGGCTCTGCTATGGCCATGTAACAGGGAGAGCAGTACATCCATGCTTCTATCTCACTATCAGAAGTGATTTCAGAAGTCATTCCTGGTTCAGGCAGGAAGTATTCACCCATTGATAATGGCTTTGCATCTTTTGGAAGTCGGCTTACAGTATCCACTATTAAGGAATGTGCCACTGTTTTCTTAGGAAGGATCTGTTTGACAGCATCTTCGTCTGCTGATGTTCCATCTGTAGCCTCATTAGGGGAGTCAAAAGATAATTCCAAGGAGGTGGATCCATGTCCTTTTTGAGAACCATACAGTTTCAGCACCACTTTGTTGGGTCCTCTACCCAAGGTCAAGGTTCCTTTGAACCAATCCATCCGTGCTCGGGCTTCAAAAAGCCATGGTCTGCCTAGTAATAGAGGGTAGGATGTACCATAAGAATTTGGCTTCACCACCAAATAGGTTAGCCAATAATCCTTTCCAGCCATTGTAGTCTTCACATATGGAAGAATGCCCAAAGGCTTGATTCTACTCTGATCCGCCAGTCTGATGAGCCATTGGGTGGGTTGCACACCTTGTAGGCCTAGATCCTTCATTGTCACATCCGTCATAATGTTTATTGATGAACCACCATCAATCAGTGCATTTGCGATGAAGCAACCTTCTATCCATACGCCAGTCTCTGGAGTACCTGGATCTAGGAAAGCGTTAGCCACATCTACTTCTTTTACAGGCTCTGAAGCCTTATTGGACTTTGTTGCTGTTGAGGGAGCAATCCTTAAACCACGTCTTCTTGTCAGTATACTTTTGAACCTTTTCCGGCAACTGGGAGACAACATCAATAATTGTCGGAATGTGAGGTTTGGTTTAAAGTTATCTAGATCTCTAACCAGATCGTATTCCTTAATAGGATCCACTGGCTTCTCTAACCGATTAGGAAATGGGGCAACACCCATTTTCATTTTCCCTCTTTCTTCCAACAGTGGAATTACAGGAACTTCTTCTGCCACTTGTGGCACTTCCTCCTCTTCTGTCTCCTAGACCTCTGGTCATGTCTCTGTAACTGTCTCTGTAACTCTCTGTGGCACTGTAGTGCTCTGTACGGCACTGTTAGGTTATGTTCTGTTCTGTTCTTCTGGTGGAAAACTGAACTTCACTGTTCTGGCAGGAGGGTTATTTTCTTTCTGGATAGGTGGTTCCTTCTGCTTTGCACGCGTGATGGCAGCAACTTCCAATTCCACCAAATTGGAGGTAGGCTCTTGGGCCTTGGCTGGACTATCAGTAGCACTGTTTTTCACTGGGGCTGGGCTTGGACAGTCTTTTGCAGTGTGGCCTTCTCCTTTACATCGACTGCATAAGGGCTTATAATCCACTGACCTTCGAGGATTTGGACAATTTGGTGAAATGTGTCCCTTTTCTCCGCATCTGTAACACTCCACTTCTGATCTCTGACCACCGCCAGACTGTCTTCCTCTGTAACTTTGAGAGGGAAATCTTCTCGGTCCAAAATTAGGACCAAACTCTCTAGGCTTGGGTCCAATATCCTGTGTTGTCATTTTGGATTCCAGCAAGTTAAATCTTGCATCTTCTTCCTATTCTTCTCCTACCATGCATCTCCTTCAGAGAGCAAATGTCCTCTGTATGGTTCTTCCGCAAACAGTAGGAACAAAAGGCTCCAGGGATAGTTGGTTTTCGTGTACATCCAGTGGCTAAATGGCCTGCTTGATGACACTTACCACACCAAGTATTTGACCGCATCACATCTCTTCCTGCTCCTGCAACGTTGGATATGCTTGCGGTATTCACTTTCAACGTTTGTAGTTGCTCTGTAATCACATCCATCAACTCCTTTTTGATGTTTGCAACTGAGTTAGATAAGTAGTCCTTCAAGCTTTCTCCTCCTGACGTACTGGCAGGAGGGTTTTGAGGAGTTTCTGTAATCACTGCATAAACGGGTTGGGCTGATACAGAGGGATCTCTGTTCTGGGTCTGATTCAGAGCTCCTGTTTGAACTATTGGCTGTTGGCTCCAGTTGGTAGGATTCCACTGTTGCTGCTGATTTATCATTGAGGAAATTGGTTGGGACCATTGTTGTTGTGGTTGAACCATCATTTGAGGCATGGATTGTGGCCACTGTGGATTTGGTGCACTGTACTGTGATACCGGGGGCATCTGTTGGTAGGGATAGGGAACAGTCCCTGGGACTGCATTTGGTGGATACATCATTCCTAGCATCAGGGGAGGTAGGACTCCTCTTCCTGTATTCATCGCTAATCGAGCTTCCACTTCATCATACAGTCTTGCACCTTCTGTTGCAGCTTGCAGTGTGGCTGATCTTTGCAGCTCCACAAACTTACGGACTTCTGGTTGTAATCCTCTGAGAAACACCCCCTTCTGAATGCCATCATCTAGATTATGGTTAGTCCATCTCTTCAGGATGGATTCCATTCGTGAGACATAAGCTTCCACTCTTTCTCCAGAAGACTGACTTAGGTTCATAAATTCCTCTCGCATCCGCTCTTCAAAACCTTCACGCCTGAATTTAGTGAGGAAGGCCAATTTCAGGTCGTCCCATGTGCCAAAAGTTCCTGCTGCTTGTCTCTCATACCATTGAAACGCCGCGCCCTTGAAAGTGGCGGGGAATATCGCTAACCAATGCTCAGGGGTTCTGGCATTGTTAGCCACACACGCTACCATAAACTCTGCTACATGAAGATCGGGGTCTTCATTGTACTCTCCCTTAAAAACTGGCAATGGGACTACATTCGCTGGCCTGTCATCAATATTTCCAGGACGGATCTGGCTTGGAAGTGGACCTCCAGCAGGAGGAAGGGCTTGATGTGCCATTGGGACTTCTGTAAAGAGTTCTGCAAGGGCGTCAAAGGCGGCTTCTGCTGCTAGCTCATTCTCAGCCTTGATTCTTACTTTCTCTCTTCTCACGTAACTCTGGACTCGTTCTAACGCTTGCCTTTTTATTGCGTCATTCATCAGGGGGTTGGCTCCACTATGTTGTTAGTGCTCCACAGAGGGTTAACAGAAGGCTTTAGTCTCTAGAGGACTCTCTTGCCAACATTTCTTCTACTTCTTTCCTTTCAATGTCCCTGAATTCTGCTTTCATGCCACTACACAGGGGAAGGTATTCGGTTCTGAAGGTGTCAAAATGCATACGTCTGAGCATTGTGGTGGTGCCATCATCATAGTAATGCCAGCTTCTGATGGTTTCAACAGTGTATGTTGTGAAAAACACTCTGTCTACCAGCTTCCAGTGGGTTGCTAATTGAACAAACAGAAGATTATCAGTACACCAAGCATCCCATGTATCTTGCTGTTGAGCGTCCACAAACAAATTCCAACTTTTTTCCTTCTTGTCTTTGTGAACCTCTACAGACCAAGACTCCTGAAGCTTCTTCACAATCTCCCACTTGATGTTGTCTGGAAACTTCTCAATGAATGGCAAATCTTCCATGGATGGTCATTCTCTCTGTTTCTGCTCTTCAGTTTATTCCCAAACAGTTTGCCACCAAGATGCAAGTTTCTGCTGCTTCAATAGGAAGAGGAAACTGTCCACCACATAGAGCATGCATCATGATGGTGATGTGTTTCCGCCATTGTGGGATGAACTTTTTGTGGAAAGTGGCTTTGATTATGAGAAATTCCAACTCTTCAGTGGAAGAAGGAATTTTACAAACATCCATTGAATTCTTCTCTTCTTGGCAATGCCATTTCCTTCATTTTCAGCCTCTTCTGGTGCTTGTTGATGGCAAGTTTCCCTGGCTGCGCACCAAAAACATGGAGCCCCAAGAGGAACACCAAGAAAAAGGGAATTCTCTTGCAAGAAAATCTATCTTGTAACATCAACAAGCTTGTTTATCATGTTTCATATGATCATAATGAAGAAAAGAACACCAGGCACAACAAATCTTCATACAGCATCATGTAGATCTCCCACGGATTTTAATAGAATCAACCATATTCTTCAACATCTTCACAAAATCCATCAATAGAACAAAGCAAGCAAAGGAATACACCATCTTTGAATGGAAATACATCACATAGTATTCATCTTCAATATCTTCATGGTCTTTTCTCTCAATCTTTCATATACAATCACTCTGTTTCAGTAGAATTGGCTATCTCTGACTCTCTCTCTCTCTCTCCATCAATAATACATCATATCCTCACTACAATCTCTCAAAATTAACCCTCAATAATCCTTCTTAGGTCGTGGATACCCCTCCCAAGAGGTATGTCTGATAGGAAGAGTCACCAGAGCCACTACAGTGTCTTTTCACAGCTCACTACTGTCACTTCACTCTAGTCTTCTCTTGAGTCTTCAGCAGCTACTTCTTCCACTTCTTTCAGCTCTTTTGCACTTGTATTCACCTCTTTCCAAGGCTAGAAAACTTTCCCAAACTACACTCTCATCCATCAGAACACATACAGAAGCATACAGAACAGTCTATAGAACAGTACCAGAACAGCTACAGTACAGAACAGAACAGAAACAGAACAGAAGCAGAAGCTCTACAGAAGACCTACAGAAGGTTACAGAAGGTCATCAAAACCACATAACTCATTCTCAAATCATTCCAAACTCTCACAAACCATTCAATAAACTTTCACAATATCTCAATCTTCATCAATCAATACTCCTTCCCTCTTTACAGAAGACAATCAGAACAAAACAGACCAAAACAGACCAAAACAGAGCAAAACAGAACAAAACAGAAGGTATACAAAACCAATCAGAACCTATCAGAACATCACAGAACCACCATCAAACATCATGATCTTCCAAAACACAATCAATATCATCCAAAGCATTCTCAAACCACTTCTAAATCAATCAATCATCTCATAAAATCAACCATTCAGCTCTCAAAAACAACAAAAATCAGCTAAAAAACAAGTCATTTCAACACTCAACAGGATGGTACTTGTATAGGTTTGGCCTTCACTCTTCTCCTTGTGTCCTCCATCATATGCTTCCTTTTTTCCTTGAGTGCAGCTCTTCTTTCTTCGGAGGTGTCCATCACCTGTTGTTGGTCGTCTGGTTGTGATGGGGAGGGACACTGTTGGACTAATTCCTCTTCATGAGGTCCCATCTTGACTAGCCTCTTCCTCATGTTCGCTTCATGTTGCACCCCTTCGGTGGAACCCTAATTCATCCACCTCTTGTGGGGTCATGCATGCTTGCAATAGATACTTTCTTTGTTCTTCCGAACTTAGGAGGACTCCCACTGGTGGCATCGACATCTACAGTCTTGCCTTTAGGGCCCTGCCTGCAATCCCAAGCTTCTTCTTAATCATCTCAATGTTCTCCCCTTCATCTGTCCATCTGAGTGACATCGATTAGCGTATTCAGGAAGGTGCATTGCTCGGCCTTGAAACTCATGTGGACAACCGCTGCTCTGCTCTCCGCCAGTGTTTTGTCTTTCTCCACGTGAGCTAGACTGTATGCCAAGGTTTTAACTCTTTTTTCATTCTGGTTGGCCCATTCTTTTGCTCTCTTTTTCATGTCTTAGAGGCTTTCACCCTGCCTCTGAGCTAGCACTATCAGCCTTCATTCTTGATCTTCCATTTCTCCCCTTAGCTTCTATTGCTCTTCCTATGCTGAGGCAACCTCTTGGGTTAATCTTTCCACCTCTCTTTCGTACCTATGAGCTCTTTCCTCCCTCAGCTCCTTCAGCTCTTCTGTGGCTTTAGTGATTTTCTCCATTTCAGCTTCTTGCAGATCTTCATAGAGCCCCACAATCTCTTCATTGTGCCGTCGCAGGCATTGTATGCTTTGATTTCTTCATCCAATCACACATGCCATTCAGCTTTTGTCTCTTCTTTAGCCTGTAGTTGCTCCTTCAGCTCATTAACTTCCCTTTGGGCCATGGCTATTTGGCATGTTTTCTCCAACTAGGATGCAGCCATGGCCTCTTTTTCGGCTTCTAGCTATGCTACTACAATTTTTTTCTCCTCCTTGGCTTTCTCTAGTTGAGAGAGAATCTCCTTGTCATATTCATCATACTCTCCAGGTTTCCTCTCTGTTTCGGGGATGGAGGTTGTGGAGGTTGCCACATTTTGCCTCTTCAGGTCTTGCCTCAGCGTCTACTCTGTTTTCGTCTTTTGGTTCCTACTAGAGGGGTTCCTTCTCCTACTCCCTAGCTTATTTCTTTATTCATGAAGTACAGGACCCAAGCCATTAGGTTGCTGGTGTCCTCCTAGGTCATAGAACTTGGTGTTGACATGGCGGTGCTGGTGGCGGGCACTAAGAGAGTGGGAATAAGGATGATTGGGGCTTTGCCCTTGCCTACTCGCATTGCAGGTGGCACGAACTCTTGCATCTGGGCGCTTGAGCTCGGCCCTTCATCTCTAAACAAGCTCGTGGCCTTCGTCTCGTCTTGCCTGGACTACTAATCAATGGACCTGAGAGTTGTGAGGGCTATGTCTTCCTCCTCCTTTCTTCTCAATTCCTCCTCCTCCTTGTCCTGCTTTCTCTTTCTTTCCTCCTTTGCCTTTTTGGAATCCCTACAAGCCTTTTGCAAGTCCGATCTTTCATTTTTCATCCTCTCCTCTTCTTTCTTTTCCCATGCAATTTTCTTCTTTATCTTCTCAGCCTTTCCTCGGCTAGTCTGCTCTTCTTGTTTCCTTGTTTTCTTCTTCCTCAGTCAGTGTCCTTTCGCTTGACTATGCCCCATGTTCTTGGTGAGGTGGCAACCTATTTGGTGTTTCATCCACTCCTTCCTACCCTTGCCCCAAGGCTTCCCTGATGATGGTGGTAAGGACCCCACCGAATCCAATGGTTGAGGCCTTTGAAGATGAAGCTTTCCTTTTAGCCTTGGTGGTAGGGGATTCTCCTCCGACAGGATGTCCTCCTATTTCCAAATCCTTTGTCGTCTTTCTCACAAAACCATTGAGGTTTACCTCATCTAGCGACTGTGTTGCAATGCTCTCTAACAAAGGGACGTTAATACGGCTCATGATGGTGTTATACCTCTGACTAGAAAACAACATGTGCACCATCTTGTCTTGGAGTTGGATTTTGGGATCCGGAATATCTGCCAAGCTGACGTCATCGTTGGTGTGGACCTTCACCTTGTCCATTCCTAGCAGGGTGTATACATCTCTCTTTAGCTTCCTCTCTACTTTGTTTGCCAAGCCCAATACTTTTCTACTAGCTCCGGGATCAATTCAATTTGCACCCGACAAGTTTCCTCTCCCTCACGCACTGTTATAGTGACGTGGTTCCTATGGAAAGTCCGCAAGAACTCTGCATAGTGGATGTAGTCTACCCCTTGGCTTGCTGCTTCCATGTATTTCTACAGGTTGCATTGCTCAATGATCTATCTCACCGCCCATTCTTTAATGGCCACATCTTCTAGGTTGAAGATATGTCGAAACTTAAACTGGTGAAAGGCCTGTGTGTTTCTACCAAACGGCTGTATTTTGCCTGCTCTTCTTCTTAAAAATGCAATTTGCCAGCCTTTTCTTGGCTTGCCATGATGGCTACTTGTCATGAAGCCATATTCACCATTAGTGTTTAATATGCGAAAAGGCAAGACACAAAAGCTAGTTTGACAAGCATGTCAAGCAGCGAGACTTTGAACATGGTGACTTAGTATTGATGTATTCAATCAAGGGACATAATAGAAAATGAAGTTTCGGGGGCTAGGTCCTTTCAAAATTCGAACCATCAAGCAAACTGGTAATGTAGAACTCGAAACCCTAGAAGGTGAGGGCATAGGTTTCTTCAATGGAAGCCACATAATGAAGTACTTTCCTCCCACGCACCCACTACACGAGCCTCCAATGCTAGCGCCCCTTGTCAAAGTACGAGTAGCCACTATCACTGAGATGGACAATGAGGATGAGGATGCTGTAGAACCAGCTTACCTAAGCATAATGGTCACTGCCAAGGACACATGCACCATCAATGCATTGATCGATGAGGGATCTGACTTTAATGTCTTAACTCATGATCATTGGACCCAAATTGGCAAATCATAGTTACAGCCCACTAACGCTAAGCTTAGCCCATATGGGGGCCGATCATATGCACTCTTGGGAAAGTGCAAGGCTGCAGTTTCTATCGAGTATGAAAGCATGCCAATGATCTTCTATGTGTTGCCTAACACTAAAGATGCAGGCATAGATTCACTGTTAGGACGAACCTTTAAGAAGCAAGCTCGTTGCAATATCGACTACGAGTGTCGCAGCGTATCCACCTAGCTATGGAAAACATTCGCATAGTTACAGCTTTCAACAAGGGCTGTGTGGCTCCTTCTAAGTTTGCAAAGCCACTAGTAGACAAACCCACCGTCAAGTCTAAGGAGGGGGTCGTGACTCATCACAACCTGCCAAGCCTCAAAGCTAGCAAACTGCTGAACCCAACGTTGAAGCCCATGAACCCCAGTTTAAATGGGTACCTAAACATCGAGGACCGCCACTTAGAACCAGAAACGGATGGCCGTGCAAGGCTAATGACCCACACTCAAAACCTAGGAGGCCAAGACGAAACTATAAACATCGACGCACGGTCAAGCTGCCATGGGTCCCCAAGACCTTATTGCAAGCGCAAGGCTACTATGAGGGTAATACCTGGATTTGGCTACCTAAAGAAAAAACAACCAAAGGCCCTACTCAAATGCCACCCTCAAGCTTGACCACATGAAACATTAAGCCAAAGACACTCAGGCCATAAGAGAATCGGGCCGCTACGACCATAGAACCGCCAAAGCCTAGATCAGCAGGGCCCAAACCAATCTATCATCCAAAACTGCAACAGCCTATACTAACAAACCGCCCAAATCTAGCACCGATGGTGCCCCTCAGACTTGAAAAGCATCTAGTAGCGTGACAACCAGAGCTACAACCAAACCCACCAAACTTGAGGCCCGAACATGAGGCCAAGCTACACCCTCAGGAGCAAACCAAGCAGCAACCATTAGCTGCTGAACTCTCTAGTTCTGTCAAACCTCAACCATCTACCAGCCTTAGACCCTCTTATGAGTGGCGATCAATTCTAACCTTGACCTCAGACTTAGCTGAAAATATAGGGGGATGACTTGGTTGCTTGCCTTAGATACTTGGACGTGAATTTTATGATACTAGCTAAAAGCTACGATCGACTAGACTTAGGCCTCTTGGAGGAACCTATAGCAATGCAAGTGCAAACACTCCCTTCCTCTTGGGAGGAGTTAGAATTTGTATTTATTAAGGCTTTTGCAGCAGCAGAGGAGTTAGTTGTAGCTGAGATATCTAGGGAACAGGCAATCAAACAACGTCTCATTACGTCGTATAACAAGAACACGATCATGGCCACAGACTAAGAAATTGAGAAGCTGAAACAACTTGCTAATAATGACTCCTCTTTCTTACAAAAATGGTACGCTCTTCGATTGCAATGGAAACTAGAGGGATGCCAAATAATGACAAACGCTGAGCAATGATGCATAATCAAGGCATTAACTTATGTAGCTCCAACTTCATATTGGGTGTTGACTATCCTTCGTAATTGACCCTTTGAAGAACACATTAAGGGACATCCTTATTTTGATCTCATCCTCACTGAGGAGGAGTTGCATGTTGCTAGTGAAGTGGACCCCAGTGACTTCTTGCTTGATGTCCTCACTTACATTACACATGTAGGCATTTGCCCTTTTGATATGGATAGCTATGCTAATTTAGAATATGGTCCAAATTTCTACACCTGGCTCATGCGAAAGTAAAACACTAAAATTATGTGCTGAAGGCCCATCATCCTCTAACCCTTTAATCCTAGGAAGGATTCTTGTCATTTCAGAAGGGGAAGGGGGTAAGGTGAAGATGAATCAAACCAAACACATAAGGAAAATAATAAAGGAAAATCACACATTGGAAACCTCAATGGTAAGATGAAACAACTTGTGATTGAGAGAATGTCAATAAAATTTTCTAGGAGCTGAGTTTCTGATAAGCGTTCGAGCTCAACTAGGTGTTCCATCCATGCCTCCTTCCCATCCCTTCTCTCTTGAAGGGCTATCCGCATGTTGGGGATGAAGAACTCTAAGGGTAGAGTTTCCTCTATTCCGTAGGTCAATCTAAAGGGAGTCTCTGACTTGCAGCTATTTTGTAAGCCGTGGTAGGCCCACAAGGCCACCATCAACTTGTTATCCCAATCACTACACGAAGTAGAGACTACCTTGGTCAAGATGTTCACCAAGATTTTATTTGTGGATTCAGCTTGGCTATTTGCCTAAGGGTAATAATGCAAAGATTTCTGATGGATGATTAGGAAGATGGATAGGAGATGAGCTATCACTTCATTGGATGAAGTGTGTGCCTTGGTCACTAATAAGTTTGATGGGGAAACCGAATCAAGAGCACTTTCTCCCATAAGAACTTGGCAGTGGTTAGAGTGTCATTTCTTCTTGTAGCGCGTGCTTCCATCCATTTTGTTAGATAATCGACGGCAACAATGATGTATTTAGCTTGTGAATACTGAGCGGCGGGACTAATGGGTCTGATGAAGTCAATTCCCTATTTCTCGAAGGGTTGTCATGCAATGATTGGGGTCAACTCCATGTGATCCTTATGAATGGGGACCTTAGTCCATTGTTGGCACTCATCACAATGCCTTACAAATCATGTTGCATCTTGAAAGAGAGTGGGCCACCACAATTGGGACTGCAGTACCTTGTGGGCTCTCATGTCTTCACTCAAGTTCCCTCCTGTGATTCCACTGTGTGCCTCTGTGAGTGCATCATGTATTTCATGCTCAGACGCACATATGTGCAACAACCCGTCTTGCCCCAACCTATAGAGTTGGCCTACTATCAGCTGATAGGGTTGGATCTTCAGGATGGCCAGCATAAGTTTGGCCTTTTCTATTGGTCGTTCAAGTAGTACGTGCTCAAGTACTTGGACTATGTCATCTTCCCAATACGGCGTCATATCGGCCCTAAACAAATATTTTTCACTGGATAAACAGAATAGATGCATGTCCGGTAGTTCATCCACAATGCCTTGTTTAACAGCTTCTCGCGTGGGGATGCGAGACATATGGTCAGCCATGTAGTGTTGCTTCCCTTTACATACCACTATAGAGAAGTCAAATTCTAAAAGCAAAAGTAGCCATCGAGCGATACATCCGATAGCACAGGATTTATAATAAGATACAACAGGGCACTTGATGGTCAACAAAGAAGGTAAAAGGCATAACCAAAAGATAATGCCAAAATTTCTTTATGACAAACACCATGGCCAAACCCTCTCTCTCCATGGTTGAGTAATTTATTTTGGTCTCATTGAGTTGTCTACTAGCAAAGCTCACCGGGGATTCCAAGTTGTGTTCACTAGGCTAGCACAACACAACTCCTACTGCAAATTTCGAAGCATCAATGTGCACACAGAATGTGAGTGTCCATTCTGGGGCTTGTAGAATTGGTGCAGTGTTGTCAAAGCCCTTTTCCTTTCCTCATACGCGCATTGGCATTTCTCGGTCCATTCGAATACGATCAGCAACTTGTGTAGAGGTCTAGCAATCAATGCATAGTTCAACACAAACCGCCGATAATACCCTGTATGGCCTAAGAAGCACTGAACGCCCTTGTAATTAGTTGGGGGTGGAAGATCGACAATGACTCTGATCTTCAAGAAATCTGTGGCAATGTTGTTCTTCGACACCCCACATCCTAGGATGCATCCATGCTTCATCCAAAACTGGCACTTCAAGGGGTTCAATGAGAGACGATATAGTCGACACCGTTCAAAGACTAAGTGTTCCCTCCACGTAGAGTGAACACACAAGTCATCCACAAAGACCTCTAACTCCTTTCTAAGCATGTCTTTGAATATCATGCACATCAGTTCGTTGGAAGGTGGCCGCATGTTAGTCAACCCAAAAGGTATAACTATGTAGGCAAAGACGCCCCATTCAGTGGCAAATGCGGTTTCATGCCTATCATTAGGATGCACTTGCACTTGATTGTATCTAGAGAAGCTGTCCAAAAAATTGTAGGCCTCTTTGCTAGCCACTCCCTTGAGCATGTGCTCAGTGTATGGCAATGGATAGTTATCTATCTTCATAGCCATGTTTACCTTCTTGTAATTGATTCATACTCTAATCTTTCCATTCTTCTTCAATACAATGACTATGGGTGAAACCCAGTCTGTGTGCTCAATTTTGTAGATAAATCCTACTCTCATTAGCTTGTCAATTTCTTCCTTGATGGTGTTGCCATGCTTTGGATTCATGGGATATGGTCACTGCTTGGCTGGCATTGCATCTGGTGTCATGGGTATGTTGTGAGTCACCACACTCGAGTCTACCCCTTTGAGCTCCTCAAGTGACTAAGCAAGGACGTCTATCAAGTCATTGGCTATAAAGGCAAGTCAGGGTGTCTCCCCTTCTCTGGCTAAATTGACCTCCTTGACCTTGGCGGGTCCTTCGATTGGTTCACTTGCCTGCCCCTGTCGTTTGGATCCAAGAAATATCACTACCCTATCTCCTTTTTTGAATTTTGTGAATCACTTTGGTAGGTCTTGTAGTTTCCACTGATCTTATGTCTGTGTTTCCTTAGGCAGCTTCCATTGTTCCTCCCTTAACCATTGGCATCTTAGGTGGACGGGTAGGTCCCCCTTGGTGAGTCTAGTCTTGGGAGGTTGAGGTATCTCAGGATCACTCTCTAACTTCGGACTTAGAATCAAAGTCCCCATCTTTGCTAGAAGAGGGAGTCTCTCTCTGGTCATAGCTTGGAAGGTGAGTCCATTCTTAGCAATGGCATGTTGCTTGGTTGGGTTAGGCTTGCCTGCTCATAGTCAATTGTGCCTATGTGCTCCAACAAGGTTTGGTCACAGTCCATGCACATGGCTCCTCTCCCTTTCCCAAAGGCATTCTGCTTACGTGGTCTTGAGTCAACTTGTATTTGTTTAATTGCACGTCCCCCAGTGTCATATTCTATAGTATCTATTTTCCCTTCACTCTCATCACTGAAGGAGTAGCAGTCTTCATATTTGTCATCAGATTTTTCTTTGTCCGGTTACTCCCCATTCTCCAAGTCCTGATACGTCTCTTTTGGTTGGTTGTGGGCTAAAGCCCAATTGTACCTCAAGTTTAAATCGTGCACCTTGGACCATCGCCATTCAGGCTAGTCCACGAGTGGCTTGAGATTGCCAACCAACTTGTCGGTCAAATATCCTAGGATCTCTAGGAGCTCTCATCTATTGTTTGAGACTTGGAATGCATCCAGGTTAGGCCTTCCACATAGGCTACTAGCCATCATGTAGACTAGTACTGAGGTGTGTCCTTAGGCTTACCAATCATCATGATGGCTTGTTTGCACTCCTCATCGTCCGAGAACAGTAGGTTGATGGTAGCAACAACATACATCCAGTCTCGTTCTTCCTCAGGGCACGGAATATACTTGGTTAAGGCCCTATAGTATCTCCTAATCTAGCTGTCACCCTTCAGCATGGTGGAGATGGCATTTAGGTCAATTGGCATAGTCTTCTAGGTGTCCATCTCTACTCTTACAACCTCCGTTCAATTGCCTAAGAAGATGAGACTGTTTTCCTAGTCTTTTATGACTCTCGTGTTGTACATCCAGGGCCCACCTAGCAAGATGTCATAGTCCACTCACTTCATGACTATAGAGTCAACAGAGAATTGAACTTTCAGCTTGTTCGTTTGATTCTTCAACCTACTGTTTCAGCTCTGTTCATAGCGTTGGATGCTGCCTAAGCAGGTCTCCTATGCTTAGAGTCACATGGGTGGTCACCAATGTATTAAAAAGATTGCTAGCAGCTTGCCTCTCTCCTACCCCTGCGGTGTTTGGCCAATGGCCTTAACTAATTTACTAGCCTATAGCATTTAGACTTTGACTAAGCAGCACTGCTTGTGGTGCAGTCGCATCCCTCGATTTTAGTCGTGGGGGTGGGACTGGCGTGCTTCTGCTTAAGAGATCATCAATCTCGTCTTCCAGTATGGGCTCAGTGTCTTTGAGGTGCTCTTGGGCTTCTTTCACCCACTCCTTCACCTTCTCGATGGCTTCGAGAGCTAGTGCTTTGGGTCCAACCCTAGCACTTCCCATCGCAACCGTCTTTGAAGCTAATGTTTTTGCCTGTGCGTCAGTGACCTTCTGTCCAGCAAACAGTGTCGTGGCACTTTTGGTTTTGAGCGTGACCTCAGTGCTTAGTCTTTTCTTCCTCCGTATCTGACTCTTCCTTCCAATTGAGGTTGCTTCGAGGTTGCTAGGCCCTAGCAATGATATGCCGGCCTACTTTGTCTACGCATGAGTCGTGATATACAATGGGATAGGCGTGGCCTCCCCATCGAGCGTCTCAACACTAAACAACCTCAATGGAACTGATAGCTTGTTTGTCGAACTAGAGGATGGTTTTCATCTAGGGCAATCAACAAAGAGATTAGTGATTCCACACTCAATGCATCTTAGGTCAGCCTTGTCTCTATTACCTTGCTCCCTCTCGAGGCAGTGCAAAGAAACGTGTCCTAGGTGACCGCAAGTCCAACACACAATTGGCTCTTGTGTCTACCCTTCTAGGCCTCTGCCTCTCCCTCTACTTAACGCCATCATCGATACCGGTCGGTAGTCCATAAGGACTACATTGCCTTCTTTATTCTATGATACATAAGGTTTTACATAAGACTCATCGTTGTTTGGCTCCTCCATGTAGTGGACTGGAGTATCACTCGGTGGATGGGTTACTAGGGTCCAGGTGGTCTAGGGATACCTGTAGGGTTGATCTCCATCCTAGGGATGGTTGGCTTAGCGTCATTAGGTGCCTGGAGAGCCAATGGGGCTCCGCTTCCAAAGAAGTTAGGTGGCCTATTCGCAAGGTAGGGTTGACCATAAGGCTGCAAGTATGGGAGTCTCCAAGGTAGTCAACAATGCATGGTGTCATGGCCTAACCTACCGCATTTAGCGCAAGGTCATGACCTGGGGTCCTTACACTCGACTGACAGGTGGTTTCCACCACAATGCACACATTGGACATGTGGGCATATTGGTCATCTCATCATCTCGTGCAATTTGACTATCTCCATCTTAATCTTTGCTAGCTCTTGTCCTGAATCAGGGCCCTTTCCTTTATCCTAAGCGCTTGGGCCTGGTCTCTCACTCGACATTGAGGCCCTCTTGAAATTCTTGGCACTAGACTCTTCTCGATTTGAGCTTCTTGAGCTTCTCTCCTTAAGCTAGTCGTCCACTCATAGCTTCATCAAAGATCCTTGCCATTGCTTCTCGCTGCAAGCTCGAGTTGCTGGCCAAGGCTTTGTAGAGCTCTTCACTTTGTATTTCGTTAATGAAAACTGTGGGCATCGCTCTTTCGGTTGGTCTCTTGTCCATAGGGATTCTCCAAGAGGCTCCTCACATGGGTCACATAATCTGGGATGTCCTCTTTCTCTCTCTGCTTCACGTTCATAACGAGCAAGTTATCGGAGTACCCAAGTTTGGAAAATCTCTTAATAAAGAGATTTTTTAGGTCGTTGAAATTGGCTCGCTCCACAACATCCAAATTTGTGTACCAGGTCTAGCCCTTATCACCTAACCACAGTGTGAAAGCTTGGGAGCATTGAGTAGGATCATGAGGCCATATTGACCTCGTAGACCTGCTCAAACTGCTCCACAAAGTTATAATGGTCGTTGTTTGCTTGGTATTTGTCTAGCTGCTTTACTATACCACATGAATTTTTTATTGGCTCTTAGAGCCTTGGTTGACTCCCAACCTTGCCAGTAGCGATGTTGCCAACGTCGTAGCTCCCTACTCTGTTCTCGTGTTATCTAGTAGCCGCTTCGTCAAAAGCTCGCTCAACATGAGGTCTCTTTCTAGTGCTCTCTCGCTCTCTATTTGATTTCTACCTGCTAGGGCTAGCACTCTCTGGATCTCTTGCATTTCTATGCTCTGGCGTAAGCTGCTAGTTTGCTAATCCTGGTTGTACGTAGCTAGGTCTTGCAGAGCCCTGCATGCTAGCTTTCTTTCCTCCTCAAGATCTGCTATGATTCTGTAGGTCTGCCGCAGTGTTCTAGTCGGGTTTGAGCATCATATTTGCTCACTAATTGCTGGATAGCCTCAAGAAAATATCCTAGGTCAAGTCCTTTGTTGCTTCTATGACCTAAGCTGCCCTCTTCCATATCTAAGACTTCCTATTCTACCAAGTTGTCAATCAAGTTGATGAGGCTGAGTAGATCCACTTCCACGATAGTATCGGTCCTGGTTGTGTCTGACTTTTCAACTCTATTCCTTACTTGGTTATACTTTTGGGGATTCAATCACCCATCTATATCTTGGAATCTTCTCTTATTCGTGGGTTTCTTCAAGTTTTTTACATTTGAGTGTGTTTCTTGTTAATTACAACCAATCCTCAACTTAACCTAGCTCTTTTGTGTGTGTGTGTGTGTGTGTGTGTGTGTGTGTGTGTGTGTGTGTGTGTGTGTGTGTGTGTGTGTGTGTGTGTGTGTGTGTGTGTGTGTGTGTGTGTGTGTGTGTGTGTGTGTGTGTGTGTGTGTGTGTGTGTGTGTGTGTGTGTGTGTGTGTGTGTGTGTGTGTGTGTGTGTGTGTGTGTGTGTGTGTGTGTGTGTGTGTGTGTGTGTGTGTGCGCGCGTGCGTGTGTGTATTCTTTTTTATGCAATGTGCACAATCAGGCTCTTAGCTCTTCTCAAGTGTGTTTCGAGTGCTAGAAATCAAAGTGAGTCAGAAAACCAAGTGTCTAAGCAGCTCTAGCACTCTCATTTATGGATTTTCCCTGATAGGCTTGTATGTTCGGTTTCTCGCTGTGCAATGCCATTCAGCTTGTTCCAGATCAATTTAGGGTCTTACAACCAACCCACAGTATCAAACACATCAAGTTTGTGGAAATGTGCTATTGTACAATTCTTGGATAGTTGGTCATGATTTCTAGACATGTAACTATTTGTAAGGCATTCGGTCGGTTCATTCGATGCAGGTCACACCCTTTGTCAGTCGGGGTTTGTCAAATTTCTAGATTTTCTCTCTCAGGTTGTGTTTAATTTACCAAAGTCTGATTTTGAAAATCGGATGTTCGGTTTACCAGTGTTCAATTCTAGAAATCAAACAAGGTTGGGTCAGATTGTCACAATTGGATAAGGTGTGTCCGATCAGACAGTTGGGTTGGTCCGATTTCACTATTGCCCAATTCTCAAAATCAAACAGGGGCGCTTGGTCCCATTCAGATATGTGTCCGATCGAACAGGTCACTAGGTCCGATTGTCGAGATTGGGCAGGTCTAGTGTTTGATCTCGGACGAGGTGGTGTGTCCGATCGAACGAGGTGATGTGTCCAATTGTCGTGATCGGGCAGGTCTAGTGCCCAATCGGATGAGATGGTGTGTCATTCTCGTCCGATCCTCGGGATCGGACAGGGGTGGGTTGTCCAATCGATGATGTGGTGGGTCCAATCGTATGTGTTTGATTTTTGCGATTAGACAAGGTCTTTGGTTCAAGCGTCCGATTCCGTGGAATTGGACATCTGATTCTAGGAATTGGACACTAGGAAGAGCGTCCAATTCCGTCGGTCGAAACATGTGTCGACTACAATTTGTTAAAAATCTCCACTCTCAAGCTACTACCACCTCTACAATACCTTAAAAATTCAAGCAAGGGTGAGCGCCAATGGTCTCATGTACCTAAATCTCGCAGAAAACTTTGACACACTCCGATCGATCCAATGTGGACTCGTGGCCTACAAGCTCTCTCTCTCTCTCTCTCTCTCTCTCTCTCTCTCTCTCTCTCTCTCTCTCTCTCTCTCTCTCTCTCTCTCTCTCTCTCTCTCTCTCTCTCTCTCTCTCTCTCTCTCTCTCTCTCTCTCTCTCTCTCTCTCTCTCTCTCTCTCTCTCTCTCTCTCTCTCTCTCTCTCTCAAAGCCAAGACTGCAAATGAGGCTTTCCCTTGCCTCCCAAGGACCTTAAACCCTTGCTGAGCACAACCTTAGTCTTCCTAATCACTCCCCTTGCGACTCCAGCACATTTGAGAACTCCTTTTTTTCCATTTTTCCCATGTTTTTGCCTTGTTCATGCATGTTTTACAATAGCGAACCCTAAGCTTTCCACTCCGATTTCTCCATCCTATTCTACTCTAAATGCAACAAAAATCAAAAGTAAAGTACTGAAACAATTTCTCCTACTCAACTAAAAAAATACTTACTTGTAGCATAGATTAAAAACCCAAAACCTCCTATCTATCTCAAGCTCAGGTTCGAGGATAAAACCCTTACTTCGGCACTCGATTTGAAGCACTCAAGCTTGAATCCATAGCTCCCGACAATGGAACCAAAATGTAGAGACCGCCAAGACCCACGAACCTCTTATTGTTCAAGTGTTTCAAGCGAGCACTAGTGGCTACCTCTCACATAGCCGACGTGCTATCCCTCTTTACAAGTGTAGTGAGCTTATCTTGATGCCTGATTGAGTTGCCTCCTCTCTCAAGCATGCAATAGCTCCACAATTCGTGATGCAAGCTCAATCATTCTCAAACCTCTTCCTCCAAGCTCCATCCTCCATAGCCATGCACGAGATGAGAGAAGAGAAGAGAAGAGAAGATGAAGAGAGGAGATGGTGAAGGGCTTCACCTCCAAGATCCCTCACCCTCACACACTCACTCCCTCACTCACTCACACTCCCTCCCTCAAGCACTCACAAGCAAGCAAGCAAAAGAAGAGAACAAGAAGAGTCCACTTTGCCACACACCAAAGAATGAGCTCTCATTCGCTTTTTGAACTTTATATACATATCCTAAAATCCCATGGGCACCCATCTCCTTTTTTACTTGACCGGCGGCCATTGTGGCAAGGTCCTTTTTCCCATTCCCTTCTACTTGGCATATTTCTTTAGTTTATGCTCGTCTACCCTTTTACAATTTGAACAGTAGGGAGCCTAGCACTCTTTTACAAAAATTTTGGGGCACCTTTCTCTTAAAAATGTGCTTTTGCCTTTAGCTTGATTTAAGAGGCCATCCTTGCGCCCTTGCTTGTTCTCCGTCTTGCTTCTTCCCTTGTCTCTATATTTTACTTATTTTTCTTCCCTCTCGAGCTGGGGTTAACAAATAAGTAAAGTCATGTGACTTATTTAAGGTTGTTATAGATTATATATCTTCAAGCTTACCTACATAAACATGAGTTTGGCTGGAATGTGCAATTTTGTGTGTTTGGGATGCACTCTCTAATAGGTCATACAATCTTATGTGTGACCTTCATGGGACATCTCTCTTGAGAAACAAGGTTTCAAGTTATATTTAGGTAGCCAACATCTCATGTTCCTTGCTTTTGTTGATTGAGCATTGTAGTACATAGAGTAATACATTGAAGACCATGTGAAACAAAGCAAATGCATTTTAAAAGCATTACACTGGCAAGAATTTTAGCACGCATTACATTGGCGAGCTCATTCTAGCAAGTGAATTAAAATGCAAATGTGTGTGGTTTTCTCTTGTATCTGACCTAAACAATCTAAGGCTTGCACTTTTTGCTTTGTGTTGGTGTCCCAAGCTTGCTTAGCACACAAAGACACAAGGCTTTCCTCATCCATGCATTGCACATGGTGTCCGATGGTGTCCAAGTCCCACGTCCTCGTGCCTTGACACTAAAGGGACACCATGATTAGCATAGTGTTGCACCTGACCTCCTAAACAATTTGAGGCTTGCATGTTCTGCTTTGTGTTGGTATCCCATGCTTTGCTTGGCACACAGCAACATAAGGCTTTCCTCGCACCTACATTGCACATGGTTTTTGGGTCCCACATCCTCATGGCTCGACACTAAAGGGGCACCATGTTTAGCATAGTGATGCACCTGACCTAAACAATCCGAGGCTTACACATTTTCACTTTGTGTTGGTGTCCCATTTGCCTAGCATACAAAGACACAAGGCTCTCATCATGCTTGCACTGTGCATGGTGTCCGAGTCCCATGACCTCGTGCCTTGGCACTAAAGGGGCACCATGATTAGTGTAGTTGTGCACCTGACCTAAACAGATTTGAGGCTTACACCTTTTGCTTTGTATTAGTGTCCTAGGACTTGCTTGGCACACAAAGACACAAGGCTTTCCTCATGCCTGCACTACGCATGATGGTGTCTGGGTCCCACATCCTCATGGCTTGGCACCAAAGGGGCACCATGATTAGTGTATTCATGCACCTTCCCTAAACAATTTTCCTCATGCCTCCACTACACATGATGGTGTCTGGGTCCCACATCCTCATGGCTTGGCACCAAAGGGGCACCATGATTAGTGTAGTCATGCACCTAACCTAAACAATTTGAGGATTGTACTTTTTGCTTTGTGTTGGTGTCCCAGGCCCACCTCAATTGGCACACAAAAAGACATAAGCCTCTCCTTATGCTTGCACTACGCATGGTATCTGAGTCCCACGTCCTCATGGCTTGGCACCAAAGGGGTACCATGGTTAGTGCGATTGTGAACGTGACCTAAGCAGATTATAGCTTTCACATTTCAGGGAGAGAGAGAGGGAGAGAGAGAGAGAGAGAGAGAGAGAGAGAGAGAGGCTCGAGTTATATAATATGTACCTACTAAACTTAGCATGTGTGTACCATTGAGAAAACAATGCAGCAAGAAAATCTGTGTGAATCATATAAGAAGCTACTTATTGAAATATGTAAATACGAGCTACTTAGTGCCATTTTAGCTATGGATGATGATGACAAGGTGATTTCTAGAACTAAAAACACACACAAAAAATGAAGGCCTTGGAGGACACTTGTTGGTGGGAAAGATAGACTTAGTTATCACCATGACTAGACGGATTTCTAGCATGATTGGGAATCTTATGGAAACTAGGAGCAAGAGTAAATCTAGTTTTAGGGAAGAGTTTAATTGTGAGAAAGTACAAAAATGGGATTGCTTTTATGCTAAAGTACGAGTTGATGAAAGAAAATCTAATATATAAGTGTCAAGCAGGCAATTTCTTGGCAAAAAAAGATGTGCTCTGCATACATGCAAAGTCTTGCATCCACTCTAAAGACAAGATCTAAAGCACAAGATCTCCATAGTCTTTGTGCTTGTATGTCCAATGTATATACAACGACATATCTGAGTGAAAATGAGATAGTCTAGGGAGAATAATTGGGAAGAGGTACAAATGGTACAGTATTCAAAGTGAAAATTATAGGTGTAGTTGGGTTTGATCCCAGTAGAATCTATGCTGGAAAGTATTTTAAAGGGAAGAATTATAGAAGGCAAGTAGTGCAATGCTGTTGAGAATCAAGCTCGTGATCAGTATCACTGACATGACCGACCTTATCTAGACAGATGACGTCTTAGCTGTCACTCTACATGTGTGTTGTAATAACTAAGTCGGTCAACAGACTCAACCATAATTAGAGGTACGGTCAACTAGTGACCTAGTATGTTTATCAGTTATGTGTGATTAGACTTTAATAATCATTATGGAATAATGAGAAGAAGAGAACAATAAGAGTTGACTACTCTCTGTTACATCTTTGTTTCTTTGTCTCTCTCTCTCCCTCTCAATCTTGAACATGGTATCAGAACCTAAACACTTGAAGCCAGAAGGCCTGGCAGTGGCCATTTGACATCAAGACATCAAATATGAAGAAAATGTCATCAAAGGAGACTATGCTTGCAGCTTGTTTTGTTGCATAAGCTATATCTTGCTAAAGAAATGGAATTTGGAAAAATGGATTATTGACCGTTTTGACGTGATCTACAACTTTGCATAATAATGTTTTTTCAAATTCTTCATAGATTTTGAGATATTTAGCACATTCCTGTGTAGACTACTATTTAGTACAGTAAACAGCAGATGGTTTCAGGGCACTGGTGGCTTTCATCCTAACAATGTATATGCCCTTATTCTCATGCATTTGAACATGACACTAGAGTGTTAAATGCTTAGTTTTGGAGCTTATTTGTAGGCTGGAAATAGTGAACTAGTTATTGTCCTCAATTTGGAAACAATGTACATATAGGGTTGAAGTATCTGTGAAGCTTATTTACTACTGACAAATGCTTGGATCATACCACTTGAGTGGTAGATGCTTTTTGGGATACTACGAGTGCTGAAAGCCCAAAGTCTAGACTAATTTCTTGCTAGTTATACCAGGATATTGACTAGTTATTGTCTGCAGGAAGGATACCTATCATCTTCACTTGACATACATGCAATATATTCTCACCGGTTGGACATGTATCAACTTTTGCATAGAGTGGCAACTGAATGAGATATTTTGGGGCTGTTTTGAGGTCTGAATAGTCTTAATTTAATAGAGAAAATACTACTAGTTATAGTAGTGGACTAGTTGTAAACAACCTGTGCAAAGAGTGTTTGGCATTGTTACTTGCATACAGTACAAACATTGATGCTTATTTGGTCACATATTGAATCCCCAATGTACTGGGACATGTCTATGGTGGTTTGAGGATATTTTTGGGCTAAGAATACCCTAATTATTGTAGAGTTTATGTTGCTTGTCATAATAGGTTGCTTACCTATCATAAACTGTGGAAAAGTCTAGTAAATGTTAGCATTAGTTCTACGAATCTATTGATGCTTGTATAGACATAGTTTGTTTGTTGGGATGTGTTGCCACTACCATAGAATGTTTTGAACTGATTTGAGTTTCGTTTATGCTCAGTTGATTGTTTTTTGTCATTGCTGTAATACAATTTACAACAAATAGGTTGTCAAAAAGATGTTCCTAAATTGCAGGAAGACTGTTTCTATACTGCAGGAAGACTGTTCCTAAATTGTAGAAAGTCTATTCCTGAACTATAGGAAATTATTCTTGAATTGCAAGAAACTATTCATGAATTGCAGAAAGATTGTTTCTGAACTGCAAAAATTCTATTCTCGAACTGCAAGAAAATTGTTAACCATAGAAAGTTTTTTCCAAAACTACAAGGAGTCAAGCACTTACAGATTGCATACAACATTGAATATCTTGGTTGCAAGTATGGCAAATGCTCAAGGCACTGACAATATCACTCAAACTATGGGAGAGAAGCTTGATAACAAAAACTTTGCTTTATGTAAGTTCAGGATGCAAAACTTTTTTATTGGCAAAGGTTATTGGGATCTATGTATGGCTTCTGAAGCTAAACTTGAATTGCCTAAACGGAATCCCACATAGGAACAACTAAGAGCTCACTGACAATGGTCAGAAAAGCTAGTAAAATGCTGCATTGGTTTTCTTTATGCATTTCTAATGCAATGGCTATGAAATTACCAGTTGTTATTCCCCAAAGGATGCTTAAGATGCACTCATGAAGAATTATGGTAATGTCACGCATGCAATGAAGATACAGCTGAAGCAGCAGTTCAACAACATGTCTAGGAATGGCAAGAGCATTCAATCATACACGACAGAAATAAAGACCATAGCTAACTAGCTGGCTACTATTGGATCTTATGTTTCAAAGGATGATATGATTTGCAGTGAGATTGAATGGGTTAGGCAAAAGTATAAGGCATTTGATACGTCCATTTCTATGAGAACATAACCCCCTGATTGGGATGAGTTACTTGCACTATGGCTACATGAAAAAGTAAAGCTTGGCTAAGATACAGGTTTAAGCAAATCTCAGGGAAGAGACACTGTCTTTTACTCTAGTTAGCGAGCTACAGGTGGTAGAGCTCCTGAGCTTTTCGAGGTCGATGAGACACTCGAAACATATATGGACAACAGCAAAAAAATTCTTGGCATAGCTCAAATATGCAAGGACAGTGAGGATCTGGAGCCTTTAGAGGCAAGGGAGATCACCTAGAGGCAGAGGTGGCTCCTGGTAGTCGCATCATGAGCAGTCTAATAGGGATAAATAGTGTCATTATTGAGGAAGATATGGGCATATTGCAAAGGATTGTCATAAAAAGCAAGTTGATATGAAGGCAAAAGGTAGGCAACATGGACATTATGTATCTTCCAATTGTACTTAGGATGACCATGGAGATAGATTGTTTGCAATGCAACATTATCAAAGAATGCACCTAAGCAAGGCAAAGATGAATGGTACATAGACTCAGGAGCATCCAATCATATGACTCCTCATGGTGAATGGTTTGATGGGTTAGTAGCAAGGCCTCATGGATTTGTATGTACTGGTGATGATACACAGTATGATATTCAGCATACAGGTGTGGTTTCATTGCTCATGCCTAATGGTAGAAAGAAGATCCTACATGATGTACTACATGTACCTTCTATTACCAAGAATTTACTATCGGTTGGACAGATGGCAATAGAATAGAATCTGCAAGTCAGATTCAACATGGATGGTTTTTTTGTTGTAGAATATGGAAATGGCTGTAAATTGATTGTCAAATGTAAGAGAGATGGCGAAATGTTTACTTTGGATGCATCTATTCCAAAATTGAAGGAAGCCATGTTTGCCCACGATAATGGAGTAGTTTGGGATGTAGAAATCTGGCACAAACACATCAGTCATGTTAATGTACAGAAATTGAAAAATATGCAACAGAAAGAGGTTGTACTTGGCTTGCTCAAGTTCAAGTGCACTGATCTTGGACATGTATGCTCTGCTTGTCAATTTGGGAAATAAGCGAGATTTCCATTCATGAGACATGTTAGAAATGGTTCTCGGCCTTTGTAGTTGATACATTCGAATGTATGGGGTCCTGCCCATAATGCATCTTTTCATGGTGCCACATATTATGTATCCTTCATTGATGATTTCAGCCGATACACATGGCTATACATTCTGAAGCACAAGGATGAGGTGCTCGATGTTTTTAAGGACTTTAAGAAGCATGTTGAAAATGAACTTGATTGTTATATCTCATGTTTGAGATCTGATGGAGGTGGAGAATATGTATCCAGATAGTTTGACAGGTACCTTGCTAAATATGGCATAAAAAGGCAGTTCACATGCAATTACACACCTTAGCAAGACGGTGTGGCAAAGATAAAAAATCGGGTGCTTATGGAAGCTAGCAGGGCAATGCTTAATGAAAAGAATTTGCCAAATGCTTATTGGACTGAAGCAGTGGTTACTGCAGTTTATGTGTTGAGCCGAACACCTACAGCAGTTGGGGTTCATGATTTGACTCCATATGAGAAATTGTATGGGCAACACAAGCTCAACATTAGTCACCTAAAAGTATTTGGCTACATTGCCTATGTATATGTGCCTAATGAAAAGAGGAAGAAGTTAGACTCGAAAGCTGTCAAAAGTGTTTTTCTTGGCTATGCACACAGGAGAGAAAGGCTTACAAATGCTATGATCCATCCACTCAAGAAAACTTGATCAGTAGGGATGTAGTTTTTGATGAGCTGGCCTCATGGTATGGTAATCCAAATGCAGTGGTCTTGATGGACCAGCCAGCCCTACTTATGCTGACAATTATCCTTCAACTACTATGTATATGAGTGGGCCAATAGGTGATGGTTCATCTACTATTAGTCCTTGGACAGGACGACTCCGTAGTTGCACTACTGCATCCATTGACATGGATATGTCAGTGAGGGGGAGATTGGATAAAGGCAAAGAAAAGATGTTTGATGATGTGACTGGCCCAGTTACATTTGGATATGAGTCACCTAGCAGTGATAGTCTTGATAGTGAATTGGGCATACTATCAATTATGACGCCTGGCGCAAGGCAAAGCAGGTATGTGACGCCTCATGAGAGGCAACAAGCCCAGAGTGCACCGCAGTTGAGGAGGTCTGAAAGGGTCAGAAAACTAGTTGATAGGCTTGTAAAAATTACACGGTGCAGCGAACAAAATCTAAGAAAGAGATAGAGATAGAGAGAACACAACAGATAAGAGGAGAATAAGAAAATTTCTTTAGCTCCAAACAGCTGATACAAAGATGGTTCTGTCCACTCGTGCGCTTCCACAATGAAGCTTAGATGGCAATCTAGACAGAATATAGGAGAAGAGTTTAAGGCTAGCTGGAACAACTCTGGATGATCGATGGCTATGAAGGGGTTTAGCTTTTATAGCCCGCAAAGGTGGTTAGGTCGGCATGACGGACCTACCATATGAGCCTCCACTAGTCAGCCAGGGAATATTCCAGCTTAACCTACAAAGTTCAGTGAGGCAGTTATAGATGATAATTGGTGTGTCACCATGGATGAGGAATACACAACATTGGCTAAAAATGAGACATGGGAATTGGTCTATTTGCCTAAAGGAAAAATACCCATTGGCTCTAAATGGGTTTATAAAGTGAAATGCAAGTCAAATGGTTTATTGGAAAGTATAAAACCCGACTGGTTGCAAAGGGATATTTACAATAATACGGCCTAGATTATGAGGGGACTTTCAGCCTAGTTGCCAAGATGGCAACTATGAGAATTGTTATTGCATTAACAGCTTCTAAGGGATGGAAATTATGACAGATGGATGTCAAAAATGCATTCTTTAATGGTGACTTGCTTAAAGAGGTGTATATGGAGCAGCCTAAGGATTATGTACATCCTGATTATTTGACATATGTGTGTAAGCTGAAAAAGGCCTTGTATGGGCTGAAACAGGCACCGAGAGCATGGAATGCTCACATAAGCACTTATTTGCAACAGCTTGGTTTTCAGATAGATCATGCATATCACAGCTCGTTTACAAAGAAGACGATGCATGGTTATGTTTTGTTGGTGGTTTATGTCGATGATTTGATCATCACTGGAGATGATGATCATGGGATTGATGAAATGAAAGCAATGTTATAGGCTAAATTCAAAGTTTGTGCATTTCAGGGAGCTACTTGGAGTACAATAGTTAGCTTGAGCTTGAGGGGGAGTGTTGAGAATCAAGCTCATGATCAT
Organism: Lygodium microphyllum; assembly: GCF_053477565.2. Lineage (NCBI taxonomy): Eukaryota > Viridiplantae > Streptophyta > Polypodiopsida > Schizaeales > Lygodiaceae > Lygodium > Lygodium microphyllum. The sequence continues at coordinate 102,892,036 of NC_141144.1, forward strand.
TATCACTGACATGACCGACCTTATCTAGACAACTATTATCTTAGCTATCACTCTACATGTGTGTTGTAATAACTGAGTCGGTCAGACTCAACCACAATTAGTGGTACGGTCAGTTAGCGACCTAGTATGTTTATCAATTATGTGTGATTAGAATTTAATAAGCATTATGGAACAATGAGAAGAAAACAACAATGAGAGTTGACTACTCTATGTTATAGCTTCATGTCTTTGTCTCTCTCTCTCCCTCTGAATCTTGAACAAATGCAAGGAGATCATAATGCAGATTAGACACCAAGTACTAGTGCGTGTCATCGCAGAGCCCATTGCTGAAGAGCCTCTATGGACAATTACACCATACTTTAAAGGAGGTAGTCTTGGGGACTTCATGACCAAGCTCCCTTCATCGCGTGGACAATTCACAAGATTTTTTCACCCATGCAATAGAAGAGAAGGCATGATTGAAGATAGTCAATTAGCAAGTGATCAAATACAACGAATCACTCTATTTTGCAAATGTGTATTGTCTATTATACATGCTTTAATTTTGGGAATGTATCGACTACACAAAGTGAGGTGGATGCACACATATTAACATCCAAGACATATTGTTTTGGATTTTGTTAGTGAAGTGTGTCATGTGGGAATAATGGACTAGGGCAGGGCTCTAGATTTCTCAAAGCAACAAATGACATTTTCAAAGTCACCTAGAGAGTGTCATGATGATGATGAAACATATGCAAGAAATTTGAAACAGTGCAAAGTAGATCATGCATGAAGGAAATGGCTAGCCCTTGAGTTAGAAGATATAGCATTGAAGGGTTGTTATACACCCATGTCATATGTTTATGCATTGGGATGGGTGCTAATGGAGATTTGTCAATTCTATTAGGATGCCTTAGACTACTTTGACTTAACAAAAGCTATCACTCCCTCCTTTCAAATGATAAGACACCTGTCTCAAATTTTTGAAGAAAAAATGATGAATACACATCTAACAAGTAAGGTTTCCTTTGAAGAGATGAACGAGCTTGTTTGCAGGCATCCTAGCATGAATGGGAAGTTGGCCATGCGCCCCTTTGAGGAAATGGATCCAACTTCCACATGAATAATTTATGGCACCATGTAAATCATGATAAAGTACTGATTACTGACTTCACTTTACACTATCTTAGGGCATCTCTTTTCTGTTGCTCTTTTTTCTACTAAACAATGGAATGTCTTGCATATAGAGGCATGTATCATTTTGACATGGCTTCAATATGGTGACTTGTATCTTCTTTCTGGATAACCTAGGCATTTATCCTTGGATTTCTATCGTAAATATGGTGCTTGTACCAAGTAGTGGAACCACAAATCATATCTTCGTTACATGGTACAATTACTTGTTATGCATGTAATCTTGTATAATACAGCCATTTGTGAATTTTTTCCTTGACGTGAATGCATGTTTCCTACCCCTAAGAAGCTATTGATTAATATCATCTCTTTTTCTGTTGTGTATCTAGGCACAAGGCTGACAACTCATGGCTTCAAAGACTTCCATGAAGGTTTTTGAGCATAAATCTAGTGACAAAGTGCTTTTGGGGTATGTCTAAGAGTTGTAGCTGATTCCACATATGGAGCAATATGACAAGAGATAATACAGGATGGGCTTATTTTTTGTTTGTTTAAATTTATCATTGAAGATGAAGATGAAACAGTGGATGTTGCACACTAAACCCAATACAAGAAGAACGTTGGCCTATAGAAAATGTCAAATTTATCAACGTAAGGAGGGATTCAATCATAGTAGATGAGATTGGGGGTGAGGTTCGGCCCACAAAATGAATATGTAAGGACTTGAGTGATACTATTCAATCATAGTAGACGAGATTGGGGGTGAGGTTCGGCCCACAAAATGGATATGTCTAAGAGTTGTAGTTGATTCCACATATGGAGCAATATGACAAGAGATAATACAGGATGGGCTTATTTTTGGTTTGTTTAAATTTATCATTGAAGATGAAGATGAAACAGTGGACGTTGCACACTAAACCCAATACAATAAGAATGTTGGCCTATAGAAAATGTCAAATTTATCAGCGTAAGGAGGGATTCAATCATAGTAGACGAGATTGGGGGTGAGGTTCAGCCCACAAAATGGATATGTAAGGACTTGAGTGATACTATACAAGGAACATGCTTCAAAGCAAGAGATAAAGCTATGCACAATCTAGTTGATAACCCAAATCAACCTATAAATAAGCTCAAGAGCATATTGCTTTCAAAGTCTACACTTGAAAGTTGGCTAGTCCAATGTGAGAGTACTCACAAGAAGTTGAGGGAGCTCAATCCACCAAGAGATTATAGGTTTGAGCTTACCATTGAAGATCTGGATGGTGGACCCTTGGTTTGAGTATGGTGCCATGAATGTGGATCTCCTTATGGATCAGGAGTAAGTGGCAGGCAATCAACCTACTCATGCATTTCTGATTTCATGAGAACCCATGTATTGGAGAATCAAGCACATTAGAGAAGGTATCTAATGATGAACTAAGCGTTGAAGGTTGGAGCGATATCTAGCTCAAAGGATATAGAAGAAAACAATGAAGATGGCATGACAATGATTTTAGCTGTTGTAGAGGAGATTAATATTTTCAATAGCACTCATGAAGGCAAGTCACTTTTCTCTAAAAATTGAGACCTTGAATAAACCATTTTTTATATGTAGAAATTACTAGTTTAGGAAAGAGATGTAATTCGGATTCATTTATTGATCTCATGTGCAAGCATTTTAGAGCTAATCCCTTATCCCTTTGGATATTGACTTTGTGACTTTTGGCTTGAAATCATGCAGGATCTAATTTTGAGTTGGTTGAGGCAACCTTGGATAATTATAAAGACAAAGGAAGAGTAAGATTTGTATGTAAATATGATCAGAAGTGGCTATACTTGTGTCCTCAAAGACCAAGCTTGCAAACACTCCTTACAGAGCATGTAAAGTCAAAGTCTCACATCTATATCATCCAAAACATCATCCACCAACCAAGCAGTTGCAACAAATGCTCAAGGACGACCAATAAAGATTTTTGAGGTGGATCCATGACAAAAGTCATTGGGTTCCTTTCTTCAATCAACCTAAAAAAGTGCAACACCCAACAGATTTGGAAACATCTTCTACTTGTACAAGTGACTCAAACATGACTCCTTTATGTGAGTTGAATTTGCTTTGTTGGGGATTATGGCAAAGAATTGTAACTTACAAAGCTTGTGATTCGGATATAAAATCTATGCTACATGACCTTAAAATAGGGAATGCGTGGTATCTAGAGCCATACACAAAAGTTACCTTATATGACCAGTCTATTGAAATCAAGGTAGGTGGATGATATAGGCATGTGAGTTGTCTTCGTATTTCATATAGTGGAAAACCCTTTGTGTCACTAAATTGATTGCTTATTATGCATTCTCTATTTAGTAAATTTATGTCAATAAATTAATGACCCACTTTTCTTTAAGTGTTGATGATGATCCAGCATGGCCATGACACCATTTAGAGACCAGTATTCCTAGTGCATCACTTAATGGGGGTGATCAAAGCACTATGACGGGGATATCTTGTACAAGCAGTACAAGTTATGAAGGGGGAAGGAAGTGTCTGCCAAGTGTAAGAGTGTACACAAGAACCAAGGAGTTACACATAGGAAGATGGATTGAGTTCTAAGAAGAGGAAGTGTGTTAGCATTGTGTATATGTATATATGTGTACATCTGGGGACGCCTAGGAATATTTACTTGTGTGTAGTGAGCATTGCATTCATTTGGGGTCATCCTCTCCCTTACAAGTCAAGGTTTAAAGTCTTTTCTCTCTTAATGAATTAAGGAGAGAAGTAATTATTTCACTAAGAAAGACAAAAGAGGTAATTCTCTCACCAAGAAAGACGAGAGACATGATCCTCTAGAAGTGAGGAGAGAAGTGATTTTCCTTTTCTAAGGTCTAAGATGACACAAGCTTTTGTGTGGAAGTCAATCTTAAGGTTGAGGCCCAAGGCAATCTAATGAACTCTCCTTATCTATGGCTCAAGGTGGTTGCATGGACCATAAGTTAATAATAGAGTTTAAAAAGGTGATTTTCTTAAAATAGACATGGTGAATCCATTTTTAAAATATATTGCAATAGAAAGTCGATCTCTAAAAACAGGCTATGCCAATTATCAGAAACGGCGAGATCTACAACTTTTGTGTTGGACGTTTTTCCATCCAAGCAACGCACATAGAGATATTCCAAAATTGGTGTTGCAGAGTAGGTCCTAGAACAGCCACGTCTTGCATGAAGATCAACATTTCCAATCTTGACACTCAATCTCTCTCCAAGAAGAGAAGCTCTTGGAGCCTATAAAAGGGAGGCTCTCCTTGGGTGCGGAAGAGGTGAAGGAAGCATCACTTTGCATGCATCCAAGAGGAGGAGAGAAAGTGCAAGTGATGTAGAAGCTCTGTAGGAATCAAGTTCCAGGAGGAGGAGAGAAGGTGCAAGTGATGCGGAAGCTCTGCTGAAATCAAGCTCCAAGAGGAGATCCCTACACATATTATGTATTAGAGAAGGCGAGTCTCAAGAAGGATAAAAATGTGCAAACTTCCAAGTTGTGCAAGTGTTAGCTAGTTGTATACCGTGCAAGGAATCGTGATCTTGTTCCCAAGATCTACAAGTTAAGAATTGGTTTATGTGTAACGGAGGAGCTTGCTCCTTGTCAATAATATAACTCCACAAGGGGGGGACTGGCCCATCTTCCACTCCCTAGTGTGTTGTCAATCTCTCTCTCTCTCTCTCTCTCTCTCTCTCTCTCTCTCTCTCTCTCTCTCTCTCTCTCTCTCTCTCTCTCTCTCTCTCTCTCTCTCTCTCTCTCTCTCTCTCTCTCTCTCTCTCTCTCTCTCTCTCTCTCTCTCTCTCTCTCTCTCTCTCTCTCTCTCTCTCTCTCTCTCTCTCTACATATTTCTTTTCTCTCCTCTCTACACGAGCATAATATTCACCATATATCTTTTAAGTATATAAGAAGGTTGAGCGTGTATCCCGGATCTTATAACACTTTGAAAAATTCACTTGTGAATATTGTAAACAAATTCCCACTTGTGATGATTTTCACATGAGAGTGTATAGAGAGAGGGTTGCTATTGAGAAGAGAGGGGCTATGAACACAGGAGGAGGAAGACAATTATATTATCTTAGTGGTGAAGAGCTAAAAAATGTGACAACTAAGACCAAGAGAAACTTGAAATAGGCCAAGAGGGAGCTATGGTGGTTGCGAGCAAGAGTTTTTGTGCTTTCTATGAGGATTAAGTCCTTAGAAGCAAACTTTGAATGCCTAAATAAGAAGGATGTGCGATGCTTTTGTAATTATATAGTTGAAGCCCATCAACAAGGTAAATTTGGAGGTAAACCAGCCTTGTGGGGCCTTTTTCAAGATGTAGCAAGGAATGTAGTGCAAGCCAAGCAGGCACAAAGATTCACCGAGTCTAGAAAGACTATGTTTGAGCTCATTAAACATTGGGGTGGGCCACGCTTGCATGACTTTTTGAGTGCCAATGTTGGACGGCTATCCATGTCTACTACAAAAAGGCAAGGAAAGAAAGCAATTCACTTCATACCTAAAGAACATGAATACATATTTGAGGCAATGGGTAAGATATATATGGATGCAAAGGGGTACCATCAATGAGGCTGTGGGTAAGATATATATGGATGCAAAAATAAAACATGGGGTACCATCAATGGTTCCAATCATCATCGTTGAAGATGAGACAGCCATCAACTGTCACATAAGGTAAGCTTAGATAGCTCTAGCATGTTATGGCTTACATAATTTCTTTACTTTCCATCATGCACAAAAGGTATACAAGTGATAAAAATATAAAGAAGACTTCATTTTGTGTAGGTGGAACACAAAGGATGACACTCTTATTGCATTTTGTGGAAGTAAGAGATAACATCATCAATGCTATCGCAATGATACAATTGTTGTGGGAGAGGGAACACAAGGTTATGGAAAGTTAGTGGATGCCTTTCAAAACCATGTGGTGAGGAGCTATGCAAGACTTTTAATAGTAAACCCTCTTTAGGAGAGTCTTCCACGACTAGCTTTGGTGGCACAAGCCACATTAATCAATTTGATAGTGTTTTTGTTAGAAATCAATGGAGTCTTGTGGAACATTTGTGGGATGCAAAGCTAAGGGATACAATAGGCCCGATAATTGGGCATGCTTCAAATGGGGACAGTAGACAGTGCAAGCTTATGCTTGAAGATTACCTTGGAAAGAACAATGAACCAGTTCTTTATTAATTGGTGTGGATTAAAAAGAAGAATTGTGGAAGGACATGTGTATGGTTTACATGATCAAGACTTTATACAATGTACAAAAAAGCTTGTCGGTCCACTCGATAGCCCTACTCGACAAATTGCAATTAGTAACATTTGGGTTACACTCAATCATGTTACAATGATCTACAACTCATTTTCCATCGATCGACACAAGCTATGAGATGGAGATACACAAAGAGATGACCACCAAAACTGGGCAACTATCTAGAGGATTGAAAGCTGACATGTGCAACATTGTATGAGGCAATTACATAGGAGAGAGAGAAGCATACAAGGAACTATGGCATATATGCATATTATGGCTGATTACATTGATATTTTCTTGTCAACACATCTAAACTTGAAGGAGCGTGTGGCGATGGTAGCCAAGGTTAGTTTCTTTTCTTTGGAGGCTATGGCTACATCAACATGCCATGTATAACTTGAAGACAAATTTCATAAGGAGACCTACATAGATATTCTACTTTCATGGAATTTTTTTGTGCTTCTCATAAAGATGTATCATGAATTTTTTCCTACTCTCAAGTGTCCATTATATCTCATTGGATCATATGTAGCTTAAATTTATTTTAGTAAAATTGGAGACATTGTAGAACAAGAAAGAACCTTTGACTTCGAAGACCTTTTGCATAGTGTTGGTAGTTTGGATAAGATTGCCATGCATGAATGTAGTTCATATGGGCTAATCTTCTCAAGGGCTCATAAGAAGCAGGAGCATATATGGAAGTGTTTGAATACACAAGAAAAAAATTTAGAGGCAGATCTAGGTAATTATGAATGTGTGGCTTCAGACGAAATAATAGTAGATGCGTTGAAAGAGGGCTTACAACAAGCACAAATGTTGTGTCACTCATTGGGATTGAAAACCTAGCAAGGCAGATAAATTGAAGTGGTGGTCACAGTCTTGGGAGGATACAGATTCTATGTGGTCAAAGATAGATGATGAAATGGGGGAGGCTCATGAATATGATGACTTTGGACAACCAACCAATGATGAAGAACAATTAGAGGATTCAGATGGGGATGATGACGTCGTTGCTCTTAGTGAGATTTGATATGAAATTGATGGGGCTCTAAGATGAGGTTCATGGCTTATGTATTGTTATAGAAAGTCAGAAGATCAACCCAATGGTGGAAGTTGATGGAAAGTATATCTTTAAGACTACATTGGTCAGTCAATTGAATGGAAGTTCGACTTTGTCAAAGGATCTATTGACAAGAGTGAGGCAAGGTGTCTACTTTGACCCTAAACCAAAATCACAATCATCAAGCAATGTGAATTTGTTTGGGATAGGTTCTGATTGTGCAGTATATTTTATGTATTATAGACAAGATCAAGGAAGTAGTAAGCATCCAAAGAGAGATGGAAAAGTCGGTCTTCTTTTTATTTTATTTATGTTACATACTTTGTATGTGATGTTGATGAGTGCTTGACACAAGAGATTTGCTTTTGTCTTGTTTTCAAAATAATTTTGTGGCATTTTGATCTTTTGGGATTCTCCGACAACATTATGCATGGAGATAAATAGTGATGAAAGCAATGGGAGACAATATACTTAAGTTCGTAGCTTTTATATAGTACATGTATATAGATCTTCTTATATTATAGAGTCCAAATGTGTGGGATATACGACATGTGGGTCTTGGAGATTTTCGCATATAGCTTTATGTCATAATGCTATTGTAAAATGTTCTAACATCATTTTTGCAAAGTAGAGAAAGGATTCTTCCACATATTGTAAAGTCTCAAGTTTTTTTAAGTTAGAATATGAAAATTTAGAATGCTTGTACGACTAGTTAGCATGTGGTGTCAATTCTAGTGTTGGTTTTTATGTTAAAATGTCCTACCATCAAGACCAAGATATCGAGAGATGGTGAAAGCTTAAATTTTTTTTCTAGTGATGCAATGAGGCCTTGTGTGCATATGAACATTTTTTAAGAGAAAAATCAAAGAAAACTCAAAAAAACATGGTTTCAGCATGGTGAATGCGATGCCATCTGCATATGTTATGAAGTTGTATCTCTTGGGAGGGGAGGGAGGAGGCTACATCCTTTGCAATGAGATATTTGACTATTATGGGTTTATGTATTATGTAGATAAATCCTTATGTGAATGGGGGTGTGGAAATTTAAAATATTTTAAGTTTAATCCTTGGTAAGGGAGGTATGGGGGAAAAAATGAGCTATCTAGCTATGTGAGAGGAAGACATGGACTTGAGATGAATCAAATCATACTTTGCATGTAAATAGTGAGATTATCCCTTTAGCTTGCTAGGTAAGTTGGATAAGATGAGTATAAGGAGAATTGATAGCTTAATGGTGATATGGAGTACTTGCATGAATGTAGCATGGTGTTGCCATGCTACGCACTTCTATGGCTAAACAATGATAAAATATGTGAAAATGCATCATTTGATTGATAGTAGGGTATGCTAATAGGCCACCATGATGATGTGATGCATTTCTATCCTCCTTTTTTGATCGTTAGACTATACCTCCTCCCTTTCATATCTATTAGCCTTAAAGCTTTAAAAAAGTAGATCTTTTTGGGCCCTTTGACATGGGCAAGTATATTAGAGATGGGGTCTTCAACCACATGGAAGAACTAGAAACATGGATTGGATATTACAATCACAAGCTTTTATTAGGGCTATCTTGAAAATTCATGTGGATTCTTTATGTTTTAGTTTATCACTTGTTTCTATGGTGAAGGCCGAGATGACAGTACGCCTAAAGTTGGGAAATCCATTGGTTTCTAGAGACCCTTTCATAAAGGGGAGGCTCTCACATCATCATAAAATTCTTTAGAATTTGATCCTGAGCCATGGTATTGGTCTTGAAAGGAAAATCTATGTTTTATGTTGTGTAACTAGATCCATGGATTTAGAAAATCTATGTAATGGGTGTTTCTTATATGGGATGTATTCACCTTTTCAAAGATAGAAACTTTTACTCACATGAGAGCCCCTCCAAATCTCCCTAAAGGTGTAATTGATATCATTTCCTATCTTAAGCTAGTCTAAAATATGTCCCTTGTATATTTTGTTGTATCTGCTACTCAAGCTCATGACCTTGTATCTTATCTTGGCTCTTGCACCCATGATTTAGGCCATGATTAGCTACGGCTGTTGTGCATGGTTCCCAAAGAGGAGTTTGCCCTCTAGTAGGTGGATCTTGTATAGGGTTGTAAAAGTGTACAAGATTGTGTGCTCTAGTATTTGGATATTCAACTTAGATTATCATGAAAAAACTCAATGTAAAGTAGTGTGTCATTGTGTTTTTATTTGAATTGTATAGAAGGGGTTATAAAAATGAACCTCATCTCAAAATTTATATTTACAAAAGGAATATAAAAATTGCCTTCAAAATTCACAAAAGGGGTATATGAAATGGTGTATTTTTTTAAGGGGTTTTAAAAATACCATTTGAATGCACGTTATATAGAGGGTTAACCCAAGATGGACCTCCCTCTGGGTATTTATACAATTGTCCCTTGTTTACAAACTCAAACTCTTGCTTTTCAAACACAAAAACTTGATTTTGCCTTCCTTGCCTTTGCTTTTTGCTTTTTCTATTTTCACTTTTATGCAAGCCCTAAGTGTAGATGTGACTTATTTCAGCCATAATTTTATCATGTGAACTCCAAATATGATCATCTAGGTACTCAAAAAATTTGGAATGACCCTAGTTTACAAGTCAATGTGAGCAAATTTACAAAATTCTTCTCATAATGGATAAAAATGATAATTTTTATAAAAACACCATCTTTTGATATTTTTTGTATTGGACAACTGGTACTATTCAAAATAGTTCCTTGTATATATTTGAATCTATCCAAATTTCTTATTAAGTTACTATAACTCAATAATGAATATTCAGACTATTTTGATAGACCAGTTCTACTCATTGAAAACCCTGTAAAGATCATGTTTAAGTAACTCATAAACACATATTCAAATTACTTGTATGGATGTATTTTCCTTGCTCTTCCTTTATTAAGCATATACTCTTAGAACACCACTTCTTTGGATAGTCTCGCAATGTAGAGCTTCTTCTCAAAGGCATCATGGGTAGAGAAAAACAAAAGTGCATAAGTGAAGAGAATGAATTAGAAGAATTCACAATCATTCGTCTTGAGATGTGCATTGCCATCGTTTACCTTAGGATGCACTAGGTCAAAAGATTTATATATGCGCTCTATTCACATTCACACACTCATTTTCATTCTCTCCTCTCACATTAGCATGGGTTTGCCATTGTCTGTCTCTCGTGTCTTACTCTACACAATTCAAAAAGAGAATCTAAAACTACTTTTTAGAGATACAACTAATCTTATCATATATTATTTAAAATAATTTAAGTGTATACATTTTTTTATAATTGATAATATATAGGATTAATAATTAAAAATATATACTTATGATCATTTAATGCATTGGTATATTTTAATATTGTTGAAGGGGTTTTAGTTGAAAGGTTGTATCCATCGAGGATCAAAGAGAGAAGGAAGTAGAGAATATGAGATAGAAGAGAAGAAAAAGAATAGACAAGAGGTACACAAGATAAAGACAACGCTCAATGATTCAAAGAACTATGTATCGATAGAACCTGAGAAGATAAACAAAACCCTTATCTAGGACTACTCAAAGCAATCACCAAGATTAGATCTCCTAGAGCTCCTTAGTAGACCAAAAGCATGCACCAAATACTAGCTTCCTCGCTGCTGCTCAAATAGCAAATCCGATGGTTCCATTGGCTCTGAAAGGGAGGTAAAACCCTAGACAATTGCTCAGAATTCTCTTAAATCGCTCCTTCTCCTCTTCTCCCATCTAGAGTATTGTTTACTACCTAAAAACTATAATCGCCCCTACAGAATTTGAAATCTCCTCTTTTTACTTGAGATCGCCCAAATTGGTTGAAAAGTAACTTGATTTTTGCATGTCACCCTATTCTAGAAGTTTTCTATACCTTTTTAATATATTTATAAGAAATAATATCTAAAATATCAAAAATAGGCTAAACTTGTCCAAAAATCTTGTATTTTAGAACTATCCATACTATGGACATTAACACTAATGACTAAATGACATTGACTCTCTAGATCAATAAGAAACTTGGATGATGAAGCACTCCAGGGTTTTTTACACTGTGTCCATGTAGCAGTATGATATCCACCCCCTCTAAATCTGCACATCCTCCAACATGTGCCAAAGTCCTAGTTGTCACCAGATTCTAAGTCCTCCTCATCCTTTGCAACCATATCCTTTACTTCTTTATCTTCCACATCTTCTTGGCTAGCCCTTGTATCATGGCCACTATTTTTATCTAGTTCTGGAAACTCATAGGTAGTAGATTCCTACCTCTTGAATAATTTTATTCTTTTCCTTGCTATTGGAGTCTTCATGGCTATCCCATTTAGCTCATTTAATGTATAAGTAGCATTATCAAACACATGTCTTACCACATAGGGTCCAAACCATCATTTGAAGAGTTTACGCATGGCACTATGCTGGTTTTCCAAAGTACTATTATAAACCAATACCCAATCCCCATCTTTTATGGATTTTGGCCTCAACCTATGTCTTTTGTCAAATCATTTCTTGTTTTGTATCCTTGCTGCCCTTAACTTTGCAAACTTCTATCTCTATGTCTTCAAACTTTCTTTCCAATTGTTTAATACATAAAGCCAACAACTCTCAATTCGGCTCCTTTTCCCAAGGTAGCGCACTCTATGTGACTATCATCTCTTCTATCGACATGATAGGTTTTTGACCGTACATCAACTCAATAGGCATATATATTGTAACAGCACTATGAGTTGTTTTGTCAACCCACAAAGCATAAGGGAGCAATCGTGGCCACTCTTTTACCTTCTCTCCACATGCTTTTGGCAATGCCTTCACAATAGGTGGGTGACCTCTTTCACTTTTTCAATTTCCTTCAAGGTTATAAGCTAAAGTTAAAGCAAGCTTTATGCCCAATCGTGAAAAGAAATCATGGGCTTCATTTGCATCCAGTTCACCCCTATCTGCTATAATTTTTCCCACATAGCCATACCGACAAAAGATCTCTTCTAAGAGAAAAGTACACATTCCATTTATTGTCTTGGTATGTACAGCTCTTCCTTCCACTTGATTAGGCCAACCTTCATGAGCAAGTATAAGATATCTCATTCATCAAAGATGCACTATGACTAAATCCGCCATCCGCTTAAAGTGAAGAGACAAGGGATATGTGGGCTACAATCCATCCCGAAGTCTCATAAATGAATACATTTGACATGTCGTACATGTCTTCACAAAGTGAGCAACATCCTTATACATGCCTTGCCACCAATAACTTTCTTTGATCTTCGTAAAAGTACTCCAATCACCTCTATGGCCAACCCACAAGCTTTCATGAAACTCTTGTATAATGTTTACTTGTGAAGCTCTATCACCCATCACTCACAATGGCATATCATGTTTCTTCTTAACATGTTTTCACAAGTACCCATCTTTTATAAGAAAAATCCATATATTTTTCTATTAATCTTCTTAAAGTCCTCATTTGACCACTTGTCTCTCTTTGTTAATTGTGTCGAGGTATTGACCAATTCTCAGCCACTCTCCTACATATTTGTCTTTCAAAAACACTTCTACACAAGATATATAGAAGCTGAAGTGTTTTCTCTTTGTTGTCTAAGCTTCTATTTAGTACTATAGTTTAGCAAGTCCTTACATTGCTAAATTCACTTTTAAGCACTTGTACTTGAGAAACCAGTTGTTGTTTTTACTGCACTTAATATTGTCCTTGCATTCATGAGAGTTGTACATGTAGTTACAATGGCTGCCAATTCAGTTTCACCAATCAAAACATCATTTTTAGCTGCAAGAAAGTCATCTTCTTCCTCCTCATCCATCGTCCCATTTTCATTCTCGTAACATGCCTGAGATAACATGTCTATCCCATTGGGTTATCTCTTCCTGCAATATACTAAAATTCAAGGTTCAAAGATTTTATATATGTAATCCACATGAGCATAGCAATGTCTGAGGTAGCACAACTAGTAGTCATACCCAATGCTACCAGACAACCAATCTTAATGACTACATGAGCACCCATAAAATATTCCTTACCACATTTAAGGGCTATCACAATTCCCCATAATTCTCTTTTTACATGTGGATATGTTCTCTATCATTCGGTCAATACTTTAGCACCAAACCGAATTGCATATCTTTGCCCTTCCTCATCATCTTGCCCAATTGCCCATCCAATCCCAATTGGGCTCGTATCAATAGTAATAACGATAGGCTTCCCATGTAACCTTTCCTCAAGAGCTGATATAGAGCATCAGCTACATATGCAAAGTGAGGGATCCATATAAATTAAAACACACATGCACCCAAGAGTCTATGCACCTCAAATACATTCGTGCATACATCTTACATTCTATCAATCCCATCTATTTTCACTTGTGATGGTCTTCACCCACATAGGGCCCACACATATGCCAACAATCAAAACCTCTTCAACTCCAAAGACTGACTTTTTTCCAAAAAGAGTTAAATGCACCTCTAGATGCATCAAAATCCTCATAATCATCGATACGGTCTGCAACAAACTGTCTACACCTATGAGCATACATCGCTTCATTCTTTTCATCCACCGCACGCCCTTTGATCAGAACATCATCTAAGACAGGTATTGTCAATTGTGGTATAAAATCCGTGAGTACCCTATTCATAGCATTTGTCATGTGTGCCACTATGTTCATTGCAGTACACAATTGTACTAACCCCAAGGGAGTCTTCATGGTTGTGATATCCTTGCTCTCAATTGTAAGCTAAAACTGACTATATCTCGAGTAAAGATCACCCAAAGAATAGATTTCTCTTCTTGTAAAAGCTTGTGCGAATTCATCAACCACAAGACTTGCACCCACATTTCTTATGGTGACTTCATTGATCGGTTGCATGTCTCGAATAAATCTCAAAGCCCCATTCTTTTTTGGCACAGTAAACCAACGATTTGAGTACGGGGCTAAAGAGGGCTCCAAGAACTTCATGCATATCTTTTCATTTAGCAAATCTATTAGCTTTGACAAGTAAGCTTTAGGCACTGGAATAGGCCTCAAGTTCCATGGTACATGTGGCATAGTAAATATTACCATAGGAGAGACAACATTCGGATCCACAAAGCCTATTTCTACTTACTGAAATGCAAATGCTTTCCCATGCCTAGCCAACATCTGCATTAAACAAACTCTTTTAGCAAGGCAAAAGAAACCCTTCTACACCAACTTTCAATTCATGTTTTCAACTGTAAACTAATTACCTATATCTTTAGGATCACGTAAACTTGGCTACCTTGACACTTTCTCATACAAACCCTCACTGTCTAGTGGAAGCGGCAAAGTAACTACTTTTACCTTTTTGTCAACTGTCTTATACTTTGTCTTCACAACTACTTCAACCCATTGTAATCCTTCGTACTGAGCAAATAATGTTATAACATCATACATGTCCAAAAAACATACTAACAATACTCTATTTCAACCTCGTTTTCTGCACATATGGTTGTTGAAATTTCAGCCATAGTTTTAGTAATATTCAACCCATAAAAGATGCTTGAAATGCCTTCATTTTTAGCTAACAACCCCAATGCTCTCAGTTCCTTAGTAGCCCATTTCATAGATATACGTTCTACCTTGCACATAGCTTACATAGGCTTAAACCAGTTTGCTGTAAACTAAAAGTAGCCAATAGTAAATGCATGCTTCACTCCATCAAGAGATAAGTACATCCTTTGAACAGCACTATTGTATCCCCGCATTATAGCAGTGTTGAATGAAAATATGGGTCTTTAAATTCCCTTGCATTTGGAGGCAAAGGAGACTCTCGAAGCATATCCCGATTTCTAACATGGTAAGAAATTGGATTGCTTTCCATCCTTGCTTCTAACTCTTGCATAAGAAGAACTATCATCAAGCACCTTTGTTTTCATATGCACTCCAATAATATAGGGCTATCCCAAAATAACTGCATATAAGGAACTATTTTGCACAAAGAAGTGTTGCTCTTCTTGCACATCACCAATCATCACTTTCTCATTAGGACATGTAGCATAGAGTTCCCCCGAAGAATTATTTGTAGCCCTCATACGCCAACCATGATCAGTGTCCACATGCCATGCACCATTCTCACACAATCCATGCTCAATGACATTCATCTCAGACCCATGGTGATCAAACAAAGCAACACAAGGAGTTTCACGCTCCCCTATTTTCACTACCATTTTTAGTGGTAGCCCTTTCCCAATGATTTCTTGTGTAATGATTCTGAGGAATAAATCTTGGAGTCTCTTCCCATATTGTTCCATCATTTGCCTTACTCCACCATACATATTACTATAAGACAATGCATTTTCAACCACTTTCTTCTCTTTTCCACATGTTGTCCAATTGATTAGCAACATTGTCCACTGATAAACTAGCACTTACATCATGCTCATATTCAACATGAATGCCCAATAAACCAGTTTTCTCTTCAAATTGCAACAATGCACTCATGGTATCACCAAGAAATTGATGCTTCCTCTTAATTATGTCAATGATTTCATCATGAAATTCTTCCTTGGCGATGCTAGGCAAGAGGTGCCCATCACTATCACTTCATTCTTTATTCTTTCATTGACATTTGAATAAAGGGAAGGTTCTCACATTCAAGGGAGTCAAGTAGCCCATCTCTGATGCATATGGAGCACTATTGAGTATTGAATATTGGAGCTTCAACTACCAGCGAGCACATGTGGATTTGGTTAGCATGGATAGCCCTGAAATTGTGCATGGTTCTAGAGGGTAGTGTGGACTGCATTTAAACACTAAAAGATACTATCACACTTGGCCAATGATTGGCATATACATTACTTATCTTCTACTGCATCTTGGGTACTATTGTGTGGCATTAAAGGCATCATTAAATGATGGAAAATGTAGCAACTAAACAGCAAAGAACACGTGGACAGATCAGTGTGAGCTTCAAGGAATTGTGCTTGTTGCCTAAGCATTGAATTGTTGCCTAAGCATTGAATGAAGCAATTGGTAGCTCATTTGGGAGTTGGCATAACACAGAAATTGAAAGATCCTCCTAAGAATTAGCATTGAAGTATGCTTTTCATGTGGTGGAGTACTCTACAAGTGATTTGAAGCCTTATGTAACAGACCAAGTGTTGTCATAAAGTCTTAAGGCAGCTTGTATGTAATGCTTGGAGCTCACTAAAGCTTGAGTTGTTTTTCCCATTAATGCTTGGATGATGCCACACCATTGTGGATGGTTTATGAATGTTTATGAGCATTGAATGCTCAGTCATGGACTTATTTGCAACTAGTTTAACAAGTCTATTGTCTGGTTACAACTTGTGAGAAACTTCTTTGTCACTACTACTTGATGTATGTATAAGCATTGATGCTAGGCAAGGGGTGTCCAAAGCTCCACCTAACCCACAAGCAGCCTAGGAGTGAGACACAATTTCTGTGGTTGGCCTTTTCACCACTCGACCTTCGGCCCATGAATCAAGTAGTGCTCTCTCGAGTTGAAGAGCAATGTGACCTTGGAGATTATCCACTCGCGCAAAATATCATTTCCTTAATTAATCCAATTAAGAATCAAGCACAATCAAGGCAATCAGCCCTAATATCATTTTTCAAGAAAACATTCATTCATCCCCATGGCAACTTGTCATCATAGACCCTTGCCATGAATTTTCCATCAATCACAAGTACTTGGAATAATCATCCAAATAATAAACTAACAAGCACTTGAATGTAGAAGCATTTAGGATGTTGCTTGATCAACCAACAAAACCAATTATATTTCCAAAAAATGCAAGAATAGATGCGATAACATTTCCATCGCATATTCACTCTCCCCCTTGGGATCAAAGAGCTATTCTATGTAAATTTTACTTAACACTCCCTTCTTTCGGCTAAGGCATATGTAAAGATTTCAAACATTGTACAAGACATAATTTCTATAGATCACTTACATTGATTGATAACCCAACCTTCTCCCTAGCAAGTATAAAAGAATTGATCCTTACTTTGACTTAGGGTTTCCTAATCCTTGAGCTCTCCACTTGCCTTTGAGGCCTAGAGTTGTTGTTTGTACCTAGACCAAACCCTGAATAGGATTGATAAACATAGTAGCTATCGGATAGGTCTCAAGGCATCTTAGTTTTAACACTTATGATTGTTATTTGTACTAGCTATGCACAACATCAAGATTCCAATCTATCAACATGAGCTATCAGTTTGTGTTATTAGCAAGAGCTTGGGCAAAGCCTAGAGTTTCTAGGATGAATTTCCTTAGACTAGATTGCTTACCATGCCATCCGTCAAGCATGCAAGCTACAACATACCTTCAGTGTGGTGGAAAAACATATACGGGGTTGATAATACCTTGGAATCTTATATGCTATGTATGAATTTGTTGCATAGCATCTAGATGCAATTTACTTCTCTTGATACCTGCGCTTTGCAAACTCCATCTTTTGAATGTATGAGATGAAACCTATCCCTTTTGATGACCTACTCTCATGCGGCATAGTACGGGTCTAATGCATCTCATGTGGGAATCAAAGCAAGTATCTATTAATTTGGAAATACATTACTTACAACCAGTATCATAGTTGGATTGGCAATGATGCCCTTGCATGAGGCTTCGTTGCTTGTTGAGGGATTGCTATCTGTACGCGACATTTTTCACTTGGGGGCCATCCTCCATCTTCTTCTCTTTTAGATGTGGTTCACACAAGACTTCAACACCTTTTACTCGATTAACGGTGGCCAATTTGGGGAGAAAATTAAGCTGCGGGGGAGGATAATTTCGTGGGAAAGATAAGTACGTGTGGCCACCCTCTAAGGAGGGGAAAAGAAGAAGAATCCTCTTTAGAGGGTTCTCTCCCCCCCCCCCCTCTCTCTCTCTCTCTCTCTCTCTCTCTCTCTCTCTCTCTCTCTCTTTCCCACTCAGTCCACAACAGGGGGGAAAATAACGTGGTCTTTCCCACTCAGTCCGTAGCAGGGGAAAAATAAGGTGGTCTCCTCTTCACTTAAGGGGGAGGAGGGGGGTGTGATTTGCATGGTGGAAGGGAATTTTTGGGCTCTCCTAGAAGCTGCCTGCGAACGGCCATTATGCCCAACGGGGGGTGCTTGGCCATGTGGCCTCCCAGCTTCCCTCCTAGCATCGTCATCATCAACTTCTCCTCCCATGATGCGTTATCTTCCATGGAGCCCCAAGAGGAACACCAAGGAAAAGGGGATTCTACTGCAAGAAAATCTATCTTGTAACATCAACAAGCTTTTATTTTATTCTTTTGACGACCAAAACAAAAGAAATAGCAAATCTTCACGCAGCATCATAGTAGATATCTCCCACAGATTTGATAGAATCAACCATAATCTTCAACATCTTCATAGAATCCATCAATAGAACAATGAACACAAAAGAATACACCATTTTTGAAATGGAAATCAATCACATGGTATTCATCTTCAATGTCTTCATAGTTCTCTCTCTCACTCTCTCATATACAGTTACACTGTTTTGATAGATTTGACTATATATATCGCTCTCTCTCTCTCTCTCTCTCTCTCTCTCTCTCTCTCTCTCTCTCTCTCTCTCTCTCTCTCTCTCTCTCTCTCTCTCTCTCTCTCTCTCTCTCTCTCTCTCTCTCTCTCTCAATAGTATATCATCTCCTCACTACAATACTCTCATAATAACTCTCAATAATCCTTCTTAGGTCATGGATGCACCTCCCAAGAGGTATGTCTGATGTGAAGAGGTACCAAAGCCACTACAGTGTCTCTTCATAGCTCACTACTATCACTGTCACTCCAATCTTCTCTTCAAACTTCACTAGCTGCTTCTTCCATTTGTTTTAGCTCTTTTGAACTTATATTCATCCTTTCCAAAAGTTAGAAAACTTTCCCAAATTCACACATACTTTCTACATAACACTTTACAAAAGATCTACAGAACAGTACAGTACAGTACTAGAGCTTATACAAAACAGTTACAGAGCAAAGACAGAGCAGAGATAGAGGCTCTACATAAGGTTTACAGAGGGTTACAGAAGGTTAACAAAACCTCATAACTCATACTAAAACCATTCCAAACTATCAAAAACTATTCAATAAGCTTCCAAAAGATCTCAACCTTCATCAATTATCAATCCATGCTTCATACAGAAGAAAATCAGAACAAAATAGAAGCTATACAGAAGGTATACAGAACCAATCAGAACCTCAACAGAACCTATCAGAACATCACGGAGCTTCATATCTCCACTAAAAATCATCATGATCTTCCAAAACATAATCAATATCATCCAAAACACTCTCAAATACTTCCATTAACAACCATACATCACTCTAAATCCATCAAAAATCAATCATACTACAGACCTCAAAAACAACAAAAATCAGTCAAAAATTCAGTCTTGTTCCACTCTCAACATATCCCCACACTTAGAAAGGAAGTGTCCTCGCGACCTAAGAAAAAGAAGAATATAAGTTCATTAAAGAGCTCAATTTTATCTTCCGTAAGATCTTCAATAATCTCGCCAAACCACGACCCCAACTTATATTCTGTATCTCTAGAAAAAATACTAAAGGAAAACTTCGTTATTCATTAACTCATCTGATAACCATTTAAAAACGCATAACAAATTTGTAAAGGATATAAGAGGTTCTTCTTCAGCTTTCCATCATAGGCTTTCCATCCATCATCAATAGTTTGAAACGAGCTCTTGAACAAATTATTCTCAATCAGCACGATCTCATCACATACAATTATGACAACACACACACAAATACTAACACAACCATCTGAATGACACCTCCAAAAAGAGATATATATCATTAAGAATCATCCAAGAAACATTGCAAAGGCATCAATGAAGGTGATCCCTTTTGAAGCCTTGGTGGTTTCGAAAACGATCCATGGAAAAGGACTCATCTACAAATGTCTTTAGAGGATTTTGAAAGAACTGCAGGCAGCACATCCTTTCTAGCAAAACAAGGTATATGCTAGGTAGACATGCGGCATGAAAATACAGGACATCCAACTATTGGGAATCAATATTCACATTGACATTCATACAAAGCTTTGGAATGGCCTTTTGATCATTATGGGAATACCTATGCATATATGCTAAATACCAAGCAAAATGAGCTGTCAATCTCACTAAAGGATCTAGAGATTATGAATATTGGTGAGCAAAATGAAGGTAATTCTAGTATGCTGGCAGTAGTCCAATCCCCTGGAATTATTGGCCACTTTATCTGTGGTCCCGTGAGAGAATCAGTCGAGCTCCATCCTCTTCTTCTTGGAATCTGCTGATCAAATCCTTCGTATTCACTAACCAACTAAGGGGGTTGAGAAAGAGAAGTGGCAGGAGATGGAAGTGGAATAAGTAAGAGTGGATGAAGAGATGGGTAGGCAAAATCATAAAAGGAGGAATAAGATAAAGAAGGAGTGGCTGAAAATTTAAGTGAATCTATTAGGAAATGTGTCAATTGATAAACAAGAAAAGTAGAAGGTATATGGATAGATGGAGAAGGGCATGGTGGAGAAGGGGAAAAAACTCGATCTTCGATGAAAGAACAATAGGTAAATATAGGAATTTGAGGAAAACCTTGAGGTTGGAAAAGAAGAGGTAAGATAGCTGCTGAATTGGTTTGATAAAGGGAAAGATAAGTATCATAGCGATGAGCCATTTGTTGGTAGTATAATAGGCTAGGAACAGAGGGACCTAAAACTGATCTTCTCTGATAGGCATCAAAAAAGGATGAATCAAATGGATGGTTTTTGGAAAGATAAGCTAGGAGATCCTCCCTTAGTTGATTAGTGCTCTGCACATAAGTAGAAGCTGTATTCTGACGTTGATTCAAGACCACAGAATCAATCATTGAGTGCCATGAATTGTCAGGGAAAGTAGCCACTTTTGAAGAATAACACTGAAACATGTCATCTATCTTCAACTCCAAATAGTTGACATACAAAACAGCTTGCAAAACCACATCCCCCACATATCATGCCAGATCTACATCATCTGAAATCAACAGATCACCTCGTAGATACATGTAAGACAGCAACATGGTATCCGTCGTCACAGAATCTTTGAACACCATACGGACCACTTCTGTCAACAACTCAGGAGACCAAGCCCCACTCCAACCATCCTCTGGAAGAGGAAGATCCATTGTTGAAAGCTTCATATAAAAGACCAACTTCTGCAACTGATAGTGGACAAATAAAGAATGGTCCAGAGGAACATACTCCTAAAAGTGCTCAAATGTAGACCATAACAAATCCATCCTGGACTGTAATCTTTCCACTTTATCTTGAAACAAGGGACACAATGTGGCCTGTCTCTGGAGAACTGCCAAGTCCTGCTTAGAGATAGAAGGAATAATAGGAACATTGGGGCTTGGAGGAATGGACCATGACTGTGCCAATTGGTCTTGCAACTGCTTAATCTAGGAAGCTTGTGATTCCAATGTATTATGAGTAGTCTGTAAGGTTGACAGTTTTGTATCTAAAAGAGTCTGAAACTCTTGAGCTTCTTTGGACATTCTCTCTTTCTCCTCCGAGACTTTGGTGACCTCTGACTCAGCTTCTGTTAACTGAATCTTCAAAGAAGATATTTCTTCTCTCTGGGTCTCAATCATTTGGGTCTACTGCTCCATCTGCTTAAACAGATCTGCAAGTGTGTCTTTAGCAGAGGCTAACTCTGAGGTTGCGTTATGCAACTGGTCTTTGGACTGCATCAGTTCTTCATAGAAAGAAGCATACAATTGTTGAACACAAGCTTTCACTGAAAGTTCAATCGAAGTCTGGATGTCATTACAAAGGAATGGAATAGCATCTCCTGATACTAAATTGTTCAGTGAAGGGACTGATATTTCCAAGGAACCCTCTCTATGTACCCTAAATAAATTGTTATATGTAAGGTAGGTAGGGAGGTCACTGCCAGATGTAGCAGGAATTGTGACTGAAAGAATGACTGAAGGAGTTTTATCTGCCACACGCTTCAAGCGCTTTCGTTGAATGACCAATGAAGGAGGAGAATCAAGATCCTCTATGTCAATAGGTTCTGACTCTTCTGAAGGTGGAGAGGGAGGTACTGGATCAAATGGAGGAGGTGGTAGCATACCCTTCTTAAGGCCTGAGTATATCAAGAAAGCATATAAGTAGGAACCATAAGTGACATTTGTGACATTTCCTCTGGTTACTTTGACAAAATGTTGGTCCATCTTTGTAAGCAGGTAAGTACTCCAATCAATGGCCACCCCTTTTAACACCATCCTAGAAGCTATGAAGAGTTCTTTGGACAAATAATGGGATGGTGTTTTGGCAGGCATAAACCTATCTTGAAGGAACTGACAGACTAACTTCCAAAGAGGATCAGTGATCATGGAAAAAGATACTCCTGAAGTGTATATCATTTTCTTGACATACAGAATCTCTTTGGTCTGCTTCTGTAACAACTTGAAAATCTCATCATTGGAGAATAATTGTCTAGCTGTAACAAAGGGCACTCCTTTATAGGGAAGAGACAAAGCCTTCCCTAACCCTCGGGGTATCAATACCATGGAAGCACCATAAACCAGGCCCGACTTCTTGCTATATGATGCAAGGAACTCATCATACAGGGATGGATCATCTGGACTCAATGGGAATGAAGCAGCCACGAAAATCGCAAGTCTTGCTTTCGCTATAGGCTCAAAAGCCAGTAGGGAAGAATAATCCCTACTGATCAACGGGACATACTGGATAGGAGGAGGAGCATGAGGCGCCATTCATATGGAAAACACACACCACAAACACAGACAATCACAAAGAATGCCTGCAAATCAACCAAAGGGCTATCAAAAAGAAATTAATCATAAGAAGTACACACACACATAGACATAACTAACCAATTTACCACCCCAAACAACCCACATCCTAGAAAAAATTCGGCATGACCTCTACACATATGCGACCGAAAACTTCATGCGATGCAACAAATAGGCATCCAAAACCCCGTATCAGGCAAGAAAGAAGAAAAACTACAAACCGTACCCGTAATCGTAGCACATAAACAAACAATAATACCATAAAAATCTACATCAGGACCTGACCATAACCTTGACCAACAATTTTAACTTAGAGGACTTTACGTGCCCATCCCACGAAGCATGTTTATTAAACAGGGAAAAAAAAGTGCAGTGAGCGGAAATTGTTTTAATGAAAGGTTCATTTTAAGAAATTATTAACAATGGGTGACATTTTATTAGATTATAAACCTTAATAAGAAAACGATGATTCCTTCTTAAAATTTTAATTACAATTTATTAGGGTGAAACGGTGCTTAAATGAAATCCGAACTACGATTCGTAGACATGGGTCTCTAAATGTAAATTCATTAATTAAAAATTAATGGTGATATGGAGCATTTTTTTGCTAGCGCGTGCTTTTTTTGTGACGGCTAGTTGATATTTAATAAAAATTAAGGTACCTCTTAAGCGCATGTAGCGCGTGTAAAGTGAACGGCTAGTTGATTTTCAATTATTACAAAATTGTGTATTTAGCGCGGATGCGCGTGAAAAAGTGTGTGAATATAGTTTATTTTAGTAATTAATTATGGTTAAGGGATAATGAAAAT
This sequence comes from Lygodium microphyllum, assembly GCF_053477565.2. Taxonomy (NCBI): domain Eukaryota; kingdom Viridiplantae; phylum Streptophyta; class Polypodiopsida; order Schizaeales; family Lygodiaceae; genus Lygodium; species Lygodium microphyllum. The sequence goes on from NC_141144.1 coordinate 102,916,079, forward strand.
GAATAAAACTCAAAAAATAAATACCTAGTAGGGGTGTGTATGCAAAAGACTGAAGGCGCACGGAGTAGTCCCCAAATGCAAGGAATCCAGTCAAAAAAAACAAACGCCACTCACTGGAAAAAATAAAGCAACTTAGTGTTTTTGTTTGATTTTTATTTTATTTTTACTTTTTTTTGTGGTTTTTTTTATTATATTTTAGGTGTGTTTGTATTGTGTATATTGTTTGGTTTGGTTTATTTGTTTTATTATTTTTTCTTTTTCTATTTTTTTAATAATTAAATCGAGATATAGGACACATGAATATGTTGTGAAGTTTAAGGGTGAAATTTCAACAATCCAACAATTGTCAACAATGTGTTGTAATTTATCCATGATTTTACAGCTGATTTTTGGAATTTAAAATGAATTTTCGTTAGGAGAAGTATTAAAATAAGATTTTTGGCTTCAAATAATAATTTGGTCATTTATGGAAGCATTTTCAATTGAGAAATTAGTGGCAAAAAGGGCAAGGGGATTTGTAGAATTTTTTGGAATTTTTTTAAACATTTTTCTGAATTTTTACCAATTTTTAATGAATTTTGCTCATTTTGCATGTATCTTTGAAGAGATTTTCAAATTTTAAAGTTTTTGCTATTTATTTTTTTGAATTTTCACTTTAAAAATATTCCAAATGATTTTAGTAATATTAAAAATTAGGAAATTTTTTGTAAATTTTTTTTAATGAATTTTTAGAGTTTTATGTATTTTATGTTTATTTTTATATATTTTTATGTATTTTGCGGGTTGGAAAATAAAAGGCGGTACCCGAGCTGCATGTGAACAACGGACGATGACTGTGTGTGAATGGTTGACTGCCACACTCCACCACATGGACGAATCGGAAGCGCGTCCTCACGCGTAAACGCCCGCTAGCCACACCCGTACACCGAGCAAGGCCACACAGCGTGAAAACAATGGAGGAGAAGGGAGAAGGGGCAGAAACGGGAGCTGTAAGGGGGTAACCTAAGTGAATTAGGTGACTGAGTAGGTTAAGTGAATTAGGTTATCTTAGTCTGGGAAAGTCAATTAAGTTAGATTAGTGTGTGAAATCAATTAAGCTAGGTAGGTTAGTAGAGTTGGTTAAGTTAGATTAGTTGTAGTCGGGTTAGTCTATTGAAGTCATGTTAGTTAGTGTAAGTAATGTTAGTCTATTTAATCTGTTTAAGTAATGTTAGTTAGGTTAAGCTAAGATTAGTCAATTTAAACTATGGTTAGTTAAGTTTAACAAAGGTGAGTTAGGTGGAACTTAGGTTAGTTAGGGGTACTAACCAGGGGTGGAGAGAGGGGGAAGACCACTGCAGGCGGAGGAGGAGGAGGAGCGAGGTGGAGCAAGGAGAGGGCAGATGGCGGCGAGGGAGGAGATGGTGGAGGGAGGCGAGGCGAGGAGGAAGTCGAGGGGATTGTTGAAGGCAGCGGGGCGGCGACGAACGACTACGGCGGCGAGGGGGACGAGGCGACGTCGACGGTGGCGAGCGGCACAGTGAGGCTGCCCATGGGCGGCCATCAACGATCCAACAGGCGGCAACCGGCAACGGTCGAGGCGGGCACGGCAGCGACAAACGACGGCAAGCGGGCGACGACAGCGGCGAGGGGGCAACCGACGACGGCAGGGAGGAGGCGGCCAATGACAGAGACGACAACGGCCGACAGAGGCGAGGGGGTGACCGACTACGAAGGCGACAACGGCCAACAAAGGCGAGGAGCGAGGAGGGAGAGGGGGAGCAGACGATGGTGAAGGAGGAGGAGAGAATGACCGCAACAAGGGAGAAGAGGATGGAGGAGGAGCGCGCGGGAGCAGATAAGCGGTTGGGTTTTTTTTTAAATTTTAAAATTTTTAAATGTTTTAATTGTAATGGTCTTTTGTTCATTGTTTCTTTTTTTTTTCTTTTTGTGTTTTTGTTGGTATGGTGTGTTTTTTCTTTCTTTTTTTTCTTTTTTGCATTTTTTAATTTTGAAATGTTTAAATTTAGTTGTTTTTTTTCGTGTTGTTTAATGTTTTGTGGTGTGGTTTTTTTTTCTCTTTTATTATTATTTTTTTTATTGTGTGTATTTGGTTTGTTGTGTATTGGATTTTATTATTTATGTTTTTTTAATAAAAATAAATTGAATATGGGTGTGCAAAAGGAACGCACCCCCGTCCCGTGCGCATGCGGGTGGCGGGGGTAAAAAAATTTGCAATGACGTGATCAAACGAGGCAGGGACGGCGATGCACAAACCACAGACACCACAGGGGCATCCCGAGGCGCATAAAACCAGAAACATGAGCATTCACGCGTGACACGAGAACGCGGTCACACGGCAAAAATGAATAAAAATTAATAAAATCCAAATCGTTCATCGAATCAAAAAACATACGAAGGAAAAATGTGTCGAGAGACGAGGGAAAGATGATGGAAAAATGCAACACCAGGTCCGGGGCAAAATCAGGGTGTTCACATGGGAAAAACGCAAAAAACAAGCCCGAAAACATATACAAGTATTAATATCGGAAAATCCGTGCGTTGGAATGAAGTGCGAAAACAAGGAAAAATGTGCAAAACAATGTGTCTAACAACCCTATCATGGCCAAACACAGTTTCGATCAAGATAGGATGCATTCACATGGAAAAAACCCCAAAAATAGAGCTGAAAAAGGACGCGGAAATTAATACGGGAAAAACCGTGCACCAAAATAGATGATAGTAAAAAGGAAAAATGTCCGAGGGGAAGAATTCACAGGGCTGGCACATCAAAACCTAGTTGGCAGGGAATTAGACAGGGTTCACATGGAAAAAACACGAAGAACACATCCGAAAATACTCGAAAAAATTAATAACTAAAAATCTGGCAGTCGGAAGAGGGGGAGGAAAAAGACAAAAGTGGGGGAAAGGTGGCAAGACATGGTTGTCAAATCAAACTGGAATTCCAATGCAAATAGGGCAGGTTCACATGGAAAAATGTGAAAAATAGACACGAAAAAGGGCCCAAAAACCCGCAAAAATTAGTAACGGATAAACCGTGAATCGAAATGACAGTGAGTAAAAAGGAAAAATGTCAGGGGGAATGGTAGGATAGGGTTGGCACATCAAATCAGGGTTCCGAAGCAATAAAGATGTATTCACATGGAAAACCGTCCAATTTACGAGAATTGCTTTAAAAATTAATAACTTTAGAACCGTCTGTCGGAACAGGGGTTGGTAAAAATGAAAAATGGGCAATTCAAAGGGACAAACAAGATTATAATGTTGGATTGGGATTCCGGTGAACCTAGGGTGCGTTCACATGAAAAAATCACAAAACAAAGGATAAATTAAAATGGTCAAAGAACAGCTCCAAGGACAGGGTGAAATAGAACGGAAGAGTGGGGAAGAGACCCCACCAGGTTAAAATGAAGTCACCGTGTAGATGCATGATCATAACAAGATATATGCATGGGGGTATGCAACATAGACGCGCAGGGATGCGTCCCCACACTTAAGACCTGAGCAGGAAGGGTAAACCGAGCACCAAGGTCATAAGACCACACATCAGACCAACCATGAACGTTCTCACACTTAAGACATGACCGTCACTGAAAAACAGAAGGTGTAGGGTTAGAAACACTTGGCCCAAATTGCCGAGGAGGAATGTCGATTATCGAGGTTACGTCTGGTGTCATTATCGGCTACAGGAGGTAACCAGGTGTCTTTACAACACATGTCCAACGTCCTTCGTGGCAGGGACCACGCGGCAGTACCCAGGGAGGTAGCTGATTGAAGGAATCACAAGAAATTCGTCGATGACGAGGGATATTGCACTCAACTCACGATCACTCAAATGGAATGAAAGAGCAGTCACTCGCCCCATTACTAACATCACTCGAGTGAATACTGATGAAACTCAGAGCTCACACCCGATTTAGGAATCGACAAGGGAATGGTGCAGAGAGAGTATACTAGGGTGTGCAATTGATAGTGCAGCAGTGCATCCTGCCCATCTAGCATAGGTGCAAGTAGGAAGGCCAGGGAGCCTTGCAGTGCAATGTACAAAACAGAATGACGTGTCTTGTGCTTATGGCAGAGACCCAGCTCGTGGGTGCAGAGGGAAACAGAAACGTACCTGACTCCAATGGTCGTAACGTCCCTCAATCCTTACCTCTCGATAATTGATTGAAGAAATATCAGTCACACTCAACCCACCCTCTGTCTCACGCTCTGTTGAAAGATACAGAGGGCAACACATTCTCAAACCCATTGATGTAATCCTCACTATTACTTGTGCAGAGGTTGTATGCCTTGTGCACAATTGATTGTGCAATTATGCATCCCACCATGTGCCAGCATACAGTGCAAGAAGGAAGACCAGGGAGCCTTATGGTGCAATGCACAGGAACAGATCGTGTGTTGTGCATTGATAGGCTCATCCCGTGCGTGCAACACTCTGTTCACACACCTCACCTCTCATTTGATTTGAAGGGAAAGACTGGTCACTCACCCCACCCTCTGTCTCACTCGCTGATAGATACAGAGGACAGCCCATACTCACGTCCACATCCGGTTAGGATGAAAGCTCGCATCACTCAAGGGGTTGGTGATGAAGATCATGTCGGCTATTGTTATCATCAGGATCTTGAGGAGGAGGCGTACCTAGGGAGGCAGCCTACAAATCTCATACTTCAATGACTTGTAAGAAGAGTCGTCTATTAAGAAAGGCAGACGGACTGATATTGCAGAAACAGTGTACCAAGGGAGGTGGCTTCAAATTACTTGTTGGAAAGGTTCTGCTGGTGATGAGTCAGCTATCTTGAACTGCGAGGCGTTACCACCTTTTCCACAGCCAGCTTCCTGCCCAAGGGTGTTTCCACCTTTTCTTGGAACAAGGCCTATTATGACAGGGAATTTCTTTCTTTTCTCCCATAACAGTTTCGTTTGTTTTTTTCTTTTTTATTTTTTCTTTTTCTTTTCTTTTCCTCTTTTTTCCCCCTTTTTTTTCGTAAGAAAGAAAATGGTAGAAATACCATGTGTCAGGACCAACCTCACCACCATTGTTGGATCAGGGGAGAAGAGAACAAGGTCGGGTTGAGATCTTTCTACGAGGGATTAGCAGAACGAGACCGCCTCATGAGGAGAATCATAAGGGCTATTAGAGGCACGATGAGAAGGACAGTGCGACACCCAAAAGGGAGAGGGTAGGTCAACTGTGATTGTTAAGATCCCCAGGGAGGAAAGTACATCTTCAGGCCATAGCCATTGATCAGGAAAGAATCATCGGAGGCATCAACGGTCTGCACCTGAACAGAGCCGTTAGGATTGACAACAAGTACCTTGTACAGGCCCATCCACCGTTGTTGAAGCTTGCCAAGAAACTTGCCAAATCTCGAATCATAGGCCAGGACAAGATCACCTTCTTTGAACTCCTTATGCTTGATGAAATTGTCATGATAGGCTTTTCGTCGCACTTGAGTGGTTTCCATGCACTGTAGGGCCATCCGCCATATCTCATCTAAGCATTCCAAGTGCAGGAGACAGCATTGCAATGACTCATCATCTCCCAAGCAAAGAGGGCAATTCCAACTCAACAAGGAATACGGCTTCTGTACCATACACTAACTGAAAAGGGGTCTATCCTGTAGCTGCCTTATGGGAGGTTCTGTATGCCTAGAGGGCCTCTGTAAGTCGATCGTCCCAGTCGCGACAATGTGCGGCAATCGTTCTTGTCAGAATTGAGCAGAGGATGCGATTGGTAACTTCAACTTGGCCATTGGCTCTGGGGTAGTAAGGAGTGGACTTGCAATGGAAGATCTTATACAGTTCTGTCAACTCCTCCATGATTTTGTTAAGGAAATGAGTACCTCTGTCACTTACCAACTCGAGGGGACTGCCAAAACGGGTGATAATATTCTCGTACATGAACAGGGCTACGCTATTACCATCGTCCCATTTCAGGGCTTTAGCTTCACACCACTTTGTGACATAATCCGTACATACTAAGATGCATATGTTCTGCTTCCGTCTGGTGGGTGGATCAATGGGATCCACAAAATCAATCCCTCACTTCTCGAACGGCTTTAGGGGAAGACTGGGTTGCAGTGGCATGTCACTTGTTTTGGTGGGTTTTCCCATTCACTAATAAGCATCACATATCTTGTAGTAATCATATGCATCCTTGTGGAGGGTCGGCCACCAGTATCCTACTAACAGAGCCTTCCTGGCTGTCGCTTCTCCTGCGAAGTGTCCACCACATGGTTCGTTGTGGCATGCTTTCAATACTATACCGATTTCATCCTGTGCAACACATCTTCACAGCACTTCATCTTTGCCTCTCTTGTACAGTGCACTACCTAGCAAGGTGTAGGGGGCTGATTCTAAAAGAAGCTTCTTCTTCTCACGGCTTGAGATGCCAGGAGGATACTGTTGAGTTGCCAAGAGGTTGGTTATGTCTGCATACCAGGGAGTAATTGTTTCAACTAGAAACAAGGAAGCATTAGGAAGGTCTGGATCATCATGTCCCTCTTCTTTTGTTTGAGGGATCCGTGATAGATGATCGGCTAGGACATGGGAACGGCCAGGCTTAGTGACCACTTCAAAATCGAACTCCTAGAATAGGAGCAACCATCTCATCAGTCGTCCTTTAACATCTGATTTGTTCATCAGGAAGGACAGGGCTTCATGATCCACATAGAACTTGAAATGCGTTTACAATAGATAGTGTCTAAACTTCTCTAGTACAAACACCATTGTCAAGCATTCAAGCTCTGTCACTGTGTAGTTCCCTATCACAGTGACCTTCCGGCTTGCATAATAAATTGGTTGATCTAATTTAGAGGGGGCCTTTTGACATAGGATAACACCTAGCCCTTCAACTAATGCTAGTTTGCTACCAAGATGCAAGTTTCTACTGCTTCAAGAGGAAGAGGAAACAATCCACCACATAGAGCATGCATCATGATGGTAATATGTTTCCGCCATTGTGGGATGGACTTCTTGTGGTAAGTGACTTTGATAATGAGAATCTCCAACTCTTCAGTGGAGGAAGGAACTTTGCAAACATCCATTGAATTCTTCTCTTCTTGGCAATGTCGTTTCCTTCATTTTCAGCCTCTTCTGGTGCTTGTTGATAGCAAGTTTCCCCGGCTGCGCACCAAAAACATGGAGCCCCAAGAGGAACACCAAGGAAAAGGGGATTCTACTGCAAGAAAATCTATCTTGTAGCATCAAAAACCTTTTATTTCATTCTTTTAACGACCAAAATAAAAGAAACAGCAAATCTTCACGCAGTATCATAGTAGATATCTCCCACAGATTTGATAGAATCAACCATAATCTTCAACATCTTCACAGAATCCATCAATAGAAAAATGAACACAAAAGAATACATTTTTGAATGGAAATCAATCACATAGTATTCATCTTCAATGTCTTCATAGTTCTCTCTCTCACTCTCTCATATACAGTTACACTGTTTTGATAGATTTGACTCTCTCTCTCTCTCTCTCTCTCTCTCTCTCTCTCTCTCTCTCTCTCTCTCTCTCTCTCTCTCTCTCTCTCTCTCTCTCTCTCTCTCTCTCTCTCTCTCTCTCTCTCTCTCTCTCTCTCTCTCTCTCTCTCTCAATAGTACATCATCTCCTCACTAAAATACTCTCATAATAACTCTCAATAATCCTTCTTAGGTCGTGGATGCACCTCCCAAGAGGTATGTCTGATGTGAAGAGGTACCAGAGCCACTACAGTGTCTCTTCACATCTCACTATTGTCACTGTCACTCCAATCTTCTCTTCAGTCTTCACCAGCTGCTTCTTCCATTTGTTTTAGCTCTTTTGAACTTAGATTCGTCCTTTCCAAAAGTTAGAAAACTTTCCCAAAGTCACATATACTTTCTACATAACACTTTACAGAAGATCTATAGAACAGTACAATATAGTACCAGAGCAGATACAGAACAGTTACAGAGCAGAGACAGAGGCTCTATAGAAGGTTTACAGAGGGTTACAGAAGGTCATCAAAACCTCATAACTCATACTAAAACCATTCCAAACTATCAAAAACTATTCAATAAGCTTCCAAAATATCTCAACCTTTATCAATCATCAATCCATGCTTCATACAGAAGAAAATCAGAACAAAACAGAAGCTATACAGAAGGTATACAAAACCAATCAGAACCTCAACAGAACCTATCAGAATATCACAGAGCTTCATATCTCCACTAAAAATCGTCATGATCTTCCAAAACATAATCAATATCATCCAAAACACTCTCAAACACTTCCATTAACAACCATACATCACTCTAAATCCATCAAAAATCAATCATACACACCTCAAAAACAACAAAAATCAGTCAAAAATTCAGCCTTTTTCCACTCTGAACATTCCACTTCTCCTATCGGCGTCATCTTCATCATTTTCTTCATCATAATCTTTGTTGTGCCGTCATCACATATCTTCTTCCTCCCTGTCATCGTCATCATCACTCCCCCTTCCTTGTTGACGGCGTTATGCTATCTTTTCTTCCTCCCCCCTCCCCCACTACTTGTTCAACAATGACAAGGGGGAAATAAAAAATTTTGAACTAATTTTTAATAAAATTGGGAGGGGGTGGTTCCCATGCGGGAGTGGGGACGTTACATCCTCTCCCCCTTAGAGAACTTGATATGTCCTCATCTCGCAAGAAACTAGGGAAGACAAGCGTTAATGGGGCTTAAAGCCTGTGCGTTTGGACCCACCATGCATCTGCTGCACTACTCTTAATGATTCAAGTAGTGCAACTCATATTGTTGCAATTAACTGTAGGTACAAGAGTAGGACTTATTCCTAATATAAGTTGTATTACATGTCGATAAATCTTCTAAGACTTCTACTCATCCTGGAGAAGTGTAGTGGGTTCTAGGTCTTTGTCTTCATCTAATTCCTCTATATATCCAAAGACTGCACTTGTGTAACTTAAGTCAGGACAATCTTCTTGGACATGCCCTAGCTCATTGCAGAGGAAGCATTGACGGTAGGGACATCTCCTACGAATGTGCCCTATCTCTCCGCACATGTGGCATCTCTTGCCCTGATCTCGAGAATCCTCTTTGTTAGCCGATTTAAGGTCTTGGATGATTGGCTTTGCTCGAAGTAATGCATCTTGCAAGTCTATTGGGTGCATTGCTTCAAGATGGTGGTTCAAAGGAGTGTTCAGACCATGGCAAAACTTGGATACTTGTTTTCGAATATCCATAAGTGGTGTGTATTTTAGTAGGGTCACAAACTTTGAGTAGTAGGCTTCCAAGGTTAATTCCAGTTGCTTCAACTTGAAGAAGTCATTCATCCTCAAAGTCTGATAGGTTGGCAGAAGGTATCATCCGTGTACAGCATCTTGCAGCTGAACCCAAGTGACAACGGCTTCAGAAATACCTTGATCTTTGCACCATTCCTTCCACCATATCCGAGCTTGGCCAACTAACTTAAGTTAAGCTATCATTGCTTGATTGGTAGAAGTAGTTTCTGCTACAAAGAAATAATCATTCATCAACTCAATCCATATCTCCGCCTCCACCGCATCGTCTATTCCTTTTCCACTAAACTTGGGTGCCTTAATTTGCTTGAGAATGAATTTCTTCTCGCATGTCAATAGTCGTAGGTGCAAAAGGTGCCTGACAGTCAAGCCATACCACTTTGGTTATTTTGTTTAGGATATGTCTATGAACCATACGTTAATCAATCATGTTAGCATTACGAAGTTTCACTTTAATACCAACTGTAATGTGCCCGCCTATCGGTTGTCTAGGCACGTTTTTAGCAGTCCATCGGAGACAAATCTAAGTGATGCCGCCTAGCACTCCCATGGAATGTTATGGGGTGCCAACTCAAGAAACCCTAAGAGACAAACCCCATAACATTCCATGGGAGTGCCGAGCAAGATCGCTTAGATTCGTCTCTTGATGGACTACTAAAAACGTGCCTAGACAACCGATAGGTGGGGCACATTACATCCCACTACTAAACAACAAAGAGTACATCATGCTTGGCTTGAATGAGCTCGTAGAGTCTTACATAGCTTTCACTATGTATCTCTGATGCAATGTCCATGCAAATCATGAATTGCAAGAATTCACTGAAAGATGCATCGGACATCTTGATGCGGTACTATGGTACTACTACTAGTGCATGGAAAATCCAACTGAAACAGAAGTTTAACACCATGGACACGAAAGGACTGTCAATAAAAGACTATGTCACAAACATAAAGACCATTTTCGATTAGCTAGCCTCTGTTGGAGAGTTGAAGTCGATGATGAAGATTTGGTTGCACTTACCCCAAATGGTCTAGGATGTGAGTATCAATCATTTGATACATCTATATCAGTATGATCATAGATGCCTGATTTTTATTGAGCTAAGTTCATTGCTTATTCATGAAGAGGTTAAACTTGGATTATCCACAAGCTCTAGTAGCTCAAAAGGTAGAGATGCAATTTTTTACTCGAATCAAAGAGGCCATGACAACCATGGTAGGGGATCCTCTTGTGATCCAGGGACTAATCAGAATGCATATCAAAATGTGAATAATCAATAGGTACAAAATGCTAGATGTGGTGGATACTTCCAAGCAAGGGGAAGATCCAACTCTAGGGGCAGACATTCATGGCAATCTTACAATGTGAATGAGAATGCAAATAAGAATAAGGAATGCCACTATTGTGGGAAGTATGGGTATATTACTAAGGAATGTTGGAACAAGCAAGAAAATCAAAGAGGCAAGAAACAATGATATTATGCTTTGTCGAGTCATGCTAAGGATGCTACTATTGACAAGTTATTTGCTATGACATATGTTCAAAAGAATGTCACTAAGGTTGATAAGTCAGATGATGTATGGTACATTGATTCGGGAGCTTCTAATGACATGACTCTGCATGGTGAATGGTTCACTAATATGGTTCCTAATAAGAAAGGTTATGTTTGTACATGTGACAATACTTAGCATAACATTGAGCATAAGGGTGTAGTTCCCTTAGTTATACATGATGGTTAGAAGAAGAATTTGCATGATGTCTTGCATGTTCCTTCCATCACTAAGAATTTGCTATCAATTTGGGTAGATGCAAAGCAGAATTTGCAAGTTCAATTCAATAAAAGTTGTTGTTTATTGAGTTTGGAAATGGTTGTAAGTTGATTGCCAAGGGCAAAAGGCATGGTCAGATGTTAACCCTAGATTCTAGTCTTCCCTAGCTAAAATTAACTATATTTACACAAGGACACGGTGTAGTTAGAGATTTTGAGATCTGGCATAAGAAGATTGGCCATGTTAATGTTCAAAGGCTATATAATATGCAAAAGAAGCAACTACTTACAAGCTTGCCAAAGTTTACCTACACAGATTTAGGTCATGTTTTTTATGCATTTTAGTTCAATAAAGCAATCTCAATTTCCATTTATGAAGCATGTTTTTGATGCATGTTAGTTCAATAAAGCAATCTAGATTTCCATTTATGAAACATGTTCAAAACACATCTAGGCCACTATAGTTTATTCATTCCAATGTTTGGGGATCAATCCATAATGTTGCTCTTGGTGGATCCATATATTCTGTCACTTTTATTGATGATTTCAGTAGGTATACATGGGTACATATCTTGAAACATAAGGATGAGTTACTTGCTATGTTTAAGGACTTTAAGTGGCAAGTTAAGAAAGAGTTGACTGCTTGATCTCTTGTTTGAGATCTATGGTGGTGATGAATATGTATCTAATGAGTTTGATAGATTCGTGGCAAAGATAGCATTCGCAAGAAGCTTACTTACGACTACACCCCATAGTAGAATGGAGTAGTAGAAAGGAAGAATAGGGTTTGTATGGAAAATGCTCATGCGATACTTAATGAGAAGAATATGCCATTGTATTCTTGGGCTGAAGATGTAGTGACAACTATATATGTGCTTAGTCGTTCTTTTACTTCAGGATTCATGGCATGACACCATATCAGAAATTGTATGGACATAAGCTTGACATTAACCATTTGAGAAATTGGATCCTAAAGCACAAAATTGTGTGTTCATTGGCTATGCTTAAGAGTAGAAAGCATACAAATGCTTTAATCCATCTACACAAGAAATGGTAAATCAACAAAGATGTTATATTTGATGAGTTGTCATTGTGGTATGGTTCATTTGTTGCTATTCCACATGATGTCCCTTTAGATCATGTATCTATTGATATCTCATAGCAGAGTATTATTATCTCTAGGCCTATAAATGATGTATCTTTGAGAGTTTCACCTTGGATTGGTAGGTTATGTAGTCATGAATCACCATCCACTGATAGCATCATGTCAATGAGGGGGGAAAATGAAGCAAAAGGCAAAGAAGGCAAAGGCAAAGAGAAAGTTCTTGATTATTCTATTGGGATTTTGACTTCTAGATATGATTCAACTAATATATTGGATAGTGAGCTTGGAATTTTGTCTATGTACACTCTTAGAGTTAGCATACTAGATATGTACCGCCTCATAAAAGAAGGGAATCAAGTAGCCCACCACAATTGAGACAATCATAGAGGGTGATTGATAGGCTCACATACAATGTATTTTCAGCAAAGAATTATGCATATATGACAAAGGTCATGGAATACAAAGAGCCTACTATATTTAATGAAATTGTCATGGATAAGAATTGGTGTAAAGAAATGGATGAGGAGATGAATGCACTACCTAAAAATTAGACCTGGGAATTGGTTCCATTGCCTAACAATCAAAAATACAAGTCTGATGGCAATATTGAAAGGTATAAAGCCAGTGTTGGTAGCAAAAGGCTATGCACAACAGTATGTTTTGGATTATGAAGGGACATCCAACTGCCTATTGCCAAAATGGCAACTATCACGACACTAATTTCATCCCTTGGCTAAAGAAAAGGGCTAGAAATTACAGGAAATGGATGTTAAGAATGCATTTTTGAATGGAAACTTAGTAGAAGAGGTGTTCATGGATCAACCAAAAGGGTATGTGCATCTTCAATATCTGAATTATGTCTACAAGCTGAAAAAAACACTTTATGGGCTGAAATAGGCTCTAAGAGCATGGCATGCATAAATTAGTACTTACTTGCATTGTCTTGGATTTGCAATTGGCACGACTGACCGTAGTCTCTTTACAAAGAAAACAAATGCAGGACTCGTGGTAGTAGTCATCTATCTAGATGACTTGAGCGTTACAGGAGATGATGGCATTGGGATACATGATGTAATGATCGTGCTGAAAATTGAATTTGATATGAAGGATTTGGGAGAACTAAAGTTCTTTCCAGGAACTAAGGTTGTAAATTCAGCCAATGGACTTTGGCTAATGCAAAGACAGTATTGACTAGAGATGTTGAAGAAATATATCATGACAAATTGCAAACCCTTAGATACTTCATTGGATCAAAATACTATGTTAGATGTGAATAATGGAGCTAAAATTTTAGATATTACTATGTACAAGTAGATGGTAGGAAGTCTCACCTAACTTCCCACCACTAGGCCTAATCTCAATTACTTAGTTGGACTTATTAGTTAGTTCATGCAAAATCCTAGAAAACCCCACTTGAATGCAATGAGAAGAATTAGATGTTATGTTAAGGCTATAATAGACTATGGACTCTTTTATAAGAGTGGTAAGCACTTGAAACTCATGGGATATACTGATGCAGATTGGGTAGGTTGTCCATATGATAGATGGTCTACTAGTGGATATGCATTTAGTCTTCACGATGGAATGATTAGCTAGAGCAACAAGAAGCAACCAACAGTTGTACTCTCTCTAATACTAAGATAGAGCTCAATTGGTAGCCAACTTACTATATCAAAAAATATTTCGAAGAACTCCATCACATTATGAGTATGGTAGTACTCGCACGTAAATATGAAGGCATTTAAGCCAATGTAGACATTATAAAACATAGAAGAAGATATCTATTAATAGTATGCATAAATTGTATGATACAAAAGATCAGATTAAGTCAAAGAAACATTAGTGTATTTCAATTGGATCCATAGGTCATCAAATATAATACAAATATTAATTGTTTATACAATATTACAAACAGAAACCACTAGTTATATGTGATTAGTATGATAATGATAGTATAATGATAGAGATAAGAGCTAATCTATAATCCACCATATCTATTAAGTGATTCATCTAGTAATTTTCTCACAAGATAGATCTAACCACAAGAAAGCTATCATAATTTCCAACCAATCAATTTTTTGAAGGAAAAGAGTGTGTTTTGAATATGTAGAGTGTAATAGATAGTCAATATACATCAATCAATATAGTTTGAAATGCACATCTACTATGCTTCATAATCAATTATTATTAAAATTCCACCAAATGTGCACTTCAAATAATTTATGGTATGATGCCTTCAATTTTCTTTTCTAATGTTTTTATGTCAAAAACATTGTAATATAACAAACAAAATTGTGCCATATGTTTTTTTGAACATTATATGTGTACTTATTTATTTAAATGAAATGGCTCCTTACTTTTATTCAATTTTAGCTTGTTAGGTTGTCACGGCCTTAAGAGATATGTGGTCGATCTACACCAAGAAAGCCACATAGCAACCTAGGGGTTCCACCTATAAGAAATCATCTATATAATGTGTATTCAAAGGATATTAAGAAATACCCTTTCTTTACATGCTATAAGGCCTTAAAATGACCCCTTTTACTTAACTAAACTTATAGATTTTTTTCAAATTGTAATTAAAAAATCTTTTCGTAAATATGATCATGTAATTTTTACTAAATATAATACCCTTTCTTTTGAACTCACATGGTATCTTACATGTTTTATAAGGTGGACCCCCCGAGCATAGTAGGCCTTTAAGAAAGGAAGCACTATATATATTGAAGGTTGCACAATTTTGGCCACCAAGATAAGGATTATGCTCATCAGGAGAATCCTCGTCCCACTTTGGGCTAGGTCTGGTAGCAAAAGATGAAGGAGCTTGAGGCTATGCCAATGGATCAATGGCAAGTAGAGGTATCCACAAATTTGATGACTAGAGAGTAAGGAAGGAGCAAACATCACGACAAACCAATGGCACATGTGATGCCATCCTTGTTCCAACATAATAGTAGTAGTAGGCCATAGTCCCAAGTTGATAGCAAAGTGACATGTTGGCAAAGGAACCCCTCTTGATGTAACAAAGCATGTAATTGAATCTCTTCAAGATGTGCTAGGGAAGTCAACCTTTCTTGCAATGCTTTCTCTTCACCCAAAAAATGTTCAATGCAAACCTCACAGTGGATAACTCAATTTCCAAGGGCAAGACACACTTTTCCCCATATACCAACTTAAATGGGGTGTGGCATTTTACTCTCTTGAATGTAGTATTATAAGCCTGGACAGCCACATGAAGTTTCTTGTCCTAGTTATGCTTACCCTCAAATATAGTCTTTGATAAAATCCCTACAATCTGCTTGTTGATACTCTCTACTTGTCCATTTTCTTGGGGATTATATAGGGTCATTTTATTATGTTTAATTTTTAGAGCTTCAGTCAAAGCTTTTATAACCTTGTTCAAAAAGTGTATCCCACGACGGACACCAGTTCTTTCGGTGGACCAAAATGGCAAACAATTTGTTCCATAATAAAACTAGTTGTTTTCTTGGCATTGTCCTTCATTGTAGCTTGATTTTTAGACCATTTTGTAAAGCAGTCTATCGCCATAATGATATAACGCTTCTGTGTACTAGATAAAGGATGCATAGGTCCAACAAAATCGATGCTCCACTTGTCAAAGGACAAAGTCACAAGAATAGGATTAACCGACCGCTTACAATTTTCCCTAGCATCATGTCTCTCATGACAGATATCACAATGCTTAACATATGCAAAAGCATCTTGGAAAACCATCGGCCACCAATAGCCAACATGTAAAGCTTTTTGGGTGATGAGCCATCCAACAAAATGGCCTCCACATGCTGAATCATGACATTCCTCTAGAATAAAGGATACCTCATCAAGCATCACACAATGACGATAAATATCATCCATACCTTTCCTATATAAGACACATGTTATTATTGAAAAGTGAAGTGCTTGCTATTTAATCTTTCTCTCCTTGGATTTAGAAAGATTTTCCTCCAAGTTGCCTATTGATAGATAATGCATGATAGACGTATATCATGATAGAATAGATGCTACATCAATTTTGCATAAATCCTTGCAGTCACTAATATCAAACCATTCTTCCTTAGGCTCGCCAAAATCTACTAGATACTCTACAATACCCTGCAGCTTTGATGGCTTGCTCCTAATCTCATAATCACTCCTACAAAGAGATCAACCACTTGGCTAGGCGATCATGGGGTTGGAGCTTGTTTAGTAATAAGTGCAATCCCTTTGCCTTGGTAAAGAACACCACCTTCTCATAAAGAATATAGTATATGAACTTCTTGGTGGCAAACACCATAGCCAAGAAAACTTTCTCCAAATGGCTATAACGAAGCTTTGAAATTCCCAACTTTCGGCTTGCAATGCGATAGGATGGTAAAGATATGCCTCCCAAATTTAGAGTAGGAAATAACTAATACTATGCCTTGTCGTAGCCATGAATATATAGAAAATCTCACCTCTTTTTAGAGCTTTTAAAACTCATGCTTTGGATAATTCCATTTTCATATCTTCAAGTGCCACTTTGCATGCTTTTGTCCATTCAAAACCATGGTTGTGAGATAAAAGATTCATCAAGGGTAACAAACTTTAGCCAATGCATTAATGAATCGACGATAGTACCCCACAGATGACAAAACGGCGAACTTCCTTAGGGCAAGTGGGTGGGCTTAGGGCCACAATAACAACCACCTTTTCAGGGTCATTCTGGCAATACCAGTCACACTCACAACATGACCCAACAAAATACGCATTTCCGAGGATTCAATGCTATGAAATTCTCATGACATCTCTCAAAGCATGCATGTAGAACAATCAACTGTCTATGATGGGTCATGGTAGCTGCCCCCAAATCATCTATGAAAACCTTCAGCTCTTCAGGGGATATATCAACAAATATCTTATCAGTTGTTCTTTTTCAAGACCCAAGAGCATTATATAGGCCAAAAGCCATCACATGGTATGCAAAAGTACCAAAAACTATAATGAACATCATCTTTAACTTGTCCTTTTTACCTATGGCCATATGATTATAACTCGTAAAACAGCCCATGAAAGAGTATATCCCTTGCCCTACCAACTGACCTAAAATTTGATCGCCAAAGGGTAGAGGATAATAGTCCTTCATTGTCTACTTGTTCAATTCCCTAAAATCGACACATAAGTGGATTTGATTGTTCTTTTTCTCTCAGCTCAAAAGGCATACATCTAACCTTCTACCTCATTGCCTTACTATCTTGTTTCAATGGGATCATGTGCATGGCAACAATAGAAGGGGGAATCCCCTCTAGTTCATCATAATTCCATGCAAATATATCCATGAACTCTTATAGAAGTGCAACATAATCTACACACTCATTAGCAAATAACAGAGTGCCAAATTTAATGGGGTAGGGATCATTGGGAGTCCAAAGATCCAGCTCTATCACATCAGTATCATGAATCCTATCCTTTTCATCTATTAGCTCATTTAAACAAACTTGGTAAACCTCCTCAATAGTAGTATAATCCTCTTCAAAATCATTGGAACTTGAGATTCCAACACTTGAGGTTCCCTTGAGTGTCTCCCATTCTGTAGTGGGAGAGGTAATGTCCTTTCATCCAACGAGCGCTCAAGTTATGCATCCAAAATTGTTCTCTTTAACCCACACCCAAAAATCAGTCAACTAGTTGGCATATCCACCAATCCATCGGAATGTAATATCCATGGACGTATAAACAACAGTTGATAGCTTGGCCTCTCAATGAATCAAATAACATGGAAGGCAAGGACTCACTCAATATTAGCAACCATCTCATGTACTTGCACTAGCATTCCTTCCTGCTGCCTTAGGCTATCATCAGTCATTTATTAAATCATCATGACATCCTTTTGGATTGGTAGACCTAGCCTCTCCAATAAATCCATACTCATAATATTTACAAATCAGCTAGGGTCCACCACTACATTTTCTATCAAGATTCCATCGATATATGCCTACACCCTAGGATAGTGCTTCTCTGCATGATCTTACCATTCACTATTACCCACTTGATGGACACCAAAAGGTTCTATGACATAACCCATTTCTAGGATTTTCTTGAACTCCTTACAAACATTTGGTGAAAATTGGATTAGTTGTAGTAAATTCACATCCGATTTGAATTCACATAGTGTGTTTGCTAGGTCAAACTCACGGAAGTTTGCCACTACTCTCTTCTCTTTCCACACCAGCCGCTCTTTTGGCTTCTTAATGATCTTAGTACTCTCCTTTTCTTTCGATTTATGTTTTCTTTAAACCACATGCTCCTCTAAAACACTGTCATTTTTAAGTGGACCTAGTGGGCATCCAACATCTTCTTATCATCCCTGCTAGATTTAGGGTTAACTTTGCTTGCACTAGGGTTATCTTTCTGATCGTCTTTCAGTTTCTTACCCCTAATTACTATCCTAACATTATTAAGAGATAACTCTCACTGATTAGCAAAGTTTCAACAAGACTTACCCCACTGGGTATTTCCTTAAGTGTGGCTTTACCCCTTTGCAAAATGTTCTTAAGGCCCTCTCCTTTCGTATTCTCATTATTTGCATGATGGTTCACACACCTAGGTTGCTAACTATCTTACTGGAGAGAACTAATCCTACTCCAACAAGTAGTGGCTAAGTGACCAGACTTCCCGTATATATTGCATTTGACATTAGAATAATTACAAGGGAAATATTGCCCACCACACCACTTACAATTGAATCTTGATGGGCCCATATCATCAAGCTTTCTAGTACCCATCAGATTTGGTTTACAAAAGGAGCTCTTTAGCTCGCTATTGGCTTAATGACATTTGGAGGAGCTGGCAATAAAGGCACATTCTACATCATGCTTCCTCTACCATTTGGGTTGGTCACAAGGATGTTGATTGCACCTTGATCTCCATTAACCAATCCCAAATTATGTTTAGGACTAAGGCTCGAATTTAGATTTTTCCTTGATGTGTAGGCTACTTGTAAGTGGGACTCTACTTCCTCTGCTCGAGTTATAGAAATATTTATATCTACTACTAGAGGGACACTACTCAACTGCACTTGGATATTAAAGTCTAATCCATGCAAGAAATATTGCAATTGGGTAGCAGGTGGGATAGGGATAGAGGCTTGCAATTTGCAAAATACCTCTTTCATCGTCTTGGCATATGCTCAAGCATTTTCATGGGGTTCTTGATGTGTCACATTTAGCACACATATCCAATATTATCCACCTCTCTCAAGGGAAATTTCCCTTCAAAAGGATGCATAAAATAAAGTTGATTATGGTTATGGTACCGGCTTCTAAGATGTGATACCACATTGTATCCCTCCCTTTTAGGGTCATGTTAAAGAACATCATTAGATGTCCCTCGTCTTGAATTCAAAAATTAAACATGAGTTTTTGGAACTCGCTTATGTGAAGCTCTGCAACCTCCTCTGTTAACCCATTAAAGATGGGTAGAGTGAACCCTAAAGCTAGCAAATCTGGCATTCTTGCAAGAATTATAATAGGTTATGCCATAATGACAACCGGATTTGCTATATGAGTTTGTTACAGTGCAACTGCACCCCACTTAAAATGGGTTGACTTACTGGGAGAAGGGGAGCACTAGAGCTTCCACCTCATCCTAATGGATTGCTTGTGGCACTAGGTTTAGTAAGACCTCTCCCTCATAGGGGTATCAGGTTGCTACATTGAGGCAAATGTTTTCAACTCACTGTCTAGCCCTTTTGACTCTTTCTTATTTTTGGATCTCAGCTTGACGATGTTTATCAGAAAATAATGGGTATATCTCTATGCTCTTTGTCATAAATTGGTTGACTAGTCCCTTATTAACCAAGGTTCAAGAACCACCACTTATTGGAAGCTCTCGGCAAATGCACCACCTATCAGGACCAGAAATGTGACTGACACTAGCTCTAGGGGTCTAGTCCTATACTCACCCAAATAACCCCACGGTCTCACGGCCAGGAGCGTATGAACATTATGAAGTGGTTTATCGAAAGAACACATTTGTAGATATAATCTCTAGATTGTAGTCCAACGTGATGCCCTTCCCGACTCCAAGCAAAGGGAATACCCAAATATATAGGTGGCTAGCACCTCATAACTCAACATATGATACATATGCACAAAGTCCACTCTTCACAATATTCGTTCCAGGAGATAGTATATTCTGCACAGACAATTTCTGAATATTGTTTCTCTTTAGGTCCACGAATCTTCTCTTGGATCAGTAAGAAGCAACCAACTATGGTATTGTATTCTACAGAAGCAGAGTACAAGGCAGCTTGCTTTGCTGCATGTGAAGTAGTATGGTTAAGGAGGATCCTATGGCATATAGGAGTACAAGATGAAGATCCAACAATGCTAAGATGTGACAATCATAGTTGCATCGCCATTACCAAAAATTGAGTTTTTCATGCACACACCAAATATATCAAGATCCAGTATTGCTATGTACATGACTTCATCGAGAATGGGATAATAGAGCTAGTCTACTATCTAACAAAGGAGAATGGAGTAGCTATCTTCACCAAAGCTCTTATTAAGGATCTCCTTCGAATTCATCTTCAGAGACTCAGTGTTCGACCGAGAATGTAGTTCACCTATGGGTGGACAGTGAGGAGGGGTGTTAGATATACTCAATGCCCCACCCTCGTAAGGTGCCACCAATGATCCATGGTGTTGTAAGTTGTAAGGCCCCCATTATATGAGGAGAAGCCATGTGTAAGCACGGACATTGGGTGGGTCCTAACTTGTATGTCAAATGAGGTGTATGTGACCGGATGGTAAACAAGTGATCTTTGTGGATCTTAGATAAAGTACTTATGCTGGTAGCAACTCAATGCACAATGTATCGGGTTGTAGGGTGTGGGAGTATAAGGAATATTCAATGGAATATTCCCCATCCAACTAGGGAAGATTCTATAATATGATTGGACATGCTAATCAGACTACCTTCCTAGGCTATAAAAGGAAGACCCCTCTAAAGCCATCATCAATCTATCTTTCACCCAATCAAAGTTCTTCCAGCTACCCTTAAGCTCTTCACCTATCATCTCTTTGGACCATCCAAGCTTCCTGCATGGGTGGATAGAGCCATCTTTGTATCAGTTTGTTTGAAATTAAAGCGGTCTTTGTTCTTCTCATAAGTGTTGTGTGTTCTCTACTCCTTTCTCAGATTCTATCTATTGTGCCGTGTAATTTCTACATGGTTGGGTCTTTAAAGTTATTCATCATGATTGAATTCGAAGTGGCTCCTCCACATCTTTCTTGTCTTCTCTGAAACAAGCAGTTGTCACATTCAATTGCTTGAGAGATAAATTCACTAAGTGTATGCACCTTTAGCATGGTGAGCAAAAATTCTTTAACATTATCTTTTAATCCCCAATGAGATTGACTAATAAAATAATCCTCATGCCATGTTAAATCGCATGTGAGTTGCTAAAATTCTAATGCATAGATGGAGACTGGTTTCGACTCTTGGCAAAGATTTCTAATCTTTGTTTCAATTACTATGGCTTTGTCTACTTCTCCAAATGTGATAGAGAACTCTTGTATAAAGGCCTCAAAATTATATAGCAATGGGAATTCCTTCTCAAGTAAGAGGCAGACCAAGAGAGAGCTATACCTGAGAGGAAAGTTCCCATGAGGCCACCCAAAGGGCATCATTTAGGTAATGATATGGTTGCATACATATAAACAATTATACATGATGGAGGAAACCTATGAATTTTGACCTTGCGCTATCAAAATTCTCTAGAAGACTAACCTTTGGTTCTTTCATGTGTTGACCATGAAGATTGTCAGTAGTAGCTAATGGATGTCTAGCTTGATGTAGACTTGAAGGGAGCTTTCGCTCAACCGCCAAGACCCTCGGACCGCTTATTCTTTCAAGCGTTTCCAGCGAGCTCTAATGGCTATCTCTCACCTAGCCGGCGTGCCGTCAATCCTATGAATGTAATGAGCTTACCTTGATGCTCGATCGAGCATCCTCCTCTCTCTTGCACTCCGGTAGCTCCACGATCCTAGATGCTAGCACAAGCATCCTCAAGCCTCCTCCATCTCCAAGCTCCATCCTCCATAGCCCCGCGCGCAAGAGAAGAGAAGGGAAGAGAAGAGAAGAAGAGGAGAGGAGATGGTGAAGAGCTTCACCCTGTTGATCCCTCACCCTCACACACACTCACTCCCTCACACTCTCCTCTCTCAAGTGCACACACACAACCAAGAAGGAGAGAAGAAGAGAAGAAGAAGAGGACTCCTTTTGCCACACACCAAAGAATGAGCTTCTCATTCATTTTTTCAACTTTATATACAAAACCCTAAATCCCTTCCGGGCGGTCATCCCCTTTTCCTCTTTTACATGGCCGACCGTAGCCTAGGCCCTCTTTCCCATTTCCCACCATTCTAATTTACCCTATTCCCACTAATGCATACACTTTGCACAGGAGCAAGCCTGGCACTCTTTTACACAGATTTGGGGGCGCTCCCATATTTTAATGGTGCGCCTTCCTCTTTTATTGCCGTGGCCCCACACCGAAGCCTTTTGAGGGTCATGTCCGAATATTTGAATTTTTCAGGGATTGGTTGCCAGTCAAGGCGCCTTTTTTTTTGCTCTTGCACCTTTTTTGCTCTTTTTCCTTCTTCCCAGTTTCCGTTCCTCTGTGCTGCGGTAACGTGGTCAGAAACATGGTAACATTACCCCCCTCCTAACCAAGTGCCAGTCCCATGGCACTGCGGTGGGACAAGGGGCACGTTAGGTCGGCTGGTCGGCGGGGTAGGTAGGTGGGTGGTTAGGATGACCCGGAGCGAGTCCGGCGTATGGTAAGCTCGATGGAGACACTCGGCATCTGTCACACTGTTGTAGCCGGTCGTCTGGTGAGTAGGAGAAGCGCTTGAAGCAATGCAATGATGGTATGGGGGAATTTATTCTGGTAAAAACCCCTTGAAATCGGTTTGGCTTGATCCCCGTGGCTGTGATTGAAGATATGTGCCTTGGATCTGAAGGTTTTCGGGCTGGTGGATTCAATACGCTATCCGTGGATCTTGAGGCGTAGGGCATGGATTGTTGGACGATACATATCCAAGATCTATGCCAATGGCGGACTCCTTGAGCTGGTTTGATCATAGCGGCCATCAGCACCAGGCGGGTGGCTGGAGGCCGGCGCGCTTGGGTCTTTAAGGGGTGCCAGGGTGATGGTCTTCCGCGGGTAGCCAGCCTTTGAGAGTCGATAGAACCTGCAAAAAAGATTGTGCCCTCCCTAAGGGGTGTGCTGCTTGTCGTGCAGGGTGTTGTGCTCGTGGTAGTGAAACTGGGAGATGGGTCTAACCTTGGGCAAGCCCTTGGTAACGGCCCACACTTGAGGACCTAGCTTGTGCTTCATTGGTGGTGCGGTGCGAGCCTCAGGGTGACAGGTTTGAAAGTCCTGCCCTTGATGTGCCCTAGGCGTGAAGTGGGGGAGGGGGCTAGGGAGAACCCTAGGTGCTTTTTTTTTCCCCTCTTTTTTTTTTTGGATGAGACATAGGCCCAAGTATCTTAGTCGGAATGAGGAGGAGAAGATGGGCGGAGAGACTTGCTTAAAAATTGGCGACTCTGCATGTAATTCTTTAGATTCATGCGGACATGTAGGGAGGTAATGGAGAGAAAGGGGTGGTTGCATCTAGTAAACTGGCTGTCATTCATGTCCTCTAGGAGGGCTAAGCAAAAAGAAGGGAGGAGAGTAGCCCTCATCATGAGACGAGCCATGGCACAATTATCTATAGCATTAGGGTCGAAGAATAGGGGAGGCAGGCCACGCTCTTGTGGAGTCGAGTCCTGCTTAAGGAGTAGCCTAAGTAGCCTAAGATAGTTACAGGTGGTTATGAAGGCGGGGTCAGGGCATGAGGAAAAATCCTCAAGGAAGTGCATCATGGATTCGTCTAGGCTTTCTGTGGTAAAAAGAAAGGCGTTGTCGAAGGATGCTATAGTGGAGTTATAAATGACGGGGAAGTCATAGCGCCCGTGGAGGTTGGCATCAAAATCTACGCCTACCCTTCGAGGGTACGCCATATAAGTAGGGTCGTTCCGCTCGAATGGCAGGGTGTTACAAAAAGCCATCCAGGTGAGCATGCTTATGTCGCATACTCGCCTCCTCCACAGGGGTTGGTCCCTATAGTTTTGTACAGTGTAGGGGATTTCAAAAACTTTGTCGTGCCAGTAGTCGTTCGATTCGGTGCCCCAAGAGGTTGGGGTCTTTTCCCGCTCTTCCAGCCATCTTTTCCCCAGCCGACCACCGACTGCGATCACCTCGTCCATCACTTTGAGGGGCAGGACCCTCCGCAGACTGTTGGGTAGGAGGAAACTGAAGGAGAATGGCTCCTTTGCTAGTTCCTGCACCTCCCACACCACCAGTTCTGCATGGAATCCCGCCGAGAGATCATCTAGGCACGGAGGGAGAGGCGCGGATGGTAGCATGGCTGGTTTGGCTCTCAGCTTCTGTCTAGCCTCCTCCACCAGCTTTTTTCGCCTTTCTTTAGAGATGGCTTTTCTTTCTGCGCTGGGTCTACTTGTGGTGGATCTTGGGCCTGTGGTGGCGAGGGGGGTTGCGGGACCACATCTTCCCTGAAGCGATTCACATCGACTTCCACCTCGGCTTCTTCCCCCTGTCATTTTGCGAGTTCTGCTTCTTCCTGGAACCCGAGGGCATCTATTTCTTGGGGCGTCAGGCCGGCTCTCGTTAGGTATTTTCGTTGTTCCTCCAGACTCAGCCTCACCTCCGCCGGTAGTGGTGGCATCTGCAGTCCAGCGTGTAGAGCCCTTCTCGCCATGCCAAGCTTCCTCTGTACCGCTTCCAACAACTCTCTTTGTGCTGTGTGGGTGGCATCCAAGATGGTGTCGAGGAAGATCTTTTGTTGAGCACACTGAAGGCCACTTGGGCTGCCTCTGCCTTGCTCTCCGTAATGATTTTCTCTTTTTCTGTTAAGGCAAGGCGGCGCGCCAATGTCTTCAACTTCTTCTTGTTATGCGCGGCCCACTCCTCCGCCCTCTTGTTCATCACTTCCAGGCCTTCCCCTTGTCTCAAGGTCATCATCATGATTTTCTGTCCATAATCCTCTAGTTCCCTGACCAGCCTCTCTTGTTCTTGTCATTCATGGGTCAGCTGATCTGTTAGGTGCTTGAGCTCCTCCTCCTGCTCCTCCATGCCTCGTTGCCTTTCTTCGTCCTTAGCATCCAACTCCTTCCTGAGTGCATCCACCTTAGCAGCTTTTGCAGCAAGCTCCTCGTACTGCCCTATGAGAAGCTTGTGCCCTCTTTGCATGTTCACTAACTCTTACGTCTCATTCTCAAGTAATTGCCTCCAATGTTCCTCTCTCTCATCCCTAGCCTTCAGTTCATGTTTCAGCACTGCAATTTCGCGCTGCTGCAAGGCCACCATTATTGTCTTGTCCAACTGGAAGGCGGGCATGGTTTCCTTCTCAGCTGCCAACTCCGCCACGGCTGTTTTGCGTTCCTCCTTCGCTCTCTCCAACTGGGAGAGCAGCTCCGTGACGTATTCGTCGTAATTAGCCAGTGGCATCATCATTGCGTGAATAGGCGAGGTAGAGGCTTCAACTTTTTGCTTTTTGGGTTCCTGCCTGGACTCTGCATCTGCGGCTGCCCTTTTCTATCCTGTGGCCGTAGTTTCCGTGCTCCGCCCCTGGCCCATTTCTTTATTGATAAAATATTGCATCCACGCCACGAAATTCGACACATCAGCGCTAGTGGGGATGGTGGGGGTGATGGTGGTGAGTTCCGTGGGAGGTATCAGGAGGGTAGGGATTGGATGAAGCGGGGCCTTGCCTTTGCCTTTGGAGACTGGGGGTGGCACGAATTCTGGCACCTGTGTGCTAGATCCAAGCCCCTCCTCTCTGCATGGACTTAGGTTCCTTAGTTCGTCCGCCCGGCACTGTTGTTCAATGGACCGTCGTGTGGCCTCCGCCAGGTCCTCCTCCTCTTTCCTTCGCAGCTCCTCCTCTTCTTCCTCCGCTTTCCTCTTCCTTTCCTCCTGCCTTTTCTTCTGCTCCTCCTGCTTTTTCCTTTTTGTTCCTTTTCCCTTCTTTTCTCTACTTCAGCTTCTTATTTGGATGCCTCCTTGGCTTTCTGCAACTCCTCTCTTTCCCTCTGTTCCTCCTGCTTTTTCATCCTCTCTCTCTCTTTTGCTTCTTTCAGGGACTCCTTCTTTGCCCTTTCCAAGTCCTCCCTCTCTTTCTTCCTGCCTTCATCACCCTTTTTCTTCTTCTGCGCTGCCTTTTTCTTTGTTGTCCTGATCGCCCTCTTACTAGTTGGTCCTTCCCCTTCTTCTTCTATTTCTATTATGTCGGTGGACCTGTCTTTGTCCTGTCGAGGGGGCGACTTCTCCGGCGTTTCTCCTTCTCCCTCCTCCGGCTCTTGTGTTGCTTTTACTGCCTCCTGAATTAGTGCAGTTAAGACTCCTCCGTAGCCGATGAAAGAGGCCTTGGAGGAGGCTTTCTTCCTTTTCGTTACCTTAGAAGCAGGAGAGTCTACTCCTGTTGGTGCACTTCCCAGGGCTAGTGCTTTGGCCGCCTGATCGATAGTCTTCCACAAGTAGCCATTCCAATCCACCTCATCTAGTGTGTGGGCTGCTACATTCTCCAGCGTGGGCACACTAATCTGATGCATTAAAGAGTTGTATCGTTGGCTGGAGAAGAGCACGTGCACCAACTTTGCCTGTAGCCTGGCGTCAGTGTCGGGGATGTCTTGGATGCTTATGCCGTCGTTTGTAAGTACCTCTTCCTTCTTCATTTTTAGCAAGGCGTAAACATCCCTTTTTTGCCGCCTTTCGGTCCTCGGTGCCAATCCCAGAGCTTTTTCCACCAGGACTGGGTCCAATCGGACCGGTACCTTCTTTGTGCCCTCTCCTCGGCCTACTGTTATAGTGCCCGCTTCCTGGTCCGAATTGTATGTCCTAAGGAATTCCACACATTTGAAGTGATCAGGTTCCTGCGATAATTTTTCAATATATTTTGTCAAGTTGCACTGTTCCACCACTCTTCTAGCTGCTTCCTCCTTCGCCACCACGACTCCGATGTTGTGGATGGTTTAGAACTTCAGCTGGCCGAAGGCGCGGTTTTCCAATTGGATGCAATATAGATCCCTTTCTTCGTCAGTGAATGGGAGCCGATGGGCTCGGTCTTGCTGCGACATTTTCTGCTCCTGCCACAATTCATAACTTCCGTTAGTGTTTCCATATAGCGCTTTGCTGTTTTTAAACTCTTAACTGAATTTTCGGAAGCCATTTTTTCCATACTAATGCTTATATCTTTCACTCCTTTTATTTTACCATATTCCCCTTTTTATTCATTTCCTATCTGATTCCCTCCACAGTGTTTCCCACTTTTCTTTTCATCGGGTTTTTGCATGTACATGCGTACCACCTTTCTCCCGGCTGAGAGAAGAATCCTTCCTAGGATTGGGAGTTAAAGGGTGGCGTTGGTGTTGTTGGGGTAGGAATTTACGTGTGAAGAAGCCATGTGTAGAATCGTGGGTTGTATTCCAGTTGTGCATGACAATCGAGAGCAGCTGGTTGGATAGAGACCTGGGAGATGTAGGTCAAGACATCATGAAAGAGATCCCCAGTATTAAGGCGGCTAGCGACATGTAATTCCTCTTTGGTGAGGAATTGGTCAATATAGGGGTGTGCGAGAACATGGTCGTCTAGGTGCTGATTGCAGGTGATGGCCAAAACCCTAAACGAGATGGGTGCCACATAAGTGGGGTCGTATTCAATGGTCTTAATTGCCCTGCGTTGCTCAGCATTGGTCATTATTCGGCAACCTTTTTTCTCCCATTGGATTCGCAGAGCAAACCACTGCTGTAAGAACGTGGAGGGCAAGCTTGCCATCTGCATGAGCTCGTGCAGTTCGCTTTCAGAGCGGGGAGGCTTTCGATATGAAGGGACTAGGCGTCTGAGTGCCGCTTGCTCCCTTGAGATTTCATTGTTTGCTACGAATTCTTCAGCGATCTTGGGGGATTTAGTAGTTATGAGTTCGTATTCCTCCCATGTGCAGGGTAAGGCACGAACCTCCGAAGCAAGGGTTCTGTCAAGGAGGCCTAGGTCTAGCCGCTCATAGCTTCTAGCGAAGGTGGTGAAAGTGTCGTCCAATATCCTGATGCAGGTTATTAAGTCATCCCCAGAGGTCACAGCAAGGTTGTTAACTAAGGAAAGGAAAGGTCGTACCGCATACGAGGGTCTAAGACTTGCTGATGGGATTGGTGGAACTGGACTGGATAGTGGTGACTGCCTCATCGGTGTCACAGGTTGGGCTTTGTTTGCAGAAACACATTGAGGTGCTGCAGGGAGCTCTGGGGGCCTGGGGGTTGGGCTGGGTTCTGAGTGAGCAGTCATAGGGTTTTTTAAGCCCTCTGGATTAAGCAGGTTTAAGGCTTGTGGCGGTTGCTTTGGTCGATAGACAAGTTGAGGCTTACTAGCTGTTGCTGGTAATGGTGTACTGATTATGTGCTGGTTACCCCGTGTGCAAGCCTTCCTTTCTAGGGCGATATTACTTGTAGATGAGCTTTTTAGCTGGCCATTTTTAGGCACCCAGATCCAGGGGTTGCCCTCGTAGTATCCTTGTGTCCGCAAGAGATCCTTACAAATCCATCGCGGCATGGTCGTTTGGCTATGGCAATAGCATCTATACTGTCTCCTAGGCCGGAACGTCTGACGTTTCTGGCGGTTAGGGTCCCATTTGGGTGGTGTACCCGAATGCGGTTCCTGCCATTTTGGCACCCACATAAGTCTGGGCTCCTTGGCCTTGTGAGCATTCTTGGTGGATTTGGGTTTTGGGTCGAGTGCGTGGCACGAAGCTACAGGTTTCGCCCGTTTAGACTGGGTCTGGGGCGTGGTTTTAGGGGTTTCTATCGGCGGCGGCGTGATGGTGGAGGAATCATGACAGCCCTTGTTGAAGGTCATTACTATTCAGGTGCTGCCGATGGCAAGATGAATGCGGTTTAGGTTGTAATCCACATTACAGTGCGTTAGCTTCTTGAAGGTGCGACCCAATAGTGACACATTACCGACTTCTTTGGTGTTAGGCAACACATGGAAGAAGGCTGGTAAACTTTCAGTCTCGATAGAAACAAGTGCCTTGCACTTCCCTAGGAGTGAATAGGCAACACCCCCAAATGGGGTGAGGTTGGCATTAGTGGGCTGTAGCGTTGGTTGACCAATGCGTGTCCAATGGTCATGCGTCAAGATGTTGTAGTCGGCTCCTTCATCAATCAAGGTGTCGAAAGAATACACCGCACCTGCTGTGATTGTGATTCGTAGATACGCCGGTGCTACTGCTTCCTCGTCCTGATCCGTAAGATCGGTTACAGTTGCCATTCGGACGTTCAACAGGGCTGCTAGCATGGGTGGCTCATGTAATGGATGGGAAGGAGGATAATACTTCTTTACACGCCTGCCGTTAAAAAAGCCCACTCCTTCACCGTCAAGTGTCTCCAACTCAACATTCCCGGTTCTGCCAATCATGCATACTCTAAAAGGGCCTAGTCCTCGTAACTTCATCTTTTGCTTGTGTCCTTTCACTGAGTATAGCAGAACTAGATCTCCTTGTTCGAAGTCTCGCTGCTTGACATGCTTGTCAAACCACATTTTTCGTCGAGCCTTCTCGCAGATGAGTGCGTGGGTGGCCAGAAGACAAGTCTTTGACAGGCGTTCCAGCTCGGTCAGGCGTTGCGTCCATGCTTCCTTCCCTTCCCATCGTTCTTGGAGTGCTATCCTCAGGCTAGGGACGAAGAATTCTACTGGTAGAATCGCTTCAGTCCCATAGGTCAGCCTAAAGGGGGTTTGACCGACAGCTGTTTTATAAGCTGTGCGGTAGGCCCACAAGGCGGCCATCAACTTGTTGTCCCAGTCGCTTCTCGAGACTGAGACCACCTTAGTCAGGATGTTAATAAGAATCTTGTTAGTCGATTCTGCCTGGCCATTAGCCTGAGTGTAGTATGGCGAGGATTTGCAATGGATGATAAGAAAGGTGGATAGGAGATGTGCCATCACTTCGTTGATGAAGTGTGTGCCTTGGTCGCTAACGAGTTCGATGGGACAACCGAAGCGCGAGATCACTTGTTCCCATAAGAACTTGGCAGTCATCCTAGCGTTGTTTTTTCGTGTTGCTCTTGCCTCTGCCCATTTCGTGAGGTAATCTGTGGCCACTACGATGTACTTGGCTTGCGAGTACTGCGCTGCGGGGCTTATTGGTCCTATGAAGTCAATTCCCCATTTTTCAAAGGGTTGGCGAGCAATAATTGGGGTTAACTCCATTTGATCCTTACGAATCGGAACTTTTGCCCGCTGGCACTCGTCACAATGCTTAACAAATCGCTTGACGTCGCGGAAAAGTGTGGGCCACCATAGTTGGGACTGCAACACCTTCCGTGCTGTTGTGTCTCCGCTAAAGTGTCCCCCTGCAATGCCGCTGTGCGCTTCTGAGAGCACATCGTGCATCTCATGTTCACACACACACCTTCGCAGCAACCCGTCTTGCCCCAACCTATAGAGTTTGCCTGCAATCAGCTGGTAGGGCTAGAGCTTCAATATCAAATGCCTAAGTCATGCCTTTTCTATAGGTCACTCAAGTAGTCCATGCTCGAGCACTTGGACTATGTCATCTGCCCAGTATGGCGTCAGGTCAGCCTTAAATAGGTCTCTTTCTCTGGACAGGTGGAATTGGTGGGCGTCAGGTAACTCGTCAATGATGCCTTGTCCAGCTGCTTCTCCTGTGGGTATACGGGACATGTGATCAGCCATGTAATGTTGTTTTCCCTTTCGTACCACCACGGAGAAATCAAACTCTAGGAGCAAGAGGAGCCAATGAGCTATGCGTCCTGTAGCGCAAGGTTTGTTTACCAAGTAGAGCAAGGCTTGATGATCCACGAAGAAAATGAAAGGTGGGGCCAGTAGATAGTGCCAGAATTTCTTCACGGCAAACACCATGGCTAGTCCCTCCCTTTCCGTTGTTGAATAATTCATCTCCGTCTCAGTGAGTTGCCTGCTAGCGAAGCTCACTGGGTAGTCCAAGTTATGCTCACCCGGTTGGCACAACACTGCTCCTACGGCAAACTTAGAGGCGTCAATGTGTACGTGGAAGGTAGTGGTCCAGTCCAAGGCTCGCAAAATCGGTGCCGTCGTTAGAGCCTTTTTCAATTGTTTGTACGCCCGTTGGCATGCTTCGGTCCACTCGAAGACGATTAGTAGCTTGTACAATGGCCTAGAGATCAGCGCATAGTTCAGTACAAACCGACGATAGTATCCTGTGTGACCTAAGAAGCATTGAACTCCCTTGTAATTACTTGGGGGTGGAAGGTCAATGATAACCCTGACCTTCGAGAAGTCTGTGGCAATGCCGTTTTTTGACACCACGTGTCCTAAGATGCATCCGTGCTTCACCCAAAACTGACATTTCAAGGGGTTTAGGGAGAGGCAATATAAGCGACACCGTTCAAAGACCGTGCGGAGTTTGTCCAGATGTTCAATCCAGGTCGAATGGACACACAGGTTGTCAACAAAGACCTCAAACTCCTTACGAAGCATGTCCTTGAATATGGTGCACATAAGGCGTTGAAAGGTGGCAAGGGCATTGGTTAACCCAAAGGGCATGACTACGTAAGCAAAGATGCCCCACTTAGTGGAAAAGGCAGTCTTGTGCCTGTCTGCAGGATGCACTTGCACCTGGTTGTACCCCGAGAAGCCATCTAGGAAACTGTAGGCTTCCTTACCTGCCACCCTCTCAAGCATGTGCTCGGTGTACTGCAAAGGGTAATTGTCTCTCTTTGTAGCAGCGTTCACCTTCTTGTAATTGACGCACACTCGAATCTTACCGTTTTTCTTCATCACGATCACTATGGGTGACACCCAGTCTGTGTGCTCAATTTCGTAAATGAATCCAGCTCGCATCAGCTTGTCGATTTCCTCCTTGACAGCATGAGCGTGCTTTGAATTCATGGGGTACGGTCGCTGCTTGACTGGCGTTGCATCCGACATCATAAGTATGTTGTGAGTCACAACACTCGGATCTACCCCTCGTAGCTCATCTAAGGACCAAGCAAATACGTCTATGTACTCCCGCAAAAGAGCGACAAGACTGAACTCCTCTTCAGTAGTCAAGTCCTCAGCAATGAACACCGGTCGGGGTACTTCCCCTCCCAGGGCTAGGTTTACCTCCTTGACCTTGGCTGGCCCTTCGATTGGTTCACTTGTTTGCCCTTGGCGCTTGGCACCTAGCAGAACCACTACCCTATCCCCTTTTTTGAATTTAGTGAAGCATTTGGGGAGGCCTTGTGGCTTTCTCTGTTCCTTTGATCGTGCATCCTTGGGGCACTTTACCTCATCCTGCCGCAACTGTTTGCGCCTCAGGTGGACAGGTAAGTCCCCCTTGGTGCGTCTGGTCATGGGTGGTCTAGGGATTTCTGGGTCGCTATCAGAAGTAACTTCTGATTCAGAGTTAAACCCCCCATTTTCACTAGTAGAGGTGGTCTCCCTTGGTGGCCGCAGTTCAGATGGCGATTCGGTTCTAAGCAGTGATGTCGTTCCTGGTTGGGCGAGGCCGGCTCGCTCGAGGTCTACGGCTCCTATGCATTCCAACCAAGCACGATCACATTTCGTACACATGACTCCTTGGTCCATTCTAAGGGCCTGTCTCCTCTGCGGCTTGGCGTTTGCCCGTATCTGCTCAATTTCTCATCCTTCAGTGTCGTACTCTATGGTATCCATTTCACCCTCACTTTCATCACCGAAGGATTGGCAATCTTCATACTCATCATAGGAATCTTTATCGCTCGACTGCTCATCGTCTCCCAAGGCTTGCTCTGGGTCGTCTCATTGGTCGGGGACCAAGGCCCAGTTATACCTGAGGTTCAGCTCGTGCACCCTAGTCCACTTCCACTCGGACTCCTCCAAGAGGTCGTGGAGCGGCTTGAAGTTGGCGGCTGTGTTGCCTGCTAGCCAGTCCGTTAAGTACTCCAGTATTCCCTGGAGTTCCCTTTTGTTGGAAGGCACTTGGAAGGTAACAGGCTCAAGCCCTTCATGGGGGGTTACTACCATCATGTAGAGTGGCGTAGGAAGTGTTCCGTTTGCCTTGCCGACCGTTTTAATGGCTTGCTTATATGCCTCCTGGTCGGAGAACGGTAGGTCAATTGTAGCGAGGACGTGCATCCAATCACGCTCATCCTCTGGGTAGGGGATATACTTGGTCAAGGACTCATAGGGCTTCCTGACCTAAGTGTTCCCTTTGAGCATAGCTGAGATGGCGTCCAGGTCGACTGGTGAGGTCTTCCAAGTGACCATTTCTATTCGTACGGCATTAGTTCTATTGCCAAGGAAGATCAAGCCATTACCCCAATCTTCGATGACTCTAGTGTTGCGCATCCAAGGTCGGCCTAATAGGACATCGTAGTCCACTTCCTTCATGACTATAAAGTCAACGGAGAACTAGACTCCTGCGATCTTTACTGGCCAATTTTTCAGGACCCTGAATGGTTTCACTCTCATACCGTTTGCTAGCGTAACGTTAAACCTAGCAGCTTCAACAGGCGGGTTTCCCCAAGTTTGCAGCACCGCGTGGCTAAGCACACTAACCCCAGCTCCTATGTCTACGATTCCCTTCCTTGTTGAGTCACCCAGGGCTAGGACCGGCAGGACTGCGTGCATCTCAGAGCCTTCCCAAAAGGCATTGACGTGCAAAGATTTAGGTACAGAGTGCAGCGTGAGGCTGGGCAATTGTGTTTCTGCATCCTGGTCTTGCAGGTCTACCGTGACCTGCTCTTGTGAGCCCTCAACCCACTGCTTAAGGTCTTGCCATAGGGCAGGGTGCTGCTTAAGCAAATCTCCCAGGCCAAATGTTACGGGGGTGGTCACTAGTGTGGTCAGGAGATTGCTAAGTGCTTGTCCCTCCTTTAAGCTAGACTGTCCGGGCCAACAGCCATGGCTGATCTGCGGCTCTGTTGCGTCCAGGCTTGGTCTTAGTGGCACTGTTTGTGGCACAATAGCCTCGGCTGACTTAGGTGGAGGTGGTGACCTTGGCGTGCTTATGCTGGAGAGATCATCAATCTCATCCTCCGTGACGGGTTCCGCATCTTTGAGGTGCTGTTGAGCCTCCTTCACCCATTCCTTCACCTTTTCTATGGCCTCCAATTGTCGCTTGGGGTGCGGGTATTCCCCTATCCTAGTGCTTCCCTTTTCGGCTGTCTTAGGGGCTGAAGTCTCTGCCTCCGCGTCTAAGACTTTCTTCCCAGCAGTTAAAGTCGTAGCACTCTCGGTCTTCAATGCGACCTTAGCGTCCGACCTCTTCTTCTTCCGCCTGTGGCTTTTCTTCCCTATTGAGGCCACGTCCAGGTTGCTAGGTCCTGGCAGAGAGATGACGGCCTGCTTGGTTTGGGCTCGGGTCATAACTCGCAAGGGAATAGGTGTGGCCTCCCGATCGGGGTTTTTGACACCAAACAGCCCTGATGGGACGGATGGCAAATTAGCTGTGCTAGAGGATGGCTTCCGCTTTGGGAAATCAACGAAAAGATGGGTGATTCCACACTCTGCGCACCTTTGATCCGCCTTGTCCATGTTTTGCTGCTCTCTTTCAGGGCAACACGATGAGACATGACCGGGGTGCCTGCAAGTCCAACAAGTGACTGGATCCTATGGCTGCCCTCCTAGGCCTCTACCCCGTCCTCTTCCCAACGCCATCACTGGCACAGGTCGATAATCCATGAGGACCGCATTACCCTCGTCGTCATGCGAGATGTAAGGGTAAATGTAGGTCTCTTCATCGTTTGGCTCCTCCACGTAATGAACTGGAGCGTCGCTCAGTGGGTGGGTCACATAAGGACCAGGCAGTCTAGGAATGCCGGTGGGGTTTATGTCCATTCTAGGGACGGGGGTTTCATATCGTTAGGCGCCGGTAGAGCCAATGGGGCTCCCCTTCCAAAGAATGGCTGTGGCCTGTTAGCTAGATAAGGCTGGCCGTAGGGTTGCGAGTATGGAAACCTTCTTGGTAGCCTGCATTGTGCGGCATCGTGTGGCCGAACCTCCCGCAGTTGGCGCAAGGTCTTGACCTAGGGTCTTGACATTTAGCCGGCAAGTGGTTCCCTCCACAGTACACGCACTGGATGTGTGGCCGCATTGGTCATCTCAGCATGTCCTGTATCTTGGTTAATTCCATCCTGACCTCCGCCAGGCCTTGGTCTGTCTTGGTGGCCTTTCCCTTATCTTGGGGTGATGGGTTTGACCGCTCACTAGAGGCTGGCGTTCTCTCTAAACTCCGCGGGTTGGTTTCTTCTAGGTTTGAGCTCCTGGAGCTCCGCTCTTTCAGCTGGTCATCGACTCTGATGGCTTTCTCAAAAACCCTAGCCACCACGTCTCGCTGCAAGCTTGAGTTGCCTGCCAGTGCTTATACAACTCCTCATCTCGAATTCCGCTGATGAATACAGTCGATACTGCCCTGTCAGTCGATCACTCGCCTAAAGGGATTCTTTTAAAGAGGCTCCTCACGTGGGTCACATAGTCGCGGATGCCATCCTTCTCCTTCTGCTGGATGTTCATTAGGCGTACTAGCAGGTTGTCAGACTATCCGGGCTCGACAAACCTCTTGACAAAAAGATCCTTGAGGTTATTGAAGTTGGCCCGTTCTATGGCATCCAAGCTTGTATACCATGTCCTACCTTTATCGCTTAAGCAAAGTCCGAATGCTTGCGAACGTTGAGTCTGGTCGTTGAGGCTGTTGGCTTCGCAAACTTGCTCAAACTGCTCGACAAAACTGTACGGATCGTCATGTGGCTGGTACTTGTCGAGTTGCTTGGCGACAATATGTATTTTGGCTTGACTCTTTGAGCTATGGTTTGCCCCTAACCCTGCAAGCAACGACGTTGCTAGTGCAGTGGCACTCTGCTCTACTGCGGTGTTATCGAGCAGCCATTTCATGCGGAGCTCGCTCAACATCAGGTCTCCCTCTAGTGCTCTTTCCTGGTCCGTACGGTTCCGGCCAGCCAAGTTTAGCACTCACTGTACCTCATGCAGCTCCATGCTTTGCCTCAGGCTCCTGGCTTGTTGATCCCTATTATACTCGGCTATGCCTTACGGGCTAGCCTTCTCTCCTCCTCTAGGTCTGCAATGATTGCATCTGCCGTTCTGCCATGGTGCTCGTATCGGGCATGCGCATCGTAACTGCTCACCATCTGCTGTATAGCATCTGGGAATGCGCTCACGTTGAGCTCCTCGGTAAACCGATGGTCTGAGCCTTCCTCCGTCATGGTCGAATTCGTGCGCCTCGCTACGTTGTCAATCAGGTTGGCTAGTCGTGATAGGTCGTCTGTCTATGTCATGGGTCTTCTCCTATTAGTGGGTTTCTTGAGCGATTTATTTGAGTGAGTTCCCTTAATTACTGAATACAATTCTCAATTTACCGCCACTCGGTGAGTGTGTTGTTCCTCGTGCACTTGTGCCCAATCAGGCTTTCAATTTAAGTGTACTTCAAGTGCAGAATTCAAGGTGAGTGCAACAGGCAATTCCTCGGTGCCCCACTCACTCTCGCTCGTTTCTGGCCTGATAGGCTTGTGGATCCATCTTCCGGCCGTTTAGTCAGGGTTTAGGGTTCCTTGTTTGTTTCCTTGTTCACTTCTGATCGATCGGGTCTTCGTGGTTCAACGGCTTGCATTCTAGTCCATGGATCCCTCAACTGTCTACTGCCCACTGCTAAGCGGCTGTGTACTACAATTTCTCTTAGCCCGAGTGCCAGAATCAAGTTTTGAATGCCCAAAGGGTTTCGACAAGTTGTGTTAATGTGCGTTTCCCGGTCGGGTCAAATTTCTGACAACTTTGACAAAAAGGCTGCATTCGGACCAAGTGGTCCGAATTGCAGGGTCCGAGTGAGTCACTCGGATGGGCCGAATGGCATGGGGTCAAGGGCCGAACCTCCAAATCTAGCTCGGACGAGTTTTACTCGGACGGGTCGAATGACGCGTTTGACAGATTCGGACAGGCTAATTCGGACAGGTCCGAACCGCAGTTGGCCGAGGGTCGAATCCCGGGTGTGGCCGAGTTTCGATTGTGGAATTCGGACGGGTCGATCGGACGGGCCGAATGGCATCAGGCTGAATGTGCCACGTGGTCAAAAAGTTATGGCTCGGACGGTCCGAGGAGAGTCTCTCGGATGGGTTGACTCGAACGGGCTGAATGCCTTCTAGGGTTCTGGCCGAGAGGCCGAATGGCAAGGGGCCGAAGGCCGATTCTGGGCCTCGGCCCAGAAGCAATAGCTCAGACGGGCCGAAAACGGTGCGACGGAAACCGCGCGATGCCGATCTTGCCCGATTCTTGCAATTTACTCAACTAGTACAAGCACAAACCTCCAGATACCATCTAGGGGATTTGAGGGATGGATTGATATACCTGAATGGGTCGGTGAGTGCATCGGTGCTGCAATCGAATCACACGGCCTGGGGCTTCCTAGCTCTCTCTCTCTCTCTTTCTCTCACACTGAAATGGCACAAATGAGTTCTCTTTTGGCCTCCCGGTTCTTATATGCCCTCCCAGCTGTGGCGTTGATACCCCTGATCCCTCTCTTATCGATCTTAGTCCTCACTAGCGAGCATTTTGCGCATTTGCATGACTTTTTTTTCCCTATTTTTACTCTGTTTTGAAATAGTGAACCCTACCCTTTTCCCGTTCGATCTCCTAGCTCTAACCTACGCTAAATGCAACAAAAATTGAAGACAAAAAACTGGAATAGATTCTCCATGCTTTCCAATCATCAACAACCAAAATATCCAAAATACTTACTTGTTCCGAAGATTAAAAGCACCCAACTTCCTACCTATCTCAAGCTCCATTTCAGGGATGAATACCCTACTTCGATGCTCGATGTGAGGCGCGCAAGTGCTCAAGCTTGAATCCGTGGTCCCGGCAACGAAACCAAAATGAAGGGAGCTTTCGCTCAACCGCCAAGACCCTCGGACCGCTTATTCTTTCAAATGTTTCAAGCGAGCTCTAATGGCTATCTCTCACCTAGCCGACGCACCGTTGATCCTACGAATGTAGTGAGCTTACCTTGATGCTCGATCGAGCATCCTCCTCTCTCTTGCACTCCGGTAGCTCCACGATCCTAGATGCTAGCACAAGCATCCTCAAGCCTCCTCCATCTCCAAGCTCCATCCTCCATAGCCCCGCGCGCAAGAGAAGAGAAGGGAAGAGAAGAGAAGAAGAGGAGAGGAGATGGTGAAGAGCTTCACCCTCTTGATCCCTCACCCTCACACACACTCACACTCTCACACTCCCTCTCTCAAGTGCATACACACAAGCAAGAAGGAGAGAAGAAGAGAAGAAGAGAAGAAGAAGAGGACTCCTTTTGCCACACACCAAAGAATGAGCTTCTCATTCATTTTTTCAACTTTATATACAAAACCCTAAATCCCTTCCGGGCGGTCATCCCCTTTTCCTCTTTTACATGGCCGACCGTAGCCTAGGCCCTCTTTCCCATTTCCCACCATTCTAATTTACCCTATTCCCACTAATGCATACACTTTGCACAGGA
Source organism: Lygodium microphyllum (assembly GCF_053477565.2). NCBI lineage: Eukaryota > Viridiplantae > Streptophyta > Polypodiopsida > Schizaeales > Lygodiaceae > Lygodium > Lygodium microphyllum. The sequence goes on from NC_141144.1 coordinate 102,954,785, forward strand.
GCGAGCCTGGCACTCTTTTACACAGATTTGGCGGCGCTACCATATTTTAATGGTGCACCGTTTCCTCTTTTATTGTCGTGGCCCCACACCGAAGCCTTTTGAGGGTCGTGTCCGAATATTTAAAATTTTCAGGGATTGGTTGCCAGTCAAGGCGCACCTTTTTTTTTTGCTCTTGCACCTTTTTTGCTCTTTTTCCTTCTTCCCAGTTTCCGTTCCTCTGTGCTGCAGTAACGTGGTCGGAAACACGGTAACAAGGCTTGTCTCTTGAATTTCTTAAAGTTGTTGTTGTAGGTTTTGCACAACTAAGCCCAAAGCTTGTGTTTGCTCTACTTGTAGCTTTGCATTACTTTCTTGAAGCTCTTATATTTGTTGTTGGATGCTCTGTAAAGAAGCAACAATACCTTCCATCATAGACTCCATCACGATTAGACAAGATCATGGTAGGGTAGTCTTGCTAAATTATTATGAGCATAGCAAGTGCTCATTGAGAGCGAGGAGCTCTCACAACTTACAAGAGAGGAACCTGAAAGAGAAATTGAAGTAGAACTTGATCGTGAGATACCTCGATTATAAGAGAATGCTCACAAAAAGCATGGCTTGATTATAAGTTAAGACTCGATATAAGACAATACTAGAGCAAGACAAGAGCTAGAAGAGGACTTACCTTGTAAAAGCTGCACAACTAGTGTTGGCGAGACTAAAGGGCTTGTAGCCCAAGACCCCTATTTATACTAGAATTGAGATTAAGGGGAAGCTTCTAGATGATGATATCATTGATGACATAAGCATCATTGACATAAGCAATGTTGATGTAAGCATTGATGCAAGCCTCTTCTAGAACTTTCCAAAGAATTTTAGAATTGTCTAGTACTTTCTAAAATCTTCTAGGATGTTCTAGAATGTTCTGGAATCATGTGTATTAGCAAGCCACTATCCTTGCTTGAGTGTCCATTGCACTTTTCATAATTATGTCTAGTTTGTGAAGATCTATTGTAAATCTATAGATTTCTCATATCCCTATAATTATATCATTCCACACATGTGAATATTTATTGTGAATCTATAGATTTCTCATATCCCTATAATTATATCATTCCACACCTAACCCTACAATTACTTTTCAATGCTCCATTTACTACAATAACCCTTCTCCTTGTACAACCATACACTTCCTAGTTGTGATCCATTATATCATCTATGTTATAAAAGGAACAACCCATAATTGAACTATAACAACCCTACCCCTTCCATGGCATCTCTACCCATACTGTCAATCTTACCGTGCAGCAATTATGGAGGCCCCTAGTGGAAAAAGCTTGTGAAAAAGCCACTCAAGCCTTATCCCTTATACTATTTCAGGTTGTTATATTCTAAATACATAAGAGATGTGCTTGTAATGTGCATCACAACTAGATGTGAATGGGTTCAAACAACGCCTGGATGCCAATAAGGTAACATGTTATATGGGCAAAAATAAATAGCAATCAAGGGTAGATCTTTGACACTTGTGATGCAAGAATGCTTTTAGTTCTTATTAAGTGTGGTGCTTCTTCATATTAGAGGTACTAGATTTCTCCCTTCCCCTCTCATCCCAGAGTATTCTATTGGAAGCATTGCATTCTAACTACTCACACAATAACTAAAAGATTTGTTTATTTCACTATGTTTATTTGTCTCCCCTTTTACACTTTCTATTTGTATTCTTATTGTTGGTTTTGTGCAAGTGTTGCAATGTAGTTATGATGATGTTGAAACAATAAATGTTTCATTTTGATCAAATAAAAAAGTTTTGTTGTAGCATACTCACCTAGGAATGCTCAACATGTAACCTATCTTTATAATAGAATCTAGTGACATCTACTTCATCATGTCTGTGGCCTGTCAAGGTCTCATGGCATTGAGACCTTATTGCATTGGGGTATTAGGATCCCCTCAACTCAATCTTCATCCAATGACTATTATGTTGTATCAACTCAGTTAAACTACATCATACAATTATTAATATTGATGATAAGGCCATCCAAAACTACCCTGATTCTAAAAAGCTATTGCTTCTCTAGTTGGACTCTTCTAAGCAGTTGAAGATTTATTATATTACCTCATGCATGTTGTTTCTAAGTTATAAATGTTGGTTGAGAAATTGGAATACCTTATTAAAGAAGACAAACACAAAAAAAATTAGTGGGTGGAATCATCCAAGAGCATAATCAAAAATGTGTGCCAAATGCGTTCAAACATTTGAATATCCTCTGCTGAGTTTTTGAATGCAACATGGAAGCCTCCAAAATAAGTTAGAGGCTATGACGAAGGGTCATATCTCAACACCTTCATCCCTATACACTTGTTAGAAGTCTATCTACAAGCTTTTGGGCACCATCCTAGTCCTATGGGATGTTCACTCTAGCTGCACCAATCCCAACAAAATTGTGGCTTCTCTTATTGGGTGTAGGGGCTTGGCATACAATGGGACCTCCTCACTCACTAGGATGACCATTTTGAATGCTCCTTTGAGAGTCTTTTTGAATCTAATAGGTACACCTTTTCACATGGCATTTGTGTGCCAAATAGATTCTCCAAACCTAATGAGCATAAACATGATGCTAGATAACTCTAAGGGATATTCAATTGTTTATGTCCCTTCATTAAGTCTTGACCCTACTATGACATTGTAGGGCACAAGACAGCTTTTAAAGACAACACATACTTTGGTTTGACCACTCTATGTGGTTTACTATGCATAATGTTGACTTGGTGCTCTAGGAAAAATCACTTAGAGGCTCTATGATACTTTTTTAAAAATGGCTAACTATCAAAGCGCATGATGCAATCAAGGCATCCCCAATGTTTTTTACTTTCAAGGGATGGTTCCTACAATAGCAAAGAATATGATGCTAAGTAATAGGATGCAAGGCATCCTAAACCACATAAAAGGACATGGAGTGAGATTGATTAATTAGAGCTTCAGTAGCAGCAATCACATGCCTACAAACTTTGGGAATAGAACCATTTTGGCTTCACCTCAAGCCTCTAGCAATAGTTATATTACCTCAAAGAATCTAAAAAGGAAATGAACACTCCTGGAAGATTGCATGTCAACTACTAATCACATTATTTGAACGACTCTATAGATTACAACAATTCAAACACATGGCAAGAGGTCTATAATATTAGTGAAATCACTTGCAAAAACCATACACTTCACCTACTATGATAGACTAATGGGTGAGGTCAAATCCAAGAACAACCTAGGAGATTCCTTCTTTCTACTTAATCAACCCTTATTGCCTATGGTTTTTGAGAATGTCATCTTGACGTGGAGGTTCCTCCCAACTCTAAGGGATTTCCTTTGTAAGTCTCATGAAAATGTTTGTATTACTTCCCCCCTTCCCCCACCCCCCCACCCCCTTTCTCAATTGTGAATTATATGATAAGAAATTCCACTTCCAAAACTAATCACATGTTGGAACAACCGATATTAGTATTATCACAAATGAAAACTTAAAGAGTCTCATTTCTTATAAGGGTCTTGATCACATTCCCTCAAAGGATATGATGTCCAAGAGGCACTCAATTCATTTATGGAAGGTCTCAAAGAATTCATGGATATCCTTCATTTGGGCAGAATTCTCTACAAAGAGTGCTTACGAAGTTATATCCTCATCAAGAAACTAGATTCAACACTAATGGCTGTAGGAATATCTGAGCTTGTGGTACCTAGTCAAATACATATCTCACAATTACTCCATGATTTCTTTATTTTAGGCATAGATAAATCCACTAACAACACATCCTTCTTTTGCAAGCAATTAATCATCTCTCTTCCATTAGAAAGGTTCAATTGCATGGACTTTGAAGATTGCCACATGGATACTTTCTAAGGTGTAGATAAATCCCCTAACAACACATCCTTCTTTTGCAAGTGGCTAATCATCTCTCTTCCCTTAGGAAGGTTCAATTTCATGGACTTTGAAGATTTCCACATGGATACATTCTTAGCTTTGTACATTAGTACATGACATATTTCACCACTTAAACCTCACCAAGGCCACCAATAATGGTAAAATCTGATTTCCAATTGACATTTTCAAGCCATATAAGAAGGAGTTTAGGTGGATTACCAATGCAATTAATTGCATGCATACAACATACACCACCCTTCTAGCATGGCTTCTCTCCTCTTGCAAAGAGATGCTAATGGCAAATTGTGCCAAACTTAACAAAAAAGTTATACTTATTCTAGCATCAATATACAATCATTTTGGGTTATTGATTCTAGCAAGAAAGTGTTTATCAACCTCCTTGAAGAGATATTTAGTGTTTGTACATGTGACATTAAGAATGCTATGAAAACATGGCTCATAACCGAGAGAACGGTCTCACCATAGTTAAGAATACCATAATCACATGATCATTCCAAACCAAAATGACAAAATACCTATGCCTCTAAAAGGACAAAGGATTTGGATCAATGATAAATCCTCCAACTCTTAAGTATTTTAAATTTAAGAGTGCACCACACCTTAACTCTAAGATAATTAGTAATACTTTCATTCTACTCACTAGAAGAATCAAAAGGCAAAAAAAGGACATCCCCATGGGTTTTAGTTGCTCTCCACTATGGTGCAACCTATACCTCACCTTCTTTGAATGTGCCTTCCACAAGCACCTTGCCCAATGCAATAAATATGGCATTCTCAAACATTTCTTCCATACTTTTAGATTCTATGACAATCTCTTGCGCGTGAATGTACCTAGCCCTCTTTCAAAGAAATGATCCCAACTCTATATTCTCTATCTACAAAAGGGTACCACTAGTTTTTTATGTTGTCAAGTGTTTTTTTGAAAGCTAAAAATCTCTAGAAAGATATTAGATAGGATGGAGTTTAATTAGCTTGACTATTTGCGTGACTGTTTGCTTTGTCATTTTGAAGTTGGATTTTCTGTGATTGTTTAGCTTAGGATTTGCTTTGTCATTTTGTTTGAATTTTTGAGTGTGGAAACTTGATAGCCTTGGTCGAGATTTGGTATTTTTTAGACAGGTTGGTGGAGCTAGAGATTGTCAGTAGTAGCTATTGAACATTGTGGAACAGGTTTTTTTTTTTGCTGAGACTCTTGCACATCATAGGATTATGGGCTCACGAGCACTTCATGTTGCACTTGTTGATACACTCCACTCAGGGGTCGTCTCCTAATTCTTTCAAATATTTCCATGTCATGGGTTGGGTTTATGCACGTTTTGCACCATGGTTGAGCACTAGCACGGCATGAAGCCCACTACAACTATATGCAGTAAATCTTAGATGCACGTGCACTTGAGAGAGCACCCTTCATTGAGCACGCACTGTTTCTTGCATGCAAGCACGAGAGTTGGGAATATTCATCACCAAGTTAGGAGCCTCTGGTTAAGTGAGTAAGGTGGTTGGGTGAGTTTGATGGTCGTGAAGGACACCGCCAATTGTGAGATGGGTTGTTTTTATATGGTCGATATCTTGAGGACCATCTTTTTTTTTTTGCGATAGAGAGATTTTGGGTGGGTGGAGTGGAGTACAATGATTGTCTTGATGAGTGTTGAGAGGTGAGGAATATAAGGATTATAACTAATTAAGGAATTGTGTTTGCATTTTGCATGACGCATGAGCACATGTAGATAGGCTAGGCACTATATTTTCCAATGCATTAATTTTTTGAAAGTGTAGCATTGTTTGTATGATTGCATAGCATGGATCTGACATTGCACCACTTCTCAAATCATGTATGGTTGGGCACGAAGTTCTATTTAAAGCATATTCTTGCTAGGGCGGCAGATTGCATGAAAAAACAGGTTCATATGAAGAGAATATATGTTTTGCAAACACAAAGGGTGTGTACATCGTATTGGAGTTTATGAAGAATATGAGGGAAGAATAATGAAGGAAATTTAGTTTGGTTTGAATACATAAGAGACTCAATCAAGTATCTTGCAAATGGAATGGCAAATACTATTGTTTATGCAAGTGGAGAAGATGAACTTGATATTGTAGAACTAGTGGAAGCACTGAAAAGGAGGAATTTCTAACTACCTATGGTAATAATGTTTCCTGACATTCTTCAACATCAACTTCAGCACAGTTTTGATGTTGCAAGGGCTAAGTATGATGATTATGAGAAATGCTTCCAAGGCGTGTTTCCCATTAAGTGCAACCATGATCAATTTCTTAAATTTGGAAGACATATGTTTCATGGCTTCAATGCATGGAGAGGTGCGGCTAACAATTTCATGAAAAAGAGTTATATGCCTAGTGTTTCTGTCAAGCTGTGTAGTGTGATCTGCTACAAAGTATTGCTAAGGTTCAGGGTGCAATGATTAGATTGGCATGGGAGCAATTAATCTACCCAAAGCATAGCAACCAGACTGATTGCAAAGCCTTGTGGATGATGATGCGATAGCGGTTCGTGGGAGGCTTTATATTGGTGGGCCTGATAGCGGCGGCAGAACTGAACTTGCAAGCTGATTTTTCAGGGAATGAGGATGGCGTGGTTTTATGACAACAACTGGATGAGGTTGAAAAGCAAGGCGTCGAGAGAGGATGAGGAAGAGGACAAAACGCAGAGATTCGATAGTTTGCAGTGATGGCGGCATTCCTGACGATGGGGATGGCAAGTCTGTTGCCTTTGAGGTTTAAGGATAAAGCTAGTAGTCGACACGACGATTCTAAACCAATATTTCTAGCAGAAGATTCGGCGACCGTCATTAATGACAGGCAGGGTAGCAAACAATAAAATGTTTAAAAGCTTACGTTAGCTTTTGGAAAGCTTAAGCTATCAAGTCTAAAGCTTTCCTTTTTAAACGCTTTAAGCTTTTTCAGCTTGGCTTTAATGATCTAAGAGCCAAAAGAGGAGGTGAGAATTGGGAAAAACTATATAAGAGAAGGGGGAGAGGTGCAAAGGGCCTTGCCCTATTCCTTGCAAAAGAATTTGTGATTTGAGTGAGGCGAGTGGAGGGTCGCATGTGAGAGTGTGGAGTTTTGTCATGAAATTTGAGAAGGTTGAGAATTTGGAAGCACAAGTACCAAAGTGTCAACTCAAGGTCTTTTCAAGGTACTATGAGAATTCAATACAATTGTTTTTTGTTTTCAAAGTGTGTGTTTCCGAACTTTGCACAAGGTGCATGATGCTTTACCCGAATTGTGTTTTTTGTCGTTTCCGAGCTACAAGAGGCATTGTGTCTTGTTTGGTTTCTTGTGTGGCTTGTGTGGTGTTTGAATTTTTTTTAATACTTTTTCGTGGTTATGTTGTTTCTGAACAAAATCAATTACACTAATAGACACTCCTTAATGTCTCGTTATCGGGTTGTGAGTAAGACTTGTGCTCGATCCTCACTGCTCGCATAACAATGTCTCCGGAAACTCATTCTTCATATATGATACATCTCACTCTCCACACAATTCCTAAATATACAACTCTCATGCAATCATGGGTACATGAACATCAACATCTTTGATAAGAGGAAGAAGCTACCATTTTCTTGCTATAGGTTTATCCACTGGGCAAGTAACCATACATCAAGTTGGTCACACAAGACAATGATCTCCTAGATTGGTCCCATTCTCTATTCCAACAACCACATAGACACAACCTATGAATGTCTTCATTCATTAGTGAAGAAATTTGCCAACAATGGTTTTGGAAAAGTGCAATTATGGAAACTCATAAAGGAGGCTCTAGCTTGTGACTACACACTACTTAGGCTAGTAAAAAAGGATCTCCTCACCATGCTCCAATAAATGGGTGAGTGTTATAAGACCTTCTCCAAGACACATGGGAGGCCCATAGTTGCCACCCACCTTGTCTAGATCCCATAAGATATGTGTTAGGGAGGGTGTACAATGAAGTTTGGAAGATTTGGGACTGTCCTCCCTTATGCCCTTAAAAAATGGAGCTATAGAAACTTCAACTTGGCAATAAACAATTGCCCCTTACATGGACATATTTGGATGGCTCACTAGAATCCCTTAATCTTTGCATGTTAAAGACCACATCTTATAAGCATTGTCTTCTTGCCAAATAAGTTCTAGACATACAAATATCATTTTCATTTTCACAATTCAACATTTATAACCAAGGATTGATCAATTGCGATCCTCTCTCCTTTAATGGTCATTTTGGAATCTCCTTTCATTTTGTAAATTGTTTATCATACTTGTTAAAGGTTCCCATCCCGACTTATACATTAACGAAGGGATTGCTCTCTAAATGATACTTTCTTAACCTAAAGCTATCCCATAATACAATCTACATCCTAATTATTTCTCATGTCCCTTATATACTGCTATCAGATGCCTTATCATTGTAGTAGTACCCACCCATTATCTCATTCTATTAGACATGTATAACCCCTTTTTCATTGGATTTAACATATATACAAATCAATAGGAAAATCCCAATATTGCATGGTAGACTTTTAGTTCCATTACTCATTAGCTCAATTTGATTATGACAACCAAACCAAACTAAGCACTATCATACTCAACCAACCAATGGTCTTAATAAAATAATGACCACATTAGGTACTTGGCCTATAGGCTTGTCCTGACTATGCTTATGCCAATTGCTAACAGCTCTTCCCATTGTTTTGCCATCTCTCACTCTCTTTCCCACCCAATACTTGAGGTATTGGGCATGACTTTCTTCCAGCCCCACGACCACTATGGTGGTCCTCCCTATCCATCTCACATCAGCACCACTGTGATGGACCTCCCTGCTTGTCTCACAAACATGTCACTCTCTCCGCCACCCTGTATAGTGGTCCTCCCCATCATGTTAAACATGTTGCCCTCCCATGCAATTAATCTTTTCAATGACCGCTACTACTCATCAAAATAGCCACTAACTCATATTGCATCTCCACACTTAGTGCAGTATAACTTTTGATGTTATAATTTATAAGCCCCTAACTCTACTCTTTGTTTTTGGCAAACTGGTGATTGGGCATGCCATTCCCACCCATAGATGGTGTTTCGTAATGGCTTGATGCAAAAACATTTGGTTGTGACAATTGTGTATGCTACGACCTACCAATGTCACACACTGCCCAACCATGATCATAGGGATCACATCAACTATGCAAACCTAAACCATTGCAATATTCACACATTACTCAACCACACATGATTGTAGCATAGCTCATCAAAACTACTCTCAAATACCCTATCCCCTTGGCCATGCGTTTGCCAATATGCCCTTCCATAAATATATAGAAAACTATTCAATCCTATACCCCAAGATACCCTTGTAGTTTTATCAACCTCCTTTGTCATATTACAATTCTTCTTACTATCTATCATCCCTTCTCCTTCAATACTTGATGATGTATATCCCCTCCCCTATACACCCAATACTACCAAATACTTGATGATGTATATCCCCTCTCCTTCAATATATGATGATGTATATCCCCTCCCCTATACACCCAATACTACCAAATACTTTTAATATTTTCTACCCAATGACCATATAATACTTTATCTCCATATATCTTGTAATACCCATGTGTGACCCATCTAATTATGTCATTCCATTCCAAACCTTGCAATGATTTTCCAATGCTCCTTTTATTTCACTAACCCTTCTTCTTGTACAAATGTACACTTTCGAATCCTAATGCATAATACCCTCTGTAGTATAAATGGAACAACCCATAATTGAGTTAACCTACCCTACCCCTTCCATTGTATATATACCCATATTGCCAATCATACCATCTAACAATCATGGAAACCCCCAAGAAAAAGCTTGTGGCAAAGTTGTTTGAGCCTTGTTACCTACACTACCTCAAGTTGATATCACAGAAGTATTTGTAATATGCATCACAACTAGCTATGAGTGGGAAGAATACATGGATGCCAATAAGGTAGCACACTAGACGTGCAAAAAGGAATAGCCACCATGGGGTTGATCCTTGACACTTATGATGCAAATTGTTGCTTTTAGTTCTTACTAATTGTGGTGCTTGTTCGGATTGCAAGTACTAGATTACCCCCTTATCCCTAACGTGGAGTATTTTATTGGAAAAATTGTATCGTAATTGCTTACTCAATAATTGAAATATTTGTTTATTTTACTATGTTTATTTGGCTCTTCTTTTACACTTTCTAGTGGTATTCTTATTGTTGGTTTAATGTTGCAATGTTATTATGATGATATCGAAACAATAAACACTTGATTTTGATCAACTAAAAAAGTATTGTTAAACACACACACACACACACACACAAAACATGATTAGTGCATCTCCAAGATGTATGGATTGCCTTTTATTTACAAGATCACCATCAGGACCACCATGGCATGATGACCTAACAAGATGATTACAAGTTGCTTGAGTTTAGCCACTCAATGAAACACCTCAAATACACCCTTCCTTGCATCTCAAAGGAGTGTTCCGATGAACCAAGCACCATGGTCCTCATTAAATGAATTTAATTCCAATTCAATATTTTACATTTTATAGCTTATTGATTGTCTAAGGGTTTTGATTGTAGTTTTCCTTTAAACCATTTTATTTAGTTCGCATTCAAAACATTTGTTCATTGATTATAGATCACTAGAGTTGTGATATATGATATTACTTAATTGAAGTAGATGTGTATTTGTCTGTAGATTCACCTAAATAAGTTACAATAGAGCTACCTTTGAAATAACACTTCAATACATGCATGCACATGCATGTGCATGTGTGCACACACACACACGCGCTCACTTGCTCGCTCACTCACTCTCACTCACACACACGCTCTCTCTCTCTCTCACTCACACATGCACGCGCGCGCACAGAGACACACTCTCTCTCTCTCTCTCTCTCTCTCTCTCTCTCTCTCTCTCTCTCTCTCTCTCTCTCTCTCTCTCTCTCTCTCTCTCTCTCTCTCTCTCTCTCTCTCTCTCAATGTATTATTTCCCTTTGCAATGTATTCTTGTGGTATTCTACTTTGTATGATTCATGAAGCTAGCCTGCTTGGCCTCTTTGGAAATGTAGTTTGTCCTTTGGACTTGTAAAACTTTGCTTATATTGGAATTCCAAAAACTTTACTTCCTTTTCACACACACGCATGTGCGCACGCACATAAGGGGAAGAGGGGGGTTAAACACCATTGGTTTACATGCATCCTAATGACCTACACTTGTGCAAATCCTACCATAGATCACTAGTACATTTTTACTCCATGTGGTGTTCAATGGTAGGGATCCATCTCAAATTAGAAGGGTCCATGCAACTTGACATTATGAGTTTCCAATAATATAATAATATATTTACATATTAAGCAAAGGCAGGGGCGAGGGGGCTCATGTCCACATAGGCACAACACATTGCAACATGTTTGGGGGGGGGGGGCACCTATAAAATGAGGGATCATGGGAGAAGGACTTCATTCTTTTTTCTACCTTTTCACATAGGCCAAGGTAGCATGGGGCTCAGAACCTACCTCCACACATGCTAAGTGGCTGTTGCGGTCCTCAAACGCATAGTGCTCAACCCCTATGCCTGTGAAGTTGCATCTCATCCCCCTCCTTGACCACTTTACGAGCACCCTAATCCAGGTTAAGTCCCTTAGCCCTACATCAAACCCACATGCCTATGACAATGCACTCACTACAGCCCCATAACCTCTCCAACCACCCCATAGACACCTTTTAATCCGAGGCTCGCCCTGATCTAGGCCAATTATTGACTTTGGACTTCCATAAGATTGGGTGACATTGTAGCATTAAGATTTGTTAGAGTGCTTGGAAAAACCTACAGCTCTTATAAGCACAATAGCATCTAGGATCTTCTTCAAATATGGCAATCAAATGGCTTGGATCATCCAAACATAGAGGCAGGGATTTGAATATATAGAGGTTTTTGGTTCCACAAATATTTTAGGCTACAAACTAACATAGTGTCTAAACAAAGTGGGAAGGAATCTCGAGAATTAATCATAGAGATTTTGAAGAGAGATTGAATTTCAACCAAGAGCAGCAAAAGCAAGCAGCTGCTTAAAAGCATACACATCTGTGTGTGTGTGTGTGTGTGTGTGTGTGTGTGTGTGAAATCTTGTCATCCCTTCATCAAGGAGAGAGAGAGAGAGAGAGAGAGAGAGAGAGAAAGAGAGATGGTTTAGAAGTCACTCCCTAGTAATACAAATATTGCAAATACTATTAATATATACGAATATTACATATACATTAATATATGATATATTACTATATACAATATATATAATATATTTGCATTAATATAATAAGTTAACATAATCTAAGTTGGGATATTAGATACTTAACATAATATATATATGTATGTCTATGTATCATATATATGTATATTACATATTAAATTATTGATGTATCTGAAAGGTGAGAATGATCGAGCAAGAGAACACAGAGGTGAGAGCTATGGCGGATGGAGCAAGGGCAAGAAAGAAAGAGACTCCAAATGTGGGAACTCCAACTATCACAATGTGTGACCGGCCTTCCCTTTATTCAAATATCACTAAACAAATAAAGAATGAAGTGACAGTGATGGGCACCCGCCGCTTGCAATGTGCATGTGCGGATACCATCAGTGTAGTAATACATGAGTGGCTAGAAGGAGGCGCCTTTACCCCCAACAACCTCCCAATTAAAGGTGAATCTGCCTCAGTGAGGAGTGAGAAGAAAAAAGAAAAAAGATAGTACACCATGTACATAGATACAAGAGGATGAGGAAAGATGTCATCTCATCCAACGCCCGTCAACTTTCTAAGGAAGGCAAAGCACTCTGTAGAGAGGCTTTTCGTGAGCAAGTCTATAGGATTCTTGTCAGTTGAGATATTGACAAGGTCAACAGACTTGTCCTCAACGACCTCACAAATGAAGTGATACCTCACCTCAATGTATTTTGTCTTCACATGAAAGACCAGATTTGGCTAACTAGATGGCACTCATAGAATCCGAATGTAGTGTCGGGATTAGCATCTGCAATACCAAGGTCAGCAACCAAACGACCCAATTGAATGGCCTCCTTGCAAGCCTCATGGCTGCAATATACTCGGCCTCTGTGTAGTAGAAAGGGCCGTGCATTTCTAGACCCTAGACATCCATGAAACAACAGCTCCAGGAAAAGTGAACACATAGCCAAAGGTGGATTTCCTACTATCTGCATGTCCTACATAGTCAAAGTCAGTGTATCCCATGACTCCTGTATCTTGGCTGCCATGACATATGCACACATCAGCAGTGCCCTTCAGGTATCTCATGATACCCTTCACGGCATCCCAATGCCTCTTGCCAGGTGTAGCCATATAAGATGCCACAACACCAACTACAAAAGCAATATCTGGATGGGTAGCTATCATGGCATGCGTAAGACTGCCCATTGTGGATGCATATGGAATGTTGGCCATCTCGGCCCTCTGCTTATCTATCTGCAGACAATCGGCCAGTGATACCTTCACATGAGAAGGCAATGGAGAGCCAATAGGCTTTACATCATGCATATGAAAGTGCTCAAGGACTTTATGAATGTACGCTCTTTGTGATAAATAGAGTTGTACTTGATGCCTATCATGCGTAATGCACATACCAAGAATATGAGAGGCCTATCCCAAATCTTTCATCTCAAAGCTCTTCTTGGGCTGAGCCTTAAGAGCATCTAGCTCATCATGAGCTTTCCCTCCCAAAAGCATGTCATCCACATAGAGTACCAAAATCAATAAAGATCCATCATGGGCTTTCTTCATGTACAAGCACGAATCCATAGCACTATGGCTATAGCCTTGTGACTGCATAAATGCATCGAACTTATGATACCATTCCCTAGGTACCTACTTCAATCCATAAAGACTTTTCCTCAATCTGCACACTAGGTGTTCCTTGCCACATGCTTTGCAAAGCCCTAAGGCTACTCCATGTAAATCTCATTACGCAACTCCCCATGTAAGAAAGGCATCTTGACATCCAACTGATACAAGTCCAAGTTAAGCTATACAGCCAAAGCCAAGACTAAGGGTAGGATGGTCATATTAACCATAGGAGAGAAGACCTCATCAAAGTCAACACCATGCTCCTACTTAAAACCCTTTGCTACCAATCTAGCCTTGTATGCCGGCCTAAGATGTCCACGGGTACTTTTCAACTTGTACACCCACTTACAAGGCAAAGCCCTCTTGTCACTAGGCAAGGAAACCAAATCCCACATACGATTCTTATGCAACGAGTCAATCTTAAACTGCATAGCCCTCTCCCAAGAGTGACTATCACCCCTACGCATAACCTCATATAGCTGAGAGACTCTCCTGCATCTATAACAAAGACATAATTTATGGAGGGCTCATAGCGGTCAAAAGGTCGTCTATCACTAGTAAAATGCCTCAATGCAAGTTATATTGCCTGTCCAATATTCTATCTAACATCTTGATCACATCCTAGCCATGAGGATCAGCTGGTGCAAGGTGTCTAGCTAACTATGTAGGAGCAACGAGCTCCTCTTAAAAGATAATCCTGCGTATCTCAACAATTTTCTCAAGCTGCATATGCATTTTGTCCTCATGGAACACAACATCATGCTATGGATCACCTTCCCCACCTGTGGATCCCAAAGATGATATCCCATCTCATCTACATCTCCATAGCCAAGGAAAATGCATTTCACACTTTTAGGATCCAACTTATTGCGTTTATCCTTGGGCACATGGCAAAAGGCCTCACGTCCAAAGACACACAAATGAGCATATGAGGGAGGCTTTCCTGTCCATACCTCCTCTGCAACCTAGAAGTCAATACCACTGAAAGGTGACCTGTTAATGAGATGCATGGCAGTAGAGGCTGCCTTAGCCCAAAAATGTTGTGATAAGCCCACTTGGCTAAGCATAATGTAGACCCTCTCCTAGACAGTCCTATTCATACGCTCAATAGCCATACCATTTTGGGGAGGGGTGTAAGGGGTGGTCAACTGACGCTTAATACCCCACTCATCACAAAACTGCTCAAAGGCACATGAGATGTACTCACCCCTATTATCGGTCCTTAAGCATTTCAGCCTATGCCCAGACTAATTCTCTTGCTAAAGCAAGCCAATGTTGAAAGACGCCAAGTCATCAGATTTTTGCTTTATGGTATAAGCCCAAACCTTACATGAATAATCGTGAATAAATGTGACATATTACTTTGCATTCCCTAATGACTAACAGGGCATGGGTCCACATACATCTGAATGCACAAGAGCCAAAGGATCACCCATGCATGGAATACTAGACTTTTAATACAAATTCCTAGTATGCCTACCATATAACACATGACTCAAAATGCAAGTAGTCAAAAGACGGAAGATACTGCAAAGCACTAAGCATTTTCATTCTCTTAAGTGACATGCCTAAGACGAGCATACCAAAGAGATACATGTGGGATAGACCCACTGACAAAACATGGTCAATCATACCAGATACAACCAAGGGATAGAGATTGCCAAACTTGGCATCTCTTGCAAGAACAAGCCTGCCACGAGTTATCTTCCATATAGAATCACCAAAGCATATATGATAACCTGCATCATCAAGCTACCCAAGAGACATAAGGCTTTTAGTTAGTGTGGGTACATGACGTACATTATGCATTATAAAAGTGCTACTAGAGGGTAACTATAGAGTGATATCACTAATGCCAACAATAGTAAGAGGCCAATCATCACCTAAGTGCATAGTACCAGATACACTGCGATAGGTATGAAACCACTCACGGTAGGGGGTCACATGAAAAGACGCATCCAAATCCAAGAGCCAATATTGTGCATGAATAGACTGAGCCTCAATCAACTGAGAGGCATCACATGAAGAGATTTGCAGGTATAATGTTGTGATCATTGGATTTCTCCTGTACTTTTTCTTTCCCCTTTTCTTTGCGCTTGTCATCGCACATCTTATGGCATTGTGGCCGTATGTGTCCTACTTTCCCACAATAATGGCATGTAATATCAGACTTACGTCCACGAGACTTACTGCGTCCACATAACTTAGATCAGGACTTTTGAGAGTCCTTTCCATGACGATCGTTATCTTTCTTGCCACTTCTGGCACCTTTAACTGATAAAGCATGTGAACTGTAGGAAGCATCATTGTTTTTCCTGTTAATTTCTTCAGTCAAAAGAGCTTGCAATTTCAACCCATCAAGTTTGTTGGTACAAATCGCAGTGCGAAATACATCCCAAGACTCATGTAAAGTACCAAGCAGAAACAAATGATGTAGATCATCTTAAAACTCAATACCCTGTTGAAGTAGATTCTTCATCATAGAATGAAATTGGCTAAAGTGATACGACAATGGGGTCCCCTCCTTCATGAGGAGATCCATCAATTGTGGCATCCATCTGCGAAGCAAGGCTTTGGTTTGCATAAAGTTCATGTATCTTTTTCCATAGATTTCATACACTCTGATCTTCATCTTCAACAACATTATTATGGGCCTCTTCAGAGAGTGATAAAATGATAGTAGACTTGAATATGCATCTAAATCAGCCCAGTCATCATCATCCATATTCTCAGATTTAATACATTTGTTTCTTAGTGGCTTAATCTGCAATTTCTGTACCAAAACCTGCCATATTTGAGATTTCTAGTAGCCATAGTTGGTGCCATCCAACTTGGCAATGTTAAACAAAGCCGTATCTTTGAGATGACCAGCCATAATGAGTCAAACAAAGGCAGACTATGCAAAAAACATCTTGATGTATTGATAGTAAATAGGCCAAAACCACTGCCAAAACAAGCTGAAAATAAGAGAAACTGCTGGAATGACCAACTATCCACCATATAGTACCAAAAGTACATCAAAAGGACACGATTAAGCTTAGTAAATACATCATGGTCCGCATAAAACAACTTCTTGTAATAAATGACAGCAATGAGTAAATGAGAACAAACAGTGAGCTAATAGAGATCCAATGACAATAGTGGACTGCCAAGTCCAATCCTGCATCAAAGCAAGCATAATAGAGGCACTATGACAGCCAATGAATGTGATCGAAACACCCAAATGTGTCAAGAGAGTCCATCAACACAACCGATACATCCCTTAAGTAATAAGCAAGATGTACACACCACTGGCAAGACCTGGGTCGATGTATGCTCAATGAAGACAGATCACATTAGCTCATAAGCATCCAAGAGCAGACATGGAAGCATCTACCAAGCAAATATCCAAGGACGTGTAAGAGATCCCAGTCTCAAATCTCAAGTAATAGCTCAAATGCATAACCCGCAAGCTCTAGGTAAATCCAAGACCATAAGCATAAAGCTCCAACTGGCACAAAATTCAATGGAAAATGAGAAACCAAGCTCAAAGATAGCATGTAAATGCATAAGACATCTCATAGCCAAGACCGTACATCATGAGAGCACTAAGAGCATGTAAGCGGTCAAGCATCTGATAGCATCCAAGTACATCATGTACGAACCCAAGTCAATCTTTGACAAGCCAAGAAACATCCAAAAGAGGTTCCAAAGTATCCAAGTATAAGGCCAACTGAAGCTCCAAGTGGCAAAGAAGCTCAAACAATGTAGGTAGCATGCATCACTAACATATGCTTCAAAGCATGTACCAACGGGTCATGCATAGACCATAGGTATAACCTTTGTTAAAGCATGCTAGTGTAGACTAATGTCAAGTAAGTGCCAACCAATAGGGAGCTCAAATAAGGCTCAAAGTACATTCTGGAACCATCCAAGACATTTGTGAACCTCTAGTTGCATCCAAATAGTCATAACAAGCATCTGGGAAGCACCCAAGACCAATATGCATAACATAACCCGAGTTAAATAGCTTCAGTCCTTTTCTATTACAACAGTAAATTCACTATCAAATTGAGCATAAACAGGGCCAAAATCAGCACCAGATCAATGGCATTATCATATGCATAGCTTCCCATAACATCCGGGCATGATTCAGGTACCAAATGGCATCAATAGCTAGTACCAAGCAAGCATAAACATCAAATGCTAATGTAGCACTGTTTGGGGCTGCCTACGGATTGTTATGACAATCTTGGACTGAAGTATATCTGACCCAAATGTCAATGCCAAGCTCAAGCCTTAAATGCCATGGTTGAAGCATGCTCCTATGCCTCAAATGAGACCTTTGTGTAGTGCCAATGGCTTGAAGAGGTGCTGGAAATGAAGGCCACATTTTTTACAGGCTAAGAAATGGGGCAATCTATTGAAATCAAAATTTTGATGTTACTGAGGGATCCGAGCACTACTTGATCGTTAGGGAGCTTCTATGGCTCCCAAAGAAGCTTCCCAAGAGGCCGCAATAGGCATATGAGAGAGAGAGAGAGAGAGAGAGAGAGAGAGAGAGAGAGAGAGAGAGAGAGAGAGAGAGAGAGAGAGAGAGAGAGAGAGAGAGAGAGAGAGAGAGAGAGAGAGAGAGAGAGAGAGAGATCTCAGTTCCAAACCTTCATGGGTTGAGCCATGGCTGCTTCATTCTTCAAACCTTGTGGACTGAAATAAAGAGTGGAATGAGAGCTCTAATACCTGTAGATGAATGCCCTGAGGTTGCCCAAGAAGGCCCAATGCTTGCTCGAGAAGGATGAGATCGACCGGAAGCTCGAAAGGTGTGGCTATGGCTACCAAGCGTGAAGACAAGAGTGTAGGTATTCAAATGAATGCTGAAGGAGCGCCCAACCACATTCAAGACCTCGAAGAGCCAAGCTCTGATACCAATTAAAAGGTGAGAAGGATCAAGCAAGAGAACACGGAGGTGAGAGCTATGGTGGATGGAGCAAGAGCAAGAAAGAGAGATACTCCAAATGTGGGAACTCCAACAGTCACAATGTGTGACCGGCCTTCCCTTTATATAAATGTCACAGAAAGAATAAAGAATGAAGTGACAGTGATGGGTGCCTGCTATCTATAGTGTGCAAGTGCGGGTATTGTTAGTGTAGTAATACATAGGCGACTAGGCAGAGACGCCTTTACCCCCAACAATATCTATGCCACACACACACACACACACACACATAATGCTTAAATTTTATATGATATGTTAATGTACTACATTAATTATATAATATATATACTATTAATATACAACGTGGTAGTATTGTGTGTGTGTGTGTGTGTGTGTTCTATATGTTGATAGAAGGTTGGGGGCAACACATGCCAAATAAACACTATTCCTCTCGCGTGCTATGCTGTAGCCACATGTCTTGATCTCATCTACTCACATGTCTTGCCAAAACCCTCACACATGTGTGTGTGTGTGTGTGTGTTTGTATCTATCTTTACTATTAGTTAAACGAAGGGGGGGAGACATGGTGTACGTAGAGGGACGCCACATGATGTTCGCAAAGCACCGTCATTAAATGCAACATGCCCCCTATAGATCCCATCATTGTCACCTATCGCATAGATATATATATATATATATATATATATATATATATATATATATATATATATATATGTATGTATGTATGTATGTATATATTACACAGAGTGAAATAGATTTTATGTCGAGGAAAGGAAAAATGATATTGAAATTCATGACAAATTTCATAATTATTTTTAAGGCCCAACCATGTCACATGGGGGGAGAGAGAGAGAGAGAGAGAGAGAGAGAGAGAGAGAGAGAGAGAGAGAGAGAGAGAGAGAGAGAGAGAGAGAGAGAGAGAGAGAGAGAGAGAGAGAGAGAGAGAGAGAGAGAGAGAGAGAGAGAGAGAGAATGGGAGAACAATTTGATTAGCTTATTGTTTCAATAATTGACATGGAAGTGCAATACATTAACTAATACAAGTGTTTCACAATGGTTTTGGGGTCTCTCATGGTTTTTTTAAAGGGACTCAAATTGCCATGAATCGTATTGCCATGTAAGACATGCATCAAGATGTGAAATGTGTTAACCAATAGTAATAGTGGTGCTTCTAAGTTTGGTGCGAAGCACCAGTCCCCATGCCAAGTGTTGAGAGGAAACTAGGCGTGGAGTGCCTAGTAACATATGATTACAAAATCTTAGATGTTTATCATTTTTCATGCGATACCCTCGTGGGTTATTTTCTATGGTTGGTTCCAATATAGTGGATATGACTATGCAATATTTCTCAAATTTCCATAGCAACACCATGCATATAAATGCCTCATGAATGTTCAACATAGGTAAGTGTAGTAAATGCTTTACAAATTCCATGTCCATAATAAAAGCATGTACACAAAGTAAAATTTGTATATGTTTATACACCATTATAAATGCATGTTAAATAAAGTAGTCACACTCAATAGTGGAATGCATGCTGATCATCTTGCACATTTTAACATATATTGTAATGTTCACATCATCTTGTGAGTAAGAGGGCTAAAATAATGCTTCTTAGGGGATTTAACATTACAAAGGACTGTCTTTAACTTTGAGCATTTGATACCCTTAATCTCTTCAAGAATCAAGCTTGTATCACAGAGCTTATTAAAGGTAGCTTGATCATTTATATTGTAGCTTTGTTTGTTAGATAACCATTCATTTCTTTACATCAATAACACCGACCAATAGCTAAATGTCCTTGTCGTTAGCTGCTTAAAAATCACATAATTATATTTATGAGAAGCGTGGTACATCTAGGTAGGGATGGACATTTGAACATAACACAAATTGGTGAACAAAACATTAGAAGTTGTCAATGTTAGCAATTGGAAATGTGAATGAAAAATCTATCAAAAAGAGCATTATCTTGTTAGCTAATAGGTCCAACATGATACATACAATAGGCCAAGGATAGACATTTGAATTTACATATATTTAAAACTTATTATATTTCAAGATTGGATTTGTTTGTTATGGAAAGATACACTAGATGCATGCATTAGCTTGTTGGCTCCTAAATTGAGCATAATACATATGACAATCCATGAGGCAAAGCTGGATAACAACATGTTCTAATTTCTATAATCCAAGCCAAAATATGCTAGGTTTTAGTCTTCATTGGAGGACTTAAGAAAACCCATATAGAATTGCCAAATGTAAATAAGCATTTTGCATCTTCCAAGAATAATCAATTCCAAATGTGCAAGGATTTTCATCTCAATTAGAGAACTTAAGAGATGGTGATAAGCTTTTCCAATGTCCATTGAATGCAAGCCAAATACATGAGATGGGGGTAGCTGAAATTCCTAGGGATTGCCATATTGCATTCTTGAGACTTCAAAACCAAGAATTTAATCTAATACGATTATGAAATGTTAGATGTTTCCTTTCCAACCACTTAGGTAGATCAATTGCAAAAGACAAAGTAACTAAAGAACAAACGTAAGATGAGAAAGGTCAAAAGAGAGCATATATTACTATAAGCAAGGCTTGTACTTGTAAAAGTATATGTAAAAAAGAAGAAAAGTATTTTACCTTGCTTTCAACCAATGTAAGAGATTGTTGTTGGACTTACTAAATCAAATCATTGTACAAACTTGAGGAGGATTACCTTTGAAATGGCTAAAAGTTTATGTAGTTTTTTTTGTCAAATCTAAAACACATTGCTATTGAACATATACTGAAAAACCCAAATGTTATTGTTATATGCAATTTAACAACTATTTATAGGGGGAAACTTATAAAATTTATGGGATCCTTGAAAAAGGAAGTTAAAATAAAGGGAAAAAATAGTTTTAATAATTGTGATTAATTTCCAACCATTAAGGTATTATTTGTATCTCATAGTGGTATTAAGGTGCACTTTCTTAAGAAGGATGCATAGAATAAGTATATACATATGGCAATGAATTAATGTAAGCATGGTTGTCATTCTAAAGCTAGTGTGATTGTGTGACTATAAAGATAGTTCCACTGTACGACCAAATACCATTTAAGATACGAGTCATGAGGTAAGCTCCCTTGGTAACAAGGCAATCAAAGAAGGAAGAAACATTTACTTTGGAGGGGCAACATCTTGATAGAGTGAAATCCTAATTGTTTCTTCTTTGGTCTACTCCTACCATGTTCAAGTTAGAGATTTGCTAAATGTTCACCTTTCTGTAGGCATGCAAGTGATGACTAGAATGCATGCCATTATGTTAATTCACCAAGTGGCTAAGTTGGATAGGACATTGAGCCTCTCACTTTTGGTTTTGAAAGATGATTTCACATCAGAAGCCCACTTTTGGTTTTGAATGATGAGTTCACATGACATTATTATGGTGAGCGTGTTTTATGTACACACATGCACACACAATGTATGCATGTATGTACACATTTATGTAGGTATGCATGCATGTATACTACATGGCTAGTATGTATGTACATATATTTGTGTATAATGTATATGATAATATTAGAGGAAAGCTTCAAAACTTGTTCTTCATGTAAACAAACCTACTCTACCTTGTATGTTTACTAGGTCAAAATTATAGTAGCTTAGTATGGTTTACTATTGGGTAAATTGTCACTTGCAACATTTATCATGGTTCGAGAGCCCAAGTTTTAATGTTAAAGCATATTATGCATGTTGTCTTCTCTATAGATTGCTTTAATACAATTGTTTGCTGCTCCCCACTAAGAGGGAGTATTAGGGGCCAAAAGGAAGAGAGAATATGTTAGAAAGGGACAACCATTCTCTTGTTTTGGAACCCTAGGAATGAGTGTCTTAATGGGTTGTCTCTTGAATTTTCTAATTAGCTATTGACACCTTTCTAACTCTTCTTAACCACCATCAAGAGTTTTGAAAGTGGCAATTCTTAGTTATATAGAATTGGCTATTGTGTTGTACTCCCTTGTTGCAAGGGATGACTCTTACCAACTTTGTCTCCTTATCATCATTGCATCACTCTCTACATGCTTTACCTTTGTGAGATGATAAATTGACCTCACATAGGCATCCATATTTCTTCATGAGCATTTGAAGCTCCGATTGTCTCTAGCCACATGTAATTTATGCTTGATGGGAAGGAAGCTTTGCAACATAGAATAAGATTGACACCTTTCTAACTCTTCTTAACCACCATCAAGAGTTTTGAAAGTGGCAATTCGTGGTTATACAGAATTGGCTATTGTGTTGTACTCCCCCTTAGCAAGGAATGACTCTTACCAACATTGTCTCCTTATCACTAATGAAGGAAGCTTTGCAACATAGAATAAGAACAACGTTGGATCTAAAAACGGGACTTTGCAAAATAATTGAAAATATTAAGCTCCAAGTTCTTCTATTTGTAAGTATGTATAGTTGTAGGTGTGCATGCATGCACACAAATGCTTGCATTATGTGTGTAATATGTTTGGAAAGAGTAGAGCAAAGCTTCAAGTCTTGTTCATCACGAGAAAAAATGTAGTCTACCTTACATGCTTAGTAAGTCAAATTTGTAGTTGCTTGCCACTATTTAGCGTGGGGCAAGTTGACATTTGTATTTTTAAGGATAGTTTGAGAGCCCACTTTTTGATGTCAATGCATACACTAATGTCTTGTAGTTTCTCTAGATTGCCTTACTACACTAGTTTCCATGTGTGCATAATGTTGTTCAAGAGGGAGTATTATGGGCCAAGAGGAAGACGAACATGGACAACCATTCTTTTGTAATGGCATTGCCACCAAACCCTAAGAATGCAACCTTAGTCTCCTTTCTAACTCCTCTAAGTTAACCAAAGGATTTAATAAAGAGCATAATTTCCAACGTTTTTCTCTTTATGAGATTAGCTCTTATGCCCTGCCCCCCTTTGTAGTGGCTCTTAGGAAGTTTGCCTTTTCATCTTCATTGCAATAGTTTACTTCCACATAAGCATCCTCATTGCTTCATGAGCATTTTTACAACAAAGACATACAATGACTTACCCTTTGATGCTCCTAGGACATTAGAAGAGCCTAGGTCCAAGTCAAAAGCAAGGTATGGGGATAGATCTAGAAATACTTCAACCAACCCCTACATCAAAATGTAAGTCTAATTTGCCATCTATTTGAGGAGCAAACATCTCAAGAAGGCTCAACAACAAGTAGACTTAGACACATGCTCACAAAAGAAATTGTAGGATCTCTTGAAATGCTTCAAGGCACATGGTGTGTAGGCTTTTGGAGATGTAACAGGACTCCTCAACTTGGAGAATAGGTTGGGGTGGGCAGCGACTGTTGCACGAGGCAACATGCAAAAGTTGTAATATGGGGGCATGAATTGTGTGGCATGTGACCGGCCATGTGCGATGGTATGCATGCCAAATAAGAAGGTGAGATCCCAACCCACAGTATAAGATTTGAGGTTTTAGATAGGGGATAGAATTTTGCAAAAGGGTGGAAATCTTAGGCTCAAAGTTTCTGAAAGCCATGTATTTGTGTATTGAGAAAGAAAGAGCAACATACGTTGAACTCGAGGAAAGCTCAACACCCGCCAATTCACCCTCCTCCCCCCCCCCTCTCTCTCTCTCCGTCTGTGTGTCTCTTTCTGTCGGCACTACTAGCTCGTCTTCTTCCTGCACGCTCGCGCCTCAGCAGGCTCCGCCATCGTACATAAATCCGGAGCAGCTCCCCTGCTCTCCCGCCCTGCCATGAGGCCCTTCTCCATTGCTCCATTTTAGGGCGGCACGCCCCTTCGTAGGGTTTCGCAGCACCAAAATGCCAGACACTCCCAGGACCCGTAAGGCAGCTGGCAATGCCTCCCCTGCCCCCCCTGCCCCTCCTGCCCCCCCTGCCAGACGAGACCCTTATGAGGTCTTGGGAGTGGCCAAAGATGCATCGGACGAACAAATCAAGTCTGCCTACAGGAAGCTGGCCCTCAAGTAGGTCCTTCTTTCTTGTTCTTTTTTGGGAAAAAAGCATATTGAAGGGTCTATTTGATTGATGCCAGAACATAGGCTACCATTAAAGATCATGATATACACTGTTACATCCCACTAAGGTTCGGGTTATTGATTGATGCCAGAACATGAAACGTGATTAACGATCGTGGTGTACATTGTTACAACCAATTAAGGTTTGGCTGCTTTGAAATCTGTAAGCCATACACAATGCATTTGAGACTCGTGCGTACCTCGCGTTGCAGTATGAGAAATTGTCTTAAAGATGGGAATTCATGTCAAGACTCTGGTTTTGGAGGATCTGTAATTCATAGTAGAGCGATTACCCAACTGAGCATCCTTAGTCATTTCAGTAGACGAGGAATATGATAGAATACACCATTAGCAATCACAACACCATAATTGATATTTTGGTGCCTTCCTTAGCCACTCTAGGTCACTCTTTTAAGAATATATGGGACAAAATTCATCGTACTCTTAGAAGTTTTTAAAAGTTTCTCCCATCCTTAAATCCAACCAGTCAAAGTAAACAAGTGGGTTACTTTCAGTAACTCTGTGGTTTGGATGGTCCTTTATTATTTTCTAGAGAATCCTCTATTACTAAAAAATGATAGTACCCACGGGTACAACAAAGGCAAAGAGATATGCAATGTGGGATTTATACCAAGAAATACAATAAAATAAGGAAAATGATTTCACATCTTAGGAGGGCTGACTGACTAGGCTAAAATAGAATATGGAAAAGACTTAACCTTTTAGGAGGGCTGCGTAAGGGGTGACTAGGCTATACAATTCTGGGTAAAATACATTGTGACACGAAGGTGGCATGTATTGCCTTATAATTACATCAATTTTTATGTGAAGGTGCATGGCTTCCAAATTCTATTTACCATTCTTTCATGCTGTTAGAGGTGCTTTGAATGAGTTCCCAATAACCTCAAATGGTGTGGATAATTGTTGTTCAAACCTTCAATTTGTGTTAGGTAGCAAGCTACGTATGGCTTGTTTGCTAGATGATATCCATATTAGATGATATCCATATTTTCCATGTACATCCTTGTCTTTATCAAGGGTTTTGTATTTGAAGAATAGTGCTTAGTGCTAGTCCTTTGAAAGTGAGACATATGCTAGGCATTGCTAGCTCCATAAAAGGCATTAAGAGGGAGTGAACTATCCTTGCTTTGAATAGTGGTGGGGTGTCGTGTGACCTAGAGTTATTATTGGTATTCCTCAAGACCATGCTTGCTTCATCTAGGTATAGTGTGGATCCAAATCCCAACAGTCTACAATAGCTCTTGCACAAAAATAGTGTTTATAGTAGGGGAGGAGGGAGAGTTTAATGTGAACAAACTTAATGCTTGGATACAACATGAAGTATTGAGAGATATGCGAGACTGATTTTACAAGAATAGGCGGGAAATTTTTTTGGGGATATTAGTAGAGATAATATGGGCATGAGATTATCAGAGGAGATCAATTAGATGGCATCAATGTACTCCTCTCCCCCTCCAAGACAAATGATTGTAGCAATTCGGGCTAATTCAAACTATATTGAAACTTTCCTAGAGGGGTAAGCCTCTATACCAAAGGGAGAGGAGAGAGCACAATACACTTTTTCTAAATATTGTGCTTTCCCTTCCAAGGAAGGTCAAAGCTAATCAGAAATTGAGCCTAGTTTGTTGTACACCCTAAAAGCTAATTGTATTTTTCACCTATCTTTTATTTTGCGCACTTTTCATTATTTTTTTCTTATTTTTCACAATATTTGATTGCACAAAAATCACATTTTATCTATTTCTTCTTACACTAGTCTATTGTGCTCCTAGTATCAAATTAACATATGAATATGTCAACATAAAATGTTTCACTTGGTTTTGATGACCTTGTGTTTCTCTAATCGCCTCTTCTTGTGTTCACATTTTGGTATGGGTTTAGGTCTCCCTTGGTGAGAAACCAAGTCATTTAGTACATTGCCCCTACTTCATTCCTTTTTTGGTTTCCATTTACAGCCCCAAAAATGCTTTACTTGGATCGTTATTTAGCATCGAGGTAGTACTAGAGAGAGCCGGGGTGCCACCTGAGAGATTTTAGTGGGTGCCACTCGAGAGAGTTGGGGCATCACTTGAGATAGTTTGTGCCTATAAATATGGTACTGACTTCCCTCATTCTTCATCTCACACTTTAATTCCTCTTGACACTTTGTCACTCTCTTCTATATTCTTCTCTCCTTTCTCTATCCTCTCTATTACAGTTCACACCTTTTTTGTGGCTTCTACATCCATGTCCACTTGGCATTTTGTAGCGTACATCATTTGATATCAGCCCTCCTCATTGGACGTCATCATTAGGCTTCATTTGTAGTAGATCCAAGCTGTTTACAACAGGTTATACCCTCTTTATCAGCCCTAGATTAGATACCTGCGTTTTTGTGTTTTTTTCACTCCTAAAGGGCTACCCAACAGTTGCCTGTGTCTGCAGCCACTTACATGGAGAGATCTTCATCATATATTCTTGCTTTTTCTTCCTCAGCAGCTAGTTGCCTTTTAGTCACCTTGATGGTAATCATAATCTTGGAGAGATTTCAGCATATTGTTTATCTCTAACAACTGTTGAGGACTGCGTTTCGCTTCCTCTTTGATTGGCTGTTCTTTCCTTCATTGTTCAACATTTACCTTCAATATCCCATGACAATGTAGTTATCTTTAGAGCTTCAGCTTTGTTGTGTTAGCTTGATTCACTTACCAGGATTCAGTGATTCATAATTCATTATCTTCTTCTGTGTTTTTTTGAGCTTCTCCTCTCTCTCAATGTTTGCCATACACTGTGTTTCTCCTTGCAAACCCTACTATCTCTTTGGTTTGCTTTCACAACAATCATATTTTGATATCATATCAAAGCCAAAGGTACTCAAAGAGCCAAGAAGATTCTTTGAATCGGAGAAGGCAAAGATAGGTTGCGAGAGTGGTAATATCTTTCTATTACCTCTCCATTTTTGCTGCATCATCGAGAGTTATCCTTATCTTCTTCGCCATCCCACCCTCCCTTTTACAAGTTGATACTCTAATGCTATGGCTCATATCGATGAATAGTTCACTAAGTGCTCCTACGGTAGCAAGAACTGTTATACCACTGAAGATTGTCATCTTTGATCTTTGCTCCCCACATTATCAGAGTAGATGCATCTCCCACGAGGCACATCTTGTGCAACATCTCCCTCCAGGGCTACAGTGTAATGGACGATTTGAAAAATGAGAAGGATTGAAGCTTGCACGGGAGAGCAAGAGCGAGAGAGAGAGAGACTCACAATGTGGAAACTCCAACAGTCATAATGTGTGACCGACCTTCCTTTTATTTATTTGTCACTAAAAGAATAAAGAATAAAGTGACGGTGATGGGTGCTCGTCGCAAGTAGTGTGCAGGCGCGGGTACTGTCAGTGTAGTAATACATGGGCGGCTAGGCGGAGGTGCCTTTACCCCCAACAACCTCCCACTTAAAGGCGAATTTGTCTCAGTGAGGAGTGAAAAAGAAAAAAAAAGAAAAGACAGTACAACATGTACACATGTACAATAGGATGAGGAAAGACATCATCTCATCCCACGCCCATCAATCTTCTGAGGAAAGCAAAGCACTCTATAGAGAGACTTTTGGTGAGCAGATCTGTAGGATTCTGGTTAGTCGAGATCTTGACAAGGTCAACAGACTTGTCCTCAACGACCCCACGTATGAAGTGATATCTCACCTCAATGTGTTTCGTCTTTGGATGGAACATCGGATTCTTGGCTAACTAAATAGTACTCATAGAATCTGAATGCAGTGTAGGAATAGCATCAATACCAAGGTCATGAACCAAACGGTCTAATCATATGGCCTCCTTGCAAGCCTCAGTGGTTGCAACATACTCGGTCTTAGTGGTGGAAAGAGCCGTACACTTTTGCATCCTAGACATCCAAGAGACAGCACCTCTAGCATAGGTGAACACAGCCAGAAGTGGACTTCCTACTATCTGCATGTCCTGCATAATCAAAGTTAGTATACCCCACGACTCTTGTATCCTGGCTGCCATAGTATATGCACATATCTGCAGTGCCCTTCAGGTACCTCATGATACCCTTCACGGCATCTCAATGCTTCATGTCAGGTGTAGCCATATAGCGTGCCACAACACCAACTGCAAAGGCAATATCTAGATGAGTGGCTATCATGGCATACATAAGGCTGCCCATTGTGGATGCATAGGGAATCTTGGCCATCTCGGTCCTTTGCTCATCTGTTTGCGGACAATCGGTTTGTGATATCTTCATATAAGAAGGCAATGGACAGCCAGTAGGCTTCACATCCTGTATGCGGAAGCGCTCAAGGACTTTATGAATATACTCGCTTTGTGACAAGTAGAGGAGTCCTTGATACTTGTCGCGTCTAATGTGCATACCTAGTATGTGAGAGGCTTGTCCCAGATCCTTCATCTCAAAGTTCTTCTTGAGCCGAGTCTTAAGAGCATCTAGCTCATCATGAGCTTTCCTTGCTAATAGCATGTCATCCATATAGAGTATCGAAATAAGCAAAGATCCATCATATGCTTTCTTCGTGTACAAGCACGGATCCATAGCACTACGGCTATAGCCGTGTGACTGCATAAAGGCATCGAACTTATGATACCATTTCCTAGGTGCCTGCTTCAAGCCATTGAGACTTTTCTTCAATTTCCACACTAGGTGCTCCGTGCCAAGCTTTGCAAAGCCCTTAGGCTACTCCATGTAAATCTCATCATGCAAGTTCCCATGTAAGAAAGCCGTCTTGACATCCATCTGGTACAAGTCTAAGTTAAGCTGTGCGACTAAGGCTAAAACCAAGCAAAGAGTGGTCATTTTAACCACAGGAGAAAAAACTTCATCAAAGTTAACTCCATACTCCTGTTTTAAACCCTTAGCAACAAGTCTTGTCTCATAAGTCGGCTTGGGGTGTGGAGGGGTATTCTTCAACTTATACACTCATTTGCATAGCAGAGCCTTCTTGCCACTAGGCAATGAAACCAAATCCCAAGTCATATTCTTATGCAAGGAGTCTTTCTCAGACTGCATAGCCCTCTCCCAGGAGTGACTCTCACCCCTGCGCATAGCCTCATCATAGGTGAGAGGCTCTCTTGCATTTGTAACCAAGACATAGTGCATGGAGGGCTCAAATTTGTCAGGTGGGCGTTGTCGTGCCACTACGCGCACACCGTGTAAAAAAATCTAGTGTGTGGCTTACTTATTGATTTAGAGAGCCAATGCCATTTTAGACCTTAGTGTTAGTGTCCATGGCTCAAAAATATTAGATTTTAGCCAAATTTTGGTATTTCAAATATTATCTCTTGTAAAAATCCATAAAACTGTAGATATCTTTTAGATTAGGATGACATGTAAAAGAAAGCATGTAGCTTTCAGCCAATTTGAGAGGATTTTATGTAAAAAGAGAGATTGGTGAAATTGCCCGATGTGCGATTGTTGTTTTCAGGCAGTGAATAGCACTCCGAAGTGGAAGATGAAGGAGTGATCTGGCAGAATTGTGGCCAGGTGTCCTAATATTTTACCCCCCTTTCGGAGGCAATGGAGGCATGAGATTGGCGATCTGAGCAGCATAGAGGAAGGTGTTATTTTATATATGTTTTTATTTGTTAAAGTTATATCTTTTCATAATGCTGAAAGAAACTGATAGGCTTCATTGTCTATTTCTTTTTGGGAGTATTCTTCTACATCTTCAATTTCTTCGAACCCCTTCTCTTCTGTCTACTCCTCTCCCTGAATCTCCCTTCACCATGCTGTCTCTTATCCCCGTGGTGGACTTTCGACACCAAACGCTCCGACACCGTGTTAGGGGAAGTTTATGCTATCATTAGAGGTGAATTCCAGAAGATATTTGGATTGATTTGGGGCTGATATCTTCAGCCATATTCAAAGAATTAGCTACAACAGTGTTCTTTTAATTAATTTCTTACTCTACAGAAGACATCTTGTCAAAATATGTAAGTATTATGTGCCCCTATGGCATGGCAATGTTTGTAGATTATTCATAGATGCTTTGAGTTGAATTAAGAGGAGCTTTTTCTTTTATTTCTTGGGTGTGGTAACTTATCCTTATCAGGAACTCAATTTGAAGCTCTCTTGAAGCAAGTCTCTTTGCTCTACAAGCCTTGTAATTGACTCATAAGCTTTTGTCCCTAACAGTCTACATTGAATGTAATCATGCAAAGTTGATTCATGCTATGGCATCATGTATGAATGATGGGATGTAGAGTTGTTTATGATACATGACATCATATTGTATTTGATTTTTTTGATTGCGTACAATCAAGAAAACAAGCTTTGAGTTAGAATTTATGAGATAATACTATTGTGATCTTTGCTAAGAAACTGCAATTGGAAGCTTTATCAACATCTTCAAGAACTTGGCTTGAAACCTTCAACCTTTCTCTTATCTTTACCATCTTTGGAGTCTAAGCTCTTGAACACCCATACATTATTCTCTTGCCAAACCCCTGTGGTGACCTTCAACCTTATGCGTTGCAATAG
This sequence comes from Lygodium microphyllum, assembly GCF_053477565.2. Classification (NCBI taxonomy): domain Eukaryota; kingdom Viridiplantae; phylum Streptophyta; class Polypodiopsida; order Schizaeales; family Lygodiaceae; genus Lygodium; species Lygodium microphyllum. The sequence goes on from NC_141144.1 coordinate 102,986,069, forward strand.
CGTCTATCTCTAGTAGAACGCCGCACTACAGGCTTTGCTACTTGCCTAACATTCTGTCCAACACCCTGGCCATGAGTACTTGCTACTGTTGCAGGCTGTCTAGCTGGTTGTATGGGAGCTTGTGGCTCCTCTTGAAATATAACCCTGCGTATCTTCACTATCTTCACTATCTTCTCAGGTTGCCTATGCATCTTGTCTTCATGGAAGACTACATGGCTGCAGATGACTTTCCGCGCCTGCGGATCCCATAGACGGTAACTCATCTCTTCTGCATCTCCATAGCCAAGGAATATGCATTTAATACTCTTAGGATCCAACTTGTTATGCTTGTCCTTGGGCACATGGCAAATGCCCACATCTAAAGACACGTAAATGTGTATAAGAGGAAGGCTTTCCTGTCCATACCTCTGCAACCTAGAAATCAATGGCACTACAGGGCGATCTATTAATGATATACCTCTCTCATCACATAACTGCTCAAAAGCATGTGATACATATTCACCCCCATTATTTGTCCTAAGGCATTTCAACCTATGCCTGGATTGGTTTTCTACCAAAGCAAGCCATCTCTGAAAAACTGCCATGATATCGGACTTTTACTTTATGGGAGAAGCCCATACCTTACGTAAAAAATCATCTATAACAAAATACTTCGCACCACCCAGACTAACAGGGCATGGGCTCAAAGACATCATAATGTACCAAAGCCAAGGGCTCACTCATGCATGATATACCAGACTTCTTATGCGTAGACCTAGTCTGCTTGCCATAAAGACAATGATTACAAGAATCAAAATGGGAATAGTCAAGGGGCGGTAAGTATTGCAAACCAAAAAGCATTTTCATTCCCTTAACGAACATATGCTCCAAATGGGTATGCCAAAGAGATACATGAGGTAAAGATCCCATAGACAAAGCATGATTAGTTGTAGGTTTAGAAACCACTAAGGGATAGAGGTTGCTAGCCTTGGCACCTCTTGCAAGCACAAGCCTGCCACAAGTAATCTTCCATGTAGAGTCTCCAAAAGATATATGATATCCTGCGTTATCAAGCTATCCAGCGGATATGATATTGCATGTCAATACAGGTATATGACGTACATCGTGCATAACAAAACTGCTACCAGAAGGAAACTGCAGTAGCCTAACATCACCAATGCCGACAATCTCAAGAGACCTGTCATCACCCAAGTGTATAGAACTCGAAATAGAACGGTATGAATGGAATCACTCTCGGCAAGGTGTCACATGAAAGGATGCACTTGGGTCCAAGAGCCAACACTGTGCATACATAGAGCGCATCTGTGACATATGCAAAGCACTAGATAAAGCTGTTGCAAGGATATAATTCCCATCACTATCCTCAGCTTGCATAACATTGATCTCTTCAATTTTAACACTTGACTTAGTAGGTACTATGCTGCGATCAGAAGACTTCTCTTGCACTTTCTCTTTTCCCTTGTCTTTGTACCTTTTATTGCGCAATTCATGACACTGTGGCCTTATGTGGTCTTTCTTCCCACAATGATGTCAAGTCAGATTTGCATTTCTCCCACGAGACTTATTGCGCGACTTGCCACACGACTTGGATTGAGATTTTTGTGAATTTCGTCCACAGCCATGACCATGGTCATTCTTTGCATTTTCATCATGTTGGCCTCTAATTGTCAAAGCATGAGACACATGAGAGGCATCCAAATTCTTACGGTTTATCTCTTCTTGTAGAAGAGAGCTCTCAATATCAAATAGCTTCAGTGTAGTGGCAGAAGCACATAAGGCAGTGCGGAATACATCCCAAGACTCATTAAGAGTTCCAAGCAAGAACAACGGAGTGACATCCTCTTTGAAATCAATGCCCTATGAAACCAAGTTCTTAAGAAGAGCATGAAACTGGCTCAGATGAGTTGACATGGTTACATTCTCTTTTATGCGGAGATCCATAAGCTATTTCAGCCAATACATTTGACTTGGAGAACTTTGCTTGTCATAGAGGTTTTTGATCTTATCTAAAAGCTGCCAAGCACTTTGTGCCTCCTCAACCACATTGTAATATACCTGTTTAGTGAGAGACAAGATGAGGGTGGACTTGCATAACTCATCAAGCTCCATCCATTCGTCATTAGTCATAGTTTTGGGCTGCTCTCCACTCAACCTTAGTGGCTTTATCTGTGATTTCTGCACCAATACCTGCCAAACTGGGCTCTTCCAATAGGTATAATTCGTACCATCAAGCTTAGTGATGTTGAAGATAGCACTATCAGTGGAAGAAAATGCCAAACTGCGAGCTGAAACAGTGCAGACAGTTCAAAACTGCTTGCTGTAGACTACAAAAAATGACCAAAAAACACATACCAAGGCAAAATGGCGAGAAACGAGTATTGAATGATGCTATCCACTAAGTACCATCAAAAGAACATCAAACTAGGATGGTTTAACATGAAAAATACATGACAGTCCGAAGATATATGCTTGTTGTAATTTATGACATCAGTGTACAATGAGAGCTGACAGTATTCAAAACCCAATATTCAAAGTCAATCACTGACTGTCAATGCAAAACTAGCATCAAGCAGGCATGAACAACATGTAACGGTCAAACTGACATGAGCCAACACCCAAGCATGTTAAACAAAGTCCGTCAATAAAGTCGGTACACCCTCAATCAACAGGGCAAAATGTACATACCACTGCCAAGACCTAACACAAGGCGGTGTCTGCTCAGTGAATACAAAGCCGAATCAGCCCAAGTACATCTACACAGACCAAGGTATATCAACCATATATCATCCACAAGGAGATCTCGGTCTCAACGATCCAAAAGCTCAATATGCATAACCCGCACTGCTCAATGTCTGGTAAGCGTACAAAGATGCTCCCATCGGCACTATGTAGTGACGGGGACTGCGAGGATCGAGACACTCAGTACAAGTGCTAAGGGTGTGTTCACACCCTTTGTTAGAAGGTCTGCAGGATTAACATCTGTATGCACTTTGACAAGCTCAATGCTCTTGCTGTCAAGTACATCTCTAATGAAGTGGTACATTTCACCTGTATGTGCTTCGTCTTCGCATGAAGGACGGGATTCCGTGCTAGCATGATAGCACTTTGACTATCACAATGGAGAATAGGTAACTCTGTAATGCCAAGCTCTCCCACCAGACGTGAAAGCCAAAGCCTCCTTGCATGCCTCAGTGGTAGCCACATACTCTGCCTCTATAGTAGATAATGCAACACACTTTGTAGCTCGGAGATCCAAGAGACTGCTCCTCCTGTGAAAGTAAACACATACCCAAAAGTGGACTTCCTGCAATCCGCATAACCAGCATAGTTTGTATCCGTAAAGCCAACGACAGATGCCTTTTGCTTTCCAAAGAAGATGCACAACTCCTTTGTGCCTTTAAGGTATCTCATAATACCTTTCACTGCTTTCCAGTGCTTTTTACTAAGGTTTGTCATGTATCTACTAACCACTCCCATTGTAAAGGCAATGTCAGGACGTGTAGCAACCATAGCATACATCAAAGTATGCTTTTAAGGTATCTCATAATACCTTTCACTGCTTCCCAGTGCTTTTTACTAAGGTTTGTCATGTATCTACTAACCGCTCCCACTGTAAAGGCAATGTCAGGACGTGTAGCAACCATAGCATATATCAAAGTGCCAACAGTTGAAGCAAATGGTGTCTTGGACATTTCAATCGTCTCATCATCAAATGTAGGGCTGTCCTCTGCACCGAGTTTCACATATGGAGGCAATGGAACCCCAATTGATTTCCCCCCCTCCATATTGAAACACTGCAAAACGTTAGAGATATACTCTTGCTGAGTAGATAGAGCAATCCGTTCGACTTATCTCTGAGTATTCTCATGCCAAGGATGTGATTTGCATCACCGAGATTCTTCATGTTAAAGCTACCATGAAGACTTTGCTTCAGTGAGTCCAAGGCATGAGTATCCCTGCCAATAATCAGCATGTCATCAATATAAAGAACCAAGATAATCAGGCTGCCATCTACTGCCTTCTTGGTGTATAAGCAGTGATCCACTTGACTGCTATGGAAACCTTGAAACTGCATAAATGTATCAAACTTATGATACCATTCTCTTGGTGCTTGTTTCAGCCCATACAAACTCCTTTTGAGTTTACATACCATCTTCTCTTTCCCTTTTTCAACAAACCCTTGAGGCTGCTGCATATATATGTCTTCATGTAGATCACCATGTAAGAATGCAGTCTTTACATCCATTTGTATGAGCTCCATATCTTCAGCTGCAACCAAGCCCAAAATGGTTCTTAATGTAGTCATCTTGAGTACAGGAGAGAAGATCTCATCAAAGTCAATTCTGTGTTCATGCTTGTATCCCTTCGCAACGAAATTTGCTTTGTACTTTGGTGAGGAACTAGAAGTGACCTTCGTCTTGTAAACCCATTTGCATGGAAGTGTTTTCTGCCCTTTAGGCAACTCCACCAAGTCCCAAGTGTCATTTTTTTCAAGAGATTCCATTTTTGACAACATGGCTTTATACCATTTCTTGCTGTCTTGTCTGTCCATTGCTTCCTTGAAGCAAAACGGTTCACCACAGTTTGTCAACATGACATAATCGGCCACATTGTTTGCACTAGGAATGAATCTATCAGGTTGTCTAGTAGCCTTAGAAGATCTCCTAACCCAATGATCATTGTTTGCTGGCTGTTGAGCATTTTCAGCTTGCTGTCCTGGCATTTCAGCTTGCAAATCAGCATTAACAGCTTGCTGTCCTGGCTGTTCCTGCACATGTAGTGGCTCATTATGATGGGCAATAGCTGGTTGATTATTTCCAGCATTATTTTTTTGCATTTACAGGTTCATTTACAGCAGGTATTTGTTGTTGTACAACGGGCACATTTTGTTGTCCAAAAGGTATATCTTCTTGGAATACAACCCTACGGACCTCCTTAGTCTTTTTAGGTTGTTTATGCATGCGATCTTCTCAGAAGATAACATCATTGCTGCATACTACTTTTCTTTTCTCGGGATCCCATAATCTATAGCCCATTTCACCCTCGTCACCATATCGTAGGAAAATGCATTTATAGAACTTTGGCTCAATTTTGTTGTGTTTTTCTTTATGAATATGCACAAAAGCCTTGCAGCCAAACACTTTCAGGTGAGCATATGAAGGTGGCTTGCCCGACCACGCTTCTTGGGGAACTCCCCCTCCCAAAGACCTGTTTGGTGATCGATTAATCAAGTGTACGGCTGCCATAACAACCTCTGCCCAAAAACCATGGGGTAATGCAGCATGAGATAGCATTGTACGGACCTTATCTTGTATGGTTTGACGCATATGCTCTGCAATGCCATTTTGGGGTGGATTATGAGGGGCAGTGAGCTCCCTCTTTATCCCTTTGCCGTTACAAAATGGCTGAAAGGCCTTGGACATATATTCCCTACCATTGTCAGAGGGAAGACACTTGAGTGTCTTATCAGTCAGATTTTCAGCCAATACCAAGATTTTTTAAAACTAGTCAAGCACTTCATCCTTGCTACAAATAGGGTAAACCCATACCTTCCGGGTAGCATCATCGACAAAGGTGACAAAATGTTTCTTTTCCCCTAAAGATAATCCTGGCATTTGACATATATCAGAAGGTATTAACTTTAGAGGAGAAGATTTCAGCAAAAGAGACTTTTTATGAGACATCTGTGCATGTTTACGATAAACATAGTGATCACAATGCTTAAAATCAGCATGAGGAAGACAAGGAAGGCAACCCAAACGAGAGAGCACTTTCATTCTTGTTTGACTCATGTGTCCCAATCGGCCATGTCACAAAGAAACACTTGGCTGCTCGGTCACGGCAACAACATGATCACTCACACTAGATACGTGGAGAGGATACAAGGTATCACTTTTAGAACCTCTTGGCAATTACTCTAGATCCCTTACAAATCTTCCATTTCCCATCACCAAAGGTGGTATGAAATCCATCATTATCTAGCTGCCCAGTGCTAATCAAGCTCTTCTTGAGCTGAGATACATGCCGTACATGCTGAAGTGTGAAGATAGAACCATGTTAAAACTGCAATTGCACACTGCCAATACCTACAATGTCACATGCATAGTTGTCCCCAAGATGGACAACACCATGTCCACCCCCTGTATAGGTAGAGAACCACTCACGATGAGGGGTGACATGAAAGGAAGCACCTCGAGAATCCAGGTATGCATGTCATCATCTGTATTTGCAAGTAAAGCATGTGCACCAAAGCGTGAAGAGACAAAGAGTACGCCATTCCCATTGTCACTGTCATGATGACTACATTCACCTCTTCAATTTTGACACTGCTATTCTTAGGTTGACTCTTTTTCTTTTCTTCCTTGCTATCATTTGTCTTCTTGCCCTTTCCTTTCTCTTTCTTCCATTTGTAGCAATCACGTTTAAAGTGACCCTTCTTGCTACAATGATGGCATTCAACATCTTTGCCACGTGATTTACTGCGTCCCTTGCTATCAGATTTGCCTTTATGCTTTGGTTTGCCCCTAGTATGCAAAGCATTGGAAGACTTACTGGATGCATTGTTTTGTCGATTCATTTTTCCATGAGTAGAGCACTCTCTACTCAGAATACAAAAGAATCGCATTAGAATTACTCATAGCTGTCCTGAATGTATCCCAACTCTTTGGAAGAGTGGAAAGCAAGAATGTAGCCTTAAATTCTTCATCAATCAAGAACTTCAAGGCAACCAGCTGGCTGAAAATGGAGTTAAACTCACTACTCAAGTGAGTAGACATCGTTGTATCCTCTTTCATACGCAAATCCATAAGCTTTTTCAGCCAATACACTTTACTTGCGGCACTCTTTTGCGCATACAGTTCTTCTAGTGGAGTCCAAAGAGCATATGCAGAATCCAAACCTTCAATGTTAAACAACAAGGCATGAGAAATCGATAGCTCAAAGGTTGAGCGTGCAAGATCATTGAACTCATCCCAATCGTCCTATTCCATATCTCCAGGTTTTACTTGTTTTTGTTTTAATAGGCTTTGCTTGCTTCTTTTGCAACAGGTTATTGTAGCACTATTTTTGCCAAACTGCAAAGTGATGTGCTTCTTCAAGCTTCCTTATGTGCATGAGATTACTGCTTCACTGCTGCCAGCCATGATTTTCAGCGGAAATGTGACAAAAAAAAAACAGCAAATGCAGGCCCAAAGTGTCACACAAGTGACAAAGGAACAAACAAGTACCAACCAGCAATAAATGACCACGTAGAAGCAGAAATTTCAGATCTGTAAGTAAATTTTTAGAAGCACGAAACCATGTGCTACAGCATTCAACAACTGATTACAGCTGTTCCAAGGGCAAATACATCACATTACGTGAGAAGTTCCAAATGTTAGCTGCAATTTCTGTTGTACATGTACCCACGGGTATAAAATTTAACACGCACGGTCAAAAGCCCCAAAATTTTTGTGTTGAAAGCATTAACCACATATCTGCATTTTCTTTGTGATGCATAGAATAGGCCAATTTTCCAAAATAGAGCAATTTCAACAAAACCCCAAAAATTTTCCAAGTGTTGGATGTCCAAATTGCATGGAATTGAACCTGGATGTACATTAAATGACCAAATGGCGCACAAATTTTGTCCAAATTGCAAAAGCCCCAAATTGCACGGGGTCAAATGTGCATCAATGTCAAGAAATTCGATAATTTTCAGCCAAAAATCGCATGTACATGAAGAGCCCCAAATGTTGGAGACAAAATGTCACAAATTCTTTCAATTTTTGAGACATTGTCTTGTCCTGCCTCACAATCTCCAAATTTGAGAAAAGGCCCAAATTTTTGGGCCAAGATTGCACAATTTTCAGTGAAATTGACTCCTCCAAGAAAAAATCTCACTTGCATTTGAGAATCCCCAAAAATTTTGTGAGGCCTGTGCATTCAATGTTTGCAAATTTTGGTCCAGAGATCACTGCAACATGTGTTAGGCACCAAATTTGGGAAAACCCCCAAATTTCAAGACACAGATTTGCACTCTGTGGTTGTAGGTGTGAACACTCGGTAAAGGAAAAGGGGGCAAAAGGGGTTTTAAGAAAAAATTGATTTAAAACGAAATTGTGACAGGGGGTCCATTGACCGGCTCGACCGTGCCGCCATGCGTTGGACCTGTGACCTGCTCGATCGTGCTGTGTCTGTCATCAGCGCTGTGCAGCTCGCCTCGTCGACCGTCACGCCTTGTCTGCCGTCCCCGTTCGCTGTTCGTCAGATGCCATGCTGCAACACCTGCTTCCTGCTAGTTGCTCGCTTATCATTGGTCAGCTGCAGTCGGTTCGCTTGCTTCTTGCTAGTCGCCTTGGCTGTTCTTCAGCTGCAGTCGCTTCTGCACTAGTCGACTACCGACTCTTGCTCGTCGAGTCCACCTGGGACTTTTGCAACACCTGAGCTGTCTCTTGCCCGCTCTAATACTAGTTTGTAGTGATCGGGAGGCACGAAGATTGAGACTTTCAGTGTTCATTAGCAGCAACGAGACAGAGAGTGAGAGAGAGCAGTGTAGATAGTGTGCACGATTTTTGGGTACAATGACGAGTGTACCACTTTAGGTTTTTAGATAGATATATATGTGTAAGTACAAGTGCTAAGGGTGTGTTCACACCCGAGGACATTAAAAGGCACGAGGGCCTTTATTACCAATAGAATTAATAGGTATAGTGCACATTAGAGTGTACTAAATCAAGAGCATTGAACTTCTTAACAACACTAGAGTAATAAGGAGACTTCACATGTTTTTCATACATGCAATCATTACAAAATTTGAGACCAGAGCCTTTTACATTAGATCTCCCTATTCTTGCCAAAGTTCTATTTGTGAATGAGCTTCAATCACGGCCAAGAACTTGCCAAGTAATGCTTTACAATGCAAATAATACAAAGTCCCTCTTTTGCCGCCTTTAATAATCAGTATAGAGCCCTTGTGGACCTTCCAAGTTCCACCACCAAAGGTAGTAAAATATTCTCTTGCATCAAGTTGCCCAATTGCTAGTAGACTTTTCTTGCGAGGTACATATTTGACATGTTGTAAAATCAGCTCTTGGCCGTTTTCAAGGACCAAGTGAATGGTACCTACACCCTCTATATCACATGCATAGTAATTACCCAGTTAAACCTTGCCTAGGCTAGTTGCAGTGTATGTAGAAAATGACTCCAAAGAGGGAGTAACATGAAAAGAGGCACCGTTGTCTACTATCCATGATTGGGACAGCCCATCATGGGCTGAAATTAAGACGTCAATCACCTTCTTTTTGGTGATGTGCATATCACCTGTTGCTGCCATAACATCTACATCATTGCATGAGGCACAACAAGTATCTCTCCAGTGTCAGGAAGTTCTTCAATGACCACACTAGATGCAACATTTGCCTTTGCAACTTCTTTTGAGGAAGAGCTGTCATCATCTTTTTGGTCATCCTTCCTTTTCTGTCTTTGCTGTTTCTTTCTTTCTTGTTCTTTCTTGTAGTATCGGCAATTGGGCTTTTTATGTCCTTTATGCCCACACTGATAGCAAGTAACATCCTCAACCCGTGCATACGCTTCAGCATTGTTTTACTCTGACATCCTCCTTTGTGCTTCGTACTTTTTGTGGCTCTTCTCCTTCATGTGTCCTCTCCTAATTCCCCCATTGGTGCCCTCCATTTACTTCTTGTGTACCATTGAGTGCATGTAGTGAAGAAGTGGAAATGCTTGAAAAATGAGAGGAAGCCTCGTATTTTGAAGTTTTGTCAAGGAGACCTAGTGAGTAGCTCCAAAAATCCATGCCCAATTTTTTGTCTAATTTGGGTTGTTGAGTTAGTCTGACTTGAATTCGTTAGTGATGCTCCTAGAAACTTGCCTTGCATACAACTTGGTCACTTGTCCTTAATTATGGGTTGATTTTTAAGGTTTTTGATCTCCTACTCATTTAATTTTGAAAATGAATAATTGTCATGCTATATAATGAGCATAGTTGTGGATTTGGTGGCTAGTATTTTCTCACAAATATTTTGATTGGTTGGAGCCTAGGTTAATCTTAGCTTACAATTTCATATGTAAATTAGTTTTATTTTTACAATAAACATATTTTTATTAACTGATTCCTCCATTAATATCTTGAGTTGAGAACCTTGGGGTTTCTCCTGCCTAAGATCCCATTGAAACTTCCAAAACAATTTAAAGATTTTCTAGATAGGCTTAAATGAGCAGTCAATTTCATCCCTATTTTAAATTTTTGGCCTAACATTAAAATGTTCTTAATTGAATTTGATTTAATTGGTTTGTAGGTTATTGTTGAAGAATTTTACTCATCAGAGGCGGTGTGTGAATCCTTTAGTCGATATCTTGAAATGCATTGTTTGGGAGAAACATGACATGCCTTGGTAATGAGTTGATTGCACTTTAGAAATATTTTACTATGAAAGCAAGCATTTTGACTTCGAAAACTAGAGACATTAGTAGTTTCATGACTCAAAATCTGTTATAGTGGTAGTTATATAAGTCAAATTTCCTATTACTTGCATTTATCCAATGGGGACCTCCAAAAACTCTCTTGAGTGAGTACATAGTTTTGCTTTTTGTTCTAAGGAATTGAATCCCGTACTTTGATAGCATATCCAAACCAAACTACAATTATACAAGCCAAATCTTTTCATTATGTGTGGCAACTTCTATGCCCAAAAAGTGTTATCCAAATCCATCATTTTGAATTCCTTCTTCAAAAAGTTTCCTGAAAATCATTGACGACATAGTCACTTGTAACAATTGTTCATGCCACAATCACTTATAATCAAGATACTCACTAATCTTGTTTGACCATGCTCTAGGTAGTTGGTTCAAGCCATAGAGAAGCCTTTTTCTAATTTGTACACATAAGTAGGGTATCTAGCATCCTCATAGGCAGATGGTTGTACCATATGCCCTTTTCTACATTTAGGTAAGTGGACATGTATACCTCGACATGCCTTTTGCCATATCTAGTGCATACAAACATCTGCCCTTTTCTACATTTAGGTGAGTGGACATGTATACCCCGAAAATGCCTTTCGCCGTATCCAATGCAATTTCCTTGGGCATGCATACACTCACTCACTAGCTCAATTCCATCCTCAAATTTGGCCTAGTGATAGGCATGTGAATCAAACTCTCCTCTATTTGCATATGGATAGTAGGGTCTTCTCACAACTCTTTTGCATGAGCATGCAATTCTACCTTTTGCTCCTACAAAACAAAAATTGGATTACAAGCTACCTTTCCATACTTTGTTAGCATATTCAAATCATATTGCCTCTATATAAGCTGAATTCCCTTATTGTATGTCACTACCTCAATTCCCAATAAAGTATTGGAGCTCACCCAAATACTTTATTTCACATCTTATTTAAAATGCATCATGAAGTCATCGATATCATGATCAATTTGACTTGTAACAATCAATTATCAACACCTTGCTATCTACTTCTTTACACATAATGAGTAATCAAGATGTGAAGCAGAAAACTTCAACTTGATGGGAAACTCACCCATCTTGTTTGTTGACTATGGTCTAAGTGCTTGCTCCAAATCCATGCAAGGATTTGTGATGCTAGGGTTTGCATTGAGAAAACATAGAATATACTAACACGACTAAAACATAGGAACTCAAACAAGAACACAAAACACTAATAGAAAAGAAAAAGAACCTTGATGCTGTAAACGAATGAAAGTGTAAATATGCTCAAAGGAAGAGCAATGGGAGTAGTCTGAGAGTGATATCTATTGGAGATGGATCTGAAGGTCTATAACCACCAGTCGGAGTGGAGAAAAAGCTGAATGTGGAAGGACAGCAGGCTGGATACCAAAACACAGTTGTATGGAGAGCTGGAACTGGTAAATGCAGCAATGTGCTGCCCAGAATAGGGTGCAGATGGCTGATGGAGACCTCCAAAATAGCAGCTGTATGACCTGGCCTGCACCAAAACACAGCTATTCCAGCACTCAGGTTGAGCAGGGTGGCAGCTGGAAATGGCAGATCTAGGGTCAAAGACTCTCATGGACTGTGTCCAAAGTTGGAGAAGTGGTAGACAGCCTGTCACCTAGTAGTAGGAGCAGCAAACGTAGGCTGGGTAGGGGCTGCAATGCTGATGGAATCTGGCAACTGTAGAAGGACAACAAATGCAGCAGTAGGGTGACACAAGGTGCTAACAGCTTGAAAGGTCATGGAAGACTAATGCAACCAAAAAAACAAAAGGCTTAGCGGTGGAAAGCATGTCTATTTATAGACGAGCGTGCCCTCCCAAATCAGGGTTTGGCTTATGGGGCATAGACTCTCAAGGAAAGCGGTCATTTAATGAAACTTTTGGTAATAATCATGTTTTGGGGCTGTTATAAAGAGCTAATTGGTTTATGCCACATTTTTTTGGCTCAACAAGCTTTTTATAATTTGTAGGAATTAACAAGGTCTCTAGCATCCTCATGGCAAGATAAATGCAAACATACACTTTCTTGTATAAATCTCCATGTTCAAAGCAATTCTTTACATCCATTTTATGTGAAGGCTATCCTTTGTTGCAACCAGAACAGTATCCTCTCACAGTTGGGCTTGAGGTCTCCTCATAGTCTATACCATACGCTCGTGCATAACCTTGTTAGTGTTAATCACATTTGTCTTGGACATTTCCTCTTTGTGAACAAGGGATAGAGTCTAATAGGGACATTTTCAAGATCCGACTGTTATTCATTCCTTGCCTAGTATTGATTATTCATGCAACACAATCTCACATGGTATCATTGCCAAAGTGAGGAGTTGGAGGTTCTACGAAGAGAAGACTACACTCAACTTGTTGTTTGGAGCAGATCTATCACTCTTTGTAGGGATGTAGGTGATTTTCCCTTTGTTCGGGCAGCCCAATAAATGCTAGAGTTTTTGTGTGTGTTTGTAGGTCTATTTGAAGTGATATGGGTACCAATTTGACAGGTTTGATGACTCAAATGAGGAGATCATTTAGTCTTCCTTCAGTAGGTGGTCCCATTAGTTAGATTGTTGCGAAGAGCGATGTGAAGATCGATATTTAGAGCCTCATTCCCATTGTGATAGCTTAGGAAGATTGGAGCCTCCTTCTCCCCCCTCCTTCTCTACATGTTTCTCATAGGGCCCGTGCTTGCTTTTAATAAAAGTTTGGTAATTTTGAGTTTTGGTGTTGTAATTAAGAGATAATTAAGTTTGTAATGCATTTTTCGCTCAATAGAGGTGCAAAGTGTGCAGGTGGCAGTCCTAGCAACAAAGTATCAGGGTGCAAACCGATACATTTTTGAGTGTCTAATGATGCCCTAAAGCTTAAATATGAATCAAAGACAATATAGGCTAAGATTGGGTAATCTATGGTAGGTCTTAAGTGGTATTCTAGAAAGATGTCTAAATCCGCATTGAAAGTGGGAGGGAAGGGTAGGAAATGTGAAGATGAATATGAAGCAATAGACTCATACTCAACTGAAATAAAAGATAAAGGATTACCTTGTGGAACATCTTTGATCATCAAGTGTTCTTTTACTCCATATTGGTAATGATCTGGTCTCCAAAGTGACTTATAGTTAGCCCTATAATGGAAGGAGGAGTATAGACATAATCAAGACCACACAAAAATGGATTGTACAAAGTGCCATTGGGCTTGATTGTGAAGAACTTGGACTTTTGGTTATGTCCCAAGTGGATAGTCTTTCCTCAACTAAGAGGTGATTAGTCTAGTCAGTGACTTTGATCAAGGTGGGAGCTAGATGTTATAGTTATCATGCTCTTGTGTTGTTCTAGTGTGAACGCTCCTTTAACCATAAGTACCTTCTAGCTAGAGAAGGGTTTTCCCTTGTATGAACATCCACTTTGGGTTTGGTACCTTAGTAACTTAGTGATTGCACTCTCATTCCATTCTCACATTAGTGGATGTGGCATTCTAGCACTTTGACCTCTCTTGTTGCTCATTGTTCACTTTGTGTGTGTATGTGTGCGTGCACTGCGCATGTGTGTAGGCTGATCATTAGACCTAACAATGGTATTAGAGCCATACTTGCTCCACCACCTCTCAGCTCATAAGCTGCGGCTGCCACCGCTGCCATTGAGCCTCAAGCTTGGCTATTGCTGCTCCAGATTCATTGGGGGCTGGGGTCTTGCCTTTGCTCCTTATCATGCATGTGCTGCCTTCTACACGCCTACTTCAGCCAGTCTGTGTGCCAAACGTGCCTTTATATATATATATATATATATATATATATATATATATATATATATATATATATATATGAGAGAGAGAGAGAGAGAGAGAGAGAGAGAGAGATGTACTTGTGCCTTTTACGAAAAAAAAAAAAAAGATATGTACTTGTGAAGTTTCTCTCCCTGTGCAACCTACTTGTGAAGTGTCCTTTTCTATGCAGCCTGCACCTAGCTTGTGCAGCCTGGTGTGATGTTTCCTTGTTTGCATTTAGCACCACATCACACACACACACACACACACACACACACACACACACATTATACATACATATGTACTTGTGAAGTTTCTCGCCCTGTGCAACCTACTTGTGAAGTGTCCTTTTCTATGCAGCCTGCACCTAGCTTGTGCAGCCTGGTGTGATGTTTCCCTGTTTGCAGTCAGCACCACATCATGAACAGTCTGCTTGACACCTGGCCAGAGACACCTGGCTGACTTTTAGTGAGCAGTCCTGTTAGTCTTGACTTGTGTGTGCAATATTGATGCCATCCTAGCCCGACAGTGTGTGCCAAAAATGCCAACCTGCTCCTATCTTGATGGCCTCATGTCGACAACCTGCCATGTCAAATTCAACACCTTGATGGAAAAATTATTTTTGTACCAACCTTAATCAACATTGCTCTAACAAAATAGCCCCTATTCTCATGGAACCTCTTCACAAGCACAACTTTTGGAATTTTCAAGGCAGGCATCAATTTCCACAACTTTTTCTAGAAAATTGGGGCTTTTATCCAAGGCATCTAAATCTCATTGAAAATTTTGGGGATTCGTTATTTCTGTACAAAATTTCTTGACCAAAATTTGGGATGTTTTGTTTTTGAGCCACAATTTGACCAAATTACATTATAAACATTGGGGCTTTTGTGAAAATTTCCCAAATTCATTGACATTGAGGCCCAAATTGTCATCTTGCATAATATTCAGGGAAATTGGCAGAAAATTTTATTCGATTTTCTGACATTTAGCTCCTCCATCGACATTTTGTAGTAAAATTGTCAGTTTTTGAGTTCCCCTTTGACTTCTTTTTGTGCGGCACTTGCCTTTGTACTTTTGACAGCAATTGACAAAAAATACCAGCAATTTGCAGCAAGCAATGGCTGCACAAAACGACTTGCTCAACATGTTTGGTAATGATAATAAGTTGATTGGGCCCAATTATCCAATTTGGACACACATAATGAGACCTATCTTGGTTGTAAAGCAACTTTGGGGATGCGTGTTTGGTACACAGAGGTCATCTGTAGTCCTTGATACATAGAATGGCGTAAGTGCATCGAGGGTGTCTTCAATAACTAGTAGGTCATTAGTACTTACTTCTCATTCTCCCACAGTTGATCAGTTGAGATGGGATGAGTGAGATGCCCATGCATGTGCGTTGATTGCACTATTGTGTAAGAGATAGGTAATTTCTCATATTTAGGATGCTTGGGATAAACTTGTCTCTTTGTATCAAGTGTGTAATGAGACGTGTTGCCTATTTGTGCAAGTAACTTGAGATATGAGTGAAGGTGATTTAGTAAGATGTTACATATCGTGAGAACATGTATTTTAAAAACCTTACTTAATATGTGGATTAATTTTTAATCACACGATTAAGTAAATGTTGCACATGTGAGGTGTAATTGGGATTAGAGTAAATTTACGAGCTCGAGACGTGAGGAAATCACGGAATGTTGATTTAAAAAGTTGCTATAAGTTATGTTGCACAGGTACTTGATGGTATTTGGTGTAAATTATTGGCCTAGGTTATTCATTTGGCCATAAGTGTTAGATGGTGACACTAGAGAAGTGGCGTTTAATGGTATCTAATACCAATTTGATGGTCAAAGATGGCACAGAGATACTCGAGAATGGAAGTTATTTAGCCAACTTAATTATTGGCTAGTCAGATTATGTTTTTGGCTATCAAAATAATTATTAGATTAATTTTCGGTATTTAAAGACTGAAAATTAATATTTACTTAAAGATAATGCTAGAAAACGAGATTAGAAGGCTGTCACTTGTTTGGCAAAACTTGCCCATGCAAGTGAGAAAAACGTTTTTAGGGGTTGGTGGAAGTCTATTTCAACCATTGTGAGATAGAGAAGGAGGCTGTTAGAGAGCAAGGAGAGGCTGCTAATGTGATTTGCAACCACTAGGGATTAGTCTTGTAGCATGTGATATTAGTTTGGAGCCCTCCACGAGCAAGCGACAACAACCCAAGGTCCTTGTGGTGCAAATGATAGCATATAGAAGGGAGTAGTAGTTTGTGTGGTGGTCCTAAGTTGTAGGTGACAGCTTCCATGACTGTTTGTTAGGGCAGCAATAGTAAATGACTAATTTTCTTTAGTTTTTCGTAGAGAAAGCTTGACATTTCTCTCTCCTTTGCATTCTCTCTCATCTCCTAGCCTTTCTACAGCCTTACCCCAAAGATTACAGCATTGAGATCTTCAAAGGTTGAGAAATTTCAGATTGCTCTATTGTTAATCCTAATGTGCAATAGAAATTAGGGTTTAGCAGCAACCTCGTGAAGCGTGTTAGAAATTGAAAGCTCCAAGACTTGGATTCAACAAGGTTGAAGGTGTTTTCAATCAAAATTAAGTGGAGGGACCAGCAAATCAATGAATTTGGGGCATTTTTCATCTCCATCAAAGTGGATGAAGGTCAATTGATGCCCATGTCAAGGGGCAAATCAGATTGAAGACGTAATTACTAGTCATTTTGGACAGCAAGGAGAGTTGAAATACCGAAAGGGATTGGGAAAATCCCATTGTATACCAACTTATTCAATTAAGTTAAAGAAATATCGAAAGGGACACCAATTTTGGGGCCAAAAGGGTATCTATTGTCCAAGATTGTGAGTTAATTTGCATTTCTCAATTTTGTAATAAATATTGCTGCTGCAACTAAGTTATAATAAGGGAATTACCACCCATCCATAGAAAAAAGGCTAGTTTCATGGATCCATTGCCGCGATACCATCAAATCCTTTGAATTGGTAAGGTGAGCGTGGGTGTGCGAGAAAGGAGCAAAGTTGTTGAAGCTGCTACTGATTTTTGTTGTTTGAGAAGGAAGAAGGTTGCATTCTGGGCCTTCAAGTGTAGATTTTACCTTTTCATCTCCTTCAGCGAGTGAAGGAACGGGATAAGCAAAGGAGATCCTTAGTAGGTTGCATTCACACAGTCAGAGGGGGCTGCTTTTTGTGTTGTGTATAGGTAATCTGAAGGGTGGTTGGTGAGTTGATGATGGGCCTTAGGAGGCTGCATTCACAAAGTCAGAGGGGGCTGCTTTTTGTGTTCTGTGTAGGTAATCT
The DNA here is from genome assembly GCF_053477565.2 of Lygodium microphyllum. Lineage (NCBI taxonomy): Eukaryota > Viridiplantae > Streptophyta > Polypodiopsida > Schizaeales > Lygodiaceae > Lygodium > Lygodium microphyllum. Next base: position 103,003,611 of record NC_141144.1, read on the forward strand.
GAAGGGTGGTTGATGATGATGGGTCTCGTGGGGATTAGCTGTTGGAGTGTGTGAAGATGTCTTTTGAGACCAAGATAGAGTTTTAGACAATCATGGACCAGAAGATGCCTGTGTTAGTGGCTCTTCTATCACATCAAAAGCTCGATGGTGAGAACTATCGCATTTGGTAGATTATGATTCTTGCTATTTTGGAGTTCTATGATTTGGTGGAGCTTATTACGGAGGCTATCTGTCATGAGGACATGTATTTTTGAAACCTCACTTAACCTGTGGATTAATTTTTAATCACATGATTGAGTAAATGATGCACATGTGATGTGTTACGAGCGCGGGACCCGAAGAAATCACAGGATGTCCAAGGCAAAAGTTGCTATAAGTTATGCCGCACAGGTACTTGGTGGTATCTGGTGCCAATTGTTGGCTTAGGTCATCCATTTGGCCACAAGTGTCAGTTGGTGACACTAGAGAAGTGGCGTTTAATGATACCTAATGTCAATCTAAGTGTCAAGGATGGCGCAGAGACACTCGGGAATGGGAGTTGCCTAGCCAATTTAATTATTGGCCAGTCAGAAGGCATCGAAATAATTATTAGATTAATTTTCAGTATTTTAAGACTGAAAATTAATATTTAATTATAAAAAATGTTGGAAAAACCATTTGGGAAGGTTGCCACTTGTGAAAAATGCCAATGCAAGACTGAAAAACGTCTTTAGAGGTTGGAGAGAGGTATTTCTATAAATTCAGTCTGCAAGAGAGAGAGGGGAGGTTGCTGGTCTGATTTGCAGCCATTGGAGGACCTTCTGAGGCAGCTAGGGGCAAACGAAGACCAATCAACAGCAAGAGACAGCATCTATAGTTTATTGAGGCAGGTCAACAACAGTAAATGACCGATTTTCTTCAGTTCTTTGCATCTACATGCTGTTGTGGCAGGGCTCAACTGCACTTGACTGATTTTCAATCATTCTTCGCGACAAAACTCTGAATTTTCTCTCTCTACAGCTTTTTCTCTCATCTTCTAGCCATTTCACAGCCTTGCTCCAAAGATCTCAGCATTTGGACCCTTGGGAGGCTGAGAAATTGCAAATTTCTCTGCTGTAAACCCTAATTTACAGCATAAATTAGGGTTTAGCAGTAGCCTTGGAAAGCATGCCAGAAATGGGAAGCTTCAAGACTTGAATTCAACAAGGTTGAAGGTGAATTTCAGCCGAATTCAGATGGAGGACTAGCCAGCCATTGAATTTGGGGCATTTCCATCGTCTATGAAGTGGGTGAAGGCCAATTGAGTGTCTGAATCAAGGGGCAAAATAGATTGAAGACTTGCTGGTCACTTTGGACAGCAAGGGGAGTTGAAATACCGAAAGGAATTGGGAGAATCCCATTGTAAGTCAACTTTTTCTTCAATAAAGCTAAAGAAATACCGAAAGGGGCGCCAATTTTGGGGCTAATCAAGTGTGCATTGCCCAAGATTAGTAGGTAAATTTGTATTTTCAGATTTTTTATTTATTATTTGCTGCTGTAATTAAGTTGTAATCTGGGATTTACCACCCTATTCGAAGAGGAAGGTTGGTTTCATGGTTCCGTTGCCAGGACACCACTCAATCCCTTGATTTGGTGGGCCCGAGGCACTTGATTGCAAGCCAAAGCTTTGTGCTAGTGCTGATTTTTACTCTCAGCTGAGAAATTACAGCAATATGTCTTCATCCAGTGAGATGGACTCAAGCAGTGATGATGTCTCTCAGTATGAACGTTCACATGGGAATGAAGGAAATGCAATGCCTGACCTTGGACAAGGCTCAAACCATGGATAGCAAGCTGAAAATGTTGCTGTTGGGCAAGATGCATGGCCTTCAGGGCATAAGGAGGCTGATGACCAGCAAAGTGAATAGGAATTTGATGACCAGTTCAAGAATCGGATGAGGACAACAGCAAATCTCTTTGCTGAATTGGCAAAGGATCCTCAATTTACCCGATTTTTGAATGCTCCAAAGAAGAACAACAAAGGCAAGAATAAGAAGACGTCCTCTACACCTTCGGGACAGCAAGATGCACTGAAGAGAATGCCAAACCCTTCATTTTAAGCTCCCAAAGATGCTAATGAAATATAACAGTTGGTACCTACGGGGCAAGGAATGCAAATGTAGGGCCCTCACGGAAGGGCCAATCCAACGGATCTTAGATAGCCAGGCGTGCATGCTATGATGGGGCAGCTAGGATATTTTGGTGAAAGCACGATTTTTCATGCTATGGTTGGACAAGGACCGCATACGGAAATGTATGGCACAAATTTTCATATTTTAAACATGATGTCATTCTTCTCATCATCTTCCATTATTCAAACTACTCATCTCATCAAACATTTGTTCACTCTCATAGCTTGTTTGACAAGGCTGTGACAATGGTACCCTTTCTTCTGAAGTGAGTACACATAACAGATAGGTTTTCTGCCTTGGGATCCAGCTTTGTTCTCAGCTTTGAATGAACTATGTGCACATATGCACTACTTCCAAACAGGTTCAAGTGTGTAGAATTCACTTCTGCCACTATAGTTTCCAAGGAAGTGTTGCAAAGGCAGTTATTAAGAGTTGCATGTATGGCTTCATCCTATTGAATAATTTAGCATATTCTTCTCACTTGACATAGCATAGGACATTCATACAAGTTTTTAAACCTTTTGCAATATCATTTTATTGTCGTGTGTATTTTGCATGTAGTCCGAGCTTATGGGGATGTAGTGTAGGAAGCATCTCTGCTGTGATTCTACACTTGAAGTCTGAGCTTGTGGCTGAATTGCTGGGTCAGCATATCACCTTAACCTTGCCTTGACATCGGAGTTTGGTGAATTGTGAATCCCTCATCATCCGTTATAGGAGGAGGCTGCACATGTGGAGTGGTCCCCTTTTGTGTGGCCTTGTGCCCAAACAAGGTTAGTTGGTCACTTGATAGAAAAACTCATGGCATAGGAGACACTGGTTTGGCTATCCAATAATGACAACATGTTGACTATATAGTATCACCTTCCATAATCTTGATGGCCTCAGGGTGCTGTAGGTGCTTGAGCATAAAGACCACCTGGACCTTTAACACACTTGCAAGTTATGCCACCTCTAGCCTTGGGAAATGGAGGGTGACCATGTGCTTGTGGGGAACTTGCACTTATTTACAGCTGCAAAGAGAGGGAAGGACAGTAAACAGCTAGCTTGAGTTATGAAGCTGCAAGAGTGTGGCAGTAAACAGCTAGCCAAGCCTCAAGGTATGGAGATAGGGTGCCAGTGGGAGAAGGCATGTGGCTTGAAGTGAGAAAAGGGGAGTGACTACCGTGAACTCGCACAAAGGAGCTTTCAGTACGATTGCACTGCAGCTAAACTGAGAATGAAAATTTTTGAGATGTCTATGATAATCCTTTACAATGCTTGGAACGGCTTAGTGAAAAGATCTCTTCTTGCAGGTATCACCCTGACAAAAATGCCAATAACCCAGAGGCAGCTGAATTATTCAAAGAAGTTGCTTACTCTTATAGTATCTTGTCAGATCCAGAGAAACGTAGACATTATGATATAGCCGGATTTGAGGTATGACATGTCTTCATTCCATGCTGTTGTGCTATTACCAGATTGCCATTATGTTTCAGTTGTACCACTGTCAAATCTCTCTCATTTTCTGACTGCAATCTGCCAATGAAACCCTGTAAGCTGGTTGGATAGCTTGCAATGCTCTTATATTGAAGGCAATCAAAATATTGCTGCTTGATTCAGACATCTGTTTGTTGGGGTGTTCTGCTTTTGGTGGTCAATGGGCTTTCTCGTCTGGATGAGTTTTGAGCACCCTTTTCCTCCATCAAAGTCTTTGAGCAAAATGGACATGTATGATTTGCACCTGCTGTTAATATTTTTCAATCTAATGTTTCCAGGTTCTTTTCTGTATTTTGTTTAGGATGTAGTACTGCCTGTAAAGCTTGCAAGTCATATGTGTTCCTTTTAATTGCTAGCATTAGTTTAAATTGGTGTGAAAGATAAAGATCAGTTATCTGAAAGATTATGTACTAGGAATTCAACAACAAAAGAGGAGTTTGCCCACCTACATTGCACTTAAAGAATACTCTTATTTCTACATTCTTATGAGCAACCAGCACCTGTACTTGTTTCATCAAATTGGACCCCAAATTGCCTAGTAGCGACCAGCACCTGTACTTGTTTCATCAAATCGAACCCCAAATTGTCTAGTAGCATCATCCATGATCTGGGTGATGATCCCCTGATATTCAAGTTGGTGTCTGGTCACATATTCCTGCCGCTGCTCTTCTTATTGTTTGGGTGCCACTAATGAGGTGGGGAGGTAGCAGATGGTTATACAATAGTTATATAATTTTCCTAAGGGAGGGTTTCTGAAATTGGCAAAGATTGTCAAAAAGCTAGGGGACTTTTTTCTTCACAGAACTGTGGCTATGCAGTTAGCTTGAAAGTTGAAATTGATATGGGGGAAATGAAAGTTCTCTCCAATTTGTAAGTATCATGACGTTAATGAGACAGAAAGTCCAATGGACTGTCAAAGGAAAACGCTTGCAATCTGAAAAGGTAAATATTCCAATTCAAATGTACACTCATGGTCTGGTTTCTTATTATTATTGTTGCTTGTTTTATGTAAGGGGGTCGAAGTTGAGGGTTTTGACATGGAGTTGGATCTGTCAAATTTAGGGACTGTAAATACAATGTTCGCAGCTCTCTTCAGGTATAAGTTTTGTCATTTTAACGATAGTAATTTGTCCAACAGGATGAACACACTTTTCTGAAGCATGGTCTTTATTTTTTGATCAATGTCTGCTGCTAACATAGCAAACTTGGAGTGCCAATCAAAACGACTGTATCAGCTGCTGTACTAGAGGAGGCCCTTAATGGCACAGTTACAATAAGACCATTGCCACTGGGCCGATCTGTGCATGACAGGGTAGGCTTTATTTTTCTTTTTGGGTTTGGTTACTCAGTCTTTAAGTTAGGCCTTTCGCATATCTAAATATTGCTCTACTTTTGTCTCATGTGGTGATATGTCAGGTGGAGAAGCAGGGAGCCCATTTCTTTGGGATAACCATTTCAGATGCACAAGCTGAAGCAGGGATCGTGGTCCGAGTCACATCCACTGCACAAAGCAAATTTAAGGCAATTCAAGATTCTTTTCCCCGTCTTCTCTGTTTGCGCAGCATGTTAATACAGTGAATCAAAGAATGCAAGGGCTAGCACAATCTTAGAAAGTGTCAATGCTGGTTAATCTAGTGAATCGGAGTACAGTCCCAGGAATTGCAGGTTCAATGGCATTGGATGCAGTATGAGAAAACAGGAAAAGTTGAGAGTCTCCTATAGGTTGGACTGGAGAAACAGTAGGCAACCACTGACCAGTCTGGCCAGTAATATGCCTCTCTGTTCCCTGTTTCTTCTTCTTGTGGGTTATTTACTCTTGGAATCTTGCCATTCATATTTGCACACTAGTAGGTGGCAGTGGATGGGGTCAGGCTGAGGATGAAGACAGTGTATCTGCCCTTAGTAAGCCACTGTAGTTCCATACAGCTAGTTCCAGACTGGTCCCATAGGTCTCACACCATATTTGGTGTGCTTCTCCAAGATCACTACTCTTTCTCCTGTGTAGAAGGCCAGCTTGCCTTCCTCCTTAGTTGCTTTAATTTTGGGCATACACTCCCTTACATAGTTGAGAGAAACATTAGAATGGGAATGAGAACAGGAATGGAAACGAAAATGGGAGCATCAGTTTTCAGAAGGGGCAAAGCGGGAACGAGAATGCCATGTCATCAAGGGGACATGAGGGGTGCATGTCACATAATATCCTTCTTAAGAATATTTTAAGACTTGTATATTAGAAAACTTCATTTGTCAATATTGTAAGTTGGAACTTGGAAGGAAGAGAATGAAAGCACTTGTTTGAATTAATAATGTTGGCAAGGCCAAAGTTACAAAAGATCAATCAAATTTTAAGGACAAATGGAAAATACAAATTCCATAACAGTAGAAGTCGAGAAAATAAAATGGAGGCAAGACCGATCTTACAAAAGATCAAAGATATAAAGACTATATTCAAATTTCAAGAACAAAATGGAAAAAACAAATTCTATAAAGTAGAAATAGAGGGAAAATAAAATATATCAAATATTTGTCTCATCTAGAATTTTTCTCTTTGTCATCCTCATTGATCTCATCTTCTTGATTTTCTTCAGCGACATCGTCCTCCTGCTCATTTGCAGCTTTTTGCATAGAACTTGGATTTTGTATCTTTATGAAAGCCAATGTAAAAGTTAGGAGTGTACTTGGACTTCATCTTTGTTAGCAAACGTAAGTATATATGGCCTTTTGCATACCTAACTCGTTGCTCTTCTTTGTGTATATATGGCCAAATGTATTTCAAAGTCTTTCTAGTGTGAAAGATGTGCAAACTTGGCCTAGGATTTTGATAGCCGAGTTTTGCAGCTCTAGAGAATCAACCTTTGGTCCTCTCAGTATATAAGTCCACCTACATGAAATCTTTAGTATTCCAGGAAAAGATGATACAAGGAAAGGTTGTATTGAAAATTAAAACTTTATATAAACAAAAAACCTAAGAAAGTTTATGAATTATATATGAGCTATGCATCGGGCCAGTGAAACATGCCTTCTTTCGCAATGTAGCTAGCGAGCTGGTCTTTGATTTACCGTCATTCTTTAGGAATTTCTACCATATTTTGAAGTGTGGAGTTCCAACTCTAAGTAACTTAACATCAGCTTGGAGTTGCCTTCCCTTATGCTAGAACTTTGGCTCAAGCATATAGGCAATGCAATGAATTGCAAAGTAGTAATGGTTCCATTTGCTTATTGTAGACTTCTCATTTTTCTTGTTTCTTGGATGGAGCAAGGTCAAGAGCACAGATGTTCTCAATGAGATGATCCATTGCTTCATACATCTTATGGATTGATTTGTGTTTTCCTATAGGCTTGTTTGCAGGGTTTATGACTAAACCCAAGGGTTCATGAGTGAACCCAATTTGGTTCATTGGCAGGCTGCTATAAGGATTTTGTGATTCCTGAGGGGGACCCCTTACCTAGGTATTTACTATTCAGCAGGTACAAGAGATTCAACCTTGGTACTATAGGGTTGGATGGATTGAGATTGGGCTAGAGATGTTGACCAGGAGAGGTCCACAATAGGATATTACTTCACTTTAGGTGTATGTGCTATCTCTTGGAGTAGCAAGAAGTAGCCCATTGCCCTACCACACGTGAGACCATGTGGCTTCGACGATTGTTAGGAGAGATTGGTTGTCCTCAGACAGGTTTTAGGAAGATTGTTAGGAGAGATTGGTTGTCCTCAGACAGGTTTTATTACACTGTATTGCGACAATGAGATTTGCATTGCTTTGGCATGGAATCCGGTATTCCATGCTTGGTCAAAGCACATTGAGATATAGTACCATTTCATTCAGGAGAAGATCTTGGATGAGACCATTGATGTGGTTTACTGCAAGACAGAGAATAACTTGGTAGATTTGTTTACAAACACTGTTCCTCAAACTGCCCTTTGGTAGCACTTCGGATCTCTAAGCCTTATGCCTTGTCTTGGATCTGAGAGGGGGTGTTAGAGATTTATTCATCCCTTGGACATGTATTGGCAATTTACTACTGTATAGTTAGTACTCTTGGGCATAGTTATGCATTTCCTATTTTTCAGGTCGGACAGTTTAGAGGTCAATTCCAGCATTTCTGAGCAGCCGGCCAGGCTAGACAGACCACCAGGATGCCACATGGCAATTTGTTTTTATTGCACAACATTTTGAGATTATTTTATTCAGCAATTATTCTTGTGCAGTAGTTGGCCAGTTTTTACTGGCCGGCTTGATTATTTTATATTTATTTTTCATGCCTATGTATAGGCAGCCTGCCCTGGTCATTCTTCACTTGTCTTTTCAAGTGGTGAGAGAGGTCGGCTTGTGGAGATACATTCGATACCCTGTGTATACATCTCCCTTCTTCATTTCAGCATTCGTCTATTGCAGATTTGTGTGTTCTACAGCCTCTTCTCTCTCTCTCCCTCTTCTCTCGTATTCATTTTATTTCTATCCGGTCATATACTTTTGCATTTGCTGCACTCTGACAAGAGATCATTTAGTACATGAACTGAAAAAAGGGAGATTTAAACCCAGGTCAGTGGGTTGATAAAATGAGTGGCCTACCACTAGGGTAGCCACTTGATCACAAAAAAAGAGAGGGAGAGTTGTCCCCCTTAAATTAGGATACCCCTTGGTAGGATTGGAAAATCAAAGGGTGATTGTTGTTAGACTATGCATCCATGAATCATATATGTCATTTGCTTATTAGAGATCAGTGTTAGTTGGCACTGCAAGGTAATGACACTAGGGCATTCACAAAGGCAAAGCTTAGTGGAAATTTGTGGTGATGGTGGGCTGGCTTAACAAAAGCCCTTTCAAATACAAAGTGTTTATTTTGAGAATGCTTTTGCTCAATCAAAACATAATATTTCCAAAAACTTTTGCTTCTTTTGTACTATTAGTGAAGGTATCTCTCGTCAACGTTGTCTTTCTTGCTCGATGGCAAGAAAAGTATGGTCTGGTTTGCTATCTGGTGCCATGTGTTTGGACTTGCCATGCACCCAAGAGAGTGGGTCTTTGGAAAGACAAAATTGCCAATTTTTGTGTAGCCACATGTGGAGGTTTTTTTCCACTTTTTGCGTTCTTGGAGGAGTTGGCATATTGCACTATCCGGAATGCGCTCATTTTTTATTCTGCTTGAGGGGTGTGCAATCACGTTGCTATCTAAGAGGGCTTCTTCATTGGTAGTTTGGTATCATTCGACTTGCAATATCCCATAGGTTAGTTCGACCTGTTAAAACGAGTCTTGTCATTCAAGGCATGTTTGGTTGATGAGGATGAAGGACGATGAGATGTTTGATAGGTGGAATAAGATGGGTAAGAAGGAGGTGGTGGATTAATTGGATTGGTTGATACAGTGGTTGGATCCTTTTGTCCATTAAATGCATTAAATGAATATCATGGTTCAGATCTTCAAAATGATCTTGAGAAGTAAAAATTGAAGAAAATGGAGGGGGAGAACTTATAGGTGTTTGAGTTAATCTTTTGTACTTGTTACCTTTCTTTGTGTTAAAAAACAAGAATCTATCTCCTTCAGCATTAATGAATCAATGCCGTGTTTGTATAGTCCCTTCTTCATGAGAATTGCCTATATCTTACTGAAAATAGGAAGAAAACCCAAAAGATGGAGAAGTGTTGTTTTGCATACCTGACATAGGAGTCAATGTTGAAATATGTAAATGGCATAGATGAAAGTGGTAGAGATGGAGATGATGGTAGTAGAGACATGAAGGGTTTGCACTCCATGCCAGTTTCCATATCAGGATGGCCAGTCCTTTGTGGAGGTTTTGTCCTTTCTGCAAAATCATTAGACTAGTGCACCGAATCTAAAGGGGAAAACTGAGATTTACCATGAATTTGTTGAGATAGTATTTAGCTCTCGAAATCTCGTAGGGTCTATGGACTCCATGGTAATCCAAAGTCTCTTCGGCCATGTCAGAGGATGGCAGAGCAAGGTGTTGTGAAGACTGTTCGTGAGCTGAGTTAAGAGTGAAGGTGCAGAGAGTTGAGAGCAGTAGAGTAAGAGAGTGAACACGACACTTGATGTTTGGTACAAAGACTTGTGTACCACATTTTAGGTTTTGAATATATATAAAGTACAAAAAGTGAAAGGGTGCGTTCACACCCGAACATGGTAAAAGGCACCGTGAGCCTTTATTCCCAACAACCTTCCACCTAAAGGCAACATGCTTGAAGGTAGAGGAAAGAATCAGCTAAGTCTATGTATGTACGAAGCTGAAAGACACATATACCATCCAACCCTGATCATCTAGTGGCAATGAGCAAACCGCTCGGTTGGAAGACCCTTCGTAAGAAGGTTTGCAAGATTATCATCTGTATCTGCCTTGACAAGTTCAATGCCTTTGCTGTCAAGTACATCCCTGATAAAGTGATACTTGTATGTGTGTTGTCTTTATGTGAAAGACAGGATTCCGTGCTAGCATGATAGCACTCTGACCGTTATAGTGGAGGATAGGAACCTCTGTAATCCCAAGCATTGTCACCAGATGTGAAAGCCATAAAGCTTCTTTGCATGCTTTTGTGGCAGCCACATATTCTGCCTTTGTAGTAGAAAGTGCAACACACTTTTGCAGCCTAGATATCCAAGAGACTGCTCCTCTTGTGAATGTAAATACATAGCCTGACGTAGACTTCCTGTAGTCAGGATGGCCAGCATAGTCTACATCCATGAAACCAATAACAGATGACTTCTGCTTACCAAAGCAGATACACAAATTCTTTGTGCCCTTAAGGTATCTCATGATACCCTTCACTGCTTTCCAATGCTTTTTGCTAGGATATGCCATGCATTTGCTAACCACTCCTACCACAAATGCAATGTCAGGACGTGTAGCGACCATAGCATACATCAAGCTACCAACAGCTGAAGCATAGGGTATCTTGGCCATTTCAACCTTTCCATAATCTGATGTAGGGCTGTCATCTTCACTAAGTTTCACATATGGAGGGAATGGTACACTGATAGCTTCCCTCCCTTCCATATTGAAACGTTGTAGAACGTTCGTGATATACTCTTGCTATGACAGATAAAGAAGACCCTTTGATCTGTCTCTGAGTATACGCATGCCAAGAATGTAATTTGCCTCACCAAGATATTTCATATCAAAGCTATTGTGTAGACTCTACTTCAAGGAATCCAAGGCATGAACATCCTTGCATGCAATTAGCATGTCACCCACATATAAAACCAAGAGAATAAGGTTGCCATCTGCTGTCTTCTTGGTGTATAAGCAGTGATCAACTTGAGAACGATGAAATCGTTGAGATTGCATAAATGTATCAAATGTGTGATACCATTCTCGTGGTGCTTGCTTCAGCCCATACAAACTTTTGTTGAGTTTACATACCACGTGTTCTTTTTCCTTTGCAACAAAACCGTCAGGCTGCTGCATCTAGATTTTCTCATGCAGATCACCATGTAAGAATGCGGTTTTTACATCCATTTGTATGAGTTCCATGTCCTCAGATGTAACCAAGCCCAAGATGGTTCGCAGAGTAGTCGTTTTGACTATATGAGAAAAGATTTCATCAAAATCAATTCCATGTTCTTGCTTGTACCCTTTAGCAACTAAGTGTGCCTTGTACTTTGGCAAAGAACCAGAAGCGACTTTCATTTTGTAAACCCATTTGCAGGGTAGCACTTTTTGTCCTTTTGGTAAATGTACCAAATTTCAAGTGCCATTTTTCATAAGAGATTCCATTTTCGATAGCATTGGTTTTTGCCATTTTTTACTATCCTGTTTTTCCATTGCTTCCTCAAAGCATGACGGTTCACCACAATCTTTTAACATGACTTAATCAGCCACATAGTTTACGCCAGGAACAAATCTATTTCGTTGTTTTTGCACTTTGGTTGACCTACGGACCCATGGTCAATATTTGCTAGCTATTTAGCTTGCAAATCTGCATTAACAGCTTGTTGTATAACTGGTTTAGGTTATTCCAGGTGCACGTGTTCTTACTGAATTTGTGGGATATCATGGCAAGATCCTACTGATCATTTACAGCATCATTCCTTGCATTTTTAGGGACATTTTCAGCAGGTATTTACTGCTGTCTAACGGGCATTCTTTGCTATCCTATTGGTACATTCTTCAGAATACGACCCTTCAGACTTGCTCTGTTCTTTCGGGCCGTTTGTGCATGTGATCTTCCCGGAAGATGACATCATTGCTGCGTACTATTCTTTCTCGGGATCCCATAATCTATATCCCATTTCACCTTCGTCACCATATCGTAGGAAAATACATTTACGACTTTGGCTCAAGTTTGCTGCATTCTTCCTTGCGTATGTGCACAAATGCCTTGCAACCAAACACTTTCAAGTGTGCATACAAAGGTGGCTTGCCCGACCATGCTTCTTAGGGAACTCCCTCCCCCAAAGACTTGTTTGGTGATCGATTAATCAAGTGTATGACTGTCATAATAGCCTTTGCCCAAAAACCATGGGGTAAAGCAGCATGTGATAGCATTGTACAGACCTTGTCTTGAATGGTCCTATTCATACGCTTTGCAACACCATTTTGGGGAGGATTGTGAGGAACAGTAAGTTCCCTTTTAATTCCTTTGTTGTCACAAAAGTCTTGAAAGGTTTTGGACACATATTTTACACCATTATCAAAGCGAAGGCATTGTAATGGCTTGCTGGTCTAATTTTCAGCAAGTGTCATGAAATTTTTAAAGCTATCCAAGGTCTCGTCTTTGCGACGGATTGGATAAACCCATACTTTGCGTGTGGCATCATTAACAAAGGTAATAAAATACTTCTTCCCCCTAGAGATAATCCTGGCATTTGACATACATCTGAATGTACTATCTCTAAGAGCGAAGACTTTAGAGAGATTTTTTATGTGACATTTGAGCATGTTTACCATAAATACAATGATCGCATTGTTGAAAATCAACATACCTCAAAGGCGGTAAATAATCCAAACGAGAGAGCACTTTCATTCCAGATTGACTCATGTGTCCCAACCGGCTATGCCACAAAAAAACACTTGGCTGCTCAGTTATGGTGACAACATGGTCATGCACACTAGATGCATGCAAATGATACACAGTATCACTTTTGGACCCCTTGGCAACAATGCGGGAGCCCTTACATATTTTCCATTTGCTATTCCCAAAGGTGGTGTGATAGCCTTCATCATCTAGTTGCCCTATGCTTATCAAACTCTTTTTGAGCTGAGGTACATGTTTCACATTATGCAAAACAAACACGGAGCCATATTGAAATTCCAGTTTCATATTGCCAATGCCTACAATTTTACATGCATAGTTATCGCCTAAGTGGACAACACCATGTACAACATCATTTTAGTCAAAGAACCACTCATGATGTGGTGTGACATGAAAAGACACATGTGAATCAAGTATCCAAGTGTGAATATCATCCTCAGAATCTGCAATCAATGCATGTGCATCCAAAGAAGAAGCAAAAAGTACATTACCATCAATGTCATTGTCATGAGTGACTGCATTGATCTATTCTATTTTCACATTGCTCTTTTTGGCAAGCTTGCTGTCCTTGTTTTTAGCCTTGTTGGCTTCATTGTTTTTGTTTTTGCCCTTCTCTTTCTTTAGTTGAAAGAAATCCCTTTTGAAGTGCCCTTTTTTGCCACAATGATGGCACTCCACATTCTTTCCACGAGATTTGCTGCGTGCTCTATTTTCAGAACTGCTCTTATGCTGAAATTCGCCTCTAGCGTGTAATGCATCTAAAGACTTGTTTGCTGAGTTATTTTGCCTATTGAGTTCTTCCAGTAGCAAAGAACTCTCCACATCAAAGTATAACAGTTGAGCATTCGAATTACTTAAAGCTGTCTTGAAAGTATCCTAACTTTCAGGTAGAGTGCATAGCAAGAAGGTAACTTTGAATTCTTCATCAATATGAAAATCCAAAGCAATCAGCTGATTGAAAATTGAGTTAAACTCATTCAAACGTACAGGCATGGCTGTACCCTCGTTCATGTGAAAGTCCATGAGCTTTTCAGCCAATAAACCTTGCGGGCTGCACTTTTTGAGCATACAATTCTTCAAGCCTTTGCTACATTGCATATGCTGAATTCAGCTTCTCAATGTTGAAGAGCAAGTTGTCTGACACTGAGAGCTCAATGGTAGAGTGAGAAAGCTCATCCAAGTCATCCCACTCGTCTTGTTCCATGTCTGCTGGTTTCATTTCCTTTGTTTTGATGGGCTTTACATGTTTCTTCTGCACCAAGACATTATAGCATTGTTTCTACCAGATTGCGAAATTATGGGCACCCTCAAGCTTCTTAATGTGCAACAGATTATTGCTGTCACTGTTTCCAGCCATAATTTGCAGTCCCACATTGACTAACCAGCCACCAAAGACAAGCCCAAATATGACACAAGTGACTAGGTACACTGAAGTACCAACCAGCAATGAAAATTCCAAGATTGCAGAAATTTCAGATCTGCAAATGAATTTTCAGAATTAAAAAATGTCGTTTGCTGCACTCCTCAAGCAATTTCTGACAAAAATTAGAGACCAAGCTAATAGTTACATGTGAAATCCGCAAAATTTCATTGCAATTTCTGCTCCAAAGGCATTCCGGAGCACAAATTTAACAATTTGGGTCAAAAGCCCCAAATTATTAGAGGATAATCCGTTTAAATTGCATCAATTCAAGTACCCAAGTGCATATACCAGAGAATTCTTGCACAAATTGATGAAATTCTGCAAAAGCCCTAAATTTCTTGGGTACGGTGTGCACAAATTTCATTGAAATTGAAGAAAATTCACTAAAATGTGAAAAGACCCCAAAATTTCACGGGCAATTGTACACTGATTTTTCAAATTTTGAGTAAGATTATCCACTTTTGGATTAAAGTCCCCAAATCCGGGAAAAGCCCCAATTTTCTTGGGGAGAATTTGGCTTTGTGCCTTGGCGTGTGAATGCTCGATGACAAAGAAAAGGAAAAAAATGATATTTCTTAAAAAAAAAACATTGACCTTTGCCCGTCGTCGCCTGGCCTCGCATGCCACGTTTGTTGCGATTGGCCTTGGTTGTTGGCTGCTTGTCGGCGCTTTGCGTTGTTGCAGCGTGTAGGGTTGAAGGTCACCACAAGGGTTTGGCAAGAAAATTGGACAAGATAGATGGAGATGCGTCTTCAAGAGATAAGTAGATTACAATGAATGTTTAAAGGTTCAAGAGGTACTTCACGGTCAATCACAGGGGTTTGAGAGAAAAGAATGCAAGGTGGTTGAAGAGCTTAGACTCCAGAGATGATAGAGATAAGAGAAGGGTTGAAGGTTTCAAGCCAAGTTCTTGAAGATGTTAATAGAGCTTCCAACCGCATGTTCTTAGCAAAGATCACAAGAGTATTATCTCAAATCAAGCTTGTTTTCTTGACTGTAAGAACAATCATAAATTATAAAATCAAGTACAGTATGTTGCCATGTATCATAAACAACTCTGCATTCCATCATTCATACATGATGCCATAGTATGAATCAACACTGCATGATTACATTCAATGTAGACTGTTAGGGACAAAAGCTTATGAGTCAATTACAAGGCTTGTAGGGCAAAGAGACTTGCTTTAAGAGAGCTTAAAATTGAGTTCTTGATAAGGATAAGTTATCACAACCAAGAAATAAGAGAAAAATCTCCTTTTAATTCAACTCAAAGCATCTAAACATTGCCTTGTCATAGGGGCACATAATACTTGTATATTTTGACAATATATCTTATGTAGAGTAAGAAATAAATGAAAAGAACATTGTTGTAGCTAATTCTCTGGATATGGTTGAAGATATCGGCCCAAATCAACCCAAATATCTTTCGGAATTCACATCTGATGATAGCATAAACTTCCCCTAATATGGTGTCGGAGTGTTTGGTGTCGAAAGTCCACCACGGGAGTAAGAGACAGCAGGGTGAAGGTAGATTCAGGGAGAGGAGTAGACGAAAGAAAAGGGGTTCGAAGAAATTGGAGATGTAGAAGAATCCTCCCAAAAAGAATTGGAAAATGTAGAAGAATACTAACAGAGATGAAGCCTGTCAGTTTCTTTCAGCATTATGAGAAGATATAACTCTAATAGACAAAAACGTGTATAAAATAATATCTTTCTCTATGCTGCTCAGATTGCCAATCTCATGCCTCCATTGGCTCTGAAAGGGCGGTAAAATACCACCACGCATGGCGAGAATTGTGCTAGATCACTCCTTCATCTTCCACTTCGGAGTGCTGTTCACTGCCTGAAAACAGTGATCGTGCGTCGGGCAATTTTGCCAATCTCTCTTTTTACATAAAATCCTCTCAAATTGGCCGAAAGCTACATGCTTTCTTTTACATGTCATCCTAATCTAGAAGTTTGTTGGGTATTTCACTCACGCCTCACTTACGCCTATGCTTACATAGGAGTGTAGGTGATTAGTAGGACACTGGGCAATTTTTACTCTCGGTAGGAGAGGTTTTTTTCCCTAGACTTATGGTATTATTTCGTATATGCTTATGACACACACTTACGGGCACTTACCGTGTTCGGGTGTGAACACCTCCCTACAACCCTAAGGTTTAAGGGTTGTACCTTGTAGTTTCAATTTTACACTCTTTCAGTCTATTGCATTGGGTGTCGTGCTTCACTCTCTACTGTCTACTGGTTTTCTGTGCTGAGCTTCGATAGCTTCGATCCTATCCTCCCTCACATTTGGTATCAGAGCAGCATTGGCCCTGCTCAGCTCTTCTATTTTAGGCCATTCTTTGATCTTTCCTCTACCTAGAGCTTTGAGAATAGGCTGGTGCCCTCTCTCACTTTTTCCATTGCCTTCAGGGTTGTAGGTTGATGTTAAAGCCAACTTAATACCCAATTGAGCAAAGAAGTTGCATGCCTCATCGGCATCCAATTCTCCTCTATCTGCGGTTACCTTGCCAACACAACCATATCTGCAAAATACTTCTTTAAGCAAAAAGCGACAAACAACTTTAGTGGTCTTGGTTGTTAAAGCTTTACCTTCAACTTGATTGGGTAGATCCTCTCTTGTAAGTACTAAATACCGCATATTCCATATCCCTATAGGCATGGTTATAAGATTAATAACCCATCTATAATGTATAGACAAAGGATAAGTTGGTTGTAACCCATCTCGATGCTTGACCATAGAATACATCTGATACACATAATAGGTTTCAACAAAATGTGCTATGTCCCGATACATGTTTTGCCACCAATATTTTTCTTTGACTTTACTAAAGGTTTCCCATATGCCTCTATGGCCAGCCCATATGCTTTCATGAAATTCCTTCATTACTTGTTGTTGCAACCTTTTGTTACCTAAAACTCGGACAGACACTCCTTTCTTCTTCTTTGCGCGCTTTCATAGATGCCATTTTTTAAGAAAAAAGCCATAATCTTTCCTCTTAATACGCTTGAACTCTTCATCAGTCCAAGACTCTTCCTTCTTCATTGTGCTCAAATATTGGCCAATCTTCAATCAATCTTCTTCAAGGAAATAAACTAGAATTTGAGCAATGCAATGAGCATGTTGGCTTCTAGTTAACCACCCTTCTTCCATAGATAAATCTTTGATCTTTGTTACTGTATGTTGATTTACAGCAATACCTTTTCTTGTTCTTACTGTACTTAATGCTATACCATTAAAAAGATCAGCTTCACCTACAAGATTCAGCTTTGGGTTTGTATATGCGGTAACTGAAAAGGTACTTTCAGCAGCCATGGAATGAAATTCAGCAAGTATAGATTCTTCAGCTTTATCTTCTTCCATCAGCTCTTCTTCATTGTCATATCTCGCACGTGATAGCATGTCAGCAATTGGATTCGTCTTTCTTGCAATATGCTTTAGTTCGGGGTTGAGAGATTTAATATATGCAATCCATCTTAGCATAGCAATGTTGGGTGTAGAGCAGTTGGCAATCATGCCCAAGAGTGGAAGACAATTAGTTTCTACGACTATTGAAGCACCTATAAAGTATTCACGATTACACTTTAATGCTGTTACAACTTCCCACAATTCCCCTTTTACTTGTGCATACCTTCTTTTATGTTTATTGAGAATGTTTGCTCCAAAACGAATTGCATACCTGTGACCTTCAAGGTCTTCTTGGCCAACAGCCCATCCTATCCCAATGGGACTTGTATCCACAGTAAGGATGATGGGTTGACCATTTGAATAATCGGCCCTTTTGAGAGTGGGGGCTGAAATTAACTTCTTTAGTTTGCGTACAGTGAGAGTATGCTCTTCCCCCCAAGAGAATCTTTGGCCTTTTCTTAATAATTGATAAAGATTTTCGGCGACATGAGCAAAATGTGGTATCCATATGAGATAGAATACACATGCGCCAAGAAATCTTCTCACCTTTGAAATATTTGTACATTTTTCTTGCATTTTGTTGATGGCATCTATCTTGATTGGTGAAGGTTTACGTCCATAGGGACCACACAGATGTTCGACCACTAGGAGTTCTTTTAATCTAAAAATCGACTTAGCTTAAAAAAGGGTAAGATGTACCTTTTCTAGCCTTGTCAAAATCCTGTCACAATCATGAATATGGTTAACTACAAATGTCCTGCAGCCATTTTCGTCAAGCTCCTCATTCTTTTCATTGACTTCACATCCCTTGATAGGTGCATCATCAAGAAATGGAAGAGTAAGTTGTGTAATAAAGTCCCTTAAGACTTTGTGCATGGTATTCATCATATGGGCTACGGAGTTTGTTGCACCTTGTGGTAGAGTGCACATGCGGATCAATCCAAGTCTTAATAGTTGGGACGCTTCCTAACATTATGGTTTTGGGCACCACCCGAAGACCGACATCCAGCTCTTCCTTTCCTTGGCCTCGACATCCGCTATTGAGAGGGGGTTGCTATCCCTCTTGGTATTCTACATGTTTCGGGACTTGTCTTCGACATCGGCCTTTCCCTCATATTGTACTTCTTCCTTTTGCATTGCATGATTTCATCATCTTTGTAAAGGGTGTTTGGACAAGTGAACAATTTCTTTATGAGAAACATTGTCTAAGTGGCTCTTGTTGCACGAGCATTTCACAGCATGTAGCGTACTTATTGTGCAGAGCACGGTGCAGCACAAGATGGATCCTAAGTTGTGTCCACTAACGGCTTGTACATCATACTACCATTACTTCATCACCATTTCCTCATCATGGACACCTTGGAGTGGATGGGTAGCTTGTTTGTTTTGTGATGGGTTGAACCTAACCATCTCTCTCATTCTCTTGTCTAGTAGAGTTACTAAATCAATCGCAAACCATCTCTCAAACCACCTTTATTTTAAAAAGAAAAACAAAAAGTCCATCGGGGTTCCATCTGCCTTTGCAGGACTTGGTACGCTATTGGTCAGTCAACGAGCACTGTTTGTCCGATGCCCTATCCTCTTTGGGGTGACTGCTTGGACTCCCTTGGTAAGATAACCATCTCCTTTGTAGTCTTGGTAGGCCACTAGGCAGCCATTGTGCACCTTTTGTCCGATGCTCTAATTGCTTTGGGGTGGGACACCTTTGGCAAACTTGGGTTGACCTTCCTTTCTAGCCCTATTTTGGGCCCGAGAGGGAGTATTGAGCTAACAAATGCATTACATGCTGATTAGCCTCTTAAACATCCCCAAAACATGCTTATTTCATTAAAAATGCAAAAACCGTGTGTGGTTTAAGAGAGTTTGAGCAAAAGCCTAATTTGGGAGGGTCCATCCACATCTATAAATAGACAGACTGCCCCCATTCAGTCTTCATCCTTTTGTGCATGTTTCTCTCTCTTAAGTGCAGATTCTAGCCATTAGTCTTCCTCCACTGGCTGTCCAGCCTCTGCGATTGCTGCCACATCCTCTTCATTAGCCTTGGTACTCGGGGAGTGCTTTCTTGCTGCTGCCTTGCAGCCTGACCCCCTTCCTCATTGTGCGTTTGGACATCCCAGCCATTGCCACCCTTTGTAGCCTCCAGATCAGTTACATTTTCAGCCCTTGATGCTTGGCGACTGGTGGATCATCTCTTGACTACCTGATGACTTCTCAGATTGCTGTATTTTCTACTTTCTAGTGTCGCCTTGATCATCATCAGCTTCCTCAATTGTTGCTTGTGGACGTCACTCTTTGACACTACAGCTCTGCCCTTGGGCACTTTGTACACTCTTCATTCATTTGCAGTTTTCATTCACTTCAGAGTCGTGTTCTTTCTCTCTCCTGCTGCTTGTGTTTGTTTTTGTGTTTGAGTTTTGATTTTTGCTTTTAGGGTTTGAGTTTTGCATGTTTGTGTTTGTATCGTTGTGTTCTTGTCATGGTTGTATGCTGTGTGTTTCCTTAGTGAAAACCCTAGCAGGCACTCCACAGTTTTCTTCACACATGGATCTTCACGTCCTTTGTTATGTCAATGAGAGAGGCCTTAGCAGCAATCACCCCCTTTTGTTATGTTCATGAACAGACCTTATTGGCAGTCATCTGGAAAAACTTAGAAGCTTCATTGTTTGTTCAAACTGTTTACAAAATTCCAGAGTCTTCATCTCACATGTTTGTAAAGAAATTTCCGTCCTAGGTAAAGCACAGCCTTGCTTCTTCTCAGCGATAGTCTAATTATGTTCTTGTGGACAGCTTCTGTACTTTGAGCAAGAAGACAATGGGGGACTTGGGCTTGCATTGCAGGTTAGATCTCTTTCGTGACCATCAAAAAGAGGTCTGTTGCATTGAAGTTATTACTCATTTGTATCGATATGTTGTAGTGCTTTGAAATTGAGATACTTTTGCAGGAGGACAGTCTGAAGATGGGGAAAATAACATGTGCAGGGATGTACTTTCTTCATTTTCAAGTTTATCGGTTGGATCCAACTGTAAATGCAGTAAGTTACTGTAGAGTAACTTATGTGAAGTTTGTTCCAAATCTTCTTTCTTGCAGATCACTAGATGGTTTTCTCGTGTACTGCATAAGATGCCATGGAAACTCAGAATTAATTTTCTGGCAGATGGCCATGGCAAAGGATCCAGATGCTGCTTTTTTCAAAAAACTTGAAGGTCTTCAACCCTGTGAAGTTTCTACACTGGGAGGGGGGACACATATATTTGCCGTGTATGGTATGTTCTTCCTTTCAAACTTGTCTTGAACTTGCATGTACACTATGTTCTAGAAGCTTGCTCCTTTCAAGTTTGTCTTGAATTTGTATTTTTAATAACTGTAAGAGGTTCCCTTCTTGGCAAAACCTCAGGTGATAATTTCTTTAAAAGTGCCAGCTACACTATTGAGGCGATTTGTGCTGAAGGATTTACAGAATCAAAAGAGAAATTGAAAGCTCTTGAAGCTTGTATGTTAAGTAAGCGAAATGAGCTTCGTGAATTCGAGGCGGAATACAGAGAGGTGCTTACTTATTAAAAAACTTTTCTGTGCAAGAATAAGAATTCACTCTTAAATAACTTGGTCATTATCTTTTGTTGATGCTGCACACTCTGCTATTGATTATTGATGTCTCTATGGGGGTTCTTGGCAACTTGCTAATATTTACCTTGTCTCTTTGGAGGTGGTAGCACACTCACTAACTGTTATTGATTCTGTCTCTGAAGGTATTGGCACGTTTCAATGCAGTTACCAACAGGTACACGCAGGAGAAACAGGAAGTATGTCCTCTCAACCTTCAAATCTGGTATCCTGGTTTTTGGGCAGTTTTCTAATGCATGAATGCCAATGGGACACAGTGGTTCTCATGAGCGTTGAACACATGCTTTATGCTGTCATTGCTGACAGATGTCCCTTTCCTAAGTGCTAAAGCATTCTAGCATGGTCACCCATTGATTTGCTATTTATTTTGATTCATGAAGGCCTCTTAAAATTTTTTATGACACATGCAAAATGAAAGGTCTCTCTAAGGCTCATACATCAATTGATGATTTGTGTCACTGGTCATTAAGTAGGTCCGTACGGTAAAATGGATTCTCTTCCTGCCAAATTTGTTGCTCTCATTAAGTTGATGAGGAAAATTTATGTTTAGTTTGGCCAAATCTGAACATTATTTCTAGTGAAAGGAAACATAGGGAACTGTGGTATGCACAAGGATGAAACATTCTCAAATAAAAAAAGTTCAAATATGGCTTAATGTTGTCTAAATCAACAGCTACAAAGCATGCCAAAGGGCACAACATGTAAAAGTTGTTGGAGTTATCATCAGACTGTATACAGTGCTTGATGTGACACTTTCTGTAAATCCTCCAATTTTTCGTTCTTGTCACATTCTCTCTCTTAAGAAATCTTTTTCAGGCTCCACTACCAGCACTCTCTTTTGGAGTATGTTCCTACTTGAATAGATGCTCTAGGAAGACCATGGGCTTTTTGTGTCTTTCTTTTACATTTAGAGCCAGAACTATTAGCTCTATTGTGATTTGGTTAGCTCTTTTTGAAACACACCTGGTAAAACCCAGCTGATAATACATGATCAGGTACTGCAGTCTGTGGGCTTACCTATGCAGAGAAACTGTTATTTGGCAGTGTTATTGTTTTGACCAAAACAAGCAAGAAAACTGAAATGAAGAGTGAAAAGATCGCTAAAATGTGGATAAAGCATGGAAGCTGTGAAAAACCAATATCTTAAGGAAATACTTCAGCTACAACATCGTCTTTTAGTTTCACAATCATCAGCTCTTTGAGGTCATATTTTAAGATGGCAACTTGGAGAAGTGACCTCTTCTGCAGCATATGCTGGCTTCATGGTAGTTGGAAACATTGTGGTTGATAACTGCTGCTGCTTGTTCTAGGCAGCCCATACTTTGGCAGTCTTTGGATTTTCTACTAAAGAGAATTTTGAAGGCCTGTTGTAGTAACTTAGGTGCTGTCATATCTCTGGCAAAGAAATATTACAGAAACTCCCAGGCAACCATGCAGGATTTCTCATCTTGAACATGGGATTCTTTGGCTGTCCATTGACAACTTGTTTAGGTGGTTTCTTGAGGGAATATTCTCGCACAGTGCCCAGTGTTTTTTATTGAGAGACGTTACGAATGTGAACAGTGAATGGAAGCTTTATAAAGGGATATTTGTTGTATGATTTGTTCTTTGTGGAATAAAGTATGTTTTTTCATTTCTGTGACTAGTTGGCAAGTCATGATCAAGGGATCAACCATCAATCTGTTTATGCACCTCTTCAAGAGTTGCTATCAACTCAACTTCAGTTGTCCAGTTCCAGTCTATCAATGTTTCTTTGGAAGCCAGCAAAGCACTTACTGTGTTCATGCTACATAGCTTAGTGATAACTTTCCCCCTAGTTTTCTTACATTTTCAACAGATGTATACTATGACTTAGGTTTTGCAGAGTTGTAGAAAATGTATCAATTAAAAAGACATTGTATCTTTAAGAGTTTTCCCAAATGCTTGCAAGCATTCCAGTCGGCAATTCATTATTGAGAAAGACTTGTGTTTTGATAGAACCTCATGATTGCCACACTATTTGAAAGCCAGTTTTTGAGCTGGATTCTGGATAGACAATTCTGGCTCTTTGGCAGGGTGCCCCTTGCTCATCTGTTGGACATTGCGACCTATCTGCTTTCCCCATAACAAGCTCACCCATTCAGGAAATCATGACAGCATTCCTTTTGTGACTTGTGATCTCATAGATGTAGCCTTACAGCAATTAGGAGTTTTCTACCAATTCTTGTTAAGTTAATGAAAGCAGCTGTCCCATGCAGGACTAAAGTTTTGTTGCTTTGCAACTAAAGTGTATATGGAGACATTCTTTGTGTATCTCTGCATATGAGAGAGAGGTAAAGGAGAACAAAAAATTGTTTACTTGTGTCTGCAGTGAAGAATTGGGCTTATTGGTAACTTATTTTACCTCACATAGAAAGTCTGGGAAGGCTTGGGAGAATGCGTGAGTCTAGAGTAAATGGTACACCATTGCACAACCAAGTGAATATCTTTTCGCAGTATGCAGGTGCTGTGTGCTTTATCGCCCAAAATATTGCGTTTGACCAGGTGCCACTATGGAAAAACTGAGTCTAGAGTAAATGGTACACCATTGCACAACCAAGTGAATATCTTTTCGCAGTATGCAGGTGCTGTGTGCTTTATTGCCCAAAATATTGCGTTTGACCAGGTGCCACTATGGAAAAACCTCTTGTTTTTGTGGCAGTTTGCTCTTCCAAATTGTTCAAAGATTATCTTCCCAGGATGTAAAAAGCTAATTCACATGCGAAAGCTGATAGCAAATGCTTTCATCCATGTAACAGTAAGTTAGAGTATTGCATGCTTTTGTTGCTGTAAGCTGGGAAAGTTGAAAGGGAGAAACCCCTAGGATGTCCCTATCAAATTTCCAGTCTCTAGAGGCTCTATCGAATTGTCACATTTGCTGAGATATTCAATTTGCAAACACTGAAGAAATCTCAGCATCTAGGTTTGGTATGTTTTCATGGGGTCTATCATTACAGAGGCTTTGTAAATTGCTAGAAGCCAAGGAGGCAGCAGGAGAAATAGCTTCATTTTACTTGGAAAAGGCTTTTATTATGCTGAACGCTCTAATATGGAGTGGCTTTGTAGTAGGGGAAATGGCTTCCTTGCACATTGGATCTGTGCTGTGATCTAGCCAATGACAGAAGCCTGGTACGGGATCACTTGAAAAGGGTTGCCAGTGCATTTGATGCACATGTTCACTTCATTGCAGCAATTTTGTAGGGTATTACATGTTACAAATGCCAGATGCTCACTCCATCACAGTGTTTCTTCGCAGGGGATTGCATGTTCCCAAGAAAGAATACCTATCCTGGGCAAGTGTCTTGATGGACACGAGTATCCTGGTTCTTGCTTTTTTGGGTGTTAGATTGAATGTTTGGGGTTCTTATCTCTGGATCCTTCTCCGATGTATGTTGCAAATGCAAACAGATCGGCCATTTTGCTCAGCAATGCAGCAGGGCTTACTTTTGCAGTCATGTTTCAGGATGTTTGGAGGAGGGGCTCTAAGGACTCAATTCACTGAACAGTATATGATGCAAGTAGTAGATAGTGCCCCCATGAGCATGGCATCAAATCACTTTTCCTACCTTCACACATCAGCCAGAAATGGTTTGGAGGAATACTTGAAGCATAGCAATGTGGATTGGGGACAGGGGACGGGAGGTCAGGGAAAGTGTTTGGGGGGTGGGGCAGGACGGGGACCTAGAAAATTACATACTTTTTTTGGTGTGGGTGGACAAAGGCCTCATGGAGCTTGGCAGAGATGGCAGCCCACAAGGTCCCAAGATAGGTTTCTCACGGGAGTTCACAGGCAGTCTAGAGCTTGGAAGTTGGGACTTGGCGGAGATGGCAGGAAACAAGTTTTTGGTGCCAGGTGGAGTTGCTAGTTGGTGCAATGACAGGGAGGCTACAGCTGGGCAGCAATGGTGAGTCCTTAGTTGTGTATAGCGGGAAGGTGACACATTGCTGTCAGGAGCAGTGCTGGCAGATGCAGAAAGGCACAATGCTATATGGCCCAGGCAGGTGTGCCAGGTCCAACATACCATGCCACATGGCATCATCATCCCCCTCAGCCCTCTGGCGCCCAAAATGTCCTGGGACGTGTCCCCTTTTGCCAGATGGTCAAAATGGGATGGACCAAAATCCGGGCACAAGGGATGGGGTTTTGGGACATAGGGACCATCCTGGACCCCCGTCCTGTGTCCCCCTGTTGCTATGGCTTAGGGAGCTTTAGCCAACAGATGACTCCTCAGACTTCTGATGTGTAGCCTCAGCCACAGATGATTTACGGAATTGGTGGTACTTTATCCCACAGAATTTCTAGCAGTACTGAAAGATAATTTCCATTTAGAGGAAGGGGGAGTATATGTTCATGATTTTCTGCTTATTGAAAATGCTGATTATGTTAACATCAAGAGTTTTGTCACATGGTTAGAGAAGTATGGGACAAAATTTGAGTGTGAAACTGGGAGAGATGTCTGTTTAGTTTACAATGTATACAATTTCCGACGCTGACTCACATTTCAGAATCAGTATGCGGCTTCCTAGACCCTGAGTAAAATGCCATTCTAAAAGGAACCCTCTTTGTAACATCTATGTTATAATCCATGATCTGTGAAATCCTATCTCAACAGTCAGTTCTTTATTATTATTTACAGCACTTATTGGCTTGTGTCGAACTGGTTAAAATCCTGTGGCCAATCTTATGGATGAGGCTTCTTGACTACTCTCCAAATTTCAGTAAACATGAGACATTAGAGTGCATGTCACGACTTGTGCAACATAATTGCAGGATATTAAAAAATGTGAGAATGATGATTACCAAGATGGATATAATGTCAGGTTATTAAGTTGGACATGAAGTACATTTATGTGTGGCGATGATTGTGATGGAAATAGTTACTGCTGGCAAAAGCTGTCTAATTGAGAGCGCTCACTGTTATGATGCTGTGCAGCCATTGAGAGTGCTCACTGTTATGATGCTGTAGTCTGTGTGCGTTTTGGTACAAAGCTAACTGGTATGTTTACAGGTCGAAGAACTACTAAAACAACGGGATATCATTCAGGCATCTTTTTCCTGCAATTCAATGCTGAAGAGAAGCATGAGCAGTACAAACCTTAACCTTCCAGATGAAGACAGGAAAGAAGATTCTATGTTGCACAAGGAAGATGTTCAGGGGGGGAGAGAGAGATCGAATAAGAAGAAGTGGTTTGGCTTTAAAGCTGAAAAGAGGACACCATGACAGGGAGACTATTCTTTTTAGAAGCTGGCTGTAATTAAATTATTGCTTTTAGCTGGTCTAGTCTGGTGATTTAGCTAGATTCAGACAGTTTTCCAGGCTATAAGACCCTATCTCGGGGTCTCCACAATTTTTGTTCTGTATAATGTGCACTGTACGATTGGTAGGCATTCGACTTAAGCATTGGAGGTGTAGACTATGCTCGTACACTGGCTCACGATCTGAGAGCTGCTTTGTTTTGGTTTAGACTAATAACACTTTATTCATTCAAAGAGGATGCTTTTTCATGTGCCTCATTACAATCTTTCATGGAACTTCTGCAGGTATCCTTCCCTGTGAGTTGATAGCATTTATGCAAGGAACACAATCCTTCTCTAAGTAAGGCTTTTAAGAAGAGAATAAGAGCTGCAAGAATGTAGAACAAGCACTGCACCATCAAAATAACTAACAAAACATGGTATTTTTAAATCTCTAACCTTTATGTGATGTATCCAGTCAAGTAAATAGTTGGATGCTGTTTTTCACCTAATGATGAATTTCAAGTCAAAATGGGTCTAGAACTCCAAAGACGAAATATTTAACTGGCAGACTTGCAATTCAGAGTTTGAGATGATTAAGCTTCACACATGGCTGGGAGAACGATACTTGTAAAGTTGTTTGTGAGAATGAGCCCACGTCTGTACAAATTGACTTCGACAATGACCTCACACGTTGTTCCCCAAAGAAAGAATCGTGCATGTTAACTAGCCCTCAAGAATCCAGCCATAGACAACGAGCTGTAGACAAAGAATGAAGGTCTTGGGCTTTGTGCAACCATTAAGGCATTTGTAAGACAACACTAACCATGATTTGCCATACCATGTTTATAGGATATTAGAAGGGAGGACCTCAAAGGGCCCTCCATCTCTTCCTCTTGAGCAAGCCGTAGAAGACTGGGTTTCTAAGATCCTATGAATTCTTTACTGGCTTGATACTCAAGCCTTAGGACCACTGCTAGAGATGCAAATATGTTGTGGATGCCAGCCATGGGTACGACTTGCATCAACATACCTTTGAGAGCGGGTCACAATGCCATTATTGCAGAAAGGGGTTTGTGATGAGGATCTTGTTATCATTTTTAAAGTTGAACATGTTGCTAATGGATGAATCCCAATGTAAGTTGCTTTCCAATGATAGCTTTTTGACTTAACAATCACCTAATTAATCAAAGGGGTGTGCATTTTTGTATTAATATTGATCCCCTTTGTTATAGGCCAAGGTATCATTATACCATCTGAAGCTGCATGGATTGATGTCCGAGTTTCATATTTTATATTCCAATGGAAGAACACATATATTATTGTCGAAGTTTGATATTTATACTAAATGGTAAAAAAGTGCCAACTTCATTTGATCGCTTGAGTATTTTGAACAACTTTACTAGGATTGAGCAATATTACCGTGTAGAAAAGAGCTATGTGCACTATAGAGGTTGGAAATGCTTATTGTGATTATTAATGTATGGGATTCTAGTTATCATTGTGACTCTTAGAGCCGAGACACCAATGGTGTTTAAGAACGAAATGGCTATACAAGTACATATGTGGAGGTTTTTAGTTTGTAAATATCTTAGTTAGAGTGCAGGTGAGGTTTTGTAAGCAAGGCTTGAATTTGGCAAGATGGCCAATATTCATGTGATAGCTAAGTTTGTTGAAGTGCATTCCATTTATCTACATAGGTATGTTATTAATAATGTTAAAGGAAAAATAATGTTTTTAATACGACATGTTTGGCAGACACGAATTCTTTGCTTGTTTTGTTTCAAAAAGGAAAATCATTAGTAGGCATTAGAGGCATAAAATTTAGGCCTTGTTTGTAATGCATCCATCACCTATCTTGATAATACCTAGAGCTCCTATTTGTGTTCAAGCTTATTGTCACCTAGACTCAAAAGGTGTATACAATTATGCTTTTTCGGGAAGGAAAATTTCAAAATTTGGCTCACTTGAGGAGACGGGCTATTTAGTGAGGATGGTCTCTTTGGATATGTTGTGATGCAACTTTTTCCGCTATTCAAGATTTGTGCAATGGCATTGAAAGGCTATTAAAATTTTTGTATACAATTGTGTAATTCTCAAAGGTAAAGATTGATTCGAAAAGGGATTGGATTGTGCAAAATCTTGACAATAACCCTTGGAAATTAGACCAACATTTAAATATTTGTATGGTAAATCGGTTTCTGCTTATGTAGGTGAAGTAGAGAAGTTTGATGTTTGTTATAAAGTAGAGACTCTGGCAAAACTACTATCATGAAAGTTAAGGCTGAGTTTTTAAATAAGAGATATATGGCTTGAACCTTTTCCTTAAGGTTGTCCCTCTTATGTCTAGCTCCCAAATACATGCTTCATTTAAGCTTTTGCTTCAAGCCTTCGCTACTCCAAGAATTCCATAATGACTTAGTTACATTAGGAATTGCATGCTTCCATCTCCTCCATGACTAACAATTCACTAGGCTATTTTGGCGTGTTGAGAGTTACGATACATTTCCTTATCTTGATCATCAAGAAAAAGTCATTTGGGGAGATATGGTTTAAAAAAGGGCCCTCAGCTAAACTGTTAATCACATTTTTAATCATACAAGATTTGAGGTGGACCAATAGGAGAGGGGGTGATGTGTACATTCTATCCACTTGCTTTTCTAGCTTTAGTCCACTAGTCATGTTTTTTCTCAGAAGGATAGTGGTTTTGCCAAAAAAATTTCATTTTTGAATATCCAATTCAAACATAGGTGAAGAGGGACAAATCAAATTCAAATCTATAATTGTTGATACCAAGAAGTTTAAAATTTGCATTTTTACAGGTTTGAATGTCGTGCCCACCATTGCAAATAGACCACAGTAGTGGACAACCTCATTAAGGGGTTGACAAGGGCCCACATTGTGCGGTGCAAAATCTAAGCAAAAGGCACATGGCACTCATGGGAATAGATCTAGCTCCTTCTTTATAGGCCCTACCTTATACCAATAGGGTAAAGAGAGCCACTGGTGATGAAATACCTAGAAGCTAATGTATTAAACATATTTTCGTGGGAGTCTTTGGCAAATTTTAATTGTATACAACCATAGTTTGGGAAAATTTGAGCAAAAGGCACATGCCACTCATGGGAATGGATCTAGCTCCCTCTTCTTTATAGGCGCTACCTTATACCAATAGGGTAAAGAGCCATTGGTAATGAAATGCCTAGAAGCTAATGTAGTAAAAATATTTTCGTGGGAGTCTTTGGAAAATTTTAATTGTATACAACCATAGTTTGGCTCAAAACCAATTTCAGAAGTATATGCCTTCATAGAAATGGTCCCTAACCATATGCTACCACTAGCTTCTCCAAACAAAGCCCCAATGCCTCATTTAATTTCTTCCCCCCCTTCTCGATCCCCAATCTTCAATCCATAAGGCACCCATGTAAAGCATAAGATGGTATAGTAAAATTTCACATTGAAACAAACTTCTTGAATTGGCTAAAAACAAATGAAAGTGCTAGCATAATTCTGTTGTGATCTAAAGTCATCTTTTGTGAATTGTTGATATAACTTCTACTTAAAGAGATGGCTCTTTGCAATGCTCTAGTTAATAGAAATCCCCAATGGTCTCCCCAACTCTTTCAACGTTCACCTCTCCTAGCTATTTTATCTTGAAAACATAGTTCTTCAATGTCATATTTTCCCTTCATCCCACAACTCCATAGAAAAGCCTATATCATGACCAAATAAAACTCCAGTAAAACATAATCCATGGATACATTCATAGAGCCCTCATGTAAAGGTAGACCTCGAGAGCTCATTATATATAAACCCTCTATATCATGTAGGTTCAAGGCCTATTTAAAAATACCCTTACATATGAATTTGTCTTAGATTAAACACCCTTTTCAATTCTATTTGTTAATGACCCCTTTATATGGCACCCTTCTTTATGAGTGATCCCAAAAAAAAAAACACCAAAAACCCAATTGAATATTCCTCCTCTAGTTGGGCTTTAATCCTTCATCTCATATTGAAAATTGATTGCCTCTTCAATTAGACCTTTGGAATGTGAAAATAAAGTTCATCCCATTAGTGATCCCATGATCCTCTAGGTCTTCTTCTTCCTTCATTTCAACTTTCCAAAATCTTTAATCAAAACAACAATGTTCTTCTCTAACTTCAAAGCATGGATAACTAGTTTTCTAGCTTCAAAAGATTGTGGAGATCTCTCAAGATTGTGATATTTAAAAGCATTTAAGATGGGATATATACATCTTATTTGGGGCAAATGTAGACACTTTCACAAAACATGTTCGACTTCATGGGAGATGTAGTTGATAATATATTCTACAAACCTCCTTGGTGTATAGATTGCTCCTTGTTATTTATGTCTTGGTGCTTTTAGGATAGACTGCATCACATGTAGAAGAACTTGAATCTTTGAAAGTTGAACAATAGGGGCTTCATCACGAAAAATTTTTAAGGGTCTAGGTCCTTATGGCAATTGGAAGAACTTCCTCATAGCTCATTGGGTCCTCGCCAAAACTTTGTGATTGAAATTCGCTTAATTAGAGCCGAGTCTAAGCATGGATAACTAGTTTTCTAGCTTCAAAAGATTGTGGAGATCTCTCAAGATTGTGATATTTAAAAGCATTTAAGATGGGATATATACATCTTATTTGGGGCAAATGTAGACACTTTCACAAAACATGTTCGACTTCATGGGAGATGTAGTTGATAATATATTCTACAAACCTCCTTGGTGTATAGATTGCTCCTTGTTATTTATGTCTTGGTGCTTTTAGGATAGACTGCATCACATGTAGAAGAACTTGAATCTTTGAAAGTTGAACAATAGGGGCTTCATCACGAAAAATTTTTAAGGGTCTAGGTCCTTATGGCAATTGGAAGAACTTCCTCATAGCTCATTGGGTCCTCGCCAAAACTTTGTGATTGAAATTCGCTTAATTAGAGCCGAGTCTAAGCATGGATAACTAGTTTTCTAGCTTCAAAAGATTGTGGAGATCTCTCAAGATTGTGATATTTAAAAGCATTTAAGATGGGATATATACATCTTATTTGGGGCAAATGTAGACACTTTCACAAAACATGTTCGACTTCATGGGAGATGTAGTTGATAATATATTCTACAAACCTCCTTGGTGTATAGATTGCTCCTTGTTATTTATGTCTTGGTGCTTTTAGGATAGACTGCATCACATGTAGAAGAACTTGAATCTTTGAAAGTTGAACAATAGGGGCTTCATCACGAAAAAATTTTAAGGGTCTAGGTCCTTATGGCAATTGGAAGAACTTCCTCATAGCTCATTGGGTCCTCGCCAAAACTTTGTGATTGAAATTCGCTTAATTAGAGCCGAGTCTAAGCATGGATAACTAGTTTTCTAGCTTCAAAAGATTGTGGAGATCTCTCAAGATTGTGATATTTAAAAGCATTTAAGATGGGATATATACATCTTATTTGGGGCAAATGTAGACACTTTCACAAAACATGTTCGACTTCATGGGAGATGTAGTTGATAATATATTCTACAAACCTCCTTGGTGTATAGATTGCTCCTTGTTATTTATGTCTTGGTGCTTTTAGGATAGACTGCATCACATGTAGAAGAACTTGAATCTTTGAAAGTTGAACAATAGGGGCTTCATCACGAAAAATTTTTAAGGGTCTAGGTCCTTATGGCAATTGGAAGAACTTCCTCATAGCTCATTGGGTCCTCGCCAAAACTTTGTGATTGAAATTCGCTTAATTAGAGCCGAGTCTAAGCATGGATAACTAGTTTTCTAGCTTCAAAAGATTGTGGAGATCTCTCAAGATTGTGATATTTAAAAGCATTTAAGATGGGATATATACATCTTATTTGGGGCAAATGTAGACACTTTCACAAAACATGTTCGACTTCATGGGAGATGTAGTTGATAATATATTCTACAAACCTCCTTGGTGTATAGATTGCTCCTTGTTATTTATGTCTTGGTGCTTTTAGGATAGACTGCATCACATGTAGAAGAACTTGAATCTTTGAAAGTTGAACAATAGGGGCTTCATCACGAAAAAATTTTAAGGGTCTAGGTCCTTATGGCAATTGGAAGAACTTCCTCATAGCTCATTGGGTCCTCGCCAAAACTTTGTGATTGAAATTCGCTTAATTAGAGCCGAGTCTAGTACATTGCACACGAATAGTTTTTTGTAACGTACCCCAGGGGATATGGGACGTTGGAATCGAACTCACGCACACATAGAACTCAACCTACACACGATCCACTATGCCATGGCTCTATTGCCAATGCCACTGGCATATTAATAATTCTTGTCTTGAACTCCGAAGATCAATATAGATATTCTGATATTGGGGGTCGAAAGGGTTGAACGTCTCCTTGCCATGGACCTTGCCGAACAGATTTGATGAGCTAGAGGTCTTCTACTTTCTGCGATGGCTTGTGTGTGGCTAGACAGCACATGCTAACTCCGTTGTATACACATGAATATGAGAAGTTAAAAACTGATATCTATTCTAATTTAACCATTGATACGAGACAAGGAGAGCGTGCTTAAGCGAGCTGTTATACAGGCTTGCTTGAGATCACTTGTTTACAGAAAAATAACATGAAGGAAGCCATTAAGGTTTCTGCAGTAATCGATCTTTAACAGGAGAGTAGATGGCAGGCATGCGAGCTCGTGAAGCGGCGCCTTCACGGCTTTTGGATTGAGGGACTGGGAGCGGAAGGAACGGTGGGACTGGTTTTGAGTTTGCGGCTCACAGCAAGCCGTGATGAAGTACGGCCTACACCGACGTCAGCACGACGGCGGTCATGACGATCGTACTGAAGATCACGATCGTGCAGAGCTGACGCCGGTGGTTTGTGATCATTATTACTATACGATTCACGACGATGACGATGAAGCCCAGCGTGCAGATGCTGCCGGGCGCCGCCACGGCGGCGACTAAGAATATAGCGGCTATTATGATTAGTGCTGCTTAATATCATGCGCCCCGACTTAATCATGTGACGTTGATCGTGATCATGCTTCGTGATAATATATTGGTGGTCGTGACGTCGATCTGTGGTGACTTTGGCCTGTTGATCGTATTGATGAGGATGATGGTCATCATCACAAGCTGTTGACGTGGTCTGTACTAACAGAAGCCGATCGACACGATTTCCGTCTTCTGCCCATGACGACGATACTGATGCGATATGCGAGATCACGAAGCTCGATCTTGTGCCCAGTACAGCTAATTGGTGAGAGCGGCCTGCTATCATCATGAACATGAATAATACCAGCACGACCAACATGAGCTTCCTACACGCTAGGCTCTAGCTGCTGCTTCTTCTTCTTCACGTACTCGATCATCCTCATCATCGTCCTTGTCGTCCTCGCGCCTTCCTTCCTTGTAATGGAAAAGAACAGCACATTTTTAGAGCTCGCTCGCTCTATTTCTTCCCATTACCGCTTGGCTTTTCGCAGTACAAAAAAAAAAAGCTTTTGTGCTGGCAGTGAAGCCCGTCTCCTCTACGTGCTTTGAGAGAGAGAGAGAGAGAGAGAGAGAGAGAGAGAGAGAGAGAGGGGGGAGATCAAACACCATTATAGTCCACAAAGGTTTAGCTAACTATTTACATTAAGAATCATATAAGTATTGCCGAATTGAAGCTCCTTTTAGCCATATCTACAAAAACTGAATTCATGCCTTTTGAAATATGTATGAGAATTGAATGCATTTTTACTAATGGATCATATCAATTTTGTTGAACGTATGTTTTTAACTATGCATGAGATAAACAACACTCGTAAGTGTTTGAAGCTAATTAAATTTGGCTGAATACTTGTCACATAGCTTGACATGTTTTGCTGATGACGAGTACCTTACAAAACATAGAACTGAAAGCCAGAAAGTTGCTTGGTTAAAGTCTTAGATGGAGTGCCTTTGATATTTACATATTTATTTGGTTATGAATTAACTTATAACTTTGTAAAAGCATAGAGGAGCATGTTGAAGAGATGGCACAAGGGTATTTGTTATTTCATAGTTTGGGGGAAGGTACCATTCCCCTCTCTTTCAAGAAGATGTGCACTTTTCTTTGATTTTTGTTACTTTAATTTACTGGTCATTTTAGCAAAAAAAGAGGGGGAGATTCTATTTTGTGAAAGATTTTAGTTATAAAGATTGCAGTTCACTTTGTTAAAGTCAAGGAAAAAATGATGACATAGAATTAAACGAGTAGTCCAAATTAAATCTTACTTCAAAACTCATCAGTTTCATGTTGAAAAGTATTCATAACTAATTATGTAATGATTTTGACAATACCTAAAGTACTTAGAAGAGACTAGGCTACAAGCAAAAGAACAAATACATTTGTAGCTATGCTAGACAGTAGGAATCACAAAGCAATCCCTTAACGAGTTTGGAGAATACTCATGACAACTTTCTTTTTTTTTTTGTATTTTTATGAGTTGGGTGCAAAGCCCAACAATAGTAACATGCTCATACTCACGAGTCATAACTATCATAGTCATGGTCTATTTATGATAGATAGATTAATTAGCTATAAGGCACGCCAATGGTACTAGCTCTTGCACATGTACTTGTCAAGATTGTGGGAGAGAAGGAAGGAGTCTCACCTGTAGCTTTGTCACTTACACAATGGGGGAATAAACACAAAGGTGGAGGCTGAAAACAATTTTCCTCTTCTTAATTGTGTAAGCCAAAATAACTCTCATACAAAGAAATAGAAGAACCCTATATATGGGTCTCAAACCAAACTCAACTAACTAAGGTGGCATACTAACTGAACCACGAACTAGAGTAGATAAGGATAGCTGTCATCTAGCTATTATTCATGGGCGGTGTACCAACCGTATCTGCAACTAACAAGTCGGTGACATAAATGCACACCGGTCACCCTGGCATATCACGAGTGGAGCTCGATATCTCAACACTCCCCCTCGAGCTCAATCCCAATTCCTGCACACCAAGCAGGTCTCTGAACTTGCGCAGCTTCTCTGCGCCCAATGCCTTCATGAATATGTCAGCTACTTCATCCTCTGTGCTGACATAAACTAGATCAATAAGACCTAGTAAAACCCTCTCCCGTACATAGTGATAATGCACCTCAATGTGCTTTGTTCTAGCATGATACACTGGGTTATTTGCCAAGTGTATACTACTCATGTTGTCACAATAAATGACAACTGGCCCATCTGTAGGCTGATGCATATCATAAAGTGGCTTATGCAACCAAGCTACCTCACATGCAACCATTGTTGCACCCCTGTACTCAACCTCTGTGCTCGACAAGGCAATTGTAGGCTATTTCTTACTGCTCCAAGTGACTGCAGCACTTCCAAAAGAGAACACATATCCACTGGTAGATCGTCTATCAGAAATACTACCAGCCCAATCAGCATCAGTGTACCCATGCAACTGTATCTGAATCCCAGTCTCATAAAATAGTCCATACTGCAATGTAGACTTCACATACCTGAGTATGCGTCTAGCCGCATCCAAATGCGGTTTCCTTGGAGTCTGCATAAACTGACTTATCAATCCAACAGTTTTTGAAGCAATGATGTTGATGAATTTTGAAAGTGGGATGAAGGTTTGTGACATGAGCATGGTGTAAACCTCCAAGCTTATAGGAAACTAGGAAAACAACTTATATACAGCAGCCAAACATCACTTAGCAGTGGCAAGTGAAGTTGATGGTTTGTTACTTACACTTGAAAATTTAGCATACGAGTTTGTAACAATTTACAATGTTGTTTTGCTTCAGTATTTCTAAACATAGCTCACATGCATCTGCACTCAGCTTCACATTCTGCTCCAAAGGAATTGAAATAGGCTTACAGCCTGTCATCCCATATTTGGACAGCATGTCCAATCCATACTGCCTCTGCAAGAGCCATATCCCACTTGGTGATCTTATCACCTCAATGCCCAAGAAATAACGCAGCTCTCCCAAATCCTTCATCTCAAACTTCTGCTTCAATAGCATTTTCACATGAAGGATATCTTCATCACTATCACCTGTGATAATCAAATCATCAACATAAATGACAAGCAACATAATACATTTCTCTGTTTTTCTCACATAAAGCGAGAAAATTGCCTTGGAAATTTGAAAGCCAATAGTGACAAGATACTGTCCTATCTTGTTAGACCATGCTCTAGGTGCTTGTTTCAAGCCATATAAGGCTTTTTTCAACCTGCAAACAAACTCAGGATGAACAATATGCACATAACCTGGTGGCTGCTCCATATAGACCTCTTCTTGCAAATCACTATGCAAGAAGGCATTCTTTACATCCATCTGATATAAAGACCATCCCTTTGATGCAGCGATAGCAATGACTGCTCTTACGGTTGCCATCCTTGCAACCAAACTGAATGTTTCTTCATAATCAATGCCATATGTTTGTGCATACCCCTTGACTACTAATCTTGCCTTGTATCTGCTCACAGAACCATCTGTATTGTGCTTCATCTTATAAACCCACTTACAACCAATTGCATTCTTATCTTTAGGCAAAGGTACCAATTCCCATGTAGCATTTACTTCTAAACCATCCATTTTTTCATCCATGGCTTTCTCCTATTTTTCTTTTCCCATGGCTTGCTCAAAAGAAGTGGGTTCTGGTTTCTGTATCACTTTGACTATATAGGCATAGTGAATGGCTGTGTAAATCCATCATATTTCAGCCTATCCACAGGATACCTAGCTCTGGTAGACCTACGCAAAGTAGACTCACTTCCAGGTACTCTCAAAACATCCCTGGTCTTCCTTACTCTAGATGTAACAATAGAAGGAATACCCAACTCATCATCAATGCTCTATTCTGAGCCACTGGATTCACCATCCACATAAGAGTGACCTGCATTCACATCAAACATGGGCTGATCTACCTTCTCTTTTCCTTTTCGTGATATCTGCATACCACTATCTGCATTGCTTTGAGAAGATTCTCTTGATCTCAATCTGCCTGTCCATGGCGAAGAATGTGAACCACTGCTAGAGGACACTCCAGGTCCACTAATATCTTGTTTGACTACTGCTGTGAATTCTGTGCAGCATTACCATTTTGTGCATCTACATTATCAATCACATTTACTGGTTTATACCAGTTACTCATCTCATCAAAAACAACATCTTTGCTCATTGTAAACTTACGACTAGAAGGGTTATAGCATCTATACCCTTTCTGCTCTGCAGAGAGTAACCAATAAAGATGCACTTCTCAGCTTTTGGATCCAACTTGGATCTCAACTCATCTGGCACATGAACATAGGCAATGCAACCGAAAAATTTCAAATGAGAAATATCTGGTTTCCTACCAGTATACCTCTCCTCTGGAGTCATGTTATATATTGATGTAGTGGGAGTCCTGTTCATTATGTAGACTGCTGTAGCAACTGCCTCAGCCCAGTAAAAATCTGGCAGGTCTTTTTCATTGAGCATGGCACGAGATACCTCTCCAATATGCCTGTTTTTTCTTTCTGCAATTCCATTTTGCTGTGGGGTATGACTACATGAATATTGTTGCTTTATGCCATGCTCCTGCAAGAACCTTGCAAACTCATTTGAGATGTACTCTCCCCCTCCATCTGACCTTAGGCATTTTATTTGCAGGCCTGTTTCTTTTTCAACCATAGCTTTAAGAGTTTTGAAATGCCCAAAGACTTCACTTTTCTTTTTCATAAAATACACCCAAACTTTTCTGCTATAGTCATCAATAAAAGTGACAAAATAATGACAGCCTCTAATAGATGCAGCTTTAGTAGTCCACACATCAGAGTGGATTAATTCCAATTGCTTCTTACTCTCTTGAACATGTGTAGGAAATGGTTTCCTTGCCTGTTTTCCAAATTGACAGGCTTCACATACCTTATGCATTTCTGCAACCTTGAATTTAGGAAATCCTGCAACAATATTTTGGGCCTGCATTGATTTAAGTCGCTGTACATTAACATGACCAATGCGTTTATGCCAGATATCAATATTTGCAACTACACCGGTCCCATGTGCAAACATTGCTGCACTCAATTCAGGCATGTCTGCATCCAACGTATACATTCTGCCCTTCTTCTTTCCTTTTGCTATCAAGCGACCTTTATTTTTCATATCCTCAACAAAGCATCCATGAGGATTAAATCTGACCTACAAGCCCTGCTCAACCATTTGACCAACAGAAACCAGATTCTTGGTGATATTCGGGACATGAAATACATCTGACAGGTATTTCTTTTTCCCATCCTGCATAGACAAATGAAATTTTTCAATCTGCACAATAGGATGTGCAGTATCATCACCAGTCTCCACAAATCCTAGTTTTTCCATTTTCCTTGCATCCTGCATCCATTCTGCATGACCTGTCATGTGGTTTGACGCATCTGAGTCAACATACCACACTTCGTTGCTTTCTTCTGCACTTGTCACAGAATTGTTCATGTGCTGCACCATAAACAAATGCTCATTTCTGTCATCACCTTGTCTACTAGAAGATGCATAATTCCCTTGTTGCAATTTTCCATTCATGATGTCATTCTACATTTTATAGCAGTCTTTACCCATATGACCCATTTTACCACAGTAGTAGCATTCAACATTGTTGTTTGCATTTTGGCCTCTTTGCCATCCACCACGACCTCTTTGGCTCCCCCTACCTCTAGAGATACCATGCCCTCCTCCATAGGACTGGTTTTCTTGAGTTTGCTGCATATTCTGATTTCTACCACGGCCTCCAGATCGGCCTCCTCTACCTCTGCCTCTACCTCTTCCAGCATTTGAGTAGAAGACAGTTTCTTTTGAAGTTCCTCCTGAAGAAGATGCACCACCATTTCTCTGCCTCAGAAATTAGAAGAGCAATCAACTCCTCAAAATTAGGAAATCTTTCACGGACGGAAATGGATGTTTGGAACTGTGCATAATCCTTTCCTAGACCATTCAAGGTTACAAAAACTAAATCATCATTTTCCACTGGCGACTCAATGGAAGCAACTGCATCTGCAATCTTCTTCACCTTCATGTGGTAGTCATTGATGCTCATACTTTCTCTTTGCACATTGTGCAACTCTTGCTTGAGCTGCATTTTCCTAGCTTGCATATTTGTGCTATACATTTTTGACAAAGTATCCCATGCCTCCTTTGGCGTACTTGCATCCTGAATATGCACAATCATAGAGTCTGAAATACTGATAGACAGCCAGTACATAACTTTTCTGGCTCTCTCATGCCATCCTTTAAATGCCTGCATTTGCTGTTGATTGGGAACATTAGGAAGAACTGGTTCTTCCTCATTTCCTGCAACAAATTCCCAATATCCTTTTCCCATAAGAAAATTCGTCATTCTAAACTTCCATGCTTGGAAGTTGTTCTTGTCAAGCTTTTCAGTGACAATCTGTGAAAGAGAATCAGACGCCATTACAGAACACTGCAAAAAAATTCTGTCACTGTAAAAAACACAGCTTTAGCCTCACAAGGGCAAATCTGCAAAACTGACGAAAGTGGTATTTGATCACACAGTCACTTCCTAGTGACAATTTTGCATCAACAGGCAACAAGGATGATTCTGTAACTCCCAATGTCTCTGTGCACCCCATACGATGTAATTTCTACGGTAACTTTTCACCGACCTGTAGAACAGTGGTCGCACAGCATAAAACAAGGCCTTTTCCTGTGTGCATGC
The DNA here is from genome assembly GCF_053477565.2 of Lygodium microphyllum. NCBI lineage: Eukaryota > Viridiplantae > Streptophyta > Polypodiopsida > Schizaeales > Lygodiaceae > Lygodium > Lygodium microphyllum. The sequence continues at coordinate 103,043,631 of NC_141144.1, forward strand.
AAAAAACTTCCACCTCCAAAACAGGCCCCGAAATGGCCTCAAATAAAAAAAACAATGCAACCAAGGGCTAAAGGCCTATCCCGCAGCATATACTGCCCTCTTGCTACACCGTGAAGGGCGTCTCAATCTAAGACAATGCACTCTTGCACTTTCCGGCTGTGCTACCTGCAGAGACTTGCTCCCAAAACAGAAAAATGAAAGCAACATTGGTCCTCTTACCAGAACACCGCGAACTTGGTTTGCTTTCTTGAGCTCCTTACCACGAACAAGGCTCTGATGCCATGTCAAGGTTGTGTTAGAGAAGGAAGGAGTCTCACTTGTAGCTTTCTCACTTACACAATGGGGGAATACACACAAAGGTGGAGGCTGAAAACAATTTTCCTCTTCTTAGTTGTGTAAGCCAAAAGAACTCTCATACAAAGAAATAAAAGAACCCTATATATGGGTCTCAAACCAAACTCAACTAACTAAGGTGGCATACTAACTGAACCACGAACTAGAGTAGATAAGGATAGCTGTCATCTAGCTATTATTCATGGGCGGTGTACCAACCGCATCTGCAACTAACAAGTCGGTGACATAAATGCACACCAGTCACCTTGGCATATCACGAGTGGAGCTCGATATCTCAACAGTACTAATACTAGTAATGTATATATTCTCATTAATATATATTGAATGAGCCAATCAACCAATGCTTGTTGTAGCTCTAGCATGGACCCATGCAAAGCATGCTAGTAGGGACCATATGCTTGCACCAGTTGCTCACCATGTGATGTTCATCAACCCTCCCCACATCATGCAACACATTTAGGCTATGCCAATCACATATAAGACCAAAAGGCTGCTCTTGCTAGATAGCCTTACATTTGGTAGGGATGTGATAGCCACTGTAATGGGGCCACAAGGATGAGCACAATGGTAGGCCCACCAATTCTACTAGTTACTTGAGTCCAACTTCTTAAAGAGGCCTCTTGAGTCGAAATGCTCACACCCTTAGACTACAACCTTAACAACCCATAATAAGAATCTACAAATTAGAGATGTTGGTCTTCCTTGTGGAATCTTATCCCTAAAGGTTTACCACATGATCTCTCATTTGACTTTGATGGTATTATCATCTAGGCAACTTGAATCCTTAAAAGAACATTTTATTCATGTATTGAGTTATAATACTTTAACACACTCATAAAAATTTTAAGGATGCCATTGTTACTTTGTAAGGTAGCATTACATGTCCATGTCTAAAAGATATGTGAAAATGTGTATAGATGTGTGCATACAACATTTTGCATTATATTGTTACTTGCTTCTTGCTAGAACACTTTGACTAATGAAAACTTAACATTCTAGTAGAATATACTTATTGCATCCTTACATACCTAGGCATTCATATGTGTTGAGACATCACTTGCATTTTAAAATGTAGTTATATTCACACAGCTTGTGCACACATATCAAAAACTGCCTTACATACCCCTCAATGTTGAAATAGTAAGGCATATCTTGTTTGACACTTACATATGTATCATCTTAAATTTTGAGATATGAGTAGTAGCACTTGTGTATTGAGATTTATATACATACACAATTGGCGCATAATACTAAGAATTATTGTACATACTCCCACTTGTTAAAACACTAATGTGTATATAGCTAGACACATACATAGATAAATAACTTTTGAATTACATAACCATGATGATTAGTTTCTTATAACTGTGGACATGTCCCTCATTGTTGACAAATTGTGAAAAAAGGGTTAAGAATCCCACTTTCTTTGCGAAAAGTGTACAAAACTCTAATACAACCCATGTATTGCTAACCCTAGTATGATTTAGGAACCAGATCAATAAGCATCTTCTCGTAATTCCTTGGATGTCAATATGTTACATTATTGCCTTCTATTTTGAAACAAAGCAAAAGGTCCACTGTATTCGGTTGAGTTAGTACTAAGAAGTTTGTCTAGGAGGGTGGAATATTTGGATCCAAAAGGTCCCATGATGGTGAATGTCTTACCAAGCTTTGCACAGTGGTGTCGTGTCTTGCACATATATGGATAGTGGGGTTTAGAGTCAAATGAGTTGCCCTTGGCATCAAATGGACTTACACCCTATCCTTAGAGGGTGAAGAAAAAGCATCAGAATGCTAGAAAGTAGGATTTGATTAGTGCAAGATAGGAGAGTTACATGTAAAGGTAGCTATTAATCGATGAGTAACATTAACCTTGCTAAAGCCGAGTTATAATGGTGTTTTTCATTAGTGTTTTCAATGCTTGCACGGTTTTTTGATAGCATTGCTCACGCTTACCTTTCATGGTGCGACAAAGTGCTAGCAACAGGGAGTGGGGTCTCCCTCCCCTCACTGTTACCAAGTGTGAAATGCATTTTTCTAGCCCTCCTTTCTTGATCCAAAAGGTCCCATGATGGAGAAAAATCTTGTTATACTCTATGTAACCTATCGAGCCATGAAGCCATGAAGCATAATGGCGACGACATTTTTCCACTCTCTTAGTTAATAGAAACCTAAACATCATTCCATATGCTAGCCATTAGGGCCAAAACCGCTTCAAAAAAGGCACTTGTAAGAAAGTGATTAAGTTGCTAATTAGTTAAGGTTTAGGAAGAATGAAACCTCTAAATTTGGTTGTCCAGATGTGATTAATGAGATAATATTTGGTTCATTGAAGAGGTCGGCCATTAATTGCCCTCATCTTTTAATCCAGGTCAGGGGTCACCTTTTTGGTCGTTTTTGTCTTGGAACTTGAGAGATTTTGTATTTTCGAGATTTTTGCACGAAAATCACATTTGTTTGCTCCCACGTTTTCTTTCTACACACTATTCTCTTTCGCCATTCTTTTTGTTGCACTTGCTTTCTATCACTGTGAGATTCTTGCTTGGTTCATTTGCTAAAATGTCTAGCAATACCTCTTCAAATAACACAGGCGCAAGCACACGTAAATCAAGCTAACTGTTCAGCTAGATCCGATTTACACATCTTGGAGAAGTATACATCATCGAGTATTGATAGATGAGATCGAAGCCAACAGGTTGCGAACACAAGGAATGAAACATATAGATTTGTGGGTGGACGGAAATATTTATCCCAGGGATCCTTCTAGAGGTAAACCACCTCCTTTTTTCAATGTCCATGACTATATAAGATATGTTGGAGAAGGTTACAATGGGATGCTTGGCTATTGTATGAGGTTATACTCTGCATCTTACACATATATAGCTCAAATGCACGAAATGAAAAAAGCACTAGAAACTGCACAAACAAATATTTTAGAGTTGACAAGTCAGATTGATGTTTTGAAAAATGTTAACAAGTCATTGCAGGATAAGCTAACACGCTTAAGAGAAACTCCAATAGGATTTAGAGAGAGGAAGAGACCATTAAAAAATATGACCAACTTGTGTGAGAGAGCAAAGAAAAGGAGACTAAATCTTACAAAGAAATATGTCTCTAACATATTAGGCATCAATATCCGAGAGAATGAGGAAATAATCGAACTTTTGAAGGAAACCATGAATAAGAAAGATATTTTGAGGATTCTTGTCACCCGAAAATGCGGATTTGGGAGGTCCAACTCTCAAAGAGTTAGTGAAGGACTTAAAAGGCACGGTGAAAGCAAATGAAATTGTAGAGACGTGTGATAATGTGGGTATAAGTCGGAAAGGTTATCGTGCTATCTTTGGATTATGGTTTAAAAATCTTAGGCACAATAGGGTAACTGCATTTGGATTGCCCCGAGCCCTTGCAGTTTTGACTCCAAGAATTGCCATGAATCGCAAGATTCCACATGTTTTTAGAGATCACATTCACATCGAAGGGTCTATGTCCTATGAAAAATTTTAAAAAAGTCAATTTTTATTACAATGCGTTTAACAATATATGGATTGATCTAAAAAAGGTGCAAATTGCAATGGTTCACATGTATAAAATCACAGTAGAAGAAAGTTATGGCGTTCTAAAGTTTGCCTTGAAGTTGGATGAAGGACAGATTCAAAAGGGCAGAAGATGGAAAGAGTTAGCATTTTCCTCATGAACATGGCATTGGACCACAGCAATGGTGAGGGCCAAGCTCCATTGCATAAGATCCAATCCGAGATAGAGATTTGGTGGATTGGTGCAGCCCAGATACCAATTGAAAATCATCAAACATTGAAATGGTTGTTCACCATATAGGTATTCCAAATATCATTAAGTCTCAAAGTGAAGGCGAAATGTTGGTAGTTGATGGGGTTGGTAATTTTAATGTGGAATTGTATATAAGTGTTGATTTAAAAACTATCAAATGTATGCTTGGAATATGTAATGGTGCAAATGCAAAATATCCTTGCATTTATTGCATGGAAAGTGTTGGATCTAAAGATTGGAGTAGTTTGCGACCAGTAAGAATAGCCCCAAATAGAGACTCTATAGATTCGAGTAAATTTAAAAACATAGAAGACATTTGGGATCCCATTCTTTCAATCTCTCTTAAGAATGTTCATATTTGTACTTTGCATGCAGAGATTAGAATAATCGATAAGCTTCTCAGGTTGCATCTTGACTACGCATATTCCATTAAGCCATTATCTTTATCAGATGAGTGTATTGATAAATGCGAGGCATTACTATCGAAAATGGGATTTCATGGATGCCAAGTTCACTTGAGAAAGGATCCAACACTTTCAGGAAAAACAAGAGATATCTTGGCCGATGTCTCTATGGGAGGCTCAAAAGCTAGACTATTCTTAGGAAACCATTCAAGAAAGCAGGTGAATGTGGCTTGGGAGTGTTGGAGAGAGCTATGTGAGATCACAACAAATGTTGCAAGCATGCCGAGGCTTGCATTTCTTAGAATGGAGGTTTGGATACACCTTGATGTTTTTCTGAAACTCCTCAAGCAACATAAGACAACATATACATATGCGGAAGAGTTCAAAAGATCAATCACAAATCTTGTTCAGGAGATAAAAGAGGCATGGGGAGAAAAAGATATCACTTTTTATCTGGTAAAGTAACAATTATTTAATATGGGTTTATTTTGATAGGTTTTTCAATTGGTATAAAATGAGTGTTACTTTGTGTTGCAGCATATTCTTCATATTCATGGGCCTTACTTTGTGGAGGAGCACGGCCCCTTAGCAACTTATAGTAGCCAAGGCATGGAAAAATCCCAATATCAAGCACACACAAGTTATTTTCGAAGCACAAGGCATGGGGGAGGAGTTACAAAAAGCAATGCTTTGGAGGAGCTATTCAATTGGTTTTTTCGATGACAACTTCAAAGAATGCAGATAAAAGATGGCAATGACACATGAGCAGTCACACTTTTATATATAAGATAGAATATATACAAAGCTAGCTTGCCAAAGCTCTCACATTCTCTTCCTTCTCAGGGATCTTTCCTCTATAACGTAGAAATTTTCTTCTCTTGTAGCCAACTATGGATTTTACATCAGTTTGATTTGTAGCCAAGGCGTAGGATGTGAAGGCCAAAAAGTATCCTGCTCTAGAAGTAGAGTAACCTGGACCGTAGCCAAAAATCCTAATTGCTGCAATCTTTCCAAAAACATTACTTTGTGGACATTATATTGTAATCCTAAGAAACCTAGAAGCCTTGTAAGAGCTTTAATACAAAGTATGGGCCATGTTGCATCCTCTGAGAAACTACTATGAAGTACTAAAAAGGAATTAGGGTCAATCCTAGCTAAGTAGTGGCCAAGTGCAATGTCTTTCAATGTACTACCACCAGCTCTCGATCCTTTGCCACATCCCAAGAAGTTATCTGAATCAGCAATCTCCAACTGCAAATAACACCCATACCAAATGGGCGTGGAACTCAAACCTACCAATGTGTAAAAGCAAATTTGAAATAATCTTACCACTTGGTTTTCATCGTACTCCAATTTAACTGGATTCCATAAATTTATTGATGATGATGTCTCGTTGGTGTTTATCAATTCTTTAACGTGCTCAGACTCCTCTCTTCCATAATTGGAAATCCCAAGTTGGCTTTGCATGTGATCGAAATTCTCATTAGTAATACTTAACTCTTTATCAGCATCTTTTGCCTTGCCAAAACAAAGAAAGAGGGCTTCACCAGCATCAATAAACTTATCATCTCCAGTTTCGGTATCAAGTTTGAGTATCTCTTCCTTTGATTCATTCTCTGTGCTAACTATCCCATTTGCAGCATTAGAAGCCTCTGCAATAATGGCTAGACAATAATCTTCCCTAAGATTGAAAAGTTTTTGAATATCGGACAGTAATGTGTACTCCTTCTCCTTGAAAGGTATAGATGGTAGAGAAGGAACAGTATAGTGAGAACTCTCATCAGTTGTTGCAGGCTTTGCATTTCCTTGGCTCTCCTCAATGATGTTCTCAGCTTTGAACTGAGAAACATCCAGCTTCTCAGCAATAGAAGCCTCAAAATCTTCAAATTCCTCATAGATTTGAAGTTACAAAGGCGCAGATTGCTGGCTACATGCAATTTTCTTCTCTCTTTCAGCACACCAACTTTCCACTCTATCCTTCTTGTAAATATATTATAATAATGTGCTTTGGGCACCCACCTCTTGTAATCTAGCTCCATTTCTCTATGTTGTCTACCACCACCCTTGGCTTCTTGCATGATGACCAAGGTGGGGACTTGTCCCATTCACTATGCTCCATATTTTCAAAGATGCCATACATCATCTAGGATTATGTTAATCAAGAAGATTAGCTTAATCTAATCCCTCATGGAGGCTATATAAAGAGCCCATGGAGAATGAAGAGGGGGAGGAGGACAATGACAAGTCCATGAGAGCATTCTAGAATATCCTCAAGAATTGGCTTGTGTTGGGTTCTCTGCCCACTGAAACTAAGATCTCCAAGAGAATTTGCGAGTTGTCATGTGTGCACATGATTGTTGCACAATGAGGTTTGTCATACCTTTCGTGAACACCTAGGATTCTTCAAAAAGGATGGGGTAGGTTCACTCGAGCAAGTGGTGCTCAAACGAACATTGTACACGCACATAAAACATGCATATTGTGGACTAGATGTGTCTAGTCATATAAACACTCCAATATAGCATTGAGGGGGAGTGTTGAGGGGTAGCCATTGTGGTCATGCAATGCTACATTGGATGGGTGATAAGGTAAAGTAAAATACCTCACTTAAGAGGGGGTGTTGAGAATGTAAGCTTTGGTGTTCGCGGGTGTGTATATGTGAAAGCACTCTTATGTGCTTAAGATTATATGGTGCATGAATAGGGATGAGAGATGTGGGCTAAAAGTATGCCACATAGGGCACACATGTAAAGTGTGGGTTGTATAGTGTCACATGGGGACACACATGGAAAGTGTGAGAGATCATTAATGGAGCATCTCCTCCTTTATATATGTAACCAGTTTATGCAATGAAACAAAAGAGAACATTTAAGTGTGCATATTGTGTGCCTTCTCTTTATAGCCATGGAGTTCCTTGCCTATTACAATCCACCATGATTATGTGTCAATCATTTTGTATACACCATGATCAACCCCACATTGGGATTCTTGACAAGATAGCGCTACCTCTAGATCCTCAGAGAGAGCTATGACCACTAGCAAAAGATCCAGCCAAAGCACACAAGACAAGGTATTAACCCTCAAACGAACAAGGTGGAAAATTGAAAAAATCTAAAAGCAGAAGTCAGAGCCAAGGCAAAAGTGGTTCAAGAAACACAAGAAGTGTGAAAAAGTCAGAGCCAAGGTACACCAAGAAAAATCGAGAAACACAAGAAGTGTGAAAAAGTTCTAAATCAAGGAGAGGCACTCAAGAAAAAGCACAAGTCAATACTATTGTAAAAGAAAGCAAGGCACACCGTGATTTATTTTAAGAATGTTGTGCGAATTGTAAATGTAGATGGGCGGTAGGAAGGAAGCTAGGAAGATAGGAGAACAATAGAAAAAAGGGCCTAGGCTATGGCCAGCCATGTAAAAAGGGAATGACCGCCCAAATGGAATTTAGGGCTTTGTATATAAAGTTTAAAAGAGGAATGAGAGCTCATTCTTTGGTGTGTGGCAAAGTGGAGTCTTCTTCTTCTCTCATTCTCTTCTCTTTGCTTGCTTGTGTGTGCTTGAGGGAGGGAGTGTGAGAGTGTCAGGGAGTGAGTGTGTGAGGGTGAGGGGTCAAGAAGGTCAAGCTCTCAACCGTCCTCTCTCTTCTCTTCTCTTGATTCTCGCATGGCTATGGAGGATGGAGCTTGGAGGTGGAGGCCTGAGGATGCTTGAGCTTGCATCAAGAATCATGGAGCTATTGGAGTGCTTGAGAGAGGAAGCAACTCAATCGGGCATCAAGGTAAGCTCACTACACTCATAGAGAGGGATAGCATGTCGGCTATGTGAGAGGTAGCCATTAGTGCTTGCTTAGAACACCTGAACAATAAGCGGTCCGTGAGTCTTGGCAGTTGAGCTAGAGAACTCCCAACATTTTGGTTCTATTGCTTGGACCATGGATTAAAGCTTGAGCGCTTGTGTGCTTCAAATAGAGCATCAAAGTAAGGTTTTCACCCCCAAACTAGACCTTGAGATAGATAGGAGGTTTTGGGTTTTAATCCGTGCTACAAGTAAGTATTTCCGATTTTTTATGATTGGTTGAGTAGGAGAAATCAAAGAGGGAAGTTTGAAGTTCACTTATGTAAAACAGTCTTGAACCGAGCAATAACAGGGAAAAATGAAAACAAAAGAGTGCTTAGAGGTGTCGAAGTCGAAGGTCGAGTGATTGGGAAGGCTAAGGTGCAGGCCAATGAGGGATTAATGTCTTGGGTGACTAGTGAAAACCTTATTTACAGTTCTATCTTTGAGAGAGAGAGAGAGAGAGAGAGAGAGAGAGAGAGAGAGAGAGAGAGAGAGAGAGAGAGAGAGAGAGAGAGAGAGAGATTGCACATCCAGGTCTGCATCATATCGATCGGAGTGTATCGTGACCTTCTGTGACATTCAGGTATGGAAGTCCTTTGGGCCACACTCATCCTTGATTCTTGGAAGTTCTAGTAGCTACTAGCAACATCTACATTTAGATTTTTGGACAAATAAGTGATCGATATGCATTTTGGCTATCGGAATCGGATATCCCCCCACAGTGTCCGATTCCCAAAGTCGGTTCGAGCGACCTATCCGCATCACAAAGTTGGATCACTCAGAAAAACCCTACCTGGTCCGATCGGACAACCCATAAACGGACACACAACTCGTCCAATCGGACTTCAACCTATCCGATCGCAATGCTCGGATCCCAGAATCGGACCCAGCAGTCTTGTTTGATCAAACACTTGCCAAATTGAACATCCAATTCCCAGAATTGGACACACGAAAATTGGACCACTCAAACGATCAAACCCGAACCATGAACTTGGACCATGTCTGATCGTGATGAACAGACCATAGAGTCAAACCAACCCATCTTTTTCGATTCCATAATCGGACCATCCAGAATCAGATCGGCTTCAATTGTCTGATCAGACACACACCTGTCCGATTGTGACAATTGAACCCGAACCTGTCCAATCCCCAGAATCAAACACTGGTAAATTGGACAGAGCCTGAGTGAGAGAATCTCAGAAATTGACAAACCCTGGTTAATGAGAAGCATAACCTGCATTGAAAGACCCGCCAAGCGCCTCACACGTAGTTACAAACCTAGAGATTGTGGTGGAACGGTCTGATAGGGTGTTTGGTGTTGTGGGCTAAGCACCAGAGCTATGTGTACTTTTTTTTTCACTCATTTTGAATTTCACCACTCGAAGCTCAATTAAGGAAAGCTAAAAGTATGATTTCGCATAGTGTACAGAAAAGAGCACACACGCACACACACGCACACACACACAGTGAGGGTAAGTTGAGGGCTGATTGTAAGTAACAAGGAACACACTTGGACTTAAGGACTTGAAGGAACCTACCAATAAGAGACAACTCAAGGACATGGAAGGGATATCAAATCCCCAAAGGTAGGACCAAACGGAGAACATGGCCAAAAATATAAACGCAACAAGGACAGACAATACCGTGAAAGTGGATTTACCTAGCCTTATCAACTTGATCGACAACTTGGCAGAACAAGAAGTCTAGACATGGAAGAAGGTAGCTCAGGTCGTAGAGGCAATGAGGAGCTTAACTTAGAAGACTTTCCCGAGGTTGTCAAACATTTAGTGAACTAATACGACGCTCAAACCCGGCTAGAACACCATGATAGGCTAGTAGAGGACATCATAGCAGACCTAGAGAAAGAGAGAAAACTAGGCCACATGGCTTTGCAAGGGCTGACTGCATACAACAAGGATCAACAAACCAAGAACTTGCGCCAGAGCTTAGGAATGCGAGAGATCAAGAGAGTACTAGCCTCAAGAATAGACAAGAATTGATTAGAGAGCGAGAGAGCGCTAGAAGGAGATCTCACACTGAGCGAGCTCCTAACAAAGCGGTTACTAGATAACACGGTCATAGAACAAAGCATTGTAGCATTGGCAACATCGCTACTGACGGGGTTGGGAATCAACCAAGATGCTAAGAGTCAATCGAAAGTCCCTGTGGTGGCAACGAAGTAGCTAGACAAATACTTGGACAAATACCAAGCTACTAATGACCCATACAACTTCATGGAGCAGTTTAAGCAGGTCTATGAAGCCAATGACCTTGCTGAACCTTCTCAACACTCCCAAGACTTTGGACTATGATTAGGCAACAAGGGTCAGCCAGACCTGGTACACAAGTCTAGATGCTGCGAAGTGTGCAATTTCAATGGCCTGAAAAATCTCTTCATTAAGAGATTTTTCGAACCTGGATACTCCGGTAACCTGTTAGTGCAGCTTATGAATGTCAAGCAGAAAGAGAGAGAAGACATTCGAGATGATGTGGCCCATGTAAGGAGCCTCTTCAAGAGAATTCCCCTAGGTGAGAGACCAACTGAAAGGGCGGTATCCATGGTATTCATCAATGGAATACGGGGTAAGGAGCTCTACAAAGCCTTGGCCAACAACTCAAGCTTACAGCAAGATGCATTGGCAAGGGTCTTTGAAGAAGCTATTAGAGTGGATGACTAGCTCAAGGAAAGAGGCTCCAGAGACTCGAATCAGGAAGAGTCCAGTTCCAGGAGTTTCGAGAGAGCCTCCAATGCCAAGTGAGAAAATAGACTCAAGCACTTAGGATAAAGGAAAGGGCACTAAGTTGAGACAAGAGTTACTAGAGATTAGGATGGACATAGCCAAACTATAGGAGATGATGAGACAACCAATGTGCCCACATGTCCAATGTGTGTATTGTGGCAGAAATAGCCTAGGTCACAACCTTACACTAATTGTGGTAGGTTTGGCCATGACACCATGTAGTGTCAGCCACCTCGGAGGCTCCCATACCCACAGCTTTACAATCAACCCCACCTTGCGAAGGGACCACAAAACATCTTAGGAAGGGGAGACCAGTTGGTTCTTTTGGCACCAAATGATGCTAAACCGACCATCCCTAGGATGGAAATAAATCCTACAAGTATCCCTAGACTACCTGGACCCTACGTGACCCATCCACCGAGTGACACTCCAGTCCACTATGTGGACGAGCCTAGCAACAATGAGCCTTATGTAAACCCGTACATGTCATACAATGAGGAAGGCCATGCTATCCTCATGGCTTATCGATCAGTATCGGTGATGGCGTTGGGTAGAGGAAGAGACAGAGACCTAGGAGGCCAAACCCAAGAACCAATCATGTGTTGGAGTTGCAGTCACCCATGACATTTTTCTTCAACTGCCTCGAGAGTGAACAAGCAAACAAAGATAAGGCTGACCAGAGATGTGCTGAGTGTGGAATCTCTCATCTCTTTGTCGACTGCCCTAGGTGAAGACCATCCTCTAGTTCAGCAAACGAGCCATCGGTTCTAGTATGGTTATTTGGTATCGAGACACTCAACAGGGAGGCCACACCTATCCCATTGCATGTCATGACCCATACACAAACAAAGTAGGTTGACATATCACTACCAGGGCCTAGCAAGCTTGTTGCAACCTCAGTTGGAAAGAGGAGCCACAGACGAAGGAAGAGGAAACCAGATGCTAAGGTCACCCTCAAAACCGAAAGTGCCACGACTCTGTTGGTCGGAGGGAAAGCCATTGACACAAAAGAAGAGACGTCGATGCCTCAGACGACTGAAAAGGAAAGTGCTAAGGTTGGGGAGTACCCCAACCCAAAGTGCCAACTTGAAGCCATCAAGAAGGTGAAAGAATGGGTAAGGGAGGCCCACGAACACCTAAAAGATGCTGAGCCCATACTAAAGAACGAGATCAATGATCTCTCAAGCATAGGATCCCCAATCTCTCCCCCACAATCAAAGCCAAGGGAGGCAATGGAACCACAAGTTGTATCACATCTAACCATCTCAAGCCGACAAAATAATCAAGGCCATTGGCCGAGAACCACAGACCTAGAAGAGAGGCGAGTGACTAGCAACCTCCTCAATACACTAGTGACCACTCCGGTAACTCTAAACTTAAGCATCCTGCTTAGGCAACACCCAATGCTATGGTGGGAGCTTAAGCAGTGGGTTGAAGAACCAAATGAGTCAATTGCCATGGACTGGACTCAGCATGATGCAAAAACCCCAATACCGAGCCTGACTCTGCACTTCCTACCTAAATCCTTGCACATCAATGCCTTTTGGAAAGGCATGCAGTCCTGCCACTCTAGCACTGGGAGACGTCACTAGAAAGGGGATTGTGGACATAGGGGCAGGAGTGAGTGTACTAAGCCATGAGATACTCCAAACTCGAGGCAATCCACCGGTCAAGACTACTAGATTTAACATCACATTGGCAAATGGAATGAAGGTAAAGCCATTCGGAGTGTTAAAAAACTTGACATTAAAGATCGCAAGGATCCAATTCTCTGTGACTTTATTATCACGAAGGGAGTGGACTACGACATCTTGCTAGGCCGACCCTAGATGTGCAATGTGAGAGTCGTAGAGGACCGGGGCAATAGTCTTATCTTCTTGGGCAATGGAACATAAGCTGTGAGAGTAGAGATGGACACTTGGAAGACTACCCCAGTCAACCTAGACATCATCTCCACCATGCTGAAGGGAGACCAGTAGCCTAGGGGATCCCATGGAGCCCTTACCAAGTATATCCCATGCCCAGAGGATGAATGAGACTAGATGGACGTTCTAGCTACCATTGACCTACCATTCTCAAAATACTAAGGAGTGAAAACAAGCCGTCAAGGCAACTAATCAGTTTACAGACACACCTTCAATACCAGTCTGCATGATAATTGGGAGTCTACATGGAAGATCCACTCATGTTGCATTCCGAGTCCCAAGCAATAGGTGCGAGCTCTAGGAGGTCCTAGGATACTTAACCAACAAGTTGGCTGGCAATCCAGCAATGACCCTTAAGCCACTCCAAGATCTCCTGGATGAGCCTAAATGGCGATGGTCCAAGGTATACGATTTGAGCTCGAATTACAATTGGGCCTTACTTCTCGACCAACAAGAAAGGAGGAGTCAGAACTAGGAGGTTCAAGAGCAACCTAATGAAGATAGCTCCGACGACGAATATGAGGACTGTTGTTCCTTTAGTAGTGAGAGCGAAAAGGAAGTCAATATCCTAGAATACGACACTGGGGAGCATGTAATCAAACAAATACAAGCAAACCCCAGACCACACAAGTAGAGTGACTGATATGAGGACTATGATCAAACTTGGTTGGAGCACTCAAGTGCAATCAATTGTGAGCAAGCAGGCCTAGTCCAACCAAGTGATACACCACTGTTGTGAATAGACTCACCTTCGGAGCTACGACCTCCAGGAGAGAGCCCCTCTTCTAGCAAAAACTGAGAGTTTGATTTCGAATCAGAAGTCAACTATGATAGTGATCTTGAAATTCCTCGATCTCCCAAGACCCGATCACCTACGACGTTGATAACTAAGGGAGGAACGACAAATTCTGAGCAAAGAAATGCGGACAAAGGAACAACGCAACCTACAAGGCCTACCAAAATGGTTCACAAAGTTCAAAAAGGGAGATAGGGTGGTGATCTTGCCGAGAGCCAAACGACAAGGGCAAGCAAGTGAACCCATCGAGGGACCTGCCAAGGTCAAGGAGGTCAATTTAGCCAGAGAAGGGGAGACCCCGCGACTTGTCTATAGCCGATGACTTGGCCAAAGTATGTAGACATCTTTGCTTGGTCCCTAGAAGAGCTCAAAGGGGTAGACCTGAGTGTAGTGACTCAAAACATATCCATGACACCTGATGCAACACCGATCAAATGGCGACCATATCCCATGAATCCAAAGCATACTCACATTGTTAAGGAAGAAATTGACAAATTGATGAGAGCAAGATTCATCTACGAAATTGAACACATGGACTGGGTCTCTCCCATAGTCGTTGTCCTAAAGAAAAATGGAAAGATTCGAGTGTGTGTCAATTATAAGAAGAAGGTAAATGCAACTATTACAAAAAGAGATAATTACCCACTGCCATACACCAAGCATATGTTAGAGAGAGTCACTGGAAAGGAGGCTTACGATTTCTTGGACGGCTTCTCGGGATACAAGCAGGTGCAAGTGCATCCTAACGATAGGCATAAGACGGCATTTGCCACTGAATGGGGAGTCTTTGCCTATATAATCATGCCTTTTGGATTAACTAATGCACCAGTCACTTTCAACGACTGATGTGTACAATATTCAAAGACATGCTAAGGAAGGAGTTAGAAGTTTTCTTGGATGACTTGTGTGCTCACTCAGCTTGGCAAGAACACTTAGGCACGCTCCGAGCGATCTTTGAACAATGTTGGCTATACCGCCTCTCATCAAACCCCTTGAAATGTTAGCTCTGGATGAAGCATGGATGTATCCTAGGACATGTGGTATCAAAGAATTGCATTGCCACAGATTTCTCAAAGATCAAGGTCATTTTCGATCTTCCACCTCCAGCTGATTACAAGGGTGTTCAATGCTTCTTAGGACATACCATGTACTATCGACAGTTTGTGTTAAACTATGCATTGATTGCTAGACCTCTATATAAGCTATTGATTGTAATCAAATGGACCGTGGAGTGCCAACATGTGTATGAGGAACTAAAAAAGACTCTAACCACTGCTCTGATACTATGAGCCCTAGATTGGACACTCACGTTCCATGTGCACATCGATGCTTCAAAATTCGCTGTAGGAGCTGTGTTGTGCCAACCTAGTGAACAGAACCTGGATTATCCAGTGAGCTTTCCTAGCAGACAACTCACTGACACTGAAATGAATTACTCGACAATGGAAAGAGAGGGCTTTTGGCCATGGTATTTGCCATGAAGAAAGTCTGACATTATCTTTTGGCTACACCTTTTACTTTCTTTGTTGACCATCAAACCTTGCTATATCTTGTTAATAAACCATGCACCACATGACGCATTGCCAGATGGCTTCTCCTCTTTTTGGAATTTGACTTCTCCGTGGTAGTGCGTAAAGGGAAGCAGCATTACATGGCTAACCATCTGTCTCATATCCCCATGGGAGAAGTAGCTGGACAAGGAATTGAGAATGAACTGTCAGATGCACACCTATTCCGGTTGTCAAGAGAAACATATTTAAAGTTGACTTGATGCCATATTGGGTAGATGACATAGTTCAACTGCTTCAGCACGGACTACCAGAATGACCAATAGAAAAGGCCTACCTTAGGCAGCTTATCCTAAAAATCCAACCCTATCAGTTGATAGCCGACCAACTTTATAGGCTGAGGTACGACAGGTTGTTGTGCATATGCGTGTGTGAGCATGAGATGCATGACGTACTGACAAAGGCACACTGTGGAATTGCAGGAGGACATTTCAGTGGAGATGTGACAGCCTGCAAGGTGCTACAGTCCCAACTATGGTGGCCTACCCTCTTTCGAGATGCTATGCGATTCATGAAGCATTGTGATGAGTGCCAACGAACTAAAGTCCCTATCCGTAAAAATCTCATGGAGCTAACCCCAATTATTGCATGACAACCCTTCAAAAAATGGGGGATTGACTTCATCGGACCCATTAGTCCTACGGCACAATATTCACAAGCTAAATACATCATTGTGGCCAACCAATATCTAACCAAATGGACAGAAGCACGAGCTACGAGAAAGAATGATGCTAGCACTACTGCTAAGTTCCTATGGGAGCAAGTGATCTCACGATTCGGCTGCCCCATCAAATTAGTGAGCGACCAAGGCACACACTTTATCAATGAAGTGATAGCTCACCTCCTATCCTCCTTTCTAATCATCCATCGGAAATCCTCGTCTTACTACCCTCAAGAAAACGGTCAAGCTGAGTCAACAAATAAAGTCCTGATAAATGTGCTGATCAAGGTCATCTCTGCATCACACAGTGACTGGGATAACAAATTAATGGCAGCCTTATGGGCCTATCGCACAACTTACAAGATGGCGGTAGGACAAACCCCCTTTAGATTGACATATGGTACAGAGGCAATCCTTCCCTTGGAATTCTTCGTACCAAGCCTCAAGATCACCATTCAAGAAAGATGGGATGGGAATGGGGCATGGACAGAACGCTTGATTGAACTCGAGTGCTTAACAGAAACCCGGTTCCTGGCCACCCATGCACTCATATGCAAGAAGACAAGACACAAAAGCTAGTTTGACAAGCATCTCAAGCAATGCAACTTCAAACGGGGTGACCTCATACTGTTGTACTCAATCAAGGGGCATAAGCAAAAGCTAAAGTTTCGAGGGGCTAGGACCTTTTAAGGTTCCAACCATTAGTCGAACTGGCAATGTCGAGCTAGAAACCCTAGAGGGTGAGGGCATAGGCTTCTTTAATGGTAGCCGCATAAAGAAGTATTTCCCTCCCACGCACCCATTACATGAGCCCCCAATGCTAGAAACCCCCATCCACATATGAGTATCCACTATCACTGAGATGGACGGTGAGGATGAGGAAGCAATACCACTAGCCTACCTACGCATGACGATCTTTGCTAAATGCATATGCATCATCAATGCATTGATTAATGAGGGAGCCAATTTTAACATCCTAACTCATGAACATTGGGCCCAAATTGGCAAACCACAGTTGCAACCCACTATTGCTAACCTCACCCCTTATAGGGGCCAACCCTACACACTTTTGGAAAAGTGCAAGGTTACAGTTTCTATTGAGACTAAAAGCATGCCAATAATCTTCTATGTGTTACCCAACACTAAGAATGTAGGCACAGAATCACTGTTAGGATGAACTTTCAAAAAGCAAGCCTCTTGCCATGTCAACTATGTGGCCGTATCCACCTAGATATGGGGAACGCCCACATAGTTACAGCTTTCAGAAAGGGTTGTGTGACTCTTTCCAAGTCCACGGAGCCACCGATAGAGAAATCCACCACCAAGTCTCAGGAAGGGGGTCGGGACTTCTCACAACCTACCCAGCCTCAAGGCCAGAAGCCCACTAGAACCAACACTAAAGCCCATGAACCCCGGTTCAAATGGGTACCTAAACAGAGAGTGCAACCTAGGAATAAAAACTCGTGGCCTCGCAAGGCTAAGGATCCGTACCCAAAACCTAGGAGGCCGAGATGAAACTATAAACATCGGTGTAAGGTCAAGCCACAATGGGTCCCCAAGTCCTTGTTGCAAGCACAAGGCTACTATGCGGATAACACCTGAATTTTGGCTGCCTAAAGCCCAAACATCCAAAGGCACTACTCAAACACCATCCTCAAGCTTTCCCACTCGAAACGTCCCGTCACAACCGCTCAAACCACAAGCAACTCAAGCCACTAAATCCATGGAGCCTCTAAAGCCTAGCTCAACAAGGCATCAACCAATATATTGGCCAAAACCGCAACGCGTCACTAACAAACTGATCCCATCTAGTCCCGGTGACGCTTCCCCTCAGCCCTCAAATGCACCAAGTAGTGTGTCACCTGCCGCCACAACGAAGCCCATCGAACATAAGGCCAAGCTACAAACTCGTGAGCAAACCAAGCAACAACTACTAGCTACTAATCTCTCTAGCGTTGTCAAACCTCAACCACTTGTCAGGCTTCGACCCCCTTATGAGCGACACTCAATTCTAATCTTGGCCACAGATTTAGCAGAAAATACTAGGGATGACTTGGTTGCTTGCCTCCGATGCTTGGATGCTACTTTCATGGCACTAGCTAAAAGCTACGATCGACTAGATCTAGGACTCTTGGAAGAACCTATAGCGACAGAAGTGTGCATGCTCCCTTTCTCTTGGGAGGAGTCAGAATTCGTATTTGTTAAAGCTTCCAAAGCGGCCACAGAGTTAATTGCAACTAAGGTAACCAAGGAACAAGCAACCAAACATCACCTCATCACGTCGTATAGTAAGAGCACGATCACAGCCATGACCCAAGAAATCAAGAAGTTGCAATGACTTGCTAACAACAATTCCCCCTTCTTGCAGAAATGGTATGATCTATGATTGCAATGGGAGCTAAAGGGATGCCAAATAATGACCAATGCTGAACAGTAACGCACAATCAAAGCATTTGGATATGACCCAACCTATGTCTCTCCAACTTCATATAGGATGTTGATTGGCCTCCATAATCGACCCCTAAAAGACCACATTAAAGAACACCCTTATCTAGATCACATCCTCACCACGGAGGAGTTTCATGTTGCCAGCAAAGCGGCCTCTGGTGACTTCTTACTTGATGTCCTCACTTACATCACACATGTGGGCATCCGCCCTTTTGATACGGACCGCTATGCTCGGTTAGAATATAATCCAAAGTTTTTATGCTTGGCTCATGCGAAAGTAAAACACTAAGATTGTGCACTAAAGGCCCTCCATCCTCTAACCATTTCATCCTAGGAAGGATTCCTTTCATTGTGAAGGGGGGAGGGGTGAATCAAACCAAACACATAAATAAAACAATATAGGAAAAGCACACATTGCAAGGGTAAAATGCAACAACTTGTGATTAAGGAAAAGGTCGATAAAAGTTAAAATCAATAGACTACTAGAAGGATAAGTCTACTTCTGCACGCAAGCATTTCAGTTCAACAAGCATGTAGTTGTTTCCTGTTGCTTATTCTAAAAACCACTAATGGTGAATATGGCTTCATGACAGGCACCCATCATGGCAGGTCAAGACAAGGCTAGCAAATTTCCTTTTTTAGAGGAAGAACAAGCAAAGTATGGAATTTCGGTGGAAATGTGAGCCTTCAACCAGTTCAAATTCCGACATATCTTTGACCTAGATGATGTGGCCATTGAAAAAACGGGCGATAAGGCAGATCATCAAGCAATGCAATCTGCAAAAATACGTGGAAACAGTGAGCCGAGGGGTGGACTACTTCCACTGTGCAGAGTTCTTGAGGACTTTCCACAGAAACTGCGGCACCATAACCGTGCATGAGGGGGAGGGAACTCACCAACTGCAAATTGAATTGACCCTAGAGATGGTGGAAAAGGCATTGGGCCTGGCAAACAAAATAGAAAGGAAGCCAAAAAAAGACATATATGCCTTACTAGGGATGGACAAGGTAAAAGTCCACACCAATGACGGCATCAGCTTGGCAGACATCTCGGATCCCGAAATCAAACTCCAATCCAAGATGGTGCACATGCTATTTTCTAGCCAAAGATATAACTCCATCTTGAGCCGCATCAACGTCCCCCTACTAGAGAGTGTCGCAGCAAAGTCATTGGACGAGGTCAACCTCAACGGGTTTGTGAGAAAGACCATTGAGACCTCAACAAAAGCCTTAGTAACACGAGGGTAGCCCACTGAAGGAGAATCTCCCACCACCAAAGCTAAAAGGAAAGCTTCGTCTTCAAAGGCTACAACCATTGGGTTTGGTAGGGTCCTCACCACAATCATCAAGGAAGCCTTGGGATAGGGGCAAGAAGAGGGAGGAGAGGGGGTGGAAAAAACGCCAAGCAGGTTGCCACCTCATCAGGAACGGGAGGCACAGTCCAACAAAAAGACGTTGAGTGAAGAAGAGGAAAGAAAAGAAGAAGAAGAGCAAACTAGCCGGGGAAAGGCTAGGAAAACAAAAAAGAAAACTACATAAGAACATCATGAAGAGGAGACAAGAAAAGGTGGACTTGCAAATGGCCCACAAGGAGTCCAAAAAGGCCGAGGAGGAAAGGAAGAGAAAGCAGAAAGAGGAGGAGGAGATGAGGAAAAAAGAGGAGGAAGACATGGCCCTCACCACACGCAGGTCCATTGAGCAGCAATCCAGGCGGCACAATGAGCCGGAACCCGCAAGCCCCATTAGAGACGAGGGGCCTAGCTCAAGCACCTATGTGCCTGAGTGCATGCCATCTGCAGTGCAAGAGGGCAAGGGCAATGCCCCGATCAAACCCCATCCCTACCCTCCTGATCCCTGCCATCACAATCACCATCTCCACTCCCGGTTCTATGACCCAGGTGGATGCCAGCAACCTAATGGCTTGGGTCCATTACTTTGTAAGTAAGGGAATGGGCCAAGGAGCTGGAGAAGGAATCCCCCTAGTAGGAACCAAAAGATCAACTATGGCAGACGCTGAGTCGAGAAGAGACCCTAAGAAGCAAAAGGTAGTAGGCTCTACAACCTCCGTCCCCCCAATAGAGAGGCTGCCCAAAGAATATGATGAGTAAGTCAAAGAGCTCCTAGAGAGAGCCAAGGAGGAGAAGAGAACCGCAATAGCAAAGCTTGAAGCTGAAAAGGAAGCCATGGCGGCATCCCAGCTAGAGAGATCATGCCAAATGGCCATGGCCCAAAGGGAAGTCAATGAGTTGAAAGAGCAACTACAAGCTAAGAAAGAGACAGAAGCTGAATGGCAAGTGCGCTTAAACGGAGAAACCGAGGCCACACAACACCTATGACAGCACAATGAAGAGATTGTGGCACTCTACGAAGGTCTGCAAGCTCAAATGGAGAAACTCACTAAAGCCACAAAAGAGCTGGAGGAGCTGAGGGAGGAAAGAGCTCGCAGGTGCGAAACAGAGATGGAGAGACTAACCCAAGAGGCTACCACAACACAGGAAGAGTAGCAACAGCTAAGGGTAGAAATTGAAGACCAAGAACGAAGGCTGACAGTGCTGGCCCAGAGATAGGGGGAAAGCCTCGAAGAGATGAACAAGAGGGAAGAAGAGGAATGGGCCAATCAGAATGAAAAAAGGGTCAAAACTTTGGTGCATCGCCAAGTGAGCTTCCACACCCAACAACGCGCCTTTCTAGAAAACCTATTGCACATCACCCATGAAAAAGATGGAGAGTCCATGGAGGCAATGAAAAAGAAACTAGGAATGGCCCATAGGGTACTGAAGGCTAGATTATAGATGCCGCCACAACCTTGTGGAGTTGGCCCAAGCTTGGAAGAACAATGCCATTATCTCCTATTGGCAGGGCTAACCTCACAGGAACTGGGCGCAATCGGGTTCCTCAAAGAGGAGCAGCAAGAGCCAAGCCAAGATATGGAGGTTGACATGAACTTTGAAATGGGACCACATGAAGACAAGCTTGTCCCACCACCTCCTTCCCCGAGGCCTGAAGAGCAACAACATGCAGACACCTCCGCAGAAAGAAAGGCGGCACTAAGAGAAAGAAGAAAGCAAATGGTGGAGGAGACAATGAGAAAATGGAATGCCAAGGGAGTGAGGGCACCCTAGGCACCTATCCCACCACATGCGGATGACACCTCAGTAAGCTTTCATGCCAACCTCATAATCTAAGAGAGTCAAGAAATGGCTAGGAACCCCTTCGACCTCAACTTCCAATTTCCCACCACCTTGCATAGAGTGTTACTTATCAAGGTGGTGGAGGAGGTGATTAACATCGGAAGCAAGCTTGGACAAAGATGATTGGATGAGAGACAGCAAAACCCCACATTATGGGCTATAGAAGATGCTGAATTTTGGCAAAATAAAGTTTTTGAAGTACCACGGTCTATGCCTAGCTATGAATGCCAACCTACATGGAGAAGAAGGATCTGCGACACCAACTTGGACACTTGGATGGCCTTTTGCAACACTCAACCCTTTGAGCGGAATGACCCAACCTTTATGCCTTACCCTCGAAGGGTGGGAGTGGATTTTGACTCCAGTGTCCATGGCCATTATGACTTCCCTGTAATCTATAATCCTCAGTGTACTATATATGAAGATGCCCTCATCTTCATGACAGAAAACTTGTATGATACTCTAATCCAATTCACTAACCAATTCTCTTCATGCCCTGGCCTCGCCTTTATTACCACTTGTAATTACCTTAGGTTACTTAGGATACTCCTTAGGCAAGACCCCACCCCACAGGAGCGCGGCCTCCCAGTGCTCCATTTTGATCATAGGGCTATAGATAGTTGTGCGATGGCTCAGCTAATGATGCGAGCCACTCTACTGCCTTCATTTTGCTTAACTCTACTAGAGGACATGAATGATAGCCGCTTCACCCACTACAATCATCCATTCCTCTCCACCACCACCCTTCAAGTCTGCCTAAACCTCAGGGGGTATCTCCAAAGCCACTGATTTCTTAGTAAATATATTAAGCCCCCTTCTCCACCTCACTCCAATGATGAAGATTAAAATTTTATCACAACTATGTAACTTTATTATTATTATTATTATTATTATTTCAAAAAAAAGGAAAGACAAAAGAAAAGGGGGAAAAGTATCATGGGTCGCCACTGCAAGTTACACATCCACCACAGTCACTGCACCTAGGGGTCCTCAAGTTAGGTGCATCCGGTGGCTCCAGTCAGCCGGCTCCATTCTTAACCCCCTAGCCTCATTTTAACCCCCCACATCACGCTTAGGGCACATCAAGGGCAGGACACACCCAGGACGGTAACACTCGCCTGTGGTTAGACCTATCACCCTAAGCTAGGCAGAATGCACCACACGACAATGGCACACGCCTGCAAGTAATGCACAACTAAAGGCTCCCCCACCAGCTTAAGCGACCCCATTATCCATGCAATGTGCTCCCCATCTTATGAAACATCCTACCATGCCGACCCAACAAACCAATGGGAAGACGCTACAACCCCCATCAAAAAGAGAATGAAGAAGCTCATTTTGAACAATGCATAAGAAGATCACCGCAGAGGGCCAGGTAATGGATCCATCCAACACAATATTCAATTTCAATGCCAGATCCGCCCACCAGCCTCTCTCCATGACTAGGGCTCAACCCAAACTCAAGGGCCTTCCAGGTCCATAAATCCCTCCAACACAAGGGATCAACTCCAACTCAAGCACCTTTCAGGTCCATAAATCCCTCCAAAACAAGAGATCATCTCCAACTCAAGTGCCTTCAGGTCCATAAATCCCTCCAACATAAGGGATCATCTCCAACTCAAGGGCCTCACAGTTCCATAGATCCGTCCAAAACAAGGGATCATCTCCAACTCAAGGGTCTCCCCATTCCATAAATCCCTTCAAAACAAGGGACCATCTCCAACTCAAGGGCCTCACTGTTCCATAAATCCCTCCAACACACCTTCCAAATCGACTTGTACACAAACTCAAAGAGCTACTTGGCTACTCCAGCACCAAAGTCTGACTCATCCCCCAATAAGTGCCATGGGACTGGCACTCAACTAGGAGGGGGGTAATGTTAACCCTCAAACAAAAAATGTGAAAAATCAGGAAAATCTAAAAGCAGAAGATAGATCCAAGGCAAAAGCGGAATGGAGAACGAAGCCACGCCAAGAAAAATCGAGAAATACAAGAAGTGTGAAAAAGTCCTAAATCAAGGAGAGGCATTCAAGAAAAAGCACAAGTTAATACTATTGTAAAATAGCACAAGGTGCACCATGATCTATTTTAAGAATGCTAGGCTCTGACCTGTGTGAATTGTAAATGTAGATGGGCGGTAGAAAGGAAGCTAGGAAGATAGGAGAACAACGAAAAAAAGGGCCGGCCATGTAAAAAGGGAATGACCGCCCAAATGGAATTTAGGGCTTTGTATATAAAGTTCAAAAGAGGAATGAGAGCTCATTCTTTGGTGTGTTGACAAAGTGGACTCTTCTTCTTCTCTCCTTCTCTTCTCTTTGCTTGCTTGTGTGTG
This sequence comes from Lygodium microphyllum, assembly GCF_053477565.2. Classification (NCBI taxonomy): domain Eukaryota; kingdom Viridiplantae; phylum Streptophyta; class Polypodiopsida; order Schizaeales; family Lygodiaceae; genus Lygodium; species Lygodium microphyllum. The sequence continues at coordinate 103,067,671 of NC_141144.1, forward strand.
CTTGAGGGAGAGAGTGTGAGAGTGTGAGGGAGGGAGTGTGTGAGGGTGAGGGATCAAGGAGGTGAAGCTCTCCACCATCCTCTCTCTTCTCGTCTTTTCTCTTCTCTTGTTTCTTGTGTGGCTATGGAGGATGGAGCTTGGAGGTGGAGGCTTGAGGATGCCTAAGCTTGCATCAAGAATCGTGGAGCTGTCGGAGTGATTGAGAGAGGAAGCAACTCAATTGGGCATCAATGTAAGCTCATTGCACTCATAGAGAGGGATAGTGCATCGGCTATGTGAGAGGTATCCATTAATGCTTGCTTGGAACGCTTGAACAATAAGTAGTTCGTGGGTCTTGGCGGTTGAGCTAGAGAGCTCCCAACACAAGAGAAAGAGTATCACAAAGCCCCAAGAGTTGGCAAACATGAAGCTAGAGTTGGCTAAGCTTCAAGAGATTATGAAAATGCCTATATACCCTCACCTGCAACGCATGCATTGCGGAGGAAATCACCTTCCAATTGAGTACCTAGATCCTAGATTGAGACCATGTGCTAATTGTGGTAGGTTTGGCCACAATACGATGCATTGCAAATTGCTAAGATGATTCCCATACCCACAACCATATAATCAATCCTATTACCTAGGGAATGGGCCATTGAACTTTGCAAGGGGAGCTCCATTAGCTCTCACAACACCCAACGATGACATGTTGCTACACAAACACAGTGTGAAAAAACCTAGAGTGTATCATCATCCGGCTTTCTTATTAATTTAGAGAGTCAATATCATATTAGTCATTAGTGTTAGTATCCATAGAATGGATAAATCCAAAATATGGGATTTTTGGATAAGTTTAGCCTATTTTTGATATTATTTCTTGTAAATATCTTTAAAAGATATAGAAAACTTCTAGAATAGAGTGATATGCAAAAATCAAGTAGCTTTTCAACTAGTTTTAGGAGATCTCATAAAAAAAGAAGGGCTTTCAAATTCGTACGCGCGCAATCGCTGTCTTCAAGTAGCAAACAACACTCCAAACGGGGAGAAGAAGGAGTGATTTGGAAGAATTCTGACCAAGTGTCCTGGGTGTCATGGGTTTTTACCCCCCTTTTGGAGCCAATGGAACCATCAAATTTGTGGTCTGAGCAGCAAAGAAGAAGGTAATGTTTGATGCACGTTTTTGGTCTACCAGGGAGCTCCAAGAGATCTAATTCTTGGAGATTGCTTTCGAGTAGTCCCAAATAAGGATTTTGTTTATCTTCTCAAGTTCTATCAATACATAGTTCTTTAATTCATTGAGATTTATATTTATCTTGTGTACCTCTTGTCTATTATTTTTCTTCTCTTCTATCTCCTATTCTCTACTTCTTCTCTCTCTGATCTCCAATGGATATGGCCTTTCAAGTAAAACCTCTCCGACATTGATGAATTCGATATGAAAGCTCGTCAAAAGGAAAGATAGGATGTGAGAACCTTCATGCACAATTTCTAGTTATCTTTTGCAGCAATTAGTGCAGAATATAAATATGCTTATACATGTACAATAATAACAACATGTGATGCAAGCTTCTGCTAAAACAAAAACTATTGTGATGAATGATCTACAACAAGCAGTAGAGTGTGAGATGAAGTTGTTTAATGGCAGGAATGTATCTACATATTTGCATATCTATGCTCAAAAGATGGAGTTCTTTGGGACGGCTCAACTTGCATGGAGCCAATATTATGTATGGGTCATTGTACATGAATTGAAAGCCCGAGTTATTGAATTGTACATGCATGATGCTAACTAGGTAGCTTTCAAGAATACACTGTGATAAGAATTTTACATTGAAGACACCAATTTGATTACCCACAAGACTTTCCAAGAGTGGATTCTAAAACCCAATAAGGGTCTTGTGGCTATAGAATTATATAAGAGAATTTGAAAGTTGATTTGAACAGTTAGATCTTATAGAACAGAATGCTCTTGCAAGTGAAAACATTGAATTGTTTGTACAAGTAGCAAATCCTGACATTCAAGAGAAGCTTGATAATTTGTTAGAGGATCAGACTACATAGATAGGGCTTAAAGTGGAGGCATGTTAAGGAAGTTGTTACTACATTGGTGAAAAAGCATAGAATGAGAGAAATATTGCATATATCTAGCTTGCCGACTGTTATAGGTAAAATAGTTTATGTATCCAATAAGCCACCCAGTTCTGTGGCTAACCCTATGGTTGCACCTGTTGTTCCTATTGTTAGGAATAATGTATTAGATAAATTGTTTAAAGGCATGTGGGATCTTTAGTTGAAGGTCACAAAATTGGATGAGAAAGGACAAGAGGAAAGGAGATGGGCAATAGCCCCTAAACCAGGGAAAGATGTATGTAGTGTGATAGTTTGCAACATAAAAGAAAGGATTGTGCTGCTTATCAAAAGGCCTTTGGCATGATATATCAGCTTTTGGAAAGATGGCAAGATCCATGCACAAGAAAGAGAATTGCCTCTTGATTTGAATTTTGGAAAGGGAGGTATGCAAAAGTTGGAAGACTTAGCTATTCAAAATGCTTATGCAACTATACATGCTACTACTTTTGGCCTATAGTTGGACAGAATGCCTGGCCAAGTGATGGATGGTCTAAAGGCTACAATATGGATACATGATTTGCATGCAGTAAAAAGAGGAAAGTTACTAATAATGAAATGTCTCATGCAAGGCAATAAATTTGTGGCATAACTAGCTGGGAATCACTGATGCATATTCAGTGGATCCATATTTAACAAAAGGGCAAAACACGAATGTACTTGTGGAAGAGAAACAGAAGAGAGATGAAGATAATGCAGGGATATCTAAGAGAGTGACAGGAAGAAGTGTGGATCCTCCTAAAGCTGCAATTCAGCCACCTCCCAAGCATTTTATAGAAGAGGTGGGCAAGAGAAGAAACAAGATAGAAAACAAGAGGGAAAAACAAAGGACAAACAGCTAGGATATAAGTTACAGTTTAATATTGCCACCTCCCAAGCATTTTATAGAAGAGATGGGCAAGAGAAGAAACAAGATAGAAAACAAGAGGGAAAAACAAAGGACAAACAGCTAGGATATAAGTTACAGTCTAATATTGAGACAACCAAAGATGCCTTAGAAGAACTTGTAGTGGAAGAGTCAACCATTGCATCTGTAGATTTTCTTAACACATCTCAAGAGGTTTACAAAGCTCATGTTTCACTTGATGCAGGGACTCAAAGGGAGATTAGTGAAGTGTTGGATGCACATGATTTGCATTATATAGTTCTCAGTTCTAAGACAATTCATGAGCTCAAGGATATGTCTTTAGAGGATGTTAGATGTGATGCTCCACAAATGGAGAATGTTTCAGATGCTTTGTCAAAGGCCTTGATAGGAAATCCAAAGATGCTTCAAGATATGGACTACTTCATCACTTTTGGTAATGGTCAGCATATGTTGGATGCAAGTGAGCTGGCTCAGTTTATGTTTGATGTGGTACGTAATTGTTAGTATAAGCAGATTTCCATGCATTGGACTCTAAACGAGCAGGCATGTTTCTATATATTTGTTGATGGGTGCATTGATAGCTTGTATATGGAGTTTCAACAATCTCTAGTATATGATGCACACCCAAGGCCTAATGACCTTGGAGTTGATGCTTGGTATGGTGTTAGAGTTGTACGAATGCTAGTCACTTTGATCTATGATCTAGGGGGATGTCTTCTTATGTATGCATGATGAGTGACAAGTTGATGCTATGGGTGTTTGACCCGGGTGGTGCATCGGTGGTACATATCGGAGGATGTGCATGTTCAAAGGGGGTGGATTTTGTGTCTCGCTACTCAGACACAGTGTGAAAAAACCTGGAGTGCATCATCATCCAGGTTTCTTATTAATCTAGAGAGTCAATATCATATTAGTCATTAGTGTTAGTGTCCATAGTATAGATAGTTTCAAAATACGGGATTTTTGGATAAGTTTAATCTATTTTTGATATTTTTAATATTATTTCTTGTAAATATCTTAAAAAGGTGTAGAAAATTTCTAAGATAGAGTGACATGAAAAAAGCAAGTGGTTTTTTAGCCAGTTTTGGGAGATCTCATAAAAAAACTACGTGTGAATTTGCATGGCACGTGATTGCTATCTTCAAGCACAACAAACAACACTCCAAGGGTGAAGAAAAGGGAGTGATCTAGAAGAATTTTGATCGGGTGTAATGGGGGGTTTAGCCCCCTTTTGGAGCCAATGGAACCATCGGATTTGTGGTTTGAGCAGCAGAGGAGAAGCTAATGTTTGGTGCTTGTACATTTTTGGTCTACAATGGAGCTCCAGGAGATCTAATTCTTGAAGATTGCTTCTAAGTAGTTCCATACAAGGGCACAAAGGATTTATGCATCTGCTTTGGTAAGTAGAAGGCATCTATTGTTGGCTTTACGGATGCAAACTATGTTGGATATGAGGACTGCAGGAAGTCGACTACAGGGTATGTGTTTAACTTCACAAGGGGATCTATCTCTTGGATATCCAAGCTACAGAAGTGTGTTGCACTGTCTACTACTACAGAGGCAGAGTATGTGGCTACCCACTGAGGCATGCAAAGAGGCCTTATGGCTATCACATTTGGTTACTAAGCTTGGGATCACTAAGGTTCATGTCCTCCACTATGATAGTCAAAGTGCTATCATGTTAGTGCGGAACCCGGTCTTTCATGCAAAGACAAAACACATATAGGTGAAGTATCATTTCATTAGAGAGGTACTTGACAGCAAGAGCATTGAGTTGGTCAAGGTGCAACTGATAATAAACCTGTAGACCTTCTCACAAAGGGTCTTCTAGCGGAGAAGTTTCCCCATTGCCAGCAGATGATGGGTATTGGATAGGTATAGTCTTTTCAGCTTTGTACATACTTAGACTTAGCTGATTCTTTTCCTCTACCTTTGGGCACATTTCCTTTAAGGGGGAGGTTGTTGGGATAAAGGGCAGTCCCCGTGTCCGCCCGTAAGTGCCACGATGTACATAGTACATATACCTATCTAAAACATTATTGAGGTACTCTTCAGTACAAAAAATCTTATGTCTCTATCTTTGTCTCGTCTCTCTCTCAACCTACATCTCTACACAAAAGCTCCATTGCATCTAACTCAACAAAAATCTCCACTAGTTTGGCAATCGTGCCATCTATACCATTGGGGTTTTTTGGAGTTGAGACACTTGATGGCGGATCCATAACGATTCCGTTGAATGTCATGACCCGATTGGCAAGCTAAGCATTTTATTACTCATACCTAGCAACCTTGACACAGCTTCAATAGGAAAGAACAATGATAGGAGAAGGAGCAAGAGGGCTGAGGTGAAGGTTACGCTCAAGATAGACAGTACCACCACACTACCCAAGGGAAAGCAAGTCACAGATACAAAAGCAAAAACATATGTTCCTAAGACAGCAGAAAAGGAAAGTGCCAAGATTGGGAAGTATCCCTGGGGAGTATCCTGAGCCAAGAGAGGCACCAATTGGAAGTAGTAGATAGTCCTTGTATATAAATTCTTTTTGGAAAGGCACAAAAATGCATGCAATTTTACCTATTGTAGCATTAGGAGATGCCACAAGAAAGGGAATCATAGATATGGGAGCAGGAGTCAGTGTGCTTAGCCATATAGTCATGCAGGCTTAGGGTAACCCACCTATGGAGACTACAAGGTTTAATGTCACACTAGCTAACAGAATGAAGGTTAGACCATTTGGAATACTGAAAGATTGGCTCTTGAAGATAGTAGGACTTCAGTTCTCAATGAACTATGAAAAGCACGAGTGATAGAAGATTGGGGCAATGATCTAATATTCTTAGGTAAAAGATTAGAAGTTGTGAGCGTCGCCATAAACACCTGGAAGACCATGCCGACCAACCTAGATGCCATCTTTGTCGACTTGAAAGGAGACTCACAAGTCAAAAATTCCTATGAGCCACTAACAAAGAATATTTTGGCCCGAGGATGAGCGAGATTGGATGCATGTGCTAGCAACATCAATCTACCATTCTCAAATGATGAGGAGGATTATAAGCAGGCTACAAGGACAGCCAATGAGTCCCACAAAGTCACACCATCTCAGCTACCAATGAGTAGGACCACTTTGTATGATAGCTAGGAGCTCTAGTAGTCAACCAATACCTATTCCTTTCCACATTCCATCTAACAAATTCAAACTCCAAGGGCTTCTTGAACACTTGATGAGAGAGCTAGCTCGTAGCCCAACCGCCAATCTCAAACTCCTCAAGGACCTCATGGAGGAGTCGAAGTGGCAATGGACCAAAGTGCATGACTTGAACCTATTGTAAAATTGGGCACTAATCACAAACAAAAAGAATGTTGAGAGTGGAAGCCTAGGAAATGATGAGTAGTCTCAAAATATGATGATTTGGACGATGAGTACAAAGACTGCTACTCTACAAACCAGGAAAGTGATGAAGAGGTTGAGACAATAGAGTATGATACAGACGGCTGAGTGATCGAATAGATACGATTAGACTCCAAGCCAGAGAAATTCAATGTCTAGGATTAAAAGAGAAGTCATCAAGACAAAATGCGACCAGACCACCTACACTACAAGATATAGGCCTTATACTGACGTTTAAAGCGACAAAAATATTCATAAAGAAATTTGCCCCCGTCGTCGCAAAAAATGACATTATTGGCAACACCATAAAATAGCCGATATTAGCATTGTTATCAGCATCGCTATTTGCGTTGGTATGAACGTCGCAAATGTGACGATGATATCGGCGCAAATAGCGACGCTGATAATGGCGCTTTGTGACGCATTTTGCGATGCTATTAGCGACGCATGCGCATAAGAGGGAGGTTTTCCAGTCCATACCTCCTCTGGAACCTGGAAATCCAAGTCACTAGAAGGTGATTTGTTTATGATATGCACAGTTGTACTACTTGCCTTAGCCCAAAAGTTTTGTGGCAGGCATGCATGGCTAAGCATACTGCGTACATGCTCCTAGATGGTTCTATTCATCCGCTCAGCCAAACCATTCTGAGGGGGTGTAGGGGCAGTCAACTGATGCTTAAAACCCCTCTCATCACATAATTGCTCAAAAGCATGTGAGACGTACTCACCCCCATTATCTGTCCTTAGACATTTTAGCCTATACCCAGACTTGTTCTCAACCAATGCAAGCCATCTCTGAAACACAGCCAAGACATCGGATTTCAACTTAATGGGTTAAGCCCAAATTTTTAGTGAAAAATCATCTATGAAAGTAACAAAATACTTTGCACCACCCATAGACCGAGAAGGGGGGCGTGGGCCCACAGACATCCGAATGTACCAATGCCAAGGGCTCACTCATGCATGGCCTACCAGAAGCTGGAGTGATTGGAGTAGACGTCCCCACAGGTGTGACAAATCCTATGGGTGATACAACTCTAGCAGAATGACGAGATGGACACTGCATCGGTACCTCTACAGCAACCACCTGAGCCACGCTCTCTCGAACCACCATGAGAGCGAGGAGTAGCACCTGTATCTTGAGCCGATCGCGAGCTCACTGCATCCAGATCTCCGCAGCATCCACCTGAACCACTCCCTCCATCTAGCCCAAGTCTGGAGCGTTGACCTCGTCTGCTGGAAACTCAAGCATCAGAGTGCGCCGAAGTAGATCTAATAGAACGGCTTGATGGTGTCCAAGACAGATACTGGTCTGCCATATCTCTGAATCTCACCATCTGATCTAGAGACATACGCATGAAGATCTCCTGTAGCTCCTCGTTGCTCATCCCTCGACTCATCGTGATGATCTAAATATCCACAAATGTCACCTGCACAGACAAAAATTGATGTTAGCATAATCAATATAAATCATACAAAGCACGGTAATATAAATCTTTAAAAAAATGATATTACTTAAAATGCATATCTTACGTACCCTTATAAGCGATTCATCAACGAATTGATTAGGTGGATGCTCCAACTATAAAGTACCCTATGGTCCCATGTCAATCTCCTGACACAACAGCGGATACACTAGAAGGTCGATAGACATGTCATCACAAAAGGATGAATCCATCTCGTTCTCAATGGACTTGTGTATTTCCATCATTGTTACCTGATACTGGCTCCTCTACATGCTCCAATCTTTCGATGGCATCCACCCCTTGCAATATCGACCCCTCTATTTGCATATTGTCCTCATCTATACTCGAAACTTTGCTTTGATCATATACTCTCGCACTTCGGGGAGCTGAATGTATAATATACCACCATCGAGGTTGTCGGGGGTTTGGATAGAAAATTACATGTTCACAATCACGTACAAAAGAGATTTAACTATTGTGACATGTACCATGTCATAATACAACTAAAAAACACATGAGTTCATGCACCTGTTCACAATGGACCGGCAACACAAACGTGTCGCGCAAATCCGTCCATTTTTTTCAGAATCTATCTCGAGAAATCCAGATGGACCTCGTCAAACTGTTGCTCCAACTCCTTCAAGTATCACTTTGAACCACTGCACATCGAATAGGATCATGGAGAAGCTACGGTAATCCACCGTGACAATACTTTGCACGTTTCCAAAATACTCCATCTCATCTATAATTGTGTTTGAATCCGCCGTTGCTCGTCATCGGCTCTCTCTGCCATGATACCACAATCTTTGTGGAGCACATTTTGTCAATACGCACCATGCAAAAATGCCGTCCGTGCGACCATGCCGCACTATATATTTTGTACTATACATTGAAACACTCAATTAGTTGTCACATATAAAATATAGATACGACAAACCCTAAACACATCATCACCTTTCGACTACATCCCCTCGAGAATTTCCACTCCTTGGTTGAGATCTCCGCCCCTTCGCAAGACACTGTGGTCAAAGCTCCATGCAACCATCACGATGACATAAACCGCAGCATCTCGTGCATGCCCTCGAGATATCGAATCGTTCGATGGCGCATACTATGTCGAAATTCAGATCTCGCTTCCTCTCGATCTTTCCTAGCTTGCTGGTACCTAGCGAGCCACGTCTCCATAGAGGCATGGTGCAACATACAAAAGCAATTCACTTTCTCCTCCATTACAGCACCCATTCTTTTTTCTACCCCATTTCCAACCACCACATCTCCGATCAGTCTATCATCGTCCTTTAGCGACCATAGCATATTGTTATCTGAATCCACTGTTGGTAGCCATTGTAAAATATGCACTAACGCCTCAGACACCAACCAACCTTCAGCCATGCTACCTCCTAGCCGAGCTCGTTGTTACACAAAGTCTTTCAGGATTTTCATGAAGCGCTCCAAGAAGAACATCCATCATGTATGGACAGGTCCAACAATCTCCACTTCATTTACAAGATGCACAAGAAGGTGGATTTGTATCGTGAGCATGCTGGTAGATAGGTATTTCTTAAAGAGACAGATCGTCTCCACTGCTCCCCGCCTTGCGCGGATTCAATAGAGGATGTCTTAATCTCCTTTTGTGAGATCCGTTGCACTAAAGTCGACAATTTGTAAATGGCCCCGCGTATTTCTAGAGTAAGGCATCCTGCGATCGCGATCGGTAGTACAAACTGCCACAAACGAGGAAGCATTATAAACAATGACTACACTCCAAATAGCAAAATATGCATGCCACTTACAATCCATTCGTAGTACAAACCTGGCATATCTTATGCCAATCATGGGATTTTACCCTTGATAATTGGTCGTCTTTAGAAAACACGGACCTGAGAGAATGCATCATACCCATCGGAGTGCAGATAGACTTGACTATTTGCTTCACAATGTGCTCTTCTTTAGTGGACAAAACCCAAAGAGCGTGAGGTAGCTGCAAGTGACCATCAGCACTTGACTGCAGCCAAAGCGCCTTCATCTTGCCTACCTCCTTCAAATCCATTCATGCCCCTATAGTGTCTCTCTTTCATGTGATGTGGTTCCATAGCAAGCTGCTACGTTCTTGAAAATATGCATGGGATCCAACAAGTGGTTGATTTGTAAGTGGGTCCAATATGGCAACTCGTAGAAAACTGAGAACCGTCGCATTCCATTTGGATGTGACTCCATGTGGACCATCTTCAGCTCGTACCAGCTTTGGGCATTCATACGTGCTGGAGGCTGTCCAAGAAAACATTCCCTGAATTCATGATCCCTGAATTCATGATCCTCTAGCAAGAAAGCGGTGTGTCCTTGATATACCATCTTCTTCATGGTTCGTGACCTTCGGGAGTCTGACTATGGCCCATACAATAGACATGCATGATAACCTGAGGTAACCAGACATGTCCCAACACCTCTATCCAGTGAATACAAACTTGAACTAGCTATGATAGATATTACCAACGAGAACAGAAGCCTACTTACTTGAGCACTCTCTGAATCCTGGAAAGTCATGCATGGTCCACATGAGAATGGCTCAAATATTGGCGGACCGTCGACCATCGCGCTTGCTCATATCTTGCATGATGACCCCCTCCTCCCACAAAATCTTAAGCTCATCAACTAATGGACGAAGATACACATCCATATTTTTGACTTTATAGCGGCCAGGAACGAGCAAGCTAAGGATGAGATGTTCTTTCTTCGTAGAAAGCCATGGAGAGATATTGTAGTTGACAAGGACTATAGGCCACACACTGTAAGAAGTTGAGCGCAAACCAAATGGGTTCACGCCATCCATAGCAAGACCGATCTGAAGATTCCTTAGCTCTTGGGCAAAGCCTGGGAAGGTAGAGTCAATGGGGCTCCATGCACGTGAATCCACTGATATTCGTTGAACTCCATTTGTGGACCTATTTTGCGCATGCCACGTTGTCAAGCTCGCCATGCCCGACGTACGAAACATGTGGTTTATGTGGGGGATAAGCGAAAAGTGTCTAAGAACTTTTTGAGGGATGGTTTTCCCTTGCAAGTCCTATCGATACCTGTGAGCACCACACTTTGGACATGTCTCCATAGTCTCATATTCTCCTCGAAACAGTATCCAATCGTTGATACATGCATGGATGCTATTGTAGTCCATGCCAAGCTTTCGTAAAACATGTCGCGCATCATCACGAGACTCATGCATGGTATTTGCAAGTGATAATATATGATACTTCAGTAACCTGAAAAAAAAATCATAAAATACCTTGGAAAAGCACAAATGTTTTTTATGATAGTGCCGAAAAGAAATCAACGAAGCATACATACAAGGTACCTGAACAGCTTGGTCACACTACATCGCTCCACCCGTATTTTGCTTGCACACTTAGGAGTGCAAGCAATGTCTTCAGACAAGATACTCGGCACCCATCATATAATGATATGGATGCTTCCTCTCTAAGCGGATCAGAAGTCTCGACATCCATGGGCATCAATGCATCGATCATTGCATCCATCGCAGGCTCCAAGTTTATAGATAAGTATGGAAGGTTGCATGTCTCCTCTGGTATTGACGGTATAGATTGGGTAGTACCTTCCAAGTGGTGGATTGGCTCAGGCACTCCATCCATCGCACACCCACGAACTCTTCTAACTAGCTGCAAAGGGTGCACTCCTCCTTGGGATGAGATGTCACCTCCCTAGATAGAAAATTTGCAAGTTACACCCAATGTTTTTGTATATGGTATTCAATTAGCTTGCGAATATAATGTATGATTGATATACACTTTTCTTACTGTTTGCTCAAAATCTGAGATCGCTTGATCAATGATTTCAAATTGAAACTCGCCGAAGCATCGTATGTGTTCTATAGACAATCGAAGTTTTCACTAATTTTCAGCTTACATTGAGAGTAAGGATATGAGACATACTAATTAAGATACGCCTTGCGATCTTGAACATCATGACTATCGTTTTCCATTTGGTCTATGTTACGACAAACAATTTGTTTTTGTTATCATTCTTTTTTTTTTCTTAAATTGTTTGAGAAGGGATTTCTTCTCTTGTAACTCAACAAAATTATCGTATGTAAAGTCTTCACCCACCCACAAATTAAGATATGTCAGAGTGTTTCCCGTCTCGTGGTATTGCATCGGAGCTCGCCACCGTTCTCTCTTTGTTTTTTATCTATTCGTTCCCTTCTCTCCTTCCATCTCTCTCTCTTTTTCTCTTTCTTTATTATGTTGTATGTTTATTCCCTCTCTCATGTTCCTTCTTTATTTTTCTCTTCCTCTCCCTCTCTCATTTCCTTTAACAAAACATCTCTCTCTCTTTACTACTACCACTACCACTACCACTACCACTATCACTACCACTATAATAAACAAGAAAAGAAGAAAAAACAACAACAACTACAACTACTACTACAATAACAACAACAACAAACAAGAAAAGAAGAAAAAACTACTACTACTGCTGCTACTGTGCTGCTGTTGCTGCTGCTACTACTACTACTACAATAACAACAACAACAAACAAGAAAAGAAGAAAAAACTACTACTGCTACTGCTACTGCTACTACTACTGCTACTGTTGCTGTTGCTGCTACTGCTCCTACTACTACTACTACTACTACAATAACAACAATAACAAACAAGAAAAGAAGAAAAAACTACTACTACTACTACTACTACTATAAACAAGAAAACTAAACAACAATAAACAAGAAAATAAAAGAAAAAAAACTACTACTACTACTACTACAAACAAGAAAACTACTACTACTACAACCACGACTACGACGACTACGACTACCACAACAACAAAATACCACTACAATAAACAAGAAAAGAAGAAAAAACAACAACAACAACAACAACTACTACTACAATAACAAACAAGAAAACTACTATTACTACTACTACAACCACAACTACAATGACTACGACCATGACTACAACTACCACAACAACAACAAACAAGAAAAGAAGAAATTAAACAACAACTACTACTACTATCACTACCACTACCACTACTACTACTGCGACTACCACAATAGCAACAAACAAGAAAATAGGAAATTAAACAACAATAACTACCACTACCACTACCACTACCACTACCACTACCACTACCACCAGCACCAGCACCACCACCACCACCACTACGACTACCACAACAATAACAAATAAGAAAAAAAGAAAAGAAGAAATAAAACAACAACAACCTTTCCCTCCCTCTCTCTCTCCCTCCCTTCCTCCCTCTCTCTCTCTTTCTCTCTTTCCCTATTATGTTTAATGTTTTCTCCCTCTCTCTCTCTCTCGTTCCTTCTTTTTCTCTCTTCCTCTCCCTCTCTCATTCCCTCTCTTTCTCTCTCAATACACATGATTTTTAACAAAAACAAGTAAAAGAAAATGAGAAAAAACAAAAACAAAGCAAGAGGGAACAATGCACTCCCCGCAAAGGCCCGAGGATGGATTCGGCGGCTCCTCTTCGCCCTCCGTACACTTCCTCCTCTTCTTCGCAAACGGCGATGATAGCGGTGAGAAGCTTTCCTTCTCCCTCTTTCTCTCTTTCTCTCCCTCTCCCTCTCAAATGCAAGATGGAGTTCGCTCTCCCTTTCGCTCTCTTTCGTTCGTTCGCGCAAAATAACGCGCTTGGGTTTCGGCCCGTATTTTTTTGTTTGAGCACCGTCGCTGTTTGAGTCGCAAATAGTGACGCTACTAATTTACGTCAGAAAGCATCATCACTATGCCTATGCATCCTTGTAGTGCTAGGTGTAATTGACTATGAGCATGCTAGATTAGTTCAACCTAATACTACACCACTCTTTAGAACTAAATTGGCTCTACAGCTACGACCACCAGGGGAAACTCCTTCTTCTAGTGAAGGTTGTGAGTTTAACTCTAAGTCGAAAGTAAGATCTGAAAGTGATTTGGAGATACCCCAACCATCCAAGACCAAATGCACCAAAGAGAACTTGCCAGTCCACCTAAGGTGCATGCAGTTGGAGGAGGAAAAGAGGAGGTAGTCAAATGAGTCAGAAGCTAAAGAGCAAAGAAAGCCCCAAGATCTATCGAAGTGCTTCATGAAGTTCAAAAAGGGTGAGAGGGTAGTGATCTTGCTAGGAGCTAAGAGGCAAGGACATGCAAGTGAGCCAATAGAAGGGCCTGCTAAGGTCAAGAAAGTTTACTTAGCATGGGAAGGGGAAAAGCCTGGACTCGTGTTCATAGCGAATGACCTGACTAAGAAAGAGAAGGTTGATCTCATCGCTCCCCTACAAGAGTACATGGATGTGTTTGCTTAGTCCTTAAATAAACTAAAAGGAGTAGATCCAAGGGTCATGAATCATAACATCCCTATGACTCTCGATGCAACACCAATTAAGCAGGGACCATATCCAATAGATAAGTTGTTGAAGGCTAGATTCATCTACGAAATCGAGCACATAAATTGGGTGTCACCTAGACTAATTTTCTGAAGATGAATGGAAAGATTTGAGTGTGTGTGAATTATAAAAAGGTAAATGCTATGACTAAGAGAGATAACTATCCACTATCTACACACAGTATATGCTCGAAAGAGTAGTGGGGAAAGAAGCCTACAATTTTCTGGATGGCTTCTCAGGCTACAACCAAGTGCAGGTGCACCCTAAGGATATACATAAGACAACATTTGTGACCGAATGGGATGTATTTGCTTACATAGTCATGCCATTTGGGCTAACAAATGCACTAGCTACCTTTCAACACCTTGAATGCCATCTTCAAAGACATGCTTAGGCAAGCATTGGAGATGTTGGTTGATGATCTATGTATCCAATCCTGTTGGAGGGAACACATAGATAAACTTTACATAGTCTTTGAGCAGTGTAGATTGTATAATCTCTCCTTTAACCCCCCTGAAGTGCCAGTTGTTCTAGTTAAAACATGGATGTATTCTAGGGCACATAGTGTTTAAGAACGGCATTGCCATAGACCACCCACGAACTATAAGGGAGCTTAGTGCTTCCTAGGACACACAAGGTACTATTGGCAATTCGTTCTAAACTATGCATTAATCTCTAGACTCGTTTGCACATTGTTGATTGTATTTGAGTGGACCAAGGAATGCCAATGCACCTATGAGGAAATAAAGAAGGCTCTTACGATCGCACCGATCCTATGAGCCCCAATTGGAACATAACATTCCACATGCACATTGATACATTAGAGTTTGCCATGGGAGCTATTTTGTGCGGCAATGGACAAGCTCCCCATCTTCTCCTCTCTTCTTCTTCTCTTCTCTTGTCTTGCGCGCAGCAATGGATCTTGGAGCTTGGAGCTTGAGAATCGAGCTTGCACCTCGGATTGTGGAGCTACCAGAGAACTCATGGGAAGAGGTAACTCGATCAGGCATGAAGGTAAGCTCACTACACTTGTAGGTGTGAGAGTACGCACAGCTATGTGAGAGATAACCATCACACTTAACTTGAAACGCTTGAAATAATAAGTGATCCATGGGTCTTGGCGGTTGAGGGTGAGCTCCCATAACAGCTATGGCAACTTGACAGCACTATCGTATTTTGTCCATAACTTTTGCATACGATATCAGATTTAGGCATTCTATAGCTAGGAATGAAGAGTGCAACAAGAGCTACAAATTTGGCGTTACATAGTTGATTTCATGCAATTTTATATTCTCTGTTACACATAGAATAGAAATGTTTTGATTTAGACAACATAGTAAATTCCATAATGCATGTTTGATGCATCAGGGATGCTATTTTGGTGCTCGAATGGTATGGTTATGATTTTGGAACTGATTTGAGCTTTAAATAGCTCAAGTTTCACTATCATTTCAATGTTGTGATAACAAGGCAATAAGCATTTATCAATGAAATGCTTATGCATAATGCTTATTGATAATTTACAGGATACTTAGTGGATGTATTGCTACTTCGATTGTTACGTATACTTCCTAATGTGTATGGCATGCCAACTTATACTTCATGTATCTTGGATACTCGGGTGTCATGTACTTGATGTTTTGATCTTGCATTGCTCATTTGGTATTCAATTTTGTTTCAATGGGAGTCACCTATACTGCTTTGGATGTTCCATAGGGCTTTGATTTATGCAGTTAAGCTTGAGCTTACTTTCACTGACATTGTGGGACACTTACTTCATGTACATGCTCTCTTGATATATATTGGATGCACTTCTGCTTTAGTGGGCCAATTTGATCACTTGCTTTGGACATGGCACTTATGTTTGTCAGTGTCTTGTCAGTTATATTTATATGCTTTTGAATTATGTATTGAGCTTTTCTTAATGGGTTATGCATTTAGCAATTCTCATCTCTTTACGCTAAGAACTCCTATGTGCATGATGTTTATGCCTACTACATGTCTAGTTACTAATACACTGTAGTTGTTATTGCTTTTACTGCCAGTTGTTCCTATTCTTTCTTTCTTATTTGCTCATAGTTGATTGTTGGCATACTACTATAGTTTATTACAACATCCTGTCATTTCAGGTTTATGCATTCTATCTAAGGGTAGTCACTTGGATTTTACTGCTACTTGATTATAGTTTGTGGACAACTCACTATTTTGGCAATTTCTCTTGCTTAGCCCTTGATTTAGCCATGATTTTGGGGCTATTTTGTTGTCATTTACAGCAACCTATTTGTCTTGGATTGTGGTTTCACCTCTTACATTATGGCTAATGGATCGAATAATAGTGTTATCTTTGACATTGAAAGTTGAATGGCACAAATTATAGCTATTGGAAGGCACAATCTAGCATGTTCTAGTGTAGAGATTACAGATCAAGCCATTGAGATATGAGGGTATAAAACTCGAACACTTTGATGTAGAGGATTAAGCTGAACTAGATGAGTTATGTAAGTCTACAATCATTTTGTCACTCTCTAAGCAGGTCTATTATAATGTTATCTCTGATGGGCAAACTGCTTGGCAGTTATGGGATAAGATTCATAATGACTATAATCAGCAGAGCCGTACCTCTCAAATGTATTGGTTGAAGCAATTCATGGACCTTCACATGAAGGAGGGGATCTCCATCTCCACCCACTTAAATGAGTTCATTCTATTTTCAGCCACTTGTCTTCGTAGGGAATTGAATTTAAGGAAAATCTTCCTCCCTTGTTCTTACTGGTTACATTGCATGGCTCATGGGACACATTTTGTACTACTACGTGTGCAAATATGCCTACTAGGATGCAATTACTAGATATAGAGAGTGCGCTCTTGAATGAAGAGGTCAATAGAAAGAATGTCAATGCTTGCTGCACCTCTCATGCTTTGACAATCAAAGGAAATAATGGCAGGAGAGATAATGACTTTTGTGGGAGAGACTCTCAAAAGTCTCATCCTCAGTCATGTGGATAACCTCGCAGTAAGTCCCATGGCCGTAAGTCCGCATTGGCTTGTCACTATTATGGAAACCAGGGTCATATTTGGCCACAGTGCCATAGAATATGTGATGATAAGGACAAAGAAAAGGAAAAGGATAAAGTGTTGGAAATGAATGATGATAGTAGCATTGTCCCTAGCAAGTCCAATGTCAAGATGAGAGATTAATGTTATGCAAACTAATTTTGATGATGACTACATACTTGTAACTTCTTCTCTTGATGTTTTGTAGTTAACTGATACCTCCCCTACCTATGCTCAATGTTAGCTACTTGATTCATGGTCTTCATTTCATGTCACCCCTCATCAAGAGTGGTTCCACTCCTATCGTAGTATGATAGGATCTATTAGATTGGGTAATGACTTAGCATTGGATATCGTTGGTATTGGAGATGTCAGTTGTAGTTTCCTTTAGGTAATATGCTTACTTTGCATGATGTATGCCATGTTTTGGCTTTGACTAAAAGCTTACTTTCAGTTGGATAGTTAGATGATGTAGGTTATATCGTCTCTTTTGTTGATTCCTCATGGAAGCTTACCCATGGGAATCTCATCCCGGTACGAGGTGTCAAGTCTAGTACTCTTTACTCCTTACTTGTATCTGGGTCTATCCACCATATTTTGGTAGTGGCTATAGTACCACATGTAACATTATGAAATTGCCACCTTTGGGCACATTTCATTAAAGGGAATGAAAATGTTTACCCATTTGTAGTATCTTCCGTCCCTTGACTATAAGTGTTTTGAGTCTTGTGATCATTGTCTTTATGGCTAGCAGACTTATAATTTCCATAAGAAGTATGATACTACACGCATGGGTGAGCCTCTAGTTCTTGTTCATTTTGATGTTTGTGGACTTATGTCTTGCAAGTATTTAGGTGGCATGAAGTATTTTGCTACTTTTATTGATGATTACTCGCATAAGGTGTAGGCATACCCCATAAAGCAAAAATCAAAATTCTTGGCTACATTTCAGTGTTGGCTTACTTTTGTTGAGAACCAATCTAGTTATAGGTTGAAATGCCTACAATTTGACAATTGGAGTGAGTATGTATCTAAAGCCTTTGAGCATTTTTTGTGATGAGAGGGATACTAAGCATTAGTTAACCACCCCATACACCCCACCCCAAAACAGTATGGCTGAGCACATAAGTAGGATTATTCGGGAGTGAGTTCATATTCCATGTACTGCTCTTAACTATTAGATTGCAAAGGAGGTATGGTGTGAAAAACCTCCATTATATGCTCATTTCTATGTCTTTGATTGTGAGGCTTTTTTCCATGTTCCCAAGGACAAGCGCAATAACTTAGATCATAAGTCTGTGAAATGCATCTTTCTTTGTTATGGGGATGAAGTTGAGATGGGTTATCGCATATGAGATCCACAAGCTTGGAAGGTCATCCACAGCCATAATGTTGTTTTCCATGAGGAGAAAATGCATACACAGTATATGAGCAAGTCATTGAGATACATAATGTGATATTTCAGGAGAAGTCTCTTATTAATGTACAACTAGTTAGACAACCTATAGCAACTAATGCTCCAATGACCCAAGACCATAATATTAGATATGATGTACATACCCCATAACCTATTTTGTGATGGTCTACTAGAGATAGATGTCAGCCTGATCAATTTGTGCCCTCATGTGCAAAGGTGATAGTCACTCTTGGGAGAAGGCCATGCAGTTAGAGTATACCTTACTACAAAAAAAATCATATGTGGGATTTGGTTTCTTCGCCTCCAGTGAAAAACGTGCTTCGCATGCAAGTGGATATACAAGTTAAAGAGTACCCCTAGATGCCCCAAGCCAGCCTATAAGGCCAAATTGGTTGCTAAGGGTAGCATGGTGTTGACTTCGATGAAGTCTTCTCTCCT
Source organism: Lygodium microphyllum (assembly GCF_053477565.2). NCBI lineage: Eukaryota > Viridiplantae > Streptophyta > Polypodiopsida > Schizaeales > Lygodiaceae > Lygodium > Lygodium microphyllum. The sequence continues at coordinate 103,086,809 of NC_141144.1, forward strand.
ATCATCAAAATGACTACCATGTACTTGGTTTTTGGTTGCATAGCTCGATTTGGACCTCTATCATATGGATGTCAAGACAACTTTCTCACATAGAGACTTACATGTTGAGATTTATATGCAATAACCTAAGGGCTTTGAGGAAAAAGGCAAGGAACACCTAGTATGCAAGTTGAGAAAGAGTCTTTATGGGCTTAAGCAGCATGAACCTAGGGAATGGTACCATAAGTTCAACCCTTTCATGCATTCACAATGATATACTTGTAGTGATCTGGATCTATGTTTATGCACAAAGAAGGCCCATGAATGCAACCTTATGATTTTGGTAGTCTATGTGGATGATATGCTCATTGTTGGGAATGCTCATCATGAGTTGAATGCCTTGAAAGATCAACTCAAGAAGAGATTTAAGATGAAGGAAATGGGAGAGGCCTGGCATATTCTTAGAATGCACATCATGCACGATCGCTCTAAGGAGCTCCTTTACTTGTCACATAAGGAGTACATCCAAAAGGTCCTTGAATGGCTACATATTTAGGATGATAAGCCTATTGGATGTCCTTTACCTTCTCATGTGAAGGTTATTCATGCCAATTGTCGACAATTTGATAAGTAGAAGGCCAAGATGGCCAAAATCCCTTATACATCCACAGTGGGCAGTTTGATGTATGTTATGATAGCCACTCATCTTGACATAGCATTTGAAGTGAGAGTTGTGGGCGTGCTATATGACTTTGCATGTCAGTAGACATTGGGATGCCATGAAGAGTATCATGAGGTACCTTAAGGGCACTACATATATGTGCATATATTATGGTGGCCAAGACACATGGGTTGTGGAGTAAAGTGACTTTAATTATGCAAACAGTAGAAAATACACCTTTCGCTATGTCTTCGTCTTTGTTAGTGGTGCTATTTCTTGGATGTCCAAGTTGCAAAAATGAATGGCCCTATCCACTACACAGAGGCAAAGTATGTTGTATCCCACTGAGGATTGCAAAGAGGCTCTTTGGTTAGGCCCTCTAACCATAGATCTTGGTATTACTGATATGGTCCCTACATTGCATTCAGATTCTATGAGTGCCATTCAATTGCCCAGGAATTCGATCTTCCATGTGAAGACAAAGCACATTGAGATGTGCTATCACTTCATCAAGGAGATGCTCTTACTTTTGCTTGCGTGCTTTTACTTGTGCTCTATCTTTCATTCTAGTATTTGTAGGGCACTCAATACCTTGGATTGCTTTATTCGAAGGGATGATTAATTGTTGCATGCCTTTACAGCTTTAGATTGGGCTAGATGTTATGACAATAGAGTATCCATTAGTAGCTTTTGATTCCATTTTGGTAATTCATGTGTGTCATGGCTCAACAGGAAGTAGCCAACAATGGCCTAATTTTCATTGATAGCTAGAGCACATTGGCAATTACAAGGAACCCAATGTTTCATGCTCATACCAAGAACGTTGAGGTACAATATCATTATGTTAGGGAGAGACTCTTTGCATGAGAGATCATTTTAGTCTATGTGCCAACACATGATAAAATGGAAGATTTCTTTATGAAGACACTTCCTTTTTATGAAAAGTTTGAAGCTCTCTGCAAAGCTTTGGCCTCGTTGACTTTTGATAACGAAGCAACCATATCCTTACATAGGTTGGCATCATCACTACATATATGTGAGGTAGTCTATGGTGTGAACTTAGTAGGACTAGCTAGAGCACTTTTTCCCTCTTTAGGAGGGTTTTCCCCCCCAAGCATATGCACCTACTCGTATGAGTGTGAGTGACCTTATCAAATTTAGTTCACTTGTGCTTCACTCATTCTTACTAACCCACATTGAGTGATGTGCTTTTCTCCTCCTCTACTTGTTGCATCTTTGTGTGTGTGTGTGTTACCACCACAAGCATTTATTCTCTAATAGGTCAATCCATAGTGTACAATTGACTATATGAGCTAGCTAAATAGTTGTCAATGTGACACCATGTCACTATTGCCATATCAACCATAATGTGCACTAATCGTGCTAGTGTCATGAAGTATGGAATGGTCACACCAAGGTGACTCACCAATGCTCAATGATAGTTGAGCTTGATATGTCAACACTCCTCCTAAGCTCAACTCCAACCAAGCTCTTATACCTATGAAGCTTTTCTATACCCAATGCTTTCATAAAGATGTTAGCTACCTAATTCTATATGCTGAGACGCAAAAGGTCAATGCCACCTATCAATACCAACTTCAACACACTTTTCTTAATATTACTTTTAAAGCATTTTAACACTCTCATCACATTGTGCCTTCTAGCACTAGCACTAATAGAATGTATTCGTGTGATTAAATAAAAACCAACATACTAAATTGTTTTTTCTTTTATGAACACAAATAGCAAGTATGCCATGGTCCTTGAAAATAAGAGACCTACGAGACTCAATGAGAGTTGTGGATCTTCTTTCGAGAGATGTAGCTATGAGTGTCATTTCCATAGCAAATAGCATGCTTTTTATCGTTACAATAAGTTACTTCGCAATCCAAATCTCATATCAAATTAAAATTATATGTATTCATATATAATGTAACTTTCATGTCCAGGCCACATGGAGAGACATGGCTTCATAGCCACTTTTGTAAGTATATGCTTATAAGTTCTCATAGTACAAAGATATTAGCTATAGAATGGACAAAATGAGAAAAAAATATAACTTTGGATCTGTTCTTGTATAGATCAAAGACTACAGTTATGCCCCCACTAAAGCAAAGATCAAAATGACCATATATCAAGGCAACTTTGGATCTGTTCTTGTATAGATCAAAGACTACAGTTATGCCCCCACCAAAGCAAAGATCAAAATGCCATATATCAAGGCTACAGAGCTCTATAGAGGACACTTTCACCAACACACCTTTTTGTGAGTATTGTTTGTAACTTTTAGATATATTTTCAAGCTAAAATTATTTTTAAAGAACTTTTTAATTGTCAATTAATCTAACTTATTAGTACAAGAGATTCACAACAAGAGAGATCTCAAGATGGTCTCCAACCAAAGAGAAGGAGCAGGATAGGTGGATAAACAAGGAGTGAGCTCACGTCTCATCTTCTCAATAGTCATCTCATCATGATTACACAAGACATGGTGACAACAACAATGAGATCAGCTAGCCCTCATTGGCTTTTATTAACAGTGTATACATACAACTTTGTATTTAGATGATACGTACAACTTGCCTTCAGATTATGTATATATTACTTTGTACATGTTGACATTGTATACATATAGTTTTTATTCACATATTCACTCTACTTTAGCTATTATTGTCTATTTGAGTTTATTTTATTCAAGTTTAATTTTGAAATGATGAATAATTAAGTAGCAAAAAACATACCATGATGATCCATACTTTTGTTTTTGTTTGATCATAACTACTTTGGTCTCAGTACACCTTTCATTGTAGTATATATATGTAGTACTACCCAAGTGTATGTTGTATATGGAGGTCGTAGTATACAGTGTGGACTTCTAGTCCATGTGTGCATGTGTGTGTGTGCGCGCGCGCGTGTGTAGATAGACAGACAAACAAACAGTCAAACAGATAGATAGATAGATAGATAGAGAGCTTGGGACACACACACACACACACACACACACACACACACACACACACACACAGAAAGAGAGCTTGTTTTCTATGAATCCGTTGTCTTTTTTTTTTTTTTGAAAAACTAGAGCATCATATAAGCAATACTTCAATGTTTAGTCATTGATTATACAACGACTATAAAAAAAATGTATCCATCACTTAAGCAACACAATAAATGATGCTCAAACATGGTTAAGCATATTGCATAAGTGACCAAACCATAGTGATGCCCACGATGATGTTTTGGCATCACCTCGGCATCACTTATCGCCAATTAACCTCCCTATGGGCGTTCCCTCTTATAGCGTTCTTTTCTGAACTATTGGAGCTTTTGGCCCCCCCACAAAAGCAATCGCACATGTGGCAAAGGAGGGGTGGTCTCTTGATTCACTTGGGTTGTGGATAGATGGACAACAATTGCAGTAAGAAGCAAAGCAAGTCAAATTGGAGAAGGAGGCCTTGGCGCACAACAAGGGGAGCCCCTATTGGCCCTTGTGAAAGTGGTGGCTTGAAAAGATGTGCATGCATTAGCAATCGGAATGTATTTCTATACGCCAAGATTTGCAACGTGTATGATTGAGAGTTCTGGACCACTTAATCATCATGAAAAGGTAAAACTAACATTTGAAGTGGACTAAGAAATTCGTGAAATTTGGTTATCATGGGCCCTCTAACCTCTATTCAAGGCTTTTCTCCCATTAAAGATCTCACCATTGTTATCTATAGGTAGTTGCGATCCTAGTAATAAAGGGTTCAACTTCACCTCAAGATCTTATTCAGTCCCCTTTTTGCTCAATACGGTAATAAAGCATTCATTTTTTGCAGGCTCCAAAAGATGTCAATCTATTCCATCAAGTCTGTTACAAGCAAAAGGCATATATGTGTTTATCTGACAGGACATGGTCTCTTGGAAAAGACTCCAATTCGCTAGCTTTTGCCCTCATCTCGTGGCAAACTAGCAAGCTTGCATTATGGAAGGTCTCACTTGTGATATTACATCCCAAAATGCTGAGAAGGCATGTGGGTGAATGAAATAATTGTTTTTGTCCATTCTACATGCAAAAATAAAAGCCATGGTAAGGTATTGTTTAAGTTAGGATGTGGAAAGCGCAATTTGCTTGCACACACCATTATGTATGTAGAAACACTCTACATAGATTAAACTATTATGTTTCCCTAACACAAATCATTCTCTCTATGGAACACTAAACCTTAAAGCATTTTCTGTATGAGGTTTCATATATGTAGCATTATCCATTATTTCCTCAAAGTATTGATATTCCATCCCACACTATTTGTTTCATTATTGTATTTGGTCATATAAAGAGACCATTAGGTAACTATTAGGCATAATTAAATCAATACAGCATCACACAATCAAACACACTCATTAATGATCACTATTAGATTCAATAGGAGTTGCAAGAACAATGTCAATAGCAACACCAACAACATGAGAAATAGACAATAGAGGAAATGTGGGATGGGCAAAATTATGTATATGAATCATAAAGCTTTATCTCTATGAAGTACAAACCATAAACCATTGTGACTACGAAAAGGCCCATGAATAATAACCCATTATCTTTCTTTGAAACATGAACCATTTTCTCTCCAATGTACAAACCTTAATTCATTAACTCCATGTAGTCCAACCCATCATGTTTAGGTAGCATAAACATCAAAGCAATATTTGTATGAAGTTCCCTATGAAGTACAAACCTCTATCTATATAAAGAGATAGCACCATAGAGAGAGGCACACGTAATGATAATTCAAAAGTTCAAGAGCAACTACAAGAGCAATGTCATCTGCAAGAACAATTGCAATGAATTTTGTGCAAGTCCAAATAAATGACAGTCATCACTTCCAAAATCCTTTCCCCACAATCTCATGCATGGAGAAGTTCAAAAAAACAATTGAAGGACAATGGAATCCCATAGAAATTTGTTGGCACAGAAATACCCATAATTATCACTAATAAAATGTGATACACGCAATATGGAATTGTTAGCATGAGAGATTGAGAAAAACATATGAACGTCCATGGAATTACTAGTATGCAATGATGGATAGCTCCAATAGAATTTTGTTAAGAGGGATACCCATGATGATAATCTCCTATAGCATGCATGCATTATCTCCTCCCACTTAAAAAAACCCATGTCCTCTTACCTCAGGATCGTAGGGGCTCCTAGAATTATAAACGATGCAAGATATGAAAAAATTTGCAATAGAAATTAGAAAACACTTTAACAATACATGTCATAGTAATAAGCAAAGGGAGCATGCACTTGTTTGCTATGCTGTAATGGTGAAATGAAATGTCGAGAAAGAGGGTGCCATAGGTGTGCCGATAGGAGGCAGACGAGAAGATGAGGGACGATGGAGACTTTGAGATCTACAAAGGGCATATTAACAACAACAGAGCAAAAGCTTGGCTTTATCAATCGCTTTGTGCTTCTTCATCAATTGGCCCATGATCCTTTGTGCAACAACCACTGCCAAACGAACAATCCATCCATCTCGAAACCGTTGTTGGGGGATCAAAGAGGGAGGTTGCATGTCCCTATGACACATGGTAGCTTATAGCGATGAACCTTTCTAGTTTCACCACTAACATTCTTTTGAAAAGTTTCACCATGGTAGACGCGTCATGTTAAGTCTACCACATTGCATGTTTCAATGGCGTAGTACCTCATTTGCAAGGCTATGAAAAAAGTGCAAAAGTGTGGTAGGGTAAAGGGGCCAATAGATTGTCATCTAACAATCCTCCAATATAATTTTTTTTTTCAAGTGAGTTGTATAAATGTTTTTTAATAGTTAAACTATTTATATTATGTAGAGCTCAAAGAAACAATATTGTGATTTTTTGATGTTTTTATCAAGTAGCTTTAGTTACAAACGAAAGGTTCATAAAAGAGGGGCAGTGAGGGGCCAATAGAGTGACACTCGAGGATGCATTGCTTTAGGGTTTTACAAAATCTAAAATATAAAAATTTTTACTTGGCTCAATTGTTTGACTTAAGTTAAGCTCATCTATAATTTTAAAAAATTCAAGTTATATTGTTAAGTGACTAAAAAAGTCATGTCTTTCTTGTAAAATTGTCACTCAATTGGGTTGGGGTGTGTTTTCCTCTTGGAGGGCGCTACTTTATTGGTCCCTTTACCCTAGTGGGGGCAAGGGGATTTCCTTCCCTTACTATATCCATGTGACGTCTACCGCAGTGCACTTTTCAATGGCCCAGTACCTCATTTGCGAGGGCGCGGAAGTGTGGTAATGGGAGAAGAGGGGGAATGCCCGCGAGGCTCCTCCCAAGACACCCGGGTGCAACATTGTTAGACCTGGATAGTTCGTGAAAACTGCTGCACATGCCCTCTTGGCATGAGATCTAATTTGGGGGCAGTCATTAATGTGGCCTTGATGGGAAGGCCTATTAAAAGAGAAAGACACAACCCACCGAGAACTTAGAAGGAGAGAAAGAGGTAGAGACAAAGACGACACTTAGCAAGCCAGGACTTTCCTACATTCTCTCCTCCAATTTCGTCTCTCTCTCTCTCTCTCTCTCTCTCTCTCTCTCTCTCTCTCTGTCTATATTATGCTATGTCATCCGATACCAGAAACAGGAATCAGCATACAGGAAAATTCAAGAGCAAATCCGGAAACCGGGAGCGGAATCAGCAATCAAGTAAGAGAGAGGCTTCTCGTCTTCTACCTTATCTTCTGTGCGCTTCTCTCATCAAGCAGTAGCAGGGATTCCGAATCTGTGCCTTCTTCGTAGCCATGGATCATCATCATCATCAGCGCGCTAGCTCTTGTACTGCCCGCAGGACTGCCGTCCTTGCCAAGCACTTGGCCGCCTCCGCTCCCTCATCCTTCCAGGCCGCCTTGGAGCACCAGCCTTGCCTCTATTACTCTCCTCCCGAGCTCAATTCAGGTACGCTCCCTTTCGTTCTACCCGGACTAATAACTCCTTGGCTTTTGAAAAAGCATCAGCCCCTCCTTTACCTCCTCTTTTCATTCTTCAATTATTTAGTACACTGTTCCTGCCCAACGACGTCATGGATCAATCATTCTCAATGAGAAATCAATTCTCTTCGTGTAGATGCTTGGGTTGGCTTTAGGGAGATTTTGTTCCTTGTGTCTGTGTTTTCCAATGATGAAGTGCAGTTTCGTTCTCCGATGACGTGCTGGATCATCATGGGAAATCTTCCTGCATCGATGTCGATGCTTCATCCCTAAATGACTAGCAAAATACTGAACTTTCACGCTCTCTCGATCCACAAAAAGTAATTCTGAAACTGTCAATGTAATCGCATAATTTCAAAACCAGAAATGTCTCATTGGGTCTTTCAAGAGAAAGAACAACATGGCGGCACTAATTGGAGATGTCAGTCTCATCATTGGCGTTTTGATTCATCCATAGTTAGTTCTGATAACATCTTTTTCTGTTCTCATGCTTTACATGATTTTGTCAGTTGATTTTTGAGGTTTGACATCAGATCGCCATAGTCATCATTTAAACCTTCTTAGCCATTTTTTTTGGCCTCTTGATTACATCAGAAGCACCTACTTTCAACATTCATCACATGCGGGTACTACTAGATGGCCATAATATTAAGGAGCGTGATGACATGTTTCAGTTGATGGCAAGCAATGAGCTCTTTCGATTAAAACAGGTTGGACAAGATATCTATGTCGGTGCAGACTATAATCAACCAATGGAGCATCAAAGAGAAATGACTATGAAAAGAATTCTTTTCTTGCTGAGTAGAGGGACTTTCAAAGGTTGGCTTACCAGAGACGAGACTGAATTGTTATTTTCAAGAGCTGCTATATTCGAGTGCTTTGGGATTTTTGACCATTCACTGGCAATCAAGCTTGGAGTTCATTTTCACTTGTGGTAAGAGCTCTACGTCATAGTTTAGTTGAGCAAAAAAGGAGATGATTTTTGGACCTGTATGGGTGTGCTAACTCAAGAACTCACATCAGGGGAGGTGCAATCCAGTTCCTTGGAACAGGTCGCCACCATCAGAAATGGCTGCAGCCAACTGAAGATTACATTATAAAAGGGTGCTTTGCGATGACTGAGCTTGGACATGGCAGTAACGTAAGTTCTAAAGCTCCTGTAATTGTTCTAGTGAACATTGATGATCTTGCAAATCTATGATGAGTCAACCTGGCTATATGAAGTTTGTGCGATTGTGAATAGGTTCGTGGCATTGAGACAATCGCTACCTATGATGCATCAACTCAAGAATTTATCATAAATACGCCATCTGAATCGGCTCAAAAGTACTGGATTGGTGGAGCTGCAAATGTAAATGTGTTTTCATGTCGTCACATTTCCTGTTTGTTTATTTTTTGATCTTATTGTTTCTAGTTTTCAACTTTCATTCTTTCTTGTCTCAACTTTCATTCTTTCTTGTCTCAGGATGCAACCCATGCAGTTGTTTTCTCACAGCTCCGCATTGGCGGTAGAGACGAAGGTGTTCATGCTTTTATTGTGCAGATACGAGATGCTAGAGGAAGAGCGTGTCCTGGAGTTAGAATAGCTGATTGTGGCCATAAGATAGGGTTGAATGGGGTTGACAATGGAAGATTATGGTAATCATTACAGGCGCATTTTGTTGTCAGTGCATATGAAAGCAGTGCTGCTCAGTTCCCAAGATAAGAAGGTTCAAGGTTTAAATCAGCTGATTGATTCATCTTCTTCCAATTGTCATTCTGTCAGGTTTGACAAAGTACGCATCCCTCGTGAGAATCTACTCAATTCTGTAGCTGATGTGACACAAAGTGGAGATTACATCAGTGCTATAAAGGATCCTGATCAAGTGAGCATTTTATCCTTCCAGGAAACTTGAAAAAGTGTGCTTTTATTGGATCCTCCGTGTATAATTCCATTCAGAAGGAGTCTACTGTACTCTTTTAATCTGAGAACTTTTCTGTGCATCCAATACAGAGATTTGGTGCCTTTATGGCCCCTCTTACATCTGGCCGTGTTACCATTGCGGTTAGTGCAGTTTATGAGTCCAAGGTATCACATGAATTTTTGCAAAGTATTCTGTTTTTTTAAGAAAAGCAAAGTTTTCACCTGTAAGTTCTGTTTTGTCAGATTGGGTTGGCTACTGCTATCCGGTATGCACTGACAAGACGAGCTTTCTCTCTCAGTCCAACTGGTCCTGAGGTGCTGCTCCTTGACTACCCAAGTCACCAAAGGCGTCTACTGCCCTTACTAGCTAAAACGTAAGTTCTTGTTCCAGTGTTTGTGTAGCATGCTGCAATTATCATTCACCAATGTGATAGTGCAGGCATGGTCTGTATAACTATTTGGATGCATGTGTACTTTGTACATGTGCACAGGAACGTACGGATATTCATCCGATGCATGCATGCTGTAGGATCATTTCTGCCTGTTGTGGGTGTCCTGATAGCTCTGTAACATTGCATCTGTGCATTATATGCTGCAGCTGGTCGTTTTTCATTGGTTGTTTATGACTGCCCAATGATGGCTTTGTACATGGTCGCCTTTACATGCATTTCTCTATGTAGGTATGGCTTGAGCTTTGCAGCAGTCGAACTGAAGAAAATATATGTGAATCGAGCACTTGCTGACGCAAAGACAATGCATGTGCTTTCAAGCGGTTACAAGGCAATGTTTTCTTGGCACAACATGAGAGCTTTACAGGTGAATGATTGAATGCCTGTTTACTTTCCTTTTCTCTGTTGTCTTAGGATGCTGGTTCTTTCAATTTGGTAGAAGATGGCTGACAGTCTGCAGTTATCTCTCTTTGGGGCTTTTGCCATTCTCTTTTTGGGGGCTGGGGGTTGATCAACAGGAATGCCGAGAAGCATGTGGAGGTCAAGGTTTGAAAACAGAAAATAGGATAGGTCAGCTCAAAGCAGAGTTTGATGTGCAGCTAACCTTTGAAGGTGATAACAATGTCCTCATGCAGCAGGTATGTCTCCATACTTAAATGCCACTCCCATTGACTTTGCCTTTGTTCAACACCAAAGTGACAAAAACATTTTGTTTGTTCACTAGATTCAGTTTTCCTACGTTAAATGGTGTTCTCTCTCAAGAAAAGATATTTTGTATTGTTTAGTGACAATCTATGTTCCACTTTCACAGGTGAGTAAGGCATTGTTAGCGGAGTACCTTGCTTGTCAGAAGAGAAAGAAGCCATTTCAAGGTCTTGGCCTGGAACATATGAATGGGCGCCTACCTTCAATCTCAAAATCAACAGAGAGTTCGGTTTTACGAGGCAGAGATTTCCATGTACAGTGCTTAGCAATTGAACTATTCACAACTTTTTTATTGCACATTTGCTATGATATCTTTACCGCTTCACACCTACTTTCTGACTTCAGTTCATCGTTTTGTGCGGTCTAGCTGACTTTGTTCCGCTTACGAGAGCGAGACTTGCTGGAAAGGCTGGCAGCACAGCTTTCTTTGAAAACCGCAAAAGGATTGTCGGTGACAGATGCTTTATCAACAGTACGTATCCTTTGCCTCACAAGATTGGACAAAGTTTATAAACTGCTAAATGCAGGAAAAGCTGTTCACACCCTCTGTGATACCTTTCTTCAAATGATCTAATCACGGCCTCTGTTGAACGCCATTCAAATGGCTCACGGTCGAATGATTCTGTGCAGAGTTATCACCTTGCTGAAGATTTAGGTCTTGCTTTTTCTGAAAGATCTGTCTTGGACACTTTTACAGTAGTAGAGGAGAATCAGTCAGAAGCTTCAATGAAGGTGAGTTCTTCTGGGGTTCTGTGTAGGGAGTACTGTCAGAAATTAGATGGGAAATTTCTCACTGTATGTTTTGTGCAGGCTATATTGGATCTTTTACGAGCATTGTATGTTCTCAGTGCAGTCGATGAAAATCCAGTTTTTCTTAGGTGAGCAGTCTAATAATTCTTGGCGTGTTTGAGGAGCATTTCCATTGTAAGAGAGCAGAGTCTTCCATATTGCCATGCTCCTTGCTCACAAACGTGCAATTTGTAGACCATACAATATGTCTGATATGCTTTGTCTTTTGAACAGGTATGGCTACATTTCACCTCAGCAAGCCCAAGCCATTCAGAGAGAGATAACACAGCTCTGTGCTGAGCTGCGGCCGCATGCATTGGCCCTGGTGAATTCCTTTGGATTGCCGCAGTCATTGCTTGGCCCGATTGCTTTTGATTGGATCAAAAATGACTCATGGGAGAATGTAGCAGCAGCTCGTACAGAGACAGTTGGGTCGAGTGCACTGGCAATTGTATAAAGACGCTCGCAAGCAAAGCAGGTCGTGGCCGCGTTAATGGGCATTCTTCAACCCTGATCATAAAATAAAACATAAGACTGTGATAGGATGTCGAAGGAATTGTAAAGGTAGTGATAATGGACAAAAGTCCCAGTAGAAGGGATCCTTTGTCAAGGCGTCGAATCTCGATTACGATACAAGCTCCTAGGAATACAAGGAATCATGATTCATGAACCGCATGATGATGCCACCAAACCCAACAATGAGCTGTAGCCTGTCAATATCAAAAGCATCTTACTTTACAAAAGCATGTACCTTAAGATGTCCATTCAGCCCACATGACCATTACATGAACAATACAGTAGGTAGGGAGGACCTAATTTCGTTTGCATTAATTTTGAGTGAAGAAAAACTTGGTAGCGAATCACTCAATTTTTGTCTATTCTGGATCAATTTTGTGCTTGCCCACGTGATTGTTTGTATGCTATTGCTCTTTTTCTATGGTTTGAACATGCTTTAAATTGTGTCAAGCCATCTTCACAAATAGTATGCATATAATAAATATCTTCAGAAGCTAGATACTCAAAGTACTCAAATAAAAGTTTAATGAAGGCCAATGATCAAGGATGAACTGAATAATGGTGAATAGATTTACATAATGTACATGTGTTAATCATCTGCATCAACTCTTAAGGCTAACAATAACACAAATGCTCTCGTGTCCATGTAACTAAGGCACCAACATGGAGGTCCCCCCTCTTCCATGTATTGACATGTGACAAGGGGATTTCTATGCGACGACAAGGTGCGAGAACACGTATGCATCTTGGTCATGTGTATACACAATAACCTCCATATATCTTCTAGTGGTACTAAGTTGTGCAAAGTATACCACACCAACCATAACTAGACTATGAACATTAAAGTGGGTACCATGCCCATCAACATGGTCTACTAGTAGTTTACCATGGTGTAATATAGTAGGTAGTAGTCCAATGCAATGTGCTAGGTAGTAGTCCACTCCCTTTGGGTTGTCCTCCTCAACAATGATGCTAGATATCCAATTGAAAACATGCCACTAGGTGCATTGTACTTCTCAATGTACAAAGAAAGATAAAGAGTAATCTATAGAGCACTCATAGCATGACCAAGAGGATCCAACACAAACATTTAAATATCAACCCACTTGCACATCATGGAATCCATCCAATCACCATCTATCCACGATGTACATCAGCATATACATCACAATGTGCAAATGGAGGGTTCATGGTAATTAATAAGCCTACTAGAATGGAAATCCAATGTGCTTGCAAATAAATATTCAAAAGTATCATTAACACACACATGATTTGATTTACATTTTTCAAAAGCATCAAGTGTTATGTACCTACTACTAGTGACAATCATGCCTTGTAGATCTATCAATACCATTAATGTACCAAAAGAAATGACACCACTTTCCCTCTACAAGTTGCTAATAAGTGGTATCCATAGTGGGGGAATTATATTGCTTACAATATTACACAACATCCTAAGCATATGAAGTGCTCTATAGGTAAGTGAGGATATTGTAAGAGGTATTTTGTTTCTCTTTCTTCTATAATTTTCTAATGTTCACATATGTATTCTTTCTATTTAAACAATCATAAGTTTTTTCGATCATGTTTTAAATTTAGGGTTTAAGAGAACATGTTTGTCATGCATATTTGCAGTTTAGGGTTCTACGTAGAGGAATCGTTTATAAGGTCATGTAACAACATATGTACTTTGTAGGTTCATGTGTCAATTGCCACATTAGTAAGCACACTAGGGTTTAGGCTATAGCCACCTCTCTCTATGTAGACTCATTGGACACTATGTGCATCTAGTGGCATTTTTGATCATGTGAAAGGGAGTTGGTAAGTTGCAGAATTTGCAAAGAAATGTGTTGTTTTCTACACTGTTAAACACTTTGCGGGTTTCTATAATCCATTTTTTATTTTTTCATGTTAATTTTCTAAGTTTATAGTCTACTTTTCTCTTTTTGATTTTTTAAAAAATGGGCATGATTATAGTTGCATTGGTTATTGTTGGGCCTATATTAACTTACACTATAATGGCTTGCATTTTTAGCAATTACTTGTAAGAAAAGGTGGGATGACATGATGAAAAACAAAAGATTGCTATTATATTATGTACACTGTATATACTATCACGAGGGGATCTTGATCCTCGTCCATAACTTGTCTTTCCCAAGGTGTGAGACCCATGGGCACTATTGAGACATGCATGATAGAAATGTCTCCTATCTACATCTAGTTAAAATTTGTACTTTGACTTGTACTTTATAATGATATCCATGATTTGATAGAAATGTCTCCTATCTACATCTAGTTAAAATTTGTACTTTGACTTGTACTTTATAATGATATCCAAGATTTGATAGCTTAGATTTCTTTCATTTTGTATGCAAGCCATGTTTCTTTTGGAATGCTCATCTTTCTACTACTAGTGATTTTTGCGCATCAACGTTTAGCAATGTTGATCTATCGAACATGACCTTTAGTTTCATTACTTTAGGTACTTCAATATCTTCAATTTCTCCTTCTATTTGTTGTACTATCTATATGGTTTCACATAGTGTTGTGCCCCCTAGTCTTGTGCCCTCCAAGCAACATCCAAACGTACATGGGGTCAAAGAAAAAATAGTTCCATAGACATTCAATTTTGCATTGTTAGACTTGTTGGCTTGCACCATTACTACTATGGAATTGCAAAGAGTTAATACTATTTGACAATATTGAGCTTGTAGGATCTAACCATTCTCTTTCTTCTAGCTTGATGCAAATTATATATGTAATGGACGATGATGAAGCATTTTCTTATATGTAATCAATAAAACTTCTAAAATTATTAGCAATGCATCAATTAGCAGGAATAAACAAGTTCCTAGCATGGTTACAAAGTCACTTAAAAATATATAAGTCTATCACACTGCTTCAAAAGTAAAGGTTTTAAAGTTTCCTTTTAGACATATTTTACATATATATAAGGGTGACATTTAAAGGGTTTATTCACAAATTGAATAGGAAAATGATGTGTTCTATTCGTGGAAAATTCACAGATAAGGATTGTTAAAAAAAATAGGAAATAAATGCATATAATAAGGTAGAGGGTTTACATATAGTGAACCTGCCGAGCTAGTAGGAGTGCAAGGCATTAGGGCCAAAAACACTTCCAAACATGCACTTTTGTTAATCACGGGATTAAGAAACAAGCCAAAGAGAGTTTGCCACATGTGCAAGAATATGGTATTCTTGTCTCCTCTTTTTTAGAGATAGTGGAGTCCATTTCGTGATTCTCTCTTCTTTTTTAGCAAAAATCCCCAAAGTCTGACATGTTTTGGAGTCCCAAAGACCTTATTTACCCACAAATCTAATAAAATACATGACAGAGATGTGATGAAATTAATATTGAGTTTTTTGAAATTCGGGAGATCTTTCAATATTCTTTTTGGCGCCCAATACATATTCATTTGTGTTCTTGACGCTACTTTTTAGTTCAATCACACCTCTTTGAGCTTCTTTCTCTGCGCTTTCATTCTTTTCATGGCTTCCTCTAGGCGCCCTTATCGTTTAATACACTCTTGCACAGTCTAGCCAGGGGATAGATGGAAATTGGGAGCCCAAAACCTTTACTGTAAACGATTGGGTTGCCATGCTGCCATCTTGCAAGGGCTCTCATAAGGTGAAAAGAAGAAAACGAGATGATATAAAACATCACTGGAAGGGGCGTATCATTGCCTTCAAAATTATGCCCGAAGGGTGGTTTGTCAAGGTGCAACATGTTTATATGGCCAAGGATATGCACTTGCCTCCAAAAGAACGTGTTCCCCAACAAACACATTGTAAGTTATTAGTTGAATAACGTATGCAATTCTTTTCCATTTAGGCAAGTACTAACAACCGATTCATCATTGCAGATATCTTTCCGTCAACAAGTATTGAACGGCAACCTGTGGAAAGCCTAAGTGGGACTTTCCATGCCATTCATAAGGTATTGGCAGACATTATTTATGCTGATCAAACTGTGTCTTTTTTTAATGAATGCAAGGTTTTTATATATTATGCACAGTATGTGGTTCCCTCTAGAGCGGATAGGTATAGGCATATCGAAGATTTTCCATTCCCAAGTCTTTCATCTCTAAACTGGGAGATTCCTGACAAGGCAATGGTGCAGAGTTTCAAATTCAAAATATCTCAGGATATTCAAAAGTCCATGATAGCTGAAAGGATCTCAAGAAGAATACGTTTATCATGGTTTGTACCCCTCCGTATCTTCGTGGCTTGCTTCAAAACAACAAATTTACAAAGAACGAAGGTATCCTGGCTAAGTAGAAACTATTCGGAAGAGGATTTGGACAACACTATAGGGACGCTTTGGAAATCTAGAGAGTGCGACCATAAGGGTGATATCTTGAGGTGCAGTGCATGCCCTCAATCCTTGGCTTTGGCTTACAGTATCCCTCGCCAAACTCTTTCTTTGGGCTTTGATTACAGGAGATACAAACTAATATTGGGTATTTGGGTTCCCTTGGATTTTGATACAGATTGCACACCGTATAAACTTGTGGTGCATGTTTTGCCACATGAAGAAGCAAAGGAGGTGAATGTTACTTCCAATTGGAGTCTGAAAGATGTGAGGGATACCTTGGAATTGCTAGACAATAAATCCCCTAGATATAAGTTCAAAGTGAATGGCATAACAATTGGCAAAAGAGCGGAGCGCTCTTTCTCTTGTACGAGTTGTTTGTCTCCCACAATTGTGAGTTTTGAGCCTTGAGAACGAAAACTTTGCAGGAATTTATCTTAATTGAGTGACTGTCCTTAAGATATTTCTTAGTGGGAACTCATAAGCTATCATGAAGCAAGTTGCCTTTCGAATGTATAGAAATAAATGTACATTACATTCGATTTATAAGTGAAAAAGAAGTTCATTACATCATGAGATACAAAAATGTCATATAAATGTAGGTTTGTGGCTTCTTTATCGATTTCTTCAAAGATGTTTTTTCTCAAAGGGCCTTTCTTCTTTGATTGTTGAAAGAATTTCACCTTCACAGGTACTCTCTTTTCTTGGGGCTTAAGAGGGGATGGATCAAATTTCAAAGGAGAAAGCGTTGGGATTCCTTTTATTTTAGACTCGGCAGCAGTGGTCTTTGTGGCTGACTTGCCATTGCCCTTGCCCTTGCCATTGTCGTTACCATTGCCTTTGCCCTTTCCGTTGCCATTGCCATTACCATTGCCTTTGCCCTTTCCCTTGCTTGTGCCCTTGGCCTTTGAAGTTTTGGGAGGAAGAGGAGAGTCAGGATCATATGGTGTGATTTCCTTGTCCAAAATCAACTCAATGCATCTCTCGCTTATCCACCAAACATACAAATCAGGATAGTCTCTACACTGTAAGAATAAATGTTATAAGTTAGTGAAAAGACATCATGATAAGGGTCACACAAAAATCAAATGAAATTAATAACTTACATTCACTCCTTCTATTTGTAGCAACTTTGAATCCACTCTTCCACAAATATTTGATATAACTCTCCATCCACAAGAATGCACATCACTTTGCAATGGTACTTGTTGTAGAAGAAACATATAAGGCTTTTTAGGATCAGCAAGATCCTCATATGTAGTATCCAAAAACGTAGAAACAAGTCTACCAGCACTACAAAAGGAAGCTTTGTTAGTTCAAAATATAATTTGTAAATATAATCAAAGCAAGTAATTTTCTTTCAACATACATTCGTGCTTGGCCATGAACACCGCTGAGAGAGTTCATAAAGATAATTTCTCTAGTAAGACAGTTGATATAGATAAGACTCCAATGCCCTCTACAAATTCAAAATAGAGGTGACCAGAAGGGTGAAAACAAATGAATATAAATTTTTCTCTATAGAAAAGAAAAATACATTTCTATATAAGGAAAAAATATGTGGTAATTTGTCACACTATCAAAAGTACGAAAAAATGGTGCAATATTAGACCCAGATCTTGCAAAAAGTTCCACTGAGTGAAGTGGATCAACAACATATATGGCTCTACGGATATCAGGAGTGAGAGAGGAGACGAATGCCCTATAGTCAATAGCAAAAGCTATTTGAATCGATCAAAATCAATACAAATTACATATGAAATATACTTGAACCTATAAGCCTTACCTTATGCAACAAAAAAAAACGGAATCAAATAGTGGACATCCCTTTTCTCCAACATGGGCTTGTCCTCGGGAGATATACTAAGATAATCCTCCTTCTTAGGTTCCGTAGAAACATTCACAAGTATTTGCCCATACACTTTACCCATCCTCTCGTAGAAGTTGATGGGACCAAGTGATGCGATTTTCCTCTTGTAAACTTCGTCTTCAGTTTCCAAGACCTCCTGCCTTTTTCCTTTCAAGATAGACTCCTACTGAGTGGCACCCCTTGTAGAGTAAAGTTGAGTGACATTCTCGACCTTTGGCCTTTCCTAGACAATTTCGGGGGAACGTTAAGGATATCATAGGCTTTTTGATCGATGGAAGGCAAGGGCCTCAACACTTTATCGAACCTATACCTGATTCTACTGATCATGCTAAAATCTTTATTCATTAGGGTAATTCTATGAGCATGCGCAGCGGCAATGTAAGCATTGTTCATGAAATCAATGAGAAAATCTTCTGCCGCCTCTTGTAGAGCAAGAATTGCTGAGAGTTGCTACTTCTTATGAAGACCAAAGACAGTTGCCACTCTAGACAATCTGTCAGAGATTTCTTTTACAACTCTTATGAAAGCAGTCTTTGGAATCATGTGCTCTGTGGCTTTCTGGGCTTTTCTAATCTCACTGAAACACCTCTGCATGTAGAAGAACTGAGACTTCCTCTTTTTCTTTTGTGGCTTGGGAGGCTCACTAGCTGTCTGCAGAGCAAAAGTAGGCTCGAGTGCAATTAGAGGGGATGAATCCTTCACAGGGGAAGCCTCACCCTTAGCTTCTTCAACTTCAAGAGAAGAAACATTCTCTGCACTAGAATACTTTAACTCCATGGAAGATGCTTGGCCAACACCTGGTGTAGGGGGGATCTCTGTGGCAATATCCTCTGGGGCCTCTGATGGCCCAGCCTCAGCAATATTTGAAGGGAGTTCCTCCTCAGATTCATCAAATTGTAACTTCCTTCTACCCCCAATGTTCTTCCAATCTACATAAACTTTTATTGCAGTTTGCCTTGTCCTTGCCATGCAGAGGAGGAAATAAAAGAGCCAAAAAGACAAAAGAGAGATAGGAATTTTCTAGAAAATTTGACAAGATAGCATTTACTTGGTGGGTAGCAGGCACGATACGACGCGAGGAGGAACAAACGCAGAAGACGGATCTGAGCGTTCGGGCTGTATCGGAGACGAGCACAATAGATGCGAAAGCAAAGAACTCCAATGCCCGTGAAAAGCCAGCCCGATATGACACGAGAGGGCAATAACATGGACCACTGAAAGACGCCCTCGCTCTGTATCGAACAAGGGGCCACGAAACGGCACGATAGGAGGAAACCGGGAAAGACGTAGAAGCATCCTCGCTCCGTATCGGGCAAGGGAAACCAATACAACGCGACAGGAGAGGAACACAATAAGCGCAGAAGTGGGATCACTCTGTATCGGGCAAGCACGACATGAGAGCTCAAAAGAATGTAAAGTGTACACGTAAGCAAAAGGGTCCCTTATATACCCTCGTCAACCATGCCACGTGTTGTGACACGTGTCTCGCATTAATTGTGCCACGTGTCCGCCTAACGTCTATATGCCAAGTGTCAACTAACGATCGGGCCACGTGTCGTTTTGCCACATGCCTTGCTGACGTGTCTCATCCCACATGTTGTTTGCCACGTGTCGCACCTCGGTTTTGCCATGTGTCGTATCATGGCAGTGCCATGTGTCTTGGCCTAACGACTAGTACCACGTGTCGGTGCCCAACGGCTAGTGCCACCTGGCATAATTGCATGCCCTATATAAGGAGGTGTTGGTCATCTCTACGGCTTTTTTGGCTGCCTTTTCGGACTTCTTCGTTCGTCTCTCGATAAGGCATGAGGGCGAGTGTTCGTTTTTTTCGGGTTTGCCTTCTCACGTCGTTTCGGGCATAGCCTTCTCCTTGTCTCAATTCAGCGCAGCCTTTTGCTTTCCCAGATTCTCGTTCGTTTCCGTTCGTCTTTGACTATTTGTTGTTGTACTTTTCACCATACAGCGTGAGTAGCAACATACGTCTTTAGCGTTTGCGTCTCATTGCGCCGTATCGTGCAGGCCTTGAAAATATGTCTGAACCTAGAGATTTTGAGGGCTCTAAGGTTCTGCCAGGGAGAGTAGGAAAAGGAGAAGGCTTTCTACAGGCTCAAGGGCTTCAACATGTGATGAGCCTGCGCATTCTGTTTCTTCCCCATGCTCCACCACCAATGTTAGAATGCCAAGGACATCTCCATGGAAGGGAAAGTCTACAATGAGATTTCTTGGAGTATTAGAGCTTACTGATGTCACTCCATCAGAGAGGCTTCTTGACTTTATCCTTCAGAATGGCATGGATCTCTCTTTCTATGGAGTTGTTAAGAATGTCTTTAATCCTGATTGGGATCTTGACAGTGTTTTGCAATATTGTAAAAAATATTTTTTGGATGACTTTTTGGAGTTTGAAAATCTAGCAGGTCCTACTATTGAAGTTGATACAAAGGAATATGTCCATGTTCCTATTGGGTTAATAGGCAATGAAAAGTCAGTGTTTACTAGGAGGTGTGGTGCCCACTCTCTGGACAGGTTTTATGCAAGAGACATATTGTGCTCCACTCATTCCAAGAACTGCAAGATTATGTCAAAGTCTGTTGCTTTTATTGTTTTCACCCTTGTCAAATATCCTATGAAAGTTGATGAGCAACAGTTAGAAGGAGCAAAGTCTGCTAGCTTTTGTATGTTAGATGACCTGGCAGATGAAAAGGAAACATAGGTTATATTTTGTCGAGACACACATGCATATAAATACATTCATTTTGAGCCTCTAGGTGGGCTTGGGCAGAGTACCTTCATACCATGGGTGAGTGCAAACTTCTATTGAGCCTCTAGGTGGGCTTGGGCAGAGTACCTTCATACCATGGGTGAGTGCAAACTTCTATTGAGCACTAAGTCTCAGATACAGGTACATAGTGGTGAGGTTTTTTTTTCTAAAAAAAATGATTGGTCACTCTAAAGCCACATGGGCATTATCTTCTCTTCCATCCACTTTCGCCTCTGCTCATTACAGATTGTAGCGATGGTAGATTCCCTCTGCTCCTGAGCGTGTGCGAAAGGAGCTTTCTCATAGCTCTCAATTGCACCCTTATGCTTGTCAAGGGCCTGCTCCCTCTCCTTCACTCTCGGGTTTGGAACTCCTTCTTCTATAAGACAGTCACATGCTTCTTCTCCAGGGTAAGCTTGATCTCGACAAAATGCTATTCCATGAGCTGCCATCATTCTAAACATTTTTGCTACTTCCCTTCACCTCCAACAACTTTGGAAAGTTTCTTATTGAGGGCTGAAATGATGAACGGGTTGCCTCTTACCCATCCAACCTCCAATCCTCACTAAGAGAACTAAAGAGGGGCACCACCTAGCCAAAGGGAGGATGGGCTAGGACATCCCTTTTCTCAAAGAGAATCAAAAGAACCAAGACACAAATTTACAAGAGAGAATATATGTACTAGACACCATATTAGAATATGAGAGAGAGAGAGATGAGAGGAGAGGGAGACAAAAGGAGAAGAGGTAGAGGAAGCTTGCCATTATGTATTCATGGAATGAGAAGATGAGAAGAGAGGGAGACAAGAGGAGAAGAGGTAGAGGAAGCTTGCCATTATGCTACATAACAAAAGAACTTACTCATAGCTTACCTCAAAGAGATGGACTAGCATGAGGGTGTTCTAGAGTGCTCTCATGTGCTTGTCATTATCATTATTCCTCCCATTGTCCTTCTTTACATCTCCATGGGGTCCTTATATAGCCTCCACGAGGGATTAGATTAAGCTAATTTTCTTGATTAACATAATCCTAGATGATATATGGCATCTTTGAAAATATGGAGAATAGTGGATGATGGGACAAGTCCCCACCTTGGTCATCATGCAAGAAGCCAAGGGTGGTGGTAGACCAAATAGAGAAAGGGAGCTAGATTACAAGAGGTGGGTGCCCAAAGCACATTATTATAATATATTTACAAGAAGGATAGAATGAAAAGTTGGTGTGGTGAAAGAGAGAAGATAATTGCATGTAGCCAGCAGTCTGCACCTTTGTAACTTCAAATCGGTGAAGAATCTGGAAAAAGTTTCTTCTACAACTTTGTAGACCAGGTTAAAACTGATTGGGTAGCATGGGAATTTTCTTGAAATTTGCATTTCCTTGGGAGTTATTGAGATTATAAAAAATGGATTCCAAAAGTTGCTTTGACTTTAGTCCCCCATATATATATAAATACATATAAGCATGTGACAGAAGGGGTCCATGCTTGTAAGCTTTTGTGTAAGATCCAAATAACACCATGATGTGGATATTGACTTGTGTACTAGGGCGAGGTGTCCTCTAATGATGGTGATAGATTCCAAATCTTAGTGATGCAAGCAGAACCCATGCGTAGTTGGAGGCTAGTCCTTTGAAAAATTTATGCACTCACTCAACTCCTAGGTGTAATCTATTTCCATCTTCACTAAGATAACCATCCCTTTTAACCTTTACATTGACATCCCTCCTAAGAACTTGTTCCCCCCATTTTCTAGAGTTATCATAATCGAGAAGCAATGTAGCATATCTAATGCTTGAAGAGTAAACCCAAAGTGATATGGTAAGGCTCTTTGTAGGGGTTTTGGCCAAATTTTGTGGTAAAAATCCGGTTTGTAAAAAACCCGGATCACTTACCTTCTTAGTCTCTGTGTATGTTTGCTCCACATTATCATAGCATGCGTCTGACATTGCTGTACCTTGGACTGTTCATGTAGTTGACACTGCCTCTAGAGCTACCCTATTACTACATGTAAATTGACAGAATGATTCTTCTTTGTCTACAAGCTACCATATCTGCTTTTTCTCTCTCTCTTCCATCAAGTCTGGTGGACTGTGGCTGGACTGTGGCTGCTTGCTATCATTACCATCAATTGACAACATGGATATGGCAGCGATGCAATTGGGCCACAAGCTCGCTTCAGCATAGCATTGTCTTTCCCTCTGCAGTGTTGTCAGCATTGCTTTTTGCAAGATTGATAATTAGAAAGCACCAAGGATTGACCATTTCCTTGAGATGGCATGTGAAATGTGTATTCTTCTTCTACCCCCACTTCATTTTCTTTTAGTCACCATCTTTGACTTGGAGCTATTGTTGCTGCTCCTACCTTTTTTGGCATGCCGTTATCATAACACATCATGTGCTCTACCTGGACTCCTCCTCATCGTGGTTCTCCTCTGCATCACTGTTAGCCCATATGCCATTTGTTTCGAGCAGTTCGTTCTTTGTCGGTGTCAAATTCTTGGCATGCCACACTCAAATTTCCAGAAAAAAAAAGCCAAGATTTGAATCTTGACGTTCACACCTGTCCCATTGCCTATTTCAGCTCAAATAATTCGCTCCATGCTGTTATAGAATGAATTCAGTTGTGAGCTGATTTTTGCCTGTGAAGCAACTTTGACCTTACCAATGCTCAAGGCTCATAGCATTGTTAGTTGACTGTCAAAGGCACCTACTCCTTACCTATTTTGGACTCTCTCTTAGTTTTCATTTTCTTTTGTGATTCTTTTATTTTTCCCTCCTTTCCTTCCTCTTCAAGCTTTGCATCACATTGACCATTGCTTGGGCTACGAATGGGCAGCCCTCGAATCTAAATCTTCACATAGACATTGCATTCAATACATCATACATGGTTTCTTAATTTGCATGCTCTTTTAACATGCACTTTAAAGGGTGTGTTTCACAAGCTTTTCTCCTTGAGAAGCCTTCAAGGTGCCAATGTGTAAAAGCCTTCCTTGCTTCCACTCCGCATACTCATCCTTGATCGTACATATGAGACATGCTTCAACCAGCATGTTCCAACTTGGATTGGAACCAACCCAACACCACTTGCCATACCAATGATAGCAAGCATATGCATCTTGACATGCTCCTTGCTCAATAGCAAGAGCCAATAGGACAACAATGTCCATAAACAACAACCTTTCTCTTATTTGAGCATTCTTCCTTGCTCAAAAATAGTAACCGGAGAGAAAAAACAACCAAATATCTTTGCCTTCTATTAGCAGCTTCTTTGTTGACAATGGCTCCACAACTTGTGCTGAAAAACTCCATTTCCAGCTTCCATTATAAAAGATCCTTCATTTGATGTCCTCTTCATAATTCTCAAAAGATTTTAGCTCCCTTGAAATCGTGAACCAGCATAATAATGAGTGTGCAAGATTTTAAAGGAAAGAATGGCTAAAACATACTAAGGCTAAATTCGAGAAAACCACATACAATGATATCTGCACATATAAGTACACCATGATCAAGAGCCCTAAACCTTGGCTCTGATACCATGTCAAGAATCCCAATGTGGGGTTGATCATGGTGTATAAAAAATGATTGACACATAATTATGGTGGATTGCAATAGACAAGGAACTCCATAGCTATAAAGAGAAGGCACACAATATGCACACTCAAATGTTCTCTTCTGTTTCATTGCATAAACCACTTACATACATAAAGGAGGAGATGCTCCATTAATGATCTCTCACACTTTCCATGTGTGTCCCCATGTGACACTATACAACCCACACTTTACATGTGTGCCCTATGTGGCATACTTTTGGTCCACATCTCTCATCCTTATTCGTGCACCATACAATCTTAAGCACATAAGAGTGCTTTCACATATACACATCCGCAAACACTGAAGCTTACATTCTCAACATATCTCGAGTTGTGGCTCTTGAGATTCTCTCCTTGAGCAGGTCATCCACATGTATGGCTTCTCTTTTAAGACCCTAGCTAGTACATCCCTCTACAGGTTTGAGTTGCTCACCAAGGCCTTTAAAGCACTTCACTTCAAATTCTGTTTATGAATACATTGGAGACTACTCGTTCATTAGGTTGTTTTGCCACTGCTGGGATTCTCTTAAAGAGACTTTGTATGTGAGTGATGTAGTCCTTAGATATCATCCTTGTCCCTTTGATTGACATTCATCAGCTTGACAATGAGATTGTTGGAGTATCTCACCTCAGAGAATCTCTTGATAAATAGATTCTTGAGGTTATTAAAATTATTACGTTTGGCATTATCTAGGCTAGTATACCACTCCCGCACTTTGTCTCCTAGGCAAAGTCTGTGAGCAATGTTCGTGAGGTTGTTTGCTTCGTATACTTACTGAAAATACTCTACAAAATTGTATGGGTCATTGCTAGGGCTGATACTTATTGAGTTTTTTAGCAACCACATGTATCTTGGTTTGGCTCTTAGAGTTTGTGGTGATTCCTAGCCTCAATGGCAGTGTAATTGTTAGGGACGCACCACTCTACTTTGTAGTTGTATTATCTAAGAGTCACTTCTCATAAGAAGCTTGTTCAGCTAAGATCTACCTCTAGCACTCTCTCCTTCTTAGCATTTGGTCCTGTCCTAGTTTTGTTGGTTAGAGCCATGACACATTGGACCTCACGCATTTTTATGTCTTGTTTTAGCTTCTGAATTTGCTGCTCTTGGCTTTAGGCATCTATGCTTTGCAGTGCTTTTTTTGCATACTTTCTCTCTTCCTTGAGATTGGCTATGATCTCCTTAGTCAGTCTACCATGATGCACCATTTCGGTTCACAGCTCATACTAGTTTACAAGTTGCTGGATATCGGTTGGGAATTCCCCCAAGTCGAGTTCATCATCTACAAGGTTGGTGCTAGTTCATGACATGTCGGTGGTTTCCTGAGCAACTAGGATATTGATCAGGTTGATCAAATCGGGTAAAGCTACATCCCTAATCACGCTAGTCTTTATTGCTCTCCTTAAGCAGCTTGATGTCTCAATCCTCTTAGTCTTTAGTGTGATCGTTTTCGTGGTCACTTGTTTGGCACCAAGGGGTCTCCTCCTACTAGTGCGTTCATTGCCTTATGTTATCTTGTGTGAGTTCCTTGTCATTCAAAACAATCCTCAATGTTACATGCACTTAGATGCTTGAGTGGTGCTCATCGATGTGCATTGTGCAAAATCACACTTTTTATCTTTCTAGTGCACTCCAATATTTATGTGATGCGGTGTGTGAGTTCAATGAAAGCAATGCAAATCACACTCTTTCCAATCAATTTTAGCTAATTACAACTTATTTGTATGGGTGATGGCCACTCTTGATGATCCATTTTGGTCTCTATTGCATTGTAGATGCATAGTCTAAGGGATAGCTAGTTCCATTAGCTAATTTAAGGCTATAGCGGGGTAAGCAACTAATGGTCAGTGACAACAGTCATTTCTAGACCTTCAGGTCATGATTCTTGAGGCCGTTGGCTTTATGAGCCGTTCTATGCATCTAGAGGTCTACAGGAGTATTGCCTAGCTTTGGACTCAAGCTTTGCCAGCCCTAGGATGGATTTGATGTACTAAAAATATTGTTCTATGTAACTTGTCCGAGTTGTAGTATACGAGCTACAAACTCAGGCGTTCGAGTCCGAGTCGCATGTTATCCAAGCGTGATGCCTCGGCCATCCGAGGCCAAGAATGCATGGACATCTGAGGCCAAATGAAGTTCAAGGTCCAAGTGAGTCTC
Source organism: Lygodium microphyllum (assembly GCF_053477565.2). Taxonomy (NCBI): domain Eukaryota; kingdom Viridiplantae; phylum Streptophyta; class Polypodiopsida; order Schizaeales; family Lygodiaceae; genus Lygodium; species Lygodium microphyllum. The sequence goes on from NC_141144.1 coordinate 103,113,480, forward strand.
GGACTCAGATGGTTTTGTTGTTGTCCGAATAATGGACTATGACTCAGACTGTTTAGAGTCAGTCAAGGCCATTCAAATACATAGATGGTGTCCAAGTGTGGCAGCGAGGGTCCATAATGGAGGAAAATCAGTCAAATACTATAAGCGCCTACTCTAATATTGCAACTAGGGTCCTAACTATGATCAAGAAGCATCAAATGACACTCAGGGCATACATGTGGGGCTTGAGGATGCGAGAGTACGAATTGGTGAGCAAATTTGTGCTCCCATCGTCATGTAGTAGCTCTCTCTCTCTCTGTCTCTCTCAATCTCTCTCTCTCTCTTGACTGAATACACACAAATGTGCTCTCTCCCCCTCTTCTTGGCCTCTTAAAACCCTTCTCTCTTGCTCTTTTACTTCCCCCTTCTCTCTCTTTTCTCCCTTAATGCATTTAAGCCAATTTTTTCCCTATTTTATCTTATTTTATTACTAGTAACCCTAATGTTTGTTTCCCTTCTTTTCCTTATTTCTTCCTATCTTAATGCATCCAAATCACAAAGCAAGCAACTATGATACTCCAATCTACTCATCTAAATCTTAAAAACCCAAAAACCTACTTGCAAAGGAGATTGAATGCCCTTCCACTCCCTTGCTTCCTACCTATGAAACAATGCATACCTCGAGATAAAGAAACAATGGTTGCCATGATGAAACCTTAAGTTGATACTTTGAATCCCAGTTGAAGCAAATTATGAAGAAGATCCTTGAATGGTTAGCTCTGATACCAGTTGAAAGGTAGAGCCCAAGTGAAAGCACACAAGCAGAAGCAAGAGCAAAGCAAGAGATATGGCAGATGGAGCAAGTGAGCAAGAGTGAGACACACCATACATGAGAACTACAACAATCACAATGTGGTACTAGCCTTTCGTTATTCAAATTCACTAAAAAAATATTGAATAGAGTGATAGTGGTGGGCATTCACCATCTGCAGTATACAGATGTGCGAGTTTTGTTAGTGTAGTGAATACACAATTGGTCAAGCACAGGCGCTTGTATCCCCAACATTGAAAATTTGCTTGATAGACTTCCAAATGCCTAGTGCCTGGGCTATGAATGAATATGCTCAACTTTGCAACCCCAAACCAAATATATGGCCTTGTATTGCATAGATAATAAATCACTTACATTGATCGATAACCCAACCCTAAATTGGATTGGCGAAAGTCGTAGTTATCCAACAGATCTCAAGACATCTTAGTTTTAATCCCTATGATTAATTTCTTGTACTAGCTCATAGTCAAACCATAAGGCAAACATGAAATTATCATCATATATCAAACATGTTATAGGCATAACATGTAAATACTTGATAAGATAAGTGCGAGATGATCTCAAATAACTAAACTCCAACAAGCCTTGCATTGAGCTAGAATCTAGTTCTTCTTAATATTTGGGGTCTTAGGCTAAGTACTTTTGAAGTATCTAGACTTTAAACTAGTACTTTCCATTCATGATTCTTAATGTCATATTTTTTTAGTAATTATGCTATTTGTAACCCTTGACTATGCTTTAACCTAGCACTTGTATGCACAATCTTTTAATGTCGTGATTTTAACGACTATACCATTCATAACCCTTGACTAATTCTTTCTTGTAATTGCTCTACCAGCAAATAAGCCATATGCAACTAGGTGCAATTAACTTCCCTTGATACATGCACTTCATAAACTCCATCTTTTGAATACGTGATATGAAATGATCTATACTCGTGCACCATAGTATGGGCGTAACGTGTTTCATACAAGAATCAAGGCAAGCATTTATCAATTTGAAAATACATTACTTATGAACGAAATTGCAGTTGTATTGACAGTGATGCCTTTGTCCGAAGCTTCGTTGTTGGTTATGGAATTGCCATCCGCACGTGACATTCTTTGCTTGGGGGCCATCGCTTGCAAGTAGACTCAAGAGATAAAGAAGGCGGAATAGATTCGAGATGGGAGGGTGTAAGAGAAGATGGTTAAGTCTAGGATCAAGATAGAGGGAATTGTGCAGCCTCTCGGGGTGAATCTTCTCTCTCTCTCTCTCTCTCTCTCTCTCTCAAGCTCTCTTTCAAGCTCTTCCTCACAATCTCTTGGAGGGGTATCCTTCTCTCTACCTCTCTCTCATAGCCTCTCGGGGTCTCCTTATGCTCACTTGTGCCTCCCCATGCCTCATATTTATAGTGAATTAGAGGAGAGGGCTTGTGAAGTGGAGCTCTTTGTGGAGGAGGATCTTGGAAAGATCAGTGATCTGATGCTCAGATCATAAATCTAATGGTTCCATTGGCTTTGAAAGGGGGTAAAACCCCAAGATACTTGATTAGAAAGCTCTTAATCCACTCCTTCTTCTTTTCTCTATTCGAAGTGTTGTTTTATGTTTGTGGACTGTGATCACGGCGCCCGCGATTTTGCAAGTCACTTAAAAAAAAAAAAAAAAAAAACTCTAAAACTAACTAAAACATCACTTATATTTTCTTTTAAATGACATCCAGTTCTAAAAATCTCCATATCTTTTTTTTGAATAATATCTAAAATAAACTAGTTTTGCCCAAAATCTAATATTTTTGGACCATCCAAACTATACACATTAATACTAGTGATTAATATAGCTCATGTCTCGTTCCCATTGTAACCTACGTGAAGGGTGGCTACAGTCCTTGTCAATCCGAGAAAAATATTGGATTTATGACTCTTTATTTTTCTAAATAAAATATTTTTAATTAAATAAGAATCCTTAATTATTAATATTAGTTAGTTTTTACCTTAGTCAATCTTTAGTTAGTAGCCTTACTAACTTATTAATTGACTAACTAACTTTCGAACTAACCAACTAACTTTTATTATTAATTGACTAACTAACTTTTGAACTAACCAACTAACTTTTATTGTGTGGAAATATTACATCTATCAAGTGAGTGTTATTGCACAGTTATACCATCTCCACGGTTTCCTTATAGAATATGGTTGAATCCAAAAGGCCACTACTTGATAAACTGTCCAAAGGTTGAGTAGTAGAAAGGTCACCATAGGGGCAAGGTTTGCTCCTATGACATCTTGAGGGTTAGGAAGGCTCTAGATACTCTCATGTTGGAGATAGAGACCCCCATGGCCTAATGTTTTGCGGATGTTAAAAGACCCAATTCTAGATAAGGGTGGATTAAAGCATCCAAGTGTTTTGAATATGGGTTTCAATGTAGGGATGATTGCTAGTGAGACATAACACCTTGGAGAAGATAAATATTTACACTTTGTTTGCAATTGTTTTCTAAAGGGCTAGTTGATGTTTTTTTCATGTCTATGACTTAAGTTATGCGAGTGAATTTTTGCTAAGAAGCATAATTAACTATGCTATTTTCATATATTCCAACTACATGTGGTAGGAATAATGAGAATACTAACGAATGCATTGGGTGTGTAGGAAGCGAGTGGAGGACTTTCCCAATGGAATATCTGTTACCGTGTTTCCCGCTGCACAGAGGAGCGGAAAATGGAAAAAAGGAAATAGCAAAAAAAGGCGCAGGATAAAAAGCAGAAAAAGACGCCTTGACTGGTAACCAGACCTTGAAAAATTTAAATGTTCGGGCACAACCCTTAGAAAGTCTCAGTGTCGCCCCGAGGCAACAAAAGAGTAAAAGGCGCACCATTAAATATGGAAGTACTCCCGAATCCTTGTAAAAGAGTGCTAGGCTCGCTCCTATGCAAATTGTGTGCATTAGTTGGGAATAGGATGAAATTAGAGTGGTGGGAAATGGGAAAAAGGGCCTAAGCTACGGCCGGCCATGTAAAAAAGGAAAAAAGGGGATGACCGCCCAAAAGGGTTTTAGGGTTTTGTATAAAAAGTTGAAAAGTGAATGAGAAGCTCATTCTTTTGGTGTGTGGCAAAAGAGTCTTCTTCTTCCTCTCTTCTTCTCTCCTTCTTGCTTGTGTGTGCTCTTGAGAGAGGGAGTGTGAGAGTGTGAGGGAGTGAGTGTGTGTGGGAGTGAGGGATCAAGAGGGTGAAGCTCTTCACCATCTCCTCTTCTCTTTTTCTCTTCTCTTCTCTTCTCTTCTCTTGCGCGCGCAGCTATGGAGGATGGAGCTTGGAGATGGAGGAGGCTTGAGGATACTTGAGCTAGCATCAAGAATCGTGGAGCTACTGAAGTGCAAGAGAGAGGAGGGTACTCGATCAAGCACCAAGGTAAGCTCACTACACTCGTAGGATCGACGGTGCATCGGCTAGGTGAGAGATAGCCATTAGAGCTCGCTTGGAACGCTTGAAACAATAAGCGGTCTGTGGGTCTTGGCGGTTGAGCGAAAGCTCCCACATTTTGGTTCCGTTTTGCTGGGACCAACAAATTCAAGCTTCAGCACTTGTGCACCTCATATCGAGCATCGAAGTAGGGTATTCATCCCCGAAATGGAGCTTGAGATAGGTAGGAAGTTTGGATGTTTTTTATCTTCAAAAAAAGTAAGTATTTTGGGATATTTTGGTTGTTTGATGATTGGAAAGCATGGAGAATCTATTTCAGTTTTTTCCCTTCGATCTTTGTTGCATTTAGCGTAGGTTAGAGTTAGGAAATCGAAACGGAAAAGAGTAGGGTTTACTGTTTCAAAACAGAGCAAAACAAGGCAAAAATCGTGCAAAATGGGTAAAATGCTCGCTAGTGATGCCTAAGATCGGCAAGTGAGTGATTGGGGGCATCAATGCCACATTTGGGAAGGCATATAAGAGCCAGGAGGCCAAGGGAGAGCTCATTTGTGCCATTTCAGAGAGAGAGAGAGAGAGAGATAGAGAGCTCCAGCCCGTGTCGATTCGATCGCATCACTGACGCACTTACCGGCCCGTTCAGGTATACGAATCTCTCCCTCTACTTCCCTAGATAGGATCTGGAAGTGTATGACCATGGCGCCGGCCTACATTTGGTGAATCAACCAAAATTGCGTCTGTGCGGGTCACGTGCGCTGCATTCGGCCCATCCGAGTGGCCTTTCCTGGGCCAAGTCCCAGAATCAGCCCTCGACCCTTGTCACTCGGCCCATTCGGCCAAGCCCTCGTCCGAGGCAACTATCCGAGTCAACCCATTCGGCCGTCTGAATCAAAACTTTTTGCCACGTGGCACATTCACCATTCGCCCTGTCCGAGTGACCCGTCCGAGTCTCAAATTCGGCCCTCGGCCACATCCCAAATTCGGCCCTCGGCCCAAGTGCCGTTCGGCTGTTCGAATCACCTTGTCCGAGTTAGTCATTCGGCCCGTCCGAATCAAAACCGTCCGAGTCAAACCCGGAAATTCGGCCCTCGGCCTTGTGCCTTGCCCTGTTTGAGTGACCTACTCGGACCCTGCAATTTGGACTAGTTGGTCCGAGTGCAACTTTTTGTCAAATTTTTTAGAAATTTGACATGATTCGGCAAATACGCAGCAGCGTAGACTGTCGAAACCCTTCGGGCGCTCAAAACTTGATTCTGGCACACGTAATGAGAGAAATTGTAGTGCGCAGCCGCTTAACAGCTAGAAGTGGACAGTTGCGAGACCCAAGGACTTAGACGTGAGCCGCTGAGCCGTAAAACCTGACTGACCTAAAACGAACAAGGCGACATACGAGGAAACCCTAAACCCTGACAAAACGGCTGGAAAATGGATCTAAAAGCCTATCAAGCCCTAAACAAGCGAGAGTGTGTAAGACGCTGAGGAATTGCTTGCTGCACTCACATTGAGTTTCTGCACTTGAAGTACAATTTAGAAAGCTGAAAGCCTGATTGGGCACAAGTGCACGAGAAACGACACACTCACCGAGTGACCATAAATTGAGGTTTGTATTCAATAACCAAAGGAACTCACTCAGATAAACCACTCAAGGAACCCACCAATAGGAGAGGACCCAAGACATAGACAAACCATCGAAGTGCAGAGTAGGACCAAGCAAGGAGCGCCAATGACGAGGATCTGTCAAGTCTATTCAACCTGATCGACAGCGTAGTGGAGCGCAAGAACTCGACCATGACGGAAGAGAGCTCAAACCATCGGTCTAATGAGGAGCTCGATTTGAACGTATTCCCAGATGCTATTTAGTAGAGCTGGTAAGCAGTTACGATGCATGCGCCCGGTACGAGCACCACGGTAGGACAACAGACGCAATCATTGCAGATCTAGAAGAGGAAAGAAGGCTAGCCCGCAAGGCATTGCAGGGCATAGCCGAGTACAATAGGGATTAGCAGAGCCAAAGGCAAAGCATGGAGCTGCATGAGGTGCAGCGAGTGCTGAACTTGGCTGGCCGAAACCGAATGGACCATGAGAGAGTGCTAGAGGGAGACTTGACGTTGAGCGAGCTTCTCATGAAACGACTGCTCGATAATACAGCAGTAGAGTAGAGTGCTACCGCACTAGCGACGTCGCTGCTCGTAGGATTAGGGGTAAACCAAGGCTCAAAAAGCCAGGCCAAAATACCGATTGTTGCCAAGCAACTTGATAAGTACCAATCTCATGACGACCCATACAACTTTGTTGAGCAGTTTGAGCAAGTCTGCGAAGCTAATGGCCTCAATGACCAAACTCAATGCTCGCAAGCATTCGGGCTTTGCCTAGGCGACAAGGGTAGGACGTGGTATACGAGCCTAGATACTATAGAGCGAGCCAACTTCTATGACCTCAAGGATCTCTTTGTCAAGAGATTCGCCGAGCCCGGATACTCCGATAACCTACTAGTATGCTTGATGAACGTCAAGCAGAAAGAGAAGGAGGACATCCCCGACTACGTGACCCATGTGAGGAGTCTCTTTAAGAGAATCCCTCTAGGCGAGTGACTGACTGAAAGAGCAGTTTCGATTGTATTCATCAGCGGAATTCGAGACGAGGAGTTATATAAGGCTTTGGCAGGCAATTCAAGCTTGTAGCGGGACGCGATGGCTAGAGTGTTTGAGGAAGCTATCAGAGTCGATGATCAGCTGAAAGAGCGGAGCTCTAGGAGCTCAAATCTAGAGGAGACCAACTCGCAAAGCTCAGAGAGAACGTCAGCCTCTAGTGAGCAGTCAATCCCATCATCCCAAGATAAGTGAAAGGCCACCGAGACAGACCAAGGCTTGGCTGAGGTCAAAATGGAATTAGCCAAGTTACAAGACATGTTGAGACGACCAACGGGCATGCACATCCAATGCGTGTACTGTGGTGGAACCCACTTGCCGGCCGAGTGTCAAGACCCTAGGTCAAGACCTTGTGCTAACTGCAGTAGGTTCGGCCATGATGTCGCGCATTGTAGATTACCAAGAAGACTTCCATACTCGCAATCCTATGGCCAGCCTTACCTAGCGAACAGGCCGCAGCCATTCTTCGGAAGGAGAACCCCATTGGCTCTTCCCGCGCCTAACGATATGAAACCAGCCATCCCTAGAATGGACATAAATCCTATAGGCATTCCTAGACCACCTGGTCCTTACGTGACCCACCCACCGAGCGACACTCCAGTCCACTATGTGGAGGAGCCGAATGATGAAGAGACCTACATATACCCTTACGTCTCGCACGACGACGAGGGCAACGCGGTCCTCATGGATTATCGACCCGTGCCGGTGATGGCGTTAGGACGAGGACGAGGTAGAGGCCTAGGAGGGCAGACGCAGGAACCATTCACTTGTTGGACTTGCGGTCACCCTGGGCATGTCTCATCACGCTACCCTGAAAGAGAGCAGCAAAACAGAGACAAGGTTAACCAAAGATGCGCAGAGTGCAGGATCACCCATCTTTTCGTAGATTTCCCAAAGCGAAAGCCATCTTCTAGCTCAGCCAATGTGCCATCTATCCCATTGGGGCTGTTTGGTATCGAAAACCTCGATGGGGAGGCCACACCTATCCCATTGCGGGTTATGACCTGAGCCCAAACGAAGCAGGCTGGCATCTATCTGCCAGGACCTAGCAACCTTGACGCAACCTCGATAGGGAAGAAAAGCCACAGGCGGAAGAAGAAGAGATCAGAAGCTAAAGTCGCACTAAAAATCGAGAGTGCTACGACTCTGCCTGCGGGAAAGAAGGTTTCGGACGCAGAGGCAGAGACTTCAACTCCTAAGACGGTCGAAAAGGGAAGTGCTAAGGTAGGGGAATACCCGCATTCGAAGCGACAGTTAGAGGCCATAGAAAAGGTGAAGAAATGGGTGAAGGAGACTCAAGAGCACCTCAAAGACGCTAAGCCCATCGTAGAGGATGAGATCGACAACCTCTCCAGCATGAGCATGCCAATATCATCGCCTCAACCTAAGTCGGCAGAAGCAACCGTGCCACAAGCAGTGCCGCTAAGACAAAGCATTGATGCGACAGAGCCGCAGATCAGCTGCGGCCATTAGCCCGGACAATCTAGGTTAGGGGAAGGACGAGTATCCAACGACCTCCTGACCATGTTAGTGACCACCCTGGTAACACTTAGCCTGGGAGATCTGCTTAAGCAGCATCCTACCCTATGGCAAGATCTTAAGCAGTGGGTCGAAGGGTCACAAGAGCAGGTCACGACAAACCCTCAAGACCATGATGCAGAAACGCAATTGCCAAGTTTGACGCTGCACTCCGTGCCTAAATCCTTGCACGTCAACGCCTTTGGGAAGGCTCTGAGATGCACGCAGTCTTACCGGTCCTAGCCCTAGGTGACACAACAAGAAAAGGAATCGTAGATACGAGAGCTGGGGTTAGTGTGTTTAGCCACGCAGTGCTCCAGACTTGGGGAAACCCGCCTGTCGAAACTGCTAAGTTTAATGTCACGTTAGCAAACGGTATGAGAGTGAAGCCATTCGGGGTACTTAAGAATTGGCCAGTGAAGATCGCAGGTGTTCAGTTCTCTGTTGACTTTATAATCATGAAGGGAGTGGACTACGATATCCTATTAGGCTGACCTTGGATGCGCAACGCTAGATTCATCGAAGATTGGGGTAACAGCTTCATCTTCCTTGGCAATAGAACGGATGCTATAAGGGTAGAGATGGACACTTGGAAGGCCTCACCAGTCGACCTAGACGGCATCTCTGCTATGCTCAAGGGGAACACTCAGGTCAAGAAGCCCTATGGGCCCTTGACCAAGTATATCCCATGCCCAGAGGATGAGCGGGATTGGATGCACGTTCTTGCTACAATCGACCTACCATTCTCAGATCATGAGGCATATGAGCAGGCCATCAAAACGATCGGCAAGTCTAACGAAGCACTCTCTACACCAGTCTGCATGATGGCAGGAAGCGGCTGGGGAAAGCCTGAGCCTGTCACCTTCCAAGTGCCATCCAACAAAAGGGAACTCTAGGGGGTACTGGAATACCTAACGGACTAGCTAGCTGGCAATCCAGCTGCAAATTTCAAACCACTCGAGGATCTCTTAGAGGAATCCAAGTGGCAATGGACCAGGGTGCACGATTTCAACCTCATGTATAACTGGGCCCTAGTTCCTAACCAATGACACGAGGCCTACCAAACCCTAGGAGACGACGAGCAGTCAGATGACAAAGATTCTAGCGACGAATACGAAGATTGCCAATCCTTCAGTGATGAGAGCGAGGGTGAAGTAGATACCATAGAATACGACACTGAAGGACGAGAAATTGAGCAGATACGAACAGACGCCAGGCTGCAAAAAAGGCAGACCCTTAGAGTAGAGCGAGGAGTCATGAGCATGGAATGTGATCATGCTTGGTTGGAACGCGAAGGAGCCATAGACCTTGAGCAAGCAGGCTTAGCCTAGCCAGGAACGACGTCAATACTTAGGATTGAATCACCATCTGAACTGCGGCCACCAGGGGAGACCACCTCTTCTAGCGAAGATGGAGGGTTTGACTCTGAGTCGGAAGTTAGTTCGGATAGTGATCTAGAGATCCCTAGGCCGCCCACGACCAAACGTACCAAGGGGGACCTACCCGTCCACCTGAGGCATAGACGGTTAAAGCAGGAAAGGGCAAAGCAACCCAGGGATACACTAACAGAAGAACAGTGAAAGCCGCAGGACCTCCCTAAACGCCTCACGAAATTCAAAAATGGGGATAGGGTAGTATTTTTGTTAGGTACCAAACGTCAAGGGCAGAAGAGCGAACCAATCGAGGGACCAGCCAAGGTCAAGGAGATAGACCTAGCCCAGGAAGGGGAAACACCCCGACCAGTGTTCATTGCTGTTGACGACTTTACTGGTGAAGAAGAAACGAGTTTTGTCGCTCTCTTGCGAGAGTATATAGACATGTTTGCCTGGTCCTTAGAAGAGCTACAGGGGGTAGATTTGAGTGTTGTGACTCACAACATACCCATGATGTTGGACGCAATGCCGGTCAAGCAGCGACCATACCCTATGAATCCAAAACATGCTCATGCTGTCAAAGAGAAAATTGACAAGCTGATGAGAGCTGGATTCATTTACGAAATTGAGCACACGGATTGGATATCACCCATAGTCATTGTGATGAAGAAGAACGAAAAAATCCGAGTGTGTGTCAATTACAAGAAGGTGAACGCTGCTACAAAGAGAGACAACTATCCATTGCCGTACACCAAGCACATGCTCGAGAGGGTGGCAGGCAAGAAAGCCTACAAATTTCTGGACGGCTTCTCAGGGTACAACCAGGTGCAAGTGCATCCTGCCGATAGGCACAAGACCGTCTTTGCCACTGAGTGGGATGTCTTTGCATACATAGTCATGCCCTTCGGGTTGACCAACGCCCCTGCCACTTTCCAATGTCTCATGTGCACCATCTTTAAGGACATGCTTCGCAAGGAGTTAGAGGTCTTTGTCGACGGCCTGTGTGTCAATTCGACCTGGATCGAACACTTAGACAAACTCCGCGTAGTCTTTGAATGGTGTCGCTTATATCGTCTCTCCTTGAACCCCTTGAAGTGCCAGTTTTGGGTAAAGCACGGATGCATCTTAGGACACGTGGTGTCAAAGAACGGCATTGCCACTGACTTCTCAAAGGTCAGGGTTATTGTTGACCTCCCACCCCCAATTAATTACAAGGGAGTTCAATGCTTCTTAGGCCATACAGGATACTATCGGCGGTTTGTATTGAACTATGCGCTGATCGCCAGACCATTGTACAAGCTGTTGATTGTCTTCGAGTGGACTGAGGCATGCCAACGAGCATACGAAGAATTGAAAAAGGCTCTAACAACAACACCAATTCTACGAGCCCCAGATTGGACCATTACCTTCCATGTGCACATTGATGCTTCTAAGTTTGCTGTGGGGGCAATGTTGTGCCAACCTGGTGAGCACAACTTAGATTATCTAGTGAGCTTTGCTAGCAGACAACTCACTGAGATGGAGATGAACTACTCGACAAACAGAAAGAGAAGGATTAGCCATGGTGTTCACTGTGAAGAAATTCCGGCATTATCTATTGGCCACACCATTCATCTTTTTTGTGGACCATCAAGCCCTGCTCTATTTAGTAAACAAACCTTGTGCTACAGGGCACATAGCTCGATGGATCCTCTTGCTTCTAGAGTTCGACTTCTCCGTGGTAGTAAGGAAGGGAAAGCAGCATTACATGGCTGATCACATGTCACGCATCCCCACGGGAGAAGCCGCGGGATAGGGCATTGTTGATGAGTTACCCGACGCCCACCTATTCCACCTATCCAGCAAGAGAGATTTATTTAAGGCTGATCTAACGCCATATTGGGTGAATGACATAGTCCAAGTGTTGGAGCACGGACTACCTGAGCAATCAATAGAAAAAGCCCAACTTAGGCGCTTGATTCTGAAAATCCAGCCCTACCAGCTGATTGCAAGCCAACTCTATAGGCTGGGGCAAGACAGATTGCTATGTAGATGTGTGTGTGAGAATGAGATGCACGATGTGCTCTCAGAGGCGCACAACGGCATCGCGGGAGGACACTTTAGTGGAGACACGACAGCACGGAAGGTGATGCAGTCTCAACTATGGTGGCCCACACTTTTCTGCGACGCCAAGCGATTCGTGGAGCACTGTGACGAGTGCCAACGACAAAAGTCCTAATTCGTAAAGATCAAATGGAGCTGACCCCAATTATTGCTCGCCAACCCTTCAAAAAATGGGGAATTGACTTCATAGGATCCATCAGTCCTGCGGCGCAGTACTCACAAGCCAAGTACATCGTGGTGGCCATAGATTACCTCACAAAATGGGCAGAGGCAAGAGCCACATGAAAAAAACGACGCTAGGACGACTGCCAAGTTCTTAAGTGATCTCGCACTTCGGCTGCCCCATCGAACTAGTTAGCAACCAAGGCACGCACTTCATCAACGAAGTGATAGCACATCTCCTATCTACCTTTCTCATTATCCATCGCAAATCCTCACCATACTACCCTTAGGCGAATGGTCAGGCAGAATCAACTAATAAGATTCTTATTAATGTCCTGACTAAAGTAGTCTCAGCCTCACGGAGCGACTGGGACAACAAGCTGATGGCAGCCTTGCGGGCCTACCGCACAGCTTATAAAACGGTTGTCGGCCAAACCCCCTTTAGGCTGACCTATGGAACTAAGGCAATTATACCATTAGAATTCTTCGTTCCTAGCCTGAGAATAGCACTTCAAGAACGATGGGAAGGGAAGGAGGCATAGATGCAACGCTTGGTCGAGCTTGAACGCCTATCAGAGACTCCTCTTCTAGCCACCCACGCGCTTATCTGTGAGAAAACCTAACGCAAGAGCTGGTTTGACAAGCATGTCAAGCAGTGCGAGTTTGAACAGGGTGACTTAGTGCTCCTTTACTCAGTTAAGGGGCATCAGCAAAAAATGAAATTCAGAGGTCTCGGACCCTTCAAGGTTTGTACAATCAGCCGAACCAGCAGTGTCTAGCTTGAGACACTAGACGGTGAGAGAATAGGCTTCTCGTGTCAAGAAGTACTTCCCTCCCACGCATCCTTTGCATGAGCCACCATTGTTAGAACCGCCGGTCAAAGTACGAGTAGCTACAATCACTGAAATCGACGAAGATGATGAGGAAGCCGTAGAACCCGCTTACCTCCGTATCACGGTCACTGCCAAGCAAACATGCACTTTCAACGCCATGATTGACGAGGGAGCAGACTTCAACTTCTTAACCCACAGTCATTGGATCCAACTTGGCAAACCGCTACTTCAACCCACAACTGCCAGATTAAACCCATACGGCGCCCACTCATACGCACTTCTCGGGAAGTGCAGAGTCGCCGTTTCTATCGAGTCTGAGACTGTTCCAATGCTTTTTTACGTATTACCAAGTGCTACAGATGCAGCCACTGAATCACTGCTAGGGCGAACCTTCAAAAAGCAGACTCACTGCAATATTGATTATGAGTCGCAATGCATCCACCCAGCAATAGGCAATGTGCGCATTGTCACAGCTTTCAGCAAGGGCTACGCGACACCATCACCGTCCGCAAAGCCACCGGTAGAAACATCCGTAGGCAAGACTAAGGAGGGGGGTAGTGCGCGGCCGTCACTCCCCGACTTCCATAAATCGCAACCCATAGCAGCCAAAGCCAAGGCCCAACATCCTTGCCTTCAATGGGTGCCTAAACAGCCGAACCACCACCTAGGAGTCCACGTTCCTATTCTCATAAGGCCAAGAACTCTAAACCTAGGAGGCCAAGACGCAATCACAGGAAGAGCCACGTGATCAAGCAAAGATGGGTCCCTAAAGCCCTCTTGCATGTGCAAGGCTCCTACGAGGGAAATACCTGGCTATGGATCCCTCAGGCCCCCACGGCCAAACGCACTATTCATATGTCACCCTCAAGCTTGATCAGCCTACGTCCCATAACACCTCAAAACCATAAGCCCTAGTGCTCTCCATAGCCCCAGCCATCCGACTCATCTATGCTTCGGGCCAAAAAAGTCGCACAGGCCTATCGGCCCAAGCAACAGCCACCGTCACAGGAGGCATCATCCGACCAAGTCAATCCGACTCCCCAAATCAAACCCGAATGCAATAGTCCATCTATTGTGGTGGACCCTAATCCACCCATATTCCAAACAGCCCAACTGTAAGCTCAAGGAAACTCTCAACCGCCCATCTTTATTGTCAAAAGTGCTTGTTCTGTCAAACCTCAACCACCTGTCGGCCTTACGCCCTCCTACAAATGAAAATCCTTCCTAGTGCTAGCCGTTGACCTTGCAGAGGACATCGGGGATGACATGGTGGAATGCATTAAACGACTTGATGCCACCTTCGTGTCGCTAGCCCTTAGCTACGACCGCTTGGACTTAGGTCTATTGGAAGAACCCTTTGCAACGGAAGTGGACAATATGCCTTGCTCTTGGGAGACCTTTGAGTTTGCATTTGCAAAAGCTTCTCACTCTGCTGCTAAGTTGATTCACAGCGAGATCTCCAAGGAGCAAGCCATCAAACAGCGCCTTATCACGTCATACGATCCACGAACCACTTCTGCTATCACTGACCAAGAAATTGTCAAGATTGTGGGAGAGAAGGAAGGAGTCTCACTTGTAGCTTTCTTGCTTGCACAATGGGGGAATACATACACAGGTGGAGGCTGAAAACAGTTTTGCTCTTCTTAGTTGTGTAAGCCAAAAGAACTCAAGTACATAGAAATAGAAGAACCCTATATATGGGTCTCAAACCAAACTCAACTAACTAAGGTGGCATACTAACTGAGCCACGAACTAGAGTAGATAAGGATACCTATCATCTAGCTATTATTCATGGGCGGTGTACCAACTGCATCTGCAACTGACAAGTCGGTGACATAAATGCACAACAGTCACCCTGGCATATCACGAGTGGAGCTCGATATCTCAACACTCCCCCTCGAGCTCAATCCCAATTCCTGCACACCAAGCAGGTCTATGAACTTGCACAGCTTCTCTGCGTCCAATGCCTTCGTAAATATGTCAGCTACCTGATCCTCTGTGCTAACATAAACTAGATCAATAAGACCTAGTAAAACCCTCTCCCGCACATAGTGATAATGCACCTCAATGTGCTTTGTTCTAGCATGATAGACTAGGTTATTTACCAAATGTATACTACTCATGTTGTCACAATAAATGACAACTAGCCCATCTGTAGGCTGATGCATATCATAAAGTAGCTTATGCAACCAAGCTACCTCACATGCAGCCATTGCTGCACCCCTGTACTCAGTCTCTGTGCTCGACAAGGCAACTGTAGGCTGTTCCTTGCTGCTCCAAGTGAGTGCAGCACTCCCAAAAGAGAACACATATCCACTGGTAGATCGCCTATCAGAAATACTACCAGCCCAATCAACATCAATGTATCCATGCAACTGTATCTGAACCCCAGTCTCATAAAGTAGTCCATATTGCAATGTGGACTTCACATACCTGAGTATGCATCTAGCCGCATCCAAATGCGGTTTCCTTGGAGCCTGCATAAACTGACTTACCAATCCAGCAGCATAGCTCAAATCTGGCCTGGTAATAGTCATATAAATCAAACTTCCTACTATGCGTATGTACATAGTAGGGTCTTCCAAAAGCTCACATGCATCTGTGCTCAGCTTCACATTCTGCTACAAAGAAACTAAAATAGGCTTACAGCCTGTCATCCCATATTTGGACATCATGTCCAATCCATACTGCCTCTGCAAGAGATGTATCCCACTTGGTGATCTAATCACCTCAATGCCCAAGAAATAACGCAGCTCTCCCAAATCCTTCATCTCAAACTTTTGCTTCAATAGCATTTTCACATGAAGGATATCTTCATCACTGTCACTTGTCATAATCAAATCATCAACATAAATGACAAGTAGCATAATACATTTCTCTGTTTTTCTCACATAAGGTGAGAAATCTGCCTTGGAAATCTGAAAGCCAATAGTGACAAGATACTGTCCTATCTTGTCAGACCATGCTCTAGGTGCTTGCTTCAAGCCATACAAGGCTTTCTTCAACCTGCAAACAAACTCAGGATGAACAGCATGCACATAACCTGGTGGCTGCTCCATATATATCTCTTCTTGCAAATCACCATGCAAGAAGGCATTGCATTAGGGCCAAAAACGTTTCAAAAATGGCACTTGTAAGAAAATGATTAAGTTACTAATTAGTTGAGGTTTTAAAATAATGAACCCTCCAAATTTGGCCATTCAGACATGATTAATGAGAGAATTTATTATTCATTTAAGAGGTTAGCCATTAAATGCCTAAGGACGTTAACTCATGTCAGAGGTCACTTTTCGGCCATTATTCTTTCATTTTGAATATTTTACTATCACGTTTTCCACCAAAATCACGCTTCTTTTTTCGCCTGCATTCATTTGAATCATCGTTCTCTCCTCTTCACTTTGTTTCTTAGTTCTTAAAGTAGATTTTACTCTGTCGTAAAATTTCTCACCAAAATCACGTCCGGTTCTTACCAGCAGCGTGCATTGGTCTCCCTTCGTCTCCTTTCACAAAATCTTGAGAAGGTGATCAACAATCAAAAGAGTCTCTACACAGAGGATCAATACCACTTACTTGCTGATTGAGCTATAGAGATATGGTCCTCCATGGACCTGAGACGAGATCATCTTGTTAGTTTTCAGCAGACCCAACTAGGTTGGGACATCCAAGCCGCATCTTTACTTCAACCCCTAAGATATCCATTCTGTAAGATTTTGTTTCAACTAAATCCAAGCTTTTTCTTCAATCTCTTCAATTTGATTCATAAGAAAATGGGTAAAAGAGTCCCATGGTGTTGATGCAAATTGGTAGGGATAGATACACTAAGGATAATCCTTAAGCTAATAGAATAGAAAGTGAAAATTTTCACTTTGATCTTGACACTTGAAAATAGAATATCTTCATTATACAGTGTTGTAATATCAACTTTTTAGCAAGGACTAATTGATAAGACAAGGATAATATATTATAATTAGAAGAAATGAAGTACTTTGATTTCTGGGAGATAAAAATATTTACCTAGTAATAGATTAAAAATATTTATTATTCAACTTTGTCTCTTAAAATATAAAAAAATTAAACAAGTAATAGATAGAAGTATTAGTGATATTGTGTATCATATCAACTTTAGGACTAAGATGATTTTATGTGTGCAGGATGCTTCGAAGAATATGAAGGATACAGCTTCTTACTTAATATTAGCTCTTGGGAGTATTTTTCTCATCATACCCTCAACTATGATTAGCACTATGGGGTTTCAAGTTTCAATATCCTCAATTGTGATTCTTATTAGCACTATCAAATTTCAATACCTAAATGGTGGCTTGATGTCATGGGATGATACTACTCATGATATCATATCCTAGCAAATCTCTTAAGATCTATTCCCTTGATTTGTAAGAAGAAATAGAAAGGACTTGAATCTATTTCTTTTTCTCAGAACTCTGATTCTAAAGCAGACTGATTTTATAACTGAAAGCATCACTACATTATTGATGCTTTATCCTTGTATATCTTTTTTCAAATGTAATATATCTCAATTTCACAAAAAAAAAAAGACCATCAAAATAATCAGTCTCCATTTCACAAAAAAAACTAACATAACTTTATTAGGCTCTAAAAAAATTTTAGAAAATTTTTAAGCTTTTTTTTGAGCTCGTTTGCTATTTTAAAAATATTTTTAAGCAAAAAAGGCCTAAAAGAGACCCAAAAAATCACAAAAAAAACACCCAAAAATAGCATTGCCGATACAACGCGAATATGGGTATCCAAGACACTCGGATACCCATATTCGCGGGACACTCGGATACGCATATTCGCGTTGTATCAGCAATGCAACGCGAATACCCATATTCGCGTTGTATCGGCAATGCTATTTTTGGGGTGTTTTTTTGTGATTTTTTGGGTCTCTTTTAGGCCTTTTTTGCTTAGAAATATTTTTAAAATAGCAAAAGAGCTCAAAAATTTTTCCATGAGTTTATTAGGCTTTGAAAAAATTTTAGGAATTTTTTAAGATTTTTTTGAGCTCATTTGCTATTTTTAAAAATATTTTTAAGCAAAAAAGGCCTAAAAAAGACCAAAAAAATCACAAAAAAACCCCCCAAAAATAGCATTGCCAATACGGCGCGAATATGGGTATCCGAGTTTTTTGTGATTTTTTGGGTCTTTTTTAGGCATTTTTTGCTTAAAAATATTTTTAAAAATAGAAAATGAGCTCAAAAAAATCTTAAAAAATTCCTAATTTTTTTTTTCAAAGACTAATAAACTCATGGAATTTTTTTTGAATTTTTTTGATAGGTTTAAGATCTCACAAAAAATAAGTCATTACAAGGGGGGTGTACTTTGCACGCGCATGTTTACTCCTTCACGATACTGAGGGAGGAGGACCCCTACGGAGATTTTGTTGTGCCACTCTTGCACCATATCAAGTCATCTATGATATGCAGCAAAAAGTATAGTACCAAACATTATGCTTTTTGCCACGTTCGCGCCGTATGAACTGCTCCACGATACGGTGCGAATATGACCCTGCGAAAATTTGGCTTTGCTGCTCTCACGTCATATCAACTTATCCTCACATGGTTGACTTTATGAATTTATGAATTATCCTTACATTGTTGCTGCTCATGCTTATAAGATCACCCTAATGAATAAAGATTTTAATATGATTAGCAGAATAAGGTACCGAGGAGGATGTTTGCAAGAGAAAAATCGATGTAATTGGACCTGTTAATTATAAGAGAATGGGTGAGGTGTATGGGCAAATGGTTATTAATGTTTCTTGCACTTCTGAGGAAGATGACTATCTTAGCATATCTCATGAGGACAAGTCCATGCTAGTTGTAAAAAGGATATTTAATTGTTAGATTTTGTAGTTTATTATTGCATAAGGTAAGGCATTTTGACTCTAAAAATTTTTAGTATATGGAATAATTGTGCTATTGATTGCAAATAACACTCCTTTATTTTTGCTATTAGCTTTAGGACATTGATTACATCTCTTAGCCAATAAATCTCTAAAATTATGTGTATTGTTGATCCACTGTTATCAATGGAATTTTTTTTGAGATTTGGTTCAAATATAACAATGTATTTTTTTTTAGATTTGGTTCAAATATAACAATGTCTTTCAAAGCTTTTGATTCCATCACAACTACCATAAATTTTTTTATTACATCGGATACACTCACCAGAGAAATTATCCTCATGAACTCTCTAAGTGGTATCCATGGCCAAGGAAGAATGTGGGTTGAATGGAATACTGCTTGCTTTTTGGTTAATTATTTATTTTATTTGATTATCTATTTTAGTTACATGTTTCCATTTGCAGTGCTGGCAGGCTCCTGACTACCTTCTTGGACACCACATATGAGGATATTGTTGATCCTAGAAAACCATATAACTCTCTCTAGCAAGAAGTACCATTGCAAAGTCACAAAGTCATACATATACTTATGGAAAAAGAGTGCTTTTCAAATGTCTGCAGGACAATAGATTCAAAGATACTCAAGATAGATGGAGTGAATGTAAGTCTCTTTCATATTGTTGGTTTTTTTAGGGACCCCTTTTTACCAACTTGTTACATTTTTTCTCGCAGTGGTGGCAGGCTCCTCTTCCGAAAAGTTTCTACTTAGCCAGGATACCTTCATTCTTTGTAAATTTGCTGTTTTGAAGCAAGCCACGAAGATATGGAGGGGTACAAACCATGATAAACGTATTCTTCTTGAGATCCTTCCAGCTGTCATGGACTTTTTAATATCCTGAGATATTTTGAATTTGAAACTCTGCACCGTTACCTTGTCAGGAATCTCCCAGTTTAGAGATGAAAGACTTGGCAATGGCAAATCTTCGATATTCCCATACCTATCTGCTTTAGAGGGAACCACATACTGTGCATAATATATAAAAACCTTGCATTCACTAAAAAAAGACACAGTTTGATCGGCATAAATAATGTCTGCCAATACCTTATGAATGGCATGGAAAGTCCCACTTAGGCTTTCCACAGGTTGCCATTCAATACTTGTTGACGGAAAGATATCTACAATGACGAACCGTTTGTTAGAACTTGCATAAATGGAAAAGAATTATATACGTTATTCAACTAATAACTTACAATGTGTTTGTTGGAGAACACATTCGTTTGGAGGCAAGTGCATATCCTTGGCCATGTAAACATGTTGCACCTTGACAAACCAGCCTTCGGGCATAATTTTGAAGGCAATGATACGCCCCTTCTAGTGATGTTTTATATCATCTCGTTTTCTTCTTTTCACCTTATGAGAGCCCTTGCAAGATGGCAGCATGGTAACCCAATCGTTTACAGCAAAGGTTTTGGGCTCAAAATTTCCATCTGCTCCCTGGCTATAGACTGTGCAAGAGTGTATTAAACGAGAAGGGCGCCTGGAGGAAGCCATGAAAAGAATGAAAACGCAGAGAAAGAAGCTCAAAGAGGGGTGAATGAACTAAAAAGTAGCGCCAAGAATAGAAATGAGTATGTATTGGGCGCCAAAAACAATATTGAAAGATCTCCCGACTTTCAAAAAACTCATTATTAATTTCATCAAATCTCTGTCACGTATTTTGTCAGATTTGTAAGTAAATAACGTCTTTGGGACTCCAAAACATGTCAGACTTTAGGGGTTTTGGCTAAAAAAGAAGAGAGAATCACGAAATGGACTCCACTATCTCTAAAAAAGAGGAGACAAGAATACCATATTCTTGTACACGTGGCGAACTCTCTTTGGCCCTTTCCTTAATCCCGTGATTAACAAAAGTGCATTTTTTGAAGCGTTTTTGGCCCTAATGGTTTACATCCATCTCATGTAAAGACCATTCCTTTGATGCAGCCATAGCAATGACTGCTCTTACGGTTGCCATCCTTGCAACTGGACAGAATGTTTCTTCATAATCAATGCCATATGTTTGTGCATACCCCTTGACTACTAATCTTGCCTTGTATCTGTTCACAGAACCATCTGCATTGTGCTTCACCTTATAAACCCACTTACAACCAATTGCATTCTTACCTTTAGGCAAAGGTACCAATTCCCATGTAGCATTTGCTTCCAAGGCATCCATTTCTTCATCCATGGCTTTCTCCCATTTTTCTTTTCCCATGGCTTGCTCAAAAGAAGTGGGCTCTGGTTCCTGTATCACTTTGACCATATAGGCATAGTGAATGGCTGTAAATCCATCATATTTCATCCTATCCACAGGATACCTAGCTCTGGTAGACCTGCGCAAAGTAGGTTCACTCCCAGGTGCTCTCAAAACATCCCTGGTCTTCCTTACTCCAGGTGTAACAATAGAATGAATACCCAACTCATCATCAATGCTCTGTTCTGAGCCACTGGATTCACCATCCACATAAGAGTGACCTGCATTCACATCAAACATGGGATGATCTACTTTCTCTTTTCCTTTTTGCGATACCTGCATACCACTATCTGCATTGCTTTGAAAAGATTCTCCTGATCTCAATCTGTCTGTCCATGGCAAAGAATGTGAACCACTGCTAGAGGACGCTCCAGGTCCACTAATATCTTGTGACTGCTACTGTGAATTCTGTGCAGCATTACCATTTTGTGCATCTACATTATCAATCACATTTACTGGTTTATACCAGCTACTCATCTCATAAAAAACTACATCTCTGCTCACTATAAACTTACGAGTAGAAGGGTTATAGCATCTATACCCTTTTTGCTGCAGAGAGTAACCAATAAAGATGCACTTCTCAGCTTTTGGATCGAACTTGGATCTCAACTCATCTGGCATATGAACATAGGCAATGCAACCAAAAATTTTCAAATGAGAAATATCTGGTTTCATACCAGTATACCTCTCCTCTGGAGTCATGCCATGTATTGCTGCAGTGGGAGTCCTGTTCATTATGTAGACTGTTGTAGCAACTGTCTCAGCCCAGTAAAAATCTGGCAAGTCTTTTTCATTGAGCATGGCACGAGATACCTCTCCAATATGCCTATTTTTTCTTTCTGCAATTCCATTTTGCTGTGGGATATGACTACATGAGTATTGCTGCTTTATGCCATGCCCCTGCAAGAACCTTGCAAACTCATTTGAGGGGTAATCTCCCCCTCCATCTGACCTTAGGCATTTTATTTGCAGGCCTGTTTCTTTTTCAACCATAGCTTTAAGAGTTTTGAAATGCCCAAAAACTTCACTTTTCTTTTTCATAAAATACACCCAAACTTTTCAGCTATAGTCATCAATAAAAGTGACAAAATAATGACAGTCTCCAATAGATGCAGCTTTAGTAGTCCATACATAAGAGTGGATTAATTCCAATGGCTTCTTACTCTCTTGAACATGTCTAGGAAATGGTTTCCTTGCCTGTTTTCCAAATTGACAGGCTTCACATACCTTATGCATTTCTGCAACCTTGAATTTAGGCAATCCTGCAACAATATTTTGGGCTTGCATTGATTTAAGTCGCTGTACATTAACATGACCAATGCGTTTATGCCAGATATCAATATCTGCAACTACACCGGTCCCATGTGCAAACATTGTTGCACTCAATTCAGGCATGTTTGCATCCAACGTAAACATTATGCCATTATTCTTTCCTTTTGCTATCAAGCGACCTTTATTTTTCATATCCTCAACAAAGCATCCATGAGAATTAAATCTGACCTGCAAGCCCTGATCAACCATTTGACCGACAGAAACCAGGTTATTGGTGATATTTCGGGACATGAAATACATCTCACAGGTATTTCTTTTTCCCATACTGCATAGACAAAGGAATTTTTCCAATCTGCACAATAGGATGTGTAGTATCATCACCAGTCTCCACAAATCCTGGTTTTTCCATTTTCCTTGCATCTGGCATCCATTCTGCATGACCTGCCATGTGGTTTGATGCACCTGAGTCAACATACCACACATCGTTACTTTCTTCTACACTTGTCACAGAATTGGTCATGTGCTGCACCATAAACAAATGCTCATTTCTGTCATCACCCTATCTACTAGAAGATGCATAATTCCCTTGTTGCAATTTTCCATTCATGATGTCATTTTGCTTTTTATAGCAATCTTTAGCCATATGACCCATTTTACCACAGTAGTAGCATTCAACATTGCTATTTGCATTTTGGCCTCTTTGGCATCTACCACGACCTCTTTGGCTCCCCCTGCCTCTAGAGTTACCGCGTCCTCCTCCATAGGACTGGTTTTCTTGAGTTTGCTGCATATTCTGATTTCTACCACGGCCTCCAGATCGGCCTCCTCTACCTTTGTCGCTACCTCTTCCAGCATTTGAGTAGAAGATAGCTTCTTTTGAAGTTCCTCCTGAAGAAGATGCACCACCATTTCTCTGCTCCTCAGAAATTAGAAGAGCAATCAACTCCTCAAAATCAGGAAATCTTTCACGGACAGAAATGGATGTTCGGAACTGTGCATAATCCTTTCCTAGACCATTCAAGGTCACAAAAACTAAATCATCATCTTCCACTGGCAACCCAATGGAAGCAAGTGCATCTGCAATCTTCTTCACCTTCATGTGGTAGTCATTGATGCTCATACTTTCTCTTTGCACATTCTGCAACTCTTGCTTGAGCTGCATTTTCCTAGCTTGCGTATTTGTGCTATACATTTTTGATAGAGTATCCCATGCCTCCTTTGGCGTACTTGCATCCTGAATATGCACAATCATAGAGTCTGAAATACTAATAGACAGCCAGTACATAACTTTTCTGGCTCTCTCATGCCACTCTTTAAATGCTTGCATTTGCTGTTGATTGGGAACATCAGGAAGAATTGGTTCTTCTTCATTTCCTGCAACGAATTCCCAATATCCTTTTCCCATAAGGAAATTTGTCATTCTAAACTTCCATGCTTGGAAGTTGTTCTTGTCAAGCTTCTCAGTGACAATCTGTGAAAGAGAATCAGATGCCATTACAGAACACTGCAAAGAATTCTGTCACTACAAAAAACACAGCTTCAGCCTCACAAGGGCAAATCTGCAAAACTGACGAAATTAGTTTTTGACCACACAGTCACTTCCTAGTGACGATTTTATATCAACAGGCAACAAGGATAATTTTGTAACTCCCAATGTCTCTGTGCACAGGCATACGATGCAATTTCTATAGTAACTTTTCACCGACCTATAGAACAGTGGTCGCACAGCAAAAAACTGGGCCTTTTCCTGAGTGCGTGCAGAAAACTTCCGCCTCCAAAACATGCCCCGAAATGGCCTCAAATCAAAAAAACAGAGCAACCGAGGGCTAAAGCCCTCGCTCGCAGCATATACTGCCCTCTTGCTACGCCGCAAAGGGCGTCTCAATCTGAGACAATGCATTCTTTCACTTTCCAGCTGTGCTACCTGTAGAGACTTGCTCCCAAAATAGAAAAATGAAAGCAACACTGGTCCTCTTACCAGAACACTGGGAACTTGGCTTGCTTTCTTGAGCTCCTTACCACGAATAAGGCTCTGATACCATGTCAAGATTGTGGGAGAGAAGGAAGGAGTCTCACTTGTAGCTTTCTTGCTTGCACAATGGGGGAATACACACACAGGTGGAGGCTGAAAACAGTTTTCCTCTTCTTAGTTGTGTAAGCCAAAAGAACTCAAGTACATAGAAATAGAAGAACCCTATATATGGGTCTCAAACCAAACTCAACTAACTAAGGTGGCATACTAACTGAGCCACGAACTAGAGTAGATAAGGATAGCTGTCATCTAGCTATTATTCATGGGCGGTGTACACCCCGCATCTGCAAAACTGACAAGTCGGTGACATAAATGCACAAGGTCACCCTGGCATATCATGAGTGGAGCTCGATATCTCAACAGAAATCGCAGAGTTATCACACCTCGCTGATACTGGATCACCTTTCTTGAGGCAGTGGTACACTCTTAGGTTGCAATGGGAAGTTGAAGGATGTCGCATAATGACCAATGCCGAGCAGCACCGTGCCATCAAAACAGCAGAGTATGATCCCACTTACGTTGCGCCCACCTCGTACAGAGTGTTAACCACTCTTTGGGGCCGACCCATGGACGAGCACATAAAAGGGCATCCCTACCTTGACCGCCTCTTAATAGAGGAAGAACTCCACATTGCGAGTCGGGTCGACTTTGGTGACTTCCTCACAGATGTTCTCACATACATCACGCACGTAGGAATTCGACCCTTTGATTTGGACCGCGCAGCTCAACTGGAATACAATCCAAATTTCTATACTTGGCTCCTTCACAAGTAACTCCCATCCCAACATGCCTAAAGCCCTTAACCTTTTGACCCTCCATCCTAGGAAGGATTCTTTTCAAGATGGAAGGGGAGGGGATAAGGTGGAATGAATCAGATGAGAAATGAATCAAAGGGGATAAATCAAAGTAAAATTAGTGAAAAGCATAAACAGGTAGTATGAAAAAATGGACGGGGTAGGAAAATGGGCAGGAAAACTTTGAAGTAAAGGGCAAAAAGTCCAAGTCTAAAAAGGAAAATCTACATGGCTTCCTAATGAATTCATTCAAAAAGCATAGAGTTTTTCTTTTCCAGCAATCAACGAATTGACATGTGGAAAATACTAATGAAAGTTACGAAATATGGCAGGAGCATAAAATGTCGCAGCAAGACCGCGCCCATCAACTCCCATTCATAGATGAGGAAAGGGAGCAATACCGCATTCATCTAGAGAACTGCGCCTTCAGCCAGCTCAAATTCCGAACCATCCACAACATAGAAGTCGTGGTGGCCAAGGAGGAAGCAGCCAGGAGGGTGGTTGAACAATGCAACCTCAGAAAGTGGAACTAGTGAAAATGCAAAGAGAGCACAAGCTCCTGATAGTGCAATATTAGGAGCTCGCTACGAAATCTGCTCAGGTTGATGCACTTGTGGCTGAGCTGAATGCCAGGGACGAGGAGAGAAAACAAGGCATAAAGGAGCAGCAAGAGGAGATCGAGCGCCTAACAGATAAACTAACCTCTAGAAAAGAAGAGCAAGAAAGGCTGGTTAGGGAGTTGGAAGACTATGAGCAGAAACTCATGATGCTAACCCTAAAGCAAGGAGAGAGCTTGGAAGTGATGAACAAAAGAGCAGAGGAGTGGGCTGCGCACAATGAAAAGAGGGTGAAGACACTGGCGCGGCGCCTTGCTCTGGCAGAGAAGGAGAAAATCATCGCAGAGAGCAAGATAGAAGCAGCCCAAGTGGCCTTCAGCACACTCAACAGAAGGCCTTCCTCGACACCATCCTGGACACCACCCATGCAGCGCAAGGAGAGACATTGAAGGTGACGTAGAGAAAGCTTGGCATGGCACGGAGAGCCTTACACGCTGGATTGCAGATGCCACTCTTACTTGCGGAGGTTAGGCTGAGCTTGGATGAGCAACAAAAATACCTATTTGCTGGCCGGCCTAACCCCCTAGGAAATCGACGCCCTCGGATTCGAGGAGGAAGCAGCACAGGGGGAACGGCAGGGGGAGGAAGTAGAACTAGAAATCGACATGAACCGATTCAGGGAGGATCTAGTTCCACAACCCCCCTCGCCGCAGTCTCAAGAGCCACCACAAGAGGACCCGTCTGCGGAAAGAAAAGCCACCTCTAGGGAAAGACGCAGGAAGCTAGTAGAGGAAGCCAGGAAACAGTTGAGAGCCAAACCAGCTGTGCTACTGACCGCACCTCTCCCACCATGCCCTGATGATCTTCCCGTGGGATTCCACGCAGAACTGGTGTTGTGGGAGATACAGGAACAAGGAAATGATCCATTCACCTTTAGTTTCCTTCTACCCAACAGTCTGCAGAGGGTCCTGCCACTCAAGGTGATGGACGAGGTAATCGCGGTCGGTGGCCGGTTGGGGCAAAGATGGCTAGAAGAGCGAGAAAAGACCCCGACCTCTTGGGGCACAGAAGCGGTTGACTACTGGCAGAATAAAGTTTTTGAAGTCCCACACACTGTACAGGGCTACAAAAACCAACCCCTGTGGAGGAGGCGAGTATGCGACATCAGCATGCTCGCCTGGATGGCATTTTGTAATACCCTGCCATTCGAGCGAAACAACCCTACCTACATGGCATACCCTCAAAGGGTAGGGGTGGATTTTGATGCCACCCTCCACGGGCGGTACAGCTTCCCTATTATTTATAACTCCACTGTAGTATCCTTCGAGCATGCCCTTCTCTTTACCGCCGAAAGCCTAGATGAGTCTATGACGCGCTTTCTTGCGGATTTCTCCTCATGTCCTGACCCCGCTTTTGTAACAACCTGTAATTATCTTAGGTTACTTAGGCTACTCCTTAGCAAGAGCTGACTCCACAAGAGCACGGTCTACCTCCCCTATTCTTTGACCCTAACACTATAGACAACTGTGCCATGGCTCATCTTATGATGAGGGCTAGTCTCCTTCCCTCTTTTTGCCTAGCCCTCCTAGAAGATATGAATGATAGCCAATTCACTAGGTGCAATCACCCTTTCCTCTTTACCACTTCTCTTCATGTCCACATGAATCTGAAAGATTACATGCAAAGTCGCTAGTTTTTGAGAAAATCTATCCGACCCCCTTCCCCTCCTCATTCCGATGAAGACAATTAGGCCTGGTTATCATTTCAAAAAAAAAAAAAGAGAAGTGCACCACAGTCACTGCACCTAGGGTTTTTCCTAGCCCCCTCCCCACTTCACACTTAGGGCACATCAAGGGCAGGACTTTCAGACCTGTCACCCTAAGACTTGCACCACACCTCCAACAACACACGAACTGGGTCCTCAAGTGTGGGACATTACCAAGGGCTTGCCCAAAGTTAGACCCATCTCCCAGTTCCACTGCCACGGGCACCACGCACTACACGGAGAGGCAAACACATCCCTTAGGGAGTGCACGACTTTTCTTGCAGGTTATGTTCGAGTTTCAAGAAATGGCTACTCCGCTGAAGAGGATCACCCACGGCATCCTTTAATTTAACCAAAACTTTTTCCATGTGCCGGTGTCCAGCCATTTGCCTGCTGATGGCTACCATGATTGAACCAAGTCAAGATAGATCTGCCATTGGCATAGATCTTGGAACCTCATCTTCCAAAGATGCATGCCCAATGCCTCAAGATCTATGGATCACTTATTGATTTCACAAGCCTGAAGAATTTCAATGCAGAGTTGAAGATCTTCAACGTAGTACTGAAGACCTTCAACTCAAAGACAAAGATCTTCAAATCAAAGACACAGATTTTCAATGTGAAGACAAACCATATCTTTGTCAAGACAGAGTTCGGGGGGGGGGGGGGGGGGGTTCTCCAGGATAAATCCCTCCAATACCATCCTCCTAAGGGATTGCTTATTGCTTCAAGCGTTTCTAATACTCAAGGGACGACCAGCTACATAACGGATGCCACAACTGTGTGAAAGATGCCGAGCATCTTCATGGAGCCTAAAGCACACCGGAATCTCTCCTTGTCATCGTCATTAAACTCCATCACCTCTCATTCACACAACCACCTTGGAAGCGGTGTCATCCACCTACTAGTTCCGCCTAGCAGAGCAGACCTAACTAGCCGCTACTTCCCACCGCAGTGCCATGGGACTGGCACTTGGTTAGGAGGGGGGTAATGTTACCGTGTTTCCCACAGCACAGAGGAGCGGAAAATGGAAAAAAGGAAATAGCAAAAAAAGGCGCAGGATAAAAAGCAAAAAAAAGTGCCTTGATCGGTAACCAGATCCTGAAAATTTTAAATGTTCAAGCACAACCCTTAGAAAGTCTCAGTGTCGCCCCGAGGCAACAAAAGAGTAAAAGGCGCACCATTAAATATGGAAGCACTCCCGAATCCTTGTAAAAGAGCGCCAAGCTCGCTCCTGTGCAAATTGTGCGCATTGGTTGGGAATAGGATGAAATTAGAGTGGTGGGAAATGGGAAAAAGGGCCTAGGCTACGGCCGGCCATGTAAAAAAGAGAAAAAGGGGATGACCGCTCAAAAGGGATTTAGGGTTTTGTATAAAAAGTTGAAAAGTGAATGAGAAGCTCATTCTTTTGGTGTGTGGCAAAAAGAGTCTTCTTCTTCCTCTCTTCTTCTCTCCTTCTTGCTTGTGTGTGCTCTTGAGAGAGGGAGTATGAGAGTGTGAGGGAGTGAGTGTGTGTGGGAGTGAGGGATCAAGAGGGTGAAGCTCTTCACCATTTCCTCTTCTCTTCTTCTCTTCTCTTCTCTTCTCTTCTCTTGCGCGTGCGGCTATGGAGGATGGAGCTTGGAGATGGAGAAGGCTTGAGGATGCTTGAGCTAGCATCAAGAATCGTGGAGCTACCGGAGTGCAAGAGAGAGGAGGGTACTCGATCAAGCACCAAGGTAAGCTCACTACACTCGTAGGATCGACGGCGCGTCGGCTAGGTGAGAGATAGCCATTAGAGCTCGCTTGGAACGCTTGAAACAATAAGCGGTCAGTGGGTCTTGGCGGTTGAGCAAAAGCTCCCACAATATCCTATGGATGGGTGGACTTGGCTAGTTGGATGACTTCTCAACAATATTTAGGCCTAGAGTGAAAAAATAGTGACCATGCTTTTAAGGGGATGGGATGAGACTATGCCTTATGGGCAAAGGGGTCCAGGTTATACTCCTCATTTCTCATTCTCATTGAGCCAAGTGTGGTTCTCACTCGATTCTTTTATATCAATTAGACAAGTGACTTTCTTAATTCAATGCTAGACTACATGTTCACACGTCCTTACTTGAGTTTGTAGAAATACCAAGTTGAAGCTTGGTGCTTCCCATATCATATAGACCTAAAAGAAATTTAACAAACTCAGGTTGTGCATTTCATGGGATTCGGTGTTGCTATTTAGAATGTGTATGTGGGTGACTAGCACATGTCACTCTCTTTGTTTTCTAGGTAGGTATCTCTCATCCATTGTCTCTTTCTCTCTCTATCATCAGCAACATATCTGTGGATAACCTTGATGAAAATACAAATGTCTTAACCCTACTTTAGAGTCTAGTTCACATGCAATACTCCACCTCTTCTTTTGTATACAAATAATGTTATGAGCTTTAAAATCTAATACAATGCAAAGTATTTTGCACATGTAAGATCAATATGATCTTGGCCTGGCACTGTAAATGCATAATTTCAATTTTGGTAATGTGGATTCCTCTACTTCATGTCTAATCTCAAGAGAGAGGAGTGAGAATGAAATTCACGGCATAATTTCTTACGCACATTGGTTCATAGTTTATTTAGTGTGTAAGAAGAGATATTAGAAACACTTGTTTGTTTTTGGGGTCTACAAGAGTAATTGCAGCCTCCCTTGCTAAGGTTTTGGTGATGCTTAGAAGGCAGCATTCATTCCACTCTAAATAATCTAGAATGTGCCTTCTTTTAGTAAAATTTAGTCCCAACATATTATATAGCTTAATTACTCTTCTCTATTATCAAGAAACCCTAAATTTCTCTTACTTTACTCTCTAAACGAACTAGAACTATCATCATAACCACCACCATATTAACTCCATTCTGCATAAAACTTAAAGTGTAGGAAACTCTATACTTAAATGATCCTAATCAGATTGTAACATTCAATAAAAACTTAATTCACGTATATTGATATAACCTAATTATTGAAACAACCTAGCATACAATTAACAAAGAAAGTGATTTCTATCTTATTATATTTGATATAAAACTTCAAACACAAAATCTTTTATCGATATACACCATAGTTTATTTAATCTCTTTCTCTAGATTTTCTAAATTTAAAATTTCAATAATAAAAATATATTTGATAATTATTAACTCAAATACTCCCAACCATAGAATCACCATGACATACATGATTTCCATATAAGATATCATCACTAAATTCCATTAGATTTTTTGAATAATCATTGATGACTACCTTAGAAGACCATAAACCTATCATTTTAAACCTTTAATGATCCATCTATTTTTATCAAAATTTTCAAATAGTGCCCTTGAACTCCATTTTTAGTTTCTACTTCAAAGCACTTAATAATTTCCTTAATGTTCACTAATCAATCCCTAAAATTACCATTTTCACTATTAAATCCTCAATATCTCCCAATAATTCCATAATTAGCTTATAAGAGTTTATAAACATATTCATTAAAACATAATCTAACTCTATTTTTAAGTTTGGATATTAAAAAATATATTTATAAATAATCCTCCCTAATTAAATCAAAATTTACATTTTTTGTCCTAAAACCCTAGAGCTTTTGTTACACTCATAATTAGCTTATACCATTTAGATAAGTGTACTTTTAAATTTTTAATTAATTAATTATTTTTCCCCATCAATTTCCTAATGTATTTTCTAATTCTTGCTAATTCTATAAAAAATGTAGTTTGTCATACTAATTTTGCATTATTTATCCCAGTTTCATCAATACAATGAAATTAAACTTACATCTAAGCTTCAATACATAGTGAACAATCATATTTTCATTCATTTCATAGGATATTTCCATTAAATGTATCAATTTCATTTAAATTTAATCATAATAAGAATACCTCAAGTGTGATTTCAACTTGATAAATTTGTTGATTTTGTTGATGCATAGGGATATTCTCATGCCTTTTACTCTATATTTCTTTTCTTTTGCTAAATTATTCTTCCCTTCACTAGTTTCCATTAACCACTCCTTAATATTGTTGTCCATTTTCCTTCATGAATGTTCTCAAGATTGGTATCACTGTAGAGAGGAGGAGTGTAAGAAGTTGGGAATAGTTAGGATGTTAATAATATGCCATGTCACACAGACATTGGTATATAAGGAGGGAAGTTGTAAATTTTCACATCTTTGACAAATCAATACATTTACAATCTTTCTCTCCCTTCTTGCTCTAAGCTTCCATGGCTTCTTCATCTTTCCTATCTTTCTCTCTCCAGATCTAGTCTTTCTCTCTCCTCGTCACTCTTATTCTCTCTCTTCCTGCAGTCTTTCTCTCTCCTCCAAGCAAATCAAAGAGCTTCTTGAAATGGGATTCATTGAACCAAGTTCTTCACCTTATGCATCCCTAGTCCTGTTAGCAAAAAAGAAAGATGGATCTTTCAGAATGTGCATTGACTACAGGGATCTCAATAAGATAACAGTGAAGAACAGGTATCCTATACCCAGGATAGATGATTTGCTTGATGAGCTTAAGGGGGCTCGATTCTTCACGAAGATTGATTTGAGATCAGGGTATCATCAAATTCGCATGAGAGAGGGTGATGAAGTCAAGACTGCTTTTAGGACTGGTCGTGGGCTCTACCATTTCTTGGTGATGCCATTCGGCCTTACAAACGCTCCAGCTACCTTTCAAAGCCTGATGAATAAGATTCTGCAACCTTTTCTCTTTCAGTTTGTCCTGGTGTTCTTTGACGACATTTTGATCTACAGCAAGACTTTACAGGATCATTTGTCGCATATGAGGAAGGTTTTTGATGTGTTGAGACATCATAGGCTTTTTGCTAAGGAGAAGAAGTGCTCTTTCATGCAGACTGAAGTGGAATACTTGGGACATATAGTCAGTGAAAAAGGAATACAAGCTGATCCCAAGAAGGTGCAATGCATAAAAGATTGGCCAACGCCTACTACTACTACCTCTCTTAGAGGATTTCTTGGTCTATCTTCATTCTATCGCAGATTTATAAAGCATTATGCGGCAATTGCAGCCCCTTTAACTGACAGGTTGAAGAAAGAGGCTTTCTTTTGGGATGCTCTTGCAGATAGCAGCTTCAACCAGTTAAAGGAATTACTTACTTTTGCTCCTATTTTTGTATGCCCGGATTTCTCCAAAGAATTTACTATACAGTGTGATGCTAGTGGCCGTGGCATTGGGGTTGTTTTGCGTCAGGAGCATGGAGTAATTGCATTTGAAAGCCGTAAGCTTACAGATAAGGAGATGGCCATGAATGTTTATGACCAGGAAATGTTGGCTATCCTGCATGCAATCAAGAAATGGCACCATTACTTATATGGCAGCCGATTCAGAGTACATAGTGATCATCAGGTACTCAAGTATTTTCTTACTCAATCAAATCTCACTCCAAAGCAACGACGATGGGTAGCAACATTACAAAATTATGACTTTGACATCACTCATACAAGGGGCAAAGATAACATAGTGGCTGATTCTCTTTCTCGTATGTGGGCCTGCAAAGTGTCAGCCATGACAGAACTACATAGTGATTGGATTGAAGAGCTACAAGAGGCATATCTCTTAGATGAGGAATTCAGCCAAATCTTTCAGAAATTACAGCAAGGTCTTATGGAAGAAAACTCGCATTACCAGCTTAAAAATGGTCTTATTTGGTGGAAGGGCAAGATTGTTATTCCCTCTACTTCTTCTTTCAAGCGGAAAATTATGGAGGAGTTACATTCTTCGCCTTTAGCTGGACATTTGGGAGTTTTCAAGACTTATGACAGGATCAGCAAAAGCTTTTATTGGAAAGGACTGTGGAAAGATGTCAAGGACTTCGTTATGAAGTGTATGCCTTGTCAGCAAAATAAGGATAGCACCCATAAGCCAGGAGGTTTGTTGCAGCCATTGCCTATTCCTACGGGTAAATGGACTCATATTACTATGGACTTTATCACTGGCTTACCTACTACCAAGAAGGGGTGGAATAGTATTTATGTGGTGGTTGACAGACTCACTAAAGCAGCTCATTTTATCCCAACAAAAATTCAGTTTACTGCTTCTCAAGTGGCCAACTAGTTTATGGAGCATATTTTCAGATTACATGGATTACCGCAGGTGATTGTCCATGATAGGGACTCAAAGTTTATGAGTAAATTTTGGCAAGCGGTATTTACATCTATGGGTACTAAGTTGGCTCCATCTACGGCTTATCATCCCCAAACTGATGGACAGACAGAGAGAGTTAATAAATGGTTGGAGACTTATATTCGCCATTTTTGCTATGATGTCCAAACTTCATGGGATTCTTGGTTACACTTGGCTGAGTTTGGTTATAACAATTCCACTCATGCGAGCATAGGAGTTTCACCCTTTGAGGCTTTGTATGGTTATAAGGTGCCCTTACCCACAGTCATTTTTAATGAAAAGATCAACCCTCATGGGAAGGAAGAGTTGGAAAGAATGCAGACCCTTCTTCAGCAATGCAAGGTGAATCTAAGGAAGGCTCAAGATCAGATGAAGATATATGCTGATGAGAAGAGGAGGCCTTTAGAGTTCCAGGAAGGAGAGCTGGTTTTGTTGAAGGTGCCCAAATCTAAGTACTCTACATTGAAAGATGCATCCAGTAATAAGCTTGCCCACAGATTTTATGGCCCCTACAGGATCCTTAAGCGGATTGGAGATTTGGCATATAGACTAGAGCTTCCCTCTTCTACAAAGATTCATAACGTCTTCCATGTTAGTCAGCTCAAGCCCTATTATGGTGATCCAGTGGATATAGTGGATGAACTGCCACCTATTGATGAAGATGGTCTTGTTCAGTACATCCCAGAGGCTGTTATAGGTCAACGTGAAAAGAAGCTTCGATCACGTTCTATTGTGGAATATTTGATTAAATGGAGAGGTTTACCCTCTGAAGAGGCTTCTTGGAGACCTGATTCAATATTGGATGAGTATCCATACTTGAGGGATACATTGGTGGCTGAAGCCTATTGCTTATGGAGCTAGTATTGATGCAGACTGGTTCAGGACAGCACGCTGTTTTAGAATAGTTTTTATCGTACTTCATTTTCAAAATTAAGCCATCTACATGAGCTTAAAGTACTCTTCAAGAGCTTTGTTTTGATATGTGGTACATCTCATTTGGACACTTCTATCAAAAGTTATGGCAGATTTGGTCCAGCAATCAGGGACTGTTTATTCAGCAAGCTGTCTACTTTCTTTTGGAACTATTTGTTGAAGATTCTATGGCTCCATTTGCTTCTGAAGTTCTTCAAATCATGTATATAGTTGGGTCCTCTTTCCGTTCTTCAAATTCAGCCCTTGTAATGATAATTCTTCATTCATTTTCCATTTGTAAAGCTGTAAAATAGAGTAGTACTCTGTTCTATCCATCTCTTCTTTAGCTCTTTCTAGGTTTGTTTTTTAGGACAAAAACTTTTGGGAAGGGATGGATTGTAAGAAGTTGGGAATAGTTAGGATGTTAATAATATGCTATGTCACACAGACATTGGTATATAAGGAGAGAAGTTGTAATTTTTCACATCTTTGACAAATCAATACATTTACAATCTTTCTCTCCCTTCTTGCTCTAAGCTTCCATGGCTTCTTCATCTTTCCTGTCTTTCTCTCTCCAGATCTAGTCTTTCTCTCTCTTCGTCACTCTTATTCTCTCTCTTCTTGCAGTCTTTCTCTCTCCTCTTTGTCTCTCCTTAGTTCTCTCTCTAACAAGGAGAAGAAGAGAATGATGTAATAATTTCTAATTTTTGGCATATATAATAATTCATGTTGATCTAGGAAGTTTGGCTAAGAATATGAAAACTTTCTAGAATGATTGTTGACATGGGATGAGAAAGAACATATTTGTAAATGTTACCTAGAAATAGTGCATGTACTCATACAGTATATGCCTAAAGACGAAGTTGAGGAGCTTTGCTTGATTCTCTCTTTCCATATTGAGAACTATGAAAGAAATATGGAGAAAGTCCAAGCACTAGAACTAAAAGCAAGAGTTCAAAGCACGTTCAGTTAGAAATGGTATGCCATGTGGCCTTCAATCATTGGAGCTCAACTAACGACCATCGATGTGGAAAGACAAGCTTTATGGGATTCCAAGAATGATTTGACATATATAGCTCCCATTTCCCTATGAGTACTTGCAACTATACAAAATGTTAAACTACTTGAATTTTTCTAAGATCACCCTTTTGCTAGACAAAATTTTCATGGAGAAAAAGCTACGTATGGCTAGTAGATTAGGGTAGAAAAAGGTGGTACTTGACATTATTACTTACACATTAATCCCCAAAAAGATATCACAAAATTTTTATACCTTTGCTGCATTCCAATATAATCGTGATTTCTACGAATGTCTTATCCTTGGGCCAAGTAACTTTACCATAACCCATTAACATGTAAATAAATAACCAATTCATTGATGTATATAAATAAATGTTCAAATAGAAAAACTCCTTGGATAGTACAAGAGCATTACCGTACTGAGCTATAATCATAGTACTAGTAAATTGTTAACATTTAAATTCAAATTCAATTTTTTTTCTTTTTTTGCATAAGCACCAATGCATGTACTCTCCAGTCTTATACAGTGAATGAAGGTTTTTTAAAAAAGGCGACAAGCAGTAAGTTTAAGCCTAAAGAAGGCATAAACAAAAATAGAAAATTAAAAAAATCCTTAGCTCAGAAGTGCAAAGATATGGAAGATCCAAAGGCATATAAGGAACTAGCAACACCAACATTGTAATGTCTTCATACAAGTGTACCTTAACTTCTACCTTGAAGCTCTCAACTCCCTTTGAAGGTTGTGTGAATTGTTGCTCCAAAGATTCCAATTCTCATCGATAGATATGGTTCTTCATTAACAACATTTTCTCTAGTATCATGACTTGCACCTCAACTATCTTGGCTTTGTCTAGCATCCAATTAGTTTTTATGTGTATTCCCATTTATATTTTGTGTAGTTTGATTTTATGCAGTCATGTAGTGTATTCTATAATTTACAAGAGCTAAGGAAACTTTTGTGGCTCAAGCTTACACTCATGTTGTGACAATCTACACTCTTATGGTGACATCACTCATGTAATGGCAATCATACCCATATTAAAAGTATTAATATATGCATGTGACTTCAAGTCAAGGATAATGCAAGTGCTTAAACCCTACGAGCCATCCATGTAAGCATTCAAACGATGAGAGGAAGGAAAGGAACACCTTTGTGACTTGATGATATTCAAAATATATAAATTCGGTATCTAAACTCTTGATTCTCTTGATGATATTCAAAATATCTAAATTCGGTATTCAAAATATATAAATTCGGTATCTAAACTCTTACTCTTGATTCTCTTCCTTGTAGATGCAATGTTTCTCCTTGCACATTTTGTGCATGCAACCTTCTCTCTTGCTTCACCACCCTATCCTTCTTTGAGGCATTCTTTTTGCACTTACATGTTGCACTTACATGGGTAGCATGATTTGGCATGGGGTGTGTAGTGGGTGGTGAATGTTAAGGGTTTAGGCATTATGTTGAGGAAGATGGTGTGTGGTGGATGAGAGAGTTGATTGTGGTGCTAAGGGGGAGGGGGGCTGAGAAGGAGGATATAGAGGCTAGGGGTGATGTGTCAATGCTTAAGAGTGTGGCCACAATGATAGGCTAACAAGGATGATGGGTTTATCTTACATAGATGTTGTTATGTATGCTAAAGCCAAAGGTGTGGTTGCAAACGTTGAAATATGGCATAAAATTATTGGACATGAAAATGTGTAAAGGCTAAAACTAATGTAGTCCAAAGCGTTGGTCCCATAGGTGTTCTTGAATTTAGAGTTGCATAAGTACATGTAGTTTGTGAACGATGCTAATTTGGGAAGTAGAGAAGACAACCTTTTTTACATGATAGAAATGTAAACAAGAACATACTTGATATTTTGCTTACATATGTTTGTGGGCCTACGCTAGTAACAAGTTTTTTGTTATATTTATTGATGTTTATTTTCAAAAGCTATGTGTGTATATTATGAAGAAAAAGAGTGATGTGTTTGAGCACTTTAGAACTTTCAAGGCTATGTTTAAGTAGAAATAGACTTGAAAGTTAAGTGTTTGAGGTCAACAGGAGAGAAAGAATGTGCCACTAATGAGTTTTGTGAGTTTTGAGCTCTCATGTTATATATAAAAGTATCAATTTAGATGCAAGTATATCCCACAACAAAATGGGATTGTAGAAAGGAAAAATAGGCATGTTGCTGAAGTTGCATGGACAGTGATGGTTGAAAATAATATACCAAAGTATTTTTGTTCATACTACTATGCATATTATGAATAGAGCTCCCACAATTATAGTTCATGATATGACCCCGAAAGAATACTTTACACAAAGAAAGCTTGATGTATCATACTTAAAGGGATTTTTTGGTTGTATTATGTGTGCCCATGTACCTAATGAGCTATGAAAGAAATTGGACATAAAGGCTGAAAAATACATATTTATAGGATATGCTATTGTGCAAAAAGGGTTATGACTATTATAACCTTATCATTAGTGAGTTTAGAGTGAGCTGGAATATTAAAGCAATTGGGATGCAACTAGTATTGATGCATTGGATAATGATGATGGTAATGATAGTCACGTATATATAGAAAAGCAAGAATCATAGACCTTAAGTGGACCAAAGAGATCATCTAGTAGTAAATTTGTAGTTAACACTTGGTCTGAGAGATAGAAGCAACCCTATATATTTGAATGCATTAAGTAGTATTACAAAGTAATGACAAGAAAAGAAGAAAGCAACAGATGGTAATGATACATCTACTAGTCATTTGAACTTTGATGAAGATTCTAATGGTTTAGATACTTTGGATGATGAGCTTGATATCCCTTCAATCAAGACACTGTGTACAGAGAGCACATGGTAATATAAAGGTACGCTTGAGTGATCTAGTGGTACACATGTCTAGTAAGGAAAGATCTTGTTAAAAGATTTAGTTTTGAAGGTTATGTGACTCATCATTATGCATATATTGTGAAGGTAGTTGGGGATGTTGAGTCCACTTTTTTTGAGGAGGCTGTTAGTCATGCTCATTGGGATGCAACAATGGATGATAAGATGGTTGCACTAGATGCCAATAAGGATTGGTATCTAGGACCATTCCCTAAGAGAAACAAAGTTATTGGTTGTAAGTGGATCTCTAAACTTAAGCATAATACAAATAGTTTAGTCATAACAGATGTAAGGCCAAGCTAGTACGGAAATACTATGCTCAGACATATAGCATAGGCTATGAAGAAATATTTAGTCAAGTTGCTAGGATGGTGGTTATCAAACGTGTGATTGATTTGGTAGTAGTCAAAGTTGGACTTTATAGCAGATGGATGTGAAGAATAACTTCTTGTACGGAGATTTGTAAGAAGATATGTACATGGAGTAGTGAGAGCTGCTCTAAAGGATGTAGAGTATCCCACATGTGTATGCATGTTAAAGAAGATGCTCTATGGGATGAAGCAAGTACCTAGAGCAGCATGGCCTAACAAAATTGGAGAGTACCTTGTCAACATTGATTTTATCATTTTTGATACTAATTACTCACTTTATATGAGAAAGGGAGATGCAAGTTTGATTGTTATAATCATCTATGTGGATATCTTGATTACTATACATGATAGTGATAGTTTGATTATATGACTATCATAAGGCTAGATTAAGTAATGCTATTGGATTGTTGTTGAGACCTAAAATGGGCCCAATAGTAGCAGTTCTCACACTTGAGCTCACTAATGGACCTCACAAAGCCAATCCCCATGGCCCAGCTATAAGAGATTAGCAATAGATTAGGAACTCTCTCTCTAAACCTTGACACACTACATTGGAGTCCAATCTCCTAACTGTCTGCCCCAAACTCTAAGTAAGAGTCCCCAAGCATACGATGTCCAGTATACCACACAAACATAACACAAAGGCACCTCCTTGGTTGATTTTCGTGGCCTCTAAATACGAGCAATCTACCTAATTAGGGATTTGATCCACCGATCCTCATCTTTTAACATAAACATAACACTTACTCTTCACTAATCCTCACTAAAACCACCTTTGAATCCTCAAAGCTAATTGGCTTGGGTGGTTATGTGTGGAATATGTACCCTATAGTAGCACGAGTGAGAAACACTTGGTGCTTTTGGGACGTGAACAACATCGATGCAATACATGGGTGAAAGGCATAAAATGTTATATGTTTGCACACTCTCATGAATACAATGCATTGAAGCATTTTTATGCATACACCATTGCATAGAAATAGTGTTTGATGCAAGCATAAAAACACCATTCTCAATGTTCTTTATCAGAATTTGACATGTTCTTTTATTTAGATCACTATGCATGGCATCAAAGCCAACCCTGTGCTACCAATACACATGTTTCATGCTTTAAAACCTTACTTTTCTAAAAAATTAAAAAGAAAAGTGTGGTATTTTTATATTTTCAAGTTTACTCGACAATTCTTAGTATTTTTCTATTAATTAATTTTTAAAACTAATTTTTTCTTTCTTAAAATTTTCACTATTTTATTCATGGAGAATTAAAAAAACTCAAAATAGCCTATATATTAAGTGCTAATAATCATATTCATATCGTCTTGTATATGCTTTTAAAATTGTTTTTCAATTGGATTTTATTTGTTGACAAAACTAGACCACTTACCCCATTGACCACCTAGACACTATAACAAGAATGAGATGCCAAGTGATTTCCAAGGCCACTAACACTTACCATAGCCATTGACACACTTGAGGAACCCGTCATGGAGACCAACAACATACCACAAACCATTTATTTCACATAACTCTCACCTCTCCCTCTCCCTCTCCCTCTCCCTCTCCCTCTCCCTCTCCCTCTCCCTCTCCCTCTCCCTCTCCCTCTCCCTCTCTTTCACCCATCCCCCTTCTCTCATAAGAATACCCATTATGCAAAAGGAAAGGGAGGAGAGAGAAATATTGTTTTGAGGGAGGAGAGAGAAATACTAAACATTTATCATTCTTATTTCTTTGATTCATCACATGAGAGTGATATCATCGCATAGAGATTGATGAGTAAGCTCCAATTATGTATTTAAATGTGCCAAATGGTGAAGATTCACAAGGAGAAGAACAAGAAATCAAGCACCATAATTTCATTTTTTTCTTCTATGTGCCTCTTTTCTCCTTCTTCCTCTCTTCAAAGCAATTTGGTACATTAAAAAATTGCACCCCTTTGAAGTCTACTCAAGTGTCCCTTCAAATTGGGCATGCCCACTCAATTTTGAGATCTCTTTTTTTGCATCATAGGTTGCCCAAACTGTATTCCTCCACAAATTAAGGTCTTGTGGCCTCAAATTCCACCCCAAACTTGTGGAATTAATGCTCAAGTGATGATTGGATGCTTTTTCATTATTTATAGACTCAACTTGGTGCTTTGATGCATCTCAAACTTTAGAATGCTCCATCTCTTGTGCCTTAACTACTTTGCACCATGGACCAATTTGGAGTCTAAGATCTTCACTTTGGCTTACAAATGCCTTGCGAATCTACCTAAAATTATTCAAAATCTCAAAAAGTGTAACTTTAAATATGCTTCTCATTAGCGACCACAAGATAGGGAAACCAAGCCCATCGAATCCACAAATAAATCCTGCCAAGAAAAAATGGCACATGAAAGCACAATTGAGATGAAAAGATAAAACAACATAACCAAGAAATGAATAAACACTTAACAACGCAGCCATGGATGTTATAGCCAAAAAAAGGACCAAGAGATGAGGGTTTTTCCA
This sequence comes from Lygodium microphyllum, assembly GCF_053477565.2. NCBI lineage: Eukaryota > Viridiplantae > Streptophyta > Polypodiopsida > Schizaeales > Lygodiaceae > Lygodium > Lygodium microphyllum. The sequence continues at coordinate 103,154,723 of NC_141144.1, forward strand.
AGAAAATGATACTCAATAACTTGCCCTACCATCCAACACTGACAAGGTGACCTAGATGACAACCCAACTTAGCAAGAGAGCCACCTAGGGAACAACCCAACCCCGTATATGGCTCACCAACAAAAACAAGAGGCTGAGGTTGAATCCCCACTACTTAGAATCCACTAATGACAAAGACAAGACACTAAGCCCATTTTTCCTTTTAGAAATTTATTCGTCAATCCAATAGCATGTATATTTTCTTTTTTCTTTTCCCTTTTCTTTAGTGGGCATGGCACGTCAACCATTTTGCACTATAGTGTCCCTAGGAGATCAAGGTATCGGTGAGCTTGGATCGAGCCCAAGAACCTCGCAAGGTGACACCCAAATTCTATTATTTTCTATTTTATTTTTATTTTTTAAATAAAAAATAACCCCACACCTAGTTCTCATCCCAAGGAGGACAGGGCATAGGCCTTGGGCGTGACTTAAATCTAAGAACCTACCAAACCCTCGCAAGGCGGCATGTATCTACCCTTCTCTTTCCTTTTGCTACATGATTGGACTTGGAATGGACTTGGAACAAATATCAGCCCATAAGCCACATTCAAAGCCCAACTTCTCACTCACTAGGGGACTTTATCATGATGGAGAATCAAACTAAACACTCCTACTAGGCTAGCTACCCTACTGAAGGTAGCTGGGCCCCTATTAACTATCAAGTTGATAGGCTTGACACACAAAGTCGTCTTATAAGTACCATCATGCAAGAGTCTAGCAAGTGAGACATTCCACTCGACAAGGACACTCAAATCTTTAGCACAAGTCTTGGCCCCAGATCCATGGAAAGACATACACAAGTGATCTCAACCCTTGTCTCACAAAATAGAAATCAATAACCAACAAGGGACAATGTGATAGAGATACTTGGTATTGAAGAAGTGTCCACATTGATGCACAACACACCTTCCTTGACAATAGATCAACTTTCTTGTAAAATAATACTCACTAATAGTCCACAAGTTAAAAGCATGCATATTAAGAAAGGAAACGAAATGGCATTCTTGACCTAATGAAATATAACCATAAAGCACATAATTCAACAATCTACTACTGAAAGCAAACCCTTAGTTCCCACATAAATCCTACTAACACATAGAACCTAGACCAAGGGATGGGCCACTCAGGCCCTACACTAAATGTATCAAATTGTCGGCCAACCTCCCTACATAAATGGCAAGGGGTGTTTGTCAAATATGCCATTGAACTATTTGATGCATCCACGAAAGGATTGAAAGTTGATCGATTGCCATCTAACTCATTATCCGTACTAACCATCAGTGACCAAAGTAGGACATGTTAGCAAGCATTTCCAACGAGTAATCCTAGAAGACTCTCAAGACCATAGTTAAGAAACACATATTCAATAAAGGCATGATTAACCAAGGAATTTGTAAAGTGATTCCATTTATGGCAAATCAATTGATAGGTCATTTACTCAAAGATCTCAAGAATGTCCAAGAGGCTGCATGATGATACATCTACAAAAAGGGATCCCTTATACTATAGGTCTCATTCAACTAGTCGATCACCAATTGTGAGTTGCCTTTTACCAATAATCATTGAATACTACCATGTCTGGCTAGATTCAGCCCCATAAGCAAGGCCTTGTATTCTGCCATATTATTAGTAAAAGCAATGCCTAAATAAATTCACATCTTCATAACCACTCTACAATGGGGGTCTTTAATGACAACCCCTACACTTACATGTTTTGTAAGTCCTCGAGAAGCTCCATCAAAATATAATGTATAAAATAAGGGTTCATTGATATAACCTACCATAATGATCAATCTATTTGTACTTATAATAATCAAGGTCTAACCCAAAGGGGGGGTGTAAAACATGTACTTATAATAATCAAAGTCTAACCTAGAGAGGGGGTGTTAAATAGGTACAATTCCTCCCTCCTCCACTAAACTCAATGGGGATGCTAGTAAAAACCTAATGGTAATGGTGGCAATATACTCAAATGTCCCATGTGAAAGATCTATCTTGCCACTCAGTAGTATGATAATCCTTACTCTACCAAACAACTTTGTCTTGGTGGTAACGCTGCTCTAAATATGAATGCTCAAGCTAATGAATAAATTTTCTATCCAATAGTCTTGGTATCCTCTATAAGTTTAAGTTGGATCCTAGAAGTCTTGTAAAGACACCAAGTCCAACATCAGCCCCTACACGTAATAGGGCTTCAACTTATTAAAGTTTACTTTAGTCTTGAACTCTACCCCTTGCAAATCTACTAAAAGGGTTGTAGAGCCATTCTTCCCTAAATGAGTAATTTTATAAGGGCCATTCCACTTGGGTTCTAAGTTTCCTGGGAATAGCTCATGACGGGCATCATAATATAGGAACCATTGACCCTTGTCAAATTTATACTTCTTAGCATGAAGGTCGTGATGTGCTTTCATCCACTTCTTCCATAACCTCTTGATGCAATAAGGTCTGTAATCAAATCTCATCAAGATGTGCAAGGGAATTGAATCTTTCTTGCAACACTTTCTCATCACCTAAAGAATTATTTAGAGTGAACCTTATTATAGGTAGCTCAATCTCCAAAGGCAAAACATGCTGTCATCCATATACTAATTTGAAACGAGTGTGGCATGTAGCTCTTTTGAATGTTGTATTATAAGCCCAAACAACCCCATACAACTTTTTATCCCAATCACGCTTGCCTTTTCTGATAAAGTCTTGGATGAAATTACCACTCGAGGGGTTCACTATATATATATCCTCTATATAACGTGCGTTCATGGCGTATTTATAAATATCCTAATCTGTGAATTTTTCTTGAGAAAAAAACAACCCTTTTCTATTCAATTTGTAAGTAACCCCTTTATATGACAGCCTTTTGTATGTAAAAAACGTATAAAAATGGTGTTTTAAAAACCCCTTATTTTGAACTCACGTTATATATACATATATTCATGAGTGACCCCCCCTCTGCCACACCACTGAGAATTTCCACAAGCTACTTATTGGTACTCTCTACTTGGCCATTCACTTGGAGGTTATAAGGTGTAGTCTTATTATATTTAATCTTTAGAGCTACTGCCAAAGCCTCACTAACTTTATTCAAGAAATGTGACCCACAGTTAGACACAATCTCTTTAGGTGGACAAAATGGCAAACAATTTGCTTCAAAATAAAACTATCTATCTCCTTGGCATTATCCTTCATTGTATTTCAGGTTTTAGACCACTTCATAGAGCAGTCTGTTGCCACAATGATATAACACTTCCATGTGATAGATGAAGGATGCACATATCCAAAAAAATCAATGCCCCACTTTTGAAAGGGGAAGGTTATCAAAATAGGGTCTAGAACCTCTTACAATTTTTCCTAACATTGTGTCTCTAATAGATATCACAACACTTAATATATTCAAAAGCATCCTGGAAAATCGTCGGCCACCAATATCTAGCACATAAAGCTTTTTGGGCAGTAAGCCATCCAACAAAATGATCCCCACACTGCTAAATCATGGCATTCCTCTAAAATGAATGGCACCTCATCAAGCACCACACAACAATGATAAATCTCATCCATGTCCTTTCAAGACACTAGGTATTATGAAAAAGTGCTTGTTGTTTAATCCTCCTGTGCTTAGACTTAGAAAGAGTTTTTGTTGGGTTACCTATGGATAGGTAATGCATAATAGATGCATACCATGATGGTATTGAGGTTGCATCAATCTTGCGTAGATCCTTGCGATCATTGATATTAGTCTACTCTTCCTTAGGCTCACCAAAATCTACTAAACATTCAACAATTCCTTGCAATTTTGGTGGCTTACTCTTTATCTCATAGTCAAACTCTTGCAAAGAAATTAACCACTTTGCTAGGCAATTCGAGGGTTGTGAAGCTTGTTCAACTATAAGCATAGTCCCTCAACCTCTTGGTGAAGGACACCACCTTCTCATAACTAATATAATGTCTAAACTTATTGGTGGCAAACACCATAGCTGAACATACTTTTTCTAGATAGCTATAATGGAGCTCTGAAACCCCTAAAAGATATTAACAACTTCATCCCTTTGAGGATCCTTAAGTATTGGCATTTTGAAAAGTTCCATCTTAATATCCTCAAATGCTACCTTACATGGTTTTGTACTGGCATTTTGAAAAGTTTCATCTTAATATCCTCAAATGCTACCTTACATGGTTTAGTCCATTCAAATGCATGGTTATGCAACAAGATGTTTGTTAAAGGTAGAGAATGCTCAACCAACACATTAATGAATTGATGATAATATCCTATGGACAAGATAAAACTATGAACCTCCATAAGTCTGGTGGAGGGGCTCATGGCAATACTAGCCACACTCATAACATGGCCTAATAGCAAACCATAGGGAACCCGAAATATACACTTCCAAGGATTTAATGGTATACAATGCTCACATCAACGCTCAAAGTAGTTACGATGAACAATGAGCTATCTATCATAGATCATGGAAACCCCCAAATCATCTATAAAAACCTTAAGCTCTTCAAGGGAGATATTGGCACAACCGTCCTTTGCTAAGACCCATGAGCATTACACAAACCAAAAGCCATAACATGCTATGCAAAGCTATCAAAGAATGTAATGAATGTTAGTTTCAACTTATCTTCCTCAACTATGGCCATTCGGTTGTACCCCGCAAAACAATCCATAAATGAGTATATCTCTCACCTTGTCAACTAATCTAAATTCTAATGAATAAAGGGTAGAGGATAATAGTCCTTTACTGTCTGCTAATTTAGAACCTTAGAATCCACAAATAGATGGATTTGATTATTATTATTCTTCATGATCACAACTTATGAGCACCATTCAGTGTGTTCAATGGGAAAGATCAGTCATCCCTTCCTCAAATGCATCAATTCCTCAAAAAGAGGCTCTCTCAACTCAAAAGGCATGTGTCTAACCTTCTGCCTACTGTGACAAGCTTAGTGCCTTCTTTCAACAAGATCGTATGCACAACAACAATAGGGGGAATCCCCTTCAATTCATCATAGTTCCATTCAAATCCGTCTCTAATTTTCTGTAGATGTGCCACATAGTCTATGCACTCATAATCTAATAATGTGGTGCCAAGCTTGATTGAGTGCGGATCATTAGGAGTCCCAAGATCAACTCTATCACATCAATGTTTGTGGGAGCTGATTTTTGAGAGCGATCTGTACAAGACTAGACCTCTTCCTTCTTATGTGGCATGTTGGGAATCCACTTTTGGTGGTTCACATTTGGTTTAGGTGTATGGTTGACTAGTATGCTTTGGGTTGCTAGAGCTTTGAGAAATTCTTTGAGGAGAATACCTCACCCCTGTCCAGGAGGTGTATTGAAAAATATTGAAGGCGTTAGTGGTGGTGCTTTTGCTGATGAAGCCAAAGAACTTTTGCTAAAAATTATAATAATCTTGAGATTGAAGCTTTCCTTTTAACATTACGTAGTTGGGGTATTGTGGATATGGTACATGAGACATTCAATAGCCATATCCATTTGTTGTTAGTATAGTAATCCTATGCCTTGAGCACGGCCTAAGGTACCCATGTAGCATGGTTGTGGTTTAAATGTTGACATTGTCTTCTTAATTAATGGGAGCTGATTTTTGAGAGCTGTTAGTACAAGATTAGAACTCTCCCTTTTGACATGGCATCTTGGGAATTCACTTTTGGTGGTTCACATTTGGTTTAGGTGTATGATTGACTGGTTTAGGTTGCTTGAGCTTTTAGGTGAGTGTTCTACATTTCAAAATCAACCACACACTTGGTTTGTCATTTAAATGGGTGGCCCAATAGCACCTCATCTCTAACTCCTTCGATGTTAGGAAACACATAGAAGATGGTTGGTAGACTTTGAGTCTTGATGATTAACATGTATTTCCCTAACACTACGTAAGGAGTTCCCCCATATAGATTCACCTTTGTAGTTTTTAGAATTAGTGGAGGTTTCCCAATGCTCATCCATTCATTATATGTCATGATGTTATACTCAACACCTTCATCAATTAGGGCATTGATTGCATGTGATTCCTTTACTGTTAACTTGACCCTAAGATAAGTAGTGGGTTTGAATCTTCATCTTCAAGGTCAAGCTTGGTGATTCTAATAGTCTATATGGAAATAGGTGGTAGCATCATTTGGGGGTTCATGCAGTGGGTGCACTAGTCGTGGACAATATCTTTTGATTCAACTGCAATTGGAAAACCTATGTCTTCACCATCAAGCATCTCAAGTTCTACAGTGTTGGTTCTACTAACTAATCACATGCAAAAAGTACCTCAGCTCCTAAACTTTAGTTTTTGTTTATGGCCGTTAATAGAATAAAGAAACACTAAGTTGCATTTTTGAAAATCTCTTTGTTTGACATGCTTATCAAACTAGCCCTTCAATCGAGCCTTCTTCCAAATGAGAGCATGTGTTGTTAGCAATTTGATTTTAGAAAACCATTTAAGCTCCACTGAATGGTTAGTTCAAGCTTACTGACCTTCCCATCTCTTGTTTGTAACCACTCTTAAACCTGGAACAAAGAATTCAACTGGCATGATGGCATTGGTACCACATGTCAACTTAAATGCAGTTTGGCCAATTGCAATCTTATGGGTTATACAATATGTCCACAAAGCTACCATAAGTTTCTTGTCTTAGTCACTCCAAGAAGTTGAGACTATCTTAGTTAATAGGTTGATTAGGATCTTATTTGTTGCTTCAACTTGGCCATTCGCTTGTAGATAGTAGGGGGGAGATTTTCAATGAATAATCATAAGGTAGGCAATATATGTGTGATTACCTTGTTAATGAAATGCATGCCTTGGTCACTTCCAATCTCGATGGGGTATCCAAATTGAGAGAATATATTCTCTCATGAAAATTTTACTATCATTAGGGGAGTTTTGAGGTCTCGAAAATGCCCTGTAAGAGATCCTAGAGAGAGAAAACAATTTACGAAATAAAATCATTTTATAGAATTTTTAAAAGGTTTATATTTTGGTAAGTTAAAATATCAAAATTCGTTAATAAGTCATTGTCGTGATATTCTCGTGGTCACATCAAACCTAGAAATCTAGGTCGCCATAAAGTTGGCAAGGTTGTCATAATGAAGATCTTACCTCTCCTCATTAAAGTGAAAAGTAATATTCAATTTGAATTTTGGTGGATACTCGATTGCCTCCCTCCATCGTTTCTCCATCGTTTCTCTCTTCTTTTTTTCTCCTCCTTATTAGTCTCTTCTTTGTTTTCGTTCTTGCTTCTAATCATATCCTTAGCTATGGATCAATCACCCAATGATCTCTGTAACTCAGCTATGGATCAATCATCTAATGATCTCTGTAGCTCTCATAAAAGACCTCTCTATCATCTTCATATTGAGTTGGACAGTGAGTATGAACCGATAAGAAAGAGAACAAAATCTATCACGGTTACAGAGTCTATGAAACATATACTGAGGTTTGAAGGAAAGAAGAATATTGATCTTTGGTTAGATGGAAAGCTATATCCCAAAGATCCTAGCAGAAATAGCACTCCTCCTTTCTATAATAGCTCGTCATTAATGAGGTTTATTGGCGATGGCTACAATGGATTTTTAGGTTATACACTTAATCTTGTTGCAGAAAAGGATATCCTTGGACTAGAGAATCATCTTTTGATGAAACACAATATAGAGTTGTTGCAGAAGCTAGAGGATTGTCAACAAAAAATTCATTCATTGGAAAAGCGTATCAACAAAAGCAAACTTTATTAGGCCTTCGAAATCGACAAAGAGCTCTTAAAAATATTGAGAATCTCAAACGAGGAGGAGGAGGCTGTGGTAAAAGAATCCAAGCAGCAAGGTATATTTTTTTTCACTTGAAAAATCTTAAATATGGCTTTATTTAAACTACTTGCATTGATTTGTGATGTTAATTTTGCTTAGATCTCTTCTACAACCAAATGCAAGTGAAAGAGATTCTTTAAAAGCAGCTCAGTTTTATTATCATCTTCTTCCTTCAGTGGTTTCAAAGGATATTTTGGAGAAGAAGAAATTTAAAAAGGCAAAGAAACAATGCTTGGAGTCATTTGTGAAGGATCATTCTTTGGATTCTGAGTTAGTACAGAAGACACTGGATAGTATTGGTATCAGTCGAGATGCTTATATGCAACTTTTCCAACTTTTACAATCAAATATGAAGCAAGGACAGGTACACAATTGCATACTTCCGAAACCATTTGTGGTTAGGACTATCAGACAGAGAGTTAATAACAAAGTGATGGAGATTCTAGGTGAGCCTTTTCATATCAAGGCTAGCTTCAAGGGCAAGAAAAAGGAGGTTACATTCAATGAATTTAACAATATTTTCCTTGACTTGCCCACCCTACAATGCTTAATGATCAAATTTTATGACTTGTCAGTAGTTGAGGCACAGGGAGTGGCTAGATTTGTGATTAAACTTGATGAAAGTGAGATTCTGAAATGTAAAAAATTGGAGAGAATCTCTATCACCTTGATGAATAGAGCACTTTCGTCAAGTCATTGCAATCACTCAACATCATTTAGTGTTCAATCTGAATATAACATCTGGTGGCTAGGAGCATTTGAGGTAGATACTGAGAATTTTGATATACTATATTGGGTTTTTCATCAAACATCAATACCTAATGTTATTCAAAGGCAACAAGCAGGAGAAGAGCTATTTGTTGAAGGATTAGGGAACTACAGGATTGAGTGGCACATAGCTGGTGACCTAAAGACACTCAAATGTATGTATAATGTATCAAAGGGAGCTAACTCGAGATCTCCTTGCTTATACTGCATGTCACCAGCTGTAGAGTTAAACTCAAGCAATTGGAATAGAGCTCCCTCTAGGCACAATAAGGATCCACAGTTTAAACCAGTCTTGGACATTCCTTTAGCGAATGCCCATATTTGTACACTTCATGCACTTTGCAGGATAATCGAAAAGCTTGTTCATCTCTATATAGGATTTGCATGGAAGTTGAAGCCATTATCAACTAGAAAAGATGCTATAACAAAGGTTGAAAAAGTTCTCTCTGCAATTGGTTTGCATGGTGGCAATGTTGTTATTGAACCAGATCTTCAAAAGTCTAAGGATGGTAATTGTGTCCCAAAAAAACCATCTATTGGTGGAGTGAAGGCTAGAAGGTTTCTAGGCTTTCATGGGAGACTTGGCAAGATAAACTCGAGAAATGGTGGCTTAACTATTAAATTTAATCAGTGGAAATCCCTACATAATGCAGTTAAGGATCACACTGATAATGGACAAGCTCGAAATAGAAAAGCTAAAGTTTGGGAAACACTAGACAAAGTGTTTTTTTATTGTGATAAGACTGAATGGAATGACGATGATCTCAAAGACTTTAAAAACCAATTGAACCTTTTCAAAAAGGCGATGACAGAAGCTTGGGGTGATCAACACTTTACTCACTATATGGTAAGAAGTTTGTATATGTTTGTTTCTTCATTGTCGAACTCATATAATGTTTTTTAATAACTTTCCTTATTTGTTGACTATGCAGCATATTCTATACAACCATGCTCCATACTTTATTAAACAATATGGATCTCTATCTATCTGGTCAACCCAAGGTATGGAAAAATCACATTATCAAGCAAGAACAAAATATTTCAGACATACAAGACATGGAGGTGGAAGACACAAAGCCAACAGTTTATTAGAGGTCTTTCAATGGTTCTATCGACAAATTTGGCATAAATTCAAGCTTAAAGATACAACCACATCAAGCAATACATCATCTTTAGCAAGGACTATACAAATTGTTACCCAAAGAAGAAAAGATAGATATTTAAATTCTTGCGCAAAGCAAAGATTTACAGAATGGTTACAAACCAAACAAAGAGTTGGGAAAAGATGGGTTTCAAGAAACCCTTAATCTTTGGCATCTTCTAGTCTGATTGTGTTGCAGAAGAGTCCTTAGTTTCAGGCACCTCAACAGGGCCTTCAGTGGAGTCCTTGGTTTCAGGTAGCTCGACAGGGCCTCTAGAGGAATCTTTTGTTTCATCCCACTCAATAAGACCTCTGTATTTCAAAAACTCTTGTTTTCGATAGCCCGGAAGAAGCTTCAAATTCTTACTATCTCCTACATAAGAGAGCAAATAGGAGCCAAGAACTCCAAAATATCCAGCTCTAGAACCACTGTATCCAGGCATAAAGCCAAAAACTCTTATGGCTTCTTCCTTCTCCACCAAAATGATCTTGTCCAAACCTCTGCTGAAAACTTGAGATCCAATAACCTTTGAGATAGCTCTCAAAGCCATCATTGGTAGACTTGGAGAGCTTGACAATGTTGAGATATCGAGCTCCACTCGTGATACGCCAGGGTGACCGTTGTATATTTATGTCACCGACTTGTCAGTTGCAGATGCGGTTGGTACACCGCCCATGAATAATAGCTACATGATAGCTATCCTTATCTACTCTAGTTCGTGGCTCAGTTAGTATGCCACCTTAGTTAGTTGAGTTTGGTTTGAGACCCATATATAGGGTTCTTCTATTTCTTTGTACTTGAGTTCTTTTGGCTTACACAACTAAGAAGAGGAAAACTGTTTTCAGCCTCCACCCTTGTGTGTCTTCCCCCATTGTGCAAGCAAGAAAGCTTCAAGCGAGACTCCTTCCTTCTCTCCCACAATCTTGACATGGTATCAGAGCCTTGTTCGTGGTAAGGAGCTCAAGAAAGCAAGCCAAGCTCGCGGTGTTCTGGTAAGAGGAGCAGTGTTGCTTTCATTTTCTGTTTTGGGAGCAGATCTCTGCAGGTAGCACAGCCGGAAATTGCAAGAGTGCATTGTCTCAGGTTGAGACGCCCTTCGCGGTGAAGCAAGAGGGCAGTATATGCTGCGGGAGAGAGGTTTAGCTCTCGGCGACCTTGTATTTTTGATTTGAGGCCATTTCGTGGCCTGTTTTGAAGGCGGAAGTTTTCTGCACGCACTCAGGAAAAGGCCCTGTTTTATGCTGTGCGACCACTGTTCTACAGGTCGGTGAAAAGTTACCACAGAGATTGCATCGTATGCTTGTGTGCAGAGACATTGGGAGTTACAGAATCATCCCTGTTGCCTGTTGATGCAAAATCGTCACTAGGAAGTGACTGTGTGGTCAAATACCACTTTCGTCAGTTTTGCAGATTTTCCCTTGTGAGGGTGAAGCTGTGTTTTTTGCAGTGACAGAATTTCTTGCAGTATTCTGTAATGGCGTCTGATTCTCTTTCACAGATTGTCACTGAAAAGCTTGACAAGAACAACTTCCAGGCATGGAAGTTTAGAATGACGAATTTCCTTATGGGAAAAGGATATTGGGAATTTGTTGCAGGAAATGAAGAAGAACCAGTTCTTCCTGATGTTCCCAATCAACAACAAATGCAGGCATTTAAAACATGGCATGAGAGAGCCAGGAAAGTTATGTATTGGCTGTCAATCAGCATTTCAGACTCTATGATTGTGCATATTCAAGATGCAAGTACGCCAAAGGAGGCATGGGATACTCTGTCAAAGATGTATAGCATAAATACACAAGCCAGGAAAATGCAGCTCAAGCAACAGTTGCATAATGTGCAAAGAGAAAATATGAGTATCAATGACTACCACATGAAGGTGAAGAAGATTGCAGATGCACTTGCTTCCATTGGGTCGCCAGTGGAAGATGATGATTTAGTTTCTGTGACCTTGAATGGTCTAGGAAAGGATTATGCACAGTTTCGGACATCCATTTCAGTTCGTGAAAGATTTCCTGATTTTGAGGAGTTGATTGCTCTTCTAATTTCTGAGGAACAGAGAAATTGTGGTGCATCTTCTTCAGGAGGAACTTCAAAAGAAGCTGTCTTCTACTCAAATGCTGGAAGAGGTAGAGGCAGAGGTAGAGGAGGCCGATTTGGAGGCCGTGGCAGAAATCAGAATATGCAACAGACTCAAGAAAACCAGTCCTATGGAGGAGGACGTGGTAACTCTAGAGGCAGGGGGAGCCAAAGAGGTCGTGGTGGATGGCAAAGAGGCCAAAATGCAAACAGTAATGTTGAATGCTACTACTGTGGTAAAATGGGTCATATGGCTAAAGACTGCTATAAAAAGCAGAATGTCATCATGAATGGAAAACTGCAACAAGGGAATTATGCATCTTCTAGTAGACAGGGTGATGACAGAAATGAGCACTTGTTTATGGTGCAGCACATGAACAATTCTATGACAAGTGCAGAAGAAAGCAATGATGTATGGTATGTTGACTCAGGTGCATCAAACCACATGACAGGTCATGCAGAATGGATGGAGGATGCAAGGAAAATGGAAAAACCAGGATTTGTGGAGACTGGTGATGATACTGCACATCCTATTGTGCAGATTGGAAAAATTCCCTTGTCTATGCAGGGTGGGAAAAAGAAATACCTGTCCGATGTATTTCATGTCCCGAATATCACCAAGAATCTGGTTTCAGTTGGTCAAATGGTTGAACAGGGCTTGCAGGTCAGATTTAATCCTCATGGATGCTTTGTTGAGGATATGAAAAATAAAGGTCGCTTGATAGCAAAAGGAAAGAAGAAGGGCAGAATGTTTACATTGGATGCAGACATGTCTGAATTGAGTGCAGCAATGTTTGCACATGGGACCGGTGTAGTTGCAGATATTGATATCTGGCATAAACGCATTGGTCATGTTAATGTACAGCGACTTAAATCAATGCAGGCCCAAAATATTGTTGCAGGATTGCCCAAATTCAAGGTTGCAGAAATGCATAAGGTATGTGAAGCCTATCAGTTTGGAAAACAGGCAAGGAAACCATTTCCTAGACATGTTCAAGAGAGTGAGAAGCCATTGGAATTAATCCACTCTGATGTGTGGACAACTAAAGCTGCATCTCTTGGAGGCTGTCATTATTTTGTCAGTTTTATTGATGACTATAGCAGAAAAGTTTGGGTGTATTTTATGAAAAAGAAAAGTGAAGTTTTTGGGCATTTCAAAACTCTTAAAGCTATGGTTGAAAAAGAAACAGGCCTGCAAATAAAATGCCTAAGGTCAGATGGAGGGGGAGAGTACCTCTCAAATGAGTTTGCAAGGTTCCTGCAGGAGCATGGCATAAAGCAGCAATATTCATGCAGTTATACCCCACAACAGAATGGAATTGCAGAAAGGAAAAATAGGCATATTGGAGAGGTATCTCGTGCCATGCTCAATGAAAAAGACTTGCCAGATTTTTATTGGGCTGAAGCAGTTGCTACAGCAGTCTACATAATGAACAGGACTCCCACTGCAGCAATACATGGAATGACTCCAGAGGAGAGGTATACTGGTAGGAAACCAGATATTTCTCATTTGAAAATTTTTGGTTGCATTGCCTATGTACATGTGCCAGATGAGTTGAGATCCAAGTTGGATCCAAAAGCTGAGAAGTGCATCTTTATTGGTTACTCTCTGCAGCAAAAAGGGTATAGATGCTATAACCCTTCTACTCATAAGTTTACAGTGAGCAGAGATGTTGTTTTTGATGAGATGAGTAGCTGGTATAAACCAGTAAATGTGATTGATGATGTAGATGCACAAAATGGTAATGCTGCACAAAATTCACAGCAGCAGTCACAAAATATTAGTGGACCTGGAGCGTCCTCTAGTAATGGTTCACATTCTTCACCATGGATAGGCAGATTGAGATCAGGAGAATCTTCTCAAAGTAATGCAGATAGTGGTATGCAGGTATCACGAAAAGGAAAAGAGAAGGTTGATCAGTCCATGTTTGATGTGAATGCAGGTCACTCTTATGTGGATGGTGAATCCAGTGGCTCAGAACAGAGCATTGATGATGAGTTGGGTATTCCTTCTATTGTTACACCTGGAGTAAGGAAGACCAGGGATGTTTTGAGAGCACCTGGGAGTGAACCTACTTTGCGCAGGTCTACGAGAGCTAGGTATCCTGTGGATAGGCTGAAATATGATGGATTTACAGCCATTCACTATGCATATATGGTCAAAGTGATACAAGAACCAGAACCCACATCTTTTGAGCAAGCCATGGGAAAAGAAAAATGGGAGAAAGCCATGGATGAAGAAATGGATGCCTTGGAAGCAAATGCTACATGGGAGTTAGTACCTTTGCCTAAAGGTAAGAATGCAATTGGCTGTAAGTGGGTTTATAAGGTGAAGCACAATGCAGATGGTTCTGTGAACAGATACAAGGCAAGATTAGTAGTCAAGGGGTATGCACAAACATATGGCATTGACTATGAAGAAACATTCAGTCCAGTTGCAAGGATGGCAACAGTAAGAGCAGTCATTGCTATGGCTGCATCAAAGGGATGGTCTTTACATCAGATGGATGTAAAGAATGCCTTCTTGCATGGTGATTTGCAAGAAGAGGTCTATATGGAGCAGCCACCAGGTTATGTGCATGCTGTTCATCCTGAGTTTGTTTGCAGGTTGAAGAAAGCCTTGTATGGCTTGAAGCAAGCACCTAGAGCATGGTCTGACAAGATAGGACAATATCTTGTCACTATTGGCTTTCAGATTTCCAAGGCAGATTTCTCACTTTATGTGAGAAAAACAGAGGAAGGTATTATGCTACTTGTCATTTATGTTGATGATTTGATTATGACAGGTGACAGTGATGAAGATATCCTTCATGTGAAAATGCTATTGAAGCAGAAGTTTGAGATGAAGGATTTGGGAGAGCTACGTTATTTCTTGGGCATTGAGGTGATTAGATCACCAAGTGGGATACAGCTCTTGCAGAGGCAGTATGGATTGGACATGCTGTCCAAATATGGGATGACAGGCTGTAAGCCTATTTCAGTTCCTTTGGAGCAAAATGTGAAGCTGAGCACAGATGCAGGTGAGCTTCTAGAAGACCCTACTATGTACAGACGCATAGTAGGAAGTTTGATTTATATGACTATTACCAGGCCAGATTTGAGCTATGCTGTTGGATTGGTAAGTCAGTTTATGCAGGCTCCAAGGAAACCACATTTGGATGCGGCTAGACGCATACTTAGGTATGTGAAGTCCACATTGCAGTATGGACTATTTTATGAGACTGGGGTTCAGATACAGTTGCATGGATACACTGATGCTGATTGGGCTGGTAGTATTTCTGATAGACGATCTACCAGTGGATATGTATTCTCTTTTGGGAGTGCTGCAGTCACTTGGAGCAGCAAGAAACAGCCTACAGTTGCCTTGTCGAGCACAGAGGCTGAGTACAGGGGTGCAGCAATGGCTGCATGTGAGGTAGCTTGGTTGCATAAGCTACTTTATGATATGCATCAGTCTACAGATGGGCCAGTTGTCATTTATTGTGACAACATGAGTAGTATACACTTGGCAAATAACCCAGTCTATCATGCTAGAACAAAGCACATTGAGGTGCATTATCACTATGTGCGAGAGAGGGTTTTACTAGGTCTTATTGATCTAGTTTATGTCAGCACAGAGGATCAGGTAGCTGATATATTCACGAAGGCATTGGGCGCAGAGAAGCTGCGCAAGTTCAGAGACCTGCTTGGTGTGCAGGAATTGGGATTGAGCTCGAGGGGGAGTGTTGAGATATCGAGCTCCACTCGTGATACGCCAGGGTGACCGTTGTATATTTATGTCACCGACTTGTCAGTTGCAGACGCGGTTGGTACACCGCCCATGAATAATAGCTACATGATAGCTATCCTTATCTACTCTAGTTCGTGGCTCAGTTAGTATGCCACCTTAGTTAGTTGAGTTTGGTTTGAGACCCATATATAGGGTTCTTCTATTTCTTTGTACTTGAGTTCTTTTGGCTTACACAACTAAGAAGAGGAAAACTGTTTTCAGCCTCCACCCTTGTGTGTCTTCCCCCATTGTGCAAGCAAGAAAGCTTCAAGCGAGACTCCTTCCTTCTCTCCCACAATCTTGACAGACAATCTACTATGATATATTACAATTGTTTGATTGTTTAAGTTTCCAATATAATGGCCAAGGCTTTGATTTTTTCCAAGCTTCATTGGCCTAGAGCCCTTGGCCCTTCCAAGAAAGTTGTCCAGATCTTCAATCTCAATCTATAGAACAAACCACAACAGTACAAGATATAAGATATTTATCTATAATGCATAATAAAGTCTAACATAAACTCAATGGGTAACTTCGAATTATATTTCATACCTTAGGGTGTTCATCTTCTTCAAGAAGACTATCATCATAAAGATTTATTGAACTCTTGGGCTTCTCATCTGATGGTGACTTCAATCTCTCTTCATACCCTACATCATCAATATGAAGTTTCTTCTGGACTTGCAAGAACTCTTCTTCTGTAGGTAGCCCCCCCTTTTCGTATTCTATGATCTGATTAATACATGTATGTAAGGCTATAGAGCTATCTTGGAAATTCTCTCCCTCAACATCAAGACTTGCTAGTGGTTCTTGTTCATAACCTATAAAATTCATGTCATTTTTGCCCCAACCTGCAAGGATTGCTAAGCAATAATCTTCTCTAAGATCAAAAAGATGTTGAATATCATTTAGCAACACATATCTCTTCTTGTTGATAAGATAAGTGGGAAATGTTGGAACACAGGCAAGAGGACCTTCTTCATCAACCTGTGCACTTGGCTCAATCTCCTTTTCTTCCACCATTGTGATATTGTCACTCTTGAATAAACCTACATCAAAACCTTGGACAAGTTGATTCTCAACATCTTCTTGGAACATCTCCTCCTTCTCTTCGACCTCCTTATCCATACTTGCAATATCCTCTAGCTTTCTCTGTTGGTCTATATCTGGAGAAGAATTTTCCATGTACTGAAGATACACAATAAATCCAACGTCCTTGTGGATTAGAAGGCATTGGTGTTGATACCTGTGGAAAGGGCAACATGTTTCTTTCTTTCTGAATTCCTCATCAATGAGGTTGAACCTGCCGAGCAAAGTTGACCTGGATGTATTGGTGGCTCCCATGACATCACTATAATGAACAAATCCATTGACTTCCAAACCTTGCACATGTCTATCATAAAAACATCTGTACTCCTTAAGTTTATCATCAAGATCCTCTAATAACTCCTTCAAATCAAAAGGAACATTGAAAATTTCCCTGATATAGCAAAACTTGGAAGAATTTCCAGTGATGTGTAAAAAATCAAAGAGCCTATCATCAGATGTCTCAATTATCTCCTCCTCATCCATTCCTTCCAGAGATAGCTTCCTCTTTGTCATTTTGACCAGAAAAATATTTATCCCTGAAAAAAAAAGCAGAAAAGAACCAATATCCAATAAAACAAGATGATATCATGGAAAGAGGCCCCAACATTGATTTTCCAAGACAAAAAAATCAAAACAGGAGAATTTTTTTAGTTGACCGGTGAAACGCGAAAATTCAAGTGTGTAAGGCAAATGCCTGTGAAGGAATCGCGTTTCATCAGACACTAGCTTGAAGACAAAAATTATTCTAAAATGTGGCCGGTGAAACGCGATACTAAGAAAAATATCATCAACAGAGACATTGTCTCGCGTTTTACTTGTCAAAAATTGCAAATGAAGAAAAGAAACATGAACAATAAATAAATTCTATGGAAACACACAAATTGATGATATAATCATTTTTGGAAAAGATATGCTGCATTTGAAAGATAGAAAGCACATAACATCTTTAATTGTTTAAGTGTTATAAAACATTCTTTCTATATTAATCAAATTTATTTTGTTAAAATGCTTGTAATAAAAAAATTGTTACCTATCAAAGATTGTTGAACTGCTCTCCACACAGGATGCAAGGACCTTGAAGGGAAGTCGAGACGAAATTTTGGCAGAGAAGAAGACAATGTCGGAGAAATGGGTTTGAAATGCTTTTATATCGACCGTTAAGCATGTGGTGATAGTTCCAACGAAAAAGTTTGTGTAATAATGGAAATACACGTGTGTGACTTAACACAGCGTAATAAACTCCTCAGAAGACGTGCGCATTCTCTTTTTCCAAAAATACGTTTTACGTGTGTTAAATAACCCTTTTCCAAGTAAATAAAAAATTCCGATAAGCGAGGGTACGTCACACGTGTGTTATTAACACTTTGCGAAGAACGTTGAGTCCATGCAAATTCACCGCCTTCAGCTTTCATCGCATTTCATCGCTACTCCATCTTTGTTTTTGGTGTTCCTTCCAGTCTCCACGCATTTCCTTCTAATCTCCAAGCATTTCACTGCTTCCCCAACAAAGCAAACCTTCAAGCATATTGTCATCTTTAGGCTGAAATTGTGAAGAACAAGCTAAGAAGAAGGTATGGTTTCTGCATCTTGCTTTTCAATAACAAGCTCCATTCAATGCATTGTTTTGATATTTTTCCTTAATCCTTTATGTTATTATTAGCTCATGACCACTACAAAAGAATTTTTTCCACAGTGAAAGCATTCCTTAATATAGTGGATATTTAAGAAAATCTTACTGTGATCTGCATGAGCTATCTGAAATCCATGCTGCTGTAAATAATTACTTATCTGAGAATTCCATGCTCTCGGTGACTGTTTCTTTCCTCCCTAATTCTATGGATATTTTAAGTAATCTTAAAAGCTTTCCTTGGTCAATTTTTATGCTATTCATGAGCTGTCCGGTGAAACGCGAAAATAAGGTACTTCAAGTAGGTTTCCTGGCTTAAATTCGCGTTTCACTGGACACAATGGACAACAAGTCCGGTGAAACGCGAAAAGAAGCAGCTGCAAGGAGGCGCCTTGCTTGACACTCGCGTTTCACTAGACAGCTCGAGAAAAATTCAGCTGATACGAGAAAACGCCATGCAGCATAGATAACTCTTGTCTGGGACTTGCGTTTTGCTTTACATGCTGGAGAATAAGTAACATATGTTTTTTTGGCAGATGGCTAGGACTAAGGCAACAGCAAGAAAAGAGAAGATTGATCCTAGGGATTTAGCATCAAAGATTCATCAGTCTTCAAAGCCTCAGAAGCTCTCTAGAAAGTCAAAGCCAAGGAGAAGGTTTTCTCAAAATGTCAGGTGTCTAAGGGAGATTAGGAAGGCAGTAAATGCTCTTGACAATGCAATTCCAAAGTTGTCTTTTCAGAGGCTTGTCAGGGAAATTTGTGACAGATATAGTTTGGATAGTTTCAGATGGACAAGAACAGCTCTTAATTGTATACAAGAAGCCACAGAGGATTTTCTAATTGAGTTTTTCCAAGATGCCTACATTTGTGCTGCTCATGCTCATAGGCTCACACTCATGGACAAGGACATGGTAATTCTTAGGAGGCTAAGATATAGATTTTCAAAGGTCCTTGAGCCAATTCCCCTCACTGATATGAAGACATTTAATATCCTTAATGTGCCCCCAGCTAGAAGAAAGAAAGATGATTCTGGTGTCAGGGTTGAGGATGTCACCCATGAGAAGGATACAAGGCAACATGAAAAAGAGGAGAAGGCTAAATAGGAACAAGCAGATAAATGGAGAGAGTATAGGAGGCAAAGGGTTGAAGAAAGGGAAATAGAGCAACTAGAGTCCTTTGAAAATGAGCTAGCCACCCTTCTTGAAGCAACTAATCCAAAAGGATTCAGTGTGTTTTGTTTCTTACCTGGTGACTTAGGCAAAAGAACTGAGGTTATCTCCTTTGATGCTGCATGTGTTCAGATTCTTAAGGATAAAAGAAGAGAAGTAAATGACAGTCTTATTCTTGCTGGCCTAAGGTATGTCCATCCATAATTACTTATACTTTTTGATATTTTTTTAGCAATAAGATTTTTCTTGTTTATACTCACTATTTCTATGCCTTTTCTAGGTGTATAATGCATGAGTTTCCTTTGGATATACAACAAAAAATTGAGGTTTTTGATCCATCTATCTCATTCTTTATGAGGAATGAGCTTGATGCAAGTTTTATTGAGCACTGGCTCAATTTGATTGACTTCGATACTTTGGAGCTGCTTATAATTCCATATAATGAAAAGTAAGTGATTCAATATTCTATTAGAGTTTTTGAGATTTTATCCTACTAATTTGTTGAGATATGATTGCTTTTAGTTCTCATTGGAGCTTGATTGCAATAGACCTTGTGGATAAGCAATGCTTTTTAATCAACTCTATGAAAGGAAGCCATGGAAATGCTAAATTGTAAGTTATATTATCCAAGGGCTCCTTGATATTTCAATTCTTTTTTTTGTAAGTACTCTAAATTTCAACATATTTTATATACAGAGGTGCCAAAAGATTAATTGAAGAGCTAGAGAAAAGACCCCCTATGCCATCTGATTTGCTTGCAACAATGCAATATAGACAAGTTGCAGTAAGTTATTCATTAAAATAATTGAAACATGAGTTTGTTCTATGAACTACCATTCGTCCTCTTTATAGTTTTACTTTGTGTTGGTGGTTGCAGTGTCCCCATCAGGATGATAGCCATTCTTGTGGCTGGAGGGTGATTGCAAATGCTAGAAGAATGGTTAACTTTGTTTATCTTAATGATGATAAACATGTAAAGGTAATATGAAAGATGCTAAACTTTAAGATAGATATTAATTGAAAATAGTCCATTGATGATAAAAATATAGTCTATTGTAAGAACAATAATGAACTAAAACTCTTTTTTCTATAAATGTGTGACAGTTTTCGAAGGATTGCTATACATCTGAGCATATTTGGTACATCAGAGCAAAGCTCTTGAAGTATATGATAATCAATTGTATACAACCAACAACAGAGATTGGTGGGGATTTGCACCATGAAGGAGATGTGGTGCCTATAACCACGGAAGGCAAATCCACAGCTTCAACACCTTCTATACCCAAGACATCAAAGAAAGGCAAAAGGACTCCTAGAAAGGATAGTTCTCCAAAAAAGAAATAGCTTTGCCATATCGCCTTGTAGGCCTTCATATATAGAAATTTGCCCTTCAGCCCTTGTATATCTCATAGAGATGGCAGATAGACATCTGCTACAAAATTTGTACATGTATTTTATATTGATAGTAAAGATATCTTTTCTTGAATGTCATTGCAGTGTATTTTATTTTCTCTCCTTTTCGATATCTGCAAAAAATAAATTACAAATGTTTGTTAGTTAGAAAGTGAGATCTTGATATACATCTAAGTAGATATAATATGATGTGAAAACTTACTCGTTTCTTGTCAAGTTGGAATACAAAGGAGCATGGTAGTTCAATGTCTTCATTTTGTAAATCCATCCTCACTTGATGTAGCGTACATGATTTTCTGATCTTTAAGATTGCAATAATATACTCGTTGAACCAAATATCAAGATCCACAATAGGATCCTTGCTAAAATCATTAAGATTCTGGTCTAAAGCAACTAGACTACTACCAACAAAATGCCATCGACTATAGTAAAAGCTAAGGATAAAATTTTGAGTAGCAATCATATATTTACAAGCTATAGAGTCTTGATCTATCTTACATATAATTTTTCCTTCTGTCCTTGTATCCCATCCTTCATCAACAAATTGTATGATATGATCATATGTTAGTCTCTTCACTGAAAGCATGGTTTTTGTTATTCTTATCTCCATATTAGAGAAGAAATCAATAAATATATTAATAGGCATAAATAAAGTAACTTTGCTTAGCCTACTTGAGATATTAGATTTTAGTGCTTTCTGGATCTCAGAAAATATCTTACATCTATAGCCCTCACTAGTAGCTGGACTTGGCAAAGGCCACTCAAAGCTTGAAAAATCTGGCAAAGGAAGGAGTTTTATTGATCCCCATTGGCAACACCGCATAGGAATAACATAAGAATGGTCATAAAAGAATATTCCATTCTCTGCAAGCTCTGTCTTCTTTCTACCTCTATACATTTCTTCTCCAATTGAACCATGTATAACATCAATAACATCAATAATAGATTCCACTGGTTGCCATTCCTCAAGATTAGAGGGATAGACATCTACAAGACAAACAAATATTATAATGGAAAAACCTAAACCATGTTTAAGAAAGGAAAAACTTTAAGAATCAAATTCTTACAATTTGGTCTATGCATTGGAAGCTTTGAAGATCCAGGTTTCAAACACAGCTCTCTATGCATGAACACATGTTGCACTAGTACCTCTTTGATACTATTCTTATTTGCTCCAAGCTTAAAATCTCGGATTCTGCCCTTCCAAGCAGAGATAAACGAGCTCTCATGTCTTTGCCTTTTTCCACGTTTTGCTTGTTGCATGGTGATCCAACTACCTTTGCTAATGATAGTAGGAATCCATCTTCCATCAGTTTGGAATGAGTTAAACACTGATATGGATGTGATTTGGGAGCTTGGACGCCTTGTTGAAGGTCGAATTTCTGTATCCATGGTAGAAGACCTTCTATACATGCACAGAGAGAGAGAGAGAGAGAGAGAGAGAGAGAGATAGAGAGAGAGAGAGAGAGAGAGAGAGAGAGAGAGAGAGAGAGAGAGGACTAGGCTATCATAACGGAGGGAAAAACAATAGAGGAATAAAAGAAACGAGGGAAAAAACTGAGCGCCATACTTTTCACCAATTTGAATTTCGATTACATCAGTCATTATCATTAATCTAGAAACATCATTAAATAAAAGTAGCCGAGACTCTATGCCATTAATGCAAAATATGTCATAATCACGAATATAAGAGACTAAAAATACATAATAAAAATACAAATTCGTAATATTATCATATTTATATATTTTTGTAAAATGATTTTTTATTTTTTTTAAATTAGAAGTTCCGTTACGGAGGCTTTGCTCTTATTGGTCTAGAGCACTCTCTCTCCACATCCTAAAAGGCATTTTCGAGACCTCAAAACTCCCCTAATGGGTTTATGTTCCATTCTTTCATTGGCTCTAGCATCATCCCACTTGGCTAGGTAATTAGTGCCAATGATAATATACCTAGCCTATGAATACTAGGCTCTAGGACTCATAGGCTCAATGGAATCTATTCATCACTTTTCAAAATATTGTCATTCAATTAACTCCTGCATGTGCTTTAGCTAAAAACTTTATGCATTTTACGCTCAAAAACACATTGTCTCAACAATCCATCCTGGCCTAGACGATAAGACCACCCAATAATAAGCTAATAGGATTGCGCTTTGATTATGAGACAATGAAGTTGAGCCTTTTCAACAATTGAGAAAGTCAATAACCCTTTTTCTAATACCTCAACAACATCCTCAATCAGGAGTAAGGTCCACTTTAAAGAGATTCTTCTCTAGAGTCTAAATAAGTGTAAATCTAGGAGATAATTTGTGATTCCTCTCCCTATAGGGTCTTTTTTAGGAAATTGATCCAAATGATTGACGATGTAGTGTTGTTGTCCTTTCCTTACAACCATTGAGAACTCAAATTCAAGTGGGAGTAGTAACCACCTAGCTGTGTGCCATGTAGCACATGGCTTATTTACAAGGTATAGTAAAGCATGGTGATCCATGTAAAAATTAAATGGCATTGCTAATAAATAATAGCCAAATTCCTTTATAGAAAACACCATTGCCATTCCTGCCCTCTTAGTGGTAGAGGAGTTTCTCTCAATATCAAGAAGTTGATGGCCAACAAAGCTCATTAGTTGATAATCTAGATTGTATTCTCTAGGTTAGCATAGAACTATCCTACCAAAGCCTATTCTATGTCTCGCAAGCATGCTGGCATTCATCTATCCATTAAAAAACAATCAATAGTTTGTGCAAGGGTCAAGTGATTAGTATGCAACTTAGCACAAACCTTCAATAATATCCAGTATGGCTAAGAAAGCATTGAACTTAGAGTCCATTGGAGGTCATAGATTGATAATAATCCTAACCTTTGAAAGTTAGGTGTAATGTGATTCTTAGGAACAATGTGCCCTTGGATATAACCATGTTTAGCCTAGAATTGGCACTTCAAGGGGTTCATGGAGAGACCATATTTGCTACAATGTTCAAAGACAGCTTGAAGTTGTTCTAGGTGTTCTATCCAATTTATATGTATGCAAAGATTGTGTTCAAACACCTCCAACCATTTTTAAAGCATGTCCTTGAAGATGTTGCACATGTGCCACTAGAATGTGACAAGAGCATTGGTACCTTCATTATGTATGCAAACATTTCCCATTTAGTTGCAAAGATTATATTGTGCCTATCATTTAGATGACCCTGCACTTAGTTATAGCCTCAAAATCTATTAAGAAAACTATAGACTCCTTTTTTGGTGACCCTTTCTAGCAATGGGCTACATTGATTCTTCTATCCACTTCTTTAATGATTTCTAGAGTATAGGGCTTTGCTTTAGCAGTTGTCATGGTAGTAGCAAGATTGGTATGGAGGTTAACATAGCCATCAAACTTGCACTTGGTTTTTTGTGATATCCCTCAATGTTTTGCCTCTAGTGGTTATGATTTGATTGATGTTTAGCTATAACACTACTTGGCTCTCAATGAGATGCTCTTAGCATTCAGTTTCCTTCTAACCAAATGTAAGTAAGAGAACCAAGGGGACTTATAGTTGATAACTCATGCAACTCCTCTTCTACTATTGGTTTAATGTCCTAGAGGTGCAGTTGCGCCTCCTTCATCTAGTTTCTCACCTTGTCTATTATGTCTAGATATTGCTTGGAATCAGGGTATTCTCCAACTTTTGGGATTCCTTTCTCCTTTATTTTTTGATCATACATTTCTACTTTCACATTGCAAACTTTCTTACCTTTTGTCATCGTTATGGCATTGTCGATTTTGAGCATAATTTTTGCATACATATTTTCTTTCTCTTCTTCTAATTCTTTTGCCTATGGATAAGGCATTCAAGTTATTAGGCCCAAATACTGAAATGCCAATGTGTTTTCTTGGGCTTTCATCAGAATATTCAAGAGAATCAGTGTGGCATCATCATCTTATGTTCCCACACTAAAGAATCCAAGTGACATTGATGGTATAATTTATAAGTTAGTGGATGGCTTCCATCTAGGAAAATCAGCAAGCAATCAACATATTTGTGGGTAGCAACACATTCTAGAAATCTCAAGTCAGCTTTGTCTTTATTCACTTTGTCCTTTTTCATGCATCTTGATGAAATGTGTCATGGGTGGCCACCACAAGTCTAACAACTGAGAGGTTCCTATGGTTGGTTCCCTTGCATGCCTTGACCTAGTACCCTACCCAATGCCATGAGTAGAATTGATCTAAAATCCATCAACGTTGAATATTTCTCCTCTTCATAAGTAATGTAAGGATTCATACATGGTTTTATTCTAGTGGCTCTTTCACAAAATGCACAAGATGTAACATGCTCACCTAACGACCATCCAAGCACGTCTTTAGCGGTCCATCGAGAAATGAATCTAAGCGTCACTGCCCGACACTCCCATGGAATGTTCTAGGGTTTGTAGCTTGGGGTTTCATGAGTCCAAACATTCGAGGCCGAACCCACTAGGATTGACCTGAAACCTAGGTTCCTAGTGGCCAAGGTCTCCTAACAGTATTCTAGCATCGGATCTTGGACATCCTACTTTACGCAAAGATATCCAAGCTGAAGCAACCTCTCTAACCATAGGGCATAGTCCCATTCTGGTCCCCTAAAATAGCATGAATCAAGTTCTAACCTAACAATACCTAAAGGTCGTACGATTGTATAACCTTGTGAGAAGCCTCCCAGTTCTCTAGGACCACCCTGCCATAGGATGGCAAGACCCGTCGCAGTTCCACCCACACGCTTCCCCCAATAGGCGTTCTTTAGTTATCTAATTAGGTCCTATCACATTTATGTGTGACATTTAAAATCAGCTTCCTTAATTAATCCTTTTAGGGAACAGGGTTCATTCATGTAACTTATGGCATTGACACGAAAACACTTCAAACAGGTTCCTTGAAGGTATGCTTTATATTAGCATTTTAACTGAGATACAAGTCTTGTCCAAAAAGGATGATTCCCATAGTCCGTGATGATGCATCTTATTTCCTCCAAGTTTTTGCCCTTGCACTAGTAACATGGCCTTGAGAAATCCATATCCAGTCACGTAGATCATTTGAGTAGGAGTTGGAGGCAAGAAACTTACACCTAGAGCCCCCTTGGCATCCAAGCGTCCTCCTACGTACAAACTAATCCACAGAGAGAGCTCTTATGGCGGGTTCATCCACGTTCCCATCACAGTTATTTGGAACTCCATTGGATAGGGTTGGCGGCTAGCTGGGGGTAGCTTGGCGTGCCCTCCATGAATTCAACTTGATTCATTATTCAAATTCATTTTGTGAGCTTGGGTCATACATTCCTTTCATAGACAGTGATTCTATATTTATAGGCACAACAATTAATGAAGGCGAGTGCTCAGGGCATATGCTAAGGTGGAGTTCCCATCTTTAAACGCTTAGCGAAGCCCTTGTTGGGTCTTTCTTGCCTTGGCAGGAATTTCCATTATCTTCTCAAAGATAGAGAATATCCTCTTTTCGACCTTACTCCTATGTAATAGGAGCGAGCAATTACACTATTGGATTTATATTCGATAGTTTTCATACGGTAGCTTCCCTAAGTTGCTAACCTTTGATTCTTATCTTAAGGTCCAGGTCTTACATGATTCAAAATAGAATTTCAATTGGTCAGTTGGTAACCATTTTTCCACCTTAGAATTTTACCGGGGTTCTAAGTTTACCCTAGGATTTCCTTCCCTCAAGATAGTAGGAACTTGTGTTCACTCCTCTCACAAGTCAAGCGTAAACTAAGTCTATTTACCATCCTGAAATAGTTGCGAGAATCGAATGTAACTTGGTGAATAGTCATTCTTCTTGTGGATAGGACATTTGAGCTTTCTTGTGTTAGCTTCGAGATGCATCATATTTTGAAAATGATATACCCAAGAGTGTTTTGGATCCATCGCGATTGGCTATTGGGGTAGAGACCAAAGAGCATGTTGACTCTAAGTCAAAATATGGTCGTAAGGGTAACTTGACCTATTTGCGATTAGAATCCTAGTTGAGTCGAATTAAATCTTAGCCTCACTTATCATGTAGGATTTCATTTACCAAACTTTCCCTTTCAATTAAGCTCAACATTTCACATGCACATCTTAAATCTACATTTTTAGATGCATCCTTATTATGTGATGCAACGGAGGCTATCCATGATACCATGCAAATCTAGATGCAAGTCTTTCCTGAGTTGATGATACGATGCGGATCCCCATGATTCATGAAAATTCCTTCTAGTGCATTTATGCAATTCATCAGGCATGACCTAAGTATTTGAGTGCGAGTGTGCATGACTTCATTGTAAATGTGAGTTAATTTGCTCCAA
Source organism: Lygodium microphyllum (assembly GCF_053477565.2). Lineage (NCBI taxonomy): Eukaryota > Viridiplantae > Streptophyta > Polypodiopsida > Schizaeales > Lygodiaceae > Lygodium > Lygodium microphyllum. Next base: position 103,181,936 of record NC_141144.1, read on the forward strand.
TGGTCTACAGGATGCCATTGTCCTATACAGAATATTTATGTATACCGGCAATCTATGATGTATTTGCAAAAGTTCAAACCTAATACTTGGCTTAAATACTGCAATAACCCATATATGCTTAATCTATTCGCCGTAATTCATAGTTGTTAAGCCTTTTCTCGAGTTATGCAAGTTACACGATGCAAACTGTGACTTCTTCCTAATGATGTCCATGCTTAAATGTTTTGTCTAAAGTACTAGACACAGTAGTGGTACCTAGTTTTGGAGTGTTGAATTAGCATTTAGGCCCGATAACCCGTTCATGTTGATGGTGGCATCTTTGCCGATCCTCCTTCCATAGTCGCGGCTTTTCCAGTTACTTGGGAGAGTTTATGCTTTGGGGCCATTTTGGAGCTTGGGATGTGTCCTTCACTCCTCTTGCAGGACTCCTTGGTGTCGAAGTTCCCTACACCTTGACTTGACTTTTGCGATATCCATGTCAACTAAAGGAAATCGATGGAGAGATCTCAGGAAGTGTCGATGGGGAGAGAGGGTGCTCGAGGCTTTGTCCAGGTAAGGAATTTTCCTTGGGTCTCTTCTCTCTCTCTCTCTTCCTCTCCTACTCTAGTTTCCCCTTCCCTCTCCTCTCTCTCTCTCTCTCTCTCTCTCTCTCTCTCTCTCTCTCTCTCTCTCTCTCTCTCTCTCTCTCTCTCTCCTTCACTACCTCTCCCTCTCCTTCTCTCCTTCACAAGTTGGCAGCAGGGGGGGGGGGGGGGGAGAAGAATAGTGTGTCTATGGTAAGGAAGGGGGAGATTTACAAGGGAAGAAGGGTAATAGTTAGGGAAAAAGAAAGAGAAAAAAATTATCATCCCTCTTAAGGGGAGGGTTTTATAGGGGAAGGAAAGAAGGGTGTTATGGGGGGGGGGGGGGGGGGGCATTGACATGGGGCCCCCTCCCTCTACCTTCACCCTGGTGGTTAGATTGGCCCTCCTTCCATGCAAACTATGACTCTTGGAAGGAGAAGGAGAGATAGTGGGGGTTGGAGGTGGCACATGTGTGCCCCTCCCCCATCAAAATATCTATCACCCTCGTGATTTTCAACAGTTCTTTTGCTTGCCATGTCAACTCCTTTTCACCATCATAATTCCCTACCTCACCTTCGTCAACTGAGGGCTCAACTCCCCCCTCCCTCTGCCAAACGACGGTGTTGACAGGGGAGGGGGAAATGCAATTAAAATAAATTTTGTTTTTAATTATATTTTTTAAAAGGAGGAGACCTTATAGCAAAATATTACATCCTTCCCTCCTTAAGGAATCGAGATGTCCTCATCTCGAAAGGAATTGGGGGCATTGTTGGTTGAGAGTACTCTTGTCAATCCATGTGGCCTCCTCTTCTAGATAGCCCTTCCACTGGATGAGATACTCTTTGAGGATTCTACTCCTCAATCTCTTTTCTAGAGTGTCTAGGATTCTATCTGGCCAGAGCTCAAGGACTCCTTGGCTTGGCATTACAACTTGTTGATCATTGAGCATATGGCTAGGATTGGGTACATATTTCTTTAGTAGACTAACATGAAATACATTGTGAACCTTTATGTTCTCAAGGATTTGGAGTTTGTAGGCATTGGGTTGCCCTAGGTACTTGAGGATCCTGTAGGGTCCACAATACCTTGGACTTAGTTTCTTAAATTCTCCCAATGATAAGGAACTCTTCTTGGGTCATACATGAATAAAAACCATCTCTCCTTCTTTGAAGATTCGATCTTGTCTATTTAGATCCGCATAGGCTTTCTACCTATCCTTGGTGGCTCTAATGTCTTGTCTGATGGCCTTGACCTGCTCATCCATCTCCTCAAGCATTTTCTTGGAAGCTTCTACCCTCAAGGTAGGATCTGAAAAGCTCAATGGAGTATGGCAATCATGCCCATACAATGCTTGAAAAGGTGTCATTTGAATTCTTTGTTGGTAGGAAGCATTATAGGTGAACTTTGCCAATGGTAGATATGGATCCATGTCCTGGGTTTGCGATAGTAATATGCCCTAAGAATATCTTCAATGACTTGGTTGACTCTCTTCGTTTGGCCATCAGTTTGAGGCTGATAGGCTGTACTAAAATAGAGTTGAGTCCCAATGGCCTCGAATATTTCTCTCCAGAAATGAGATGTGAAGAGGGAATCGCGGTCACTGACGATCCTTCTAGGTAGCACATGGAGTCTGAATATCTCCTTGATGAACAATCTGGCAATATCTGAAGCTTTATAGTTTGTCTTGATTGGAATGAGGTATGAAACCTTAATGAGCATGTCTACTATAACCATAATTTAATTGTATCCTCCTTGAACTGAAGGTAACCCAACAACAAATTCCATGCAGATAAATTCCCACTTCATTTGGGGGATCTTGACATGTTCTGCCTTAATGCACTAACAATACAAACATTCCATGATATATTTGAGCACGTCTCCCTTAAGCCTTTCCCAACGGTAGCTCTTCATGACCATGTTGAGGGTCTTGACATATCCAGGGTGGCCTGAAAAGGGGGAGTCATGTGCTTCCCAAAGTATTCTCTGTTTGAGTTTCTTGCTTAAGGGTATGCATAATCTTGTCGTGAAATAGACAAGTCCCTCATTGACTGAAAATTCTTGATACTTGACCTTAAGTTTAGGGTCTTGGTCCTTTTCCAAAATCTCCTTCATCATCTTCATATATTCTAGGTCATGGCTAGCTTCCTCCTTTGCTAATTCAAGGATAGGGTTGTTAGGCATTGACACCATGGTTGCCAATGATTCTGCCATCAAGGGTTCCTCCATAATTAGAGAGTTGAGGAACACTTTGCAACTTAAGGCATTGGCAACTACATTCTCTTTGCCAAGCCGATACCTGATCTCAAAGTCATATTCTTGCAGAACCTCAATCCAATGACGCTGCCTCATATTGAGGCCAGTCTGCGTGAAGATCCATTTAAGGCTCTTATGGTCTGTGACCAAAGAGAATTTGTTACCAAGCAAATAGTGTCACCAAAGTTTGAGAGCATGAATAACTGCTAATAGCTCCAGGTCATGGGTAGCATAATTCCTTTCATGGGTTTTTAGATTTCTTAAGGAAAAGCCTATAGGATGGTCTTCTTGCATTAGTACACAGCCTAGTGCAAGTGAACTAGCATTCATGACAACTTTAAATTCCTTGCTCAAGTCAGGGAGTTTCAAAATCGGTGCTGTCAGTAAGCTATGCTTGAGTTGATCAAAACTTGATTGTTTAGTGGGCGTCCACACTATGACAACCTGCTTTTTCAACAAATTTGTGAGGGGTGTTGCGATTAAGGCATAGTCCTTAATGAATATTCTATACCAGCCTGTTAATCCAAGAAAGCTATGCACTTCTTTAACAGTAGTTAGTGGAGGCTACTCTTGGACATCCTTAATCTTTGTAGGGGGTCTACAGAGATTCCTTCATTTGACATAATAAATCCAAGATATTCGATCTACCTCTTGAGGAAGGCACACTTTTTCTTCTTAGCATAGAGCTTATGAGTCCTTATGGTCTCAAGGATGATGCAAACTTGGGATTTGTGATCCTCCTCTTCCTTGGAATAAACTAAGGTATCATCACAGAAGAAAAGCACAAAATCATCAAGGTTTAGTCTAAAAATGTATTGCATTAGCCTATTAAAGGTGGCAAGGGCATTAGTCAATCCAAAAGACATTATTGTGAATTCAAAATGACCATATATTGTGTTGAATGCTGTCTTAGGAATATCCTCTTCTTTGATGTGGATCTAGTAGTATCTTGACCTCAAATTGATATTGGAGAAGATTTTTTCTCCCTACAATCGATCAAGTAACTCGTCTATCCTTGGAATAGGATATTTATTTTTTATGGTTACTTGGTTCAACCCTCTATAGTTGATGCAAAGGCACAAAGTGTACCATCCTTCTTCTTTTGAAACAAGACTGGAGGTCCCCAAGGAGAACTGCTGGGGTGTATGTATCCTTGGTCCAGTAGCTGTTTGAGTTGTTCCTTTAACTCAATAGCTTCAGGAATGGACATCTTGTATGGCCTTTTTTGACTGGTGCAGCTCTTGGTATTAGCTTAATATCATGATCCACTTCCCTTAGTGGTGGTAATTTAGTCAATTCTTTTGAGAACATATCCTCATACTCTTTTAGCCATGATGGTTCTTCAATGGAGTCCTCTACTTGTTCCGGCTTGTTCAGCTTGATCAAATAGATGGGTAATCCTTTTCTAATCCCTTGAGCTATTCGCATTGCCTTAGCTAGATGGATCTTTGGTTTACCTGCTTCTCCTTGTGTAGTGACTAACTCACCTTTAGAATTCCGGAAGGAGACTTGTCCTTTCCACAATGGATGTGAGTGTCGTTGGGGATTAGCCAATCCATCCCGAGTAGGCACTCATGGACTCCTAGATTCATTACCCTAAACTTAACAGATGTGGGCTCGTTTCCGAGTAGGAATTCCACCTTAGCAATTTGTTTAATGCAAGCGATTTCTCACCCATTTGCTAGTTCGACAAGCAAAGTAGGTGCATCTACAGTGGCTATCCCTAACCTTCTTGCACAAGCCAGTGAAATGAAAGAATGAGTGTTGCCATAGTCAATCACGGTTTTGAATTTCTTACATTGGTAATCTGATGGTGTTTGGATCATCAAAAATTGGCAATTCGGCCCCTTTTTATGGAGAGCGGCATGAATGGAGGCCCTCTCAATCTCAGCTTCCATGGATAGGTCATCTTCTTCGTTGATTTCCTTAGTGGAGATATTGGAAGTTTTTGCCCTTCCCATTGCTACCCGACGGCGGCCACGAGTAGCTCTAGCTTGTGGCCACTGAATTTTCCTTGGTGACAATCTCCGCCAAGTTTGGAACATTCCATTTTGAAGTGTCCAGGTTCATTACAATGGAAACATCACATGCTTTGATCACTTCTTTGAGTGGGGACAAAGTCACGTATTGCATTTGCCCTCTGCTTCTTCCGTTGGCCCTGAGTTTGTCGTCCTTGTGCCTTTTTAATTGAGCTTTCAACATTCCTGGATTCTGGTCTTTGTGAGACCAAGGTCTATTATTCCTGGGCTTTGGCTGGACTTCTTGGGCAATAGGCCATGCTCTTATCAATGTATCTTGCAAATCCGAAGGACACATTGATTCCAACCGAGTGTTCATTGGTGGGTTCAACCCATCACAAAACTTTGAGACCTTTTGGGAAATATTCATTATCGGGGCGTATTTAAAAAACGAGACAAATCTTGAGTAGTATGCCTCCAAAAACAGGCCCAACTGTTTCAACTTGAAGAACTCATTCATCTTCTGAGTTCTGTATGCAGGTGGCACGTACCTTCCCTACACTGCTTCCTTTAGTTTATCCCAAGTTATTGTGCTTTCAGTTGACTGCTTGGTCTTTACACCATTGCTTTCACCAAAGCCTAGCCTCGCCGGTAAGCTTGAGCTTGGCAATCATAGCCTTGTTTACAAGTGTTGTTCCTACTGCACTGAAGTAATCTTCCATGGATTCAATCAATACTTCGGCATTAGCTTCAAGAATATTCCCTTTTTTGTCAAATTTTGGTGGTTTAATTTGTTTGAGAAGAAACTTTTTCTCTTATGCCTCTGCTGGGCTGAGTGCGAAAACAAGACTCTGGTTCTGCGCTTGGGGTTATATCTGGTTTTCAATTAAAACTTTCACGTCAAGACTACATTTACACATCTCTTCACACTTATCTCAATGCACAGTTTATTTTTCATCAATACTATGCAACAAATCAAATGAACATAAAATTCTTATTTATCCATAAAGAAGCATAAGCCTCAAGTACAATTATTTGAGAATAGATAGAGATTGACTGGGATGATTTTCTTTTCAAAGAACACATCAACACCAGGTTAATAATTCCCTATTGGATTCAGCTACAAGGACATAATAATAATATGGATTGGGAGAATGGATTCTCAGAAAGTGGTAAGTCATGGGAAGTTCAGGAAGTCCCTGTTTTTGATTGTCATGACATTCGTATTGCCCCATTACTTTAATTTTGTCTGCTAGCAGGACTTTTACCACCTTGTCATAGATATAGCGATTTTGTTCTACTTGTCAGCGTCCGATATGTAGGATCGAATTTACATGAGCCTCATGGAAGATGAATAACTTGATAATCTTCAAGTCTTCCAACCATTTTAGTCTCTCTGGATTGTTTGGAAGATAGGCGGTAATTGGCACATACAACTCCAAGTCCAACGCCTTTCCACATATAGCAGTGAAGGGTTGTAGAGTCGATCCATGATCCCCATCATGTCGCATCATCGGCAGTAACTTGAAGAGTTCATAGCCGTCTTTAACATGATGTGAAATACGAGGAACTTGCTCCATGCCTCGTAAGTCTGGAAGTGGCAACAATCCACAAATGAGTAACAAAAAAAAAAAATTCTAGTGAAAAATATCACTTCACTCTTTTTGATTTATTCATATTTGGATTGTTTTATTCATTGGTTGGCTCTGATACCAATTGTAACATGCCCTCCACCTAACAGCTATCTAGGCATGTCTTTAGTGGTCCATTGAGAAACAAATCTAAGCGTTGCTGCTTGGCACTCCCATGGAATGTTCCGGGGTTTGTCGCCTAGGGTTTCCCGAGTCTGCCTCACAATGAAACATTCACGGTCGAACCCACTAGGATCAACCTAAAATTTGGGTTCCTAGTGGCCAAGGTCTTCTAACAATATTCTAGCGTCAGATCCTGGACATCCTACTTTATGTAGAGATACCCAAGCCAAAGCAAACCCATGCCACACTTGGTTCAAAGAGAATGGGAAACTAGAGGGATGCACCGCTCAACATCTCTGCCCATAGGGCATAGTCCCATTCCGGTCCTCTAAAATGGCATGAATCAGGTTCTAACCTAACAATGCCTAAAGGTTGTACAACTATATAACCTTGTGAGAAGCCTCCCAGTTCTCTAGGACCACCCTGCCATAGGACCCGTCGACCACCCGCTAATCATCATAGGGATTGTCCACAACTTGCACTTTGTAGGCATCTAGTTCTAGCTCCTCATCATCAAGACCCAAGCGTGCTCTCTTTGCACCTACTTCTTCTACAAGAGGTCGAACCACAACATCGACTATATCTTCACATATATCAAATGAAAAACATGGACGAGAAGATGCTTGGCATGCACGCATCAGAGGTGCATTGCCACACCCCATCTCCAAAATCAATCCCGATGGTGGACACAAAAGATCTAATACACAGAGCAAGAATACAGGTGATCTCTGAAGACCTCCACGCCAAAGAGTCGAAGAAGATGGTCGTGCCAATCTATTTCTCTCTGGAAGGTAATGGGGCCAGTAGTCACTCGATGGATCAATTTGCAACTTGCGGAATTGAGAGCTGCTCTCTCCAAGAAAGGTGGGTGGATGGCATCCACTACGACGAGCAAATACCAAAATAGAAGATCGGCTCTACATAAAGCATAAAGGTCAGATATGTTCACTACAAGAATTACAAACCAAAAGTTTAAGATCACTTACCAACACCTCAAGATCGCATTGTTCCCCATAGCCATATGGAAGCTTGTCAAGCACAAAAACTCGCCTGACAACTTCGAGACCAAGCACATGTATGTACTTCTCAAGCCAAGATAATGCATCACCTATTTTATCAAAGAAAAACTTTACTTTCTTGTTTAGTTAAGTACTTATGCCAACACACATTGACCAGGACAATATACCTGTCAAAGTAATCCAAGTAACTAACCATCCACTATCTCCCAAAGAGGCAGCAGCAACTGTAATTCCTAGGCGAATGTGTGCCTCCGTGAGCATATTCCAAGCAGGCAAGGTGGTTTCTTTATCAATCAAACATCCAGTAGGAAAGTCAATGAAGACAACATCGCAAGCCCATTTCACATGCTTCCCATTCCGTACATATGTCATATCATGTTTTGCAAGCCTAGAAAAGAACTCATGTATTGTCTTGTAAGCATCATTTTTTCTCCCTGCAATAAAATCTTGCCCCATAGAGATGTAGTCACCCATCATGCACCCATAACTTATCACGTCATCATCTTTATTGGAATGCATATCATTTAGTGGGCAAGGAAGAAATACAAATGGAATGATCTTCTTGATGGCAACCCTTTGCCTTGCAATAAACAAGAATATATGAGTATAAATTGGATGCAACATGTGTTACGATCTCTAATGATATAATCTATTCCACCTCCTTGGACGCTACTCCTTTGCTCCACTTCATGTTGTTTGGGACTATTGTCTTCTCTCTCTTGCATTGCTGCAGCACAAAGCATTTGCAATGATTCGCATTTTAACAAGGGAAAAAAACTTCACAACCATTGCACCCAAAATATAATCTTACCATCACTTTCTTTCTTTGTCTCCTTTTTAGACCGTGTATTGCATCGATCCCCAAGAGGTGTATCAACAGATTTTTTGGAATGCACTTTGTGCAATTCCTTCTCTCTTGCCAAAACATATCCACTTCCAAGATCCACCCACCAAGGGCAATGGTCAATCTCCCAATCAGAGAGATTATGCATGCTCTTGGGATACATGCATACTTCCTCATTATCTCTGTCAATCCATCCTTTGCAATGATCTGGAACCCTAGCTATCTTCTTCTCTCCAATCAAATGAAGTAGATACCTTTTGCATGACATATTAGCACAAGCTATTAAAATAAACAAAGAGCAACTAAAGTTAAGCTCATTATGGCAACAAATCTACTTGTAGACAACTCTATATGCAGACATTATGATTTCATTTCTCTTTCGGCGATGAGGACCTTCCACCTTCTTTGATCCTCGTGCATCTATAGCTTGCTCTCTTGCTCTTACGTGAGCAAACATATATTTTCTAGCCTCTAATTTCACACCCTCCATGTAATCCTGTAATAAGTAATCCTGTGGAAGATCCAATGGTATACCTAAAACACACATTTTTTTCAAGTCTTCCAATGCTTGAATAGCCTCGACCTCAACCTTTTCCAAAAAGCACTCCCGTGTCAACCACCTTAACAAAAAAAATCAAATCTATTAGTATCACAAGATACACATGATACTAGCAATATCAAGACTACAAAATCTTTCAAATTGACACTTACAATCTGTACTCATTATCTGACGATGGCATACCATACATATCTTTTAATCTCTTGTTTGCATCCAAGAGAGAGAGCATCACCAATCTTTTTTCTTCCCTCATATCAGCATTTGCTAGGAATTTCAACTTGGCAATAGTAATCACTGAGTCTGGGCTATCAAACTTCAGTGTAAATATTCTATCCAACCATTGATCCCCTAGCTTGGGATCAAGCACATTAAGAACCTGCAAAGTGGATAAGAAACCTATATTTAGAGATTTTACTGTAATGGAGAGTAAACTAAGAAGCAAAGGGGCCATACCATGCCCATCTTGTCTGCCAATCTTTTATGTATCTTGGCACGTTCCTTTTTCAATGTCTCCTCTCTGTTCTCAATAGAGACTGTGTTTAATACCAAATCCTCAACCTTTTTGAGTTCTGAAGTATACTCAACCTTCACAACAAAAGAGAAGCTTTTAAATTTTACCCTAAAAAGGAAACTTATCTATTATAATCCCTCTTAATAACAACCATGACATGTATTACCTAAAATACCAATCTTGCTAAGTACCCCCTTGTCAGTGGATACCATTGTTGTTTTCCCTTGACACTACTATCTTTTGCTCTCAAGGACTCCAACAATTTTAGTTGATCCTGGGGTAAGGCACTCAAGAATGCATTGATGTCACACTTGAAGATATTGTTGCAGTTCCAAAGTACATCCCGCAAGCTAGGTTTCACGATGGCATACTCGTTCATGCTAATAAAGGAAAATTTGTAAGATTGAGTTCTATAGATAAAAATATAGATGTCAATTCATTGTAATAAATATTGATACACTCACCTATTGACTCTTTGGAGTCCAGCGAGAAGAGCAATCTCTGAAATCCATGTGGGATCAATAACAGAACAAACAACCCTGACATGGCGAGCTCTATTCTCTTTGTACATTTGTGAGATCAACTCCATCCAAGCAGTCAACCGATGATATCCTTCCCATACGTAAAACATTTTACCAGACAAGAACCTGAACTCCGGTTTTGCCAAGACCTCCTTCTCAAATTCTGCATCCACTTCACGCCATAGAGGAGACCAAGTTGACACTATGGCAGGGGTCACTAGTGTTTCTTCTCCTTTATACTTACATACAGACACAACAAATGAGCCCTTCTCTGGTAAATAACCCTCATATTGAAAGGCACTTTTTAAAGAGGACATGTCTGTACAAATCCCTCTAACAACAGCATGTGCAATCATACGACACAAGGGGATACGAGGGCAAACTTCTTGAGATAGAAGTCTACATTGACTTATTACATCTCCACATCCTACCATTTGCATATCAATATCGGAAACCTGGCTTGTTGCTTCCTTGTCTTCCTCCTGTACCAGCTGAGACCCTTGCCCCACCACTGTGTCATCTCCTTCTTCACTTTCTTCTTGCAGTTGAGGATCTGAAGTCCCCACTACAACACTCGAAGTCTTTTCACTTTCTATAGTTGGTGTACCCTCCTCTAGAACTGTAGAGAGGGATGATCCGCAAGTTCTTTTTTGTGGAGTGGCTAAATTATCTTTGGATGATCTTGCACGACCTTTGCCTCTGGCCTTTCATGGAGACATGACTGAAATACCACATAAAAGAATCAGTACATGTGTAGCGCTTGAATATATATCTATTTGTATTACTTGAATATGCACAAAGAGTACTTGAGATTGGCCTTTCAAAATACCAGCAATATCTCTGCTGAGATGCTCAACACAAGTAGATACGTGTGAGAGACTGGATCGTTTGACCTGCAACATTCGAGAAACAAAAGTCTCATCTCACTCTGGCTAAAAAATGCAAGCATTTTAAAACGTTGTTACATAATGCAAACAAAGTATAAAACATTGTTACAAAATACAAAGCACTGAGCTTGTAGAGAGTAATCCATTATTAAACAGCCAAACATTGCAAGTATAATGGCAGATAATGTCTTAAACCAAGCAAATAATGTTTCAAACTCTATTCTTGGAGTACTTGGCAACTGTCCTGTAGCTGAAATGTAACATTTTAGTTTGAAGAGCAAGTCTAATTACTATACTGGCCTTCAAACGTTGTCTGCCCAATCATAGACAAAAGCCTCATCCATTTTTTATTGTGTTTTAAAATGCACCCTAATCTAGGTGCAGTCCATGTAACATCCATGCAACTTCACTTGCTTGCATCATGACTTTTGCTTGCATCATCTGGGCTATATCATTACTTACAATGGCATACAATGGGATCATCCAATTTCATTGTGTTTGCTCTGCATACAATGGCATCATCCAACACTTTGTGCTCCACATAAAATGGCATCAATAGCTCTGCATATATTAGCATCATCCAATTTCACTGCATTTTAAAATGCAACCCTTTTCTCTGCTTGTAACAGATCATGAGCTATCCAGTACTGCAGAAGTTGGAATCCTTAATAGATGTGACATTACATTACAGGTTTCACATGTTACTGCAATCCAAGCTCAAGAACTGCGTTTTAAAATGCACCACTTAATCACCCAATTCTCTGGCCTTTGCAGTTCCATTTCCTATTGTATGTCAACATAAGCTCAAGCTCCATGGCAACAACTTCAACATAACCCAGAACCAGCCCTTTCCTGTACATAACCTGGAGTGCTGCCCGACCTGGAGCGACGTGTCAATAGAGCATTGATGGCCAATAAAGCGGCCCAACCAAAAGGCAACCCTTGGGAATTTTTTCACCCAAGGCAGTGTACTTGTCAGGGTTATCAAGAAAGTCCAAAACTTCTTGCAATTTATGGAAGGCGTAGAGGAGCAAACAGGGAAGAGGCTCTATTGCAGCAAATGCAGATAAAAATAGCTTTTGAAGCTGCCAGAAGTGTGGAGTATCATAGTTATGTTGCACCTCCCATCATACATAGGCGTATCAAGAGCTCAAATTGACTTGGATAGTGGATGGACTGTCAGGGTTTTTGATTTCAGGATTTCACACCTGGTCTTGGTGAGGATTTGCATGTCTTTGATGGCTGAAAACACACTATAGTATCAGCTTCAGCACCATACTATAGAGGGCCGCCTTACTGGCCTTGCATCACTCGCAGATCCCCTGCTTTGCGAGCTATAGAAGGCACATCAGCACTCTCTGATTGCCCACTGTGTGGTTATGAATTGCGTTTTAAAATGCACTAGTAAACCTTGTTGGAGCCAGAGCGGGCCTTGTGGAAGCCCCAACGTGACTGAGAGTGCGTTTTGAAACGTAGCTGAAACACACACTCTAACCTCAAACACACCCAAGAGAGGAGAAGCACCTACCTTGTGGCTTTGATCGATGCAAGCTACAAGCCTCTGGCTCTTCACAGTCGACTCATAGAAGCAGCACCCTTGTTGTACATGCGTTTTGAAACGCACCCATATTGACACACAAAAAACTTGCTCTCGCTTGCTTGATCGGTCCGCCTTCTCCTCTATGCAAGGTTGTTTTGGTCCTCCTTCTGCTTGCTTGTTTGGGGGGGGGAGAGAGAGAGAGAGAGAGAGAGACCATAGATTCTATTTAGAGGTGTCTTCTTCTCTGTCATGTGAGAGAGAGTGTGTGTGCCCGTGCGTGTGTGAAAGGACCCTTAGTGTGAGAGAGTATTTGTGTGTTAGTAAATAAATAACACTAGAAGAGAGAGAGTGTGTAATGATTGTCGTTGAGAGAGAGAGAGAGGTGGAGTTAATGACCATCAAATGTGTTTGTGGCCATTACTGTGAATATTTAGTGCAGAGGGGGACTAAAGTTCCTAATTAGAGGTGTCCTTTTTTTGTTGCAAGAGAGCGAGAGAGAAAGAGAGAGTGTGTGTGTAACGACCATCAATGTGAGAGAGTGTTTGTGTGTGCTAGTAAATAAAAATACCAAAAGAGAGTGCGTGTAATGATTGAGTGTGTGTGAGAGAGAGAGAGAGACAGAGGTGGAGTTAATGATCACTAGACATGCTAGTGACCATTAGGTGTGTATATTTAGTACACACCTATCATTATGGAAAAAGTAAAGGTTATTATTAACATGACTGTTTAACCTTGACAATTACTATTTTCATATTGAGATCAATTTTCATATCGCCATCTTATTACAATTACTTGAAGAACAACTCTTCTCTTGTTCCCTTTGCATAGATTGTTCTTCGACTCTATTGAGGTTCTAACTGTGTCTATTGGCTTCTTAAGAAGACATTCACACAAACAGGACTATTTACCTATTTAGCAACAATGCCAAACACTGTGCAAATCAAATATGGTAGTTTCAGTACCTTGTCAATAAGGTATGACTCATGTTTCTGTGAGGTGGCATTGGAAGAGCTTAAGAGTCACTTTGAGATTGGTGATGATATTGATGTGGAAGTGCAGCATGCAACAAGCCAGTCGGGTGTGTACACGACCATGCCATTAATGAGACTAGAAGATGGTAGCAAGGGATTCATACTAGATGGTGGACAAAGCAGTGTCTATAGTCTCCAAGTTAAGCATATCCCTCTTATAAAGCAAATGACTGACTCAATGAGTGTGCAAGTTCTATTGGATAGGCTTCCCTTATCTAGTTCTCTTCATGTTGCATACTCATCTGTCAAAGAGATACAAAAGGTGGATGAGCTACCAATTACATACAATGGCTACATTATGTTTGAGTTGCCACCTAAGCCGATCGAGGGTAGCTCAATGCATGGAATGGACCAAAAGAATGATGGGCACACATGGGCAGAGTACACTACTGTTTCTCAAGATTTCTTCAATGGCACGGTGAGGATGAGCAGATGTTGTGGTTATCTTAGATTTTTCTCCTTGGAATGTCCATATCTAGAGAGGACTGGTATTGCTAATGAGACCCAGTGGAAAGGTAAGTTGAAGAGGCCTCCTTCATCAGCTGGCCCTCTACAGCCTGAGGTTGGGACCCTGAGGTGTACACATTGTGGAATGTCTCCTGAGTGTGTAAAGGCTTGTGTTGCATATATATACTACTGTATTCCCTTTGACAAAGTGAATACCACAAGATGTGCTATTCATGTTGGTTTTCATGATCACCCTGTGCAAGATGACTCGTGTCGACAAAGGCAAAAGCAGATTGAAGATATGGTGCAAACTCGTGCACAAATAAATCCTCCAGTGTCATGTAAAAGCATTGAAGTGTCTGTTGGTCAAGATCTTGTGATGGAAATGTTGATTTCAAAAGAAGATTGCTCCGAGGATTTCAATGAAGCCAAGTTGCATGAGGTGTTGGAGAACCTTACCCCATTGTCTCAGAGAAGAAGGATGCAAAGGTCAGTAAACATTGCTAGAAGAGACAAGCGACATGCTGAAGGCGGGCTTGATGCAATTTTGGCATTGAAAAGAAAGTGCATGTACCTCTTCTTTCACAATATTTTGTTTTCGCAACAGCTTGGAGATAATGTCATGCCACACATATTCAAGATGCCTACAATTGGACCAGGCTCAAGAGTTGACCTTGTTAATAGAATGCAACTTGGTGGATCTTTGGGAGATCAATGGATCCACTTTGACCATGTGCATAGGGTGAAAGGTTGGAACACAATGGGAGCTCATGTTTATGATCCCCATATTCGAGAAATAATGACCATTGCAACCTGCGAGTTCATAGTGGAGGATGAGCATGCACAAGTATCATTTTGGCAAATGTTAAATAATGTTATGATAGCAAATGGATTCTCTATCCCAAAATTTCGAGGTTTTATGGCAGATGCAGCACAAGCAAATTGGCTAGCAATTAGAATAGTCTACAAAGGAGGACCAAGCAACATCATGCATGGCAGGGAAAGGACTTGCTCGTTTCATTGGGAGATGAGCATGGTCATGCATGCAAAGAGATGTGTCAAGGCCCCATATCTAGAGGAGAACAAACTTCTTTGTAGAAAATGGAAGGTTGCAAGGACAGAGCAAGAAGTCGAACAGTGCAAAGAGGCACTCTTAAAGTTTTGGTCTCCTGTCCATGTAAAGGATGGAGAGCTCCCTGGATTGATGGCTTGGTTCCACTAGTGGGATGTCAGGGTTTCCCAATGGGGAGGGATGTTCATGGAGTAGCATGAAAATGCAGGGTTTGTGCCAACAACAAATTTATCGGAATGTAAGCACTCGAGCATGCGAGCAACTCATGGGCAATCTAAGTATGTCTCACTCTATGAGGCATGTAGTGCTGATTTGGCATTGGCTGTGTTGCAAAGTGCACACTACAAAGCATTTATGGAAGGAAAGCACCTTGGTAGTAGACCAACCTTGCAAAGATTGAAAGAAAAAATTTTGTGTGGAGAATCAAGTGGTTCTAGTCAAAAGCTAATTGATCTGACACATGCAGTGCTCTCAGAGGCAGGTGTGCAATCACCAGAGATGTTCAAACCACAATAAGAGACAAGAAGTGTTAGAAGGAAAAGGGGTAACGTAGACCCAAGAGTGATCTTGCCAACAGATAGCCATAGACCTGAATATTCAACAGTGACTGTTGGCAAAACAATGGGGTTTAGAGGTGATGGAATGGAGCAGAATTTGCAAAAGGAGACAGAAATTGCCTTGAAGATATGCAAAGAGAGCACAGTCCACCCTACGCATTGGGCCATCAGAAGAACAGAAGCACATAGTCTTGTGACTTGTTTTGGCTTCTTGGAGTCCAAGAAGGCTAGATGTGGGAAACTAATTAACCCTCTTGGTAAGAATGCAACTGTAGGTGTGCCTGCACCATGTTTCAAAGGAAGGAGACATTATAGTTCTCATGGTACAGTGGGACAATTCATATGGTTTTGTGGAAATGATGTTCTCCATACGTGGAAGGTGGATAGCTCAATGATGGGAATACCAGGAGATGCTCCAGCGACATGGAAGATTGCTCAAAGCACCATGATGACAGAGACAGAGAAAGAAAACTTGCAAAGAGCTGGATTTGTTCTTGTAGAGAATGATTAGGTTGTGGATAGCTTCACAGTTCCACGTGATAGGCCACCTCCAAGCCATGAGCGGCCACTGTGGAGAAATGGAAAGCCTATGAAGTGGAGAAGCAAGTTATCTAAACAGTTTCAAGAACGAATAAATAGGGCAAAGTCAATGGTTGCAGAGGTTGTGAAAGAGAGTATTGTTACTCTTGGTGAAGCTCATGTTTACTTTCTAAAGATAGAAGGCTCAATAGTAGATGGGTTGACCTATTCTATCACTGTGTCACAATATCCAAGACGCTCATGTGAGGACTTTACTCAGCGAGACATGAAGAATTTGGTATACATGCCATGCAAACACCTATACTATGTCTTCATAAAGGTCTTGGGACTCAATGAAGTCGTGCATCAATTCATACACCAAGCAGCTCTTACTAAGGTGGAGCTGGCTCAAGCACTACTTCCAAGAGTTGGATAGTGCGCTTTTTGGTCTTGTGGATGGCCAAAGCTTTGAGGAAACATTTCCCTAAATGTTTTGTCATTTAAAAAAAAGTATCCTTTCATCTTAAGGGTTTTATATAGGCAGATAAATCACTATGTTTAAGGTATTCGAGGCTAGGGTATTTTTGAATTCAATATACAGCCTTTTCTTTTTGGACATGTACAGCTCCTTTAATGAGCTTTCATCTATTGTGTCCGTTTTGTTAGCTTCATCCCACGATATGGAATGATATAAGAAATACTTTTGTAATGTGAACTTGTTTTGTTCATTGGGAGACTGAAATTAGTTCCTCATCTATGTTTCAAGATCAGACTATTTTCTTACCACCTTCTTTGTGAGATGAACATGGATTACACTTTTTTGTGTCATTATTGGGATGAGTTATGTGAGCTCTATGTGTGTGTCTTCATTATATTTAATTTTAATCTACAATTTTTATCTGTATACGTTAGTGATGCTCTAGGGGTAGGTATGTTAGAAGGTAGCTTGTTGCTCGAATTTTCACGCTCGATTTTCTAGCCTTGCTCGATTTCCATTGCTCGCTTTTCTAGCCTTGCTCGGTTTTCATCGCTCGCTCTTTGGTTTTCCTCCTCAGGACATCTGCAAGGTGGAGTTCCCATCTTTAAACGCTTAGTGATGCCCTTCTTGGGTCTTTCTTGCCTTAGCGTAAATTTCCATTATAGACAATACCC
This sequence comes from Lygodium microphyllum, assembly GCF_053477565.2. Classification (NCBI taxonomy): domain Eukaryota; kingdom Viridiplantae; phylum Streptophyta; class Polypodiopsida; order Schizaeales; family Lygodiaceae; genus Lygodium; species Lygodium microphyllum. Next base: position 103,199,123 of record NC_141144.1, read on the forward strand.
TCTTTCCGACTCACTCCTATGTAATAGGAGCGAGAAATTACACTATTGGATTTATATCCGATGGTAGCTTCCCTAAGTTGCTAACCTTTGGTTCTTATCTCAAGGTCTAGGTCTTACATGATTTAAACTAGGATTTCAATTTGTCAATTGGTAATCATTTTCCCACCTTAGAATTTTATCGGGGTTCTAAGTTTACCCTGGGGTTTCCTTCCCTAAAATTGCAGGAACTTGTTGTAACGTGCCCGCCTATCGGCTGTCCCGTCACGCTTTTAGTGGTCCATCGGGAGACGAGTCTAAGCAATGCCGCCCAGCACTCCCATGGAATGTCATAGGGTTTGTTGCCTAGGGTTTCCCAAGTCTGCCTCGCAACAGAACATCCACGGCCGAACCCACTAGGATCAACCTAAAATTTGGGTTCTTAGGGCTAAGGCCTCCTAACAGCATTCTAGCATCGAGTTTTTGACATCCTACTTTATGCAAAGATACCCAATCCGAAGCAAATCCATACTGGACTTGGTTTAAAGAGAATGGGAAACGAGAGGGATGCACCGCTCAACCTCTCTACCTATAGGGCATAGTCCCATTCTAGTCCCCTAAAACAGCATGAATCAAGTTCTAACTTAACAATACCTAAAGTCGAACAGCGATAAATCCTTGTGAGAAGCCTCCCAGTTCTCTGGGACCACCCTGCCATAGGACGGACCCGTCGAGAATTCCATCCACCCATTTCCCTTGATAGCTTTAGTTTTCTAATTAGGTCCTACCACATTTATGTGCACATTTAAAAACAACTTCATTAATTAAACCTTTTAGGGCAGAGGGTTCATTCGCGTAATTTACAGCACAGACACGAAAACAAAACAAGCAGTCCTTTTGTCAAACAATTTCCTAACTTATCTTCAAGTTAATCTTTGTCTCCTGGCCATACAGGAGAATTATGTATCCCTTCTGTCCAACAAAAGTACCTGGTTCAAATCACATGGCACCAAAATTTCCATCCTTTATCTAGAGAATAGGATCTTCCAACGTCCCAGACGTTGGGCTCACGGTAGTCTACAGCTCCATTTCGGACTCGAAAAGGGGTGTCCAAAGCTCCACTGACCCCAAGCGACCTAGGAGTGAGACATACTTTCTATGGTTGACCTTTTCATCACTCGATCTTCGACCCGTGAATCAAGCAGTGCCCTCTAGGGGTAATCCATAGTGCGATCTTGGAGATGATCCACCCGTGAAAAATATCATTCATTAATTAATCCATTTAGGAATCAAGCACAATCAAGGCAATCAGCCTAATATCATCTTCCAGTGAAACATTCCTTTATTTCCCATGGCTGCTTGTCATTTCTGACCATTGCCATTATTTTACCATCAAACACAAGCACTTGGAATATTTATCCAAATCACAATGCAACAATCAGTTGATTGTAAAAGGCATTTAGGGTGTTGTTCAATCAATCCAACAAAACTAATTGTATTTTTCCCAAACGATACAAGAGATGCGATAATAATTCCATCACATATTCACTCTCCCCCTTGGGATCAAAGAGTGATTCTATGCAAAATTTTCTTAATACTTGTATGCACAATTCTTAATGTCATTCTTTTTACGATTATGCTATTCATAACTCTTGACCGATTGCTCTATCAATGAATAAGCCATACGCAACTAAGTGCAATTAACTTTTCTTAATACATGCACTTTGCAAACTCCATCTTTCAAATATGTGAGAAGAGGCCTATCCCTTCCCATGACCTATCCTCCTACATCATAGTATGGAGCCTAATGTATTTCATGCGAGAATCAAAGCAAGCATCTATCAATTTAGAAATACATTACTTACAACTAGAACCGCAGTTGGATTGATAGTGATGCTTTCGCCCGAAGCTTCGTTGCTGGTTGTAGGATTGCCATCCGCACGCGACATTCTTTGCTTGGAGGCCATTGTCCACAAGTAGACTCAAGAGATTAAGAAAGCGGAATAGATTTAAGATGGGAGAGTGTAAGAGAAGATGGTTAAGTCAAGGATTGAGATAGAGGGAATTTTGCAGCCTCTCGGGGTAACTCTTCTCTCTCTCTCAAGCTCTCTCTCTCAATCTCTTGGAGGGGTATCCTTCTCTCTACCTCTCTTTCGCAGCCTCTCGGGGTTTCCTTATGCTCCCTTGTGTCTCCATATGCCTCATATTTATAATGAATTAGAGAGGAGGAGATGAGACTGAGAACAAGTGTGGAGGGGCTCTTGGAAGAATCAATGATCTGATGCTCATACCATAAATCTAATGGTTCCATTGGCTCCAAAAGGGGGGCAAAACTCTAAGACACTTGGTTGGAAAGCTCTCAGATCACACCTTCTTTCTCTCCCTACTCAAAGTGCCTACTGCCTGTAGACTGCGATCATGGCGCACACGATTTCGCCAATCACTTTTCTTTATTTTTTTCTTTTTATAAAATCTCCAAAACTAACTAACACATCACTTGTCTTTTCTTTTAAATGACATCAGTTCTATCTTTTTAGGATAATATCTAAAATATACTAGTTTTTTTGCCCAAAAATCTAATATTTTTATACCATCCATACTATACACATTAACACTAATAATTAATATGGCTCGTAACTCTCATTCACGTTGTAACTTCCGTGAAAGATGGCTACGGTCCTTGTCAATCCGAGAAAAATGTCGGATTATGACTCTTGGTTTTTCTTTTAATATATATTTTTAATTAAATAAAAATTGTTAGCTATTAACATTAGTTTTTATCTTAGTTAGTCTTTAGTTAGTAATCTTACTAACTTATTAATTGACTAACTAACTTTCAAACTAATCAACTAACTTTTATTGTGTGGACATATTACACTTATGTTCACTCCTCTCGCAAGTCAAGCGTAAACTAAGTCTATTTACCATCCTGAAATAGTTGCGAGCATCGAATGTAACTTGGCGAATAGTCATTCTTCTTGTGGATAGGACATTCAAGCTTTCTTGTGTTAGCTTCGAGATGCATCATATTTTGAAAATGATATACCCAAGAGTGTTTTAGATCCATCGCAACTGGCTATTGGGGTAGAGACCAAAGAGCATGTTGACTCTAAGTCAAAATATGGTCGTAAGGGTAACTTGACCTATTTGCGATTAGAATCCTAGTGAGTCGAATTAAATCTTAGCCTCACTTATCATGTAGGATTTCATTTACCAAACTTTCCCTTTCAATTAAGCTCAGCATTCACATGCACATCTTAAATCTACATTTTTAGATGCATCCCTATTATGTGCTGCAATGGAGGCTATCCATGATACCATGCAAATCTAGATGCAAGTCTTTCTTGAGTTGATGATACGATGCAGATCCCCATTCACGAAAATTCCTTCTAGTCCATTTATGCAATTCATAAGGTATGACCTAAGTATTTAAGTGCGAATGTGCATGAGTTCATTGTAAATGTGCGTTAATTTGCTCCAATGGTCTACAGGATGCCATTGTCCTATATAGAATATTTATGTATACCGGAAATCTATGATGTATTTGCGAAAGTTTGAACCTAATACTTGTCTTAATTACTGCAACAACCCATAGATGCTTAATCTAGTCGCAGCAATTCATGATTGTTAAGCCTTTTCAACTACCTTTCGAGTTATGCAAGTTATGCGATGCGAAGTGTGACTTCTTCCTAATGATGTCCATGCTTAAATGTTTTGTTTAAAGTACTAGACACGGTAGCGGTACCTAGTTTTGGAGTGTTGAATTAGCATTTAGGCCCGATAACCCATTCATGTTGATGGTGGCATCTTTGCCCGATCCTCCTTCCGTAGTCGCGGCTTTTCCAGTTACTTGGAAGAGTTTATGCTTTGGGGCCATTTCGGAGCTTGGGATGTGTCCTTCACTCCTCTCGAAGGACTCCTTGGTGTCGAAGTTCCCTATGCTTTGTCTTGACTTTTGCGATCTCCTTGTCAACTAAAGGCAATCGACGGAGAGATCTCACGAAGTGTCGATGGGGAGAGAGGGTGCTCGAGGCTTCGTCCAGGTAAGGAATTGTCCTTGGACCTCTTCTCTCCCTCTCTCTCTTCCTCTCCTACTCTAGTTTCCCCTTCCCTCTCCTCTCTCTCTCTCTCTCTCTCTCTCTCTCTCTCTCTCTCTCTCTCTCTCTCCCCCTTAGTACCTCTCTCTCTCCCTCTCTCCTTCTCTCCTTCACAAGTTGGCAGCAAGGAGGGGGGGGGGGGGGGGGAAGAAGAATACCGTGTCTGTGGTAAGGAAGGGGGAGATTTACAAGGGAAGAAGGGTAATAGTTAGGGAAAAAGGAAGAGAAAAAAATTATCATCCCTCTTAAGGGGGGTCTTATAGGGGAAGGAAAGAAGGGTATTATGGGGGTGGTATTGACATGGGGCCCCCTCCCTTTGCCTTCACCCCGGTTGGCCCTCTTGCCATGCAAACTATGACTCTTGGAAGGAGAAGGAGAGATATCGGGGGTTGGAAGTGGCACACATGTGCCCCTTCCCCATCAAAATCTGTGTTACCCTCGTGATCTTTAGTAGTTCTACCTGCCAAGTCGACTCCTTTTTGCCATCACGATCCCGTACCTCACCTTCATCAACTGAGCATTCAGCTCCCCCCTCCCTCTGCCAAACAACGGCGTTGATAGGGGAGGGGGAAACGTAATTAAAAGAAATTTTGTTTTTAATTTGATTTTTTAAAAAGGGGGAGAATCTTATGGTGGAACATTACACAAGTCCTCACTAGAGGTGGATGGGTGAAAATGGGGTGTAAATGGGTCTAGGTGGTCTTGCTATTCCTGTTGGATTGATATCCATCCTAGGGGCTATAGGTATTTGTTCATTAGGTTCTAGGAATTTGAGTGGAGCTCTCTTTCATAGTTGAACTATTAAAACATTTGTATATGATTGTGCGTTTGAGTGGTGCCTTCAACACAATATGAACTATACCTTAGAGTATGGAGAGATGAGGATGATGAGTTGGATGGATAACAATGTGAGTCAACAAGTCAAATCGGACTAAATACAATGTACTCATGTGCCTATTTATAAGAGGCAAGCTCTATGAAATAAAGTGTGTGGTTTTCTTTGCTTTCTTAAAATAATGGCCTATTTTGTGTAGTATCATCCTTGAAGCCTCTTAAAAAATAGGTTCAATCAACAATTTGGTAAAATGCAGGTTTCATGAGGCCAAGGAAACTTTAGAGGGAGGGGAAGTTCTAGAGAAAGAGGTGGATGGCAGAACAGAGGTTCTAGAAATTCTACTATTATTTGCCATTATTGTGGCAAAACAGGTCATATTGCAGCTCATTGTTATGCTAAGAAGGATTATATTTGCAATGGTAAACTGCAGCAAGGAAACTATGCATCGTCTTCATGAAAAAATGAAGACAAAAATGAACGTTTGTTTGTTATGCATCATATGATGAATGCAGTTATAGGAAAGGGGACACATGATGATGTATGGTATACCGATTCAAGTGCATCTAATCATATGACCAGTCATGGTGAATGGTTTAGAGAGATGCAAGACTTAAAAAATCCATGTTATGTGCAGATGGGTGATGATTCATGCCACCCAATTTCACACATTGGAAAGGTTCCCTTGTCCTTGCATGATGGCCAGACAAAGAGTCTGACAAATGTATTACATATGCCTTCAATCACAAAGAATCTAGTGTCTGTTGGCCAAATGATAGAGCAAGGGTTACAGGTGCGATTCAATGCAAAAGGTTATTTTGTAGAAGACTTTAATGATAAGTGCAGGTTGGTCGTAAAAGGAAGTAGAGTTGGCCGCATGTTCACTTTAGATGTTGAAATTCTTGCAATGGATACTGCTATGTATGCTAAAGGTAAAGGAGTGGTTGCAAACATTGAAATATGGCATAAACGTATTGGACATGCAAATGTACAAAGGCTGAAATTAATGTAGTCCAAAGGATTGGTTACAGGATTGCCTTCTTTTAGAGTTGCAGAATTTCATAAAGTTTGTAAAGCATGCCAGTTTGGTAAGCAGGCAAGACAACCCTTCTCGCATGATAGAGAAGTCAGCAGAAATATACTTGATGTAGTGCATATAGATGTTTGGGGGCCTACATAGAATGTATCTCTTGGTGGCAGCAAATACTTTGTCACATTTATTGATGACTATTCAAGGAAGCTATGGGTATATTTCATCAAGGAAAAGAGTGATGTATTTGAGCACTTCAAATCTTTCAAGGCAGCTATTAAAACACAAACATGCTTGAAAGTGAAGTGCTTGAGATCAGATGGAGGGGGAGAGTACCTCTCTAATAAGTTTAGTGGCATCTTGATGACTCATGGGATAAAGAGGCAATTTACTTTGCAGGTATATCCCACATCATAAAATGGGGTTGCAGAAAGAAAAAATAGGTATATTGTAGAAGTTGCACGGGCATTAATGACTGAAAAGAATATGCCAAAACATTTTTTGGTCTGAAGCTGTCCATACTGCTGTCTATATTATGAACAGAACCCCCACAACTATAGTTCATGGGATGACTCCCAAAGAATGCTCTACTGGCAAGAAGCTCGATGTATCACACTTGAAGTATTTGGCTGCATTGCATATGTTCATGTGCCAAATGAGCTACGGAAGAAGCTTGATCCAAAGGTTGAAAAATGTATTTTTATTGGATACTCTTTAAAGCAAAAAGGGTATCATTGTTATAACCCTGTCCACAGGCGAGTTCAGAGTGAGAAGGGATGTTATTTTTTATGAGATGAGCAGTTGGTATACACTTGATGATGATGTATTAGATGATGATAATGATCATGATAGCTATGTGCAGAAAGAAAAGCAAGAATCACGGAGTCTTAGTGGACTAGAAACATCATCTGGTACTACACCTAGTGAGTCCTTGGTCTAGGAGACTAAGGAGTAGCTCCACATCTTCAGGTGGATCTATAAGTGTTGCAAGCAAAGACAAAGGAAAGAAGAAAGTGCTAGCTTGGTATTCCTTCAATCAGGACATTAGGTGTACAGAGAGCTCATAGTAATGTAAAGAAGCTACATTGAGTGATCCAATGGTACGTAGGTCTAGCAAGATCAAATACTGTGTTAAAATATTTGGTTTTGAAGGTTATGTAGCTCACTGTTATGCTTGTATGGTGAAACTAGTTGAGGATATTGAGCCCACTTGTTTTGAGGATGCTGTTGGTCATACTCATTGGGATGCAAAAATGGATGAGGAGATGGCTGCATTAGAAGACAATAAGACTTGGGATTTAGTATCCTTGCCTAAGGATAAGAAAGCTATTGGTTGTAAGTGGGTTTACAAAGTCAAACATAATGCAGATGGTTCCATTAGCAGGTATAAGGCTAGGTTGGTGGCAAAAGGTTATGCTTAAACATATAGCATAGATTATGAAGAGACATTCAGTCCAGTTGCTAGGATGGCAACTGTTAGATGCATGATTGCCTTGGCAGCAGCCAAAGGTTGGAGTTTGTAGCAAATGGATGTTAAGAATGTCTTCTTGCATGGTGAATTGCAAGAAGAAGTGTATATGGAGCAGTCAGCAGGTTATGAGGATTTAGAGCATCCTACATATGTGTGCAGGTTAAAGAAGGCGCTCTATGGGTTGAAGCAAGCACCTAGAGCATGGTCTGACAAGATTGAAGAGTATCTTGTCAATATTGGATTTTGTATTTATGATGTTGATCACTCACTTTATGTGAGAAGGGGAGATGCAGTTTTGGTCATCATAGTCATTTACGTGGATGACTTGATTATTATAGGTGAGAATGACTGGGATTGCTGAAGTTAAGGACTTCTTGAAGAAGTTTGAGATGAAGGATTTGGGTGAGCTGAGATACTTTCTTGGTATTGAGGTGATCAGATGTGATGATCGTATATAGCTATCCCAAAGGCAATATGGCTTGGATATGTTATCCAAGTATGGTATGATATCATGTAAGCCTCTTTCAGTACCATTGGAGCAAAGTGTGAAGTTGATTGTCGACATTAGGGATGAGATAGAAGACTCTACTATGTTCAAGAGGATATTAGGGAGTTTAATTTATATGACTATCATAAGACTAAACTTGATCTATGCTATTGGCCTTGTCAGTCAGTTTATACTGATGCCTAGAAAGCCTCATTTGGATGTAGTTAGACATATATTGAGATATGTGAAGTCCACTTTACTTTATGGACTTTTTTATGAGGCACGTAAGTATGTACATGTCTTTGGATACACAAATGCAGATTGGAATAGTAGCATGTTAGACAGAAGATCTACTAGTGGATTCATGTTTTCCCTTGGTAGTGCAGCAGTTACATGGAGCAGCAAAAAGCAACCTACAGTTGCTTTATTGAGTACGGACACTGAGTATAGAGGTACTGCTATGGTAGCATGTGAGGTCATATGGCTGCAAAAGTTATTAGCCAATTTGGATGTGTAGGGAGATGGTCCATGTAGAGGCGATCAGCCACCAAGACCCACGGACCGCTTATTGTTCAAGTGTTTCAAGTGAGCACTAATGGCTACCTCTCACATAGCTGACACGGTATCCCTCTCTATGAGTGTAGTGAGCTTACCTTGATGCCCGATTGAGTTGCTTCCTCTCTTAAGCACTCCAATAGCTCTACAATTCTTAATGCAAGCTCAAGCATCCTTAAGCCTCCACCTCCAAGCTCCATCGTCCATAGTCATGTGTGAAACAAGAGAAGAGAAGAGAAGAGAGAGGATGGTGGAGAGCTTCACCTCCTTGATCCCTCACCCTCACACACTCACTCCCTCACACTCTCACACTCCCTCCCTCAAGCACACACAAGCAAGCAAAGAGAAAAAAAGGAGAGAAGAAGAAGAGTCCACTTTTCCTCACACCAAATAATAAGCTCTCATTCCTCTTTTGAACTTTATATACAAAGCCCTAAATCCCATTTGGGCGGTCATCCCCTTTTTACATGGTCGACCATAGCCTAGGCCTTTTTTTCCATTGTTCTCCTATCTTTCTAGCTTCTTTCCTACTACCCATCTATATTTACAATTTGCACAAGTCAAAGCAGCCCGATGCTCTTAAAATAAATCACGGTACGCCTTGCACTCTTTTACAAAAGAATTGACTTGTGCTTTTTTTTTAGCGCCTCTCCTTGATTTAGGACTTTTTCACACTTCTTGTGTTTCCCGATTTTTCTTGGCGTGCCTTCATTCTCCATTCCGCTTTTGCCTTGGCTCTGTCTTTTGCTTTAGATTTTTTCGATTTTCCACCTTGTTCATTTGAGGGTTAACATTACCCCCCTCCTGCTTGAGTGCTAGTCCCATGGCACTTGTTCGAGGATGAGTTGTCGGACTCTATTGTTGGAGTAGCCAAGTAGCTCTTTGAGTTTGTGTACGAGTCAAGTTGGAAGGTGTTTCCCAGGGATTTATGGAATTGTGAGGCCCTTGAGTTGCAGATGATCCCTTGTCTTGGAGAGATTTATGGACCTAAAAGGCCTTTGAGTTTGGAATGAGCCCTGGTCGTGGAGAGAGGCTAGTGGACGGATCTGGCATTAAAATTGAATATTGTGTTGGATGGATCTGTCACTTGGCCCTTTGCGGTGACCTTCTTATGCACTATTCGACATGAGCTTCTTCATTCACTTCTCAATTGGGATTGTTGGGTCCGTCCCTTGATTTGTTGGGTCGGCATGGGAGGATGTTTCATAAGATGGGAAGCACATTGCATGGATGATGGGGTTGCTGAAGCTAGTGGGGGCCTTTGGTTGTGCATTACGTGTGGGTGTGTGCCATTGTCATCTTGTGCATTGTGCACATGCTAGTGGGATGGAGCTTAGGGTATTAGGTCTAACCACATGCGAGTGTTACCTTCGTGGGCGTGTCCTACCCTTGATATGCCCTAAGTATGATGTGGGGGGTCAAAATGAGGCTAGGGGATTAGGGACAGAGTCAACCAACTGAAGCCACCGGACGTACCTAACTTGAGGACCCCTAGGTGTAGTGGCTATGATGGATGTGTAACTTGCAGTGGCAACGCGTGATATTTTTCCTTTTTAAAAATTTTTATTTATTTATTTATTTATTTATATTTTTTAATATATTTTTCCTTTTTAAAAACATAATAATAATAATAATAAAGTTACATAGTCGTGACAGAATTTTAAGCTTTGTCATCGGAGTGAGGTGGAGAAGGGGGCTTAATAGATTTACTAAGGAATCAGCGGCTTTGGAGATACCCCTTGAGGTTTAGGCGGACTTGAAGGGTGGTGGTGGAGAGGAATGGATGATTGCAATGGGTGAAGTGGCTATCATTCATGTCCTCTAGTAGAGTTAAGAAAACTGAAGGCAATAAAGTGGCTCACATCATTAGCCGAGCCATCACACAACTATGTATAGCATTAGGATCAAAATGGAGCATTGGGATGCCGCGCTCTTGCAGGGTGGGGTCTTGCCTAAGGAGTATCCTAAGAAATCTAAGGTAATTACAAGTGATAATAAAGGTGGGGTCAGGGCATTAAGAGAATTGGTTAGTGAATTGGATTAGAGTATCATACAAGTTTTCTAACGTGAAGATGCGGGCATCTTCATATGTAGTACAGTGAGGATTATAGATTACGAGGAAATCATAACGGCCTTGGACACTGGAGTCAAAATCCACTCCCACCCTTCGAGGGTAAGGCATAAAGGTTGGGTCATTCCGCTCGAAAGGTTGAGTGTTGCAAAAGGCCATTCAAGTGTCCAAGTTGGTGTCGCAGACCCTTCTTCTCCATGTAGGTTGGCATTTGTAGTTAGGCACAGAGACCGTGGTACTTCAAAACCTTTATTTTGCCAAAATTTGGTGTCTTCTGTGGCCCATAATGTGGGGTTTTGCTCTCTCTCCTCCAACCATCTTTGTCCGAGCTTGCTTCCAATGTTGATCACCTCCTCTACAACCTTGATAGGTAACACTCTATGCAGGGTGGTGGGGAATTGGAAGTTGAGGTCAAAGGGGCTCTAACCATTTATTGCCTCTCCCAAATTATGAGGTCAGCGTGAAAGCTTGTTGGGGTGTCGTCCGAACATGGTGGGATAGGTCCCTGGGGTGCCTTCATTCCCCTAGCATTCCATTTTCTCCTTGTCTCCTCCACCATTTGCTTTCTTCTTTCTCTTAGTGCCGCCTTTCTTTCTATAGAGGTGTTTGTGTGTTGTTGCTCTTCAGGCCTCGAGGAAGGAGGCGGTGGGACAACCTCATCTTCATGTAGTCCCATTTCAAAGTTCACGTCCACCTCCCTTTCCCAGCTTGGCTTTTGTTGCTCCTCTTTGAGGAATGCGAGTGTGTCCACTTCCTGTGAAGTTAGTCGTGCCAATAGGAGATAATGGCATTGTTCTTCCAGGCTTGGGCCAACTCCATTAGGTTGTGGTGGCATCTGCAGTCCAGCCTTCAGTGCCCTACAAGCCATTCCCAATTTCTTTCTCATTGCTTCCATGGACTCTCCCTCCTTTGCCTAGGTGACATCCAATAGGGTTTCTAGGAAGGTGCATTGTTGGGTGTGGAAGCTCACTTGGGCAGCCTCCGCTTTGCTTTCGGCAAGTATCTTTTCTTTTGCGGCTTCAGCAAGGCAACACGCCAAAGCTTTGACCCTTTTTTCATTCTGATTGGCCTATTCCTCTCCCCTCTTATTCATGTCTTTGAGGCTTTCACCCTGCCTTTGGGCTAGCACTGTCAACCTTCACTCTTGGTCTTCCATTTCTGCCCTTAGTTGTTGCTGCTCTTCTTGTGCCGAGGTAGCCTCTTGGGTTAGTCTCTCCATCTCTATTTCACACCTGCGAGCTCTTTCCTCCCTCAACTCCTTTATCTCTTCTATGGCTTTAGTGAGTTTCTCCATTTAAGCTTGCAGACCTTCGTAGAGTGCCACAATCTCTTCATTGTGCTGCCATAGGCATTGTGTGGTCTCGATTTCTCCATTCAAGCACACCTTCCATTCAGCTTCTGTCTCTTCCTTAGCTTGTAAGCTGCTCTTTCAGCTCATTGACTTCCCTTTGGGCCATGGCCATTTGGCGTGTTCTCTCCAGCTAGAATGCCGCCATGGCCTCCTTTTGAGCTTAAGCTCTACTATCGCGGTTCTCTTTTCCTCCTTGGCTCTCTCTAGTTGAGAGAGAAGCTCTTTGACGTACTCATCATATTCTTCGGGTGGCCTCTCTATTGTGGGGACGGAGGTTGCAAAGCCTACCACCTTTTTCTTCTTAGGGTCTCGCATCGACTTGGCATCTGCTGCAACTGATCTTTTGGTCCCTATCAGGGGGGTTTCTTCTCTGCGCCTTGGCCCATTTCCTTATTTACAAAGTACTGGATCCAAGCCATTAGGGTGCTGTCATCCACCTGGGTCGTAGAACTGGGAGTGGAGATGGCGATGGTGATGGCGGGCATTAGGGGGTGGATATGGGGTGATCGGGCCCTTGCCCTTGCCTTCTTGCACTGCAAGTGGCACAAACTCAAGCACACATGCGCTTGAGTAGGGCCGCTCGCCCCTAATGGGGCTCATGGGTTTTGGCTCATTGTGCCTAGACTGCTGCTCAATGGACATGTGCATGGCAAGGGCCGTGTCTTCCTCCTATTTTTTTCTCAGTTGCTCCTCCTCCTCTTTCTACATTCTCTTCCTTTCTTCCTCGGCCTTTCTGGACTCCCTACGGGCCTTTTGCAAGTTCACATTTTCTTGTCTCCTCTTCCTATTGTTCTTGTGAAAATTTCTTTTTTGTTTTCCTAGTCTTTCCCCGATTAATTTGCTCTTCTTGTTCTTTGCTTTTCTCTTCTTTGCTCAGTGTCCTCTCACTGGATTGTGCCTCTCGTTCCTGGTGAGGTGGTGACCTGCTTGGTGTTTCATCCACCCCCTATCCTCCTTCTTCCTGCCCCTGTCCCAAGGCTTCCATAATGATTGTGATGAGGACCCAACCGAATCTAGCCTTTGAAGATGAAGCTTTCCTTTTAGCTTTGGTGGCGGGAGATTCTCCTTCAGCGGGCTGCCCTTTTATTGCCAAGGCTTTTGTTGAGGTCTCAATGGTCTTTCTCACAAACCCATTTATTGTTGACCTCATCCAACGACTTTGCTCCGACACTCTCTAGTAGGGGGACATTGATGCACCTCATGATGGAGTTGTATCTTTGGCTAGAAAATAACACATGCACCATCTTGGCTAGGAGTTGGATTTCAGGATCAGGAATGTCTACCAAGCTGATGCTGGTGTTGACTTTTACCTTGTCCATCCCTAGTAAGGTATATACATCTCTTTTTGGCTTCCTTTCTACTTTTTTTTCCAGGCCCAATGCCTTTTCCACCAACTCTGGGGTCAATTCAATCTGCACTTGGTGAGTTCCCTCCCCCTCATGCAAGGTTATTGTTAGAAGATAGGCATAGGAACCCACCGTAAGCAAGGGTGTATGAGGGAAGATGGGTGCGAATAGCCTAAAGGACAGGGGAAACCATAACCCTAGCCAAGTAGAGGTTATATAAACAACCTATGGGTCACTATCAAAGTGTGAGAGAGTGTACCCAAGTTGTACTTGTAAGCAACTAGTAAACAAGATTTTGTTCGTGTACTTTGAGCTCTCTTCTCCCTCTTGTGCACACATTCCAATGCTTGCCTCTTTGATAATTTCACAGTTATGGTGCTGCGGTTTCTATGGAAAGTCCTTATGAACTCTGCATAGTGGAAGTAGTCCACCCCCGGCTCACTACTTCCATGTATTTCTGCAGATTGCATTGCTCGATGATCTACCTTACCACCCGCTCTTTAATGGCCACATCATCTAGGTTGAAGATATGCTAGAATTTGAACTGGTTGAAGGCTCGTGTTTCCACCGAAAGTCCATAATTTGCTTTTTCTTCCTTTGAAAAATGCAATTTGCTAGCCTTGTCTTGGCTTGCCATGATGGGTGCCAATCATGAGAAGCGATATTTACCATTAGTGGTTTTCAAGATAAGCAACAGGAAATGACTACATGCTTGTTGAATTGAAATTCTTGTAGACTTTTTCTTCCAATAGTTTATTGATTTTAACTTTTATCAACCTTTTCCTTAATCACAAGTTGTTGCATTTTACCCTTGCAATGTGTGCTTTTCCTTTATTGTTTTCTTTATGTGTTTGTTTTGATTCACCTTACCCCTTCCCCCTTCACAATGAAAAGAATCCTTCCTAGGATGAAATGGTTAGAGGATGAAGGGTCTTTAGTGCACAATCTTAGTGTTTTACTTTTGCATGAGCCAGTTGTAGAAACTTAGATTATATTCTAACCGAGCATAGCTGTCCATATCAAAAGGGTGGATGTTCACATGTGTAATGTAAGTGAGAACATCAAGTAAGAAGTCACCAGAGGCCACTCTGCTAGCAATGTGCAACTCCTCCTCAGTGAGGATGCGATCTAGATAAGGGTGTTCTTTAATGTGGTCTTCCATGGGTCGATTATGGAGAGTAGTCAACACCCTATACGAAGTTGGAGCAACATAGGTTGGGTCATATTCAGATGCTTTGATTGTACGTCATTGTTTAGCATTGGTCATTATTTGGCATCCCTCTAGCTCCCATTGCAATCGTAGAGCATACTATTTTTGCAAGAAGGGGAAATTGTTGTCGGCAAGCCGTTGCAACTTCTCGATTTCCTGGTTTGTGGCCATGATCGTACTCTTGCTATACGACATGATGAGACGTTGTTTAGTTGTTTGTTCCTTGGATACCTTGTTTGCAATTAACTCCGCAGCTGCTTCGAAAGCTTTAACGAATACGAATTCTGACTCCTCCCAATAGCAAGGGAGCATTCACACTTCCGTCGCTATAGGTTCTTCCAAGAGTCCTAGATCTAGTCGATCGTAGTTTTTAGCCAATGTCATGAAAGTAGCATCCAAACATCGGACGAAAGCAACCAAGTTGTCCCCATTATTTTCAACTAAATCTGTGGCCAAGGTTAGAATTGAGTGCCACTCATAAGAGGGTCTAAGCTCGGAGGTGATTGAGGTTTGACAACGCTAGAGAGGTCAGTAGCTAGTGGTTGTCACTTGGTTTCCTCACGAGTTTGTAGCTTGGCCTTACGTTCGATGGGTGTGGTTGTGACTGCAGGTGATGCACTACTTGGTGCATTTGAGGGTTGAGGGGGGACGTCACTGGGACTAGATGGGGTTGATTTGTTAGTAACAGGTTGCGGTTTTGGTCGATATGTTGGCTTATGCCCTACTGAGCTAGGCTTTAGAGGTTCCATGGATTTAGTGGCTTGAGTCGCTTGTGGTTTGAGTGGTTTTGACGGGATGTTTCATGTGGGCAAGCTCAAGGATGGTGTTTGAGTAGTGCCTTTTGATGTTTGGGCTTTAGACAGCCAAATCCAGGTGTTACATGCATAGTAGCCTTGTGCTTGCAACAAGGCCTTGGGGACCCATTGTGGTTTGACCGTATGCCGATGTTTATAGTTTCATCTCGGCCTCCTAGCTTTCCGGTACGGATCCTTAGCCTTGCGAGGCCACGGGTTTCTATTCCTAGGTTTGCGCTCTCTATTTAGGTACTCATTTGAATGGGATTCATGGGCTTCAGTGTTGGTTCTAGTGGGTTTCTGGCCTCAAGGCTGGGTAGGTTGTGACAAGTCCCAACCCCTCTCTCCTGAGACTTGGCGGTGGGTTTCTCTACCAGTGGCTCTGTTGACTTGGAAAGAGTCACACCTCCCTTGCTAAAAGTTGTAACTATGCAGACGTTACCCACGGCTAGGTGGATACGCCACGACTCATAGTTGACATGGCAAGAGGCTTTCTTTTTGAAAGTTTGTCCTAACAGTGATTCCATGCCTATATTCTTAGTATTGGGCAACACATAAAAGATTATTGACATGCTTTCAATCTTTATAGAAACTGTAACCTTGCACTTTCCCAAAAGTGTGTAGGGTTGGCCTCCATAAGGGGTGAGGTTAGCAATAGTGGGTTGCAATTGCGATTTGCCAATTTGGATCCAATGTTCATGAATCAAGATGTTAAAATCGGTTCCCTCATCGATCAATGCGTTGATGGTGCATGCGCGTTTAGCAGTGACCATCATGCGTAGGTAAGCTAGTGGTACTACTTCCTCATCCTCACCGTCCACCTCAGTGATAGTGGCTACTCGTACCTAGATGGGGGGTGCTAGCATTGGGGGCTCATGCAATGGGTGCGTGGGAGGGAAATACTTCTTTATGTGGCTGCCATTAAAGAAGCCTATGCCCTCACCCTCCAGGATTTCTAGCTCGACGTTGCTAGTTGGGCTAATGGTTCGAACCTTAAAAGGTCCTAGCTCTTGAAACTTCAGCTTTTGCTTATGTCCCTTGACTGAGTACAACAATACTAAGTGACCCCGTTCAAAGCTGCACTGCTTGACATGCTTGTCAAACAAGCTTTTGCATCTTGCTTTCTCACATATGAGTGCATGGGTGGCTACAAGTTGGTTTTTCCATTAAGCGCTCGAGTTCAATTAAGTGTTCTATCCATTCCCCCTTCCCATCCCATCTTTCTTGAATGGCGATCATGAGGCTTGGTAGTACGAAGAATTCCAAGGGAGGATTGCCTCTATACCATATGTCAATCTAAAGGGGGTCTATCCTACTGCCATCTTGTAAGCCATGCAGTAGGCCCACAAGGCTGCCATCAATTTGTTATCCCAATCATTGCGTGACGTAGAGACGACCTTGGTCAGCAGGACATTTACTAGGATTTTGTTGAGATGGCAAGCTCAACACGTGCGGACATTGATGATGGACCGCTTGGCTAGATGGGTCCGCACATCTACACTTAGCACGTTGGTGGTCATTATGACACTCACATGGCGACTAACTTATCACTTATTATATTTAGGTTGTTACACCTACCTATAGCTGGCAATAATATAGCGCCAATTGATTATTGTCGTCGGTTATGCACTGTTTGACTAAGAAGGCCACTTTCCTTAATGTTAAATCTTATCTATACTTTGTGTACATTGTATAGTGACTGGAAGAAGAAGAAAAAATCAGAAAGAAAATGTTTTGGCATCCATCTCTCTTCTTGTGTTCTTGAGTGAGCTTCCTCTTGTGTATACAGTGTGTGTTTGGTGCAACAGCTCAAGCAAAGCCCCCCACCACATGATTCTTGACAGGATTTATTGTTGACTTGGCTTGACCGTTTCCCTGAGAATACCATATTGGGGAATATGGGAATTTCCCATAAGTTTGGGACATGTGATCAGATCTTTGGATTTGTCATAACTTGAACACTATAACTCCAAATCGAGTGCTCTATAGCTCAATAGATTCCATTTTTCAAGTGCTTTCCAATGATAGGTCACACCATATGGTTTTGAGAAACTTGTGGGCATGTTATCCGAGTGCCACCTTTTTAGTATTCAAAAAATGGGAATTGGGATATTCCCAAACTCACTAATATTGTGTTTGAAGGTAGTAAGGTGAGGATTTCCGATGGATGATTAGGAAGGAGGACAGGAGGTGAGCTATCACTTCGTTGATGAAGTGTGCGCCTTGGTAGCTAACTAATTCGATGGGGTAGCCAAATCGTGAGATCACTTGATCCCATAGGACTTTAGAGGTGGTCCTAGTGTCATTCTTTCTCGTAGCTCATGCTTCTACCCATTTGGTTAGATAGTCAGTGGCCACAATGATGTACTTAGTCTGTGAATATTGTGCCACATGACTAATCGGTCTGATGAAGTCAATCCCCCATTTCTCGAAGGATTGTCGTGCAATAACTGGGGTTAGCTCCATGCAATATTTACGAATAGGGACTTTAGTTCGCTGGCACTCATCACAATGCTTCACGAATTGCGTCGCATGTCAAAAGAGGGTAGGCCACCACAGTTGGGACTGCAATACCTTTTGTGAGCTATCACATCTCCACTAAAATGTCCTCCTGTAATTCCACCGTGTGCCTTTGTGAGTACATCATGCATCTCATCCTCACACACACACCTGCATAGCAACCCATCTCTTGCCCCAACCTATAAAGTTGGCCAGCTATCAACTAATAGGGTTGGATTTTCAAGATAAGCCTCCTAAGGCGAGCCTTTTCTATCGGTCATTCCAGTAGCCCATGCTAAAGCACTTGAACTATGTCATCTGCCCAATACGGCGTCAAGTCAGCTTTAAATAAATCTTTTTCGTTGGATAAGTGGAATAGGTGTGTGTTCAGCAGTTCATCTTTAATGCCTTGTCCAGCCACTTCTCCCATAGGGATACAAGACAAATGGTCAGCCATGTAATGCTACTTCCCTTTATGCACTACCATAGAGAAGTCAAATTCCAAGAGTAGAAGAAGCCATCTGGCAATGCGTCCTGTGGTGCATGGTTTATTAACTAGATACAACAAGGCTTGATGGTCAACAAAGAAAGTAAAAGGCGTAGCCAAAAGATAATGTTGGAATTTCTTCACGGCAAATACCATGGCCAAGCCCTCTCTTTCCATTGTCAAGTAATTAATTTCAGTCTCAATGAGTTGTCTACTAGCAAAGCTCACTAGATAATCTAGGTTGTGTTCACCAGGTTGGCACAACACAGCTGCTACGGCGAATTTCGAAGCATCAATGTGCACATGGAATGTGAGTGTCCAATCAGGGGCTCATAGTATCGGAGCAATGATTAGAGTGATTTTTAGTTTCTCATACGCATGTTGGCACTCCACAGTCCATTCGAATATAATCAATAGCTTATATAGAGGTCTAACAATCAATGTATAGTATTACACAAACCGTCGATAGTACCCGATATGTCCTAAGAAGCACTGAACACCCTTGTAATCAACTGGGGGGTGGAAGATCAACGATGACCTTGATCTTTGAGAAATCTGTGGCAATGCCATTCATTGACACCACATGTCCTAGGATACATCCATGCTTCACCCAGAAGTGGCATTTCAAGGGGTTCAATGAGAGGCGGTACAGCCGACATCGTTCAAAGACCGCTCGGAGCCTGCCTATGTATTTTTGCCAAGCAGAGTGAATGCACAAGTCATCCATGAAGACTTCTAACTCCTTCTTCATCATGTCTTTGAATATTGTACACATCAGTCATTGGAAAGTGGTCGGTGCGTCAATCAATCCAAAAGGCATGACTATGTAGGCAAAGACTCCCCATTCAATGGTGAATGCCAT
Source organism: Lygodium microphyllum (assembly GCF_053477565.2). Lineage (NCBI taxonomy): Eukaryota > Viridiplantae > Streptophyta > Polypodiopsida > Schizaeales > Lygodiaceae > Lygodium > Lygodium microphyllum. Next base: position 103,218,191 of record NC_141144.1, read on the forward strand.
CTTATGCCTATCGTTAGGATGCACTTGCACCTGATTGTATCCTAAGAAGCCATCCGAGAAACTGTAGGCTTCTTTGCCATCCACTCTCTCTAACATGTGCTCAGTGTATGGCAGTGGATAATTATCTCTTTTTGTAGTTGCATTTACCTTCTTGTAATTGACACACACTCGCATATTCCCATTTTTCTTTAGGATGATGACTATGAGTGAGACCCAGTCCGTGTGTTCAATTTCATAGATGAATCCCACTCTCATCAATTTGTCAATTTATTCCTTAACAGCGTGAGCATGTTTTGGATTCATGGGATATAGTCGCCATTTGACCGGTGTTGCATCAAGTGTCATGGGTATGTCGTGAGTCACTACCCTCGGGTCTACCCCTTTGAGCTCTTCTAGGGACCAAGCAAAGATGTCTACATACTCTCGCGAGAGAGCAATGAGACTTGCATCATCTTGCTCAGCCATGTCATTGGCTATAAAGACAGGTCATGGGGTCTCCCCCTCCCTGGCTAAATTGACCTCCTTGACCTTGGTGGGTCCCTTGATGGGCTTGCTTGCTTACCCTTGTCGTTTGGCTCCCAACAAGATCACCACTCTATCTCCCTTTTTGAACTTCGTGAATCATTTTGGTAGGTCTTGCGGTTTTTTTTGTTCCTCTATCCACGTTTCTTTGCTCAGCATTTGTCATTCCTCCCTTAATTGTCAGTGTCATAGGTGAACAGGTAGGTCCCCCTCAGTGCATCTAGTCTTGGGAGGCCGAGGTATTTTAGGATCACTATCTGAGCTAACTTTCAATTCAGAATCAAACTCTCCATTTTTGCTAGAAGAGGGGCTCTCTCCTGGTGATCGTAGCTCCGAAGGTGAATCCGATTGCAGCAGTGGTGTATCACTTGGTTGCCTGCTCACAATCGATTGAGCCTATGTGCTCCATCCAAATATCGCAGTCCTCACGTCTGACTCCATCTCTAAGTGAACTCTATTTGCATGGTCTGGGGTCTACTTGTAGTTGTTTGATTACATGCCCCCCAGTGTCATACTCTAGGATATCGATTTCCTTTTCACTCTCATTACTAAAAGAACAACAGTTCTCATACTCGTCGGAGGTGTCTCCATTAGGTTGCTCCTAATTCTCTTGGTTCTGACTACTCCCTTCTTGTTGGTTGAGAAGTAAGGCGGCCCAATTGTAATTCAAGTTCAAATCATGTACCTTGGACCATCGCCATTCAGGCTCATCCAAGAGATCTTGGAGTGGCTTAAGGGTCGTCGCTGGATTGCCAGCCAACTTGTTGGTTAAGTATCCTAGGACCTCCTAGAGCTCGCATCTATTGCTTGGGACTCGGAATGCAACATGGCTGGGTCTTCCATATAGACTCCCGATCATCATGCAGATTGGCACTGAAGGTGTGTCCGTGAATTGATGAGCTGCCTTGATGACTTGTTTTTACTCCTCAGTATCTGAGGATGGTAGGTTGATGGTAGCCAGAACGTGCATCTAGTCTCATTCGTCCTCAAGGCACGGGATATACTTGGTAAGGGCTCCATAGGATCCTCTAGTTTATCCATTTCCCTCTAGCATGGTGGAGATGGTGTGTCTAGGTCGACTGGGGTAGTCTTCCAAGTCTCCATCTCCACTCTCACAGCTTCTATTTGATTGCCCAAGAAGATAAGACCATTGCCCATCCAGGGTCAGCCATTGCGCATCCAGGGTCAGGCTAGCAAGATGTCGTAATCCATTCCCTTCATGACTATGAAGGGTCAGCCTAGCAGGATGTCGTAATCCATTCCCTTCATGACTATGAAGTCAACAGAGAACTAGATCCCCGCGATCTTTACTAACCAATTTTTTAACACTCTGAATGGCTTCATCTTCATTCCATTTTCTAGTGTGACGTTGAATCTAGCAGTCTTGACCAGTGGGTTGTTCCAAGCTTATTACATTCACTCCTACCCCTGTGTCCATAATCCCCTTTCTAGTGATGTCTCCTAGTGCTAGGACTGGCAAGAGTGCATGCATTTCAGTGCCTTCCCAAAAGGCATTGACGTGCAAGGATTTAGGTACGGAGTGTAGAGTTAGGCTCAGTATTTGAGTTTCTGCATCATGCTTAGGAAAGTCTGTGGCAATTGGCTCATTTGGTTCTTCAACCCATTACTTAAGATCCAGCCATACCATTGGGTGCTGCCTAAGTAGGTTGCCTAAGCTCAGACTTACCGCAGTGGTCACCAGTGTGTATTGAGGAGGTTGCTAGTCACTTGCCTCTCTTCTAGGTTTGTGGTTCTCGGCCAATGGCCTTGATTATTTTTCCGGCTTGAGGCAGTTAGACTTTGCCAGCAGGTGGTTCAACTTGTGGTTCCATTGCCTCCCTTGGTTTTGGTTGTGGGGGAGAGATTGGGGTGCCTATGCTTTCGATCTCGTTCTCCAGTATGGGCTCAGCATCCTTTAGGTGCTCCGGGGCCTCCCTTACCCATTTTTTCACCTTCTTGATGGGTTGGAGTTGGTGCTTCGAGTTGGAGTACTCCCCAACCTTAGAACTTTTCTTTTTAGCCATTTAAGGAGCCGACGTCTCTTCTTTTGCGTCAATGGCTTTCCCTCCAACCGGCAGAGTTGTGGCACTTTCGGTTTTTATGGTGACCCTAGCGTCTGGTCTCCTCTTCCTTCGTCTCCGAATCCTCTTTCCAACTGAGGTTGCATCAAGGTTGCTAGGACCTGGCAATGATATGCCGGCTTGCTTCATTTGCGCATGGGTCATGACATGCAATAGGATAGGTGTTGCCTCCCCGTCAAGTGTCTCAACACTGAACAACCCCAATGAAACCGATGGCTCATTTGGTGAACTTGAGGATGGTCTCTGCTTAGGGCAGTTGACAAAGAGATGAGTGATTCCACACTCAGTGCATCTCAGGTCAGCCTTATCTCTTTTTGCTTGTTCCCTCTCGGGGGCAACGAGAAGAAAAATGTCATGGGTGACCACAACTCCAACACATGATTGGTTCTTAGGTTTGCCCTCCTAGGCCTCTTCCTCTACCCAATGCCATCACTGATACTGGTTGATAGTCCATGAGGATAGCGTTGCCTTCCTCATCATACAACACATATGGGTTTACATAAGGCTCATTGTTGATAGGCTCGTCCACATAGTGGACTAGAGTGTCACTCGGTGGATGGGCCACGTACGGTCCAGGTGGTCTAGGGATACCTGTAGGATCTATTTCCATCCTAGGGATGGTCAGTTTAGCGTCATTTGGTGCCGAAAGAGCCAATGGGGTTGACCTTCCAAAGACGTTTGGTGGCATATTTGCAAGGTGGGGTTGACTATAAAGATGTGGGTATGGGAGCTTTTGAGGTGATCGACAATGCATAGTGTCATGGCCGAACCTACCATAATTAGCACAAGGTCGTGACCTAGGGTCCTAACACTCAGCTGGCAAGTGGTTTCAGCCACAATACACATATTGGATGTGTGGGCGCATTAGTCATCTCATCATCTCTTGTAGTTTAGCTATGTCCATCTTAATCTATGCTAACTCTTGTCTTGATTCAGTGCCCTTCCCTTTATCCTGAGTGCTTGAGTCTATTCTCTCACTTGGCGTTGAGGTTCTCTTGGAACTCCTGGCACAAGACTCTTCCTAATTTGAGCCTCTAGAGCCTCTTTCCTTGAGTTGGTCATCCACTCTAATAGCTTCTTCAAATATCCTTACCAGTGTGTCTCGTTGCAAGCTGAGCTACTGGCCAAGGCTTTGTAGAGCTCCTTGCCCCATATTCCGTTGATGAATACCCTAGATACCGCCCTTTCGGTTGGTCTCTCACCCAAGGGAATTCTCTTGAAGGGGCTCCTTACATGGGTCACATAATCCCGAATGTCCTCTCTCTCTTTCTGCTTGACATTCATAAGCCACACTAATAGGTTATCGTAGTATCAAGGTTTGAAAAATCTCTTAATGAATAGATTTTTCAAGCCATTGAAATTGGCACGCTCTGCAGCATCCAGACTTGTGTACCAGATCCGCTCCTTATTGCCTAAGCACAGTCCAAAGGCTTGGGAGCGTTGAGAAGGATCAATGAGGTCATTGGCTTTGCAGACCTGCTCAAACCTCTCCATGAAGCTGTATGGGTCATCACAGTAGCTTGGTATTTGTCCAACTGCTTCGCTACCACATGGATTTTCTATTGACTCTTAGAGCCTTGGTTGACTCTCAACCCCATCAGCAGCGATGTTGCCAATGCTGCAGCGCTTTGTTGTGCGGTTGTGTTATCTAGCAACCACTTTGTCAGGAGCTTGCTCATTGTGAGATCTCCTTCCAACCAATTCCTGCCAGTTAAGACTAGCACTCTCTGGATCTCTCACATTTCTAAGCTCCTGGCATAAGTTCGTGGTTTGTTGATCCAAGTTGTATGTAGCCAAGCCTTATAGAGCCCTGCAGGCTAGTTTTCTCTCTTCCTCTAGGTTTGCTGTGATGTCCTCTACCGGCCTATTGTGGTGTTCTAGCCGGGTTTGAGCGTTATATTGGTTCACTAAATGTTGGACAACCTCAAGAAAGTCTCCTAGGTTAATTGCCTCTATAGCCAGAGCTACCTCCTTCCATGTCTAGGACTTCCTGTTTTGCCAAGTTGTTGATCAAGTTGATAAGGCTGGGCAGATCCACTTCCACGGTATTGTCTATCCTTGTTGCGTTTAGATTTTTGGCCGTGTTCTCCGCTTGATCCCACCTTTGGGGATTCGATATCCCTTCTATGTCTTTGAGTCTTCTCTTATTGGTGGGTTCCTTCAAGTCCTTAGGTCCAGGTGTGTCCCTTGTTACTTACAATCAACCCTCAACTTACCCTCACACTGTGCGTGAGTGAGCATGTGTGTTCTTTTCTGTGCACTATGCAAAATCAAGCTTTTAGCTTTCCTTAATTGAGCTTCTAGTGGTGGAATTCAGAGTGAGTGAAAACAAACCAAGTGCGTGTAGCTCCGGTGCTCTTGTCCATGGGTTGCTTGATAGGGTCGTGGGTTTAGTTCCTGCACTATCTTGTTCGGCTCAGTTCGGCGAGTCGAGTTGGGGTCTTGCAATCAACCCACAACATCAAACACCCTTTCAGACTATTCAACCACAATCTCTAGGTTTGTAACTACATGTGAGGCATTCGATGGGTTCTTCTAGTGCAGGTCACGCTTCTCGTTAGCCAGGATTCGTCAATTTTCTAGATTCTCTCTCTCAGGTTGTGTCCAATTTACCAGTGTCCAATTTTGAAAATCGGATGTCTGATTTACTAGTGTTTGATTCTGGGGATCGGACAAGGTTCGGGTCTGATTATCACAATCAGATAGGTGTGTGTGTCCGATCAGACAACTGAAGCTGGTCCAATTCTGGCAATCCGATTGTCCTGTCCCCAATTTTCGTGCGTTCGATTTTGGGAATTAGATCCTAGGAATCGGACATCCAATTTGACACGTGTCCGATTTTGGGGTGTCCAATTCTTGATGGTCTGATTATGGAATCGGATAAGATGGGTTGCTCCAACTTTGTGGTCCAATCATCACGGATCGGTTGGCGAGTCCAAGTGGTCCGATTCTTGTGCGTTTAATTTTCATACGTCTGATTCTAGGAATTCGATTCTAGGAATCATACGTCCGATTATGAATTGTCCAATTGTCACAATCGGACAGGGTATCCAATCGAACCAAATGGGTTTGTCCGAGTGGTCTGATTTTGGGAATCAGACAGTTCGATCAATCCAATTCTAGGAATCAAACACTGTGGGGAGTGTCCGATTTCATCAACCGAAATGTGTGTCGATCCCTTATTTGCCAGAAATCCAAATGTAGATGTTGCTAGTAGCTATCAAAACTTCCAGGAATCAAGGAGAAGTATAAGCCAAGGGCCTTCCATACCTGAATGTCACTGAAAGTCCCGATATGCTCCAATTGATCTGATGCAAACCTAGAGCTGCAAGCTCTCTCTCTCTTGCAAGCTCTCTCTCTCTCTCTCTCTCTCTCTCTCTCTCTCTCTCTCTCTCTCTCTCTCTCTCTCAAAGCCAGAATTGTAAATGAGGTTTTCCCTGGTTACCCAGGATCTTAAGCCTTCACTGGCCTGCACCTTAGCCTTCCCAATCACTCGACCTTCAACTCTGACACATCTAAGCACTCTTTTGTTTTCATTTTTCCCTATTATTGCCCTGTTCAGGATTGTTTTAGAATAGTGAACTTCAAGCTTCCCTCTCTGATTTCTCCTACCTATCCTACTCTAAATGCAACAAAAATCAAAAACAGGATATTGAATGGATTTCTCCTACTCAACCAATCATCAAAACCACAAATACTTACTTGTAGCACAAATTAAAACCTTAAAACCTCCTATCTATCTCAAGCTCTGGTTTGGGGGTGAAACCCTTACTTCGATGCTCGATTTGAAGCTTGTAAACGCTCAAGCTTGAATCCAGTAGGCCCGGCAATAGAACCAAAATGTAGAGGCGATCAACCACCAAGTCCCATAGACTGCTTATTGTTCAAGTGTTTCAAGTGAGCACTAATGGCTACCTCTCACATAGCCAATGCGCTATCCCTTTCTATGAGTGTAGTGAGCTTACCTTGATGCCCGATTGAGTTGCTTCCTCTCTCAAGCACTCCGATAACTTCACGATTCTTGATGTAAGCTCAAGCAGCCTCAAGCCTCTACCTTCAAGCTCCATCCTCCATAGCCATGCGCGAAACAAGAGAATAGAAGAGAAGAGAAGAGAGGGGATGGTGGAGAGCTTCACCTCCTTGATCCCTCACCCTCACACACTCACTCCCTCACATCTCACACTCCCACCCTCATGCACACACAAGCAAGCAAAGAGAAGAGAAGGAGAGAAGAAGAAGAGTCCAATTTTCCACACACCAAAGAATGAGCTCTTATTCCTCTTTTGAACTTTATATACAAAGCCCTAAATCCCATTTGGGTAGTCATCCCCTTTTTACATGGCTGGCCATAGCCTAGGCCCTTCTTTTCATTATTCTCCTATCTTCCTAGCTTCATTCTTACTGCCCATCTATATTTACAATTTGCATAGGTCAGAGCCCGACACATTTAAAATAAATCACGGTGTGCCTTGCACTCTTTTACAAAAGAATTGACTTGTGCTTTTTCTTGAGTGCCTCTCCTTGATTTAGGACTTTTTCACACTTCTTTTGTTTCTCGATTTTTCTTGGCGTGCCTTCATTCTCCATTCCGCTTTTGCCTTGGCTCTATCTTCTGCTTTAGATTTTCTCAAATTTCCACCTTGTTCGTTTTAGGGTTAATAGTCTAGTTGTCATTCATTGTGACAATATGAGCAGCATATAGCTAGCTAGGAATCCAGTGTTCCATGCTAGGACAAAACACATTGAGGTGCACTACCACTTTCTGAGAGAGAAGGTACTTGCATGAGAGATTGACTTGGTATATGTTAGCACACAAGATCAAATAGCTGACATTTTCACAAAGGCATTGGGTGTAGAGAAGCTTCAAAAAGTTTCGAAGCTTACTTGGAGTTGTAGAGATAGAGTTGAGCTTGAGGGGAAGTGTTGAGATGGCGAGGTCAACACGTGTGGACATTGATGATGGACCGCTTGGCTAGATGGGTGCGCATGTCTACACTTAGCATGTTAGTGGTCATTATGATACTCACATGGCCACTAACTTATCACTTATTATATTTATTTTGTTACACCTACCTACAGTTGGCAAAGATATAGCACCAGTCGATTAGTGTAGTCTGTTATGCACTGTTTGACTTAGTACGCCACTTTCCTTTATATTGTATCTTATCTATGCTGTGTGTACATTGTATAGTGTGTGGAAAAAGAAAACGAAATCAGCAAGAAAATATTTTGGCCTCCATCTGTCTTCTTGTGTTCTAGAGTGAGCTTCCTCTTGTGTATACAGTGTGTGTTTGGTGCAACAACTCAAGCAAGTCTCCCCACCACACGATTCTTGACATTTTTGTGCCCATATGATATGGTTATGCTTTAGAATGCTATATGGATTCTTTAGAGGTTGATTAGCTCAATTTTATAGAGGTTTATTACTGTCATAACAATTTTGGATAGCAAGCATAGAATATCAAACTTTGTGCTTTGGATGCCTATTGTGCCTATATGGTATTTTGAGTATACTATATGTCTACAATGATGTTTAGCATTGATGTATGACCCAAAATATAGTCGTGACATGCTTCAGCACTTGGATTTGAGCTACATTTGATGTACTTGGGTTAGTTTCTTTGTGCCTTATGCTTACTCACTTTACAGGTACTGAAGCTTCATTGGATACTTATGCTCCCGGATGTATTTGTGATGTGCTTAGGATTCCTAAATGATTTGATGTATATGATTTTCTTGCCCATTTTTCATTTCAAATTCACATCTAGTGGGAGATACTTGTACTTAGTTGGTAGATCTTAGTTCTTGGAGATAGTGGGACTCTTGGTTTATGTATGTACTCTCTTGTATATTATTGGATGCAGTTACCTCTACTTGTGGGCTGATTTGATTAAGTATACTTTGGACACTGCACTTGCCTCTATCCAATTGTTTGTTAGTAATGTATATGATTATGGGATGTATGTCTTAGTAATAATTTGAGTTTGTGGTCATATTTTATAGTAGTGGTCTATGCTTAGTCACTTTGTATCCCAATTGCCATGTATATATCCCTAGCAATGGAAGCTTACTTTCTTTGCTATTTTCCCATAGTTAGATTGATATATCCTACTATCTTTATTTTAGCATTGTTGTAATTATAGTTTTCAGCATTCTTTTGAAGAGTAGACATTGTACTATAGCAGTCTATTACTTGCAATTGGTGGACAACTCTATACTTTGGTATTCTCTCCTATTTTGCAATTCTTTTGGCTGGTTTTTTTTTGTTGATTTTCAATCATTTACAATAACCCATTCTCTTGGATTTTACATTAGTATATTGTCATTATGGCTAGTTCTTCAAATGATATTGCTATTTTCAATATTGAAAATCTTGATTACGCACATTTCACCTATTGGAAGATGCTTATACGATAGGTACTAGTTCAAAAGAAGCAAGTTAGGCATTTAAAAACCAAGACTATAAAGCTTGAATGCATTTATCAAGATACTTGGAATGGGTTGGATGAGCTATGTAAATCCACTCTCATATTATCATTGTCTAAACATGATTATTTCAATGTCGTGGCACTTGAGGATAATGTTTGGCAGTTATGGGATAAGATATGTAATCTTTATAGCAAGAGAAGTCTTAATTTATAGATGTATTGGTTGAAATAGCTTATGGACCTTTGCATGAAGGAAGGTACTAGTGTGTCTACACATTTAAATGAGTTTCACTAGATTTTCAGCCAATTAACTTTACAGGGCATTGAGTTTAAGAATAATCTTCCTCCCTTGTTCTGGCTTGTGATACTTCTTGAGTCATGGGACACTTTTCGTACTTCCATGTGTGCTAATATGCCTAAAGATAGTTTGAAACTCTAGGATATTGAGGGTATCTTACTCACAGTGGAGATAAATAGAAAGAATGTGGATGTAGCTTGTATTTCTCATGCATTGATTGTTAAGGGCAAACATGATGGTAAGAGCGATAATGACTATTATAGTAGAGACTCACAAATGTCTCAATCTTGTAGGCTATCTTACAGTAAGTCCTGTGGTTGTAAGACCTCTCTTACATGTCATTATTATGGAAAGAAATGTCATATTAGGCCACAATGCCATAAGATGCAGGATGATAAGTGTAAGGAGAAAGGCAAGGGTAAAGTACAAGATAAGTATGATGATTGCAATTGTATTCCTAATAAGTTTAGTATGAAAATTGAGGAGGTAAATGCCTTGGAGTGTGAGTCTTATGATGATTACATCTTGGGAGCTTCTTTTCTTGATGCTAGTCAATTGGTTGATGCGTGGTCCACTTTTTCTTAGTCTTGGTTGCTTGATTTGGAGGCTTCTTTCCATGTTACCTTGCATGGAGATTGGTCTCATTCCTATCACAACATGATAGGTTCTATTAGATTGGTGGCATTGGATATCTCTGGTATTGGAGATTCACGATTTCAATTTACTTTAGACAGTACTTTTGTTTTGCGTATGTATGCTATGTTCTTTTCTCAGTGTTGACTGCTTGGTTTGGGGACTCCTTTCGATGTCACCCCGCATAGGGATTGGTTTCACTCCTATCACAACATGATAGGCTCTATTAAATGACTTGACATTGGATGTCATTGGTATTGGGGATGTACAATTGTAGTTTACTTCAGGCGACACTTTTGTTTTGTATGATGTATGGTATGTTCTGACTTTGACCAAAATCCTTGGACAGTTGGATGATATATGCTATCATGTACCTTTTGGTGATTCCTTATGGAAGATCGCCCGTGGGAATCTTGTCTTTGCTTGAGGTGCCAAGGCTAGGAGCCTCTATCCCTTGCTTTTATATGGGTCTATTGACCATATTTTGGTTATGGTTGGCTGATATACCACACATATCTTTATGGCATTGTCACCTTGTGCACGTGTCCCTAAAAGGAACAAAAATGCTTTCTCATTTGTAGTATCTTTCAGCCTTGACTACAAATTTTTTGATTCATGTGATCATTGTCTATATAATAGGCAGACACACAAATGTTATGTGAGAGGTAGCTATAGCCATGTTGCTCAAAGTGGTTCAAAAAAGAATAAGCATTCCCTTAAGTCCAGCATGCATGGCTTGCAAAACCAATGACATTGCTCAACCATAATAACCATGAGTTGCTAACCCTCAAACAAACAAAGGTGGAAAAACCGGAAGAGCTGAAGTAGAAGACAAGGCCAAGGCAAAAGTGAAATGGAAGACAAAGCCGCACCAAGAAAAATCTAGAAACACAAGAAGTGCAGAAAAGTCCTAAATAAGGGAACAAGGCGCACAAGGAAAAGCGCAAGTCAATACATTTGTAAAAGGGCGCAAGCGCATCATGATTCAATTTAAGGAGCGCGGGCTCTCACCCGTGCAATTTGTAAATGTAGATGGGCGGTGGAAAGAAAGCTAGGAAGATAGAAGGACAATGGGAAAAAGGGCCTAGGCCACAGCCGGCCATGTAAAAAAGGGGATAAGGGGATGACTGCCCAAAGGGGATTTAGGGTTTTGTATATAAAGTTGAAAAGTGAATGAGAAGCTCATTCTTGTGTGTGGCCAAAAGTGGCTCTCCTCTTCTTCTTCTTCTTCTTCTTCTTCTTCTTCTTCTTGCTTGCTTGCTTGAGCTTGTGCTTGAGAGAGGGAGTGTGAGAGTGTGAGGAAGTGAGTGTGTGAGGGTGAGGGACCGGGGAGGAGAAGCTCTCCATCTTCTCCTCTCTTCTTCTCTTCTCTTCTCTTCTCTTCTCTTGCTCACGGCAATGGAGCTTGGAGTGTGGAGCTTGAGAATGGAGCTTGCTTGAAGCTTGCACTTGGATCGTGGAGCTACCGGAGTGGCGAGAGAGGAGGTAACTCGATCGGCATGGAGGTAAGCTCACTACACCCGTAGATATGGACGGCGCGTCGGCTATGTGAGAGGTAGCCATTAGTGCTCGGCTTGGAACTCTTGAACAATAAGCGGTCCGTGGGTCTTGGCGCAGTTGAGCGAAAGCTCCCACATTTTGGTTCTGTGGCCGGGACCAACGGATTCAAGCCTTGAGCACTTGCGCGCTTCGAATTGAGCATTGGAGTAGGGTTTTCCTCGAACCGGTACTTGAGGTAGATAGGTAGGAAGCGAGGGAGTTTGAAGAGGTATTCGATCTCCTTAGCAAGTAGGTTTTTGATTCGTTGTTGAATATTAGAGTAGGACAATCCATCTCCATCTTTGGTTTTGATTTTTGTTGCATTAGGTTAAGGTTAGGATAGGAAAAAAGAAGGAAAACAGTAGGAATTTATGTTGCTGTATAACAGGCTGAAACATGGAAATAGGGGCACAGATTTAGATTTCTGGCTGGAGGAGTATGAGGGACTAACCTCTGAGGTCACAGTAGGCTGGGATGGGGCAATAAGAGGCCCAGGGAACCAGGAAAGGCCACGTTTGACATCCTGCCCTCTGAGAAGAGAGTGTGCTTGAGAGCCAGGGAGAGAGAGAAGAGAGAGAGAGAGCTGCGAGGAGATCATCAACGTGCTGATCGATTCGAGCGCCACACCATTTTCAAGTACGCCAGGCATTTCCCTCTGTGGCTTTGCATATAATTAGACAGCACGGCACGATTCGGTGGAGTAGATGTCAGCCTAGAGGTGTCACGTGCAACTCGCGGGCTGTCCGCCACGTAATCGGACCAGTTCGTCCGAGTCCCAGAATAGGATTGCCCTATCTCTGGAGTCGGACCGTCCGACTCCAAAAATCGAACCTCTTCAAAAATCGTCCGACTCCGAAAATCAGACCACCTTTCTGATCTAATTCCCAAAATCGAACCAGCCCAAAATCGGAGCCCAGAATCGGACCAGCCTAGAATCGGACCACCCTCGTCTAACTGATCTGACACTCGCTCGTCCGATTTTGAAAATCGGACACTCGGACCCTGGAAATCGGACACAAGGAATTAAACCACCCAAAATCGGACACCTGTCAAAATCGGACGTCCGATTTCAAAAATCGAACGTGACCAAAATCGGACCACTAGGCCGATCGGACCAACCCAAAATTGGACATACGATTCTGATAATCGGACTCCTAAAAATCGGACGTCTGAGAATCGGACAGAAAACTGTCAAAATCGGACAAGTATTTAGGACACAAATTTTGACACATCTAAACCCCGAAATTGACCCCAAAAGCTACATAGAGCTAAAGGCACATCACAGATCCATCACTGGGCTGAAACTCAGAGCACGTAGTTCAAAATTTGGCTATAAACGGTCCTCCAAATTATACATGGCGTTTATCGTAACGGCCCTACGGGTCGGGGAGGAGTGCCCCCCCCCCCTCGGACCCCCGCAGAGGGGGTTCTGCCCCCTCCGCACCTCCCTCAAGTAGGTTGGAGAGAAAACGTGCGTTGTGACAGGTCCTCCAAATTAGACCCTAGTGTAGTAATGGCTCTACACGAGCATGGATCCTCACTTGTAAAAGAGCAACCAAAAGCCCATACCCGATCAGAGAGAAACAGAGACCCTAGAGCATCAATGGGCCAAACTAGCCATCAAGGGCAAAAAGACCACACTATGAGAACACAAAGACATTGTGTTCAAATCGTGTTTAGTCAGAGCAAAATGCAACATCAACAAGCTACAAATGCGAAGATGACTAGACATGACAGTCCTGATGATAGATGCTCCTTGAATAACACTACAATGATGATCCAAGACATCAGTGGAGAATCCACATCTGGTTGTGCAATTGGGGACTCAAGGACATTTGTTAGAAGGCTTAAATTTACAAGCCAAGACCCTGAAGACAAAGACATAGCACCACCTGCTTATCTTAGGGTCAAACTCACCGCGAAAAGAGAGCATACTATCGATGGTCTGATTGATGAAGGAGCAGATTTTAATATCTTGACCTATGAATCATGGACCCTACTAGGTCAACCAAAGCTCACACCGACTAATGCAACTCTTAGCCCTTACGAGGGACACCCACAAGCACTCATAGGAAAGTGCAAAATCCTTGCGACAATTGAATCCTATTTCATGTTCCTCCAAATAGTGCTAGCTGCAGGAAAGAAACCCTCCTAGGAAGACCCTTCAAAAGGGAAACCAAGTGTGAGGCCGACTATGTAGCACAGAGGATACACCTCACACTACCAAGTGTGAGGATAGTCACAACCTTTAGCAAGCGTGACCTCATCAAACCTCGAGGGAAAGGCAAGGAAGGTGCTCACATAACAGTCAAACCTACTAACGAGAGCAAGGACTTGTTGGAAGAGTTGATACAAGCACAGGTCGAACAACGAGAACCAGTGAGTGACACCATGCCTGAAACAAGAAGGTCAAGAGACAAGGCCAAGGACGGGCTTTGGACTTACAAATATTGTAGAAGACTGTCAAGATTGTGGGAGAGAAGGAAGGAGTCTCACTTGAAGCTTTCTTGCTTGCACAATGGGGGAATACACACAAGGGTGGAGGCTGAAAACAGTTTTCCTCTTCTTAGTTGTGTAAGCCAAAAAGAACTCTAGTACAAAGAAATAGAAAAACCCTATATATGGGTCTCAAACCAAACTCAACTAACTAAGGTGGCATACTAACTGAGCCACGAACTAGAGTAGATAAGGATAGCTATCATGTAGCTATTATTCATGGGCGGTGTACCAACCGCGTCTGCAACTGACAAGTCGGTGACATAAATACACAACGGTCACCCTGGCGTATCACGAGTGGAGCTCGATATCTCAACACTCCCCCTCGAGCTCAATCCCAATTCCTGCACACCAAGCAGGTCTCTGAACTTGCGCAGCTTCTCTGCGCCCAATGCCTTCGTGAATATGTCAGCTACTTGATCCTCTGTGCTGACATAAACTAGATCAATAAGACCTAGTAAAACCCTCTCTCGCACATAACGATAATGCACCTCAATGTGCTTTGTTCTAGCATGATAGACTGGGTTATTTGCCAAGTGTATACTACTCATGTTGTCACAATAAATGACAACTGGCCCATCTGTAGGCTGATGCATATCATAAAGTAGCTTATGCAACCAAGCTACCTCACATGCAGCCATTGCTGCACCCCTGTACTCAGCCTCTGTGCTTGACAAGGCAACTGTAGGCTGTTTCTTGCTGCTCCAAGTGACTGCAGGACTCCCAAAAGAGAACACATATCCACTAGTAGATCGTCTATCAGAAATACTACCAGCCCAATCAGCATCAGTGTATCCATGCAACTGTATCTGAACCCCAGTCTCATAAAATAGTCCATACTGCAATGTGGACTTCACATACCTGAGTATGCGTCTAGCCACATCCAAATGTGGTTTCCTTGGAGCCTGCATAAACTGACTTACCAATCCAACAGCATAGCTCAAATCTGGCCTGGTAATAGTCATATAAATCAAACTTCCTACTATGCGTCTGTACATAGTAGGGTCTTCTAGAAGCTCACGTGCATCTGTGCTCAGCTTCACATTCTGCTCCAAAGGAACTGAAATAGGCTTACAGCCTGTCATCCCATATTTGGACAGCATGTCCAATCCATACTGCCTCTGCAAGAGCGGAATCCCACTTGGTGATCTAATCACCTCAATGCCCAAGAAATAACGCAGCTCTCCCAAATCCTTCATCTCAAACTTCTGCTTCAATAGCATTTTCACATGAAGGATATCTTCATCACTGTCACCTGTCATAATCAAATCATCAACATAAATGACAAGTAGCATAATACCTTTCTCTGTTTTTCTCACATAAAGTGAGAAATATGCCTTGGAAATCTGAAAGCCAATAGTGACAAGATACTGTCCTATCTTGTCAGACCATGCTCTAGGTGCTTGCTTCAAGCCATACAAGGCTTTCTTCAACCTGCAAACAAACTCAGGATGAACAGCATGCACATAACCTGGTGGCTGCTCCATATAGATCTCTTCTTGCAAATCACCATGCAAGAAGGCATTCTTTACATCCATCTGATGTAAAGACCATCCCTTTGATGCAGCCATAGCAATGACTGCTCTTACAGTTGCCATCCTTGCAACCGGACTGAATGTTTCTTCATAGTCAATGCCATATGTTTGTGCATACCCCTTGACTACTAATCTTGACTTGTATCTATTCACAGAACCATCTGCATTGTGCTTCACCTTATAAACCCACTTACAGCCAATTGCATTTTTACCTTTAGGCAAAGGTACCAATTCCCATGTAGCATTTGCTTCCAAGGCATCCATTTCTTCATCCATGGCTTTCTCCCATTTTTCTTTTCCCATGGCTTGCTCAAAAGATGTAGGTTCTGGTTCCTATATCACTTTGACTATATATGCATAGTGAATGGCTGTAAATCCATCATATTTCAGCCTATCCACAGGATACCTAGCTCTCGTAGACCTGCGCAAAGTAGGTTCACTCCCAGGTGCTCTCAAAACATCCCTGGTCTTCCTTACTCCAGGTGTAACAATAGAAGGAATACCCAACTCATCATCAATGCTCTGTTCTGAGCCACTGGATTCACCATCCACATAAGAGTGACCTGCATTCACATCAAACATAGGCTGATCAACCTTCTCTTTTCCTTTTCGTGATACCTGCATACCACTATCTGCATTACTTTGAGAAGATTCTCCTGATCTCAATCTGCCTGTCCATGGTGAAGAATGTGAACCACTACTAGAGGACGCTCCAGGTCCACTAATATTTTGTGACTGCTGCTGTGAATTTTGTGCAGCATTACCATTTTGTGCATCTACATCATCAATCACATTTACTGGTTTATACCAGCTACTCATCTCATCAAAAACAACATCTCTGCTCACTGTAAACTTACGAGTAGAAGGGTTATAGCATCTATACCCTTTTTGCTGCAGAGAGTAACCAATAAAGATGCACTTCTCAGCTTTTGGATCCAACTTGGATCTCAACTCATCTGGCACATGTACATAGGCAATGCAACCAAAAATTTTCAAATGAGAAATATCTGGTTTCATACCAATATACCTCTCCTCTGGAGTCATGCCATGTATTGCTGCAGTGGGAGTCCTGTTCATTATGTAGACTGTTGTAGCAACTGTCTCAGCCCAGTAAAAATCTGGCAAGTCTTTTTCATTGAGCATGGCACGAGATACCTCTCCAATATGCCTGTTTTTCCTTTCTGCAATTCCATTTTGTTGTGGGGTATAACTGCATGAATATTGCTACTTTATGCCATGCTCCTGCAAGAACTTTGCAAACTCATTTGAGAGGTACTCTCCCCCTCCATCTAACCTTAGGCATTTTATTTGCAGACCTGTTTCTTTTTCAGCCATAGCTTTAAGGGTTTTGAAATGCCCAAAAACTTCACTTTTCTTTTTCATAAAATACACCCAAACTTTTCTGCTATAGTCATCAATAAAAGTGACAAAATAATGACAGCCTCCAAGAGATGCATCTTTAGTAGTCCACACATCAGAGTGGATTAATTCCAATGGCTTCTCACTCTCTTGAACATGTCTAGGAAATGGTTTCCTTGCCTGTTTTCCAAACTGACAGGCTTCACATACCTTATGCATTTCTGCAACCTTGAATTTCGGCAAACCTGCAACAATATTTTGGGCCTGCATTGATTTAAGTCGTTGTACATTAACATGACCAATGCGTTTATGCCAGATATCAATATCTGCAACTACACCGGTCCCATGTGCAAACATTGCTGCACTCAATTCAGACATGTCTGCATCCAATGTAAACATTCTGCCCTTCTTCTTTCCTTTTGCTATCAAGCGACCTTTATTTTTCATATCCTCAACAAAGCATCCATGAGGATTAAATCTGACCTACAAGCCCTGTTCAACCATTTGACCAACTGAAACCAGATTCTTGGTGATATTCGGGACATGAAATACATCAGACATGTATTTCTTTTTCCCATCCTGCATAGACAAGGGAATTTTTCCAATCTGCATAATAGGATGTGCAGTATCATCACCAGTCTCCACAAATCCTGGTTTTTCCATTTTCCTTGCATCCTCCATCCATTCTGCATGACCTGTCATGTGGTTTGATGCACCTGAGTCAACATACCATACATCGTTGCTTTCTTCTGCACTTGTCACAGAATTGTTCATGTGCTGCACCATAAACAGATGCTCATTTCTGTCATCACCCTGTCTACTAGAGGATGCATAATTTCCTTGTTGCAGTTTTTCATTCATGATGTCATTCTGCTTTTTATAGCAGTCTTTAGCCATATGACCCATTTTACCACAATAGTAGCATTCAACATTACTGTTTGCATTTTGGCCTCTTTGCCATCCACCACGACCTCTTTGGCTCCCCCTGCCTCTAGAGTTACCACGTCCTCCTCCATAGGACTGGTTTTCTTGAGTTTGCTGCATATTCTGATTTCTGCCACAGCCTGCAAATCGGCCTCCTCTACCTCTGCCTCTACCTCTTCCAGCATTTGAGTAGAAGACAGCTTCTTTTGAAGTTCCTCCTGAAGAAGATGCACCACCATTTCTCTGTTCCTCAGAAATTAGAAGAGCAATCAACTCCTCAAAATCAGGAAATCTTTCACGAACTGAAATGGATGTCCGAAACTGTGCATAATCCTTTCCTAGACCATTCAAGGTCACAGAAACTAAATCATCATCTTCCACTGGTGACCCAATGGAAGCAAGTGCATCTGCAATCTTCTTCACCTTCATGTGGTAGTCGTTGATGCTCATATTTTCTCTTTGCACATTGTGCAACTCTTGCTTGAGCTGCATTTTCCTGGCTTGCGTATTTGTGCTATACATTTTTGACAAAGTATCCCATGCCTCCTTTGGTGTACTTGCATCCTGAATATGCACAATCATAGAGTCTGAAATGCTGATAGACAGCCAATACATAACTTTCCTGGCTCTCTCATGCCATGCTTTAAATGCCTGCATTTGCTGTTGATTGGGAACATCAGGAAGAACTGGTTCTTCTTCATTTCCTGCAACAAATTCCCAATATCCTTTTCCCATAAGGAAATTCGTCATTCTAAACTTCCATGCTTGGAAGTTGTTCTTGTCAAGCTTTTCAGTGACAATCTGTGAAAGAGAATCAGATGCCATTACAGAAGACTGCAAAAAATTCTGTCACTGCAAAAACCACAGCTTCACCCTCACAAGGGAAAATCTGCAAAACTGGCGAAAGTGGTATTTGACCACACAGTCACTTCCTAGTGACGATTTTGCATCAACAGGCAACAGGGATGATTCTGTAACTCCCAATGTCTCTGCGCACAAGCATACAATGCAATTTTTACAGTAACTATTCACCGACCTGTAGAATAGTGGCTGCACAGCATAAAACTGGGCCTTTTCCTGAGTGCGTGCAGAAAACTTCCGCCTCCAAAACAGGCCCCGAAATGGCCTCAAATAAAAAAAACAAGGTCGCCAAGGGCTAAAGCCCTTTCCCGCAGCATATACTGCCCTTTTGCTTCACCGTGAAGGGCGTCTCAACCTGAGACAATGCACTCCTGCACTTTCCGGCTGTGCTACCTGTAGAGATCTGCTCTCGAAACAGAAAATGAAAGCAACACTGCTCCTCTTACCAGAACACCGCGAGCTTGGCTTGCTTTCTTGAGCTCCTTACCACGAACAAGGCTCTGATACCATGTCAAGATTGTGGGAGAGAAGGAAGGAGTCTCGCTTGAAGCTTTCTTGCTTGCACAATGGGGGAATACACACAAGGGTGGAGGCTGAAAACAGTTTTCCTCTTCTTAGTTGTGTAAGCCAAAAAAAACTCTAGTACAAAGAAATAGAAGAACCCTATATATGGGTCTCAAACCAAACTCAACTAACTAAGGTGGCATACTAACTGAGCCACGAACTAGAGTAGATAAGGATAGCTATCATGTAGCTATTATTCATGGGCGGTGTACCAACCGCGTCTGCAACTGACAAGTCGGTGACATAAATACACAACGGTCACCCTGGCGTATCACGAGTGGAGCTCGATATCTCAACAAAGACCCCAAAAGAAGCCCAAGCCTTATAGATGCAGACATCGATGGAGGGTTAGCAGAACGTCGTGATGGATATCCAAAGCGTTGCTACGTGCTCAAGGGTATTACGTAGGTAACCAATGGATTTGGGTACCAAAATCCCCTGCTAAACCACCTCTATCAGCTGAAGGCAAGATTGCATCAAAAGCAACAAAGCACAGGAGGAAATCTAAGAGAAACTCGAGGTCTCGAGGCAAGAAACCAGACATGAGTGTTCGAAAGAAAGATCCTTAGCCTAGCATGCTTAATAAGCAGATGTCATATATAGCCATTGAGCATGCACAAAAGCCATTAGTGCCTAAAGAGCCTTTGATTTCCCAAGAGGATAACAGGCATCATAGGCACAACATTGCTCATGGCAAGGCTGATTGCTCAACAAAGCAAATGGCACAATCGTCTAATAGCCTCGAGCAAAACATTTAGCCAGTGCCAAGTCCACGTAAGAGTCCTAGATCTCCTACATCCTCTTTTTTCAAATGGACACAGGAAGCACAACAACGGTCGTCAATGGTGGCTGCTCACTCCCAATCTCTATCTCCATCAAAGCTTCCAAATATCCAAGAGGTGGGACATGACACTAGCCGTAGCTCTCGGCCCAAGGATATGCCTATGCAACCCAACTCATGCTCGATCTACACAGATGAATGCTCAAAGGGCAACAAAAGACACGACCACTTCCGATCGCCCTAGGGACCTGACACCGCAATCCACCAAGAGTAGCCAGCCCACTGGACTAGCCACTACTACTTCCAATCAGGGATCATAGCAGTCACAGCCCTTGGCCGTGACAATGCCCCTTGCGGAACATGTCCTTAGTAGTTTACCTGTGGAGGAGGTGTCGCAACCAACTTCCTTGACAACTCCAGCACTTCCAAAGTGCCTAAAGCCTAGGCTGGAGGAGTTAAACACAAGGGAATTGGCTGAAGAGCTAGACTCTCCCAAAAGGGAGACAGTTGTACCCTCACAACCTGGCGAGGCTATTCAACAGGCCATGGCTATGTCCCATAAGGACACATTAGAGAAAGAGAATGTTGAGGCCCAACCAAGCACATCAATGGTTGACCTGGTCCAGGGTCCTGAGTCATTGAGAGATGCACCTTTACTGACCAAGAAAAAGAGGAGAAAACAACGAAGACAACAGCAGTCACAGGTGGTTGGGGATCCCAAGAGCATTGACACCAAGAGTGCTGGGGTGGAGAGCTCAGGAATAAAGTGTCGAGTCCATCCACCAATGACCCCATTGATGCCTCTCCTAATAGCGGTGAAACCTCAGACACATCAATGTGCTCTGAAAAATAAAAATAGTCGTTAGCTGCTTGCAATACTCAATCCACCGACAATGGAACTCGCATTGACCAATCAAGAGTGGATACGACGCTGTCACAACAAGGTGACAAATCTATACCAGTCACATCCAAGGAGAACCATAACGCAATGACAAAGCCTCAGGAGAAACATGGGAACCCCGAGAGCATAAGAAATTCTAGCATTGGCCAAACCTGCTTGTCTAGGACTGAGCCCCTAGCTATGCTAAAACCCAGGCAAACTCCTAGAACCTTGCATGAGATGGCAACCGAGCAAGCCCTCGTTGAACATAGAAGTGTCACAGAATGCTTAACCGACTTGGATGCTAAGCTCAAAGTGTTCGCACGTGTCTATGTCTTGGCAGACATGGGCACAAACCCTAAAGAGCATCTTGAAGAATACTTACCATTTCCCTTATCCTGGGAAGAGCAAGAACATCTTGACGACCACTATAACATGCTCTTGTATGAATGCATGTGACTTATCTCTGACGAGGAAGCCGACGAACTACGCTTAACTGTAACATTCAATGATGTGCTCTACCAACCAAATCTCTTAGAGATAGAGCAACTAAAGCAACTATCAAAGGGTCGAAGTCAATTTGAACAACATTGGTGTGAAAACCGCGTTGCAATGGCCGAACAAGGAGCCCAGACCATGACCATCTCAAAGAAGCGATTGGCCGAATGGTGGTCTCAAAGAGACCCAACCAATGTGGCACCAACTTCCTTTCGAGTGCTGACTGCCGTTCGGGGTATGGACTTAGCTGAAACTAGCCAAGAGAACTCCTTGTCTGATAAGGTTCTCATTAAGGAGGAGTTACATGTTGCCAATAGACTCGGACAAGGTTCCATGCTACTCGATGTTGCAAGATATCTATCGGTATATTGAGTAAGCTGCCACGAGTACTAGATGCATGTGCCACGCTCCAATACAATCCAGAGTTCTACAATTGGCTTTTATCCTTTTGAAGTGACATGGATTCATGGATATGTATATAAATAAACAATGACTTTTGTGACCCTGTATAGACACTATCAACACACACAAGCAATAATAGTCAAGTGCAGGGAGAAGAGTTGGGTTCAACAGGCTAAGCTCCTTAGGTCCTCCTCTCACCACACATTTAGAAGTTGTGTGACCATTCCCACCTCTAGACGGAGGGCATGCAATCCTCATTACCACCATAGGAAGCCCTGACCAACATCCTTAATGGTGTAGACAGGGTACCGTCCCTTTCTATACACCTTTTCCCCTTTCCGGTCTATCCTTTCGAGGATGAGCCCTACCCCACTCCAACCAGTCCATGTAACTTAGCATGAGCCAAGATTTGCTAATGGTTGGAGGCCAAATGAACATCATCATGGGGGCCATCTCTCTACAACAAACACTGCATGCCTCACCCCTCCCCTTCTCGTCATATGCGCTTGATAACCCACTATATAATCCCTTCCATGCGAATGGTCTTTATCTTGTTTCAAGGCCTAATCCTTGGTTCGCATTTTGCAGGTCCCCCTACGTAAAAGACATGGAGCACCCAGGGCAGCTGGCTTGCAAAGACACTCTCTGCTGAAGGAAATATGCAGTACAAGCTCCTCCGCCGGTGCGCTATGTGCCTAGCCTCAAAAGGTATGCAAAGAAACGAGGTCCCAAGCGACACCGCCCCAGACGTAGGCCGAAAAATCCCCACGCTAGGGGAATAGAAGCTCAAAGAAGCACACAAGGCATGGCAACATCGGATGTGAGGGCCCCCAACAGACGCTTGGGTACCAAGTGCTCGAAAGCAGAGAGGGCGGCACGAGACAAGGAAGAATTCGATGCATTGTTCAAAAGCATTTTAGAAACGGTTGCGGCCAGAGACTACACCATTCAGGTCCCGGCCAACATCTTCCTTGCCCAACCTCACAGGAGCCCCTCACCAGCAGAGCCTCAGTCGCCCTGACCACCCGGACTCACCCCGCCTCGTGCAAATCAAGTAGCCCCTATGATATATAAGCAACTTAACAAAGGCCATCGTGCCATAACTTTTTGTTTTTAAATGGTTAAAGGGGCAGGCTCCCCACTTGTACACACTTTCCTCACCTATTGCTAATATATGCCAAGTCTTTAAGAAGCACCGAAATAGGCATCGCAATCAGCATCATAGGATTTTGAAAAAGTAATTCTTGACATGATTGCATTTGTTCATTGTACTTGACGCATGCGACTTGCATATACTCTCATGAAGTGACAAGTGGATGCAGGATGACACAGGTCTTCGTGCGAACGTGTTCAATGCCCAAGTCATCGCAAGACCACCAACCTCACAAGGAACCGCGACAAAACCACGTTGCCGAATGAAAAAAATCACCCTTGCGAGTGCCCACATCGCATGGCCCAAAGCATAGTCATGGGCTACGCTCTCTTTCTGGGTCAAGCTCTACAATTGGCTCACGACAGTTGTTACCTCAATTGTATCGACCTCGTGTGTCACAAAGAG
Source organism: Lygodium microphyllum (assembly GCF_053477565.2). Classification (NCBI taxonomy): domain Eukaryota; kingdom Viridiplantae; phylum Streptophyta; class Polypodiopsida; order Schizaeales; family Lygodiaceae; genus Lygodium; species Lygodium microphyllum. The sequence goes on from NC_141144.1 coordinate 103,241,550, forward strand.
GTTTGCAATATCTCAAGTGTATCTCCCCATCTCAACAACTGCTTCTCTAACAACAAGGCTAGGGCACAATCATCACTGTAATATCTATTTCCTGTACCTTCGAAGCTTGACATTTCCCAATCCATTGAAAAGTTGATAGCCTCAACATATTGCAATGGTTGTACTCAAGCAAGTCCCAAAAAAAAAGCATAAGAAATATAAGAAAAAAAAGAAGAGAAGAAAACAAAAAAGAAAAAAAGAAGAAAAGAAAAGAATGAATAGATAACAAGCACCCACGATCACAGCACAACACCTAGGGGTCCTCAAATTAGGTGCGTCCAGTGACCTTGGTCGGCTGGCTCCGTCCCTAGTCCCCTAGCCCCTTAGCATCACCCACAATAGTTCAGGGCACATCAAGGGCAGGACATACCTAGGGAGCTTGTCTCGTCTATGGGTAGACCTGTCACCCTGACCCATTCACACGATTCCTTCTTGCACTCTGCCTTAATACCATTGCAATCAATTGTGGTAAGCACCGCACAAATGGCCATGAAAAGTACACTGTCCTCATCACGCAAGTCCAATAGCTACCAGCTATACCGATAGTGCAGTGTTCCTGTGTTCAATTATGTTACATTGTGCAGTCACAATGCAAAGGATGTCGCATACACCTTCACGTGTACTTCTTCTGGACAACTTTGCTTCATCCTGTTATGAGAAACCAACCCGCGGTCTTCTAACTATGTAATATCTAAGTACGCATGAGCACTCACACAATATCTGCACCAAAATATATACACAGTTTGGGTCCTCAAGTGCAAGAAAATACTTTCAGCTTGCTTAGAGTTCGACCTATCTCCCAAACTAATTAAACTATGTCTTATGCACGCTAAAGAATACTAGCACTACCCCTAGGGAGAGACCACCTATGAGAGGTTTTTAATTACAGGTATTGAAGACTCCAACGAAAGTGTCATTCGACACCCCACTCTGAATTCTTATCCTTTATCATCCTGCAAGCTCGCTAAGAATCGTCATGTGCATAATCCCCAGCAAACCAACACTTATGCTGGCCATCAGGAACAACCCTACCACCACCCACCTAGGCCACCAACGTGCCCCAAATGACTGTCCTCCACATCACCACCAATACTCCTCCACGGCAACCACTGATGTCCCTTCACATCCACATCTTTAGTGCAGACTAACGCCTGCTACCTACAACGGTGAGTGCCATGGGACTGGCACTCGTCTAGGAGGGGGGTAATGTTAAGCCTCAAACGAACAAAGGTGGAAAAACCAGAAGAGTTGAAGCAGAAGACAAGGCCAAGGCAAAAGTGAAACGGAAGACAAAGGCGCGCTAAGAAAAATCTGGAAACACAAGAAGCACAGAAAAGTCCTAAATAAGGTAACAAGGTGCACAAGGAAAAGCACAAGTCAATACGTTTGTAAAAGGGCGCAAGTGCATCATGGTTCAATTCAAGGAGCGTCGGGCTCTCACCCATGTAATTTGTAAATGTAGATGGGCGGTGGAAAGGAAGCTAGGAAGATAGAGGGACAATGGGAAAAAGGGCCTAGCACGGCCGGCCATGTAAAAAAGGAGATAAGGGAATGACAGCCCAAAGGGGATTTAGGGTTTTGTATATAAAGTTGAAAAGTGAAGGCTCAAGTATTTGTATCTCCAATGGAAAAAAAGAGACTCGAATGGAAATGGTACAATCTTAACCAAAGAGGCTCTATAGTTAGAAAGTGTTCCAACAAGTTTTTAAATTCTTTCATATATAATGAGGATATATCTCATTCAACAAAATTTACCAAGTATATTTTTTATCTTGATCCAAACCTTTCAATAGAAGTTGGAGCAGCAAAGCCTAAAAATGTACATGCAGCCATATAATATGTTGAACGCTAATCGAAAATATAAAAGAGAATTGAACTCATTTTAGTCCAAAACAGGAGTCACTTATCATTCAAATTAGCTAATGTCCCAGGTAGACTATGTATCATGACAATAGTGTCTCGAATAAACTTCAAGCCAATTTTCCACTCTCTTTGTTTGTCCATCAGTTTGAGGATGGTAGGTGATGCTAGGAGTGAGGACTGTGCCCATAGAGTTAAATAAACTCTTCCAAAAGCTACCATAAACTTGGAATCCCTATTAGAAATAATCTTCATGGATATGCCATGCAATTTTGAAATCGTCTCCATAAATTACAATGCCACCTGTTTGATTGAATATTGGGTCTTAGTGTGGAAAGGAAGTGAGTAGATTTTATAAGATGGTCAACAATAACAAATATACTATTCTAACCATGTTTAGTAGTTGGAAGTCCAGTGACGAAATCCATGGATATATCAATCCATTTGCTAGTGGGAATGGGCAATTGCTGTAATAATCCACCTTATAAAAGAGAAGAGTCCGTTGACATTGTAAGCACTAGGAAACAAAATCCTTCACATCTATCCAAAGCCCTTTCTGATACAAACTCTTATAAACCTTATCAAATGTCTTGAAAAGGCTCAAATGCCTCACCATTGTAGAAGAATGCATTTCTTGAAGAACCTTGTATGTGAAGCTAAACAAAGGTGTTAAGTAAACTTGACCTTTGGACCACAAAAGACAATTATGCCACTTATAATTAGGGAATTCTTTATCATCTCCTTATTGTAATTTTTGCATAATTGTGGTTGCATGTTGGTCCAGCAAATATTCTTCTCAAATTTCATTTATTTAATCTTTATAGTAATGGAGATGCCCACATGCATGGGAGCACATTAGCCACAACATTATCCTTTCCAACTATATAAGAGATCCCCAAAATCATAATTTTGAAGTATGGCCAATCATCTTCTTTGCTTTGGAGTGAGTATGAGTTGTGGTAGGAAGTATTTCAATACTCGATGATCACTCTTTACTTTGAAATGGTTGACACATAAAGATAATGGTGTCATTTCTTGATGGCTTTCTCGTCCAGCTTCTTTTGACTTTCATAAGCAATCATTCCATGGTCATAAACTAAAACAGCCCCAATACCACATCCACTTGCATAAGCACATATGGTAAACTCTTTATAAAATTCTAGAAAAACCAAGATAGGTGCTAAAATGAGTAAGGACTTCAGCTCATTGAAGCTCTTCTCTACTATAGAATCCCAAAATAATGCTTCTTTTTTTAACTCTCAATAAGAGATGCTATCAACCGAAATGTGTGTCGATCCCTTATTTGCCAGAAATCCAAATGTAGATGTTGCTAGTAGCTATCAAAACTTCCAGGAATCAAGGAGAAGTATAAGCCAAGGGCCTTCCATACCTGAATGTCACTGAAAGTCCCGATATGCTCCAATTGATCTGATGCAAACCTAGAGCTGCAAGCTCTCTCTCTCTCTCTCTCTCTCTCTCTCTCTCTCTCTCTCTCTCTCTCTCTCTCTCTCTCTCTCTCTCTCTCTCTCTCAAAGCCAAAATTGTAAATGAGGTTTTCCCTGGTTACCCAGGATCTTAAGCCTTCACTGGCCTGCACCTTAGCCTTCCCAATCACTCGACCTTCAACTCTGACACATCTAAGCACTCTTTTGTTTTCATTTTTCCCTATTATTGCCCTGTTCAGGATTGTTTTAGAATAGTGAACTTCAAGCTTCCCTCTCTGATTTCTCCTACCTATCCTACTCTAAATGCAACAAAAATCAAAAACAGGATATTGAATGGATTTCTCCTACTCAACCAATCATCAAAACCACAAATACTTACTTGTAGCACAAATTAAAACCTTAAAACCTCCTATCTATCTCAAGCTCTGGTTTGGGGGTGAAACCCTTACTTCGATGCTCGATTTGAAGCTTGTAAACGCTCAAGCTTGAATCCAGTAGGCCCGGCAATAGAACCAAAATGTAGAGGCGATCAACCACCAAGTCCCATAGACTGCTTATTGTTCAAGTGTTTCAAGTGAGCACTAATGGCTACCTCTCACATAGCCAATGCGCTATCCCTTTCTATGAGTGTAGTGAGCTTACCTTGATGCCCGATTGAGTTGCTTCCTCTCTCAAGCACTCCGATAACTTCACGATTCTTGATGTAAGCTCAAGCAGCCTCAAGCCTCTACCTTCAAGCTCCATCCTCCATAGCCATGCGCGAAACAAGAGAATAGAAGAGAAGAGAAGAGAGGGGATGGTGGAGAGCTTCACCTCCTTGATCCCTCACCCTCACACACTCACTCCCTCACATCTCACACTCCCACCCTCATGCACACACAAGCAAGCAAAGAGAAGAGAAGGAGAGAAGAAGAAGAGTCCAATTTTCCACACACCAAAGAATGAGCTCTTATTCCTCTTTTGAACTTTATATACAAAGCCCTAAATCCCATTTGGGTAGTCATCCCCTTTTTACATGGCTGGCCATAGCCTAGGCCCTTCTTTTCATTATTCTCCTATCTTCCTAGCTTCATTCTTACTGCCCATCTATATTTACAATTTGCATAGGTCAGAGCCCGACACATTTAAAATAAATCACGGTGTGCCTTGCACTCTTTTACAAAAGAATTGACTTGTGCTTTTTCTTGAGTGCCTCTCCTTGATTTAGGACTTTTTCACACTTCTTTTGTTTCTCGATTTTTCTTGGCGTGCCTTCATTCTCCATTCCGCTTTTGCCTTGGCTCTATCTTCTGCTTTAGATTTTCTCAAATTTCCACCTTGTTCGTTTTAGGGTTAATAGTCTAGTTGTCATTCATTGTGACAATATGAGCAGCATATAGCTAGCTAGGAATCCAGTGTTCCATGCTAGGACAAAACACATTGAGGTGCACTACCACTTTCTGAGAGAGAAGGTACTTGCATGAGAGATTGACTTGGTATATGTTAGCACACAAGATCAAATAGCTGACATTTTCACAAAGGCATTGGGTGTAGAGAAGCTTCAAAAAGTTTCGAAGCTTACTTGGAGTTGTAGAGATAGAGTTGAGCTTGAGGGGAAGTGTTGAGATGGCGAGGTCAACACGTGTGGACATTGATGATGGACCGCTTGGCTAGATGGGTGCGCATGTCTACACTTAGCATGTTAGTGGTCATTATGATACTCACATGGCCACTAACTTATCACTTATTATATTTATTTTGTTACACCTACCTACAGTTGGCAAAGATATAGCACCAGTCGATTAGTGTAGTCTGTTATGCACTGTTTGACTTAGTACGCCACTTTCCTTTATATTGTATCTTATCTATGCTGTGTGTACATTGTATAGTGTGTGGAAAAAGAAAACGAAATCAGCAAGAAAATATTTTGGCCTCCATCTCTCTTCTTGTGTTCTAGAGTGAGCTTCCTCTTGTGTATACAGTGTGTGTTTGGTGCAACAACTCAAGCAAGTCTCCCCACCACACGATTCTTGACATTTTTGTGCCCATATGATATGGTTATGCTTTAGAATGCTATATGGATTCTTTAGAGGTTGATTAGCTCAATTTTATAGAGGTTTATTACTGTCATAACAATTTTGGATAGCAAGCATAGAATATCAAACTTTGTGCTTTGGATGCCTATTGTGCCTATATGGTATTTTGAGTATACTATATGTCTACAATGATGTTTAGCATTGATGTATGACCCAAAATATAGTCGTGACATGCTTCAGCACTTGGATTTGAGCTACATTTGATGTACTTGGGTCAGTTTCTTTGTGCCTTATGCTTACTCACTTTACAGGTACTGAAGCTTCATTGGATACTTATGCTCCCGGATGTATTTGTGATGTGCTTAGGATTCCTAAATGATTTGATGTATATGATTTTCTTGCCCATTTTTCATTTCAAATTCACATCTAGTGGGAGATACTTGTACTTAGTTGGTAGATCTTAGTTCTTGGAGATAGTGGGACTCTTGGTTTATGTATGTACTCTCTTGTATATTATTGGATGCAGTTACCTCTACTTGTGGGCTGATTTGATTAAGTATACTTTGGACACTGCACTTGCCTCTATCCAATTGTTTGTTAGTAATGTATATGATTATGGGATGTATGTCTTAGTAATAATTTGAGTTTGTGGTCATATTTTATAGTAGTGGTCTATGCTTAGTCACTTTGTATCCCAATTGCCATGTATATATCCCTAGCAATGGAAGCTTACTTTCTTTGCTATTTTCCCATAGTTAGATTGATATATCCTACTATCTTTATTTTAGCATTGTTGTAATTATAGTTTTCAGCATTCTTTTGAAGAGTAGACATTGTACTATAGCAGTCTATTACTTGCAATTGGTGGACAACTCTATACTTTGGTATTCTCTCCTATTTTGCAATTCTTTTGGCTGGTTTTTTTTTGTTGATTTTCAATCATTTACAATAACCCATTCTCTTGGATTTTACATTAGTATATTGTCATTATGGCTAGTTCTTCAAATGATATTGCTATTTTCAATATTGAAAATCTTGATTACGCACATTTCACCTATTGGAAGATGCTTATACGATAGGTACTAGTTCAAAAGAAGCAAGTTAGGCATTTAAAAACCAAGACTATAAAGCTTGAATGCATTTATCAAGATACTTGGAATGGGTTGGATGAGCTATGTAAATCCACTCTCATATTATCATTGTCTAAACATGATTATTTCAATGTCGTGGCACTTGAGGATAATGTTTGGCAGTTATGGGATAAGATATGTAATCTTTATAGCAAGAGAAGTCTTAATTTATAGATGTATTGGTTGAAATAGCTTATGGACCTTTGCATGAAGGAAGGTACTAGTGTGTCTACACATTTAAATGAGTTTCACTAGATTTTCAGCCAATTAACTTTACAGGGCATTGAGTTTAAGAATAATCTTCCTCCCTTGTTCTGGCTTGTGATACTTCTTGAGTCATGGGACACTTTTCGTACTTCCATGTGTGCTAATATGCCTAAAGATAGTTTGAAACTCTAGGATATTGAGGGTATCTTACTCACAGTGGAGATAAATAGAAAGAATGTGGATGTAGCTTGTATTTCTCATGCATTGATTGTTAAGGGCAAACATGATGGTAAGAGCGATAATGACTATTATAGTAGAGACTCACAAATGTCTCAATCTTGTAGGCTATCTTACAGTAAGTCCTGTGGTTGTAAGACCTCTCTTACATGTCATTATTATGGAAAGAAATGTCATATTAGGCCACAATGCCATAAGATGCAGGATGATAAGTGTAAGGAGAAAGGCAAGGGTAAAGTACAAGATAAGTATGATGATTGCAATTGTATTCCTAATAAGTTTAGTATGAAAATTGAGGAGGTAAATGCCTTGGAGTGTGAGTCTTATGATGATTACATCTTGGGAGCTTCTTTTCTTGATGCTAGTCAATTGGTTGATGCGTGGTCCACTTTTTCTTAGTCTTGGTTGCTTGATTTGGAGGCTTCTTTCCATGTTACCTTGCATGGAGATTGGTCTCATTCCTATCACAACATGATAGGTTCTATTAGATTGGTGGCATTGGATATCTCTGGTATTGGAGATTCACGATTTCAATTTGCTTTAGACAGTACTTTTGTTTTGCGTATGTATGCTATGTTCTTTTCTCAGTGTTGACTGCTTGGTTTGGGGACTCCTTTCGATGTCACCCCGCATAGGGATTGGTTTCACTCCTATCACAACATGATAGGCTCTATTAAATGACTTGACATTGGATGTCATTGGTATTGGGGATGTACAATTGTAGTTTACTTCAGGCGACACTTTTGTTTTGTATGATGTATGGTATGTTCTGACTTTGACCAAAATCCTTGGACAGTTGGATGATATATGCTATCATGTACCTTTTGGTGATTCCTTATGGAAGATCGCCCGTGGGAATCTTGTCTTTGCTTGAGGTGCCAAGGCTAGGAGCCTCTATCCCTTGCTTTTATATGGGTCTATTGACCATATTTTGGTTATGGTTGGCTGATATACCACACATATCTTTATGGGATTGTCACCTTGTGCACGTGTCCCTAAAAGGAACAAAAATGCTTTCTCATTTGTAGTATCTTTCACCCTTGACTACAAATTTTTTGATTCATGTGATCATTGTCTATATAATAGGCAGACACACAAATGTTATGTGAGAGGTAGCTATAGCCATGTTGCTCAAAGTGGTTCAAAAAAGAATAAGCATTCCCTTAAGTCCAGCATGCATGGCTTGCAAAACCAATGACATTGCTCAACCATAATAACCATGAGTTGTTAACCCTCAAACAAACAAAGGTGGAAAAACCGGAAGAGCTGAAGTAGAAGACAAGGCCAAGGCAAAAGTGAAATGGAAGACAAAGCCGCACCAAGAAAAATCTAGAAACACAAGAAGTGCAGAAAAGTCCTAAATAAGGGAACAAGGCGCACAAGGAAAAGCGCAAGTCAATACATTTGTAAAAGGGCGCAAGCGCATCATGATTCAATTTAAGGAGCGCGGGCTCTCACCCGTGCAATTTGTAAATGTAGATGGGCGGTGGAAAGAAAGCTAGGAAGATAGAAGGACAATGGGAAAAAGGGCCTAGGCCACAGCCGGCCATGTAAAAAAGGGGATAAGGGGATGACTGCCCAAAGGGGATTTAGGGTTTTGTATATAAAGTTGAAAAGTGAATGAGAAGCTCATTCTTGTGTGTGGCCAAAAGTGGCTCTCCTCTTCTTCTTCTTCTTCTTCTTCTTCTTCTTCTTCTTGCTTGCTTGCTTGAGCTTGTGCTTGAGAGAGGGAGTGTGAGAGTGTGAGGAAGTGAGTGTGTGAGGGTGAGGGACCGGGGAGGAGAAGCTCTCCATCTTCTCCTATCTTCTTCTCTTCTCTTCTCTTCTCTTCTCTTGCTCACGGCAATGGAGCTTGGAGTGTGGAGCTTGAGAATGGAGCTTGCTTGAAGCTTGCACTTGGATCGTGGAGCTACCGGAGTGGCGAGAGAGGAGGTAACTCGATCGGCATGGAGGTAAGCTCACTACACCCGTAGATATGGACGGCGCGTCGGCTATGTGAGAGGTAGCCATTAGTGCTCGGCTTGGAACTCTTGAACAATAAGCGGTCCGTGGGTCTTGGCGCAGTTGAGCGAAAGCTCCCACATTTTGGTTCTGTGGCCGGGACCAACGGATTCAAGCCTTGAGCACTTGCGCGCTTCGAATTGAGCATTGGAGTAGGGTTTTCCTCGAACCGGTACTTGAGGTAGATAGGTAGGAAGCGAGGGAGTTTGAAGAGGTATTCGATCTCCTTAGCAAGTAGGTTTTGGATTTGTTGTTGAATATTAGAGTAGGACAATCCATCTCCATCTTTGGTTTTGATTTTTGTTGCATTAGGTTAAGGTTAGGATAGGAAAAAAGAAGGAAAACAGTAGGAATTTATGTTGCTGTATAACAGGCTGAAACATGGAAATAGGGGCACAGATTTAGATTTCTGGCTGGAGGAGTATGAGGGACTAACCTCTGAGGTCACAGTAGGCTGGGATGGGGCAATAAGAGGCCCAGGGAACCAGGAAAGGCCACGTTTGACATCCTGCCCTCTGAGAAGAGAGTGTGCTTGAGAGCCAGGGAGAGAGAGAAGAGAGAGAGAGAGAGCTGCGAGGAGATCATCAACGTGCTGATCGATTCGAGCGCCACACCATTTTCAAGTACGCCAGGCATTTCCCTCTGTGGCTTTGCATATAATTAGACAGCACGGCACGATTCGGTGGAGTAGATGTCAGCCTAGAGGTGTCACGTGCAACTCGCGGGCTGTCCGCCACGTAATCGGACCAGTTCGTCCGAGTCCCAGAATAGGATTGCCCTATCTCTGGAGTCGGACCGTCCGACTCCAAAAATCGAACCTCTTCAAAAATCGTCCGACTCCGAAAATCAGACCACCTTTCTGATCTAATTCCCAAAATCGAACCAGCCCAAAATCGGAGCCCAGAATCGGACCAGCCTAGAATCGGACCACCCTCGTCTAACTGATCTGACACTCGCTCGTCCGATTTTGAAAATCGGACACTCGGACCCTGGAAATCGGACACAAGGAATTAAACCACCCAAAATCGGACACCTGTCAAAATCGGACGTCCGATTTCAAAAATCGAACGTGACCAAAATCGGACCACTAGGCCGATCGGACCAACCCAAAATTGGACATACGATTCTGATAATCGGACTCCTAAAAATCGGACGTCTGAGAATCGGACAGAAAACTGTCAAAATCGGACAAGTATTTAGGACACAAATTTTGACACATCTAAACCCCGAAATTGACCCCAAAAGCTACATAGAGCTAAAGGCACATCACAGATCCATCACTGGGCTGAAACTCAGAGCACGTAGTTCAAAATTTGGCTATAAACGGTCCTCCAAATTATACATGGCGTTTATCGTAACGGCCCTACGGGTCGGGGAGGAGTGCCCCCCCCCCCTCGGACCCCCGCAGAGGGGGTTCTGCCCCCTCCGCACCTCCCTCAAGTAGGTTGGAGAGAAAACGTGCGTTGTGACAGGTCCTCCAAATTAGACCCTAGTGTAGTAATGGCTCTACACGAGCATGGATCCTCACTTGTAAAAGAGCAACCAAAAGCCCATACCCGATCAGAGAGAAACAGAGACCCTAGAGCATCAATGGGCCAAACTAGCCATCAAGGGCAAAAAGACCACACTATGAGAACACAAAGACATTGTGTTCAAATCGTGTTTAGTCAGAGCAAAATGCAACATCAACAAGCTACAAATGCGAAGATGACTAGACATGACAGTCCTGATGATAGATGCTCCTTGAATAACACTACAATGATGATCCAAGACATCAGTGGAGAATCCACATCTGGTTGTGCAATTGGGGACTCAAGGACATTTGTTAGAAGGCTTAAATTTACAAGCCAAGACCCTGAAGACAAAGACATAGCACCACCTGCTTATCTTAGGGTCAAACTCACCGCGAAAAGAGAGCATACTATCGATGGTCTGATTGATGAAGGAGCAGATTTTAATATCTTGACCTATGAATCATGGACCCTACTAGGTCAACCAAAGCTCACACCGACTAATGCAACTCTTAGCCCTTACGAGGGACACCCACAAGCACTCATAGGAAAGTGCAAAATCCTTGCGACAATTGAATCCTATTTCATGTTCCTCCAAATAGTGCTAGCTGCAGGAAAGAAACCCTCCTAGGAAGACCCTTCAAAAGGGAAACCAAGTGTGAGGCCGACTATGTAGCACAGAGGATACACCTCACACTACCAAGTGTGAGGATAGTCACAACCTTTAGCAAGCGTGACCTCATCAAACCTCGAGGGAAAGGCAAGGAAGGTGCTCACATAACAGTCAAACCTACTAACGAGAGCAAGGACTTGTTGGAAGAGTTGATACAAGCACAGGTCGAACAACGAGAACCAGTGAGTGACACCATGCCTGAAACAAGAAGGTCAAGAGACAAGGCCAAGGACGGGCTTTGGACTTACAAATATTGTAGAAGACTGTCAAGATTGTGGGAGAGAAGGAAGGAGTCTCACTTGAAGCTTTCTTGCTTGCACAATGGGGAAATACACACAAGGGTGGAGGCTGAAAACAGTTTTCCTCTTCTTAGTTGTGTAAGCCAAAAAGAACTCTAGTACAAAGAAATAGAAAAACCCTATATATGGGTCTCAAACCAAACTCAACTAACTAAGGTGGCATACTAACTGAGCCACGAACTAGAGTAGATAAGGATAGCTATCATGTAGCTATTATTCATGGGCGGTGTACCAACCGCGTCTGCAACTGACAAGTCGGTGACATAAATACACAACGGTCACCCTGGCGTATCACGAGTGGAGCTCGATATCTCAACACTCCCCCTCGAGCTCAATCCCAATTCCTGCACACCAAGCAGGTCTCTAAACTTGCGCAGCTTCTCTGCGCCCAATGCCTTCGTGAATATGTCAGCTACTTGATCCTCTGTGCTGACATAAACTAGATCAATAAGACCTAGTAAAACCCTCTCTCGCACATAACGATAATGCACCTCAATGTGCTTTGTTCTAGCATGATAGACTGGGTTATTTGCCAAGTGTATACTACTCATGTTGTCACAATAAATGACAACTGGCCCATCTGTAGGCTGATGCATATCATAAAGTAGCTTATGCAACCAAGCTACCTCACATGCAGCCATTGCTGCACCCCTGTACTCAGCCTCTGTGCTTGACAAGGCAACTGTAGGCTGTTTCTTGCTGCTCCAAGTGACTGCAGGACTCCCAAAAGAGAACACATATCCACTAGTAGATCGTCTATCAGAAATACTACCAGCCCAATCAGCATCAGTGTATCCATGCAACTGTATCTGAACCCCAGTCTCATAAAATAGTCCATACTGCAATGTGGACTTCACATACCTGAGTATGCGTCTAGCCACATCCAAATGTGGTTTCCTTGGAGCTTGCATAAACTGACTTACCAATCCAACAGCATAGCTCAAATCTGGCCTGGTAATAGTCATATAAATCAAACTTCCTACTATGCGTCTGTACATAGTAGGGTCTTCTAGAAGCTCACGTGCATCTGTGCTCAGCTTCACATTCTGCTCCAAAGGAACTGAAATAGGCTTACAGCCTGTCATCCCATATTTGGACAGCATGTCCAATCCATACTGCCTCTGCAAGAGCTGAATCCCACTTGGTGATCTAATCACCTCAATGCCCAAGAAATAACGCAGCTCTCCCAAATCCTTCATCTCAAACTTCTGCTTCAATAGCATTTTCACATGAAGGATATCTTCATCACTGTCACCTGTCATAATCAAATCATCAACATAAATGACAAGTAGCATAATACCTTTCTCTGTTTTTCTCACATAAAGTGAGAAATCTGCCTTGGAAATCTGAAAGCCAATAGTGACAAGATACTGTCCTATCTTGTCAGACCATGCTCTAGGTGCTTGCTTCAAGCCATACAAGGCTTTCTTCAACCTGCAAACAAACTCAGGATGAACAGCATGCACATAACCTGGTGGCTGCTCCATATAGATCTCTTCTTGCAAATCACCATGCAAGAAGGCATTCTTTACATCCATCTGATGTAAAGACCATCCCTTTGATGCAGCCATAGCAATGACTGCTCTTACAGTTGCCATCCTTGCAACCGGACTGAATGTTTCTTCATAGTCAATGCCATATGTTTGTGCATACCCCTTGACTACTAATCTTGCCTTGTATCTATTCACAGAACCATCTGCATTGTGCTTCACCTTATAAACCCACTTACAGCCAATTGCATTTTTACCTTTAGGCAAAGGTACCAATTCCCATGTAGCATTTGCTTCCAAGGCATCCATTTCTTCATCCATGGCTTTCTCCCATTTTTCTTTTCCCATGGCTTGCTCAAAAGATGTAGGTTCTGGTTCCTATATTACTTTGACTATATATGCATAGTGAATGGCTGTAAATCCATCATATTTCAGCCTATCCACAGGATACCTAGCTCTCGTAGACCTGCGCAAAGTAGGTTCACTCCCAGGTACTCTCAAAACATCCCTGGTCTTCCTTACTCCAGGTGTAACAATAGAAGGAATACCCAACTCATCATCAATGCTCTGTTCTGAGCCACTGGATTCACCATCCACATAAGAGTGACCTGCATTCACATCAAACATAGGCTGATCAACCTTCTCTTTTCCTTTTCGTGATACCTGCATACCACTATCTGCATTACTTTGAGAAGATTCTCCTGATCTCAATCTGCCTGTCCATGGTGAAGAATGTGAACCACTACTAGAGGACGCTCCAGGTCCACTAATATTTTGTGACTGCTGCTGTGAATTTTGTGCAGCATTACCATTTTTGCATCTACATCATCAATCACATTTACTGGTTTATACCAGCTACTCATCTCATCAAAAACAACATCTCTGCTCACTGTAAACTTACGAGTAGAAGGGTTATAGCATCTATACCCTTTTTGCTGCAGAGAGTAACCAATAAAGATGCACTTCTCAGCTTTTGGATCCAACTTGGATCTCAACTCATCTGGCACATGTACATAGGCAATGCAACCAAAAATTTTCAAATGAGAAATATCTGGTTTCATACCAGTATACCTCTCCTCTGGAGTCATGCCATGTATTGCTGCAGTGGGAGTCCTGTTCATTATGTAGACTGTTGTAGCAACTGTCTCAGCCCAGTAAAAATCTGGCAAGTCTTTTTCATTGAGCATGGCACGAGATACCTCTCCAATATGCCTGTTTTTCCTTTCTGCAATTCCATTTTGTTGTGGGGTATAACTGCATGAATATTGCTACTTTATGCCATGCTCCTGCAAGAACTTTGCAAACTCATTTGAGAGGTACTCTCCCCCTCCATCTAACCTTAGGCATTTTATTTGCAGACCTGTTTCTTTTTCAGCCATAGCTTTAAGGGTTTTGAAATGCCCAAAAACTTCACTTTTCTTTTTCATAAAATACACCCAAACTTTTCTGCTATAGTCATCAATAAAAGTGACAAAATAATGACAGCCTCCAAGAGATGCATCTTTAGTAGTCCACACATCAGAGTGGATTAATTCCAATGGCTTCTCACTCTCTTGAACATGTCTAGGAAATGGTTTCCTTGCCTGTTTTCCAAACTGACAGGCTTCACATACCTTATGCATTTCTGCAACCTTGAATTTCGGCAAACCTGCAATAATATTTTGGGCCTGCATTGATTTAAGTCGTTGTACATTAACATGACCAATGCGTTTATGCCAGATATCAATATCTGCAACTACACCGGTCCCATGTGCAAACATTGCTGCACTCAATTCAGACATGTCTGCATCCAATGTAAACATTCTGCCCTTCTTCTTTCCTTTTGCTATCAAGCGACCTTTATTTTTCATATCCTCAACAAAGCATCCATGAGGATTAAATCTGACCTACAAGCCCTGTTCAACCATTTGACCAACTGAAACCAGATTCTTGGTGATATTCGGGACATGAAATACATCGGACAGGTATTTCTTTTTCCCATCCTGCATAGACAAGGGAATTTTTCCAATCTGCATAATAGGATGTGCAGTATCATCACCAGTCTCCACAAATCCTGGTTTTTCCATTTTCCTTGCATCCTCCATCCATTCTGCATGACCTGTCATGTGGTTTGATGCACCTGAGTCAACATACCATACATCGTTGCTTTCTTCTGCACTTGTCACAGAATTGTTCATGTGCTGCACCATAAACAGATGCTCATTTCTGTCATCACCCTGTCTACTAGAGGATGCATAATTTCCTTGTTGCAGTTTTCCATTCATGATGTCATTCTGCTTTTTATAGCAGTCTTTAGCCATATGACCCATTTTACCACAATAGTAGCATTCAACATTACTGTTTGCATTTTGGCCTCTTTGCCATCCACCACGACCTCTTTGGCTCCCCCTGCCTCTAGAGTTACCACGTCCTCCTCCATAGGACTGGTTTTCTTGAGTTTGCTGCATATTCTGATTTCTGCCACGGCCTGCAAATCGGCCTCCTCTACCTCTGCCTCTACCTCTTCCAGCATTTGAGTAGAAGACAGCTTCTTTTGAAGTTCCTCCTAAAGAAGATGCACCACCATTTCTCTGTTCCTCAGAAATTAGAAGAGCAATCAACTCCTCAAAATCAGGAAATCTTTCACGAACTGAAATGGATGTCCGAAACTGTGCATAATCCTTTCCTAGACCATTCAAGGTCACAGAAACTAAATCATCATCTTCCACTGGTGACCCAATGGAAGCAAGTGCATCTGCAATCTTCTTCACCTTCATGTGGTAGTCGTTGATGCTCATATTTTCTCTTTGCACATTGTGCAACTCTTGCTTGAGCTGCATTTTCCTGGCTTGCGTATTTGTGCTATACATTTTTGACAAAGTATCCCATGCCTCCTTTGGCGTACTTGCATCCTGAATATGCACAATCATAGAGTCTGAAATGCTGATAGACAGCCAATACATAACTTTCCTGGCTCTCTCATGCCATGCTTTAAATGCCTGCATTTGCTGTTGATTGGGAACATCAGGAAGAACTGGTTCTTCTTCATTTCCTGCAACAAATTCCCAATATCCTTTTCCCATAAGGAAATTCGTCATTCTAAACTTCCATGCTTGGAAGTTGTTCTTGTCAAGCTTTTCAGTGACAATCTGTGAAAGAGAATCAGATGCCATTACAGAAGACTGCAAAAAATTCTGTCACTGCAAAAACCACAGCTTCACCCTCACAAGGGAAAATCTGTAAAACTGGCGAAAGTGGTATTTGACCACACAGTCACTTCCTAGTGACGATTTTGCATCAACAGGCAACAGGGATGATTCTGTAACTCCCAATGTCTCTGCGCACAAGCATACAATGCAATTTTTACAGTAACTATTCACCGACCTGTAGAACAGTGGCTGCACAGCATAAAACTGGGCCTTTTCCTGAGTGCGTGCAGAAAACTTCCGCCTCCAAAACAGGCCCCGAAATGGCCTCAAATAAAAAAAACAAGGTCGCCAAGGGCTAAAGCCCTTTCCCGCAGCATATACTGCCCTTTTGCTTCACCGTGAAGGGCGTCTCAACCTGAGACAATGCACTCCTGCACTTTCCGGCTGTGCTACCTGTAGAGATCTGCTCTCGAAACAGAAAATGAAAGCAACACTGCTCCTCTTACCAGAACACCGCGAGCTTGGCTTGCTTTCTTGAGCTCCTTACCACGAACAAGGCTCTAATACCATGTCAAGATTGTGGGAGAGAAGGAAGGAGTCTCGCTTGAAGCTTTCTTGCTTGCACAATGGGGGAATACACACAAGGGTGGAGGCTGAAAACAGTTTTCCTCTTCTTAGTTGTGTAAGCCAAAAAGAACTCTAGTACAAAGAAATAGAAGAACCCTATATATGGGTCTCAAACCAAACTCAACTAACTAAGGTGGCATACTAACTGAGCCACGAACTAGAGTAGATAAGGATAGCTATCATGTAGCTATTATTCATGGGCGGTGTACCAACCGCGTCTGCAACTGACAAGTCGGTGACATAAATACACAACGGTCACCCTGGCGTATCACGAGTGGAGCTCGATATCTCAACAAAGACCCCAAAAGAAGCCCAAGCCTTATAGATGCAGACATCGATGGAGGGTTAGCAGAACGTCGCGATGGATATCCAAAGCGTTGCTACGTGCTCAAGGGTATTACGTAGGTAACCAATGGATTTGGGTACCAAAATCCCCTGCTAAACCACCTCTATCAGCTGAAGGCAAGATTGCATCAAAAGCAACAAAGCACAGGAGGAAATCTAAGAGAAACTCGAGGTCTCGAGGCAAGAAACCAGACATGAGTGTTCGAAAGAAAGATCCTTAGCCTAGCATGCTTAATAAGCAGATGTCATATATAGCCATTGAGCATGCACAAAAGCCATTAGTGCCTAAAGAGCCTTTGATTTCCCAAGAGGATAACAGGCATCATAGGCACAACATTGCTCATGGCAAGGCTGATTGCTCAACAAAGCAAATGGCACAATCGTCTAATAGCCTCGAGCAAAACATTTAGCCAGTGCCAAGTCCACGTAAGAGTCCTAGATCTCCTACATCCTCTTTTTTCAAATGGACACAGGAAGCACAACAACGGTCGTCAATGGTGGCTGCTCACTCCCAATCTCTATCTCCATCAAAGCTTCCAAATATCCAAGAGGTGGGACATGACACTAGCCGTAGCTCTCGGCCCAAGGATATGCCTATGCAACCCAACTCATGCTCGATCTACACAGATGAATGCTCAAAGGGCAACAAAAGACACGACCACTTCCGATCGCCCTAGGGACCTGACACCGCAATCCACCAAGAGTAGCCAGCCCACTGGACTAGCCACTACTACTTCCAATCAGGGATCATAGCAGTCACAGCCCTTGGCCGTGACAATGCCCCTTGCGGAACATGTCCTTAGTAGTTTACCTGTGGAGGAGGTGTCGCAACCAACTTCCTTGACAACTCCAGCACTTCCAAAGTGCCTAAAGCCTAGGCTGGAGGAGTTAAACACAAGGGAATTGGCTGAAGAGCTAGACTCTCCCAAAAGGGAGACAGTTGTACCCTCACAACCTGGCGAGGCTATTCAACAGGCCATGGCTATGTCCCATAAGGACACATTAGAGAAAGAGAATGTTGAGGCCCAACCAAGCACATCAATGGTTGACCTGGTCCAGGGTCCTGAGTCATTGAGAGATGCACCTTTACTGACCAAGAAAAAGAGGAGAAAACAACGAAGACAACAGCAGTCACAGGTGGTTGGGGATCCCAAGAGCATTGACACCAAGAGTGCTGGGGTGGAGAGCTCAGGAATAAAGTGTCGAGTCCATCCACCAATGACCCCATTGATGCCTCTCCTAATAGCGGTGAAACCTCAGACACATCAATGTGCTCTGAAAAATAAAAATAGTCGTTAGCTGCTTGCAATACTCAATCCACCGACAATGGAACTCGCATTGACCAATCAAGAGTGGATACAACGCTGTCACAACAAGGTGACAAATCTATACCAGTCACATCCAAGGAGAACCATAATGCAATGACAAAGCCTCAGGAGAAACATGGGAACCCCGAGAGCATAAGAAATTCTAGCATTGGCCAAACCTGCTCGTCTAGGACTGAGCCCCTAGCTATGCTAAAACCCAGGCAAACTCCTAGAACCTTGCATGAGATGGCAACCGAGCAAGCCCTCGTTGAACATAGAAGTGTCACAGAATGCTTAACCGACTTGGATGCTAAGCTCAAAGTGTTCGCACGTGTCTATGTCTTGGCAGACATGGGCACAAACCCTAAAGAGCATCTTGAAGAATACTTACCATTTCCCTTATCCTGGGAAGAGCAAGAACATCTTGACGACCACTATAACATGCTCTTGTATGAATGCATGTGACTTATCTCTGACGAGGAAGCCGACGAACTACGCTTAACTGTAACATTCAATGATGTGCTCTACCAACCAAATCTCTTAGAGATAGAGCAACTAAAGCAACTATCAAAGGGTCGAAGTCAATTTGAACAACATTGGTGTGAAAACCGCGTTGCAATGGCCGAACAAGGAGCCCAGACCATGACCATCTCAAAGAAGCGATTGGCCGAATGGTGGTCTCAAAGAGACCCAACCAATGTGGCACCAACTTTCTTTCGAGTGCTGACTGCCGTTCGGGGTATGGACTTAGCTGAAACTAGCCAAGAGAACTCCTTGTCTGATAAGGTTCTCATTGAGGAGGAGTTACATGTTGCCAATAGACTCGGACAAGGTTCCATGCTACTCGATGTTGCAAGATATCTATCGGTATATTGAGTAAGCTGCCACGAGTACTAGATGCATGTGCCACGCTCCAATACAATCCAGAGTTCTACAATTGGCTTTTATCCTTTTGAAGTGACATGGATTCATGGATATGTATATAAATAAACAATGACTTTTGTGACCCTGTATAGACACTATCAACACACACAAGCAATAATAGTCAAGTGCAGGGAGAAGAGTTGGGTTCAACAGGCTAAGCTCCTTAGGTCCTCCTCTCACCACACATTTAGAAGTTGTGTGACCATTCCCACCTCTAGACGGAGGGCATGCAATCCTCATTACCACCATAGGAAGCCCTGACCAACATCCTTAATGGTGTAGACAGGGTACCGTCCCTTTCTATACACCTTTTCCCCTTTCCGGTCTATCCTTTCGAGGATGAGCCCTACCCCACTCCAACCAGTCCATGTAACTTAGCATGAGCCAAGATTTGCTAATGGTTGGAGGCCAAATGAACATCATCATGGGGGCCATCTCTCTACAACAAACACTGCATGCCTCACCCCTCCCCTTCTCGTCATATGCGCTTGATAACCCACTATATAATCCCTTCCATGCGAATGGTCTTTATCTTGTTTCAAGGCCTAATCCTTGGTTCGCATTTTGCAGGTCCCCCTACGTAAAAGACATGGAGCACCCAGGGCAGCTGGCTTGCAAAGACACTCTCTGCTGAAGGAAATATGCAGTACAAGCTCCTCCGCCGGTGCGCTATGTGCCTAGCCTCAAAAGGTATGCAAAGAAACGAGGTCCCAAGCGACACCGCCCCAGACGTAGGCCGAAAAATCCCCACGCTAGGGGAATAGAAGCTCAAAGAAGCACACAAGGCATGGCAACATCGGATGTGAGGGCCCCCAACAGACGCTTGGGTACCAAGTGCTCGAAAGCAGAGAGGGCGGCACGAGACAAGGAAGAATTCGATGCATTGTTCAAAAGCATTTTAGAAACGGTTGCGGCCAGAGACTACACCATTCAGGTCCCGGCCAACATCTTCCTTGCCCAACCTCACAGGAGCCCCTCACCAGCAGAGCCTCAGTCGCCCTGACCACCCGAACTCACCCCGCCTCGTGCAAATCAAGTAGCCCCTATGATATATAAGCAACTTAACAAAGGCCATCGTGCCATAACTTTTTGTTTTTAAATGGTTAAAGGGGCAGGCTCCCCACTTGTACACACTTTCCTCACCTATTGCTAATATATGCCAAGTCTTTAACAAGCACCGAAATAGGCATCGCAATCAGCATCATAGGATTTTGAAAAAGTAATTCTTGACATGATTGCATTTGTTCATTGTACTTGACGCATGCGACTTGCATATACTCTCATGAAGTGACAAGTGGATGCAGGATGACACAGGTCTTCGTGCGAACGTGTTCAATGCCCAAGTCATCGCAAGACCACCAACCTCACAAGGAACCGCAACAAAACCACGCTGCCGAATGAAAAAAATCACCCTTGCGAGTGCCCACATCGCATGGCCCAAAGCATAGTCATGGGCTACGCTCTCTTTCTGGGTCAAGCTCTACAATTGGCTCACGACAGTTGTTACCTCAATTGTATCGACCTCGTGTGTCACAAAGAGGTTTGCAATATCTCAAGTGTATCTCCCCATCTCAACAACTGCTTCTCTAACAACAAGGCTAGGGCACAATCATCACTGTAATATCTATTTCCTGTACCTTCGAAGCTTGACATTTCCCAATCCATTGAAAAGTTGATAGCCTCAACATATTGCAATGGTTGTACTCAAGCAAGTCCCAAAAAAAAAGCATAAGAAATATAAGAAAAAAAATAAGAGAAGAAAACAAAAAAGAAAAAAAAGAAGAAAAGAAAAGAATGAATAGATAACAAGCACCCACGATCACAGCACAACACCTAGGGGTCCTCAAATTAGGTGCGTCCAGTGACCTTGGTCGGCTGGCTCCGTCCCTAGTCCCCTAGCCCCTTAGCATCACCCACAATAGTTCAGGGCACATCAAGGGCAGGACATACCTAGGGAGCTTGTCTCGTCTATGGGTAGACCTGTCACCCTGACCCATTCACACGATTCCTTCTTGCACTCTGCCTTAATACCATTGCAATCAATTGTGGTAAGCACCGCACAAATGGCCATGGAAAGTACACTGTCCTCATCACGCAAGTCCAATAGCTACCAGCTATACCGATAGTGCAGTGTTCCTGTGTTCAATTATGTTACATTGTGCAGTCACAATGCAAAGGATGTCGCATACACCTTCACGTGTACTTCTTCTGGACAACTTTGCTTCATCCTGTTATGAGAAACCAACCCGCGGTCTTCTAACTATGTAATATCTAAGTACGCATGAGCACTCACACAATATCTGCACCAAAATATATACACAATTTGGGTCCTCAAGTGCAAGAAAATACTTTCAGCTTGCTTAGAGTTCGACCTATCTCCCAAACTAATTAAACTATGTCTTATGCACGCTAAAGAATACTAGCACTACCCCTAGGGAGAGACCACCTATGAGAGGTTTTTAATTACAGGTATTGAAGACTCCAACGAAAGTGTCGTTCGACACCCCACTCTGAATTCTTATCCTTTATCATCCTGCAAGCTCGCTAAGAATCGTCATGTGCATAATCCCCAGCAAACCAACACTTATGCTGGCCATCAGGAACAACCCTACCACCACCCACCTAGGCCACCAACGTGCCCCAAATGACTGTCCTCCACATCACCACCAATACTCCTCCACGGCAACCACTGATGTCCCTTCACATCCACATCTTTAGTGCAGACTAACGCCTGCTACCTACAACGGTGAGTGCCATGGGACTGGCACTCGTCTAGGAGGGGGGTAATGTTAAGCCTCAAACCAACAAAGGTGGAAAAACCGGAAGAGTTGAAGCAGAAGACAAGGCCAAGGCAAAAGTGAAACGGAAGACAAAGGCGCGCTAAGAAAAATCTGGAAACACAAGAAGCACAGAAAAGTCCTAAATAAGGTAACAAGGTGCACAAGGAAAAGCACAAGTCAATACGTTTGTAAAAGGGCGCAAGTGCATCATGGTTCAATTCAAGAAGCGTCGGGCTCTCACCCATGTAATTTGTAAATGTAGATGGGCGGTGGAAAGGAAGCTAGGAAGATAGAGGGACAATGGGAAAAAGGGCCTAGCACGGCCGGCCATGTAAAAAAGGAGATAAGGGAATGACCGCCCAAAGGGGATTTAGGGTTTTGTATATAAAGTTGAAAAGTGAAGGCTCAAGTATTTGTATCTCCAATGGAAAAAAAGAGACTCGAATGGAAATGGTACAATCTTAACCAAAGAGGCTCTATAGTTAGAAAGTGTTCCAACAAGTTTTTAAATTCTTTCATATATAATGAGGATATATCTCATTCAACAAAATTTACCAAGTATATTTTTTATCTTGATCCAAACCTTTCAATAGAAGTTGGAGCAGCAAAGCCTAAAAATGTACATGCAGCCATATAATATGTTGAACGCTAATCGAAAATATAAAAGAGAATTGAACTCATTTTAGTCCAAAACAGGAGTCACTTATCATTCAAATTAGCTAATGTCCCAGGTAGACTATGTATCATGACAATAGTGTCTCGAATAAACTTCAAGCCAATTTTCCACTCTCTTTGTTTGTCCATCAGTTTGAGGATGGTAGGTGATGCTAGGAGTGAGGACTGTGCCCATAGAGTTAAATAAACTCTTCCAAAAGCTACCATAAACTTGGAATCCCTATTAGAAATAATCTTCATGGATATGCCATGCAATTTTGAAATCGTCTCCATAAATTACAATGCCACCTGTTTGATTGAATATTGGGTCTTAGTGTGGAAAGGAAGTGAGTAGATTTTATAAGATGGTCAACAATAACAAATATACTATTCTAACCATGTTTAGTAGTTGGAAGTCCAGTGACGAAATCCATGGATATATCAATCCATTTGCTAGTGGGAATGGGCAATTGCTGTAATAATCCACCTTATAAAAGAGAAGAGTCCGTTGACATTGTAAGCACTAGGAAACAAAATCCTTCACATCTATCCAAAGCCCTTTCTGATACAAACTCTTATAAACCTTATCAAATGTCTTGAAAAGGCTCAAATGCCTCACCATTGTAGAAGAATGCATTTCTTGAAGAACCTTGTATGTGAAGCTAAACAAAGGTGTTAAGTAAACTTGACCTTTGGACCACAAAAGACAATTATGCCACTTATAATTAGGGAATTCTTTATCATCTCCTTATTGTAATTTTTGCATAATTGTGGTTGCATGTTGGTCCAGCAAATATTCTTCTCAAATTTCATTTATTTAATCTTTATAGTAATGGAGATGCCCACATGCATGGGAGCACATTAGCCACAACATTATCCTTTCCAACTATATAAGAGATCCCCAAAATCATAATTTTGAAGTATGGCCAATCATCTTCTTTGCTTTGGAGTGAGTATGAGTTGTGGTAGGAAGTATTTCAATACTCGATGATCACTCTTTACTTTGAAATGGTTGACACATAAAGATAATGGTGTCATTTCTTGATGGCTTTCTCGTCCAGCTTCTTTTGACTTTCATAAGCAATCATTCCATGGTCATAAACTAAAACAGCCCCAATACCACATCCACTTGCATAAGCACATATGGTAAACTCTTTATAAAATTCTAGAAAAACCAAGATAGGTGCTAAAATGAGTAAGGACTTCAGCTCATTGAAGCTCTTCTCTACTATAGAATCCCAAAATAATGCTTCTTTTTTTAACTCTCAATAAGAGATGCTATCACATGTGCATAGCTCTTAATAAAGTGACTATAGAAAGAAGAAAGTCTAAGAAATCCCATCAATGAAGTGGTTTTGGTTGGAGTAGGCCAATCCTTTATGCATTAAACTTTCTTGGGATCCATTGTAATATCCTCTTCACTAATAATATGGACGAATAATCCACCTCCTTTGACAATAAAAGTGCACATTAACTCTTTTGCAAATAATCCCCTCAATGAAGTGGTGTTGGTTGGAGTAGGCCAATCCTTGATGCATTAAACTGTAAGTTTACTAAAGTAAAAGGGGTCACTTTAAGGCCTTATAGCGTATAACGAAAGGGTATTTCTTAATATCCTTTGAATGCACATTATACAATTGATTTATTATAGGTGGATCCTCTGGAAAACATCTCTATATTCTTCCAACAACTTACAAAGACAAGTATCCATTGCTTTGAATGAGCTAGAAGATTTGTTCTTCATCCAATTTTGTCAATAGAAGTACAAAGGTACATGACATAGTAAAAATCTCATTCCGAATATTTTTTAGGCTAATTAGCTCCATGCTTTTCTTTTCAATACCATGCATTACTACTAGCTATTCTTTTCACATGAATTCCATATGTTTCTTTTCTAGGTCCATTGAAAATTTTCCAAGGCATCTAAGCCAGTCACATCCAACCACTACATCAATAAGACCCATATCCAAAGCAATGAGATTAATGTGAGTGGTATATATGATGATGATAGAATAATAGGAATATGTGGAAAAACTTGATGGGGCTGATCTCATGTGCCCCATTAACTAGTTGAACATGCAAAGAAGGGCATCTCAAGAGGAAACAATTTCAACCGTTCTAGGGATTTAGAATTCACAAAACTATGAGTGCTCTTGGTATCTATGAGAATGTGAGCAACTCCTTCATTAATAAATCCCTTGAGTCAAAGTGTATTATCCCCCTTAGATCCAATCCATGCATTGTGAGAGATGGAGTACAATCATGGAGAAGAGCGATCATTCCAAATATCATCCATATAGTAACCACCTAGGTCAAATGTGAATCCATCCATAGGATCATAATACTCATCATGGGTGGCTATCCTCTTCATTTCCATCCACCTCTTTACAAGTTGCCCCATCCTCATTTTGCATTATATTAACATGTGGCTCATTTTCGGATCAACTTAATGATCATACTCACTCTTGCATTCTTTGCCTTACACTTTAATTTATGATTAGCTGTCCATTTTTTCTCACATTTGAAACACAATTCTTTAGCAAACATGTCCTTCAACTTGTCATTTGTAACATGTTTTCCTTGGGCATTGTTAGTTGAAGATTCAGCATTAAAATCCATCCTCTTTTGCTCAACTTTTCTATCAACAATAGGTTTGATGTTTTGACCTTGTTTTGATATGGATGTTGTAAGAAATGTGGGTATCCTACTATAGGTATTTAATAGCATTGTAGGTATTCCATCAGTCCTAATTCCAACTTTTGGCTATCCAAATGATTGTACATCTCTTGTAGGCTAATTAGGATGATTGATACCCCCTATTTTGGGCTGAAAACTCCTATATTTTTTGTTATACCTTTCTATGTATTGAATGGCTGCATGCATAGAAGTGGGCTACGTAGATCCAACTTTGGAAGATTAAGGCAAGATCAAGCCCAAATATATATTTATTAAGCTTTGCTCCATTTGAAATTCCATCTACATACATTAATAAATTGAGAAATTGGTTGAAGTTATCTCTAACTAATTGTCCCCTCCTCTATTGTAATGAGTAGCAATGCCTCTCCAATTTCTCTTTTTTCCAATGGTGAAGTGAAACCTTCAATCACGCCTCTCTTCAATGCTTCCCACACATAAAGTACCAATGCCTCTCCAATTTCTCATTTTTCCAATGGTGAGGTGAAAGCTTCAATCATGCCTCTCTTCAATGCTTCCCACACATAAAGTATACTTGCCCTGTTTTGCCATATATCGCCCACCATGTATGGGCATACCCCTCCAAAGGAATAGTTGCATTGTGGTTTGGTGATGGATTATCACCTTTGAAGTTAGGGATATTAATCATCTCCTTATATTCCTTGTCATGATGGTGTGGCTATCCATGTATGATTATTCGTGAATTATTATACATTCCCCATGAGGTATTGTATCCATATCATCGCTCCAAGACTATGAGAATTAGATGATTATCCCAACAAATTGTTCATTCCAACAAAAGCTTGATATTACCCAAAATAAGTAGGTGGCATAAGTGGTTGACCAAAATGAATAAAGGTGTTTTCTTGAGCCTAAAAAATAATAAATTAATATATATAGCAAACTAATCTACTGATAAACTAAAATAAAATGAGAACTAATAATTAATCTATAATTCAATATAATATATTTCAAATATGGAGGTGTGTAAAAAGGGTTCTAACTCCTAAAGTAAAAAAATAAAAGAAGAACATTTCAAGAGCAAATATTCATTGCCTTGAGAAGGCCTATAGGTTCTTGGGGATGAGTCACCCCAATACCTTATCTTCCTAGGGGTGGCATTTAGCCAAAAAATAAAAAGGGATGGTTGGAGAAAAAACAAAAGTGAACCAAAAAAAAGAATTTAGTGTCACCTTGCGAGAGCTTAGTAGGTTCTTGGGTACTAAGACTAGATCTATGCGGTCTACAAGGTGGGGGTAGCAGACAATCGATCTAGTGGTAGCGGTGACTATTGGGCAATGATGGCTATTGTAGGGCATGCGCGCGCACACACATGCACGCACGCACGCACGCGCGCACACACACACACACACACACACACACACACACACACACACACACACACACACACACACACACACACACACAGATCTTGCTGCCAACATGGCACAATTAACGATGGGTCCGTGCTACTTACATATGTGGGATAAAGAGAGAGAGAGAGAGAGAGAGAGAGAGAGAGAGAGAGAGAGAGAGAGAGAGAGAGAGAGAGAGAGAGAGAGAGAGAGAGCATGAGTGAGAGACTAACCGTACTGCCTACTATCGTGGACTACTATCGATGACCCTACTGCCTGTGTGCATGACATCCGTGTGACTACTACTGAAAATCCTAGTCCTTGTGATGTCTTTATGGCTCAAGAAGAGAGAGAGACACAGAGATGAAGTGAGAGAGAAAGAAAGTCCCAACACAACGTGAGAGAGAGAGAGAGAGAGAGAGAGAGAGAGAGAGAGAGAGAGAGAGAGAGAGAGAGAGAGAGAGAGAGAGAGAGAGAGAGAGAGAGAGAGAGAGAGAGAGAGAGAGAGAGAGAGAGAGAGAGATGAAGTGAGAGACATAGATTCACATTAATGAGGAGCACCCTACAAATGTAAAAATTTGGTACAAATTTAATTTTGGTATGGTATAAGAAAGGCTAGGCTAAGGAGCTCTTTGATAATTTGATATATATCGAACCTATAGTCCTAATCATAAAGTAGTATAGATGTTGATAGCCAACACTTGTTAAGGTACCTATCGCTGTCCTTAAACAAAAGTTGAAAATATACTTGCAAGAGAGGAAAAAAATTAAAGAAAAATAAAAGTGCTCACCCACTGCATTAAGAGCACACCCCCTGCATGTGTGGGGGGGGACACTGATTGTACACATTGTTTGTGTATCATCCAAGCTTTGTCTATTTTTCTTCTCTCTTGAAATTTTGTTCTACTTTTTTTTTTCTTTCAATATTTTTCTATTGTATATGATGAAGGCTAGCAACATTGCCTATGAATAAGGATAGGAATATATTAAGTGAGAGCTAGACTCACTCCCATGCAGATTGTAATCTCACTCGAATATACATTTAGAAGACATGCAACAGTTGAGAAGATTATGGATAACCTCTATTCATTTTTATCTAAACCATATCCACAAAAGCAAAAAGCACATGTAAAAGGCAATTGGACCACTAGTCTAAGCTTAGTGGAAAAGTGAGGATGTCCAACTTAAGTGGGAAATTTTAAACCAAACCATAATACACAAATTAAAATACAGAGCTCATTCTTGTGTGTGCAATTTTCGAGCTTCCACTCTTCTTCCTTCTTGTCTACCTTGTTGTGTACCATTTCTAGAGAGAGAGAGAGAGAGAGAGAGAGAGAGAGAGAGAGAGAGAGAGAGAGAGAGAGAGAGAGAGAGAGAGAGAGAGAGAGAGAGAGAGAGAGAGAGAGAGAGAGAGAGAGAGAGAGAGAGAGAGAGAGAGAGAGATTCATCTTCTTCTCTTACTTCCCTTCTCTTCTTTCCCTTTGGCATCTATGTCTTGGAGGGTGAGAAGTAGAATGAGATATTGAAAGTTAGTAACATCGTAACTTAAAGGGTTTACTGTATATAAATTCTCCCTACCATATGTATTCAAGGCCTATTTTAAAAACCCCTTACTATATATTAACAATGAATTAAAAAAACCCTTTATATGTGATAGTCAATCCTTCTTGTCTATGTTATCATGAGTCTTCTCTTTCTCTTCCATCTGCCATAGCCATGCTCTAGATCCATGCATTCTAACATATTAATGCAATTGTTTAGGATTTGGAACTTCTCAAGCAAGGAGATCTTACTATCTCATGCCATTATCCATGTCAAAGCCTTGGGACTGCTAGCAAAACTACTTGTATCTTGGAGGATAATTCTAAGCAAATCGGAATAGCAAAGATAAGCACTTGCACCCAAGTTATAATGTTTCTGGCTCTTGGCCTCCTTCAATCCTCCTCTCACAAAGTAGATTGGTAGGAGGTGCATCTTCCTTTCAAGCTTGGGCCTAACTAGTGTCTCAGAATTGGGTGGCTAGCTGTTACTATTAATCCCTTTGTAGATATCTCCCCTTTGGTGCGCCCTTACCTTGTAATTGGCAAGAAGAAATTATCAAAAAAGTTGCATCCTAGATTCATGAAGCACAAGTAATTCATTTATTAAATAGGCCTTGAATGTATGTGATATATAGGGATTACATACAATGAATTCCCACAAGATTTGTACAATAAATTAAAAGTTTCCTTCTTTCATTGATAATGCATTATAAAAAAATTTTGCACATCTATATGCCCATAGCATCCATATCATTGCCACCTCAAAGATGCCAATTAATTAGGCCAAAGTTGAGGGGCTTCATGTTGACATCATGGTTTTGCATGCTTCGATTTCTATGAGCTTGAAGCTTTTAGGGGGACATGCACATTGTTGTAGAAATAAGAAGCCACCCATGTATCATTCCATTCTATCTTAATTATTCATGTCATTCCTAAAAGCTCTTCTTAGGAAGAAATAAAAGAGTACTTCTCTACTGCCACCTATTGAAGCCTTCACCTTCTCTCCTTTCACATAATGTAATGAATCGTTATAATTGTAGAGCATACAAGGAATCCATGTGTGTGTGTGTTTCTCTACATCACAGTGTACACATGTCTCTATTTTCCTTATAGGGAGGGTGGTTGAGAGAGAGAGAGAGAGAGAGAGAGAGAGAGAGAGAGAGAGAGAGAGAGAGAGAGAGAGAGAGAGAGAGAGAGAGAGAGAGAGAGAGAGAGAGAGAGAGAGAGAGAGAGAGAGAGAGAGAGAGAGAGAGAGAGAGAGAGGATTTTGTTGCAACTAATTACAATGGCAAAACCTAGAGGTGATTTGGAAAATAATGTATATAGTATTCTATTGAATGTGGTTGAGAGATCATAAGAATGAGAGGATGACTTTTCTCATAATGGCTTGAAGTTCATGAGGTTGGCAAGGTGTATGCGTTTGTTGACACAAGTGGTTTGTAAAACTTAATTCTACTTTTACAAAGCATATTGCATGAAATCATATTTACATGACACCCACATGACACAAGTCCTTGGTTTTATCTTATTGTTATAAGGAGTCACAAGTGTATAGTGTTGTTCTTGGTTTGCGAGTTACCTTTAGATATATAATTGATCTTCACTTCTTAGTGTTCCTTGTTTATCTAAGAAGTTAGATGATACATACATTTCTTCAAAAGATGCATGCGTGACAAAAATTCTTAGGATAGTGTTGTTTTATTTTAACTTCTAATGTTGATGTAGAAAAGAATGGGATTTACCAACAACATGCCATTTAGTATCACAATATGACCCTAAATGTTGCCTAGCCTTGAATGTATAGTGTGTATTTATTATTGTACATGCTAGCATAACTTTCCATTAATAATAATGATTTCATGATGCTTTGTTGAAGGTAACTAGTTAACAGTTCTAGATTTGATGCAACATTTGAAAATAAAACTTTTTTTTTTTTGGCAATATATCATTTGCTTCATAGTTTACTTGTAGTCAATGACCATTAGCTATGGCTCTCATGCAAATAGTAGCTAAAATCATCTCTCAAACATAAGACATAAAGGTAAGATGGAATGAACATATATTTTGAAAAACATGCAAGAATATGATATAGTGGCCTATTTAAAAGGGAAGTTAAAGTTTTCATGATTGTTTAAAACATATTTTTATGGGGAGCAAAACATCATGTTGTCCAACATGGAAAGTTTCAATATAGTAAGTGTCTAGCTTTAGTCACCATCTTGAAAAGGTTGGCAATGTTGCTTATTGCCTCAAAATTGTTTTCAATACATGTATGTCTACATGTACATGTTTTGTTTCCATTATACGTGACACCTTTCAATATTATTTTGATGTATTGTTTACATTGTATGTAAGCCTACATTTCAATTTTTAAAACTAGGTCTATGTAATGTTCTATTGAGTGAATATGTGTGTAAAGTTTGATTATCTTGACCAATTGTATGGACAAAAACAATACTACTCTAGCATGAAACCATTCTTTGCAATGCTTGAGTGAATGTGTGTAAAGTTTGATTATCTTGACCAATTTTATGGACAAAAACAATACTACTCTAGCATGAATACTCCAAGCTTTTAGTGGAAGACTTGTCTATGTTAAGGAGACAAATGAGATGCCAAGTTTCTTGCTCTTATTAGGATGGTCATGCACCCTTTACTTAGATGCTTGCTGTTTTGAGTGTCAAATGAAAGTTACCAAGTTGAATTACACCCTCAACTTAGAGAACTAATGTTAAGAAAGATTTAGAAAAGAGTAGTCCCCATTAGAGGGGACTTTAATCATGGCGAATTAAAACATGTGGTAACACGATCAGATTCACATTTCAGCTAATAAGATGCACCATTCTCGCCTTGAGAGATGCTTACATACGAGATGATTGATGGTATGCAAATGAAACAAAATATGTCATAGTATGGACAAAGTCTTAGACTTCTTCCAATCCATGTCAAATGGAGTCTGCCAAATAGTTAGTTCCCTTCATCCTACAATAGGTGTGAACAACTGCCTTGGAGTTAGATCGATCCTATAGAGGCTTGGAAAAGAGTATGGCACCTATAAACTTGGAATGTTCCAGAGATACAAGACGAGAAAGATGCATTACTGGTAGATGGTGTGGTTAGGGTTACTG
Organism: Lygodium microphyllum; assembly: GCF_053477565.2. Taxonomy (NCBI): domain Eukaryota; kingdom Viridiplantae; phylum Streptophyta; class Polypodiopsida; order Schizaeales; family Lygodiaceae; genus Lygodium; species Lygodium microphyllum. The sequence continues at coordinate 103,272,940 of NC_141144.1, forward strand.
ATTGGACCTGCTAACAACTATTGTGTTGATGGTGTTGTGAGTACGGGTTTGCGAGTTGAATCTTGGATAAGTGCCCAACATCTTGGGCTTTTGAAAAGTGGGGCTATGGGCCTCAAAAGAGAATCTAGTTTTGCCATAGGGATCAAGGCTTGCATGCAATGCCAGCTCACTTGAATCCAGCTTTCCTTGAGTAGGGCAGCCTTTAGGGATTCTGGTAGTATTTTGCATTGGAACAAATTTCTCGGAAAAGAGTTGTGGGTTGCTGCTTACTTGGAAAAGGAACAATTCTATACTGAGGTGGCCGCCACATGAGAGCACGTGATTGTCAAGAACGACCTTTGATTTTTTCTGGGTTTTTGCGTGTTATATCGCTCTGCCCCTTGATAGGATTTGTGAAGCTCTCTCACTCTCCATACCATCCTAACTCAATAATGGAGGCTCATTCCTTTGGCACATTTAATTATGGAGGGATACAAATCTTCATGTGATGCCCAGAAGCGCCCATGGCTGACAGGTCCCAGTACCTTCTTGCAATAATGCAAGGATGTGTTGAGGCGAGAGAATTTTTGAAAAAGAAAAGTGGGTTATTGATTTAATCGTGATTATTTAAATCGGGCGGATTAAAGAATCGGAAAAATATTGCCTTGAGAGAAGAGGAAATTGGGTTATTAATTCAATCATGAGTAATTAATTAGGCGGATTAAAGAATCGGAATATTTGCCTTGAAAGAAGAGGAAATCGATTTAATGTTGGGTGCGCACTGTACTAATTAGGGCGAATTAAACGCTCAAATTACTGCTTTTGCAAAACAGGGGAGATTATTGTATGTTGGGTGCACACAGATTGTTTGTTAATAATCCTCTCTGTCTGGTTGGTTAGATTAGTTCCAATAATCCTGTCTGTCTGATCGCTTAGATTAGTTCTAAGTGCTAACAAACCTCTCCGTCTGATTATCTCTTCATGATGCTACACATTGGATGAATCTTCTTTCCAGATTTTCCTGTCATTAATCCTAATGTTTGATACCCAACACTTGTTAAGGTACCTCTGATTGATGTGATTTTTACGGTCTTTCTTTAAACAAAAGTGGACAATACACCTGCACTAAATTGTATTGTCCACTGCAGATCCGTTGCAATGCAGAATCCGTTGGAGTAAACTGTAAGAGAAAGTCACACCTGCTGATGTACCAAACAACCCTGCATCATTGAGGTTGATGATTAATTAGTGGGGCTTGATGCTTGATGCTTGAACAGTGAACTTTGAAGGGAATGGAGGTGAGGCAATTGGGCAATTAATGTACCAAAAACTCTGCATCATTTGCATCAGCAAGGTTGATTAATCAGTGGGGCTTGAAGGGACGGAGGTGAGGCATTTAGGCAATTAATGTACCAGGCATTACCTTTCTTTTCTAGCTCAAAAGCAAATGCTATTGTCTCTCCAGTGAGACCACATCCTGTCTCTTGCATATGCCTCCCCCCTACCCTTTCCCTTTTCCTTATTGAAGTTGATTTAACACCAATTCTTTTGAAAAAGAAAACCCACTTTTCAATTATGCTCTCTACATATGAGTATCTTTGCTGTCCCCCCTCCCCCTCCTTTTTGGTTTTCCAAATTTCTTTTTATGGCTTTTTTTTTCTTTTTCTTTTTGCTTGCTTCCAAAAATTGCTTCCCTTTCCTCCACCTATAAAAGTGAGCATTCTACGGTGATTCTCTTCATCCACTAGACAAAATTGCTCAAGCTTTCTACCTCTTACAGTCCCAAAAAGCCTCACTGCACATCCCACCACTCTGCTCATCTAGCTTCTCATCCCATTTGTTTGTTGCATCATCCATCCAAGCCCATATAATGGCCACCGCAGTCGAGGTACTCCCGCGATCGCTCTGAGGCTTGATCACACATATCTAACCTGATATCTCTCTTGTTTGGTGCATGCAAACACGTTTACGTTGTCTCCTTGATATTGCTCCTGCTTTAGTTTGATTGTTGGGGCTTCAAACTAGCTAGCTAACTTTCATCAGCTACTTTGGTGGAAGTCTAGACTGGGCGACTAATTTTAAATGCATGCAAGCAGTAGCATTGATCAACAGCAGAATACAGGTAAAGGACCAGGATGCAGACATGTAGTGGAGGTGAACGGATCTGCAAGAAAGCAACTTAATGGGTAGATCATGATAACAATCAGGGGATTAATCTGAGCAGGGGTTGGATTGAGAAATGTGCATTGAGCGAGTCAGGGATAGGATGCCGTGAGTTATTAGTCTTGATCTAGTGCTAATGAGCCTCTAATGAGCTCAATGGATTGGTGATCACACTTAGATAAGCTATAAGAGGATCTAGCATAAGGTGTAAGTTGGAAGTGCTTCCTGAAGGAGTCCTAATGGTTAACTGAGTTGCCAAGATTGACTTTGTGCAAATAAATCTTGATGTGGGGTGCCTGGATGGGTAGCCATCAATACATCATGCAGCAGGTGTCCTATGCATGTGTATCATATGTATATCAATCTTATTACAGCAATATATGACTGAATGAGTGTTTTGCATCGACCTTCAAGCTTTTGCTGTATGTAGACCGATCTTACGACGGATTGCGTTGTGTTATCCGAAGGGCTGGTTGTTTGGTTTGTGCTGTATCATTGTCTAGTGGGATGCTTTGTTTGCTGATCAGCAATCTTCCAGACTTTTGTTTGGGTCGGTGAGTTTTAAAGATGCACTGAAAGAGGCCATTTGTCATTTCTTCTGTTTTGTCTCTTCTGGCAGGTTCCTTCTGATGTCATTGCACCTGAGTTGCAGACTGAAGAGACAGTAGGGGAGAAGCCCTTGCTGAAAGAAGCTGCAGCATCACCAGCAGTGGTAGAAGTAGCTGCTCCTGCAGCACCAGCTGCTGTTACTACACCAGCAGTAGAGGCAGAAGAAGAGCAGCCTGCAGCTACTACCCCGGTAGCAGCTGTGGAGGAGGCTGTAGCTACTACCCCAGCAGCTGTGGAGGAGGTGGTGGGGGCAGATCCACCAGCTACTAAGGAAGTAGAAATGGAGGAGGAAGTGAAGGGCCCCATAGCCACAAGTGACGAAGGAGCTGCGGCCACAGTAGAAGCAGAAGCGACAACTGAACAAGTTGATGAGGAAGCAGCAGAAGAGGCTCCAAAGAAAGAGGAAGGAGAAGAAGCTGCAGCTGTGGTGGAAACAGAAGAGCCCAAAGAAGAAGCAGCAGCAGTAGCAGAAGAGGCAGGAGAGGAGGTGGTGAAGACAAAAGAGGAGGAAAAGACAGCTGCAGCAGCAGCCCCCGCCGATGATCAGCATGCCTCTCAGCAGGAGGAGGAGCAAGAGCCCAAGCCAGTTGCTGTGGAAGAAGACAAGCCAGCCAGTCCTGCAGCTGTTGAGGAGTAGACCCGTCCATCGCGCCCCCCCACCCTGATCATTTGCCCTGCATCATCATCATAGACAATATTAGCATCCATGATGATGATGATCAGTAGTTAATCCATCCCACCAAGACTATATTTTTGCACTCATCTATTTGCCCTGCATCATAGACAACATATATTGTGAAAATCACTATGATACTCTCCCAAAAAAAACATACATCATCATCATTGCTTGGTTCTAGCCTACCCATCATTCAATATGCCATCTTTTGATACTTGTAGCGGTATTGCGCAATAGTGAGGTTTTTATGTATCAAATCTTCCAGCTACATACCCCCCTTTTTATTCTGAAGATGATATTAAAATATAGACTCTAATTGAATTTAGCTTGCAACTTGTCACTTGTTTCCTTTCCAAGTTAGCCATTATGTCCATGCAATGAGTTTCAATGAAATGTTTATATCTAAGAACAATCATACTTTAAGAGGGGGTTCATGCAACTAAGTGTCAATGAAATGTTTATATATCTAAGAACAATCATACTTTAAGATTGAAATGTTTATATCTAAGAACAATCATACTTTAAGATCCCCTCGTCAAAGTACTTGATAGTAAGATGCCATTTTGTTAGCTATAGGTGAATTAATGTAACAACTTCACCATGGACCATACCTAATATCAAATGTTGAGATTGTATCCATGAAGAATACTTAAAGTAACACCATGTACTAGGATAAAGTTTAGGTAAAAGCGCAATTGTTATTATTCGGACGTATTCAGAGGTTATCTTTTAGTCATATGGCTAAATTTTTGAACTTAAAAACCTCAATAAATAGCCCCTATATAAAGTAAGTTGGAAGCACTTGAACGAAACTTTAACATTTAAAATTGAGGGGTTTTAGCAACATTTTGCTCCACTTTGAACTCTTGGCCTTTGATCACCAAAACATTTCAGAACTATTTTCAACCAAGAAATCATAAGAAACCCTTTGTTTTTGCTTTTTGATGTACTCAAAGAATTGCTCTAAGATAATGTTGCTCCACTTTGAACTCTTGGGCTTTGATCACTAAAACATTTGAGAACTATTTCCAACCAAGAAATCATAAGAAGCCCTTTGTTTTTACTTTTTGATGTACTCAAAGAGTTGCCAGGGGAGGCTCTGGCCGTAAATTCCTTGCCTTTGAATCTTGCACAAGAGGTCGATGTGGCTCGAGATGGGATCTCGAGGCCCGTATACTAGTCAACAGAGCAGAACTTGAAGCAACAATCCTGTAGATTGTTGGGATAGACTTCGGGCATGATATTGGATATACTCTGGAATTATGATAAATAAAGAACAGATATTGAAGAAAAATGAACTTGCTTGACATTGTTTTTATGTCAGTGCCTAAGTTATGTGAAGCTAAGACTTGCATGGATCCAAAGTGCGTGACAAAAGATACAAAGAGAATCAAATTAACTTAAAGCATGGTAAAAAGAAATACAAGGAGAATCAAACTAGCTTTAACATATGGTAACAAGGGATGGAATCAAGCAAGCAAAGAAGTGATCTAATCCCTAGTAACAACAAACATAGGACAAGCATGCTTCATGCAATTAAGTATTGATGTGGAATCTAAAGACTATCAAAGTTTGGAAGAGTATATCATAGTCAACTCATGCTTGCATATCCATATAAGGGCATTGAATTACTGCTAGTTACTTATTATTTGTGTATGGTTTGCTCAAGGTAGAGAGGAGAAAGGAGGAATAATAAAGCTATTGGCTTAGGCAACATAGGACAAAGGAGGAACTATAGAACTCTTGCTTAGGACCAAAACATTATTTAAATGGATATTTGTTAAATTGGTCATATGGCCTTTACTACTCTTGACAAGTGCATCAACAACAATGAAGTAATATCTTTATTTTCTTCATGGGTAGATTACCAATAAAAAATGTTGGGGCTAGGTGTCAGGTGTCTTAAAGTGTTGCGAGACATGAAATTAAGTTTGTATCTCTTGGAAATTTGTTTTGTCATGATGACAACACTATGAATAAGGGAAAAAAATTGTTGCTGTTTGTTCCTTACATCATGTTTCTCAATTGCCATGTTTGTTAATTTTGAGTTATGTATGTAGAGTTATTGCTCCTACTCTTTTTTCATGTTAATTTATGCTTTAGCGCATTGATTAAGATCTGTGCCAAGTAGACTTAGTGATCTTATAGGTTTCCTTGTGATATAATGCAAGATTAAGGTCATTCCTTAGATGTAGAGGTAGGGTTGCCTTCCATGGACAATTAACCTAGGCAATTGTTGGGTGCAGCCCTAATATAGTGTGCATGTTGGGGGAGTATTCACATTGGTTAGAGATTATTTTGATATAAGAGAAAGGCCCCAAAAATTGTAGGTAGGAAGCACATTGGGAGGTGTAGTAATGCTTAGACAATCTCTAGTGTGACACATGGAGCCAACTAATCAAGAGATGTCTCTAAAGGATGGGACCCAGAAATAGTCCCAAAAGATAGGGTGGATGATATACCCTCCAGTGAGGGATGCAAAGGTAACCAACTTGATGAGGAAGACCATATTGATGTACCATAAGATATGCCTATCCCAATTCAAAATTGTTTCATGCAAAACCCACCTAGAGATTGGCAAAGAGTATTGCAAAATTTATTGGTCAGTGGAGCAACATTGTTAGTTCCAATTAAAAAGCAATTGAACTATGATCCATTACTACCACTTAATAATGGGGAAAAAAGGAGCACTACAAGATATAGATCTTATACCGACGTTTAAAGCGACGAAAATACAAACAACAAAATTTGCCCCCGTCGTCGCAAAAAGCGTCGTTATTGACGACGCCATAGAAACGTCGCTATATAGCGACGTCGCATTTGCGACGCATATAGCGATGCAACCAGTAAATTTGCGACACTCATAGCGAGGCCAATAGCGACGCGAGCAGTAAATTTGCGACGCAAATAGCGACGGTAACAGGGAAAAAAAAATTTTGTGGCAGGGCAGATATAGCACTGTGTGCTGTATGAGAGCCATACAAAATAGTTTCTGCATTACTGCATATAAAGCGCTTGCAAACAAAAAGAATGTATACTGAAATCATAAAACTGATACATGAAATAAATACATGATCGCATAAAATGCGATTGGTACAATCATGAAAGGATATCACTAATACATAGAAAATGTCTACATAGATCAGGCGACTAAAAACTAAAGGTGTGTGAGCTCCAAGGATCCAAGGGTGAGCTAGAAATCCTCGTCCCTCGAAAGCTCGTCCCGCCGCAAAGGAGCATCGAATGGATTCTGCAGAAAAAGAAACAACATATCAATCCACCATACAATAATGCATTCAAATATCTCATGGTAACTACGGACAAGAAAGATGAGTGACTTACAGGGCCGCCGCGTCTATACAATCGGTCGATCAATGCATTGAGATCGTGCCTCTCTGCATATCGAGTCTCAAGGCCTTGCGGATCGCGATTTGTAATGGAGTGTTGCAAAGAAAACAAAATGCTAACTGTTCGAAACATGATTGTCAGTACAAAGAATATTTCAAAAAAACAAATAAGCAAAACAAAAGAGAAACTTACAAAGTCCTCCAAATATGTCCTGTGGCCGCCAATCCCAAGATGATGCACCACTCTAGCCTCGAGTCGTGCCCTCGCCGCCTCCCGCTTCTGACTCCAACGTCCTGGCGAATCTGTAGCCTCCTCCCTCAGTCGGCGCCAGTCGTCTGCATCTAACCACTCGGGCTTTGCAGCCCTACTCTTGATTGCCTTGCGTGCGTCGGATCGTCTATGTGACATGTATGCATGCATGCAATCCATCATCGAGCCCGTAGAGAATCTATCTACTGCGGCTGGCACCGGAAACTCCTCGTGCAAGGATGCTACTATGTAGTCCTTGCTCCCCTCCGGTATGTTCTTCCAATGATCCAGGACGTTGTACCAAAAAACTTGTTGGCATAACTCCCTCATGCGAGCCATCACCCTCCTCCGCTCATCATTCATGATGATGGCTCCTGACCTACTATCAACTAGGTATCCATAACCCCTAGGAGTCTGCCTAAGATGGGTCCTCTTCCATCTCCGTCCACGCTCCTGGGCATGTCCAAGAGACCCCTGTACATCCGGTGTACCGACGGGGGTACCCTCTCTCAAAGTGCCACTCAAAGGGGTGCCATCAAAGGGGGTGCCACCAAAAGGGGTGCCACCTGACGGCTGCGCAAAAGCCGGAGTAACTGGAGTAGACGTCCCCACAGGTGTGACAAATCCTGGAGGTGACACAGCTCTAGCTGAACGACGAGACAGAGACACCACGTTCGTGTCTCCACAGTAGCACCCCCCTGATCCCGATGCAGTCCCTCCCTCTGGCCCAAGTCGTGAGCGTCGAGATCGTCTGCTCGAAGCTGAAGCATCTGATCGCGTTGAAGTAGATCTAGCAGAGCGCCCTGACGAAGAACGAGACAGCTCCTGGTCTGCCATCTCTCTGAATCTCGCGAGCTGATCTGGAGACATGCATGCCATCATGTCCTGAAACTCCTCATCGCTTATCCCTCGACTCATCCTGAAAATGTCACCTGCACAGATCAAAAATGGTATTAGAATAATCAATTTAAACTATACAAAGCACAGTAATATAAATCATTTTTGAAAAATCCCTCTTAAAATGCATATCTTATGTACCTTTATGGAAGATCTAAACAACGAATTGAGTAATACAATTCTCCAAGAATGAAGTATTCTATGGTCCCATGTTAATCTCCTGACACAACTCTGCATACACTGGAAGGTCGATAGACATGTCACCACAAAAGAACGAGTTTGCCTTGTTCTCAAAAAATTCTTGGACTTTTGTATTTCCATCATTGTTAGCCGATGCGGGCTCCAAACTTGCGGTGGCCTCCACCCCTTGTAATATCGACCCCTCTATCTGCATATTTTCTTCATCTATGCCTGGAACATCGCTTTGATCATATACACTCGCACTTCGAGGAGTTGAAGGTATAATATACCACCATCGAGGTTGTCGAGGGTTTGGATAGAAGATTACTTGTTCACAAACACGTACAAAGCGAGTTCAAACCATTGTGACATAAACCATATCGTATTACAATTAGCAAGCAAATGACTCTTTGCACCTGTTCACAATGGGCCGGCAACACAAAGGTGTCGCGCAAATCCGTCCATTTTTTTTCGGAATCTATTTCGAGAAATCCGGATGGACCTCGTCGAACTGTTGCTCCAGCTCCTCCAAGTACCACTTTGAACCACTGCACATCGAATAGTATCATGGAGAAGCTACGGTAATCCACCGTAATAATACTTTGCAAGTTTCCAAAATACTCCATCTCATCCACAACCGTGTTCGGATCCGTTGCTCGTCGCCGGCTCTCTTGCTCAAACCTTGCCATGACACCATAGTTCATTGTGGAGCGCATTTTGTCAATACACTCCACGCGAAAATGTCGTCCGCGCGACCACGCTACACTATATATTTTGTACTGTACATTGAAACACTCAAATTAGATGTAGCAAGCAAATTTAGATACGACACATTCTAAACCCCTCATCACCTTTGGACTACATCCCCTCGAGAACTCCCACTCCTCCATTGAGACCTCTGTCCCTTCGCTGGATGCTGCGGTCAAGGCTCCATGCAACCATCATGTTGACATAAACTGCGGCATCTCCTCCATGCCTTCGGGATATCGAATCGGTCGGTGACGCATACTGCGTCGAAATTCAACTCGCGCTTCCTCTCGATCTTGCCTTGCAATCTGGTACTTGGCGAGCCACGTCTCCATGGAGGCATGGTGCAACATACAAAAGCGATTCACCTTCTCTTCCATTGAGGCATCCATTCTTTTTTCTACCCCATTTCCAACCACCACATCTCCAGTCAGTCTATCATCGTCCTTCAGCGTCCATAGCATTTCATTGTCTGGTTCCACCTTTGGTAGCCATTGTGAGATATGCACTAACGCCTCTGACACCAACCAACCTTCTGCCATGCTACCTTCTAGACGAGCTCGTTGTCGCACAAAGCCTTTCAGGGTTTTCATGAAGCGCTCCAGGAAGAACATCCATCGTGTATGGATAGGTCCAACAATCTCCACTTCGTCCACAAGATGCACAAAAAGGTGAACTTGTATCATGAGCATGCTAGTGGGCAGGTATTTCTCAAAGAGACAGACCGTCTCAACTGCTCCCCGCCTTGCGGATTCAATAGAGGATGTCTTAATCTCTTTCTGTGAGATCCATTGCACCAAAGTCGATAACTTGTAAATGGCCCCGCAAATTTCTAGAGTAAGGCATCCTACGATCGCGATTGGTAGGACAAACTGCCACAAATGAGAAAGCATTATGAATAATGGCCACTTTTCAAATTGCAAAATACCCACGCTAATTACAATCCATTCTGTTCACAAGCCTGACATATCTTATGACAATCATGGGATTTTAGCCTCGACAATTAGTCATCTTTAGAAAATGCAGACCTGAGAGAATGCATCATACCCATCGGAGTGCGGATAGACTTGATTACTTGCTTCACAGTGCGCTCTTCTTTGGTAGACAAAACCCAGGGAGCGCGAGGAAGCTGCACTTCCCCTTCAGCACTCGACTGCGGCCAAAGCGCCTCCATCTTACCTACCTCCTTCAAATCCATTCGTGACCCTATAGTGTCTCTCTTTCCTGTGATGTGGTCCCATAGCAAGCTGCCCACATTCTTGAAAATATGCATGGGATCCAACAAGTGGTTGACCTGTAAGTGGGTCCAATATGGCAACTCGTAGAAAACTGAGAACCATCGCATTCCATTTGGATGTGATTCCGGGTTTACCATTTTCAGCTCATACTAGCTTGCAGCGTTCATACGTCCTGGAGGTCGTCCAAGAAAACCTTCCCTGAGTTCATGATCCTCCGGCAAGAAAGTAGCGTGTCCTTGATATATCATCTTCTTCATGGTTCGTGACCTTCGGGAGTCTAACTGTGGCCCACACAATGGACATGCATGATAACCTGAGGTAACCAGACCTGTAAGGCGAGCCAGGACCTAGTGAATACTTGATTGAATGAAATAAAATATAGATATTACCATCGAGAACGGAGGTTTGCTCACCTGAGCACTCTCCCAATCCCGGAAAGTCATGCATCGTCCACATGAGAATGGCTCGAATGTTGGCTAACCGCCGACCATCGCGCTTGCTTATATCTTGCACAGTGACCCCCTCCTCCCACAAAATCTTAAGCTCATCGACTAATGGATACATGTCCATATTTTTTACTTTGTAGCAGCTCGGGACGAGCAAGCTAAGGATGAGATGTCCTTTTTTCGTAGAAAGCCATGGAGGGATGTTGTAGTTGACAAGCACTATAGGCCACACACTGTAAGAAGTCGAGCGTAGACCGAATGGGTTCACACCATCCATGGCTAGACCGAGCCGAAGATTCCTTGGCTCTCGTGCAAAGCCTGGGAAGGTAGAGTCAATGTGGCTCCATGCGCGCGAATCCGCTGATATTCGTTGAACTCCATCCGTGGACCTATTCTGCACATGCCACGTTGTCAAGCTTGCCATGTCAGACGTGCGAAACATGTGGTTTATGCAGGGGATGAGCGAAAAGTGTCTGAGAACTTTTTGAGGGATGGTTTGCCTTTGCAAGTCCTGTCGATACCTGTGAGCACCACACTTTGGACATGTCTCCATAGTCTCGTATTAATCTCAAAACAGTATGCAGTCGTTGATACATGCATGGATGTTATTGTAGTCCATGCCAAGCTTCCGTAAAATATGTCGTGCATCATCATGAGACTCAGGCATGGTATTTGTAGGTGGTAATATATGATATTTCAATAACCTGAAAAAAATCATAAAACACCTTGAAAAAGCACAAATGTTTGCAATAATACTGTAAAAAAAATAATCAATGAAGCCTATGTGCAAGGTACCTGAATAACTTAGTCACACTCGTATCGCTCCAACCGTATTTTGCTTGCACACTTAAGAGTGCAAGCAATGTCTTCAACCGAGATACTCGACACCCATCATATAATGGTATGGATGCTTCCTCTCTAAGCAGGTCAGATGTCTCAACATCCATGGGAATCAATGCATCGATCATTGTTTCCATCTCAGGCTCCAAGATTGTAGGTAGGTCGGGAAGGTTGTCTGTCTCCTCTGGCATTGACGGTATAGATGGGCCTTGCGAGTGGTGGATTGGCTCCTGCAATCCATCCATCGCACATCCACGAACTCTTCTAATTGGCCGCAAAGGGTGCACTCCCCCTTGGGTCGAGACATCACCCCCCTGGATAGAAAATTTGCCAACAAGACCCAATCTTATTGTGTATGGTTTTTAATTAGCTTGCGAGTACAATGCATGATTAATATTAACTTCAAATTACCGTTTGCTGAAAATCCGCAATCGCCTGATCAATGATCTCAGATTGAAACTCGCCAAATCGTCGTACGTGTTCTATAGACAATCGACGTTTTCGTCTAATTTCCAACTTGCATTGAGAGCAAGGACATGGGACACGCTGATTAAGATACGTCTCGCGGTCTTGAACAATAAGACCTTCTTCATTTTCCATCTTATCTACATTACAGCAAACGAGGCTTAAATGGATAGCTTTATGGGTATGTACGTCAAGTTGCAAGTTGACCATAAATCTTGCATTGTACATAGTAGTTGAGAGATTTTCCGATGTTATATCTCGGCCTTGTATCATGCTCAAGGATTTGTTTGTCCCGGTAGATAATTATTCGTTATTGTAAAAAACTGCACTAGAGGGCTTTGAGTATAAGTAATCCATTTTGAGCATCATTGAGGATCTCTTAGTCTAATAATAAATCAGTCTCAACAAAAAACATCTTAGAAATGTGGTTTTTTTGTCCTAGGATCACATATAAAATTAATGCCATCTATGAAATTTATCAACTATAGTAATAAAATTTATTTCAATCAATTCTACTCATAGTCATAAGACCTGAGAGAAAATATCCTATACTCAATTTAAGGGATTCTTCTTCTATAACAATACTTTTGGGTTCATTTTGATGAAGTACCGTAATGACCATTAGCTAGGGTATCATTTTCTTTTAGTCCTTCCGTTGACTAGTTGGCATGATTTCTAATTTGTTATGCCTATAAAGTTAATACAAAAACAATGAATTATGCATATCACAATTAGATCCCCTACTTGGACATTATAAAGGACATGACCAATTTTAAGCCATCTTAAAGAGTCACCAATGTACGTGGCCCATGGCAAAGCACATTGTATACCATTATCGATAAGTCTATTATCTTAAATTTCCTTCCCCTCCCTCTCCCTCTCTTTCTCTCTTTCTCTCTTTCTCTCTTTCTCTCTCCTAAACGAGCAAAAAAGAAAGTGATTCAAACATTAAACAAGCAAGAGGGAGAGTGAGAGAGAGAATGCACTCTCCCTCCCTCTCCCTCTCCCTCACCCTCACCCTCTCCCTCTCTTTCTCTTTCTCTCCCTCTCTCATTTCCTTCCCCTCCCTCTCCCTCTCCCTCTCTTTCTCTCCCTCTCTATCTCTCTTTCTCTCTCATTTCCTAAACAAGCAAAAAATAAAGTGATTTAAACATTAAACAAGTAAAAGGGAGAGGGAGAGAGACAATGCACTCTCCCTCTCTTTCTCTTTCTCTCCCTCTCTCATATCCTTTCCCTCCCTCTCCCTCTCCCTCTCTTTCTCTCCCTCTCTTTCTCTCTCATTTCCTCTCCTAAACAAGCAAAAAATAAAGTGATTTAAACATTAAACAAGAAAAAAGGGAGAGGGAGAGAGAGAATGCACTCTCCCTCCCTCTCCCTCTCTTTCTCTTTCTCTCCCTCTCTCATTTCCTCCCCCTCCCTCTCCCTCTCCCTCTCTTTCTCTTTCTCTTTCTCTTTGTCTTTCTCTTTCTCTTTCTCACTCTCCCTCTCTCTCTCTTTCTCTCTTACTCTCTCGTTTCCTCTCCTAAACAAGCAAAAAAGAAAGTGATTTAAACATTAAACAAGCAAAAGGGAGAGGGAGAGAGAGAATGCACTCTCCCTCTCCCTCTCCCTCCCTCTCCCTCTCTTTCTCTTTCTCTCCCTCTCCCTCTCCCTCTCCCTCTCCCTCTCTCTCCCTCTCCCTCTCTTTCTCTTTCATTTCCTCTCCTAAACAAGCAAAAGAGAGTGATTTAAACCTTGAACAAGCAAAAGAAAGAGAGAGGGAGACTCACCGATGAGATATGGCGAGCGTGGGGCGGCTCCTCTTTGCGATGAAGGCTCCTCTCCTTCGCAAACAACGGCGGCGGCGGCAAGTCTTCTTCCTATCCTTCTCTCACGACGGTCGCTCTCTCCCTCGCTCTCGCTCTCAAAACTCACAATGGAGCAAAAGCGAAATGAAAACCGTGCTCGGTTTCGGCCGCGTTTTTTCCCTGCGGCCCGTCGCTATTTGCGTCGCAAATGCAATGCCAATAGCGACGCCGCTATCCGCTGTCGCTAATCGGCGTCGCTACTAGCTCAAATCCTTGTAGTGGAGGAAGTAACAACCAAATCCAAAAGGAATCATGGCACAACTAACTAATACAAATGTATGTGCCTCTAGGTTTTTGGTGCAAAAGAAATAGGATCTAGATTGTCATGTTGCTCAACATGAAACTTGATTGGAAGTTAGTGGATTTACTCCAATGTACATTGATCATGTTAGAAAGACATAGTTTGCAATCGGTCTTCAAGGCAAAGATATGAATTTGTATGGGCTGGATTATTTCACCAACACTAAAGATTTCTTTTTTGGGTAGTTTCCAAAATGGCAAGACCTTAAGGGATATTCTTACTAAGATGAAGAGAATGTGGATCAGATGTACATGTTGATTGAAGACTAAGTTTAGAAGCTTAAAAATCTACTGAACTAGTTGGGGATAGATGAAAAATCATCAAATGAAATGATAACTTTGTAATTCCTTAAGGATCTAAAATGAAATATTAGAGGTATTATTGCCAATGTGGAGTTAGCTATTGATTTGGATGTCTTTATTGAGATAGCTATAAGAGTAGAGAAAAGACATAGTCTAATCACATCTAAGAGAAGAACTTGAAAGAGTCTAGATTTTGAGTCATGGGACAATTTAGATTCAGAAAGTGATAGTGAGCAGAAACAGAATGTTTAAAATCAGAGTCCATGAAGATGAATTAGGTAAGCTAGGACGACAAAGAAGAAATGAAAAATAAAGGGAAGAAGAAGAAGACAAAGGGGAGCAAGAATAATAAGGATGACAAGTTGAATTGCAAATCGGGAAAAGCAAAGAAGAATCTAAATGGATGGAAAGATCAAGGAGAAATTGAGAGACACAGGAGTTACTCTCTTAGGATGAAATGCTATGTTTTGTTAGATTTGCAAAGAGTTGGGCATGAAATAGTTTTATGCTCATATTAGTCAAACATTAAAGCTCAAGGGGTGCACCTATGAGAAATCATCCATATCATCTACATCAAAGGTTTTTTAAAAATACCATTTCCTTGCATGCTAAAAGGCAATTTAATGACCCCTTTTCTTATAAGAAAATTACATATTTTTTTTAAATTTTAATTAAAGCACACCTTTTATAAATATAATCATGTAAAATTTAATAAATAAATTAATCCTTTTTTAATACTATAATAGAAGGGTTTTTAAACCAAATAAATAACCTTTCTATTGATTACACATGTTACAGTTATATTTTTTGAGGTGCATCCCCAACGTATTAAAAGGAGGCACAATAATGCTAGGGATGTAGCCAATTAGAAGAATGTGGCCACCTATAGTAATAATCAATAGTTATTCAAAAGTTTGCAACATCTATGAGGATTTCAAGGGTAGAGGTGGTCTCCCACTAGACATTTAAAGTGAAATAGGCCATGAGGACAACAAGAGAATTAGGTAGGAGCATGTCATTATGATTAAGATCAAGTTCATTTTATATGACCAAATTGTGAGGCATACTCTCAACCCTTCCACATACTTAATACCATAGAGCTCCTATTCTTTTAGGAGCCCAATTTGGAGGACTAGCTCTCATCTAGTCACTCTGTTCCCCTCTTCAAACCATAAACTTCATTCACTCAAGAAAGCAAGCAAAGTGAATGGTTCTATGATTGTTATAGACCCAGCCCATACTCCCTATTGTTATACTCAATTTGATCCCAGTTTAAGATGGTCTCACAATCCTTGTGTGGTGTCCCTTTTGCTCCAAGAGCTCAATCTGTACTGCAACCCACTTCAAGATCAAACCACCATCAAAGAACAACAACAACAAGAAGAAAACGGAGATGGAGATGGAGAATCAATGAATGCTTAACCCTTGTCCCTCCCACTTTCAACCTCAATTCCTTTCTCACTCCCTCTCGTAATGGAAGCAAGCAAGGAAGCAAACATGAGAAAAAAGTAAGAAGAAATTGGTGTCCACACAAGAATAATCTTTGTTACTTTTCTTTTACCTTACTATGTATGGACTTTCTTCCTTAAGTATACTTGTGTAGTGGATGCCCCTTTCTCTAATTAAGCCCTTGAGTGGGCTCTTTTACCTTTAAGCACTTGCCCTCATAGATTCTACATAATTCCTTTTACAATTCACATGGGAGTGAGCTTGGCTCTCTTAAACTAACTCTTAGTGAGCATGGATATCTTAAACTAACTTTTACAATGAACTACATTGTGATTAATCTATCATTACTCATCAAAGTAGCGTGATACCCCCAATAATTCATTTATTGGTTCTCAAGTGTTGCTTGTTCTTTCTCCTCCATTTCTCTTTCATCTTCTACATTTCTTCCAAGAGTTAACATTATCCCCCTTCAAGATGAGGGTTAGCTCATTGGCACTTTGCATAGTAGTAGGATGTGTCCTTCTTGAGGCGGGGGCTTGATGTAGTGGCTTGTTGGAGGGGTGCTAGTCATTGTGGATATAAGAGTTGGAGCTATCTTTGTTGTGTTGGAGGATGACTCTTAGGGTGTAGGACATGGTTGTGTCATTGGGTGTTGCTGCAAATAGGGTTAGCTCATTGGCACTTTGCATAGTAGTAGGATGTGTCCTTCTTGAGGCAGGGGCTTGATGTAGTGGCTTGTTGGAGGGGTGCTAGTCATTGTGGATATAAGAGTTGGAGCTATCTTTGTTGTGTTGGAGGATGAATCTTAGGGTGTAGGACATGGTTGTGTCATTGGGTGTTGCTGCAAATAGGGTGGGAGATGGACAAAATGGAGGGCAAGGGGCCATAAATGTCATTGGATTGTCTTCATGGATGGTGGTGTGCATGTAAGAGGAATCATGAGTAGCAATGTATTTGTAATAGTAATCATGTGCACTCCATATGGTATGACTACCTTACTGTGTAGTGTGAAGTGCATGTATAGTGCAATTGGGAGTTGGGTCTCTAACCATGGGAAGGCCCAGGTGCTATCCCAACATGTCATTATTTGCAACAAGGGGTCCTACCCTTGAGGTGCCTTAAGATGATGAAGTGTGGGGAGGGAATTCTTTGGCATTGGCTTTTGTTATTCTCTTTCTTTTTTTTCTTTTTTTCCTTTTTAAAAAAATTCTTTCCTTCTTTTTTTGAATAAATGATATAAGAAAAATTCCACTCTTCACTAAGGGGGCCTAGTATGTGTTGGAGGTGGCCTCTACCTAGTAGATAGTACTTTACAACTTCTTGAAGGCTAAAATGAGATTCTAGGAAAAAGGGACGAGTCCACATGCCAAACCTATTGTCTACATGTCCTTGAGTATACCTATACAATAGGAGGGTAGAAAAATCACTCAGATGTACAACCACACCATCACCACTCTATCTATGTCTATTGTTAACCCTCGGAGGAATGACACAAGGCACAAAGACTCAAAATAACACAAGGTGCAAAGAGACGTAAGGCATAAATAGACTTATGAAGGAGCACGAAAAGGTAACATGTTGGAAAAGAAGACCAAAAAGCTTGGAAAAAATGTTAAAAATCAAGAACAAGACACAAGAAATAAAGTACTTTTTTGCCCTTTGTAAAAGAACGCTAGGCTCCCTCCTCTGCAAGTTGTAATTGATAAAGTGCATGTAAAAGAGCCACGAAGATAAAAAAGTAATAGAAAAGAAAGTGGAAAAGAAGACCAAGATCTGATGGCCAATCATGGAAAAGGGGTGCCCATGGTGAGAAGAGCACGCATAAAAGTCAAAAAGTGAATGGATAAGCTCATTCTTGGTGTGTGTGCAAACTAGCTCTCTTCTTGTTCTTGGTCTTGCTTCCTTCTTGTGCATGAGAGAGGGAGTGAGAGAGAGGGAGAGTGTGAGTATGTGAGAGTGAGGGACCATGGAGAAGCTCTTCTTCTTCTCTCTTCATTTTCTCATTCTTCTCTTCTCGCGTGTGCGACTGTGGAGCTTGGAGCTTGGAGCTTGGAGCTTGGAGCTTGGAGCTTGGATCCATTGAAAGATTCATGGAAGAGGACTACACTGATTGGATTTAATGGTAAGCTCACTACACCCTTATGTGAGAGCATGCATAGCTATGTGAGAGATAGCCATAGTCACTCACTTGAAATGCTTGACTTGATAAGTGGTCCGTAAGGCCTTGGTGGTTGCTAGTGATAGCAATGATATTTTGGTTCCATTGTTCGTCGGGACCAATGGATTCAAGGTTGAGTGATTATGCACTCCAAATTGAGCAAGGGAGTAGGAGTTCATCCCCAAAATGATTCTTGATTTAGGTAGAAAGCAAGGGAGTCAGAGGGTGTTCGATCTTCTTTGCTTGATAGTTTAGGCATCGAAAGATTTAGGAGCATTAGTTAGATTAGTGGTATGTTGTTTTTCAATAGTAGGATGCATTAAGGTTTGGGAAATAAGGAAAAAAGAACAAAAAGATAAGTCTATGTAACAACCAGAGGAAACAGGGGAACATAGAAAGAAAGGAAAAAAGATTTTGAATATCTAGGAAGGAAAATACATAGTAAGGGAAGAAAGAGAGAGAGCATTAAAAGGAAAGAAAAGGGAAGGAAGAGCTCATTTGAGTTTATGAGAGATTGAGAAAGAGAACAACAGGTCTTGGGAGAGTAGCATGCCGAAGGAGTAGCAGAGTTCCGTGTGTCTTCGCCCTTAGTGGTTCTAGGTACAATCAAAACCCTCCTTGCTAACTAATGAATGTGGACAGGATTCGAAGAACGAGTTTGGGACTTGGATGCTCATAGACTTGCAACTCAGGCATCTAAATTAGAAGATTATTGGAACCAAAACATATCTTAGGGACCATCTAACCTCCCAAAAACACCAAAGGCTATAAGCTAGTTACTAGTGACCCTATAACTGGATCCTAGACCCACGAGTGTGACTATAGAGCTAATCAACATGGAATTCACCTCGCGACAGGCCCAAGAATTAACCAAATCAAATAATCTTGTAGTTTGCTATCCAGTGGAGACATTGTTGGATTGCCTGGCGATGTGCAAATGATTTCATTGAAGGTTGCACATTGGATTGTAGGCACTTAGGTGCATGTGAAAAGTGGAAAGCCTGATTGTGCACAACTCACCTTGCATTGCCCCATCCAAGTGTGAGTGTGTATAAACTTGTGAAGTAACTTCATTAACAAGGAACACACTAAAGGGGAATTAAGCTAAGAAATGAACCCACCAATAGGACTTGCAACACCCCTAAGACCACGGAAACAAACCAAGAAACCCATCATGGAGAAGGGAACCCCCTTAAACCACATGAGAAGAAAGAAACAAACCGCAAGTAGAGATGTGTCCTTAGTTGACCTGATCACCCTCATTGACATCTTAGTGGTTCAAGGGATCACTAACATGGCAGGGGCTAGTATGAACACATGCGACCAAGTCATTGACCTAGGAGATTTTCTAGTAGCAACTTATATCATGATATGATCAGTAAATGAAAATAACACACCACGGGAGATCTGCAGATGAAATCATGGCTAATCTTGAGGAGGAGAGAAGGCTAGGAAGAGTTTCCCTACAACACTTGGCCAACTACAATCACGAGCAACGTACTCAGAGAGACTATGCTAGGAAATAGAGCTTAAGGAGGTCCAACGAGTCCTAGCCATCACATGCAGAAATAGAGCCGGAGGAAATGCCCATAGGGAGAGAGCATTAGAGGTTGATCTTACATTGAGTGAGCTTGTCACAAAAAGTAATTGTTGGATAACACTGTTGCAAAGCAAAGCGGAGCAGAGCCTAGCAACCTCATTGCTAGCTAGACTCGGGATTACCCCAAATGCTAGAAGCTAGACCAAGATACCTATAGTTGCAAAGCAAATTGAGAAGTATGAGTAGGTAATGATCCTTATAGCTTCATTGAGTAGTTTGATTAGGTGTGCGAGACAAAAAACCTTTTGAACCTCGTGCAATGTGCACAAGATTTTGAACTTTGCCTAGGAGATAAGGATGAACTTGGTTCATTAGCCTAGACAATGCAAAGTGCAACAACTTCAACAACCTGAAGGATCCTTTTATTTAAATATTTTTTGAAGCAAGATACTCATACAACCTCATCGGTAGACTAATGAATGTCAATTAAAAAGACAAGAAGGAAAATTGAGACTACATCACTCATGTAAGGAGTCTCTATAAGATGATCCCAGTGAGGATAGAGAGACCTAATGGGAGAGCACTCTCCATCGTGTATATCAACGGAGTCTAAAACGAAGAACTCTATAAGGCTTTAGTGAGTATTTCAAACCTACATAGGGACGTGTTAGCTAGGGTCTTTGAAGAGGCAATACACATGAACAACTTGCTAAGGGAGAGAAGATCAAGAGCCACACCACAAGAGATCACCACTTCAAGAAACACCAAGACAACCATAACCCATAGTGGGAAATCAAGTCATGGCATAAGGATAAGGGAAAAAACATAGACCAAAACTAGGAAATAGCTAACTTGAAGTTAGAGTTGGCCAAGCTACAAGAGATGCTGAAAAGGCTAGTGCAACTCCAAGTATAGTGTGTGCATTGTGGGGGGAATCATCATGATAGAGGATTGGGGTAATGGTTTGATATTCTTGGGAAATATAATAGAAGTTGTTCAAGTATATTCCTTACCATGAGGATGAGCATGATTGGATGCATGTATTGACAACACTTGACTTTCCATACGCAGATGAGGAGGATGACTATAGGCAAGCTATCAAAGTAGCTAGTAAACCCAATGGAGCCATAGCTTTTGAGTTACCTAAGAATGATACCACACTATTAGAGCCTCTCTGCATGATGGCGAGGAGTTCCATGAATCAACCAATGCCTATTACGTACTATGTGCCAACTAATAAACTTGAGCTTCATGGAATTCTTGAGTACCTAATGAGAGAGCTAGTTGGTAACCCACCTGCAAACTTGAAGCCTCTTAAGGATCTCATGGAGAACTTGGAGTGAAAATGGACTAAGGTACATGACCCAAATTTGTTGTACAATTGGACCCTCATTACGGATGAGAAAAGTCCTACGAACAAAGGCTAAGAGGAAAATGAACAGTCTGAATACAAGGACTTATGATGAATATGAATACTATTGTTCCAACAGTAAGGAAAGTGAGGAAGAAGCTAAACCATAGAATATAAACAGAGGGACAAGTGATTGATTAGATATGAGTGGACTCTAAACACCAAGAGGCTAGTACCTTTAGAATGGAAAGAGGAGTCTTCAAGGTGAATTGTGATCGTACATGGTTAGAGCACTTGGAGGACGTGGTCGACTATGAGTAAGCTGGATTGGTGTGATTAGGTGCTACAACACTGCTTAGAGAAGCCTTAGAGTTGTGACCACCACGGGAAACCCCTTTTTCTAGTAATGAAGGCTGTGAGGTCAAATCTGAGTAGAAGTCGGCACTGAAAGTGATCTGAAAATCCCATAACCATCTAAGACCAAACGCACCAAAGGGGACATGTCGGTCCATCTAAGATGCAATAGTCTCAAAGAAGAGAGAAGGAAATAGTCCAAGTCCTTAGAAGCTTATTAACAAAAGAAACCACACGACTTACCCAAACGGTTCACAAGTTATAAGAAGGGAAATTTCATAATGGTACTAGTAGGAGCCAAATGAGCAGGACAAGCTAGCGAATCCATTGAAGGACTCGCTAAAGTTAAATAAGTTGATTTGGCAAGCAAAGGTGGCAACCCTCAACCTGTGTGGATAATTGATGACTTAACTGAGCAGGAGGAGCACAATCTCATTAATCTCTTACAAGAGTATGTATATGTATTTACTTGGTCCTTAGAAGAGCTAAAAGAAATTGACCCAAGCATCATGACTCACAACATTCCTGTGACCCCCAACACGTCACTAGTGAAACAAAGACCGTACACAATGAATCTAAAGCATGCTCATGCAGTGAAGGAGAAAATAGACAAGTTGTTGAATGCTAGATTCATTTATGAGATTGAACACACTGACTGGGTATCACCCATAGTACTTGTCCAGAAGAAGAATGGGAAGATTCGAGTGTGCGTGAATTACAAAAAGGTTAACCCAAACAAAGAGACACAATTATCTATTATCATACATCGAGCACCAACCAACCAACTACACGGGGAGTTTAGTGTACTATCAATGATTTGTGTTGAATTACACACTCATTGCACGACCACTTTACAAGCTATTGAATATGTTTGAGTGGATTGAGTAGTGCAAACACACTTATGAATAATTGAAAAAGGATCTGACAACATCATCTATCCTACAATCCCTAGATTGGTCCATTACCTTTCATGTACACATTGATGCATCAAAGTTCACCATGGGAGTAGTTTTGTGCCAACCTGGAGAGCATAACTTGGATTACCTAGTGAGCTGTAAGTAGAAAACTGATTGACACGGAAATGAACTATTCCATAATAGAAAGGAAAGGGCTAGCTATGGTGTTTGCTATTAAGAAATTTTGACATTATCTTCTAGCTACACCCTTTACTTTCTTTGTTGATCATCAAGTATTACTTTATCTTGTGAACAAACCTTGCACAAGAGGATGCATTGCTCAATGGTTTCTTTTGCTATTAGAATTTGACTTCTCTGTGGTGGAATTCAAGGGCAAACGACATTACATGGCAGACCATGTATCTTGCATAACCATAGGATAAGGGTTTGGACAAGGCATTCTAGATGACCTACCCGATGCACATTTATTTAGAACATCTGGTGAAAAGAGATTCTTTAAGAGTAGATCTTACACATTATTGGTAACACAACATAGTCCACATACTTGAACATGGATTGCTTGATGCCCAATTGAGAAGATTGGGCCAAAACACCTCATTCTCAAGATTCAACCTTATCAGTTGGTTTTTGATCAACTCTACCGCAATTAGGACAGGATGAGATGTTGAGGAGATGTGTCTATGAGCATGAGATGCATAATGTGCTTGCAGAAGCTCATGGTGGAATTGCTTGTGGACATTTCAATGGGGATACTACAACATGTAAGGTGCTTGAGTCCCAATTGTGGTGAAGGTTTTGATTTGTAAGGATAAGATGGACTTGACCCTAGTAATAGCATGCCGACCATTTAAAAAATGGAGGATTTATTTCATTGGTCCAATCATCCCTACATCACAATACTCACAAGCAAGGCACATAATCATAGCCATAGACTATCTCACTAAGTGGATTGAAGCTTGAGCAACTATAAAAAAAACAATGCTAGGACCACTACCAAATTTTTTTGGGAGTTAATGATTTCATGGTTTTGGATGTTCCATAGAATTAGTCAGTGATCAAGGCATATACTTCATCAATGAAGTAATTGCTCACTTGCTATCCACTTTCTTGATAATCCATTGAAAATCCTCACCATATTACCCTCAAGCCAATAGTCAAGTTGAAGCCACAAAAAAAATCCTAGTGAGATTTTCCTAACCAAGGTGGTCTTTGCCTCACACGACGATTGTGACAACAAGTTAATGACAACATTATGGCCTTACATGATAGCCTATAAAGTGACTGTAGGACAGAAACCATTCAAGTTGACCTACAAAACTAAAGCAATCCTACTAGTAGAGTTTTTTATTCTAAGCTTGAGAATAGCGATCCAAGAGAGGTGGCATAGCAAAGAAGCATGGACAAAACCACTTAGGCAAATTAGAGCGCTTATCTGAAACCCCACTCATTGTAACCCATGTCCTAATCTTAAAAAAAGTGTGACGCAAGAGTTGGTTTGGCAAGCATTTCAAACAATGTAACTTTGAATAAGGAGACTTAGTGTTGTTGTACTCTACAAAGGGTCACAAACAAAAGATGAAGTTCAAGGGGTTTGGGACCTTTCAAAGTCCGCAACCTTGGTAGAATAGGCAACGTGGAGCTTGAAACCCTAGAAGGAGAGGGTATAGGATTTTTCAATAGTAGCCATCACACCCATTACATGAGCCTCCAATGATAACACCATCCATGAATGTTAGAGTGGCAACAATCACAAGCATGGATGATAAGGATGAAGAAACAATAGCACTAGCCTAGTTGCGTATAATAGTAAATGCCCAAAAGGTACATACCTTTGATGTATTAAGGGAGTTGACAATAACATCCTCACATATGATCATTGGACCCTCATCGGTCAACCCCAAGTACAATTGACTAATGCCAAACTCAACCCATTTGGGGGGCAGCCCTATCCTCTCTTAGGAAAGCACAAAGTGATGGTTTCTGTCGACTAAAATCCTCCCAATTATCTTTTATGTACTGCCTAACAAAAATGATGTTGGCAAGGAATCACTTTTGGGTCATGCTTTAAAGAAAAAGACTCATTGCAATCTGGACTACGACTCTTAGTGCATCCACCTTGCCATAGGAAATGTTAGGATAGTCATGGCTTTTAGCAGGGCACCGTGGCTTTGCCAAAGCCCAAAGCGCCACCGATAGTTAAACCTAGTGTCATCCCTAAGGTGGGGGGTAGTGAACGCACATAAACATCTACTGGGAAATACTTGCAACACTTGGAAGCCGCAACCAAAGTTGTAGTTCCACTAACCAAGTAGGTTTCCAAACAAAAATTAGAGTCTACCAAGAGCACATCTGTAAGATTTCATGGCTCTCATGTCCTCTACACTAGTCCTAAAAGAAAAAGTCGGCATTACATGAATAAGAAAAGGACCAAACCGCGATGGGTGCCAAGAGCCCTATTGCACACCCAAGGCTTCTATGATGGCAACACCTTGGTGTGGCTGCCTAAACCCACAAACAACACACTTACATGTTCATTGCAACCTTTCAACCAACATCCACACACCCGTGAGTCAGTAGGAGGTATAAATCAAAGTGAGTAAGTGGGCATTCGACCACAAGACATGGATTGCCATGCTACATTGGAGTATAACCCGAACTTCTACGATTGGCTCTTGCAAGACTAGAGCCCTACAAGAACATCCCAAACACCCTTCATTCTCCAATCCTAGGAAGGATTCTCATCGTTCTAGGAGGGGAGGGAAGGTGAATTTAGAATTTTCATTTAAGGAGAATTTTGAGCTAGTGAAAATTTCTTCGTGAAGTCTTGTGCGAAATGTATGGATGGGTAATATGGAAACAATTTTGCATTCCTTGGCTTATACATTTCACTATTTGATAATGTTTTCTTCTAACTACACTTTTAAGAAAAAATTGTCCTTCAAAGAGAACTCATTGTGGGCTATTGTGTTATATTAGGGATCCAAATGGCAAAACTACAATTTATTGAGGATATGAAACAAATATTATCTAACCACAGAGATGCAAGTATTCAACTAGCTACGATGCCAGAGTATACACAACCTAGAAGAGCTC
The DNA here is from genome assembly GCF_053477565.2 of Lygodium microphyllum. Classification (NCBI taxonomy): domain Eukaryota; kingdom Viridiplantae; phylum Streptophyta; class Polypodiopsida; order Schizaeales; family Lygodiaceae; genus Lygodium; species Lygodium microphyllum. Next base: position 103,298,089 of record NC_141144.1, read on the forward strand.
ATGGCAATCAACTGAGCATATGATCATGTAGATTGTTGAGGAGTGCAATCTAGCCAAGTATCTAGAGAAGATTAGCCAGCAGATAGATCACAATAGGTACATAGAGTTCCTCAGATCCTTTGATGCCAAGAAAAACAATGGCATAGTGTGATAATCAAACAAGGAGATGTAACTAGGACTGTGGAAGTGGTGCTTATCCCAGAGTTGGTGGAGAAAGCTCTAGCATTGGTGGACAAGTGCCAAAGAAGAGGCCAAAGAGAGAAGTTTATGGCATGTAGGGGATGGACAAGTAGCAAGTATACACAAATGATGGAATCAACATAACAAACATCACCGAGCTCATAATCAGGTTGCAATCCAAGATGGTGCATGCCCTCTTTTTTTGAGCCAAAGGTACAATGCCCTCACGAATAGAATAGGGGTGCCAGCGCTCTCGAGAGCCTTATACCCAAGGTACTGGATGAATTGAACATGAATGCCTATGCCCAAACAACAATTTAGGCATCGGTTAAAAAGTACTGGCATTAGCCCTAAGAGGCATGGGCGAAGAATCTCCAACAAACAAGGGCCAAGTCAGAAAGAAAAAAGCCCGCATCATCCAAGGCATCAAACGTGGGTTTCAAAGGAGTGCTAACAACACTAATCCAAGAGGCTATGTGAGAAATAGATAGAGAAGAGAAAGGGGAGGAAATGCTATTGGGGGTAAAGGTGCCTTTGCCTAGCCGCCCATGTATTACTACACTGATAGTACCCGCCACTGCACAGTGTAGGTGGTGGGCACCCGTTCACTGTCACTTTATTCTTTATTCTTTTAGTGACAGTGTGAATAAAGGAAGGTCCGGTCACACATTGTGAATGTTGGAGTTCCCATTTTTTGTCTCTCTCTTCTTGCTTTTGCTCTTTGTCATAGCTCACTTCCAAGCAAGCTTCGATCCTTCTCACCTTTCAATTCATATCAAAGCGTGGTTGCTTGAGCATTTGAGCTTGATCCGTGACTCCTTCAGCTTCCTATTGATTACCTACACTCATTGGGTCTCCCCTCACTCCCCGGCTTCCCAAGCATCGACCTGCAGCCCATTTGGGCACCCTCAGGGCATTCCTTCAGAGGTATTGAAGCATTCTTTTGAGTGTTTATTTTAGTTTGCAGGGTACAATAGGAAGAGACTACAAAAAAAAATTGTTTTTTACTTTAGCCCTCCCTTGGCACTCATTGGCAGCTTGAAAACACTTCATTTGGCACTTGGGAACACCCTCTTGATGCTCGGCATTGGTGGTTATCATTGGCATTGATTTGTGGATTGATTTACCTCAGTCCAGGACTATTTTACATGGTGCACAATAGCCACAAACAATGTTACATCAGCACTTTATGTTTATGCTTGGTTGGCATTGACATTTGATGCCTGGTTGGGGTCCCGAATGCTAGGGGAATGTATGTCTAGTATGATGTGAGATGCTTTTGGGGCTGAATTTGCTCAGCCGTTGACTGTTTTACATAGTCCACAGGTAGCCCAAAATAGGGCAGTCCCCTTTCATTACACTTTATACTTATGCTACATGGTCATTTGATGCTTGATTATGCGTCTCGAGTGGTCCTTGAATGTTTGGGAAATGTATGCCTATTGATTGGCTATCATTTGGAGCTGATTTATTGGCTTGAAATACTCAATTTTACATAGCAAATCACTATTGTACTCCATGGTTGAAGCTTGTTTAGTCACTTTATGCTTTGCCTACTAGTCAGAGGTGCTTCTCGGGTGTTTCATATGACTACTAGAAAATGCTTTGGATGGTTCCAAAATGTATTTTGCGCCTTGTTTGAGCTCTGTATTGGTTGGCATTTAGTTGACATTGGTCTACACTGGCATGCTTTGTGATAAAGGTTATACCTATGGTCTATGTACGACCCATTGGTACATGCTTGATGCTTATGTGTCCTACACATGCTAGTTACATTGTTTGGACTTGAATGCTACTAGAACTTCATTTGGGCTTGACTTTGGATATTTTGGAGCTTATTTTGGTCTTGCTTTGGCTTGTCAGAGATTGATTGGGATTTTCTTCATGACATTGGATCCTATCATTGGATACTTGACTACTCATATGCCCTAGATATCTTACTAATGTATGATCTTGGATACTTCGTCATTGGTGATCTTACATGCTTTGTTTGAGCTTATTTGCTTGACACTTACAACTTTTGTTCCAGTGGGAGCATCTTTGTATACTTATTAGACATTGAGTAATGCAGGTTTTATGCATGTTGAGCTTTTAGATCTTTGAGTCTGGGATCTCCTTGTGGATGATGTATGGTTGCAATACCTTGGTTTGCATAAATGTACTTGGGCCGATTCGGCTTTGTATTCACTAAGCAGACATCGACTTGTGTCAGGACTTGGAAATGGTATATACATTTTGCCCTGTTGATTGGGGGTTGTATCGACTTTATTGATGGACTTTGTTTGACATGCTTGGGTGTTGGCTCATGTCAGTTTGAACATGCTTGTTTATGTCCGTTTGATGCTGGTTTTGCATTGACAATCAGTGATTGACTTTGAATATTGGGTTTTGCCTATTGTCAGCTCTCATTGTACAATGCTGTCATAAATTACAGCAAGCATATACCTCCGGATTGTCATGTATTTTTCATGCTGAATCATCTTGGTTTGATGTACTTTTGATGGTACTTGGTGGACAGTATCATTAAATACTCGTTTCTCACCATTTTGCCTTGGTTTTGGTGGATTTTTGGTCATTTTCTAGAATTTACAAGAAGTCATTTTTGAACTGTCTGCACCATTTTGGATTGTAGTATGGCCTCTTCTTCCACTGATAGTGCTATCTTCAACATCACTAAGCTTGATGGTATGAATTATGCCTATTGAAAGAGACAAGGTTGGCAGGTACTGGTACAAAAGACACAAATAAAGCCACTAAGGATGCATGGCGAGCAGCCTGCAACTATGACTGATGATGAATGGGATGAGCTTGATGAGTTATGGAAGTCCACCCTCATCTTGTCTCTCATTGAACAGGTGCATTACAATGTGGTTGAGGAAGTGCCGCAGTGCTTAGCAACTTTGGGATAAAATCAAGAATATCTATGACAAGAAAAGACCAGCAAGTCAGATGTATTGGCTGAAGCAACTTATGGATTTGCGCATGAAGGAGAATATGACGACGTCTGCTCATTTGAGCCAGTTCCATGCTATTCTCAAGAACTTGAATTTGCAGGGTATTACTTTCAATGATGAGGTTACTCCATTGTTTTTGCTTGGGACTCTCAGTGAGTCATGGGATGTATTCCACACTGCCTTGTGTGCTCTTGCTACTATTTTGAGCTTGCATGATGTAGAGAGGGCTCTTCTATAGGAAGAGATCAAATGTAAGAACTTGGATGCCTCTCGTGTGTCACATGCTTTGATTGTTAGAGGTAGAGATGGTAATGGAAAGAATGACCGTGGGTATGAACGTGGTAGAGACTCGCAGAAGTCTAGGTCTAAGTCGCGTAGCAAGTCTCGTGGGAGAAATGCTAATGTGACATGTCATCATTGCGGCAAGAAGAGTCATATATGCCCATAGTGTCATGAGTTGCACAATGAGAAGTGCAAAGAGAAGGGAAAAGACAAAGTACAGGAAAGTTCCTCCGATTGCAGCATGGTGCCTGCAAAATCCAGTGTGAAAATTGAGGAAATAAATGTCATCTAGACTGATGACTCCAATGGGGAGTACATACTTGTAGCTAGTTCATGTGATGCTACACCGTTGACTGAGGTTCACTCTATGTATGCACAGTGCTAGCTTTTGGATTCTGGTGCTTCATTTCATGTTATACCATGCCGTGAGTGGTTCCACTCCTACCGCAGTTCGCTTGGGTGATGACAGGTCACTTGCTATTGTTGGCAATGGGGATGTACCACTATAGTTTTCTACTGGCAGTACTTTTTTGTTCTAGGATGTACGTCATGTACCTATGCTTACACAGAGTCTTATGTTTGTAGAGCAGCTTGATGATGCTGGGTTTCGTGTTTCATTTGGGGACTCTGCTTGGAAGATCACCCATGGTAGACTTGTGCTTGCTAGAGGTGCCAAAGTTGGCAACCTCTATCCTCTTGTAGTTGATGGGTCCTCTGTTGACCATGTTTTGTCAATTGGTTACATCCCACATGTATCTCTTTGGCATGCCCGTTTGGGCCATATGTCCTTGAAGGGAATGAAAATGCTTTCCGGTTTGCAGTACTTTACCGCCTCTTGACTACACATGTTTTGATTCATGTGAGCATTGCCTTTATGGTAGACAGACTTGGAATACACATAAGAAGTCTGGTAGGACACGCATGAGTGAGCCCTTGGGATTGGTACATTTGGATGTTTGTGGACCCATGCCATATCATTCTATGGGTGGTGCAAAGTATTTTGTAACGTTTATTAATGATTTTTCCTATAAAGTCTGGGCTTATTCCATTAAGCTTGAGTCAGATGTCTTGGATGTATTTTAGAGATGGCTTGCATTGGTTGAGAACCAAACTGGGCATAGGCTAAAATGCCTTAGGATAATTGATAATGGGGGAGAATATGTGACATGTGCCTTTGAGCAGCTATGTGACGAGAGGGGTATTAAGCATTAGTTGACTGCTCCCTATACCCCACCCCAGAATGGTTTGACTGATCGGATGAATAGAACCATCCAAGAGTGTGTACATAGTATGCTTAGCTATGCAGGCCTACCCCACAGAGCTTTTGGGCTGAGGCAATTAGTACAATTGTGCATATCATGAACAGATCACCTTCCGGTGGTTTAGATTTCCAAGTTGCAGAGGAGGTATGGATTGGAAAACCTCCATCTTATGTGCATCTATGTGTCTTTGGATGTGAGGCATACTACCATGTGCCCAAGGACAAGCGTAGTAAGCTAGATCCTAAGAGTGTCAAATGCATTTTCCTTGGCTATGGAGATGCATATGAAATGGGTTACCACCTTTGGGATCTGAACACACAGAAAGCTATCCGTAGTAGCCATGATGTAGTCTTCCATGAAGACAAGATGCATAGGTAGCCTAAGAAGGTGGTAGAGATACATAGGGTTCTATTCCAAGAGGAGCCACTTGCTCCTGCACAGCCAGTTGGATAACTTACAACAGCAGTTGGTACACATGGCGAGGGTGTTGGATAGAGGCAGTAGAGCTTGCTGTGAGATGGTCTACTACAGATAGACGTCCACTTGATCGATTTGAGTGTTTCTACATGCAAGAGGATGTGAAGCCTATTGGCTATCCATTACCTTCTTATGTGAAGGCTTCATATGCTGATTGTGTGCAGATAAATGAGTAGAGGGCCAAGATAGCCAAGATCCCTTATGCATTAGCCGTGGGTAGTTTGATCTATGCCATGATAGCCACTCATCCGGATATTGCCTTTGCAGTTGGTGTTGTGGCATACTATATGGCTACACCTAGCAAAGAGAGGAGTTGAAACAAGAGCTACATACTACAAAGATGTAGAAAGATAAAGAGACCATGAAGAAGATGGTGGAGCTACATAATCAACTTCACGCAACACTTGATGAGTAGACCATCCTAAGAGAACTAGTGGAATGCAAGGGCCAACACAAAGAAAGGATGCTGGCCATATGGAAGGAGCAAGAGCAGATGGTAACGATCCTCTCATGAGAACAAAACCAGAGCCTAGAATAGATGAAAGAGAGAGTGATGGGTAGAAATGAATGAGGCTCAGATCAAAGATCTAAGTAGAATGCCTAGCATTGTCAGAAAGTGGAGGTGCTAGAGACGTGGATGTTGGCATAGAAAGAGGCCTTCTTGAACATAGTGCTAAATATCACTCAAGTTGAAAGGAGAGGGGACAATTGAAGGGCTTAAAAGAAAATTAGAACTCATAAGGAGACCATTGAGATACGGCCTACATAAAGAGACAACATGACCAACACCAGCATAAGCATAGTAGAGTAAAGGGAACATCTGGTCGAGGCAGGGTTATCTAGGTAAGATCTCGACTTACTAGGTTTTGAGGAACAAGAGCAACAAGCACACACCCCCGTTTAGAAACATGTAGAGCCAAACTTGGAAGAAGAAGCTCAATTTTGAGCAGTAAGATGATGAGGAAGAGTAGCCTAATGCACCAAGTCCACCTCCACAACCTAAATCACATGCATAACTGCATGACAAAGGCCCCTTTGTCCCAGAGAGAGGACTATCCATCTTAGGTACTGAAGAAGGGAGTTAACAAAATTTTCACAGAGAAAACTTTGTGCCAAGCCTCAATGATAGTGTGTGCCTGAAGACCCTATCCCTCAATGCAAAGTTTGCTTAATCATTAATTGGGCATGAGAATTGACCCTATGGGAGAAGTATGAAAGCCAGTGCAATCCTTTTGAGTTTACCTTCTCCTACCCCCCAATCACTTGATTGAGTACTATTAGCAAGGGTGGTGGAGGAGGTGATCAAGCTCTTGATGCGGTTGGTGGAAAAAAGATAACTGGACGAAAGAGCAAGACACCCAACATTGTGGTAGAGAGAACCTGCTAAAGGAATTGAGAGAACAAAGTGATGGAGGAGCCTAGAATAGTAAAGGGCTACAAATCTGAGCCAAAATAGAGAAGAAATATATGGGACGGCAGTATGGATGCATGGATGGCCTTCTGCAACACTTTACCATATGAAAAGGATAACCCCACCTACGTGCCCTACCCAAGAAGACATGGGGTAGATTTTGATCTAGAGTTGTATGGGAGGTACAATTTCCCTCGAATCTACTATGTTAAGGCCATGATCCCTGAGGAGTACATGATTTTCATGGAAAAAGATATTCGAAAATCTATTGCGCACTTCCTCTAGGAATTTTCTTCATGTCTAGATCTGGCATTCATTGCCACTTATAACTATCTCTACCTCCTAAGCATACTCCTTAAGCAAAAGCCAATTGCATAGGAAGATCCACTATCACCCCTCTTTTTTGATATGAATGTGAGCATAGATAGTTATGCTATGACTAGGCGTATGATAATAGCTACCTTATTGCCATATTTTTATATGAATCTCCTAGAGGACATGAGTGATAGTCAATTCACAAGGTGTAATCACCCACTTTTGTCCACTACACTTTTGAACATGAAGGTTAACTTAAAAAGCTATATGCTGAGCAGGTCCTTCCTAGGTAGGTTGCTAAAACCTCCACCTAGCTCTCCCCCGCAAGAGAATAGGATGGAACTAAGAATCAACCCTTGTAATTTATTTATTTATTTATTCACCCAAAAAGAAGAAGAAGAAGAAGAAAATATTCTCATTTGTGATGTATGATTGCCATGAACATTGCATCTATGGACCATTAAATCCCTAGCTTCTCCCCACTTTACATACTTAGGACACATCAAGGGCAGTACATCATAATAGACTTGTCTTCGTAAGCTATGCACAATATATTCTTCTTCCACGAATTGGATTCTCAAGTGTGGGACAACACCTTAGGCAGTTCCATCACCACTGGCACAATGCATTACATGGTAAGCTAGACACACCCCCTAGGTAGTAGTGCACCAACTTTTCCTTGTATATTTTATAGCCATGTAGCTAGCCAACAACTCTGGAGGCCCTCTCAGCCAATCAACATGTCCTTAGACCAACAATCTCTAAGCTCATATTGTAAGCTTCTCTTATATGATTGATTCTCTAAAATCCCCTAGTACCATTTTCCAAACCACCTTCATATCTCCACCCATACTATCTAGTGCTATGGGACTGGTACTCAACTAGGAGGAGGATAATGTTTACCCTCAAAACGACACAAAGCACAAAGATGCAAAACAACATAAGGTGCAAAGAGACTTATGGAGGACCTTAAAAAGATAGCTTGTTGAAAAAAGAAGACCAAGAAGCTTGAGAAAAATGTTAAAAAATCAAGAACAAGACATGCAAGAAATAATGCACATTTTTGCCCTTTGTAAAAGAGCACCAAGCTCCCTCCTATGCAAGTTGTAAATGAAAGATGCATGTAAAAGAGCCATAAGGATAGGAAAATAATAGGAAATAAAGTGAAAAAGAGGAACAAGGTTGGATGTTCGATCATGGAAAAGGTGTGGGTACCCATGGGGAGAAGGGCATGTATAAAAGTCAAAAAGTGAATTGATTTGTTCATTCTTGGTGTGTGTGCAAACTGGCTCTCTTCTTGTTCTTACTCTTGCTTTCTTCTTATGCATGAGAGAAGGAGAGAGGCAGTGAGAGAGAGGGAGAGTGTAAGTGTGTGAATGAGGGATCATGGAGAAGATCTTCTCCTCCTCTCTTTATATTCTCTTTTCTCATGTGTGCGGCTATGGAGCTTGGAGCTTGGAGCTTGGAGCTTGGTTGAGTGAGTACCTTGAATTGTGGAGCCATCAAAGAATTTGTGGAAGAGGATTATAATGATTGGATTCAATGGCAAGCTCACTACACCCTTGTGTGAGAATGTGCATAGCTATGTGAGAGGTAGTCATAGCCACTTGCTTGAAACACTTGACTTGGTAAGCAGTCCATAGGGTCTCGACAATTGCTAGTGATAGTGACGACACCTATATTCACATGAAAGAACTAGAGTAGGAGCTCGTCTTTATATGGAGTGATAGGTTGATGAAGAAGTTTCACCAACAATCCTAGTAATTGTATGTAATGATGAATGATGGGTCATGGCATATTAGGGAAAATATGGACTAAAAAATACCCATTTACCTTAAGAGTTAATGACTCTCCTAATACTAAGAAATTTGAGATGGAGCAATTGGAGAGGCTGTTGTGCACATTCCATCCACTCCCTTTTTTTCCCTTGAGCCCTCCACAAGGAGGCTTGTCCCTATACCTCCACACCCCTCCCCCCAACTTTTACCTCTGACAACATTTTCACCCATGCTACATGGGCCTCATAAGGCATCCAAAAGTGGAGGGAAACAATTAAAAATTCTCCCTTCTCTTTCAAAAAGCACATTTTTTTCCAAAAAACTCATTTCATATTGTGTATAGTAAAAGAAAGAGTTTTGGTGTGTCTCCACTCAAAACTGATTCTTCTTTTGACATTCTTTCTCTCCATTCCACAAATCCATCCATCAAATCTTTCCACTAACCTCCTTCCTTCTACAACCATAGCCAAAGCCACAAAGGCACTATTGTCAGTTGGTGTTCCATAGCCACCATTTCTCCTTTCTTGTGTTTAGCTCCCACAGGGGATTCACTAGTAGTAATAAGGAGATGTCACCTACATGCAAGTAATATATGAAAATACCCCTTATCTACCCCCTATTTATGGGACCTTACCTTATAAAATGTATATTCCTTCCCTTAAATAACCCCCCTCCCTTACACTCACGTGGTACCATACAGTAAACCCTAGTGGACCCCTCGGGTTAGCTCCCTTCCTTCTTTCTCCCAAGAACTACAAGTTTTTTCTTGTTGTTGCTGAACCATTTTGATGGCATTTGCAAGTCATCAACGGCATCTTTGAGATTCCATCGAGGCTATCTTTGTTCATAATACAAAGGACAAGCATGGACAATGGATAGAAGCAATGTCTAAGAAAGACTCATGGATGTACATACAACCAAGAGTAATGAACCCTCATCACGTAAGACTCGTGGATGTATATGCAATTAAGAGAAACAAACCTTTTCAAGTAAGATGTTGTGATCTATTGGAGAATCATTGGAAATCTAGATTTTGTTGATTAAAGGTGGTTCAATATGGAGGTCTAGTTGCAATAGTACAATGTATCAACACTGCAAAAAATTTGAAGTTTGCCCCCTTGATATGCATCATGGATTCCCATCTAATTATAAGTCTCTATGGTAATAAGCCCCTTTTTGACTTAATTGCTTTGTAGACATGAATTTCATCTACTTACATCTATATTCTCTCCTTGTAAATATTTTTCCATCAAATTTAATAGAGGAACAACCCTTGAGGAGTATAATGTGAAGTGGCAGAAATTTTCAAATCCCCAAACCTTGGTGAAAATATTTGTAGCATGTTCCTATATACTAACATAATCCAAATCAATATCACCTTGCTAGAATCCGTTCTTAAATGAAATGGTAATGGATCTCTATATATTTGGTGAGAACATGATATACTAGGGATCTTGGCCAACTAAATTCTATTAAGATTATCACAATATATGATAACCTTCTTGTCCATCTACAACCCCAAATCATCAAGCAGCTTGCATAGCTAAGCTACATCACATGTTGCAATCGGAGCACCCCTATACTCTACCTCTGTACTACGTAGTGAAATTGTAGGTTGTTTGTTGCTACTCCAAGTAACAACACCACTCCAAAAATAAAATATAAATCCACTAGTAGATCTCTTATTTGAAATACTTCCCCTCCAATTTGCATCTATGTAACCATACAAATCCAAGGATACTCATACTACATAGAAGAAGGCATAGTCAAGTGTAGACTTGACATAGTGCAATGTGTACCACACTGTATCCAAATGTGGACTCTGTAGAAGCTGCATAAATTGACTCACCAAACCATGTAGTTTAGATTTGGCCTAGCAATTACCAAATAAATAAGGCTTTCCACAATCTTTCTAGACATAAAGACATCCTCAATCGCATCACTCTCATGTCCATTAAGCTTAATATTGACATCCAAAGATATCAAGATTGGCTTATAATCAATCATACTATACTTTCTCTGAGACAACCATATACCCTTCGTGACAACCATGTACCCAAAGCATACTCTCTCTATGGCAACCATATATCCTTTAAAGTCTTGATTATTTCTATACCAAGAAAATAGTGCAACTCTCCTAAATCCTTCATTTCAAACATAGCCTTTGAGAAGACTTTTCACATGGTCAATCTTTGTCTCACAGTCACCTATGATAATCAAGTCATGTATGTGTGTGTGTGTGTGTGTGTGTGCGTGCGTGCGTGCGTGCGTGCGTGCGTGTGTGTGTGTGTGTGTGTGTGTGTGTGTGTAATCAGCCTCACATACATAAAGTGAATTAATAGCATGTGGTCTACAAAATCTAATGCTAACTTCTCATGCTATTCCTCCGGTACTTGCTTCAGTCCATATAAGGCCTTACAAAACTTTCATACATAATCATGATAACTATCATCCACATAATTAGATGAGTGCTCAACATAAAATTCTTCTTGCAACTCCCCATTCAAGAATGCATTTTTAACATCCATTTGATGCATGATCCAACCCTTTGATATAGCCACTACTATGATAGCCCTCAAAGAAGCCATTTTAGATATTGGATTAAATGTTTTTTCATAATCAATATCATGAGTCATGCATAGCCTTTGGCAACTAGCCTTGACTTATAGTGCTCAATTGATCCATCGAACTTATGCTTTAGCTTATCAACTTGTTCCAAGTCAATTGTTTTTTTCCTTTAGGTAAAGGCACCAATTCTAATGTTTTATTTGTCTTAAGTCCACCAACCATTTCTTTATAATGGGCTCTATATCTTGCACAATCTTAGCCATGCACTGCAATGAATTATCTGCAATCTAGCTAGCAATGGGATACACATACCCCACCATCATAGGGATTACAACAAGGTGTGAAGCTAAACCACACCTTAGATAGACACACCCAACCCCCAAAATGGACATAATCCCGGAGTCTATGAAGTCAAAACTGGAGTATGTAGTACCCAATTTCCAAATTGCGGTAGAAGGTCAAGGAATCCCTTCTTTTTTGGATGGAAGCCATCATAGAAGTGGAAGAAGAATGGATCTACATAGTGCCTACATCTTTTCCAAAGTCCAAGCCTGTGGCAAAAGGATCAAGTGGACAAGCTCTCCAAGAAACCTCTTTTCTAGAAAGGCCAACTTATCTTGGTCTTTAAAAATTAGATGGCAAGCTTCTAGGCAAGCTCAAATTTAGATGGAGTGGTCCTTTTTCAGTCTTTCATGATTCTAGAACTAACTCTTTCTATCTGACCGATTTACATGGTAACCTATTGATGCCAAAGCCTGTCAATGGATTTGGCTACATCATTATCATGTTGAAGGCTTTCAATGCACATTACCCATTGTAGTGGATTCCCTTACCACTCCTTCGAAATCAAATTTCAAATATTGTTTCCCACTGGTTGCCCAAATTGGATCCAAAAGTTGCTAGTCATGGTGACATGGCATTCATTTATGAAGCCCATTCATTTGTGATGATACCCTCAATGGTAGCATGGTATCTTGGAAAACCCATTTTCATCATGCCTTGTTATTGTTTATTTTGCTCTTCTGATGTAGTATCCATGCATTGGCCACAATCCCTTTGCATTAACTCAACGGTCTCTTAAGAAAGATTTTTCCTTTTAGCACATTTATTTGTCATCTAACACTGGTGCTCATTACCTTGTTTCTTAAATATGCTTCTGCTTCTTTTGCATTCCTTGAATGTTGCCCTTCTTGTTCTTACTTTCATGTCTACTTTCCAACTTACAACTAAGGAAGTTTGCCCTCCTAGTCTTGAGGCCCTTGCCGACGCACAGCCTTAGATTGACTCCTTGCATCTTATCAACTTCATAAACCTACCATAGAGCACTATCCCTATTCACCTTGACACCTAGTCCATCCTAGAGAAAATCCTCTCAAGCTCCACACAATCCACATTCAGGGTTACAAATATACACTGTCCGCCAAGTCAGTATAAGAGAAGCTACACCTGCCTAGCCATGGCAACCCTAACCCACAAACACCCTCCATTGTGCCATTGAAGAAGTCTTTGGCTCACATTCTCAACAAGGACTACTAGACTAAGTAACCTTGTCGTCCCCTGTAAATCCAAGCATGATACTTGAAGTTTCTTGTTGAAGCCATATACTTGCAAGCTAAGGTGTTCAACATCTCCAAAAATCTAACCTCTCTTTTCTTCTCTCTTCTGATCTTCTCATTGCTTGGGCCCATGTCTTTGGTGACCACTTGTTTGTCGAGGTAAAATTCCTAGCCCATTGGCCATCCAATATCAAAACTATAAAGGTGATGTGTGGACAACACTTTACTTTTCTATTTCCCCCACTTGCACTCCATACCCCACCTTGTTAGCTCTAGACACCTACAATGGATGTCACACAATCTCAGCTTGAGACTAGAGCCTTGCATGAGCCTAGCCCAATCCTCACTAGGACTAGTGGAGTAGCACCCTAAAAACCAAGTTCTCACAAAGGGGGACCAAACAGAGAAAGACACTAACAAGCAAGCCCCAAAGAAAAATTAGCCACCCTAAGAACACCAACCCTTCAAATTACCTAAATATTTCACATTTTCCAATAGCCTCTCTACCAAACTTGCCCTCCTCAAGTCTTACGGCCAAAATTTCTAGTGGGAGGAGGATCCTCAAGAAGACAACAAGCCCCCTAGCCCCACTCAAATGATCCTCACAAGTCCAGAAGGCACCTCCTGTGATACCACACCCCTCCCCACCAACTTGACCCAAAAACTTATTCTTATCCCACTAGTGTTCAATGGCTCACTAATCACTGAAATTTATCAATGGGTTCTTGACCCGACATCACCACTAGTAGCAACATGAACTCACTACCCAAAGTGGATCGCCTCAAGCATGCCAACAACGCCCTCTCCGAGCAGCTCCAACAAAAGGATACCACCCTTTGTGAATATTGATAAAGGCTAGAGGCATGCCAACGTGTGCAATTGGCCTTTATAGATGATGTCCAAAGCAAAGCCTAACAGTTGGAGAGAGATAATATCTTTCTCCGAGTGCATGTAGCTTGAGTAGAGCACCCAGATAGCATGACCCCACTTTATCTAGAGATCATTGAGGAACTCCAGTGTGACTATGAGCAAGAGTGGCTCATAGTCGACTGATGGGAAAAGATTAAATGAGAACTTGCAGCCACCATGATGGACTCTTGCTCCAAGTTCTAACCTCTACTTGATAAACCACATGTCAAAAGATGCAGGATCTAGAGCATGGTGGGAGCTATGGTGGATGGAAGATGAAGATTAAGCTCATGATGACATAGACAAAGACTTAACCTGTTACACAAGTGAATTAGGTTCCAAGATTGAGACTTGGACTCATAAACACAATCTTGTGTATAAGACTGACAATGATCAAGACAATAACTGAAATGGGAAAGCATCATGATATTGCATTCATCACATATGACAAAGTGGTAGTCAAGTACAATGCTTTATAGTTGCTAGATGGGTAGCAATTTCCCTCTCTGTGCCTATGGGATAAAGTAGCTTGCATATCCTTAGCCTAAACTACCTCATACAAAGAGGCTATAGTAGGTGTGATTGAAAATATCTCAACACCCCTCCTCAATCACAACTAGAAGTACAAAGTGTGTAGAGGCTTTAGTGACAACAACACCTGCAAAGTGTGGGCACACCATAGACATGGCAAAACATCAGAGGTTGTCATAGAAACGGCTAAGTGTGGGTACCAAAAACATGGTGGACATCCAGAGGTTGTAGTACAAGGCTGCATGAGTAGTTTACAAGATTATGATAAAGACATTCGGGCTTTAGACATTATAAGGCTGAAAAAATTCTAGTGAAAAATTGGGTCAAGGACCGTCAGGCCCTTGTAGTTTTCAGTATTTCTTTTCACATAGATCTCTAATTTATTGTAGGTCTCCTTGTCGGTGTAGTCCAGCTTGCTCTTTTATATCTTTTACTTGTTCTTCACTTTTCTTGCAGCTTCGGTGTCCACCACTCTTCGATCTTTTGGTCCTCTTCTTCTAGGTTCTCCTAGTCTTCTTCTTTGTTGACTTTTCTTGCATTAGTTGCATTAGTCTTCATGCCCATGTCCCCCTCAAGCAAAGGTATCATCTTTGAGGTAGTGGAAATGACTTCAAACTCTTGCACTTTCTCCAAGGTAGGAGGTATTTCTTCAAATAGTGATAGTACTTGAATGCTCACAAGTCCATCGTTCCCTGCAAGTAAGACAAGCACACCTTCTATGTGCTTGAAATGAGCAACAAGAGTAATGTTACTCTTCGTTGGAAGTTCGTTAGAAGTAGCCATATAAAAATTTTCTTATTTGACATTCCTAGGATAGGATATCAGCTCCAAATGACTAGCAAAGAGTTGATCTTGAATGTGCTAAAGCGCACAAGTGCCAAGAAGCACTAACTTAGTATCAAGAGATACTTATCTTGATGAGCTTGGTGTTGATGCTAATCCTTCTTGCTTGATGATTTGATGTAACCCTTCAACTTGAGTCCCCTCCTTGTGAGAGCAGAATTTTGGTGCCCAGAAGTGCTTAAAAATAGCTAAAAATTACGAATATTAAGGGAAAAATATTCAACGTTGAAGGCGGCAGCTCGATCTAGGGCGATTTTAAGCGTCAAAGTGCTTTAAAGCATCCGAGAGACACTTGTTGATTTTTCATAATTTTTCAAACTATCATGCGGGTTGACAAGAGTTACCGGCCAATGCGGGATGCCCAGTCGGACGCTCAGAATTTTTCAAAGCTCAATTCGGAGTCCGGACGGGGAAATGGCCAAGAAACCGGTCAAGATGCAAAGGGGTGGACAAAATTTGGCCAAAATAGGCAAGTGACCCTTGGGAGCCCAAAATTTAAATGTAGCATGACATTTCACATGAAGGGAGGAAGCAAAAAACGTGGGGAGGGAGATGTCAGGATGCGCTCGATTTTTGCGCCCAATCTTGGAGGAGGCAACTTGCAGCCTGTGAGTAACCATGCCAATTGATCATGGGGCTTCAATCCCCCCTGGATGCTGGTCATATCGCCGTGCTTCGCTCCTCCAATGGCGGTCTCTTTGAAGAATTCTGATTTCAGTCTTTCTCTCTCCTCCCTCTCTCTCCCCTAAAGGCAGATTCATGTGGTGAAGAAGAAGAAGAAGAATGGATGACGGATGCTTGTCCAATGAAGACCGGATTGCTCCGTGGTGCAAGAGGAAGGAAGATTGCTAATTGTGGACTGTCATGAGCATTAATGGTGGCTGGAAATCAGTCCCGAGATATGACAAATAAAAACCCGCAATCCGCAAAGAACAGTAATCTCATTTTTACAAAGGAAATTGATGTCTTATGCAATTTGCTTCATGAATATTTATTCCCATGGGATGATTATGCATTATAATGTTGTTTGCAATGTCTTCCAACTGTTTGAAATCAGAAAATCAGAAATAAGTGTTGTGGATGAAATTAATAGTGTAAAACCCATAAAACACGTGAAATATGGGAAAATTGGGTGTTTTTGAGATATAAATGGAAAATATAGTAAGACACACCAACTAAATTTATGGTTTTGCTGCAAATGAACCTAAGGGCCACAGCCCACAATTCATTTTGAATTTTCAGTCATTTAATATTGCGGAAAAATACAAGAAAAATAGGGAAAAAATGGATTTGGAGTGCCGAAAATTAAGGAAAAATAAGAACCATGTTTGTGGATGTATGGGGGGTTTGAAGTATGAGGTTTAGCCTCAATTCAGCCCTACCTTTACATTCTAGTGAGTTTTAATGGCTTTTTATACAATAAAAATGTGGAAAATGAACCCTAAACCTATGCACCATGCACAACCTAAACGGGTGAGGGGGTAGAGTGTATAAAAGGTATTCAAATGTTGAATGAAATGATGAAAAGCTTGTTGGTTTTTATGCATACCATTTAGATCAGTCGATAATTAAAAATTAAGAACCTAGTAGCACGAGGGTTTCTCGGTGCTAGGTTCATGCAACGCCGCATACGAGCAATAGTCGAAATCATTGAAAGAAATGTTTTTCACATGTGCACCAATGCTGATTTTCTTAATTGTTTGAGCACATGGACATTCACAATTTTCATAAATCATAAAGAAATTTAAAAGGTATCAGACAATACCTCCTGGATGCATGGCAATTGCTTTCTAGAAGAACATGACCAACGTTGAGTGAGTAAGGTTGTTCTAAGCTATAGGCTAGGCGTTGGGTCTAAGGGGGAAGTAAAGTGAGGAAAATGGTACATTCCTGGATACGAATAATTGGTACATTGAGTGGAAATGTGTGCGATAATGTGTTATATATCTTTAACGACGCATCGAGGGGCCAATCCCCAAGGTGTAGGAGAGTCGCAGTGAGGTAGCGGCAGTCAGCCGTGGGAGGACCTCCTATGTTTGTACTTCATGCTATTTGGAAATGTGCTGGGACTCCCTCTGAGGAGTGTTAATTGGGTTAGAGTTGGACTACGAGACGTGATACAAATGCAAGATGTTTAGGAAGATGATGTATGTGTCATCCACGCTCCTGGCCGCAAGGCCGTGGGGTTGTTGAGCACATGATAGAGGTCCGCGGCTAGTGCATGAGCCAGTGCTGGCCCGTTTTAGGTCCCATCAGTGGTGCGTTTGGTGGGAGCCGGTTAGAAGTGGCGGTCCTCGAATCCTAGTTGTCTAGGGACCAGTTAGTAGTTTATGCCAAATGATACTAAGATTGACCCGTTATTCATCGATAAGCATCGTCTAGCCGAAATCCAAAAGCAAGAGAGAGACGAAAGATCTAGGCGACGTGCTGAAATTTTTAGGAGGTATTCCCCTAAGCATAGCGGTGCTGAACCCTTACGAGGGAGTGGATCTAGTGGTCTTGGTGCCACAAGCAGTAAGTTAGGAGAAGATGGAAGCTCTAGTGCTCCCCTTTCTTCCAGAAGGCAGTCTACATCAAGTGCAGGAGGTGTAACCTCACCGTCCCCTATACCTACTGCAAATCCAATTTCCGCCATGGCGCAGCCCATTGCAATTCCTCCAGGAACGACGGATTTGCCAGCTCTAGGTTACTCGCTACCCATTTTTAATGGGCTAGTTGAGGAAGATGCGGAACTTCACATCAGGGAGTTTCAAAAGCTGATGTTTAACTGTCGCATCCAAGAAGAAGGACATTTAATGATGTTCTTCAACATGACTCTCAAAGGAAGAGTTGCCATATGGTATCATGGTTTCTAAGCCGGAACCATATTGAATATTGATTCATTTTATGGAGCTTTTCGAAGGGAGTTTGCCCCTGAAAGGGGTGGGCAATATTGGTTGCGTGTACTTAACGTAACCCGCCAAGAACCACAAGAGGATATTCGTGCTTATGCGAAGAAACTAAAAGAGGTTTTCCGTAAGTTGGACACCTCTATTCCTATCCCCACAGCTGCCCAACTGCAATATTTTTTGCATGGCTTGGACTTTAATATCTAGTTACAGTTGAGTAGTGTCCCTTTGGGGGATATAGATACTGCCATTACACGAGCACAAGAAGTGGAATCCCGACTACAAGCAGCCTATGCCTCTCGAGGCAATCCGAATATAGGTCTAGCATTGGGAAATAATATGGCGACGGTCAATGGCAGTAGTAGCCAAGGGATAGCGATGGCTAAACCTAATGGGAGAGGGAACATGATGCAGAATGTGCCTTTATTACCAGCTCCCCCTAGCATGACGATGCCTACGGGCAGTCAAATGGCTCCAAATGGTGGAGGCCAGGTAGTTAATCCTAATACCATGCCTGTGGTTCAACAACCAGTGCCTAATCGAATTGTTAGGCCGATGGAATGACAGGGTAATGATCAAGGCTACGAGTCGAGCACTTCCAATGTTCTTGGCGAGGTTAAGGACATGATGAAGCATTATACCGACATGATTACAGAGCAGTATCGACAAATAGTCGTTGATGTCAACTTTCTTAAAAAACAACAAAATTTGATAGGAAGTAGATACCCAGATGAGGGTGCACATTTGAGGTTTAGCTGCAAATGGTGTGGTGGGCAACATTATCCACGAAATTGCCCAAATGTCAAGTGCAACATCTGTGGAAAATACGGCCATTTAGCAGCCACTTGCTGGAGTAAGATTAGTTCCCTCCAGCGAGGTAGTTGGCAACCAGGGCCTGTTAATCATTGTGCGCAAGGAAATGATTCCTAGCGAGAAGACGGGCCTAAACAAATACTCCAACGACCAAAGACTACAGTGGAGGAGCTGCCTAGTGGTAGTGGGGTTAGTTTGATTGAGGCTGTGCCTGTTAGTGACGCTGAAACCTCTAATCTGCGAGCTGTTCTTACAAGAGGTCAAAAGGGTAGAGAGGCCGACAAGGATAAGCCTGTCGACAGAAACCCTAAACAGGGCGACAAAGGAACGCAAGTTCTGGATCCTGCCATGGAAGGGGGACCTCTGAAGCCCGTGGAGAGTAAAGCCGATGTTAAGAAGGATAAGGACCATCGAGGAAGAAGGTGAAAGTTAAAAAAGAGGCAATAAAGTCGGTTCAGCGACCTAAAGAGTGGATGGTTTGGCGTGAAAAGTGAACTCTACCGAACTATCATGAATTCGATTTGGCAAGCTCTCTTTGCGAAGTCAAGCCGGATGTGAACCTTTTACAGCTTATTAAGCTTTCCCCAGGAGTATGCAAGGAATTTAGAAAGATCCTATGTACCGGGTATATTGTAGAACCTTTGGGTATTGCGCGAGTTGGTGATGACTGGTTCGAGTATGCTGAGAAGCATTGCCCAAGGGTTGCAGCCTATGTTGATGGGATATTAGTAGATTATGCCATTGTCGACACGGGATCATCTGTTAACATTATGAGTTCTGAACTGATGGAAAGGTTGGGTCTTGCGATCTAGAAAGATACCTCCACAATTCTCATAATGACGGATGATAGTTTGAGACAACCGGAAGGCTGCATTACTAAGGTCCATGTCACTGTTGCAAATGTAGACTGCCTGTTGGATTTTAGGGTGATTCGTTTTGCAGGGCATCCAAGTTACCAAGTATTACTTGGATGACCTTGGATCTTGCAAGCAGACTGCCGAGTGGATATACCCGCCGGTCGGTTGATATTCGGCAGAGGTGCTCAGCGCGTGGTGATTGATGCATATCCTGAGTCCCTGCAGAGTGAGAGAGTTCCTCTATCTTCCACAGAATTGGAGACATTAGAGGATTTATCCGCCAGTGAGACATCATCGAGTGATGAGTCCAAAGAGGGATCCACCACGGAAGACATCTATCAGATCACTTTGAACCAGCCGATAGAGGCCCAAGCTCGTATAAGAGATGCAGATGTTATCGAGCTAGACCTTGGTATGCTTGATGATTCGCGACCAATCAAATTAGGTTCTATGCTCAGTTTAGCAGAAAGGGAGGACTATGTGTCCCTAATTCAAGAATTCTGCGATATCTTTGCTTGGAGTTACGATGAGCTGAGAGGTATTCCTCCTAGCTTGGATGTTCATACTATTCCCGTAAAAGAAGGCACTCGTCCTGTGCGTAAGAAAGTAAGGCATATGCCTTTCGAACTGAGGGACGGGCTATTTGAGGAGTTACAGAAGCTTAGAAAAGTGGGTTTGATTTTTCCTGTGCAACACACGGAATGGTGTTCGCCAATTGTGATCAGAAAGAAGAAAAATAATCAAATCCGATTATGTGTAGATTTTAGAGAGCTGAATAAGCAGACAGTTAAAGATTACTACCCGTTGCCATTCATTGACCAGATTTTGGATCAATTAGTGGGTAGGGAGATATATTCGTTTATGGATTGCTTTGCAGGATATAACCAAATGGCAATTACAGAAGAGGACAAGTTGAAAACAACTTTTATTACTGTCTTTGGTACTTTTGTGTACCATGTGATGGCCTTTGGTTTATGCAATGCGCATGGTTCGTGGCAACGAACAACAGATAAGACATTCGGTGACATATCCCCTGAAGAGTTGAAGGTGTTTATTGATGACTTAGAGGCAGCCACCGTGAGAGAAAGGCAGTTGATCATTTTAAGAAAATGTCTTTGAGCACTGTAGACAATTTTGTATTGCTCTAAACCCACGAAAGTGTGTTTTTGGCGTACCTTATGGGCTATTGCTGGGCCATGTGGTGAGTTCGATAGGAATTGCGACAGATCCTGAGAAGGTCAAAGTCATAGTTGCCATGGGTCCACCACGCACTCCGAAAGAAGTTCATAGCTTTCTCTCTTCGGTTGGTTATTACCGTAGATTCATAAACACCTTGGCAAAAAGAACGTTGCCGCTTACGAATCTATTGTCCTTTAGCTGTTCATTTGTATGGAGTGACCCCTGTAAGGTAGCTTTCGAGGATGTGAAGCAAGAGCTAGTAAAAGCACCCGTTTTAAAAGCACCTAAAAGAGGCGAGGTGTTCTATATATTTTCAGCAGCCACCATGCACAGCATTAGTTGCTGTTTAGCCCAAATCTGGGAGGAAAAGTGGTATCATCCGATAGCCTTTGCTAGTTGGAAATTGGGCATTTCAGAGATAAATTATACCTACATGGAGAAGTTGTGTCTTGCGATGGTCTTTGGGACCAAGAAATTCAGGCACTATATCCTCTATGAGAAAGTTGTGCTTTATACAAAGGTGGAGGGGCTTCGATTATTGATGAATAAGCTGCAGCCGCCTGATCGTCTAGCGAAGTGGTTAATCACTTTGCAGGAGTTTGATTATGAGATCAGGAGTAAGCCACCAAGGTTGCAAGGCATCGTGGAATGTCTTGTGGACTTTGAGGAGCTGAAAGAATCTGTGACTGAAGGTAGTGACATGGAATCGTTATTTAAGATAGATACAACGTCTATTCCCTCCTGGTATGCTGCAATAACGCAGGCTAGATCCGAACTATCTAAAGCTGAGAGAAGGAAAATTAAGCAGCACGCGTTAAAGTTTGCCTTGATCGCAGGTACATTATATCGGCAAGGGGTTGATGACATCTATCGGCCGATGTGTGATGCCTGACGAGGTGCCATTCATTTTGGAAGAGTGCCATGATTCCGCTTGAGGAGGCCATTTTGCTGGACGGCTTACATCACAAAAGGCTTCAAGAGCAGGTTATTGGTGGCCTGCCATTTTTCAGGATGCGTTCGCGTATGTTAAGAGATGCGATATTTGTCAACGACATGATAGTCGAGAGAATAGGAAAAGACAACTCACCCCTATTATGGCGATACTTCCATTTGAGAAGTGGGGAATAGACTTTGTGGGTCCTATTACTCCATCGTCGACTACGCAAAAGAGGTATATTATTGTAGCAACTGACTACTTCACAAAGTGGTCAGATGCATGTGCAACAAGGAAAGATGATGCTAAAGAAACTACTAGTTTCCTTTTAGAGCAGATAATATGCCATTTTGGTCCACCGAAAGAATTAGTGTCAGACCGTGGAACCCATTTCCTGAACAAGGTTATCAAAAGCTTGACTGAGGCTTGGCAAATCAAGCACAATAAAATGACTCCTTATAATCCGCAGGCAAATGGACAGGTTGAAAGTACCAACAAGCGACTTGTGGGTATCCTATCGAAAGTCGTATCTGAAAAGAAATGCGACTGGGATAAGAAGCTGTATGTGGCAGTATGGGCATATAATACCACGTTCAAGTGAGCCACTGGCCACACGCCGTTCAAACTAGTTTATGGTGAGGAGTGCGTTTTACCCTTAGAAATTGAGTTATCGACCATTCGATTCGCCATAAACCATTCTTTGGGTAGTGAAGACGCCCTATTAGTGCGATTTACGACTTTAGCACACCTAGATGAACTTAAGTTGCAAAGCCTGTTATATCAAGAGGTGGCTAAATGTCACATGAAACAGTTGCATGACCTAAAAGCGAAGAAGTATACCTTTAAGAAGGGGCAACTGGTTTTGTATTACGATGCGCGTAGAGAGCTGTTTCCAGGGAAGCTGGAACCTAAATGGGACGGGCCCTACAAGATCGTCAGGTTAGGGAAGAATAAGTCTACATCCCTATTAGTTGATCTAGAGGGAGTAGAGTTTAAAAATAAGGTTAATCTTAATAAGATTAAACCTTATTACTTCTAAGTCTGCTAATACAAAGAAATGCATTGCAAGTCCATGCTGGGGATGATCTAAGACCTGCGAAAGAGTTTAAAAGACGGTTGATGGGTCGGCTAATCCCTTATTTGGAGCAACCATATCTGGAGCAAAGATACCATCAAGGGAAACTCATCTGGTGGAGCAAAGGGTATAAAGTGATTGAGCAAGAAGACGGAACCTTTGTGTGGGAGATTAAAGTCTTCTGCCATCACTGCTTATGGTAGTTAACGAGTATCCCTGTTGAGTTCAATGAAGAAGGTGGGATGGAGCCATCAGTTCATCCTCTCAACATGCTAAACTTTGATTACCATAATTACGAATAGAGGAGTTCGTGATGGCCGGCTGTGTAAACCCATTGTGGACGTATACATTATATTTTGACGGAGCGTCCAAGGGCCCTAATAAAAAAGGAAGTGTTGGAGTAGTAATACGAGATCCTCGACGTAGAGTTACGATGAAGTTAGCTGCTTATCTCAGGGTAGGATTCACTAACAATATGGCAGAGTATAAAGCCTTGACTATGGGACTGCATATTGCCAAGCAAGGTGGTATTTGTCAGTTGTTAGTAAAAGGGGATTCCCAGTTGATCCTGAATCAGCTAGATGGGACATACACAGTGAGGAATCCCATTCTTTGTATGTATCATCGGACTGCGACGACCCTACTAGAGGAGTTTGAGAGTGTGTGTTTTCAGCTGATCCCACGTTACTAGAATCAGTTTGCGGATTCATTAGCAAATCTTGCTTATGAAGAAGACCTCTTCTTTAATTGTGGTCCTAGTTTGGATATTGTCATGAATGATGAAACAGGACCTGGTCGCTTGTGGGGAACGTTATCAGAACATGCGATATATGGCAGACAATGGTTGATATGAGTGATGCAAAGAGTAGCCGAGACCAATCTACCGTTATTATCTGGGACCCATAGGTTGATTAGACAGCATATTATGCGTACGCCTCTTGCTCTATATGCAGGAGGGATGGGTCATAACCTTATGCATTTAGTTTAGGGCTACGAACCTGTTTTTTCTCCTTGGAAGGGAGCCTATTATTGTATATCTATGCTATTCTAGGGAGGGATGTGTAGGTGCTATTTGATTTTATCTCGTTAGGTCAAGACGGCCAGTGTTGCGAGGTTTTGAATGCTTTATTTTGGTAGGCCAAGAGGGCTAGTTGTCTATTTAGTGCAGGTGCGGTTAATGGTTTCTTGTTTGAGTCCTGTGCTTGACAGATTCCGTGGAGCTGGAGGGAGCCTTTGTCGCGCCATCCACGCTTCTTGTGGCCCTATCCAGGTGATATCTTTCCTTTATGAGTACTGTGGTTTTTATGCTATATGTGTTTGTGTACTTGTTAAGGGGGTTTTTCGTTTCTTATTGGGGACCGATGTCCAAGGCATGAAGTCCCAGGATTAGGTTCAGTATGTTTGAGGGAGGTCTGAGTAGTTGTTGCCTCCTGTAAAGACATTGTTAAGCATTGAAAGACTTGTTTTAGACGAAAGTCCTAGTGAGCCTGTTCTACTAGCCTGCTAGGCAGCCGTTCTAGGCGTTCTTGTTAGTTGTGAGGCCGTTAGAGAAGCCTGCCAGAAGGAAAATAAAGATGATAAAGGGGAAAAACCCTGAATATCTGACAAGATAATAAATATAGATACTAAGGTGTGTAAAAAGGGGTTCTAACCCTATCAAATAAAAGAAAAGAAACAAAACTTTATATGCAGTTGATCATTGCCTAGTGAGGGCCTGGTAGGTTTCTGGAACGAGTCAGGACCTGGGGCCGATGCCTTGTCTTCCTAGGGGTGGCTTCTTGCTAGAAAAGAAGAAACTAATGAAGGTTGGAGCGAAAATAAAAGTGAGCGTCAGAAAAGGATTAAGTGTCGCCTTGCGAGGGCTGGGTAGGTTCTTGGGTACTGAGACAGGTCCTGAGGCCGATGCCCTGTTCTCCTTGGGTCACTACGCTCAGCTCCCTCCTTTTTACATACCCGAGTATGTCAATAAAATAAAACCCTAAAAGAAGGAATGTGCTGAAAGAAACTACTTCTTGATCAGGCTATAGGAGACCTCGCCTAGTAGAAGCTCCTAGTTGTGTTGTCCTTAGTTAGGTAGGTAGTTCAGACCACCACTTAGGGCAACCTCTTTTTAGTTTAGCCGTGTTAGAGCAGTTGGTTAGTGACTAGCTTCGGACCTTTTTATCAGATCATGCTAGGCCCACTCCTTGTGGATGTCATGCCTTGGTTCTGTCAGGGGGTAGGGTGAGCATTGTGCTGAGTTTTATTACATATTTGTTTTGTATCAACTTGATGCTTCCTTTGGTTGTTTTTGTGCAGATCTAATGTGGGATTCGATGGGCTGAGTCACCCTATCCCGTGGTTGCCAATGAGAGCGGAATTTTGGTGCCCAGAAGTGCTTAAAAATAGCTAAAAATTACGAATATCAAGGGAAAAATATTCAACGTTGAAGGCGGCGGCTCGATCTAGGACGATTTTAAGCGTCAAAGTGCTTTAAAGGCGGCCGAGCGACACTTGTTGATTTTTCATAATTTTTCAGACTGTCGTGTGGGTTGACAAGAGTTACCGGCCAATGTGGGATGCCCAGCCGGATGCCCAGGATTTTTCAGAGCTCAATTTGGAGTCCAGACGGGGAAATGACCAAGAAACCGGTCAAGATGCGAAGGGGTGGACAAAATTTGGCCAAAATGGGCAAGTGACCCTTGGGAGCCCAAAATTTAAATGTAGCATGACATTTCACATGAAGGGAGGAAGCAAAAAATGTGGGGAGGGAGATGTCAGGATGCACCCGATTTTTGCGCCCAATCTTGGAGGAGGCAACTTGCAGCCTGTGAGCAACCATGCCAATTGATCATGGGGCTTCAATCCCCCCTGGATGCCGGTCATATCGCCGTGCTTCGCTCCTCCAATGGCAGTCTCTATGAAGAATTCTGATTTCAGTCTTTCTCTCTCCTCCCTCTCTCTCCCCTAAAGGCAGATTCATGTGGTGAAGAAGAAGAAGAAGAATGGATGATGGATGGTTGTCCAATGAAGACCGGATTGCTCCGTGGTGCAAGAGGAAGGAAGATTGCTGATTGTGGACTGTCATGAGCATTAATGGTGACTGGAAGTCAGTCCCGAGATATGACAAATAAAACCCGCAACCCGCAAAGAACGATAATCTTATTTTTATAAAGGAAATTGATATTTTATGCAATTTGCTTCATGAATATTTGTTCCCATGGGATGATTATGCATTATAATGTTGTTTGCAATGTCTTTCAACTGTTTGAAATCAGAAAATCAGAAGTGTAACTGATGAAATTAATAGTGTAAAACTCGTAAAACACGTGAAATATGGAAAAATTTGGTGTTTTTGAGATATAAATGGAAAATATAGTAAGACACATCAATTAAATTTATGGTTTTTCTGCAAATGAACCTAAGGGCCACAACCCACAATTCATTTTGAATTTTCAGTCATTTAGTATTGCGGAAAAATACAAGAAAAATAGAAAAAATTGGTAAAAATAAGGGAAAAATAGATTTGGAGTGCCGAAAATTAAGAAAAAATAAGAACCATGTTTGTGGATGTATGGGGGGTTTGAAGTATGAGGTTTAGCCTTAGTTCAGCCCTACCTTTATGTTCTAGTGAGTTTTTATGGCTTTTTATACAATAAAAATGTGGAAAATGAACCCTAAACCTATGCACCATGCACAACCTAAACGGGTGAGGGGGTAGAGTGTATAAAAGGTGTTTAAATACTGAATTAAATGATGAAAAGATTTCTGGTTTTTATGCATACCATTTAGATCGGTCAATAATAAAAAATTAAGAACCTAGTAGCACGAGGGTTTCTCGGTGCTAGGTTCATGCAACGCTGCATACGAGCAATAGTCGAAATCATTGAAAGAAATGTTTTCCACATGTGCACCAATGCTGATTTTCTTAATTGTTTGAGCACATGGACATTCACAATTTGCATAAATCATAAAGAAATTTAAAAGGTATCAGACAATACCTCCTGGATGCATGGCAATTGCTTTCTGGAAGAACATGACCAACGTTGAGTGAGTAAGGTTGTTCTAAGCTGTAGGCTAGGCGTTGGGTCTAAGGGGGAAGTAAAGTGAGGAAAATGGTACATTCCTGGATACGAATAATTGGTACCTTGAGTGAAAATGTGTGCGATAATGTGTTATATATGTTTAGCGACACATCGAGGGGCCAATCCCTAAGGTTTAGGAGAGTCGCAGTGAAGTAGCGGCAGTCAACCGTGGGAGGACCTCCTATGTTTGTACTTTGTGCTATTTGGCAATGTGCTGGGACTCCCTCTGAGGAGTGTTAATTGGGTTAGAGTTGGACTACGAGACGTGATACAAACGCAAGATGTTTAGGAAGATGATGTATGTGTCATCCATGCTCCTGGCCGCGAGGCTTTGGGGTTGTTGAGCGCATGATAGAGGTCCGGCTAGTGCATGAGCCAGTGCCAGCCCATTTTAGGTCCCATCACCTTGCTAATGTGATGGACAAATCTTGCTAGTAAATTAGTTGAATATTTGTTGGATACTCAGTTCCAAAGAGAAAGAGAGAGGAAAAATCTCCAATGGAATGGAAAGAGTGGAAAGAGTGAGATTGATAATGCTTGAGGTCTTCAAATCCACTAAGGTCTCCACAAATTTCCCCTCCTTGGTGACTTGATGGGAAAGTGTTTGCTCAGATCAAAGTGGTATGGATATGATTTGAGTGGCAGAAGAGAGAAAATGAAGAAAATTTAAGCTTGAGTTCCACTGGCGATGGAGTCTGTAGTTAGGGTTTTTGGGCAGCCCTGGTTTTTTGCTCTATGTGAGCTGGATAGTTGATCATTTTCAAAAAAAAGAAAAAGGAAATAAAGCTTGTGACATGGGCTTCCAAAGCCCTATGATCCTGGACAAGATCGCGGCATGTACCGACTATGAAAGTGTTTGAACGAAGACAGACGCAGATTTGTCAACAAGTTTGAATTTCCACAATGCTGCCTTCTGATGCACGTAATGTTGGAATTTGTCATGATGGACTGAAGCACCCTAATCTATAGAACAACTTCCCACAAAAAATTGAATTAAGATGTGGCTTGTAGAAGGAGATCAACAATCTCCAAGTACATCAGGTTCTGTGTGGCTATGGCAGACAAGGTCAAGATGAAGATGAAAATGAAGTCCTGAGCTGGATGTGAGCTAGGTAGAGATGATCAGAGGTGAGAAGAGACCAAAGAGGCAGTGCCATGCTCAGTTGAGCTCTGATACCATGTCAAAAGGCACTGGATCTAGAGCATGGCAGGAGCTATGGTGGATGGAAGATGAAGATTAAGCTCATGATGACATGGACAAAGACTTGACCTATTACACAAGTGAAATAGGTTCAAAGATTGAGACTTGGACACTCATAAACACAATCTTGTATAAGACTGATAATGATCAAGACACTAACTGAAATGAGAAATCAGCATGATATTGCATTCATCACATATGACAAAGTGGTAGTTAAGTACAATGCTTTATATTTGCTGGATGGGTAGTAGTTTTCCTCTCTGTGCCTATGGGATAAAGTAGCTTGCATATCCTTAGCCTAAACTGCCTCATACAAAGAGGCTACAGTAGGTGTGATTGCAAATATCTCAACACCACATGAGTCGAACTTCGATGCCAAGTCTCACTGTGCCTTTAGCTCTACTGCCAAGTTCAAACCTGTCACCCTGCCCTAGATCGGATTGCCCATACTCCAAATCCTTGTTGATTGGCCAGCCAAGTAGTAAGGAATAATAGCAAAGTACCACATGCCCATAGGAAAAGGGAAACAAATTTCCATGTAGGAGCCTAATAGTCCCATGAGTGAGGAGAATGCTTCAATAAAATTGCTAACTTTGGACTTCTTTGATTTCTCCACTAGTGCTAGCTTTGCACATCTGAAGTGGAAGATGATGGTATAGCATTGCCAACCATTGGAGCAATGAAACACCAAGGTTGAGGATTGGATTCATGTGTTGTAATAGGCCATGTTGGACCTAAACTAGGATTGGAAGGGGAATCCAAACCTTCTTTGGCAACACATTTCATAGGAATAGTGGGCTAGAGTAGCTTGGGACATGAAGAAAGTAAGTATTTCCCATATTGGTCCAGATTCAGTAGATCCACACTCTCCATCAAAACATTGCAAGAGCACTCACCTCTACCCCAAAAGTTAGAGCCATTAAGGAACTACACCCAAACCAAGGAGGAGGATCCCCAAATCTTGATGATCCAAGAAAAGGTCAAGGAGGCAAAGATCCTAATCCCAACGATCCACTCTCTGAAGACCCCTTAGATCCCACCCAAAATATCAAGAAGTTGGCCAATATTAACCAACTCCATGCTCGCTTGACCAAATCAAAATCCCTATCCCTCAAGCAATGGCATCGCATCCATGCCCTCTTGAGCACTGAGTCCATGCATAAACTAGAACTTGATGGATTGTAGACTCACCTTGGCAAGATTACATTTGAGCATGACTAGCTCCAGCAATAGATTTAGCTCAGAGTCGTCTACCTCGAAAATCTTACGATCAAGATCATCTTTTATAATGTCATGTAGCCTCCCCTTTGGACCCGAATGGATCTCTAAATACAGTAGCACTATCTCCAATATAGCCCACACCCTCCACTGTGATCCCAACCTCTTGGTTTAGCAATATCCCACCTCTGGCCTCCACCAAACCCTAATGCACCCCATCCCTTCTGCCTCTTAGCCCTCATCACCCCACCTACGCACTAGGACCAAATCCAGCAAGATGATGCATCTGACACAGTGAATAAAGGTGACATCCTCGAGAGCAAATCTGCCAATTTTAGTCCAATGTGTGTGCAAGTATTAAAGGCAATAGTTAGCATCATTTAAAGCAAGGGGTTGTTAGCAATGCATTGATGAGCCAAAGGATGTAGGAGAAGTTAAGACTATTGGCACAAAACACAGATAGAATATTACCCGCAAGCAATAACAACAACTTTGCATACTCATTCCCTACTGCCATAAAGTCGTTTTCAGCACCTATCACATCGTCATTTTCATCTTCCATCATCTCCTCTTAATCTTCAAACCTTGCTTGTGAAAGCATGTCAGCCAACATGGTTTTCTCTACTTGTAATATGCAAAAAATTAGCGTTAAGTGACTTTATATATGCAATCCACTATAACATGGCAATATTTGGAGTTGAGCAATTTGCTATCATGCCCAATAGAGGTAGACAATCATTCTCTAGCTCACATGAGCCCCCATAAAATACTCCCTATCACACTTAAGGGTTGTCACTATACCCCAAAGCTCTCTTTTGACTTGAGAATACCATTGTTGCCATTCATTGAGGACCTTTGCTCCAAACCAAATGGCATACCTATTCCCATCAGCATCATCCTGACCATTGCCCAACCAGTACCAATTCAGCTTATATCCATGGTGAGAATAATAGGCTGCACATTCTCATAATTTTCTCTCTTTAGTGTTGGGTTTGAAATCAATAAGCTCTTCAACTTCTCAACTGCCTTTGTATGTTGTATACCCCACCAAAATTTTTACCCTTTTCTCAAGAGCTAATATAAACTTTCACCCATATGAGCAAAATGCGGAATTCATATCAAGTAAAAGACACATGCACCCAAAAAACTTCTCACATTGGATACATTCGAACATGTCTTCCACATCCTACTTATGGCATCAATTTTTACTAGTGAGGGCTTTCTCCCATATGGTCCACACATGTGCCCAACAACTAATACTTCCTCCTCCAAAAACTAACTTTTCTCTTGACAAATTCAAATGCACTTCTTCAAGACCGCTCAAAATCCTATCACAATCAACAATATGATCAGCCCACAAATCTTCTACATCCATACTCATTCAACTCTTCATTCTTCTCATAGATATCACATTCTTTGATCGACACATCATCAAG
Organism: Lygodium microphyllum; assembly: GCF_053477565.2. Classification (NCBI taxonomy): domain Eukaryota; kingdom Viridiplantae; phylum Streptophyta; class Polypodiopsida; order Schizaeales; family Lygodiaceae; genus Lygodium; species Lygodium microphyllum. The sequence goes on from NC_141144.1 coordinate 103,328,820, forward strand.
AAAGGGTAAGGTCAATTGAGGAATATACTCCCTCAAAACTTTATGCATAGTGTTCATCATATGCGCCACTGAATTGGTTGCTCCCTGTGGAAGTGTACACATTCTAACCAATCGAAGTGGTGTCTTCATGGTAGTGATATCTTGGCTTTCCAATGCAAGTTGAAACTAATCATATTCTAAATATAAATCACCCATAGCATAAATTACCTTGCCTACAAATGCTTTTGCAAATTCATCCACTATCAGGCCTAATCCAACATTCCTTATGGTGACTTTATTAATTGGTTGTAAATCCTATATAAACCTCAAAGCACCATTCTTCTTTGGAACAATAAACAACTGATTCGAATATGGAGCTAAAGAAGGCTCCAAGTTCTGCATCCTGATCTTATCGTTCAAAAGATCGAGTAGCTTAGGCAAATATGCTCAAGGCACCGAAATAGGCTTTAAACTCCATGGCACATGAGGCACTGTAAATATCACCATAGGTGCAACTATGGTTGGATCAACACATCCAATTTCATCTGGTTGAAATGCAAAGGTGTTTCCATGCCTTGCCAACATCTACAAGGAACAAGCTCTTTCTACAGGAAAAAGAAAGCTTATATCACCAATTTTTAGTTCTTGTAAAGTTTCAACTGTAAATTTATGTCATACTCCATGTGGATCTTGTAAACTTTGCAACTATTTTGTCCTTTGTATCTAGCCTTTCTTTAGCTCTCTTTTGTAGCCCATAACATTCATGCTCAGCAAACTCTTGAATGACTTCATACATCTCTAAAGTTTCAACATAAATAACCTCTTTTTCTACTCTGTTTTTAGCATTAATTGTGGCATAAATTTTAGCCACTGTATCAACATCAACCAGCCCTGAAAACAACTCTAAAATAAGTTCATTTGCAGACGTTAAACCATATGCCTTCAGCTCTTTTTTAGCCCATCCTACATATTTCTTTTCATTTCTGCACATGGCTAAAATATTCTTAAAACCACTAAGACTACATGCTGTTCATTCCTGCAATCCAGACACAAACACAATTTTCCCCTTTCTTGGAAGCATAATTATCAACCTAGAGGCTTTGCCATAGCCTCCACTTATAGCAGTGCTGTCTAAAAACCCTTAAACTCTCGTGTAGCTGCATCTATGGCAACAAATGGTGTCCTTGCTACCATCTCTTCCAGCCTCTTCTACATGCCATCATTTTCAAAATTTGGCTCTATTGGAAGACCACTTTTTGTTACATGTATTTTTCCATCTTTCCAAAATACTAACCTTTTCACTTCTGCTTCTTCACGTTACGCTATACAGTCTCACTTTTCATGCTGTAAAGTGTCACAAATGCATATCCTCTTGTATCATTCTTTGTACGGTCTTTGGGCTATTGCTTGACCCTTCTCTTCTACCTTAACATCTAACTGTTCAACATTTGCATAGATTTTTGTTAAATTTAGCATCAAATCACACATGCCTTTGATTAATTCATCTATAGCATCACCTTGTATAGCCGATTGTTATGCCATAGCCACAGGCACCTTAGCTGCAATTTCAACCCCCTTCTGAGCATTGGTAGGTGTGGTGCCTGTATCCCACCTTACCCACTCTCTCTTTACCAACATATGCATTGCCTCAATTACATTAGCCAAATCTCATTTCATCTCTGTTTCAAAAGAGGCATCTTCTAAATGATCAAATAGCTTCTCTTGCATGACAAGATCTGCAGCCTTCAATCTGCAATACTTTTCATATCAGTTTGTTATGACCTTTTAGAGGCCAATTACATGTACACCCTGTCTATGAAAACCCTCCTTTTCTAGAAGATAAAATTGAAATCCTTGAACCTGAAACTATTCTAGATACTGAATTTCTGACTACTAGAACTGGCTGTAGATACTCTAGATATTTGGTTAAGTTTAAAAATAATTCTATTGAAGAGGCCCAATGGATGCACGCTCACGGCCTAAGTGCTTACCCCTCACTGCTCGCTCCACATTGAGCTAATAGAAATTGAGAACAATTGCTATCCCGCCCTGGGGGTATGATGCCGGGAGGCATTTTCCACGGTGGATTTTGTGAGTTTTTATTCCATGGTGGATTCCGTGATATTTTGTGGTGGATTCTGTAAAACGGCTACTAAGTTCCCTTTCCATGGCTAGAATCTCTACCACGATAACCATGGCATCTCTGATTAGAGTTAAAAGCTACATCTTTTCTTTTAGAGCTACTTCAGCTTGTAGTCAAATCCAATTTCACTTCTTCATGGATAAGCCAGGATATAAGCTCATAAAGTCAAGCATTTTAGCCTTGAGTGAAATGGACTTATCAAAGGACTTATATTCTGGCCCCAGACCATTCATGGTCATATCTAACAAATCCTCATCATCTACCTCAGTCGTCCCAATGGATGTTAGTAGATCCACAATAGTCTTTATCTCGGTCACATAGTTTTGAATGGACCATCCTTTCATATCCACTGTGTTAAAGGTTTGCTCCAGCTTTATTTTTCTAGCACTAGTGGTAGTACCATAGTATCTCATTAGGATATCCCATGCATCCTTCAATGAGTTGCAATTCATTATTTGTATAACCATAGCATTAGAAATACATAGGGATAGCCAATTCAGTACCCTATGAGCTCTCCCAATCCATGCTCGATGTGCCCTAAGCTGATCAAGAGTTGCATTCCTATTGAGGAGTTTGGGTTCAACCTCTGCACTTGTAAACAAGTCCCACTAGCCCTTGCCAATGAGAAAATTCTCCATCCTGAAATTCCACATAGTATAGTTGTTGTTGTGTAATTTTTCACCCACTATTTGAGTTATGTTATGAGTCCTTTCAGCATTTGCCATCTTTGCAACTCTATGTATTCAATGTAGTTTGAATTAGGTAGTGATTGACTCCCTATAGACCATGTAAAATGTGTATGATCGTTTTAGCCAAAAAAAAATTGACAATAAATCTATGGAATAATTAGTTTATTTTAGTTCACAGACATGTTAGAAACATCCCCAAACATGTGGCAAAATATCTAGACATGATGGCATGCTCATGTAGGCTTCATGTCCTGCATATCTTGTATGCAACCAAGCTATGTAATAGTAGATAGAAAATCAATCTATAATGACTAGCAGTCAATTCCCTATGAAAACTAAGGTATTATTAGTCCAAAACATCCTCAAGACATCATAGACATGTCCCATTACATCAGGGATTCAATACATGATTAGACAAGCATCAATGCTTGCACCATATGCAAGTAGCAGTGCCAAATATTCTTCCCAAAGGGTGTTTATAGCTAGTTCACTATTATAACCAACAATATTTCACTCCAAATCAGAGCATTTAATACTCATTTATATCCACAAAACACATTACATTCATGGACCAACATCCAAGCAGTTACGTACCAAATAGGTGTCAGGATGCTCCAAAACTTCAAGTGTAAGCTCTCATATATTCAATGATAGATTTCGGCCTACAATTTTAGATATGTAAAGCATTCGAGAATTGAATTCTCAACCCATTTTAATCATGCCAAATGCACAAAGTCCAAGGTATATACATTGCCAATCATATCATGTACTTGTTTGTGCCCAACACAAGCATTTCAGGGCTGGATACTTCCCACAATTCTAGGTAGGTACAAGCACAGTTTCAGCTTGCTTACAATGGTTTCCAAGTTCAAATGGGGGATGCTCCTATTGTGATTAGTGTTGCCAGTAATGCTTACTTTTATTAGCTCCTTATTGAGCTACATAATCTTCATCATATCAACCCTTCAATCTATCCATCTACCCATTTTGGAGCAGGCATAGATCTCAAACTCAATGATGCCCATGATAATGGTTGTTTAATCAACATAAGAAATGACTTCGTGTTTGTGTCTTGATGCTATCCACTCTTGTCAGTCCTCTAGACAGGTGCAATATGATCTACCCACATTTTTAGGTTTGCTGCTATTCTTCCACAGAATACTCATGCAATAGAGCTCATTCAAGTGAAAAAGAACCCCTTTAAAAAGCCTCAACAAGCTGTAGGCAGGACGTTTTAGGATAGCTCTCTTTTCTCCTGTAGACTACTTCAGATCTCTTCATTCCAACTCTTGACTTCAGACTCCAGCTCCCGCAATGCCTATGCCGAGCTCCCAAGCTTCTCAAGCTTCATAGAGTCATGGCGGTTCATGGCTCTAATACCTTGTTAGAAAGATGAGAGAGTGGTAGGGGCAATGAAGAGCAAACAACTTTGAATGTTCTTCTTCTTCATTATCATCACGCTTACTCTAACTGAGTAACACAAAGTACAATGTACTACAACCTAAGTCAAGTAGTGTAAAGAGACTTAGTCTAATTTTACTAGCTAATTCTGACCGACTTTACTACACACACATGTCATCCAGCTAATCTATTGTTGGATAGAGTTGGCAGATAGTAGGTAGATTGAGCTTGCATATCTCAATGCCCATGTGTAGAGGTTATTTCATGACAATTCTTTTGATGAGTGGGCCCTCATTCCAAAGTTCCCATCTTATCTTAAAGATATCAAGAGTGTTTGAAGATCTACCCGAAGATATTTATGGCATTTCCATAGTCTTTAAAGTGGAATTTTCCTAGTAAAGAATCCACATCTTGTACATGTCCCCTTGCTTGTAAAAGTCTTGTAAAATGCAATATCTTGTACACATATGGAAATAAGGAAGATTGAGACTTTTCACAAAAGTTCTTAAGTGTTGCTTACAAAGTTATATGCTTTTAGTTGTTTTTTGGATCTCAATGTTTATGGAAAGTACAAGTATACAAAAGGAAATGTAGCTATATAGGGATAAATTAAAGTGCTCAACTCCTATCAACATCTATGCATTAAAGTCCCCAGCTAATTTAAAAATTGCTACATTGGAGTAATATACAATTTCCTCATATAGTGATAGGTAGGGTGACATCTCCCTTGGGTAGCATACATGTAGCCTATAAGGGCAAATAAGCATACTACAATGTATGCCATCTCAATGATTTATGTGTATCCATTTCCATAAGGAATGGGCCTCTGCATGTCTCCTCATGACCTGCACAATGTGTTGTAGCTCCTTCTTGTATAGCACTACCCCTCTCCTAATCTCAACTTGTTTTTGAAGGTCTCCTAATATAGGCCTATATTAGTCCTCATGGCTCCCTTGTAATTTTACAATACAAATCTCAAATGTGCCTCACAAATCTCACCCCATTGTGGCCACCTCTTTGTGATGATGAATCAACCATCTCTGTAAATCATCCATGTGTACTTTACAAGTCTCCATGATTCATTGCATGCATCCTTAAAAATGGGCTACTTGTACAAGAGTAAGGTCATCCTCCAAATAGATCCCCTCCCTTGAGAGCTTTCCTTGTAAATCAACCATCTCTGTAAATCATCTATGTGTGTACTGTATAAGTCTCCATGATTCATTGCATGCATCTTCAAAAATGGGCTTCTTGTACAAGAGTAAGTTCATCCTCCAGATAGATCCCCTCCCTTGAGAGCTTTCATTTAGGAGAGTAAACCTCTCCATGTGTCCAAATCAGCAAAATTGAGCATTAGGGGTTGATCCTTGGTTAAGTCCTTGTCAGCTTGCCCCCCCCCCCCCCCCCCCCCCAACACACACACACACACACACGCATGCACACCCATACATGTATATATGTGCACCCATGCACACACACATCTGACAAAATCATAGAGGTAATTGTTGTTTTTAGGGTGAGCCAAAGAGGGGATTGATGTTTAGGGATGTGACTATTGTCTTATGGTTTCCTTAGGTTGGAGCTTACTTCTCTAGGTTTTGCAAGACCTGTGTTCATATGTGCTTAAGGGTGGTTTTTGTGTGGTTCTTTGTAAGACACATCTACCTCTCTACTATATGTTGTTATTCTAAGTGTTGTAAATCCTTGGTAGGGCATCCACAAGGGCAACCTCCTTTGAGTGGTTTCTAGGATCCTGTGCAATTTATAGTAAATAATAGCAGTTACACTTGAAATTTTACTTTACAGTGGTTATTAGTCCAGGATGATAGCCTACTTGCAAAGATAATTTGATGGTATCGATATAGAGTTTCTTGATCAGCATATTGATGTTGGTATAGGGAAAGACAATGTAGAATGAAATGTCAAATCTCAAGTTAAGGATTTTTATGATGAAGGTGAAGGAGAAAGAGCTAGCAAGTCCCATAGATCACTTAGGGGGCTCATATCTTTCTCGAAGGGGTAGGTTAAATGGTTTCATTATATGCTTTCTCAAGCTAATAGGCGATGAGTGATTATGCTAATGCAAATGAAGAGAAGAAATTGGCTTGCTAGAAGAATAAGTAGTGGCAATTTTGGGGATAGGCATTGTACTATAGGAAATTGTAGACTTCCATGCGAGGTTGCCATCTTCCAATTCACAAGTGAAAACTCCCCTCATTGCTTGTATCTGAAATCGTTAGAGGCTGTGCTTTTATGTAAAGATGTTGCTAATGAGGAAGTGTAGAGTCTTCTTGTTGAGGAAATTCATGAGATGAGTAAAGGGTCTTTCGAGATCCACATTCACACCTTAGAAGCTCATAATATTTGTAAGCATTCAACTCATGTGACTTACACTCTTTGATGGATGGTCCATATTATAGCGCTAGGCTTGGGATCCTTTGACAGCTTCCTTACTGAAGTAGGATAATTGAACTTGCCTCCACTCATCTAAGCATGGATCATAAACCATTGTCTTTATCACCCCAATACTTGGGCTAGATTGGATGGAATGTGTATTTACTAGGGTAATTCTTTTCTTCTAGTATGCTAAACCTGTGGGTGAAGCCATGACATTTTACTAGATATCTACCCTCTAGTATAAGAAATGAACAAATTGATGCTTTCAAGGCTTCACTTGGATGTTTATCTTCGCAATTCAATTTATGGTTTTTGTTGCATGACCAATTCTTCGATATATACTACAAAGAAATAGTTTGTCAAGGTATAAATGTGAGGTTGATATTATGAGGAAATTCATGCACATTGTCCCAAGAATATGAGCATTAGCATGTATATGCTATTGAACTCAAATGGCAACACTTATAGTCTTAGTTGAAATGTATTGTTGACCTTACAACAAGCTCGAGATACTTTTGACAAGTTGGTCACTTTATACTGAGTGGTCGACACGTCAAGTTCAAGCTCTTTAAGATGAGAAATATGCAAAATATACATTGATGGCATGTTTAGACACATTGTATGACAATAAATGCCAACTCATGGGTTTTTGGCTTGCCTTCATAAAAAATATGTATGTGAAAGTATTGTCTACTTGTCTAATACTCAAGTAGCTATAATTAACGAGTCTTGAAGTATCATTTACATGTGCATGGAATAATATAAAGTGCATTATGTTCACATGAAACTCTTACTCATGATGTATTAACTAACCTTCATTATATTCTAGACACGATATGAGATCATATTGAGGTTAATTGTCACTGAAGATTCTTTCCTAGAGATGCTAATAGAATTAAGGTCGATGTAAAGGAGGTTTTGTATGGCTTCCATGAAAGAAACCCCCTTTTTGGTTTGCTTAACAAATGATTATTCTCAACTTATGTTGATAAGATCAAGGATCAATGTGCTCAACTCAATCAACAAGTTTGTAAGACAAGCAAAATGTCATTTGATTGAAAGACTGTAATTCTTTGATTGTTATCAAAGGTCCCTTCTTGGATGTGCTAATAGTGTTAAGGCTAAGGTAAAGGACGTTTTGCCCATGTTCCATGCAAAGTTTGGGCTGGCTTAGCAAACGATTATCCTAAGATTATGTGGTAAGATTGAGGATCAACATGCTTAACTCAATCAACAAGTTTATGAGACAAGAAAAATGTAATCTAATCGAAAGATTTTAATGCTTTGATTGTTATCAAAGGTTCCTTCCTTGATACTTTGAGCAATGAGGCCCATTTCTATCGTGTGATCATTGTATAAAACCTTCTCAAAACTCATTGCTAACATGCTTCAGATAAAAAATTTGGAATTGATTTACCTAAGCTAATATGATTTCATTAAGAGGTGAACCATTATGCATATTATCTAGAAAATTGGAGATTAACCATGCCATATCATTTCGCTAGGATGTGGTTAAGACTATTGGGGGTAAAGGCACCTATGCCTAGTTGCTTGTGTATTACTACACTCATAGTATCCACACCTGTACATTGTAGGTGACGAATGCCCATTGCCATCATTCAAAATACTTTCAATGACATTTGAATAAAGGAAAGACCGGTCACACATTGTGACTGTTGGAGTTCCCATATCTTGTGTGTCTCTCTCTCTTGCTTTCGCTCCCGTGCTTCCACTCCAAGCTCACTCTCTTCAACTAGTATCAGAGCCATTGCACTGGCATTGAGAAGCTCTTCCCCTTCAGTTTGGTTCAGTCTATGAATACTTACAAGAATTCTTTTCACGACATCCATGGATCCTTCACTCCAAGGTATGCATTCAGCTCCATATCTTCATGGCTTCTTCCCATCACATCAAGCTTGTTCCAGGACTTCCCTGAGATATATTGGAGCTTCCCTTGTGTCCTATTTGGCTTAGTATTAGCAACATACCACATCAACAAATTGGCATGATTTGTGTGTATTTGATACCCCCCCATCTCTCATCAGCTTGATCATCCAAATTAACTCATGAAGCTCTCTTGCACTTGATCACACTCTTAGCAACTTCCATGAGCATTCTTCGTTGCATTGGAGCACTCTCTTGAGAAAATACATGCTCAAACATTGGCTAGATATTCAAACATGCTTGTTGTCTACATGTTTGGATAGCTTGTAACTCATTCTAATGTACTTCTATGATGTTCATGGTACTCACCTTTGATGCCCTGATGTTTATCTAATGCTTTGGAGACTCTTGTCGATTGGATTGAGCTCAAATAGCCCAATTTAGTAGGGATTTCACTACTGTAATATAGTGGGTGCTTGCATGCTTCCACTTCGGGCTTCCTCGCTTCAAAGACAATTTGGAAACTAGTAAGCCTTTTAATTATATCATTCAATTTTTTATTCATGTCAATTGTTAATACATACAATTTCTAAGCTTAAATATATTTAGATATTAGCCTTATACTAGGATGGATATTTTTCACTTTTATAATGATATGATATTAGACACATAAATACTTTGGCTTTGTCTCTCAAGACACATTGACTATTTGTAAAAATAATATTTTTTTAATTCATTTTTTTTAATAAATATTTGCCCTTGGATAACTTCACTTAATTATACGACTAACTCTAATGGAGTGGTATACAAAGTGCTTAATAAGAAAGTAACTAAAGGGATTGCTCTTGCTTGATCTCATCATCAAGAATATCCCCTTAACTCTTTGTTGTTACCTTGCTAACCCATCCTATGCTCTTTCTACTAGATAAGTTCATGTTGATAATGAAACCATATATCTAGCTTACTCAATGGGGTTAAGCTTCTTGGACAATATCTAAAAGATGATTCACTTATGTTCCTCAAGGGTAAGAAATCACATTTGGTAACTATTAGGTTGTCCTTCGGCCTCAACATTAATGCACAAAACTCTACTCATATCAATTGTGCAAAAATAAACTTACATATTTTGGATGGCAAGGAGAGATTGTTACACTTGTGATATCCCATTGGAGTGAATATGGCCCCTATAGATTACACAATTAAATGTCTTCACATATTGCGATATCCCATTGGAGTGAATATGGCCCCTCAAAGATTGTACGATTCGATGTCTTCACACATTCAATTCATGTACCGAAAATCTCATGATTGACCTCTACATGTGCATCTCAAACTTTATATATGATGATGATCAATATGATATCCTAAATCTTGTGCATATATATGGTAATGATCAATATGATATCCTAAATCTTGCCTTTGCTTCCTTGGACACACAAGTCACTACAAAAATTGATATAGCCCATCCATTTCACGCTGCGACACTTATGGATGGCCTTGTTACAATCCTTGTCCAGTAGCATCCTTGAGTAGACATCATTATGGCTTTCATCGCTTGTGTTGGAATTTCACATTGTGACTTTAGAATCCAAGACTCAAAAGTCAAAATTCCACAATCCTTCTTTCTTTCTAGCTAGCTTCCTTCTTAACAGGAGATGCTTCGCTTTAGTACTTCTCATCCTTGATGCTAGAACGAAGGCTAATTTGATGCAAGGTGAGGTTTTAGTTGCATCCAAGTTGCCTGACTGCCTTGATAAGCGCATAGAGGATGACACGTTTAATAAGATGGCATTGGAATTGATTTTGTAAGAGATACTATCATTCCTCACTAGTCCCAAGTTTAATCTTTTCCTTATATTGATGAATAATTTCAAGTTTCTCAAAGTGTCTTGGTTGATTTGGACCACTTTGGGAATAATGTGATGCTGAAAAGGATGGAAATATAGAGCACCACCTAAGACTTGAGCACTCAATAAGAACTCCCAACTCATTGGGAAAAAAGATACACCTCAAACCAAAAGAACAATGAAACCATGGTCATTGTATCCACACTACAAATGAGCTTGAAGTCCATAACTCCAAGGGGATAACTTTTTGGCAAGTCTTCCCTTCAAGCACAACTAGGCGCTCCGCGCCTAGACTCGCCCTTCACGTCGGGCTTCGCGCCGGATTTTCACGGCGAGGGCGGGTGCTGGACGCGTGGCACCCGCCCCTGCATTTCTTTGTGGGGAGGTTGGGGGCTGCCACGTGGCACCCGCCCCCAACCTCTTCTTAACTAATAGTAAAGATGAACACAAGGCAACTCTCCACATCCCACATAATAGCCCCTTTATACTCCTCTTCATCCAAGAAAAACATGCTCTCGACCCAAGGCTCACACACCAAGAGCACCAACATCACTATCCTCTACAACTCTTAGCAAAGTGGGAAAATAGAAACCTTGAGCCATCGTCAAGGAGATCTCAACTTGGAGAGACTTCCAACCTGCAAGGATCAACTCCATGAGCCACCTCAACACTTCCATAAGTACACTTGCAGCCAATGAGCAAGCGCAAATGCCCTTCTTCAACTCCACGAGCTCATATAACCTTACTCGGAACACCAACACCAAAAATCACAAAGTACACCGTCACCAACTCAGCTACACTCTCTCTTGCGCTGCTTCACCGCTACTTCCAGCGCATCCAGAGTCTCCTTGCCTTCATTGATGATCACTGTCTCCCCCCTCGCTTTCCTCAACTATCTTTTCTTACAGTCACCCGCCACCTGAACATACCCCACACTAACTCTAGAGCTGGGCTTTCCAACTTTCTGGTTTTCTGTATCGGAAGAGGATAAATGACTTGCAGGTGCGTTGGGCCTGTTCGGCAAGGCAGCGAGACATCTCGGTCACTCCCCACTCACACACCGGCCACACTCAGCAAAAAAAGGAAGTGCGGAGGTGAAAAAACACTATTGCCCAAGTTCGCGAGGTTTAAACCCTGGTCCTGGGGGCTTGCAATGCTGAATGCTTCACGATACGCTCTGGATTGTCGCACACCCACAGTCACAGTCGTTTTCAAATTTAGAATATACATAATTTCTAGCTTTCCCGCCATCATCAGTATTGCCTTTAGGGTAGCACCATGCCCCGTCATCGCACCGCTAGCTTAGCACATAGGCAGGCACACCAAGCCACTTACCACATCGAGTTCTTCGCGCAACCAAAATGGTGTCTTTGAGTCACCAAACTAGTACAATCTTGCCAAGAAGCATTGACAACTAGCCATCAAGCTCCCCATGATTAAACCTAACCTCACAATTATTATCGTTGGCCTTCCATGCTATCTACAAAACCATGATGATACACCTGCTTCTATTGCCAAGATACTAAGGCTCCAACCTCTACACTCAATCATCATCCTTGCACCCGAAGAAAACCCTAGTACTTCTTCAATAGATATCCACGGATCCAGGAAAAACCTTGTTAGTCACGTGGAAGAAAACCCTCAAACTCCTTCCGACCAAAGCTCAAGAAACTTAACTGCTAACGCCTTCCAAATCTATCTTGCAAAAAGGCCAAAAACCATTCCTTCCATTGCTTGCCATAGCCCATCCATGCAACACCATCTCATTCTTAGTCAGCTTTGGGCCTTTAGGAAAAAATCCTCACAACAGCTTCATAGGCATTCCCCTTTGCTTGCATTACAACATTCATCCCCATGGCTGGAATGGGATTTTGTACACTTGGATGATTTTCTGAAACAATCAACAAATCAGGTTTGTCAAAAGATGGTTGAGAATAAGACATGGGTGCCTGAGAAAGTAAATAAAGTTTAGCCTTCCAAGGATAGTAAACCTAAGTGGCATGATTGGCACTATTCCTTGTGGTGTAAACTTCCCTGTAAGGGGAAAGTATTTGCCCAAAGGCTTCTTGAAGGGGTCTCTCCCCGCGGGGAATATGCTGCAATGTGGAAAGGTCTCCCATGGTAGATGCTCCTGCCCATCTCCTTATTTCCTGCCTAGTTGCTAGGCACATCTCAGGTTTCATTTCCAAAGCATGGACTTTAGTTGTACATGAACATACAATTATCCATACCTCTCTCTTTCATGTTTTGTGTTGGACTGTCCATTGCCATATTTGGAAGACATATAACACATTCATTTTTCATTCAGCGTCAAGTATCCATGGTCATGTGGGCAATGTTTGTCAGACTGTTACTGTGGTAAGTTATTTCCATGGTTTTTGTTGGTGTGGTCCTTAGAGAGCTAGCTGCCCCATGGATGGAGATCATTGCTTCCACGTCAGTTGTACCCACTTTGTGATTCCTTTCTCCTGTCATTGTAGCCTTGTAGCTTCATGTGTTGTTTGTAGCCTTGTGGCTTCCAGTGTTGTATTCTACCTAGAGTCTGCTTGATTGGCTAGACGCCCTTCGTAATATTTATATTCGTTGATCGAAAATCCTTCATGAAAGAAAAAGAAATGACTAAACCATATTGGCTTAACCAAAAGTGCATTACATATAAATAAAAATATAACCCATTTGTTGGGTTTTTCTGGCTTTTCTTGGCCTGATACAACGCCATCCATAAGAGCCTTCTAGCCTTCAAACTGTGCACGCATCTTCTCATATCTCATGAGCTCAGCTTCAGAGAGTGATGGTGTCAATTCTTGCAGTGCCTGCATGCAAAAAGAATCTCAGTAACAATACTTCTGTATTTTAAATGCTGTGTTCTACAAAAACTCATTGCCATCAGCTTAATTTCACCCCTGAGAAGCTATATTAAATCCTCAACAAAAGAATGATGTGTAAGATGATAAGTTGTACCTCTGTAAAATCTTCATGTTCCACTACTATCTCTTCTGCTGTCAAATCATCTACTTCATCATTTGCCACCATAAATACCTGAAAAATAATGACCCAGTTCTAATGATAGTTAGATGCAGCACAATGACAAATATGCTGCAAGGAAAACAGCATTTTTCTTACAAAAATGAATTGTCAGTCCAAACAAGAGTGCACAGAATGCACATGATCATTATTGCCTAGAACAAGTTAATTTGAGTAGCTTCTTGCAAGTTACAGTAAAGCATGAAAATCCATTTGCATCAGCCATCTCACAAAACAGAGAAGTGATAATAAACAAATGCAAAAAGAGAGGAGAGACAGCACAAAAGAGAGAGGAAGAGGAACTGTCATATGTCCTGGTCAACTTTAGGTAACTTGATGTGATCCAAGTGTTCAACGCAAGGGTAAAAGACGAAGACAACACCACCACGTGTTCTGGTGACCTTTAGGTAACTTGCTGTGATCCAATTGTTATCTGTTTTTTTTTGTTTGAAGTTTTATTTGGCAAGATGAAAAATGAATGTGTAAGTTTTGTGGCATGACAATTAGCAATGCCAACGGGAAACCGTCATGAGCGGTTCCAGATTGGTGGTAAGACATTGGGCTATTTTCTTATCCAGTTGGAGCCAACCCAAAAGTGCATGTCAACCATTACATTAATATGCCCTAATGGGCAATACTTACAAATCTAACTTGGGCCAGGAAACTTAGAAGAACAGAACCATGTGCATTTTTTTGGAAGCTGCTCTAAAGCTTGGAGAATTTGGACTGCACCAAGAAATATGTTAGCATTGAGCATCAATTGAGCCCTGTACATTGAATGGCATAAGCCCTTGGTCAAACATGTCACTTATGTGTGCTACTAGTCATCCTTCCCTGAACATTGTACATGTATATTGTATAATATGTGCACAACCACAGCTCCTTAGGGCGTTTCCTCATAAATGTCACAATAATTAAGTAATGCTTTAACTTCCCCTTAAGAGCTGTTTTTTTCCTTGAAAAATGAGATTGGGAAGGTCTAATTGCAAAGTGGTAAACCTTTTTGAACAGTGCTTCCATGCTCCCATGTTGAACTCTCTTCTAAACAATCCTTTCACTTTACCGAGTTCTTGGTAGGTAGTACTCCTTGTTCATCTACTAAGTCCCTCAAGCTTGGTATTGTCTACCTTTTTTGGGATCAGTCATTACACCCTCTCCAGAAGGTCCAAAGTTTTACATCTTTCATATGTACAGGGATTTTGCTACATTATGCTTAATGTGGATGACTTCATCTTATGTACAGGGATTTTGCTACATTGTGCTTAATGTGGATGACTTCATCATTAGTGGCTCAACTACTTCAAAGATAAAGGCTATCCATGCATGGCTAACTTCAGCATTTGAGAAAACTGCCTAGTTATCTCTCCTACTTTCTGGGCATGGAGGCTTTTCAGCATCTAGGATGCATCTTTGTATCACAACAAAAGTATCCTCTTCCTTTAGTTAAGCATTCTCTCTCTGTTGATGCCACTCCAATACTCACCCCTCTAGAGTCAGCCCTCAAACTGGGGTAGCACCTGGTTTGACCTCCACATGATTACCATGACTACCTCTTCATGCTACGACTAAGGCAATTTATCTTCACAAGTTCCTAGCAAAGATGCAATTCTATATAGTTTTCCCTGCAATTGTCCACATCAGCAACCAAAGTGCCGTTAGTGCTAGCTATAATCCCATTGCCTCTCCCTCAATCAAACATATGGGGATTCATTTTCACTTCTCCAAAGAGAAGGTGAAAATAGGTACCATTCAGCTGGTGCAAGTGTCTTTAGTGGACAATGATGTTGGCCATACACAATAGTGTGATGATCACATACCAACAGCAGCATGTTGCCTCTCTCTCCAACACAATGAGAGTGATGATGATGAAGCAAGCAAGGAGGGCATAGGTAGGGGTGGCTCTAAATGCAGATATGGGTGATGATGATGATGGCAACACTAATGAATGCAAACAACAAAAGCCTAATAGGATGGTTCGTAGATGTTTTGGATTTATTTGATCCTGCTCTCTCTCTCTCTTTTTTTTTTTCGTAAACTCTCTCTCTCTCTCTCTCTCTTTTCGTAAAGATAATTGAATTAAGTAGTAAATATTTACATCAGACCATCAGGTCAGCATTCTCTCTGTATCTCTTACTTTCTGTTACATCAGACCATCAGGTCAGCATTCTCTCTGTATCTCTTACTTTCTGTTACATTAGACCATCAGGTCATCAGAGAAACTCTCTCTCTCTCTCTCTCTCTCTCTCTCTCTCTCTCTCTCTCTCTCTGTGTGTTTACATTCTGTTGCATCAGACCATCAGGTCCTCAAAGAAAGTGACGAAAGACTATTAGGACTAAGTCACAGAGAGAAAATCACACTGCTGGTGTAGAGCGAACAATGGCCAGCCAGTGGGCAGCAATGTCAGGAAGAACCAGGTCAGCTGATATCATAGAAGAAATCTGCCATAGCACTAAACCTCGAATACGGGCCATGTGACCATGGATGCCCAAGACCGAATCATAAAGAAAGGCATTCCGAGTTCGCCAAAAATGCCACAAGGCAGTCCATCTAAGGAACTAGAACAGGCAGGAATAATCAGAATGCAAAGAAGGCACGGAGGGCAGCTTTCCCATAATCCATGACCGGGCTGTTATCCCTGGAGCCGAGTCGCCAAGAGCCAGACGCGAGAAATAAAACACCAGATCCGTCGTGCTACTGGAAAAGAGGCAAAAAGATGAAGCAATGTTTCATCACATGTAGTGCAAAATACACAACGACCAGCAGAGATCTTTCGGGCACGCAACACCTCTCCAGTTGGAAGACCACCAATCAACAGTCTCCGCAAGAAAACTTTCCCCTGATAGGGAACCTTAGATTTCCAAAGTTGAAGGAATCTTTCCTTCCACTTCTTATTGCAGTCCCTAATATGCCATAATTTTTTCACCTTTGTAGTGACCCATCTCTTGGCCTCCACCATCTGATGGTATATCTGGTTAGCAGACCTCTTCTCAAAATTATCCGGAATCACAAACTTCTAGTCACGCCATGGATACAATGGTTGTAGCATTGGTAAAGGAGAGAACCTCTGAAGTGTGACTTGTATGGATGACCAGATATCACAATATCCACGGGGTACCCGAAAGTGTTGAGGAATACGCCGAAAAGAGTAAAGACGAGACTGCCCAGGAATAACACCATCAAAAACTGTTTGCGATCCCAAACGAGCCATTCTATGCAAATCTTTGTTCGGCCAATCCAACAACCTGGAGGAGGCTAAGACCTCTCCTTGAAGTGAATTCGCCTCCTTGCGAATCTCAGGAGGGCACCAAACTGAAAAACGTAAGATCTCCTTCCAGGATGCAATCAAATGAGAAAGGAGAAAAGACTAGGTCGTCTTAATTGGACTCCAGGAGTTGAGCACATGCCACTAGGAGGCACAAATAATTGTATTACCGTGAGAGATGCTATTCTTTTCAATGAAAAATTTTGCAATGTCCGACCAAGGATGACTTTGTACACATAACACCTACAAAAGGGCCAACCTCAAGGCTTTCATATGCAAATTAACAACCAACAAGGCTGCTCCCCCCATTCGTTTAGGTGTGTAGTCACATGCTGCCACGAAATCCAAACCTGACCCAATCGATTCCCCTTCTTTTTCCACAACATAAACCTGATAGGCTGAACAAGTTCCAAAAGGCACTTCCTAGTCCAAGGAAGGAGTGGCAAAAAGAACGATATCATACTGATCATAATACTTTGAGCAACTTTCAGTCTGACATGTAAAGGCCAGCCTTGAGATTTCCAGTACCTGAACCTGTCATGAATCCGAGAGGCCATCCAGTCCAGTAAGACCAAGGGTGCTACCTCCACCCCAATAGGATATCCCAAGTGTCTGGTTATATTTCCCTTTGGGATCACAATTCCATGCTAGCCCAAGGCCTGCAGATCAGTCTCCGTACAGGAGAGAAGTGTAGATTTTTGCATATTAATATGGAGAACAGATGCCAAAGCAAAAAGATTCCATGCCACCATTGCCCGATTAACATTAGTGCGATCAGCCTTAAGGAACATAAAAGAATCATTTGCCAAAGATTGATCCACAAGTTGAGTACCACTGAGAAGGGTCAAGCCAACTATCTCGCCTTGGTCAGCCAACTTGTCCAACAATGAGAGCATCGGGTGAGTGACCAAAACAAACAACAAAGGGCTGAGAGGGCAGCCTTGCCTAAGAGATCGAGATAAGGCAATATCTTCCATGATCCCTCCATTAAGAGCAATACAAACTACAGCTTCCTAACCAATAGTGTCAACAAGAGAAACCATGCAAGGGCCAAATCCCATTGTAGACAATAATTGCCGCAAAAAAGGCCAGCTAACATGATCAAATGCCTTCTCAATATCAAGCTGAAGCATCACTACTTGTTGTCCTAAAGCTTTAGCATAGTCAATTCCTAGTTGAACATTCAAGATGTTATGCATGATATTCCGACCTTTAATGAAACCATATTGACGTGGATGAACCAGGTGCAAAAAAACTTTCTGCAATTTGTTTGCAATGATTTTGGAGAAAATTTTATATAATGAACCCATAATGGAAATAGGTCTCCATTGTTTCAAAGAGATAGGGGAGGGAACCTTGGGCAACAACCGAATGACAGCAATCTTCCAATCGAATGGCATGGTACCAGAGTTCCACACTTGCTGGCACAGGCGAGTCAATGGGTCTTTAAGCTGTTACACATTAGCTGAAAGCAGCTCATTAGGAAGCCCATCCCAGCCAGGGCCTTTCCTTTGGGGTAGATGGGATAGCACTTCTTCCACTTCATCTTCTGAAATATCCGCCTCCATTAAGTCCATCCATTCTGGTTTGACCTGGTTGCTTACCAACTTGCAAATATAGTGGTGAGCAGAGAGGACAACATCAGAAAATTCTCTTGCGGACCCAACAAGGACTTATAAAAGTTGACACACATACGAATGATGGAGGCCGGATCCATCACCATAACACCCTGTTCATCCATTAAGCGCACAATATTTTCCCTAGCATATTTTTGGTGCAGGCGAGGAAAGAATTGATGGGATTGGCAGTTATTATCGTATAAAGCTTCTGCTTTGGCTAGAATTTGTATTTTGCATATTCCTGTTCTTGAAGAGAATGAACCCTGTCTTTCAACCATTCAATACATGTGATCAATTCATCATTAGAATCCCCTGATTGACTTAAAGACAAGGAGTGGTCCAATAAAGATTGGGCATTTTGCAATTCAGCTCGTAAAGAGGAAGCTTGCTGAATACCATACTGACAGGATAATTGTCGGGCATTGTCCTTAAAAACAGCCCATGCATACCTCCCTCCAGATAGGACCTTCAAGCTAAAGGAAGCAATCAGTTGCTGAACATATTCCAAAAACTGATTCTGCTGCAGAAAAGATTGATTAAAACGAAGTGGCAACCGAGTAAGAAGAGCCTTAAAATACATGAACAGGTCTATGGGTCATTTCCAAGACCAAAGGGTAGCGATCTGATAAGACACGCTGTCATTCCACCCACATGTTAATAACTGCAGGAAGAAAGGAATCACTCTGACAAATATATATCTGATCCAGTCTGGCCCATGTGTTAGGATGCTACAAAGACCGATAGGTACAACCAGATTGTGATGAATACATCTAGGACCACGTGTTCTGCTTCAAAGATCCAACTACAAGGGCATCCCAAGTCTATCGCTCAGGACCATCCATAACTCAGTGTAGAGAAGTAGCCTGATCCCTAGATAGACATGCATTAAAGTTGCCCATGACAAAACCATGGTGAGCCATGGAAAGGCAGCGCAGGTCATCCCAAAGTTGACGACACTCCCTTACCATGGAAGGAGCATACACGCCCACCAACCACAAAGCCTCTCCCTCATAAAGTATCTCCAGAATTACAAATCGACCTCGATGATCTTGAGAAACCAGCGATGGCTGCAGGCACGATTTGATAGCCAACATAACTCCAGATTTATATGGAGCTTGACCACTAAACAAAACAACATAATCCTTATAAACATAGGAGAATCTAGCCAAAGCATGTTGTTTATACTCCACCGCACAAAATACATCCCACTTTCCAGCAAACACAACTTTCCACAACCGACATTGCTTGCTACGCGAAGAGATACCTTTCACATTCCACAAAGCAATTCTCATAATAAATCGAAAATGAGAAAACTATTGAACCACTGGTTTTCCTTTCCCTTTTATATCTATAGCTTTCGATGCCTGGGATCTTTCCATCTCGCTTTGGATTACATCTACAAGGTCTACCCTTTGCAAACCAGCAATTGAAGCATGAGAAGAAAACTGTTGTTGCTGTGAATGAAAAACATCCCTAGGAGGCACAAGCATCCCCTGCATATCAAAGCGCAAAGCAGAATTGGAATTCCTTTTCTCATCCCCGGTTGGAGCACGTGAAGATTGAGGGTTCATGTAAAACCCCCTACCTTTGCATTGAAAAGTCTGAGTGATAGGGTGTGGCGATGGGTGGGCAGGAGCCGAACGAGAAAAGCTTGTCTTGCATTACGTCTAACCACCGATACCCAAGAATCTTCCCGAGAAGACACATTCCAATCAACCGGAAGGGAAGTACACTCAGGGCCCACTTGAGGAACCTCCTTTTTACCTTCATCACGACCATGTTCGGGAGGCATCTTAGGATCAGCTTGAAGCTGTTGATGTATGTGGGGAGGATGGTGATCTTGCATATCCATGTCTAAATCTATAGATTGCTTCAAAACCTCTGGATTTTTGTCACATTCCAAAATAAAATGGCCCAATTAGCCACATCGGAAACAGTGTCATGCAAAAGTACCCCATTTCAGCTCATAGACCAAGGTTTGCAATCCTAGAACCTGAAAACGAATTTTGGTCGGTGGGAGAGGTTTCCCTGTGTCCCAAAGCATGCATGCCCTGTTCCAATTGCAGGAAGCCAGCCGAGGCTCTACTAACACGTCAACTAAGGTTCTCAAGACCAAAGGGAGGTCTCCAAAGATGCGCAAGGAAATCAACCACCTCCACCCAAATAGGGCATGCCTGCCTCAACACCTCCTGAACTCGGCTCTAGGCCTCCAAGGGACCATGTAAACCAGTTGCCCATCCAAAATCAAAGAGATGCACTGCATGATGAATGACCACACTTCCGAGGAGCGAAAAAGCACCTCAAAAAACCCCGTGGGACCATCATAAATCTCTTCAACAAGAAGGGCATGCACATGCCTTGGAGCATCTTCTTGGCACTGTTGAACCTTTACAAGCATAGACAGCAGCCAAGTACGAATCCTTGTGATCAAGGGAGTCCTTCCTGTAAAATAAAAGATGGCTGCCCTCTCACGGAAGGTAGCAATATGCTATAGAACCAGTTCCGTTCCCATGACTGCGTCTACATGATCCCCTTCCGTAAAAGAGTTAGCTTTACCCTCATTAGCATGAACATAATTGGACATAAGATGATTGGCAATGGCCAGTATGAACTGAAGAGACCCATTAGCCTGGACCTCTGGCTGAGGCAAATTTAGGGGGCATAATAGCGGATCTTCAATCGACATCTTCTGACGTTTACCTGTCTCATCCCCTTTTGCCAACTAATTGGAATCCTTTGCCAATGAATCACTGTCTGAATTCGGTAGAAGTTGGTCATTCCCATTCCCTAAATGCTGGTCGAGAAAGGCCACATCGATACCATTTGTCTCTTATAGATTCTCCATCATTGATCTAGATCCTGAGCATAAACTGCTTTGTCTCCCTTATTGTAGGCTTGAAGACCACAAGTGTCTCTCTCTCTCTCTCTCTCTCTCTCTCTCTCTCTCTCTGACTGAGTGCAGGCAGTGAGCACTCTGATCTGTGCAGGGACGCAATCATGTCCTGCCAAATTATGTCTCTCTTTCACTTCTCGGCACAACAGCGTGCACATTGTGGCACCCGGGAGCAACAGGACGCAGGGCTGATGTGTAGCAGAGCAATAGGTGCAGAATACCTGGCTGTGACCTGACACTTGCTGTTGTTGTAAAAAATAGGCGAGATTAGGGTTCGCAGCGCCTGTGCAGATCAGGAGGAGCACGAACAGGACCGCTGACCATCAGGGTGGTCGAATCTGATGAGCGGCGTGAAGTAATGGGGCAGGCGACTGACGCAGGTCCATTCCGGCAGGGCACACACAGGTCCAGGCGACAACAGAGACGCGCAGGCCCAGACGATGGCAGGCAGCGGCAACGATGCGTAGGTCCGCGATGGCAGGGACACACGGGTCAGACATGCGACTGAAGGGCTTCCATCTCCGTCGCGTCCACGCCTCTTCTCTCTCTCTCTCTCTCTCTCTCTCTTTTTTTCGTAAAAGGTAATTGTATTAATTACGAAAAAAGTACAAGATTACTTGATTACAAGAGACATGACGACAATCTAAGCCATCATGTGAAGAGGTTCTAAGTACTACAAGTTACAACGTCATGGCAAAGACGCAGAGGAAATTGCCATATGCCAGGGACGTGAGTCCTCCCTAGAGAGCAAATCAGAATGCTGGAGAAGATCTAACTGCCAATACAAGAGGCCCTTAAGCCTCGCAATATGCCGCTGAACATTATAGGCGGAGTCAAAAAGAAAAGCATTCCGAATGGTCCAGTTATGCCAACAGCCCCAATATCGAAGAAAATGATACATGAGCTTCATATGTGGCTGTGCCGGAGTGGGGCATTTGGGCTGCCCGAAAACCCAATCAAAGGGGCGCAGGGTGAAACCAACCACCCCTTGTCAAACAGCCGACAAAAATAACCAAACTTTCTTAGCGATGGGGCAAGAAATAAATCGGTGGCGGGCGGATTCCACAGTAGTGGTGCAAAAGAAACAGTTGCCATTGGAGATTCGTCGCTTGGAAAGAGCTGAAGCAAGCGGAAGACCACCAATCATCACTCGCCAAAGAAAGACTTTATATTTGAAGGGTGTCTTGTTCAACCAGCCCTCCATCATAGTCGCCCTCCACCATGACCGGGATTTACGCAATCCCCATAAAGCATTCACTTTAGTGACTAGCCATTGATGATCTTTAATCAGAAGATGATACACTTAGTTAGCAGAAGCTTTGCTTAAAGTCAGCCGGCCTTGTAGGTCCCAATCCTGCCAAGGATGATCCGAAGCAAGGGCAGGAAAGGGCTGTCGACTCTGGAGCACCCTCAAAAGCTGTTCCCATAAAGGCCTGTATCCACGAGGGATCGTGAAGAGCCTCCTGGCTGTACGAAACGATATAAGCACATTGTGACTGGCAAGGGTGGCATCCGCAACTGAAGACAAGCCCAAGCGTGCCATCCGGTTGAATTGTGGTCTAAGCTCATGTTTACCTTCCCATGAAAGTAAACGCGAGACTGCCAGCAATTCCAATTGAAAAGAGTTAGTAGCTAAGCGATCCTCCGTTGGATGCCACTAAGCCTTTTGGAGGACCTGTTTCCAGGAACATACCAAATGAGTAAGCAGCGACGAAGAAGAACTGGAGAACCGCGAATCAGCATTAAGAACATGCCACCAAGAACTCCGGATTTGGGTATTGCCATGCAGAAGGCCATGGCCCTCAAGGAAATAACGGGCTATATCGACCCATGGATGATGATCCGAGCACATGGCGCGGAAAAGAGACCAACGGAGTGCCTACATGTGAGTTTGGGCATCTAAAATAGCTCCGCCACCCATGCATTTGGGGGTGTGCACATGCGACCAAGAGATCCAGGAAATACCTGCATGCAATGAGTCCTTCTTCCATAGCATGAAACGAATAGACTGAATAAGAGCATTCAGAGTCATAGCAGTCCAGGGCAACAATGGCAAGAAATATGTGAGCGTTGGCAACATAATTGCCTGGGCTACTTTGAGGCGAACATGGAAGGGCCAGGCTTGAGACTTCCAATACATAAACTTATCCACCATTTTCTGAGAAATCCACCGCAGAAGCTGCTTTGGGGGAACATCAACACCCAAAGGGTACCCAAGGTGCCTGACAATGGAGCCACGAGGAACAACCAGACCCTGCCAGTCCAAGGACTACAAATCCGACTCCGTGCAGCTGAGAATGGCTGATTTGAGCGCACTGATACGAAGGCCGGACGCTTGACCAAAGAGACCCCAAACATCCAATGCTTTTCGAAGGTTATCCTTGTCCGCACGCAAAATCATAAAACTATCATCCGCCAGGGATTGGCTAATGAAGTGCTGTCCTGTAGGAAGCGACAGTCCGGCCAACTGAGAAGAGGCTGCCATATGAGATAACATCGAAAGAACTGGATGTGTCGCAAGGCCAAAGAATAGAGGGCTCAAAGGGCACCCTTGTCTGACAGAGCGGGCAAGGACAAAGGGCTCAGTAACACCTCCGTTCAGCATGACTCGCGAAGACGCTGCATCGCTAATGGTGTAGATTAGACGAGACATCCGAGCACCAAAGCCCATAGCAGACATAAGTTCAGCAACGAAAGACCAGTCCAGATAGTCAAAAGCCTTTTCCAGGTCCAGTTGAATCAGTACTACCTCCTGATTAGAATGCCTTGCATAATCAATTGCCAGTTGAGCATTCAATACATTGTGCAGAATATTTCGGCCCTTAATGAAACCATACTGTAGAGGGTGCACAATGGCAGGGAGATGCTTATGGAGCCGATTCGCCATTACTTTGGAAAAGATTTTGTACATTGAACCCATCAAAGAAATTGGGCGCCACTGTGTCAACTTAGATGGCGAAGGAACTTTTGGAAGCAGTTTAATAAGACCTTGTTTCCATGAGGAAGGCATGATCCCCGTTTCCCACACCTGCTGAAACAAAGCCTGCAATGGTTTCGCCAGTTGGGTAGCAAAAGCTTCAAAGAACTCATTGGTGAGACCATCCCAACCCGGACTTTTATCCTTGGGCAAGTATAACAAGACGTCCATAACCTCTGCCTCACAAATATCTGACTCCATAGTAGCTTGCATGTCCTGCGGAAGCTGATTGCGGACCAGGTCATAAAAAACCGAACGGGCCTGATTAATTTGGGCTGAAGGTGGAGAAGTGGAACCGAGAAGGTCACGGAAATAATTTCTGCACATATGCACAATAGTCTGCGGATCCAGGATAAGGTGGCCTTCTGCATCCTCGAGTCTAGTCATATTCTCTCGAG
The DNA here is from genome assembly GCF_053477565.2 of Lygodium microphyllum. Classification (NCBI taxonomy): domain Eukaryota; kingdom Viridiplantae; phylum Streptophyta; class Polypodiopsida; order Schizaeales; family Lygodiaceae; genus Lygodium; species Lygodium microphyllum. The sequence goes on from NC_141144.1 coordinate 103,353,334, forward strand.
CAGGAGAGGCGTGGAGAGCTCGAAAGAACTTATGGGTCTGACATGCACTATCTTGCAAAGTCTCCGTCAGATGTTGCAGTTTGGCCTGCTAATATGATTTCAACTGGAATTCTTTAATAAGACCAGCCACCCGCATGGCCAGTGCAAGCAGAAATGCATCATCCGGAGTGTCCACCAGCAGAGAACGAACCAAAGCCAGCAGGTCCTCTGCTGCCTGGCGACGCCGCCGACAAAGAGAGGCATGATAGATCCCATACTGCCGAGCAACCCGCTGCACATTAGAGAGCAATCTTTCAAATGACGCAGTACCCTGAGAGAAGTCCACGAAGAATCTATCAATCAATTGCTGCATATAGCCTTGAAAGATTGGATGCTTCAAGTAAGACAAATTGAAACGCAAAGGGAGTCTCCCCAGAAATTGCTTGAAAGGTGCAATGGGTTGTGCAAGGAGCTCGAGCTGCAGCGGGAAATGGTCCGACAAGGCATATTGCTGCAACACTTTTATTTCAAGCATCTCGGGAAGAAAATCATCATTCTGCATGATATATATACGGTCCAATCGCGACCATGTTGTTGCATACTGGGCAGAATGGAAAGTAAACCCTGTAGAAGACGGGTGGAGCCAGGACCAAAGATCTTGCTTAAGAACAGCAAGAGCCAACTCATGCCACATACGACTTTCCGGCACATCCATTACCGAATGCTCCGATGTGGACTGGGAAGAATCAACACACATTGAAATCCCCCATGAAGAAGCCCCGTCTGCCAAGTGACAAGGAGGTCTGCAAAGTCTGCCAAAGCTCCCGACGAGATAACGAATCATTTGGAGCATAGAGGCCAAGTAACCATAAGATTTCCCCTTCGAATAAAATTTCAATCACCAAGAAGCGGCCATGAACATCATTTTTAATAAGAACCGGCTGATATTTGTCATGTACAATCATGAGCACACCCGAATAATGCATGGCCTGTGTCCCTGCATAAAACAAACGAAAGCCATGGCAATCCAAAACTTTTCCGGCTTCACCGTGACTCTTGTGCTCAACAGCGCACAGGACATCCCACTGATTCTCATACAATACAGTCCACATGGCATGTTGCTTTTGTGTCGAGAACAAATTCCTCGCACATTTCACGTGGCTATTCTCATGTGTATTCAAAACAAAATCAGGTACGAGGCATAGCTTGCCTCGATTTGACTTTGTCAGCGAGAATGTCCAGGACTCCCTCGTCCAAGAAAACTGCCAACACCGCAAAAGAGTTCTGCGGACCAGATTTGGAAGTAGACGGCATATCTGCTGACTTGGGGTTGGAACGGGGATAACGACGGTCCCACGAGGTAATGACGTTGCCTCTGGTATCAAAAGCCAGCTTAGCAGGGGGACCCTTTGGACGATCCGAATACATTTTCTTGGCGGGCTGAGGACGGGGGGCAGAGGAAACCATAGCAGGAGCAGAGCGCTCGGAAGACAACATTTCCTTCTTGCGCATATATGTACGCATGGAATCTTGTGAGGTAGTAGGCACAGTATTCTCCATGCCAGCAACAACCCTGTTGCCTTTTTTTGCACGTACTTCAACCTAATCAGTGGCACGGGAATCCAGACCCGAAACCTGTTGTTTACCTTTGGCCAGAACTTGGGGCTGGTGGATAGTATCCAGCGACGGAGCATCACACACCATATCTTCCATGGGCGGCGCAACATGGCCAACATCTGAAGTGTGTTGCTGTTCCGGGCATTCGGCCATAAAATGCCCCAACTGTCCACAGGAAAAGCAATGGCCTGCAAAATTGCCCCATTTCAAACGAAAGTGTAACGGATGCATGCCAGAGCAATTGAGGCGTAACCAAGCAGGCCTTTTTCTTGCAGTGTCCCATAACATACACAAGCGGTTGCGATTCACAGCCCTGAGACTGGGAGGGACCAGAACAGTGCCCACAACGGCCATAGCATCCTTCAATAGTGGCCAATAAACAACTAGACAATTTTCCACTTCTACCCACACAGGGCATTCACGTTGCAGCAGACGCTGAAAATCTGCCATTGGGCGCCATGGAACCACATGAACCAACCGGCGATTAAAAAACAAAGGCAGTTTAGACAGGAGAGCAGCACGGTGCGTCTCCGATTTCAACAGGACCTTAAAAAAACCTCGGGACCCAACAAAAATCTCTTCAACACATTCCCCTTGTAGCAGACTGTGCAGCCACTGGCGAATACGGAAAAGCAGCGGGATTCGACCAGTGAAGAAGAGTATCACAGCGCGATCATAAAACACCGAAAAGGAGCATAGGATAGTTTTTGGGTCCATGGTGGCTTCCAGAATATCTTCAGGTGCAGAGTCAGAAAAGACTTCCTGATTATGTTGAACATAATCGCCAAGCAAAGTGTTGGCAAATTCCAGCAAATGCTCCCAGTCAACATCCTGAGAGTCCACAGAATCCAAAGCAACCTGAGCATAGGAACGATCCTGATGAGCACCGATCTCTTCCGAAGTATGCTTGGTATGTTTACCCGCAGGCTGGATGTCGGGACCAGGGGGCATCTCTTCGTTGCACGGAACCATATCCTCAGGTTCCTCAGCATCAGAATCCGGGCCAAGTGCTGCCACCGTTTGGTCTATGAAATCCAGATCCAAACCAGCCATCGTGTATCACGATCTGATCTCGAAGGAGGACTGACCCTCTCTCTCTCCCGCTCTCTCTCTCTCCAGGCGCGTCACCACAAGATGCTCTTTGCAGGCACCCACCGGCAGCAGACCTTACGTAGGGCAGACGGGACAACAGCGAGAGCGTACCGGGTGTCGGGATAGGTGGCGCAGGTCCAGGCGACCTGGTGTGCAGCAGGCGACGGCGCAGGTCCAGGCGTCCTAGTGTGCAGCAGGCGACGACGCAGGTCCAGGCGACCTGGTGGGTAGCAGGCGACGGCGCAGGTCCAAGCGTCAACGGGGCGCAAGTAAAGCGAACAGGCGACGGCTCTCTCTCCAGGCGGATGTCGCGCGCAGGAAACGGGACGCCAGTGGATGGCGGGGTCCCGCCCAGCACGCAGCAGAGGGCGACCTCTCTCTCTCTCTCTCTCTCTCTCTCTCTCTCTCTCTCAGTCAAGAGAGTTCTTTAGGATCTCAAATTTTACTTTTTCTTTTATTTTACTTTTGCATGTATGATGATGACCCAAAGTGGAATGTAAATGGAAGCATCTATGTCCTATAGGTCCTCTCTCTCTCTCTCTCAGTCAAGAGAGTTCTTTAGAATCTCAAATTTTTCTTTTTCTTTTTATTTTACTTTTGCATGTATGGTGATGACCCAAAGTGGAATGTAAATGGAAGCATCTATGTCCTATAGGTCGAGTTCAGCCTCCCATGGACGTTAATATCGTGAGAGTGCACAATGGAAAGAGGAAAGTGAACATGGAGAGGAGACAAAGAGAGAACGCAGGAGAGAGAAGGAACAATGTCACATGATTATTTAAGTTTCTTGGTGGCAAGTGCTGAATTCCACAAGCCCTATTAAGGTCTTTGTCTTTTCTCCTTTCTCATTTGCATCCTGGCAAGAAATTTTGTGTTTTGCAGTTTGGCACCCTCCCAATCTTCGTAAGGAGGAGAATTCACTGCCAGGAGAAGTGCTGACTACCTCTAGGTTGTTGTACTGGCTTGATAAAGACTTGCAATGAGATGAGTTTAATCAGATGGCTTGCTTGGGGTTGCAAACAATCCACAATGGTGTCATTCCTGGGCAGCCCCGTCTTTATTTTTTCCAGTGCATTCGTCAGTACTTTCAGGTGCCTCATGGCTATCATGACAATTGGTCGTCCTTACAAGAGCAACTTTTGAGGTACTCTCAATTGCCTACTTTACAGCCCTTGTCTCCCTAGCCGGATTGGATGTTTGTGCTACCTGATGATTTTGAGAAGACGTCAACTAATCAAATCTATCATCAAATGGTAGAGGTCAAGAGATGGGTCACTAGAAAGGCCAATAAAATAAGGCATATTCAGGACAACAAAAAGAAGTAGTAGGAAAGATTTCTCAAAATCTCGAAGTCTAAGATTCCTTATCAGGGTAAAGTTTTCATATGGGGGTTGCTTATTGGGGGTCTTCCAACTGGGAATGTGTTGCGTGCTCACAAGCTCTCCCGTGGTTGCTATGTATTTTGCACTACATGCAATGAGACATTGCTTGATCTCTTCGTCTCTTGCCCTGTTGCTCGATAGATTTGGAGTTTTGTTTCCCGTGTGTGGTCCTCAGTGACTCAGCAAACGGATATCAGCTCATTCGTGTATTATGGAAAGGATGCCTTCTATGTCCGCCTTGCAATCAAATCATTCATGCCTTTTTCATTTCCTTCATTGAATAGCTCTGTGGCATATTTGACACACTTGGAATGCCTTCGTTTTTTATTCTACCTCGGGTATCCATGGTCATGTGGCCCGTTTTCGTAATTTTTTGTTATGGCAGATCTCATTTATGGTTTCAGCTGACCTGGTTCTTCCAAACAGTGCTGCTCCTTGGCTCGATATTGTTCGCTCTACTCCGGCTGTCCTTTCTGTGTGATGTTTGTGTGTTATGGTCTTAGAGGCCTTTCGGTTTGATTTGTGTTTGTTCTGTTTTTCTTAGCTGACCTAATGGTTTGATGTAAATATTGCCATTTAATTCAATTATCTTCACGAAAAAATAATTAATAATGTGACTGCAATGGCTGAAGGTGCAAGGCTGCAACAATCAGCCCCAACACGCAGCTCTACGCATTAGTGTGGGCACTAGACGGTAGCAGGGGGATGAGAGAATGAGGAGGGCTAGCTAATCATGAAGGATCAATGATAGAATGAGGAGGGCTGGCTCAAGCACCAATGGAGCTAGCTCCTCCCAAGTGAGAGTCTCCTGACTACAAAAAGTGAGAAGATTGGTGTAGAACACATCATATGTCGGTGATGGAAGATGTGAGAGAAGTGTCCCAAATAGGTCCTCCAAAGAAATGTCTGCACCAATGACTAAAAGCTCATCCCGAATCTCCTCTATCTTGTGGATTTGATCCATAGTTACCTTCGTTCTATGTACAGATTGGTTCATGCTGTACCATATAGTACAAACAGGTCCTCCGATGAAATGTCTGCACCAAGGACTAAAAGTTCATCCCGAATCTTCTCTATCTTGTGGATTTGATCCATAGTTACCTTCGTTCTACGTACATACTGGTTCATGCTGTACTGTACAGTACATTTCCATACCAATTAGTATAAAAGAATAGACTACTTTTTGCCCATAAAGACTGGATCATACAATATCTTCCAACTTGCAAGCCTTATGTTTATTATCATAATTTCAAGCCGCTCTCACACTCTCTCTCCCAACTTCCAAGATGAATATGTAATTCCAAGCCTCTCTCCCCCCTCTCTTTGTCTTTCTCTCCCTCTTTCCCCCCAAACTGCCAAGCCTCTCTCTCTCTCTCTCTCTCTCTCTCTCTCTCTCTATATATATATATATATATATATATATATATATATGGGAAGAAGAAACGAGACTACTTAGCGAAAGCAAAAGCAGAAGTATATCAGCTATTTTTGGGGCGGGATAGCAAGAGCGCATGGAAGATGTTTCATGAAATATAGCCCCCCATACAGATTACATCACCAAATGCTTGCCTTGACTATGGGAGACACTTGTATGACTTGCCAAGACAGCCATCTATGCAGTCCCCCACAAGCTTGTAGGCCAACGCAGTGGTCTTTCTTCACATGGAAAATGGTTAGGGATGCAATTTATAGATTACAAAATGGGAGGGCACAGGATGAGGATGGACTAGTAGCAGAACATTTCTCACATGCTTGTGACATATTAGCACCCATATTAGCACATATGTTCAATAGAGCAATATGGGAAGGTTTCCCTATGAGTTGGTCAGACAATACTATAATTCCGCTATTTAAAAGTGGTGATCCCTTGATTCCTAGCAACTATAGGACTATCATGATTGGTCATACTTTGGCCAAGATATATGGATCTATATTGGAGAATGAACTCAGTGAGTGGGCTGAAATGCAAAGCAAGATAGCACAAGGACAAGCAAGTTTCAGATGAGGATATACCATGCTGGACCATATTCTCACACTTAGAGCCATTATTAAAGAGGGGCGAGCTCGAGACAAGAGGATCTATTATTGCTTTGTAGACTTTCGCAAAGCTTGATACAGTGCCTCGTACACGCATCATGCACAGATTGCAGGACATTGGAGTACTAGAGGGTATACGATGGGGTGTATATGCATTATATGAGGCAGTGACAGGTCATGTACGAGCACTTGGGGGGCTATTAGAGAGGATTGATAGTACCATAGGAGTGAAACAAGGATGTCCACTTTCACCCACATTGTTTGGTCTATACATGCTTGAAGTGTCTAATTACATGGACCGAGGAGGAGCTCGAGCCAGAGGTAGGGGTGCTAATACCGATATTATTGTATGTAGATGATATTGTTCTTATTTCAGATTCACCGGAGGGATTGCAGAGCCATCTAGATGCTTTGCACATCTTTTGTAGAGATAAAGACCTCACAGTGAACCTTGGGAAGACCAAAACCATGGTTTTCAATACTTCAGCAACATGGGTGACTAGATCTATGTACCAGTTCACATTTGTGGGAGACATACTGGAGCATGTAAGGGAATATGTCTATTTGGGAGTCACCTTCTCTGGCCCCAGGTTTTTCATTGAGAGGGGAGAAGAAGCTAGTGTTTGATGCGAGTTTTTGGTCTACTAGGAAGCTCCAAGAGATTTAATGCTTGGAGATTGCTTTTGAGTAGTCCCATACAAGGATTTTGTTTATCTTCTCAAGTTATATCAATGCATAGTGCTTTGAATCATTGAGCTTTGTCTTTATCTTGTGTACTCATGCCTATTCTTTTTCTTCTCTTCTATCTCATATTCTCTAATTCCTTCTCTCTAACCCCCAATGGATACGACCTTTTGACTAAAACCCCTGCGACAACGTTCTAGAAGTTCTTAGCTACAAATGTGCGAGGGTGTGCAAGATCAAATGGTGGTCAAAATTGTCACGTCTAGCACGTGGATACGCAGCACTAGGGGCACTCGAGAGTCAATGTGCTCACAAACAGTTCAAGGAGCCCCGCACCAAACTCTGGTTGTTTGACACCCTAGTCACACCTACATTACTATATGGAGCAGAGGTATGGGGTTGCAGCTTGTACCACAGGCGTCTTAGCCCACACATTGATCAGATTGGAGTAGAGAGAGATTATTATGATGGTTGGGATAGCATGGAAAGGCCATTGATCATGATGATAGCACGCATAATTAGGAGTAAGCCCTCCACCCCACATCCCATTGTCAAAGCAGAGCTAGGGACAACACCTATAGTTACGGAGGCACTCTTCAGGGCAGTGACCTTTTGGCACAGACTATGGGAACTTCCACGCCATAGATACTCTAGATTGGCACTAACCTCATCTAGACAACTAGCAACAGGAGGCGAGAAGAACTATTGGTTTTCATAGATGGCTATTTGGATGAGTCTACATGGTTTGGATATTGACGTCTTCCACCTTTGGATTATAGCCTTGACTGCCCTACACTTTCTCTCAGTTGATCAGAGTTGAACCAAGTGATCATAGCTGATATCTTGAGGATTGAGACACCAAGGACATGGATCCATCCACCACTCCCTCCAGGATCAAGGATGGAGTTCTACAAGAGTCATTTCTTGTGTCTCTCTGATGATGGTTTCACTATTCGGCCAGCATATATGGACACCCATCTCTCCCATAGCGTACAGGTTGCTATTGGACAGATTCGCACCTCCTCACATAGGCTTTAGATGGAGACAGGCAGATGGAGAAATACCCTAGCAGAGAATAGGACTTGCTAGCTTTGTGGTCAAGAGCCTGAGACGGAGGAGCACTACATATGCAGATGCACAATATACTATAACATACGAGGACAGTACCACTTCCTCTTCCGTGATGGATTTGGACCTCTTCGTCACGTCATGGAGTACGAGGACCAGAGATGCCTAGGTCTCTTTCTCTTGGAGCTCAAGGCGTTGAACTGCACTACTACGAGATAGGAGGTCAACTCACCCAGAGGGACACACACACAGAGCAGTGAGAGACTTCTACAGAGCCAACCCTACTAACACTACCAGCCTAGCAGAGACAGAGCCACCCCGCCAGACACCTTACAGGCCACACCGTGGAGTCACATTGGATAGAGCCATTTCCCTTCGTAGAGCACGACAACCCTGTCTACCAGGACCACGTCCGAGGAGGCCACACCACAATTGGATTAGAGCCATTATCACGAGACACCGGAGACTCACCACCAGGCATATCAGTGAAGCAGCTAGGGACTGTATCATAGCTAAGATCATGTGCAGATCTTGAGATCAGCTACAGCCCATAGTCCCCACCACACTTTTGTACATGGTTCTATCAAATCTGGTTCTCCTTTCCTTTCCTTTTCTTTTCTATTGATGGAACAACACTACACATGGTTCAACCCTAGTATAGTCCCACCATATAGTTATTTTCACAATTGTTTCATAGACCACCTACTTATTTGTAATGTTAACTTTTCCTTACTGATGGGATGACATTAGACATGGATGTACTCTGGATTTTGTCTCATAGGCCACGTTGGCCTTATGTAGACGTTAATATATCTTTCTTTCTTCTTTTTTCTTTCTCACACACACACACAAAAAAAAAAGAATAAAGAGCCTTTTTGTTCATCCACCCTACACTTTGCTTTTTTGTATGATGTGTGATGTGTCATGTCTATACTCCCATTTGTCTACTTGCGGTGCGTTGTGCATGTTGCGCATTAGGTTTTGCCTTGTCACCCTTGTGTATTCATCTTATTAACTTAAGTGACATTGCTATTTTATCTCTATACATGTACTCTATCATCTGTAGTCCAAAACAAATAAGGCAATTTTTAATTTAGTACTAATAGCGTACCGTACCTTATAAAATCGTAAGGTACCAATTAGTACCATATTTTAACATATTGTACCATACCGTACCTTTCGTACTTGACAACCCTAATGTGATCCCTTATCATAGGGGAATCTGCATGACAGAGAGCTATCGTAGCTTCAACTCAATAGATGAGCGATGCCCAAATGTTTGGATCCAAAGAGAGATGTCAATCTCCTCCAAATCTTTGCAACGGTGCAGAGATACACGAGTACAGAGTTTGTACAGCTAAAAAGGAGAGAAAAAAAGGCTCTAGCATTCAATCGATCCCATAAACCTACTGAATCCACAATCACACCATCATGAGAATCCATGGTAGTTAGAGGTAGACTATAACAAAATCCCAAACGTCATAGTTGTCTAAGAGACACTCCATACAACACGACCATAGAGGATAGTTCATCCCATCCAACTTGTTGGATGCAGAGAGAGAGGGTAGGATTGGCACCTACTTAGGAGATGCCATCAATGCCAATTGGGGACTAGAAGCCTCGAAAAAGTATAACGAAAATAAGTAATAAGATGGTGGTTGGTCTGAAAAATCCCGAACACACGATCCCCCATAGCATACACATTGGCCATAGATGTCCTTTAATAAAATACCTGCAAGAAAACAAAAGAAGATGTTCCCATTGGAATAAAGGTGACCAATAAGAGGTGTCCTTGGGATAATCAGGCTCCATCAGGCCATGGTATAGAGGAAGACTGATTAGGGCAAGGTAGATGGAGAATATCTGATGCCGAAGGGAACACACAATGTCGGGTAGAGAGAGGGAGCAAACAAATGCAAAGGAAAACAGAGCTTCAACCTGGAAACATAGCCAATCCAAGGGCTGGTAAAGGACTAGGGAGTGCCTAGAAATCGAGTCCTTGCAATAAACACAAATTTTCCCTAATGTGGGCCTATAATGGAGGCCGCCCAACACCAAAAAGAAGTCACCCTAGTCATCAAAGACCAGCTAGTATGAGAACGCATCAAAGAAAGAAATCTGTCCACATGTACAGCCCAACAGAGAGCAAGTGCCACCTAGTTTGCAAATGTGCCACCCTGGAGGACTGATGATTTACCTACACAAAACGCAAAAATACAGGGGCTACCTGCACAAGAACGCAGGTAATGCAAGGCCTGGTTCTGTAGCACGTGTACCAGGGGACTACTTACAAAAAAAGCAGGCTTGTTTTGGTGTCACCCAGCCAATAGAATGACTGCCAAGTCTGTTTGGCACTCGGAGTGCAATAAATGTGCCACCCAGCTTGGTAGAGGCCACCCAAGAGAAAAACACAAATCTACCCTAGTAAACACAGTCTAAAAAAGGGCTGAAAACAAGCTGCCCTACCCTATTTTACTCCAAATGCAAGGTTTGCAGCACATGGGGATGACGCTTGGCAAGTTTTGTTGTGGACAGCATGCTCCTCTTCAAGATCTCCAACTCCCACACATGGCTTTGATACCATGTGAGAGTGTGCAACAGAAAGAGGAAAGTGAACGCGGAACAAACATCCCTGCATGGCACTGAATTCCCCCCTTGTCTTTGACTACACCGAATAGGAATTTGATGGGAAAAGCCTAGAGTTTTTCCATGAGCATACACCTTGCATCTCGGAATGTGAATAGCCTTCAGTTCAATAGATCCTGGGGCCCCAAGAAGCTGATCGTTTGATAGCAGCTACAGCAATCCCTTGCTGGATGCGTAGATATTTTGTTACTTCAAAAGCATAAGTTCTCCTCCTCTCAAGCTATCAAAGTTGGGAAGCTACTCCTAGGAAGCTCATTTCCATATTGGAAGTGCTTGATTGACACCCATGGCAGAGTGGAGGCTCGAGTCTATGGTCCTGTGAGAGAGACCATGTGACCATCCTCCTTGGGCAGGCATTTTGGGTCAGGTTAAATGTTGAGGTTCCATGCATTGAATCCTCAAAGCACAGACTAGTTTTCGATTAGAGGTGGTGGCAGGCTTCCTCGAGGTTGACTCAAGGATTGTTTGATGTGAGATGGAAGGATCAAGGTGCAGCTGAGATTCAGTAGACAGTGTGAGAGTGAGAGACAGAGTGAAGCACGACACCCAAGAGAATAGACTGCAAGAGTGTGACCAGAAAGTACAAAGTACAACCCTTAAACCTTAGGGTTGTAGGGGGTGTTCATACCCAACACACACTAAGTGCCCATAAGTGTGTAACATAAGCACATAAGCACATACGCATTCAACTGTGGTAGTGAAAGCTGCCTTGTATTCAGCTTCACATGACGATATGGCAACAGTGGATTGTTTCTTGCTAAGCCAAGAAATGCAAGAAGAGCCAAGAAAGAAACAATTGCCACTAGTGGAGTGACGTGTATCATAATCACCAGCCCAATCAGAATCACTGCAGTGGTCCCCCCTTGGCATAAAGCAATCCAAGAGATCGAATACCCTGCAAGTAACGAAAAACACGCTTGACAGCTTGCCAATGTGACATACGTGGCTGATGCATATACCTGCTCAAAGTTGAAACTGCAAACTGTATGTCCGGCCTAGTGTTGCATAGATAGATAAGATAGCCAAATGCAGGAGCATATGTATGTATATCAAACAAATCACTGTCATCATGTAATGACAGTTTCAGTCCAGGTTCCATGGGAGTACAAACTGGCTTGCAATCCTGTAAGCCAAATTTCTCAAGAAGCTGCCCAATATACCTTGACTATGATAGCCCAATACCTCAAGCATCATGTATGAACTAGATGCCCAAGTAGTAATGCAAAACTCCCAAGTCAGACATGTCAAAAGTTTGCTGCAAATTTTGTTTGAATGCCGAAATCTGATCAGCATGTGTTCCAGTGAGCAAAAGGTCATCAACATAAAGACATATAATCAGCATAGATCCCCCTTCTTTACATACGTAAAGGGTAGACTCAGATGAGCTGTTTAGAAACCCCTGACCAAGTAAGAAAGCATCTATTTTTGCATACCAAGCTCTAGGAGCTTGTTTCAAACCATATAGTGCCTTTTTGAGCTTGCATACCAAATGTTCTGAGCCTTCAACTGCAAAACCAATGGGCTGCTGTACATAAACTTCCTCCTGAAGTTCCCCATGTAAAAATGCAGTCTTGATATCTAGTTGATGCACTGTCCAACCATAATGTGCAGCCAAAGCAATCATAGACCTGATGGTCGTCATACGGGAAGTATGAGCAAATGTCTCCTCATAATCAATGCCCTTTTTCTGTGCGTAGCCTTTAGCTACAAGCCGTGCCTTGTATTTATCAATGGATCCATCTGCTTTCCTTTTCAGTTTGTAGACCCATTTCGTTCCAATGGCTTTCTTCCCAAATGGCAAGGACACCAAATCCCAAGTTTGATTCTTAGTAATAGAATCTAATTCAGCTTGCATTGCTGCCATCCAATGCACACTGTGTTGTGCATCCTCATAACATTCAGGCTGTTCATTATCAAAAGTACTTGCTGCCATAATAAACTCCATGGTATGTGCTGAATCATGCAAACAAGTTTGCCTTCTAGTACGACCAGCCATGGGTGCATCCAAAGGACTATCTTGCATAGTCTGCAAATACCATCTAGGTAACTGTCTAGCTTCCTGACTGTGTGCAAGCTCTTGCTGAATTTCAGTTTCAGCATTATGCTGAATATACCGATCAGCCAATGGCTGAATTTCTGCACTTTCCATAGGAGCAGCTGGCTGAACATTAGGTTCATTTTCTGAAGCTCCAGCTGAATCACCAAAAGCAATGGGCAGCAGCCCTTCAAAAACATCACGGGCAGCCTGATATGTGTCCAAACCAGCCAAGGATAATTCTGATTTTTCATCAAAAACAACATCCCTGTTGACAAAAACCTTTTTTGTAACGGGATCATAGAGTCTGTAGCCTTTGCTCTCATTGCTATACCCCATAAAAATGCACTTAACAGCCTTGTTGTCCAACTTTTTTCTAAGTACCTGTGGAATATGGGCATAGGCAAGACACCCAAAGGTACGAAAGTGACCAACAGAAGGTTTACGGCTGTTCCAAGCCTCAAAAGGTGTGATGGTCTTCAAGGCTTTGGTAGGGCATCTGTTCAAAATATGGCAAGCACACATGACTGCTTCCATCCAAAAACTATGAGGCAAGCTTTTTGCCTTCAGCATACATCTGGCCATTTCCATGAGTAACCGATTCTTCCTCTCTGCTACCCCATTCTGCTGTGGAGTATAGGTAGTAGTATACTGATGGACTATGCCCTTCTGCTGCAAAAAGGAATTCAGCATAGAGGACATGTATTCCCCCCCTCGGTCCGAACGGAGAGTCTTAATCTTGCATCCAGATTGATTTTCAACAAGTGCACTGAAAGCCAAAAATGCATCATACACTTCTGACTTCTTTTTCAAGCAGTAGACCCAACAAAAACGTGTAAAGTCATCACCCCGAAGTGCCAGAACTCTGTGGAGCATTTTTCACCTTGCTGTTTTTGCCTTTCTGTCTTGCCACAAAAGCCTGCTCAGAGACTATAGCATCCACACCACTATTTTTCCGTGTTTGCTCCTCCTCTAGAAGCAAACTAACCAGCTGAATAAAAGTGAGTGGGTGCTCAGCAATCCTCATGGTGAGGTTCAATGCAGTATGAAAAGACAAGTACGAAGGAGATAAGGAATTCAAGGCGGTGGATATCAACTGTGCATCCGAAAAATACTCATCTACATTCATGAGCTGCTCCCTCAAGACCTGAATCTTATTTAAGTGATCCTACATAGAATCACCCTCATGCATCTTCAAAGTTTCCAACTCTTTCTTCAAGAAAGAGATCCGAGTCTCATTCTTTCCTACAAACATATGCTCCAAAGTCAACCATGCATCTCGTGAAGAAGATGCCGAACGAATGTGAGGGATGATGGACCGCTGAACTGACAGAGCAATCAGCGACAAGGCCTGTGCATCACGTGTATCCCAAGCTTTTTGAGCTGCAGTTCTTGGAGGAAGTGGCTGAGGTGGAACGGGCTGAGGTCCCCGTTGTCCACGTGCGCCATGGGGAGGAAGAGTAACGGGAGCTACAACTCCCGGTCGAGTTTCCTCTCCACTGACATAATCCCATAAATTCTTGGCCACTAATACATTCTTCATCATGAATGACCATAGCGAATAATTGTTTCCGTCCAATCTGTCTTCCTTGGATACATACGTAAAGACATCACCTCCCTGATTTGCCATGATGACAAATTTCCAAAGACAAATAAGCAATGTCAAAGTAGTAAGGACTGGAAATCTGCAAATTTCCAGAAATTGCAGCAAACACACTTCTACAATTAATGTGCAAGGGCGTACTCTGTCAAAAAACTGTCTTTTAATGCACGCTTCCCAAGGTGCAAACAGTGCTCAGCAACACTGTTATATCAAAATCCCCAATTTTTTTTGCCAAAATGTCTATCAAAACAGTCTTTCTGTGACTGTAACAGCAGTTTATATGCAACTGTCCTTAAAATACATAAAAGCCCCAAAATTTCTGATGATCCAGTCCAGAAATTTACATCAAATTTATCGCACACCTATATCCTGTGCTGTGCCTGCCACGTATGAACCTCCTCTTCCAAAACTGTGTTCTAGACAAAAAATAAAATTTTATATTAAAAAAATGTACCTTACGTGGACTGCAGGCTGACGTGCTGGACAGGCGTAATGGCGCTGGCGTCGCTTCAGACAGACGGCGCAGGAAACGGGTGGCCGTGGCTGACGTGGACTGGGCAGATGGTGACACGATGGATCACAATCTGACGGGGTAGTCGAGCGGCCATTTGGGCCGTTTGGCGCTGACGAACAGGACGGCGCTTTAGACAGACGGGTGGGCAGCGCTCAGCAGGCGAGCGGCTCTCTGGCGACAGGGCACACACGGGCGGCTTTCTGACGACAGACGGGCATGGCCAGAGGCAGCGATTTTGGCATGCGTTCATTCTGGCAAGTGGTGCTGCCAAGACAAGGCCAGGTAGGTGCAGGACGAAGTGCTGCAGGACAGGGGGCACTGGTCAAGCTGCTGTAGTACAGGACGCAGATCGAGCTGCTGTAGGACAGCGCGCAGGTGGTCTTGGGGCTGTGGCGACAGGGAGTGGAATTGGACTTGAGCACAAGACTCAGCTGAGCTGAACAGAGCCAATGCTCTGATACCAAATGTGAGATGGAAGGATCGAGGTGCAGCTGAGATTCAGTAGACAGTGTGAGAGTGAGAGACAGAGTGAAGCACGACACCCAAGAGAATAGACTGAAAGAGTGTGACCAGAAAGTACAAAGTACAACCCTTAAACCTTAGGGTTGTAGGGGGTGTTCACACCCGACACACACTAAGTGCCCATAAGTGTGTAACATAAGCACATAAGCACATACGACAATAAGAATATAAGTCTGGGGGAAAAAACCTCTCCTACCGAGAGTAAAAAGTGCCCCAGTGTCCTACTGATCACCGACACTCCCATATGAGCGTAGGCGTAAGTGAGGCGTGAGTCAAATACCCAACATTTGAGACTTCAACAATCTAAAGACTTTAGAGCATCAGCATGGCAGAGGCACAAACTTCCATCGTATTGCAGATGGAGAGCAACAGGCTTTGGAAGCCTTTCTATTTGATGTTGGTGCTAAATATGTCTAGAGAGATCTGGCTTTCCATAGGTGGGAAGGGTCCTTCACTTTTGCCAGAGCAACAGGCAAGTTGGGAGGTAGCCTCCTGGAGGTTCTACATGGGTGATTGCAACAGCATATGGGGGGGGGGGGGGATTTGAGCAACTAGCAGAAACAACATTGTTGAATCATGCCCTAGTTCTCATCCCTGATGCACCCACTTCGGCCTTAGACCCCCATTCATGTCTCAACCTATGAGTGTGAGGAGGTGTATAGACAGATCGAGCAACTGTGGGCCAGAGAATGGGCACATACCGAGGTGGCACAGGTCCTCAGAGAGTCAATCAGATGCTCTCCGAGAAAGCCAACAGTGCTAAGAGAAGGAGAAGGCATTGCATCGTGACCTGGCAGCTATCCAGTGAATGCTGCAAGACTCAGATGGAGACCATAGCCTTCAGATGCAAAAGGTGTGTGCGACCTGCCTTAGTGAGCGCAGGAAAGATGTCAAAGTTCTTCTTTCAAACCTCTACTGTTTTTAGGGCACTAACAGGCACTATCTGCAGAGATTTCTTCCAGTGCATCGACCTTGCACAACTAAGAACCAGATTTGCAGCCTGATTCATAACCTTCGAGATCAATATAGGAGAGCACAACCTTGCCTAAAGAAAGTGATGGGGTTGGCCATGGAAATCTATAGACATATTTTGAAGTTGGACCTGTACAAGAGATGCAAGAGCAGGCTCCTTGGTATACACATACACTTGTGTGAAGAGAGAGAAAGCTCCTTGACATACACTTGTGTGTGATGTATCTAGTTGTATCTATGAATGCACAATGTGTGTGAGGTGGTGGGGACCCTTAGAGAGAACAGATGGATGCATAGTTTATTAGTGGATGGATACAATGTGTGTAGGCAACAGAATGGATGAATGCATAGTGCATTGAACCTATGGGGTGTGCCACACAAATGCTTCACTGGTTACCCTCTTCCTACTTCACTTCCTTACAATCCTTCCTTCAATAGGTTGGATGTTGGTTTGTGGAGGAGAAGAAAGGTCTCCAGTTGCACCTAGGTACCTATGTGCTTTTATGTGTGCACGATGTATGTAAAGCAATTATGTATGTGTGTGTGGGTGTGTGTGTGTGTGTTTTAGTGTGTGTCATAATGGGATGAATCCTTTACAATGTGCATGGTGTGTCATCACATGTGTGCTAGTGCAACCAATACATATAAGATATTCAACGTGTTGTGTGCAATCATCAACCTAGGAATTGAGATACATAAATGTAATGCATGTGTGCCCACATGCACCTATGTGTGGTAATGGTGCATCAGAGCTTCATCCTTACTTGCCACTCCTACCAATCCTTCCTCATAGGTTGGATGGTTGAGTGTGCAAGAAGATGGACTCTATGCTTGCATGGCCACACTTGGATGCATATGGATGCACACAACAAATGTTATACCATAAAAAGAAAATTTTATATTTCTAATTACACAAAAATATTAAAAGGAAATTTTCATTAACATAAAGAATCACACTGACAATAACTACACCATACAAGGTAGATGCCCATACATTAGATCCTCTCTTTCAAGTGCATATACCCAGACTCAAACTATGGATCTGGGTGCCCCGAGTCCTCAATGAGTAGTCTTAGGACCCAAGAGAATGAAGGTCACCTGCTTCTTCAAATTCAGAAATGATTGTGAGCTTCTTCATGTACACAGCATGGATCGACTAGGTAGAGCACATCATCACAAACACCTTCAGACCTGCTTTCTAGAGATGCCTACGGTACAGCTCACAGCTGAAGAGGGTCGTGTACATCCTATGCCTGTTGGCTTGTGAGGATCTAGCAATATGTAGTTGGTTGGCTCAAATGCAGTAGGACGAGGCTTGCCAGCATTGGGCACAGCAGAAGCAGCTTCAAGGGGGGTCACAGAATTGATGAGTACTTCCACATAACCTGGGGATGCCATAGCCTGTTTTTCACACTGCAAATTGGCAATCCTTGGTGGCATTATACCCCCCACTAGGGCTTCTTTCTCCCATTCCCCCCCCCCCTGCCCTGAGAGGCCTTGTACATATTTGATTTATTAGCATTCAGTTCCAGCTAGACTGTTGAGCACTTGTACTCTGTTGTATTTTTAATTTGAGTGATAGAATTCAAAACACCTTATCTGCAGGGAAAATATGAGATGGGAATTGTCTTGTTCAAAATGCTGTGTGCAAACATTCAACTGCTATTTACATGACTAATCCTTACTTTGAAGATATAATGAGACACATCACTGATATCTTGAAGCAGTAGTCAAACTGTGAGCATCCCCTGGTGTGCTTTTGTTGTCCACATGCAAGGGCTTACTACAGATTATGGGAACTATTTGAGAGTGAAGGGGGCAAACTGTTCCATCTCAAAATACATGAACAGAAAATATATGTTCAAGCATGCCTGCATGTGGTACATGCATACTTGACTGCAAGATCACTCAAAGTTGAAAGGATCATAATCAATGAGCTTACCTTACGCTTTAAGGCCAACTTCCATGCATCTGCACAGAGCGCATACAAGTCAGCACCTGTGAATGTGGCTGGACACATTCGAGCTATAGACTCCAAGGAGACATCCTTTTTCAGCTTAAACTTCCTGGTTAATGCTTCTAGAACCCTGCAAACAAGATTGGAATGAGAAAAGTAAATGTCAAAAATTTTGCATCCTCACTTATCTAAATTATTGGTGGAGTCCTTTTTTATAACACGTGCAAGAAGGAAATCTGTGTTCCAAAAATTTCATCTCTCCTTCATCCAAGCTAAGAATTTGCACTTCAAAGAGTCATTTCAAAAGTTTTGAGATGTTCCAGAGCTGTCAAAGTAAACATTGATTTGGCACATGAAACATTGAATACACTCAAATGTGAAACACACCTGATGTTCAAACCAATGAATTACAGTAGATCACAAGTGCCAATAAGAAACATCTGAGTTAGAGTAGAGCACAAGCATGCTTACCGTTGCCGATAAGAAACATCTGAACTAATCCCCACATACAAGAGCTTGTCAAATCGACCAGGACGTAATAGAGCTGGATCTATAAGATCTGGACGATTAGTGGCTCCAATTATGAATAAATCCTGCACATTCACTTGCTTTCAAGAAAAGCTTTCCATGAATTAATTAAGTGTTCCACAATAATGGTAAAGCCATACCTGTTGCCCTTTATTTAAACCATCAATTTCAGCTAGCATCTGTAGTACAAAAACACATCAGTCTCTCTCTCTCTTTTTTTCGTAATGATCAGTCTCTCTCTCTCTCTCTCTCTCTCTCTCTCTCTCTCTCTCTCTCTCTCTCTCTCGTAATGTTATCTTTACCTTACTGATGAGATGACATTAGACATGGATCCCACATGGCCATGGATACGCGAGGCCGAATCAAATATAAAAGCATTTCTAGTCTGCCAAATGTGCCAGAGAGCAGTCCATCACATGAAGTGAAAGAGGCAAGGATGATGAGACAACAATTTCGCTAAAGAAGGCATCTTGCCAAGGACCCAAGAATGCATTGAGATTCTTTGACCTGTCAACAAGGTCCACACTCTAGAAATGAAATCCCAAACCTGTCTGGCAATTGGGCAAGAAATAAAAAGATGAACTGGTGTCTCATCAAAGTAGTACAAAGGATGCATCTGCCCCACAATATCTTTTGGGCCTGCAGTATATTGCCTATCGGGAGACCCCCAATGAGAAGCCCCCAAAGAAAAACTTTCCCTCGATAGGGAAGCTTTGACTTCCATAAGTGAAGTAGGTGATCCCTCCACTTAGTCTCACTATCATGCACAGACCAAACTTTATTAGCTTTTTCAGTAATCCACCTCTTATCCTCCACTGTTTTGTGGTAAATTTGATAAGCTGATCGCTTCAAAAGATCCTGCAGTCGCACAAAAGCCCAATCCAACGATGAGGACAAGGGTAGAGGAGCAAGCAAGGGAGAGTGTCTCGGAAGGCAATCCATAGTTCTCTCAGATTTGGGTTTCCTTTTCTTTCTACTAATGGGACAACACTAGACATTGTTTTAGTCTAGCATAGTCCCATTGTAAAGTTATTCTTAGCATTGTTCATAGGACACTTACTTATTTTAAAGTTATCTTCACCTTAATTAGTGAGATAACATTAGACATGGATGTACTTTGGATTTGTCTCATCGGCCACATTGGCCTTATGTATTCTAGTTAAACCTGTAGAGTCAACAATCCAATTAGCTTAACAACTTTCTTACTTCTTCAAATCAAATTGACATGGCAATTTCCTGTACACAATACAAATATATCAAAAGAGCAAGACTAATAGTAAGTAAGAAAGAAGAACAATAGGAAGACTTGAAGCAAATACATCAAAAGAACAAGACTTTTAGAATCCCTAAGAATTTGTTCAAATGAAAATGATACCTCAAGGTTCTTTCAATGGCATGAAAACATACCTCAATACTCTTCCAATGGTGCAGAAAAACACAAAGAAAGAGGTGCCAAGAGAAGAAAGAAAACGAGAAAGAGAAACCAGTAAAAAAATCAACAAAAGAATATCGAGAAAGGACAAAAGTGATAACATTGAAGATTTTAAGCCCACAAAAAAATATAATTAAAACTTGAAAAATGGACATCTAGAGGTCATAATCAAATGTCTTGGAAAATGGGACATCAGTTTCGAGATCTTAGTCACAAAATCCTTGGGAATGGGATCATTAAATACGAAACTAAAGGGAAGAGAGAAAAAAGAGAGAGATACCACTATTTTTTAATGCTAATTCAGTCTTAAAATTAGAGAAAAATATGCAATCAATAAGGTGTCCTTCCTTCCCAATTTTTATCTAGTTAGAATGTGGTTAATAATTAATCAAAATCCTTACAAGGCCGTTTTTGGCCTCAAAATTGGCCATAATGTGACAAGTGGAATGGTGAATAGTGATGTGATAATAACAGTGTAAACCTAGATGTGGGTGTAGTGGAAGAGAAGGGTGGGATGGGTGGGAGTGAAAACTGTGGTGAAAATATAGAACTGAATGGAAATTCATTTTTAGGAAACTAAAATTTAGATATGAATGGAGAAGTCTTATTTTATCGTGGCAGGAGAAATACGAGTCTTTAGCTCCTAGCTTGGTAATTTAATCATCATGAATTAAGATGCATAATATATACGAGACTTTAGCTTCTAGCTTGGTAACTTAATCATCATGAATTAAGATGCATATTTTACTTACTTTTATGTATAAAAGTTATGTTATTCTAATGCTTGCACGGATGATATTGCATAGACATATTGTTATTAGGGTATTCTCTCACATGATTCTACTTTTGGCTCTTGTGAGAGAACTAGAGTATATGGGCTTTATTTCATACAAAAGAAGAGAAACAAGCTCTCTACTATACAGCTAAAGTGGCTTGTGTTTTGCCATTGTAACCTAAAGTTGATGGAGCAAAAGGGGAAAACAATAGAGCCAAGGCAAGTGAATGTCGAAAAAATCAGCATTACAAATATGAAAGATATCCCTACTATCCCTCAAGAGAAGAGGGATATTTCCTCCATGTTGTATGAGGAGCTTATGGTGCCTATTCGAGCTACAAGATCAGTAGCTCGTACTCGTAATGCAGATAGCACAACTACCACTACAGGTACACATGAGCGTCTATTAGAGAGCTCCAACTCTAGCAATGGGAGTAATGAGGAGGATGAGGAGAGTGATGATAGTGAGGAGGATGTTCAGCATGAGTCACGAATCATGATAAGTTGTCTAGGATTTAGGATTGACTTTTAGTAGCTACCAAAATCCATTTAAGTATTGAATATTTACTAAGGTTCATGAGGGTTGCGTGTTTGATACTTTGTTACTTTTATCCTTGCTCCAAAATTATATTTAATTTTTTCTCTAAAATATCATGTCGACTATCATTGATAATGATGTTAACAATCATAACTTCAATGTGATTTAGAAATTTCCACTAAGACCTATTTTCTTGAAGATTTGACATTGTTTATGTGTTTATAGTATACAATTGGATCATCGGTCATGTAGATAATGCTCCTAACTAGGATTATTTCTTTGAGTATTTCATGTATATAGATTCTATAACCTCCACCCAATGGATGTGGACAACCAATGCCTTGGTTTACATATGATGAGGAGACAGCAAAGCGGGTCTCGAGTGTGAGATGGAGACAGGATCAAAGCTCAACACACAATGCAGTAGACAGTGTGAGAGTGAAGCACGACACCCAATGCAATAGACAGAAAGAGTGTAAACTGAAAGTATAAGGTACAACCCTTAAGCCTTAGGGTTGTAGGGTGTGTTCACACTCGAACACGATAAGTGCCTGTAAGTGTGTGACATAAGCACATACGAAATAAGACCATAAGTCTAGGGAGAAAAACCTCTCCTACCGAGAGTAAAAAGTGCTTCAGTGTCCTACTAATCACCGACACTCCTATGTGAGCGTAGGCGTAAGTGAGGCGTAAGTGAAATACCCAATAAACCCCCGTGGAGTGAAGAGTGATCAAGAGTACAAGGATCATTTGCCAACCAAAGGAGATCAAATTTAAAGCATTGCGAAATGCTTCAAATTTGTCACGAGGAAGAGCTTTGGTGAATATGTCTGCCACATTACTGGTGGTAGGACAATAGACAAGGCTGATATCACTTGCATGTAGCCTCTCTCTGACAAAGTGATAATGTATCTCAATGTGTTTCGTACGTGCATGAAACACTGGGTTCCGTGCCACTGCAATGGCACTCTAACTATCAATGAACAAAGGAGTAGGCTCCGTAACAGATACATCCAGATCAGCTAACGAGCGTCTAATCCATATGCATTTAACTGTGGTAGTGAAAGCTGACTTGTATTCAGCTTCACATGATGATGTGGCAACAGTGGATTATTTCTTGCTAAGCCAAGATATGCAAGATGAGCCAAGAAAGAAACAATTGCCACTAGTGGAGTGACGTGAATCATAATCACCACCCCAATCCGAATCACTGGAAGCATGTAACTGCAGTGGTCCCCCCTTGACATAAAGCAATCCAAGAGATCTAGTACCCTGCAAGTAACGGAAGACACGCTTAACAACTTGCCAATGTGACATGCATGGCTCATGCATATATCTACTTCGGGCTCAAACTGCAAACTGTATGTCCCTCCTAGTGTTGCATAGGTAAATAAGGCATCCAACTGCTGCTGGAGCATATGTGTATATATCAAACAAATCAGTGTCATCATGTAATGACAGCTTTAGTCCAGGTTCCATTGGTGTGTGTACAGACTAGTTTGCAATCTTGTAAGCCAAACTTCTCAATAAGTTTACCAATGTATCTTGACTGTGATAAACCAATACCTCTAGCATCATGTATGAACCGAATGCCCAAGTAAAAATGCAAAGACCCCAAGTCTGACATGTCAAAAGTTTGCTGCAAATTTTGTTTAAATGTTAAAATCTGATCAACATGTATCCTTGTAAGTACGAGATCATCAACATATAGACAAATGATTAGCATGGATCCCCCCTCTTTGCATACGTAAAGGGTAGACTCAAATGAGTTGTTTATGAACCCTTGGCTAATCAAGAAACCATCTATCTTTGCATACCAAGCTCTAGGAGCTTGTTTCAAACCATATAAAGCTTTTTTCAGCTTGCAAACCAAGTGTTCCGATCCCTCAACTGCAAAACCAATGGGCTGCTATACATATACTTCCTCATGTCCCCCATGTAAAAATGCAGTTTTAATATCCAACTGATGCACAGTCCATCCATAATGGGCAACCAAAGCAACCATAGACCTAATGGTCATCATTCGGGAGATAGGAGCAAATGTCTCCTCATAGTCAATGCCTTTCTTCTATACATAGCCTTTAGCTACAAGCCTTGCCTTGTATTTGTCAACGGATCCATTTGCATTCCATTTCAGCTTGTAGACCTGTTTTATTCCATTGGCTTTCTTCCCAAAGGGCAAAGACACTAAATCCCATGGTTTGATTCTTAGTGATAGAATCCAATTCAGCTTGCATTGCTGCCATCCAATGCACACTCTGTTGTGCATCCTCAAAACATTCAAACGACTCATTATCAAGTGTGCTTGCCGCCATAACAAACTCCATGGTATGTGCAGTATCATGCATATGAGCTTACCTTCTAGTACGACCAGCCATGGGTGCATCCAGATGACTATCTTTCATAGTCTGTAAATACCATCTAGGCATTTGTCTTGCTTACTAATTGTACAGAAGCTCTTGCTGAATTTCGCTTTTAGCACTTTGCCGAAAATTTAGATCAGCCAATTGCTAATTTTCTGCATTTTTCAAAGGAGCAGCTGGCTGAACATTGAGTTTACTTGCTGAAACTCTAACTGAATCACCATGTAATGGGCAGCAGCCCTTCAAATACATCACCGGCAGCCTGATATGTGTCTAAACCAGCAAGGGACAATTCTGATTTTTCATCAAATGGTACATCCCTACTGACAAACACCTTTTTAGAGACAGGATCATATAGTCTATAGCCTTTGCTTTCACTACTATATCCAACAAAAATGCATTTGGCAACGTTGTTATCCAACTTTTTTTTGAGTACCTATGAAATGTGTGCATATGCAAGACACCCAAAGGTACGAAAGTGTCCAACAAAAGGTTTCCGGCTGTTCCAAGCCTCAAAAGGTGTAATTTTCTTCAAAGCTTTGGTGGGGCATTTGTTCAAAACATGGCAAGCACACATGATAGCTTCCATCCAAAAATTGTGTGGCAAGCTCTTTGCTTTCAGCATGCATCTGACTATCTCCATGAGTGACCGATTCTTCCTCTCTGCAACCCCATTCTACTATGGAGTATAAGCAGTAGTGAACTCATGGACAATGGCCTTCTGCTTCAAAAAAGAATTCAGCATAGAGGACATGTATTCCCCCCCTCTGTTCGAATAGAAAGTCTTAATTTTACAACCAAATTGGTTCTCAACAAGTGCAACAAAAGCCAAGAATGCATCGTACACTTCTGACTTTTTTACCAAAGAATAGACCTAGCAGAATCATGTAAAGTCATCAATAAAAGTCACAAAATAGTAACATCCTCCCAATGACTTTGTTTGCATAGGCCCACACGCATCTGAATGCACTAACTACAACCTAGTTGTTGCTCTAAAAGCAACATCACGGGGAAATGAAAACCGATGCATTTTCCCCAAAATACATCCTTTGCACAAGTGCTCAGGAGGTCTCTCTAGAAGAGGTAATCCATCTAGCATCTCTGTACGCTGTAAAAGCATCAAGCTACCAAAGTTTACATGCCCCATCCGAGGATGCCATAACTTTGCCAGTATCATAGCAAGAGTAAAAGTGGATGCCAAGTACGCTGACTGATCAACCAAAAGAGCATCCAACTCGTATAATCCATGACATAAAGTGCCTGTCAAGACTAAAGTCATGTGTTCTTTGTCTCTCACCATGCATCTATCATCATCAAATGTGACCTACAATCCACAACGTGCTAAAGAAGAAATAGAGAGCAGATTCTTCTTTATGCTTGGCACTAACAAAGCATCATGTAGGCGAAGAATAGGGCCATCAATGGCTATGAGCACAATCTCCCTAATACCTCTAACAGGGTATGATGCATTGTTGGCACACTATACAGATTTGCCAACTGGAGTTGCACCAACAGAAGTAAATAAATCTTTACGAGATGTAATATGCCTAGAAGCACCACTGTCAAAAAACCAAGTGCTTGCATCCTCAGTAGAGCTAAATACTCGATCACCCCAAGAAGTGTCATAATTGCATGTGTAAAAGCAATAGTCCCTGTCTGCAGCAACAAAGGATGCGGACTCAGTAGCAGTGGAAGAGGCATAAAAAACAGACATTCTTGACTCCTCCTTAGCGATGTGCTTTCTCCACTCAGTGATGCAGTGGCCTGGCATCTTGCAGTAATGGCATTTGCCCTTTTTGGCTTGCGTGCCCCCTTGTTTTTTACTTCCCTATGAAGTGTTAGAAGTCCCAAAGCTCTATGGAGCATTTTTTACTTGGTTGCCTTTGCCCTTCTGTCTAGCCATAAAAGCCTGCTCAGAGGCTATGGCATCCGCACCACTATTTCTTCTTGTTTGCTACTCTTCCAAAAGTAAATTGACTAACTGAAGAAAAGTGATTGGCTGTGCCGCAATCCTCATGGTGAGGTTTAAGGCCGTATGAAAAGCCAACTATGAAGGAGGTAATGAGTTTAATGTAGTGGATATCATCTATGCATTTGAATAGTACTCATCAACATTCATAAGTTGCTCATATAAGTCCTGAATTTTGTTCAAGTGATTTAGAATAGAATCACCCTCATCCATCTTCAATGTCTCTAGCTCTTTCTTTAAGAAAAAGATGCAGTCTCATTCTTGCCTGCAAACATCTACTCCAAAGTTAGCCAAGCTTCTCGTGAAAAAGTTGCTGAAGGAATGTGGGGGATGATGGACCACTGAACTGCTAATGCAATCAGCAACAAAGCCTGTGCATCCCATGTATCCCATGCTTTTTGAGCTGCTAATCTTTGAGGAAGTGGCCGAAGTGGCCGAAGTGGAGCAGGCTGAGGTACCCATTGTCCACGTCCTCTTGGAGAAGTAGTAGTTGGAGCCACAACTCTGGGCCTTACTTGTTCTCCACTGACATAATCCCAAAGATTTTTCGCCACAAGCACATTCTTCATCATGAAGGACCAAAGTGAGTAGTTGTTTCCATCCAATCTGTCCTCGCATACATAGATAAAGACATCTCCTCCCTGATTTGCCATTTTAATCAATTACCAAAAGAAGCAAAAGAGCAATGTCCAAGTGGACCAAACTCGGAATCTCAAAATTTCCAAAATTTACAGCAAATAACTTGCTGCAATTCATACACTCAGGTGCACTCTATGAAAATTGTCTGTAATGCAGGCAGTCCAATGTGCATTCAGTATTCAGCAACACTATATCAGCAAAATCCCCAAAATTTCTTGCCCCAAATTTGTCCAAAACAATCTATCAATGACTGAATTTGTAGTACATGTGTCAATGTCCTCAAAAAACACAAAAGCCCCAAAATTTCTGATAATTTTGCTCAGAAATTTGCATCAAACGTGTCTCTGACAAGTGTCCTGAATTTGTACCTCAAGCTCTCTTGTTCAGAGATGTATTCTGGAGTGAAAAGGTAAAAAAATTTAAAAAAATACCTTTGAATTGCAGTCGACCAGGTATAGGTGCAGGCACTGGAGGACATGAAGGCGGAGGTGCAGGCGCAGGTGCAGGCAGCGGGCTGTGCTGGTTACAGGCGGACTGAACGGCACAGCCGTCCTCAGAGGTGGGCATGGCAGCTTGTACCTAGCGGGCAGACTCGACAACGTAGGGTACAGGGGCGGCGTTGTCAGATGATGGGCGGCGCAGGGGTGGCACCGGGACAGGGCGGCGACGCTGCTGAGGGATGGCGGGACGTTCTGCAGTCTGGTGGGCAGCCGTTCAGGCAGGAGGTCACTGACAGGATTGGTGGCAGGGCACTGGCAGGGCAGCTAGTGCCTCCAGCTCACAGGTGGCGGCACAGTAGGCAGAAGAGGCGCAGCACCACAGGGTCGCTTGGAGACTGGCTGGTCGAGCTGCTGCAGGAGAGGATGCCGGTCGAGCTGCTGCAGGACAGGGCGCTGCTGTGGTGATCTTGGGGCAGTGGTGAACGGGAGCAGAACTGGACTTGAGCAGAAGACTCAGCTAAGCTGAACAGAGCCAATGCTCTGATACCAAATATGAGATGGAGACAGGATCGAAGCTCAGCGCAGAATGCAGTAGACAGTGTGAGAGTGAAGCACAACACCCAATGCAATAGACTGAAAGAGTGTAAACTGAAAGTACAAGGTACAACCCTTAAACCTTAGGGTTGTAGGGGGTGTTCACACCCGAACACGATTAGTGACCGTAAGTGTGTGACATAAGCACATACGAAATAGCGCGCAGCGCAACCCCCCTCCGTCTCCCCCCCCCACAACTCCTCCCCCCCATCAGTCCCCGCCCGACACCACGCCTTCTATCCCTCCCCCCCTTGCACGCCTCACCTCCCCTGCTGCAAACACACTACTGCCGCCCCCACCTGGAAACCTTCCCCCCCACCCGCGCGAACCCGCAATGTGTCCTCCTACCTGAGGATCTAGTTCCCCGCCCCTCCGCACTCCCCCCCCCCCCCCCGCCTTTTCCCGTACTGTGGCCCGCGGCACTGCCCAATAGGCACAATCTCTCGTCTCATTGAGAGCTAGACTGGCCCCCACCATGTAAACAAGCTTTTCCCACCCCCCCTCCTCCTCGCCCCATCGGCCCTCCTCCCCTTCAGTTGCTCCCTTCCTCTGCAGCAACATACCCCCCCCCCTCCTCCGACAGCGCAGCAACGTGAGTGGTAGGTCCTCAGTTGGGACACGCAATGGAAACCTTTGGTCAGACGCCGGCACATTCTATGAGTGCACCCCCCAGTCAAACACCTTGCACATCATCCTCTCTAAGGAACAGCTCTTGGCAGTCCGAGCCACAGAGTTGGAGCTGAAAGAAACAGCAATCTTTGGTCAGGTCATTGGACATTCCCCATCGAGAGCCCAGCTGCGGGACTGGCTCTACTCCATGCTGCGCATTGGCACAGTGCAAATCTTGGAGGCAGTGCTAATGGGCCGAGGGATCTTCATGGTTAACTCACCTCTGCAGACGCAGCCCGTGATTTGGTGGAGAGCTCGCCCTATGCCTCTACGAAGGGGGTCATCTACATGGTTCCCTAGTATAGCGGCTTCACAGTGAAGTCATTTGCACTCCACAGCAGTTTTCTCAGACACCCAGTCACCCTACTTTTTCTCGGACTGGCGGTAGAATACCGCCAGTTAGTGGAGGACTTTGGACGGCTTTTTGGCACAGTTCTCCCTGCTTCCTTCGCGGATGCAGTGACAGTTGCAAGAGTCCCAAAGGTACGAGTGGCCGTGAAAGACACAAAAAGCATACCAAAGTTCCTGGAGATTGAGGCTGGAGGTCACTCCTCTAGGCAGCAGGTCATTGTGACTGGGCAACCAGGGCACTGCCTGCACTGCCATGACTTTGGACATCACACAGTAGACTGCTCCGGTGACGGGACCACAGGTGGATGCTGACAGCTTCACACGGGTCCATAGACGACAGAGAGGGAGACGACAAGGGGGGCCGCAGCCAGCGCCTCAGTCGCAGCCTCAACAGGAGGGCACAGGAGGGCGAGCAACGCCCCCTCAGCAGAGCACTCCGCAACCCCCCCCCCCCCCCTTGCCCGTCCTACTCGGCAGGACCGCATTCCCCCACAATCACCACTCGGGCCACAGACTACCCCACCTGAGATCCCACAGCCCCCACACCCACCCTCCACCACCTCCCAGGCTCCCCCCACTGACCCTGGCCCACAGTCCCCCCCTTCTAGGGCCACCACCCCTCCCCCACACCCGCCACATACTTCCAACCATCCCACCATCCCTCGACCCTCTTCCCCCCCACCATCTCCCCTGCCGAGCACCCCCTTGATCCGCACCCATTTCAAGTGATCCCCCCCAGACCCACTCCTGCTCATCCCACAGGAGGTGATGAGCAACACACGCCTACATCCTCCTCACACCAGCAGTCTTCCCCCTCCCACCCAGCCACGAGCTCATCTGTCCCTGCCGCCTGTCACACCTTCCCAAGACAGGAACAGTTGTTGCCACGAGTTTTTCCGCAATAGCCCGTGGTCATACCTAAGAGTTACGGAGCGCGGAGAGTTCCCACTACCTCTAGAGTTGGGGATCTTCATGGTTCACAAGTCAAGGAGAAGCAAGGTCCATCTACTAGCACCACCGGATTGACCAAACTACTCTTTCTTCTTTCAGTCCTCTCACTCAGGGGATTGGACGATGACACAAATAGAGGAGGCGTTGAAGAGTTAGGTGGCAGACCACATCTCCCAGTGGATGGGAGAAGAAGGACAAGCACTGTTTGCACAGCAGTGGACTGGTTGCATGATGGACATTAACTGTTGGGCTAGTACCGAGGTCCCACACTTGAGCATTATCTTTCAAGCCCCTACACAGTGGAGGGCTCCGAGGGATGTGATCGAGTGGCCCCTGGCACAAGCGGCCCGTTTCTACCATTGTACGGAGTCACAACTCTCAGCTTGGCTGATAGATGCATTGATTGTACCACCTGGAGCATCTATCACCCCTATGGTCCAGCCAAGGACCACCATGGGGGACTGGAGCTTGCCTCCAGACCTGCCGCAAAGCGTACCTGCATGCCCCATAGTTTCTCATCCTCATCACTTGCTTCCACACCGAACAGATGTCTGTTTGGTCAGTCGCAGGTTTTCCCATGAGCTTACACCTTGCATCTTGGAATGTGAATAGTCTCCACTACAGTGGGGCACGTGGATCCAAGAAGTTGATTGTTCAGCAGGAGCTGCAGCCTGCCCTTGCCGGGCGGATCGACATTTTACTTTTACAGGAGCACAAGCTCACTCCCTCCCAGGATCAGCACATAGGGAAGGTACTCCCGGGTAGCTCGCATACTTATTGAAAGCACGCCATAGGTACCCACGGCAGGTTTGGAGGCGTATGCACCTCTATTGGCCCGAGTCTCACCGCCTGTGTACGAGACCACGGGACGATAGTGACAAGGAGGGTTCTATGGATCAGACTGGATATTGGGGACTCGTGTCTTGGAGTCCTCAATGTCTATGCCCCTATGGAGGTTAGGGCACGCAGCAAGTTCTGGGTGGAGATCGCGGATGGACTCCCAGAGGTTGTCTCCTAGATCGTTCGAGGAGACTGCAACAACCTGGAGGCTTTGGAGGACTAGCAGGGTAGAGGCAGAAACTATCAGGGCATGACCGGGGAGGAGCAAGAGGCATGGGAGGTATTTCTATTGGCAGTAGGTGCACATGATGCTTGGAGAGACCCTGCCTTCCACAGGAGGGAGAGGTCGTTGGACTTCTCTTGGGGATACAGGCGGCTAGGTGAAGTCCTGCTGGAGCGGTTGGACACGTTTTATTTGGGAGAGTGAGGAGGCTCTCGTGGGGGCCAAATTGGGCAGTTGGTGGGCACCACGTTGTCTAATCACTGCCCGGTTCTCCTGATACTAGATCCCCCCACATCTGCCCTAGACACTCGATCCTGTAGGATCCCTAGCTCGATCTACAAGAGGGAGGAGATGACAAGACCAGCTCTGGACTAGGAAGTGGGGCAAGAGGGACCGGATCGCAGAGGAGGTTGCAGAGGTCCTAGCCGAGTCGAGCAAAATTTGCCAAGAGGTAGCCATACAGGCCAGGCAGCAGAGCTGGGAGGAGGAGAGAGCGCTTCGGCGGGAACTTGGAGCCACGCAGAGATTACTACATGAGGCACCAGGGAATCCCACCCTCGCACAGGAGGTGCGAGCGCAAGCAGCCATTGCTGGCCTAGAGGACAAGCGCTCTAAGTTCTCTTTCCGCACCTCAGCTGCTTTTTGGGTGCGGAAGGGGGACACAATGTGCAGGGAGTTTTTCCAAGTGCACTAGCCTCGCACTTCAGGAGAGCAGATACGCAGCCTTTGAGATCAATATGCGAGGACTCATTCAAGCCCAATCGAGGTGATGGAGATTACCATTGATTACTACAGTCGCCTTTTCTAGCAGGAAACAACCTAGAGGACAGTGATATAGGCAGCAAGTCTAGGATCACATCCCATCCCTTGTCACAGAGGAGATGAAGTGCCCCCTCCTAGCCCCCTTCACAGAGAAGGAACTAGAGGAGGCTTTCCATACACAAGACGGGCAGAAATGCCTAGGAGAGGATGGCCTCTCTAAGGCCTTCTTTATTACCTACTGGAAAGTGGTGAAGGACCCCCTACTAATGGCCTTCCAAGAGATTTTCACTTCAAGACAGATGCCAAGGAGCCTTTCAGCAGGCCTTATCAGTCTTCTCCCACAAGGGGGAGACCAATTGGAGCTTTCCCAGTGGAGACCATTCACCTTGTTGTCATTGGCCTATATGGCACTGGCACAGATGATTGGTAGGCTACTACTCCTCGTGTTGCCAGACATCATCCATGACACAGAGACAGGCTTTGTCTAGGATAGGAGTATCCTAGACAATGTATTCACCATCTTTGAGGTGACAGAGTGGGCTCAGCACAGTGAGCAGAGATTGGCCCTACTACTCTTGGATTTCGAGAAAGCTTATGACAAGGTGGATTGGGATTTCCTAGAGGGCACCATGGTGAGGTTGGGTTTCCCCCAGGCTTGGATTCGCGGGGTTGTCGCACTTTACAGATCGGCCACCAACAGGGTTCCCAGAGTATGCAGATGATACAGCACTCTACATAGAGGACAATGAGTTGATGTTGGAGAGAGTGAGGCTAGCTCTTGAGGTGTTCTGCTCCGCAACGGGAGCGAAAATCAACTGGCGAAAGTTGGTTGGTTTCCTCACAAACCCGGACTCTAGCACGGAGTGGGGGCGTCCACCTAGGATTTAGATGGGTGAGCAGAGGACAGACCGTCCGGTACCTAGGGTTCCAGGTGGGACTCGACATCACTCCCGCCTAGCAGTTTCTTCCAGTCCTCGATTCTATTCGGAGGAAGCTGACTTGCTGGAGCACGGCTTGTCTCTCAGTAGCCGGCCGAGCCTTGGTGGTTAAACAAGTCCTCCTAGCGACGGCCTGGTACATCGCCTTGTGTTGGTGCTTCTCCTCATCCTGCATGGTGCAGCTTCGCTGCCTAGTGCAGAACTTCCTTTGGTCCGGGTCAAACGGCTCCAGGGATTCCCGGGACAAGGTGGCGTGGGCGACCATCATACGGCATCGGTCAGAGGGAGGGCTTGGGATCAGAGACCCAGAGTTTCAGAATATGGCCCTCTTGGGCAAGCTAGTTGTCTCCGATCTCACACTGGGAGGGCAAACCTGGAAGGTCCTATTGCAGGAGGGTCTTCAGGATTGTAGACCGAGGCTTGGCGGTGAGTGGAGGCCGTCCCTAAGATGGATCTTCATGTCAGCCCAAATCACCCCCCCCCCCATATCACCTTTCCTACGCAACTTACTCCGCGTTTGGCAAGGCCTCCATAAGGCCCTAATCCAAAGCCCCCACGCTACCAGGAGGAGATAAACCGTCAACCGCTGATCTGGAACCCCCCAAGTCAAAGATCGTGAAGGGGCAAAGATTGGCGAGCCCCCCCACATCCAGTGGGCTGGTTGGGAGGCCGGCCTGGCTCATACCATCAGGACATGGCGGGAAGTATACAGGATGGCGGACGAGGAACTGCTGCAGCAAGTTTTAGGCTACCAGAGAGGAGTGGAGTTGAGGTGAAGGGAGATAGACGTAGCAATATCTCTGGAGTGGCTTGCTCCCCCAATACGAGTGCCGATAGAGCATGGGGAGGTATGGGCCACCAGGTTTTCACCAGCAGGCATCCCCCTACACGTAGCAGGTAGAGTGGGCGGCGCCTCGCAAGGGACTTTGTTCACCGTTTTATGATTATTGTGTGAGTGTAACAAAAGAAAAGATGGACCTCTACTTCATTGAAATATAGGATATCAGTGAGCACTCTAAAGGAGAGATTCGATTCCCCTTCCAATAGGTCTCTTAAAAAAGATGAAGGATATATATTTCAAGAGCATCATATTTTTTCTAATAATTTATTTATTTTATCATTATGAATTAAAGATGTTATTTATTTATTTATTATGGATTTTCATTTATCTATTTGTTACATAATAGTAATTTGTTATATGTAGTGAGTGTGAGGTAGAAGCTATGGATTGCAAGAGGGTTGAGAGAGAGAAAAACAGGGGGGGCGTCTGGCCCTTGATAGAGGGCAGCAGGATGAGGGGATAGCTGCCCTTTTATGGAGGAGGATTCGAGTGGTGGGCCTTCAGGAGAAGACATGGCGATTGGACCTGTATGTTTTCAGGAAGGAGCTCAGTGAGTGGCGCCTTTGGATCTGGGAGGGCAGACCACTTGATGAGCTAGAGTGGGATCCACGAGAGTGGCTATGGCCAACCACTGCAGTCACCATGAAGCCATCGAGGTTCCTAGAGTACATTGCCAGGATTGGCAGACACGTACTGATGCAGGAGGATATGGATTGGGCACCGTCACATAGCAGGCACTAGGCAGAGCACAGCATCACAGAGCCGTTCCGACGGACCTTCTGGCGCCACCTATGGGATAGCTGGAGGCCAAGGAGGGTATCGTATTTCTTATGGCTAGTGGCACATGGAGGCTTGGCGGTGGGAAGTTAGCTTGCCCAGATGCAAAAGGAGGGAGGTTGTAAGCGTTGCACATAGCAACCTCTCGAAACCCCAAAGCACTGCCTTTGGTCATGTGAGAAGGCACAACTCGTGTGGAGAGGAGCATGCCGCATCCTTCGCCCTACAACACCCAGCCTTGGATGTATCTCATGGGGAGCTTTCTGCTAGTAGGCAGGCAGTCAACCAGGGCCGTCACCTTCTATATGAGGTCGGGATGCAGGACACGATATTCATTATTGAGGCAGGGTCATGCGCAGTGGTCGGTCTGGAGGCTCTACCCATCCGCCAGGTACTGGAGCCCACAGCAAACCGCCTTGAGATATGGGAGATCATAGGGAGTCTTACTAGATGGCATATCTGGAAGGCGTGGTGTCAGGAGACTTTCGGCGGAGAGAGACTTTCAGCACAGGCGACCTTAGCAGAGCTCTGGACCTCCATCATCCACTCCCTCCTCGTGATGCAGGCAAGCAGCCCCAGATGGCGATATACCCCCCCTCCATGGCTTCTTGCCCCCATTCCGCCCAGACCGCCCTGAGACGCTTGTATTCATGATGTATCTGTGTTTCTGCATCACCTCCAGCTAGTCTGTTGAGCATGAGCACTCCGTTGTAATCAGTTTCTTTGAGTAATATAATCAGTCACATTTTATTTGCAAAAAAAAGTGCCCCAGTGTCCTACTGATCACCGACGCTCCTATGTGAGCATAGGCGTATGTGAGGCGTAAGTGAAATACCCAGCATCGAGATATGTATATCTAGGGATTACTTTTCAAGGCAAAGATTCACTATGAGGGAGCAGTAGAGGATAGGGGTTGACAAGAGGCTATCCTGTAGTAGGAGCCATGGAGAACCAATACACACACATAATTTTAGGAGTCCCAAATGAAGTTTTGGCTCTTTGACACATTGGTTACACCAGCACCCTTATATGGAGCTCCTATCTCGAGATTGAGCATTTACCACAGCAAGAAGAGAGATGCAACGGAGCAACCACCACCAGACAAAGGGGAGTTTTATGATGGATGGCAGCAGATGGAGAGACCCCAAGTGACGATGACCTCTTGGATGGCAGCAGATGGAAAGAGCCCAAGTGATGATGATCTCTTGGATGATCAAGAGTAAGTCATCAATGCAACATTGGATAATCATAGCAAAGACAAAGGCACTACCTATCATGGCTAAGGCCCTTTAACAAATAGTGAATTTTTACACAAACTTTGGAGCCTTCTGAGACAGAGATACTCTAGATTTGCTGTAGAGTGGTTAACCTTGCAGTAGATTGATGGAAATCTCAAACAAGTATAGGGCAGCGGGCTGTAGTTATGTGAGCTACACATGGATCAATTCTCACCTCTATAATATAGTCCAAAGAACTCTTTCCGAGAGCTTAGTTGAGAGTAGCTCAACAAGATCATCAAGATGAATCTCATTTAGCCAGCCACTGCCAAGCTACACACCTCTCTCGCAGAGTAAGGTGTGGAATGGGTCCATTTTGCATATCCTCACACTAGCTAAGGATAGACACTGGTCCATGCGGAGCATGTTCTCTTCTGCCTAAGGAGTTGGATTTGCTAGCTGTGGCAGCTTGAGGCAAAGACTGAGGAGCACTGCAAAACCAAGTACCCAATACACCATGAGATCAGAGAGTGATTCCATTGCCTATTCAGAGAGGGATTTGGACCACTATTTAGGGTGATTGAGTTTCCAAATGAACATTGCATTGGCCGCTTCATTGACATAGAAAGTACCTCTTGCGATCACAAGGTAGGTAACTTGGCATGCAGGTTACTGCACTCTTACAGACTTTTCAAAGTTGCAGCCACATCAGATACTTCAAAACACAGCTCAGATAGACCCATGGATTCACCACAGTATGGAAAAAGCCACAAAGAGACAAATCACACCACCTACAGCTCACCAGTCCACATCCCCATCTTAGGTACTAATAAAGGATACAAGATGATTGCAGTACCCCATCACCTCGCTGCTTTCGCTTGTCTATGCTCGATAGACCCATGAGAGACATCATGATGATTTGGTCCTCTTCTTACTGCAGCAGCTTGTGATGTCAGTTCCACATTCATAGCATTTCCACATAGTCAAATGTATAGAATTCCTACTTTTCATTTCTCCCAACTATTCATTGTTTTGTAGTTTCATAGCTACATTATATGGGGATACACAAAGGAGTCATGCCTATCTCATTTGGGGCTAGCTTTTGAGCAGAATTGCTATGCACGATTTTTCGAAGTCAGTATGGAATCAAGGGGCGCACTGCCACAGATGGGAGCTCATAGCTAGCATCACTGCTTGGTATATTTGGACTGACAAATGTCTTCATGCCATAAGTATGTTGGACATGTCCACTGCAAAGACCCTCTTCAAGATTTGGACAGAGATTTCCCTTATTCTTCAAGGTAGATGCAAACATGGTGATTCAGAAACTATGAGGGGGACAGATGCTTTTCTCAAGACTTGGGATTCTAGTACTTTCTTTCACTATCAGCCACACATGGTTTGGCACTATAGGCCTCTTGATTGGTTATCCATTCATGCCTTGTAATAGACTTTCACTTTGATGAATATTTTTCTGTTTCGAAAATCCATTACAGGGTTATTTTTGTCCTTTACCTTTAAACATTTTGCCCTGAGGGGACTTAATAATTCTCTGGAGCAAAAAAGACCTCTCTTTTGAGCTTCTTCAAGAGTGATAAATTAAAAAATGGTATCCAAAAAACTCATACAAGCATCAAGTAACTCACTAGATGAAGGGGATTGAGCAGCAAGCAATCTCAAATGCATGCTTAGTCCAAGCCCATAATCCACTGCTATACAGCTTCAGATGCATGATTAGTCCAAGTCCATAATCCACTGCTTTGCTTCCCTCTTTCTATCTTTCAAAATGCAGGCTTTTGAAGAAGCTTTTAGGAGCATGCACACACTGCGTGCACATTTGTGTGTGTCCATATAGGACTGAGTATACACGCATGCAAGCATTTGCCTTCTACAATACTAGGAGTAACAAAAGATTGGTTCCTTTAAAACACTCTTTTAAAGGAAGTCTACATAAGTAACCCATCCAGAAAGTGAAAGGTACACATAAAGACAGCGCATGATGCAAGTATACTTGGAAGACAGGTAATGGGACAAAGCACTGCAGTGTAGCAATGAGACAACACAATTCTTAGTCCATGGTGCATAATGATGCAAAGCACTGCAGGAAATTAATGAGAAAAAAAACTCCAGAGTAGTGATGAGACAACACACTACTTCCTCCATAACTCTGAACAAATTGCATTACACTAATTTATAGGCAAATTCCCAGACAATAGTCAACATGGAATTATTGCAGAGAATTGTCTGATAAGCTGTCTCTCTTTCCCTACCTGAGACACCACGCGATCCATCACTCCTCCTGAATCACCCGAGGCTCCACGAGCAGGTGCAAGAGCATCAAGTTCATCAAAAAATATTACACAAGGACGAGCAGATCTTGCCTGCAACCATCACGCATGTCATAATGGCATCAGCAGATATAGTTCTTATGGAGACGAGAGTGTGGCATGTCAAAACACTCTAATGCATTCTTCAGGATAATGCTTCTAGCTAACCTTTTGGAATATATCTCGAACATTCTTTTCAGATTCGCCTATATACATGTTGATCAGCTCTGGTCCCTTAACACTCAAAAAGTTCAGCAAGCATTCAGTTGCAACTGCCTTTGCTAGCAATGTCTGCAAGATCATTACTAAGTCATCAGTCACCAACTTTGAAAAGCTTTTAAAAACACAGTTTCGATTCTTAAAAGCAGTTTCAGATAGAGCACACAATCAGGGCACACCAACCTTTCCAGTGCCAGGAGGGCCATACAGCAGTACGCCAGAACGCTGTGGAAGGTGCTCTGAAGCAAATAGATTTCTGTGGAGAAGTGGCAGCTATGTGCGACAAAGGAATCAATAAATAATGTACATATAATTTCTTAAATCACAATTCAACAGAAAACAATTGAGTGTGTTTTACAATGCAGGCCAAAGCCAACAGCGAGTACATGTTTTGAGGCTCTAGCATAGATTTGTTAATGGACTGGACATCCTGGCTATTCAACTTTAGACCCCAAAGCCAACAGCAAGTGCATGTTTATAGGCCCCGATATAGATTTTAAATGGGACAGAAGTTCATGGCTTCTGGAACTTTCGGAGCTTCTGAACATAATTAGAAATACACAGAGAATGAATGCTTGCAACAATACAGCATTATAACAACTGTGATTTTTTTCATTGTAGAGGCTACATATTACCTGGACTGTGTCTAAAATCACTTTTTTACAATCTTCAAGGCCACCGACATCTTCCCACTTCACATTTGGCACCTGCACAAGTTGATTTGCACAAAAAGATCTTCAAATTGAAAGAGCACGTGTTTCCTGAACCCGACTAGAAATATGGTATCTCACCTTTGGGGCACCAAGTGCAGTTGCTGTTCTGGATTTGAAGCACTCAAAGGATTTTTCAAGATCGGAAACGCTCAAAGATTGTTCTGCTGAGGCATCTTTAATGTGTTTAGGGCTGTCTGTGATCATACCAGAGCTTTCTTTCACCTCTATTTTCTGCTCAGTGTGGAAAACACCTTCACAAGTCACACCAGGAAGCTCTATTGCTTCATCCTTCTCATTTCTTGATATCCTACATTCTTCAAGAATTTTGAGTATTGTTGATGCGCCAGCATCTGCCACAATTGCTTGCAAGTCTCTAGGCACAGCACCAGCTGTTTGGGCTGCAACACTTTTAGCTACTTGTTCAAATGGGCAATGCTGATGGAACAGACAACCAACATCATGAACATGTTGACAGTAAAATGCCACAATGAAATGCTGTGCACTGTACCTAAATAAACTTTCACAATAATCAATTTTATTGTCAGGTGCAAATTTAAGTTTTTAAATTTATATATCATCTCCTAAACTTATCTTTTATCTCTCATTTGAGAAAGGTACAAACAAGTTCTAAAAGTAATTCTGAACATAGGGTCATCAACTCATATATCCAATGCATTCCTTCACAGTCCATACAACATTTATTGCTATGTGGTGAGCAGCAAGACTAACCTAAAGAATCTGTCTTCCAAGTAGCCTGATGATCTATGGTCTTTCTGCATCTAGCTGTCCAAATGTACCATGCAATAATATTACCAATAGGCTTTTTTTTTCCAAGAAAAGAAATTTCTATTAATAACACATCGGCAAATAACCTGAGGTAAAGTACAAAGTACAAGGAACTCTATGAAGAGTAACTAAGTACATCACAAATACAATGGTTGTGTGAACAACCAATCCAGTGGACTATAATGCCAAAACATATGAGGGACAATGTGGAAGAAAGTGCCTGAATCCCATGTCCGCAGAAAAGCCTCTCCTCTATTCCCCATCCTCTCAAAGCTACCCTGCATCCTCTCCCATCTCCCACAGAGAGTGTGAATGATCTCTGTCTAGATCCTTGATAGAGTCTCTGCTGTGGATACATCTAGAAAGTCAATAGCGTGGCTGCATCTCACAATCCAAATATACCAGGCTATGATACTGGCAATCAACTCCCATCTATGGCAGTGTCCCTGGGTCCACTGTGCTTGTGAGTAATCTGGAGTGGGAATCCTGCTCAAATGCTGTCCAATGATGAGAAAAGAGTAGCTCCCATGAACATCCTCATAGCCACATGTTGGGCCTCTATCTATGTGACCCATGCTACAACCCCCCAGGTAGCCACCAGGGTCTCTGTTGTGCCATGAAAATCCATCATGAGGGCTCTCCTCAAAACCTCATGGGCTCTAGGGCAGTCCCATAAGCAATGTCTCTGTGTGTCTGCTAGATCGCAGCATCTCATGTATGCTACTAGGTCCCTGCCGTATTCAAGCCACATGCCAACTACTCGGCTCCTCTAAGCTACAAGCCATATGAAGAGAGAGATCTTCCTAGGCCTGAAGCTATCATGTAGCCTCCTCCAAAAGTCACCTAGGAACTCCTCTATGATTCTGTCACCAGGTGGTGATACTTTTTGCAGTTGCTTTCCTTATTTATTTATATAAATATTTTATTTTTCTTTTATTTAGTTGTTGTTGCTTTTTACCCCCAGAGTTCTCTTGGATTAAGCCGGGATCTTTGCATGGCCAAAAGAGGCAGCCATTGGGACAAATTGAACTAATGGTTTGTCTGAGCCTTGGGACCGGATTGAATGGGCACTGAAGAATAGAATTACCAATGGTTTGGGACTGTGTGCTTAGCCACTAGACATGGTGCAGGACAATGAGCCTGGCCAAGATAGAAGATGCACATGTGAGAATGCCCACAGTGTCGTACAGCTACGCGCACACCATGTAAAAAAAATCTAGTGTGTGGCTTTTTTATTAATTTAGAGAGCCAATGCCATTTTAGACATTGCTGTTAGTGTCCATTATTCAAAAATATTAGATTTTTGGACAAGTTTTAGCCAATTTTTTATATTTTTGATATTATCTCTTGTAAAAATCCATAAGACTATAGACAACTTCAAGATTTTTTTTCTTGGCAAATAAAATGTGGCTGATTATATTACTCAAAGAAACTGATTACAACGGAGTGCTCATGCTCAACAGACTAGCTGGAGATTATGCAGATACATCATGAATACAAGCCTCTCAAGGCGGTCTGGGGGAAATGGGGGCAAGAAGCCATGGAGGGGGGGGTATATCGCCATCTGGGGCTGCCTGCCTGCATCACGAAAAACAGGTCCTGGCAGCCCCAGGTATGCATGAAGTGACCACGGAGCTCTTGACGAGCCCTGGACTCGCTCTGCACCTGATCCCAACGGCCATGGAGGGAGTGGATGATGGAGGTCCAGAGCTTTGCTAAGGTCGCCTGTGCTGAAGTCTCTCTCCGCTAAAAGTTTCCTGACACTGCGCCTTCCAGATATGCCATCTAGTAAGACTCCCTATGATCTCCCATACCTCAGGGCGGTCTGTTGTGGGCTCCAGTACCTGGCGGATGGATAGAGCCTCCAAACCGACCACTATGCACGACCCTGCCTC
Organism: Lygodium microphyllum; assembly: GCF_053477565.2. Lineage (NCBI taxonomy): Eukaryota > Viridiplantae > Streptophyta > Polypodiopsida > Schizaeales > Lygodiaceae > Lygodium > Lygodium microphyllum. Next base: position 103,394,229 of record NC_141144.1, read on the forward strand.
AATGATGAATATCATGTCCTGCATCCCGACCTCATACAGAAGGTGATGGCCCTAGCTGACTGCCTGCCAGCAGAAAGCTCCCCATGAGATACATCCAAGGCTGGGTGCTGTACGGCAAAGGATGCGGCATGCTCCTCTCCACACGAGCTGTGCCTCCTCACATGACCAAAGGCAGTGCTTTCGGTTTCCAAAGGCTGCTATGTGCAACGCTTACAAGCTCCCTCCTTTTGCATCTAGGTAACCCAACTTCCCACCGCCAAGCCTCCATGTGCGACCAGCCATAAGAAATACGATACCCTCCTCGGCCTACAGCTATCCCATACGCGGCGCCAGAAGGTCCGTCGGAACGGCTCCGTGATGCTCTGCTCCGCCCAGTGCCTGGTACGTGATGCCGCCCAATCCATATCCTCCTGCATGAGTACGTGTCTGCCAATCCTGGCAGTGTACTCCAGGAACCTCGATGGCTTCTTGGCAACTGCAATGGTCGGCCATAGCCACTCTTCTGGATCCCACGCAAGCTCAACAAGTGGTCTGCACTCCCAGATCCAAAGGCGCCACTCCCTAAGCTCCTTCTAGAAAACATAGAGGTCCAATCGCCATGTCTTCCCCTGAAGGCCCTCCACCGGAATTCTCCTCCACGAAATGACAGCTATCCCCTCATCTTGCTGTCCTCTGTCAAGGGTCAAACGCACCCCCTTGTGAACGATGAAGAAAGTCCCTTGCGGCACGCCGCCCACTCTACCTGCTACCTGTATGGGGATGCCTGCTGGTGAAACCTAGCAACCCATACCTCTCCAGGCTCTATCGGCACTCGTATCCGGGGAGCAACCCACTTCAGAGGTATTGCTGCGTCTATCTCCCTTCGCCTCAACTCCACTCCTCTCTGGCAGCCTGATACTCGCTGCAGCATCTCCTTGTCCGCCATCGTGTACACCTCCCGCCATGTCCTCATAGTACGAGCCAAGCCGACCTCCCAACCAGCCCACTGGATGTGGGGGCTCTCGCCAATCGGTGCCTCTTGATCTTTGACCTGGGGGTTCTAGATCACGGGCTGACGGTCTATCTCCTCTCCTCTTGGCAGTCTGGGAGGCTCTGGATTACGGCCTTATGGAGGCCCTCCCACACACCGAGTAAGCTGCGTAGAAAAGGTGATCTGGGGGGGGAAGGGGGGGGGATCTGGGCTGACGTGAAGATCCATCTCAGGGACGGCCTCCACTCACCGCCAAGCCTCGGTCTACAATCCTGAAGACCCTCCTACAATAGGACATTCCAGGTCTGCCCTCTCGGTGTAAGGCCACGGACAACTAGCTTGCCCAAGAGGGCCATACTCTGAAATTCTAGGTTTATGATTCCAAGCCCTCCCTCTGACCGATGCCGTATGATGGTCGCCCACGCCACCTTGGCCCGAAAATCCTTGGAGCCGTCTAACCCGGACCAAAGGAAGTTCCGCACTAGGCGACAAAGCTGCACTACGCAGGATGAGAAGCACCAACACGAGGCGATGTACCAGGCCGTCGCTACGAGGACCTGGTTAACCACCAAGGCTCGGCCGGCTAGTGAGAGGCGAGCCGTGCTCCAGTAGGTCAACTTCCTCTGAATAGAATCAGAGAACTGGAAAAAACTGCTAGGCAAGAGTGATGTCGAGTCCCACCTGGAACCCTAGGTACTGGACGGTCTGCTCACCCATCTAAATCCTATTGTGAACGCCCCACTCTGTGCTAGCATCCGGATCTATAAGGAAACCAACTAACTTTCGCTAGTTGATTTTCGCTCCCGCTGCAGAACAGAACACCTCAAGAGCCACCTCACTCTCTCCAGCATCAACTCATCGTCCTCTATGTAGAGTGCTATATCATCTGCATACTTTGAGTCTAGCAACTCAGTCTCCTCTCTCACGGGAAGTCAGAGGCCGCGTAATCCGCTCACACGGGACCTAGGAAAGTGAGACATCGCCTTTGCAAAGAGTAGAAATAGATACGGGGCCAAGGAGCAACCCTACCGAACCGATCTCTCCAGCCGAATATCTCCCCTCGCCTACCACCTATGAGAACCCTGCTGGTGGCCAATCTGTAAAGTGCGGCGACCCCGCAAATCCAAGCCTAGGGAAAACACAACCTCACTATGGTGCCCTCTAGGAAATCCCAGTCCACCCTATCATAAGCTTTCTCGAAATCCAAGAGTAGTCCGGCCAATCTCTGCCCACAGTGCTGAGCCCACTCTGTCGCCTCAAACAAGATGAATACATTGTCTAGGATACTCCTATCCTACACAAAGCCTGTCTGTGTGTCATGGATGATGTCTTGCGGCATGGAGTGTAGTCGCCTAACAATCATCTTTGCTAGTGCTTTATAGGCCACTGACAATAAGGTGATCGGTCTCCACTGGGAAAGCTCCAATTGGTCTCCCTCTTTGGGGAGAAGACTGATAAGGCCTGCCGAAAGGCTCCCTGGCATCTGTCCTGAAGTGAAAATCTCCTGGAAGGCCATCAGTAGGAGGTCCTTCACCACTTCCCAGTAGATAGTAAAGGAGGCCTTAGAGAGGCCATCCTCTCCCGGGCATTTCTGCCCGTCCTGTGTATGGAAAGCCTTCTCAAGTTCCTTCTCTGTGAAGGGGGCTAGGATGGAGCGCCCCATCTCCTCTGTGACAAGGGACGGGATGTGATCCTAGACTTACTGCCTACATCGCTATCCTCTAGCTGAGGCTGTCTCTTGCTAGAAAAGGCATCTGTAGTAGTCAGTGGCAATCTCCATCACCTCATTTGGGCTAGAACAAGTCCTCCCATACCTATCTCGAAGGCTGCGTATCTGCTCTCCTAAGGTGCGAGGCTGGTGCACCTCGAAAAACTCCCTGCACATCATGTCCCTCTTCCACGCCCAAAAAGATGCTGAGATGCGGAAAGAGAACTCAGAGCGCCTGTCCTCTAGGCCAGCAATGGCTGCTCGCACTCGCATCTCCTGTGCATGGAGGGTGGGATCCCCTGGTGCCTCCCGTAGTAATCTTTGTGTGGCTGCAAGGTCCCGCCGGAGTGCTCTCTCCTCCTCCCAACACTACTGCCTGGACTATATGGCTGCCTCTTGGACAATTCTACTCGACTCGGCTAGGACCTCTACAACCTCCTCTATGATCCGGTCCCCCTGCCCCACTCCCTAGTCCAGAGTTGCTCTATTTGTCTCGTCACCTCCTCCCTTCTATAGATCTAGTCAGGGATCCGACAGGATCGAGTGTCTAGGGCAGATGCTAGGGGATCTAGTGTTAGGAGAACCGGGCAATGATCGGACAACGTGGTGCACCCCAACTGCCCTGATAGTTTCTGCCTCTGTCCTCTTGGTCCTCCAAAGCCTCCAGGTTGTTGAAGTCTCCTCCAATGATCCAGGAGTCCACCTCTGGGAGTCCATCCGCGATCTTCACCCAGAACCTACTGCATGCCCTAACCTCCGTAGGGGCATAGACATCTCGTCACCTCCTCCCTTCTATAGATCTAGTCAGGGATCCGACAGGATCGAGTGTCTAGGGCAGATGCTAGGGGATCTAGTATTAGGAGAACCGGGCAATGATCAGACAACGTGGTGCCCCCCAACTGCCTTGATAGTTTCTGCCTCTGTCCTCTTGGTCCTCCAAAGCCTCCAGGTTGTTGAAGTCTCCTCCAATGATCCAAGAGTCCACCTTTGGGAGTCCATCCGCGATCTTCACCCAAAACCTACTGCGTGTCCTAACCTCCGTAGGGGCATAGACATTGAGGACTCCAAGGCACGAGTCCCCAATATCCAATCTAATCCATAGAACCCTCCCTGCCACTATCATCCCATGGTCTCGTACACAGGCAGTGAGATTCGGGCCAATAGAGGTGCATACGTCTCCACTCCTGTCGTGGGCACCTATGGCGTGCTCCCAGTAATTGTGCGAGCTGCCCAAGAGTACCTTCCCTACCACTGGGCTTGGGAGGGAGTGAGCTTGTGCTCCTGTAGAAGTAAAATGTCAATCCGTCCGGCAAGGGCAAGCTGCAGCTCCTGCCAAGCAATCAACTTTCTGGAACCACGTGCCCCATTGTAGTGGAGACTATTTACATTCGAGGATGCAAGGTGTAAGCTCATGGGAAAACCTGCAACTGACCGAACAGACATCTGTTCGGTGTGGAGGCTGCTGATGAGGATGAGCAACTATGGGGCACGCAAGTATGCTTTGCCGCAGGTCTGGACGGCAAACTCCAATCCCCCATGGTGACCCTCGGCTTGGACCATAGGAGTGATAGATGCTCCAGGTGATACTATCAATGCATCTATCAGCCATGCTGAGAGTCGTGACTCCGTACACTGGTAGAAATAGGCCGCTTGTGCCAGGGGCCACTCGATCACATCTCTCGAAGCCCTCCACTATGGAGGGGCTCGAAAGATAATGCTCAAGTGTGGGACCTCGGCACCAGCCCACTAGTTAATGTCCATCATGTAACTAAGCCATTGCTATGCAAACAGTGGTAGTCCTTTTCCCATCCACTGGGAGATGTGGCCCGCCACCTGACTCTTCAACTCCTCTATCTGTGTCGTCGTTCAATCCCCTAAGTGAGAGGACTGAAAGAAAAAAGAGTAGTTTGGTCCATCCGGTAGTGCTAGTAGCTAGCTGGACCTTGCCCCTCCTTGACTTGCGAACCACGAAGATCCCCTCCTCTAGAGCTAGTGGGAACTCTCCGCACTCCGCAACTCTCAGGTAGGACCATGCGCCGTAGCGGAAGAACTCCTGTGGCAACAATTGTGCCTGTCTTGGGAAGGTGTGACGGGCGGCAAAGGTAGATGAGTTGGTGGCTGTGTGGGAGGGGGAAGACTGCTGGTGCGAGGAGGATGTAGACATGTGTGGCTCATCACCTCCTGTGGGAGGAGCGGGAGTGGGTCTGGGGAGGATCACCTGAAACGGGTGCGGATCAGGGGGGGTAGTCGACAAGGGAGATGGTGAGGGGGGGAATAGGGTCGAGGAATGGTGGGATGGTTGGAAGCATGTGGCGGGTGTAGGGGGGGAGGGATTGGTGGCCCTGGAAGGGGGGGGCTCTGGGCCAAGGTCAGTGGGGGGAGCCTAGGAGGTGGGGGAGCGTGGGTGTGGGGGCTGTGGAATCTCAGGTGGGTTAGTCTGTGGCGCGAGTGGTAGCTTTGGGGGACTGTGGTTCTGCCGGGTGGGACGGGTAGGAGGGGCTGTGGAGTGCTCTGCCGAGGAGGCTTCGCTCGCCCTCCTGCACCCTGCTGTCGAGTCTGCAATTGAGGCGCTGGTTGCGGCCCCCCCTGCCGTCTCCCTCTCTATCGTCTCTGGACCCATGTGAAGCCGTCAACGTCCACCTATGGGCCCGTAGCCGCCTTGGCCCCGAAATGCGTACAATCTACTGCCTGATGTCCAAAGTCATGGTAGCGCAGGCACTGACCTAGTTGCCCAGTCACAATGACCTGCTACCTAAACGAGTGATCTCCAGCCTCAATCTCTAGGAACTTTGGTATGCTTTTTGTGTCTTTCACAGCCACTCGTACCTTTGGGACTCCTGCAGCTGTCACTGCATCCACGAAGGAAGCAAGGAGAACTGTGCCAAAAAGCCATCCCAAGTCCTCCACTAACTGGCGGTACTCTTCTGCCAGTGCGGGAAAAAGTAGGGTGACTAGGTGTCTGAGGAAACTGTTATGCAGTGCAAATGACTCCACTGTGAAGCCGCTATACCAGGGAACCATGTAGACGCCCCTCTTCGTGGAGGCATAGGGCGAGCTCTCCATCAACTTACGGGCTGCGTTCGCAAAGGTGAGTCGAACCATGAAGATCCCTCAGCCCATGAGCACTGCCTTCAAGATCTGCATTGTACCAATGCGCAGCATGGAAGAGCCAAACCCTCAACTGGGCCCTCGATGGGGAATGTCCAACGACCTGACCAAAGATCGTTGTTTCTTTTAGCTCCAACTCTGTGGCCCAGACTGCCAAGAGCTCTTGCTCAGAGAGGATGATGCGCGAGGTGTTTGACTGGGGGGCACTCATAGAATGCGCCGGCATCTCACCAAAGGTTTCCATTGCGCATACCAGCTGAGGACCTACCACTCACGCTGTTGCACTGTCGGAGGAGAGGGAGGAAATGTTGCTGCAGAGAAAGGGAGCAACTGGAGGGAAAGAGGGCTGATGTCGAGGAGGAGGGGGAGGGGGATGGGGAATACTTGTTTACACGGTGGGGGAGCTATTGGACACCGCTGTAGTCCAACTCGCAGCAAGGCGAATGAGTGTGTTACGCCTATCGGACAGTGCCGTGAGCCACAGTACAGGAAAAGGCGGGCAAGGGGTTGCCGAGGGGCGGGAAACCGGATCCTCAGGTTGGAGGACACATCGCGGGTTCAGGCGGGGAAACAGGGGACGCAAGTTTCTAGGTGGGGCAACAATGGCGTGTTTGAGGCAGGGGAGGCGAGGCGTGCGCGGAGGGGGGGGGGGGGGGGGGGCCTAGAAGGCGTGGTAGAAAACTTCTAGATTAGGATGATATATAAAATAAAGCATGTAGCTTTCAACCAATTTGAGAGGATTTTATGTAAAAAGAAAGTTTAGCAAAATTGCGCGACGCGCAATCATTGTTTTCAGGCAGTGAACACCACTCTGAAGTGGGAGATGAAGGAGCGATCTAACAGAATTCTGGCCAAGAGTCCTAGTATTTTACCCCCCCTTTTGGAGCCAATGAAGGCATCAGATTGGCGATCTAAGCAGCATAGAGAAAGAACATGCAATTGGAAGCTCTATTAACATCTTCAAGAACTTGGCTTGAAACCTTCAACTCTTCTCTTATCTCTACCATCTCCGAAGTCTAAGCTCTTGAACCCCCATACATTCTTCTCTCTTAAACCCCTGTGATTAACCGTGAAGTAGCTCTTGAACCTTTAAACATTCATTGTAATCTACTTACCTCTTGAAGACACATCTCCATCTATCTTGTCCAGTTTTCTTGTCAAACCCCTGTGGTGACCTTCAACCCTACGGGCTACAACATTGGTGAACCCAGCATGAAGGTTGGTGTAAGAGAATTCCAAGATGGGGGTTTCTTTAGAAAATACTCTACAACAATTGGTGCGCATACTGTAGTAGACTCAACAACAAGAAATCCAAATGTTACGACAACAACAACAAAGGCAAGACGAAGAGAAGATTGATTCCACAGCTATCAAGGCCCTAGAAGAAGTTGGGTAAGAATTAAAACAATTTAATGGTCAAAATGTCTCTGTTTTCATTCGCTTGTATGTTGAGAAAATGCTCTTCTTTGGTGTACCGCAACATACATGGAGTCGCTATTTTGCCAAACTAGCCAAGCATGGTCTTCAAGGAAGAATCCATGGCCTTTTTCAGCAAGATGCGGATTTGGGCTACATTCAAAAAAGCCCTGTGTGAAAAAATTCTTCTTAGAACACTCTAGCCTAATGACGAAGAAAAGTTTCATTGATTAGGTTAAAAAAACCCAACAAAGGTTTAGCTACAACAGCTTTATACCATGAGTTTGAAGTAAATTTGGACAACTTGATACTGAAGACCAACAAAGTATAGAAGGTTAGAAGATTGAATTATTCCTTAAGGCTGCAAATCCCATTTTGCAAGAAAAGCTTGCTTATCGCCTAGAAGATGCTACCTCCGAATCAGGAGTCAAGACTGCATGGATAGATGTTACTGATGCAGTTAACATGATTGCTCGAAGAGAGCGGATGCGACTAAGATTGGGCTCTACTTCAACTTCAACAACTCCATTGATGGAGCTTGTTCCACCTTCAAAATCCCCTATTCCTTTGACTAATCAACCAACTCTTTCTTCTTCTATTTCTTTTAAAAATGATGTCATGGATGAACTCATTAAAAGCATGCGTGACCTTCATCTGAATCTTACAGAAATTAGTTCCAAGGTGGAGAAGCTGGATGTCGAAGTTGAAGAACGAAGACGATCATCAACTCAAAGACCCATAAGAGAATGCTTTAAGAGGCGCTGTATTTGGTGTGACAATCAACAACATGACAAAAGGGAGTGTTCTCCCTTCCTTAAGGCTGAAACACAGAAGCTCGTCTTTTGAAAAGACGGAAAAATTCATGTTGCTAAAACTGGTCTTGGAGCCAAATTTTGGCAATGGTGGAATGAAGAAAAGATTAGAAGACTTAGCTATAAAGAATACCTACGCAGCATTTGATGCAGCTATGTATGGGCTGCAAATTGAACCAACTAAATCAAATTTGAAAGCATGTAAAGCTAATGTACAATCTAAAGTTTGGATACAGGCACTAGATCAAATGGAACGTGGTAAAGCAGCCAAAGAAGATTTGGCTAACGCCAATTAGTGCATTCGAGGAATAACTAGTTGGAAAGAACCGGTAGATTCTTTTTCCGCCTTTGCACATTTGGCTGACATCAATCATAAAGAAGTCTTGATTGAAGAAAAGAGAAGAAGAAAAGATGAACCAGGGCCTTCCTCTTCTAGCCCTCCGAAACGGGTAACTAGAACGCCTGAACAACCAAAGCTTACTGAAAATATAACCCCAGATCAAGAGATGGAAGATGCGCATAAACAAAGAAGACCGAAGTAAAGAAGAAAGACAAGCAGCCAAGCTACAAATTGTAGTCTGACATAGAATCTGCAACCGATCTTAAACGAGTCCTAGAAGAACGAATTTTGGGAAGCAAAATTGAATTCACCTTGGGCGAAATTCTTGGAATTGCCAAACGTGAATTCCATGATGTAATTATTACTGTAATCAAAAGAAAAAAACAATATGTTGGTGATGAAGCTGAAGAAACAGTGCATGTTATTTTGCAAGTTCTTCGAGTTTTTGTGCAGGATGAAGAGAAGCTGACTTCACAAGAAATTCATCTTGAAGCAGTTAAAGAATTAATTGCAGCAATTGAAGCTAAAGATAAAGAAAGCATGAATGCAAAAATTAAAGAAGTGAAAGCTGAAAATGTAATGGTCGGCTGGTCCAAACCAGTTGGATAGCCCACCTCTCAAAAAGAAGGTTGTCCACAGCACATGCATGAGGAGGAAGAGGCTCGGTTCATTCCAAGAGTCACTACTCCCTTATGCAATGGGCAAGAGCAACAACAGAGACAGTCGTCAAAATTGAAGAAAAAGAAACACCATGTATTGCACTCTTAAACCATAGTAACGAGTCTATGAAAGTGGCGGATGGCCCATAGATGTTGATCCAAGTTGGCAAATGAGAGCTGCAAACAACTCTTTTGGAGAGTTATATACTACATGTCCTAATATGCAGGTAACTATTGGAGATATAAAAGACAATTTTCACTTTTTTGCTCAAGACTCTTATAGTTACCCTATCATTCTTGGGCAACCTTACATTTCTGAAGCCGGCTTGGAAACAAAAGCTCTCGATGATGGTTCTTCCTAAGCTCTAATCCGAAGCAAGGATAATGAACGAGCTGTCCAATTTCTTACGGTGTGTGTTAACCATCATCGAAATAGAGATTGACTGTGTGATTATCATGTGCCTCCTAATGCCCGAGAATTCAAGGGTTTTCGGGCTGCACTGCCGTAAAAGGAGGCTATGGCAATGCATCATGTAAAAAGATTAAACCTCCTTATCCTACAGAAACTGTGTCTCTAGCAAATCTGTATGTATGTACTGCCAATAGTATAGGCTGTTATAAGTCTCTTCCAGCCATGACTAAAGCTGAAAGAAAATATTTATATCATGTAAAAAGGGTGCTGAAAACTTACGAGATGATGGCTGAAAATGAAGATATTTCGAGCATTTTTTTTGGATTGATTACTGCTGACACATTGGTTGCGAGCTAGCTCCTCGCTAGTCTTTTGTATCCCAACACCAACCATCTGGTCGCACAGATTCTTAATCCGAGTGATGAATGCTTCAGCTATCTCTCCTTCAGCAAACTTCTTCGCTGCTAGTTGATTCTCCAAGTTTTGAATCCTTATTTGGTTTCCTGTTTCATACTGACTCCTCAGTACATTCCAAGCCTCTGATACTTTGGTTGTATGCTGAATCAAAGTCAGAACACAGTCAGAACAACTTGTAACTAAGGCACACAATGCATCTGCATTCCTTCGTTTCAAAGCTCGTAGAAGATCTGCATTCGGAGGAATCATCACACTAGGATTTGATGGGTTGGGGGTAGGCTGCGGTTCTACATTAGTCCCCAGCACAGTCTCCAAAAGCTTATAAGAATCAAGGATAGTTGTAATTTTGAATTTCCACAAGGTATAGTTTGTACCATCTAACTTTCCTTCGCTGAAGGTTGAATCCTCAGTATTTGAATAGCTGATATAGTAACACCACCTCCTGCACCGCTTCCTAATGCGCCAGAACCGCTTCCGGAAGACGACATTGTTCCTCTTTGCTATTGAAGCCTTTGCCTCTTGCGCACTCTTCGATCCCTAGAGCCCCTTGGGCTCTGATACCATGTAAAAACTACACGGCGCAGCGAACAGAATTTGAGAAAGAAATAGAGATAGAGAGTACACAACAGATAAGAGCAAAATTAGGAAATTTCTTTAGCTCCAAACAACTGATACAGAGGTGGCTCTCTCCACCCGTGCGCTTCCACAGTGAAGCTTAGATGGCGATCTAGACAGAAGATAGGTGAAGAGCTTAACTTAAGGCTAGCTAGAACAACTCTAACTGGGTGAAAGATGGATAATCGATGGCTGTGAAGGGGTTTAGCTTTTATAGCTTGTGAAGGCGATTAGGTCGACATGATCGACCTACCATATGAGCCTCCACTAGTCAGCCAGGAAATATTTCCTTTACCATCAGGCCAGGGGCGCTGCCCACGGAAGCAGCCCCTGGACCCCAAAATAGGGGCCCTTTTTAACTCCCTTACCCCGCAACTCGATGCAATGTGCCTTGAGGTGCTACCAGCTTAACTACTCAGTCCAACCCAAAGATTAGACCCACAATGGTCACCTTTCTGCCATCCGGTCACATAGACCTCATCTGATATAGAAGTCGGGACTCAAGCAATGTTCGGGCTCACATTTGGCTTCTCCTCATAATGGGAACCTTACAACTTTGAGCACCATGGATCATTGGTGGCACCTTATGAGGGTGGGGCGTTGAGCATATCTAATAATACATGCCTTGCAAATGTACATTACATGTAAATATACATTCCATGTACTCTATACATACCAATGGCCTAGCAAATGCACAGTTTTTAACTTTCAAAGCCTAGGTGGAAACCATACACATCTATATACCAACTCACAATGGCTAGTACATTGAATAGCGATCCCAATGGTGACAAAAATACTATCAGCACACAATATCCTAGATGCAAACCAAGTATATCTAAGATCCACAATTCATAACTAAGCTATCCATCATCAAGGGAGTTGAGATGCAACCTCCCCCTTGGGTATCCGGTAATACTCTGGACCTTTTCTACTACACCTTGTTGGCCCCAAAACTAATGCCACTTGTGGTATTTCTTTAACTTGAATTGCTAACAAGCTGAGATTTCATAATCTCCTTTACTGATCCAAAAGCCCCTTGCCATACAAAAAATCAACAAGCACCTCGAGCCAATTGCCCCTTGATTTTCACCCAAGACTTGCTCTAAAGTAACCATCAACTAGCCAAATATTGCCCCAATCCACAATGAATGAATTGACATCTGAAATCCCCGACAATTCCTTGAATTTCAGATTCTAATTTCAGTCTACAATGCCCTTGATTGATGGCACAGGTTCCAAGGTGGCTGCTAAATCCTAATTTTTGCCAAAATTTAGGGTTTACAACAGAAATTCTCTTCTTGTCCACCAAATTTGGATCTAATCTTCTCCAAATGACTAAGAAACATTGAGAATGACGGAGCACATGCTGGAGAAGGTGAGAGAATTCTGAGAGGAAAGAGAAATCCGAGATTCTTTACGAGAAAGCGCCAAAATCTGCTTGCTGCCCTGTTCAGACTGCATTAAATGCAGTCACCGCTGCCCTGAAGGCCTAAATATTGTCGCTTGATCAGCTATGCTGTCTCAACCCCTAGGAAGAGTTCTCATGCTGTCGACTGCCTCCTATAGGCTCCAGATGGCTTTCCCCTGCTGCAATGGCTGTTTTCTGCACAGGAAAATGGACCAGCAGCAGCTCCTTCACCTTGCATATTTGATTCTTAAATTAATCAAATGTTACTAGCAAGATTAAAGCATCTGAAAAATTTCACATCCCCATGACAGCAACAATCTCAAATGATACAACTCTTCCATATTCCTCAAAAATGGCCGCTCCATAATGGCCCTAACTTAGCCTAGATCCATCTTAATTCCCTCTTTTGAGATAATATGCCCTAAATATTTGAACTCTTCTACAAAGAATTAACGAGATGGGATCTTAATAATTGGAACATCATTCTTAAATGTCTCACATGCTTCTTTTCAGATTTACTATAGGTTAGAATATCATCAATCAAGACTACCACAAATTGACCTAGAACACTATTCGTGAGCTTCATGAATGTGACGGGTGTATCAGTAAGACCAATGGCATTATCAAAAACTTATAGTATCTTTCTTCCCTATATATGAACCTTTATATATCCCCTTCTTGTTCTTAGGACAGTTCCAATGATTTCCAATAAATAACTAAAGTACAATTTTTCTTTTGTTGTCATCTCATTGTTCTCTAAGCATAGTTAAACCCCTTTATTTTGTTAATTTACAAATGTTAGTTGCTTTTTATATTTATTGCAAATAAATTTTCTTTTAAATGTCTCCCTAGGTCTAGCTGTGTCTAATTTCTTAGCCTTAGACTCCAACTTGGTGCGGCTCATAAATGCACCCCAGCATAAATTATATTCATAATGCAATGCAAAATTGAGACACTTCTCAAGTATTGAACACAATATGCTTGACTTACCTTTTATAGCCCTTGTCTAGCCCCCAAATGAATACCCTCATCTTCTAGAAGTCATCGATTCCCTCCAATTTGAGGATTATCTTGCAATACTCTGCAATGTATTTCAACAAGGGTCTACCCTTTTGCATAACCTTATCCCAATCTTCCCAGCGTCTTCCATTTTAGCTTCTAGAAGGAATTCCCTCAAGAAGACGGTTTCAAAGTTAACCCAATCTTCAAGAGTTTTGATGGCCTCTTCAATGATTCACCACCACTTATATGCTTTTGACCAGAATGACACGGTAGCCTCAACCACCTAATTGTATAATTATTCCTATCATTGTCTTACCCATTAAATTGTGGAGGTTTCAAGTCCTTAAACACAAGGTTATACCTTATCCTGAATGGCTGTTCTCTTGGTTGAGCATCAGTGGAAACAACGATAGGATCCCTACTCACACTGCCAACGTCCTTTGATGTTGAAGGTGTGTCAGGCTCTAGGGTGTAGACCTTGTGTTTTGCATCTCTTTTTCTTTACCCTTACACTTATTGGCTAATTCTACTAAGGTCACCAGCTAGGATTTCATTGTAACTATAGCATCTGCATGAACACGTGCAATTGCACTTATATATTGTCTACTTGAGTAGTTAAAGTTTCATGTCATTCTTGAATAGCAAATTAGTCCTCCCAATTTTTCTCAGCCCCTTTGTAATCAACTATAAGGTTGATCCTTTGTGCTTAGTAGCAAAGGTCTTTCAGCAAACAAAAGCGCTCATCCTTAGTACTGTCCTTCCATGCATCTGGCCTGAAAACAATCATCCACCCCCATCAACTGATTGGAGTGGGGCCTAAATTGACCCACACATTTCATTTAAAAACTTGTTGCTAAGATCATCCCAATCCAGGTTTTGCCTCTGAGAAAAGTGTTGCAACACCACATTGACTTCTCTCTCAGGACTAGAAACCTCTAACTTAGAAGCCCAAGCTTTTGACAACTGAATCAAGACACGACAGGTGTAGTTATCCTTCAAAGACAACATGGGACCAAGCAACACCAAATAGAAGTCAAAAAATCCTAGTGGTCCAAACTCCCCCCTCTCTCAAAGCTCTGCTCCTAAAGGAGTCCCACCATAGAAAAAAGCTCTGATTTACAACAATTTGCAAGGGTAGAGCAGAAAACATAAGGGAAAGGAACATAGAATCATTACAGAATTGCCTTCTCTAGTAACCAAGTGCATAAAGGGTGTACTAGCAAACCTCATTTTCCTTTAAATCTTTTTGCTGAGACACAATATTGCAGTTCCTGTCAGGGTGAAGAAAATGATGAAGGAGCTCCGATCGCTGCTGCTCATCTGGGGATTTCATGGTTACCTCATGAGTAAAACATCTACGCAGAGGGGCTGTCAAAGTCTCTGTGCTTTCAGCAGTGGCAACAACAAGAACAAGTCCAGGCTTATGTCCTTGAAAATGAACGGTAAACTTCTGGTATACATGCAAAAAATAGACAACAGTTTAACAGGGCCACACATTGACACCCATTACAAGGTTAAGTATTCTTGGAACAGACCATAAAATTTCATACTTGTTCTCGATCCTCATGTATTTCAGGGAGAAACTGAGTGGTTCCTTCATCAATCAGTGTGTTCAAATTAGCATATACAGAGTCACGAAGAGCAGTGCCCACTCTTGACATAGCTCCACCACTGTCACTTCTGGCGGATGCTGATATATGAGTCTTGCCCAAGGCTTCAAAACGCCTCAGCAACAGCACTGAAGGAGCATATCTGCACATCAAGGTGGTTTCGTACGTTTAGCACTATACATTCAGTATGTGAAAATGTAGAGTATGGAACATACAGAAAAAATTTAAGATAAAATATGTTGTTTTGTATGCTCATTAAAAACATACATCTAAAATTATATATAAAATCAGCATAGACACGAGTAAAATGTGCAACTTAAAGATAGATCATGGAAAGTACAAAGTTTCATGAATTAAAATTTAGAAAACAATTACAAGGCCATATAAGAGTTGAAACAAGGGTCATGTAACGTGTCCTAGTGCTCCAAAAATATACAAAAGGGCATCTACTATGGCACATGCTATTAAGGACTCAAAATGACAAAATACAAAATGACTTGTGACTCATGAGGGCAACTCATCATTAGGCCCAAATACATTGGAAGGTGGAGAGCCGCTACTATGTCCTTGGACATCTGGATGGGCACTTGTAGCATTGGTCACAGTGGTCATGAAGTGACATAGTGCACTGAGGGCACTGAGGGGTTAGGGCAGCCAAGTCCTATTTATTAAGATTAAATGTTAGCTTAACATTGATTCTAAATGTTGGCCATCAAGGAGTGAGAAGAAGATTCTAATTGTGGAAAGAGAACACAAGGAGAAATTTTTGTCGGGCAAAGAGAGGGAGTCATCCTTTTAAATCAATGAGACACACACACACACACACACACACACACATACAGAGAGATCATTCATTCTGGGAGGGGACCCCTTGAAACTATGCACAGAGGACCATGGTAGTCAGGTCAGAGAGATTGTGATGGCTTTGAACAAATTGTTCATCAATCTGCGTGCCTGTATGGTAGAATTGAGCCATCACAATTACTTGCGTGGCTATTTTCTGGCTGACATGGGGTGCTTGGGGAGGGGGGGACTGGTTGAATCTTTCTAGACTGACTTTTCTATCTAGAAGGCAAGTGAATCACGTGAAACATCCCACTTCCTGTTTTTTTTTTTTTTTTTGTAATTTATTCATTATTGGTTGCTAAAACGTCCTTCTCTAACCATTTGAAATATAAAAGTATTTTCGAAAGGCCTTAAAGCTGCCCCTATTAAGAAACTGGTGCGCAAATCGGATGTTATATGAGTGCGTAGTGAATGCCGAAGATCCCCAAGAACAAAGAACTCTACAATCCTTCATAATTTCAAGTGCAAAAGCAAAAGGGAATTTGCACGATATGAGATAAAACGACAAATTGGGTACAATCTCCCCCCATGCCTTGTGTGAGAGCTTCACAAGGCATGTATTTATAGATTTATTTATCTTCAAGCCCAAAAATAGCCCACTTTACAAATAGCATGCTTTTTGCTTTTGTGTTTGCGTTTGCCCAATTATAGAGTAAGGTGTTTCGGTGCCCAAAAGTCAGGCTGTGCCCAAATATAAATATCAAATAATGAAATATTTAACCAAGCACCTATGCGCATACAAGATAATAAATGTTTTGTTAAGTGCTTTAATAAATAAGCACACTTAAATAAATATTCGCGCCACATCTTTAGTGATAAGACCCACGCCCATCAAAAAAAGTAATTCTTCTAGGTATTTGAATTCACGTCATCACTCGATGCTACCCAATGCCATCGCCGCTTGCTCTACACATCAACTGAAGCATTCACAATTGTTAGAAAATAATTAAATAAAACCCAACAAAAGTGAATACTTAGCATAGGTTGAAACTCTGTCCTGACCTTAATTTAATTCGAGTGTGCACTCTAAACTCGTAAACGTCCATTAATTTAATATATATTTTACAGAATCACCCGCTATGGAATCACCCACCTGCACATTAAATTAATCTGACATCCGAAAAGAACAGGCGTCCTCGTCAACTTCTCGCACAGGAATCCACCTTGTGTACGAGCCCCGGCAAATAAATATAATCACAAAATCCACTGTGGAATATACCTCTTGGCATCATACCCCAGGGGTGGCATAGCAATTATCCTCAATTATTATTAACTCAATGTGGAAAGAGCAGTGAGGGATAAGCACTTAGATCGGGAGTGTGCATCCATTGGGTCTCTTCAAGAAGATGATTTTTAAACTTAACCAAATATCTAAAATATCTACAGCCAGTTCTAGTGGTCATAAAGTCAATGTCTAGAATAGTTTCAGGTTCAAGGATTTCAGTTTCTTCTTCTAACAAAAAAGGGTTTTCCTAGACAGGGTAGACAAGTAATTGGCCTCTGAAAGATTGTTACAAACTGATATGAAAAGTATTATGAATCTTCCAATGTTTGGGTAGTTCTAATTTAAATGCATTATCATTGATCTTGTGAATTATTTTGAAAGGTCCATAAAACCTAGGTGCTAATTTAACAACAAGGTGTTTCTCAATACTTTTCAATACGTAACCAAACATAATCACCAATATTGAAACTCACGGCTTGTCTTTTCTTATTAGCTTGTTTAGTGTATGATTATTAGGCCTTCGTAATCGTGTCTTTGACTTGAACAAAAATAGTAGCATACGTATTAGCAATATCATCAACAGCTTTAACTTTATTCGACAATGATGTAACGGGTTTAGGCAATCTATGTCGATAAATGATTTCAAAATGTACTTTATAAGTAGCTCTATGTGGTGTATTATTGTATGCAAATCAAAGTAGATGTAAATGTGTATCTCATGTTTGTGGTTTAGAAATTGTATATGCACGCAAAAGATCTAGAATTGTACTATTAGTAGCTTCTGTTTGCCCATTGATTTCAGGATGGAATGCAAATAAGAAATCAATCTTAGTACCCAAATTAGCAAACAAAGTAGTCTAAAAATTATTACAAAATCTAAAATCGTAATCGGAAATAATAACTTTTAGCAAACTATCGTTAGAGAAACAAGTCTTCAAGAACAATTGTGCAACTTGAGATACAGTTAATGTTTTTTTGCATAGTAGAAAATATGCTTGTTTACTAAATCGATTTACTATAGTTTAAATCATATCATGATTAGCTTGTGTATTAGGTAAACGAGCTATAAAATCCATTGAAATATATTTCCATGGAGAATCGGGAATTGGTAAAGACATTATTGTTTACCATGATGTCGCTTGACTCTTGGGCAAATTAAACACTCAGTAACAAAGTTAGACATATCAGATTTCATTTACAGCCAGTAAAAATCTTCAACCAATGTTCTTAATACGAAAATAATATCTCTATGACCTTGATATGGAGAACAATGAATTTCATACAATACAAATAATCTAAATAGAACAGTGATACACAATCTTTTCTCATAAAACATAAATCCATCAGAATAAGACAAAGAATCAATTGAAATCTAGTTATTAGCAACTAATTTGTTCTAATCAGCTTGAAAACTGAGGTCATGGTCATAAGTATCCTTCATAGGAGTAAGGAAATCAAAGGATAGAACGGAAATATTATGAATACTTGGTCTTCTACTCAAGGCATCGGCAACATAATACTTTGTTGCTCAGTTTTAATCATAAATTTGGATCCCATCAAATAGTGTTTCCATTGACGTAAGGCTTGAACTACAACTAAGAATTCTTTATCATAGGTGAAATACTTCAACTCAGAAGGTTTAAGTTTGCAACTAGAATAGACTATGGGATGTAAGTCTTGCATGAGAACAGCTCTTATTCCTGATCCACTAGTATCAGTGACTACTAGGAAGAATGGTCAACTAAAATCAAGTAATTGGAAGACAGGTACATGTGTTAAAGCATATTTCAACAAATCAAAAGACTCTTGCTCCTTATCAGACCAACGATACATAACACCTTTCTTTCACAATTTCTTCAAAGGCAATGCAATGAAAAATTTCTCACAAATTTTCTATAAAAGCTAGCAAGGCCTAAGAAAGAACGTAACTCATGCACATTTTTAGAAATTGGCCAATTCAAATTTACCTCTATCTTTTTAGGATCAACGTGAATACTATCAAAATAACGATGTGACCTAAGTATTCAATCTGGATTTGGAAAATTTCACTCTTGTCACGGTTAGTATACAATTTATTTCTTTCAACAATTTGATAACTAAGGATAGATATTCACAATGCTCATTCTCATCCTTACTGAAAACCAAAATATCATCAAAGAAAACAATCACACAATTCTTATACTTCAAAAATATATGATGTATCGTACGACTGAATGTAGTTGATGCATTGGTCAAACCGAAAGGCATAACAAGAAATTCATAATGACCAAATTGAGTTCTAAATGGAGTATTAAAAATGACACGTGTATCCAAGCGTATCCCTTGTAGTTTATTCATGAAGTCGTCGTCCCTAGGGATCGGATATCTATTCTTAACAGTGATTTTGTTTAGGGCACGATAGTCAATGAACATCCTATAGGTGTTATTTTTCTTCTTAACTAATAGGACAAGTGCACCAAAAGGAGAACTACTGGGCCTAATGAATCCTCGTTTCAACATGTGTTTAGATTTCTTTTTATTCAATTTGATTAAGTCTATAAGGTGCTTTACATAGTGGTTGAGAACTTGGGATTATATCTATTTTATGGTCTTCGAGACGTGTAGGTGGTAAACCAAGTGGTAAATCACCAACAAAACAATCTTTAAATTGTGAAAGAAATTGTGCATGTCTATGATGCATCTAATTTCCCTTAGCTTCAATTTCATTCACCCATACTAAATATGATTTACTATCTTTTCTCAATACACATTTAGTATGTGTGTAACTAAGCAGTGGAAAATTATCAAAGATATGCTATCCATGTAATGTAATTTGATTTCTATTAAAATAAATTTTCATAGAATGTGTTGAATAATCTATATCAAGGTTATATTTGTGACGCCAAGGCATTCCTAAAATAATATTACTAGCTTGCAAAGGCACAACCAAGAAATTTCTACGCTCAACATAATCACCGATTTCAACTTCGAACGCTTAGATGTCTGATTTGCAAGTACATATCCAATTTGCTTGGTCACTCGGTGTCCGGTTTGCAAGTACATCTTTAAGCGTTCGAAGTTGAAGTAAGGCACTCCAAAAACGCTCAGTGTATTACGGGATGAATTCATGATCTCTTTGTTGTAGGACATCCCACTATTTGATGGCTTTCTAATGGAATTGAGGCAGAAGGAAATTCTGTAAAAATTTCTTTTGAAAGGCTTCCCAAATAGAGAGACAATCAACACTCTTACGGACAAGAGTTCACCATAATAATGCTATGTCTGCTAAATGGTTAGTGGCGCATTTAAATTTATCTTTTTCAGCATATTGCTCTTTACGAGGATAGTTATCAAACTGACTAATGAAAGCAAGAATAATTTTGCCATCACGTTGCCCATTAAAAATGTGAAATTTAAAATTTCTTTTACTTATCTTGGTCTCTTTCCTAAGAGCTTGTGCGTCGAGTGTCGCATCAATAGTACGTTGAATAGCATCTTAAGATTATGCTCTGTCTTGATCGATAGTGGATTGTTGAAGTGTAACCAATTGTGCCTATAAGTTTTCACAGGTCCTTCGCTCTTCTTGAAGCTGCATCATGATTAGATCCAATTTCTGCTCCATAGTCGGCTCTGGCAAATCGCCTTCACCCATAAAATCGTCTATATTATGATCCAACATCCTAGATTTGATTGAAGATCCGTCGCTCGTCTTCTAGTCACGTGTGAAGATCACCACGAAGTGGCTTCATTTATTAGTATGCCTTTGCTTTTACGATCTTGCTTTTCTCGAGTATGACAATTGAAAACGGTCTTTTTCCAAGCAAAATAGCCTTCTGCATAGACTGCACGTGACAACCTACTTGCTGTAAATCCGTTCAGCCAAGTCGCAGGTGGGAACATGGGCTTGCTGAAACTTCAAAACCGGTTTAAGAGTACCACGGTATAAATGCCTACTATGTAAGAGATTGGTAATTGAAACTTTAAGCTTTAGATTAAGCTTAGTAGCTTAAAGCTTTTGAAAAGCTTAAGCAATTTGATAAATTCGGCCCAGGACAACGGCATGTTTTCGCTGGAGTCACAGCCGGTGAGTACATACTTCCGCCACAAATCGTGAAGTTTTGAAGAGCTTAAGCTCCCTTTAAGCTTCTCGAGCTTATAAACTCAAAATTCATAAAACTCTTGTCTGCTTCTCTGTGAAAAAAAACGACTTGTAAAGAAACTTCATGAGTGGTACTCTACCTCCTGTGAAAAATCCTTCGCGATCAAAGGATAGAGCAGGGGGTTCTTCACCGCCACGAACACACCTGTGTTGTCAGTTTGCCTTTAGAGCATGTTCGTTCTAAGAGCTTCGACTTCGCGCGAGATGACAAGCGATTGGAAGCTCTTGATCTCAATTTCCCTTTGATACCACTGGTATACAGATCGGATGTTGTATGTGTGCATAGTGAATCCCGCAAGGTTCCCAAGAACAAAGAACTCTACAATCCTTCATAATTTCAAGTGTAAAAGCAAAAGGGAATTTGCACGACATGAGACAAAAAGACAAATTAAGTATAATCTCCCTCCATGCCTTGTGTGAGCAGTACTTCACAAGGCATGTATTTATAGATTTATTTATCTTCAAGCCCAAAAATAACCCACTTTACAAATAGCATGTTTTTTGCTTTTGCATTTACGTTTGTCCAATTATTAAGTCAGGCGTTTGAACGCCTAAAAGTCAGGTTGTGCCCAAATACAAATATGAAATAATGAAATATTTAACCGAGCGCCTATACGGATACAAGATAATAAATATTTTGTCAAGTGCTTTAATAAATAAGCGCACTTAAATAAATATTGGCGCCACGCCTTTAGTGATAAGGCACGTGCCCATCAAAAATAGTGATTCTTCTAGGCATTTGGATTCACGTCATCGCCTAATGCTATCCAACTCCATTGCCGCCTGCTCTACACATCAACTAAAGTATTCACAATTGTTAGAAAATAATTAAATAAAACCCAACAAAAGTGAATACCTAGCAATCTTCAGCTACAAAATAATGAAATAGGTTAGAACTCTGTCCTGACCTTAATTTAATTCGAGTGCACACTCTAAACTCCTAAACGTCCATTAATTTAATATGTATTTTACGGAAACACCCACTATGGAATCACCCACGTGCACACTAAATTAATCTGACACTCGAAAAGAACACGTGTCCCCGTCAACTTCTCACGCAAGAAATCCACCTGGTGTACGAGCCTCGGCAAATAAATATAATCACGGAATCCACCGTGGAATATGCCTCCTCGCATCAGAAACTACTTTTTCTGTTCACACACTTCATTTAAGGTTTCGCAATGATAGCTCCAAAAAGGATTTGCGTCCACATTTTAGTCACTTGTTTCTCTAGGCATCCACACAATGGTGCGCCACCCTAGACAACACCCAAAGATAATGTATCCATGGTTACTGATAGACTTTAAATTGCTTCTCTGATGTCTGTCAATGTCCATTTCTTGTTTACTAATAAACACATTCGATCCTTATCCTTCAAGTAGTCAATCATTGTAAAGTGATCATTCCTTTCTTCAAAGTCCAAAGGTATCCATGCACATTGTGTCTTCTTCCATCACTTATATTGAAAAGAAAGATGTCATATTTGCCTTCAAATGTTATACTATAAGATACCAAGTTCCTTTGAACAACTTCAAAGAAACAAATTATCTTTGTGTATTTTCTCCACTACACTAAATCCCATAGGTTTTGAGAGTCTAAGACATGCCTCATCAAGTTTGACCAAGTAGTGTAGTTTTACCCATTGAATGAGTCTTGTCATTAAAAGCATGCTTGGAAAATGAGAAGCTACAACCATGAGGTGTCTGTGAAGGTGAATAGGTGGGATAGGTGGAGGATAAGATGGTGGTCGTGGTGGTGGTGATGGATAATGAGGAGGGGGTAGTGGTGGATAGACAGAAATAAAGATGGCATAGGTCCAGAGGTACCAAGACCAGTGGTGGATAAGGAGTAGTAGCTGCTAATGTCCAAGAAGTAACGATTGATGTAGAGGTACTGATACTGTCATAGTCGCATATGGTACCATAGGTATAGGTGTGGACACTGGGTAGGTAATGCCATAAACTCAAACTGCAATTCCAAACAATCCACACTCCAGTATATCTAGGATGCACTCCTAGAGGGATAATCAAAAAGTATGGGGAAGAGAGGTCTTGTCTCCATCACAGGTACACCACCCAGATAAGGATATATAGAGGTCCTAAAGGTTGTGCCTAAGTGTGTAAAGCCCTCTTATGTGGTGTATGGTATTAAATGTGGTGCACTTAATGAAAGCCGAAAGAAAGATGCAACGAAAGATGAGGGGGGAATGGGTAGGAACCCAAATGGATTAGTGATTCATATTATTATGGGAAACATAGTTGGTTCCTTTTGTCCATTAAATGCATTAAATTGAGAATTGAATAAAGATACACATACTCCAAATTGACCATGAGAAACACAAAATTGTTTGAAGGAAAAGGAAGAGAAGAAACACTTACAAGTTTTTCGTTCAACTTCTTACCTAGTTTTGAGTTCATTAAAAAATACCTGTCTTTCTCATTACTCAAAAACCTAAGGTTATTTTGCACAGTCCCTTCTTTATGAGCGTCCCCCAATCCAATAGAAAAGACAGAATCAGTCGGCATAGAATCTGGCATAAGAGGGTTCATACCTACCATTGAAGAAAAGAAGTATTGTGGAAGTAGAGTGTAATCCGATCCAAATTCTACTTGCAAATGGCGAGTCTATAGTGAAGATTTTGAAGGTCCTGCAAGATCATTAGTTATGTGTGCAAAATCTAAAGGAGATAACTCTGGCTTACCTTCAACCTCCTACTAAGCCCTATGCATAAGGATGAGATCATACTTAGCAGCGGAAATCTGATATGGCCTTTGGACTCCATGTCAACCCAATGGTTTTCCGCCCATGTTAGACGGGCAATAGCAAACTGCAAGGCCCACCCATGATCATCTTTGTACATGTTTGGCAGTGGAGACTAGATTGGTGGTGTGAATACGTTCGAAGTCATCTAATCCTTCTATTGTTCCTACTTCTACGGATGAGTTTTCCGATCAAAGGCCAAGGTTTCTCAAAGAGTATTTAACTCTGCTACCATGTGAAGAAATGCTCTAAACATAGAACACACAAAACCAATCGTACGACAAAGCACAAACTAATAGCATAGAACATAATTAGAATTAGGGTAACTCAAAGACAATGAACACAACGAATTATGAAGTGAATGACTACTGAATATACGATGCTTGTGGAGCAAGCACACTATGTAGTAAATACTGAACCTTGAACTCTCATATCTCTAGGATCAAGGCAGAGAACTTGAGTTGAAGAGTGTATTGTACTTTGAAACAGATCTCAAAACACAGCAAGACAACCTCCGTGTGTCGAACACCAACAAATGCAACGTGGGAGGAATGCCCCTTTTATCCAAAAAGGAATTAAATTTCCATAACATATATTACACACCCCTGTCCCCCCAGCAATCAGTACGTAGTGTAATCAGCTTGCATCCATTGCCATTTTCAGCCAAGGCCAAGAATGTTTTAAAGCCTAGATTTGTACTTCAAATCATATGCAAAATAATGATGAGTTATGTCATCAATGAAGGCAACAAAGTACAAGTATCCTTTGATGGATTTGACACCCATGGACCCATAAACATCACTATGTACAAGCTATAATTTTTTTATCACCATGCATAGTACCACCCTTGGAAAATGAAGCACGATGCATTTTGCCAAGTATACAACTTTCATATACATTGTGAGTAGGTGCTTTCAACGGAGGGAGATCGAGCACCATATTTTTGCTTCTTAGGCATAGCAAACTACCATAATTAAGATGACCAAACCAAGCATGCCATAACTTAGTGTCATCCACAATACTAGCATCAATATGTAATGCATCTTAGGCATAGCAAACTACCATAATTAAGATGACCAAACCAAGCATACCATAACTTAGTGTCATCCACAATACTAGCATCAATATGTAATGCATCCTCTGATGCTCTCCTTTCATATAAATCCAGTCGATATAGTCCATTGTACAAAGTACCAATGACAATGAGGGCATCCCCATCACTACAATCATAGACACCATATCAATCCACGTGAAATTGAACCACAAAACCAGCACATGCAATGGCTGAAAATGAAAGCAAGTTTTTTTTAATGCTTGGCACATACAAAACCTTTTCAAGCATGATAGTTTTCCCATCCACTGCAATAATGGGAATCTCACCAATGGCTTGAATTGCATACGAAGCATTGTTTGCATATATAATTGATCCCCCCCTTTTGTACATTTGCATGTAATACAAACAAGTTACAAAAGAACATTATGTGCTTATTAGAAGCACCACTGTTAAAATACCATGTGCTGCAATTTTCAGCAACTGAAAGACCATGCTCATGTGAAGAAGGATCATATGAACAACGCTCAATAAAGGCATAAGACTGACCAATATCCAAGCTTGCCAAATGTGCAGTTGCATCCTTTGCATTTGCTGAATTTTCAGCAATACTCATGCCCGATTGTTTCTTCTTTTCACTTATCATCCTCTTTTTGAATTCTTCAATAACATGCCCCTTCTTTCTGCAATAATTGCACCTCTTTTTCTTAGCACCATCATCTTTGGTGCTTGAGGAGTCCATAGAAGAAGTAGTTTTGACTTTTTCCTTTGAGTTTAAGGGCTACCATGACTTCCCTTTGTTTCAATGGCTAGCTGCAAATGCTTGATTATCCATACTTATATTAGAGCGATTCAACCTTGATTGCTCTTCTTGCAACAATAGTAATACCAATGCATCAAATGTGTAAGCATTAGCATCTCCTTTTGCAAGTAAATGTAGTGTAGTGGCAAAAATATAATAAATATCAAGTAGAACTAGCCAAGACCGTAGATACAAGAGATGCATCGGGAATGATTTCATCAATATTAGCAAACTACTCCGTGATATCCTTGACACGTGTAATGTATACATCCATACAATCACCCTCTATCATGTGCTCCATCTCAAGCTGCTTACGTAAATAAGCTACACAAGCCTCATTGCGCACCTGATTACAACAAACCAAGCTTATCCCAAGCATCCTTGGCCGTTGTGCACAACCGAATATGCGGAATAACCTATCTCTAGTACAAAAGTGCAAACAAAGCACGAACTTGGGCACTACGCTCGTCCCATCTCAACTAATCTATTGTGGGGGAGATACAGGAGCAACTAGAGCTATAGATCCATTGATGATTGTGGATGAGCTAGAAGAACCTGTGACATTCATTATGCAAGAGTTTGACTTCAAAATTCATTACAGAAAGGGCACAACTAATTTGGTTGTTGATGCTCTTAGTCCAATTTTTGAAGTCGATGCCTTGTCCTTCTCTGAAATTTTGACTAATTTCTATCTCTCTCAAAGGGCATTGCTAAAACGATCTCCACTTTGGTAAGATCTAGCAACTAGTTCAAGGAGAACCTAGCAACCTAGGAAGCTTAGGTAGTTTGAAAGCTCAAAGGCTCACTATTGAGAGAAAGATGGTGGAAAAGGATTCCATTCTGAATGGATTACTTTCTAAACAAGGTAAAGTATGTGTGCCCAAAGATTAGGATATCCGCAAGAAAATTTTGTACGAGTATCATGATGCACCGTGCACTAGACACCCGGACATACACTAGACTTTGGCCTGGGTAACCCGTTATTTTTCTTGTCCGCATATTAAAACTATGATCGAGCCTTATGTGCGTGAATACCCGCAGTGTCAACTTAACAAAGTTGAAGAGCACAAACAAGCAGGGATATTGGATCCTTTAAAAATCCTTGGTAGGAAATGAAGTAGCATTTCTATGGATTTTGTAGTAGGATTGCCCCATATAAATCAAGATCATGACATGATCTCCATTGTGGTCGACCGATTGACAAAAATGTCTCAATTCATTCCTACAAAGACAACCGAGTTGGCTAGTCTCTTTGTCGAACACCTTTATAGACTGAGTTCACTAGCCATTTCTAGCAAACGGTCTCACAACAACTAGAAACTCAATTGTCCATGTCATCCTCGGAATATCCAAAAACTAATGGAAAGACCAAATGCATGAATCAAACTATGAAGGATATACTTCGTGCATATATCTCCCATAGACAATCTAATTAGGAGTGTTATCTTCCTCAAATTGAGTTTGCTAATGTCAGTGCAAAGCATTCGGCTACTAGTTATAGCTCATTTATGCTTATGTACGGTCATGAGCTGAAACCACCGACTGCCACCACAGAGCTCAAGGTGGGTGAAAATGCAGTCTGTAGTCTTTCTGCACAATATGCAAGAGATGTTGACAATTGCAAGGGAAAGCACTAAAATGACCCAAGATCATGCCATATTTTATGCTAACTAACACCGTACTCTTAGGGAGCTCTAAGAAGGCATGTGGGTCTTAAAATACCAAAGGATTACGATTCAATGACCACTGACAAGTGCTATAAATTGTCTTCAAGATATTGCAATCCTTTCCAAATTACCAAGAAGATAAGTATTAATTTGAAGTGAGCTCATGAAGTTAAGTGATGTTGACCTATATAGTATTGCACAAATCAAAGGCAACAGAGAATTTGTGATTTTTTATTTCACTAGCACCAAAGCATCAATAGGAAAAGGCTCAAGTCCAAGTATAGTGTCATACAAGCCAATAGAAATAAGAACCAATCTTAATCCTATTCTTTCAATCAATATAGTTATCTTCTTTCCATAATGACCCTCGTTCTATGAAAATGACAAACCTTGGTTATAGGAAACTAGAATAAGCCAATCAATGATACCTTATATTTTGCACAATAAATGTGTTTTTACATAATAAGGAAGAATAATGAACCTATTTGTGAGACCAAGAAGAGATTGAAGCTCAGTAGAGAGTGGAGTAGACAGTGTAGAGAGTGAGAGCACGACACCCAATACAATAATCTGAAGTGTAAGGTGCAAGTACAAAGCACAACCCTTAAACCTTAGGGTTGTAAGAGGGTGTTCACACCTAAAGTGTGTGAAACACGATAAGTGCCTAAAACTGTGTAACATAGACACATGAAATAAAGGAAATAAATCTGGGAAAAAAAACCTCTCGTACGGAGAGTAAAAAGTACCCCAGTATCCTACTAAAGATCATCGACACTCCTCTATGACGTAGACGTAAGTCAAACCCAACAAAGCCCCCCGGAGTGAAGAGTGATCAAGATACAAGGGTCATCCACCAAAGGAGATCAAATTTAAAGCATTGTGAAATGCTTCAAATTTGTCATGAGGAAGAGCTTCGATGAAGACGTTTGCCACATTACTAGTGGTAGGACAGTAGACAAGGCTGATATCCCCTACATGTAGCCTCTCTCTGATAACGTGATAATGGATCTCAATGTGCTTCATGCATGCATGGAACACTGGGTTCCATGCCACAGCAATGGCACTCTAACTGTTAGTGAACAAAGGAGTAGGCTCCATGACAGATACATCCAGATCAACTAACAAGTATCTAAGCCATACGCATTCAACTGTGGTAGTGAAAGCTGTCTTGTATTCAGCTTCACATGACAATGTGGCAACAGTGGATTGTTTCTTGCTAAGCCAAGAGATGCAAGATGAGCCAAGAAAGAAACAATTTCCACTAGTGGAGTGATGAGAATCATAACCACCAGCCCAATTAGAATCACTGTAAGCATGTAAGTGCAGTGGTCCCCCCTTGGCATAAAGCAATCTAAGAGTCCTAGTAACCTGCAAGTAACGGAAAACACACTTGGCAACTTGCCTATGTGACATGTGTGGCTGATACATATATCTGCTCAGGGGTGAAACTATAAACTCTATGTCCGGCCTAGTGTTGCATGGGTAGATAAGGCATCCACGATGCTAGAAGGTATATTTCACGGTGGATTCGATTCTGTGACCATGATGAATTCCGCGAGGTTTTTCGGTGGATTCCGTAAAACTATTTATTTGCCGGGGCTCATACATAAGGTGGATTCCTTGTGGAGAAGTTGACGGGCATGCCTATCCTTTTCAGGTGTCAAATTAATTTAATGTGCACGTGGGTGATTCCATAAAATACATATTAAATTAATGGGTATTTACACATTTAAAGTGCGCACTTGAATTAAATTAAGGTTATGAAAGAGTTCCAACCTATTTAATTATTTTGTAGCTGAAGACTACTAGATACTCACTTTTGTTGGGTTTTATATATTTATTTACTGACAATTGTGAATGCTTCAATTGATGTATAGAGCAAGTAGTAGTAGCACTGGGTAGCTCTGGGCGATGGCGTTAATTCAAATGCCGACAAGAATTATTATTTTTTATAGGCACGTATCTTATTAGTGGAGATGTGGCACCAATAATTATTTAGACACGCTTATTTACTAAGGCGCTCAACAAAATATTTTATCATTTTATAGACACATAGACGCTCAACAAAATAATTCATTATCTCATAATTGTATTTGGGTGCAGCCCAATTTTTTGGTTGCTTTATGCTGCTCAAACGCTTTATTCTATATTTGAGCAAATGCAAAAGCATGCTATTTGTAAAGTCAGCTATTTTTTAGCTTGAAGATTAATAAATCTATAAATACATGCCTTGTGAAGCGCTCACGGAAGGCATGGGGAGAGATTGCACCCAATTTGTCTCTTTTGTCTCATGTCGTACAAATTCCCTTTTACTTTATACTTGAAATTATGAATGTTTGTAGAGTTCTTTGTTCTTGGGGACCTTTCGACATTCACTACGCACGCGTCTAGCATTCAATCTGTGCACCAGTGGTATCAAAGCGGAGCTGAGATCAAGAGCTTTCAATCGTCTGCCATCTCGCACGAAGACAAAGCTCCTGGAACGAACAAGCTCTAGAGATTGTCTCGTGACGAATTGACAACATAGGCGTGTTCCTGGCCGTGAAAAACCACCATCCGTGCACTCACATCACGAAGGACCTCTTGCAATAGCAGGAGGACGACTCATAAAGTCTCTTTTACAAGTTTTTCACAAAGGAAACATAGAACTTTTTTTTTTAAGTAATTTATATTAATGATAGTGCTAAGCTTTATTTTGAAGCTTAGAGAGCTTAAGCTCTAACTCATCACACCAGTACTTCGGCATGTACTCGCTGATGGTGACTCCATCAAACACATACCGTCAACCTGCGCAGATTCAGTCGAGTTACTTAAGCCTTTTAAAGCTTAAGTCAATTAAGCCACCCAACAAGGCTTAATCATCCAAATCACAAATCTACTTCCTCAAGTGGATGTTCACATTATCTTTTACACCGAACTGGTTTTGAAACTTCTTCAAATTCTACTCACTCTCCCAATGTTGCTGAACCAGATTCAGCAAGAGCACTGTCACGCGCAGGCCGCCTAAGAAGATCACGTTTGTGCTTGAACAAGGCTGTTCCAATTATTGGGATCGCAAAAGAAAAATCGTAACGGTAGCATAATGTAAGCCGCCTACGAAATTTTGAAGCGCCTACTCATACGCTGCTTCCTCCCAATATATATATATATATATATATATATATATATAAATCCACAAAAAGCAAGCCTTATAAACCCAAATTTGAGCTACGCTCATCCTTCTAATGAGATTTTGAGTATGTGAGATTGTTTGAGATTTTTGCAATATGTCGGATCATAATATGGACAATTTTATGATTGAAGGCGATTTGCCAGAGCCGACTATGGAACAGAAATTGGATCTAATCATGATGCAGCTTCAAGAACAGTGAAGGAAACGCCAAAACTTGCAAGCACAATTGGCTGCACTTCAACGATCCACTGTCGAGTAAGACGAAGTGCAATCTGAAGATATCATTCGATGTACTATTAATGCGATACTCCATGCACAGGCTCTTAGGAAAGAGGCCAAGATAAGTAAAAAAAATTTTAAATTCCGCACTTTTAATGGGCAACGTGATGACAAAATTGTTCTTATTTTTATTAGTCAATTTGACGACTCTCTTCGTGAAGAGCAATAGGCTGAAAAAGATAAACTTAAATGCGTTACTAACCATTTGGCAGACAGAGCATTATTATGGTGGACTCTTATCTACAAGAGTGTTGATTGTCCCTCTACTTGGCAAGCCTTTCAAAAGAAATTTTTGCAGAATTTCCTTCCACCTCAATTTCATGAGAAAGCCATCAAATAGTGGGATCTCCTACAACAAAGAGATCGTGAATCCACCCCGCAATACACTAAGCGTTTCTGGAGTACCTTACTTCAACTTCGAATGCTTGAAGATGTTCCTGAGGTGACCCACAAGCGCAAATACATATCCAGTTTGCTTGGTCACTTCTATACAGAAGTGAATATATTCAAGCCAAAGACTTTGAAGGATACCATTTGTTTAGCACATGATGCGGAGGATAAAATTTATGGACAAGAAAAGCGATCGCAATACCTTTCGGTTAATGGTAACTTTGGTACAAAGGAATTTAATTCTAATTTCTGAAAATTTCAATTAAAATCACTTTGTTTCTTCTTCTTTCCGTAAACCTTGGAGTCGACCTCCTGCTTTACCATCAACTGCTAATTTAAACCCTAAGTCTTCCCTCCAACCAAAACCTAATATACCCAAACTTCCAACACTTACCAACAATGTCTCCAAAGCAAAGCTTATGGTTTGCTACAAGTGCCATCAACTTGGACACTTAGCAGCGAACTGTCAGTCCAAGAAGCAAGCTGTTCAAATCAATTACTTGAAATCAACTGATGGACGAGGACCATGAAGATATGCCAGACTTCACTAAATATGATGATGATATTAGCCATGCTTCAGATACTTTACTAGGTACGCCAAATCCTCATTCGTTATTAACAATGAGATGTTTTCTGCATGGTCAAAAAAAGATTGTTTTGCATGATGATGAAAGCACGCATGATTTTATTTCTGCAAAGTCAGTAAAAGAATTGAATTTATCTACTGTTCCAACTCATTATCACATAAAGGCTGCATTCTTAAGCACTAGACACAATGATACATAAAAAATGAATGATTTAGGGATTAAAATCGGTAATTTTGTTGAGCGCAAAAATTTCTTAGTTGTGCATTTGCAAGCAAGTGATATTATTTTAGAAATGCCTTGGCGTCAAAAATATAACACTGACATAGATTATTCCACACATTCTATGAATATTCATTTTAACGGAAATCAAATCACATTACATAGATTGCACACTTTTGATAATTTTCCACTGCATAGCCACACACATATTAAACGTGCATTGAGAAAAGGTAGTAAATCATATTTAGTATGGGTGAATAAAATTGAAGCTAAGAAAAATAACATACATTCTAGGCATGCACAATTTCTTTCACAGTTTGAAGATTGTATTGCAGGTAATTTACCACCTGGTTTACCATCTACACGTCTTGAAGACCATTAAATAGATTTCATTCCACGTTCTCAATCACGATGTAAAGCACCTTGTAGACACAATTAGATTGAACAAAAAAAATTCAAACACAAGTTAAGGAACTGTTGAACCAAAGACTCATTAGATCCAATAGTTCTTCTTTTGATACACTTGTCCTATTAGTTAAGAAAAAAAATAATACCTATAGAATGTGCATTAACTATCATGCCCTAAACAAAATCACTGTTGAGAATAAATATCCGATCCCTAGGGTAGATGATCTCATGGATAAACTACAAGGGGTTAGTGTTTTTAGGAAGATAGATTCTAAGTCTGAATATCATCAAGTACGCATGGATACACCTAACATTTTTAAGACTGCATTTAGAACTCAGTTTGGTCATTATGAATTTCTTATTATGTCTTTCGGTTTAACCAATATACTAACTACATTCACTCGTATGATGCATCGTATATTTTTTAAGTATAAAAATTATGTGATTTTTTTAAATGATATTTTGGTTTTCAGTAAAAATGATAATAAGCATTGTAAACGTCTATCCTTAGTTTTCAAATTGTTAAAAACGAATCAATCGTATGGGAACCCTGACAAGAGTGAATTTTTTCAAACCCAGATTCAATACTTAGATCACATTGTCTCTTCTGATAGTATTCACGTTGATCCTAAAAAGATAGCGGCAATTTCGGGTTGGCCAATCTCTAAAAATGTACATGAATTACGTTCTTTCTTAGGCCTTGTCAACTTTTATATAAAATTTCTGAGAAATTTTTCATTCCTTACATTGTCTTTAACGAAATTATTAAAGAAATATGTTATGTATCATTAATTTAACAACCAGCAAAAATCTTTTGATTTGTTAAAATATGCTTTAACATATACACATATCTTGCAATTATCTGATTTTAGTCGATCATTCTTCCTAGTAGTCATTAATACTAGCGGATTAAGAATAGGAGTTGTCCTCATACAAGATTCACATCCCATAGCTTATTCTAGTTGCAAACTTAAACCTTCTGAGTTGAAGTATTTCATCTATGATAAAGAATTGTTAACTATAGTTCAAGCCTTACGTCAATGGAAACACTATCTAACGGGATCCGAATTTATGATTAAAACTGAGCAACAAAGTATCAAATATCTCCTTAGTCAGCCACAAATTTCTAGCCGTCATATTAAATGGATTGCTTTCATTCAAAGTTTTCATCCACTTATTAAATATCAGTAAGGAAGAGAAAATGTTGTTGTTGATGCATTGAGTAGAAAACCAAGTATCCATAATATTTCCATTCTATCCTTTGATTTCCTTACTCCTATAAAGGATACCTATAACCATGACCCCAGTTTTCAAATTAATTGAAACAAATCGATTGCTAATAACTGGATTTCAATTGATTCTTTGTCTTATTCTCATGGATTTAAGTTTTATGAGAAAAGATTGTGTGTCACTATTCAGTTCAGATCATTTGTGTTACACGAAATTCATTGACTTTCATATCAAGATCATAAAGGTATTATTTTCACTTTAAGAACATTGGTTGAAAATTTTTACTAGCCGCAAATGAAATCTGATGCTTCTAACTTTATTACTGAGTGTTTAATTTACCAAAGAGTAAAGCAACACCATGGTAAGCAATATGGTTTGTTAATGCCTTTACCAATTCGAAACAGTCCATAGGAATATATTTCAATGTATTTTATAACTGGTTTGTCTAATACACAAACTAATCATGATATGATTTGGACTATAGTAGATCGATTTAGTAAACAAGCATATTTTCTACCATGCAAGAAAACATTAACTGCATCTCAAGCTATATAATTATTTTTTAAGACTGTTTTTACTAATCATGATTGGCCAAAAGTTACTATTTTTTATCATGAGTCTAGATTTTGTAATAATTTTTGGACTACTTTGTTTGCTAATTTGGGTACTAAGATTGATTTCTCATCTACATTCCATCTTAAAACCAATGGACAAACAGAAGCTACTAATAGTACAATTCTAAATCTTTTGCGTACATACACAATTTTAAAACCACAAACATGGAACACACACTTGCATCTACTTCAATTTGCATATAATAATACACCACACACAGCTACTCATAAAGCACATTTTAAAATCATTTATCAACATAGATTATCTGCACTTGTTATATCATTGTCGAATAAAGTTAAAGCTGCTGATGATATTGCCAATACGCATGCCACTATTTTTGCTCAAGTCAAAGACATGATGGTGAAAGCCCAGCAATTATACACTAAACAATCTAATAAGAAAAGAAAAGCCACGAGTTTCAATGTTGGTAATTGTGTTTGGTTACGCATTGAAAAGAGAAGATTGAAAAGTGTTGAGAAACACCCTGATGTTAAATTAGCACCTAGGTTTTATGGATCTTTCAAAATAATTCACAAGATAAATGACAATGCATTTAAATTAGAACTATCCAAACATTGGAAGATTCATAATATTTTTCGTATCAGTTTGTTACGACCATTTTGAAGTCAATTACATGTCCACCCTGTCTATGAAAACCCTCCTTTGTTAGAAGAAGAAACTGAAATCCTTAAACCTAAAACTATTTTAAACATTGACTTTATGACCACTAGAACTGGCCGTAGATATTCTAAGTATTTGGTTAAGTTTAAAAATCATCCTATTGAAGAGGCCCAATGGATGCACGCCCGCGACCTAAGTGCTTACCCCTCACTATTGGCTCCGCATTCAACTAATAGCAATTGAGCACAATTGCTATCCCACCCCGGGGCTATGATACCAAGAGATATATGTCATGGTGGATTCCGTGAGGTTTTTCGGTGGATTCCGTAAAACTATTTATTTGTTGGGGCTCATACACAAGGTGGATTCCTTGTGCGAGAAGTTGACGAGGACGCCTGTCCTTGTCGGGCGTTAGATTAATTTAATGTGCACGTGGGTGATTTCACAGTGGGTGATTCTGTAAAATATATATTAAATTAATGGACATTTACACATTTAGAGTGCACACTTGAATTAAATTAAGGTTAGGACAGGGTTTCAACCTATTTAATTATTTTGTAGCTGAAGACTGCTAGATATTCACTTTTGTTGGGTTCTATATATTTATTTACTGACAATTGTGAATGCTTCAGTTGATGTGTAGAGCACATAGTAGTGGCGTTACGTAGCACTATACGATGGTATTAATGCAAATGCCGACAAGAATTATTATTTTTTATAGACGCGCATCTTATTAGTGGAGACATAGCACCAATAATTATTTAGACGCGCTTATTTACTAAGGCGCTCAACAAAAATATTTTATCATTTTATAGACGCATAGGTGCTCAGTAAAATAATTCATTATCTCATAATTGTATTTGGATGCAGCCCAATTTTTTATCGCTTTATCTTGCTCAAACACTTTATTCTATATTTGGGCTAACCCAAATAAAAACACAAAAGCATGCTATTTATAAAGTAGACTATTTTTTAGCTTGAAGATTAATAAATCTATAAATACATGCCTTGTGAAACGCTCACGGAAGGCATAGGGAAAAATTGCACCCAATTTGTCTATTTTGTCTCATGTCATGCAAATTCCCTTTTGCTTTGTACTTGAAATTATGAAGATTTGTAGAGTTCTTTGTTCTTGGGGCCCTTTCGACATTCACAACACACGCATCCAGCATTCAATCTGTGCACCAATCCAACTGCTCGCGAGCATATGTGTGGATATCAAACAAGTCACTGTCATCATGCAATGACAACTTCAGTCCAGGTTCCATTGGTGTACAAACTGGCTTGCAATCTTATAAGCCAAACCTCTCAAGAAGTTTACCAATGTATCTCGACTGTGACACTCCAATGCCTCTAGCATCATGAATGAACTAAATGCCCAAGTAATAGTGCAAAGGCGCCAAATTTGACATCTCAAAAGTTTGCTGTAAATTTTGTTTAAATGTTGAAATCTAATCGGCATGTGTCCTTATAAGAAAAAGATCATCAACATATAGACATATGACCAGCAAGGATCCCCCCTCTTTACATAAGCAAAGGGTAAACTCTGATGAGCCTTTATGAACCCTTGGTTGAGTAAAAAGGCATCAATCTTTGCATACCAAGCTCAAGGTTTCAAGGCATATAAAGCCTTTTCCAGCTTATAGACCAAGTGTTTGAATCCCTCAAGTGCAAAACCAATGGGTTGTTGTATATACACTTCTTATTGAAGTTCCCCATGTAAAAATGCAAACTTTATATCTAGCTGATACACAGTCCATCCATAATGGGCAACCAAAGCAACCATAGATCTAATGGTAGTCAGGCAAGAGGTAGGAGCACATGTCTCCTCATAGTCAATGCATTTCTTCTGTGCGTAGCCCTTGGCCACAAGCCTGGCTTTATACTTGTCAATGGATCCATTTGCATTCCTTTTCAGCTTATAGACCCATTTTGTTCCAATGGCTTTCTTCCCAATAGACAAAGACACTAAATCCCATGTTTGATTCTTTATCATGGAATCAAACTCAACTTGCATTGCTGCCATCCAATGCACACTATGTTGTGCATCCTCAAAACATTCAGCCTCCTAATCATCAACTATATATGCTGCCATAACAAACTCCATGGTATGTGCACCATCATGCATACAAGCTTGCCTTCTAGTACGACCAGCAATAGGCGCATCCAAATGACTATCTTTCATAGTCTATAAATACTATCTAGGCATTTGTCTAGCCTCCTAACTGTGTACAAGCTCTTGCTGAATTTCAGATTCAGCACCTTGCTGAATATTCAGATCAGCCATGGGCTAATTTTCTACATTACCCAATGGAGCACCTGGCTAAACATTAAGGTCACTTACTGAAGCTCCAGATGTATCATCGAATGAAATGGGCTGCAACCCTTCAAATACATTCACTGGCAGCCTGATATGTGTCAAAACCAACAAGGGATAATCTGACTTTTCATCGAAAACCACATCCCTATTGACAAATACCTTTTTAGAGACATGATCATATAATCTAAATCCTTTGCTCTCACCGTTGTACCCCACAAAAATGCATTTGACAGCCTTGTTATCCAACTTCTTCCTAAGTACCTTGGGAATGTGTGCATATGCAAGATACCCAAAAGTACAAAAATGCCCAACAGAAGGTTTCCGGCTATTCCAAGCCTCAAAAGGCTTGATATTCTTTAATACCTTGGTGGGACATCTATTCAAGACATGGCAAGCACGCATAACTGCTTTCATCCAAAAACTGGGTGGCAAGCTCTTTGCTTTCAACATACATCTGGCTATCTCCATGTGTGACCGATTCTTCCTCTCTGCAAACCCATTCTGCTATGGAGTATAAGCAGTAGTGTACTAATGAACAATGCCCTTCTGCTTCAAAAAAGAATTCAGCTTAGAGGACATGTATTCCCCCCCTCAGTCTCAATGGAGAGTCTTCACCCTACAGCCAGATTGGTTTTCAACAAGTGCTAGAAAAGCCAAAAATACATCATATACTTCTGAAATTTTCACTAAAGAGTAGACCCAACAGAAGTGAGTAAAGTCATTAATAAAAGTGACGAAATAGTAACAACCACCCAATGACTTTGCCTACATAGGGCCACATACATCTGAGTGCACAATCTATAACTTGGCAATGGCTCTAAAAGCAACATCACGGGGAAACGAAAAATAATGCATTTTTCCCAAAATACATCCGTCACATAAATACTCAGGAGGTCTCTCCAAGAGAGGTAAACCATCAAGCATCTGTGCACACTGCAAAAGCATCAAGCTACCATAGTTTACATGCCCCATGCGAGCATGCCATAACTCTGTCTGTGACATAGCTGGAGTAAGAGTGGACGCTAAATAGACCGACCGATTACCTGAAAGAGCATCCAACTCATACAACCCATGACATAGAGTGCTAGTCAAAACCAAAGTCATGTGTTCCTCATCTCTCACCATGCATCTGTCATCATCAAAGGTGACCCATAAACCACACCGTGCCAAAGAAGAAATAGATCACAAATTCTTCTTTATACCAGGCAACACAAACAAGGTATCCTACAAGAGAAGAATAGATCCATCAATGGCTGTCAACACAATCTCCCCAATACCTCTAACAGGGTATGATACATTGTTAGTACACTGTACAGACTTGCCAACCAGGGCTGCAATAACAGAAGCAAACAAATCTCTACGATGATGTTATGTGCCTAGAAGCACCACTGTCAAAAAACCATGTGCCTACATCCTCAGTAGAGCTAAATGCTTTATCAGCCCAAGAAGAGTCATAACTGCATGTATAAAAACAATAGTCCCTGTCAGTAACAAAGGACGTTGACTCAGTAGCAATGGAAGGTGCATCAGAAGCAAACATCCCTGACTCCTTTTTCTTCTCCTTGGCTATGCGCTTTCTACACTCAGTGATGTAGTGACCTGGCTTCTTGCAATAGTGGCACTTACCCTTCTTGTCTTGCGTGCCCCCTTGTTTCTTATTGCCCTATGAAGTGCTTGTCCCAGAGCTCTGCGGAGCATTCTGTGCTTGGCTGCCCTTGCCCTTCTATTGTGCCATAAAAGCTCAAAGGCTATAACATCCACACCACTGTTCTTTCGTGTTTGCTCCTCCCCTAAGAGCTAACTAACTAGCTGAAGGAAAGTAAGTGGCCGTGGGGCAATCCTCATGGTGAGGTTCAAGGCCATATGAAAGGCCAAGTATGAGGGCAGCAATGAATTCAAGGTAGTAGATATCATCTGAGCATCTAGGTAATACCCATCGACATTCATAAGCTGCTCACGCAAGTCCTGAATTTTATTTAGGTGATCCTGCATAGAATCACCCTCATCCATCTTCACTATCTCAAGCTCTTTCTTCAATAAAGAGATGCACCTCTCAATTTTTCCAGCAAACATTTGCTCCAAGGTCAGCTAGACTTCTCGTGAAGAAGCTGCAAACCGAATGTGAAGGATAATAGACTGCTGAACTACCAATGCAATCAACGACAAAGCATGTGCATCCCATGTATCCCATGCCTTTTGTGTTGTTGATCTCTAGGGAAGTGGCTGAGCTAGAGCAGGCTAAACAAGCTGAGTTGCCCGCTTTCCACATCCTCCTAGAGGAATAGCAGGAGCCACAACTCGAGGCCTAACTTCTTCACCACTGACATAATCCCAAAGATTCTTCACAATCAACACATTCTTTATCATGAAGGAACAAAGTGAATAGTTGTTACCATCCAACCTATCCTCCTTGAATACATAAGTAAATACATCATCTCCCTGATTTACCATGATAAACAATGCTGTTCAGAGAGCAAAAGAGCAATGTCTCAAGCTGGACCAACCTGGAAATCTCAAAATTTCCAAAAATTACAGCAAGTGCCTTGCTATAATTAACAAATCTGAAGAACTCTCTATCAAAACTGTCTGAAATGCATGCAATCCAAGGTGCAATAAATGCTAAGCAGCACTGTAGATGCAAAAGCCCCAAAATTTCGTTCCAAAATGCTCAAAATCAGTCTATTTCAGACTGAAGCTATACTACATGTGCCAATGTCTGCTCAATACCCAAAAGCCCCAAATTTTCTGACCCATTTGCCAAGTAATCTCTACAAATACACACCTCGGGCGAAATCCCGTTGTTGTAACTCAAATTTTTGAATTAAAAAATGGTAAATACCTCCTTTACCTCAAATGCTAGCTGACTCAGGCCTGGGAGAGCCCTACAACAGCTAGAGGCTGACGAGTTGCAGTGGGCAAAGCTGACGTGAGCAAGGCGGCATCAGCTGGTGGTCCAGGCCTTGCTCAAGCAGGACTGAAGGTGGCGTGGATTGGAGTAGGCGGGCACAGGTCACACCTGGTGTGGAGGTTGCCGGCGGCGTGGACTAGAGCAGGCAGGCGCAGGTCATAGGCGGCGCCCAGGCGCAGGGGGCGGGACAGCTGGCAAGGGCAGTAAGTCAAAGCTAGGGCAGCTGCGCTGGTGGTAGGTGACTCCCCTGGTGGCAGAAAGTGTTTCCTCTAGTGGCGGGTGGCTCTATGACGACTCTTCAAGTGGCAACGGGCTTGCTTGCAAGCTACGCTGAGCTGCTGGTGGAGCTGCTGGCTTCTGGCAAGCTTCTGTTGCAGGCAACAAAAGCTGTGTGCACACTAGGCTAAATGCCAAGGGGATCAACTGGCCACAGGCTGAGCTGAGCTGAGTTAAGCTAAGGGCCAGCTCTGATACCAAATGTGAGAGCAAGAAGAGATCGAGCTGAGAGTGGAGTAGATAGTGTAGAGAGTGAAAGCACAACACCCAATACAATAATCTGAAGTATAAGGTGCAAGTACAAAGTACAACCCTTAAACCTTAGGGTTGCTAGAGGTTGTTCACACCCGAAGTGTGTGAAACACGATAAGTGCCTAAAACTATGTAACATAGGCACATAAAATAAAGGGAATAGATCTTGGGGAAAAAACTTCTCATAAAGAGAGTAAAAAGTGCCCTAGTGTCCTACTGAAGATCATCGACACTCCTCTATGACGTAGGCATGAGTCAAACCCAACACTATTAAGTCCATTTGGTCACCACCATTGACATCTTACACTTACACTTGCGTTTGCATCACACCTACTTGATCAATGAACCTACCCATGAAAACGGGTTTCACACCTTGAATACTTGATTGCTAGTTGTCAATCACCTACCACATGACCTAAGCCTCATCTTCCTTCTTTGCTGCTTCTCTCATCACCTGCCAATCACAAGCCATGCCAATCCTAGACTCTCTGAGCCCACATTTGTCATAGTCTATCACATTCCTGCCCTATGTCATGTCTTCAAGCTTCATCTTTGGCTTTTCTATTGCATATTGTGAACCCAATCAGGTGTGCATGCCTATTCGCATAGTTGAATTTGATTGAAATTCCAAGTGTATGAAAAACATGCGGAATTGAGGAGTATGAAAAACATTTCATGCTTGCTCTTTTTCGTGTTTTTTTTAAAAGCCGTTTTACTTTTTCGATTTCAAAAAAACAGGTGTGTTTGCTGGTTTAGATAATGGTCTCTCGAGCCTAG
Source organism: Lygodium microphyllum (assembly GCF_053477565.2). NCBI lineage: Eukaryota > Viridiplantae > Streptophyta > Polypodiopsida > Schizaeales > Lygodiaceae > Lygodium > Lygodium microphyllum. The sequence goes on from NC_141144.1 coordinate 103,435,249, forward strand.
AAAAGTTGAATGTGTGATATGTTAATGATGATGGATCTTAACTTCAGGAAGCAAAAGATTCGATAAATTTTGTTATGGAACAGGAATATTAGGCTATCTAGTAAATATAGCTGAGTTAAGATTTTTGTCAATGTTGTTGATCAAAGTACTTGGTCTAGCGAATTGACAAAAATTAATTACATACTCCTTAGTATTTTGAGTAAAATCTTAGGGCAACATATGATTCAGCCCCATGGTCTAAATCATTACTTTTATCATGCTTTCATACTCATCCACATATGTTGTATGGAAACATACAGGAAAAAACTTGCCTGTTCTTCAACCTTCTTCTTCTTGTCTGCTTTTTCTTCTTCACAATAATGTCTTCTCTTCCTCCTCACCTACACTTTGCCCTGCCATGTGTCCTATCTTGGGACTCGAGTGTGTTTTTACTACAAAGCAAGATGTGGCCCCTTACGCTGATCTTGTACAGTGATGGATGAACCTACACTATGATACCATGAAAGAAAACACAAAACAACGCAATGAACAAGTGAAGAAACAATCAAACAATCACTGATGATGGGGTGCAGAAACACAATGAATGTACAACGAGGTCCTGTACATGGACCCAAACATGGATGCTGCTCAAAGGTACATCAAATATGCAGAAAAGAAAAGACAAAAATAGGACATTAAAGGACTAAAGTAGGCATGTGACAAATGGAGCTGAACACAAAAACTCAAACTGTTCCTAGCATCATTTAGAGGGGTCTTGAAAAATGCATGTCCAGCTCCATATCTAGGCAATGCCTATGTATTGGCCCAGTACCCACAGCCCTGCATTTGCTTGCTTTCCCCCATGGATACTTATGCCAATGGCATATTTTAGGTCAGACTAGTTTGATTCTGTTTCAAATCAGATGATTTCAACATCCTGGCAAGCATCCACAATTATATATAGCTAGTTCCCATTGTGTTTTATTATGCCTAGGAATCTTATTCATTCTTTCTTCATTCTTGTGTTCTCTCTCTCCACATAGAGAGTAACGTGTTTGAGTCCAGGTGGCATGGTGTCTAGCTCCTATGGTGACTAATAATTGCATGAAGGGGATAGAGGCTCCATGGGATATCCAATGCTCAATCTAGTATCACCCCCCTCAAGTGAGCTCTCAAGGCAGGGCCAAGAGAGCCTGATGAGATCTGAGTGACTAGAGGTCTGAAGAAGTGCGTAAATAGCTCACTGGTTGCTACTCTCCACGGTACTGCTAGCCACTTCAATAAAGACTCCCTATGTCAAGAGGCCAAGGAATATCTCAGCTTGAAAGTCCATGACTATGGGAGAACCATCTCAAAAGAAGCAATCAAATGTCCCTTGCAACTCATAGTAAGTTGAGCATCTGCAAATGTAGTGCTCCTCAATCTTGGCCCTGGACAGCATAACTGAAATGTCTGATTCTCTGGGGTTGCCACACAGGCATGTGCATACACTCACGCATGCACCAATGCGCATGTGTGCACACATACACACACACCATCTAGCAGTTTGTTGCAAGATATACACTTATTCGTGCTGTGCCTAATTTCTTAAGAAGTGTGATTTCTTCCAATAGATGGACTTTTGGCATATTTGGATGGCATGCAATTCACAATGGTCCCATGGATTTAACTTTGTATGCCATAGCAACAGTGTCACTATGTCAGCTGTCTTGAATAGTCAACAAAGTGGCCATTATGAAGGGTTTTATAATTAAACTTACCCGCTTAAAACATCCGATTGTAAAAAGTCAAGCATTAAAACATAACATGGTCACAGAATACTAGCCATGTGATAGGGTTTCCAGAAATGTAGCAAAGAGTTGCATAGCAGAGATGCCGAATGATAAACTTTTTTGGTGTCTGTATAATAATTCACAAAGATTGACTTAGTCGGAACAACAGAAAATCAAGAGCACACTCACCTTCGAGCAACTTCAAAAGCTTGGACCAAAGCAGAGACTGTTTTACCCTCTGAACTGCCAATGAGCTCGTGGCAATTATACTCCACCACATGCATTCCCAAGTCCTCTGCTGCATACTTCACAACAGTACGCTTTCCACATCCTGCATAGATCAAGTCAACAAAAATATCAGTTAACAGTAGAAACATGTGGAGGTTCAGGTCTACTATCTGTTTGGAGTACTGTGAGGGAGTATTGACAGATATATGGTCACTAAACCTAGTCGCCAGCAGGGTATTTGTCAAGTCAAGTTTAAAACTCCGTGGATGAGAGTGCACCAAAGGTTGCTACGCTCTGCAGTCAGGTGAAACCACATAGCATATCACCAATGACAACAATGTCCCCCCTTTGACACACAAGAGAAAGGGGTGGTTCAGGATCATGCTAAGGAAGCCAAATAACCCAAGAGGATCTTAAGCAGGTGTGCGTTGAGAGGGGCAAGGAATCAAATGCTACTAAGTCTCAAAGCAGAGCCAAACAAAGTGTCTTAATTTTTGCTTTCATCTTCATTTATCATTTCAGCTTATTAGTTCTCAGTTGAATATGGCCCTCCCTCCCTCCTCCCTATATGAGCATCAGAGCATGCGTGCCTGCATAGAAGTGCTTACCTGTTGGGCCACATAAGAGAATTGCTGTTCGCAAACTTAGTGAAGGGGCTCGGGGGTGCAAAGAAGGTGCCAATAAATGTGTCACATTACAGATTACTGGTGCCAACCATGCTGGTAGTTGCTTCTCTGGAAATAGTTTGAGTATCGATGGTGGTAATTGAGAAGGTGCAGAATCCCCCAGAATCAAGGCTGTCTGCTTGCAGTTTACCCACAGAAAGGGTTCTGTTTCTGGTTCCATCGCAATAACCTGCCCAAAACATCAAAAATAGGTGCTATAGAGCTTACCCATTGTCGTTTATGCAGGGTACTTCTATGTACATGTCAAAAGAAGAGACCTTGAAAAAGATTACTCCACTGTCATTTGATGTGCTGCACTGTATTTTTGTTTCAGGCTGAATCTGAACAGCAAAAATGTCTCCCCTTGTGAGAACTCTACCACATTTGAAGTAGGCATGCAATGCATTGTCAATCTTGTCTTGCCGCTCTTCTGATGTGAAGTGTCCATTCTCAACCATATATTGGGATACCCCTGAGTTGGGAACTTTCACATGGCCTATCCGAACATGAGAAGCATGTTTTAAGGGGTTCTGTTTGACATTTTCTTTCTGTTCCATCAAAAAATCCGAGTCATAATCAACCTGAAATGGTAACACCTGGTGCAAGGAGGATACTTCTACCATTAAGCCCTCCAAATGAGCCACTTCCAAGCATGGTTGTCCATCGTCCAAGTTTTTACCCATGTGAGCTCCTTTATAGTCAATACTTGAACATGATAGCCACAGTTCCAGCCAAGATACATGAAGACCCAAGTTGAAGGCCAACAGCGGAGAAAGGTATGCAATTTCTTCACTCGGATTTGATCTTTGGTGTGCCTGTAAAGTGAAAGTGGGAAGAAAACTCCTTGCAAAGCCATCAAACCTATGACAGGCCTGACTAGTAGGATCTGTCAGCCTCCCCGGAGGATCCAATACAACCACCTTTGCAGGCCTTCCAACTTTTGTCCGCACATGTTTTACAAGTATCTGCATGATTTTAGTTCCGAAAAAGAATTCAGAACATTAACAAAACTCAGACCGCTATCCTGTATTAGATCTGCCAAACATCAAGGCCAACTAACACTACAAAGACAGTAGAATGCACAGTAATTTAATGTACATACAAGCAAAACCATTGTACGTAACTCCATGCTAAACATATATCATAACTTCATGGATAGTTGAAAGCTCTCAGGTATATCACACACTACAACACCATGCTAAACATCGATAATATGAAAACAGGGCTGAATAGATCCAGTGTAGATTATCGATATGCATTATCCCTTTGCAATTCTGTGAATTCATAAGCTGAATATACAACAACAAGAATTCCTTGTTACTGATGTCTTCAATAAATATTGCGTTCCACCAAACATCACAACAGCCTGAGGTTTTAACACATCTTCTTATTGGACACAAAAGTGGTTGTAAGCCACATATGTGACTCAAGTCCTGTTTGAAAAGACTTGACACTAAATTTATGCCAGTTACTTGCAAGAGGAGACGACAAAAAAAGTTGTTTCTTGGGCAGAGATGCTCAAGAAAACCCAACAAGAAGTAGAGGAAATGGAGTAGTGGATCCAAATAGCAAAGGGAAACAACCAGCACACGCATCTACAACAGCCATAATCAATGACACACTAGAGGAGGAACAATAACAAAAAGTGAGAGCACTCCATGTTTGGGTGACAAGGCTGAAAATGCATGAGAAAGTGGAAGAAGACACCAAGGAGTTATACACACTAATAAATATCCAGAAAGACGATACATATTTCTGCTTGGAGAGTGGGTAAGAAGAGCACAAAAGGAGACAGTTCGAAAGAGCGCATTCTCATCCTCTATTTCCCCAGCATGGAGACCAAGAAAGCCTCCCTAGCCCAGCACCAACCATTAAAAGGTATCGTTTTTTCATGGGGACGTGAAATTTTTCAGATGCTTTAATCTTGCTAGTAACATTTGATTAATTTAATTATCAATTGTACAAGGTTGTAAAGCACATGTGATGCACAAGGCAATTATTTCATGGTAACAAGCCAAGGATCCCAAGGAGTCGGTGGATGTCAAAGATAAAAGTTGTGACAAGTTATGTCGGCTGGCCTTTGGTTATCAATTGGTGTCAGTTTTGACACTAGGACAATTGTTTGGACATTAAGTGTCAATGGTGACATGAGGCACTACGCATTAATCAATAATTTAATTAATGCCACTCTAAGGGTCAATTGATGTTGGAGACGACTCCAAGTTGCAAATAGCCTAGCCAATTTAATTATGGATGGGCACATTTAATTTTGGGCAAGGTTAGAAGGGCTGAAATGAATTTTCATAATTAATTAATTAATGTCTATGGGATTAAAAGGTTGTCACTTGGCAAAAATACCCATGCAATTGAGAATAAAACGTTTTTGGGGCTGGTGGAGAGCCATTTAATATTTCCAAGAGATATTGGGTAAAGTTTCATAACTATTTACCAATGGATGCAAAGTGACTGGAAGATGATGATTTGGCAGACCATCCTTGTGAAGATATACTAAGGTTTCCATTGAGGAAACACAGCATGTATACGACCAAGACTAAAACACAAAGACTCAAATAGAGAAGTAAAACTCAAACCCTAAACGCAAAACGCAAAACGCAAAAACTCAAAACTCAAACACCGAGAGAAGAAACTCTGAAGTGAATGAATCCTCTAAATGAATGTTAGAGTGTACAAAATGCCCAAGGACATAGCAATGTAGTGTCCAAGAGGAACGTCCACCAAGGATGGATCCCAAGTGTTGTGACCATCTGAAACCAGCCTTCCTTCTATGGATGGGTGGTAAATCCCTGATTACAACTTAATTACAACAACAAACAATAAATGCAAATCTGAAAATACAAATTTACCTATTGATCTTGGACAATGCACCCCCGATTGGCCCAAACATTGGCGCCCCTTTTGGTATTTCTTTAGCTTTATTGAAAAAAAAATTCATTTACAATGGGATTCTCCCGATCCCCTTTGCAATCCAAACTCCCCTTGCTATCCAAAGTGACCAGCAAGTCTTCAATCTGATTTGCTCCTTAATTCTGGCACTTAATTGGCCTTCACCCACTTCATAGATGATGGAAATGCCCCAAATTTAATAGTTCGCTAGTCCTCCACCTGAATTTAGTTGAAATTCACCTTTAGCTCTGAAAAATCCAAGTCTTAGAGCTTCCAATTTCTTGCACGCTTCCCAAGGCTAGTGCTAAACTGAAACAACTGGGAGATGAGAAAGAAAGCCGTAAAGAGAGAAAATTCAAAGTTTTGTCACGAAGAACGACTGAAAATCAGTCAAATGCAGCTGTTGCCCTACCACAACAGCTTGTAGATGCAAAGAACTGAAGAAAATCAATAATTTATTGTTGTTGCCTTGTCTCAACAGCTTGTAGATGCTGTCACATGCTATTGATTAGTCTTCTCTACCCCTTGGCTGCCTTAGAAGGTCCTCCAATGGCTGCAAATCAGACCAGCACCATCTCCTCCCTCTCTTCTATAGGCTGAATACACTAAAAATGCCTCTCTCCAGCCTCTAAAGACGTTTTTCAGTCTTACACGGGCATTTTTAACAAGTGGTAACCTTCCCAAATGGTTTTTCAAACATTACCCATAATTAAATATTAATTTTCAGTCTTTAAATACTGAAAATTAATCTAATAATTATTTTGTTACCCTGAAAAATAATCTGACTGACCAATAATTTAATTAGCTACGCAACTTCCATTCCGGAGTGTCTCTGCGCCATCTTTGACCATTAGATTGGCGTTAGGTACTATTAAACGCCACTTCTTTAATGTCACCAACTCACACTTATGGCCAAATAAAAGACCTAGGCCAACAACTGGCACTAGATACCACCAACTACCTAAGCGGCATAACTTATAGCAATTCTTGCCTTTGACATCCCATGATTTTCTCGGATCCTGAGCTCGTAAATTTACTCTAACCCCAATTGCACCTCACATGTGCAACATTTACTTAATCATGTGATTAAAAATTAATCCATATATTAAGTAAGGTTTCAAAAATACATGTGCTCATGACAACCCTCCCCCTTGAAATCCTTACAATCGTCCTCGATTGCACTGCCAAATGCATCAAAAGCAGAGTACTACACTGGAATTTCCATAGTGCATCATAGTCAACACAACATTGCGCATTGTTGTTCAACCATTCCATATGCCCAACATATGCTGAAAATTACCAGCCAACATAACATATCATAAGACTCACAAAGAATCTTAAAAACATTGCCAAATTATCATGTGACATGTCCATTTCTCATGAGCTCAACTCATCTGGCAAAACGAAACCATAGCATAGCGTAACCAAGCATAAACCATGGCTAAAACATCAATGGCATCATAACATATGCTGTTGTCCATGGAACTAAATGTAAACCATTGAAAACTAAGCATAATTTGATCATAAATTGATCACTTGCTGACCTGAGAACTGATCACAAACTGCTGCAAATGTGACCCAAACTTATCACAAACTCACTGCAAAAACTGACCGGCAATCAATGAAAAAACTGATGCAAAAATAATCCGACCATAAACGGTTCTCAAGCTAATCAAAAACTTAGCTGAAACTAATCAGAATTTTTGTCTCAAGTTTGAGGCCAAATTCATGCCAATTTGATCATAAGCTGATGCATAAGTATAGCTCCAGTGCCCCATCTGCATACATCTCACAGTGACTAGTACACTAGGTAGTGACCTCATGGCAAAGATATTGTCAGCGCAGTACCTTGGATGCATGCTAAATACATCCAAGATCCACTACGTACGAGAGTTGTCCATAACCAAAGAAGCGGAGGAGCGGAGGTGCTAGCTCCCTCACAAGCATCAAGTAATACTCTAGGCCTCTACTCTATTGAACTTGATTGAACCCGAACTAAAGTCAGCTCTAACTAGAAAGCATCAAGGTAAAGCTACAACAACTGAGGATGGTCTGTCAAGTCATCCTCCTCCATCCATTTGGCATCCATTAGTGCATAATTCTGAAACTTCACCAAGTACCTTCCGGAACCCTTACCCCTGATCTTTCTCTCTTTGTCTGCCAAAATCTACTCTGGTACTAGTATTTCATCGAGCTCTTCAACCTCTTGCTGAATTTCAGCAGATACATCCTCTGGTACATCTCCATGAAAAGGTCTAAGCAAGCTCACATGAAAGGCATTGTGTATCCACCAGTGTGGAGGCCATTTCAGCCTATAACATACATCATTGGTCCTCTCCAACAATTGAAATGGCCCATAGTATCTCATAAACAGCTTTGGACTTTGCCCTCCATTTTTTTCAATCGTGCCTTTTCAAATTGCAGCAATACATAATCGCCCTCTGCAAAGTGCAAAGCACACCTATGATGATCAGCTACTCTCTTTTGCTTATTTTGTGATCTTTGAAGCACATACTTAACCTTCTGATAGGCCATCCATGCTTTCCACATAGTGATCAAACTCAAAGATCTTATCTTTTGTGTGCAAAATAGGGGGTACTTTCTTACCATCCTCTACCATCTCAAATGGAGCTTTACCCGTAGATCTATGCACTGTGTTGTTGTAAGCAAACTCAACCAAGGGCAAATACTGCTCCCACTGTGTCTTGTGGTCTAAGAATCCGGTCTTCCATGCGAAGAGGAAACACATTGAGGTGAGGTATCACTTCATACATGGTGTCGTGGAGGACAAGTCTGTTGACCTTGTCAAGATCTCCACTGACGAGAATCCTACAGATCTGCTCAAGAAAAGCCTCACTACTAAGCTCTTTGCCTTCCTCAGGCGATTGATGGGCGTTGGATGAGATGTTGCCTTTCCTCATCCCTTGTACCTATGTACAGTTGTACTGTCTTTTTTCTTTCCTTTTCTCTCACTGGGGCAGATTCGCCTTTAAGTGGGAGATTGTTGGGGTAAAGGCGCCTCCGCCGTGCCGCCCCGTGTATTACTACACTGACAGTACCCGCCACCGCACACTGCAGGTGGCGGGCACCCGTCACGTCACTTTATTCTTTACATTCATTTTAGTGACTAGTAAATAAAGAAAGGCCCGGTCACACATTGTGACTGTTGGAGTTCCCATTTCTTGTCTCTCTCTTTCTTGCTCTTGCTCTCGTTTTTAATAATTGGCCTTCGTTTTTAGCAATCCGCCATAGCTCGCGTGCAAGCTTCAATCCTTCTCACCTTTCAGTGTTGTCCATCTTGGGGACAACTATGCATGTGAGATTACAAGTATTGGCAGTGTGCAGTCACACTTCCAGCATGGCTCTGTCTTTACACTTCAGCATGTACGGCATGTACCTCAGCTCAAGAAGAGCTTGATGAGCACAAGGCAGCTAGATGATGATGGTTTTCATACCACCTTTGGTGATGGAAAATGGAAGATCTGTAAAGGATCTAGGATTATTGCCAGAGATTGCAAGAGTGATACTTTGTATCCACTTCATGTATCTAGTGTGCATGACCATGTTGTTGCCGTGACCGAGCAACCAAGTGTTTCTTTGTGGCATGGCCGGTTGGGACACATAAGTCAAACAGGAATGAAAGTGCTTTCTTGTTTGGGTTACTTGCCTTGTCTTCGTTATGCTGATTTTGAGCACTGTGATCATTGTATTTATGACAAGCATGCACAGACTTCTCACAAAAAGTCTCTTTCTTTGAAATCTTCTCCTCTAGAGTTAGTACATTCAGATGTATGTCAAATGCCAGGATTATCTTCAAGGGGAAAGAAATATTTTGTCACCTTTGTCGATGATGCTATACGGAAAGTATGGGTTTACCCTATTCGTAGCAAGAATGAAGTGCTTGACAAGTTTAAAAAATTCTTGGCATTGGCTGAAAATCAGACAGATAAGACACTTAAGTGTCTTCGCTCTGACAATGGTAGGGAATATGTGTCCAAAGCCTTTCAGGCATTTTGTGACAGCAAAGGGATAAAGACGGACCTCACTACCCCTCATAATCCACCCCAAAATGGAGTTGCAGAGCGTATAAATCGGACCATACAGGATAAGGTCCATACGATGCTGTCTCATGCTACATTACCCCATGGTTTTTGGGCAGAGGCTATTATGACAGCCGTTTACTTGATTAATCAGTCACCAAACAGGTCTTTGGGAGGGGGGGGGGTTTTCCCCAAGAAACGTAGTCGGGCAAGCCACCTTCATATGCTCATCTGAAAGTGTTTGGCTGCGAGGTTTTTGTGCACATTCGTAAAGAAAAACGCAGCAAACTTGAGCCAAAGTCCTGTAAATGCATTTTCCTAGGATATGGTGACGAGGGTGAAATGGGGTATAAATTGTGGGATCCCGAGAAAAGGAAAATAGTACGCAACAATGACATTATCTTCCGGGAAGATCGCATGCACAAACAACCCGAAAAGACTGAGGAGGTCCGTAGGGTTGTATTCCGGGAAGAAATACCTTTTAGACAACAAAATGTGCCCGTTGTATAGCAGCAAATACCTGCTGTAAATGAACCTATAAATGCAAGAAATGTGAACTGTCTTGCTTCAAGGAAGCAATGGACAGACAGGACAGCAAGAAATGGTATAAAGCCATGCTGTCAAAGATGGAATCTCTTGAAAAAAATGGCACTTGGGACTTGGTGCAGTTGCCTAAAGGGCAGAAAAACCTTTCATGCAAATGGGTTTACAAAATGAAGGTCACTTCTGATTCCTCACCAAAGTACAAAGCAAGATTGATTACAAAGGGGTACAAGCAGGAGCATGGAATTGACTTTGATGAGATTTTCTCTCCTGTAGTCAAGATGACTACATTGAGAACCATTTTGGGCTTGGTTGCAGTTGAGGATATGGAGCTCATACAGATGGATGTAAAGACTGTGTCTTTACATGGTGATCTGCATGAATACATATATGCAGCAGCCTGAAGGGTTTGTTGAACAAGGGAAAGAACAAATGGTATGTAAACTCAAAAGGAGTTTGTATGGGCTGAAACAAGCACCAAGAGAATGGTATCATAAGTTTGATACATTCATGCAGTCCCAAGGCTTTCATAGAAGTCAAGTGGATCACTACTTGTACACCAAGAAGGCAATAGATGGCAGCCTAATTATCTTGGTTTTGTATGTTGATGACATGCTGATTGCTGGCAGGGATACTCTTGCCTTGGATTCATTGAAGCAAAGTCTTCATGGCAGCTTTGACATGAAGGATCTTGGTGATGCAAATCACATTCTTGGCATGCGAATACTCAAAGATAAATCTAAAGGCTTACTCTATCTATCTCAGCAAGAATATATCTCCAAAGTTTTGCAGCATTTCAATATGGAGGGGGGGAAAACAATTGGGGTTCCATTGCCTCCATATGTGAAACTCAGTGCAGAGGACAGCCCTACATCTGATGATGAGAAGGCTGAAATGGCCAAGATACCATATGCTTCAGATGTTGGCAATTTGATGTATGCTATGGTTGCTACACGTCCTAACATTGCTTTTGCAGTGGGAGTGGTTAACAAATACATGGCAACCCCTGGCAAGAAGCATTGGGATGCAGTGAAAGGTATTATGAGATACCTCGAAGGCACAAAGAAGTTGTGCATCTGCTTTGAAAAGCAAAAGGCATATGTTGTTGGCTTTACGGATGCAGACTATGCTGGTCATGCGGACTGCAGGACGTCCACTTCTAGGTATGTGTTTACTTTCACAGGAGGAGCAGTCTCTTGGATCTCCAGGCTACAAAAGTGTGTTGCATTGTCTACTACAGAGGCAGAGTATGTAGCTGCTAGTGAGGCATGCAAGGAGGCTTTATGGCTTTCACGTCTGGTGGGAGAGCTTGGCATCACAGAGTTACCTGTTCTCCATTGTGATAGTCAGAGTGCTATCATGCTAGCACGGAATCCTGTCTTTCATGCAAAGACAAAGCACATACAGGTGAAGTATCATCGGTCACACACATAAAGATAGACTGATTGAAGAGTAACGGGAGCTTAATATTCTAACAGACATGACAGAAGATACTTCTTCTGACACTGCAAATCCATAAGACTTTGGCACATGCCAGAGGATGTGCAGGTTAAGAGGGATGGATGTCGTGCCGCTACGCGAACACAGTGTGAAAAACTCTAAAATACATTGTTATTCGGCTTTCTTATTGATCTAGAGAGCCAATGCCATATTAGTCATTAATGTCAGTGTCCATAGTGTGGATGGTTCAAAAATACTAGATTTTTGAAAAAGTTTAGTCAATTTTTGATATTTTAGATATTATTTCTTGTAAATATCCAAAAGTTGTAGACAACTTCTAGAATAGGATGACATGTAAAAGAAAGTACGTAGCTTTCAGCTATTTTTAAGAGATTTTATGCAAAAAGAAGGATTTGCAAAATCACGCAACGTACGATCACAGTTTTCAGGCAGTGAACAGCACTCCGAACTGGGAGAAAAAAAAGAAGTGATCTGGGAGAATTCTAGCCAGGTGTCCTCATGTTTTACCCCCCTTTTGGAGCCTGTGGAAGCATCAGATTGGCGATCTGAGCATGTTAACCCTCAAACGAACGAAGGTGGAAAATCCGGAAAAGCTAAAGCAGAAGAAAAAGACAAAGACCAAGGAAAAGAGAAACGGAAAACAAAGACGCACAAGGAGAAGAGTCTTAAATAAGGGAGAAAGGCGCACAAGGAAAAGCGCAAGTCAAAACTTTTGTAAAAGAGCGCAAGTGCATCATGGTTTAATTCAAGGAGCGCCGGGCTCTCACCCGTGCAATTTGTAAATATAGATGGGCGGTGGAAAGGAAGCTAGGAAGATAGAAGAACAATGGAAAAAATGGCCAAGGCTACGGCCGGCCATGTAAAAAGGGGAAAAGGGGATGACCGCCCAAAAGGGATTTAGGGTTTTGTATATAAAGTTGAAAAGTGAATGAGAAGCTCATTCTTGTGTGTGGCCAAAAGTAGCTCTCCTCTTCTTCTTCTTCTTCTTCTTCTTGCTTGCTTGAGCTTGTGCTTGAGGGAGGGAGTGTGAGTGTGAGGGAGTGAGTGTGTGAGGGTGAGGGACCGAGGAGGAGAAGCTCTCCATCGTCTCCTCTCTTCTTCTCTTCTCTTCTCTTCTCTTGTCTTGCTCGCGGCAATGGAGCTTGGAGTGTGGAGCTTGAGGATGAAGCTTGCTTGAAGCTTGCACTTGGATCGTGGAGCTACCGGAGTGCGCGGGAGAGGAGGTAACTCGAACGGCATCAAGGTAAGCTCACTACACCCGTAGATATGGATGGTGCGTCGGCTATGTGAGAGGTAGCCATTAGTGCTCGGCTTGGAATGCTTGAAACAATAAGCGGTCCGAGGGTCTTGGCGGTTGAGTGAAAGCTCCCACATTTTGGTTCCGTTGCCGGGACCAACGGATTCAAGCCTTGAGCACTTGCGCGCTTCGAATCGAGCACTGGAGTAGGGTTTTCCCAGAACCGGTACTTGAGGTAGATGGGTAGGAAGCGAGGGGGTTGAAGATGGTATTCGATCTCCTTGGCAAGTAGGTGTTTTGCTTTCTTGAGATTTATGTTGTGGAATGAAGTAGTGTAGGAATTTACTTTGTGATTGGATGCATTAGGATAGGAAAAAACAAAGAAAAAGAAACAAACAGTAGGGTTCTTTGTTGCTGTATAATAGGCTAAAACAGGGAAATAGGGGCACAGATCCTTAGAGCGCCGTTCGATTCGAGCACCACAGTGATTCCAGGCATGTCTGGCATTCCCTTGTAGTGTCCTGCACCTATCTGGAAGGCGCTGGACGATTCGGTGTAGTAGACGTCAGCCTAGAGGCATCGCGTGCAACTGGCGCCATAGGAAGCCTTGACCAACGACTCTGATGGTGTAGATGGGGTACCGTCCCTTTCTATACACCTTTCCCCCTTTCTGGTCTATCCTTCCGAGGAGGAGCCCTGCCTAAATCCAGGACCGCCAGCTGACGTAACTCGGTGTGAACCAAGATCTGCTAATGGCAGGAGGCTAAATATACATCACGGGGGCCATCCCTCTACAACAAGCATTGCATGCCCTACCCCTCCCCTCCTCGTCCTATGCGCTTGATAACCCACTCTATAATCCCTTACATATGAATGGTCTTATCATGTAACAAATCCTAATCCTTGATTCGCATCTTACAGGTCCCCTTGCGAGGAAAGCATGGAGAACCAAGGGCAGCTAGCTTGCAAGGACGCTCTCCGCAGCCGACGGGAACATGCAGCACATGCCCCTCCGCCAGTGCACTATGTGCCCACTCTTAAAAGGTATGCCAAGAAACGCGGCCCCAAGCGACACCGCCCCGGACGAAGGCCGAAGAATCTGCGGGCCAGGGGAGCGGACGCTCAGGGAGGCACACAAAATGTGGCAATGCCAGTTGCACAGACTCCCAACGCACGCTCGGGCACCAGATGCTCACGAAGTAACAAGGCGGCCAGGGATAGGGCAGAATTTAATGAATTGTTTAAAGACATTCTGGAAACGGTAGCGGCCCGGGACTACACCATTTATTTCCCGGCCGACATATTCCCTGCCCAACCTCACAGGAGCCCCGCACTAGCACCGCCGCGGTCGCCTAGCCAACCGGACTCACCCCGCCTAGTACCTATGGTATAGACTAAGCCCCTATGATGTACAAGTAGCTTGGCAAGTCATCATGCCAGAACTTTTTGTTTTTTATGAGTAAAGAGGCAATATCCCCACTTATACACACTTCATTCACCTACCGTTAATGTATGCGACCTTAACAAGTAATGGGATAGGCATCATAGCATTCTGAAAAATTATGTCTTAACATGATTGCATTGGTCCGATGTACTTAACGCAAGCGAGCATATACTCTCACAAAGTGACACAGGTCAAGGGCTAGAAGCGTTTAATATCCAAGTCACCACAAGACCACCAACCCCACAAAGAACCATTATGGAGAAAGTGACAGGATACCAAAAAACAAAAGCCATGACGGAAACGCCACTGGATGGGAACCCAAGGATACCTTTGCAGAAAAAGCACATATTGCAATTGAGCATGGCCAAGGCATAATCATCAATTACCTCCTCCTTCTTGGCCAACTCTATATTCGGGCAGGAGCCACACTCTCAACAAGGGTGAACGTCTCTTCATCATCCAAGATTCAATTCGCAAGATGCTCTGCCCTTGTCCATGCACAGCTCACTCCAAGTGCTACCTCAATTGTTCGATGTTTCACATATTACAAAGAGGTTTGCAAAATCTTAAGTGTATCTCTTCATCTCAACAACAGTTCCTCTAGCATCAAGGCTGGTGACACAATCATCTTTGTAATATCCATTCTTCATAGCCTTTGGATCCCAACATTTCTCAAATCCAAATGAAAGGCTAACAGCCTCAAAGTATGGCATTGATTGTATTCATTTTTTCCACCACGTAAAAAGAAGGATTTGCAAAAAGAAGGATTTGCGAAAAGAAGGATTTGCAAAAAGAAGGATGCAGAATGACACAGGTCAAGAGCTAGAAGCGTTTAATATCCAAGTTACCACAAGATCACCAACCCCACAAAGAACCATTATGGAGAAAGTGACAGGATACCAAAAAACAAAAGCCATGACGGAAACGCCACTGGATGGGAACCCAAGGATACCTTTGCAGAAAAAGCACATATTGCAATTGAGCATGGCCAAGGCATAATCATCGATTACCTCCTCCTTCTTGGCCAACTCTATGTTCGGGCAGAAGCCACACTCTCAACAAGGGCGAACGTCTCTTCATCATCCAAGATTCAATTCGCAAGATGCTCTGCCCTTGTCCATGCACAGCTCACTCCAAGTGCTACCTCAATTGTTCGATGTCTCACATATTACAAAGAGGTTTGCAAAATCTCAAGTGTATCTCTTCATCTCAACAACAGTTCCTCTAGCATCAAGGCTGGTGACACAATCATCTTTGTAATATCCATTCTTCATAGCCTTTGGATCCCAACATTTCTCAAATCCAAATGAAAGGCTAACAGCCTCAAAGTATGGCATTGATTGTATTCATTTTTTCCACCACAAAAAAAAAAGAAGGAAAAAAGAAAAAGAAAAAAAAAACAAAGAAAAAGAGAAAAGAAAAAGAAAGAAAGAAAGAAAAAAAAAGAGAAAAGAAAGAGAGAGAGAAAAAAAAAACACACACACACAATCACAGCACCGCACCTAGGGGTTCTCAAATTAGATACGTCCAGTGACCTTGGTCGGCTGGCTCCGTCCCTAATCCCCTAGCCCTTTGTACATCCCCCACAATTGTTCAGGGCACATCAAGGGCAGGACATACCTTGGGAGCTCGCCTCGCCTATGGTTAGACCTGTCACCCTGAACCACTTGCACAATTCTTTTGCACTTCATCTCAATGCCGTTACAATCAACAGTGGTAAGCAAGGCATGAAAGACACTGGAAAAGTCAAGGCATAAAAGACACTGGAAAAGTACACCATACTTTTCAAGCACTACGAGTAGCCACTAGCTACCAAAAGCTAAGACATCACAAAGCTTAATTGTGCTGCATTGCCTTGACAAGACCATAAAGATGTCTCAAGTAATCTTTAAGTGTACTCCCCGTCTTCATCGACAAATTTTTCCATGAACTAAGCCCTTGCTTCACTGATCCATTGCTATACAAGGAACCAGGCCGACAGTCTTCTAACTAAGTAATATCTAAGTATACACAAGCACTCACATAATATCTGCACCGAAGTATATACACACTTTGGGTCCTCAAGTGCAGGACAATACTCTCAGCTTGCTTAGAGTTCGACCTGTTTCCCAAACTAATTGCACTATCTCTTGTACACAATAGAGAAGACTAGCACTACCCTTAGGGGGAGACCACATGAGAGGTTTTCAATTGCAGGTATTGAAGACTCCAACGAAGGTGTCGTTCGCTCTTCATCAACACTCAACTCTGAATTCCTATCCTTATCACCCTGTAAGCCTGCCAAGAATCAACATGTACAGAATCCCCAACAAAGCTACACTTGTGCTGGCCATCAATGCAATCCCCAACACCGAACAGCCCTGCCACCAACTCCAACAACCCTTCCACTAGCCACCTTGGCCACCAACAGGCCCCCAGGACCTTCTGCCACACCACCACCAACACTCCTCCACGAAAGCCACATGTGTCCTCACCCACGTCTTCGGTGCATGCTACAGCTTACTACCTACGACGGTGAGTGCCATGGGACTGGCACTTGTCTAGGAGGGGGGTAATGTTAACCCTCAAACGAACGAAGGTGGAAAATCCGGACAAGCTAAAGCAGAAGAAAAAAACAAAGGCCAAGGAAAAGAGAAACGGAAGACAAAGACGCACAAGGAGAAGAGTCTTAAATAAGGGAGAAAGGCGCACAAGGAAAAGCGCAAGTCAAAACTTTTGTAAAAGAGCACAAGTGCATCATGGTTTAATTCAAGGAGCGCCGGGCTCTCACCCGTGCAATTTGTAAATGTAGATGGGCGGTGGAAAGGAAGCTAGGAAGATAGAATGACAATGGGAAAAAGGGCCAACAAGGCTACGGCCGGCCATGTAAAAATGGGAAAAGGGGATGACCGCCCAAAAGGGATTTAGGGTTTTGTATATAAAGTTGAAAAGTGAATGAGAAGCTCATTCTTGTGTGTGGCCAAAAGTAGCTCTCCTCTTCTTCTTCTTCTTCTTCTTCTTCTTGCTTGCTTGAGCTTGTGCTTGAGGGAGGGAGTGTGAGAGTGTGAGGGAGTGAGTGTGTGAGGGTGAGGGACTGAGGAGGAGAAGCTCTTCATCGTCTCCTCTCTTCTTCTCTTCTCTTCTCTTGCTCGCGGAAATGGAGCTTGGAGTGTGGAGCTTGAGGATGGAGCTTGCTTGAAGCTTGCACTTGGATCGTGAAGCTACCGGAGTGCGCGGGAGAGGAGGTAACTCGAACGGCATCAAGATAAGCTCACTATACCCGTAGATATGGATGGTGCGCCGGCTATATGAGAGGTAGCCATTAGTACTCGGCTTGGAACGCTTGAAACAATAAGCGGTCCGAGGGTCTTGGTGGTTGAGTGAAAGCTCCCACAGAGCAGCAGAGAGAAAGCCAGCACTCCGAACTGGGAGAAGAAGAAGGAGTGATCTAGGAGAATTCTAGACAAGAGTCCTTGTGTTTTACCCCTCTTTTGGAGCTAGTGGACGCATCAGATTGGCAATCTAAGAAGCAAAAAGGAAGCCATTGTTTTATGCACGTTTTTTGTCTACAAGCGATTTATCTTCTCAGAATGCAGAAATACATTGACAGGCTTCATCTCTCTGAGTATGCTTCTACATCTTCTATTTCTTTAAACCCCTCCTCTTCCGTCTACTCCTCTCCCTGAATCTCCCTTCACCCTACTATCTCTTACCCCTGTAGTAGACTTTTTACCCCAAATGCTCTGACAGCATTCCATTTTTTAGAGTGAAGCAATGTGGAAGCGAATGACCAAGACAAAGAGTAAACAGAGAGAGAGAGAGAGAGAGAAAGAGAGTGAAACGCAAAAAAATCCGCAGTGAAGAATGTTGTATAAGGATGCAGAAATATACATGGGTGCAGAGAGAATATCTGCATATGTCTTCACCTCGAAGATCTCAATCTTGGTCGGCCCCAAGGACAGTCTCCACAGCTTGCAGCTTGCAGCCTGAAATATGTAAAAACAAGAGCACATGGTATATAAACGCAACAAGAGTTTGTATGGGCTGAAGCAGGCACCACGAGAATGGTATCACAAATTTGATACATTCATGCAATCTCAGGGATTTCATCCTTCTCAAGTTGATCACTGCTTATACACCAAGAAGGCAACAGATGACAGCCTTATTCTCTTGGTTTTGTATATGGATGACATGCTAATTGCAGGCAAGGATGTTCATGCCTTGGGACTCCTTAAAGCGTAGTCTACACAATAGCTTTTATATGAAAGATCTTAGTGAGGCAAATCACATTCTTGACATGCGTATACTCAGAGACAGATCAAAGAGTCTGCTTCATCTGTCACAACACGAGTATATTACAAGAGTTTTGCAGCGTTTCAATATGGAAGGGGGGGAAGCAATTAGTGTACCATTGCCTCCATATGTGAAACTTAGTGCAGATGACAACCCTACATTAGATGATGGAAATGCTGAAATAGCCAAGATACCCTATGCTTCCATTGTTGGTAGCTTGATGTATGCTATGATTGCTACACGTCCTGACATTGCATTTGCGGTGGGAGTGGTTAATAGATACATGGCATATCCTAGCAAAAAGCATTGGGAAGCAGTGAAGGTTATCATGAGACACCTTAATGGCACAAAGGATTTGTGTATTTGCTTTGGTAAGCAGAAGTCATCTGCTGTCGGTTTTACGGATGTAGACTATGTTGGCCATCCAGATTGCAGGAAGTCTACTTTAGGATATGTGTTCATGTTCACAAGAGGAGCAGTCTCTTGGATATCTAGGCTGCAAAAGTGTGTTGCATTGTCTACTACAAAGGCAAAATATGTGGCTGCCACAAAGGCATGCAAAGAGGCTTTATGGCTTTCACGTTTAGTGAGAGAGCTTGGGATTACAGAGGTTCCTATCCTCCACTGTGATAGTCAGAGTGCTATCATGCTAGCACGGAATCCTGTCTTTCACGCAAAGACAAAGCACATACAGGTGAAGTATCACTTTACCAAGGATATACTTGACAGCAAAGCGCATTGAGCTTGTCAAGGTACATACAAATGATAACCCTGCAGACCTTACAAAGAGTCTTCCAGTTGAGCAGTTTGTTCATTGCCACCAAATGATGGGGGTTGGATAGTATATGTGTCTTTCAGCTCTATACATACATAGACTTAGCTGATTCTTTCCTCTACCTTCAGGCACATTGCCTTTAGATGGGAGGTTGTTGGAAATAAAGGCTCACTGTGCCTTTTACCATGTTCCGGTGTGAACGCACCCTTAACTTGTTTTACTTTATATATATATTCAAAACCTAAAAGTGGTACACTAGTCTTTGTACCAAACATCAAGTGTCGTGCTCACTCTCTCACTCTACTGCTCTCAACTCTCTGCACATTCACTCTAAGCTTAGAAAACTACACATCAGAGTGAGAAGCACTATGTATGCAAATGTATAGCCTACGATAAGGTTCGAGGCAAATACCCCACACTTTTCACGGATGACTTTTCTCTCAGATCTATCATGGAGTCACCAAATCAATGCCAATTATGCCAATTCTTAATAAATATCTAAAGGCTCCGTACATCGTTGTTACAGGATGGCACGACACCTAGGGGAGGCAAGTAATCACAACTTCTTGACTTCTTCCAAATGGTGACCCCACACATAGTACCGGCACAAAGGGGAGAGAGTCTAGAGAGCTTAGGAGATCATAGCAACATGCCAGCCACAGAAACAAGGCTTTGAGACATAGAGAATATTCCAAAAAGAGATGAGGGAGATTCGTCAACACCACAATCAATATCTGATAGAGATGGGAGATCAAACCAGATACTACCACCATATCATCTCCTTAGGGATGTATGACATACTCTATCCCCTAATCCCCACTGGATGGAATTAGCATATCCATAGATTTCCCCATTCTCTCTCTCCTCACATTATCGTGTATTGTATACCTTTGTAGTTTCTCTTAGCACTGTATATCACCATCACAGATCACATCTTGCCATCATAGCTGACATCTCAATATGTCACACTTTGACACCCAATGTGATAATCATCATTGTATATGGTGATATCTCATAGGCCGATTTTGGCCTCAGTAGACATTTATGTGTGTGTGTGTGTGTGTGTGTGTGTGTGTGTGTGTGTGCACGCGTGCGTGCAATCTCCATTCTCCTTGCAACTACATCAACTGGTAACAAGGCATGTAAGAGTCTCCCGCAAACGCCACCAACAAAAATCTTTAAAATCTCCATTTTGGATGAGATTTGACATGCACAAAAAGGTTACAATTTCTCAGACCAAGCCCATAAGGACTTAGTCTACTCCATTTTTTGATATGAGGTGATTTTGGGCTCCTTTTTTTACATGAAAGTGCTACATAGGCTATTCTGACTTTTTCTACAATTTTGCAAAGGTTATTTAGAAGCTACAAAACAAGTCAAGGCATACAATGTTCACTATAGAGACACTATATATAGGTTATCAGGCATCAGTAACTCGTGACAAATTGTTAGAAACAAACAATTTCAAGTTGCAGATTGTTTGGCATAGGTTACAAATTACAAACTTTATAGTTTTGGAGTTTGTTGTTGGCTACTATTGCATGCACCAAGTGTTACTCAAGTAGAGACTTTGATATATATGTTGTAGCTATTTATGAGCTACGTGTATTGTCATACTTTCCATGCATATTTGTTTGTGAATGAGCAAGAACATTGTTCCTTGATGTACTACGATGGTTTCACAAAGAGTAGTCTATTGATGTACTTTTGAACTACTAGATGTTGTTATGGAAAAGGAAGTATTGCTTCATCATCTGCAATGGACACAGAACTATATAACATTAGGAAGTTTGATGGTACTAACTTCAATTTGTGGAAGAAGCAGATCCAAGATGCCCTTGCCATAAGAGGCATAGATGCAAAACCAATAGACATGTTTGAAGAGGATTCATTGAAGCTTGATACAATGGCCAATTCCACTATTAGGCTGCACTTAATAAAATCTATGCATTTTAAGTTGTGAATGAGACCAGAGCACATGGCTTACGAAAGATACTATGTGGCACTGATGAGAAGGAAAGTGCCTCTAATACGGTGTATCTCATGAAACAATCATCTGAGTTATAGATGAAGGAGGGCACTACTATCACATCCCACCTTAAGGAATTCAACATCATATTTGGTCAAATGCAAGCTCAAATTGAAGTTTGAAAATGAGGTTAAGGCAATCTTTTTGTTGTGCTCCTTGCCTACATCATGGAATACCTTTAAGACAACCATCAATAATTCAACTCGAGATGGTGAGCTGAAGTTGAATAATCTCGGGGGTAGTTTATTGGCTAAAGAGATACACAAGAATTCTATGGACCAAGGCAAAAATGGTCAAGCATTGGCATCTCGTAAAAAAAGAGGCAAAAAATAGTATAAAGACAAAATACATGACGGTGAGCAGTCACACAACCAATCCAGGTTCAAGAAAAGACATTGAACCAAAGCGACAATGAGCTCCCACTAAACTCTAAGGCTCTCATCTACTAGGCTCCACACAAACACATGCACTTACTCTTCCTATCTACAAAGAGGATTTGTTGCCAAAGGGGGAAGACTTGGTATAGGTTGTGCCTTTGTCAGAAGCGCTCATCTACTATTTAGCTTGTTTTTGTTCTCTCATAGGAAGAGAGTCCTCTATGATAGAGAGAGAGAGAGAGAGAGAGAGAGAGAGAGAGAGAATTGCACCTTTAAAAGCTCTTCTCATCTAAACAAGCGCTATAGTGTGATCCTCAAATTCTTTATCTTAGAATGTAGACAATCCTTCTTTCAATATTCTCTCCCTTAGAATGTAGATAATCCTTTTGCAGCCACTTATAACATGGAGGACTCCTTGTCATCCTTCTTCTTGTCCTTCCCAATGACTCTTAGGATCAGTGGAAAACGCCTCATGCTGGACAGGGGATTAGGTCAAAGCTCACAATAGTCATGGTCACACTAATGATGAACTTTGTTCTATTAGTATAATACAGAACTGTGGTTTCACCCCAGAAAAGGAACAAAGCAAATGCAAGACATACATAGTCATAAGTATACTAACGGTGACAACTGTGATTCACTAATCGCTAACCATATCAATGCATGTAAGTGAATGATGTATCAAAAGTGTATGAGCATGTCCACATGTAACTAAATTTCACCACAGAAAAGGAACAAAAAGACATACAAAACATAGATTGTCAGAAGTACAATTCTGATAAGAACCGTAATTCATAAACCGCTGTGCATATCAGTGTATGGAAGTGAATGAAGTATCAAAAAGTGTGTGGGCATGACCCCATGTAACTTAATGATGTGTTTAAAAGAAGTCGAGCATGTCCAGTTGAAGAAGGACAAACACTTACCCACGAACCAGAGCATAGCGACAGTCGCCTCAGTGTAGACGCAGAAAGCCCAATCAAATTACTCTCATCCGATTGGACTCCCTGGCTTTCCAAGTACTGCCATAATGCCTGATGATCCTGTGCTGACTCCGGTGGAAGGAGAAGGAGCCCAGATTGCAGCTTGATGAAAGAAGGTGCTGTAACGTGATCATGGCGGTAGCCAATTTGCGTGTTGAAGGTGGAGAGAGCCTCGGCTGTGCGTTCTAATATGAGAGGCTGCCTTCTTCTGCCCATGGGGATAATGCTCTCTTTAAGCAGAGGTGGCAAGTGATGCGATGGGCTTCAGGTAGAATCAACAAGAAAGGTTGCCGCCTGGATAAACCACGAGAAATCTACAGGTTTCTCTCTCTCTCTCTCTCATATCAGCTCGGTAGGAAGCCGCCTCTGATCAACCGAATAAGAACGTACCCGCCTTAGAGTAAAATCCAAACCATCACCACCCAAGCTGGAGTGAAACCAAAGCAATCCTCTCTATCTCACAAAAAAAGCCCCTACGTATCCAGCCGACATTGCACGTGTGAGACGACGCCTCTAATACGTGCTATCTGAGCCCTGTTACACACGGCGCCGTCCGCTCTGTCGGTCGTTTACACATAGACACACAACAATCTCTCAAAAAAGAGCACTTGTTTTAATGGTTAGGGCTTTGAGGTATGTGTCTCTTGGGGAATGGTTCAAAACTTGTCAAGTGTGGATTACTTTTCTCAATGGAAGTTCATGTCCTTAGGCCCCTTACGGATTCTGGAACATGAAAAGGTGAATGGCCCTTACAACCAATCAGAAGAGATAAATATCTGATTATTGGCATAATTGTTTTCAGACAAAGGTTTAGGATAAGCAAAAAAATGGGGGGAAAATCTCCACCTCCTCACGCCCTTCCCCAAAAGTTTATTGGGCTGTGATTCCCCGTCCATCAACAAGTAGGGGGGAGAAGAGCCAATGATATCAAGGTCCCCATTTCTGCCTCCATCACTATGATTACACACTGATGGAGGCAAAGATGGTGGGAAACCTCTTTGAGGCCTCCATAAAGAGAGAGGGCAAGCACCATTGCTGCTACACTGGTCTCACACAATTCTTCTGTGAGTTCTTCTCATCACTCTCTCTTTCATTGATGTATATATTTTTATACTTGATGGAAGTATCTAAAATTTTCAATTCATTACTACAAGAACCAAGTTGAAGATTCTCAACATTAGAGACAAATACAATCACATCATTAGAGTCATTAAACACTCTCTCTCTCTCTCTCTCTCTCTCTCTCTCTCTCTCTCTCTCTCTCTCTATATATATATATATATATATATCCTCTCCTCTATTCTCAACAAAGTTGTAATGATTTGGTCCTTTTAATCTCTTTTTCTCTCTCTCAACATACTCTATTCTACAAATTTTTTGTTGCACATAGTTTGTCTAACTCTAATGATTCGTACATACTTTAATTGCTTGTTGAAGGTAATTAAATTTTTATTACTTGTTGCAGGAACCAGATACTACATTTTTGTGATTGGCAAATACAATCAGGGCTCTAGAGAGGAAAAGCCATTTCATCAAAACTAAGTTCTCTCTCTCTCTCTCTCTCTCTCTCTCTCTCTCTCTCTCTCTCTCTCTCTCTCTCTCTCTCTCTCTCCCTCCCTCCCTCCCTCCCTCCCTCCCTCCCTCCCTCCCTCCCTCCCTCCCTCCCTCCCTCCCTCCCTCCCTCCCTCTCTCTCTCTTTGTGTGTGTTCTGTGATTTTTCTACAACAAACTTTGTTTGATTTAATTAAACATCCATGAATGTTGAATCACACTCACCTATGCATGTTGAAATGCATTAGGCATTTTGTGGAAGATACATTTTTCTAAGATTGATTATCTATAGCTTTGTTTTTGTAAGATAGATAATCATAGGTTGTTCTAATTATGCTATAGATGGGGGATTGGTAGAGTGTTTTCTATAAGGTTTATCTTGCTCACATTGACTAAATTGCATTTGCATTTGTGGATATTACCTAGCTTTTCCATTTTCAATTTCGTGTGAGTTATGTTTGCATGATTGACATAAGCTCTTGTAATTGGCATTTATATTGCATGCAATACTGGTTGTTATTTTTGTAGGACTTCATAATGAACTCCCAAACTCCACATGACAAGCTTCCGCAAATGTGTGGTCCACCTTTCTTCACTTGTGGCCATCCATGACACCCCCACTAGCCACATTAGTATGCTTCCTATTCGTCCAACATCATATTCTTAACCATCCATATCCCCATGCTTGGTTATACCTTCACATTATGCATTCAAGCCATACCAAAGGCCTTTGCAACCCATGTTGCAGTAGGTCGATCTTACACCTACTACATGAATACCTACACCTCCATCATTTGAGTCCACTACATAGCTTGTGAAGGTAGCAACCAATCTAGCTACTAGGACGAAGAGAAAGAGGACTCCATAGCAAAAAAAGTCTACTAAGAATACTCTCCATGAAGAGTCACGTGATAAGGATAAAAAGAGGGAGATGTGGAAGGATGCATGGGTTGGTCAATTGATCCACATTTGAGGCTCTGTGAATGATGAATTTGGAAAGCCCTCGAAGCAAGGGATAGACTTGTGGTCCAAAGTGGCAATCCAATTGTCATCTCTTTTCCTAGACTTTGACAAGGATAGTGAGAGCTATAGGAAGAGATGGGGGTGTGTTTATGACAGCTAAAAAAAGTACAACTCTTACAGTAGCATATCAGGGAATGATAAAAAAATCACATGCCATTGGTTTGACATTGTTGATGAGTACATGCACTTTTGTGCCAATGTGGTGAGGTATAGCCATGCTTCAGCAGCTAAAGGGGTTGCAGTGGATGACGATGATCTTACAGAGATTGTAGCTCTGGATGGAACCGAAGAAGACAATGCAAACAAAGATATTGACAATGTGTCCCAAAAAGAATCAAGTGGACAACATGAAAATGCAAGTGTTTCAGAAGCTACAAAAGCATAAGCTGAAATAGCCAAAGTGACTCCACCACAAAACAAAACCAACAGTAATGCATCAAAAAGGATAGAACTTTAGAAGATTCATTACTTGATATGGCAGCACAACAATAGGATTCCAATGTTGATCGCAAAGTGATTGAGCCACAAAAACTTTCTTTGCTAAGAAACTTGACAACAACAGTGTCTGGGTTGCTTGACTTTCTTAAAAAGCATGGAAAAGAATAAGTAATGCTCTTATCAAATTGTCCATCATCCATACTTGTCTTAGGGCTCTAAATTTGTCATCAACATCATTACTTTGTAAGCTAGGATTGTAGTTTATGAAACTTTGAATTATTATATGTGTAATTGCATTCTATTGGTCCATGAAATTGAATTTGCTATTATGGTTCCAAAAAGTTTAGTTTTTATCATGCATGGTAAATTCTATAATTGTATTTTGTTTCACATGCTAGGGAAAATGTTCAAGTATATCTGTGACATGGTTCTTTTTTCTTTGTTAATTTTAGGTCATGGATGATCAATTATCCTCGAGTCTTTTGATAATAGAGTACTTGCATGCATAATAGCTATTGTGGAGCTTATCGAATCCATGAATGAAGGTGTTGTGGATGAGGTGGCTCAAAATTTTTTGTTTCTTAGCCATTTGGTGGGTTAGGTTATTCATGCTCATAAGGAGCACATTGGCTATTGACATCTTGAGTCTATGTCATGTTTACAAAGATAAGCTAGCTTCATGGAAAGATATCTCTTACAAAGCTACTCAAATAGAATGTTCAAGCACTACAAGGGAATGGAAAATAAGCAACGGCCATTTGCAACATAAAATAGTGGCATTGCTAATAGCATCGCAAAATCAATTTTGTGACGTTGTTAGCGACGCTAATAGCAATGCCGGTCTAAGAAAAAAAAAGCGCCGAAAACCTGAACGCTGCATTTGCTGACACAAACATTTTCAAGAGAGAGAGAGAGATCGTCACCTTGAGAGGAAGAAGAAAAGAGAGAGAATGAGAGCTTCTCACTACCGTCACCAACGCCATATACGAAGAAGAGGGAGAAGTGTATGAAGGAGAAAGAAGGGACGTCATGAAGAGGAGGTGAAGAATCCATCCTCAGGCCTTTGCGGTAGCCACATTGCCACTTCTTGCTTTGCTCTTGTGTTTTCTTCTTTTCTTTTGTTTGTTTTTCTTTGTAATGAGATGCATTGAGAGAGAGAGAGAGAGAGAGAGAGAGAGAGAGAGAGAGAGAGAGAGAGAGAGAGAGAGAGAGAGAGAGGAGGAGAAGAAGGAAGGAAGAGGAAGAGAGAACGAGAGAGGAAAAAAAGAGGAAAGATAACAAAGAGAGAGAGAGAGAGAGAAAGAGAGAGAGAGAGAGAGAGAGAGAGAGAGGGAGGAAGGGAGAGAGGAGAATGAGTGAGAGAAACAACGGGGAGAATAAAAACAAAGAGAGAGGCAACAAAGAAAGAGAAAGAGATAAAGAAAGACAGGGGGAGAGAAAAGAAATGGAGAGGGAAGGAAGAGGTGGATAAAAGGGTGAGGTAAAGAGAGGAAGGACAGTGAAAAAAGAGAGAGCTAGAAAGGAAGGGGGAAAAAGGAACAGAAAGAGGGAGAAAAAGAGAGATAGAGAGAACAACAAATAGAGAGTGAGAGAGGAGAGAGAAAAACGGAAACAATGAGAGAATTAGAGAGAACGGAATGATAGAAAAATAAAGGGAGAGGGGGAAGAGAGACAAAAGAGGGGTGGGAAGAGAGGATCTTTCAATGTCTTTTTTTATGAGTTTTTTATTTTCTATCTTTGATTTTGATTATAATGAGATGAATTGAGTGCTAGTGGAGAGGAAAAGAGACAAAGACATAGAGAAAAGAAGGGAGGGAAAGGAAAAGAGAGAAGAAGTGAGAGTGGGGAGGGAGGATGGAGGAGAGAAAGAAACACTGAGAGACAGAGAGAGGGGAGAGAGAGAAACAAAGAAGGATGAAGGGAGACAAATGAAAAAAGAGAAAGAGAGAGAATTTGAAAGGTGAGAAGAGAAATAAAGGAGGAAGGGAGGCAAATTAAAAAAGAGAAAAGAGAGAGAGAAAGAGGGGTAGGGAGAGAAATAAAAAGGGATATAGATAAAGATAGAGAGACATGGAGAGAAAAGGAATGGATAAAGAGAGATGGAGGGAGGAAAATAAATAAAAGAAAAAGGGAGAGAAAGAGGAGTAAAGATTAAAACGAAGGAAGGTCATTAATGAGGGGAGCAAAAACCTGTTGTTTGTCGTAATGTAGACTAAATGAAAAAGGATATGGTCGTGATGTCCAAGATCATGATGCATATCTTAATCAACATGTCTTGTGTCCTTGCTCTCAATGTAAGCTGGCAATTAGACGAAAGCATCGCTTGTCTATAGAACACATACAATGCTTTGGCCATAGGAAAAGTGTGTATCCATCATGTTTTACATTTGCAAAGTAATTGAATATCATATACAAAAATATTAGATACACCTGTAAAATTTGTACGAGGAGGTGACGCCTCATCCCAAGAAATGCACTTATTATGGCTAGTAGAAGAGTTCCTGGGCATGCAATGGATGGAGTGCCTAAGCCGATACACCAATTGGAGGGTACAACTCAGTCTACACACTCGCGACACTAGAGAAGACAATCAGCCTTTTGGACCTTCCTCCAATCTTGGAGCCTAAGAGATGGAGGCAATGATCGATGCATTGATGTCCATGGATGCCGATTCATCTGATCCACGAGAGAGGAAGTGTCCATACCATTATATGATAAGTGTTGAGTATCTCACTTGAAGACGTTGCTTGCGCTCCTAAGTGTGGAGGCCAAGTACTATGGGTGGAGTGATGTGAGTGTGACAGAGTTGTGCAGGTACATTCTATGCTTCGATGATTTTTTTGACTCCATTATAAAAAACATGTATTTTGATTTTTCAAGGCATATATTACACCAAGAAACATAATGCCTGAGTCCCATGGTGATGCACGACTGTTGTTATGAAATCTTGTCATGGACTACAACAGCATCCATGCATATGTCAATGATTGTGTGTTGTTTCGAGGAGACTATAGGACTATGGAGACATGTCCAAAGTGTAGTGCTCACAAGTATTGACAAGACTTGCAAGGGCAAACCATCCCTCAGAAAGTTCTTAAACACTTTTCACTTATACCGGGTATACATCACATGTTTTCTAGGTCAGCAG
Source organism: Lygodium microphyllum (assembly GCF_053477565.2). Lineage (NCBI taxonomy): Eukaryota > Viridiplantae > Streptophyta > Polypodiopsida > Schizaeales > Lygodiaceae > Lygodium > Lygodium microphyllum. Next base: position 103,464,118 of record NC_141144.1, read on the forward strand.
GCATGGTGAGCTTGACAATGTGGGATGTGCAAAATAGATCCACAGATGGAGTCCAACAAATATCAGTAGATTCATGTACATGGAGCCACATTGACTCCACCTTTCCAGGCTTTGCACCAAAGCCAAGGAATCTTTAGCTCAGTCTTGCTATGGATAGCATGAATCTATTTGGTCTTCACTCAACTTCTTATTGTGTGTGGCTTGTAGTCCTTGTTAACTACAACATCACGCCATGGCTTTCTATGAAGAAAGGACACCTAATCCTTAGCTTTCTCGTTCTCTTGGGCACTACAAAGTTAAGAACATGGATGTCTACCTCTATCCATTAGTTGATGAGCTCAAGATTTTGTGGAAGGAGGGAATCATTATGGAAGACATGAGCAAGCACGATGGTCAACGGTCCGCCAATATACGAGCCATTCTCATGTGGACCATGCATGACTTTACGGGATTCAGGGAGCACTCAAGTAAGTGGGCTTCCATTCTCATTTGGTGATATCTAACATAGCTCGTTCAAGTTTGTGTTGACTAAATAGGGGTGTTGCAATAGGTCTAGTTACCTCAGGTTATCATGCATGTCCATTCTGTGGGCCACAGTGAGACTCTCGAAGGTTATGAACCATGAAGAAGATGGTATATCAAGGACATGCCAGTCTCCAACACAAATGAACGCCCAAAGTTGGTATGAGTTGAAAATGGTCCACAAGGAGTCACATCCAAACGGAATGCGACGGTTCTCAATTTTCTACGAGTTATTGTATTGGACCCACTTACAGATCAACCATTTATTGGATCCCATGCATATTTTCAAGAATGTGGGCAACTTATTATGGGACCACATCACAGGAAAGAGAGACACTGCAGGGGCACGGATGGATTTGAAGGAGGTAGGCAAGATGGAGGCTCTTTGGCCACAGTCGTGACCATTGATGGTTGCTTGCAACTACCTCACGCTCCTTGGGTCCTGTCCACTAAAAAAGAGTACATTGTGAAGCAAATTATCATGTCTATCCGCACCCCGATGGGTATGATGTGTTCCCTTAGGTCCGCGTTCTCTAAAGATGACCAGCTTCTATCCAAGGCTAAAATCCCATGAATGGCATAAGATATGTCAAGTTTTTCTTGACCTTGGTTGTAAGTAGCATGGGTATTTTCGTATTTAGTGTCCACTCGGTGTTCATAATGCTTCTTCATTTGTGGCATTTTGTACTATTGATCACAACTGTAGGATTTCTCACTCTAGAAATACACTAGGTGATTTACAGGTTGTTGACTTTAGTACAATGGATCTCACAGAAGGAGATCAAGAAATCCTTTATTGAATCTGCAAGGCAAGGAATAGTAGGGATGGTCTATCTCTTTGAGAAGTAGGTGCCCACCAACTTGCTCACGATACAAACTCACCTTTTGGTGCATCTCGTAGATTAATTGGAGATTATGGGACCCTTGTCCATACGCAATGGATGTTCTTCTTGGAGCGCTTCATGAAAACCTTCAATCTTCTTGAAGCATGGCTGAAGGTTTATGCAACAACGAGCTCGGCCAAAAGGTAGCATGGCTGAGGTTTGTGGTTGGTTTCAGATATGTTAGTGCATATTTCACAATGGCTACCAACGGTGGATTCAGACAAGAGTGTGCTATGGTTGCTAAAGGATGATGATAGATTGACAAGAGATGTGGTGGTTGGAAATGGTGTAGAAAAAAGAATGTATGCTGCAATGGAGGAGAAAGTGAATCATTTTTGTATGTTGCATTATGCACCCATGGAGAAGTGGCTCGCTAGATACAAGCAAGCCAAAAAAGATCAAGAAGAAGCACAATTGAAACTTCGACACAATACATGTTATCAACCATTTCGATATCCTAAGGAAGGTGATCGAATGTTTTATAAGCTATAATATCTAGATTTTATATGCGACAGCTAATCTAATCGTTTCATTGTACATTACAAAATCTACAATGGGACATGGTTGCATGAGCAACATTTTCGCGTTGAGCGCATTGTCAAAATGTGTTCCACAAAGGATCATGGCAAAGTTCGAGCAAGAGAGCCAACAGTGGGCCATGGATCCAAAATCGTTATAGATGAGAACTTGCAAAGTGTTATCTTAGTGGATTATCATAGCTTCTCCATGATCATATTTGATGTATAGTGGTTCAAAGTGATATTGGAAGGAGCTTGGGAAACTGTTTAGCGAGGTCCATCTCGATTTTTGAAAATAGATTTTGAGAAAAGATGGACAGATTTGTGCGACATGTTTGTCATGTTGGCCCATTATGAACATGTGCATGACCTATTTTATTAAATTTTTTTCACGACATGAAACAATCACAAATGTTGATTCACTCTTATATCTGATATTGAATATGTAAGCTTCTATCCAAATCACCAACAATCTTGATGGTGGTATGTTGTGCCATCAGATCCGTGGAGTGCAAGAGTGTATGATGAAAGCAATGTTCCTAGCATAGACGGGGAGAGTATGCACGTGGAGGGGTCGATATTGTGGAGGTGGAAGAGGGCTTGGAGCATGTAGAGGAGGCAAACATAGGTAACAATGACGAAGAGACAGGAGGCCATGAAATCTTTGAGAATAAAGTGGACTTGTCCTTCTGTGGTAACCTATCTATAGGCATTCCAATGTATGTAGAGTTGTGCCAGGAGATTAACATGGGGCCATAGGCTCTATCATATTTGCATCCATCTACTTAATTCGTTAATGGTTTGCTTTTAAGGGTACTTTAGAATATGCATTTTAATTAGCATTATTTTTTTCAGAGTTATATTATTGTGTTTTACCTAAATCTTTTTATTGATTATGCTAACATAATTTTTTGTCTATGCAGGTTACCTTTGACGATACTTAAAGAGCAGGATGAGTCAAGGAATGAGCGATGTGAGGAGATGGCCCGATTTAGAGATATGGCGGACTAGGACTTGTCTCGAACACCATCGCGCAGTTCTGTGAGATCTACTTTGGCACACTGATGCTTCCGTTTCCAATAGAAGAGGTCGACACTTTGGACTAGGCTCGAACGGAGGTAGTGGTTCTAGGGGGTGTTGTGGAGATATGGATGCTGTGAGTTTGTAGTAGGTTCTAGATAGGGGTGCTACTCCTTACTATTGTACAGGTTCTAGAGAGGGTGGCTCAGGTGGATGTTGTGGAGGCACCAATGCAGTGTCTTCGTCTCATGGTTCTGGTGGATACTTGTCACCTCTAGGATTTGTCACACCTATAGGGACATCTACTCTAGTGACTCCGGGTTTTTCTCAATTGTCCACAAGTGGTACCCCTATGGATGCTACTTTGAGAGATACTACCCCCGTGGGTACGCCAAATATATAGGGGTCTCCTGGTTATGCACAGGAGCGCGATCGTAAGTGGGAGAGAACACACCTTAGACGTACCCCAGAGGGGTATGGATACCTCGTAGTAGATGACATGACATGTGTTGTGATCATGAATGATGAGGGGAGGAAGGTGATGTCTCGCATGAGAGAGTTGTGCCAACAATTTTTAATACACAACATTTTAGACCATTAGAAGAATACACTCGAGGGGAGCAAGGACTATATAGTGGCATCCTTGCACAAGAAGTTTCGGTACCTATCGTGGTAGAGAGGTTTTCCATTGGGTGGACGATGGAGTGTATGTGTGCATCATGTCACATAGACAATCGAACGCACACTGATTGGTGTAGATACAGGGAGGAGGCTACAGATTCTCCTGGGCAATGGCGACACAACGGGAGGCAACGAGGGCACGATTGGAGGCAAGGGTCGTGCATCATCTAGGGAGTAGCGGCCACAAGACTTATCTGGAGAGGACAATCGAACACACGCTAATTGGTGTAGACTCAGGGAGGAGGCTACAGATTCTCATGGGCGATGGTGACATAGCGGGAGGCAACAAGGGCATGATTGGAGGCGAGGGCCGTGCATCATCTAAGGAGTAGCGGCCACAAGTCTTATCTGGAGAGGACTTTGTATATATATATTTTTGGTTCTTCTTGCTTTTTTATTTGCAATATCACTTGTACTAACAATCATGTTTCTAATAATTGTATTCTGTTTTCTTTGCAACACTCCATCAGAAACCGTGATCCCACAAGTTTGGAGACTTGATATGTAGAGAGACACGGTCTCACTGCACTCATTGATAGATTGTACATGTGTGGTTGCCCAATAAGTCAAACATCTTTCTTGTTTGTAGTCCCTATTTTGTTTAATGCATTACGTATGGTGGGCTGATGTGTAGTTATTCATTTTGCAGAGTCCATTCAATGTTCCTTTACATCAGGACATTTTCTGATGGCAAGGATCTGTAGCATGTGCTTGGATTTGTGGAGTGCATACCCTCTTCTTTTTTGGTCATGTGATTTGTGCAAGCATCTTCCATGTACTATTCCTTAGATGTACTTATCATCCTTTGTATAAAATTTCATCTTGCAATAATTACATATAGAATTTTATGCTTGTTTTGGCTATCCTCTCTCTCCATGGTTCCATATAATGTCATGAATTGATATCACTAATCTTGTACTTGCTCTATGAATTATCAATCTTGTGGGTTCAAGTAGATTTCGTGCTCGTCTTGATGACCATTGCATACCCAATATGTAATTTCTTTGCAAAATATTATATAGCACATGGTGCTATATGTGCCGCCCTACCACAAATTTTTTTTCCTATTAGCGTCATCGATTTCTCTGCACGTGTTGCTATTGCCATCGCTATGTGTGTTACAAACCTTTACTATCTGCATCGATGCAAATAGTGACAGTTTCTGCGATGATTTTGTAGAGATGTCTATACTGATGCTTTTAGTGACAACAGGGGCAATTTTTTTTATGAACATTTGCGTCGCTTTGAACAGCAATATGAGGCTTGTATCTTGTAGTGAAGAGTAGGATGCAAACAAGTAGGTATAGTTTTCAATTTCTTTGTGCACGTCTTGCTCCATATTTATGATGGTTGGAGGAAGGAAATCAGTGTAAAGAATGTTTGTGTTGCATTGCATTGGATTGCCATAGGTTCTCTTCTAGAAGTTATTGCAGATTTGTATGGTATATCAACATCTTCTATGCAAAGCATAGTTTTCAAACTCTATGATGCATTGAGGGAATTAGGGCTACATGACTTGTACGTAAAGTGTCCATCTCCATATAGAATGAAGAAGTATAGTTAAGACTTCCAATGTCTGCAAGGCAATCCATATGTGATTGGTGCAGTGGTGGATAGTAGCCACATAACCATTATAGCACCAAAAGAAAACCATACATACTACTTTAATAGGAAGGGATTTCACTTTGTGGTGCTCAGCAAATTACATGGTTTGGGACTATGATTGTGGGTGGTGTGGATCAATGTTTGATTGGAAGGTGTTTGAGCAAAGTCGACTTAGCAAACACTGCTAAGCTAATAAGTTTAGCATATATTGTTTGCTTGGAAGATATGCTTATCCTCCATGATAATTGATGTTATGTCCCTTCAAAGGTAGAAAAGATGGTTTGCCTCCAGAAAATTATTATTGGAACTATGTACAATTTGTGGAGCATGCATTTGGGATGTTGAAAGCCTCTAACTCCAATGGTTGAAATCAGGATGAGAATCAATCAACAACTCCCTTACTCTCTCTCACATAGCTTGGATGCACTAAATGCCTCTCCACCAGCCCCCAAAAACGTTTTCCCAACTTGCATGGATATTTTTGTCAAGTGGTAGCCATCTAATCCCAATTTCCAACAATTTTCAACCATTAAATTAATTCTGAATATTTATTGCATCCCTTCTAACCTTGCCCAAAATTAAATGTGCCCATCCAGAATTAAATTGGCTAGGCCATTTGCAATGTTGAGTGATCCCCAATCTTAATTGACCCCTAGACTAGCATTAATTAATTGATTAATGCCTAGTCCCTAGTGTCACCCCTGATACTTAATGGTCAATTAATTGTCCTAGGGTCAAAACTAATACCAATTGACATCCAAAACCCAATGTTATTGAAGCAATATGATATGTACTTGTTGTTGAATGTACTCAATATGGTTGCATTATGCTTAGTATTGCATAATATGTATTGTGCATGGTGATAGTTTTGATGATACTTGGGTACACAAGGCACAAGGGGAGTTATTGAGAGCTAGTATTAACATTGCTTATAGAGTTGCAAAATTTATGAGTGGTTTGTAGGTTGGGGTGGAGGAAGTTTCAAACTTGGTATATACAAATGTCATTAATGTTGTTGAAAGAGCACAAAGATCAGACAACATGGATGTAGGATCTTTCCACATGCAAGAAGGGCTAAGATGGGATAACATAGCGATGAAGATGTGGAAAGAAAGAGAGAAGAGCAATATCAAACTTATTTTTTATGAACATGATGATGCTGAGGAGCACTCGTGTTTCAAAGTGGAGCATGAGGGCTGATTGGCGACACTTTTAGCTTTGAAATGTGAGTATGTATTTTTATACAATTCTTGGTTGTACTTTGAATTACTCAGCCTAGTGTATTACAAGTTTTGATTGAAAACTTGAATTTGACAATCACTATATTAACAAATTTAGACAATTTGCTACTGAATGACAATTTATGAGTCCTAGATTGTTTTGGTTTGATATTTTAGTTATATGTACGCTTTGTATTGTAAATAAAATCAATAAATGTGTATGTTCATTACTGGCAGAGTGGTAGTAAAAACCATACTATTGCAAGTTTGAAAATGAGAAGTTCCCATATTCAAATTGGTCTTCAGAACATTTGAAAGCATTAGTAGCAGGGTGGTCCACTGGCATAAGGTTTTTTGGTATGACCTGACTACATTAATACAAACATACAACTCTGAAAGGATTTTCTTAGTCAATTACAAGAGTTTCTATCTCTAATAGAAAGCTAAAACATTTGCCATTTTCTTTATCTTCAGTACATCACAGCAATATGTGAAATACTATTCATTAAGAAATGCAAATTACTGTCCATTAAATCAGATTTTGGATTTCAACATCACTAAAAGAGCTCCCAAGGGAAACATGAGAAATAGTGGATCTACTACCCTTATGTAGAGGCCACATGTAGCTTGTAATTGAGACAAAGAGCTAATACACACTCTTCAATACCTTGTCCCTTGAGGATATTCGTGTAGCAGCGAATGGAACGATGAAGGAAGAATGTGAAGTTTACTCTAGTGGCTCATAACTTTTGGTCTGCAAGCATCATCATTAAGTAGTTTTTTCATATTGTTTTACTAACAATATTTTTAATTATTGCAACTCATCTTTGGTTTAGGAGATGATGATAGAATTGAAGGGAGGTTATCATAGGTCCTAGAAACCAAGTTAATGTATGTGTTTTTAGCCAAGTTGGATGTGCAATGAATTGTCGGTTTTGCTAAACCGGTTGGCAAGGCCAGAACTTGAAATGGATTTTGCTTTACATTCATAGCAACAGGTTCTAGATACCACTTTTCCAGCACTAGATCACATTGAACTATTGGTCCAAAATAGTGTGTTCATCATAGCACACTAAGTTGAAAAGACTTCAAATTCATCAAATTCAGACTTCACATTCTAGCATGTTAGTCTAAATAGTTTGAAGTTTGGAGTCTGGATTTGAAAACAGTCTACATCCTGGCACCAGCTAGTGCTTGTGTTAGCCTATCTACCTTTTATAGATATAGTGAACTCTATAATCCAAGCTCAAAGTTCAGGTTAAAGCTCAAAGCTCAAAACAGTCTACTTCAGAAAACAGTCCTAAAGAATCTTCAAAAAGTTGTTTGGTTTATATACTCATTTTGTTGTAAGAGGTCATCACTTGAGGAAAAGAGAAAATTATTTATTCGATGGGTAAAATAGTCCCATAGTTTTGATGCGACACTTGTGCAACAAGTTGCAGTGTCACATGATCTTGTGATTTGATCACAAGGGAATGGCCAATTCCTTTGAATGAGAAGGCATATTTTTACGCAAGTTTATCTTGCAAGAGGATGAATAAACGTCATGATATAGTACCTTTCATGGGTAAAGTGACCAAGATACGGGGATTAGATATTTGCTTGGAAGCAAAAGACCAATCAGTAAATTGGAATAACATATTTACTGCTAATAGAACTTAAGGTATTGGTTAAAATGGGTTAATAGGGTACAGACCTAACCCAAGGATATAAGGGTTAACAAACAAACACTTGGGGATCTTGCCAAGTCGCAATTGATCTCGGATTGAGTGCTGGATGCATTCAAAAAGAAGGATTCACTCCTTAGCAGTTGGCCAAAAATAACGACCACTGGAAATGATTGTGCTTGTAACAGTTGTAGAGAGCATTGTTTGCTTTGTTTGCTCAAAGAAATAAAGGATGAAAAGATATCTAATGCTTGAGGTTGAAGGCCTGAAGGGAGAGGCAGCTTTAGTTACCCCCGATTGCCTGCTTGACCCCAACCAAGGGAGTTATTAACCGCATTGGGAAGGTGGACCGAACCCACCGTGAGAGGTCTCTCTGTTGAGCGCTACTTGGAGCAGGAGGACACTTGGGTGCCAAAGGGGGCTCTGGCCGTAAATCCCTCGCCTTCTGGGCCCTGCACAAGAAGCCAACATGACTTGGGATTGGATCTAGAGGCCCGCATACTAGTCTATGGGCAGAATCTTGGATTAGTAATCCCTGTGGATTGCTGGATAGCCTTCGGGCGGATTATGGATAAGCCTACGGGTTGGACTTTATAAATGTATTTCAAAGATAATATGATAAGCTGTTGAAAAGGAACTTGCTTGACATTGTTTTTCTATGTCAAGTGCTATGATTACGTGAAGGAACCGACTAATTAAGGAAGTTGTTTGATGCATGTCCAACTAAATGTGATAGGTAATTAGATAACTAAAACAATCTGAGGAAAGTGCGGTGGATGTGGCCATGTGTCCATTCTATGGATGGGTGGTCCCAGTTGGCCGGGAACTTTTCTCAATCATGATGGACAGCACGAAGATCGTTCAAAGGACACGAACAGCAAGGGCATTGACCTAGAGTCTAAGTTATAATAATCCTGATTTATGCTGTTTTAGGGGAACGGAATGGGACTATGCCTTATGGCAGAGAGGTCGAGCCTTGCATCCCTCTTGTTTTCCATTCTCCTTGAACCAAGTGCAGCGTGAATCTGCTTCGACCCTGGCGTTTTTGTGTAAAGTAGTGCACTTGGGATTCAACGGTACTTGCCGTTTAGGAAATGACCATTAGGGAAAACCCTGATTCAGTTCGGTCCTAAGTGGGAACAGCCAAAATACTTCCGCTACGTGGTAGACGCGGAAAGTTCTAGATTGCAAACCCCGTGACATTCCATGGGAGTGCCGGGCAGAGCTTTCTAGACCTCCTTTCCGATGGACTGCTAAGACGTGTCCTAAAGGGAACAGGTGGACACGTTACATAAAGAGAGCCAGACCCCTCCCAGAAGTTGGCTAGCCTTAGGCTACAAATGAAAAAGTTGATGAAGGTAGTCAAGAGTATAAATCCTAAGTTTGAATTATTGATGAATCTAGTCAAGTATAAAAGCTAAGTTTGCACATAGACAAAACATTCAATGTATCCATTATGGTGGCAACCACCTACCCTCTAGCTTACATTGATGAACTTTAGGATATGCAAAATACCACATGTACACACATGATGATATATCATATATAGCCCCAAGGTAGTTTCCATCTGAAATCAATCCTAATCTTCTCAACCGAGGTAGCTCCTAAAAAGGGGAGATCCCTTAGCATTGTTAGCTCCATTAGAATCGAGACCTAGTGTACCTAGGAGTGACAATCACTCAACTATGTGGCCCAAGTGATGAAGGAGACAATATGTAATCATGTGAACTATACTTCAATGCATTAATCTCTTTAATCTTGGTAGTGGATTTAGTGATGCACTGATCATCTGATGATTTAACATTATCCTTCATTTTTCCTTTGCCTTTATCACACTCATGGTACTGTGCCCATATGTGTCCTTGTTGCATGCAAAAATGACATGTAAGTGAAGGCATATCATGGGATTTACTGTGAGCCTGCCAGAGTATTTTGGCTTTATACCTTTGCATTTCAATGGCTTCACTTGCTTCTTTTGGACCAAGACTTGCCAAATCTGTATCTTCTAGTAGTTAAAGTTGTTGCCACCTAACTTGTTAATGTTAAAGATAGCACTATCCCCAAAGGATGATGTAGTTTCAATAAAATAACCCCAAAATTGAGCCAAAAGTGTATCAAAAGGAGGATTACAAAGCAAGATACTACAATATGTAAAATAGAAACACTAAAGTGTTCTAAACAAGTGCCTATCCTTTAAAAAAAAATCTCAAGGATGGATTATAGTACTACTATCCATAAAACTACAGTTAATGAGAACTCAACTATAAATAAATGTTTAAGATAAAATGCTTGCACTACTAGGAAAGTTTGGGTAACAAATGGGCTTACAATGTAACTAGCAGTAAATCAATAAAGAGCATGCAAATCCAAGTACCAAATATTGTTAGAGAACCAAAAGTTTTCAATTGGTTTATGCAGACACTATCTTTGTAGTTACTAATTGCTATGGGCTAATTTCCATTCGATTTTTGGTTACCCAATGTACTTCCTCTTGCTAGATGAGTTTTTAGTTTTGAATACATACCTTGTTATGTACTAAGTATCATTATTCATAAGCAATGAGAGTTGGTTGTAGCTTGATAGATCTCACCATTGCTTGGAACTCTTATGCACAATTAGCTTATGCACTTGGTTACCCCTTGGTTTAAGATGCATACATGAGAGATCCCATGGTCTCTAAAAGCCAAGCTCTATAATAAAACTTAAAAGTACTCCTAGAAGAAACAAATTGGAGTATCCAAGAGTAAAGCAAGCTCAATACATGTATATCATAACATCTAGAAGCCCAAAGTTACTAAGTAATACATCTTAGAGTATATAAATAACATAAGTACTTAAGCTCACAAATGATAGATCCTCGAACCATGCAACCTCTACTAAATATGAACATAAGAGAGCTGAAAACCAAAGCTCATGACTCAAAGAAGAGCATATCCATACATGAGAAACAATGTCAATCATACATATGATCAAAGAGCATTCCCTAATGGCATAAAAGCATAGATTGCATTGATACTCAAAGTATATGCTTTCTGTCCATTGTTTATGCTAGCAAAGAGCCTTCCAATGTGATTGAGAAAAATGAGCTCTAATCAAACCCTAGAGCATCCCCAAACATCAATATATCATCCTTGCATTAAAACCTTAGTGAATAAGCATTGGTGAAGCATAAACGTTCCAATGCTTGATGTCCTAAGCTACAAACAACACATTTGTCCACAAATGATAGCCAATGGCTGATTATATCTTCCTCAAATGATGCCAAGTCAAATGAAAAAGTGTTGGGAGCATTTCCAAATGATTGAGCAAGAGGTAGGAGGAGTGTTTAAGGCAAATGGCTAATGCAAAAAATGCAATGAAAGCCCCCTAAAAATGACACACAACTTTTGGGCTATTGTCTTGGGGCTTGTCTTGCTACTCCTAACCCTTCAAGGTCACTTGGCATAATGGGCTAGAGGTCCACTTAGAGTTGAGGAAGAAGCTATAGAAGGTGGGGAGTGAATACTTATCTCAAATGAATGAAGGTATGGCTGCCATGGGATTTTAGTTTGAAACTCTCTTTCCTAGGCTAAAGGGGAATGGTTGAAGCTCCTCAAATGCCCCCCCTTTGATAGCTATTGTTGAAAGGGTAAGCAAGAGTGAGAGAGAGAAGATCACAAGCAAAAGCAAGAGTAATGGCTATGGAGGTTTGAACTCAGGTGACTAAGACCGGTGTGTGGAAACTCCAATAGTCACAATGTGTGACTTGATTTGCTTTTATTATTATATCATAGTAAGTAATAAAGAATAAAGGAAACAGGGATGGATTGTTACCCCCTATAGTGTACAAGTATGCGAGCACTAAGTACAAGGTAAATGTAGGTGGTTAGGCACATGTGGCCTTTTACCCCCAACAAATATGAATTTTATCTTGTATATTTGTTTTTTTATGTCTCCTGTTTGCATCATGATGTCTGCTTTTGTAAGCATGTGTCTGTAAATAACATAAGTAGACACTCCCATCTATTTACTTACTATACTTTGTGCAAAGATAGCATGTTGGAGCATATGATCAAGAATGATTCTTTCTTTGTTGTGGATAGTGATAGGTAGCCTTTAGAGGTGGCCAAGTATTTTCTCTTCTTAGATTAGTGCCCTTGCTTGATGTCGATTGAAGATTTTGTGTGAGTCTGGACCTCCAACCAAGAAAGCTCAAGGTCAATCATGGCAGCACTAGGGTATTGACCATTTTTACATGGAGAAGAACAAGATTTGGGCAAGGTTTTGCAAGACCTAGAATTGGTGATAAGCTAAGGATGCTAGACATGGTTTTAGACAAATCAACCAAGTTGTGATAGGATGATTTAACCCTTGATATTAGAGCCCATTGTAATGAAGTGAAAGATGGTTTGGCTTCTAAGTTTTCTACAAGGAAGATTTCATATAGTTCATAGAGGGCTATAAAGAAGCTTAGCAATTAATCAAATGTTACTAGCAAGATTAAAGCATCTGAAAAAATTTCATGTCCCTATGACAGGAACAATCTCAAATGATACAACTCTTCCATATTCCTCAAAAATGGCCGCTCCATAATGGCCCTAACTTAGCCTAGATCCATCTTAATTCCCTCTTTTGAGATAATATGTCCTAAATATTTGAACTCTTCTACAAAGAATTAACGAGATGGGATCTTAATAATTGGAACATTTTTCATAAATGTCTCACATGCTTCTTTTTAGATTTATTGTAGGTTAGAATATCATCAATGAAGATGAGAAAAGGTAGCTAAATTTGCAAGTAGATTCAAATAGAGATAGATTAACATGATTAGAGAGTTTGAGTTAAAAAAGAGTATTTAAAAGAAAGATTTATTTTGCTATTTGGTCTTGAAATTAATAAATTTGTGGATTTGAAGGAATCATGCACTTTAATGAAGTAGTGAATATAGCCAATGAGAAGTAGGGAAAGATGTAGAAGAAGGAAGGTATTGCAAAGGCTAATCCAGCTCCTAACTGAACAACAAGGAATATTTGAACTTATAGGAAGTAATTAGTTACCTATCTTTTCAAAAGGAGTGATTGAGAGAGTAGAGATAGAGCAAAACCATAATTGCAATAGGGGAACATGAGAGAAGAGGACGAGACATTGCAAAAGATCCAAGAGCAGTTACCTAATGTGAGCTTGAACATTAGTCTAATGTAGGCTAGGTTGCCATAAGAAAGATGAGACAAATAGCCCCTTTCTCCCCCAACAAACACAAAAGAGATATTTGAAATTTTGAATGCCTCAACTTGTAGAAAAAGATGATACATAGCTTCAGATTGTTTGTGTTAACCCTCAAACGAACAAGGTGGAAAATCCAGAAAACCTAAAGCAAAAGACAAAGCCAAGGCAAAAGCAGATTGAAGAATAAAGGCATGCCAAGAAAAATTGAGGAACACAAGAAGTGTAAAAAAGTCCTAAATCAAGGAGAGGCACTCAAGCAAAAGCACAAGTCAATACTTTTGTAAAAGAGCGCAAGAGGCGCATTGTGATTTATTTAAAGAGTGCCGGGCTTTGACTTGTGCAGATTGTAAATATAGATGGGCGGTAGGAAGGAAGCTAGGAAGATAGGAGGATAATGGAAAAAAGGGCCTCTAGGCTATGGCTGGCCATGTAAAAAGGGAATGACCACCTAAATGGGATTTAGGGCTTTGTATATAAAGTTCAAAAGATGAATGAGAGCTCATTCTTTGGTGTATGGCAAAGTGGACTCTTCTTCTTCTCTCCTTCTCTTCTCTTGCTTGCTTGTGAGTGCTTGAGGGAGGGAGTGAGGGAGCAAGCGTGTGAGAGTGAGGGATCTTCGAGGTGAAGCTATCCACCATCTCCTCTCTTCTTCTTCTCTTCTCTCCTCTTCTCTTGTCTAGCGCGTGGCTATGGAGGATGGAGCTTGGGGGAAGAGGCTTGAGGATGCTTGAGCTTGCATCACGAATCGTGGAGCTATCGGAGTGCTTGAGAGAGGAGGCAACTCAATTAGGCATCAAGGCAAGCTCACTACACTCATAGAGAGGGATAGCGCATCGACTATGTGAGAGGTAGCCATTAGTGCTCGCTTGAAACATTTGAACAATAAGCGGTCCATGGCTCTTGGTGTTTCGCTCGCCTCTACATTTTGGTTCTGTTTGAGACTAATGGATTCAAGATTGAGCGCTTGCGCACTTTAAATCAAGCATCAAAGTAGGGGTTTCACCCCTTGAACCAGAGCTTGAGATAGATAGAAGGTTTTGGGTTTTAATTCGTGCTACAAGTAAGTAATCTGTTTTTTGATGATTGGTTGAATAGGAGAAATCTTTTCAGTACCCTGCTTTTGACTTTTGTCACATTTAGAGCAGGATAGGTAGGAGAAATCAGAGAGGGAAGCTTGAAGTTGACTACTGTAAAACAGTCTTGAACAGGGCAATAATAGGGAGAAATGAAAACAAAAGAGTGCTTAGATGCCTCATAGTCGAAGGTGGAGTGATTGGGAAGGCTAAGGTGTAGGCCAGTGAGGGCTTAAGGTCCTGGGTGACCAAGGAAAACCTCATTCACAGTTCTGGCTTTGTGAGAGAGAGAGAGAGGGCTTGCAGGTCCAGGTCTACAATCGGAGCATATCGGGACCTCCAGTGAGATTTAGGTATGGAATGCCTTGGCCTACACTCCCCCTTGATTCTTGGAAGTTCTAGTGGCCACTAGTGACACCTATCTTTAGATTTTTGGGCAAATAAGTGATTGACACGCATTTTGATTGATAAAATCGGATGCCCCCTAATGTCTGATTCCTAGAGTCGAACCACTTGGACAAACCCACCTAGTTTAATCGGACACCCTGTCTGATTTTGAAAATCAGACACCCAGAGTTGGACCGTTAGGACCGTCCGATCGTGATGATTGGACCACATAGTCGGACGAACCCATCTTGTCCAATGGGACAGACCCTGTCCGATTGTGAAAATCGGACAACCCACAATTGGATACACAACTTGTCCGATCGGATGCTCGACCCATCCATTCGTGATGATCGGGGACCATAGACTTGGGCCAGTAGTCTTGTCTGATCGGACATACCCCAATCGGACCAGACACTTTAAAATTGGACACTATTTGATCGGATGTCCAATTCCTGGGATCGGACTCCAAGACTCGGACACACCAAAATCGGATCGCAAGAATCGGATCAACTCCAACTGTCCAATCAGACACACACCTTTGTTTGATTGTGACAATTGGCCCCAAACTTGTCCGCCGATCCCTAAAATCGAACACTGGTAAATCAGACACAGCCTGAGAAGGAAAACCTAGGAATTCGATGAATCTTGGCTAACGAGAAGCGTGACCTGCACTAGAAGAACCCACCGAATGCCTCACACATAGTTACAAACCTAGAGATTGTGGTCGAACGGTCTAAAGGGGTGTTTGGTGTTGTGGGCTTATTGCAAGACCCCAACTCCCCGGACCGAGCCGAACGAGATAGTGCAGGAACTAAACACATGACCCTGTCAAGCTAACCCGTAGACAAGAGCACCGGAGCTACGCGCACTTTGTTTTTTCACTCACTCTGAGTTCCACCACTCGAAGCTCAATTAAGGAAAGCTAAAAGCCTAACTTTGCACATCGCACAGAAAAGAGCACACATGCGCACCCACGCAAAAAGTGAGGGTAAGTTGAGGGCTGATTACAAGGAACACACCTGGACCTAAGGACTTGAAGGAACCCACCAATAAGAGAAGACCCAATAACATAGAAGGGATATTGAATCCCCAAAAGGTAGGACCAAGCGGAGAACACGGCCAAAAATATCTAAATGCCACAAGAACGGATAATACCGCAGAAGTGGATCTGCCCGGCCTTATCAATTTGATCGACAACTTGGTAGAAGAAGAAGTCCTAGACATGGAAGGAGGCAGTATAGGCCATAGAAGTGACGAGGAGCTTAATTTAGGAGACTTTCCTAAGGTTGTCCAACAGTTAATGTACAAATATGATGCTCAAACCCAGCTAGAACATCGTGGTAGACCAGTCGAGGACATCATGGTAGACCTAGAGGAGGAAAGAAAACTAGCCCGTAGTAGAGCTCTGCAAGGCCTAGTTGCATACAACCAGGATAAGTAAACTAGGAACTTATGCTAGAGCTTAGAAATATGAGAGATCTAGAGAGTGCTAGCCTTAGTAGGCAGGAATCTGTTAGAGAGCGAGAGAGCTCTAGAAGGAGACCTCATGCTGGGCGAACTCTTGATGAAGCGGCTGCTAGATAACACGGTTGCAGAACAAAACACCACAACATTGGCAACATCACTATTGATAGGGTTGGGAGACAACCAAGGCTCCAGGAGCCAATCAAAATTCATGTGGTAGCAAAGTAGCTGGATAAATACCAAGCAAGTGACAACCCATACAACTTTGCGGAGTAATTTGAGCAGGGTCTGTGAAGCCAATGGCCTCATCAATCCTACTCAACACTCCCAACCTTCAGACTATGCTTAGCCAACAAGGATCGAACCTAGTACATAAGTCTAGATACTACAGAGCATGTTGATTTCAATGACCTGAAAAATCTCTTCATTAAGAGATTTTTGGAACCGGGATACTCCAATAACCTATTAGTAGGGCTCATGAACGTCAAGCAGAAAGAGAGAGAGGACATTCGAGATTATGTGACCCATGTAAGGAGCCTCTTTAAGAGAATTCCCCTTGGTGAGAGACTAACCAAAAGGGCAATATCCATGGTATTCATCAATGGAATACGGGGCGAGGAGCTCTATAAAGCCTTGGTGGGCAATTCAAGCTTGCAACGAGATGCACTGCTAAGGGTCTTTGAAGAAGCTATTAGAGTGGACGACCAACTCAAGGAAAGAGGCTCCAAAGGCTTGAATCAGGAAGAGTCTAGTGCCGGGAGTTTCGAGAGATCCTCAATGCCGAGTGAGAGAATAGACTCAAGCGCTCACGACAAAGGGAAGGGCATTGAGACGGGACAAGAGCTAGCAGAGATTAGGATGGACATAGCCAAACTGCAAGAGATGATGAGACGACCAACACGCCCACATGTCTAATGTGTGCATTGCAGAAAGAACCACTTGCCACTTGAGTATCACGACCCTAGGTCACGACCTTGTGCTAATTGTGGTAGGTTCGGCCATGAAACTATGCATTGTCGATTACCTCAGAGGCTCCCATACCCGCAACCTTACGGTCAACTCCACCCTGCGAATAGACCACCAAATTTCTTTGGAAAGGGAGTCCTGTTGGCTCTTTCGGCACCAAATGATGCTAAACCTACCATCCCTAGAATGGAAGTCAATCCTACAGGTATTCCTAGATCACCGCTTGGACCCTACATAACCCATCCATCGAGTGATGCCCCGGTCCACTATGTGGATGATCCTAGCAAAGATGAGCCATGTGTAAACCCATACGTGTCATACAATGAGGAAGGCAATGCTATCCTCATGGACTATCGACCAGTACCGTTGATGGTGTTGGGAAGAGGGAGAGGCAGAGGCCTAGGAGGGCAAGCCCAGGGGCCAATTGTGTGCTAGACTTGCAGTCACCCAGGACATATTTCTTTGTGCTGCCTCGAGGGAGAGCAAGCAAATAGAGATAAAGCTGATTTAAGATGCGATGAGTGTGGAATCACTTATCTCTTTGTCTACTACCTTAGGTGGAAACCACCCTCTAGTTCAGCAAACGAGCCAATGGTTCCATTGGGGTTGTTCGCTGTCAAGACACTCGAGGGGGAGGCCACACCTATCCCGTTGCATGTCATGACCCTGTGCAAACAAAGTAGACTGGCATATCATTGCCAGGGCTTAGCAACCTTGATGTAATCTCAGTTGGAAAAAGGAGTCGGGG
Source organism: Lygodium microphyllum (assembly GCF_053477565.2). NCBI lineage: Eukaryota > Viridiplantae > Streptophyta > Polypodiopsida > Schizaeales > Lygodiaceae > Lygodium > Lygodium microphyllum. The sequence goes on from NC_141144.1 coordinate 103,482,078, forward strand.
AGATGAAGGAAGAAGAAACTAGATGCCAAGGTCACCCTCAAAACCAAAAGTGCCACAACACTTCCGGTTGGAAGGAAAGTCGTTGATGCTTAGAAAGAAATGTCGGCTCCACGAACGACTGAGAAGGAAAGTGCTAAGGTCGGGGAGTACCCCAATCCAAAGCGCCAACTCGAAGCCATCAAGAAGGTGAAAGAGTGGGTGAGGAGGCCCAAGAGCACCTAAAGGATGCTGAGCCCATATTGGAGGACGAGATCAACGATCTCTCAAGCATAGGCACCCCAATTTCTCTCCCACAACCAAAATCAAGGAAGGCGATGGAACCACAAGATGGGTAGCCTATAGACAAAGTCTAACTGCTTTGGGCCAACAAACTAGTCAAGGCCATTATCCAAGAACTGCAAACTTAGGAAAGAGGCAAGTGACTACCAACCTCCTCAATACATTGGTGGCCACCCTTGTAACTTTAAGCTTAGGCGACCTGCTTAGGCAACACCCAATGCTATGGCTAGAGCTGAAATAGTGGGTTAAAGAACCAAATGAGCCAATTGTTACAGACTTGCATGAGCATGATGTAGAAACTCAAATACCGAGCCTGACACTGCACTCCATGCCTAAGTCCTTGCATGTCAGTGCCTTTTGGAAAGGCACAAAAAAGCATGCAGTCCTACCAGTCTTAGCATTGGGGGACGTCACCAGAAAGGGGATCGTGGACAGGGGGTAGGAGTGAGTGTGCTGAGTCAGACGATACTCCAAACTTGGGGTAACCCACTAGTCGAGTTTGCTAGATTTAATGTCACAATGGCAAATGGAATGAAAACGAAGCCGTTTGGAGTGTTAAAAAATTGTCTAGTAAAGATCACAGGGATCCAATTCTCTGTTGGCTTCATAGTCACAAAGGGAGTGGACTATAACATCCTGCTAGACCGACCTTCAATGCGCAACGCCAAGGTTGTAGAAGATTGGGGCAATGGCCTCATCTTCTTAGGCAATAGAACGGAGGCTATGAGAGAAGAGATGGACACCTAGAAAACTATGCCTGTTGATCTAGATGCTATCTTCACCATGTTGAAGGGTGAGAGACAGATTAGAAGATCCCATGGAGCCCTTACCAATTATATCCCATGCCCTTAGGACAAGTGAGACCGGATGCATATTCTTGCCACCATCGACCTACCCTTCTCAAACATTGAGGAGTATGAACAAGCCACCAAGGCAACTGGCAAGCTCAAGGACACACCTTTAGTGCTGATTCGCATGATGACTGGAAGTCTATGTGGAAGACCCGCTCATGTTGCATTTTGAGTCTCGAGCAATAGACGCGAGCTCTAGGAGATCCTAGGATACTTAACCAACAAGTTGGCTAGCAATCCAATGACTAACCTTAAGCCACTCTAAGATCTCTTGGACGAGCCTGAATGGTGATGGTGCAAGGTGCACGATTTGAACTTGAAGTACAATTGGGCCTTACTTCTCGACCAACAAGAAGGGAATAGTTAGAACCAGGAGAATCAAGAGCAATCGGATGAAGACAGCTCAGATGACGAAAATGAGGACTGTTGTTCCTTCAGTGAGGAGAGCGAAAAGGAAGTCGATACCCTGGAGTACGACACTGGGGGCCATATAATCAAACAAATATGAGTAGACCCCAAACCATGTAAGCATAGTGCACTTAGAGTAGGGAAAGGAGTCAGACACAAGGATGTGATTGAACTTGGTTGGAGCACATGGGCGCAATCGACTACAAGCAAGCAGGCCTAGCCCAACCAAGTGACGCACCAGTGCTGCAAATGGACTCACCTTCTGAGCTACAACCACGAGGAGAGAGCCCCTCTTTGCTAGAAGAGGGAGAGTTTAATTCCGAGTCGGAAGTCAACTTGGATAGTGACTTGGAAATACCTCGACCTCCTAAGGAGGACCTACTCGTCCACCTATGACGCTAACAATTAAAGGAGAAACAGCAAGCTCTGAATAAAGAAACACAGATAGAGGAACAATAACAACCACAAGACCTACCAAAATGATTCTCGAAGTTTAAAAAGGGAGATAGGGTGGTGATCTTGCTGGGAGCCAAATGACAAGGATAAGCAAGTGAACCAATTGAGGGACCCGCCAAGGTTAAGGAGGTCGGTTTGGCCAGGGAAGGGGAGACCCCATGACTTGTCTTTATAGCCAATGACTTGGCTGAGCAAGACAAAGAAAGTCTCATCACTCTCTTGCGAGAGTATGTAGACGTCTTTGCTTGGTCCCTAGAAGAGCTCAAGGGGGTGGACCCGAGTGTGGTGACTCACAACATACCCATGACACCTGATGCAACACTGGCCAAGTAATGACCATATCCCATGAATCCAAAGTACACTCACGGAAGAAATTGACATATTGATGAGAGCGGGATTCATCTACGAAATTGAACACACGGATTGGGTCTCACCCATAGTCATCATCCTAAAGAAAAATGGGAAGGTTCGAGTGTGTGTCAATTACAAGAAGGTAAATGTAGCTACAAAAAGAGATAATTATCCACTACTACATATGCTGAGCATATGCTAGAGAGAGTGGCTAGCAAAGAAGCCTATAGTTTTTTGGACGGATTCTCGGGATACAATCAGATGCAAGTGCATCCTGACAATAGGCATAAGACGGCATTTGCCACTGAATGGGGAGTCTTTGCCTACATAGTCATGCCTTTTGGATTGACTAACGTACTAGCCACTTTCCAATGACTGATGTGTACCATATTCAAAGACATGCTAAGGAAGGAGTTAGAAGTGTTCGTGGACGACTTGTGTGTTCACTCTGCTTGACGAGATCACTTAGGCAGGCTCCGAGCGGTCTTTGAACGATACTAGCTATACCGCCTCTCATTGAACCCGTTGAAATGCCAATTCTGGGTGAAGCATGGATGTATCCTAGGACACGTGGTGTCAAGGAATGGCATTGCCACAGATTTCTTGAAGATCAAGGTCATTGTTTATCTTCCACCCCCAGCTGATTACAAGGGTGTTCAGTGCTTCTTAGGACATTCCGCGTACTATTGACAGTTTGTGTTAAACTACATATTGATTGCTAGACCTCTATATAAGCTATTGATTGTATTCGAATGGACCACGGAGTGCCAACGTGCATATGAGGGACTAAAAAAGACTCTAACCACCACTCCGATACTACGAGCCCTAGATTGGATACTCATGTTTCATGTGCATATCGATGCTTCGAAATTCACCGTAGGAGCTGTGTTGTGCCAACTTGGTGAACACAACTTGGATTATCCAGTGAGCTTTGCTAGCAGACAACTCACTGAGACTGAAATGAACTACTTAATAACAGAGAGAGAGGGCTTGGCCATGGTATTTTCTGTGAAGAAATTCCGATATTATCTTTTGGCTACGCCTTTTACTTTCTTTGTTGACCATCAAGTCTTGTTGTATCTAGTTAATAAGCCATGCACTACAGGACACATTGCTAGATGACTACTTCTGCTTTTGGAATTTGACTTCTCCGTGGTGGTGCATAAAGGGAAGCAACATTACATGGTTGACCATCTGTCTCGTATCCCCACGGGAGAAGTGGATGGACAAGGCATTGAGGATGAACTGCCAGACGCACACCTATTCCACTTATCTAGCGAAAAAGATTTGTTTAAAGCTAACTTGACACCGTATTGGACAAAAAACATAGTTGAAGTGCTTCAACACGGACTATCGGAACGACCGATAGAAAAGGCCCACCTTAGGCGGCTTATCCTGAAAATCCAACCCTATTAGTTGATAGCTGACCAACTTTACATGCTGGGGCAAGACAGCTTGCTGCGCAGATGTGTGTGTGAGCATGAGATGCATGACGTACTGATAGAGGCACACAGTGGAATCGTGGGAGGACATTTTAGTGGAGATGCGACAGCCCGCAAGGTGCTGCAGTCCCAACTGTGGTGGCCTACCCTCTTCCAAGATGTGACGCGATTCGTGAAGTATTGTGATGAGTGCCAACAAACTAAAGTCCCTATCCCTAAAGATCACATGGAGCTAACCCCAATTATTGCATGACAACCCTTCGAGAAATGGGAGATTAACTTCATCGAACCCATTAGTCTTGCGGCACAATATTCACAGGCTAAATACATCATCGTGGCCACCGACTATCTAACCAAATGGACAAAAGCATGAGCTACGGGAAAGAATGATGCTAGGATCACTACTAAGTTCATATGGGAGCAAGTGACCTCACAATTCGGATGCCCCATCAAACTAGTCAGTGACTAGGGCACACACTTCATCAATGAAGTAATAGCTCACCTCATGTCCTTCTTTCTAATCATCCATCGAAAATCCTCACCCTATTACCCATAGGAAAATGATCAAGCTAAATTGACAAATAAAATCCTAATAAATGTCCTGACCAAGGTTGTCTCTGCATCACGCAGTGATTGGGATAACAAATTGATGGCTGCCTTGTGGGCCTACCACACGGCTTACAAGACAATGATAGGACAGACCCCCTTTAGATTGACATGTGGTACAGAGGCAATCTGTTCCTTGGAATTCTTCGTGCCAAGCCTCAGGATCGCCTTTCAAGAAAGATGGGATGGGAAGGGGGCATGGATGGAACACTTGATTGAACTTGAGCACTTAACGGGAATCCAGCTTCTAGCCACCCATGCGCTCATATGCGAGAAGGCAAGACACAAAAGATGGTTTGACAAGCATGTCAAGTAGTGCAGCTTTGAACAGGGTGACTTAGTACTACTATACTTAATCATGGAACATAAGCAAAAGCTAAAGTTTTGGGGGCTAGGACCTTTTAAGGTTTGAACCATTAGCCGAACTGGCAACATCGAATTGGAAACCCTAGAGGGTGAGGGCATATGCTTCTTTAATGGCAGCCACATAAAGAAGTATTTCCCTCCCACACACCCATTGCATGAGCCCCCAATGCTAGCACCCCCCATCCACGTACGACTATCCACTATCACTGAGGTGGACGGCGAGGATGAGGAAGCAGTACCACTAGCTTACCTACGCATGATAGTCACTGCTAAACACACATGCACCATCAACACATTGATCAACGAGGGATCCGATTTTAATTTCTTGACTCATGACCATTGGATCCAAATTGGCAAACCGCAATTGCAGTCCACTATTGCTAATCTCATCCCTTATGTAGGCCAACTCTACACACTTTTGGGAAAATGCAAGGTTGCAGTTTCTATCAAGTTTGAAAGCATGCCAATAATCTTCTATGTGTTGCCCAACACTAAGAATGTAGGCACGGAATCATTGTTAGGACAAACTTTCAAGAAGCAAGCCTCTTGCCACGTTGACTATGAGTCGTAGCATATCCACCTAGTAGTGGGTAACGTCCGCATAGTTATAGCTTTCAACAAGGGTGGTGTGACTCTTTCCAAGTCCACAAAGCCAATGGTAGAGAAACCCACTACTGAGTCTTAGGATGAGGGTCGGGACTTGTCACAACCTACCTAGCCTCGAGGTCAGAAACCCACTAGAACCAACACTAAAGCCCATAAACCCCGGTTCAAATGGGTACCTAAACAAAGAGCGCAACCTAGGAATAGAAATCCCTGGCCTCACAAGGCTAAGGATTTACACCTGCAACCTAGGAGGTCAAGACGAAACTATAAGCATCGGCGTACGGTCACCACAATGGGTCCCCAAGGTCTTGTTGCATACTCAAGGCTACTATGAGGGTAACACCTAGATTTGGCTACCTAAAGCCCAAACATCCAAAGGCACTACTCAAATACCATCTTCAAGCTTGACCACATGAAACGTCCCATCAAAACCTCTCAAACCACAAACGACTCAAGCTGCTAAATCCATGGAACCTTTAAAGCCTAGCTCAGCAGGGTATAAGCCACTATATCGGCCAAAACTACAACTTGTTACTAACAAAATGACCACATCTAGTCCTGGTGACGCCCCCCTCAACTCTCAAATGCACCAAGTAGTACGTCACTTGTACCAGGCCCATCGAATATAAGGCCAAGTGACAAACTCATGAGCAAACCAATGACAACCATTAGCTATTGACCTCTCTAGCACTGTCAAACCTCAACCACCCGCCGGGCTTAGACCCTCTTATGGGCAACACTCAATTCTAACCTTGGCTGCGGATTTAGCTGAAAATACGGGGGACAACTTGGTTACCTGCCTTCTTTGACGCTTGGATGCTACTTTCATGACATTGGCTAAAAGCTACGATTGACTAGATCTAGGACTCTTGGAAGAACCTATAGCGACGAAAGTGTGAATACTCCCTTGCTTTTGGGAGGAGTCAGAATTCGTAGTTGTTAAAGCTTCCAAAGCAGCTGCGAAGTTAATTGCAACCGAGGTATCCAAGAAACAAGCAACCAAACAGTGTCTCATCATGTCATGTAGCAAGAGCACGATCATGACCCACAAACTAGAAAATCGAGAAGTTGCAACGGCTTGCCGACAACAATTTTCCCTTGTTGCAGAAATGGTACGCTCTACGATTGCAATGGGAGCTAGAGGGATGCCAAATAATGACCAATGATGAACATCAATGTATAATCAAAGAATTTGAATATGACCCAACCTATGTCACTCCAACTTCATGTAGGGTGTTGACTACTCTCCGTAATTGATCCATGGAAGACCACATTAAAAAACACCCTTATTTAGATCGCATCCTCACAAAGGAGGAGTTGCACATTGCTAGCAGAGTGGCCTCTGGTGACTTCTTACTTGACACCCCCACTTACATTACACATGTGGGCATTCGCCCTTTTGATATGGACAACTATGCTCGGTTAGAATATAATTTGAGTTTCTATGCCTGGCTCTCATGCGAAAGTAAAACACTAAGATTGTGCACTAAAGGGCCTTCATCCTCTAACCATTTCATCCTAGGAAGTATTCTTTTCATTGCGAAGGGGGAAAGGGTAAGGTGAATCAAACCAAACACATAAAGAAAACAATAAAGGAAAAGTACACATTGCAAGGGTAAAATGCAACAACTTGTGATTAAGGAAAAGGTTGATAAAAGTTAAAATCAATAGACTAGCAGGAGGAAGAGTCTACTTCTGCACGCAAGCATTTCAGTTCAACAAGCATGTAGTCGTTTCATGTATTGTGAAAACCACTAATGGTGAATATGGCTTCATGACAGGCACCCATCATGGTAGGCCAAGAAAAGGCTAGCACATTGCCTTTTTCAGAGGAAGAACAAGCAAAATATGGACTTTCAGTGGAAACACGAGCCTTCAACCAGTTCAAATTTTGGCATATCTTCAATCTTGATGACGTGGCCATTGAAGAACAAGTGGTAAGGTAGATCATCGAGCAATGCAACCTACAGAAATACATGGAAACAGTTAGCCGAGGAGCCAAATACTTCCACTGTGCAAAGTTCTTGAGGACTTTCCATAGAAACCACGGCACCATAATTGTGCATGAGGGGGAGGAAACTCGCCAAGTGCAGATTAAATTGACCTTGGAGTTGGTGGAAAAGGCATTAGGCTTGGTAAACAAAGTAGAAAGTAATCTGAAAAGAGATATATATGCCTTACTAGGGATAGACAAGGTAAAAGTCCACACCAATGACGCCATCAGCTTGGTGGATATTCCTGATTTCGAAATCCAACTCCAAGCCAAGGTGGTGCATGCACTATTTTCTAGCCAAATATACAACTCCATAATGAGCTGCATCAACGTCCCCTTGCTAGAGAGTGTCGCAGTAAGGTTGTTGGATGAGGTCAACCTCAAAGGGTTCGTGAGAAATACCATTGAGACCTTAGCAAAGGCCTTGGTAACGAGAGGGCAGCTCGCTGGAGGAGAATCTCCCGCCACCAAGGCTAAAAGGAAAGCTTCGTTCTCAAAGTCTACAACCATTGGATTCAATGGAGTCCTCACCGCAATCATCAGGGAAGCTTTGGGACAAGAGTAGGAAGAAGTAGGATAAGGGGTGGATGAAACACCAAGTAGGTTGCCACCCTACCAGGAACGGGAGGCATAGTCCAATGAAAGGATGTTAAGTGAAGGAGAAGATAGCAAGGAATAAGAAGAACAAATTAGCCAAGGAGAGGCTAGGAAGACAAAGAAAAAAGCTTCACAAGAATAGCAAGAAGAGGAGAGGAGGAAACAAGAAAAGGCAGACTTGAAAAGGGCCTGCATGGAGTCCAAACAGGCCGAGGAGGAGAGAAAGAAAAAGTAGGAAGAGGCGGAGGAAGAGCTGAGAAAAAAAGAGGAGGAAGACATGGCCCTCACCATGCGTGCAGGTCTATTGAGCAGTAATCCAGGTATGATGAGCAAGAACCCGCAAGCCCCATAATAAATGAAGGGCTAAGCTTAAGTGTCTATGTGCCTAAGTTCGTGCCACCTGCAATGTAAGAGGGCAAGGGCAAGGCTCTGATCACCCCCATCCCTACCCTCCTGACACCCGCTACCACCATCGCTATCTCCACTCCTAGTTCTATGACCAAGGTGGATGCGAGCAACCTAATGGCTTGGGTCTAGTACTTTGTAAATAAGGAAATGGGCCAAGGAGGAGGAGAAGGAACCCCCTTGGTAGGGACCAAAAGATTGGCTGTGGCAGCAGACGCCGAGTCGAGGCGAGACCCTACGAAGCAAAAGGTGGCAGGCTCTACAACCTTTGTCCCCGCAACAGAGAGGTTGCCCGAAGAATATGATGAGTAAGTCACGGAGCTCCTCTCTCAAGTAGAAAGAGACAAGGAGGAGAAGAAAACTGCGATACTAGAGCTGGAAGTGGAAAAGGAGGCCATGACCGTGTTTTAGTTGGTGAGAATATGCCAAATGGCCATGGCCCAAAGGGAAGTAAATGAGCTGAAAGAGCATCTACAAGCTAAGGAGGAGGCAGAAGATGATTGGTAGGTGCACCTGAATGAAGAAACTGAGGCCACACGATGCCTACGGTAGCATAATGAAGAGATTGTGGCACTCTGCAAAGATCTACAAGCTCAAATGGAGAAAATTACTAGAGCCACGGAAGAGCTGGAGGAGTTGAGGGAGGAGAAAGCTTGCAGGTATGAAAGCGAGGTGGAGAGACTAACCCAAACGGTTACCTCGGTATAGGAAGAGCAGCAAAAGCTAAGGGCAGAAATGGAAGATCAAGAATGAAGGCTGATAGTACTAGCCTAGACGTAGGGGGAAAGCCTTGACGACATGAACAAGAGGGTGAAAGAATGGGCCACTCAAAATGAAAAAAGGGTCAAAGTCACACCCAACAATGCGCCTTCCTAGAAACCCTATTGGACCTCACCTAGGCAGAGGAGGGAGAGTCCATGGAAGTGATGAAAAAGAAACTAGGAATGGCTCATAGGGCACTAAAGACCGGACTGCAGATGCTACCACAACCTAGTGGAGTTGGCCCAAGCCTGGATGAACAACACCACCATTATCTCCTATGCCTACATGGAATGCCCATGTGGCTTAAGGACATGTCACCTTCTTATGCATGTGATGAGGTGCCAAGGGTGAGAATGGTGCCATCTCATTAGTGACTTGGCTATAGATGGTGGGGTGGTAAGGTGACAAGGGTGCCATCTCATTAGTGACTTGGCTATAGATGGTAGAATGGCAAGGGTGACAAGGATGCGATCTTATCAATGACTTAACTATAGATTGTGGGGTGGCTATAGATGGTGAGTTAGCAAGGTGACATGGCATGTGATGTTGTTGCATAGATGAGAAGAATGACACATTAGCACGATGAAATGGACAATCAATGATGTGGAAAGCCAAGTTGGTATAATGACTTGGCATGCATTTGCTGACATGGTACCTACTTGAGGATGATGTGACAAGAGTTAACCAAGGCAAGGGGAGAGGGGGAGCTTATGAGATGAAATGCCACATCACCACCAAGCCTATAAGCAACCCTAGACTTAGCTTTAGGAAAGAGCCTCCAATCCCAAAATAGTAAATTACCTTGTAGGAGGTGTAAATCATACTTTCATTATCCAAACCGATTCAACATTTTTTAAATAGATAGAGCATAATAAAGACTACTTCCTCATTAACTTTCAATACATTTTTGTCCATAAAAATAAGGAGAACTAATAAAATAATTTCTAAAAATATTTATTGATCAAGTTAAGTACTTTTGAATGTGAAAAATATATGTACAAAGTTTGAGATCCATTGGTCATACTATTTTTTGTAAAATAATAGCTATAATGTGCACTTGACATTTGGGCTAGTCCCAAGATATAACAACAAACACATTAGTCCATCTTGACATTTGAAGAGAAATTGTACACAAAATTTTGATCAAACCACAAAGCAATGTGAGAAAAAAAGTGACTAATGTTTTTTCAAGAGAGATAATCTCAAAATTCCTTGTGGGTCTCCATGAGGTTGGCTATTTCATGTTCCAAAAGTTGCTAGAAAATAAGTTTGGAACAATTCAAAGTGGAGACCTTGATCTTGCTACCACCCTTCACCCAACCATGTAGTCAAGCACAAATAACTATGAGATTGAGGATCCTTTAAACTTACCTAGTGAATACCAAGGGATAAATACTATAAGCAATCCTTCTACTTATTTCATTCCACTAATACACTTGTTCCATGGTGGCTAATGCTATGCATCTATCCATAATATCTCTTATATTATGATGCTATGTAAAAACTTTTGAATGTATATGAAAAGCCCATGTAAAATTCTGTATAGATATGATGCAAATGAGCATATAAAGACATAACTCTTTTTTGGTAAAAGAAAGCATTGCTAAATTGGTTGTATAAAGCTTCTCAAAGTCATGATTCATGATGCAATACTATCAAGTGAATACATTTACATTACATCTATCAGAGATAAGAACATAATGTGACAATAATATGTATTACAATCTCATTAATTTACTAAATAACCTAACTATTTCAATGGCCCTTAAATTCAGATAACATGATAACTAGCTAAGAGACTTACATGGATTATAAGTATAAAGAACCAAACAAGTAAAGATTACTTATAATCTAACTTGCATGGTTCTAAAAATATATTGAGGTACCTTCACTTGTTGTTGCTAGTCTAACAGGGGAAAAGGAGAGGAAGTTCCTTCTAAGACAATTTATATCCCTTGTCAAATTTAATGGAGAAAGAATGAAGGTAGAAACCAATGCTAAAACTTGGACTAAGTAGATGGAAGATTATTTTTCTATTTGCAACAACTAGTCTCTAAGGGATTTCACCATGGATAAATTATGGAATCATGGAAGTGTAGGAGAGGGGTTTTTTTGTCAAAAAGTGCATAAGTGTATACATTAGCAGTAGGCCCCCATTAATTTCTCTCTCCAACCATAAAAGTAAGGAAGGGAGGGGTGGGGGGAGGGAAGGAGGAGGTAGGGGAATATTTGTCACATTTTTGAAATACTACCTTCTTAATGTTCAAGATAATGCACTATCATGAAATACTACTTTGCAGTGGTGCAACAATATATCACCTTTAAAGTGCAATATGTAATTCTTGTATTAGAAATGTTCTAGCCTTTTAAGTTCAATCGATATGAGAAATTAAATAGAATACAAAATCTTAAAACTAAAAGAGGTCATACAAAATATTTTTTTGAAAATACATCATATAAGTGTGAAAAGGGGGTTCATATGACTCTCGTATGAGGCACTAATCAAGTGATGATTACATGATTTAGGCTTACAAGAGAGACATGCTTATGGTGGAACCAGTTCTGCCATGACAAGATAGTATTAGAATCCACACTAAACTGGGGACAAATCAAGGATACAGTTCAAGCTTGATATCGATCACCTCCTTATGAAACTTTGAAGATGAGTGAGTTTTTCAATTTGAAGTAGTAAGGATGACCCTAGAGAGTTATTTCTCTCATTTTATCATATTATAACAGTATGCGATGTCCATGAGCTAAAAAGTGGCACATTTTTGCCAATGACTAAATTTGCATCTAAACTGTGAACTTGAGGCTATGAGGCATATTGATCTAGAGGATGATTTAATGAGGGTGCAACCATTGGTAGCCACTCTTTCCAAAAAAAATAAAGATTCAACCAAAATAAAAGTTTAACCAAAATAAAAGTAGATTTTCCTATCCCATCAGTCCTTCAAACCAAAATGGTAATAAAAAAATGATAGGAATTGAAGAAATGAGACATGACACTATAACTATAATCAACTCGGCCACTTCCTAGCTTAGTTTCCAAATAGGGGAGTAAACACCAATGTCAATGCGCCTTGCAATCTTGAAAGAGGGAAATACTTCAATAATCGAGGGCTTGAAGTTAGGTGAAGAGCAAGACATGGAGATGGAGCCCCTGCATGTGCCATTGTGATTGATGAAATAGATCCTTGTCTCAAAAAAAAAGTTGAAAGAGAATATGTCCATGCAACTCTAAATAACCAAGGGGTTGGATGTCAATTCTTAGTCATCCAAATACTAGCAAATCACCAAGGTACTCATTTCCAAATCCTCATTGATTGTGGAACTACCTACTCATTTGTTTCTCCTAAGTGTGAGAAAAGGTTGAAGTTAAATCTAGGACCCAATAAAAAACTTCTTGAAAATCTAAGATATGGAAGGGAAATACTTTGTACTTAGGTATTCAATGATGCCCAATTTCAGCTAGGAGAGAAAGCCATAGAGGCCAACTTTAAGGTAATACCATTAGGAGTTTATGCATGTTTATTACGAATATCCTAGGTGGATCCCTATCATCAAGACATACTTTATAATAAAGGGTAGGGTAAATTCATAAATCTCTTTGGGAAAATGCTTCAATCATGAGGAATTCTAGGTAAACCTAGAACTGAATTAGCCAAAGCAACCCTTTGTTCATAAATTAGATAGGGTGTGAGTACAAGAAGTAAAGGTGTAACTTCCCAAACTCTACTTAAACATGATAGCAATATACACATAACTCAAAGTTACAACATTAGTGGAATGGTTAAGGTTAGTTAAGATAGTTCTTAAATTGAGTATCAAAATTTAGAAGTATATAATGATTAAACATATTATTCATGCTTTTGATACATAAATATTAATCAACAAAACTAAGAAGTTAATACTATATATTTATAGTTACTACTCCAACAAAAAAAAATGAACCAATCCTAAGGACTGATGTCTTAAATTTAACCTAGTAAATAAGGATGCTACTAACTTAAGGAAACCATACCATCCTAATGTCCTCTCATATAGTTGAGTTTGGCGGGGAGAGGATTCTAGCTCACAAACATAGTAGGAAAAAGTCAAATCTTTCTTCATCATTATACAATATAGAATAAGAACTCTAGGGAATTGCCATCTTATAAATCATAACTCATGTAACAAGTAGATGATGTAGATGCAACAATCATACTAAACACATTCATAATAAGGAGAAACCTTACTCAAAACATAAGAATTTATGTGACATGGTGAAGTAACTTAAGATAGCAAAATAGTATCTAAATATTAGACTTACACTAAATAATTTCAAAATAGAGAAGAATAGGGTGCTAAAAGATGTATTAGTAGGTGATACATAGGCCTTATGATCAAGGAGAGACCTATCACATATTCATAGTAAGAATCCTTCAAGTGTTGGATAAAGAGTTTCTCAAAGGTTAGGACCTATAAAAAAATAAACTTTTGTTCTTGAGATGAATCCATCAATGAATACTTATAAGATAGAGATACCAAAGGAAATATAGCAATAAGGTCATAACATGAAGTTAATGTTGAGATATTGAGCTCCACTCGTGATATGCCAGGGTGACCGTTGTGCATTTATGTCACCGACTTGTTAGCTGTAGATGCGGTTGGTACACCGCCCATGAATAATAACTAGATGACAGCTATCCTTATCTACTCTAGTTCGTGGCTCAGTTAGCATGCCTCCTTAGTTATTTGAGTTTGATTTGAGACCCATATATAGGGTTCTTCTATTTCTATGTACCGGAGTTCTTTTTGGCTTACACAACTAAGAAGAGGAAAACTGTTTTCAGCCTCCACCTTTGTGTGTATTCCCCCATTGTGTAAGTGAGAAAGCTACAAGTGAGACTCCTTCCTTCTCTCCCACAATCTTGACATGGTATCAGAGCCTAGTTCGTGGTAAGGAGCTCAAGAAAGAAAACCAAGTTTGCGGTGTTCTAGTAAGAGGACCAGTGTTGCTTTCATTTTTTGGTTTTGGGAGCAAGTCTCTGTAGGTAGCACAGCCGGGAAGTGTAAGAGTGCATTGTCTTAGATTGAGACGCCCTTTGCGGTGTAGCAAGAGGGCAGTATATGCTGCGGGCGACGGCTTTAGCCCTCGGTTGCCCTGTTTTTTTAATTCAAGGCCATTTCGGGGCCTGTTTTGGAGGCGGAAGTTTTCCGCACGCACTCAGGAAAAGGCCCTGTGTTTTGATGTGCGACCACTGTTCTACAGGTCAGTGAAAAGTCACCATAGAAATTGCATCGTATGCCTATGTGCAGAGACATTGGGAGTTACAGAATCATCCTTGTTGCCTGTTGATGCAAAATCGTCACTAGGAAGTGACTGTGTGGTCAAATACCACTTTCGTCAGTTTTCTAGATTTACCCTTGTGAGGCTGAAGCTGTGTTTTTTGCAGTGTTCTGTAATGGCGTCTGATTCTCTTTCACAGATTGTCACTAAAAGGATATTGGAAATTTGTTACAGGAAATGAAGAAGAACCAGTTCTTCCTGATGTTCCCAATCAATAGCAAATGCAGGCATTTAAAGGATGGCATGAGAGAGCCAGAAAAGTTATGTACTGGCTGTCTATCAGTATTTCAAACTTTATGATTGTGCATATTCAGGATGCAAGTACGCCAAAGGAGGCATGGGATACTTTGTCAAAAATGTATAGCACAAATACGCAAGCTAGGAAAATGCAGCTCAAGCAAGAGTTGCAGAATGTGCAAAGAGAAAGTATGAGCATCAATGACTACCACATGAAGGTGAAGAAGATTGTAGATGCACTTGCTTCCATTGGGTCGCCAGTGGAAGAAGATGATTTAGTTTATGTGACCTTGAATGGTCTAAGAAAGGATTATGCACAGTTTCAAACATTGATTTCCATCCGTGAAAGATTTTCTGATTTTGAGGAGTTGATTGCTCTACTAATTTTTGAGGAGCAGAGAAATGGTGGTGCATCTTCTTTAGGAGAAACTTCAAAAGTAGCTGTCTTCTACTCAAATGCTGGAAGAGGTAGAGGCAGAGGTAGAGGAGGCCGATCTGGAGGCCGTGGTAGAAATCAGAATATGCAGCAAACTCAAGAAAACCAGTCCTATGGAGGAGGACGTGGTAACTCTAGAGGCAGGGGGAGCCAAAGAGGTCGTGGTGGATGGCAAAGAGGGCAAAATGCAAACAGCAATGTTGAATGCTACTACTATGGTAAAATGGGTCATATGGCTAAAGATTGCTATAAAAAGCAGAATGACATCATGAATGGAAAATTGCAACAAGGGAATTATGCATCTTCTAGTAGACAGGGCGATGACAGAAATGAGCATTTGTTTATGGTGCAGCACATGACCAATTCTCTGACAAGTGCAGAAGAAAGCAACGATGTGTGGTATGTTGACTTAGGTGTATCAAACCACATGACAGGTCATGCAGAATGGATGCAGGATGCAAGAAAAATGGAAAAACTAGGATTTGTGGAGACTGGTGATGATACTGCACATTCTATTGTGCAGATTGGAAAAATTCATTTGTCTATGCAGGATGGGAAAAAGAAATACCTTTTGGATGTATTTCATGTCCCGAATATCACCAAGAACCTGGTTTCTGTTGGTCAAATGGTTGAGCAGGGCTTGCAGGTTAGATTTAATTCTCATGGATGCTTTGTTGAGGATATGAAAAATAAAGGTCGCTTGATAGAAGGAAAGAAGAAGGGCAGAATGTTTACGTTGGATGCAGACATGCCTGAATTGAGTGCAGGAATGTTTGCACATGGGACCGGTGTAGTTGCAGATATTGATATCGGGCATAAACGCATTGGTCATGTTAATGTACAGTGACTTAAATCAATGCAAGCCCAAAATATTGTTGCAGGATTGCCTAAATTCAAGGTTGCAGAAATGCATAAGGTATGTGAAGCCTGTCAATTTGGAAAACAGGCAAGGAAACCATTTCCTAGACATGTTCAAGAGAGTAAGAAGCCATTGGAATTAATCCACTCTGATGTGTGGACTACTAAAGTTGCATCTATTGGAGGCTGTCATTATTTTGTCACTTTTATTGATGACTATAACAGAAAAGTTTGGGTATATTTTATGAAAAAGAAAAGTGAAGTTTTTGGGCATTTCAAAACTCTTAAAGCTATGGTTGAAAAAGAAACAGGCCTGCAAATAAAATGCCTAAGGTCAGATGGAGGGGGAGAGTACCTCTCAAATGAGTTTGCAAGATTCCTGCAGGAGCATGGCATAAAGCAACAATATTCATGCAGTCATACCCCACAACAAAATGGAATTGCAGAAAGGAAAAACATGCATATTGGAGAGGTATCTCGTGCCATGCTCAATGAAAAAGACCTACCAGATTTTTACTGGGCTGAAGCAATTGCTACAACAGTCTACATAATGAACAGGACTCCCACTGCACCAATACATGGCATGACTCCAGAGGAAAAGTATACTGGTAGGAAACCAAATATTTCTCATTTGAAAATTTTTTGTTGCATTGCTTATGTGCATGTTCCAGATGAGTTGAGATCCAAGTTGGATCCAAAAGCTGAGAAGTGCATCTTTATTGGTTACTCTCTGCAGGGTATAGATGCTATAACCCTTCTACTCGTAAGTTTACACTGAGCAGAGATGTTGTTTTTGATGAGATGAGTAGCTGGTATAAACCAGTAAATGTGATTGATGATGTAGATGCACAAAATGGTAATGCTGCACAAAATTCACAGCAGCAGTCACAAAATATTAGTGGACGTGGAGCGTCCTCTAGCAGTGATTCACATTCTTTGCCATGGACAGGCAGATTGAGATCAGGAGAATCTCCTCAAAACAATGCAGATAGTGGTATGCAGGTTTCACGAAAAGGAAAAGAGAAGGTAGATTAGCCCATGTTTGATATGAATGCAGGTCACTCTTATGTGGATGGTGAATCCAGTGGCTCAGAACAGAGCATTGATGATGAGTTGGGTATTCCTTCTATTGTTACACCTGGAGTAAGGAAGACCAGGGATGTTTTGAGAGCACCTGGGAGTGAGTGAACCTACTTTGTGTAGGTCTACCAGAGCTAGGTATCCTGTGGATAGGCTGAAATATGATGGTTTTACAACCATTCACTATGCATATATGGTCAAAGTGATACAGGAACCAGAACCCACTTCTTTTGAGCAAGCCATGGGAAAAGAAAAATGGGAGAAAGCCATGGATGAAGAAATGGATGCCGTGGAAGCAAATGCTACATGGGAATTGGTACCTTTGCCTAAAGATAAGAATGCAATTGGTTGTAAGTGGGTTTATAAGGTGAAGCACAATGCAGATGGTTCTGTGAACAGATACAAGGCAAGATTAGTAGTCAAGGGGTATACACAAACATATGGCATTGATTATGATGAAACATTCAGTCCGATTGCAAGGATGGCAATCGTAAGAGCAGTCATTACTATGGCTGCATCAAAGGGATGGTCTTTACATCAGATGGATGTAAAGAGCGCCTTCTTGCATGGTGATTTGCAAGAAGAGGTCTATATGGAGCAGCCATTAGGTTATGTGCATGCTGTTCATCCTGAGTTTGTTTGCAGGTTGAAGAAAGCCTTGTATGGCTTGAAGCAAGCACCTAGAGCATGGTTTGACAAGATAGGACAATATCTTGTCACTATTGGCTTTCAGATTTCCAAGGCAGATTTCTCACTTTATGTGAGAAAAACAGAGAAAGGTATTATGCTACTTGTCATTTATGTTGATGATTTGATTATGACAGGTGATAGTGATGAAGATATCCTTCATGTGAAAATGCTATTGAAGCATAAGTTTGAGATGAAGGATTTGGGAGAGCTGCGTTATTTCTTGGGCATTGAGGTGATTAGATCACCAAGTGGGATACGGCTCTTGCAAAGGCAGTATGGATTGGACATGCTGTCCAAATATGGGATGACAGGCTGTAAGCCTATTTCAGTTCCTTTGGAGTAGAATGTGAAGCTAGCGCAGATGCAGGTGAGCTTCTCGAAGACCCTACTATGTACAGACGCATAGTAGGAAGTTTGATTTATATGACTATTACCAGGCCAGATTTGAGCTATGATGTTGGATTGGTAAGTCAGTTTATGCAGGCTCCAAGGAAACCGCATTTGGATGCGGCTAGATGCATACTCAAGTATGTGAAGTCCACATTGCAGTATGGACTATTTTATGAGACTGGGATTCAGATACAGTTGCATGGATACACTGATGCTGATTGGGCTGGTAGTATTTCTGATAGACGCTCTACCAGTGGATATGTGTTCTCTTTTGGGAGTGTTGCAGTCACTTGGAGTAGTAAGAAACAGCCTACAATTGCCTTGTCGAGCACAAAGGCTGAGTACAGGGGTGCAGCAATGGCTGCATGTGAGGTAGCTTGGTTGCATAAGCTACTTTATGATATGCATCAGCCTACAGATGGGCCAGTTGTCATTTATTGTGACAACATGAGCAGTATATACTTGGAAAATAACCCAGTCTATCATGCTAGAATAAAGCACATTGAGGTGCATTATCACTATGTGCGGGAGAGGGTTTTACTAGGTCTTATTGATCTAGTTTATGTCAGCATAGAGGATCAGGTGCCTGACATATTTACGAAGGCATTGTGCACAGAGAAGCTACGCAAGTTCAGAGACCTGCTTGGTGTGCAGGAATTGGGATTGAGCTTGAGGGGGAGTGTTGAGATATATATTGCTCCACTTGTGATATGCCAGGGTGACCGTTGTGCATTTATGTCATCGACTTGTTAGTTGCAGATGCGGTTGGTACACCGCCCATGAATAATAGCTAGATGACAGCTATCCTTATCTACTCTAGTTCGTGGCTCAGTTAGTATGCCACCTTAGTTATTTGAGTTTGGTTTGAGACCCATATATAGGGTTCTTCTATTTCTATGTACCAGAGTTCTTTTTGCTTACACAACTAAGAAGAGGAAAACTGTTTTCAGCCTCCACCTTTGTGTGTATTCCCCCATTGTGTAAGTGAGAAAGCTACAAGTGAGACTCCTTCCTTCTCTCCCATAATCTTGACAGTTAAACCAATATATGAGGTTTGACAAATAGTCATATTATAAGATTCTAGGTGAGAAATATCATGCTTTACCCTAGGAGAGAATTATAATTAAAGAATTGGGAGTTGCAATCCATATAATCCAATCTTATGGACTATTTCTCTAACAATAAATGGATGCTTAATTGAGTTATCAGAAATAAATGATGAATTTCATGATTGCATTTGAGCATTACTAAGCAAAATTAGTGTCTATTTGGGAAATACTAGTTGTGTTTTTGTACTTGAAGTGGATTCTAAACAAGTACTTATCTCAAATGATGGACAAATTTGGTTAGCATTAACCTCCCCGAGGGCAACAATTGGGGTTCTCCTACCCAAGCCTAAATTTGCCTACCTACAACAAGTGCTTGACCATCACCTAGAAAGGTCACATGCAAAAGGTTTCCCTTTAAGAGAACATGAAAACAATGAGGGGGCTCTGGTCTTTTTGGTAAAACTTGTTGTTGTGAGACTATGCACTCACTCTTGAAAAACCTTGGTGGATGGCCATATGATAGTCGTTCAATAGGAATAAAATCTATGTCACTTCCGCATGTTTTGATTTAACTAGAAAAGTAGGTTGTACAAATATTGCTGCTTGATTTTGTTTTCTTCAATGAGGTTGAATAATAATGTAAGCAATGAGAACTCAAGCGCCGTAAGGTTAGGAGAATTGGGAACTTCTAGATGGACATGGAGTGAATGGAGTGGAGATCATGAATGCCACGTGTGTCAAAGGAGGCATTAGTGCAATGCATTGTCAATACACATATTACTATATCTTGATGAAGGGTAATTTATGCCTACCTACTTTCTTGCATGTTAGGACATGTTTATTGAAAGTTGTCATGCTTATCTAGAGGGCTTAAAGAGCAAGAGAGGGAAGGTGTTAAATGGGACTTAAGCATGACTACATGCTTTTGAACGAGAGTAGAGTGAAAATTGATATTTGGTAGCCAATGAGCGGTTTTCTTGGAAAAAACCATGTCGATCGGTGGAATAAAAGAAAA
This sequence comes from Lygodium microphyllum, assembly GCF_053477565.2. NCBI lineage: Eukaryota > Viridiplantae > Streptophyta > Polypodiopsida > Schizaeales > Lygodiaceae > Lygodium > Lygodium microphyllum. Next base: position 103,502,287 of record NC_141144.1, read on the forward strand.
GGAGGGCATGCTTTATGGTGTGTGCACAATAGGGGAAGGGAAAAAAAGTTAAGTGCTTGAATAGTAATGGTTTGGGTGGAGGGACAAGTTGGAAAGAGAAAAAGCAAGATGGCATTTTTTAGATAGAGAGGAATGGTATTTTTGAAATAAAGGAAAAAGGAAAAAACAACTTGGAATGAGAGAGAGAGAGAGAGAGAGAGAGAGAGAGAGAGAGAGAGAGAGAGAGAGAGAGAGAGAGAGAGAGAGAGAGAGAGAGAGAGAGAGAGAGAGAGAGAGAGAGAGAGAGAGAGAGAGAGAGAGAGAGAGAGAGAGAGAGAGAGAGAGAGAGAGAGAGAGAGAGAGAGAGAGAAGAACCACCATGGAGGCAGATATATCTCATTACAGTTTTTGATAGATCATTGTCAATTGGTCCTCACTTTTGATTGACCATAGATGAATGAATCACTGTTTCGAATTCATAAGAGATCACCTGCAATACGTGCAGCTATTATGCTCATCTAGTTGGTGGAGCTGTAGTCCCATAAGAAGTTCAGTATTATCAAAGCCTTCCACTTTTCTCGATTATGTTTGCTTAGTTTTCTAATGAGCAAAGTATGCTATCATACTCTTTGGAGCATATAAAATTTCGTTCATTTCATTATTTCATTAAATAGAGTTTACTAAACTCAATCTTTAGCACATAACAAACAATTCTAAAATCAAATACTTTATTTCATAATAGTAATTGAAATCTTCACTCCACAGAGTGGTATGGAGCTATCTTTCCATAGGAGGACACTATCGAGCCTAGGATAGGATCTTTCAATCCAATAGGATTTGGCTATATGTGATTATACTATGTGTGCAGTCAATAGGAAATTTATTTGCTAGCCCCTTTAAAAACTCTTGAGCTCCATGAGCCATCCTACATAGTAGGGGTACTTATCACTTAGGCCTTACCCTCTTAGGTGCTTGAATGATGAAAACAAAATAAACACCTACCTCCCTCAGGAGTGTAGGATTCCCATTCATAAGTAAGTCTTTCCATACTCTACAAAGTACTAAGAAGTATTGGGTTGGGGATCCCAATGTACTAATCTACCATATTCTATAACACATCCAATTGTTATAAGCATGAACCCATAAGATACATATCTCATCATTCTCAAATTCACAAATCAAATATAAACCTAGAAACATTGTTTTTAATATACTTTTTAATATATGCAATGCATAGAGTCTACCCCTTCATCAATTTTCATATCCTATCCTAAAAGCAAACCATTACAATCTCTTTTTGTCTCCAAAAAATAAAAAGCTTTTACAAAATTTTTAAAAGAAACCCTAGATGCATAAGGACATGGACACAACACCACAGTATCCCTCCTAGGCAGCAACCAAGGCATAGAACTTGGCATACTTAGCAACAAGCTACAAAGGCTTCATTGGCACCATTGGTTGCATGCAGAAAGCCACCACTCGTAGAAAAGAATCCTTGAGAGATCATCCATCCTAGTAGTGGCATCATCAAGTGCACTTAATTGCTAATTAACAATCCACTAGGCTAGTGTTTGTGTGTGACAGGGAGTATACTATAATAAGAAGGAGAAGTACCAAACTAAAACAAATGATAATCTATTTGGCATTGGTTCAAATTATGCTGTATTCTTCCAAGAAGAGGATAGTAATGGAAAGATTACAAGGTCATCAAAGGAAAGCTTTTATAAATATACAAAGAAAAATAAAAGTCAAAGTGTTTGGTACTTGGGACGAGTTCAAAAGATAAGAAGAAAAGTTAATGGTGCCTATGTGGAGTACAAAAGAGGGTCTAGCCTCTCTCAGATAGACCATCAAGGGTGGAGGTGTTGAGATTTATGCAGACACACCCATGTGACAGCCTCTTTGTAAAGGGAAAGACTCAAATATTTTACCAGAGAGGTTGCCTGAATTGCAGGATGCTTGAATCCCATAAGCACATTGGAGAAAAAGGGAACCATCATTAGCCTATAAAATGATGTACCTTCTTATCATTCAATGATGGAATACAATTGTACTTTGTCCTTTCAGTCATAGTCAGTGTTATACTCAAGATTGTGTTTATGAGTCCAAGCTTCCATCTTGAAACCTAACTCACTTGAGTAACGGTTGGTCTCTTCAATCTATGTCATCATGAACATTCTCTGTATGTTCCATCCCCCATAGCCATGCTCTATATCCATGCATTTCAACATGGTATCAAAGCCATGGTGAGCATGGCTTAGCTCAACTTAGCTCTTCTCTCTACTCTTTCTGTGCCCACGCATGCATGTAGGCATGTTTGCCTTCTTTTCCATTGTTTCTTTCTTCTTCCTCTCTGTCTGCACCAATTTCATTGTGCCTTTGCTTGCCTTCAACTCATCAATCCCCTTTATTATCATCACTTAATACCCCCCCCCCTCGCCCCCCTTTTTTTTCTTGCCTTTGTGAATCCCCTTCTTGGTGCTTCGATCTTGGCCAATTCCAACTCCAATCTACAATCTCAGGCTAACCAAGAAAATGAGAGATTGTCTCGACTAGTAGGAAGATTTTTTGCGAATTGGTGAGAGAATTCTTGTGCACGCATTCCATGACCCTTCTTGCATCAATCAATCCAATATGGTGAGTATTAAATAGTGCTAGAATCATGCGTGTGCAGAGAACAAGCCATGGGCTGGTCACTTGGCCTTTGGATGCATCCATAGCATTTGTGTCTTGGTTCTTTTGATTCTCTTTGAGAAAAGGGATGTCCTAGCCCATCCTCCCTTTGGCTAGGTGGTGCCCCTCTTTAGTTCTCTTAGTGAGGATTGGAGGTTGGATGGGTGAGAGGCAACCCATTCATCATTTCAGCCCTCAGAATCTTTAGGTCAATCCTTATGGGTCAAGCTAAATTATTTTTGTGTATAACCATGGAATCTAGATGGCACTTCTTGAAATAGATATCTTAAAAACTACTAAACATTACCTCTCTAGCCCCTCACTAGGATAGTTATTGTCTCAATGTATGATTACCTTTCTTGTACTACTCTTTTCTTGGGGTACTTGAGTATATGTAAATATTTATTATCATTATATTCAAGGCCTAATACGAGAGAGAGAGAGAGAGAGAGAGAGAGAGAGAGAGAGAGAGAGAGAGAGAGAGAGAGAGAGAGAGAGAGAGAGAGAGAGAGAGAGAGAGAGAGAGAGAGAGAGAGAGAGAGAGAGAGAGAGAGAGAGAGAGAGAGAGAGAGAGAGAGAGAGAGAGAGAGAGAGAGAGAGAGAGAGTTCAACCACTATCTCGGATTGAGATAAAACATGGTGAGTGTGGAGAGAGTGTTAAGTAGCATAAATAAGTCCCCAAAGATTACTTGCTATTTTGACCCCCATTTTGCACTTTCGATGTTTTGTGGGGCATTTTGTAAGTTTTCTAAAATTTGAGATTTCAACAAGTTTAAAAATCATGCAAGTTTTGTAGATTTTTTGGTATAGTAGACTAGAGAATTATAATTTTGTGTTGTATCATGGTTTATTTTAAGATTTTATATATAATTTTATGTTATAGAATATGTGAGAACATTCTAGCTCAAACTTTAGAGAATGAGGTGATTTTTATTTAAATTTAAAAAGATAATATTCAATTTGATGAATATTTTCCATGATACTCATAAAAAAATAAAATGCCACTTAAGTCAAATGCATACCTACACTTTATGGTGTCCCTTTAGTGCCAAGCCACAAGGACATGGGACTTAGACATCATGCTTAGTGTGGATATAGGTTGAGATAAGCATGAGGCTTAAATATCAAGTTCGAAGCCAGCCATGCCTGGAGATTTAATCTCTCTACCTAAAAACATATAGTCTTTGATCATGTGCAACATGCTAGCCATTATACTTCTACAACAGAAGGTACAAGCCAACTTTGGCATGTGGCTCACCTAAGACTAGGTTAACTAAGAGAAAAATTAAATTCTAACAAAATGCAATCACTATTAATAGAGTGTTGATGGACTTGGCAAAGACCACGTGATTCTCGGGGGGTCCACCTTATAGAACATGTAAGAGATACCACATGAGTTCAAAAGAAATGATATTATATTTAGTAAAATTTACAGGATTATGTTTATAAAAGGGGTTCTTAAATTACATTTTAAAAAATTCCATAAGTTGCTAAAGTAGAAGGGGTCATTTTAAGGCCTTATAGCATATAATAAAATGGTATTTTTTAATATCCTTTGAACACACATTATATAAATGATTTCTTATAGGTGGACTCCCTAAGACGTTATTAAAAATGAGATTTTAAAAACAACATTCTAATGTCCACAAATGAAGAAACTATCACATCAACCAATAATATATTTCAAAAAGTAAACCAAAATCCTTAAGCATCATCCACCATGACATAATAGTTGTTCTTTATGATCTCTGATCTCACTGATCAAGATCACCTTAAGTCCTGACTGATCAAGAAAACCTTAAGTTGATCTAATATCCTATGTCCTAATGAAGTATCCTCAACAAGCCTAAGTATGTTAGTTAATGGCTTTTCAATCAAAAGGACCTAAGATAGATCAAATTCACATAAGGAGAACACATAGTCATAAACGGTTTCCTTGTGAACAACAAAGATTGTATATAAGGAATACTGAAAAATGAAAAGGAAACAAAAAGTAAATGTAAGCTCATTGAGAAACTTAATAAGAAGTTTGTGTGCTCTAGCTATGATGCCATGAGGCATATTCCACGGTGGATTCCATGAGGTTTTGCAGTGGATTCTGTAAAATTATATTTATTTGTCGGGGCTCGTACACAAGGTGGATTCCTTGTGCAAAAAGTTGACGGCGACGCCTGTCCTTTACGGGCGTCACGTTAATTTAATGTGCAAATAGGTGATTCCATAGCGGGCGATTCTGCAAAATACATATTTAATTAATGGATGTTTATGAGTTAGAGTGCGCACTCGTATTAAATTAAGGTTAGGACAGAGTTCCAACCTATTTATTTATTTTGCAGCTGAAGACTACTAGGTATTCACTTTTGTTGGTTTAATTTTATTATTTTCTAACAATTGTGAATGCTTCAGTTGATGTGTAGAGCACGCGGCGGTGGCAATGGGAAGCACTGGGCGATAGCATGTATTCAAGTAATTTAGAAGGAATTATCATTTTTGATGGGCGTGCGTCTTTGGCGTGGTGCCAATATTTATTTTGACGCGCTTATTTATTGAAGTGCTTGACATATATTTATTATTTTGTATGCACATGGGTGCACAGTTTAAATATTCATTATTGGTCATTGTATTTTGGCACAACCCGGCTCTTGGGGCGCCCAACCGCTTTATTCTTTATTTGGAGAAAAGCAAACACAAAAGCTAAAGCATGCTAATTGTAAATTTGGGCTATTTTTGAGCTTGGAGATGAATAAAATATTAAATACATGCTTTGTGGAGCACTCACACAAGAAGGCATGGGGGGAGATTGTACCCAATTGGTCTCTTTTCTTTATGGCGTGCAAATCCTCTCTCTTGTTTTTTGAACTAAAGTAGATTTATTTTGTTCTTGGGGACCTTTCGGCACTCGCAATGTATGCATACGACATCCGATTTGCGCACAGTGGTATCAGAGTTTCGAAGTTGAGATTGAGGGCTTCTAATTGCTTATTATCTTGCGCAAAGGCAAATCTCCTGGAATGATCAAGCTCTACAATCAGTCTCATGACAATCCGTCAATACCAGCGCATTCTTGGCGGTGAAGAACCCCCTGCTACGCAGTTGGATCGCAAAGGACCAATCTCTGACGGCGGAGGACCACTCAGGAAGATCGTAAGTCTCTTGGACATCACAGAGAATAGAGAAGAAGCTTCATTAAGTTTAAGATTGATTAAGCTTAAAAAGCTTAAAAGAAAGCTTAAGCTCAAAATTTTAATCGACTGCGGCGGTAGCATGGACTCACAGTCATCAACATCAGCCACCACGACATACCGCCGTCCTCAAAACGATTGATTAAAATCATTAAGTTTTCAAGCTTAAAGCTTCTAAGCTCTCTAAAGCTTTAAAGTTTTAATCTTTAACCTTCCCATAGTGGGGGTTCACACGAAGTACTTCTACAAATCAATACCGAACTGGTTCTATAACTCCCTGCAAGCCTCTATTCACACTTGTGATGTGACAAAGACGAATTCCAGCAAGCAGAGAATCACACACAGACTATATGGAAGACATATCCGCTTGGAAGAAGATTGACTTCAATTTTCGTAACCGCGAAGGAGAAATTTCTAGATTGTTGTGTCACTAGATTGTAGTGGCACAACTAAGAAATTTCTACATTTAGCATAATTTCTAAGTCATGCAATTCTTGTGTTCCATTGTATCTAGTGCTAAGAATGCAACCTTGATATGTTTGTACGTGCCGAGACCATTGATATACTTCTTCAGGTGCTAGTTGTGCATTCTATCTTATTAATAGCTAGTAGTTTTGTGCATCTCTTTGCAAATTTTGTTCTCCACTATCAATATTCGTATTTTAAAAATTTCTCTCTTTTTAGTTTCTCAAAATTTCCTTCTTTTTCAATCACAATCATTACTACTTCCTCAAAAGTGCTTGTTTCTTTAGTTTAATTTAGTTCTCACTTCTCCTTGTAATTTTTTAACAAAGTTTTTACTTTTAATATATTTGGTGCTCTCTCTCCTATGTCTATGAATATTTTTCAACTATCCTAAAGCCGAGTGAATTCTAAGCAAAAAGTTCTATAGTCTAATCTTTTCTTTTTTGGGAAAGTTCTATCTTTCTCCAAAGATCTTGGGAAGTCTCAATTTCTTTAAATCGGTCAAGAAATGCCCGCTTGTTGGTAGCTTTATATTCTATAGGAGTAGGTGGCATTTCTCAATCTCAAACTTGTTTTATAATTCTAAAACCAATTTCTACCTTCATTCAACAATTGAATTTATACAATTTGTACTTGTAGGGTCAAGACATTGATACACTAGATTATACATCCAAGTTCAATTTTTAAAAGGAATCATTGACAGAGGATCCTCACCTTTTGAACCATGAAATTTAAAAAAAGAATTGGCCATTTTAATTAATCACTATCAATGAGCAAAAAATCACAAAACAAATTCAATTTTAGCACTCCTCAGTGGGGCCGCAAAAGAATATGTCACTCAAGCATTGATCGAGAGAAAACTTATTCACACAATCCAAGGACATGGAAGAAAAGGAGTGTTGGAAAAAAGAATGACTTTGTCAAAGCAGAACTCAACAAGATAAATTTTCAAACATGAGCAAACAGAGAACACTTATACCTCTTGTAACTACAAAACACATACTATGTAAAGCATATGCAACCACCGAGAAATAAACTTTTTTACCTCAATTTGAAAAGTTTTATGAAGCCACAAACATAATTGTTCCACAAGTCTCGATGCTTATATGAACCAAAGCTCTCAACATAAGTCCTTAGCCTCTTCAGTCCAGTTTTTCTTTAGTGTGACCCTCCACTCTCCTCTCATAAACACATTTTCATCATAAGAGAAGGGGCTCTACTCCCTAGTCTTCTCCCTTTACATAGTGTTATTTCCTCTACATACGTTAAAAGTCTAAAAGCTTTTACTAATTCTTTGGATTTTTAAGCTACTGATTGTAGATCGATATCTTCAAGTATCATCCATCCTTGCTTCGTTGCTGCCGAATGGCTTCTCATTCTTTAAAGCTATCTATGCTCCATTCCAAGTTCCATATAAATACATTAATCTGACATCAAACCTTGTATTAATATATCTATCAAATTCAAAAACACCACATGCCCTCTCAGCCTCTTCCTGCGTAGAATGATGATTTTGCCTCAAACTATGGTATCAACACATGACTGTAACTCCAGAATATGCATTGTTGCCTCTTGTAGCTCTGTAAGTACTTCCACTGCATAACAATGCGCCTTCAATTTTCTGTTCAAGAAGATGATGAATATAAGCAAATCTTTTATGTAGAGCTCTTGATCATGAGCTCAATCCTTGTAACACCCATTGATGTTACTCTAAAACACCGATTGCCTTTCCATGCAAAGAACAGTCACGGCCAATTTCAATGTACTAACTAATTCCTTGATCTTGATGCATCCTTCAAGCAATGAAAATGTTCATAAAAAATTTGCCCCCATCGTCACTAAAAACGTCGATATTAGCGATGCCATAGGACAGTCGCTACAAGCATCGCTGTTTGCATCACTAGCAACGGTTTGTTATGCTAATAATGACACTTGCAGTAAATTTGCGATGCTAATTGTGATGGTTACAGAGAAAAAAATTGTGGTAGGGCAGCTTGGGCCATACAAAATAGTTACAATAATGTGTACAATGCTCCTCAAAATGAAGGCAAAGTGTACTTGAATCCATAAGACTGATACATAAAATAAATACAAGATTGCGTAATGAAAGCGACGGTAGAATCATGGCAAGATACAAAGGATGATAACAACATAGTGCATAGAAAATGCCTACATAAATCACATGACCAAAAAAGAAGAGGATGTGCACTCCACGGATCCAAGGGCGAGCTATAGATCATCGTCCTGTCGGAAAGGAGCATCGAACGGACTCTGCAAAAAAAGAAATAACTACACATTAGTCCACCATACAATAATGCATTTTAATTAAAATTAGTAACTACGAACAAGAAAGATGAGTGACTTATTGAACCGCCGCATGCATACAATCGGTCGATCAATGCAATGAGACCGTGTCTCTCTTCATATCAAGTCTCTAGGCTGGTGTCGCAGCGTGTAGGGTTGAAGGTCACCATAAGGGTTTGGCAAGAAAACTAGAGAAGATTATTGGAGATGTGGCTTCAAAAGATAAGTAGATTACATTGAATGCTTAAAGGTTCAAGAGGTACTTCACGGTCATTCACAGTGGTTTGAGAAAGAAGAATGTGTGGAGTTCAAGAGTTTAAACTCTAGAGATGGTAGACATAAGAGAAGAGTTAAAGGTTTCAAGACAAATCCAAGGCTTCCAATTGCAAGTTCTTAGCAAAGATCACAAGCGTATTACCTCATAAGCTATAATTCAAGCCAAGCTTGTTTTCTTGACTATGAGAGTAATCATAAATTATGAAGTTAAGTACAAGTATAAAAAACAACTCTGCATCACGTCATTCAGGAATGGACCAACTTTACATGATTACATTCAATGTATACTTGCAAGGAACAAATCTTATGAGTTAATTACAAGGCTTGTAGGACAAAGAATTTTGCTTCAAGATATCTTCAGATAAAGATCCTGATAATGTTAAGATACCAAAGTCAAGAAATAAGAGAAAGAGCTCATCTTAATTCAATTCATAGTATCTATGATTGAACTTCAAACATTGCCCTACCATAGGGGTACATGATGCTTGCATATTTCGACAAGATGTCAACTGTAGAGCAAGAAATTAAAAGATCATTGTTGTAGCTTATTCTTTGAATATGGCTAAAGCTATCAGCCCCAAATGATGCCATAAAACTTTTCGGAATTCACCTTTGATGTTAGCATGAATTTTTCCTAACTTAGAGTGTATAGATCAACCAAATACAAGTGTAAATCATACCATATGAAGCAATAGAGAAGTAAAAGGATATGCTATCCACAAATCACTGTGTGGGCTGCCTATTTCAGCCCATATTCATGGCATCTACCTCCCAAGAAGACACTTTGATGAAGTACAAAAACAACCGCTGTATTCAAGAGCATGTAACAAGCAATAGATAGTTTGCAATAGGCATGTAGAAGTAGGAGAAAAGATGGAATTCATGCTGCCCTTGTTTGCTTTATAATTAGCTATCTATTTCAGCCCAAGCATGTACATAGAGCAATCAAGATGCTCTCTTGTTACCCCTTTCCACAATGCTTATGCAATATCCACTTGCATCAAGCATAGCAATGCCATGAATCTTTGAGAAAGGAAAGATAAGTGATGCTCCCCACAATTCTTTGTTTGGGCTGAAATATTCAGCCCACTTTCTTCTCATAAACAAGTCAAGAAGGCTTCTTGACACTCCTCTCTTCAAGCTTCCTCTATGGTAGCTTGCAATAAGCTTCCAAGAGCAAGAATGAGCCCTTTGTGTCAAGATTAATCAATAAAGCAAGCAAATGAACTTCAATTCTTCAAATAACAGGATTGGAAGACCAATATCAGTCTCTATTCAACTCTTAAAAGACTTAAGAGAGTGCATTTAATGTCTCTCTTGATATGGAAGATCAAACTCAACATTAAATGCACTCTCTTAAAAGACTTAAGAGAGTGCATTTAATGTCTCTTTTGATATGGAAGATCAAACTCAACATACACAGGTCATGCCTAGTCCTTCCTCAAGACTCATAATCGAGCTCTAGTATGTATGGGTTGCTGCCCTTTAAATACACAGTTCTACACTGTGTTACTCAACCAAGAATGGCCTTCCATCAAAGCACGGAAAGAGTAGAACTTACATGTCAAGTGGAGTCTGCTACAGCTAGCTGTGGTTGCATGGCTTGAATTGCCCCTTTATGTGGTAGCTTTGGGCACCTCTTCCTCTTCTCCATCCATAGCACCTGCTTAGCTCGAAAAACGTGGCAAAAACCATGTTGCCCTTCTTGTATTATTCCTTGTTTATTTTTCATGTCTCATTAGTTACACAAGTAAGACATAAGACATATACAATGTCCTATGTTCACAAACATAATAGACTTTATGAACTTAATTGATTTTTATTTCTAATGAACTTGTGAGTCATGTTTTAAGAGTGATGTCATCATTGACATATGAAGTCGGGGCCTCCTTCAAGTCATATGTTTGTCCTTGATCACACTTGCCATGTCATATGTAGCATGACTTAAAAAACTTGTAACAAATTCATGTAAGCAATGCAAGGTCAGTTAAGAGTAAGTGACCACATGCAATCACCTTGTTAAGGCAAAGAGCCCCCATCTTTGTTTCACCATGCCATATGCTGGTGGACTTAGGTTTTATGTTTTATTGCACTAGGCAAGTCTCTTGTAGTATGTCTAGATTACAAATGACTAAGTAATATATGTAAAGGTTAAAAGTTTTATGTTTAGACCATGGGCAAAGAACCTCATGACACCGGTGGGATCGCGGTTTGTAATGAAGTGTTACAAAGAAAAAAAACACGACTACTAGAAACACGATTGTCAGTACAAGGGATATTACAAAAAAATAAGTGAGAAGAACAAAAGAAAAACTTACAAAGTCCTCCAAATAAGTCCTATGGCCGCCACTCCCAAGATGATGGACCATCCTGCCTCCAATTGTACCCTCGCTGCCTCGCGTTGCTGTTGTCTCCAATGTCCTGGAGAACCTATAGCCTTCTCCCTGAGTTGGCGCCACTCATCTGCGTCTAGCTACTCAGACTTTGAGGCCTCACTCTTAAGTGCCTTACGTGCATCCGATCGTCTGTGTGACATGTATGCACGCATGCACTCCATCATCCAGCCTGTGGAAAACCTATCTACTACAGTGGGTATACCGAAAACTCCTCGTGCAAGGATGCTACTATATAGTCCTTGCTCCCCTCCAGTATGTTCTTCTAATGATCCAAGACGTTGTGTTGAAAAACTTGTTGACACAACTCTCTCATACAAGCCATCACCCTTCTCCCCTCATCATTCATGATAACGACTCATGTTCTATCATCTATATTATCCATACCCCTCTGGGGTATGTCTAAGATATGTCCTCTCCCACCTGCGACCACGCTCCTGGGCATATCTAGGAGATCCTTGTATATCTAGTGTACCTATGGGGGTGGTATCTCTCGAAGGAGCACCCATAGGGGTGCCATCTATGGACGGCTGAGCAAAAGCTGGAATGACTGGAGTAGACGTCCCCACATGTGTGACAAATCCCACAGGTGATGCAACTCCAACAGAATAAAGAGACGGAGACACTACGTCGATACCTCAACAACAACCACCTGAGCCACACTCTCTCAATCCTGCATGAAAGCAAGGAGTAGCACCTGTATCCCAAGCCGACCGTGGGCTCACTGCATCCACATCTCCACAACATCTGCCAAAACCACTCCCTCCGTTTGGCCCAAGTCTGGAGCATTGACCTCTTCTACTAGAAACCGAAGCATCAAAGTGCACCAAAATAGATTTAAAGAAACGGCCTGATGGTGTCCAAGACAGCTCTTGGTCCTCCATATCTCTCAATCGAGCCATCTGATCTGAAGACATACGTGTGAAGATCTCCTATAACTCCTCGTCGCTCATCCCTCGACTTATTATGCGGATCCAAATATCCAAAAAGGTCACCTACACATACAAAAATTGATGTTAACATAATCAATATAAATCAAGCAAAGCATGGTAATATAAATCTTTAAAAAATGATCTTACTTAAAACACATATCTTATGTACCCTTATAAGTGATTCATCAATGAATTGAGTAGGTGGGTGCTCCAAGTATGATGTACCCTATGGTCCCATGTAAATCTCCTGGCACAACTCTACATACACTGGAAGATAGATAGAAAGGTCACCACAAAAGGATGAGTCCACCTCGTTCTCAAAGAATTCTTGGTCTCCTGTCTTTCCATTATTGTTACCTGATTTTGGCTTCTCTACATGTTTCAAGCTTTTGGCGGTATCCACCCCTTTCAATATCGACCCCTCTATCTTCATATTGTCCTCATCTACATTGGGAACATTGCTTTCATCATATACTCTCGCATTTCGAGGAGTTGAAGGTACAACATACCACCATCGAGGTTGTCGGGGGTTTGGATAGAAAATTACATGTTCAAAATCACGTACAATAGAGATTTAACTTTTATGACATATACCATGTCATAATAAAATTTAAAAAAACATGAGTTCATGCACATGTTCACAATGGGCCAGCAATACAAACATGTGGTGTGAATCCATCCATCTTTTTTTGGAATCTATTTTGAGAAATCCAGATATACCTCGTCGACTTGTTGCCCCAGCTCCTTCAAGTACCACTTTGAACCACTGCACATCGAATAGGATCATGGAGAAGCTATGGTAATCCACTGTGATAATACTTTACAAGCTCCCAAAATACTCCATCTCATCTCTAATGGTGTTTGGATCCGTTGCTCGTCATCGTCTCTCTTGCTCAGACTTTGCCATGATACCACAATCCGTTGTGGAGCTCATTTTGTTAATACGCTCCATGCAGAAATATCGTCCGTGCGACCATGCCACATTGTATATTTTCACCTGTACATTGAAACAGTTAATCATTGTCACATATAAAATCTAGATACGACAAACCATAAACACATCATCACCTTTGGACTACATCCCCTCGATAATTCCCACTCCTTAGTTGAGACCTCTGCCCCTTCGCGAGATGTTGCGATCAAAGCTGCATGCACCAATCACATTTGTTCAAATTCAAAGAGGCAGATAGATGATAGACTGAGTGAAGCAACTAGCTTCCTCTCTCACACTCTACATTCATACCACACTCAATAGTGAAAGATACAACCTACGGTCATAAGACCATTCACACCAAAGGCACCGACTTATTTAATGTATCTAACTACTATGGCTAGACTAGCTGTGTCCAGCTCATGTCGGTCAACACACACAAAATGAGCTTGATATTCTAACACTCCCCCTCAAGCTCAAGATAGCATATGTACTCCAAGTAGCTGTCTAAAACCACAGAACTTATCTTTACCCAGAGACTTGGTAAAGATATCTGCTACCTGCTCATCAGTCCTCACATGCATAAGATCAACCTTTCCTGCAAGGACCATCTCACGAATAAAGTGGTAGTGTAACTCTATGTGTTTTGTCCTGGCATGGTAAACTGGATTCATGGCCAGGAGTACACTACTCAGATTATTACATAACAGTTTCACTGGAGCATCAACATGAATATCCAAGTCAGAGCAGCCAAGCAATCTCACATGCTGCCAATGCAGCCCCCCTGTACTCTGCCTCAGTACTAGATAAAGCAACCGTAGGCTGCTTCTTGCTGCTCCAACTGATCATGCCGCTACCAAAGCCAAAGGCATAGCCACTCGTAGATCGTCTATCAGTTGAGCATCTTGCCCAATCTGCATCTGTGTATCCAATCAGTATCAAGGGCTTATCTCTGACATAGAACAGCCCATAGTCTACAGTGGACTTAACATACCTCATGATGCGTCTAACTGCATCCAAGTGCGGCTTTCTCGGCTTCTGCATAAACTGGCTTATCAGCCCTACTGCATAGCTCAAGTCAGGCCTAGTGATGGTCAAGTAAATCAGACTGCCGACCATGTGCCTGTACATAGTCACATCTTCTACTTCAGCCCCAGTGTTCATGTCTAGCTTTACATTCTGGTCCAGAGGTGTATCCAGTGGTTTGCATTCAGCCATGCCATACTTCTTAAGCATTTCCATGGCATAGTGCTTCTGCATTAGCCATAAGCCATTTTCAGCTGGTATGACCTCAATACCCAAGAAATACTTCAGATCTCCCAGATCTTTCATGTCAAATTCAGATTTCAGCATCTTCATAGCATGCTGAATTCCCATGTCATCATCTCCAGTGATTATCAGGTCATCAACATATATGACCAGCACTACCAAGCCACTGTCAATCTTCTTTGTAAACAGGCTGTGATCAGCCCTGCCAACAACAAATCTAAGACTCTGCAAGTAACTGCTGATCCTAGCATGCCAGGCTCTTGGAGCCTGCTTCAGCCCATACAATGCCTTTTTCAGCCTGCACACATAATGCTGGAAATCAGGGTGCTCATACCCTTCCGGCTGAACCATGTATACATCCTCTGCTAAATCACCATTGAGGAATGCATTCTTAACATCCATCTGCTGCAATTTCCAGCCTTTTGCAGCAGCCAAGGCAATAGCAGTTCGTATGGTTGCCATTTTTGCAACCGGGCTGAATGTTTCATCATAATCCAAGCCATACTGCTGAGCATATCCTTTAGCGACCAGCCTTGCTTTGTACCTTTCCACACTGCCATCAAACTTACATTTGATTTTATAAACCCATTTGCAGCCAACAGGCTTTTTCCCTTCAGGCAGTGGTACCAAATCCTAAGTCTGATTTTCAGCCAAGGCTTTCATCTCTTCGTCCATAGCCATGCACCAATTTTCATCCTTTGCTGCTTCAGCATAAGTCCCTGGTTCTTTGATCTCCATCACTTTTGTCATGTATGCATAATGCTTTGCAGAATAACCAGAGTACGTCAACCTGTCAACAGGGTATCTGACCCTCTGCGATCGTCTAGGCTGTGGTGCACTACTCGATTCACCTCTCTCATGAGGCGGAATGTACCTGTTCTGCCTCGTGCTAGGCGTATAGACAGTCGGAATACCAAGTTCGATGTCTAAAGTATCACTAGACTCATAGCCCGAAGTCATTCTGCCAGGTGTCATCATACCATCCTCAATGACTTTCTCTTTTCCTTTGCTGTCCCTCATGTCTCCCCCTCACTGACATACCCGTGTCAGTGGACGGTGAGCTCCTCAATCTCCCTGTCCATGGGGATACTGTCTGACTGATGGGTCCTGTCATAGCAGTGCTCTGCTGCATATCAACGGTAGAGACATGAGTGGAAGGTAGATCGGATGGCACTGCAACTGGTGAGACATACCAAGAGCCCAGCTCATCAAAGATGACATCCCTGCTTACCAAAGTCTCCCTGGTAGAGGGATCATAACATTTGTATGCCTTCTTCTCCTGCGAGTATCCAATGAACACACTCTTATGCGCTTTGGGATCCAGCTTTTTCCTTTTCTCATCTGGAATGTGCACATAAGCAAGACAGCCAAAGACCTTCATGTGTCTTACATCCGGCTTATAGCCATAGAGCCTCTCAAATGGTATCATGTCATGAATGCCTGCAGTGGGAGTCCTGTTCAAAATATATGCGGCTGTCACAACAGCCTTTGCCCAATAGTAAAGCGGCATATGCTTCTCATTCATCATGGCCCTAGCAGCTTCCATCAGAACCCTGTTCTTCCTTTCAGCTACTCCGTTTTGCTGCAGAGTGTAGCTGCAGGTTAGCTGCCTTTGAATGCCATTTTCAACCAAAAAATCAGCAAATTCATTGGAGACATACTCCCCGCCGCTATCAGATCTCAAGCAAGAGATGTAACAGTCAAATTCCTTCTCAACCTGTGCCTTAAATTTCTGAAAAACAGCAAAGACCTCATCTTTTGTTTTCAATATGTAAAGCCAGGTATATCGACTGTAGTCATTAATGAAAGATACATAGTATCTAGAACCCCCCATAGATGCATTATGAGCTGGTCCCCAAACATCAGAGTGCACTAACTGCAGTGGTCGTGTACTCTGTCTTACATGCTTGACAAACGGCAATCGTGACTGCTTACCAAACTGGCAAGCCTCGCATACATGACCAATATCTGAATATTGGAATCTAGGTAACCCTGTTACTAGCTGCTTCTTCTGCATGGTCTACAGCCTCTACAAATTGACATGCCCCACTCTCTTGTGCCAAATCTCTAAGTCCCTGATAGTGCCAGAACCCTGGGCAAACATAACGGAGTTCAGCTCTGGTAGTGTAGCATCAAGAGTGAACATTCTTCCATTTCTGTGGCCTTTCGCAATCAACTTGCATCCATTGCCAAACTCTTCAATAAAGCAGCCATGCTTATTGAAGCGAACCTGCAAGTTTTGCTCTGTCATTTGGCCCACAGACAATAGGTTCTTCGTAATCGAAGGAACATGTAAAACATCATGAAGATTCTTCTTCCTGCCATCATGTACAACCAGAGGCACTTTGCCTTTATGCTCAATGCTATGTTGCGTGTCATCACCTGTGCATACATAGCCATGCTTTTCAGCCACCATATCCGTGAACCAATCACCATGAGGGGTCATGTGATTCGACGCCCCCGAGTCAATGTACCACACTACATCATCAGATGATTTTTCAGCAGCCTTATCTTTGACATATTGCATGGCAAACAGTCTATCACCAGAGTCATCTGCCTGACTGGACGTAGCATAATGTCCATGCTGCTTGCCCTTCTGATTTCCCTACTTCTTCCAGCAATCCTTTGCAATATGCCCATACTTTCCGCAGTAGTGACAATCCTTGTTCTTATTTGGATTGTCTGACTGATGCTGCTGCTGCCATGAGCCTTTGCCACGGGAGTTCTATCTCCCCCTGCCTCGAAAGTTGCCACTACCTCTTGCATTTGATGACTGCTGATTGCTATTACTATAGGATGCATTCTGCTGGCCTCCTCTGCCAGATCCATAGCCTCTACCATGGCTACCATGACCACGCTGATTCGAATAAAAAACTGCATCCTTATTCTTTGAGCTGCTTGACCCGGTAGCTAAGCCAAGCTTTACCTTTTCATGAATCAGTAATGCAACCAGCTCATTAAAATTAGGCATCTCAGACCGCATAGATACTGAAGTGTCAAAAGACTTGTACTCCGGACCCAAGCCATTTAAGGTCACTGCAACCATATCCTCATCTTCTACCTGTGAGCCAACAGATGCGAGCTGATCTGCTAAGGTTTTAATCTCCATGACATAGTCCTGTATGGATATGTTCTTCCTCTCTATGTTGTTGAATTTTTGCTTCAGTTGTATCTTCCTGGCACTTGTAGTTGTGCCATAGTACCTGACCAATATGTTCCATGCATCTGTTGGGGATTTACAGTTCATGATCTGCATCACCATAGCATCCGAGATACATAATGACAGCCAATGTAACACTCTGCGAGCTCTTTCCGTCCAGGCTCGATGTGCTCGTCTTTGATCAGCGGTAGGATTCCTATCTGGAACTTCAGGTTTAGCCTCAATACCTGTCACTAAGTCCCAGTATCCTTTGCCTATCAAAAAGTTCTCCATGCGGAACTTCCATATTGCATAATTGTTACTATCAAACTTTTCTCCCACAATCTGGGTTACATTATCAGTTCTATCAGCATTTGCCATGTTGCAGACCTTGCCTGACTACCTGCAAACCAAGATCTCCTTAACGGTTCAACTTCAGCCCGGAACTGTTTATGACAGTTTTTTGCAATTAATTGCAGAAAAAAACCAGTAAATTTCAATCAAATATCAGCCCAAACAAAGTCACAATCGGTTGATCCAACTCATAAAGACAACTGCCAATACATATGCCTGATGTTCGGTTCAGATTTAACTCCTGCAGATCCACTGCCAGGGTCCAAAAGCATGCAGTCCAAACCTGTAAACTGCAATTACAGCAGCCTTTCCAAAGTCAAACTCCACCTGGATACACGTAATGCATATTCCAAAACTGCTTAGTTGACTGCTGGCACATATGCCACTTCAGACATAAGCATAGAGACGCAGAACAGTGCATAACCAGCACATACAAGTGTCAAAAAATTCAATTGCAGGTTACAATCAACCAAAGTTCAGCATATCAAGTTCCAATCAGCCCCAAATTGTCTCCTGATCATGTCATACATTTACTTCGTAATGACAAGGTCAATACATGAGCATCTAGGTATACATAGACAACCTGTTTTCACTGACCAAAGCATAAAACCTCATGAACCATTTGTACTTGACCAAGACAATATGTCTGCATTCACTTCAGCTCCAGACTTCAGTTTTCAATGATGCTCATTGAATGTTTCAAGCCTCCATACATCCAGCATGTATGTGACAGCTCTCATAGGTGATAGAGCTCTAGAAATTACCTGTATTGCATCAGTAGTATCTAATGCTTGTCACTGACAGTACATGACAGTTTTCAGCAGTGAACAGTTCTCAGATCTGAATATTTTACTGAGAAAATTTAGCTCAAGTACTTCACATCAAGTACATATGACTTCTTGACTTGTGTTGTCTACAATGCAATCTTCCCAGCCTATTAGGGAGCTTCAAGTGCTCTTCAGGATCAAACCAGTGATGTAAATCACTGTATTCAGCAGTGTACTCTCAGTTTCAGACCTGTATACCTGCATAACAGTCCATGCCTCTCATCACCCAAGCTTCCATTGACATATCAAACCTTCAAGGTCACACCCCAGGGTCAGCATACACTGCTTAGAGCATGTACAAGATGCTTGATGCCTCATTTAGTAGCTGTAGGACATGGATATGAACCACGCGCAACAGTGCAGACTGGTAGGAGGGGCAGCACTGCTCACGATTCTATTAACCAGGGCTATGAAGCACTCTAAGGTGCTCAATACATCCCTCTCAAGGCTACAAACAAGCCTTTGACACTGCCATTGATCATTAAGCATACTACTATACACTTCATACCTTCCATTGTCCAATGGCTTCAGCGTGTTTGAAGAAGAATAACCTTTTCTCTGACTTCAGCTCCTGTAAGTCCAATGCCACACTCCCAGGCACCCAGTCTTTTTCTATTCATGGCTCTGATACCATGTTCAAATTCAAAGAGGCAGATAGATGACAGACTGAGTGAAGCAACTAGCTTCCTCTCTCACACTCTATATTCATACCACACTCAATAGTGAAAGATACAACCTACGGTCATAAGACCATTCACACCAAAGGCACCGACTTATTTAATGTATCTAACTACTATGGCTAGACTAGATGTGTCCAGCTCATGTCGGTCAACACACACAAAATGAGCTTGATATTCTAACAACATTGACATAAACTAGGCATCTCCTCCATGCCCTCAGGATATCAAATTGATCGATGGTGCATACTACGTCAAAATTCAGATCACACTTCTTCTCCATCTTTCCTGGCTTGCTCCTGGCTTGCTTGTACCTAGCGAGTCACGTCTCCATGGAGGAATGGTGCAACATAGAAAAATGATTCACTTTCTCCTCCATTGCAATAGCCATCCTTTTTTCTACCCCATTTCCAACCACCACATCTTCGGTCAATCTATCATCATCCTTCAGTATAGCATACTATTGTGTGAATCCACTGTTGGTAGCCATTGTGAAATATGCACTAACACCTAAGACACCAACCAACCTTCAGCCATGCTACCTTTTGGCTGAGCTCATTGTCACACAAAGTCTTTTAGGGTTTTCATAAAGCGCTCCAAGAAGAACATCCATCGCATATAGATAGGTCTCGCAATCTTCACTTCCTCTACAAGATGCACTAAGAGGTGGGTTTGTATCGTGAGCATGCTAGTGGACAGGTACTTCTCAAAGAGACAGACAGTCTCCACTACTCCCCGCCTTGCAGATTCAATAGAGGATGTCTTGATCTCCTTCTGTGAGATCCATTGCACTAAATTTGACAACTTGTAAATGCCTCGTGTATTTCTGGATAAGGCATCCTGCGATCGCGATCGGTAGTACAAACTGCCACAAATGAAGAAGCATTATGAACAATGACTAGACTCCAAATAGCAAAATATGCAGGGCACTTACAATCCATTTGTAGTACAGACCTAATATATCTTAAGCCAATCATGGGAACACAATATTAGTGAGTTTGGGAATCTCCCAATTCCCATTTTTTGAATACTAAAAAGGTGGCACCCGGATAACATGGCCATAAGTTTCTCAAAACCATTTAATCTGACCTATCATTGGAAAGCACTTGAAAAATGGAATCTATTGAGCTATAGAACGCTCGATTTTGAGTTATAGTGTTCAAGTTATGACAAATCCAAAGATTTGACCACGTCTCCTAAACTTATGCGAAATTTACATATTCCCCAATATGGTTTTTGGGATGTTAGCCCTGATAATTGGTCGTCTTTAGAAAACATAGACTTGAGAGAACGCATCAAGCACTCGACAAAGCGCCTCCATTTGTCCTACCTCCTTCAAATCCATTCATGCCCCTACAGTGTCTCTCTTTCCTATGATGTGGTCCCATAGTAATTTGCCCACATCCTTGAGAATATGCATGGGATCCAACAAGTGGTTGATTTGTAATTGGGTCCAATACGACAACAGGTAAAAAACTGAGAACTGCCACATTCCGTTTGGATGCGACTCCGTGTGGATCATTTTTAGCTCGTACCAAATTTGGGCATTCATTCATGTTGAAGGTCATCCAAGAAAACCTTCCCTTAGTTCATGACCCTCCGACAAGAAAGCGGCATGTCCTTGATATACCATCTTCTTCATGGTTCGTGTCCTTCGAGAGTCTATAACTGTGGTCCACACAATGGACATGCATGATAACCTGAACCAGACCTGTCCCAACACCTCTATCCAGTGAATACAAACTTGAACAAGCTATTATAGATATTACCAACGAGAATAGAAGCCTACTTACCTGAGCACTCCCGGAATCCCAAAAAAGTCATGCATGGTCCATATGAGAATGGCTCGTATATTGGTGGACCATCAACCATCACACTTGCTCATATCTTCCACGGAAATCCCCTCCTCCCACAAGATCTTAAGCTCATCGACTAATGGACAAAGATACACATCCATATTCTTGACTTTGTAGCGGCCAGGAACGAGTAAGCTAAGGATGAGGTATCCTTTCTTCATAGAAAGCCATGGAGGGATATTGTAGTTAACAAGGACTATAGGCCACACACTGTAAGAAGTTTAGCGCAGACCAAATGGGTTCATGCCATCCATAGCAAGATTGAGCCGAAGATTCCTTGGCTCTCGGAAAAAGCTTGGAAATGTAGAGTCAATGTGGATCCATATGCATGAATCTGTTGATATTCATTGGACTCCATTTATGGATCTATTATGTGCATGCCACGTTGTCAAGCTCGCCATGCCGGACATACGAAACATGTGATTTATATAGGGGATAAGTGGAAAGTGTCTAAGAACTTTTTGAGGGATGGTTTTCCCTTGCAAGTCCTGCCGATACTTGTGAGCACCACACTTTGAACATGTCTCCATAGTCTCATATTCTCCTCAAAACAGTATGCAATCATTGACACATGCATTGTAGTCCATGCCAAGCTTTCGTATATATGATACTCAGGCATTGTCATCACAAGACTCAGGCATGGTATTTGCAAGTGGTAATATATGATACCTTAGCAACCTGAAAATAAATCATAAAACACCTTGAAAAAGCACAATTGTTTTTTATGATGGTGCCGAAAAGAAATCAACGAAGCGTACGTAGAAGGTACATGAACAACTCGGTCACACTCACATCGCTCCACCCGTATTTTGCTTGCACACTTAAGAGTGCAAGTAGTGTCTTTACATGAGATACTCGGCACCCATCATATAATGGTATTGATGCTTCCTCTCTAAGCAAATCAGATGTCTCGACATCCATGGGTATCAATGCATCAATCATCGCCTCCATCTTAGGCCCCAAGATTGTAGGAAAGTCTGAAAGGCTGCATGTCTCCTCTGGTATTGATGGTATAGATTAGGTAGTGCCTTCCAAGTGGTGGATTGGCTCACGCATTCCATCCATTGCATGCCCATGAACTCTTCTAAGTGGCTGCAAAAGCTGCAGCCCTCCTTGGGATAAGACATCACCTCCCTATAATAAATTTTACGGCCACATTCAATGTTTTTGTATATGATATTCAATTAGTTTGCAAATACAATGGTGCACATATCGAATGCTGTATGCTCGCGTAGTGAACGTCGGAAGGTCCCCAATAACAAAAGAACTCTACTTTTTACACAAAACTCAAGGTAGAAAGCATGCACGACATGAATAAGAGACCAATTGGGTGCAATCTCCCCCCATGCCTTGTGTGAGCGCTCCACAAAGCATGTATTTTATGTATTAATCATCTTCAAGCTCAAATAATAGCCCAAATTACAAAATAGCACGCTTTTGGCTTTTGAGTTTGCTTTAGCACAAAATAGAAATAAAGCTGATGGGCGGGTGCCCAAAGAGTCAGACATACCCAATACAATGTCCAAATACAAATAACATAATCGTGCACCCATGCGCATACAAAATAATAAATAAATATCCAACGCCTTAATAAATAGGCGTGACAAAATATAGGCGCCATGCCTAAGGTATGCGCCCATCAAAATATAAGTGATAACTCGAATACATGCTACCCTCCAATGCTTTCCTCCGCCATTGCTGCTGTCTCTACACATCAACTGAAGCATTCATAATCGTTAGTAAAATAATACAATTAAATCGACAAAAGTGAATACCTAACAGTCTTCAGCTACATAAATAAATCAACTGGTTAGAAATCAATCCTAACCTTAATTTATCACGAGTGCGCACTCTAAACTCATAAACGTTTATTAATTTAATATGTATTTTGCAGAATCACCCGCTATGGAATCACCCATGTACACACTAAATTAATGAAACGCCCGAAAAGGATAGGCGTCCCCATCAACTTCTCACACAAAGAATCACTTTGTGTACGAGCCTCAATCAACAAAGTTTACGGAATCCACCGTAAAACCTCACGGAATCCACCATGGCACGGAATCCATCGTGAAATATGCCTCCTGGCATCATACCCCCGGGGTGGGATAGCAATTGTCCTCAATTGCTATTAGCTCAATGTGGAGCTAACAGAGTGGGGGAAGCATTTAAGTCTCTAGTGTGCATCCATTGGGCCTCTTCAACAGGATGGTTTTTAAACTTGACCAAATATCTAGAATATCTACGGCCAGTTCTAGTGGTCATAAAGTCAGTATCTATGATAGCTTCAGGTTCAAGTATTTCAGTCTCTTCATCTAACAAAGGTGGGTTTTCATAAACAAGGTGTACAGGTAATTGGCCTCTAAAGGGTCGTAATAAACTAATGTGAAATGTGTTGTGAATTTTCCAGTGAGGTGGTAGTTCTAACTTGAATGCATTGTCATTGATTTTGTGAATGATCTTAAATGGTCCATAGAATCTTGGTGCTAATTTCACAACTGAGTGTTTGTCTACACTTTGTAATCTACGTTTTTCTATTCTCAACCAAACATAGTCATCAACTTTGAAATTCATGGCCTGTCTTTTCTTATTGGCTTGTTTTGTATATGATTGTTGGGCTTTGGCAATCATGTCTTTAACCTCATCAAAAATAGTAGCGTGCATATTAGCAATATCATCATCACTCAGAATTCTATTTGATAAAGATGCAACAGGTGTAGACAATCTATAACCATAAATCACTTCAAATGGTGCTTTCTTTGTAGTTGTGTGTGGTGTATTGTTATATGCAAATTGCAGTAAATGTAAATGTGTATCCCATGTCTGTGGTTTAGAAATAGTGTAAGATGTAAAATATCTAAAATAGTACTGTAAGTAGCTTCTGTTTGTCCATTAGTTTGAGGATGAAATGCAGATGAAAAATCAATCTTTGTTCCTAGGTTAGCAAACAAAGTAATCCAAAAATTATTACAAAATCTAGAATCACAGTCAGAAATAATAACTTTTGGTAATCCATGATTAGTGAAAACAGTTTTCAAAAACAATTGTGCTGCCTGAGATGCTGTTAAAGTTTTCTTGCATGGAATGAAATATGCTTGTTTACTAAACCTGTCTACTGTAGTCCAAATCATATCATGGTTAGCTTTAGTATTAGGTAAACCAGTAATAAAATCCATAGAAATATGTTTCCATGGTCTTGATGGAATAGATAAAGGCATAAGTAATCCATACTGTTTACCATGATGTCTCTTAACTCTTTGACAAACCAAACATTCAGAAACAAAGTTAGATACATCAGTGTCCATATGTGGCCAATAAAAATCTTCAGTCAATGTACGTAAAGTAGATATGATACCTCTATGACCTTGATATGGAGGACAATGAATTTCATTCAAAATAAAGGATCTAAATGGAATTGTAACACATAATCTCTTTTCATAAAACATGAATCCATCATTGTAAGACAGTGAATCAATATGAATCCGGCTATTTCCAACTAATTTATTCCAATCAGCATGAAAAGTAATGTCCTGATGATAAGTATCTTTCATAGGGGTTAGAGAATCAAATGATATAATAGAAATATTATGAATGGTCGGTCTTCTACTTAATGCATCAGCCCCACTACATTTTCTTTACCTGGTTGATATTGGATAAGGGGATGAAAACTCTGAATAGAAGCTACCCATTTGATATGTCGGTCAGATATTTAAGGTTGACTAAGGAGATGTCTAATACTTTGTTGATCAGTCTTAATCATAAACTCAGAACCCATTAAATAATGTTTCCATTGTCTTAAAGCTTGTACAACAGCTAATAATTCTTTATCATATGTGGAATATTTAAGTTCGGATGGTTTCAGTTTACAGCAAGAATAGGCTATGGGATGATTATCTTGCATAAATACGGCTCTTATTCTAGATCCGCTAGCATCAGTAACTACTAAAAAGAATGGTCTATTAAAATTAGGTAGTTGTAATACAGGATCATGGGTTAATGCATGTTTCAATAAATTAAAAGATTTCTGTTGATTATCAGACCAATGATAAAAAATACATTTCTTTAAAAGTTTAGTCAAAGGCAAAGCAAGTAATGAAAAATATCGCACAAACTTCCTGTAAAAACTAGCAAGACCTAGAAAAGAACGTAACTCATGCACATTTTTGGGTATAGGCCAGTTCAATATTGCTTCTATCTTCTTAGGGTCAACCTTAATACCTTTTGATGACACAATATGACCTAAATATTCAATTTCTTTTTGAAAGAAGTCACTCTTTTTCGGATTAGCATACAATTGATTATCTTTCAACAACTTGAAAACCAAAGAGAGATGTTCATAATGCTCTTTCTCATTTTTACTGAATACCAAAATATCATCAAAGAATACTATAACACAATGCTGATATTTCAAAAATATGCGATTCATCATTCTACTAAATGTATTAGCGGGATGAGCGTAGCTTAAAATCGGGTGTACGAGGCTTATAGATTTTTGTTTGGCTTTCACGGTCTTCGACTTTGGCAATTGCGGGGTTTGAAATCTTTGTAAAATCTGTGTTTGACCTTCTGCTATGCTGAAACTGGTTCAGCAAGTCTGCATATGCGAACAGAGTCTTCCAGGGAACAACTTTGCAGTTCGGTGCTTCTGCGCAGGAACAGTCCTTATAGGAGTTTTTGGCACAAGTCAGTTCTGACTTTTGGTGACTTGACTGACTTGCTGGGTAAGTAAATTTAGACTTGCAGAATCTGAACTTGTAGACTATGAAGATTTGTGTAACTTAGGACTTGATTGACTTAGCTTAAAGCTAAGCTAAATAAAAAGTCGAATTTTAGGGAGGGGCCGTTTTCTGACGCCGAATTTCACGGGATGCTGCCGCCCTGCCGCCATTTTGACGATTTATAATGCTAAGCTTTTTAAAAGCTTAGTTTTAAAGCTTTTAAGCTTTAAACTTTGAAGATAAAAGATGAAGCCTATCTCTATTTTGTCTGAGAAGAAACGACTTGAGTAGGGAGATGTTGACCTGGTTCTCCACCGTTACAGGCCGGTCCTTCGCGATTAGAGGCTGTAATCAGAGGTTCTTGACTGCCAAGAATCCACCTGTATCGACCGTTCCCGATGAGACTGACCATAGATCTCGATCCTTTTAGGAGCTCTGCCTTTGCACAAGATGGGTAGCGATTGGAAGCTCTCGATCTTAGTTTCACTCTGATACCACTGGTGCACAGATCGGATGTTGTATGCTCACGTAGTGAACGCCGGAAGGTCCCCAAGAACAAAAGAACTCTACTTCTTGCACAAAACTCAAGGTAGAAAGCATGCACGACATGAACAAGAGACCAATTGGGTGCAATCTCCCCCCATGCCTTGTGTGAGCGCTCCACAAAGCATGTATTTTATGTATTAATCATCTTCAAGCTCAAATAATAGCCCAAATTACAAAATAGCACGCTTTTGGATTTTGAGTTTGCTTTAGCACAAAATAGAAATAAAGCTAATGGGCGGGCACCCAAAGAGTCAGGCATACCCAATACAATGTCCAAATACAAATAACATAATCGTGCACCCATGCGCATACAAAATAATAAATAAATATCCAACGCCTTAATAAATAGGCGCAACAAAATATAGGCGCCATGCCTAAGATATGCGCCCATCAAAATATAAGTGATAATTCAAATACACGCTACCCTCCAATGCTTTCCTCCGCCACTGCTGCTGTCTCTACACATCAACTGAAGCATTCACAATCATGAGTAAAATCATACAATTAAATTGACAAAAGTGAATACCTAGCAGTCTTCAGCTATATAAATAAATCAATTGGTTAGAAATCAATCCTAACCTTAATTTATCACGAGTGCGCACTCTAAACTCATAAATGTTTATTTATTTAATATGTATTTTGCGAAATTACCCGCTATGGAATCACCCATGTACACACTAAATTAATGAAACGCCCAAAAAGAATAGGCGTCCCCATCAACTTCTCGCACAAAGAATCCACTTTGTGTATGAGCCCCGATCAACAAAGTTTACAGAATCGACCGTAAAACCTCACGGAATCCACTGTGGCACAGAATCCATCGTGAAATATGCCTCCTGGCATCATACCCCCGGGGTGGGATAGCAATTGTCCTCAATTGCTATTAGCTCAATGTGGAGCTAACAGAGTCGGGGAAGCATTTAAGTCTCTAGCGTGCATCCATTGGGCCTCTTCAACATGATGGTTTTTAAACTTGACCAAATATCTAGAATATCTACGGCCAGTTCTAGTGGTCATAAAGGCAGTATTTATGATAGCTTCAGGTTCAAGTATTTCAGTCTCTTCATCTAACAAAGGTGGGTTTTAATAAATAGGGTGTACAGGTAATTGGCCTCTAAAGGATCGTAATAAACTAATGTGAAATGTGTTGTGAATTTTCCAGTGAGGTGGTAGTTCTAACTTGAATGCATTGTCATTGATTTTGTGAATGATCTTAAATGGTCCATAGAATCTTGGTGCTAATTTCACAACTGAGTGTTTATCTACACTTTGTAATCTACGTTTTTCTATTCTCAACCAAACATAGTCATCAACTTTGAAATTCATGGCCTGTCTTTTCTTATTGGCTTGTTTTGTATATGATTGTTGGGCTTTGGCAATCATGTCTTTAACCTCATCAAAAATAGTAGCGTGCATATTAGCAATATCATCATCACTCAGAATTCTATTTGATAAAGATGCAACAGGTGTAGACAATCTATAACCATAAATCACTTCAAACGGTGCTTTCTTTGTAGCTGTGTGTGGTGTATTGTTATATGCAAATTGCAGTAAATGTAAATGTGTATCCCATGTCTGTGGTTTAGAAATAATGTAAGATGTAAAAGATCTAAAATAGTACTGTTAGTAGCTTCTGTTTGTCCATTAGTTTGAGAATGAAATGCAGATGAAAAATCAATCTTTGTTCCTAGGTTAGCAAACAAAGTAATCCAAAAATTATTACAAAATCTAGAATCACGGTCAGAAATAATAACTTTTGGTAATCCATGATTAGTGAAAACAGTTTTCAAAAACAATTGTGCTGCCTGAGATGCTGTTAAAGTTTTCTTGCATGGAATGAAATATGCTTGTTTACTAAACCTGTCTACTATAGTCCAAATCATATCATGGTTAGCTTTAGTATTAGGTAAACCAGTAATAAAATCCATAGAAATCTGTTTCCATGGTCTTGATGGAATAGATAAAGGCATAAGTAATCCATACTGTTTACCATGATGTCTCTTAACTCTTTGACAAAACAAACATTCAGAAACAAAGTTAGACACATCAGTGTCCATATGTGGCCAATAAAAATCTTCAGTCAATGTACGTAAAGTAGATATGATACCTCTATGACCTTGATATGGAGGACAATGAATTTCATTCAAAATAAAGGATCTAAATGGAATTGTAACACATAATCTCTTTTCATAAAACATGAATCCATCATTGTAAGACAGTGAATCAATAGGAATCCAGCTATTTCCAACTAATTTATTCCAATCAGCATGAAAAGTAATGTCTTGATGATGAGTATCTTTCATAGGGGTTAGAGAATCAGATGATATAATAGAAATATTATGAATGGTCGGTCTTCTACTTAATGCATCAGCCACCACTACATTTTCTTTACCTGGTTGATATTGGATAAGGGGATGAAAACTCTGAATAAAAGCTGCCCATTTGATATGTCGCTCAGATATTTAAGGTTGACTAAGGAGATGTCTAATACTTTGTTGATCAGTCTTAATTATAAACTCAGAACCCATTAAATAATGTTTCCATTGTCTTAAAGCTTGTACAACAACTAATAATTCTTTATCATATGTGGAATATTTAAGTTCGGATGGTTTCAGTTTACAGCAAGAATAGGCTGTGGGATGATTATCTTGCATAAGTACGGCTCCTATTCCAGATCCGCTAGCATCAGTAACTACTAAAAAGAATGGTCTATTAAAATCAAGTAGTTGTAATACAAGAGCATGGGTTAATGCATGTTTCAATAAATTCAAAGATTTCTGTTGATTATCAGACCAATGATAAACAATACCTTTCTTTAAAAGTTTAGTCAAAGGCAAAGCAAGTAATGAAAAATATCGCACAAACTTCTTGTAAAAACTAGCAAGACCTAGAAAAGAACGTAACTCATGCACATTTTTGGGTATAGGCCAGTTCAATATTGCTTCTATCTTCTTAGGGTCAACCTTAATACCTTCTGATGACACAATATGACCTAGATATTCAATTTCTTTTTGAAAGACGTCCCTCTTTTTCGGATTAGCATACAATTGATTATCTTTCAACAACTTGAAAACCAAAGAGAGATGTTCATAATGCTCTTTCTCATTTTTACTGAATATCAAAATATCATCAAAGAATACTATAACACAATGTTGATATTTCAAAAATATGCGATTCATCATTCTACTAAATGTATTAGCGGGATGAGCGTAGCTCAAAATCGGGTGTACAAGGCTTATAGGTTTTTGTTTGGCTTTCACGGTCTTCGACTTTGACAATTGCGGGGTTTGAAATCTTTGTAAAATCTGCGATTGACATTTTGCATGTGCTGAAACTGGTTCAACAAGTCTACGTATGCGAACAGAGTCTTCCAAGGAAGAACTTTGCAATTCGGTGCTTCTGCGCGCAGGAACAGTCCTTATAGGAGTTTTTGGCACAAGTCAGTTCTAACTTTTGGTGACTTGATTGACTTGCTGGGTAAGTAAATTTAGACTTGCAGAATCTGAACTTGTAGACTATGAAGATTTGTGTAACTTAGGACTTGATTGACTTAGCTTAAAGCTAAGCTGAATAAAAAGTCAAATTTTAGAGGGGGCCGTTTTCTGATGCCGAATTTCATGGGATGCTACCGCCCTGCCGCTGTTTTGACGATTTATAATGCTAAGCTTTTTAAAAGCTTAGTTTTTAAGCTTTAAACTTTGAAGATGAAAGATGAAGCTTATCTCTGTTTTGTGTGAGAAGAAATGACTTGAGTAGGGAGATGTTGATGTGGTCCTTTGCCATTACAGGCCGGTCCTTCGCGATCAGAGGTTGTAACCAGAGGTTCTTGACTGCCAGGAATCCACCCGTATCGACTGTTCGCGATGAGACTGACCGTAGATCTCGATACTTCTAGGAGCTTTGCCTTCGCACAAGATGGGTAGCGATTGGAAGCTCTCGATCTCAGTTTCGCTCTGATACCACTGGTGCACAGATCGGATGCTATATGCTCGCGTAGTGAATGCCGGAAGGTCCCCAAGAACAAAAGAACTCTACTTTTTGCACAAAACTCAAGGTAGAAAGCATGCACGACATGAACAAGAGACCAATTGGGTGCAATCTCCCCCATGCCTTGTGTGAGCGCTCCACAAAGCATGTATTTTATGTATTAATCATCTTCAAGCTCAAATAATAGCCCAAATTACAAAATAGCACGCTTTTGGCTTTTGAGTTTTCTTTAGCACAAAATAGAAATAAAGCTAATGGGCGGGCACCCAAAGAGTCAGGCATATCCAATACAATGTCCAAATACAAATAACATAATCGTGCGCCCATGCGCATACAAAATAATAAATAAATATCGTACGCCTTAATAAATAGGCGCGACAAAATATAGGCGCCATGCCTAAGGTATGCACCCATCAAAATATAAGTGATAACTCGAATACATGCTACCCTCCAATGCTTTCCTCCACCACTGCTGCTGTCTCTACACATCAACTGAAGCATTCACAATCGTTAGTAAAATAATACAATTAAATCGATAAAAGTGAATACCTATCAGTCTTCAGCTACATAAATAAATCAACTGGTTAGAAATCAATCCTAACCTTAATTTATCACGAGTGTGCACTCTAAACTCATAAACGTTTATTAATTTAATATGTATTTTGCAGAATCACCTGCTATGGAATCACCCATGTACACACTAAATTAATGAAATGCCCGAAAAGGATAGGCATCCCCATCAACTTCTCGCACAAAGAATCCACTTTGTGTATGAGCCACGATCAACAAAGTTTACAGAATCCAGCGTAAAACCTCACGGAATCCATCATGGCACGGAATCCATCGTGAAATATGCCTCTTGGCATCATACAATGCATGATTGATATACACTTTTCTTACCATTTGCTCAAATCTGAGATCGCTTGATCAATGATATTTGATTGAAATTCGCCAAAGCGTGGTACGTGTTCTATAGAAAATCGACATTTTCATCTAATTTCCAGCTCACATTAAGAGCAAGGACATGGGACACACTAATTAAGATACGCCTTGTGATCTTGAACATCATGGCCTTCATCGTTTTCCATTTGGTCTACGTTACGACAAACAATTTGTTTTTTTTATCATTCTTTTTTTCTTTCTTAAATTGTTTGAGAAGGGATTTCTTCTCTTATAACTGAACAAAATTAACGTATGTAAAGTCTCCACCCAGCTATGGATGGGCCTACAGTATGTAAAGTCCAATATGCTATGCATGGGGGCGAGAGACTAGCTGCCCTATGTCGGAGTGTTCCACGTCCCATGCTTTTTGCACCAAACCTCGCCACCTTTTTTCCTTTGTGTATGACTCGATACGCAGAGCGTAGGAGGAGGTAGTGCAAAGCATGTCAATAAAACCATCCATTCACCTCCAAGTCCAATCTCTCTTTCGCTTTACCGGGCCTAGAGACACAGGCTTTCCATGCCCTTTTGAAGCGTCGAACACACCTAAGGTACATCCTTAACTATATATATATATATATATATATATATATATATATATATATATATATATATATATATATATATATATCTACTACTACTAGTACTAGTACTCCTTCCCGAAGTATCGAACACACCCAATGTCATACCATGCAACATGTCCTATCCAGAAAACATGCTTTGAAGATGAACTCTGTGCTCAATCACACATAACTTGAAAAGTAGTTCAGATTTGGAACACATGCCATGCAATCACAAAATCAATGCAATACACACAAAAAAAATAAATGCACTTACAATTGTGCATAATCTATCTATAGTATTTGTGCATCATGCAAAATACAAAAACAATTTCTTGATTAATTTAAATCCTTCACCTCACCTCTCATCACTCAATGGAAAGAATAATGTTTGCACTTCGCTCCACCCACCCAAATCTCACAATCACTCAGAAAATAATGGCCCACATTACATTTGACCAATGTAAAAATCCCATCTCACAACTGAAGAAATCCTTTACAACCGTCAAACTCACCCAACCACTTTTTCTTATTAGCCTCATATTGCTACTTCGATTAAAGATGCTCTCTCAAGTGTGCATGCATCTAAGTTTACTAGACATAGCTACAATGGACACCATGTTGTGATGTTGCTCAACAATGGTGCAAAGAGTGCACCAACCCAACCCATGGCATGGCAGTATTTGAAAAATATCAAGAGACAACTGCCAAAGTGCAGTGTATCTGACAAATGAAATGTGGAGTGCTCATGAATCCATAATCACTATGATATTCAAATATATTGGTAAGAAATTATATCTGATTTAGGATGTCTAGCAGCTACAATAAAAAAATTAGCTCCATTCTATCCTAAACAACACCACTCTCAACCAAGACAATCAAGTTCTCAAGCACAAAAATTTTGAAAAATAACAAAAAACAATTCATACTCTAGACAACACAAAAAAATTAACTAAAAAGCAATAAGACAAAGAGTCATGCAAACAAACTAAGCACATAAAATCCTACCTATAAGATACAACACAAGGGGTTTTCACTTTACACTGCAAAAACAAAAACGTAACAAGCTAGAGGGAGCTCAGTGCAGATATGATAGTGGGAGTGGCAAGTACTATGAGGGTAGAGGTGGGATTGATCGAGGCCTTGCCCTTGCTTTCCTTCATTGTAATTGGTGCAATTTTTGGTGCTCATGTGCTTGATCTCGGGTCCTCATCTCTAGACGAGCTCATGGCACCCAACTCGTCCTGCCTTCATAGTTGCTCTATATGCCAGAGCCATGTCTTCGTCTTCCTTCCTTTTCAACTCTTCCTTTTTGTTTCTCTTCCTCTCTTCCCCTTCCTTCTTAGACTCTCTTTCCACTTTTTGTAAGTCCGTTTTTAATTTTTTCCTACTTTCCTCCTCGGCCTTCTCTTAATGATTTCCTTTCTAACGTATTGTTAGGTTGCCTGGAAACAATACTGAGCTAATTCGTGTTATTATCTCTTTAAAGTTAAATAAAGTGAGTCCTATATATTATTATATTTATAAAAAGCATAATTTAATTTATACTTAACTTTCCACAAACCCTTTCTCCCTACTGTTTAGATTTTGTAATCATGCACCAGTTTAAGAGAGTACTTCATGTCATTTTTTCGTGTAAAAATGTGGTAAACACACACTTTCACATAAACATGGAGATAGGATGAGGCAAATCCCCACCCTACCATCACCATACATCTACACACATAAACCTAATTTATCGTAAATTTTTACGTATAAAAGCTAATTTTAAATCAAAAATCCACTTTTTATTATTTGTTATGCTTTTTCTATTAAATCTTACATTGTGGGTTTTACAATTTTGATTTGCATTACATGAATTACTAAGAATTACTAATTATTCTATAATTTTAGATATATTCAAGTATATTCAACTATTTTCAATCATTTTTCATCATAAGAACAAAAGATTCATCAGAAAATTCAATAAATGATAGCTTATTCTATAATATGCATATGTTATTGTATCTTGAAAATGAGAAGCCATTCATGCTCTTTTACAATTGTTGACTCTTTCTTTGTGTTTCCTTAATTCATTCCTTGCATCTCGTCATGAACCAGTACCCTATAGTTCGTGGGTAGTGGTAAATTGAAAATGACTCTAACTTTGGAGAAGTTTGTGGCAATGTCGTTCTTAAACACTACACGTATCCTAGGGTACATCTATGTTTTACTTAAAACTGGCACTTCAGGAGGGGGACTCAAGGAGAGATTGTATAGTCTACACCACTCAAAAATGCGTGAAGTTTATTTAGGTGTTCCCTCCAACTGGAGTGGACACATAGATCGTCAACAAACATCTCCAATTCTCACCTAAGCATGTCTTTGAAGATGGCATATATGAGGCACTAAAAGGTAGCTGATGCATTTATCAGCCCAAACGGCATGACTATGTAGGCAAATATGTCCCATTCAATCGTAAATGTTGTCTTATTTCTATTTTCAAGATGCACTTGCACTTGGTTGTAGCCTGAAAATTCATCCAAGAAACTGTAGGCTTCTTTCACTCCTACCCTTTCGAGCATGTGTTGGGACATATCAGGAATGCAAAAACTTCACATGCAGCTTGGACAATTTTTGAGAGCATGTTTTTAGTAAATACAAAGGCACAAAAGATTCAACTCAAGCAAGAGTTGAATGCCTTGAAGAAAGGGAAAATGTCTGTCAATGAGTATGTGTTGAAGGTGAGGAGCATTGCAGATGCTTTAGCAGCGATTGATGCAATGCCGGATGATGATGATTTGGTTTCACCCACTCTGAGTGGCCTTAACAATGAGAAGGCATGTAAATCATTTGTTACTTCAGTATATGTGCAAAAGCCATTTCCAGATTTTGATGAGCTGATCTCTCTCATGATTACTAATCAAGGACAATCACTATAGGTGACACTCAATCCATGTGCTCAATTTCATAGATGAATCTAGCATTCAATAGCTTATCTATCTCCTCCTTAACAGTTTGTGCATGCTTCAAATTCATCGAGTATGGTCTCACTACTTAACTGGTGTTTCATCGGGAGTCATAGGGATGTTACGAGTCACAACCCTCAAATCTACTCCTTTTAGTTTATCTAAGGACCAAAATCAAACACATCCACATACTCTCACATAGGAGAGCGATGAGATAAACCTCCTCTTTCTCAATCAAGTTATCAGTGAATACGGATAGAGGCTTTGTCCCTTCCCCTACTAAGTTAACTTCCTTAACCTTAGCATGCCCTTCTATTGGTTTGCTTGCCTATCCTTTGTTGCAAATCAAAGTTGGAAGCATGAGAAAGTGTGCACAAGAGGGAGAGAGAGCTCAAGTACAAGAATAAGATCTTGTTTAGTCAATTATTCAAGGTACAACTAGTACACTCTCCTCAACTATGAGTGTGTACTTTAGGGTGTTTATATAGCCTCTGGAGGAGTTAGGGTTAGGGTTTCCCCTTGCTCCCCTGTCCTCTAGTCCATTTACACCTAGCTACCCTTATCCTCTCCAATATAAGGAGAGTTCCCATGCTTATTTCTCAACACCCCCCTCAATGCAAAGTGGCATTGGATAGAACATGATAGGATCCCCCCCCCCCCCCCCCCCCCCGCCCCCCTTAATCCATAATGAGATGCCTTTATAAATTAGGCTAAAAAAGAAGGTTATAGGTAGAGAGTGTTACAAGACTCAAAAGAGTCGGTCATCTGTGGATTGGGAGGCAAAGTTGGCCTCCAATTCCTTAGGTACTTCTGGAACACTGGGACACTTACTGGTGATATGCCCAGTCTTTTTGCATTTATTGCACTTCATTTTATCAAGATATTTCTTCCAGCAATTGCTTACCATATGGCCTTTTTGTGACACAAGGAGCACTTAGTAGAAGCAGTATGGACTAACACTTGCTTACGAGAAGTAAATGCTGAAGTCACTTCAATATGGTTTCTCTTCTCTTCATCCAGGCAAGACTGGATGGTACTTGCCAAGGTTGGGTGTTCGGGATATTAGTTAGGGTAGTCACAAGGGTTGGAAAAACCTTCTTCACAGACTTCAGAAGGATGGCAATGGCATCTTCATCATGAATTGGTGCTTGAACGGAGGCCATCTATGCCATGAGCCCCTTCATATGTGAAATAAACTTCCTTAGATCTTCTCCTTGTGTGTACTCCAAGGGAGAGTTGGTCAATATGATGAATTAAAGATTCATCTAAATGAATCATGATGATGGCCTGAGCCCTTTCATCATCTTCTACATCAAGGGGATTGGATGGGTCAATAACTTTGGTCCCTTTTATGAAGGGCTCTTTCCATCATTTTGTATTTTACCAGGACTTGCCAAGGACGGAAATCTTTTCCATTGAACTTGCGAATTTGAGGCCTTACATCTGCACAGGCCATGGCCATTATAGGAAGGTCTTACCTATTGCATTAAGCAATGGAAGTGTCTAGTCCTTTACAGGTGGCCAAGTACAATCGAATAACAAAATTGATAGCCTTACACATTATAACCAACTTTTAAAGTTGTAGAGTTGAAAACGGTTGGAAGTCATACATATGCAATATCTCAAGATAGGATTTAGGAGGTCATGTTCTTCGAACAACCCTTGATTTAAGCTTTACTATTTTCCTAGGTTTCAATGAGGCGAGCTTTGACTGGACTTCAAGATCTTCTTGATAACGTGGCCTATTAGAGGAGTTCTTGGTGGAGCACAGCTTATCGATCAACTCTATGCTATGGGATGAATCAAAGGAGAGTACAATAACACACATATCTTTGATTTACCAGTAGCAAACAGTATGGAGCATTAGTTAAATGCATCAATAGTGCTAAGAAGCACTCTTACCAACATCCATTCTAGTACTCATAATGTAGGTTGATCTTTACAAGCTTAATATTCTCCATGGAATGAGAAGCACTCTATATTTAAGCTTCACATGGTAGCTTGACAAGTGTTTTTCAGTGATTAAGATCACTATTGATAATGCTAGGTTGAGAAACAATGAAAAAAATGAAAAATGAGTGAGCTTGAAGCTCCCTGGCTATGGTTGCCAGAAACCAGGCAATTAGGATTTGCCTCTGTGTGGCCAGTAGAGAGAGAATTTTGTCAAATCCTTTTAGGGTTAGGAAGCCCACTTGGGGGCTACCATTTTCCTAAGAAGCCTACCATGATTGCACCTTCTACAGTGCGCGTAGCAGTACGAACTGATCTCGACCCAGATCTGTGCCTGTCTCTACATGTTTTACAATGGTGCCTTCTGATGTGGACGATGTCGATGTTTCACATGATAGGCAACTGTGCCACGAGCTGAGGCACAACTTCCCAGAAGAATGCCATGAAAGATACGGGCTCCTTTGTTCTAACCAAGCTCTCTAAGGTCAAGGGGTCAAGGTTTGGCTATGGAGGTAAGAAGGAAAAGATGAAGATGTTGAATGCTCATGCACACTTAGTGAAGCTGAGGATAGAGAAAGCTAAAAGGATCAGAGGAGGCTATGATACCATGTTGCAAATCAGAGTTGGAAGCATGAGAAAGTGTGCACAAGAGGGAGAGAGAGAACTCAAGTACAAGAATAAGATCTTGTTTAGTCATTTGTTCAAGGTACAACTAGTACACTCTCCTCAACTGTGAGTGTGTACTTTAGGTTGTTTATACAGCCTTTGGAGGAGTTAGGGTTAGGGTTTCCCCTTGCTCCCCTATCCTCCAATCCATTTACACCTAGCTACCCTTATCTTCTCCAGTATAAGAAGAGTTCCCATGCTTATTTCTCAACATCCTTTTGCCTCTTAGCTCCTAGTAAGATCACTACCCTCTCACACTCTTTGAGCTTCATGAAGTGCTTTGATAGATCCTAGAGCTTCCTTTTCTCTTTAGCTTCTTCTAACTCCTTTGACTATCCCCTCTTTTCCTCCTTCAATCGCTTGTGCCTTAGGTGGATTGGTAGGTCCTCTTTCATACATTTGATCTTAGGTGTTCAATGTATTTTTGAATCACTTTCGGAGCTCACTTCCAAATCACACTTAAACTCACAACCTTTGCTAGAAGAATGAGTTTCCCTTGATGGTCACATCTTTGAGACTAATTCAGTTCTAAATAGTGGTTGAAAGGTGAGAAGCATTGAAGCTTGCATGGGAGAGCTATGGCGGGAGAGCAAGAGCAAAAGAGAGAGAGATTCACAATGTGGGAACTCCAATAGTCACAATGTGTGACAAATCTTCCCTTTATTCATCTATCACTAAAAGAATAAAAAATAAAGAATAAAGTGACAGGTGCCCGCTGCTTGCAGTGTGTAGGCGCGAGTACTATTAGTGTAGTAATACATGGACGGCTAGGTGGAGGCACCTTTACCCCCAACAACCTCCCACTTATAGGAGAATCTGCCTCAATGAGGATTGAAAAAGAAAAAGAAAAGATAGTACAACATGTACACATGTACAACAGGATGAGAAAAGACGTCATCTCATCCCACGCCCATCAATATCCTGAGGAAGGTAAAGCGCTCCGTAGAGAGGCCTTTGGTGACCAGATCTGTAGGATTCTGGTTAGTCGAGATCTTGACAAGGTCAATAGACTTATTCTCAAACAACCCCACATATGAAATGATACCTCACCTCAATGTGTTTTGTCTTCGCATGGAAGACAAAACACATTGAATAGCACTCATAGAATCCGAATGCAGTGTAGGGATAGCATCAATACCAAGGTCATGAACCAAACAGCCTAACCATATGGCCTCCTTGCAAGCCTCAGTATAGCTACAACATACTTGGCCTGAGTGGTGGAAAGAGTCATACACTTCTACACCCTAGACATCTAACCTATCTTTCCAAACATAATCGATTTGATGCTACCTTCTTTGATGCCTATCATAGACGATCTCTTTTGGGACCTTCTGTTCCTACCCTCCTCTATTACCAACAATTGGCTCACCGCTATGCTATATATCTTTCCCTTTGTCAAACTAATTCCACAGTAATTTTACCACTTCTTTTCCAACCTTCAAATTTCCCTCAAATTCCTATTTTCACTTACTGTTCCTTTATTGAGGATAGGGTATTTTCCCCTTCTCCACCCTGTCCTTCACCCCTCATTAATGTACCATCCACATTTCCTATTTATCAGTTAACACCGTTCCTTAGTGATTCCTTACAAATTTCTGCCACTCCTTCTTTAACCTTTTCTTCCTTTTATGATTTTTCCTATCCTTCCCTTCATCCACTTTCCCTTATTCCACTACCCTCTCCTAACACTTCCATATCTCAACCACCTCAGTTGGTTAGTGACTGTGACGGTTTTGATACTCAGATTTCCAGAAGAAGGGGATGGAGTTCGGATGATTGCCTTACAGGACCATAGATTAATTGGCCAGTAATTCCAGGGGAATGGACAGCTTCCAGTCAAGCTTATCAAAACTATGTTCATTTTGCCCAACAATATTCACAATCTGCAGATCCCTCAGTGAGATTAACTGCTCACTTTGCTTGGTACCTGGCGTATATGCATAGGCACTCTCATACTGATTCAAAGCCTATTCCAAAGTTGTGCATGAATGTCAATGTTAGCATTAATTCCCAGCAGCTGGAGATACTGTATTTTCATGCCCTTTGTTTGCCTAGCAGATACTTGGTCCTGTTGGAAAGGATGTGCTGTCTCCAATTTTTTCAAAATCCTCCTAAAAACTTTGTAGATGAATCCTTATCTATGGATCGATTCCGACAACATCAATCTTTTAAGAGGGATCATCTTCATTGATACCTTTCCAATGTATGGTGAAAGCTTTTAATGAACAACTCTCTTTTTGAAGAAGTCATTCAGATGGTTGTGTTGTGTATTAGTGTTTGTGTTGTGAGTTTATGTATGTCAAACGAACGTGGTGGTTTTCTATGGAATTTCGTGTACGAGCTATGTTTTGGAGATTTGTAGAGATGGGGTCGTGGATGGAGAGTTGAAGCTAATGTTGAAGACGAAGAAGCAAACTCTTATATCCTTTACAAATTTGTTATGATTTTTAGTTTGATAAGAGGTGTTAATTTCAAAAGGGTTTTCCTTTCTTTATCAGAAACAGGTTATAAGTTGGGGTCGTGGTGGATGGATTCTTTGTGAAAAGATATTGAAGATCAAAGTTGAGCTTTTCTATGAACTTGTATTCCCTTTTTCCTGGGTCGCGAGGACGCTTCCTTATTAAGTGTGGGGATATGTTGAGTGTTGAAATGACTTGTTTTTTGGCTGATTTTTGTTGTTTTTGAGAGCTGAATGGTTGATTTTATGAGATGATTGGTTGATTTGGAAGTGGATTGAGAATGTTTTGGATGATATTGATTGTGTTTTGGAAGTTCATGATGTTTGTTGATGGTTCTGTGATGTTCTGATATGTTCTGATTGGTTCTGTATACCTTCTGTTTTGGTCTGTTTTGTTCTGATTGTCTTCTGTAAGGAGGGATGAAGTATTCATTGATGAAGAATGAGATATTGTGAAAGTTTATTGAATGGTTTGTGAGAGTTTGGAATGATTTGAGAATGAGTTATGAGGTTTTGATGACCTTCTGGACCTTCTGTAGGTCTTCTGTAGAGCTTCTGCTTCTGTTCTGTTCTGTACTGTAACTATTCTGTAGACTGTTCTGTATGCTTCTGTAAGTGTTCTGTGGAATGTATGTGTGACTTTGGGGAAAGTTTTCTAGCCTTGGAAAGAGGTGAATACAAGTGCAAAAGAGCTGAAGGAAGTGGAAGAAGTAGCTGCTGAAGACTCAAGTGAAGACTAGAGTGAAGTGACAGTAGTGAGCTATGAAAGGACACTGTAGTGGCTCTGGTGACCCTTCATATCAGACATACCTCTTGGGAGGGGTATCCACGACCTAAGAGTGATTATTGAGAGTGATTTTTGGGAGATTGTAGTGAGGATATGATGTATTATTGATAGACTGAAAGAGAGAGAGTCAGAGATAGCCAATTCTACTCAAACAAAGTGATTGTATATGAGAGACTGAGAGAGAAGACTATGAAGATATTGAAGATGAATACTATGTGATGTATTTCCATTTTAAGATGGTGTATTCCTTTGATTTTCTTTGTTCCATTGATGGATTTTGTGAGGATGTTGAAGAATATGGTTGATTCTATTAAAAACCGTGGGAGATTTACATGATGCTGCATGAAGATTTGTTGTGCCTGGTGTTCTTTTCTTCATTGTGATAATATGAAACATGATAAACAAGTTGTTGATGTTACAAGATAGATTTTCTTGCAAGAGAATTCCCTTTTCCTTGGTGTTCCTCTCGGGGCTCCAGTGGCATAATCCCAAGTACATCTATATGTCATAGACATTAATGGCATCATCATGATATGCCAGTTCTCACTGTCCCCAAAATATCTCTGCACCTACAAACAAGTTTGGACTCCAGATCACCGGGAGGTGGGCAAAGTGTCCCCGGGGTCACAGTTGAGCCCCCCTTCAGGGTCATAATGAGAAGGGGTCTTTAGGGTTCCCTCTTTTCTTCCAACTCGCATGAAATGTATACATGGCAAACATTTGGTTTAATTAAACAATCAACATGCTATGCATGGGGGCTTGGAAGTAATTCTTTTCATGAAGTGCATGGATTTGAATTAGGAATAGGAGAAGGGCTTACCAAGCAGTGACTCACTGCTATCTCCCCTCATTTACAATGGATTTCAGATATTAGTTTATGCTCAAAAAATCATCACAAGTCAAGAGATTAGGGTGAGGCAATCACTAAATAGTAGTGAAAATTTTCAACATAGAATGGACCATTTTCAATGCAATAAAGCCTAAGAGAGGACTGAGATTAAATTGGCAGCATGTAAGAATTGAAACCTTCAATAAAATGCACAATTGACTACTTGAATTTCTCCCAACAATATGCTTTTTGGCTCAACAATAGGATGGAAATAAAAGAGAGGTCAAGAGTCAATTACCTCTTTGATTAGTGAAGAAGGGCTGAGAATCAATGGCCAATGTCCCAAGGTTTCTCTCCAATGCTCTAATTAGCTTCATGATGACAAAGCTTCACCCAAGAATTGAGTCTTCAAGTTTGATTCTTCAATGGGAGGAGGGGTTGAGCTTCAGTAGCTCCATGCATGCTTTGAAGGCCATAGAAGAAGAATCTCCCAAAATTTAACCCCATAATGCCTTCCCATGCTCCAAACCTCTTCCAAATTGGTAAGAAAGCTCCATTGATGGCAAAGACTCCAATATTTAAGCCCTAGGACCCAATCTTGAAGGGAACTTGAAGAAATTCAAGGTTCTTGGTCTATGGCTACGGCTACCCCAAATGTCAAGCCTCCATTGTTGCTTCCATCTTCAAATACGGGCTTCTTGATGCTTGCTTCTTCAAAGATTCTTGTAGGAATAAGCTCCTCGGCCCCAAAAGAGGCAAAAACTCTCAAGATTCAATGAGCTTTGAGAAAAATTTCATGGCTGTCCATGGCCTGCACCTGTTAGGGTTTCAGGGATCAAGAGAGCTCAAGAAAGGTGAGAAAAAGGCTTCATCCATGTCAAGACCACCTGCTGGAAGCTAGAGAAGAGATTCAACATGGAGAAGAAGCTTAATATGATGATTATTTGCTCCGATTGCAGCCCCAAAATTTGTGGTGCAAATCACGGGCTGATGCCTAGGGAGAGAGGGAAGGTCCAACCATTCAATAGATAGCTTGAGATGAAGGTTAAAAGTCCTTGGAAGCTATGGAAAAGTCATGAAGATCATTGGAGGTGGAGTAGAGAAGATCTATGGTGTTTTCTCCTCCGTGGAAGCTTGGTAGGAGCTTGGAAATGAGGGGAGAGAAGACTCCATGTGAAAAGTAACCAAGGCTAAACTCTTTCCTAACTCCTGTGACCACTGTCTTTAGAAATTTACCTTCAAATTTAGCCCAAAATGACCCACAAGCTGCCAAATCCAGTCTTCCAGCCTCTAAACTTGGTCCAAGGACTCCATTAATGCTCCTGACCGTTGTCCTCCTAGTCCTTGATCTCTGGGTCCTTCAATGCTCCTCCATTTTAGTGCATGTCCCTATATACCTGAAGCTTCTTGGATTTTTAATTGAAAAGGATGGTATAACTGAACATGTAAGGTAACTAAATGGATTAGAACTAGGGCTCTAATACCACTTGTCAAGAAGAGGATAGGAGAGAGAGAGAGAAGAAGAGGAGAGAGAGTGTGTAAAAGAGAGAGAAAGACTACAAGAAGAGAGAGAAAGAGAGTGACGAGGAGAGAGAAATACTAGAAAAGGAGAGAGAAAGACAAGAAGAGAGAGAAAGAAGCCATGAAAGCTTAGAGAGAGAGGTGAAGATGAAAGGAGACTTCTGTTATTATTTGATGGTGAAAAATCAAGTCCCTAACACCTTATATACTAGCCAATGTAGCTAGTATTTCCCCATTATTAAATCCCCCTCTCTTACACACTATTATAAAATAGAGATCTCTATGACTTGGAGGATCCTTGACAATTTGAGAATCAAGCTACTACTACACCAAATAGGACTGAAGTAAAAGTACAATATCCTAGGGGTCTTTAGCCAAGAAAGACTCACCTAAGAGTAGTAAAGAGGGACACAATTTGCTTCTTTGGGAGACCTAGTGCCATGTGTGAAAAGAAAGAGATTGGGTGTCATTATTACTATAATTGTTGATATCAAAATCACTATTTCCATCACTATTTATTATAATCATCACTATTTAGATCAGTAATTGCATCACTATCATCATGGCTATATAATGATGATAATAGCAATACAAATAGTGATGCTAATAGTAGTGAGAGGATTCTATGGCAATGATTTTATCCATGTTTCTAGTGACAACATGGAAAATTTATCCATATAGTAAAAACATCGTTATAGACCCTATGTGTTGTAATAAATATATAGCTAACACAAAGGGCATGAGTGGTAGTTCTCGACATCATAGGAGCTTGCAATACCTTTGGCTTCTTCTAGCATCATTAGTTTAAACTCTAGATTCTAATGGCTCTCTTGGGTAGTCTCAACTAATTAGGTTACACTCACAACCTTCTAACCATAGCATCAGCTAGGGTTATCTGATCATGCTCTTACACTCACCATGAGTCCTCCTTGGCTACATGTTTCCATCCTCAAGAATGATAGTTATTTTTCTTATCTCACATTTTCAAT
Source organism: Lygodium microphyllum (assembly GCF_053477565.2). NCBI lineage: Eukaryota > Viridiplantae > Streptophyta > Polypodiopsida > Schizaeales > Lygodiaceae > Lygodium > Lygodium microphyllum. Next base: position 103,546,445 of record NC_141144.1, read on the forward strand.
CACTACTTCTTCCTTCCTCTTTGATGGCTACTATGATTTCCTTTTCCAAATTTTATAACATTGGTGTGTAAAAATCAAATGCTCATATTTGTTGGTTTTGGGTTACTTATAGTTCAAATTATTTGGGGTAGGTGGATGCTACCCAACAAACCATAGTGTCTGAAACTACTATTATGTAAAAGGAAGCTGTAGCCTCGCTATTAGAGTAGCAAGGATAGGTAACCTACGCTGGTAGAGTAGCCTTGCTAGTAGAGTAGCAAGAATGGGTAACCTACATGGATGCTAATGCATCATTCTTCAATCACTTTCAATAGGATTGCATTGATCTTCTAAAGATGGAGTACTTATGGAGTCTAAAACAAGGGAACTAGGATGCTCAAACTTACATTGCTTGATATCATGTCCTACTTTGATGGATTATCTATAATCTATTGGCTAGGGAGATATTAAATTATATTTATGTGGGGGGTTTGCATCAATACTTTGAATTGCTTTGGTGACAAAGGATTTTTTTGCCAATGATTTTGAGCATTTCCTTAAGGTGGCACTTCAAGTGGAATATTCGTTGATGGGTGGATGTTTCTGGAAAAAAGTCAAAAAAGTTTTCTAATCAACTAATAAGAGCTGGAAATACTAGGGTAGTAGTGATTCTGATTGAGATATAGCCTTACAATATGATAGCAACAATGACCAGGAGGACAATGGGGAGGAACCCTCAAAGTCCAAAAGGAAGAATAAGGGTAGAAAATCCTCAATAGGTGCTCACATATGCACTACAAAGACCCTCTAATGTTCCAAGTATACTAATCCAAGATACTTTGTAGTAGATTCTAGAATCAATCAATGTGGCTTCTACTCCTAAAATGAAAGTGTGGTAGTTGTTTCTTGATGGCCAAAATGTGGTAGTTGGTAAGGCATTGTAAATGAATGCTCCCGCCAATTATAATGCACCAAGACTATCTTCTAGGATAGCACCAATTGTCTGTTATGCTCAATAGGATTTCCCTTATTGTGGCATGGATTGCGATAGTCAAGGACGTGGTTGAGGCTGATGGACACCCCTTGGTTATCCAATAGATAATTTTTATTTTATATATCAAAATGATATTTGCAATTCAAGTGACCTAGGTTTGGGCATGTAAAAAGGAGGGAGCTAAGCATATTGTTGCCCAAGGAGAATAGGACATTAGCCGCATGTCTAATCTCAATACCCAAGAACCTACCAATCTCTTGCAAGGCAACACTAAATCCTTTTTCTTATGCTCACCTTTTTTTTCTCTAACCATCCTTGTTTATTTTTGGGCTAAATGCCAGCCCTAGGAAAACAAGGCATTGGTGGTGGCTAACTTGTCCCCCCCAAGAACCTAGATGCCTCTGTAAGGCAATGAACATCTTCTCTTGGATTTTTTCTTCTTTCATTTCTTTATTTTAGGAGTTAGAACCCATTTTACACACCTTTATATTTCAAATATATTCATCATTTTCTCCTTTTTTATTTGGTAGGCTTCCCTATCTACCTCACAACTAACAAGGCAGTAAGCAGTAGGATAGGGTCACTAGGACTACCCTCAAACAACTCTTAGAGTACTCGATAATGTCTTTACAAGAGGGAGACTACTGCTCGAACTTTCTCAGACACACCTAGCCTAACCTTGGAACTTCATGTGTTGAATGTTGATCCCCAACAAAATAGAAATACCCATATATATATACACATATAACAAAAAGGAAAAGAACTCGTAAAAAAAGGATACCACCTAGACTTGGCCACAAGGAGCTTTTACATAGTAAGAGACTCCCTCTAGGTGCTCTATCAAATTTATTTACTACAACACTAAAAAAAAACCCATTAAAACCACACCCCTCGTCGAGTCTACCTATACAAAATCATCTACATAACGTGTGTTCAAAAGATATTAAGAAATACCCTTTCTTTACATGCTATAAGGCCTTAAAATGACCCCTTTTACTTTACTAAACTTACGATTTTTTTTTCAAATTGTAATTGAAATTTTATTTTTGTAAATATAATCTTATAAATTTTACTAAATATAATACCCTTTCTTTTGAACTCACGTGGTATTTTATATGTTCTATAAAGTGGACTCCCTGGGCCACACCCACGCCAAACTTATAAATGGCCCTCTTGGCCTAATGAAATCAAGTATTAAAGCTAACAAAAACAACCCTCTTGGCAGAAGGAGCTATAGCATTTGGATCTATCAAATATATGGTCTACTTGGCCTATACATAGCATCTTATTAAACTAACCAAAGTAGACTAACAATGACATAGGATGTGAGAGCTAGCCTCATGGCCCTTTTGATCATCAAAGTTTAATCTTGGACTTTTCTATATCAACAAGTCTAAGCCTTCCTACTGATATAACATCAATATGGGCCATCCCTTCTTGGGTGCTATTGGTCATTTGAGCTTTCCAAGGATCCCTCCTATAGAGAGAATCACAAATTTATACTCAATATTCAAACCTTCCCTATTTGGATTATTTCATATATCAATATTACAACCCAAACTAGGTAGGGTTTTAATCCTAGGCCCATCATATAGATACATCCTAGACTTCTACATATTGTCCCATGTATCATATATGGCCTTTGGTCTCATCCACTTGGGAATTGTATGTCCATTGGAAATCTTAGTGTTTCATCTAACACATCAACCACAATTTTAGATATTTTGGGCCTCCAAACCCATCTCATATTGCTTTTTATTTTCTTGCACTATCTCAATTTACCACATTGGTCGAATGGACTAAATGTGAACCATGCTCTTACTTAGAGGAAGAAAATCTATTCGAAAGCATGATTCACTTATAGATGGCAAATATCTCTCAAGAATCTTTCCAAAAACAAAATGGGAACCACTCATAGGATGCTCATCCACACTTGTATTTCCAATGCTCGTATCCATTGTGCCTTCATAGCCACCTCTCATGGAAGCGTTGTAAGCTCTAATGGGACTTGCTTGGCTTGGACTCTTTCACCATGAGGCATACTATCACCACACCTAGATTTCACATTTCCTTCTTGGATATTTTGACTACCAAAGTCCTCCACAAAGGTTGTCTTGGTATTAGAAAATGAATTATCTCCTTGCAAAAAAGGTTGGATGCAATTTCAATGAGCAAGAAAAACTCCAAAAGTTTTCCCAACATCTTTGAATATACTACTCATAGTCAAATACCCGCATCTTAACCTCACTCTATGACTTAGGGTCTTGTATCCTCACTTGGATTTGTGTATTAATCACTAAGCCACTCATAAAGATTTCGCATAGCACATAATTTAGCAACATAGTGGCTCTTCTTGACCAAATCCTAAGAATATTATGAAAGGCTCTAGCATATTCTTTAATCAAGATATATGACTCTTGTCAAATCTACATAAACTGCCTTAAGACTTGAGTCATGGGAACCTTCTTCTCATACTCATCTAGGAATTTATCACACAGCTCCTCGAAGGTTCTAGTTGTTCCTCTTAAGAGGCTCCAATACCATTTATTGGCCTCGCCCTTTAGAGTACTCGAAAACAAAAGAATCCAATGTATACCATCAAAACTACTCACAAGGCAAGTTAGGCCATACTCATTTAAATGCAGTATCAGATCCTCGTATGATAGCCCATAAAACATTGGGAGATATCTATAAGGAGGAGGGAATTTAATCCTCTTCTTTGGGATAAATACCGAGTCCTCCAAATCTTCATACTCACCTTGACCTAATCCCAATGTCTCAAGGTCTCTAATCTCTTTTGTTTTCACCTTTACTGGTGTATGAAGTTCAGTATTTCCACTTACATCCCTTTGTGCCAACTCATAGAGTTGTCTAGGTAGTTTTATGGTGTGCAACAGGAAATCTATCCCATTTCCTATTGGTGGTGCTTTAGTAAGTCTATTCCCATTTACTACCATTTTCCTAGAACTGAAAGCAGCAGGTCCCAATAGAACATTCCTCTCTAACAATGGTTTCCCACATACATTGATATCATCCAATGCTTTATGAATCTTAGAAATTGCACTTTGGTACTACCCAGTTGCATCAAGCAGTAGCATTGGATGTATCTTCTAATCATAATCATGTGTTACTCCAACCATTGGCACCACAGTCTTTTCCTCTAAAAAGTTATCACTATTAAGGATTATAGACAACTATGCCATCCTGGTATCATTGTTGCTTCCTAATCTTTTCCTCTAAAACGTTATCACTATTAAGGATCATAGAAAACTATGCCATCTTGGCATCACTGGTGCTTTCAAATCTTTCCTCTAGCTCCCATGGATTATTACTCATGAAGGCCACTCCATGGGTACTTTCCCATATTGGCCCAAACTTGAGCATGATGCCACTTTCAGAGCAAAGGATAAAATAGTTGGCCACATGACTAACAAAAGATTTTGCTAAACCATTCAAGATAGATTCCAAAGTATATTTTGGGTTATGGTGGTTTCTTAGATTATATGTCATGCTATTGGCTGACTTAGGTTTTAATCAGCCTAATTTAACATCCACTACTTCAAGGCGACATTCAATTAGAAACTAGAAATAATAGGTCCCTAATAGTCAAGTTTTGAAAACCGCCACTTATTAGCAACTCTTGGCAAATGCACCACCTGTCGGGACAAAAAATGGATCCAACACTAGCTCTAGAGCTCTAATCGGGTTCTTACGCTCACCAAACCATCCTCGTGGCTTTGTAGAGCCAGGAGCATCTGAAGGCTATATACTGATCTAAATAAGTCATGCATTTATATCAATTTGTAGTCCAATGATTTTTTCCATCCCAACTCTAATAGAGGGAGTATAATACACATATGGGTGATTAACACCTCATTACACACACATACAAAGCACCTCCTAACCAATCACTATGGCTCCTACGACTCTCCCACACCCCAAGAGTTGGGCACCCAGGATGCGTCATCTCAAACATAGAACACAATCATAATATTATCCACTCTTTTGATAAATCGTTCCAAGGGATACTTTTGTTTCCTCACATAAGAATGACCAAAGGAAATCGTACTATCCTATAGCTCAAGGATTATCACCCTCTCATCATTGGTCAACAATTTTAGCAACCAATTGCAATCCATCCAAGAGACTTCCTCTTTGTCAATATACCATGTATAAGAATGCAAATCCAAGGTGTAATGCTATATAGTGCTCAAACAAACTAACCACAAATAAGTCAACATGTCGTGTAAAAACATTCTTTTAATAATTTTATTTCTAACATATTGCTACGTTGCTTAGAAGCAACACTAGATTAATCCTTGATATTGTCTATTTTAAAATATTAAATGAACTCTATATGCTTCATCACAATGTACAAGCACTTATATTTTTATATAAACTTCTTGACATTTTAGCTTTCTTATGTGTTCATTTATTATGTAGTATGTTTCTTATGCTTCATGATATTTTTTTCATTAAAACACTCTCTAAATTACCACTTCAACATATAAATGGATATAGACTAAGATCAAGCTCATGGTCTACAACCAATATACACTCGCGGACCTTGCCTTAATTTTTGATAATTTTTCTCACCATTAAACTACTTTTTTCATCATAAATATATATTTTAAATCATTTTTATTATTTATTTTAATATTAATTACTAGATTTTCTAATTTTCAAATCTATAAAGCTTATGTGGATTGTGATTTGGTATTACATTTAATATAACTACATAGGAACACCATTTGAACTTGCATTAGACTCCTAACATTGAAATACATTTCGGTAAACTCTAGCTCCTTGATTTGTAATCATTCCATTTTTTGCTAAAAACACCTCTTTTATGGCTCTCGGGCCACCTTTGCACTTTAAATTCAACTTCTAAAATATGTTCTCATGCATCCATTACACAAGCTCTAAATTGGACACTCATGTTCCATATTCATATTGATGCATCCAAAATTTTCCTTGGAGTTGTTTTGTGCCAACGTGTTGGACTTTCCGATGAGCTTTGCAAGCAACTCACTAAGATTGAGATGAATTATTTCACCATTGAATGGGAAGGTTTGCCAATGGTTTATGCAATTAAGAAGTTTCAAAATTATTTGCTTGCCATTTCCTTCACATTTTTTGTTGATCATCAAGCTCTACTTTATCTTGTTAACAAGCCATGTGCTACAAGCAAAATTGTGAGATAGTTATTGCTTTTGCTTGAGTTTGATTTCTATGTCATTGTGTAGAAAGGAAAGGATTATTACATGGCTAATCACATGTCTTGCTTGACTAGTGGAGAAAAAGCAACATAAGTTAATGATAATTTGCATGATGCTCATTTATTTCAACTTCAATAAGAGACCCAATTGCTCAATGCGTTGACCTCACATCTCATTAGGTTGATGATATTGTTGCTATTTTAGATAATGGAATTCTTGAATACTCCATTGAGAAGGTCCATCTCCCACTTTGTTGATTAAGACCCATTGACCCTACCAAATGATTATTGGTCAAGTTTATCAACTAGGGTAGGACTATCTCCTTTTACAATATGTTTGTAAACATGACATGGAGTGCATGCTCCAAGAAACCCATGGAGGCATTGCTAGTAGACATTTTGATGGTCTTGCTATAGCACGTAAGGTTTTATAGGCCTAGTTGTGGTAGCCCACCTTGTTCAAGGATGTGGTACATTTTGTTAAGCATTATGATGAGTGCCAACACACTAGAATTCCAATTTGCAAGGACAAGATGGAGCTATCACCTATCATGGCTAATCAACCTTTTGAAAAATGGGGGAATTGACTTTGTAGGACCTATCACACTAGCTGCCCAATATTCTCAAACACACTACATCCTTGGGGCAACTAACTATATGACTAAATGAAATGAGGCACACACTAGCCACAAGAATGATGCTTGTACAATAGTTAAGTTCTTGTGGAAACAAGCGATTCCTTGCTTTGGCTCCCTGATTGAGTTGGTTAGTGATGATTAGGGGACTCACTTTCTAAATGAGGTCATCGAGCATTTTCTCTCTACCTTTCCAATTATCCATCACAAGTCATATGAGTACTATCCTCAAGCTAATGGCTAGGCTAAGTCCACCAACAAGATTTTACTTAATGTTTTGACCAAGGCTACTTTGTTTGCTTTGTGTTCTAATTGGGATAACAATCTTATGGCTACCCTTTGGGCTTAACGCACATCAATTGGCCCTGACTCACTTATGGCACTGATACTATTATGCTAGTTGAGTTTCTAATACCCAGTATGTGCATTGTAGTACACAAGTGTGGGGAAGGCACTAGTGCTTGGATCAACTGCCTTCTTGTGTAGTTTGAATGCCTCTCTGAAACTCATCTTTTGACCACATATACCCTCCTTGTTGAAAATTCCTAATGTAAGGCTCGGTTAGATAGACATATGCAACAATGTTCCCTTTGATAAAGGTGACTTGGTACTCTTATATTCTCTTAAAGGAAATAAGAAAAAATGGAAACTTTTAGGCCTAGGACCATATCACACTCGTCAAATTAGTAGGACAAGTAATGTTGAGATTGAGACCCTAGAGAGGGAAGGCATTGTATACTTCAATGGCAGCCATATTAAGAAGTATTACCCCCCAGGCCATTACTTATGTGAACACCCCATGCAACCTCCTAATGTTCTTATCAACTTAGTCATGGTGGCTGAACAAAAATGGTATGAGCAACATGAGAAGAAGGCTAATATTCTTAAGTTGATTTCATCTAGCCCCATGAGAAACTCTTTATTTCATGAAACGTGAGGGGGGGCACCTTTTTTTTCGGCAGCTCCTTCCATGATTAAAAAATGATTTTTGATGATCAACATGATGAGAGGATTCCTCTGGTTGTAAGCTCCACCATTTTCTTGCCCTTCATCACCACAAAGATGACCCAATTTGATGCATTATTCAAGAAGATCTTATTTCAATCTTTCTCTCTTCTCTCTCCTCTTGTGGTTTGTACTCATGGATCAATGTAAAAGAGAGGGGGATTGACTGAGGTGGACATTTCTGGTCAAACAATGATGCAAGAGTGGAAAGAGATCTGAATCGGGGTTGGACGTATCATCAGCGGCCGCCATGAAAGAGCGTCAGTGAGCCTCCAACATCCAAAGATGCATATCATAATGAGCAGTTTTATAAGAAAATATAGATTTTAACATTTTATGATCAATTGTTGTTTGAAATGGTTACTAATGCTTGGATTTTATTTCCAATCCTCTATTTGATCAACCATGTTAAAGGATTCATGAAAAAAGCAGTCATATAATAATTGTATGCAAAACACGCAAAAGTCAAGACTAGGCAGTTTAACAGAAAATATGTGATTTTTGGGTTTTTGGTGTGTATTTGACATTCTTATGGAATGAAACATGCTAAGAAAATCATGTTCTATGATAAGATAATTGGTTTACACTTAAAAATCAGTAATTATATGAAATTTTTTATAAAAATAGAAAAAAATAAAGAAAATCAGATATTTTGCATCATAAAAATAAGAAAAAATAAGATCTATGTGTGTGGATGTACGATAGAGCTAAAGCATGAGGCTTAGTCTCAATTCAACCCTATTTCTTGGTTAGAGTGTGTTTTAATCACTTTCAATAAAGAAAAATACATTAAAAACCATGCCTTTCACCTATCAACACAAATAAAATTTGAAATGGGAGGGAGTAGGGGATCATTGAGTGATGAAGTACATTAAATGCTGATGTTTCATGGTGCATATCATATAGAGTTCACGGTTGTTAAAAATAAAAAGGGACTAGTAGCATGAGGAAGATCGGTGCTAGCCCTCGTGTAGAAAAAGAAAATCATGAAAAGAATTGTCTTCGCACTTTCATGTTGCTGATTTTCAATGAATATTTATTTCAGTATGATCATCATATTCACACTTGCATTGATGCACCACATGGTATCGAATCGTGGATGCATAACACATGTTTGTATAAGTGATGACGTGACATTGAGAGTGTGACGTATCCCAAGCCGTAGTAGGGCTATGTATTCGGTTCCTTAGGGGTTATTTGGTGAGGTTTGTCTATCATCTCTTAGATCGTTTAATTGAAAGAGTGGACTTTGTTTCGAATGTGTTTTACATTCACGATGCATCTTGGGGCTAATCCCCCAAGGTGTAGGAGAGTCGTAGTGGAGCCGCGATGATCAACTGAGGGGTGCTCCCTGTGTGTGTGCTACACGGTGTATAACACCAAGATGTTTAGGGACTCTCTCTAAGGAGTGGGTGTAATGAAGAAGACCTACCTAGCCTAACTAAGGGAGAGAAGAGAGAGAAAGACATCAAGAGAAAAGAAGAGGAGAGAGAAATACATGAACGAGAGAGAGAGAGAGAGAGAGAGAGAAAAAGAGAAAGGAAGAAGGAGAAGCCATGAGAGCTGAAGAGAGGTGGAAGAAAGATTTCTTGATAATTCCATGATGCCTGAGGAAACCCTCTTACACCTTTTATACCATCAGTGTGACTAGTATTTTCTCGTATGCTCGGTTCATTAGAAACCATCACGTTTCATGAAGTTTTTGTTATAAAAAAAAAGGGAGGATCAAGGAGGAGGAGGGGAGGCTACAGAGAGTACTTCTCTACGCATGCTATAAGGGCAATAAGCAAGGGCGGCCATGTCATGAAAAAAAGGCCCTGGATGGAGTGGATAGTGTGCAGTCCAAGATGGGTCTACTGTAGGAAGTCAGCCATAACTTTGGGTAGAAGACTCTGAACGGAATGAATGAGGTGTTGTTGTGGAGCGCCCACAAGATATACTTTCAACCCATGTGGTTAAGGTGGGGCTGAAAATAATTCAAGACCAAAATTGTTGCAAAACACCTGGCTATCCAAAAGCAGGTGGGTATGTTGTCCAAGATAGGATTGTTGTAGAAGAACAGCCATAACTTCCCATAGGAAACTCCAATCGAGACAAATTAGGTGTCATTGCGGAGCCCTTAAGGTTTATTTTCAACGTGTGCAGGTAAGATGGGGATAAGAATAGCTCAAGAACAAAATTGGTGCAAAACATATTGTTGTCCCAAAGCATGCTGTAGTCCCAAGTGTGGTCAAGATCTAGCCAATGCAGCCTCCTTGAGGTGGGAAAACTCATCCAAAATAGAGGCCAGACACCAAGACTCTTCCTCTAGAGGTAGGCCTTGCCATTTGATCAAGTAATCATGAATGGACTGAGTACAAAGTTGCTTTTCATGTTGTCCTATGACCATTTCAAGCACATACTGAATAAGGCCCTCTTCATCCATGGGGGTCAGTTCCTCCACATAATCTTTGGGGGTGCTTATGAATGGCTTCAATTGGCTCACATGGAATACATTATGTATCTTAGTGTTGGGGGGAGTTGGAGGTGGTAGGCCAAGTCTTCGACCTGCTTAAGGATTGTGTAGGGCCCATAGTAACGATGTGCCAACTTGTTGCAAGAGCCATCTGTAAGTGTAGCATAATGGGACTTGGGGACTTTGAGGAGTACCAATTCGCCTTCTTGGAAGTCAAGAGGGTGCCTCTTTGCATCCGCATGGAGCTTCATGTGCTCTTGAGCCTTTTTTAGATTTACCTTGCATTGCTGAAGCAAGGCATGCATGTGGTCCAACTCTTCTTTCCTAAGGGGGTTAAGCTTCTCACTGAAGACCACAGTGGGGAGGGCACCCAATAACCATACAATGCCTCAAAGGAGGATACTCCAATACTCAAATGAGTGGAGTTTTTGTAAGCAAAGTTAGCCAAATGCAGCCACATATCCCAAACATTTTGCACATCATGAAAAATATGTCTCAAGTAGGTCTCAAGCCACTTGTTAACCTGCTTGGTTTGCCCATCTGTTTGGGGATGATAGGCTATAGACAGAGCTAGTTTGGTACCCATGGAGTTGAAAACTGTCTGCCAAATTTGACTCATAAATTTGGTATCCCGGTCATGCACTATGACATGTAGCAATCCATGAAACCTAAATACATGATCCATAAATTGAGTGGCAACTTGATATGCTGTAAACTGAGATTTTGTAGGGATGAAATGGGCTGCTTTAGTGAGGTGGTCAACTACCACAGAGATGTTGTTCCAACCCTTCTTGGTTGTAGGAAACTTGGTGATGAAATCCATCATGATGTGGGTTTATTTTCCCTCGGGTATAGGCAAAGGTTGCAATAATCGACCCAGTTTAAGAGTGTTGTCCTTATTTTGCTGACAATGCATAAATCTAGACACGAAGTCTTTAACATCCCGCCATAGGCCTTTCCAATGGTAGCTTTTTATAATGTGGTCATACGTCTTAAACACCCCTAAGTGACTAGAAATCGGAGAAGAATGCATCTCTTCAAGTATCCATTGAGTACAAGGGGAGGCATGGAGAATCACAATACAACCATGTGTCCAAATAAGACCATTATGGAGCTGATATTGAGATTTGGCATCCATAACACCTTGCTATAATTTTTGAAAAAGAGGGCTAAATTCAGCATCAAGCAAGTAAGCCTCTTGGAGTTCTTCTATCCAATCATGATGGAGTTTAGTGATAGATGAGACCTTACATGCCCACATGCGAGAGAGTGCATCAGCCACTACATTATCCTTACCACGGGCGTGAGTAATCTCAAAGTCATAGTTTTGTAAGGTGGCTACCCATTTGCATTTCTTGGGAGTTAAATTGGGCTGAGTCAAGAAGTATTTAAGCACACGTTGGTCACTTTTCACTTTAAATTTACTGCCATACAAGTAGTGATGCCACTATTTGATAGCATGAATGACTGCCAACATCTCTTGATCATAGACATGTAGCTGTCTCTCTTTATCATTCAGTTTGTGGCTCTCAAAGGTTATCACACCATGTTCTTGCAGCAAGACAGTACCAATACCCTGTCCACTAACATCACACTGAATGGTAAATTCTTTTGAGAAGTCAGGGTGCACACAAGAATGGGGGCTAAGGTAAGCAATTTCTTCAACTGGGCTGAAAACTGCGATCAGCCAAGGCATCCCAAAAGAAGGCTTCTTTTTTCACCTTATTAGTCAATAGTGCTGCAATTGTAGCATAATGGCAGATAAATCTCTGATAAAAGGAGGAGAAACCAAGAAAACCACGCAATGAGGTGGTGTTAGTGGGGGTGGACCAGTCCCAAACAAACTACACTTTCTTAGGGTCAGCTTGGATGCCTTTCTCACTAACGATGTGTCCCAAGTAATCAACCTCAGTTTGCATGAAAATGCACTTTCTTTCCTTGGAAAAAAATTGATGCTCTCTTAGTATATCAAAAACTTACTTGACATGGTGTAAATGCTCATGTAGTGACTTGTTCTAGATGAGTATATCATCAAAGAATACCAACACAAATTTGAAAATCCATGGCTGCAATATCTTATTCATGAGGCTCTGAAACGTGGTGGGGGGATTAGTGAGCCCAAACGGCATGACAAGGAAGTGGTGCAAGCCATGATCAGTCTGAAAATATATCTTAACTTCATCACCCTCTCTCATTCGTATCTGGTGGTAGCTGGATCTCAAATCAATCTTGGTGAAGTAGCAGGCTCCCTTGAGCTCATCAAGTAAGTCATCAATTCTAGAGATAGGATACCTATTTTTGACTGTGATCTTATTCAAATCATGATAGTCAATGCACATTCGAAAGGACCCATCCTTTTTCTTGACCAATAGAACCAAGGAGGCATAATGGGAAGAGCTAGGCTTGATGAATCCCATCTCAATGAGCTCCCTAACTTTCTTGGCTACTTTCAAAAGGACCCATCCTTTTTCTTGACCAATAGAACCAAGGAGGCATAATGGGAAGAGCTAGGCTTGATGAATCCCATCTCAATGAGCTCCCTAACTTTCTTGGCTACTTCCTCTCACTCACATTTAGAGAGTTGATACGGTGGTTTCTTGACTGGTTTGGCATGGGGCTCCAAGTCAATCAGGTGGTCTACTTGCCTCTTAGGTGGGAGGATGGTGGGGGGTTGAAAGAGATCCCGATATTCATCCAAGAGTGCCTTTAATGCTGCATCTTTCTTCCAAGAATTGTGATGGTCATCAACATTCTTATTCAAATGCAAAACAAAGATCTGAGTGCTTCTTAAATTACTTTTTCAATTGTCTTGCTCTTATAAGCTGAAAATTTACATTTTCTTTGATGCCTTCCAAATGTATAAGCTGCCCATGCACCACAAACTCCATGTACAGCTAAGAGAAGTCCATAGAAATCTTCCCCAACTGTTTCAACCAATCACAGCCTAAGACAACATCCACGGGGCCTATATCAAGTGTAATTAGGTCCACAATTGCTGCATAATTTCCAGCCAACCTGAGAGACACTTGTGTGCAAACATGGGTACTTATCTCTTCACTCCCATTAGCCACTTGGAATTTTAGAGGTTTCTGTAATTTAGTAGGATTACATGTGAGATGGGAAAGGGTGGATTTGTTTACAAAAATGTGTGTGTTGCACTATCTATGAGGATATATACATTCTTGCCATTAATGTTTCCATGTATCCAGAGAGTGCTCGGGCTCCTAGAACCCATCCATGCATCCTTGGAGATTGAGAAACTGATATGGGGGTGGGGGGGGGGGGGGGGGGGGAAAGAGGGGGGGGAGAGTAAAGTATTAGTTCTAGCCAAGCCAAATGTGGGGCAGTCACCGAGATCAAAAGGGAACCCATTCGAGGAATCATAAAACTGATCGAGGACAAGGTCCTCTTTAAATTCTGCATTTTCAGCATGTGTCATCATTGGTGGTGTGTCATGTGGGTCCTCATCCACTCTATCACAATCTTCAAACACATACATGCTATTAAACCTAACAATGGAATTCTTAAATGGGCATTGGGATGCATGATCTTATCCCCACACTTAAAGCATAAAACTCTTAGCCTTTCAGTCATTGACAACATTCGGGGAAATGAATCTTTGGACATTTGAACCTAATGCATTCCAAGTCTTACTTTCACCATACTTTGTGTCACCTTTGGGCGGAGGTGCTGTCCCAAAACTGCCATGTTTTCTCTCAGCATTAAAAGTGGGATAATTTGGTATCTTGGGGCTACCATTCCATGCACTGTTGCTGCAATAATTTCCAACATATGGGGGCTGCCTAGTGGGGTATCTTTGATGTCCTGAAATGGACTGCATGCCCTCATTGCGGCGGTATTTCCTGCCATACCGTTCAGCCAACTCTATGGCATCAAACAAGGTGACTGTCTTTTCAGCCATTACATCAGCTGAGATATTGGAATCCAATCCATAAATGTATTTATTCAGTTTGGCCTCATCACTGATAGCTTCCACATACATGGATAGGTTCATAAACTTGTTAGTATACTTCCGCATGGTGAGATTACGCTGGTCAAAATGATACCATTGCCTTGACGAACATTCCTTCTCTACCGAGGAGAGAAAAACTTGAACCATGTGCATCTTGAAATATTCCCAATCGCGAAACTATTGGTTTTCCTTTTGAATGTACCTCCACCATGTGTGGGCAAAGCCCTCCAAGTGAAGGGAGAGGCAAAGACAATTTTGGCCTCATCGATACGGGGGTAAATGAGGAAGTAGTCTTCGAGTTTAGAGGTCCATTCCTCTAACTCAGTCGAGGATGAGGATTGCCCATTAAATTTAGTAAAGAAAATCTTGTCACGTAATTCATTTGGGCCCTACTGCCCATCCATGCCATGTGCTACCTTGTTGCCCATACATGCCTTGCTAACCAAAATGTCCCTGGGTGCCATGCTACCCATGCATTACATGTGGGCCAAACTGACTATTAGGGCCTTGTTGCCCAAAATTTCCATGTTGCCCATGCAGTACATGTGAACCAAAGTGAACATTGGGGTCTTGCTACCTAAAACTTCCATGTGCATGCTGCCTATGTGCACCCTGCATACTATGCTACCCAAAATTTACATTTTGCCCTTGCATATAGCTTCCACTACGGGGGAGCTATTGTCCCAAGGATGGGCTAGAAGGGTTCGTCACAGATGAGGAGAGGATGGGCTCATCATGTCACATAGAGGGCTTGCCTAGCTCATAGGTGCTATGGGGAAAACCATGGGTGCTACCAAAACCTTGCTGGCCACATCCCCTTTCCAAGGGGGAGGGCGGTTGGTCTCACAGGGAGAACCATGCTCCTTGGGATGAGCCAAGGAGGGTGAGAGGGTGGAGATGAGGGTGCCCATGCACTCTACAAGAAAGTCCAATCGTAGCCATCATCTCGCTATGACGATGATCTTGGTGGTTTTCCATCTCCCTATGGCAGTATTCCAGCTCTCGATGCCGCTTAGCATGATGGGTTTCATGTTGGCATAGTGTGTCCTTAAGCATAACAAAATGGTCCCATCTGGGGGGGCACCTTCTTCAAGCATGTCTTCACAATCCTCTTGTGTGGAGCTAGGATCATTCATAGATGAATGAGAATCTCTGATCTTGCACTGAAAGTCCTCCTGGGCCTTGGCTTTACCCTTATGACCTGCCATACTAGGTGTAGTCCACCAGACCCCCTGTCACAAAAACTACAATATCTCAAGCTAGATAGCTATGATTGCCAAGTTTCTTGATTCAAAACGGATCCCTTGCTCTCGCCTACAAGGCCATGCAAAAAAATTTCTCACAATAAATATGTAAAATTTGCTGTAATTGACTTTTCAGAGAGCTGAGACAAGGTACACCTATCTCCCACTACATACATCCACCATACATCCATCAAGTCATGCATGTTCTCTTGCAATATATGTGTGTTTAGCCATCATACATCTACCAAGTCATACATTTTCTCTACCAATACATGTGTATACATCCATTATACATCCATCAAGTTATACATTTGATGTCCATACATGTGCAAGTTGCTTGGATGTTAATGATTGGGGCTCATGCCACCAATTTAGAATACCTGCACCTACAAAAAAAAAAGGGCTTCGGATCACCTGGAGGTGAGCAAAGTTCCCCTCGGGCCGGGTTGTGCACCCCTTAAGGATCTTTGATGGCAAGGGGGGGTCACCCTCTTTTATCTTGCCACCTCGCTTGGCATTGGGCTTTTCCTCACCCGGAATATACATGGCAGACATTTATTATTAAGAAACCAACATGATATGCATTTACAAATTGAGGATTGGGCCTTTCATGATATCCATGATCAATAAGGAAAATGGGATGGGGAAAGGGCTTACCTTTGCAAATTGCATCACTTACCCTTTCTTACAATTTTTGGCTTAATGATCAAGAATCAAGACCAAGCACGGTTATGGGTTAGGAGTTAAATTCTCTGTCAATAGGAAAGAAATTTGAAGTGTGCTTAGTCATGCATGCATTTCAATAAGTGCATAATGGAAGAAGGAAATCAATAGGTAATCCCTAGCTTTAGCCTAAACAAGAACTCATGTAATTCTTTAGTCTCTCCAAGCAAGAGGTTGGGCTTAGCAAAGTGGTTGGAGAATAGAGACCAAGAACCATGAGACATACCTTGCTTAAGCTTGGGGAAGAGGTAGTGGCTCCCCACTCCAAGAAATTCATGGTTGTCCTCCTTCTTGCAGCCCGTGGTCGTATGGAGCCTTCAATGTCTTGTGGCTCGCACTTGGAGAGTGCCTCTGGGAATACCAATTTCTAGGCCTTGAAGACATACAACGAAGACCTTATGGAGCAAGCGAGGAAGAGACGAGATTTGCATGGTTGTGCATATTTTTTCACGAAGAACAAATAACAATCTCGTGTTGATCGGTGAACCAGGAGTCAAAAAAACAGTTGTGGTGGAAGGGCTTGCTCAGAGAATAGTCTGCGATGACATGCCCAGCAATTTAGCTGATGTACGAGTTATAGCACTAGATATGGAAGCATTGGTTGTGCTGCTACAAAATATCATGGTGAATTTGAAGAGCATTTGAAGGCCGTCCTTAAAGAGGTCAAGGAGGCGGAGGGTAAAGTCATTCTATTCATTGATGAGATACATCGCGTACTTGGAGTAGGTCATACAGAGGGGCCAATGGACATAATAAACTTATTCAAGCCAATGCTTGCCCGAGGTCAATGCCCGAGGTTAGTTAAGGTGCATTGAAGCAACTATGTTGGAAGAGTATCGTAAATACGTGGAGAAGGATCCTGCATTTGAAAGACGATTTCATCAGGGTATGGGGTGGAACATAGGTACTCCAAGGTGAGCCCAAGGTCTCAAGAAAGTGGCTAGAGGTGCCATGCAAGCCGCCCTAGAAGAAGGGGGAGAGAGATCTTGCAAGATTTTGGGCTGGAGCTTCCATGGCAGCTTGAGGGGGTCTAGAGAGAAAGAAGGGGAAAACCTTACTTTTGTAAAAGATAGGCACAGTTAGTCTTTTCCCCAAGTCGAGAGGGGTCTTCTTGGAAGAGGCACCCCTAAAATTGCTCTATGAAGTAAAAACGAGCTGCCATTCTTGCCCTTCTGCCTCTAGATGTGGTCAAACCTCCAGTGAGCTCCCCAAGAAAGGCTGCCATAGTCTTCAAGAAGGCTAACAGCTTGTCTAAGTACTCCTTATGTTCTGTGGGAACTATGTAACTAGAATTTTCTAACTATGAAGAACTCTAAGGAACCTAAATCTAAGGAAAGAAGAAGGATCAAGGACAAGGCTTTGATACCAACTGTAATGAAGGAGACCTATCTAGCCTAACTAAGGGAGAGAAGAGAGAGAAAGACTGCAAGAGAAGAAGAAAAGGAGAGAGAAAGATAAGAAAAAGAGAGAGAGAGATAGAAAGAGAGAGGAAGAAGGAGAAGCCATGAGAGCTAAAGAGAGGTGGAAGAAATATTTCTTGATAATTCCGTGATGCCTGAGGAAACCCTCTTACACCTTTTATACTGTCAGTGTGATTGGTATTTTCTTGTATGCCTAGTTCATTACAATGGGGAAAGAATCATTCATTGGACTAAAAAATTCATACAAACTCAAAGTTGTTAGATGCTCTAGGCTATGAGGCCATGTGGGGTGGTTTAAGGTGAGTAGTAGAGGCCACCCTGCTAGTGTCTTACAGCCATGTCGGGCCCGTTTTAGGTCTTGACATGTGGTGTGTTTGTCGAGAGCCACTAATAAGTGGCGGTTTTCAAATCTCAGTCAATAGGGACCAATTTATTAGTGCATACCAAAAGACAATGAGATAGATTCAAAAGATGTCAAGCCAAACTTTAGAAGCAAGAAAGAGCTGAAAGGGCTGGACGGTGGGCCGAATTTATTAGAAGGTATTCTCCGTAAAGAAGTAGTCCAATATCCTTAAAAGGGCAGGGTTTTAATAACCCAGCTTGACACATAGTCCGTTATCCCCTTCCAATTAGTCTGTCCACTTCGAGTGGAGTGATAGTTTTGATCATTCAAACTCCTTTAGTGAATTCGGTTATTACTATGGTGCAACCCATTGCAATCCTAGCAGCAAGAACATCGGACTTGATAGTCTTAGGATTTCCTCTACCCATTTTTAATGAGTTAGTAGAGGAAGATGCAAAACTTCATATTAATGAACTCCAAAAGTTAATGTTTAACTATCGAATTCAAGATGAACACTTAATGATGTTCTTTAATATGACCTTGAAAGGACAAGCTGCAATATGGTATCATAGCCTAGAAACTATAACCATAATTACGATTGACTTTTTCTTTGCGACCATTCAAAGAGATTTTGCCCCTGAAAGGGGAGGTCAGTATTGGCTACGTGACCTCAATGTAACACATCAAGAACCTCACGAAAATGTTCGTGGGTATGCCAAGAAACTGAAGGATGTATTTTCTAAGTTGTAAACCTATATTCCAAACCTAGTGGGTATGCCAAGAAACTGAAGGAAGTATTTCCTAAGTTGTAAACCTATATTCCAATCCCAACTACTTCTCAATTGCAATAATTTTTGAATGGGCTAGACTTTAACATTCAAGTGCAGTTGGGTATTGTTGCTCTTGTCAACATTGATATGGCTATTACAAGAGTAGAGGAGGTAGAATCGTGATTGCAAGGGGCTTATACCTCTAGGGAAAACTGGAATCTGAGTCTAGGTATTGGAAACACATTGGCATTGAAGAATGGAGGTCAAGGGATGCCCATGAGTCCTGCTAATGGAAGAGGAAGCATGATTCAAAAATGTGCCTATGTTCCTCACTCCATCCACTGACCATGCCTATTGTTAGTCAGATGGCTTTACCAAATGTTGAAAGGCAAATGGGAAATCCAACCATTGTTCTAAGAAACCAACAGCTGATTCCCAACCTAGTGGTTAGGCCGATGAAATGACATGTAGATGATCACGGCTATGAGTCAAGTGCCTCGAATGCCCCTTGCAAAGTTAAGGATATGATGAAGCACTATACTGACATGATCACCAAATAATATAAACAAATAGCCATTGTTAATGTCAATTTTCTTAAGAAGCAGTAGAATTTGATAGGAAGTCAACGCCCTGAAGAGGATGGCCCCTCAAGATTCAGTTGTAAGTGGTGTGGCGGCCAATATTTTCCTAGGAATTGTCCAAATATTAAATGTGATATATTTAGGAACTCTGATCATTTAGCTAGTACCTATTAGAGAAAGATTAGTTCTCTCCAACAAGGAAGTAAACATCCCGTCTTGTTAATCATCGAGCATAATGCAACAATCTCTAGCAAGATGAGGGACCAAAGAAAATGCTATAAAGAGGGAAAGCTATGGTAGAGGAGCTGACTAGTAGCGATGGAGTTAGCCTTATAAAAGCTATTTGTGTCAATGGCAGTGAAGCTTCTAATCTATGGTTTATTACGAGAGGTCAAAAGGGTAAAGAAGTCGACAAAGACAAGGTAAAACATGTCAAGGGAAACCCTAAACAAGATGATAAGGGAACACAAGTCCTTAATCCCTATATGGAAGGTAGACCTCTAAAAGCTATAATGGTAAAGCCAACCCCAAGAAGGATAAGGAGTTGCCAAAGAAGAAGAAAAAAGCCAAGAAAGAGGCACCAAATCCAGTTCAAAGATCAAAGAAGAGAATGGTTTAGTGAGAAAAGTAAGCTCTTGCTAGCTATCATGAATTTTATTTAGTCAGTTCTCTTTGCAAAGTTAAGTCTGATGTAAACCTCCTACATTTGATTAAGTTGTCTCCAAGAGTGCATAAAGAATTTAAGAAGATTGTTTGCACTGGGTATATCGTTGAGCCCTTGGGAATAACATGAGCAGGAGATGATTATTAGTTTTAAGATGCTGAAAAACATTGTCCAAGGGTAGTAGCATATGTTAATGGAATATAAGTGGATCATGCCATTGAAGACACGAGATCCTCCATTAACATTATGAGTTTGGAATTGATGGAGAGGTTGGGATTAGAAATCAAAAGAGATATCTCCACGATTCTCCAAATGGCCGATGATAGTTTAAGAGAACTTGAAGGTTGCAAATTTACTAAAGTCCATGGGTTGTTGCCAATGTGGAATGTATTCTGGACTTTAGGGTCATTAGGTTTGTCAGGTGACCTACCTATCAAGTATTTCTAGGCAGGCCATGGATTTTACAACTAAATTGTCAAGTTCATATACCCGCTAGTTGGTTGATCTTTGGTAGAGGTGCCAGACTTGTAGTAGTAGATGCCTATCATGAATCTCCTCAAAGTGAGAGAGTTCCTTTATCTTTGACCGAGTTTGATACCCTAGATGTTCCATCTACTAGTGAGACGTCATCCAATGACAAATCCATCGAGGGGTCCACTACAAAGGATACCTACCAAGTAACTTTGAATGAGCCAATAGAAGCTCAGGAGAGGATAAGGGATATGGATGTAATTGAGCTAGACCTTGGTATGATGAATGATTCACATCCAATCAAATTAGGGTCCATGCTTAGTTTGGAAGAGAAAAAGGACCATGTGTCCTTGATTCAGGAATTTCATGATATCTTTGCTTGGAGTTATGAGAGGTGAGAGGTATTCCTCCCAGCCTGGGATATTCATATTGTCCCCTTAAACAAAGGTAGCCACCCTGTTCAATAAAAATGGGCTGATATTTCCAGTTCAACACACTAAATGGTGTTTGCCAGTTGTTACCAGGAAGAAGAAGAACAATCAGATTGGGCTTTGTGTAGATTTTAGAGCTTAATAAGCAAACGGTTAAGGATTACTATCCATTGCCATTTATTGATCAAATTTTGGATAAGTTAGGAGGTAGGAAAATTTATTCATTTATGGACTTCTTTTCTGGATACAATCAAATGGATATTGCAGAGGAAAACAAGTTAAAAATTACATTTATCATTGTCTTTAGTTTACATATCATGTGATGGCCTTTGGTTTGTGCAATGCACATGGTTCTTAGCAACGAATAGCTAATAAGACTTTTTGTGATATCTCCCACAAAGAGTTAAAAGTCTTTATTGATGCTTTGGGGGAAGCCACCACATGGGAATGGCAATTGATCATTCAAATGTTTTGAGCATTGTAGACAATTTTGCATTGCTCTTAACCCATGAAAGTGCATCTTTGGGGTGCCCTATGGGTTGTTCCTGGGCCATATGGTTAGTTCTGTTGATATTGCGACTGACCCAAAAAATATAAAACTTATAATCTCTATGAGCCTACTAGGTACTCTAAAAGAGGTGCACAACTTTCTATATCAATGGGATATTATTGAAGACTTATCAATGCACTGGTAAAAAGAGCATTGCCATTGACAAACCTCTTATCTTTTAATTGTCTGTCTGAGTGGAATGAAGCCTGTCAAGTATCCTTTGAGGATGTAAAGCAGGAACTAGTGAAAGTGCCAATCCTAAAAGCACCCAAAAGCGGTGAAGTTTTCTATATCTTTTCAGTAGCCATAATGCATAGTATCAGCCTACTGTTTAGCTCAAATTTGGGAAGAGAAATGGTACCATCCAATTGCCTTTGCTAGCAGGAAGTTGGGGATATCTGAAGTCAACTATATGTACATGGAGAAATTGTGCATTGGAATGGTCTTTGCAACGATAAGAAATTTTTGCACTATATTCTCTATGAGAAGGTAGTATTCTTTATGAAGGTAGGACTTAGATTGTTGTTGAACAAGTTGCAATCGCCTAACCATTTGGCAAAGTGGGTAATCACTTTGCAGGAGTTTGATTGTGAGATTGAGAGTAAGCCACCAAAGCTATAGGGTATTGTGGAATGTCTTGTGGATTTTGGAGAGCCAAAGAAAATTCTGGTTGAAGGAAGTGACATTGAAGGTTTATTCAAGATTGATACATCTTCCATCCCTTTCTAGTATGCAGCTATAATGCATTATTTATCTATAGGAGGATTTGGGCCTACTTTATTGAAGTTTGAGAAGAGAAAGATTAAACAGCAAGAATCACCTTTTTTTCGATTATAGCGAGTGTTTTGTATCAAAGAGGAGTACATGACATTTATTACCGTTGTGTAGTATTTGATGAGGTACCATTCATTCTTGACGAGTGCCATGATTTAGCATGTGGGGGACATTTTGTTGGACGACTTGCTGCCAAAAATGCTCTCCATGTTGGATATTGATGGCTATTGATTTTCCAAGATGCTTTTAGTTATGTTATAGCATTGTGATATCTGTCAAAGACACGATGTGAGGGAGAATCATAAGCAGCCTCTAAACCCTATTTTGGTTACGTTACCCTTTGAAAAATGGGATTCTGATTTTGTGGGACCAATATACCCTTCATCAACTATGCGTAAGCAGTATATTATTGTAGCAATAGGCTACTTTACAAAGTGGTCTGAAGCTCGAGCAACGGTGAGGGAAAATGCTAAAGAGACAACCAATTTCATTATGGAACAAATTGTTTGATGTTTTGGTCTACCTAAGGAGATTAAGGACACACCACTTGAACAAAGTTATCGTAGCCTTGATAGAAGCTTTAAAGATTAAGCACAATAAAACTACCCCATATAATCCTCAAGCCAATGGCCAAGTTGAGAGTACAAATAAATAGTTGGTGGGAATCTTATCCAAGATAGTATCGGAAAGTAAGCGTGATTGGGATAAGAAATTATATGTGGCAGTGTGGGCTTACAATAGAACATTTAAGAGAGCTACAAGCCACACCTCGTTCAAGCTAGTGTATGGGGAAGAGTGCATTTTTCCATTGGAAATAGAGCTGCCCATTGCGCAATTCACTCACAATCATATGTTGGGAGAGGTGGAAGTGTTATGGAAAAGATGTACTTCTCTGGCACATCTTGATGAGATTCGGTTGTCGGCTTTATTACATCAAGAAGTAGGGAAGTGGAGAATGAAAGCCCTTCATGACCTTTGGACTAAGAAGTATAAATTTGCTAAGGGTCAGTTGTTGGTGTTGTATTATGATGCTCATCACGATCCATTCCCCGATAAGTTGGAACCCAAGTGGGATGGACCATACAAGATTGTACGTTTAGGAAAGAATGGCTCTACAGTCCTTCTAGTAGATTTGCAACGGGTAGAGTTTAAAACTAAAGTTAACTTTAATCAGCTGAAGCCTTATTATGTGTAAGGGATAACATTGGGCTTGGTGCTTATGCAAGTCCTTCAAGATTTAGCTTTAATTTGTAGTAAGTACCAAGATGAATGGATGGGATGAATCATTCCATACCTTGAGCATCTATATCTAGAGCAACATTACCACCAAGGTCAAGTGATCTGGTGGAGTAAAGGGTTTCAAGTAATTGAGTGGCAAGATGGATCTTTCATGTGGGAGATTAAGGTCTATTACCACCATTATCAACAAAATCTGACTAGTGTTCCTATCAAGTTTAGAAAAAAAGAAGGGATTTTACCTATTATACATCCTCTCTCTTAGCTTGATTTTTGATTATCAAAAGTACGAGTGAGCTAATTAGTATGGCATGGCCTATCACTAAAGACTGGGTCTATACCTTGTATTTTTTTTATGGACTTCTAAAGGGCCCACTAAACATGCGAGCATTGGTGTGGTCATTAAAGACCCCCGATATAGGGTCATCATGAAGATGGGAGTCTATTTAGGACCCTCTTTTACTAATAATATAGCAGAATACAAGGCCTTAATCATGGGGCTAAATGTCGCCCAATGTGGTGGTATCTGCTGATTATTGGTTAAAGGTGACTCGCAGTTAGTAATCAATCAGTTGAATGGGACCTATAGTGTGCAAGATCCCGTTCTACAAATATACCATAGTGCAATCTTAGATATGTTGCATATTTTTGAGACAGTGACTTGTTAGTTAATTCCTCGATAGTGGAATCACTTTGCAGATTCCCTAGCGGCTAACTATGCTTTCATTGAAGATGTATTTTTCAATTGTGGTCCACGGGAGCCCTTACAACTACCACCTAACATTAGTCTTGGACTACTTTGGGGTCTTCTTGCTAATACATCATATTTTGACCATTGATGGTTAGTTTGGGTTTTATGAGTCATGTAGCAATCGAGCACCTTCCTACTCTATCATGGATGCATGAGATTGTATATCATCATATTCATCAGACACCCCTTGTTATTTATGCAAGGGGATTAGCTAATAACCTGATGCACTTAGTGTAGGGCCTGAGGAGCCCTTATTCTTGGTGCTTTAGTAAAGTTAGGTCAGGACCAAGTGTTTGTTTCAATAGTACGTTGTTGAATGGTAGTGAAGTGTTTTATTCCATAAGGCCAAGAGGGCCCGTTTGTTGGTTGTGAATTGTTATATTTGTTTAGGCCAAGAGGACCATGTGTCTATTTGGTGCGGGTCTGTTGAATGGTTTTCTATTTAAGTGATTGCATCATATAGGTTTGACGAAGTTCCTAGAGGGATCCTTTGCTATGCGAGAGCTTCTTGTGGCCATTCCATGTGGTATCGTCACTTTTTTGAGTTTTTCCCTTAAGTTGATAATGTTATATGTGTATGTGGGGGTTTCTTTTCTTTTCGTTACTAGGGATCGGCAATCAAGGTATGAAGTCCTAGGGTTTGGTTAGGTATATCTAGGGGAGATTCAAGTAGTTGTCATCAGGCATTGAAAGACTTGTTTTAGAAGGCAGTCCTAGTGACCCTATTCTCTTAGCCTTCTAGGTAGCTATTCTATGGGTCCTATTAACCATCAAACGAACAAGGTGGAAAATCTGGAAAAGCTAAAGCAGAAGATAAAGGCCAAGGCAAAGTAAAACGGAAGATGAAGGTGTGCCAAGAAAAATCTAGAAACACAAGAAGCGCAGAAAAGTCCTAAATAAGGGAACAAGGCGCACAAAGAAAAGCGCAAGTCAATACTTTTGTAAAAGAGCGCAAGCGCATCATAGTTTAATTCAAGGAGCATCGGGCTCTCACCCGTGCAATTTGTAAATGTAGACGGGCGGTGGAAAGGAAGCTAGGAAGATAGAATGACAATGGGGAAAAGGGCCTAGGCCATGGCCGGCCATGTAAAAAAGGGGATAAGGGAATGACCACCCAAAATGGATTTAGGGTTTTGTATATAAAGTTGAAAAGTGAATGAGAAGCTCATTCTTGTGTGTGGCCAAAAGTGGCACTCCTCTTCTTCTTCTTATTCTTCTTCTTCTTGCTTGCTTGAGCTTGTGCTTGAGAGAGGGAGTGTGAGAGTGTGAGGGAGTGAGTGTGTGAGGGTGAGGGACCGAGGAGGAGAAGCTCTCCATCTTCTCCTCTCTTCTCCTCTTCTCTTCTCTTCTCTTCTCTTGCTCGCGGCGATGGAGCTTGGAGCGTGGAGCTTGAGGATGACATTAAGCCTCTCTGCTAGAGGAAGAAAAGAAACTTAAAAGCAAAGAAGAGCCTAGCACTTCAAAGGATGAACAAATGTTATATGTAAACAACAGATATAAAGGTAAAAAGGAACCGCTCTTTTGTGACTTCTGCAAAAGGATTGGACACACTGAGAAGTTCTGTCATGCTAGAAAGAGGTCCCAAAAGGCCTATCTTGCAGCTGTGAAAGAAGAAGAAGACCATAGACCAAAAGATGAAGAAGATGATGAAGATGAAGACCACCAGGATCGGAAGGACAAGACTCATCAGTCCTTCTACTCTCATTACTCTGATAGACTATTTTAAAAGCCTTGTATTTCCTTGCCCTAATGCTTCCTGCCATAAGCTTTGTAAACTCCTGAATGCCTCACCTCTCCCCTCCTCATCATATGCGCTTGATAACCCACTGTATAATCCCTTCCATGCGAATGGTTTTATCCTATATCAAGGCCTAATCCTTGGTTCGCATTTTTTGGGTCCCCCTACGATAGCAGACACGGAGCACCCAGTGCAGCTGGCTTGCAAAGACGCTATCCACCGTCGAAGGGAGCATGTAGCACAAGCTCCTCCGTTGGAACGCTATGTACCTAGCCTCAAAAGGTATGCAAAGAAACGAGGCCCCAAGGAACACCGCCCCAGACGAAGATCGAAAAATCCCTAGGCCAGGGGAATAGAAGCTCAAGGGAGCACACAAGGCGTGGCAACACCGGTCGTGCAAGCCCCCAACAGACGCTCAGGCACCAGGTGCTCAAACGAGGAGAGGGCAGCTCGAGACAAGCAGGAATTTGATGCATTGTTCAAAAGTATTCTAGAAATAGTTGCGGCTATGGACTACACCATTCAGGTCCCGGGTGACATCTCCCCTGCCCAACCTCATAGGAGCCCCTCCCCAACAGAGCCTCAATCGCCTGACCACCCGAACTCACCACGCCTCATGCAAATCGAGTAGCCCCTATGATATATAAGCAACTTAACAAAGGCCATCCTGCCATAACTTTTTGCTTTTAAATGGTTAAAGGGGCAGGCTCCCCACTTGTACACACTTCTAATATATGCCACATTTTTAACAAGCACCGGAATAGGCATTGCAATCAACATCATAGGATTTTGAAAAAGTAATATCTTGACATGCTTGCATTTGTTCATTGTACTTGATGCATGCGATTTGCATACACTCTCATGAAGTAACAAGTGGGTGCAAGATGACACAGGTCTTCATGCGAACGTGTTCAATGCCCAAGTCACCGCAAGACCACCAACCTCACAAAGAACCACGACAAAGCCACACTGTCGAATGTGAAAAATCACCCTTGCGAGTGCCCGCATCGCATGACCATGGTCAGAGCTATTGTAAAATGTGTGGCCTTTATCATATTTAATTCCCATATTAGGCCTTTATAGTTTGAGAATTTCCAATATAGTTAACTATATGAGAATATTTACAAATTAACTATATGAGAAAATAATTATATTGGGAATTCCCAAAATATATTGGGCCTTTATCATATGAGATTTAAATTTTTTGAGCATGAATGTGTTAAATTAAGAGGAGACATATGAATGTGACGGCTTTACGTAAGAATTCATTTTTTCAACATAAAATAACTTATTCTTGAAGCAAATAAATGTACACCTTGCTTTATTTTAATAGAATGTGAACACATATTTTTTTAATTAAGCTGAACAGAGTAATGGGGACCTTACACCCACCACTTTAGTTAATATTTGGATTAGATTGGAAGTGGATGGAGAAAATATACAAGGGTTATTTGTTTCTCTATAAATATTTAGAGACTTTATTCGTCAAACATACACAATTTCAAGACAAATAATAGTGTATTTAGCTTTCTATTATAAGAGATAAACAATAGTGTTTTTAAATTTTTAGTAACAAAAGATTAAAGAAGCCTAGGATGCATAGGCACCTTTAGACTTTGAGAAAAGTAATTATCGCTTTACAACTCGAGGGGGTTCACTATATGTAAACCCTTAGTATCATGTGCGTTCAAGGCTTTATTTAAAAATATTTTATTACTAAATTTAGCATGAATAAAATATACATTTTATATATTTGATTTATGAATCACCCTATCAAAAGATACCCATTTGTATATTTTAGAAATATCCAAAAAGGATATTTTTAGAATGTCTCCTTTTGAATCCATGCGATTCACTCATATATTTATGAGTTATCCCCCCTTCTAAACCCCCCTTCCCCCCCGCTTTGAGCTTTACAATGACTATCTTTTTGGAGGATGAGGATCCAAAGCATTTATTAATAAATAAAGAATGGACATCAACATGTGTAAGAGAAGCTCTTCAAAGTCTACTTGTAACCATGGATATGAGATCATGATTTAGGATTAATGGTGGATTGATTAGAAGAAGGGGAGAAAAAACTTGTTTCAAGGCCTATTTATAAATACACTTATTTGTGAACTTTCTTGAATAAAACATATCCCTTTTTATTGAATTTGTAAATAATCCCTTTATACGATATCTTTATAATGCAATAAATGTATAACAATGACATTTGAAAGATTATGTTTTGTTAAATCCATTTGAAAAATATATGTATTTAGAGTGACCCCTCTAGGGTATTGTTTGATTTTTAGAGCCTTAAGCTTATCACTATTGTCAATTTTCATATGACATTTTAGTGCTTAGTTCATTTAATAATAGGATACCTAGAATAAAAAATATTCAAGTGTACATAAATAGTCATAACCTACAAATCATGTGATTTTCAAAAGAGGCCTCATATACTAAGAGACATAATATTTTCATTGCATAACTTGCAATATTTGTTAAAACCTTTGAGATAATGGAAGGTGAAGTGCCTTCTAGATTTAAAAAAAAACAAGATTATTATAATAAATAAATGATTTGATAAAATTGAGCGTGTATCAAATTTTGTTTGATACAAATGGTTATGTATATACAAGGGGTGGGGTATGCTATGTTGTACCCATTTATTAGTGTCTTTGGAAAAAAATTAAGGGTGATAAAAACACTTATTGTACAAAAAATGGCGACAAAACCAATTTCAGGACTTGGGCCAAAATAATAGAACTCTAGATTTTTCTATGCATGATAGTTTTTGTCACCTCCCTTCTTGCCATGTTTGTGATCTACTATTACTACCACATAATTTGCATTCATCCCTTACTCATCCTAGGTGTACCAATCTTCATCTCTCCCACTTTTGCCCCTTTTTGGTCCAATCTTCCTCCCCTCTCTCTCTCTCTTAGTACCTCTCCCTTCCACTTGAACTTTCTTTCTTTGGATCTTCACCCCCCTTGAAGCCTTCCTCGTATCTCTCCCTTGAGACCAACCACACCCCCCCCCCCCTTCATTGAGATTTACTAGTGTGATTTTTAGTAATTATCCAATTAGCTCTATACTACTATACCGATTGAAGCTCATATTCATAGTATGCAACTTCATCCTATAATTTTGCATTAATTTATTCATTGTGTTTTGGTGATATAGATAGAATTCTTCATGAACTTTAAAGAGCAACATCCTTCCATGGACATTAGGTTTCATGCTTTTAGATCTTGAAGCCCTTTTTTGTTACCAAAATTAAGAAGAGAAATAATTCCTATTGTATTTACCATACGAGAATTGATTTAGTGTGGTCTGTGATGACATCCATGAGGATGGACACAAAAATATCATAGAGGATGCATGTAATTGCTTATGTATGACTTGTAGGCTGAATGCAAATGAAAAGTGCATTGACCAACCATGCACCCACCTATTCTTCAATGCCAAAATTGTGGAGGTGAGAAGTATGCCCAAAGGACCCATTTGCCAAGTGGCACAAGCTTGCATGATTGCTATGAGCATGGAAGAATTGTCCAAAATCTTTATTTTGTCCTCGTCATCGTGAGCTTGATGTAGCAAATCAAGAATTTGTAAAAGTTTTGAGAGTGTCACACAAGACAAAAGAGGAGGTCAAATGAGAAAACATATAAAACAAGTCTGCAAGGAGGCACTTATGAGAGACATTATCCCAATTTTATAGCATTTTAAATGTTCATCCCACATAACTTTTGAAGTTATTATGAGGGTACTCATAATCAATACAAAGAATGCTTAAATAAATTTTTGGATGATGTGGTTCACTTCTTGAGAGCTAAATTTTAGAGCCAAATTTAAAGCATAAAAGTGGTCTAAGTTCCATAAAAGAGGCATTTATTTAAAAAATTTGGAACAATCATAGATCAAGGAGTTAAGGTTTTCGTAGATGCATTTTGATACCAAGAATCCAATGCTAGTGTCCCTTTGTCAATCGGATTTATTTGACCCCCATTTAATGGCTATAAGGTTTTGTATTATGAAGCAACTACGTGATTTGAAAGCCGAAAAGTAAGTGACAAAGGCCAGTAATAGATTTCGATGCGAGAAAGTCATCTATCTAGCCGGATCACAAATTTGAGGTCATTTGCCTCTCCCTTTGGTCTGAAACCACTTGTAGGGCAGTGTGAATGCATGAGGGTGAATTAGTTAATTTGCAAGTTGAAGCTTAAGCAAGCTTAGAAGAAGCTTGTGAACCAAAAACATGATGAATGTGGGAGGGGGGAATTTTTTTTAATGCCCCTCCATTTGATTAAAAATTTGATTTTATACTTGTTTCGAATCATCCTCTCTCCTCCTAGGGTTGAGATACTACAATTCCATGCTTTGATTTGCCTTGGACCGCATGAGATTCAAAGCAAGGAATGAAAAGTTCACATTTCAGTCTTTCTCTCTCCTCTTTCACTCTCACCATCAATGGTGTTTAAATGGGCTAAGAGGATGAGGGGAATGGGTGCCGGTTTCGTGATGATGAGATGCAAGAAATGGATCAAGGAAATGAAAAGGAAGCATCGGCGACTGTAGAAGTGTGTTAGTGGCTTCTCTTATTTGAAATACGATGCGTGTGTATGCAAATCATAGAGTAAATAAATTTTTATTGAATTTTATGTGAATCTTTCATTCTTACAATGGAAAATTATTGAAAATGGTTGAATATGGTTAAATATGTTTGAAATTATAGAATAAACAATAATTTCCAACAATTCACATTAGAAAAATCAAAATCGTAAAACTCGCAATGTGAGATTTTGCTCTGAACTGCTACTTAAGATAGGTAGGAAGCGAGGGAGTCGAAGGATATTCGATCTCCTTTGCAAGAAAGTTTTTTGGTTTTTAAGATTTAGATGAGTAGGTTGTAGTAGCATAGGTGCTCACATTGTATTTTGGATGCATTTAGATAGGAAGAAACAAGGAAAAGAAGAGAAACAAATAGTAGGATTACTACTGTTAAAACAGGGTAAAACATGGAGAAAAATGACTTAAATGCATTAAGGAAGTAAAGAGAGAGAAGGGGGAAGTAAAAGAGCAAGAGAGAAGGAGTTCAAGAGGCCAAGAAGAGGGGGAGAGAGCTCATTTGTGTGTATTCAATCAAGAGGGATAGAGAGAGAGAGAGAGAGAGAGAGAGAGAGAGAGAGAGAGAGAGAGAGAGAGAGAGAGAGAGAGAGAGAGAGAGAGAGAGAGAGAGAGAGAGAGAGAGAGAGAGAGAGAGAGAGAGAGAGAGAGAGAGAGAGAGAGAGAGAGAGAGAGAGAGAGAGAGAGAGAGAGAGAGAGAGAGAGAGAGAGAGAGAGAGGGGCACATATTTTCTCACCGATTTGTATTCTTGTATCCTCGAGTCCTATAGGTATGCTCCGAGTATCATTTGATGGTTGTTCTAGATCCTCTTCACTAGTGCACTCGAATGCCATTTGCATACTCAAATGGACTCGATTGACTTGGACAGTCTTAGTCACAGTCAATTCGGTTTGGCTTTCAATAGCCACGTATTTGGCCTCAAATGGCCCATTCATCATACTCAGTCAGGCATGGACTTGGCCTCAAATGTTTGAGTCTGCAACTCAAACATTGCAACTTGAATAAATATACATAACAACATTTTTGGCACATCAAACCCATCCTAGGGTTGGCAAAGATTGAGTCCAAGCGGGGCAACACCCACGTAGGCCTCCAGATGCCTTGAACGACTTATAGAGTTAACAACCTCAAGAATTGCGACCTGATAGTCCACAAACAACTGCGATCACTAACCATTAGTTGCATGTCCTGCTAGAGATTTGAATTAGCTAACCAAACCTACCATCCCTCAAATGACACATGTAGAACACAGTAGAGACCAAACATACCATCAAGAGCGGCTGTCACCCATATGAAGAAGCTATAATTAGCTAAAACTGATTGGAAAGAGTGTGATCTCCATTGCCTCCATTGAACTCGCACACCGTATCACTTAAATACTTAGAGTGCACTAGAAATGTAGAAAGCTTAATTTTACATAGTGCACATTGATAAGCACCACTCGAGTGACTGAGTGTATGTAATGATGAGGATTGTTTTGAATAATAAGGAACACACACAAGATAATATAAGTCAACAAACCCACTTGTATGAGGAGACCCCCAAATGACAAATGAGTGACCACCAAAACCAATCATTAAAGAATGAGGGGCCGATTCATCGAGCCACTTAAGGAGAAATAAACATTGACATGATAAGGGATGTAGCTTTACCTAATCTGATCAACTTGATTGATACCCTTGTTGCCTAGGAAACTGCTGACATGTCATGAACTAGGACCAACCCTGGAGACAATGAACTCGACTTGGAAAAATTCCCAACTGATATCTAGTAGCTTATAAACTAGTATGACTTGCAAACCAGAATAGTGCATCATGGTAGACTGGCCAAGGAGATCATAGCCAATCTCGAGGAAGAGAGAAAGTTTGCAAGAAAAGCGCTACAACGCATAGCCAACTATAACCAAGAGCAACGAGCTCAAAAAATGAGACAAGACATAGAAATGCGTGAGGTCCAACTCATCTTGGCTCTCGCCAATAGAGGTGGATTTTATGCTAAGTGAGCTTCTTAGGAAGCGAATCTTAGATAATACAGCTGTAGAGCAGAGCAAAGCAACCCTAGAAACTACGTTGTTATTGGAGCTAGGAATCTCTCCAAACTCTAAGAGCCAAACCAAGATACATGTGGTTGATAAGCAACTCAATAAGTATCAACCTAGCAATGATCCGTACAACTTCGTACATCAGTTTGAGAAAGTATGGAAGGCAAACGGCCTCATGGTCTTTACTCAACATGCATGAGCTTTTAGACTTTGCCTAGGAGACAAAGGATGGACATGGTATACTAGCCTAGATAATGTTGAACCTCATTGTCAGGTTGATAAATGTCAGCTAAAGGGACAAGGAGGATATGCGAGACTACGTCACTCATGTGCAGGGTCTCTTTAAGAGAATCCTAGTAGCGGCATAACAACCTAACGAACGAGTGGTCTCAACTGTATTACATAAATGGAATCCAAAGCGACGAGCTTTACAAGGCCTTGGTAAGAAACTTGAACTTGCAGAGGGATGTGCTGGCTAGGGTCTTGAAAGAATCCATATGTGTGGATGACCTACTCAAGGAGGGAAGCTCAAGAGCCATAAGTCAAGATAGCACTGCCTCTAGATCCTTAGAGAGAGCTACAACCATTAGCGAGAGATCCAGCTAGAGTACATATAGGACAAGGGAAAGAATGTCAACCACCACAGGAGTTGGTGAACATGAAGCTAGAGTTGGATAAGCTTAAAGAGATGATGAGAAGGCCCACAAAACCTCATGTGCAATGCGTGCATTGTGGATGAAATAACCTTCTAGCCAAGTGCCTAGATCCTAGATTGAGACCATGTGCTAATTGTAGTAACTTTGGCCATGATGCAATGCATTGTAGATTTCCGAGATGATTCCCATATGCACAACTGTACAATTAGCCACATTACCTAGGGTGGAATAGGTATCCGAACTTCAAAAGGAAAGTTCCATTAGCTCTCTCAACACACAATGACTCAAAGGTAGCCATCCCTAGGATAGCATCAATCCTATAGGGATACCTAGGCTACTGGACCCATTGTGACCCATCTAACAAGTGACACTTTGATGCATTATGTAGAGGAGCCAAATGAGGAGGAAGAGTATGTAAACCCTTATGTCTCATATGATGAAGAGGATAACCCCATCTTGATGGATTTTAGACTAGTGCAGTCATGGCGTTAGGTAGGGGAAGAGGTAGAGGTCTACGAGGACATAACCAAGAACCCATAGACTTGTGGTCACCCAAGGCATACTCGTTGCCTTGAAAGGGAGCAAGCCAATCAAGACAAGGATGACCTAAGATGTCTAGAGTGTGGGATCACACACTTGTACATGCCGAGTTCCCTAGGCAAAAAACCTCCCCATTAGTGCGATAATCATGCCATCCGTACCATTGGGGCTATTCGAAGTTGAGACACTTGATGGTGAGGCTATGCCAACTCCATTGAATGTCATGACCCAAGCACAAGCTAAGCAGATGGGTATTTCATTAGTCAAACCTAGCAAGCTTGATACAACTTCAATAGGGAAGAAGAGCCATAGGAGAAGGAGAAAGAGGGTTGAGGCAAAGGCTACACTCAAGGAAGATAGTACCACTACATCACCCAAGGGAAAGCAAGTCATGGATGTAGAAGGGGAAACATCTACTCGTAAGACACCAAAAAAGGGGAGTGCCAATATTAGGGAGTATTCAGACGACTCAAGGCACCAATTGAAAGTAGTAGATAAGGTTAAGGATTGGGTGAGAGAAGCCCAAGAGCACCTAAAGGATATTGAACCCATCATTGAAGACAAGAACAATGAGCTCTCTAGCATGAACATACAAGTCTCACCTACATGGGTAATATTAGGAGACACATTTGTAATCCATATAGTGCTGCACAGACAAAGCCTAGATGCCACATGCAAGCAGACCTCCCAAAATCATTGGCAAAAGAGCGTAGAGCCTAGTGAAAAGTAAGCAATTTTCAATATGCTCATGATATTGATATCAACCCCTATGACTCTAACTCTAGGAGAGCTACTTAGACAGAACCTAATACTGTGGCAAGTGTTGCAGTAGTGGTGGGTAGAAGGACCTAATGAGCTTGGACTGATTAACTTGCCTAACCCTGATGCAACAACGCAATTACTGAGCCTAATCCTAAACTTAGTGCCTAAGTCCATGCACGCAAACACTTTTTGGGAAGGCACATAAATGCACAAAGTCTTACCTGTCATAGTATTAGGAGACACCACAAGAAAGGGAATCATAGATATGGGAGAAAGAGTCAATATGCTCAACCATATAGTCCTACAAGCCTGGGGTAACCCACTTGTGGAGACTACAAGGTTTAATATCACACTCGCTAATGGAATGAAGGTGAGAGCATTTGAAGTGCTGAAAGATTGGCCCTTGAAGATAGCAGGAGTTCAGTTCTCAGTGAGCTTCATAGCCATGAAGGGAGTGGACTATGACATCCTACTAGGCCGACCTTGGATGCGAAATGCATGAGTAACAACAGATTGGGATAATGGTCTAATATTCTTAGGCAACATATTAGAATGTGTAAGAGTCGAGATGGTTACCTGGAAGACCATACTGGTTGACCTAGATGCCATCTTGAAAGGAGACTCACAAGTCAAAAACTCCTACGGTGTGCCAGAGGGATTTTAGTCGAAAGGTCATATCCACTAGGGATCAGAGAGAAATAAGTAGAGAATAGGAGATAGAAGAGAAGAAAAAGAATAGATAAGAGGTACACAAGATAAAGACAAAGCTCAATGAATCATATCACTTTGTATTGATAGAATATGAGAAGATAAACAAAATCCTTATTTGGACTACTCGGAAGTAATCTCCAAGCATTAGATCTCCCGGAGCTCCCTGGTAGACAAAAAACGTGCACCAA
This sequence comes from Lygodium microphyllum, assembly GCF_053477565.2. Taxonomy (NCBI): domain Eukaryota; kingdom Viridiplantae; phylum Streptophyta; class Polypodiopsida; order Schizaeales; family Lygodiaceae; genus Lygodium; species Lygodium microphyllum. The sequence continues at coordinate 103,581,917 of NC_141144.1, forward strand.
ACATTAGCTTTTTCTCTGCTACTCAAACGACAAATTTGATGGTTCTGTTGGCTCCAAAATTAGGGTAAAACCCAAAGATAATTGATCAAAATTCTCCCAGATCACTCCTTCTCCCAGTTCAGAGTGTTATTTGTTGCCTATAAACTGCGATTGCACATCGTGCGATTTTGGAAGCCCTTCCTTTTGCATGAGATCTCTAAAACTAGTTGAAAAAACCACTTGCTTTTTTACATATCACCCTATTCTAGAAGTTTTCTATAGATTTTTAGGATATTTACAAAAAATAATATCCAAAGTATTAAAAATATGTTAAACTTGTCCAAAAATCTTATATTTTGAAACTAACCATACCTAGCACTAATGACTATGATGACATTGACTCTCTAGATTCGTAAGAAAGTTGGATGATGATGCACTCTAGGTTTTTTCAGACTATATCCGCATAACGACACAACAACGGGCCACTAACGAAGTATATCCCTTGCCCCGAGGATGAGAAGGATTAGATGCATCTACTAGCCACCATCGATCTGCCATTCTCAGATGATGAGGAGGATTATAAGCAGGCTGCGAGAATAGCCAATGAGTCCTACAAAGCCATGCCATCTAAACTGCCAAAGAGTAGGTCCACACCATTAGTACCACTCTGCATGATGGCCATGAGCTCTAGCACTTGACCAACACCTACCCCTTTCCACGTTCTATCTAACAAATTTGAACTCTAGGGGATTCTTGAACACTTGACAAGAGAGCTAGCTAGTAACCCAACTGCCAATCTCAAACCCCTCAAGGACCTCATGAAGGAGACGAAGTGGTAGTGGACCAAAGTGCATGACTTGAACCTATTGGGTACTAATCACGAAAAAAAAGAAGGTTAAGAGTGGAAGCCTAGGAAATGATGAGTAGTCAGAATATGATGATTTGGACGACGAGTACAAAGACTGCTACCCTACAAATGAAGAAAGTGAGGAAGAGGCCGAGACAATAGAGTACAATACAGATGGTTGAGTAATCGAACATATATGAGTAGACTCCAAGCCATGGAAAGCCAACATCTTTAAAATCAAAAGAGGAGTCATTAGGATGGAATGTGATTGTACTTGCTTGGACCACCTAGGTGTAATAGACTGTTGAGACTAGAAAAAGACTGAATTTTTGATTGTTTTTTGTTGTTTTTGAGGTCTAAATGATTGATTTTTTATGGATTTAGAGTGATGTATGGTTGATAATAGAAGTTTTTAAGAGTGTTTTGGATGATATTGATTATGTTTTGGAAGCTCATGATGATTTTTTAGTAGAAATATGAGGCTCTATGATGTTCTGATAGGTTCTGTTGAGGTTCTGATTGGTTCTAATACCTTCTGTATAGCTTCTGTTTTGTTCTGATTTTCTTCTATATGAAGCATGAATTGATGATTGATGGAGTTTGAAATATTTTGGAAGTTTATTGAATAGTTTTTGGTAGTTTGAAATGGTTTTAGTATGAGTTATGAGGATTTGATGTTCTCTGATGACCTTCTATAACCCTCTGTAAACCTTCTATAGAGCCTCTGTATCTGTTCTGTCTCTACTCTGTTCCTATTCTGTACTGTTCTATAGATCTTCTGTAAGTATTCTGTAGAATGCATGTGTGACTTTGGGAAAATTTTTTAACTTTTGGAAAGGATGAATCTAAGTTCAAAAGAGCTAAAACAAATGGAAGAAGCAACTGCTGAAGACTGAAGAGAAGACTGGAGTGACAGTGACAGTAGTGAGCTATGAAGAGACACTGTAGTGGCTCTGGTGCCTCTTCACATCAGAAATACCTCTTGGGAGGCACATCCACGACCTAAGAAGGATTATTGAGAGTCATTATAGAGTATTGTAGTAAGGAGATGATGTACTATTGAGAGAGAGAGAGAGAGAGAGAGAGAGAGAGAGAGAGAGATTTCTATCAAAAGAGTGTAGCTGTATATGAGAGATTGAGAGAGAAAACTATGAAGACATTGAAACTATGTGATTGATTTCCATTCAAAAATGGTGTATTATTTTATGTTCATTGTTCTATTGAAGGATTCTATGAAGATGTTGAAGATTATGGTTGATTCTATCAAATCTGCGGGAGATATCTACTATGATGCTGCGTGAAGAATTGTTGTTTTCTTTGTTTTGATCATCAAAAGAATGAAATAAAAGCTTGTTGATGTTACAAGATAGATTTTCTTGCAGTATAATTCCCTTTTCCTTGGTGTTCCTCTTGGGGCTCCATGTTTTTGGTGTGCAGCCAGGGAAACATGCCATCAACAAGCATCAGAAGAGGCTGAAAATGAAGGAAATGGCATTGCCAAGAAGAGAAGAATTCAATGGATGTTTGCAAAGTTTCTTCTTCCACTTAAGAGTTGGAGATTCTCATTATCAAAGCCACTTTCCACAAGAAGATCATCCCACAATGGCGGAAACATATTACCATCATGATGCATGCTCTATGTGGTGGACTGTTTCCTTTTCCTGTTGAAGCAGCAGAAACTTGCATCTTGGTGGAAAATTGTTTGGGAACAAACTAAAGAATAGAAGCAGAGAGAATGAATATCCATGGAAGATTTAGCATTCATTGAGAATTTTCCAAACATCATCAAGTGGGAGATTGTGAAGAAGCTTCAGGAGTCATGGTCTGTGGTGGAGATTCACGAAAACAAGAAGGAAAAAAGTTGAAATTTGTTCGTGGATGCTCAACGGCAAGATACGTTGGATGCTTAGCACATTGACAATCTTCTGTTTGTCCAATTAGCAACCCACTGGAAGTTGGTAGACAGAGTGTTTTTTACAACATACACTGTTGAAACCCTCAGAAGCTGGCATTATTATGATGGCACAACAACGATCCTAAGAAGAATGAGTTTTGGTACTTTCAGAACAGAATATCTCCCCCTTTGTAGTGGTTTAAAAGCCAAATTCAGAGATGTTGAAAAGAAGGAAGTAGAAGAGATGTTGGCTAGAGAATCCCCCAGAGACTAAAGCCCTCTCTAATACTATCCTGTTGAGTACAGACCAACTGGTTGGAGCCAACCCCTTGATGAATGACGCAATCAAGAGGCAAGTGTTAGAACGAGTCTAGAGGTACGTGAGAAGAGAGAAGGTAAAAATCAAAGCTGAGAACGAGCTCGCAGTAGAAGCTTCCTTTGACGCCCCAAAAGCACTCTTTACAGAAGTCCCCATGGCAACTCAAGATCCCCTTCCTAGTCAAATTCATCCTGAAAATATTGATGACTGGCCAGCAAATGTAGTCCCATTGCTAGTTTTTAAAGGAGAGTACAATGAAGACCCTGATCTTCATGTAGCAGAATTTATGGTAGCATGTGTGGCTAACAATGCCAGAACCCTTGAGCATTGATTAGCAATATTCCCCGCCACTTTCAAGGGCGTGGCGTTTCAGTGGTATGAGAGACAAGCAACAAGAACTTTTGGCACATGGGAAAACTTGAAGTTGGCCTTTCCTCACTAAATTCAGGCGTGAAGGTTTTGAAGAGTGGATGCAAGAGGAGTTCATGAACCTAAGTCAGTCCTCTGGAGAAAGAGTAGAAGCTTATGTCTCACGAATGGAATCCATCCTGAAGAGATGGACTAACCATCATTTGGACGAAGGAATCTAGAAAGGAGTGTTTCTTAGAGGCCTACAACCAGAAGTTCGCAAGTTCGTGGAATTGAGAAGACCAGTCAATCTACAAGCTGCAATGGAAGGTGCAAGATTGTATGAAGAAGTTGAAGCAAGGCTGTCAATGACTCTAGGAAGAGGAGTCTTACCTCCTCCCATGCCAGGCATGGTATACCCACCAAATGCAGTCTCAGGGACAGTTTCCTATCCCTATCCCCAGATGCAAATAGTGCCGCAGTATAATGCACCTAATCCACTGTGGTCGCCACACAGACGACAGTGCCTCGAATGATGGTTCATCAACCACAACAATAGTGGCCTCAAACAGTTCCTCCAATGGCGACTCAAAAACAGTGGAACCCTACCAACTAGAATCAACAATCCCAAGTCTCAGCAGGAACTCTGAATCAGAATCAGAACAGAGGACCCTCTGGATCAACCCAACCAATGTATGCAGTAATTACAGAAGCTTCCCAAAACCCTACTACAAGTACTTCAGGAGGTGAAAATCTGAAGGACTACTTATCCAATTCAGTTGCAAGTATCAAGAAAGAGCTTATGGATGTGATTACAGAGCAGCTATAGACGTTGAAGGTGAATACCACCAATGTATCCACTCCTGTGGGAGCTAGGAGAGATGTGATGCGTAAGTGTCATCAAGCGGGACATTTAGCCACTAAATGTACCCAAAAACCAACCATTCCTGGAGCCTTCTATTCCTACTGTTTGCAAAAGAACCATATAGAGGATATTTGCTCTATGAAAGAGATGCATGAACGAAGACAGAAGGATGAAAATGCAAGACTCAACTTGCTAGAATCCAAAATGACAACACAAGATATTGGACCAAAGCCTAGGGAGTTTGGTCCTAATTTCGGTCCAATAAGGTTTCCCTCTCAAAGTTACAGAGGACGATAGTCTAGCGGTGGTCAGAGATCAGAGGTGGAATGTTATAGGTGTGGAGAAAAGGGTCATATCCCGAATTGTCCAAACCCTAAACGATCTGTGGATTACAAACCCTTATGCAGCCAATGCAAAGGAGAAGGCCACACTACAAAGGATTTTCCAAGTCTAGCCTCTGTAAATGCCAATGGCACTGATAGCCAACAAAAGGTATAAGAGCCTGCCTCCAATTTGGTAGAGTTGGAAGTTGTCGCTGTTACACGTACCAAGAAGAAGGAACCAGTTGTTTAGAACGAAAATAATTTCCCTACCAAGACTGTGAAGTTCAACCTGTCAATAGAGGGACAAAGCAGTACAGGACAGAACAGTGCAGTACAGAGCACTATAGTGCCACAGAGAGTCACAAAGACAGTCCCAGAAAATAGGACCAGAGGTCCAGGAGATATATGATGCAGAAGCACATCTAGAAACAAAAGAAGTGCCGATGTTGCCATTTCTAGAAGAAAAAGGAAAGATGAAAATGGGTGTAGCACCATTCCCCAACACGCTAGAGAAGCATGTGGATCCTATCAAAGAATATGACCTGGTAAAAGACGTAGACACTTTTAAACCAAACTTAACATTCCGACAGTTGCTGGTGCTTTCTCCTAGCTGCCGAAAGAAATTCAAAAGCATCTTGACAAGAAGATGTGGACTAAGGATTGTTCCTTCAACTATGACCAAGACCAATAAGGCCTCGAAGCCTGTAAAGGAAGTGGATGTGGCTAATGCCTTCCTAGATCCTGGAACCCCAGAGATTAATGTATGGATTGAAAGATGCTTTATTTCAGATGCATTGATTGATGGAGGCTCATCAGTAAACATAATGACGGATGTGACAATGAAGGACTTAGGGTTGCAAGGAATTCAACCTACATAGTGGCTTATCAAATTGGCAGACCAAAGCAGAATTAAATTGTTGGGCATCATACGTAAAAACAACCCTTGCAGGAAAAAATTACTGGCTAACCTATTTGGTGGTTAAACCAAATTCTTATGGGACCTCATACCCTCTGCTGTTGGGAAGAACTTGGCTTTTTGAAGCGAGAGCCAGGATGGATTGGTTCAAAGGAACCCTAACCCTAAGCAGAGGACCCAACAAAGTGGTGTTGAAGTTGTATGGATCGCAAAAAGGCAATGGATCCACATCTATTGAAGTCATAACTAACTCCTCCAACGAGGTAATAGATGGTACATCAAGAGACGAAGAGGTTGTTAAACAGATCTTTCCCAAGAAAACAAAGACACGGTCCCTAACAGTGGGCACTATAAGCCAACTACCAAGGGAAGCAAAGTCCTTGTCCATGGGAGAATACCTCCTGCCTCGACTTGAATTGACTTCTGAAATCACCTCTAACAGTGGGCACTGTAAGCCAACTACCAAGGGAAACAAAGTCCTTGTCCATGGGAGAATACCTCTTGCCTCGACTTGAATTGACTTTTGAAATCACCTCTGACAGTGAAATAGAAGGATGGATGTACTATTCTCCCTGTTACACGATAGTCGCAGAAACAGAACAGAGACAGTATAGATACATAGCAATCACAGAGCTAGAGACAGAGGCAGAAGCAGAGTCAGAAGCAGTAACAAAGACAGAACCAGTCACAAAAGTAGTAAGAGAGACAGTCACAGAGCCAGAGACAGAGGTAGAAGATATGTTATTCTCCTACAAAGCCTCTACAGAAGCAGAGATAGAGCCTCCAGAGAAAGAGGATGAAAATGATGAGGAAGAAAACAAAGCAGGTTATGAAAGTACAGATGAAGAATTTCCTCTGATAGCATTTGATCTTGTTGATGTCCTTATAGAGACCTCAGAGGTCGAAGATCTTAGGGTGTTGGATGGAATGACCATGGTTCCATTTGGGTTGGCCAATGGACCACAAAGTATGCAGAATCTATATAAGCAATGGATTAAAGGCATAAAAATTAAGTTTACCAATGGCTCCTATTGCCCCCTGCCAATAGAAGCCAGAGCCATCAAAGCCTCGGCTTCTAGAAGGTCTGTGCTGTGTGACATTCTTGGACGCATCCTCTGAAGATGAATACCTAAGTCCAGAAGAAATCACCACTCACACAGAAGCAAACAAAGCTCTGATACCCTTTTAGCAATCTCAACAGACAAATGAGTCATCTGTTCAGATGGAGGACACTGGTTCTAGTGGCATATTAGACGAGGACACTACCCCCTTGAAAGAGTCAGATCTCTATCCAGAAGCAATCCATGGAACATTTATTCGCGAAGTGGAAGGTGAAAGGCAAGTAACATTCTTGGATAGTGACGGTACTGAACGTCACCTGAAAGTGGGTCTCAATCTTCGAGAAGAAGAACTAGTAGTCTTGCGAGATCTACTCAAAAAGAATTTAGACATGTTTGCTTGGTCGTACAAAGATCTAAAGGGGATTGATCCCACAGTATGCCAACATCACATTGGCCTAGAGCCTGATGCCAAACCTGTAAGGCAAAGACAAAGGCGTATGAATCCTAATTATTCTGCTTTGGTGAAGGCTGAATTATTGAAGCTTCTTGAAGCCGAGTTCATTTAACTCATGGCTAACAGTGAATGGGTTTCGCCCATTGTGGTAGTACCCAAGAAGAATGGGAAACTTCGAATATGTGTGGACTTTCAAAAGTTTAATTTAAAGACAAAGAAGGATCATTTCCCTATCCCTTTTACAGACCAATTGTTGGACATAGTGGTAGGCCATGAGCTGCATTCCCTCTTGGATGGATTCAGCGGATATAACCAAGTCCAAATCGTAGAAGGGGACCAATCCAAAACAACCTTCACCACAGAATGGGGGACCTATGCCTATAGAGTGATGCCATTTGGGCTTTGTAATGCTCCTGCCACCTTTCAGCGAGTAATGATGGCTACCTTCTAGAATCATTTGCATGATTTCATTGAGGTGTATCTTGATGACTTTTGTGTCTATAGTTTAATCTGTGAGCATTGGGGACACCTAGAGCAATGTTTTGACAGATGCCAAGAGTATGGGATTTCTCTCAACCCCGACAAATGTGTCTTTGTCGTCTCATCAGGAGCTCTTCTGGGTCATATTGTCTCTGCACAAGGGATTGCAACAGACCTGATAAAGATTGAAAAGATTACCGCCTTGATAGCACCAACAAACCTCAAGCAATTGAGAGGATTTCTTGGCCATACGGGCTATACTATAGAAGATTTATTGCACATTTTGCAACCAAGGCAGCCCCTCTGCAGCACAAGCTCCTAAGGAAAGATGCTGATTTTCTTTGGATTGATGACTGTTAAGAAGCCTTTAATACCCTAAAACAGTGCCTTATCAAAGCACCTATCTTGCAGCCTCCTAACTGGACGAAGGAGTTCCATGTGCACACAAATGCATCAGTTGAAGGGCTAGGTGCTATCCTATGTCAAAAAAGGCCCCCTAAATTAGATCAGCCAATATATTATGCAAGCCAAAAGTTCACTAATAGGGAACAAAACTACATAGTGACAGAGCTTGAACACTTGGCAATAGTGTTTGCGCTGGAGAAGTTTTGACACTATCTTTTGTCAAGGCATTTCAAGTTCTACGTGGATCATGAAGCCCTGTCCTTCCTGATGAACAAAGCAGATGTTAAAGGACGACTGATGAGATGGTTGCTACTATTCCAGGAGTTCGACTTCGAAGTGGTCACTAAACCTAGTCGTTCCCATGTCCTAGCCGATCATCTATCAGGGATCCCTCAAATAGAAGAAGAGGAACATGATGATCAAGACCTTCCTGATGCTTCATTGTTTCTAGTTGAAACAATTACTTCTTGGTATGCAGACATAGCCAACCTCCTGGCAACTCAACAATATCCTCTTGGCATCTCAAGCCATGAGAAGAAGAAGCTTTTGTTAGAATCAGCCCCCAACACCTTGCTAGGCGGTGCACTCTACAAGAGAGGCAAGGATGAAGTGCTACGAAGATGTGTTGCAGGGGATGAAATCGGTATAGTATTGAAAGCATGCCATGACGAACCATGCATATGACTACTGTAGGAGATGTGATGCTTGTCTCAACGAATGGGGAAACCCATCAAAACAAGTGCCATGCCACTACAACCCATTCTTCCCCTAAAGCCATTCGAGAAGTGGGGGATTGATTTTGTGGGTCCCAGTGATCCACCCACTAGACGGAAGCAGAACAAATACATCTTAGTATGTACGAATTATGTCACAAAGTGGTATGAAGCTAAAGTCCTGAAGTGGGACGATGGTAACAACGTAGCCCTGTTCATGTACGAGAATATTATCACCCGTTTTGGCAGTCCCGTCGAGCTGGTAAGTGACAGAGATACTCATTTTCTTAACAAAATTATGGAGGAGCTGACAGAGCTGTATAAGATCCGCCATCGCAAGTCCACTCCCTATTACCCCAAAGCCAACGGCCAAGTTGAAGTCACCAATTGTATTATTTGCTCGATCTTGATAAGAACGATTGTTGCACATCGTCGCCACACATCATCATGACTGGGATGATCGACTTACAGAGGCCCTCTGGGCTTATAGAACCTCCCATAAGGCAGCTAGAGGATAGACCCCTTTCTAGTTAGTATATGGTATAGAAGGCGTCTTCCCTGTCAAACTGGAATTGGCCTCTTTGCGAGTGGAAATTAAAGAACACTTGGGAGATGATGAGTCACTTCAACGCCGCCTCCTCTACTTTGAATATTTGGATGAGATTCGGAGAATGGCTCTACAGTGCATGGAAACCACTCAAGCGCGACGCAAGGCCTATCATGACAGCTTCATCAAGCACAAGGAGTTCCAAGAAGGTGATCTTGTCCTAGCCTATGATTCGAGATTTGGCAAGTTTTCTGGCAAGCTTCAACAATGGTGGATGGGCCCATACAAGGTGCTTGCTGTCAATCCTAATGGCTCGGTTCAGGTGTAGACCGTTGATGCCTCTCATGATCCTTTCCTGATCAATGGCTATCGTCTAAAGAAGTACTTCCCTCCCTGGGGATCTTAACAATCACAGTCGACCTACCCTTTTCCTTTTGGGCGTCGTATCATCATTCTCTTTATGCTTCTGATAGCCCTTATAATTCTCCTCATAAGGCGGTCTCGTTCTACTAGCCCCTCATAGATACCTCTCAACTCGACCTTGTTCTCTTCTCGTTTGATCCAACAACGATGGCGAGGTTGGTCCTAACATATGGTATTTCTACCATCCTCTTTCTTTAAAAAAAAAAACAAAAGAAAAAAAAAACAAACAAAACAGACAAAATTGTTATGGTAGAAAAGGAAGAAATTCCCTATCATAACAGGCCTCATTCCAAAAGGTGGAAACACCCTTGGGCGGGAAGCTGACTATGGAAAAGGTAGTAACGCTCCGTCGTGGAGGATAGTTGACTCACCAGCAGAACCTTTTCAGCACGTCATTTGAAGCCACCTCCCTTGGTGTGTTGTCTCTACAATATCAATCTGTTTGCCCTTCTTAACAGACGACCTTTCTTACAAATCATTGAAGTATGAGACTTGTTGGCTACCTCCCTGGGTACGCCTCATCTTCAAGATCCTGATGACAACAACAGCCAACATAATCTTCATCACCAACCCCTTGAGTGATATGCGCATTCATCCTAACAGGATGGGGATGTGAGTATGGGCTACCCTCTGTATCTATCAGTGGAGCATGAGACAGAGGGTGGGGTGAGTGACCAGTTTTTCATGTCAAATCAAATGAGAGGTGAGATGTGTGAACGGAGTGTTGCACGCACGGGATGGGCCTCTCAATGCACAACGCACGATTTGTTCATGTGCACTGCACCATAAAGCTCCTTGGCCTTCCTCCTTGCACTGTATGCCAGCATAGGGCGGGATGCACTATTGCACCATCAAATGAGCACAAGGCATACAACCTCTGCACAAATGATGGTTCAGGATTACATCAACGGGTTTCAGGAATGGGCTGCCCTCTATATCTTTCAACAGAGCGTAAGACAGAGGGTGGACTGAGTGTAACTAGTGTTTCTTTAATCAATTATCGAGAGGTGAGGATTGCGAGACGTTATGACCATTAGAGTCAGGTATGTTTTTGTTTCCCTATGACCCACGGGATGGGTCTCTGCCATCAGCACATGACACATCACTCTGTTTTATACACTGCACTGCAAGGCTCCTTGGCCTTTCTGCTTGCACCTATGCCAGACGGGGTTGGACGCATTGATGCAGCATCAATTGTGCACCCTGGCATACTCCCTCTGTCCCATTCCCTTGTCGATTCCTAAACCAGGTGTGAGATCTGGGTTTCATCATTATTCACTCGAGTGATGTTAGTAATGGGATGAGTGATTGTTCTTTCATTCCATTTGAGTGATCATGAGTTGAGTGTAATATCCCTCGTCATCGACGAATTTCCTGCGATTCCTTCAACCAGCTACCTCCTTGGGTGCTATCACGTGTTCCCTGCCATGAAGGACGTGTGCTGTGAAGACACCTTGGTACCTCATACAGCCGACAACGATACAAGATGGAACCTCGATAGTCGACATTACTCCTCGGCAATATGGGCCAAGTTTTTCTAACCCTACACCTTCTATTTCTCAGTTACAATCATGTCTTAAGTGTGGGGATGTTCGTGGTTGGTCTAATGTGTAGTACTAGGTCCTCGATGTTCGGTTTACCCTCCTATTAAGGTTTTAAGTGTGGGGATGCGTCCCTGTGCGTCTATATTGCATACCCCCATGCATATACCCTACTATGATCATGCATCTATGCCATGACTTCATTTTACTCTGACGGGTCCCTTTGCCACTCCTCCATTCTATTTCACTCTCTTCTCGGAGTTGTTCCTTGACCGTTTGTCCTTATCCTTTATTTTGTAAATTTTTCATGTGACTGCACCCTACATTCACTGAGACTCATATCCAACCTTACAGCCATGTTCTTCCCTTTGAACTTCCCATTTTTTCTTTTTACTAACCCTTGTTCAGATAGCTAGTTCTTGAGTTATTAATTTTTGAAGCAATGCTCGTAAATTGGATGGCTTTCCATGTGAACGCATCTTTATTGCTTCGGAACCCTGATGTGATGTACCAGCCCTATCCTAGCCGTTCTCCCTGATATTTTTCCTTTTTACTCTGTGTCATTCCGATGCACGGTTCATCCGTTATTAATTTTTGCGGGTTTTCGGGCCCTTTTCGTGCCTATTTTTCGCATTTTTTCATGTGAACCTGCCCGATTTTCATCAGAATTTTGGTTCCATTTGACAGTCGTGTCTCCGAGCATTTCCCCCACTTTTTCCTTTTTCCTCTCCCCTCTTTTGACTGCTAGATTTTTAGTTATTAATTTTTCAGAGTGTTTTTTGGGTGTGTTTTTTGTGTTTTTCTCATGTGAACCTCTCCTTTTTCCCCCCAAACTGAGTTTTGATGTGCCAACCCTTTGAATCCCTTTTTCTCGGACATTTTTCTTGTTTCTCGCACTTCATTCCGGTCATTGGTTCTTCACGTATTAATTTTCGAGTCCATTTTCGGGACTGTTTTTGGGGTTTTTTCCATGTAAACGCATCCTATCTTGATCAGAACTGTGTATTGCCATGATAGGCTTGTTGGATACATTATTCTACACATTTTTCCTTCTTTCTGCATTTTGTTTCGACGCGCGAATTTTCTGATATTAATACACGTACGTGTTTTCAGGTCTGTTTTTGTGTTTTTCCCATGTGAACATCCTGATTTTGCCCCGAAACCAGTATCATATTTTTCTATCATCTTTCCCTCATCTCTTGGCACATTTTTCCTTTTACGATTTTTTGATCCGACGTGCAGTTTGGGTTTTATTAAATTTTCTTCCTTTTTGCTGTGTGGCCACGTTTCTCGTGTCACGCGTGAACGTGCATGTTTTTGGTTTTACGTGCCTCGGGATGCCCCCGTGGCCTCTGTGACTCATGTGTCACTGTCCCTGCCCCGTCTGATCCCGCTAATGCAAATTTTTTTACTCCTGCCCCGCACATGCGCGTGGGACGGGGGTGCTCTCATTTTTCACACCCATACCAAAAAAAATTTAAAAAGAAAAAAAGAAAAAAAAAAGAAAGGAAAACAAGAAAAAGAAAAACAAACAAACCAACCACCCTTAATCATTAAAACCAAGACCAAAATCGAAAATTAAAACAACAAACAAAAAAAAGAGAAAAGGAAAAAAACGAAAGAAAAGAAAACACTGGTTTTTAAAAAAAACACACAAACCAATGTACCTGTCCACTCCTCCCGCGTGCCTTCGCCACGACGTCGCCTTCTCCCTCCTCTCCCACCTGGCACGCGACGCTGCTCCCCTTCTCCCAGTTCCTCCCCCTTCGCGGCTGCTCCTGTCCTCCACGCAGCCTCCTTCCCCTCGCTCTCCTCCACGTCGCCTCCCTCCCGTCGTCTCCCTCTCCTCCATGTCTCCTCCCTCCCGCCGCCTCCCTCCTCCATGAGCTCTCCCTCCCGTCACTACCGCGATGCCGCCTCCCTCTCCTCCACGTCTCCTCCCTCCTCCACGAGCTCTCCCTCCCCTCGCTGCCGTGACGGCGCCTCCCTCTCCTCCACATCTCCTCCCTCCCGTCACCTCCCTTCTCCACAAGCTCTCCCTCCCCTTGTTGCCGCGATGCCGCTGATGCCCTCCTCCTCCTCCCTATCTCCTCCACGCCACCCTCCTCCCCTGACTCTTTTGCCACCTGCCCCCTCCTTCCTTTCCTCCCTTCTTCCACCGCCGAACGCCCACCCCCCTCCTCCTCTTGGTTAGTCCTAATTACATTCATTTACTTAATTTACTTTATTAATTTTCTTAATTACCTTAATTTCCTTAATTTACTTAATCAACTTAACTACCCTAATCAACTTACGTGACCTAATCACCTTAACTAACCTAATCAACTTAATTAACCTAATCCACCTAATTTACTTAATCATCTTAATTAACTTACCTAACCTCAGTTCCTTACCTCACCTAACTTAGATCCCTTCATCCACTATCCTCCCCTAACCCCCGTTTTCCCCCGCGTTAGTCCCCGTTCCTACCCTTTTCCCCTCTACATTCCTTCTTCACACGCCGTGCGTGCATGAGTGCCTGCCTGTACGTGAGTTGCTAGCGAGTGTTCACGCGCGAGGACGCGCCAACGACTTGTCCGTGTGGTGGTGTGTTGCAGTCAGTTGTTCACACGCAGTCATTTTTCGCTATTCACATGTAGCTCGAGTACTGACTTTTAATTTCAAAACCCGAAAAACCTTTAAAACACATTTAAAAAAATAAAAAATTCATTAAAATTCATTTAAAATCTTAATAAAGTGTAAAAAAAATCCTAAAAAATTTCCAACATTGTTGAAATCATTTGCACTATTTTCTAAAGTAAGAATTCAAGAAAATAATTATAAAAAATTCAAAACTTCAAAATTGTTTCAAAAATACATGCAAAATGAGCAAAAGTCATTAAAAATTAGTAAAAATTCAAAAATACTTCCAAAAAATTTTCATAAACTCCCTTGCCCCTTTGCCAATAATTTATCAATTGAAAATGCTTTCATAAATGGCCAAAGTATTATTTGAAGCCAAAACTCTAATTTTAATACCTCACCTCATGAAAATTCATTTTAAATTCAAAAAATATGCTGAAAACTCATAGATAAATTCAAACACATTGTTAACACTTGTTGGATTTCTGAAATCCCACCATTACACTTCACAACATATTCATGTGTCCTATATCCCGTTTTAATTATTTAAAAAAAAAGAACGAAGAAACAACACACATAAATTACAAAATACAAACACACCTAAATTACAATTAAAAATAAAAATAAAATAACAATTTCACCCAAACACTAATCAACATTAATTGTATCACGTGTGATTCCCTTAGTATTGCTTAGATATTTATTTAATTAAAAAAAAACAAAACTACTAAGGTGCTTTATTTTTTTGAGTCAATGGTTTTTGCTTTTTTGACTTGATTCCTTGCATTTGGGACTACTCAGTGCGCCTTCAATCTTTTACATACACACCCCTACCAAGTATCTATTTTTTGTGCTTTATTTATTTTGGTCATCCCTTAACTAGGGTTAATTGTTAAAATGAACTTTATTCACCCACTTTTTCACGCGCGCTCGTGCTAAACACACATTTTTCTAATAACTGAAAAATCAACCTGCCATTCACTTTGCACGCGCTACGTGCGCTTCAAATGCACTTTAATTTTTAATAAAAAATGAACCAGTCGTCACAAAAAAAGCACGCAGCGCTGGCAAAAAAGTGCTCCACATTACCATTAATTTCTAATGCATTTAGAGACCCCAGTCTGGGTATCGCAGTCCGGGTTTTGTTTAAGCACTGCTTCACCTTAATAATTTGTAATTAACATTTTAAGAAGGAACCGCTGTTTTCTTATTAAGGTTTATAACCTAATAACATTTCAACCATTGTTAATAATTTCTTAAAATAAGCCCTTCATTAAAATCATTTCTCTCACTACACTTTTTTTTCCCTTTTTAATAAACACACTTCGTGGGATGGGCACGTATAGTCCTCTTAGTTGACATTGTTTATCAAAGTTGTGGTTAGGTCCTGATTAGGTTTTTCAAGTATTATGGTTTGCTTGTGTGATACGATTACAGGTGCGGCTTGTAGTTTTTTTCTTTTTTTCCTGATACAGGGTCTTGGGTGTCTACTTGTTACACATGAAGTTTTTGGTCGCATATGTGTAGAGGTCATGTCGAATTTTTTCTAGGATATGGGTTTTTTGGGGGTGGTCAATTGGTTAGTTATGTCAGTGTGTATGCTTCTTTTGATCGATTTCTTTTTTATAGCTATTTTGTTGTTTTACAGGCATTCTCTGTGATTGTCTGTGTTTGTGGTGTGTGTGTTTTCCATCTGAATGGCGCCTCACGCTCCTCCTCCTGTCCAGTATGTAATGTTGATTAGTAGGGATTATTCTTCCCTACTGGCTTTTGAGCCTATAGCGAAAGCATGCCTTGCAACTTTCATGGCTGCTTCACTCCCTTTGATTCCAGACGATCTATCCCTGTGTAATGAGTTTCTTGCATCATATAGTAAGAAATTGGGCTTGCTTCGTGGTACTTTCATGGTATTGACACCTGGAGGGTTAGGGAAGGCTTTGTCTCTTCCCTAAAAAAGAAAACCTTTTGTTACAGATTCTCATATGATGAGATTCTCAAGCTGTTACAGAAGTAGACCAAAGAGGTTCTGGATGTCAAGAAAGTGATTAACACTTTAGGAGTGTCTTTTTCCATGATCATTGATTCTCTTTGGAAGTTAGTCTACCAATTTCTCAAAGCCAGGTTTATGCCTGCCAAAACCCCATCTCACTATTTGTCCAAAGAGCTCTTCACAGCTTCCAGGATGGTGTTAAAAGGGGTTGCCATTGATTGGAGTACTTACCTTGGTACACAGATCGGATGTTGTACGCTCGCGTAGTGAATGCCAAAAGGTCCCCAAGAACAATAGAACTCTTCTTTTTGCACAAATTACAAGGTAAAAAGCATGAACGACAAGAGCAAGAGACCAATTGGGTGCAATCTCCCCCCATGCCTTGTGTGAGTGCTCCACAAAGCATGTATTTTATGTATTATTCATCTTCAAGCTCAAATAATAGCCCAAATTACAAAATAGCAAGCTTTTAGCTTTTGAGTTTGCTTTAACACAAAAATAGGAATAAAGCTAATGGACGTTGCCCAAAGAGTCTGGCACGCCCAATACAATGTCCAAATAGAAATAACATAATCGTGTGCCCATGCGCATACAAAATAATAATAAATATCCGACGCCTTAATAAATAGGCGTGACAAAATATAGGCGCCATGCCTAAGGTATGCGCCCATCAAAATATAATCCATAAATCGAATACTCGCTATCCTCAAATGCTTTCCTCCGCCACTGCTGCTATCTCTACACATCAACTGAAGCATTCACAATCGTTAGTAAAATAATACAATTAAACCGACAAAAGTGAATACCTAGCAGTCTTCAGCTACATAAATAAATCAACTGGTTAGAAATAAATCCTAACCTTAATTTATTATGAGTGCGCACTCTAAACTCATAAACATTTATTAATTTAATATGCATTTTGCAGAATCACCCGCTATGGAATCACCCATGTACACACTAAATTAATGAAACACCCGAAAAGGACAGGCATCCCCATCAACTTCTCGCACAAAGAATCCACTTTATGTATGAGCCCCGGTCATCAAAGTTTAGGGAATCCACCGTAAAACCTCACGGAATCCACCGTGAAATATGCCTCCTGGCATCATACCCCCGGGGTGGGATAGCAATTGACCTCAATTGCTATTAGCTCAATGTGGAGCTAACAGAGTGGGGAAAGCATTTAAGTCTTTAGCGTGCATCCATTGTGCTTCCTCTACAGGATGGTTCTTAAATTTAACTAAATATCTAGAATATCTTCGGCCAGTTCTAGTGGTCATAAAGTCAGTGTCTATGATAGCTTTTGGTTCAAGTATTTCAGTCTCTTCCTCTAACAAAGGTGGGTTATCATAAACAGGGTGAACGGGTAATTGGCCTCTAAAAGATCTTAATAAACTAATGTGAAATGTGTTGTGAATTTTCCAGTGAGGTGGTAATTCTAGCTTGAATGCATTGTCATTTATTTTATGAATGATCCTAAATGGTCCATAAAATCTAGGGGCTAATTTCACAACTGGGTGTCTATCTACACTTTGTAGTCTACGTTTTTCTATTCTCAACCAAACATAGTCATCAACTTTGAAATTCATTGCTTGTCTTTTCTTATTGGCTTGTTTGGTATATGATTGCTGGGGTTTTGCAATCATGTCTTTAACCTCATCAATAATAGTATTATGCATACTAGCAATATCATCAGCACTCTGAATTCTATTTGACAAAGATGCAATAGGTGTAGATAATCTATAACCATAAATCACTTCAAACGGTGCTTTCTTTGTAGATGTGTGTGGTGTATTGTTATATGCAAACTGTAATAAATGCAAATGTGTGTTCCATGTCTGAGGTTTAGAAATAGTATATGCACGTAAGAGATCTAGAATAGTGCTATTAGTGGCTTCTATTTGTCCATTAGTTTCAGGATGAAATGCAGATGAGAAATCAATCTTTGTGCCTAGGTTAGCAAACAGAGTAATCCAAAAGTTGTTACAAAATCTAGAATCACGATCTGAAATAATAACTTTTGGCAATCCATGGTTAGTGAAAACAGTTTTTAAAAACAATTGTGCTACTTGTGATGCTGTTAAAGTTTTCTTACATGGAATGAAATATGCTTGTTTACTAAATCTATCTACTACTGTCCAAATCATATCATGGTTAGATTTAGTATTAGGTAAACCAATAATAAAATCCATAGAAATTTGTTCCCAAGGTTTAGATGGAATAGACAAAGGCATAAGTAATCCATACTGTTTACCATGATGTCTCTTAACTCTTTGACAAATCAAACATTCAGAAACAAAGTTAGATACATCAGTGTCCATATGCGGCTAATAAAAATTTTCAGTTAATGTACGTAAAGTAGATATGATACCTCTATGACCTTGATATGGGGGACAATGAATCTCATTCAAAACAGAAGATCGGAATGGAATTGTAACACACAATCTCTTTTCATAAAACATAAATCCATCATTATATGACAATGAATCAATAGGAATCAAGTTATTTTGAACTAATTTATTCCAATCAGCATGAAAAGTAATATCCTGATGATAAGTATCTTTCATAGCAATCAAAGAATCAAAAGATATAACAAAAATATTATGAATGGCAGATCTTCTACTTAATACATCAGCCACTACATTTTCTTTACCGGGTTGGTATTGAATGATAGGATGAAAACTTTGAATAAAGGATGCCCATTTGATATGTCGGTCAGAGATTTGGGGTTGGCTAAGTAAATGTCTAATACTTTGCTAATCGGTCTTAATCGTAAATTCTGAACCCATTAAGTAGTGTTTCCACTGTCTTAATGCTTGTACAACTGCTAATAGTTCTTTGTCATATGTGGAATATTTCAGTTCAGAGGGTTTCAGCTTACAACTAGAATAGGCTATAGGATGATTGTGTTGCATAAGTACAACTCCTATTCCTGATCCACTAGCATCGGTCACTACTAGAAAGAATGGTCTATTAAAATCAGGCAACTGTAGGACAGGGGCATGGGTTAATGCATGTTTCAATAAGTCAAAGGATTTCTGTTGATTTTCGGATCAATGATAGACAATTCCTTTCTTCAGAATTTTAGTCAGTGGTAAAGCAAGTAATGAAAAATTACGCACAAACTTCCTATAAAAACTAGCAAGACCAAGGAATGAGCGTAACTCATGCACGTTTTTAGGTACAGGCCAATTCAATATTGCATCTATTTTCTTAGGGTCAACTTTAATTCCATCAGATGATACAATATGACCTAAATACTCAATTTCTCTTTTAAAGAATTCACTCTTTTCAGGATTTGCATACAGTTGATTATCTTTTAATAATTGGAAAACCAATGACAAATGCTCATAATGTTCTTTCTCATTTTGACTAAACACCAAAATATCATCAAAGAAGACAATTACACAATACTGATATTTCAGAAATATATGGTTCATCATTCTACTAAACGTAGCAGGTGCATTAGTCAATCCAAATGGCATCACTAAAAATTCGTAATGACCAAACTGTGTCCTAAATGCAGTCTTGAATATGTCAGACTTATCTAGTCTCACCTGATGATAACCAGACTTAAGGTCTATTTTACTAAATATAGCAGATCCTTGTAGTTTGTCCATAAGGTCATCAACTCTAGGAATGGGATACCTATTCTTTACAGTGATCTTATTTAAAGCTCGATAGTCAATGCACATACGATAGGTATTATTCTTTTTCTTGACTAACAGAACAGGTGCACCAAATGGAGAACTACTAGGTCTAATCAATCCTCTATTTAGTAATTTCTCAACTTGACTCTGAATTTTTTTTTGCTCTATTTGGTTATGCCTATATGGTGCTTTGCAAGGTGGTTGTGTGCCAGGAATCAAATCTATCTTATGGTCTTCTGGACGTGAAGGAGGTAAACCAGGTGGTAGGTCTTCGGCAAAACAGTCCTTAAAATGTGCAAGAAATTCTTTATGCCTAGGATGCATATGATTTTCTTTTACTTGCAATTCATTCACCCAAATGAGATAGGATTTACTACTCTTGTGTAATGCACGTTTAGCTTGAGTATGCGAAAGCAGTGGAAAAACATTAGATGCATGCATACCTTACAATGTAATAGGTTTTCCTTGAAAATTAATATTCATTGAATGTGTGGAATAGTCTATATCTGGGTTATGCTGATGACGCCAAGGCATACATAAAATAATGTCACTCGACTGTAATGGAACGACTAGAAAATTTCTTCTTTCAGTGTATTGACCAGTTTGAATCTCTAAGTCATGCACTTCCTGTGTACCATTATACCTAGTGCCTAAGAATGCTGCTTTAATGCGATAATGCGTAGGTACAGTCTGTAACTTCAATTCCTTTACTAATTTTGCTGAAATAAAATCATGAGTACTACCATCATCATGCAAAATAATCTTTTCCTTTCCATGCACCAAGCATTTCATAGTCAATAAAGAATGTGGAGTTGGCATACCTGGTAAAGTATCCGAAGGAGTAGTAGTGTCATCCTCATCTTCTGTGAAATTAGGCATATCTTCATGTTCGTCTTCGTCCATTGCTCCAAGGTAGTTGATATGGGCGGGTGGCTTCTTTGAATGGCAAATTGCTGCTAGATGTCCAGGCTGGTGGCATTTATAACATACTATTGGCTTGGCTTTGGTTACATTATTTGCAATGGCAGGAAGTCTAGGGACATTAGGATTTGGCTGTGGAATAGGCTTGGAATTTTGATTGACATTGGATGGTAATGCAGGTGGTTTTGCCCAATTTTTATGGAAAAATGATGAAGAGAAACGACCTAGATTAAATCTTCTAAAATTGAAATTGATTGCTTAGATCCATAGTTACCATTGGCTTGGAATTGCTGTGGACGTCTGTCTCTACCTCGTAGCTTGTCTTCAGTGTCGTGAGCTAGTGAAATGGCATCTTCAAGAGTAGCAAGCTTGAACATGTTAACTTCAGCGTAGTAATGCCCAAGAAGTCCAGACATATACTTGCGCTTGTGTGTCGCTTCAGGTACGTCTTCAAGCATGCGTAGCTGGAGTAGTGCATTCCAAAAACGCTCTGTGTACTGAGGAATAGGCTCACGATCCCGTTGCTAAAGAAGATCCCATTGCTTAATGGCTTTCTCATGAAATTGTGGAGGAAGAAAATTTTGCATGAACTTCTTCTTGAAATTCTCCAAGGTAGCGGGACAATCTATACTCTTGCGTATAACAGTCCACCAAAGAGATGCTCTATCCACTAAATGATTAGTGACACACTTGATTTTAACTTTTTCTGCATAGGTTTCCTCATGAAAATAATCGTCAAACTGACTAATGAATGCAAGAACAGTTTTTCCTTCTCGTATGCCACTGAAAGTACGGAATTTGAAACTTCTTTTACTTATCTTTGATTCCTTGCGGATGGTTTGAGCTTCGAGAGTTGCATCGATAGTATGTCAGATAAGATCTTCAGATTGAGGTTCTTCTTTGTCGGTAGATGATCTTTGTAAATTTGCCAGTTGAACTTGCAATGCTTGCCTAGCCCTTCGTTCTTCATCCAATTGCATCATGATTAAATCTAGCTTTTGCTCCATCGTAGGTTCAGGTAGGTCGCCTTCAGCCATAAGATCATCCATATGTGGTTCCGTCATCCTGCAAAACTCAAAAGACCTTTCTCACTCAAAATCAAGTTAGCGGGATGAGCGTAGCTCAAGTTCGGGAATACAAGGCTTATGTATTTTTGGGTATGGCTTTCATAATCTTCGAAAAATATGCATTTTATCCTTCTTGGTATGCTGAAAATGCTTTAGCAAACCTGCGTATGGGTAGAGTACCTTCCAATGAACAACTTTGCAGTTCGGAGTTTCTGCGCAGGAACAGCCCTTCTATGAGTTTTAGACAGAAGTCAGTTTTGACTCCAGTTGACTTGTCTGACTTGCAGAGTACCAGACTAATGTGACTTGCAGAGTTTGTTGACTTGCAGAACTTAGTCGATTTATCGAACTAGCAGAACTTGACTTGAAGGAACTTTGAAGACTTGAATGATTGATTGGCTTTAGAGGACTTATGGGAGTAAGAGGCTTAATGCTTCTTAGCAATCGTCAATTTTAAGGACAAGAGTATGTCCTCGGCGCAATTTTTGGTGCTCAGTTCAGCCCGCCGTCCTTCATCACGAATTATTTTGAAGCTTAAGTAAAGCTTCCAATTAACTAAGATTTGAAACTTTGAAGATTTAAGCTTTTAAGCTTGGCAAGAAATATGGCTTATCTCTGTGTAACCACGACTTGATAAAGAAGATGTAGGAGTGGTCCTCCACCTCTGCAGACCGGTCCTTCGCGATCCGATGATGGAAACAGGGGTTCTTGATCGCCAGAAATCTGCCTGTATCGACGGTTCGTGACGAGATTGACAATAGAGCCCAATCGTTCCAGGAGCTCCGCCTTTGCACGAGATGGGTAGCGATTGGAAGCTCCTAATCTCAGCTTCGCTCTGATACCACTGGTGCGCAGATCGGATGTTGTACGCTCGTGTAGTGAATGCCGGAAGGTCCCCAAGAACAATAGATCTCTACTTTTTGCACAAATTACAAGGTAAAAAGCATGAACGACAAGAGCAAGAGACCAATTGGGTGCAATCTCCCCCCATGCCTTGTGTGAGTGCTCCACAAAGCATGTATTTTATGTATTATTCATCTTCAAGCTCAAATAATAGCCCAAATTACAAAATAGCAAGCTTTTAGCTTTTGAGTTTGCTTTAACACAAAAATAGGAATAAAGCTAATGGACGTTGCCCAAAGAGTCTGGCACGCCCAATACAATGTCCAAATAGAAATAACATAATCGTGCGTCCATGCGCATACAAAATAATAATAAATATCCGACGCCTTAATAAATAGGTGTGACAAAATATAGGCGCCATGCCTAAGGTATGCGCCCATCAAAATATAATCCATAAATCGAATACTCGCTATCCTCAAATGCTTTCCTCCGCCACTGCTGCTATCTCTACACATCAACTGAAGCATTCACAATCGTTAGTAAAATAATACAATTAAACTGACAAAAGTGAATACCTAGCAGTCTTCAGCTACGTAAATAAATCAACTGGTTAGAAATAAATCCTAACCTTAATTTATTACGAGTGCGCACTCTAAACTCATAAACATTTATTAATTTAATATGCATTTTGCAGAATCACCCGCTATGGAATCACTCATGTACACACTAAATTAATGAAACACCCGAAAAGGACAGGCATCCCCATCAACTTCTCGCACAAAGAATCCACTTTGTATATGAGCCCCGGTCATCAAAGTTTACGGAATCCGCCATAAAACCTCACGGAATCCACCGTGAAATATGCCTCCTGGCATCGTACCTGCTTATGAAGATGGACCAACATTTTGTCAAAGTGACCAGAGGGAATGTCACAAATGTCACCTATCGTTCCTATTTATATGCTTTCTTGACATATTCCAGCCTCACGAAGGGTGTGCTTCCTCCTCCATCTGATCCAGTTCCTCCCCCTCCACCTTCAGAGGATTCAGAACCTATTGACATAGAGGATGTTGATTTTCCTCCTCCATTGGTCATTCGATGGAAGCGCTTGAAGCGTATGGCAGATAAAACTCCCTCAGTCATTCCTTTAGTCACATTTCTTGCTACCTCTGGAAGTGACCTCCCTGCCTACCTCACATGCAACAATTTATTCAGGGCACAATGAGAGGGTTCTTTGGAAATATCAGTTCCTTCGCTGAACACTTTAGTGTCAGGGGATGCCATTCCTTTCCTTTGTAATGACATCCAGAGTTCTACTAAACTCTCGGTGACAACTTGTGTTCAACAGTTATATGTTTCTTTCTATGAAGAATTGATGCAATCCAAAGACCAGTTGCATAAGGCAACCACAAAGTTAGCCTCTACTAAAGATACTCTTGCCGATCGGTTTAAGCAGATGGAGCAGCAGACCCAAATGACTGAGACCCAGAGAGAAGAAACATCTTCTTTGAAGATTCAGTTAGCAGAAGCTCAGTCAGAGGTCACTAGAGTTTCGGAAGAGAAAGAGAAAATGTCCAAAGAAGCTTAAGAGTTAAAGACTCTTTTCGATGCGAAATTGTCAGCTTTACAGACTACTCACCATACATTGGAATCCCAAGCTTTCCAGATTAAGCAATTATAGGACCAACTAGCGCAGTCACGGTCCATTCCTCCAAGTCCCAGTGTTCCTATGATTCCTTCTATATCTCAGCAGGACTTGGCACTTCTCCAGAGACAGGCCACATTATGTCCGTTGTTTCAAGATAAAGTGGAAAGATTGCAGTCTAGGATGGATTTATTATGGTCTACATTTGAATACTTTCAGGAGTATGTTCCTCCGGACCATTCCTTCTTTGTCCACTATCAGTTGCAGAAGTTGGCCTTCTATATGAAGCTTTCAATGATGGATCTCCCTTTTCCATTGGATGGTTGGAGTGGGGCTTGGTCTTCTGATTTGCTGACAAAAGTTGTCCATATGGTCTTTGAAGATTCTGTGATGACGAATACCATGTTGCTATCTTACATGTATCCACAAGGAGATCTGTTGATTTTAGATTATGTAGATCTAGCTTGGTATGTGGGGGATGTGGTTTTGCAAGCTGTCTTATATGTCAACTATTTGGAATTGAGGATAGATGACATGTTTCAGTGCTATTCTTCTAAAGTGGCTACTTGCCTTGACACTTCATGGCATTCAATGATTGATTCTATTGTCCTGAACCAACGTCAGAATACAACTTCTACTTATGTGTAGAGCACTAACCAATAGAGGGTGGATCTCCTAGCTTATCTTTCCAAGAACCATCCATTTGATTCATCCTTCTTTGAAGCCTACCATAGACGATCTGTTTTAGGTCCCTCTGTTCCTAGCCTATTGTACTATTAACAAATGGCCCATCGCTATGATACTTATCTTTCCCTTTATAAATCCAACTCAGTAGCTATCTTATCTCTCCTTTTCCAACCTCAAGGTTTTCCTCAAATTCCAATCTTTACCTATTGTTCTTTTATTGAAGATTGAGTCTTTTCCCCTTCTTCACCATTCCCTTCTCCATCTATCCATATACCTTCTACTTTTCCTGCTTATCAATTGACACCTTTTCTAACAGATTCACTTAAATTTTCAGTCACTCCTTCTTTAGCTTATTCCTCCTTTTATGATTTTGCCTACCCATCTCTTTATCCTCTTTTACTTATTCCACTTCCATCTCCTGTCACTTCTATTTCTCAACCCCCTCAGTTGGTTAGTGGGTATGAAGGATTTGATCAGCAGATTTCGAGAAGAAGAGGATGGAGCTCCACTGATTCTCTCACAGGACCACTGATTAACTGGCCATTAATTCGAGGGGACTGGACCATTGCTAGTCAAGCATACCAGAATTACCTCCATTTTTCTCACCAATATTCACAATCTCTAGATCCTTCGGTGAGATTGACAGCTCATTTTTCTTGGTATCTAGCATATATGCATAGGCATTCCCATAACGATCAAAAGGCCATTCCAAATCTTTGTATGAATGTCAATGTGAACGTTGATTCCCAACAGTTGGATGTCCTATATTTTCATGCCCTATGTCTACCTAGCAGATACCTTATTTTGCTAGAAAGGATGTGCTGCCTTCAGTTCTTTCAAAATCCTCCAAAGACATTTGTGGATGAGTCCTTCTCCATGGATCGTTTTCCAAATCACCAAGCCTTCAAAAGGGATCACCTTCATTGATGCCTTTGCAATGTATTTTGGATGATTCTTAATGATATATATCTCTTTTTGGAGGTGTCATTCAGATGGTTGTGTTTGTGTGTGTGTTGTAATAATCTTATGTGATGAGTTCGTGCTAGTTGAATAATTGTTCGATAACTCTTTTCAACTATTGATGGTGATGGTGGATGGAAAGCCTATGATGGAAAGTTGAAGAAGAACCTCTTATATCCTTTACAAATTTGTTATGACTTTTTATTGATTATCACATGTGTTAATGGATAATGAAGTTTTCCTTTAGTAGTATTCTTTTCTAGATATACAGGTGATAAGTTGGGGTCGTGGTTGCCGAGATTATTGAAGATACTGAAGAAGATTAAAATTGAGATATTTAGTGAACTTATATTCTTCTTTTCCTTAGGTCGCGAGGACGCTTCCTTTCTAAGTGTGGGGATATGTTGAGAGTGGAAAAAGATTGAAATTTTGACTAATTTTTGTTGTTTTTGAGGTTTGAATGATTGATTTTTTATGGATTTAGAGTGATGTATGGTTGATAATAGAAGTGTTTAAGAGTGTTTTGGATTATATTGATTATGTTTTGGAAGCTCATGATGATTTTTTAGTAGAAATATGAGGCTCTGTGATGTTTTGATGATGTTTTGATAGGTTCTGATACCTTCTGTATAGCTTCTATTTTATTATGATTTTCTTATGTATGAAGCATGGATTGATGATTGATGGAGTTTGAAATCTTTTGGAAGTTCATTGAATAGTTTTTGATAGTTTGGAATGGTTTTAGTATGAGTTATGAGGATTTGATGTTCTCTGATGACCTTCTGTAAATCGTCTGTAAAGCTTTTGTAGAGTCTCTATATCTGTTCTGTCTCTGCTCTATCTCTACTCTGTTCCTGTTCTGTACTATTCTATAGATCTTCTGTATGTGTTCTGTAGAATGTATGTGTGACTTTGGGAAAGTTTTCTAACTTTTGGAAAGGATGAATCTAAGTTCAAAAGAGCTAAAACAAATGGAAGAAGCAGTTGTTGAAGACTGAAGAGAAGACTGGAGTGACAGTGACAGTAGTGAGCTATGAAGAGACACTGTAGTGGCTCTAGTGCCTCTTCACATCAGACATACCTCTTGGGAGGTGCATCCACGACCTAAGAAGGATTATTGAGAGCCATTATAGAGTATTTTAGTAAAGAGATATGTACTATTGAGAGAGAGAGAGAGAGAGAGAGAGAGAGAGAGAGAGAGAGAGAGAGAGATCCATTTCTATCAAAACAATGTAACTGTATATGAGAGATTGAGAGAGAAAACTATGAAGACATTGAAGATGAATACTATGTGATTGATTTCCATTCAAAAATGGTGTATTATTTTATGTTCATTGTTCTATTGAAGGATTCTATGAAGATGTTGAAGATTATGGTTGATTCTATCAAATCCGTGGGAGATATCTACTATGATGCTGCATGAAGAATTGTTGTTTTCTTTGTTTTGATCATCAAAAGAATGAAATAAAAGCTTGTTGATGTTACAAGATAGATTTTCTTGCAGTAGAATTCCCTTTTCCTTGGTGTTCCTCTTGGGGCTCCATAGACTATGAGCAAGTTGGATTAGTTCAACATAGGACCACACCACTGTTGGGGATAAAGGCGCCTCCGCCTAGCTGCCATGTATTATAACACTGATAGTACCCACTCTTGCACACTATAGACAGTGGGCGCCCATCACTGTCACTTTATTATTTATTCTTTTAGTGACAGATGAATAAAGGGACGGCCAGTCACACATTGTGACTATTCGAGTTCCCACATTGTGAGTCTCTCTCTCTCTTTTGCTCTTGGTCTCCCGCCATATCTCTCCCATGCAAGCTTCAATCCTTCTCACATTTCAATTGGTATCAGAGCATGGTTGCTTGAGCATTTGAGCTTGGTCCATGACTCTTTCAGCATTCATTCAAATCCCTACACCATTGGTTTCACTCTTGGCAGCCATATCCAACTCCTTCGAGCTCCTATCACTTCTCGGCTTCCCAAGGCCCATTTGGGCACCCTTAGGGCATTCCTTCAGAGGTATTTGAGCTCTTTTCTATTATTTCACTTCAGTCCATAGGTTTTATGAAGTAGGGCAACCATGTCATCTTTCTTCTTGTGACATCTACACTCTACCAGTGACTTTGCCCTTCAAGAGGGAGCTCCTGCTGGTCCTTGACTACCCCCCCAACCTTGTCTTGACCTTGCCTAGCCCTTCCATAGGCCCAAGATCAGTTTGTGCCATCACGTGACCTATAGGAGTATCTTCCTCAGCTTGACATTGATCTTCTCCAACTACTCCAGCCATTGGACACTTGGATAGGTCTCATTTGATGCCTAGAAGCATACTTGGAGCTTGACATTGAAGCATTGAGCATTGGTATTGATTTGGGTCTAATTTAGCATTGTTTTGGGATTGTCA
Source organism: Lygodium microphyllum (assembly GCF_053477565.2). Lineage (NCBI taxonomy): Eukaryota > Viridiplantae > Streptophyta > Polypodiopsida > Schizaeales > Lygodiaceae > Lygodium > Lygodium microphyllum. The sequence continues at coordinate 103,609,821 of NC_141144.1, forward strand.
TAACAGTCCACATGCTATTATAAATAGTGTTACATTGACATTTGATGCTACAGCTTGGTTGGCATTGACATTTGATACTCGATTGGTCCCGAATGGTCCTGAAATGTTAGGGGAATGTATGCCTATTGATTGGCCATCATTTGGAGATGATTTAGTGGCTTGAAATACTTTGTTTTACATAGTAAATCACTGCTATACACTCCAAGACTGAAGCTTATTTAGTCACTTTATGCTTTGCCTATTGATCACACGGGTGCTTCCCAGGTGTTTCATATGACTATTGGGATGCAAAAGAAGGTAAGAAAATTCTTTGGATGGTTCCAGAATGTATTTTGAGCCTTGTTTGAGCTCTGTATTGGTTGGCATATACTTGACATTGGTCTATAGTGGCATGCTTTGTGACAGAGGTTATACATATGGTCTATGTATAACATGTTGGTACATGCTTGATGCTTATGTTACCTACACATGCTAGTTACATTGTTTGGACTTGAATGCTACTAGAGCTTCATTTGGGATTGACTTTGGATATTCTAGAGCTTATTTTGGACTTTCTTTGACTTTGGATATTCTGGAGCTTATTTTGGATATTTTGGGCTTTGACTTGTCAGAGATTGATTGGGATTGTCTTCATGACATTGGATGTGCTATCATTGGATACTTGACCACTCATATGCTCTGGATGTCTTACTGATGTATGATCTCGGATACTCTGTCATCACTGGTGCTCTTACATGCTTTATTTGAGCTTATTTTCTTGACACTTACAACTTTTGTGCCAGTGGGAGAGTCTTTGTACGATTGCCAGACATTGAGCAGTGCGGGCTATGCATATTGAGCTTTTGGATCTTTGAGACAACTGGGATCTCCTCATCATTCATGTATGGTTGATATAACTTTTTCCATCTAGATGTACTTGGGCTGATTCATCTTTGTATTCACTAAGTAGACATCGACTTGTGTTAGGTCTTGGCAGTGGTATGTACATTTTGCCCTGTTGATTGGGGGGTGTACCAACTTTACTGACAGACTTTGTCTGACATGCTTGGGTATTGGCTCATGTCAGTTTGACTGTTACATGCTTGTTTACACCCGCTTGATTCTAGTTTTGCATTGACAATTAGTGATTGACTTTGAATATTGTGTTTTGCCTACTGTCAACTCTCATTGTACACTACTATCATAAATTACAGCAAGCATATATCTCCTGACTATCATGTATTTTTCATGCTAAATCATCCTGGTTTGATGTACTTTTGATGGTATTTGGTGGGTAGCATAATTAAATACTCATTTCTTGCCATTTTTCCTTGGTTTTGGTGGTTTTTTGGTCATTTTCTATAGTTTATGGCAAGCAATTTTTGAAATGTTTACAATTTCAGCTTGTAGTATAGCATCTTCTTCCACTGATAGGACTATCTTCAACATCTCTAAGCTTGATGGTACGAATTATGCCTATTGAAGGAGCCAAGTGTGGTAGGTATTGGTGCAAAAATTGCAGATAAAGCCACCAATGTTGAGTGGGCAGGAGCCTGAAACTATCACTAATGACGAATGGATAGAGCTTGATGAGTTATGCAAGTCCACCCTCATCTTGTCTCTCACTGAATAGGTGCATTACAATGTGGTTGAGGAAGCACAAAGTGCTTGGAAACTTTGGGATAAGATCAAGAACCTCTAGTGACAAGCAAAGTCCTGCAAGTCAAATGTATTGGCTAAAACAGCTTCTGTATCTCCGCATGAAAGAGAATGTAATCATGTTAGGTTATCTGAGCCAGTTTCATGCTATTCTTAAGAACTTGGTTTCACAGGGCATTGATTTCAAAGAGGATTCACTCTGTTGTTCTTACTTGGAACTCTTAATGAGTGTTGGGATGTATTCCGCACTGTCTAATGTGCTTCTGCTACTACTTTGAAGCTATTTGATGTTGAGAGCTCTCTTCTGCAAGAAGAGATAAACTATAAGGATTTGGATACCTCTCATGTGTTTGATACTTTGACAGTTAGAGGCCAACATGATGGAAATGCAAAGAATGACTGTGATAATGGCTATGGATGGGATTCACAGAAATCTCGGTCTGTCCAAGTCGCATGGCAAGTCGTGTAGTAAGTCTCATGGGAGAAATGCAAATCTGACTTGTCATCACTATGGGAAGAAAGACCACATAAGGCCATAATGTCATGAATTGCACAATGAAAGGTGCAAAGACAAGGGAAAAGAGAAAGTATAGGAAAAGTCTTCTGATCGGAGCATAGTACCTACTAAGTTAAGTGTTAAAATTTAAGAGATCAATGTTATGTAGCCCGAGGATAGAGATGGGGATTATATCCTTGCAGCAGCTTCATCTAGTGCTTTGTAGATGATAGAGATACACTCTATGTATGTGTAGTGTTGGCTCTTGGACTTAGGTGCATCCTTTCATGTGACACCTTTTTTGAGAGTGGTTCCATTCATACCGTTCCGTTTCGGGTTCTGTGCGCTTGGGTGATGACATGTCTCTTGAGATTGTTAGCATTGGCGATGTTAGGCTGTAATTTTCTTTTGGCAATAGTTTTGTTATGTGCGACATACGTCATGTACCTGCATTGACATAGTCTCATGTCCGCTGGACAGCTTGATGATGTAGGACATCATGTATCTTTTGGAGACTCTACATGGAAGATTAATCGTGGTAGGATTGTGCTTACAAGAGGTGCCAAGGATGGCAGCCTCTACCCCTTAGTTGTTTTTGGATCTACAGTTGATCATGCTTTGTTTATGGGGACTTTACCTCATATATCTCTTTGGCATGCCCGTTTGGGGCACATGTCTATTAAGGGAATGAAAATGCTTTTTGGTTTTTGTAGTACTTACCGCCCCTTGACTATATTCTCATTTTGATTCTTATCATCATTGTCTTTATGGCAGGCAGACTAGGTCTACGCATAAGAGTCTGGCATGCCATGCATGAGTGAACCCTTGGCTTTGGTTCATTCTGATGTTTGTGGGTCCATGCCCTATCAATCTATGGGTGGTGTGAAGTATTTTTTTACTTTCATAGATGATTTTTTCACGTAAAGTCCGGGCTTATCCCATAAAACGGAAGTTTGATGTATTGGCAATTTTTCAAAGATGGCTTGCCAGTCTGGGCATAGGCTGAAATGCCTAAGGATAGATAATGGGGATGAGTATGTCACATGCTTTTGAGAAATTATGTGATGAGAGGGGTATTAAGCATTAGTTGACCACCCCCTACACCCCTTCCCAAAATGGTAGGGCTGAGTGGATGAATAGGACCATCCAAGAGAGGGTTCGCAGTATGCCTAGCCATGCAAGCCTACCCTGGCACTTTTGAACGTAGTTACGATTGCCGTGCATATCAAAAATAGATCGCCTTGTAGTACCATTGATTTCCAAGTTGCAGAGAAGGTATGGACATGAAAGCCTCCCTCTTATGCACATTTATGTGTCTTTGGATGTGAGGCATTTTGCCATGGGCCCAAGGACAAGCGTAACAAGGTGGATCCTAAGAGTGTTAAATGCATATTCCTTGGCTATGGAGATACAAGAGAGATGGGTTACCATCTATGGGATCCACAGGTGCAAAAAATTATCTACAGCCATGATGTAGTCTTCCATGAAGACAAGAAGCATAGGCAGCCTGAGAATATAGTGGAGATACGCAGGGTTATATTTCAGGAGGAGCCACAAGCTCCCGCACAGCTAGCTGGACAGCCTGCAATAGCAATAGATACTCATGGCCAGGGTGTTGGACAGAATGTTGGGCAAGTAATAGAGCCTAGAGTGCAACGTTCTACTAGAGATAGATGCCCCCCTGACAGATTTCAACCCTTGATGTAGTATGTCTTGGTTACAGATGCAGGAGAGCCTTTCACTTATGATGAGGCTATGCGTAGGGGTGACAGTCACTCTTGGGAGAGGACTATGTAGTCTGAGATAAACTCCTTGCATAAGAATGAGACTTGGGATTTGGTTTCCTTTCCTAGTGTGGCAAGAAGGCTTTGCCATGCAAATGGATGTACAAGTTGAAGAGTACCCATGGACACCCCAAGCTAGTGTCAAGCATTTTTTTGAAAATGCAAAACTTCTAGTCAAATTGTAATTAAGTTTGATTTTTGTTAGTTGAGTTGTTTGCATGACTATTTGTTTTGTAGTTTCCTAATTGGATTTCTTGTGTTTGTCTAGCTTTAGAATTTGTTTTTTGTCATATTTTTTGGTTTGTTGAGTGTGAAAAGTTGCACTGCACTTGGGAGTCATCTCTTGTTCTTATTAAATACTTCCATGCCATGGGTTGGGTTTATGTACATTTTGCACCATCGTTAAGCACTAGCATGACATGAGGCCCGTTGCAGCGTACAACTATATGCAGTAAGTCTTAGATGCACATGCACTTGAGAGAGCACCTACCATTGAGCACGCACATTCCTTGCATGCACAATATTCTGACAAAGTTAGGAACCTCTCGTTGAGTGTGTAAGGTGGTTGGGTGAGTCATAGGGTTGTGAAGGACACCGCCAATTATGAGATGGGTTCTTATCTTGTCAACATATTGAGGACCATCATTTTCTTGAGTGATTGTGAGAATTTGGGTGGAGTGGAGTATGACATATTTTCTTGCTAAGAGATGAGAGGTGAGGATAAGGAAACTTAAAATTAACAAGGAACTATGTTTGCATTATGAATGATGCACGAGCACATGTAGATAGGCTAGGCACAATTCTTCAGTGCTTGCGTACATAATTTTTGTGTGATCATTGATTGATTGGGTGCATATCATAGATCCACTATTGCATATTTCTCAAATCATGTATGAATGGACATGACACACATTTTTCAAAGCATATTTCTGCGGGCACACTACATAAAAAACATGTTCATATCCAGAGAATGTTTATTTTGAAGACTCAAAGATCAAAGGAAAAGGGCATAAGTTTTACACATCGTGAGTATTTCTTGAAGAAAAAGAGGATATACGTGCTGAAAGTATGTGCAGTTACAAGAACAAATGGCCAAGGAAGGGAATAAGTCGATGGAGAAAAATGATGCTATTTACAAAAATTGACAATTCATTTTTGATGGATTTTTACAATTCTGCGTATGCGAGCTTGTCAATCAGATGTGTTCCGATCGTTTTGAGTATCCAAACAACTATATTCAGAGTTCATATGACGAAGTTATGATCCAAACAAGTTGCAAACATGCATAGGGCATCAAAAATAAAAATAGTGAAAAGCAGTAGAAAAGCAAAAGCCAAGAGCTGAAAGCAAAAAGCCTCATGTATGTGAGAGAACTTGTGAAAAATATATAAGGATGAGGAAGAGAAGAGCAAGAGACCTCCCCCCTCAATTCCAATTGTATCTTGTGAGAGAGGTGAAAGGAGGGTCACATGCAGGAGTGTGAACTCTTGTCGTGCTAGTTGTGAAGATAGAGAATTTGGATGTCGAAGTGCTGAGTGGAAGCCCAAGGTTAACAATGTATGAAGTTTCCATGATGTTGGATTTGTCTTCAAAGTTTGTTTTGTCTTTTGTGCGAAGTGTTGGTGTTTTCAAAATTTGTGTTTTTTGAATGTTGTGTTGGGTTTCTGTGATGCTCTACCTGCATTTGGATTTTAAGTTGTTTTGAGCTATAAGAGGCATTGTGTTTTGTTTGGTTTCGTGTGTGGTTTGTGTAGTGTTTGTCAAAATATTTAAATTTTTTGTGTTGTGTTGTGCATCGGACAAAGTCAATTTTCCCAATCGACACTCATTAACATCTTGTTATCGGGTTGAGAATGAGGCTTGCTCTCGATCATCACTCATGTAGTAGCACCAGATTACAAGGCAAGACTTGTTCCTAATAAGGGTTTTAAACAGGATCATGGAGTTGACTTTGATGGAGTTTTCTCTTCTGTGGTTAAGATGACCGCCCCCCGCTTGGTTTTGGCCTTAGTCACGCAGCTTGACTTAGACTTGTATCAGATGGATGTCAAGACGACATTTTTACATGGGGATTTGCATGATGAGATTTACAAGGAGTAGTCTAAGGGCTTTGCAGAGCTTGGTAGGGAGCACCTAGTGTGCAGGTTAAAGAAAAGTCTTTATGGCTTGAAGCACGCACCTAGGGAATGGTATTAGAAGTTCAATACTTTTATGTAGTCACAAGGCTACAGCCATTGTGCTATGGATCCATACTTCTACATGTAGAAAGATTGTGATGGATCTTTGCTTGTTTTGGTACTCTATGTGGATGACATGTTATTAGTAGAGAAAGCTCATGACAAGCTAGATGCTCTTAAGGCTCAGCTCACAAAGATCTTTGAGATGAAGGATTTGGGATATGCCTCTCACATACTTGGAATGCGCGATAGGCATTAGGGACTCCTCTACTTATCACAGAGGGATGTATTCATAAAGTCCTTGAGCGCTTTCGCGCAGGGCTGAAGCCTATTGGATGTCCATTTCCTTCTTATGTGAAGATATCGCATGCCAATTGTTCACAGATAGATGAGCATAGGGCCGAGATGGCCAAGGTTCCCTATGCATCCACAGTGGATAGTCTTATGTATGCCATGATAGCCACTCGTTCAGATATTGCCTTTGCAGTTGGTGTTGTGGCATGCTATATGGCTACACTTGGAAAGAAGCATTGGGATGCCATGAAGGGTATCATGAGGTAGCTAAAGGGCACTATAGATATGTGCATATGTTACGACAGCCAGGATACAGGAGTCATGGGGTACACTGACTCTAATTATGCAAGATCTCCATATAGCAGGAAGTCCACTTTTGGCTATGTATTCACCTATGTTTGACTCTGGACAAAGGTAGGAGCTGTGTTTTGTCTTTGATTTAGGACCACCGAATCAATCATGGGATGCCACGAACTATCCTGACAATCAGCTACTTTGGAGGAATAACTTTGAAACATATCAGCTATGCGCAGCTCCAAATGATTGACATATAGAACAGCATGTAAGACCACATCCCCCACATACCATGCCATATCTACCTCATCTGGGATTAACAAGTCTCCTCGGAGATACATATATGACATCAACATGGTGTCTGGCGTGACAGAATCTTCAAAGACCATTCTGACTACCTCGGTCAACAACTCAGCAGACCAAGCCCCACTCCAGCCATCCTCTGGAAAAGGTAAATCCATCGTGGAAAGCTTCATATAGAAGACCAACTTCTGTAAGTGGTAGTGGACAAAGAAAGAATGATCTGGTAGGACAAAGTCCTGAAACTGTTCAAAGGTAGACCATAACAAGTCCATTCTGGACTGCAATCTTTCCACTTTGTCTTGGAATAGAGGGCACAAAGTAGCCTGTCTCGGTAGGGCAGCCAAGTCCTGCTGTGAAAGAGAAGGAATTAATGGAACAGGAGGGCTTGGAGGAACAGAGCGGGACTTTGCAAGCTGATCTTGCAACTGCTGGATTTGGGAGGCTTGGTTGGCCACTGTGTCATTAGCCATCTGTAAAGCTGAAAGCTTGTCATCTAAGAGAACTTGGAATTCTTTCGCTTCGCTGGACATCCTCTCCTTCTCTGCTAAAAGGCTAGTAACCTGTGACTGAGCCTCGAATAACTGGGTCTTCAATGAAGAAATCTCATCGCTTTGGATGGCAACCAGTTGGGTTTGCTATTCCATTTGCTTAAATAGATTTGCTAGGGTATCCTTAGCAGAAGCTAACTCAGATGTTGCCTTATGCAACTAGTCTTTGGACTGCATGAGCTCCTCATAGAAAGATGCGTACAGCTGTTGAACACAGGCTGTCACTGACAACTCAATGGAACTTTGAATATCCTTGCAGAGGAAAGGAATGGCATCTCCTGAAACGAGACTGTTCAGGGAAGGAACTGAGATCTCCAAGGATCCTTCTCTATGTGCTCGGAACAGATTATTGCAAGTGAGATACCCAGGGAGTTCACTGCCAGAAGTAGCAGGGATAGGCACTGAGGGAAGTACAGCAGGGGCTTTATCCGCTACCCTCTTCAAGCGTTTGCGCTGTATGACCAGGGGAGGCGGAGAATCATCATCCTCAATGTCAATAGGTGCTAACTCTTCTGAAGGTGGAGGAGGAGGTACTGGATCTGATGGAGGAGGTGGAGGCACAGTCTTCTGTAAACCTGAATAGGTCAAGAAGGCAGACAAATATGATCCGTAGGTAACATTGGTAACATTACCCCTCGTGACTTTAACAAAGTGCTGATCCATTTTAGTAAGGAGGTATGTGCTCCAATCAATAGCAACTCCTTTCAACACCATCCTGGAAGCTGTGAAAAGCTCTTTGGACAAATAGTGGGATGGCGTTTTGGCAGGCATGAACCTGTCCTGAAGGAACTGGCACATCGTCTTCCATACGGGATCAGTAATCATAGAAAACGAAACTCCTGAAGAGTTTATCACTTTCTTAACATCAAGGACTTCCCTTGTCTGCTTCTGCAACAGCTTGAGAATCTCTTCATTAGAGAAGAGCTGACGAGTGGTCACAAAAGGTTCTCCTTTGAAGGGTAAAGACAGAGCCTTCCCTAAGCCTCGAGACGTCAATGTCATAGACATTCCTTGGACTACGCCTGTCTTCTTGCTGTAAGAGGCCAGGAACTCATCACATACGGACGGATCCTCTGGAAGTAATGGAAAAGGAGTGGCCACAAAAACAGTAAGTAGGGACGAGTAATCCCTACTAACTAATGGGACGTAGTGGATAGGGGGAGGAGCATGAGAAGGCGCCATTCAGATGGTTACACACACACCACAAACACAGACAATCAAGGAGAATGCCTGCAAAGCAACAGAAAAAAAAACAAGGATAAGAGAATGACTAATAAAACGTGACTCGACCTACTAACCCCAAGCAAACCACATCCTAGAAAAAATTTGACATGACCTTGAGACAAATGCGACCGAAAGCTTCATGCGATGCATCAGACAAACACCATGAACCCCGAATCAGGCAATAAAAGAAAAAACTGCATACCGTACCCGTAACCGTAACTAAGACAGGAAACCAAAACCATACCATATCCGACACATATCAAAACTACATCTGTGATAGAACCAAGACTGGACCATGGAAATAACACTAATGACTGCGTATACCCATCCCACGAGACGCTTCATTAAAAAGGGGAATTAAGTGCAGTGAGGGGGAATTAATTTAATGAAGGGTTGATTTTAATCAATTATTAAAAATGGGTGAATTTTTATTAGGTGATAAACCTTAGCAAGAAAACGGCGGTTCCTTATTATAAATTTAATTACCAATTATTAGGTTAAAACGGTGTAGTTATTCGATTCCCGGACTTCGATTCCCGACTGGGTCTCTAAATGCAATTCATTGATTACAATTTAAGGTGATGTGGAGCGCTTTTTTGCCAGCGCGTGCTCATGTGACGGTTGGTTTGTTTTATTTTAAAAAAAATTAAAGTGCCTCTTTAGCGCACGTAGCGCGTGTTAAGTGAACGGCTGGTTGATTTTAATTTTAAAAAAATGTGTGTTTAGCGCGAATGCGCATGGAAACTGTGGGTGAATTAAAGGGTTCATTTTAACAATTAATTTGTGATTAAGGGAAAAAATAAAAATAAATAAAGCACATAAAATAAATACCTGGAAGGGGTGTGTATGTAATGCAGGAAGGCGCACGGAAGAGTTCCAGTAAAGGAACAGTAAAGAGCACTGATGAAACAACAATGACAACACCTTAGCAGATGTGTTGATTTGGTTTGTGTTGGTTTTGTTTATTTTTATTTTATTATTTTTTTTAAATTTTTAATTGTGATTATTTATGGTTGAATAAATGGAAAATGAGCAAGGGAGGGGAGGGGAAATTTTTAGAATGTTTTTAGAATTTTTTTGCAATTTTTTAAATGAATTTTCTATATTTTTTGGCAATTTTAGGGGTAAATTTAGGAAATGTGGAATTTTCAGAAATTATAGGGTAGGCAATTTCCAGCAGACAAATTCCCAAAATTTGACAAAAAGCAAAAGGAAATTTTAGAAATTTTTCTGAAATTTTTTTTATGGAAAATTAATGTAGTGATTAATTAAGTCACCTAAATCACATTAATCAAATAAGTCAGTTAGGCATAAGTCAATTAAGCCTGGTTAGTGAGATAAGTCATGTTAGTCTACCTAAGGCAAGTCAGGTTAGTCTAAGTTGCTTAGGTTAGTCAACTAGGCTAGGTTAGCTAACTAAGTTAGGTTAGTCAACTAAAGTGAGTTAACTAAGTTGGGGTTAGTTAATTAAGTTAGGTTAGGTTAACTAGCTAGGTTAACTATGGTTAGGTGATTAAGTTAACTAACTAGGTTAGGGTTGGACTAACTAACCTAGTTAGGGTTAGGTCTAAGGTTACTAGGGGGTTAGGTTAAGTTAATTAAGGTTAGTTTAGGTTAATGAGGGTTAGTTTAAGTTAATGAGGGTTAGTTTAAGTTAATGAGGGTTAGTTGGACTAACCTAGGGTTAGAGAGGGGTTAGAGAGGAGGAGATAGGTGGTGGTGGTGGCGGCGGCGGATTCGGCGGCCGCTGGCGGCGGATTCGGCGGCAGCTGGCAGCAGGGCGGCGGCGTCCAGGCGTCGCGGCGGCGGCAACGGCGGGCAGTGGGAGGCGACGCGGCGGGTCGACGTCGTCAGCGAGCGTCCTGGGGCTCCACGGGGCAGTGGGTGACGGCGGCATGGGGCAGCGACGGCTGCTGGAGGGCTCCGTGGCACGGCTCAGAGGGGGCCGTGACGCTGCTGGAGGTGGCGTGAGGCTGCTGGAGGCGGCCGTGAGGGGAGGAAAAGGAAGAAGGAGGAGGCGTGCAGAAGGGCGAGGGGTAGCAGCAGGCGCCAGGGGGGAAGGAGAAGGCGCTGGGGGGGCGCTGGCGTAGGAGGAGGTGGCGGGGGAAGGGAGATCACGGGGGGTAGGAGGCACTGGCGGGGGGATAGGGAGGAGGCGACGGCGGGTAGGCTGGGGGGGGTAGGAGGCGAGGGAGGAGGAGGAGATGCTGGGGGGTGGGGGAGGAGAAGGGAGGCGCTGGGGGAGTGGCGCTGGGAGGAGAAGGGAGGCGCTGGGGGAGTGGCGCTGGGAGGGGAGGAGACGAAGGAAGTCTGGGGGGAGGGGTAGAGGGTAGGCAGCGATGGCGGGGGGAAGGGAGAACGCAGAAAGAAAGAAAGAAAGAGAGAGGTTGAGAAGGCGGTTGGGGAAGGGGTGGCAGTTGGGGGGGAAGGGGTGGGGGGAAAGGGTGGGGGCCCATGGGGGGCCATGGGGGGAAGGGGTGGGGGGAAAGGGTGGGGTTATGGGCGGGGTAGGGATCCCAGGAGGATAGGGGGTGCCCGAAGGAAGGGGAAGAGTGGTAAGGGATGGGTGCGTACCCCCGTCCCGCGCACGTGCGCGGGGCGGGGTAAAAAAATTTGCCGTGCCGGGATTGAAATGGCACGGGGAAGACGGTACGGGTTACGCAGACACGACCGGGGCGCGTGGAGATGCGTAAAATCGAAAAAGGGCGCGTTCACGCGCAAAACGGGTGCGAGAAAAAACGGAAAAATAAAGAAAAATTAATAACTCCCAATCCGGACGTCAAAACGAAATAGCGTAAAAACAAAAAGTGGGCAGAACGACAGGGGGGAAACAAGGAAAATACGGGACGGGGGTTCCGGGAGGGGTAAAGGGCGGTCACGTGCAAAAAACAAAAAAAACGAACCAAAAACACAATTTAAAAATTAATATCGAAAGATCCGTGCATCGGAATGAGGTGTAGAAAAAAGGAAAACTGTGCAGAAAGATGTGCCCGACAATCCTATCATGTCAAAACATAATCCTGACTGAGGTAAGACGCGTTCACATGGGAAAAACCCAAAAAATAAACCCGAAAATGGGATCAGAAATTAATATCGAACAAACCATTCACCAGAATGACATGCAGTAAGAAGGAAAAATGTCCGCAGGAAGGGGTGGCACAGGGTGATCACGTTAAACCGCAGTTCCGGTGGAAGTAGGAGGGGTTCACATGCGAAAAACTCCAAAAATACTCCCGAAAACTCTTTTAAAATTTAATAAGTAAAAATCCAGAAGTCGAAAAAGGGTGGAGGAAAAAGGAAAAAGGTAGGGGAAGGCACAGGGGACACGGTTGTCAAATCAAATTGGAATTCCAATGCAAATAGGGCAGGTTCACATGAAAAAATGTCAAAAATACACACGAAAAAGTCGTGAAAACCCGGAAAAAATTAATAACGGACAAACCATGTATCGAAATGATGCGGAATAAAAAGGAAAACTGTCAGGGAAAAAGCGTTAGTCAGGGCTATGACATCAGATCACGGTTCCGAAGCAAGAAAAGTGCATTCACATGGAAAACCGTCTAAATTGCGTAAAATGCTTCAAAAATTAATAACTCAAAAACCGTGCACCGGAACAGGGGTAGGTAAAAAGGAAAAATGATCAGTTCAAAGAGAGGAACAGGGCTATGAGGTTGGATGAGGACTTTGGTGAACGTAGGGTGCATTCACATGGAAAGACCTCAAAATCAAGGAATGAAGGAAAACTGCAAGGGAACAGCCCCAAGGGTGGGTGGAACATAACCGGGTGGGTGGGAAGGGACCCCAGCAGGGTAAAAGTAAGGCATGGCTCACATGCATGAACAGGGTAAGGCATATGCAGAGGATATGCAATGTAGACGCGCAGGGACGCGTCCCCACACTTAAGACCTTAACGGATAGGGTTAACCGAGCAACAGGGACCTAGGACCACGCCACAGACCATCCACTAACTTCCCCACACTTAAAACATGACCTGCACAAAGAAACCAAAGTGTAGGGTTAGATAAACTTGGCCCGTTTCGTCAAGAATCAAGGTTGAGTATCGGTGGCACGTCCAGTGTGGTTGTCGGCGCTGGAGGGACCAAGGCATCTTTGCAGGGCACGTTCATCATGGCAGGGACCACGCGGCAGTACCCAGGGAGGTAACTGATGGAAGGAATCGCAGGAAATTCGTCGATGATGAGGGATACTACACTCAACTCACAATCACTCAATTGGAATGAAAGAACAGTCACTCGCCCCATGACTAATATCACTCGAGGAATAAGGATTGAAACCCATATCTCATACCCGGTTGAGGAATCAACAAGGGGGGAATGGTGCAGAAGGAGTATGCCAGGGTGCACATTTGATGGTGCATTAGTGCGTCCAACCCGTCTGGCATAAGTGCAAAGAGGAAGGCAAGGGAGCCTTACAGTGCAGTGTACAGAACAGGGTGATGTGTCTTGTGATGATGGCAAAGACCCATCCCGTGGGTGCATAGGGAAAGTGGAACATACCTGACTCCAAGTGTCGTAACGTCCCTCAATCTCACCTCTCGGTAAATGATTGAAGAAACTCCAGTCACACTCAACCCACCCTCTGTCTCACGCTCTGTGGATAGATACAGGAGGGCAGCCTTTTCCTGAAACCCATTGATGTAATCCTCACAGTCGCTTGTGCAAAGGGTGTATGCCTTGTGCGTAGTTGATGGTGCAACAGTGCATCCCGCCCTGTGCCGGCATACGGTGCGAGAATGAAGGCCAGGAAGCCTTATAGTGCAGTGCACAGAACAAATTGTGCTTTGTGCTTTGAGAGGCCCATCCCGTGCGTGCAACACTTCATTCACACTTCTCACCTCGCATTTGATTTGAAGGGAAAAGACTGGTCTCTCGGCCCACCCTCTGTCTCACTCTCTGTTGATAGATACAGAGGGCAACCGTACTCACTTCCCCATCCGGTTAGGATGAAAGCTCACATCACTCAAGGGGTTGTCGATGAAGATCGCGTCATCAGTTGTTGAAGAGGCGTACCCAGGGAGGTAGCCATCAAATCGAACATTGTATTGGACAGGAACATAGCGTCTGCTAGAGGACAGTTAGTCACTTTGCAAAGAGACCCAGGACACAGCGTACCAAGGGAGGCAGCGTTGGAATTGGATCCGAGGGATATCAATCAATGAATCCACTTTCTGGACTGCTGGGTGTTACCACCTTTTCCACAGCCAGCTTCTCGCCCAAGGGTGTTTATCACCTTTTCTTGGAACGAGGCCTGCTATGACAGGGAATTGCTTCCTTTTCTCTCATGACAGATTTGTTTTGTTTTTTTCTTTTTCTTCTTTGTTTTTTCTTTTTTTAAAATTTTTTCCCTATTCCCGAGGGTGTTTCCACCTTTTCTCGAAGAAGAGGTCGGCATGACAGGGACCTTAGTCCTTTTCTCCCATGACCGATATGTTTTTTTTTCTTTTCAATATTGAGCAAGGGAATGGTAGAAAGGCCATTTGTCAGAACCCACCTCGCCACTGTCGCTGGTGGAAAATAGAGGATAAGAAATCAAGGCTAGAAGGGGGGTTTGAGGAGATAGAGGGTTGCATCCACTTCAGCAGGAGTGATTGAAGAACGGCTATCAGAAGTAGCATCATAAGAAGTACAGTGCCGCGCCAACGAGGGAAAAGATCAAGTGTCCGTAATTGTCAAGATCCCCAAGGAGGGAAGTACTTCTTCAGGCGATATCCATTGATCAGAAAGGGATCATCAGAGGCATCAACGGTCTGCACTTGAACAGAACCATTAGGGTTGATTGCAAGTACCTTATAGGGGCCCATCCACCGCTGCTGGAGCTTGCCAGGAAACTTGCCAAAGCGTGAATCATAGGCTAGGACCAAATCACCTTCTTTGAACTCCTTGTGCTTGATGAAACTATCATGGTAAGCCTTGCGTCGAGCTTGCGTGGCTTCCATGCACTGTAGAGCCATCCTGCGAATTTCGTCCAAACATTCCAAGTGCAGGAGACGGCATTGCAGTGAATCATCATCCCCCAAACGCTCTTTGATAGCCACTCTCAAAGAGGGTAGTTCCAATTCAACATGAAAAACAGCTTCTGTTCCATACACCAACTGGAAAGGTGTCTGTCCCGTTGCTGCTTTATGGGAGGTTCTGTATGCCCAGAGGGCCTCTGTAAGTCGATCGTCCCAATCACGACGATGTGCGGCAATTGTTCTTGTCAGAATCGAGCAGAGGATACGATTGGTGACTTCGACTTGGCCGTTGGCTCTGGGGTAATAAGGAGTGGACTTGCGATGGCGGATCTTATACAACTTTGTCAACTCTTCCATGACTTTGTTGAGGAAATGCGTGCCTCTATCACTTACCAGCTCTAAGGGACTGCCAAAACGGGTGATGATATTCTCGTACATGAACAGGGCCACGCTATTACCATCGTCCCGCTTTAGGGCTTTAGCTTCACACCACTTTGTGACATAATCCGTACATACGAGGATGTATCTGTTCTGTTTCCTTCTGGTGGGAGGGTCGATTGGACCTACAAAGTCAATACCCCACTTCTCAAACGGCTTCAACGGAAGGATAGGTTGCAATGGCATGGCACTTGTCTTGGTGGGTTTCCCCATTCTTTGACAAGCATCACATCTTTTACAGTAATCATAGGAATCTTTGTGAATGGTGGGCCACCAATATCCCGCTAGCAGAGCCTTCCTAGCTGTAGCTTCTCCTGCAAAGTGACCTCCACATGGCTCGTCGTGGCAAGCCTTCAGAACAATCCCAATCTCATCTCCTGCAACACATCTTCTGAGCACTTCATCTTTGCCTTTCTTGTACAGTGCACCGCCGAACAGGGTGTAGGGGGCTGATTCTAGCATGAGCTTCTTCCTTTCCCGACTAGAAATACCAGGAGGATACTGCTGGGTTGCCAGCAGATTGGCAATGTCTGCATACCAGGGAGTTACAGTTTCTACCAAGAATAGGGAAGCATCAGGGAGGTCTGGATCATCTTGCTCCTCGTCTGCAGTTTGTGGGATACGCGACAGATGATCAGCCAGAACATGGGAACGACCAGGCTTAGTAATCACCTCTAAGTCGAACTCCTGGAATAAAAGGAGCCATCTCATCATTCGTCCTTTCACATCTGCTTTGTTCATCAAGAAGGACAGGGCCTCATGATCCACATAAAATTTAAAGTGGGTGGATAGGAGGTAATGGCGAAACTTCTCTAGGGCAAACACCATTGCCAAGCACTCCAGCTCTGTCATTGTATAGTTTCGTTCCCTATCAGTGACTTTTCGGCTTGCATAGTAGATCGGTTGATCCAACTTCGAGGAGCCCTTCTGGCAGAGGACATCACCTAAGCCTTCAATTGATGCATCAGTGTGTACATGGAACTCTTTCGTCTAATCAGGAGGTTGCAGAATGGGTGCCTCTATCAGGCACTGCTTCAGAGTGTGGAAGGCTTTGTCACATTCTTCCGTCCAAGTAAACTCTGCATCTTTTCTCAGAAGCTTGTGCAAGGAAGTTGCCTTTGTTGCAAAATGAGCTATGAACCTTCTGTAGTAACCCACATGGCCTAGGAATCCCCTCAACTGTTTGAGGTTGGTGGGTGCTGTCAGAGCTACGATCTTTTCGATATTTGCAGGGTCTGTTGATATCCCTTGTGCTGAGACAATGTGGCCCAACAGAACTCCAGAAGAGACCCCAAAGATGCATTTGTCGGGGTTGAGGGAAATCCCATACTCCCGGCATCGGTCAAAGCATTGTTCCAAATGTCCCCAATGTTCACTGATCAAACTATAGACACAGAAGTCATCCAAATATACCTCAATAAAGTCGTGCAGATGATTTTGAAATGCAGCCATCATGACTCGTTGGAAAGTAGCAGGGGCATTGCAGAGCCCAAATGGCATCACTCGGTAAGCGTAGGTCCCCCATTCTGTGGTGAAGGTTGTTTTGGATTGGTCTTCTTCTGCGATCTGCACTTGGTTGTATCCGTTGAATCCATCCAGAAGAGAATAAAGTTCATGCCCTGCCACTGTGTCCAACAGTTGGTCTGTGAAAGGGATTGGAAAGTGATCCTTCTTTGTCTTGGAATTAAGCTTTCGAAAATCCACACATATTCGCAATTTTCCATTCTTCTTGGGTACAACCACGATGGGTGAAACCCATTCACTATTTGCCACTGGATAGATGAACTCAGCTTCCAGAAGCTTCAACAGCTCCGCTTTCACCAATGTGGAATAATTCGGGTTCATTCGCCTCTGTCGTTGCCGTACTGGCTTGGCATCAGGCTCCAAGTCAATATGATGTTGACATATTGTGGGATCAATCCCCTTTAGGTCTTTGTAAGACCATGCAAACACGTCCAAATTCTCTTTCAACAAGTTGTACAAAGTTGACAACTCCTCTTCTGGGAGACTGCTACCCACCTTCAAGTGGCATTCAGTGCCTTCTGAATCCACAAAGGTTAACTGCCTTTCACCTTCTACTTCTCGGATGAAGGTCCCACGGACCGCTTCGGGATACAGATCCGACTCCTTCAAGGGAGTGGTGTCCTCGTCTGATGTCCCACTAGAACCAACTTCTTCTTTTGGTGGAGACTTAGGTTGCTCGTTAAGACGTTGGAATGGGATTAGAGCTGTTTCGGGTTTGGTTTCAAAATTAATTACCTCGTGGCTTGAAGACTCATCTTCTGAAGATGACACATCCAGGAACGTCACATAACAGGGACCCTCTGATGCCTGTTGGGTTGGTGGGACTGGTGCTTGTTGGCACGGTGCATCATCATCATCTTTCTTTGACAAGGATGGGTTAGGACGGCAGGAGCCACACTTAAAAGACGGCTTGCTCTTCTTAATCCATTTCTTATAAAGGTTTTGCATATGAGAAGATCCATTTACCAGACCAAATGGTACCATCGCCATTCTGTCCCACAGCATGAGCTCATCGGCTTCTGATGCTTCTGGAACTTCTTCCTCAAATGTATCCTCTTCAAGTGGGATAGACTCTTCTGGCTCACTTTCATCACCTTCTTCGTCCATATCATATTCATCCTCTTCTGTCTCTGTCTCTGTCTCTGTGTCTGCTTCTGTCTCTGCTTCTGCTTCTGCTTCTGTAGGAGCTCTGTAACAGAAGAACAGATTCTCTGTTTCCTCTCCTGCCTCTGTCTCTGCTTCAGCTTCTGCTTCTGCTGTGGCCATGTAACAGGGAGAGCAGTACATCCATGCTTCTATCTCACTATCAGAAGTGATTTCCGAAGTCATTTCTGATTCAGGCAGGAAGTATTCACCCATTGATAATGGCTTTGCCTCTTTTAGAAGTTGGCCTACAGTATCCACCGTTAAGGAATGTGCCACTGTTTTCTTGGGAAGGATCTGTTTGACAGTATCTTCGTCTGCTGATGTTCCATCCATAGCCTCATTAGGGGAGTCAGAAGATAATTCCAAGGAGGTGGATCCATGTCCTTTTTGAGAACCATACAGTTTCAACACCACTTTGTTGGGTCCTCTATCCAAGGTCAAGGTTCCTTTGAACCAATCCGTCCTTGCTCGGGCTTCAAAAAGCCATGGTCTGCCCAGTAACAGAGGATAGGATGTACCAGAAGAGTTTGGCTTCACCACCAGATAGGTCAGCCAATAATCTTTTCCAGCCACTGTAGTCTTCACATATGGGAGAATTCCCAAAGGCTTGATTCTACTCTGATCCGCCAGTCTGATGAGCCATTGGGTTGATTGCACACCTTGTAGGCCTAGATCCTTCATTGTCACATCCGTCATAATGTTTACTGATGAACCACCATCAATTAGTGCATTTGCGATGAAGCAGCCTTCTATCCACACGCCAGTCTCTGGAGTACCCGGATCTAGGAAAGCATTAGCCACATCCACTTCTTTTACAGGCTCTGGAGCCTTGTTGGGCTTTGTTGCTGTTGAGGGAGCAATCCTTAAACCACGTCTTTTTGTCAGTATACTTTTGAATCTTTTCCGGCAACTGGGAGACAACATCAATAATTGTCGAAATGTGAGGTTTGGTCTAAAGGTATCTAGATCTCTAACTAGATCGTATTCCTTAATAGGATCCACTGGCTTCTCTAATCGGTTAGGGAATGGGGCAACATCCATTTTCATTTTC
Organism: Lygodium microphyllum; assembly: GCF_053477565.2. Lineage (NCBI taxonomy): Eukaryota > Viridiplantae > Streptophyta > Polypodiopsida > Schizaeales > Lygodiaceae > Lygodium > Lygodium microphyllum. The sequence goes on from NC_141144.1 coordinate 103,628,712, forward strand.
CCTCTTTCTTCCATCAGAGGAATTACAGGAGCTTCTTCTGCCACTTGTGGCACTTCCTCCTCTTCTGTATCCTGGACCTCTGGTCCTATCTCTGTAACTGTCTCTGTGACTCTCTGTGGCACTGTTGGGCTCTGTACGGCACTGTTAGGCTCTGTTCTGTTCTGTTCTTCTGGTGGAAGATTGAACTTCACTGTTCTGGCAGGGGGGTTATTTTCTTTCTGGATATGTGGTTCCTTCTGCTTTGCACGCGTGATGGCAGCAACTTCCAATTCTACCAAATTGGAGGTAGGCTCTTGGGCCTTGGACGGACTATCAGTAGCACTGTTTTTCACTGGGGCTGGGCTTGGACAGTCTTTTGCAGTGTGGCCTTCTCCTTTGCATCGACTGCATAAGGGCTTATAATCCACTGACCTTCGAGGATTTGGACAATTTGGTGAGATGTGTCCCTTTTCTCCGCATCTGTAACACTCCACTTCTGATCTCTGACCACTGCCAGACTGTCTTCCTCTGTAACTTTGGGAGGGAAATCTTCTGGGTCCGAAATTAGGACCAAACTCTCTAGGCTTGGGTCCAATATCCTGTGTTGTCATTTTGGATTCCAGCAAGTTGAATCTTGTGTCTTCTTCCTTCCTTCTCCTATCATGCATCTCCTTTAGAGAGCAAATGTCCTCTGTATGATTCTTCTGCAAACAGTAGGAACAGAAGGCTCCAAGAATGGTTGGTTTGCGTGTACATTCAGTGGCTAAATGGCCTGCTTGATGACACTTACCACACCAAGTATTTGACCGCATCACATCTCTTCCTACTCCTGCAACGTTGGATATGCTCGCGGTATTCACTTTCAACGTCTGTAGCTGCTCTGTAATCACATCCATCAACTCTTTTTTTATGTTTGCAACTGAGTTGGATAAGTAATCCTTCAAGCTTTCTCCTCCGGATGTACTGGCAGGAGGGTTTTGAGGAGTCTCTGTAATCACTGCATAAACTGGTTGGGTTGGTACAGAGGGGTCTCTGTTCTGGTTCTGATTCAGTGCTCCTGTTTGAACTATTGGCTGTTGGCTCCAGTTGGTAGGATTCCACTGTTGCTGCTGATTTGGCATTGAGGAAATTGGTTGAGACCATGGTTGTTGTGGTTGAACCATCATTTGAGGCATGGAGTGTGGCCACTGTGGATTTGGTGCACTGTACTGTGATACCGGGGGCATCTGTTGGTAAGGATAGGGAACAGTCCCTGGAACTGCATTTGGTGGATACATCATTCCTGGCATCAGAGGAGGTAGGACTCCTCTTCCTGTATTCATCGCTAATCTAGCTTCCACTTCATCGTACAGTCTTGCACCTTCTGTTGCAGCTTGCAGGGTGGCTGGTCTTTGTAGCTCCACCCACCTTCTGTTGCAGCTTGCAGGGTGGCTGGTCTTTGTAGCTCCACAAACTTACGGACTTCTGGTTGTAATCCTCTGAGAAATACTCCCTTCTGAATGCCATCATCTAGATTATGGTTAGTCCATCTCTTCAGGATGGATTCCATTCGTGAGACATAGGCTTCCACTCTTTCTCCAGAGGACTAACTTAGGTTCATAAATTCCTCTCTCATCCGCTCTTCAAAACCTTCACGCCTGAATTTAGTGAGGAAGGCCAACTTCAGGTCGTCCCATGTGCCAAAAGTTCCTGCTGCTTGTCTCTCATACCACTGAAACGGCGCGCCCTTGAAAGTGGCGGGGAATATTGCTAACCAATGCTCAGGGGTTCTGCCATTGTTAGCCACACATGCTACCATAAACTCTGCTACATGAAGATCGGGGTCTTCATTGTACTCTCCCTTAAAAACTGGCAATGGGACTACATTCGCTGGTCTGTCATCAATATTTCCAGGACGGATCTAGCTTGGAAGTGGACCTCCAGCAGGAGGAGGAAGGGCTTGATGTGCCATTGGGACTTCTGTAAAGAGTTCCGCAAGGGCGTCAAAGGCGGCTTCTGCTGCGAGCTTGCTCTCGGCTCTGATTCTTGCTTTCTCTCTTTTCACGTACCTCTGGACTCGTTCTAACGCTTGCCTCTTTATTGCGTCATTCATCAGAGGTGTGGCTCCACTATGTTGTTAGTGCTCCACAGAGGGTTAACAGAAGGCTTCAGTCTCTGGAGGACTCTCTGGCCAACATTTCTTCTACTTCTTTCTTTTCAACGTCCCTAAATTTTGCTTTCATGCCACTGCACAGAGAAAGGTATTTGGTTCTGAAGGTGTCAAAATGCATACGTCTGAGCATTGTGGTGGTGCCATCATCATAGTAATGCCAACTTCTGATGGTTTCAATAGTGTATGTTGTGAAAAACACTCTGTCTACCAACTTCCAGTGGGTTGCTAATTGAACAAACAGAAGATTATCAGTACACCAAGCATCCCTTGTATCTTGCTGTTGAGCATCCACGAACAAATTCCAACTCTTTTCCTTCTTGTCCCTGTGAACCTCTACAGACCAAGACTCCTGAAGCTTCTTCACAATCTCCCACTTGATGTTGTCTGGAAACTTCTCAATGAATGCCAAATCTTCCATGGATGGTCATTCTCTCTGTTTCTGCTCTTTAGTTTGTTCCCAAACAGTTTGCCACCAAGATGCAAGATTCTGCTGCTTCAACAGGAAGAGGAAACTGTCCACTACATAGAGCATGCATCATAATGGTGATGTGTTTCCGCCATTGTGGGATGAACTTCTTGTGGAAAGTGGCTTTGATTATGAGAAATTCCAACTCTTCAGTGGAAGAAGGAATTTTACAAACATCCATTGAATTCTTCTCTTCTTGGCAATGCCATTTCCTTCATTTTCCACCTCTTCTGGTGCTTGTTGATGGCAAGATTCCCCGGCTGCGCACCAAAAACATGGAGCCCCGAGAGGAACACCAAGGAAAAGGGAATTCTCTTGCAAGAAAATCTATCTTGTAACATCAACAAGCTTGTTTATCATGTTTCATATTATCACAATGAAGAAAAGAACACCAGGCACAACAAATCTTCATGCAGCATCATGTAAATCTCCCACGGTTTTTAATAGAATCAACCATATTCTTCAACATCCTCACAAAATCTATCAATGGAACAAAGAAAATCAAAGGAATACACCATCTTAAAATGGAAATACATCACATAGTATTCATCTTCAATATCTTTATAGTCTTCTCTCTCAGTCTCTCATATACAATCACTTTGTTTGAGTAGAATTGGCTATCTTTGACTCTCTCTCTTTCACTCTATCAATAATACATCATATCCTCACTACAATCTCCCAAAAATCACTCTCAATAATCACTCTTAGGTCGTGGATACCCCTCCCAAGAGGTATGTCTGATATGAAGGGTCACCAGAGCCACTACAGTGTCCTTTCATAGCTCACTACTGTCACTTCACTCTAGTCTTCACTTGAGTCTTCAGCAGCTACTTCTTCCACTTTCTTCAGCTCTTTTGCACTTGTATTCACCTCTTTCCAAGGCTAGAAAACTTTCCCCAAAGTCACACATACATTCCATAGAACACTTACAGAAGCATACAGAACAATCTACAGAACAGTTACAGTACAGAACATAACAGAAGCAGAAGCTCTATAGAAGACCTACAGAAGGTCATCAAAACCTCATAACTCATTATCAAATCATTCCAAACTCTCACAAACCATTCAATAAACTTTCACAATATCTCATTCTTCATCAATGAATACTTCATCCCTCCTTACAGAAGACAATCAGAACAAAACAGACCAAAACAGAAGGTATACAGAACCAATCAGAACCTATCAGAACATCACAGAACCATCAACAAACATCATGAACTTCCAAAACACAATCAATATCATCCAAAACATTCTCAATCCATGTCCAAATCAACCAATCATCTCATAAAATCAACCATTCAGCTCTCAAAAACAACAAAAATCAGCCAAAAAACAAGTCATTTCAACACTCAACAGCCACTGATGTATATGGCATATTGATGTACCAATGATGTACTTGCAATGATGTATGACTGAGAATCAATGCTAAAAATGTATCTTTATATACACATGCAGTCATGTATGCAGTTATCTCTGGTAAGTTACTCATGAATATATGTGTGCATCACGTGGGTTCAAAATAAGGTATTTTTGAAATACCATTTTTTACATACAAAAGGGTGTATTATAAAGGGGTTATTTACAGATTGAATAGAGAAGGGTTATGGTTTATTTAGGAAAAATTCATAGATAAGGATATTTATAAATAGACCTTGAATGCACGTGATGTAGAGGATATACATATAGTAACTTCCTCGAGGTAGTTATGACAATGAATGCAACAGATAGTGCATATATGATGCTCATATGTGAGTGACACGATCATGGAAATGCTCATTTTCATTCTCAGTAGTGATGTTATGGTTGTAAACTATGTGTATGTATGCTAAAGCAAAGTATGGTGCCATGGGAGAAGTGGTTGCAGACATACAATAGACGAGGGACCATATTTTAGCTCTCTTGAAGGGTGATGTAGACATTTTTAGTCAATTACATAGGTAAAGAGTGTGCACCAGCAGTGAAGAGAGCAGGTCATCCCAAAGAGTGTTTACAAACCTTAGTAGCCCCCCTATCAGTTGGGGACTTTAGTCGGGCACTACCCATCCCTTACAGGCCAAAACAGTCCCCCTACTACTCTCAAATAGGGTGTAGGACTACATAAAATAGCTACAGATTTGCTGATACAAAATTTTTTGTACCAAACCTATAGTAGAGTTCTTGTGCTTTTTCAAAGAGGCGATCCTTAGCTTTGATTCGAACAAAAAAGTGGGTCAATTGGAGCTCCCTAGCTCAAGTTACAAGCAAAATAGTGAGCAAGGGTCTAACGGGAATGCACTTAGCCATGGCAGGGAACATGGGAAAAACCAAGGCAAATGATGACCTCCAGCAACAAATAAGGGATGCACATGCCCCGAGGGATAAAACTAACCCTGAGGTGGAAGATGAAGATTACTCTCATGACGTGGGGAGCCTCAGCATGCTTACTAACACCCTTAGTTCCTTCGCATGAGACAAGGCATGCTGAAAGGCATAGAGAATTGATGGAAGGCATTGGTCAAATGAAGACCATTATGGAAACCCTTCCTGCCAAGCTCAATAAGTGGATGGAATTCCAAATGAAAGGGAAGGAACATGAGGATAGGTCAGGAAAGAGTGATTGGCCCATCAGTGAATGCAACAAATATGAACTCCCAAGGTATTTTGGGGAGAGTGGGCATCCCTAACAGCACTTTTAAATAGGGAGAGCCTTCACATGGGCAAGAGGAGCCCATTAACAATGCAATGAGGGTAATTTCCAACCATCGCAAGGGCCCATGCCATCTATGCAAGCCATCTTTTAGCAGAAATTACTCTAACAATGGATCATTTTTGGGCAGCCACATGGATTAGTTTGGATATATGGGACAACCACCTAATCATGAAAGAGAGCTGAGAGACAATATTATTTTCTCAAAATTCAATGGTCAATTGTCATCTCCAACTGAGCTCGAAGAGTGGCTTTTCAAGCTTGAGGATTATTTTGGCATCTTGCCCCGGTGATGACCAAAAGATCCATTTTGCAACCATCCACTTGGAAGGATTTGCACATACATGGTGGAGGTACATTAAAAGAGAAAATCAGTAAGTAGACTCGTGGAAAGCATTCAAGGCACTCATCGTACAAGTATTTGTCTCATCGGTGGAGAAAGAAAAGCTTGCCCGCCAATGGGATGGCCTTGAACAGTGTGGTCTTGCTATTAAAGATTACACAAATAAGTTCCTCAACCTTACCATGTATGTTGAGTCAATTAGTGATGATGCCAAGTTACACAAGTATGTGCATGGGTTGGATCCCCAACTCTCAACTGATGTTTTAGCTCAAAATCCATCGGATTTGTTCAAAGCTATTGAGTTGGCTGAGAGGTACTCTCGTAAGTATTGCAAGGATGCTTCATTTCAACATCATGGACATCAAAGAGGGGCATCTCAGTCAGTGTTTGGGTAGCAAAGAGGACCTATGTAATCACACTTTGGGCAGCAAAGAGGTGCTGTAAGGATGGGATAATTTGGGGCAAGTTATGGTGGTCGTAACGTGCCATTCAACACTCCTAAGATCCCCACATACCCCACTTTTAATGCCTCGAGACGACAAAGTAATTTCAGGATAGCAAACAGCCCGAGAATGGATAATAGGCAAGGGGACAACAAGAATAAAAATGCTTCAACCTTTGGCGGCAACCTTTGGCGGTCCAAAGTCCAAAAGTCCATTCCCATGGACTTGTGTAAAGAAAGAAAGGAAAAAGGGCTTTGTTTCAAGTGTGGCGAGAAGTATACAACTGATCATGCCTCAAAATGTACTTTTTGAAATGCTAAGGCACGGGCTCATAGTATGTTGGTATTTGAGGACTCAGAGGAGGACCCTACAGATGCACATGCTTTTATGATGACTGTTGAAATGGATGATGCTGATGAAGAGTTTGGTCAAGAAGAGTTCTTTGACCCTGCTGACTCTTTTCCTTTTGACCGCGGTGGTTGTGTATCATGGGATATGGGTGCAAATAATGAACCACATGATGAAATACATGCTACCATTGTTTATACCATATCTATGGATGCTTGGAAAGGATCCAGAAGCCCTAATACATTGTATATTAAGGAAAAAAACTCATGGAAAGGATGTGTTTATACTTGTAGACAGTGGTAGCACTCACAGTTTCATTAATAGAGCAGTCATGGACAGGCTAAAGTGTTTTCCCACTGATTTACAACAGCCATTGAAGGTGCAAGTTGCCAATGGGGATGAAGAAATTCGCACTCAAGTATGCCCTGTTGTTCATATCTAGCTTGCTAAAAAATTAATTGCATTGGAAATGGGGCCTATAGATGCTGTCTTGGGTTGTGATTGGCTGTAAACGTTGGGCACTATAACCATGGATTTTTCCTTGTGTATATGGAGTTTGTTAGTGCAAGACAGCTCATTCACTTACAGGGAATTCAAAATAACAGTGAATTTCAGCTTATTACTAGCAAACAACTCAAGAAAGAGTTCAAGAGACGGTCCCAAATCTTTGTATTGCAATTAATTAAAGAAAATTCAGATCAGTCCACTAAAACAATAAAGAATTCAGCATTGAGAGCTCTTTTAGAAGAGTACAAGGACCTCTTCCAAGTACCTACAGCACTACCCCCTAATAGGGCGATTGATCATCCCATAGATCTAGAGCCTCAGTCAAAGCCTGTGAACAAGCCACCTTACATATTGTCTAGGTGTGAAAGAGAAGAAGTTGCCAAACAAGTCAAAGAATTATTGGACATGGGATTTATTGAGCCTAGTTCTTCACCATATGCTTCCCTTGTGCTATTGGTAAAAAAGAAGGATGGATCCTTCAAGATGTGCATAGACTACAGTGATGGGAACTAAAACAGGCCGGCACTGGCTCATGCACTAGCCGGACCTCTATCATGCACTCAACAACCCCACGGCCTCGCGGCCAGGAGCGTGGATGACACATACATCATACATTGCCTTCCTAATCGTCTTGCATTTGTATCACGTCTTGTAGTCCAACTCTAACCCAATTAACACTCCTCAGAGGGAGTCCCAACACATTGCCAAATAGCACGAAGTACAAACATAGGAGGTCCTCCCATGGCTGACTGCCGCTACCTCACTGCAACTCTCCTACACCTTGGGGATTGGCCCCTCGATGCATCGCTAAACATATATAACATTTCATACATATTCCCACTCAAGGTACTAATTAATCGTATCCAGGAATGTACCATACCTCACTTTACTTTCCCCTATGACCCAACGCCTAGCCTACAGCTTGGAACAACCTTACTCACTCAATGTTGGTCACGATCTAGAGAATACAGGTGCTGTGCATCCAGGAGGTATTGTCTGATACCCTTTTATCATTTTATGCTTCATGCAAATTGTGAATGTCCATGTGCTCAAGCAAAGAAAAATCAGCATTGTGCTTAGTGCAAAAGCATTCTTTCAATGAATTTCTCTAATGCATAATTGCTATGTTGCATGAACCTAGCACTGAGAAACCCTCGTGCTACTAGGTTCTTATTTTAAATTAACGATCGATCTATATGATATGCATAGATAAAAACAATCAGCCTTTTCTTTCTCTCAGCACTTAAACACCACTCTCATTCTCTCTACCCCCTCACCGTTTAGATTGTGCACGGTGCATAGGTTTAGGGTAATATTTTCCATGTTTTTTGTTGTATGAAAAGCAATAAAAACTCACTAAAGCACAGAGGTAGGGCTGAACTGAGGCTAAACCTCATACTTTAGACCCCCCATACATCCACAAACATGAATCTTATTTTTCCTTAATTTTCGGCACTCAAAATCCATTTTTCCCTTATTTTTTTCTCATTTTTCCTATTTTTCTTGTATTTTTTTCAATATTAAATGACTGAAAATGCAAAATGAGTTGTAGGCGGTGGCCCTTAGGTTCATTTGCAGCAAAAACATAAATTTAGTTGGTGTGTCTTATTATATTTTCCATTTATATCTCAAAAACACCCAATTTCCCTATATTTCTCATGTTTTACAGGTTTTACACCATTAATTTCAGTCACACATAACACTTATGATTTTCTGATTTTCTGAGCATAAAAAACTGATCAAACTCATAGCAAGCAACATCATAATGCATAATTATCCCATGGGAACAAATATTCATGAAGCAAATTGCGTAAAATATCAATTTCCTTTGTAAAAATGCAATTACCGTTCTTTGCAGGTTGCGGGTTTTTATTTGCCATGTCTCGAGACTGATTTCCAGCAACCATTAATGCTCATGACAGTCCACAATCAGCAATCTTCATTCCTCTTGAACCACGGAGCAATCCAGTCTTCATTGGACAAACATCCGTCATCCATTCTTCTTCTTCTTCTTCACCTGAATCTGCCCTTAGCCCTTAGAAGAGAGAGAGGGATGAGAGAGAAAGACTGAAATCAGAGATCTTCATAGAGACCGCCATTGGAGGAGCGAAGCACGGCGAAATGATCAGCATCCAGGTGGGATTCACTGCCAATAATCATTGAGGGGGGGTTGCATTGAGGTTGCATGATGCATCTTTATGCATCAAGCGTGAATTTCGGCGCCTTCCTGCTCATGCCCTCCTCCACGTTTCTTGCTCTTAAGAAATGTGTACATTTTTTGCTACATCAAATGCTACATGTCCCTCCCCAAAGGTCATGACCACTTGTCCAAAGTTTGGTCTACCTTTTCGTATCTTGCTCGGTTTCTTGGCCATTTCCCTGTCCGGACTCCGAATTGAGCTCTGAAAAATCTTGGCCGTCCGGCTCGGCATCCCGTATTGGCCGGTAATTCTTGTCAACCCGCATGACAATCTGAAAATTTATGAAAAATCAACAAGTTTCGCTCGGGTGCCTTTAAAGCACTTTGCCGCTTAAAATCGTCCTAGATCGAACCGCCGCCTTCGACGTTGAATATTTTTCCCTTGATATTCATAATTTTTAGCTATTTTTAAGCACTTCTCGGCATCAAAATTCCGCTCTCATTGGCGACTACGGGATAGGGCGACTCAGCCCGTCGAATCCCACAATAGATCTGCACAAAACAACCAAAGGAAGCATCAAGCTGATACAAAATAGATACATACTAAACCCAACCCAATGCTCACCCTACCCCCTGACAGAACCAAGGCATGACATCCACAAGGAGTAGGCCTAGCATAATCTGATAAAAGGTTTGAAGCTAGTCACTAACCAACTACTCCAACACGACCAAACTAAAAAGAACTGTCAAAGAGGTTGCCCTAAGTGGTGGTCTGAACTACCTACCTAACTAAGGACAACACAACTAGGAGCTCCGACTAGGCGAGGACTCCTATAGCCTGATCAAGAAGTATTTTCTTTCAGCACATTTCTTCTCTTAGGGTTTTATTTTATTGCCATACTCGGGCATGTAAAAAGGAGGGAGCTGAGCGTAGTGACCCAAGGAGAACAGGGCATCGGCCTCAGGTCCTGTCTTGGTACCCAAGAATCTACCAAGTCCTCGCAAGGCGACACTTAATCCTTTTTTGTACGTTCACTTTTATTTTTGCTCCAACCTTCCTTAATTTCTTCTTTTCTAGCAAGATGCCACCCCTAGGAAGACAAGGCATCGGCCCCGGGTCTGTCTCGTCCCCAGGAACCTACCAGGCCTTCACTAGGCGACCATCAACTGCTTATAAAATTTTTCCTTTTCTTTTCTTTTCTATTTCTTTTATAGGGGTTAGAACCCCTTTTTACACACCTTCATATATATATATTTTTCCTTTAAGATATTCAGGGTTTCTTTCCCTTTATCCTCATTATTTTCCTTCTGGCAGGCTTCTCTAATTGCCTCACAACTAACAAGAACTCCTAGAACGTCTGCCTAGCAGGCTAACAGAACAGGGTCACTAGGACTTCCATCTAAAACATGTCTTTCAATGCTTGACAATGTCTTTATAGGAGGCAACGACTACGCAAACCTCACTCAAACACACTGAACCTAAACTTGGGACTTCATGCCTTGGACGCCGGTCCCCAACAAGAAACGAAAAACCCCTTAACAAGTACACAAACACATATAGCATAAAAACCACAGTACTCATAAAGGAAAAATATCACCTGGATAGGGCCACAAGAAGCTTCCGTGCAACAAAAGGCTCCTTCCAAGATCTTCTTCGAACCTGTCTAGTACAAAACTCAAACAAGAAACCATTAAACACACCTGCACTAAACAGAAAACTGGCCCTCTTGGCCTAACGAATTAAAGCACTCAAAGCCTCGCAAAACAGGCCCTCTTGGCCTAATGAAATAAAACAAAATAGCACCTACACATCCTTCCTTGGAAGAGCACAGATATACAATAATAAGTGCCTTTCCAAGGAGGAAAAACAGGCTCGTAGCCCTAAACTAAATGCATAGGGTTATGACCCATCCCTCCTGCATATATGGCAAGAGGCGTACGCATAACATGTTGTCTAATTAACCTATGGGTCCAAGAAAATAACGGTAGATTGGTCTCGGCAACTCTTTGCATCACCCACATCAACCATCGTCTGCCATATATCGCATGCTGTGATAACATACCCCATAAGCGACCGGGTCCTGTTTCATCATTGATCACAATATCTAAACTAGGACCACAATTAAAGAAGAGGTCTTCCTCATAAGCAAGATTTGCCAATGAATCCGCAAACTGATTCCAATAACGTGGAATCAGCTGGAAAGACACTCTCTCAAACTCCTCAAGTAGGGTCATAGTAGTCCGATTATACATACAAAGAATGGGATTCTGCACTGTGTATGTCCCATCTAGCTGATTCAGAATCAACTGAGAATCCCCTTTTACTAACAACCGGCGAATACCACCTTGTTTGGCAATATGTAGTCCCATAATCAAGGCTTTATACTCTGCCATATTGATAGTGAATCCTACCCTGAGATAGGCAGCTAACTTTATCGTCACTCTACGTCGGGGGTCTCGGATTACTACTCCAACACTTCCTTTTTTATTAGGGCCCCTGGATGCTCTGTCAAAATATAGTGTATACGTCCACAATGGGTTTACACAGCCAGCCATCACAAACTCCTCTATTCGTAATTATGGTAATCAAAGTTTAGCATGTTGAGAGGATGCACTGATGGCTCCATCCCACCTTCTTCATTGAACTCAATAGGGATACTTGTCAACAGTCATAAACAGTGATGGCAGAAGACTTTAATCTCCCACACAAAGGTTCAGTCTTCTTGCTCAATCACTTTATATCCTTTGCTCCAGAAGATGAGTTTCCCCTAATGGTATCTTTGCTCCAGATATGGGTGCTCCAAATAAGGGATTAACCGACCCATCAACCAACTTTTAAGCTCTTTTGCAAGTCTCAAATCATTCCTAGCATGGACCTGCAATGCATTTCTCTATATTAGTATACTTAGAAATAATAATGTTAAATCTTATTAAGATTAACCTTATTTTTAAACTCTACTCCCTGTAGATCTGCTAATAGGGCCGTAGACCTATTTTTCCCTAACCTAACAATCTTGTAGGGACCATCCCATTTAGGTTCCAGCTTCCCTGGAAACAACTCCCTATGCGCATCATAATAGAGGACTAATTGCCCTTTTTTAAAGGTGTATTTCTTTGCTCTAAGGTCATGCAACCGCTTCATCTGACACTTGGCTACCTCCTGGTGTAGTAAGCTCTGCAACTTTAGCTCATCCAGGTGGGCTATAGTCGTGAAACGTTCAAAAAGGGAATCCTCATCCCCCAAAGAATGATTAATTGCAAACCGTATGGTCGGCAATTCAATTTCAAGGGGTAACACACACTCTTTCCCATAAACCAATTTGAATGGAGTATGGCCGGTAGCTCGCTTGAACGTGGTATTGTACGCCCATACTGTCACATACAACTTCTTGTCCCAGTCTCGTTTCTTCTCAGAGACTATCTTAGACAAGTTTCCCACAAGTTGCTTATTAGTACTTTTAACTTGCCCATTTGCTTGCGGATTATAAGGAGTCGTTTTATTGTGCTTGATTTGCCAAGCCTAAGTCAAGCTTTTGATTACCTTATTCTGGAAATAGGTTCCACGGTCCGACATTAATTCCCTCGGTGGGCCAAAGCGGCAGATAATCTGCTCTAAAAGGAAACTAGCAGTTTCTTTTGCATTGTCCTGCCTCATAGCCCGTGCTTCTGACCATTTGGTAAAATAATCAGTGGCCACTATAATATACCTCTTTTGGGTAGTAGACGATGGGGTAATAGGACCCACAAAATCAATGCCCCACTTCTCAAATGGAAGGATAGCCATGATGGGCGTAAGTGGGCATTTCCTATTTTCTCTACTGCCATGTCTTTGACAGGTATCACATCTCTTTACATACTCAAAAGAATCTTGGAAGATGGACGGCCACCAATATCTGGCTCTTAAAGCTTTCTGCGCCGTCAACCGTCCCGCAAAGTACCCTCTACATGCAGAGTCATGGCACTCCTCCAAGATAAAAGGAACCTCGTCAGGCATCACACATCAGCGATAGATATCATCAACACCCTGCCGATATAGTGTCCCTGCGATCAAAGAAAACTTCAAAGCCTGTTGTTTGATTTTCCTCTTTTCAGATTTTGACAAACCAGCTCCCGTCTCTTTTGTTGATAGATAATGCGTAATAGCAGCATACCAAGATGGGATAGAAGCTGTATCAATTTTAAACATTTCCTCAATGTCTCTTCCTTCAGCCAAAGTCTCTTTCGGCTCTCTGAAATCCACAAGGCATTCCACAATACCCTGCAACCTCAATGGCTTACTCTTAATCTCATAATCAAACTCCTGCAAAGTGATTAACCACTTTGCCAAACAATCAGGCGGCTACAGCTTGTTCATAAGCAATCTAAGTCCTTCCGCCTTTGTATAGAACACTACCTTTTCATAGAGGATGTAGTGCCTGAATTTCTTAGTTCCAAAGACCATTGCAAGACACAACTTCTCCATGTAGGTATAATTGATCTCTAAAATGCCCAATTTTTCACTAGCAAAAGCTATCGGATGATACCACTTTTCCTCCCAGATTTGGGCTAAACAACAGCTAATACTATGCATGGTGGCTGCTGAAAATATATAGAACACCTCGCCTCTTTTAGGTGCTTTTAGTAGCTCCTATTTCACATTCTCAAAAGCTACCTTACAAGGGTCACTCCATTCAGACAGCTAAAGGATAATAAATTCGTTAATGGCAACGTTCTTTCTGCCAAGGCATTTATAAACCTCCGATAGTACCCTATTGATGACAGAAAGCTATGAACCTCTTTCGGAGTGCGTGGCAGACTCATAGCGACTATGACCTTGATCATTTCAGGGTCAGTTGCTATCCCTACTGAACTGACCACATGGCCCAACAATAGCCCATAAGGTACTCCAAAGACACACTTCCGTGGGTTAAGAGCGATACAAAATTATCTGCAACGCTCAAAGCACTTTCTCAAAATAATCAACATCCTTTCCCTTATAGTGGCTGCCCCCAGGTCATCAATAAATACTTTCAACTCATCTGGGGAGATGTCACCAAAGGTATTGTCTGTTGTTCGTTGCCACGATCCAAGTGCATTGCACAAACCAAAGGCCATCACATGGTATGCAAAAGTACCAAAGACAGTAATAAAATTTGTCTTCAACTTGTCTTCTTCTGCAATTGCCATCTGGTTATATCCTACAAAGCAATCCATGAACGAATATATCTCCCTACCCACTAATTGATCCAAAATCTGGTCAATAAATAGCAACGGGTAGTAATCCTTAATTGTCTGCTTATTCAGCTCTCTAAAATCCACACATAATCGGATCTGGTTATTTTTCTTCTTCCGGATAACAACTGGTGAACACCATTCTGTGTGTTGAACAGGGAAGATCAAACCAGCTTTCCTTAACTTTTGCAACTCTTCAAACAGCCCGTCCCTCAATTCAAAAGGCATACGACTTACCTTCTGACGCACAGGACGACTGCCTTCTTTTACAGGAATAGTATGAACAGCTAGGCTGGGAGGAATGCCTCTCAGCTCATCATAACTCCAAGCAAAGATATCGCGAAATTCTTGAATCAAGGACACATAGTCCTCCCTTTTTGCTGAACTGAGCATAGAACCTAATTTAATTGGCCGCGAATCAGTCGATGTGCCAAGGTTCAACTCAATCACATCCGCGTCTCTTATCCTATCTTGCAGCTCTATCGGGTCATTTAGGGTTATTTGATAGATATCCTCTGTAGTGGGCCCCTTTTTAGATTCATCACTGGATGATGTCTCACTACCAGATGGATCGTCTACTGTTTCTAATTCAGTAGAAGATAAAGGAGCTCTCTCACTTTGAGGAGACTCAGGATAAGCATCGACTATTACTCGATTAGCACCTCTACCTAGAACCACTCGACCGGCGGGTATATCGACTTGACAGTCTGTTCGTAAGATCCAAGGTCTACCTAGCAAAACTCGATAGCTAAGATGTCCTGCAAATCTTATCACCCTAAAGTCCAAGAAGCATTCTACACTCACAACTGTAACATGGACCTTAGTAACGCAACCTTCTGGTTGTCTTAAACTATCATCAGCCATTCTCAGAAGGGTGGAGCTCTCTTTCTGAATGCCTAGACCCAGCCTCTCCATCAACTTTGAACTCATGATGTTGACAAAGGATCCAGTGTCTACAATGGCATGTTCCACTAATACTCCATCTACATAAGCTGGAATCCTAGGGTATTTCTTTTCAGCATGGTCAAACCAATCTTCCCCTACTTGTGCTATGCCCAAGGGTTCTACAATATACCCGATATGTAGGATCTTCTTAAATTCCTTGCATACTCATGGAGATAATTTGATCAATTGCAAGAGGTTCACATCTGGTTTAACTTTGCAAAGAGAACTTGCTAAATCAAAGTCGTGATAAGTAGCCAAAGCTCTCTTTTCTCGCCAAACCATCCTCTCTTTTGGTCTTTGGACCGGTTTTGGTGCTTCTTTCTTAGCTCTTGCATTCTTTCTTGGCAACTCCTCATCCTTCTTAGGGTCGCCTTTCTTGTCAACCGGCTTTTGCGGTCCCCCTTCTATGCTAGGACTCTAGACTTGAGTCCCCTTATCCCCTTGTTTAGGGTTTCCCTCAACCGGCTTTGTATTATCTTTGTCAACCTCTTTAGCCTTTTGGCCTCTTGTCACGGCTCTTAAGTTAGAGGTTTTAGCATCATTAACTCGCACAGCATCAATAAGGCTGACTCCGTTGCCTTGTGGCAACTCTTCTATATTTGTTTTCCCCTCTGTAATATTTGCCTAGGTGCATCATTCTGCTGCAAGTTATTTCCTTGCGCTCTATGATTCACTGGGCCCGGTTGTTTACTCCCTTGTTGGAGGGAACTAATCTTACTCCAACAGGTAGTAGCTAGATGACCAGACTTCCCACAAATGTCACATTTCATATTAGGACAGTTCCTGGGGAAGTGCTGTCCACCACACCATTTACAACTAAATCTAGAGGGTCCATCCTCTTCAGGGCGTCGACTCCCTATCAAATTTTGTTGTTTCTTCAAGAAATTAACATCGACAGCTCTTTGTCGATATTGTTCGGAAATCATATCGGTATAATGCTTCATCATGTCCTTAACTTTGCCAAGGACATTAGATGCACTCGACTCGTAGCCTCGATCATCAACTCGTCGTTCCATTGGCCTAACAATCTGATTTGGCATTGGCTGTTGACCCACAGGAACAACATTCGAATTTGAAACTTGGCCTTCAACATTTGATGGAGCCAACTGACTTGCCATGGGCATAGTCACACTGGGAGGAGCCGGTAATAAAGGTACATTCGAAACCACACTCCCTCTCCCAATAAGGTTACTCATAGGCATCTCTTGACTTCCATTCGTCAATGATAGATTGCCTCTAGGTACTAAACCCCCATTAACATTCATTCGAGAAGAGTAGGCCGTTTGTAATCGTGCTTCTAATCCCTCTGCCCGCGTAATAGCGGTATCTATATCTGCTAAGGCCACACTACTCAATTGTACTTGGATATTAAAGTCCAACCCATGCAAAAAGTATTGCAATTGGGCACCTGGTAGAATGGGAATGTAAGTTTGCAACTTACGGAATACTTCCTTCAACTTCTTGGCATATGCTTTTACATTCTCATGAGGATCTTGACGCGTTACATTCAAGACCCACAACCAATATTGGCCACCTCTTTCAGGGGCATATTCCACTCAGAAAGCTGCATAGAATTGATCAATGGTGGTTATGGTTCTAGACTCAATGCTGTGATACTAAACCGCAGCCCTTCCTTTTAACGTCATATTGAAGAACATCATGAGATGTCCCTCGTCCTGGATGCGATAATTGAACATCAACCTCTGAAATTCACAAATGTAAAATTCTGCATCCTCTTCCGCTAACCCATTAAAAATGGGCAAGGGAACCCCTAAGACTGGTAAATTCGGTGTCCCTGCAGGAATCGCAA
Source organism: Lygodium microphyllum (assembly GCF_053477565.2). Lineage (NCBI taxonomy): Eukaryota > Viridiplantae > Streptophyta > Polypodiopsida > Schizaeales > Lygodiaceae > Lygodium > Lygodium microphyllum. Next base: position 103,645,742 of record NC_141144.1, read on the forward strand.
TAGGCTGTGCCATGGTGACAATCGGATTAACAGTAGGAGCGTGAAATGACCGATTCACACCCCCACTTGAAGTGGGCTTGGTGGAGAAGAAGAAGAACTTATGCTTCCTCCTGTCCCTAATGGAATAAGTGGAGCAGTTAGGTGACTAAGACCACTGCTTTGTATACGTACTGGACTACTCCTTTGAGGAGAATAACGGCTTATGATATCTAACCGTCGTCTAGCCCTCTCAGCACGTTCGGCTTTTTGAATTTCGGCTTGATGGTTCTTGTCAGAGGACATAAACCAACTTCCTTTTGGTCCCTAGAAACCCTTGATCCGAAAACCACCACTTATAAGTGGCTCCCAACAGACGCACCATTGATGGGACCTAAAACGGGATGGCACTGGCTAATGCACTAGCCAGACCTCTATCATGCGCTCAACAACCCCACGGCCTCGCGGCCAGGAGCGTGGATGACACATACATCATACATTGCCTTCCTAATTGTCTTGCGTTTGTATCACGTCTCGTAGTCCAACTCTAACCCAATTAACACTCCTCAGAGGGAGTCCCAACACATTGCCAAATAGCACGAAGTACAAACATAGGAGGTCCTCCCATGACTGACTACCGCTACCTCACTGCGACTCTCCTTCACCTTGGGGATTGGCCCCTCGATGCATCGCTAAATATATATAACATTTCGCACATATTCCCACTCAAGGTACCAATTAATCGTATCCAGGAATGTACCATACCTCACTTTACTTTCCCCTAGGACCCAATGCCTAGCCTACAGCTTGGAACAACCTTACTCACTCAACGTTGGTCATGATCTAGAGAATACAGGTGCTGTGCATCCAGGAGGTATTGTCTGATACCCTTTTATCATTTTATACTTCATGCAAATTGTGAATGTCCATGTGCTCAAACAAAGAAAAATCAGCATTGTGCTTAGTGCAAAGCATTCTTTCAATGAATTTCTCTAACACGTAATTGCTACGTTACATGAACCTAGCACCGAGAAACCCTTGTGCTACTAGGTTCTTATTTTAAATTAACGATTGATCTATATGATATGCATAGATAAAAACAATCAGCCTTTTCTTTCTCTCAGCACTTAAACACCACTCTCATTCTCTCTACCCCCTCACCGTTTAGATTGTGCACGGTGCATAGGTTTAGGGTAATATTTTCCATGTTTTTTGTTGTATAAAAAGCAATAAAAACTCACTAAAACATAGAGGTAGGGCTGAAATGAGGCTAAACCTCATACTTCAGACCCCCCATACATCCACAAATATGAATCTTATTTTTCCTTAATTTTCGGCACTCAAAATCCATTTTCCCTTATTTTTTTCCATTTTCTCTATTTTTCTTGTATTTTTTCCAATATTAAATGACTAAAAATGCAAAATGAGTTGCGGGCTATGGCCCTTAGGTTCATTTGCAGCAAAAACACAAATTTAGTTGGTGTGCCTTATTATATTTTCCATTTATATCTCAAAAACACCAAATTTCTCCATATTTCGCATGTTTTACGGGTTTTACACCATTAATTTCAGTCACAACACTTATGATTTTCTGGTTTTCTGAGCATAAAAAACTGATCAAACTCATAGCAAGCAACATCATAATGCATAATCATCCCATGGGAACAAATATTCATGAAGCAAATGGCATAAAACATCAATTTCCTTTGTAAAAATGGAATTACCGTTCTTTGCGGGTTGCGGCTTTTTATTTGCCATGTCTCAGGACTGATTTCCAGCAACCATTAATGCTCATGACAGTCCACAATCAGCAATCTTCATTCCTCTTGAACCATGGAGCAATCCGGTCTTCATTAGACAAGCATCCGTCATCCATTCTTCTTCTTCTTCTTCACCACATGAATCTGCCCTTAGAAGAGAGAGAGGGAGGAGAGAGAAAGACTGAAATCAGATATCTTTATAGAGACCGCCATTGGAGGAGCGAAGCACGACGAAATGATCAACATCTAGGGGGGATTCACTGCCAATAATCATTGAGGGGGGTCGCATTGAGGTTGCATGATGCATCTTCATGCATCAAGCGTGAATTTCGGCGCCTTTCTGCTCACGCCCTCCTCCACGTTTCTTGCTCTTCAAAAATGCCCACGTTCTTTGCTACATTAAATGCTACATGTCCCCCCCCCAAAGTTCATGACCACTTGTCCAAAGTTTGGTCCACCTTTTCATATCTTGCCCGGTTTCTCGGCCATTTTCCCGTCCGGACTCTGAATTGAGCTCTGAAAAATCCTGGGCGTCCGGCTCGGCTGGTAACTCTGAATTGAGCATTGGCTGGTAACTCTTGTCAACCCGCATGATAGTCTAAAAAATTATGAAAAATCAACAAGTGTCGCTCGGGCGCCTTTAAAGCACTTTGCCGCTTAAAATTGTCCTAGATCGAACCGCCGCCTTCGACGTTGAATATTTTTCCCTTGATATTCGTAATTTTTAGCTAATTTTAAGCACTTCTCGGCATCAAAATTCCGCTTTCATGCAGGGATCTTAATAAGATCACCATGAAGAACAGATACCCCATTCCACGCATAGATGACTTGCTATATGAGCTCAAGGGGGCTAAGTACTTTACAAAGATAGATTTGAGGTCAAGCTATCACCAGATCCGCATGAGGGCAGGGAATGAGGTCAAAATAGCCTTTTGGACCGATCGAGAGCTTTATCATTTCTTGGTTATGCCTTTTGGGTTAACTAATGCACTGGCCACCTCTTAGAGCTTAATGAACAAAATACTTTAGCCCTTTCTTTTTAGATTTGTGTTGGTTTTCTTTGATGGCATCCTCATCTATAGTGGATCATTGAAGGATCACCTTTGGCATATGAGGCAGGTGTTTGATGTATTGAGGAAGCACAAACTCTTTGCCAAGGAGACAAAATGTTCTTTCATGCAGACAGAAGCGGAATACTTGGGGCACATTGTTAGTGAAGATGGAATTAGGGTTGATCCTAAGAAAGTGCAGTGTATAAAAGACTTGCCCACACTTGCAAATACTACTTCACTTAGAGGATTTCTTGGTCTCTCATCATTCTATAGCAGATTCATTAGGCATTATGCCACTATTGCAACTCCCTTGATTGATAGGCTTAAGAAAGAGGCCTTTTTCTAGGATGCCATAGGTGATAAGAGCTTTAATCAGCTCAAGGAATTGCTTACCTTAGCTCCCATCTTAGTTTGCCTAGATTTTTTGAAAGAATTCACCATTCAGCGTGATGCTAGTGGTAGAGGCATAGGGGCTGTATTGTTACAAGAGCATGGGGTTATAGCGTTTGAGAACTGCAAACTTGCTGAAAATGAGATGACCATGACTGTATATGACCAAGAGATGCTAGCCATCCTTCATGCCATTAAGAAATGGAACCACTACTTGTATGGCAATATATTTAGGATCAAGAGCGACCATAGGGTCCTCAAGTATTTCCTCTCTCAGTTTAATCTTACCCCCAAACAATGCAGATGGGTAGCTACATTGCAGAACTATGACTTTGACATTACACATACGTTGTCGTTGTGTTGGGGGTTGAAGGTCTTCCACCGGGGTTTAGAGCAGAAGAGGAGTGAGGGATTCAAGGTTAGGAGAGGGAGAAAAGATTGAGGTTTGATAAGACTTGGGTTTTAGAGATGATTCAGTTGAAGAAGAAGACCTCAAGCTTTTTCTTTTACTTAACATACATGAATGGAATTAAAGACTTTGACTTGATTACATCAAATGCATATGCGGATAATAAACCAATACATTTAGAGATTATCTCAGATTTAATCCAAATGCATACTTAAAATGCAAGCTCAAATGGTTTCTATTTCATGAATACTTATGGACAACAACTCCAAGATACAAGTATTTTGGCGGTAGACTCTACTACATCCAAGACATAGATCAAAACCTCATGAAATGCATTGTCAAAGCATCAAATTTACTTCAGTCCTGTTTTAAAACAGTAATTTCCAGCCCATAAACAAGCTCCAAAAATGCACATAATCTCAAGAATAAGCCTCTCTAATCATTCTCAAATAAAGTCCTGATGTTAAGAGGTCAATTCCTTCACTTACAACCACATAGATCACTTGATTTCTCTTCAAAATGGACAAGAACAGTGAGCTGCCCTATTTGTGACTGGTTTTATCAGTCCAAAACAGCCCATACACCTCCAAAATACTTCCCTTTGCTTGCCCCAAAGTCACTCAAGTACTTGGGCACAAGACGGGCTTCATTGGACCATGAATAAGGTAAGAGAATGGAAGAAGATGTACATAAGAGTAGGCTGAATACTTTATCTCAGTTTTCCCCTTTTTTGGGCTGTCACATCACTCATTTTTGTCATACCAAATGGATGGGCCAGAAAGACTCTCACCTTCTTTGTTTGTATCTCCTCTTTTTCTTTAGTTTGCTCTGAGTTTGCATGATTTGGAGCATGCACCATAGCCTTCAGCTCACCCTCCATCTGCCACAGGTATGCAGGCCCGAAAATTGCGTCGAAAAATGCGGGCTGCTCTTTCCTTAGTTCCCACATAAAAGTTTGACCATTTAGGTCACTTACAAGTCACGTAAGTCCATTATTCCAGGTCCCATACAAACCTAGTGGACTTTTGGTACTTTTATTGATTTCTAGGCAAATATTCCTCTTGAACCAATGTGACTTAACCTTCTGACGGTCAATTACCTCCTGTTGATCAAGTTATGGGTTCCCATAGACTTAATTTTTGTCAATTTACATGGTACACTGAAAATTGCATGTCAGTTTACAAAAAAACTTATGAGATTAAGTGATATCTAAGTCGGATGTTGGGAAATAATGATTGAATTATGTATGAAAGTTTCTCATGTAAATCCTAATGAAGTTATTCTGCAAACATAAGAACTCTATGATTTATATCATGAACAGAAAACTCTTTGACATTCACCCCCTCCTAACCTGCACATCCTTCGGCATGTGCCATTTCACAAAATTCTAGGTTAAGGAGGCTCTTCTTCTAACATATCTTCATCTTCATCCTCTAAGACTTCTTCATCTTCATTGTCTTCAAGTAGATGGCTCACATCCAAGTTATCAAGCTCATAAGTAGAAGACTCTCTTTGTTTGAAGAGCTTGATACGCTTGCCGGCTATTGGTACCTTGACCATGGTTCCATCCATTTTAGCCAAAGTGTAAGTAGCATTATCATGTACCACCTTCACCACATATGGTCCAAACCATCGCTTGGCTAGCTTCCTATGAGCACTATATTGATTGTCTAGGCTGCTGTCATAGACAAGTACCCAATCATTCTCTTGAATAGCTCTTAGACGGAGTCGATGATGCTTGTCAAACCTCTTCTTATTCTTCAATCTTGGTGCCTTCTCAGCCTTTCAATAGCTGCCTTGACATCTTCTGGCCTTCTTTCAAGCTGCCTTATGTGCAAAATCAACAGCTCTTCTCTATTTATGCCTTCATCCCAAGGCAAGATACTCCATGTGATAATAGACTCCTCAATAGGCATAATAGGTGGCTGCCCATATATTAGTTCAGCCGGCATATAACCTGTTACTGCACTATGGGTAGTTCTATCAGCCCATAGCGTGAATGGAAGCATTTTAGGCCATTCTCTCATCTTTCCTCTGCAAGATTTTGCCAATGCTTTGAGAATTGGTTGATGACCTCTTTCACTCTTACCATTGCCTTCAGGATTGTAGGCTGATGTAAGAGATAGCTTGATTCCCAATTGAGCAAAGAAATGGCGAGCCTTATCGGCATCCAATTCTCCTCTATCAGCAGTTACTTTGGCCACACAGCCATACCTGCAAAATACTTCTTCAAGTAAAAATCTACAAACAGCTTGAGTGGACTTTGTTGTCAAGGCTTTTCCTTCCACCTGATTTGTGAGATCTTCTCTAGCAAGCACTAGATATCTAATGTTCCAAATTCATGTAGGTATGGTTACTAAATCAACAACCCATTTGTAATGAATAGATAAAGGAAAGGTAGGCTGAAGCCCATCTCTATGCTTAACCATAGAGTACATTTGACAAATATGACAAGTCTTGACAAAATGCTCAATGTCTTTATACATGTTTTGCCACCAAAATTTCTCTTTTATTTTGGCAAAAGTGCCCCATATGCTTCTATGGCCAGTCAATAGGCTTTCATGAAATTCTTGCATGACCTGTCTTTGAGTCTTCTTATCTCCTAAGACGCGAATAGGCGCTCTTCCTTTCTTCTTCGCATGCCTCCAAAGGTAGCCATCTTTGAGAAAGAAGCCATAAGCCTTTCTCTTGATTCTCTTGAACTCTTCATTAATCCAATCTTCCTTCTTTGTCATAGTGCTCAGGAATTGGCCAATTTTTAGCCGATCATTTGCATAATATTCTTCTTTAAAATGAGAACAAACCAAAACAAAACATTGAGCATGCTGTCTTTCAACTGCCCACCGTCCTTCCATGGTTGTTTCTTCTATCTTTGCTGCTGTAAATTTTATTACAGCAGTTGAACTTGTTGTACTTGCCGTAATTAATGATGTACCTGCATTTTTGATAGCTGTACCATCATTAGGAACATCTGTACTTGCTGTTTTTAGATTTGAACCTGCAATTACAGTATCATTTTTAGCAAATATAGACTCTATCTCTTCCTCATCCATCATCTCTTCTTCATCCTTATATCTTGCATGCGAAAGCATGTCAGCAACAACTAGATTATCTCTTCCTGCAATATGTTTCAAATTAGGATTTAAGGATTTAATATAGGCTATCCATCTTAGAACAATTATATCAAGAGTGGAGCAGTTGGCAATCATGCCCAATAGTGGAAGACAATCTGCTTCAACTATTACATATGCGCCCATGAAGTACTCTTGGTCACACTTCAATGCAATTACAACTCCCCAAAGTTCTCTTTTAATTTGATCATACCTTCTTTGACATTCATTAAGAATATTTGCTCCCAAGCGGATTGCATATCTGTTGCCCTCAAGATCATCTTGACCGACTGCCCATCCTATCCCAATAAGACTTGTGTCTATTGTGAGTATGATAGACTGTCCATAAGAGTAATTAGCCCTCTTTAAGGTGGGGGCAGAAATCAGCAATTTCTTCAATTTTCGAATAGCTTGTGTATGCTTTTTTTCCCACATAAACCTTTGGCATTTTCTTAATAGTTGATAAAGATTTTCAACAATATGAGCGAAGTGTGGGATCCAAATAAGATAGAAAACACATGCTCCAAGAAATCTTCTCATCTCCAAAACATTTGTGCATATTTCTCGCATTTTGCTGATAGCATCAATCTTGATTGGAGAAGGCTTTCAGCCATATGGACCACACATATGCCCAACCACAAGAACATCTTTGACTCCAAAAATAGATTTAGCACCTGAAAGAGTAAGATGAACTTCTTCCAATTTAGACAAGATTTGAGCACAATCATTAATATGATTGGAAACAAACTTGCGGCATCCAAGCTCATTGAGTTCTTCATTCTTCTCATGAATTTCACATCCTTTGATTGGTACATCATCAAGGAAAGGAAGAGTTAGTTGGGGAATATAATCTCTCAATACTTTATGCATGGCATTCATCATGTGAGCTATTGAATTTGTAGCTCCTTGAGGTAGAGTACACATGCGGACTAAACCAAGAGGCGTCTTCATTGTGATAATGTCTCGACTCTCCAAAGCAAGCTGAAATTGGTCATAGCCCGAATATAAATCACCCATGGAATAAATTGCTCTACCTGCAAAAGCCTCGGCAAATTCGTCAACAATTGGCCCCGAACCAACATTTCTAATAGTGACTTTATTGATAGGCTATAAATCTTGAATGAATCGCAAAGATCCATTCTTCTTAGGCACGGTAAACCATCGGTTGGAATACGGAGCTGAAGATGGCTCCAATATTCGCGTCTTTATCTTTTCATTTAAAAGCTCCAATAACTTAGGCAAATGAGCCCTCGATACCGGAATTGGTTTAAGATTCTAAGGAACATGTGGGACTGTGAAAATCACCATTGGTGCCACAACACTTGGATCCACACGGCCAATTTCATGAGGCTGAAATGAAAAAGCTTTTCCATGTTTCTTTAATATCTGCATAAAGGCTTGCTTTTCAACTGGCAAGAGAAAAGAGTCTTCACCAATTTTTAGCTCCTGTAAACTTTCAGCTGTAAATTGGTGACCAATATCTTTGGGGTTACGAAGGCTTGGCTGTTTGGATGCCCTTTCTGCCAGTCCTTCACTTCCGGGAGGTTGTGGAGTTGCCACCGGCTTGACCTTCTTGTCAATTGTCTTATACTTCATCTCTACTCTTACCTCAACCCTGTTTGGCTGTCCAAAAGCTTCATGATCTGCAAATTCTTGAATTATGTCATAAATATCCAATATGCATACCTGTATGGACTGATTTCCAGCTTGATTTTCTGCATGAATAGCTGCATGTATTTCAGCCAATGTATCATTATAAATCAACCCATAAAATAGCCCTGAAATTTTTTCATTTTCAGTTAAAACATCAACTTGCTTCAGCTCTCGTTCCACATGACATAAATGCTTTCTTTCAACCCTATTCATGGCTGAAAACTGTTTATAACAGCCCACACTGTTGGCCGTAAATACCTGCAAGTCAGCTTTTGGCATAGTCCCCTTTACATGTGGAGGCAAATTTTTATGACATGAAGCACCACCATAGCCTCCACTTACAGCAGTGCTATCCAAAAACCCTTAAATCCTCGGGCATTAGGAGGTACATGATGATCTCTCAATCGATCTCTATTCCGGTGATGATTTACACATACAGTTAGAAATTGGATAGCTTTGTCATTATCCTTGCTTCTTATCTGAGCATATGATGAACCATCATCAAGGGCCAAACGAGACTCAGAAATAAAAGGTTCACCAAGAATGATAGGATAGCTACAGGAATCTTGAACAAAGAAATGAAATTCATCTTTTACATTACCAATAGTAACTCATACATAAGGACATGCCGCATAGAGATTGCCAGAAGAATTATTGGCTGCTTTCATGCGCCATCCCGGGTCCACATCTATGGGCCATTATCCATTCTCATAGAGACTTCTTGACATGACATTGATCTCCGAGCCATGGTCTATAAGGGCAATGCATGGAGTCTCTCTTTCTCCAATCTTGACAACGATTTCGGTGGTCGCCCTTGCCCAATGGGTATGGAAGTAGTGACTACTAGGAATAAAATGAGCATCGGTATCTTCTTGCATGTTGTGAAGACAAGCTTCTTTTTTATGAATGGGCTGCTCTTTGGATTGAGAAGACCCCACCATAACATTCTCTGCAATAGCTTCTTCAATTTCTGCTTCATAGATGTCTTCATCTTTGGCTTTTATGGCTGCAATCAATTCTTTGATTGCCTCCAATCAAATCCCTTGAGTATTCAGCTTCTCTTCATCCTGCAAATACACATGAAGTGTTTGCAAAAAAGCATGCACAGATTCTTCAGTTTCCTCACCAACATATTGTATTTTCTATTTAATTACATCAATTATTACATCATGAAATCCTCGTTTTGCAATTCTGAGCATTTCACCCAGTGTAAATTCAATTTTGCTTCCAAGAATCCTTTCTTCTAGGATCCACTTGAGATCCATAGCAGTCTCTATGTCAGATTGCAGCTTGTAGCTGGTATATTTACCTTTTCTCTTTCCTTCCATCTTCTTTGCTTGTGGGGCATTTTCCATATCATGCTCTGGCGGTGGTGGTGAATTTTCAGCAACCTTCTGCTGATCCGGTTTACTTCTTGTCACACGTTTGGTTGGCCCTGAAGAGGAGGGACTGGCAACATCTTCATCTCTTCTTCTCTTTTCTTCTACCATAGCTTCTTGATTATTGATTTCAGCCAACCAAGCGAAAGCTGAAAATGAATCAACTGGATTGGTCCATCCGGTTCTACCTTGGATGCATTGACTGGCAGTTGTTAAATCATCTTTAGATGCCTTGCCTCACTCCATGTGATCTAAGGCCTGCATCCACACTTTAGATTTTGCATCAGCTTTACATGCTTTAGCAATTTCATTAGTTGGCTCAATTTGCAGCCCATAGGTAGCTGCATCAACAGCTGCATAGGATGTTCTTGTTGCCAAATCCTCCAGTATTTTCTTCATGCCACCGTTACCAAAATTCGGCTCAAGAGGAAGCCCGGTTTTGATCGCATGAATTTTACCATCCTTCAAAAAGACTAATTTTTGTGCTTCAGCTTCACGGAATGCACTGCTCTCCCTCTTATCATGCTGTAGGCTATCACACCAAATACAACGTCTTTTGAAGCCTTCTCGTACAGGTCTTTGGGCAGTTGTCCGTCCTCTTTCTTCCCCTTTCACATCAAGCCTTTTCACCTTGAATTAATCTCCGTTACATTAAGATGGAGATCCCGCATGCTCTTGATCAGCTCGTCCATAACATCCTTCTTTGGAGGTGGAACCATAGGATTTCTTGGTTGCTCGGCCATAGAGACAGGAGGCCGAGATACAGGAACAGACTCCTTTATGGATTCAGTTGGTGTAGAGGTAGACCCCCCACTTAGGTGCATCCGCTCTCTTCGAGCAATCATATTAACTGCTTTAGTGACATCACCCCAAGCAGTCTTCAATCCCGTCTCAGAGTCCGAATCTTCAAGCCCATTAGTTAGCTTCTCTTGAAGAAAAGGATCCACAGCTTTCAGAAACAATTCAATCTTCTGGCTTTCCATACTCTGCTACTGATCATCAGGATCTAGTTGAGCAAATTTACTTTCAAATTTGCAGTGAAGAGCAGTGGCAGTTAGTCCCTTATTGGGCCTTTCAACCCATTCAGTGAAGATTTTCTTTGTCATGAGACTAGAATCTTCAAGAAAGAATTCTTCTCCAAGAGCCTTCTTGAATGCAGACCATCCCGCATCTTTTTGAAAAAGACCATAAATCCGGTCCTCTAGGCCGTGCACTACCAAACAGGCAAAGTATCAGCTCCAAGCATGATGAGGAACTCCAAAAAAGACCATCTTGTCAGTATAGAAGCGGATAAAAGAGGACACATTTTGCCCATTAAATTGCTTGAGCTCTTTCCCCCAACTGCTTCCAAAGCTTTAATAGCACCGGCATCATTGCGCTCTTCATCTTGTCTTCTCTGTTGCTGTAGTTGCATCTGCTGCTGAAATTGCAATTGTTGTTGTTGGTTTTCTTGCATCAGACGAACCAACTGCTGCAAGGCATCTCCTCCCGAACTTGATGATTCTCCCATTGTACTTTCTCTTCTGCCGGCTGACCTTCACGTCGGGTTCACCACTGTCATCGTGTTGGGGGTTGAAGGTCTTACACATGGGTTTAGAGCAGAAGAGGAGTGAGGGATTCAAGGTTAGGAGAGGGAGAAAAGATTGGTGTTTGATAAGACTTGGGTTTTAGAGATGATTCAGTTGAAGAAGAAGACCTCAAGCTTTTTCTTTTACTTAGCATACATGAATGGAATAAAGACTTTGACTTGATTACATCAAATGCATATGTGGATAATAAACCAATACATTTAGAGATTATCTCAAATTTAATCCAAATGCATACTTCAAATGCAAGCTCAAACGGTTTCTATTTCATGAATACTAATGGACAACAACTCCAAGATACAAGTATTTTGGTGGTAAACTCTACTACATCCAAGACATAGATCAAAACCTCATGAAATGCATTGTCAAAGCATAAACTTTACTTTAGCCCTGTTTTAAAACAGTAATTTCCAGCCCATAAACAAGCTCCAAAAATGCACATAATCTCAAGAATAAGCCTCTCTAATCATTCTCAAATAAAGTCCTGATGTTAAGAGGTCAATTCCTTCACTTACAACCACATAGATCACTTGATTTCTCTTCAAAATGGACAAGAACAATGGGCTCCCCTATTTATGACCGGTTTTATCAGTCCAAAACAGCCCATACACCTCCAAAATACTCCCCTTTGCTTGCCCCAAAGTCACTCAAGTACTTGGGCACAAGACGGGCTTCATTGGACCATGAATAAGGTAAGAGAATGGAAGAAGACGTACATAAGAGTAGGTTGAATACTTTATCTCAGTTTTCCCCTTTTATGGATTGTCATATCACTTTCGTCATATCAAATGGATGGGCCAGAAAGACTCTCACCTTCTTTGTTTGTATCTCCTCTTTTTCTTCAGTTTGCTCTGAGTTTGCATGATTTGGAGCATGCACCATAGCCTTCAGCTCACCCTCCATCTACCACAGGTATGTAGGCCCAAAAATTGTGTCAAAAAATGCGAACTGCTCTTTCCTCAGCTCCCACATAAAAGTTTGACCATTTAGGTCACTTACAAGTCACGTGAGTCCATTATTCCAGGGCCCATACAAACCTAGTGGACTTTTGGCACTTTTCTTGATTTCCAGGCAAATATTCCTCTTGAACCAATGTGACTTAACCTGCAGACTATCAATTACCTCCTGTTGATCAAGTTGTGGGTTCCCATAGACTTAATTTTTGTCAATTTACATGGTACACTGAAAATTGCATGTCAGTTACAAAAGAACTTATGAGATTAAGTGATATCTAAGTCGGATGTTGAGAAATAATGATTGAATTATGTATGAAAGTTTCTTACGTAAATCCTAATGAAGTTATTCTGCAAACATAAGAACTCTATGATTTATATCATGAGCAGAAAACTCTTTGACAACGTGGGGAAAAGACAATGTAGTTGTTGATTCGTTATATTGAATGTGGGCCTGTAAAGTTTCAACCATCATGGAACTTCATAATGATTGGATAGAAGAGCTTCAGGAGGCCTATTTGTTAGATGTTGATTTCAGCCACATTTTCCAAAAATTACAGCAAGGGCATGTGGAACAAAACTCTCCATATCAGCTTAAGAACTGTCTCTTATGGTTTCAGTGTAGGATTGCCATCCTATACACTTCTCCATTCAAGCAAAAGATCAAGCAAGAGATGCATTCCTTGCATACAGCTGGTCATTTTGGCATATTTAAAACCTATGACAAGATTTCTAAGAGCTTTCACTGGAAGGGTCTATGGAAGAATGTAAAAGATTTTGTCTTGAGCTGTGTGCCATGTCAGCAAAACAAGGACATCACCTTAAAACTAGCTGGTTTACTTCATCCATTGCCTATGCCCGAAGGAAAATGGACACACATTACTATGGACTTCATTACTGGCCTAACAGTGACCAAAAAATGATGGAACAATATCTATGTATTTGTGGACAAACTCACCAAGGCAGCCCATTTCATTCCGACAAAGACTCAATATAATGCTTCTCAAGTAGCCAGCCAATTCATGGAATATCTTTTCAGATTACATGGCTTACCACAGGTCATTGTACATGATCATGTGCAACATATACTTGAAGCACATGGTCCATACTTTGCGGATCAAGGAAGTTTGGTAGTATGGTCAACTCAAGGCATGGAACGATCTCATTGGCAAGCTCCTTGTGCTTTTCAAAAGGCAATTGATCATGGAGGTGGCATCAATGATTCCAATTCTATGAGGCAATTATTACAATGGTGGTATAGGAGATTAGAGATACGATATGAGAAAAAAGAAAAGAAGTCCAAAAGCTCTCAAGCAGAATTTATAAGTAAGGCAATATATGAAGTGAGAAAAGCAAGATATGAAAACACCACATCTAGACAATACACAGAATGGTTGGCAACCCAAGAGAGAGATGGAAAGAAATGGATACCTAGATAAAGATAATACTTTTGATGTATTTAGAGTCCACGAGAGAGCATAGGTACTAAGAATATGACACATCAATACTCCTATCTTTAACATGAGATGTCTTGTAAATTTTGTTTAAAATTTCAAAGGTTTGTCACTATGTTTTTCAAAGTGGATTTTGAATTATGTTTTTAATTTATGAAAAGTCAATTTCGAAATCCAAAGACAAATATATGAAAATTCCAAACCTTGGAACATTCACTGGCCTAGATAGAGAGGGGCATGAGGGGGGGTGGTAGGAGACAGAGAGAGGCATGGATGGGGTGGAGAAATGAAATGAAATGATAATTTTAAAGTTCATTTATACCACAGTAAGTTTAAAAGTTTTACACTTAAGTCAAGTCTCTCCTTTCATTTTTTTCCCATTACTCTTCACCCTACCCTCCACCAACCTATCCTTCATTATCACAACCATGGCACGTTCCAAGCTTCCTATCAAGAAGGCACCTACAAGAGCAAGAGCTCAAAACTCTTCCAAATCTAGTGAGCATAATGTGAGTGACAGAGGTCCCCTAGTGGCTTACAACAGTGGCCCTACTGCAGCTAATAATGGTGGCGCTACTATGTCCAACAATGGTGGCCCTAGTGTGGTCAATAATAATGGTTTGCCATTGTCTAGAAATGGTGGTCCACATGCTCTAGTTGCTCCACCTTCCACTACTGCTCCAATTGGTAATACATGTCCTTCAACACATTAGAAGCAAAGATGGAGAGTAGGCACAACTGTGCTACGTGAGATAAGAAAATTCCAAAAGAGTGCCAAATTGATTATTCCTAAGGCACCATTCTCTAGGTTGGTGTGAGAAATACTACAAGATTTGTAGTTAGGGCATCATCAAAATTTCTTTTCAAGAAACCAGGCAAGGAATGTGGGGTGATGGTCAAACCAAGCCTTGCTTGCTCTCCAAGAAGCAATTGAAAGTTACTCGATTAATCTAATGAGTGATTGTCAACTTTTAGCCATTCATGCCTGATGTATCACTATTAAGCCCATAGATATGCTTCTTATTCGTAGGATCCGCAACAAGGATGCATTTAATCTTAATGTCAACAGTATGCTTTGAGAAGCTACCTTGTAATTGAATCTATATTTTTAGCTCAAGTTTGGTTGTAGATTGTAAGGAGCTTAGTTTTGGGTTATCTTTCCAAAGACCTTCAAGTATTTGATAGTGCAAAATGGAGCTAAATTTTGCCTAGCTCTAGTTATAATTGGTGTGATGCACTATCTACCATGTATTTCATGGTTTCGTAATGCCAAATCCGATATTTGATATTCTATTTTGCCATGATTTTCATTGTGTGTATTTCCAAGTTTCTAATTTTGAAAGTAGTTTCGTTGAGGATAAATTCAATGGGCAATCACGCACACATCAGCAATCGGTTATACATGGGCCGATGCACTATATCTTTACTGTATTTAGCAGTTTGGCAACACTATATTTGATATGCAACATTCCATTTGACCCATGACTTATTTTTTGTGAATTATTAAGTTTCTAATATTTTACGTAGCTTGATTGAAAACACATGTAATATGCAATTGCACACACTCGATGGTGAGTTTTTTTGTTATCAATGAAGTGTAATCTAGTTAATAGATTTTCAAAAAATAATTGAACCATCAATTTTATAAATCAAAATCTGGTGAAACTTCACCCACATCTTGGGCATCATAGAAACTCATGGATATTAAAAAATTGGCTCCATCCCTAGAGACTTTTGATGAGGCCAAATTTTTTTTGGGTAGTTGATGTATCGTAGAGGAGTCCAGAGGTAAAATTTCAAGTCAATCGAATCAGTAGTCATATTTTTCCAAAGCCTCGATACATTAATTCAAGTTTAAGGGTTTTTTAAAAGTTTGGCTATAAGTTTAAAGTTTCATCTCATTTTACACATTTCACTTTTGAGTTTTGAGTTTTCTCTCCTAGAAGACATGGCACACACCAAGCAAGGGGCCTGGAGACACCCCCTAGAAATCACATGCACATGCCACCTCCTCCAGCTCCACCACCACCACCACCACACCAGCATCGCAAGCGTCGATGGAGGCCAGGGACATTGGCTCTTTGTGAGATCCATCACCATGACCAGAAGACCACACACCTCCTGATACCAAAGGCTCCATTCTAGAAGCTAGTGTGAGAGATTATGGACATCATATTGATTAAGAACAAGAAGAGGCACTTCCCAAATGGATCACCCTTGTAACAACCAGATCACTGGAATACCCAAGCCCTCCTTGCACTACAGGAAGCTATCAAAGCTTACCTCATCGACTTGTTCGGAGACTCAAACTATGTAATAGTGCATGCAAGGAGAGTCACTGCCATCAATAGGGATTTGCAGATAGTGAGGTTCTTTCGGTGATGGAAGGATAGTCCTAGAAAAGATCAACAATGATAGGGATGTACTACTTACTAAAACATATACATAATGGAGCTTCCAAAGAGATTTTGTAAAACCCTAGTTGCAATGGATCCCATGTAAAATGTTATGAATATGAATACAATTTTTTTGGTGTGTCTTATTTTTGTTTAATCGCTTGTTATTTATTTTATTTATGTCTTTGATTTATCATTACATGCTGATGCCAGGAGGCATATTCCACGATGGATTCCATGAGGTTTTACGGTGGATTCCGTAAACTTTGATGACCGGGGCTCATACACAAAGTGGATTCTTTGTGCGAGAAGTTGACGGGGACGCCTATCCTTTTCGGGCGTTTCATTAATTTAGTGTGTACATGGGTGATTCCATAGCGGGTGATTCTGCAAAATGCATATTAAATTAATAAACCTTTATGAGTTTAGAGTGCGCACTCGTAATAAATTAAGGTTAGGATTGATTTCTAACCAGTTGATTTATTTATGTAGCTGAAGACTACTAGGTATTCACTTTTGTCGGTTTAATTGTATTATTTTACTAACGATTGTGAATGCTTCAGTTGATGTGTAGAGATAGCAGCAGTGGTGGAGGAAAGCATTGGAGGATAGCGAGTATTCGATTTATCATTTATATTTTGATGGGAGCATACCTTAGGCATGGCGCCTATATTTTGTCGCACCTATTTATTGAGGCGTTGGATATTTATTTATTATTTTGTATGCGCATGGACGCACGACTATGTTATTTGTACTTGGACATTGTATTGGGTACGCCTGACTCTTTGGGCATCGCCCATTAGCTTTATTTCTATTTTGTGCTAAAGCAAACTCAAAAGCTAAAAGTTTGCTATTTTGTAATTTGGGCTATTTTTTGAGCTTGAAGATGATTAATACATAAAATACATGCTTTATGGAGCGCTCACACAAGGCATGGGGGGAGATTGCACCCAATTGGTCTCTTGTTCATGTCGTGTATGCTTTTTACCTTGAGTTTTGTGCAAAAAGTAGAGTTCTTTTGTTCTTGGGGACCTTCCGGCATTCACTACACAAGCGTACAGCATCCGATCTGTGCATCAGTGGTATCAGAGCGAAGCTGAGATCAAGAGCTTCCAATCGCTACCCATCTTGTGCGAAGGCGGAGCTCCTGGAACGATCGAGCTCTACAGTCAATCTCATCACAAACGGTCGATACGGGTGGATTCTTGGCGATCAAGAACCTTTGTTTCCATCTTTAGATCGCGAAGGACCGGCCTGCAACGATGGAGGACCACTCCTACATCCTCACATACAAGTCGTGGAGTTACAGAGATAAGTCTCAAAAATTTCATATCTTCAAAGCTTAATACAAAGCTTACAAAGCTTAAAGAAGCTTTAAGCTTCAAAAAATTTCAATTCGGCGCCTCAGAATATGTTCGTGGAATTTTCGGCAGCTGAAAAAACAGCCCCCCCCCACGATTCGACGTTTTTTATTACTAAGCTTAAAAGCTTAGTTACTTAAGTTCTAAATCATATTCAGCTTCACAAACTCTGCAAGTACTGCAAGTCTACAAAGTCTAAATCCTGCAAGTCTGCTAAATCAACCAAGTTCTGCAAGTCTTGGTACTCTGCAAGTCACATAAGTCTACAACTCTGCAAGTTAGACAAGTCACCTGAAGTCAAAACTGACTTCTGTTCAAAACTCATAGAAGGACTGTTCCTGCGCATAAACTCCGAACTACAAAGTTGTTCATTGGAAGGTACTGTTCGCATACACAGGTTTGCTAAACCATTTTCAGCACGTGCAAAAGATTAAAACATAGAATTTTCAAAGATTACAAATCCCGCAATAGCCAAAGACGAAGATTGTGAAAGCCATACACAAAAATATATAAGCCTTGTACACCCGATCTTGAGCTACGCTCATCCCGCTAATTGGATTTTGAGAGTGTGAGGTTTTTTTTGAAGTTTTGCAGGATGACGGAACCACATATGGATGATTTAATGGCTGAAGGCGATCTTCCTGAACCTACGATGGAGCAAAAGCTGGACTTAATTATGATGTAGTTGGATGAAGAACGACGAGCTAGGCAAGCATTACAAGTTCAATTGGCTAATTTACAAAGATCGACTACCGACAAAGAGGAACCTCAATCTGAAGACCTTATTCGGCGTACCATCGACGCGACTCTCGAAGCTCAATCCATCGGCAAGGAAACAAAGATAAGTAAAAGAAATTTCAAATTCCGTACTTTCAATGGCACTCGAGAGGGAAAAACTGTTCTTGCATTCATTAGTCAGTTTGATGACTACTTTCATGAGGAAACATATGCAGAAAAAGATAAAATCAAGTGTGTCACTAATCATTTAGTGGATAGAGCATCTCTTTGGTGGACCATGGTTCGTAAGAGTATACATTGTCCCACTACCTGGGAGAATTTCAAGAAGAAGTTTATGAAGAATTTCCTTCCTCCACAATTTCATGAATAAGCCATAAAGCAATGGGACCTTCTTCAGCAACGAGATTGTGAGCCTATTCCACAGTATACCGAACGTTTTTGGAATGCATTACTCCAGTTACGCATGCTTGAAGACATACCTGAAGTGACACACAAGCGCAAGTATATGTCTGGACTACTTGGGCATTACTACGCTGAAGTTAATATGTTCAAGCCTGCAACACTTGAAGATGCAATTTCATTAGCTCATGACACTGAAGACAAGCTTCGAGGAAGAGACAAGCGTCCACAGCAATTCCAAGCCAATGGTAACTATGGATCTAAGAAATTCAACTCAAATTTTAGAAGATTTAATCAAGGTCGTTTTCATTCATCATCTTTCCGTAAAACTTGGGCAAAATCACCTGCTTTACCATCCAATACCAACCAAAACCCAAGCCTATTCCATAGCCAAATCCTAATATCCCTAGACTTCCTGCCATTGCAAACAATGTAACCAAAGCCAAACCTATAGTGTGTTATAAATGCCACCAACCTGGACATCTAGCAGCCAATTGCCAATCGAAGAAGCCACATGTCCATATCAACTATCTTGGAGCAATGGAAGATGAAGAACATGAAGAAATGCCTGATTTCACGGAAGATGAAGACGACATTACTACTCCTTCGGATACTTTACCAGGTATGCCAACTCCACATTATTTATTGATAATGAAATGTTTAGTGCATGGAAAGGAAAAGATTATTTTGCATGACGATGGTAGTACTCATGATTTTATTTCTTCAAAGTTAGTGAAAGAATTGAAATTACAAATTGTTCCTATGCATTATTGCATTAAAGCAGCATTCTTAGGCACAAGGTATAATGGAACACAAGAAGTGCATGATTTAGAAATTCAAATTGGTGAATACACTGAAAGAAGAAATTTTCTAGTTGTATCATTACAGTCCAGTGATATTATTTTAGGTATGCCTTGGCGTCATCAGCATAACCCTGATATAGATTATTCTACACATTTGATTAATATTCAATTTCAAGGAAAACATATTACATTGTATGGTATGCATGCATCTAATGCTTTTCCACTGCTTTTTCATACTCAAGCTAAACGTGCATTACACAAAAGTAGTAAATCTTATCTCATTTGGGTGAATGAACTGCAAGTTAAAGAAAACCATATGCATCCTAGGCATAAAGAATTTTTTGCATACTTTAAAGACTGTTTTGCAGAAGATCTACCACCTAGTTTACCTCCTTCATGTCCAGAAGACCATAAAATAGATTTAATTCTTGGTACACAACCACCTTGTAAAGCACCATATAGGCATAACCAGATAGAGAAAAAAGAAATTCAATGTCAAGTTGAGGAATTACTAAATAGAGGATTGATTAGACCTAGTAGTTCTCCATTTGGTGCACCTGCTTTGTTAGTAAAGAAGAAAAATAATACCTATCGTATGTGTATTGACTATCGAGCTTTAAATAAGATCACTGTAAAGAATAGGTATCCAATTCCTAGAGTCGATGACCTTATGGATAAACTGCAAGGTTCTGCCATATTTAGTAAAATAGACCTTAAATCTGGTTATCATCAGGTGAGATTAGATAAGTCTCGCATATTCAAGACTGCATTTAGAACACAATTTGGTCATTATGAATTTTTAGTGATGCCTTTCGGATTGACTAATGCACCTGCTACATTTAGTATAATGATGAATTGTATCTTTTTAAAATATCAGCACTGTGTTATTGTATTCTTTGATGATATTTTGGTGTTTAGTCAAAATGAGAAAGAACATTATGAACATTTGTCCTTGGTTTTCCAGTTATTAAAAGATAATCAACTGTATGCTAATCTGAAAAAGAGTGAGTTCTTTAAAACAAAAATTGAATATTTAGGTCATATTGTATCGTCTGATGGTATTAAGGTTGACCCTAAGAAAATAGAAGTAATATTGAATTGGCCTATACCTAAAAATGTGCATGAGTTACGATCATTCCTAGGTCTTGCTAGTTTCTACAGGAAGTTTGTGCGTAATTTTTCATTACTTGCCTTGCCTTTGACCAAACTTTTGAAGAAAGGTATTGTTTATCATTGGTTCGATAATCAACAGAAATCCTTTGACTTATTGAAACATGCATTAACCCATGCTCCTGTTTTACAACTACCTGATTTTAATAGACCATTCTTTTTAGTAGTGACTGATGCTAGCAGATCTGGAATAGGAGCCGTACTTATGCAGGACAATCATCCCATAGCCTATTCTAGTTGTAAATTGAAACCCTCCAAACTTAAATATTCCACATATGATAAAGAATTATTAGCTGTAGTACAAGCTCTAAGACAATGGAAACACTACTTAATGGGTTCTGAGTTTATGATTAAGACCGATCAACAAAGTATTAGACATTTACTTAGCCAACCCCAAATATCTAACCGACATATCAAATGGGCAGCCTTTATTCAGAGTTTTCATCCGATTATTCAATATCAACCCGGTAAAGAAAATGTAGTGGCCGATGCATTAAGTAGAAGACATGCCATTCATAATATTTCTGTTATATCATTTGATTATTTAATTCCTATGAAAGATACTTATCATCAGGACATTACTTTTCATGCTGATTGGAATAAATTAGTTCAAAATAACTAGATTCCTATTGATTCACTGTCTTATAATGATGGATTCATGTTTTATGAAAAGAGATTATGTGTTACAGTTCCATTCAGATAATTTGTTTTGAATGAGATTCATTGTCCTCCATATCAAGGTCATAGAGGTATCATATCTACTTTACGTACATTAACTGAAGATTTTTATTGGCAACATATGGGCACTGATGTATCTAATTTTGTTTCTGAATGTTTGATTTGTCAAAGAGTTAAGAGACATCATGGTAAACAGTATGGACTACTTATGCCTTTATCTATTCCATCAAGACCATGGGAACAAATTTCTATGGATTTTATTACTGGTTTACCTAATACTAAAGCTAACCATGATATGATTTGGACTGTAGTAGACAGGTTTAGTAAACAAGCATATTTCATTCCATATAAGAAAACTTTAACAGCATCACAAGCAGCACAATTGTTTTTGAAATCTGTTTTCACTAACCATGGATTACCAAAAGTTATTATTTCTGATCGTGATTCTAGATTTTGTAACAACTTTTGGATTACTTTGTTTGCTAATCTAGGCACAAAAATTGATTTCTCATCTGCATTTAATCCTGAAACTAATGGACAAACAGAAGCCACTAACAATACTATTCTAGATCTTTTACATGCTTACACTATTTCTAAACCACAGACATGGGACACACATTTGCATTTATTACAGTTTGCATATAACAATACACCACACACATCTACAAAGAAAGCACCTTTTGAAGTGATTTATGGTTAAAGATTGTCTACACCTGTTGCATCTTTATCAAATAGAATTCAGAGTGCTGATGATATTGCTAGTATGCACGATACTATTTTTGATGAAGTTAAAGACATGATTGCCAAAGCCCAACAATCATATACCAAGCAAGCCAACAAGAAAAGACAAGTAATGAATTTCAAAGTTGATGACTATGTTTGGTTGAGAATAGAAAAACGTAGATTACAAAGTGTAGATAGACACCCAGTTGTGAAATTAGCACCTAGATTCTATGGACCATTTAAGATCATTCACAAAAC
Organism: Lygodium microphyllum; assembly: GCF_053477565.2. Classification (NCBI taxonomy): domain Eukaryota; kingdom Viridiplantae; phylum Streptophyta; class Polypodiopsida; order Schizaeales; family Lygodiaceae; genus Lygodium; species Lygodium microphyllum. The sequence goes on from NC_141144.1 coordinate 103,667,990, forward strand.
TAATGACAATGCATTTAAGTTAGAATTACCACCTCACTGGAAAATTCACAACACATTTCACATTAGTTTATTACGACCCTTTAGAGGCCAATTACTTGTACACCCTGTTTATGAAAACCCACCTTTGTTAGAGGAAGAGACTGAAATATTTGAACCTGAAGCTATCATAGATACTCATTTTATGACCACTAGAACTGGCCGAAGATATTCTAAATATCTAGTCAAATTTAAGAACCATCCTATAGAAGAAGCCCAATGGATGCACACTAGAGACTTAAATGCTTTCCCCACTCTGCTAGCTCCACATTGAGCTAATAGTAATTGAGGTCAATTGCTATCCCACCCCGGGGGTATGATGCCAGGAGGCATATTACACGGTGGATTCCGTGAGGTTTTACGGTGGATTCCGTAAACTTTGATGACCGGGGCTCATACACAAAGTGGATTCTTTGTGCGAGAAGTTGATGGGGATGCCTATCCTTTTCGGGCGTTTCGTTAATTTAGTGTGTACATGGGTGATTCCATAATGGGTGATTCCGCAAAATGCATATTAAATTAATAAACGTTTATGAGTTTAGAGTGTGCACTCGTAATAAATTAAGGTTAGGATTGATTTCTAACCAGTTGATTTATTTATGTAGCTGAAGACTGCTAGGTATTCACTTTTGTCGGTTTAATTGTATTATTTTACTAACGATTTGTGAATGCTTCAGTTGATGTGTAGAGATAGCAGCAGTGGCGGAGGAAAGCATTGGAGGATAGCGAGTATTCGATTTATCATTTATATTTTGATGGGAGCACACCTTAGGCATGGCGCCTATATTTTGTCGCGCCTATTTATTGAGGCGTTGGATATTTATTTATTATTTTGTATGTGCATGGGCGCACGACTATGTTATTTGTACTTGGACATTGTATTGGGTACACCTGACTCTTTGGGCACTGCCCATTAGCTTTATTTCTATTTTGTGCTAAAGCAAACTCAAAAGCTAAAAGCTTGCTATTTTGTAATTTGGGCTATTTTTTGAGCTTGAAGATGATTAATACATAAAACACATGCGTTGTGGAGCTCTCACACAAGTCGTGGGGGAAGATTGCACCCAATTGGTCTCTTGTTCATGTCGTGCATGCTTTTTACCTTGAGTTTTGTGCAAAAAGTAGAGTTCTTTTGTTCTTGGGGACCTTTTGGCATTCACTACGCGAGCGTACAGCATCCGATCTGCGTACCACATGCATTCGAACGAATACATGTTGCACACAAACTCGATAAAGCATTGCATATTAAATTTAGGGTACAAATTGTGTTGTGTATAAATGCGATAAATAAATGTAGCATTCAAGTAAAAAAACAATATATATGACAAATTACATTGCACATAAATCCAACAAACATTGGTTTTCATTACTTCAAGAGAAGATTACAAAACACATTACATTGGTGATGAGATATCATTTGGCAATAAGTACATCTACTCTCTCCTAGGCTTTTTCAAGCTCGGAGCTATTCTTAATCATAAGCAACAACATATTTTTCCCTAGTAGTGCCTAATAACATTGGGGTCTTGAACACTAGCAACCATGCCATGGGCCACCATGGAAAAAAGTGGCCCAGACCTAGTACTAGAGAATAAGTAGAGGAGCCTTAAACATCAAAGCAACACTACTTTCACCAAGCTAGAGTTTGTCGTGATGGTCTTAAAGGGCCCTCGTTAGTGCCCTCAACTTCAAGAAGTTCTCAGCAAAAGCAGGAGAGCATATCTCATGAAATACAATAATGTCACTCACGAGCTGGCCGATGTACTCCTTCAATGCCGAGTCCTACACTTTTCCTTGGCTATCATATCGGCCACCTTGTCTAGATGAAAATTCATCTATATATACAATGTTCTGTATCACACGAGTTCAGTGTCAAACTCATTGTGTCAGACTCACTATGCATGGACTGTGCTAAAGATATATACATCAGATTTACACACAAATTTACCAAAAGGGCCTCTAGGCCATGCAGACCATTGGGATGAATTTTTATCAGGAATTTTTATCAGGATCCAGCCCCCAAAGCAGCCTTGGCCAGAGGCTCCCATCTGGGGGCTTGAATCTGTAGATTCAGCATGCCCCAAATGCATGTAGATTCATGCCCCCAGACATGAGCTTTTGGCTAGGGCTGCTTTGGGGGAACCAATCCCTGTAAAAATTAATTCCAATGGTCCCAATTCCCTAGAGACCCTATTGGTAAATTTGCATGCGAAATGGGCCACCCTCGTCTCTCTCTTGGAAACGTAATGTGCAATCGGATCGAGGACCAAAAAGGATTTCTTTCAGCTACTCGAACTTCTCATCTGAGATCTCATAATATGGCACCACATCCTCGATCTACTCTTGGATGCTCACAATGGTAGAGATGTCATTGACATTTGTGCCATTATATCGAGCCACCTCATCAACATGTGCTAGGGAATCTTGTATATCAAAATCTATAAAATCATCAGATGCATCACACACCATGACACAATATAGTTCTTCTTCTCTTAGCTCCAAAATTTCTAGTACATTCTACATGAGTAGATATTCCACCCCCTTGATGATGATATCATGGAGAGAAGCGAGGGATGGCTCATCGCTTGTCGGCGTCTCATCAGGGCAAGGAGGTGGGTGCACAACTAATGAGCTTTGTGCTACCTCTACACACCGATCTTCTCAGGCTCCCTCTCAAAATACTCTAACTATGGCTGAGAGGGTGCGACAATGTCTTCGTCATTGTCCTCTTGCATCTCAGGGCACAAAACATATATGGCAAATGCTGCATCGTGCTCGATAAGATCCATCGTGGCATGGTCCTTGGATGAGGTGGGCACTACTCTTGCATAGAGATGCTACCCCACATGGATGAGGACTTTGCATGGCTTGATTTAGCACGTAAACTATACAAGAAATCTATGGGGACCCATCTGAGAGTAGAGTCTGGAATAGAGCAGGTGACAGGGTTTGCCGCATCACAAAATGATGCTACTATCCTAGAGCTAGGGTCTACAACAGAAAGCGAGCTCTCTAGACTCAAGGTCATGCAAAAGCTAGGGTATATCTAGTCTCCTATGTGTGTATAGCATGTGGAGCTAATCTATGTGGTGAAGGCAGGAGTGGTAGCCATGGCCCACAAAGAGAGAAGAAAGGAGAGCACAAGTGTAGGGAAGTAGAGAATGAAAGTGAAAATGAGTTTGGAGTTATAGCTTTTATGTATCTAGGTTTTTAAATAAAGGTTTTTTTAAACCCTATAGTTTCAAATTAAAACTCTTACCTTAGTTTCTATATTTCAATACTTTAAAGTCACCGTTAAAATTACTCATACAAATAAACACTTCATTCTACATTATTATATCCTCGAATATACTTGGATTGCTGAGTATATTCAAGTCTAACTAGAGAAAATATAGAAAATTTTTAAGAAAAAAAATCTAAAAGACCTTCAAAATCCCTTGGATCTAATTTAATATTTAAATTTAAGAAATGAGTAGAAGATATGAGCTACAATATATCATTATGCAAAGACAATATTTCATAGATTATAGAACTCCAGCTTGCAATTTAATTATGATTTTAACCAGTATGATTGACTAATTACAATATGTATTATCGCACGCTTGGATCACAATAAACTAAGATTATCTAAATTGAAAGTAATCAAAAGTTTAAAAAATTATATTCGTTTTTTATTAAAAAAATTACAAGGATTCCACTATCTCAAGGATATGTGGAGAAGCACATTGTTTACATGTCATGGATTGCTAACTACGAATCTTGACTTTTCTATTATCTAACTTGAAATAGAAGTTGCAGAGGGGATCATTGGACATTAATTGGATTTCTTGTCTCAGAAAAGAAATGGGCCAATGGCTTTCTACGGCATTGACCAGAAAAGGATTATGACCATTCCACAAGATAACCACATCTATGAGAGGTGTATGCGTCTCATCTCGAGTATCTTGATCCAAGTAGATCCACTCCCCTTGCAAAAGTCGCCATCTTCTATATCGAAAGCAAATGCATAGAGTTTGTCTAGCAATGAAAAATCTGCAATAAAAAGAAAAATAATGGTAAGTAAATGCGGCTAACACAAGAATTCATCTAAGCAAGACCTATGTCAATTAAATCAAGGCATTTAAAGTAGTAAAAAAGATTTACTTGAATGTGAGATCAAATTGGTTGACCTTGTACTCAATCGTCTCATCAAAATGCGTTCTTTTGACTTGCCAAGACTCACTCAATAGCTGACTCATCCATTCCTCGGATGGACACTTGCATTGATAAGTAATCTTTGTTTTTTTCATAACATCACATGAACTAAACAAATGTGCAAACAATGAGAATGGAATAAACCAACTAAGATGCACATCTTTGGAGCCTACAGTGGGTTTCATAGCACTATTGATGTCCAATTTTATCTTGGACCTACATGCTCCTGATAACTCCAAGCTACCAATCAACCATTCACCACTAGATAATGGTGGCAAGGGGACATGCTGCAATCTCTGGCTTTCTACTACATACAATGAATTATGAAAAATGTTATTTTGAGTTGCAAGTTGACTTGCAGAGTTATTATCATAGATCAAAGAATATATGTCTTCATGCCAAACATGTATCTTGCTACTCAAACGTTCCACATTCTGTCATTCATGCAAAGTTGATGGATATAGAGTTGTCAGTACACAAGATTGAATTAGAACAATGCAAAGATTTTTAAAAACAACTATGATGCAAAAGAATAAACAATGATAAAGTTTAAAACTCACTGTTTTGTTTATAATTTGCAATGTAGTTCTTGTCATGTACAGAGATTTGTTTGTGCGTATAAACATGTTGGATCAACACTTCTGTTACTATACTTGTTCCATTAAACACTTTTTTGAACTCTAAAATTCTACATTTCCAATGTTTGCTGGGGTTTGCAATATCCTTACACCTAACCTTGAAACTCCCTCGAGTACTTGGGTGTATCAAAATCCAATCCAACTTATAATGCTTATCACAAATCTAATTACCACCACTATCTTTCCTATTGAAGACCTCCACTGCAAGTATGTTACTAATGTTTTTCCTCTGTGAAGACATCTATAATAACCAAATAGAAAAGGTACCTATCAGCATGTAACACCATATTGGGGAATATGGAAATTTTCCATAAGTTTGGGACACATGGTCAAATCTTTGGATTTTTCATAACTTGAACACTATAACTCCAAATCGAGAGCTCTATAGCTAAATAGATTGCATTTTTCAAGCACTTTCCAATGATAGGTCACATCATATGGTTTTGAGAAACTTATGGGTATGTTATCCGGGTGCCACCTTTTTAGTATTCAAAAAATGGGAATTAGGAGATTTCCAAACTCACTAATATTGTGTTATATGTATAATTTGCAAATATTTTCTCCAAATGAAATGAAATTTAAATGGAGCAATTAAGAAAAAACATTGTACCTGTAATTCTTTTCATAAAGAAGCCCAAAGATGTTGAACAAGAAGTTGACTTATAACAAGACCATTGTTCCTTCAGTGACAAATTCCTAGAGTGCAAAAACAAAAGAAATCTTGGGTCAAAGCATACATATAGCTTACATAGGCTTTGTCCAAATGAGTTGAAACTTAACCATGGAGCAACAGAAAAAATGACAATATACTTGTAGCTCTCTTTCAAAGAAGCCCAAAGATGTTGAAGAAGTTGCATTTAAAAAAAATCATTGTTCTTCACCCTCGGAGACTCTTGGAGTAAAAAGACAAAGGAAAGCTCAGTATACGTATAGCTTACATACATTTTGTCCAAATGAGATAAAATTTAACTATGGAGTATCAAAAAAACAAGACAACATACTTGTAACTTTGTTTACAAAGAAACCATAAGATGTTGAAGAAGAAGTTGAGTGTTTAAAAAATCATTGTTCTTGATTGTAAGAGACTCTTAGAGTACCAAAACAAAAGAAATTACATGTCAGAGAATGCATATAATTTGCATAGGTTCTGTCCAAACGAGATAAAACTTTACCATAGAACATCCATGGAAGAGAACAATATACCTGTAAATTTTTGTGAAGAAAATCTTAGGGCTTTGGTAAAACAAGCTCTGCTCTCATAAAACATGTGAAACTCACTCTGTGTTGTGTAGAGGAAATGAAATTTCATAGGGTAACAAAAGGGCAAGCAACAATGAGGCTGTAAAATTTCGTCAAGAAAGAAGAAGCAGGGAAAGAGATATGATAAATTTGAGTTCTGCCTAAGAAAGAGAGGAAAACTGAAAAGGGAAGAAATGAAAAGTCAAACATTAAAAAAATAAGAAAATAAAAAATTGAGTCACAAACTTTTAGAAAGTGTCAACATTGTATTCCTCATATTTTCCCTTACTTTATTATTGAGGGAAGATTTGGGCCAAGATATGGCTAGAAGATTCATGTTACATGAATCTAGAATCCTAGCTCTCTCATTGGTTAGGCCTATATTTGTTTATTTACTTCTTGAGTGGAAAAAAAGAGAGTCCATATTTCTCCTAATGCTCGTCGCTTTAAGAGGGAGAGGAAGAGCTCATCACCTCTATGGAAGATATGAGCAAGCATGATGATTAGTGCAATGGATCTCACAGAAGGAGATCAAGTCATCCTCTATTGAGTCCCCAATGTGGGAAGTGATGGACATGGCCTGTCTCTTTGAGAATTACCTACCCACGAGCATGCTCATGATAGAAACTCACCTCCGGCTATATCTCATGGATGAAGTGGACATTGTGGAACCTGTCCATATACAATGGGTGTTCTTTTTAGAGAACTTCATGAAAACCTTAAAGAGCCTTATGCAACAACGAGCTCACCTATAAGGTATCATCATCAAAGATTGGCTAGTATTAGAGGCATTAGTGCATATTTCAAAGCGGCTACCAAATGGTGGATTCAGACAATAGTATGCTATGGATGCTAAAAGATGATGATAGACAGATCGAAGATGTGGTAGTTGAAAAGGGAGTAGAAAAAAGAATGGATGGTTCCATGGAGAAAAAATTGAATCCTTTTTGTATGTTGCATTATGCATCCATGGAGAAGTAGCTCACTAGATATGAGTAGGACAAAAGAGAGCGGGAGGGAGCGTGATTAAAATTTTGACGCATTACACCATTGATTGGTTCGATATCCTAAGGACATGGAGGAGATGTCACACTTTATATCTCTACGGTAGTTGAATAAAGGTTTGATTGCACCTTTGGGTGAAGGGGTAAAGGTATATATTAAGGAGTGGGAATTCTCGAGGGGATGTATTTCAAAGGTGACTATATACTTTCTTTGCTATCATATCTAGATTTTATGTGCAACAACTAATCTAACCATTTTGATATACATAACAAAATCTATAGTGCAACTTGGTCACACGAGTGATATATTTGAGTTGAGCACATCGATAAAATAAGCTCCGCACTAGATTGCGGTGTCATGGCAAAGTTTGAGCAAGAGAGCCGACGGCAGGCCATGGATCCAAATACTATAGTAGATAAGATGGAGTATTTTAGCAACTTGCAAAGTATTATCTTAGTGGATTATCGTAGCTTCTCCATGATCATATTCAATGTACAGTGATTTAAAGTGGTATTAGAAGGAGTTGGGGCAACCGTTTGGCAAGGTCTATTTAGATTTTTGAAGGTAGATTTTGAGAAAAGATAGATAGATTTGGGTGATACATTTGTCTTGCTAGGTCATTATATACAGGTGCATGACATTTTTTGTTAAATTCCATGACAAGAAACAATCACAAATTTTGATTCACCTTCTATCCAAATCCTCAACAACCTCAATGGTGGTATGTTGTATCGTCAATACCTCAAAGTGCACAAGTGTATGATGAAAGCAATGTCCCCATCGTAGACAGGAGAGTATGCAGGTAGAGGGATTGATGTTATGAAGGGTGGAGGGCAAAGAGGGCTTGGAGTATTTTGAGGAGAGAGGCACAGGTAATGTAGACAAAGAGATAGGAGGCCAATTTTTTTTAAAGAATGAAGTGGACTCCTCTTTCTATGGTGACCTATGTATAGACGTTCCAATGGTCGTATTTGCGTCTACTTGCTTAATTTGTTGATAATTCAATTTCAAGGATACTTTAGTATATGGCTTTAATTAGCATACTTTTTTATAGAGTTATGTTATTGTGCTTTACCTAAATCCTTATATTGATTACGCTAAAAGGCATAGCAACTAGCTTAACCTTTTTGTCAACTTTTTGTACTTCGTCTCCAAAAGAGGCCATTCTTGCTATAATTTACATTCTTGTTGAGCAAATTCTTTTATGACTTCAATCATCTCAATGCGGTTTACCTATAAGACATAATTTTCTCCATATTTTTCACATGATCTATTATTGCAATTTCTACCATACTGTCTACAAAATTTAGCCCATCAAACAACCCTACATTGCTTTTATCTATAGCCAAAATACCATATTTTTAAAGCTATTTTTTCAACTTTCGCTATATACATCCTTTAGCCCTACATGTGACCGCAATTCTCTTGAATCTTCTTGAATTGCTTGCTATCCATACATGAAAAAGAGATATGCCTTTCGAAAACGCTTAAATTTCTTGACATTCAACTACTAGGTAGTCCCTAAAGGTATCTCTATTTCATATATGATTAACACAAATGGTCAAGAACTAAATTTCTCTTTTGCCATCTCTACTCCTAACATGTCAATCATATCTTGAGCCATCATCAAGAGTTTTAGTCTCCATTATCATAGCTGTGATGTATGGTTGCCCCAACATAACTAGAAAACTATATGTATCCTACACAAAAAAAGTGTTGATCATGTCAAGAATCGCGTGGCGGAGGGGGTTGCTCAAGATGCTGCACCGAACACACACAGAATGCACAAGGAGAAGCTCACTCAAGAGACAAGAAGAGACATGGAGGCCAAAACGTTTTCTTGCTGATTTCTCCTTCTTCTTCCACACACTTTACAATGTACACAAAGTATAGATAAGATACAACATAAAAGAAAAATGGCCTACTAAGTCAAACAATGCATAACCGACTACACTAGTCGACTGGCGCTATAACTATGCCAGCTGTAAATAGGTGTAATGACCTGAATATAATAAGTAATGAGTCAGTGGCCATGTGAGATGCATAATGACCACCAACGTGCTAAGTGTAGAAGTGTGGACCTATCTAACCAGGCGGTCCATCATCAATGTCTGCATGTGTTGAGCTTGTCATCTCAACACTCCCCCTCAAGCTCAACTGCATCTCTGCAACTCCAAGTAAGCTTCGAAACTTTTGAAGCTTCTCTATACCCAATGCCTTCGTGAAGATGTCAGCTATCTGATCCTGTGTGCTGACATACACCAAGTCAATCTCACCTGCTAGTACCTTCTCTCTCACAAAGTGGTAGTGTATCTCAATATGTTTTGTCCTGGCATGGAACACAGGGTTCCTAGCCAACTGTATACTGCTCATGTTGTCACAATAAATGACAACTGGACCTTCCACCTGCACATCCAAATCAGCCAATAACTTTTGCAGCCATACTACCTCACATGTTGCAACAGCAGCACCTCTATACTCAGCTTCTGTACTCGACAAAGCAACTGTAGATTACTTTTTGCTGCTCCATGCAACTGCTGCACTACCAAGAGAGAACATGTATCCACTGGTAGATCTTCTATCAGACATACTACTAGCCCAATCTGCATCTGTGTATCCAAATACCTGTACATCTGTACCTGCCTCATAGAAAAGTCCATAATGTAATGTGGACTTCATCTATCTCAATATGCGTCTGACTGCATCCAAATGTGGCTTTCTAGGTACTTGCATAAACTGACTCACAAGACCAACAACGTAGCTCAAGTCTGGCCTTGTAATGGTCATGTAGATCAAAATCCCCACTATCCTCCTGAACATAGTAGGGTCTTCTATCTCATCCCCAACATCAGCACTCAGCTTTACATTCTGCTCCAACGGGACTGAAAGTGGTTTGCATGCAGTCATACCATACTTGGACAACATATCCAAGCCATACTGTCTTTGGGACAGCCATATATCATCATCACATCTGATCACCTCAATGCCAAGGAAGTACCTTAGTTCACCTAAATCCTTCATCTCAAACTTCATCTTCAAATAGCCCTTGACTTCAGCAATCCCACTATCACTATCACCTGTAATAATCAAGTCATCCACATAGATGACTATGATGACCAAACCTGCATCTCCCTTTCTCACATAAAGTGAGTGATCAGCATTAGAAACATAAAAGCCAATAGTAACAAGATACTCTCTGATCTTGTCAGACCATGCTCTAGGTGCTTGCTTAAGCCCATAGAGCGCATTCTTCAACCTGCACACATACGTGGGATGCTCTAAATCTTCATAACCTGCTGGCTGATCCATATACACTTCTTCCTGCAAATCACCATGCAAGAAGGCATTCTTCACATCCATTTGCTGCAACCTCCAACCTTTGGCTGCTGCCAAAGCAATCACACATCTGACAGTTGCCATCCTAGCAACTGGACTGAAGGTTTTATCATAATCTGTGCCATATGTCTGGGCATAGCCTTTTGCAACTAGCCTAGCTTTGTACCTGCTAATAGAACCATCTGCATTGTGCTTAATCTTATAAACCCACTTACATCCAATAGCTTTCTTTCCCTTTGGCAATGATACTAGATCCCAAGTCTTATTGGCCTCTAATGCAGCCATCTCCTCATCCATTGCTGCATCCCAATGAGCATGACCAACAGCCTCCTCAAAACATGTGGGCTCAACATCCTCAATTAGTTTCACCATATAAGCATAATGGTGAGCTGCATAACCTTCAAAACCAAATCTTTTAACAGGGTATCTCACCCTGCTAGACCTGCGTACCACTGGATCACTCAATGGAGTCTTTGCATTAACGCGTGCTCTCTGCACACCTGGAGTCCTCACTGAAGGAATGCCAAGCTCATCATCCAAGCTCTCAAAGCCACTGGAGTCTCCATCAAGAACTGCATCAATGCCTTCTGACACTTTATTCTTTCCTTTGTCTTTACCTGTAGTGCTACTAGATGCACCCGAAGATGTAGAGGTACTCCTTAGTCTCCCAGACCAAGGACTACCAGATGATGTCTCTAGTCTGCTAAGAGTTCGTGATTCTTGCTTTTCAGCCTGCACATGAGTGTCATGATCATCATCATCATCCAATGCATCACCACTAGATGCATACCAACTGCTCATTTCATCAAAGATGACATCCTTGCTCACTCTGAACTTACATGTGACAGGGTTGTAACAGCGATACCCTTTCTGCTCTAAAGAGTATCCAATAAAGACACACTTTTCAACCTTTGGATCCAGATTCTTCCGCAACTCATCTGGCACATGAACATACGCAATGCAGCCAAATACTTTCAAGTGTCAAACATCAGGCTTCTTACCTGTAAAACATTCTTCGGGGGTCATACCATGAACTGTAGCTGTGGGAGTTCTGTTCATAATATAAACAGCAGTATGGACAGCCTCAAACCAAAAATGCTTAGGCATATTCCTTTCAGCCATCAAGGCGCGTGCAACTTCTGCAATATGCCTGTTTTTCCTTTCTGCAACCCCTTTTTGCTGTGGGGTATACCTGCATGTGAACTGTCTCTTTATCCCATGAGACCTCAGAAAATCACTGAACTCATTGGAGAGGTACTCTCCCCCTCCATCTGACCTCAGGCACTTTACTTTCAAGCCTGTTTCTCTTTCAACTGCAGCCTTGAAAGTTCTAAAGTACTCAAAAGCTTCACTCTTTTCCTTCATAAAATATACCCACAGCTTTCTAGAACAATCATCAATGAATGTAACGAAGTATGAACTACCTCCAAGAGATACATTTTGTGTAGGCCCCCAAATGTCTATATGCACAACATCAAGGATATTTCTGCTTACATCTCTATCATGTGAAAAGGGTTGTCTTGCCTGCTTACCAAACTGACATGCTTCACATACCTTCTGAAATTCTGCAACTTTAAATGTAGGCAAACCTGTAACCAACCCTTTGGACTGCATTAATTTCAGCCTTTGTACATTTGCATGTCCAATGCGTTTGTGCCAAATTTCAATGTCTGCAACAACACCTTTTCCTTTGGCATACATAGCAGCATTCATAGTAGGAATTCCAGCATCTAGAGTGAACATACGTCCAACTCTACTTCCCTTTGCTACCAACCTGCACTTGTCATTGAAGTCTTCTACAAAGCAGCCCTTTGTATTAAATTTGACTTGCAGCCCTTGCTCTACCATTTGACCGACTGACACCAAGTTCTTTGTAATAGATGGCACATGTAATACATCTGAAAGACTCTTTGTCTTACCATCATGCAAGGACAAGGGAACTTTTCCAATGTGTGAAATTGGGTGGCATGAGTCATCACCCGTCTGCACATAACCTGCATTCTGCAAATCTTGCATCTCTCCAAACCATTCTGCATGGCTGGTCATATGATTGGATGCACCTGAATCAACATACCAAACATCTTCATGTGTTCCCTTTCCTGTAACAGCATTCAGCATATGTTTCATAACGAACAAACGTTCATTTTTGTCTTCATTCTGTCGTGAAGACGATGCATAGTTTCCTTGCTGCAACTTACCACTACGGATATCATCTTTCTTAGCATAACATTGGGCTGCAATATGACCTGTTTTGCCACAGTAGTGGCACACAATACCAGAGTTGTTAGAACCTCTGTTCTGCCATCCACCTCTTCCTCTAAAGCTCCCCCTGCCTCTAAAGTTACCACGACCTCCCGAAACCTGCATATCGCCAAATTGCTGATTCAATCTGTTTTGCTGGTTGTCACTACTACGTCCTGTACCACGGCCTCTTAAGAGAACCTGCCACGTCCCCTTCCAGAACTGGAGTAGAAATCTTGGACCTGTTCACCACTTCTTTCAGATGTCTCACTCTGCATGTTGATCTCTTCAGTGATCATAAGAGAGACCAATTTATCGAAATCTGGAAATGGCTTTCTGACATATACGGAAGTTACAAAAGACTTCCAAGCCTTTTCATTGTTAAGTCCACCCAAGGTAGACGACACCAAATCATCATCATCGGGCATTTCATCAATCGCTGCCAATGCATCTACAATGCTTCTTACCTTCAGTGCATACTCATTGATAGACATCTTCCCTTTCTTTAATGTATTCAACTCTTGCTTGAGTTGAATCTTTTGTGCCTTTGTATTTACAAAAAACATACTTTCAAGTATGGTCCAAGCTGCATATGAATTCTCTGCATTTCTAATGTGTCCCAGCATATTATTGTCAATTACTGCAGACAACCAATACATGACCTTTTTATCCTTTGCATTCCATTCTTTCCGTGCCTTTGTCTCTTCTGCAGTTGGAGGATCACTCATATCCGGCTCCTTTTCTTCACCTGAAACGAACTCGTAAAGGCCTTTTCCAATAAGGAAGTTCGTGACATGGAACTTCCATGAAGGGTAGTTGTTCTTGTCGAGCTTCTCAATGATGGGGCTTCCACTGTTCTCTGCCATTATCTCAAAATTAATACCAACAGCAAGCAAATCTTCTGCAACCCTGGACCTGTAGTGCACAGCAGTACACCAGACAGTCTTTTTCACTGTCTGCTCAACAATACATGCAATCTGCAACCTATTTGCTGATCAACCTTGTGTTTACTCACTGGTAAATACCTTTGAACTTACAGATATGAAATCTGTAACCTGCGCACCCACTTTCGGTCAATACAGTCGAAGTCACAACGTACCCTGAAACAGCTGTCCGCAACCTTGCGGCTCTAAAACGGGCCCTGAAACGCCCTCAAATGCCCAAAATAACTGCGGGAAAGCCCTAAAGGCACTATCCAAGAGAAAGAGTTGAAGGATGGGAGAGCTTCTTACCTGTGGCTTGCTTGCTCGAACCTTGCTTCTTCTCCTTTGCTTCAACCTTCGAAATCAACCTCTCTCAATGCCACGGCTCTGATACCATGTCAAGAATCGCGTGGTGGAGGGGGTTGCTCAAGATGCTGCGCCGAACACACACAGAATGCACAAGGAGAAGCTCACTCAAGAGACAAGAAGAGAGATGGAGGCCAAAACGTTTTCTTGCTGATTTCTCCTTCTTCTTCCACACACTTTACAATGTACACAAAGTATAGATAAGATACAACAAAAAAGGAAAGTGACCTACTAAGTCAAACAATGCATAACCGACTACACTAGTCAACTGGCGCTATAACTATGCCAGCTGTAAATAGGTGTAATGACCTGAATATAATAAGTAATGAGTCAGTGGCCATGTGAGATGCATAATGACCACCGACATGCTAAGTGTAGAAGTGTGGACCTATCTAACCAGGCAGTCCATCATCAATGTCCGCATGTGTTGAGCTTGTCATCTCAACAAATCATCCTATACATCCCCAATAGTCACGAAGACATTTGGACTTGTAGCATAAAGCTCACTAGAGGAGTTATTTTTAGATTACATTCTCTATCTGTGGTCTAGATCAACCGGCCAACCACCATTCTCATATACATTGGGTGCCATGACATTAATTTTCACTCTTCCATTTTCAATGTAATACATCAACTTTTACACCCTCATTTTTCCCATTTTCAGTCTTAGTCTACTTTAAAATAGCAATGAATTCATCACCAAAATCTAATAGCATCCCTAGCAAATCCATCCCCACTTCAACTTGCATTAGTGGTGGATTGGTCTCTCCCAAAAACTACATCTTTATGTCAATAATATATATGATTTCATCTTGAAATTGGTGCTTAGAAATCCCAAGCACTCTTCTAAGTGTAAACTCCACTCTGTTATTGAGAATCCTGACCTCAAGCACTTTCTTGATATTAGTCTCAGTCTCTATGTCAGACTGCAACTTATACCTAGGCTACTTGCCCTCTTTCTTTCCTTCTTATTTCTTATCCTATACTACATTTTTCATTGCATGTTTAGAAGTGACCTTTTCAACCGCCTTCTACTGTTCTGCTTTACCATGTCTCATCCTCTTTGAGGTATTGGCCTCATTCTCATCTCTCTTTCTCTTTTCTTCCACAACTACATCAATACTTTATACTTTTCCCAAGTATGCATAGGCTAAGAGAGAGTCCACCAAAGCATTCCATCCTATCATATCTTGTATAGTATGACTAGCACGTATCAAATTAGCCCTAGAAACCTTTTCTTTCTCTGTGTCGATTACAAGGCATGTGTCTGCATTTTAGCCTTAGTACTATCCATGCATTTGTCATGATATTTCTGAATCTATAAACCATATTTGGAAACATATCTCGAGGAAGTTACTATATATATATCATTTGCATCACGTGCATTCAAGATTTAGACCTATTTATAAATATCCTTATTTGTAAATTTTTTCTTGAATAAAAAATAACCCTTTTCTATTCAATCTGTAAATAATCGCTTTATATTACACCCTTTTATATGTAAAATATATATAAAAATGGTATTTTAAAAATACTTTATTTTGAACCCATATGATGCACACATATATTTATGAGTAACTTACACGAGCAACATATATAGCTAAAAATGCATTTCTTGCTATGGTTTCATCAAGAAGCTTCACTGCAATGATTTGAGCTGGTAGCGACGGCGGGTAGCGGCGTCGCTATTTGCATCGCTTTTTGCGATGCAAATATTGACGCTCCACAGGGAAAAAAGCGGGCGGAAACCGAGCGCGGCTTTATTTCGCATTTTCATGTTTTGTGTTTTGAGAGCGAGAGCGAGGGAGAGAGCGACCGTCATGAGAGAAGGAGAGGAAGAAGACTTGCCGCCACCGCCACCGTTGTTCACGAAGGAGAGGAGGAGCCTTCATCGCAAAGAGGAGCCGCTCCACACTCGCCATATCTCATCAATGAGTCTCCCTCTCTCTTTCTTTTGCTTGTTTAAGGTTTAAATCACTTTCTCTTTTGCTTGTTTAGGAGAGGAAATGAGAGATGAGAGAGAAAGAGAGAAAGAGAGGAACAGGGAGAGAGAGGGAGAGAAAGAGAAAGAGAGGGAGAGGGAGAGGGAGAGGGAGAAGGAGAGGGAGGGGGAGGAAATGAGAGAGGGAGAGAAAGAGAAAGAGAGGGAGAGGGAGAGGGAGAGGGAGGGAGAGTGCATTCTCTCTCTCCCTCTCCCTTTTGGTTGTTTAATGTTTAAATCACTTTCTTTTTTGCTTGTTTGGGAGAGGAAATGAGAGAGAAAGAGAGAAAGAGAGGGAGAGGGAGAGGGAGAGAGAGGGAGAGAAAGAGAAAGAGAGGGAGAGGGAGAGGGAGGGGGAGGAAATGAGAGAGGGAGAGAAAGAGAAAGAGAAAGAGAGGGAGAGGGAGAGGGAGAGGGAGGGAGAGTGCATTCTCTCTCTCCCTCTCCCTTTTGCTTGTTAAAGGTTTAAATCACTTTCTTTTTTGCTTGTTTAGGAGAGGAAATAAGAGAGAAAGAGAGGGAGAGGGAGAGGGAGAGGGAGAGGGAGAGGGAGAGAAAGAGAAAGAGAGGGAGAGGGAGAGGGAGAGGGAGGGGGAGGAAATGAGAGAGGGAGAGAAAGAGAAAGAGAGGGAGAGGGAGAGGGAGAGGGAGAGGGAGGGAGAGTGCATTCTCTCTCTCCCTCTCTCTTTTGCTTTTGGAGAGTGTTAAGATATATTGTGAGAGGGAGAGGAAATGCGAGAGAAAGAGAGGGAGAGGGAGAGAGAGGGAGAGAAAGAGAAAGATAACATATAT
Organism: Lygodium microphyllum; assembly: GCF_053477565.2. Taxonomy (NCBI): domain Eukaryota; kingdom Viridiplantae; phylum Streptophyta; class Polypodiopsida; order Schizaeales; family Lygodiaceae; genus Lygodium; species Lygodium microphyllum. The sequence goes on from NC_141144.1 coordinate 103,684,741, forward strand.
TGGAACGATAGCATATCCATGATTATGGTAATGGTATCCACTTTGCTTTTTTTATGGGTACCATTACATCGACTCCTTAAGAGGGCTAAAAATTAGTCATACACTTTATAAAGTCTAATTAGGAGATTTAAGATGCACGATAATAAACTTATCGATAATGGTATGCAATGTGCTTTGCCATGGGCCACGTACATTGATGACTCTTTAAGATGGCTTAAAATTGGTCATATCCTTCATAATGTCCAAGTAGGGGATCTAATTGTGATATGCATAATTCATTGTTTTTGTATTAACTTTATAGGCATAACAAATTAGAAATCATGCCAACGGAAGGACTAAAAGAAAATGATACCCTAGCTAATGGTCATTACGGTACTTCATCAAAATGAACCCAAAAGCATTGCTATAGAAGAAGAATCCCTTAAATTGAGCATATGATATTTTCTTCAAATGTTATTACTATGAGTAGAATTGATTGAAACAAATTTTATTGCTATAGTTGATAAATTTCATAGATGGCATTAATTTTAATACATGGACCTAGGACAAAAAAACCACATTTCTAAGATGCTTTTTGTTGAGACTGATTTATTATTAGACTAAGAGATCCTCAACGATGCTCATAAATAGATTACTTATACTCAAAGCCCTCTAGTGCAGTTGTATAAGTAATCCTAGTAGAGCCCCTCTAAGATACTCAAAGTACATAACCTAGAGACCGTAGCTAGGTATATAAGGTATAATGGTTGTACAAGAAGACACCTCAATAATTGACTTATCACCATTAAATCCCAAAGAAGAATCGTGTTCCATCCCCTTCAACTCTATATTCACCTCGTAAAGAACTTCATTAATCATAGCATCCTTGTCACCAATATTTTTGTTGCAATGATGAAGTAACATATTCATCACTTTTCCTTTTAGCATCTAAGCCATTATCCAATCTTTTAGTCAAGTCCAAACATTTAGTCTTCGACTCATGAACCTTATGAACCAATGCTTTTTTTTAAAAACAATAACGAATAATTATCTACCGGGACAAACAAATCCTTGAGCATGGTATATGGCCGAGATACACCATGTTCCGAAGTGCAGTATGCTGATTTTCAAGGCTGCTATCAAAGACTAATACCCAGTCTTCCTCTTCTATTGCTCTAGGCCGCAAGCGATGCCTGTTGTCAAAACTCTCCTTATTTCTTAGTCTAGCAACCTTCAACCTGTCAATAGCTAGCTGAATATCCTCTGGTCTTCTCTCCAACTACCGAATCCGAAGAGCTAAGAGCTCCTCTCTCGTCAAATCCTCTTGCCAAGGTAAAACTGACCAAGTCAAAGCACAAGTCTCAATCGGCATAACCGGTTTCTGACCATGCATCAACTCTGCGGGCATATATCCTGTGGTAACACTGTGAGTCGTACGATCAGCCCACAAAGCAAATGGTAGAAGTCTCAGCCATTTTTCAATCCGTCCTCTGCATGCTTTGGCTAATGCTTTCACTATCGGCGGATGTCCTCTTTCACTCTTCCCATTTCCCTCTAGATTGTATGCTGTGGTTAGAGTCAACTTGATTCCTAGTTGAGAGAAAAACTCCCTAGCTTCATCTGCATCCAATTCACTGCGATCTGCAGTGATCTTACTCACACAGCCATACCTGCAGAAAATTTCTTCCAATAAGAACTTACACACTGCACTAGTGGTCTTCGTTCTCAAAGGTCTACCCTCAACATGATTGGTAAGATCCTCTCTAGCCAAAACAATATACCTCATCTGCCATAGACCCATAGGCATAGTAATCAAGTCAACTACCCACTTATAATGAATGCATAGCGGATAGGTCGGATGAAGCTCATCTCGATGATGCACTACCGAATACATCTGGCAGTCTCTGCAAGTCTCTACAAAGTGAGAAACATCTCTATACATGCCTTTCCACCAATATTTCTCCTTGATTTTCTCATAAGTAGCCCACACTCCTCTATGACCAGCCCAAGGACTCTCATGAAACTCCCTCATCACCTGTAACTGTGTCTCTTTATCGCAGACAACCCGTAAGGGTAATCCACCTCTTTTCTTCGGGTGCTTCCAAAGAAATCCGTCCTTAAGAAAATAACCATAGGCTTTTCTTCTGATCTTCTTGAACTCTTCATCTATCCATTCATCTCTTTTGCTTAGTGTACTAAGGTACTTGCCAATCTGCAACCAATCTCTAACATAGAGTTCTTCTATGAAAGCCACAATATCATAGACATGGCAAACATGATCAACCATAGTGGGCTGAAATTTCTGCATCATCCTCTTCTGCAAGTAGTGTCTCCTCATCATCATATCTGGCTCTAGACAGTATATCTGCCACTGGATTATCCTTTCCTGCTATGTGTTTAAATTCTGGATTTAATGACTTGATGTATGCAATCCATCTTAGCATAGCTATATCCGGAGTAGAGCAACTCTTAATCATACCTATCAATGGCAAGCAATCTGTCTCTACCACAACTGAGGCTCCAATAAAGTACTCCTTGTCACATTTGAGAGCCGTAACAATCCCCAGTAACTACCTCTTGATTTGTGGATATCTCCCCTGTCTCTCGTTTAGGACTTTTGCCCCAAACCGAATAGCATACCTGTTTCCATTTGCATCATCTTGACCCACAGCCCAACCTATGCCAATTGGACTAGTGTCAATTGTCAATACAATAGGCCTTCCACAATTATAATCCGCTTTCCTGAGAGTAGGAGCAATCTGCAATAACTTCTTCAATTTCCACATGGCTCTAGTGTGGCTCTCATCCCAATAAAATTTCTGCCCCTTTTGAAGCAGCTGATATAAACAATCTGCTATGTGTGCAAAATGGGGTATCCAAATCATATAAAACACACAAGCTCCAATGAATCTCCATACCTCTGAAGTGGTAGAACAATACTCTGTAATCTTGCCTATAGCATCCACCTTCTCAGGTGAGGGTTTCCTGCCATAATACCCACACATATGTCCAACAATGACAACCTCATTTACTCCAAAAACAGATTTTTTCCCTGATAGTGTCAAGTTCACTTCTTCTAACCTGGCCAAAATCTTTTCACAAGCTGAAATATGATCAGCCACAAAATATCTGCATCCCTGCTCATTTAGACTCTCATTCTTCTCTTCTTCTACACATCCATTAATGGGCACATCATCCAAGAAAGGCATGGTAAGCTAAGATATGTAATCACGAAGGACCTTATGCATGGCATTCATCATATGCGCAACAGAATTAGTGGCACCTTGAGGCAAGGTACACATCCTGACAAGCCCAATGGGAGTTCTCATAGTGGTTATGTCCCTACTTTCCAAAGCCAACTGAAACTAATCATATCCCAAATACAAATCACCTAAAGAATAGATGGCATATCCAGCAAATGCTTCTGCAAACTCATCCACAACTAGACCTATACCAACATTCCTAATAGTAACTCTGTTTACTGGCTGCATGTCCTATATAAATCGGAGAGTACCATTCTTCTTTGGAACCGTAAACCACCCATTTGAGTATGGTGCAGATGAAGGCTCTAGGATTCCCATCTTGATTTTCTCATTCAACAAGTCAATTAACTTTGGCAGGTGTGCCTTAGGCACTGGAATAGGTCGGAGGTTCCATGGAATATGAGGAATAGTAAAGATCACCATAGGAGCAACAATATCTGGATTCATACATCCAATCTCATGCGGGAAAAAGCAAACCCCCTTCCATGTCACTCAAGCATATCTTGAAAGCATTGCTTCTCTGTGGGTAGCAAGAAATCACCATTTCCAATTTTTAATTCAGCAAGAGTCTCTGCTAAAAATTTATGGTCTATATGCTCTGGATTCCTCAAAATTGGCTGTTTGGCAGCCCTCTCTATTTGCTGATCACTATCAGGTGGAAGCGGTACAGCTACCGGCTTCACCTTCTTATCCACAGTCTTGTATTTTGTGTCAACCTTGGCTTCATTATGATCCTTTGCATTACTCAAATCTTGCTGTAAATCAGCAATTCTACACTCTAGTGGCTGAATATCCTCAGCCCTCTGCTCTATGGACTGCATAGGAACAGACCTAAACTCTGGATGCTGAAATATTTCAGCAGTAAACTTTGTTGGCTGAAAGTTTTCAGCCCTCTGTGTCTCTATAAGCTGATCATAATCAGTCGGAAACTCTATTTGCTGAATTTCTTCAGCACTCAATACTTTTTGCTGAGTCATCTCAGCCTCTGACTCTATTTGTGACACAAAATCTACAATTTTATGAAACATGTCCAGGGATTGCACTAATACATTACTGTGACAACTCTGCATATCACTTTTCAGCATATTTTCCTTCTCTGTCATCGTATCTGCACAAATCATACTATCATACATCCCATCTATATGCTCATCATCCTCTAAAATACCTGCATTTTTCAAATTTTTCTCCTTCCTGTATATGTACTTCCTGACAGCTCTAGGCAACTTAGAAATCTTCTGATAACTCATCGAATTGTTTGCTGAAATTCCAACAAAACTGGAGGAGAAAACACTGCTGCCAGGAGGCGAGAACTCCAATCTCCTATGCTCTGTACCGCCGTCATCTCGTGAAACAGCGGTACCTAATGAAAACCCGAATCCCTCACAGTGGGCAAAGGTGCTTCTCTAAGAGTATCCTTGTTTCTAACATGGTTCACACACACATTCATAAACTGAACTGCTCTCATGCCATCTTTACTGCAAATCAGTGCATAAGCAGATCCATCATCCATTACTTTTGTTTCCATGCGCATCTCTGTAATGAATGGTTGTCCAAGAATTATGAGATAAGAGCATGAATCCTGCACAAAGAAATGGAAATCCTCCTCTACATCTCCAATAGAAACCCTGACACTGGGATAGGCAGCATACAAATCACCTGCAGTGTTGTTGGCGGCTCTCATACGCCACCCATGCTCTACATCCATAGGCCATCTATTACTTTCATAAACTCCACGAACTATGAGATTAATCTCTGAACCATGATCCACCAAAGCAACATAAGGCACCTGTTTCTCTCCAATTTTTACCATCGTTTCTGTAGTTGCCCTAGCCCAATGACTCTGTGAAAAGTAACTACGCAGTATCAAGATAGGCTCATCAGTTTCAGCATAATGCATAGGCTGAACCCTCTTCTCTATCTGTGGAAAAACAGAAGCATTCTCAACCATAACCTCATCCTCATCCTCATCCAACTCCCCAATCAAAACTCCATGTGTACCAGTAGTAGGCAATGCATGTCTTTTCCTCTTCAAGACTTCTTGGAACTGATCTTGAAACTCTCTTTTCGAGATGCCCAAAACCTCAGAAATAGTAAAAGTCACATCACTGCCAAGTATCTTGTCATTAAAGATTTTCTTCATGTTCGTAGATGTCTCAATATCGGACATCAATCTAAACCCTGGCTACTTTCTCTCTCTAGGCTCTTGCCTCTTTTCTTTCTTCTGAGCATCTTCCATCTGTCGTTCTGGCCCTGGTCTCAAAGACGGTCCTACAGTAGGTGGAGTAACAAACTCACCCCCTCTAGACTTTTTAGCTGCATTTGGATTTTCTTCATCCCTCTTACGCTTCTCCTCAACAAGTACATCTGCTCCTTGAGACTTAGCCAAGTAGGCATAAATAGTGTACCTGTCAACAGGTGAATCCCAACCTGTCTCAGATCTGATGCTAGAGCCTGCACTAGTCAAAATAGTTTGCTGGATTTTTCCCTTGTTTGCCGTCTCCATAGCATAAGTCCATAATGTTGACTGATTCTTTGATCCTTTCTCGATCTGAACTCCATATGCAGAAGCATCTCCTCTAGCTGCTACATAAGAAGTACGCGCAGCCATATCATCCACTAATTTCTTCATTCCGCTTTTTCAAAAATTGGTAGCAAGTGGAGCTCCTGTTTCAGTCAACCAGATCTTACCATCTTGTCCCCAAAATACCAAATTCTTCCTCCTTGCATCCTGAAAAGATTCACAATCCTTGCAATGTTGATGGTCCGTACTATCACACCAAATACATCTTCTATCTCTCCTAGGTACACTAGGAGCACTAGAAGAAACAGTAGGCGCAGTCAAAGCAAACTGTTCTTTCAATTTTCCCACCAATTCTGCTTTAATTGACTCCAGTGTCAAATCCGTTATGCCTTTGATTATGTCATCAAGAGAGGAAGGAACCGACGGAGCGGATGGTTTTAGAGCAGAAGGAGCCGACATCGGTCTTGGAACAAGAGGGATAGGAGGAGTAGAAATAGTAGGCACTGGCATAGGCCAAGAAACTGGCTGAGGAAGAGAAGAAATAACAGGGATAGAAGCAGACATATGACTCTCGACTCTTCCATTCCTACGATTGTTCCTTTATCTTCAATTAAAGATTCATCTTTGATGTCTTCATCACTAGAGTTCCAATTTCATCTTTGTTGCCAGAGCTTCTCCTCGTCATCTTCGTCACCTTCATCAACTCCAGACGTCCTCCGTTGTTCTCCGAACCTTTGCACATTTTCAATCCTTGTCAGACTTTGTTTTCCACCTCGGCTTCAGAGCTCTCCTCGTTGGCTTGTTCCTCCCCTAAGTATCATACGTATTCTTGCAACTTGCAAGCCAAAGCAGGCTCGGGTTTAGCAGTACACTCTGGCTAATAGCTGGGTCTCTGAGACTCGATTACGTGATGAGGTGGGCAGGGGAGACTGAACTTTGAAGGAAGGAGCAAGAGATGAGACCTGCAATGCAAGGCAATGCTGTTGTCTTTGCCTTAGTAGGCCGGTTATCTGCATCATCCATTGTGAAACTGTTTGTAAACATGGCACCCGATCAGGAAAGGACTTGACAGCATTCTGGACTTCCTCTGCAAGGTCGGTCCAATCCTGCAATAACAAACCAGTTCCTTCAAAGTCAATGCGATGTGCATATCATCTCTTCGTTTCTCATGTGTAAACAGTGGTGTCTCCTTTCTCCCTTCCCCTCTGATCGCTCCCATCAATCTTGAGCTAAAAGTGGATGCCTAGAGAATAAATCAAACACGGAACGCCGACTGAGTGGCTGTCTCATGCTTGCAGAAAGAATGAAGGGTGTTAAATCACAAATTCTGTACTTTGCCCGAGAAAACCCTCAGGTGTAATGGCAGGTTATCTCTTTGTCCACGAGTTGAAGTGGATGCCTCCCGAAAGAACAAACATGCAAGATTCTAAATGCCTGTCTTCTTGCTTTTTCTTCCTCCCCTTTGAGCTTCATCTTACCCCGAATAGATGAATCTTAGCTAGCTTTTTCGAAAGATTTTCTTCCCGCTTTTTTACTTACGGTCCCCATGCTGCTATGTTCATCACAGCTATTTTTTTTACTAAAGAGCTCCTCCCATTTTTAGTCTCCATTCTTTCATATGCCTTACTAGAGACTCATTTTTGATCTGTAAAAGGTCCATGATTGTTGGGTTATCACACTGCTCCTCGCTTTCATTATCCCTTGTCCTTGAAGAATGGCATTTGGCGCCCCTTGTTCCACTAGACCTTATTAAGAGATGCATATTTGCCTCCAGCCTTGATAGAGTAATCTTCTTTATGGACATGACCAGCCTATTTAGAACCATCTATGTGGCTATTAGAATGTACAGTGTGTTTCTGGAAACGAGTTGTTTCAGGTTGATCTCAGCACTGGATTGCTCTTCAATGGCTGAACTCCTCTTCAGCACATTAACATTGGAATGCTTAGAATCTCCTACATGTGAATTCTTAGAACCTCCTGCATGTGATGATGTCGTTTCTCCTTCCGTTTGAACATCTTCCAATCCTTACTGCCTTCCCACAAATATATTCACTTCCAAACCCTTCTCCACTATGTTGGCACGCAGAATAAGAATGCAAACACAACAACTAAGTATGTGCAAAGTAACAAATGTCACACACACAACTTTTTGGTGGATTCCACATCTCGGATGCACAGCAATACGATAGCAGCCAATTAGAAGAGTTCGTGGGCGTGCGATGGATGGAGTGCAGGAGCCAATCCACCACTCGCAAGGCCAATCTATATCGTCAATGCCAGAGGAGACAAACAACCTTCCAAACCTACCTACAATCTTGGAGCCTGAGATGGAGGCAATGATCGATGCATTGATTTCCATGGATGTCGAGACATCTGATCCGCTGAGAGAGGAAGCATCCATACCATTATATGATGGGTGCCGAGTATCTCGGTTGAAGAAATTTCTTGCACTCTTAAGTGTGCAAGCAAAATACGGGTGGAGCGATACGAGTGTGACCGAGTTATTCAGGTACCTTGCACATAGGCTTCATTGATTTTTTTTTTTGACACTATTATTACAAACATTTGTGCTTTTTCAAGGTGTTTTATGATTTTTTTCAGGTTATTGAAACATCATATATTACCACCTGCAAATACCATGCCTGAGTCTCGTGATGATGCACGACATGTCTTACAGAAGCTTGGCATGGACTACAATAATATCCATGCATGTATCAACGATTGCATACTGTTTCGAGATGAATACGAGACTATGGAGACGTGTCCAAAGTGTGGTGCTCACAGGTATCGACAGGACTTGCAAGGGCAAACCATCCCTCAAAAAGTTCTCAGACACTTTCCACTCATCCCCCGCATAAACCACATGTTTCGTACGTCCGACATGGCAAGCTTGACAACGTAGCATGTGCAGAATAGGTCCACGGATGGAGTTAAACGAATATCAGCGGATTCGTGCGCATGGAGCCACATTGACTCTACCTTCCCAGGCTTTGCGCGAGAGCCAAGGAATCTTCGGCTCGGTCTCGCAATGGATGGTGTGAACCCATTCGGTATGCGCTCAACTTCTTACAGTGTGTGGCTTATAGTCCTTGTCAACTACAACATCCCTCCATGGCTTTCTACGAAGAAAGGACATCTCATCCTTAGCTTGCTCATCCCAGGCCGCTACAAAGTAAAAAATATGGACGTGTATCTTCGTCCATTAGTCGATGAGCTTAAGATTTTGTGGGAGGAGGGGGTCACTGTGCAAGATATGAGCAGGCACGATGGTCGACGGTCAGCCAACATTCGAGCCATTCTCATGTGGACGATGCATGACTTTCCGGGATTGGGAGAGTACTCAGGTGAGCAAGCCTCCATTCTTGCTGGTAATATCTATATTTTATCTCATTCAATTAAGTATTCACTAGGTCATGGCTCGCCTTACAGGTTTGGTTACCTCAGATTATCATGTATGTCCATTGTGTGGGCCACAGTTAGACTCCCGAAGGTCACGAACCATGAAGAAGATGGTATATCAAGGACATGCCGCTTTCTTGCCGGAGGATCATGAACTCAGGGAAGGTTTCCTTTGACAACCTCCAACACGTATCAACGCCGCAAGCTGGTAAGAGCTGAAAATGGTCAACCCGGAATCACATCCAAATGGAATGCGACGGTTCTCAGTTTTCTACGAGTTGCCATATTGGACCCACTTACAAGTCAACCACTTGTTGGATCCCATGCATATTTTCAAGCATGTGGGCAGTTTGCTATGGGACCACATCACAGGAAAGAGAGACACTACAGGGGCACGAATGGATTTGAAGGAGGTAGGTAAGATGGAGGCGCTTTGGCCGTAATCGAGTGCTGATGGTCACGTGCAGCTTCCTCGCGCTCGTTGGGTTTTGTCCACTAAAGAAGAGCGCATTGTGAAGCAAGTAATCAATTCTATCCGCACTCTGATGGGTATGATGCGTCCTCTCAGGTCCGCATTTTCTAAAGATGACCAATTGCCGAGGCTAAAATCCCATGATTGGCATAAGATATGTCAGGTTTGTGCTACGAATGGATTGTAATTAGCGTGGGCATTTTGCAATTTGAAAAGTGGCCATTATTCATAATGCTTTCTCATTTGTGGCAGTTTGTTCTACCAATCGCGATCGCAGGATGCCTTACTCCAGAAATTTGCGGGGCCATTTACAAGTTGTCGACTTTGGTGCAATGGATCTCACAGAAAGAGATTAAGACGTCCTCTATTGAATCCGCGAGACGGGGAGCAGTGGAGACGGTCTGTCTCTTTGAGAAAGTGCCCACTAGTATGCTCACGATACAAGTCCACCTTCTTGTGCATCTTGTGGACAAAGTGGAGATTGCTGGACCTGTCCATACGCGATGGATGTTCTTCCTGGAGTGCTTCATGAAAACCCTGAAAGGCTTTGTGCAACAACGAGCTTGGCCAGAAGGTAGCATGGCTGAAGGTTGGTTGGTGTCAGAGGCATTAGTGCATATCTCACAATGGCTACCAACGGTGGAACCAGACAATGAAATGCTATGGACGCTGAAGGATGATGATAGACTAACTGGAGATGTGGTGGTTGAAAATGGGGTAGAAAAAAGAATGGATGCCTCAATGGAAGAGAAGGTGAATCGCTTTTGTATGTTGCACCATGCCTCCATGGAAACGCGGCTCGCCAAGTACCAGATTGCAAAGCAAGATCAAGAGGAAGCGCGAGCTAAATTCCGACGTAGTACGCGTCATCGACCGATTGGATATCCCGAAGGCATGGAGAAGATGTCGTGGTTTATGTCAACACGATGGTTGCATGGAGCCTTGACCGCAGCATCCAGCGAAGGGATAGAGGTCTCAATGGAGGTGTGGGAATTCTCGAAGGGATGTAGTCCAAAGGTGATGAGGGGTTTAGAATCTGTCATATCTAAATTTTATATGCGACATCTAATTTGAGTGTTTCAATGTACAGTACAAAATATATAGTGCAGCGTGGTCGCACGAACGACATTTTCGCGTGGAGCGTATTGAAAAAATGCGCTCCACAATGGACTGCGGTGTCATGGCAAGGTTCGAGCAAGAGAGCCGACGACGAGCAACGGATCCGAACACGGTTGTGGATGAGATGGAGTATTTTGGAAACTTGCAAAGTATTATTACGGTGGATTACCGTAGCTTCTCCATGATACTATTCGATGTGTAGTGGTTCAAAGTGGTACTTGGAGGAGCTGGAAGCAACAGTTCGACAAGGTCCATCGGGATTTCTCGAAATAGATTCCGAAAAAAAATGAACGGATTTGCGCGACACCTTTGTGTTGCCGGCCCATTGTGAACAGGTGCATGGAGTCATTTGCTTGCTAATTGTAATACTCCGATGGTTTATGTCACAATGGTTTGAACTCGCTTTGTACGTGTTTGTAAATAGGTAATCTTCTATCCAAGCCCCTGACAACCTCGATGGTGGTATGTTATACCTTCAACTCCCCGAAGTGCGAGAGTATATGATCAAAGTGATGTTCCGAGCATAGATGAAGATAATATGCAAATAGAGGGGTCGATATTACAAGGGGTGGAGGCCGTCGAAAGCTTGGAGCACGCATCGGCTAACAATGATGGAAATACAGGAGTCCAAGAATTTTTTGAGAACGAGGCGGACTCATTCTTTTGTGGTGACATGTCTATCGACCTTCCAGTGTATGCGGAGTTGTGTCAAGAGTTTAACATGGGACCATAGGACACTTCATACTTGGAGCATCCACTTACTCAATTCGTTGTTTAGATCTCTTATAAAGGTACATAAGATATGCATTTTAAGAGGGATTTTTTAAAAATGATTTATATTACTATGCTTTGTATAATTTAAATTGATTATTCTAACACCAATTTTTATATGTGCAGGTGACATTTTCAGGATGAGTCGAGGGATGAGCGATGAGGAGTTGCAGGACATCTTCGCACGCATGTCTCCAGACCAGCTCGCGAGATTCAGAGAGATGGTGGACCAAGAGCTGTCTCGTTCTTTGTCAAGGCACTCTACTAGATCTGCTTCAGCACGATCGGATGCTTCGGCTTCGAGCAAACGATCTCGACGCTCACGACTTGGGCCAGAGGGAGGGACTGCATCGGGATCAGGGGGATGCTGCTGTTGGAGACACGGATGTGGTGTCTCCATCTCGTCGTTCAGTTGGAGCTGTATCACCTCCAGGATTTGTCACACCTGTGGGGACGTCTACTCCAGTTACTCCGGCTTTTGTACAGCCGTCAGCAGGTGGCACCCCTTTGGGTGCCACTCCAAGAGAGGTTACCCCTGTCAGTACACCGGATGTAGAGGGGTCTCCTGGATATGCCCAGGAGTGTGGACGGAGATGGGAGAGAACCCATCTTAGGCAGACTCCTAGGGGTTATGGATATCTAGTCGATAGTAGGTCAGGAGCCATCATCATGAATGATGAGGGGAGGAGGGTGATGGCTCGCATGAGAGAGTTGTGCCAACAAGTTTTTCGGCACAATGTCCTAGATCATTGGAAGAACATACCGGAGGGAAGCAAGGACTACATAGTAGCATCATTGCACAAGGAGTTTCCGGTGCCAGCCGCAGTAGATAGATTCTCTACGGGTTGGATGATGGATTGCATGCGTGCATACATGTCAATAGATGATCCGATGCACGCAAGGCAATCAAGAGTGGGGCTGCAAAGCCCGAGTAGTTAGATACAGACGACTGGCGCCAACTGAGGGAGGAGGCTACAGATTCTCCAGGACGTTGAAGTCAGCAGCGCGAGGCGGCGAGGGCACGACTCGAGGCCGGAGTGGTCCATCATCTTGGGAGTGGCGGCCACAGGACATATTTGGAGGACTTTGTAAGTTTTTCTTTTGTTTTGCTTGTTTGTTTTTTTTGGAATATTCTTTGTACTGACAATCATGTTTCTAACAGTTAGCATTTTGTTTTCTTTGCAGCACTCCATTACAAATCGCGATCCGCAAGGCCTTGAGACTCGATATGCAGAGAGGCACGGTCTCAATGCATTGATCAACCGATTGTATAGACGCAGCGGCCCTATAAGTCACTCATCTTTCTTGTCCGTAGTTACCATGAGATATTTGAATGCATTATTATATGGTGGATTGATGTGTTGTTTCTTTTTCTGCAAAATCCGTTCGATGCTCCTTTGCGGTGGGACGAGCTTTCGGGGGATGAGGATTTGTAGCTCGCCCTTGGATCCTTGGATCTCACACACCTTTATTTTTTAGTCGCTTGATCTATGTAGACATTTTCTATGTATTAGTGATATCTTGTCATGATTGTACCAATCACTTTTTACGTGATCATGTATTTATTCCATGTATCAGTTTTATGATTTCAGTATGCATTCTTTTTGTTTGCAAGCGCTTTGTATACAGTAGTGCAGAAACTATTTTGTATGGCTCTCATACAGTACACAGTGCAGCCACAAAATATTTTTTATCCATGTTACCGTTGCTATTAGCGTCGCAAATTTACTGCTCGTGTCGCTATTTCCATCGCTATGCGCATCACAAATTTATTGGTTCCGTCGCTATTGGCGTCACTATTAGCATCACAAATAGCGACGCTAGTGACGTTTCTATGGCGTCGTTAATAACAACGCTTTTTGCGATGACGGGGACAAATTTTGTTGTTTGTATTTTCGTCGCTTTAAACGTCGGCATAAGGTCTATATCTTGTAGTGCTTCTACATTCTGACTTTGCCAAAGTTAAGCTTAAGAGGCAACCCTTTTTCTTTTATATGGATCTTACCATCCTTCCAAAAGATTAATTCTTTGGCCAATACATCACAATAGGAAGCACAATCATGCATCTCATATTGAGGAATGTCACACCATATACACCTACATACAAACCCCTCTTGAGCAGGTTTTGGGGCTGCTATGCTCTCTCTTTCTTCAACCTTTTCATTCAATTTTTTAACCTTTAGTTTGTAGGTCATGAATTTCCTTCATTATCTCATCCAAAGTATTTTCTTTCACTCTCAGAAGAGTAGGTATAATCATAGGTACATATGGTGTCACTCTAGATTCTTTGTTAGAGGTAGTAGACATAGCCCCTACATGCAGTCTTGCTTTCATTCTTTTCCTCTTAACAATCTTGTTAAGAGCATTAATGACATGTGATAAATTTATTTTCAGCCCCATCTCTATTGTATCACCTTCTAAACAATATCCTAACCTTTCTTGCAATGCAAGATTTGTGGCTTTCAAAAAGACCTCAACCTTTTAACCCTCTAGAGCATAATGCTCAACAGTATCCAACTATGCATACTTGCTCCCAAATTCTTGTAGCAATTTTGTGGCTACAAGACTGTTGCTGGGTTTCTCTACCCACTCCATAAATGTCCTATGTGTAACCAAACTAGTATCTTCCAAGAAAAACTTCTCTCAGAGCCTTTTCTATTCTACTCAATCTCAATCTTTCCCATACAAGGATAAAATCTACTCTTTAAGTGCCTACATGGCAAATTGATAGACTCCATGCATACTTTGGAACCCCAAAAAAAAAAACCATTTTTGATGCATATGACAAAAAATAAGCTAATATCATTCCCTTTAAACTACTTCATCTCATGTTCAATTGCCTACAAAGCATTCATGGCCAAAGAGTGATAATTACTTGTATCTAGCTTTTACCACTACTACTATAGTAACAATAACACCTACCTCATATCAACACTAGAACTTGAACCCATTCCATTACCCATGCTTGAAATCCTTTTGATGACGACCTTCATGTTAGGTGGGAAGATAAGCGACAAATTGTAAACCACGTAGGTTCAAAAGAAATAGAAAATATAGGTGCAAGAATAGACACCAAAAAGACTATGTTTTATCAAGTAGAAGCTCTTACACTATAGTAGGACTCTTTGGATATTCACCCAATTCAAAGCTCTCTCTCGATTCCCTATCAAGATCCAATTTTCAACAATCTCAATCTCTTTGTTTTCACCTACAATAGTAGGTACCCCAAACAAGCAATATGTGTCCTTATTTAGTACTTCTAAACTAGCCTTTCTTGGCTTAATATAGAGGGATATTGTACTTTTACTTCAGCCCTATTTAGCGCACTAATTGCTTGATTGTCAAATTATCAAGGATCCTCCAAGTCACAAAGATCCCTCTTTTGTAACACTCTTTGGATCCTCTTGATTTCTCATTTACCCTTCTAAGACTTGAGCTTTTTGCTTGATTTCAAATGACCTTGCTATTCATTGCATCAATGTCCTTGATCTAGTCACCCAAACGGTATCTAGGTCCATCCCAAATTACTGGACTACATAACTTGCTTTAGTTCAACCTTGTTGAATTGAAGCAGAAGCATTCCCCTTCTTACTTATTAACTTTTCTAGCATGACTCTTTTGTCATCATGTCTTGGATTCAAGCACTTACAAAACTGGAAGAATATAAAAATAAAAAGGTTGTACAACGCTAACTAAGAATATTGAGATCTTGTGAAATGGTGATCCTCCCAAGTCTTTTATGAGTGGATGTGTAGTGCCATGATATCATCCTTTTCTTATATACTCATGAGCGCAAGAAGCATCTTTAAGAGGGATATCCAATTATTGTCATACAATGGTATTGAAGCATCCTCTTTCAATGGATCGCATGACTCAACATCTATGAGCAGTAATGCCTCAATTGTTGCTTTCATCTCAAGCTCCAATATTTGAGAATGATTTCATTGGTCTTCAATTTCTTCTCCAAGGGAGAACACATCTGAGGAAGTACCTTTCGAATTATGTGTTTACTTGGGTACTCCTTACATGGTATGCCCATGAAC
This sequence comes from Lygodium microphyllum, assembly GCF_053477565.2. Classification (NCBI taxonomy): domain Eukaryota; kingdom Viridiplantae; phylum Streptophyta; class Polypodiopsida; order Schizaeales; family Lygodiaceae; genus Lygodium; species Lygodium microphyllum. The sequence goes on from NC_141144.1 coordinate 103,700,308, forward strand.
TTTTCTTATCGAGCACATGACATCCATTTCTTACAATCTACTAGCATTTCACTATAAAGATTTTCATAGAAAAACAATACATTGAAAAATACAATTAGAGCTTAGCTCTACACCACAATGAGTGTATACTTTATTGATCTCTAACTCATGGTTTAAGATCACTTGATTAGTTATTTCTAACTAGAAGTTGCTATAGTGTTGTATACGATCTATGGACAAACAAAATTTTCAACGAAATTGCAAAATTGCACTAACTGCAAGGATACATAATACATTGTTGAGAAATTCTTCTTAATCTCTAGCATTACGGTCATCATCATTACTTATTTTTGCTATAGTACGATCATCTATGATGCTATCGTCTGCTCTATCTCTCTCACTCTCTTAATTTCTCTTTCATTCTCCCTCCCCTTTTTCACTTCTCTTTGTCAATCTCTCTCTTTCTATGTCTCTTCTCAAACTCCATTACTCTCTCTCTCTCCTCCCCTTTAGCTTCTTTCTCTGTCTTTTCACCCTCTTTCTCTCTCTTACTAAACTTCCTTTCTCTCTCTCTCTCTCTCATAGTTCCTTTAAGTTCCTTTCTCTCTCTCTCTTCCTTTTACTTTCTCTCTCTTCTCCCTTTAACTTCCTCTATGTTTCTCCCCCCTCACACACACACACACACACTCTCTCTCTCTCTCTCTCTCTCTCTCTCTCTCTCTCTATATATATATATATATATATATATATATATATATATATATATATATATATATATATATATATATATATATATATATCCCCTCTCCCTAACTCCCTCATTCACTCACTCACTCACAACTTCTCTTTCTCCCACATACACATGCACACACACACACACAAGCATATTGTATAAAAAAGAGAGAAAGGAAAGAAGAAAGGGCTAAATTCAAGGCTCCAAGATGCAGAGATGCTTCCTTGAAGCTATGTATAGCTAATAGTATCACTATAAGCATAGTTATTAGTGTCGCTATGACACTTGTGGGACACTATTAGTATGCAAATAGTGATGCAAAAGAAGACTTTCTCATTATTGTCACTATTATGCCAATCCCTTGTAGTAATTGGGGTAAGCCATGGTGATGAGGGACCCTAATATTGCAAGTGTAATTGAGTACAAACAAACGACCATAATACCACATAGACACCACATAATCCACACCCAATATAGGGTATGCTTAAATGAAACATATTGTAAATTAGATCATGAAAATGAAAAAAACAAAATAAACAAAATAGAAAAATAAATATGAAAAAAACAGAGGTCGAGTTGTATCATGATATCTTTTACTCTTTGTGAGAAATGCATGATATTTTTGCATTTCAATTGCCAATTGGTAAATATGAATAGACATGACTTGTTATATCACTCTTTTGACTACATGACTATTGGACAATTGAGCCATTCACTATCCAACACCCAATGATAATGTACATGGTACACCATTATCATAATACCGTATTGTGGGATAGGATCTCTAGCAATATCAAGGGTGCAAAGAAGTTGAATGGCATGAGATACATTCCCTTTTAGGACTCTTCAAGAGTGAGGGGTATGTACTTGACTATTCAATAGATTTAGTAAGATTTCATAGGACAATTCAAGAGTGATGGAAATGTACTTGACTATTCAATAACTACTTTAGTAAGATTTTATACATATTGGTTTCTTAGGGATCTAAATGGTTTCTTAGGGTTGGAGAGTGTAGAGCTCTGATGGGGCTCTAAATATATCCTTAAGGACCGCCCATGGTGGATAAGGATGATGAAGGTCAAATGGTACATTATTGTAATTTGTCAAGTGCCATCTTGATAATACTAAAAAAAACAATAGCATCTTAAAACCTTGCAGTTGCCTATATTTCCAATGGTTGTAGGCTATTGGGCATTCTTGTTACTAGTGCTATTGAAGTAGTTATGCATGATTAGTAGTTTTGGTAAAACATTAATATTTCTAGCGATAGTGCAATTGTCATTGATTCTTGCCAAAAATAGACAAATCTATACTCATACTAAGGTCATTAGTATATGAGCATGTATCAAGCTCAAATTTTATAATGCATTTAAGAGGATCTAGATGAAATGAACATTATAACTAGGGTTTTCTTTCAATTTCATGGTCAAGTAAATGGATCAACCAAGACTTGATGCTAGAACTAGAATACTATTATGCAGCTCATATGATCTTCTTATCTTTGGTAGTGGAGCTCCTTGCAACTTGTACAATTATTTTGTTCCATCTAGGATGCATCTACATTATATCCTCATTACGTTGATGTTTGGAGAAATATGATTTGACTTAGACTAGCCAAGCTTAATGCATTTTAAATATGCCCCCTTACTTTGTTGAATAGGAAACTAGTGAAGGTCAAATCCTTGTTAATATCAGGCATTATTTTGTTTCATCAAGGATGCATCTACATTGTGCTAATATTTGAAGGACAATATTTTGATTTAGATATCAAAGGCTCTCTCATTTTTTAATGTTGCTTTTAAATCAACTCTAAGATGGAGAAAGTGTTTTTATATATATTACTCTTTGTTTGACTGATTAAGGAAAAGAAGACCATACATCACATAGCAAACCACATGACATGCCTTATGATGATGCACTATACACATAGAAATGTGATAGATAAACTTACAAGAATGATTCCTAGAAGGTGTGACATTAGCTAGTGAGATGAGTGTGTGCGTGCATGTGTGCACATGTGTGTATGTATGTGTGTGTGTGTGTTTAAAAAATAAATAAAAATCAAGCTTTCATATTTAATTTTCCATATTTGAATGGCTCCATGATGTCTTATTCCCCTAGGATATTAGTACCTTTTTGAAAAGACTGACAACAATGACCCTTAGCATGCAAGGTTCGGTGTGTACATGATATTCTAGCCAATCTTGCAAAGGAGTAGACACAATAGATTCCTCATTAAGTTGTGCACAAGTGGAACTCCTATACTTTACTAGTGTGAGGAAGGGTGATGCTAATCAATCTTCTAATAAGGGATTGAGAGCTAGTAGTGCATACCTAGCCTGCTTGACTAGCATATATGCCATCCCCTAGTGCATGTATGTTTGTGTGTAGTACTTTCACATGTATGTTGTTGGAAGTTGGACACCCAATTTGACTCTTTCTATCTTCAATTACATTTACTAACATGAATTTCACATTGAAAACCCTACAATTCTAGAGCGGGCTTGAAAATCACATGTACAATGTTGATAGGTGTAGATCAACATTCTACTAAGTAGGCTATAGTATAAAGTTCCTTTAGATTTGATTCTTTAATCATGTTTTAAGGTGAAGCACGAAGTAGGATTAACGTTACAACCGTTGCAACATGTGCAATATACATATGTAGGCTTATCTTAAGCCTTTCAATAGTCTCTTCTAATACATGTGCCTTTAGGCATAGCGTGAGACTAGGAAGCATGTCTAGATACCAAGGTAGTTGTCGTTTTGGTTTGTTTGTGAGCGAGCCAACTAGACTTTCGAAGTAGAAGTGACAACTTTTTAGTAAAATAAGGAGGCTAAAGATTACACCACAGCACCTAAACTTAGGCTAATTACGCTAATTGATTCGTAGAAAGACCACCAGGTTTTGGCCTAATCCTGTTCTAAACATTCTTCAACGTATACCCAGCTAAATCGTAAGTTGTGTGTGTCGAAGATCATATGAATGGACTGTTGGGAGATGGCGCCAAGGAGAAGGCTGTAGGTCTCCCCGGTCGCAGTGGTACTGAAAGGCCAACACATGAGGCGGAGGCCAGTGTTAGATTTGAAGACGAGAACCTTACCAGAGTCATGCAGGGTTAACTGAGTGTTATCCGGGAAGACGAGAGACAGCTGGGGGAGGGCAACGTCGTTGGGGTAGAAGTAACAAGTATCGAGGTCGCCATGCTGGAACAGGGGACGGCCGAGGGTCGGGTAGAGGGCGTCCCTCCATTTGTCGCGGAGGGGGATGTAGGCAGCGGGAGTGAGGTAGGAGATGGAAGTACCAGAGTCGATGATGGTCCCTCCGGTATTCGAGCCGGTGTCGTAGTCTAGGGTTCCGTCCGGGATGCCCGCGGGGCTCCCGTCCACGAGGATGTTCACCACGTCCACGTACCAGAGACCCGATGGCGTGTCGAGGAAGGGGGTGCTGCCGTGAACCTCTTCGGGTACGGACCCGTCGCCTAGCGTCAGGAAGCCGGAGCTCGGGTTTGCGGATCCACGCGGCGCGAGGCAATAGGCGAAGGAGCTCCCCAGGCCCGCGGAGGCCAGCTGCTCCGGCAGCGAGACGAGAGTCCCAGGAGCCGCGAGGCCCAGCAGGCCCGAGGCAAGGCTGAAGCCGCCGAGCACGTTGTTGGTACCGCAACCGAAGCCGACGTTCTCCACTGTGACGGATTCGTTGGGGGAGGCATCCAGATCAAAGAAGGTGAGTCCGTCGGAGACAATGGAGCCCCGAGAGGAGGTGCCGTCCTGGTAGATGGCCGCATAGAGGCAGGAGTAGCCGTCGGCGCCAGTGCCGAAGTCTGTGGCCTGCACGCTTTGGCAGAAAGCGTCGGCGTCCGTGAGGAGCTGGAAGGTGGAGGAGCGCCGGCCGGTGAAGACCGGCAGGATCTGCGGGTAGCAGGGGCGGCAGGGCTTGCATTGGATCCACGTCAGGTCGCTGCCCGTGTCCAGGAAGAGGTACAGCTGCTGGCCGGGCTCCCCTGCCAGAACGTCGACGTAGTACTCGCCGCTGAAGCCCTTGTGCCGGACGTCCGTTGTAACCCATCCCCACGGCGTTACGAGCTCCCTCCGTGTCCTGTTAGTTCCAATTCTGTCATTCTCATCATCGTCATCATCACCATCCGGCCTACTACTACTACTAGCTGGCTGCTGTGTTGCTGCTGATCCATATCGAGTGGCCGACCTCATGAGGCGATTCATCCGATGCCTCGATATGCACGCCTCTCGGCCATCGGCATCCGCCATGCTAATGGCCGCACATCTCCGGGGAAGCATTGGCGAGTCTTTGTCGTACAAGTGCGACACCCTTGCTCTTACAGCACCACCCTCTGCGTCCAATATTCTGCTGGCCTTGCCGTCGAGATAGTGGCCATGCAGAGATGTTCCAGCGCATATGACTAGAGATGCTAGAGTTCCTATAACTGAACAGGAATGCAGCATTAAATCTACTCGCGGAGCCATCGATTGCATACTCAACGAAATACCATCCAATACGCCAAGGAGCTTGTTCCAGAGGAGTATACAGCGTGCCTGTTTGGAGGTAATCGCATCCAGCAGATCCCGAAAGATGCTTTATCATCGTTTCTTCCGACCAACGAAACATAGGCAAAATCATAGGCCCGTCATTTGCACAAACACCCAATAAGCCAAGGACAGCGTTCGCAAAAAACATTTTTCTTAGGAGATACAAAAACCTCTTATTCAAATTTTTGCAGATACAAAAACCTCTAACTCGAATTTGTGCAGGGATTTTTGAATCAAATTACATGTATTTGCCATTTTTATATCTAAAGTTTTTCAAAAGTTTGAGGTTTTAAACCTTCTTCCTTCAATTTTGAAGGTTCTTTTAAAAAAATTGCAATTCACTTTACATTAAACCTTGGTTTTTCGTGAACACTGGCCAAGGAGCTGCTCAATGGCTCACGTTGATGCCAATTTAAACTCAAAAAATGTAGAGTATATTTTGTAGCTTGTGAATCCAAAACGAAAAAAGGACCTCAAAATGGACTTTTGTTCTTGAGGTAGACCAAAAGAACTCCCAAGAATCTCTCCATGGATGCTCAAAATGCACCAAATACTTTTTCAGAAACTATTCATTCTATATATTGTTGGGGATCCTAAACCAAGAAGGTTCCCAAGCCAATCTTGCACAAGGAGAAAAAGTAAAAATATAAAAAAGAAGGCATAAATTTATGGGAGGACACGAATAGACACACGTGTACATACATACACACACACATTTACATATGTCCATGTGTATGCGCATTGTTGTGTCGCTATGTGGACACAATGTGGAAAAAACCTGGAGTGCATCATCATCCGACTTTCTTATTAATCTAGAGAGCCAATGTCACCTTAGCTAATTTCAAAAAACACAATTTTTGGACAAGTTTAACCTATTTTTTAAGAATGCCTAGCCAAGTGATGGTTGGTCAAAAGAATACAATATGGACACATGCTTTGCACACAACTGAAAAGAGAAAAGTTATTGATAGTAAAATGTCTCATGCAGGGCAAGACATTCATGACATAACTGACTGGGAATCCCTAGTAGATGCATATTTAGAAAAAGGGAAAAATACGGATGTACTCATAGAAGAGAAATAGAAGAGAGATAAAGATAATGCAAGGATATCTAAGAGATTGATAAGAATAAGTGTGGATCAGTATAACGCTACAAATAAGCCATCTCCCAAGTATGTTATGGAAGAGGTTGAGTAGGAGCAGAAACATGATAGGAAGAAAGAGGGTAAACAACTAGGATATAAGTTGCAGTCTGATATTGAGATAGCCACGGATGCCTTGGAAGATCCTGTAGTGGAAGAGTCAGTCACTGCATCTATGGATTTTCTTAATACATCTAAAGAGGTTTATGAAGCTCATGTTTTACTTGATACAAGGACTCATAGGGAGATTGATGAAGTGTTGGATGCATATGATTTATAGGACATAGTTAATATTTTTTGAGATAGTTCAGATGCATTTAGAGGATGTTAGATGTAATGCTCCACACCTGGAAACTATCTTAGATACTTTGTCAAAGGTACTCTTGATAAGCAACTCAAAGATACTTGAAGATATAGACTACTTCACTATTTTTGGTAATGATCTTCATGTGTTGGATACAAGTGAGGCTCAATTTTTGATACAGTACATAATTGTCAGTATAAGGAGATTTTCATATGTTGGACTTTGAAAGAGTAGACATGTTTCTATGTATTTGTTTATGGGTGTATTTTGAGCATGTATATGGACATTCCACAGCCTCTAGTATATGATGTGCACCCAAGGCCTCATGACCCTAGAGAGGATACTAGGTGTTGTTGAAATGCATGGATCTAGAGCATGGGTATGGTGGATGGAACACAAACACAATGTTCATGATGACACATATTAGAGAAACCAACTGTTATTCAAGTGAATTAGGTTCCAAGATGGAAGTTTGGACTCATAAACACAATCTTTAGTATGACACTGACTATGATTGAAAGGACAAAGTACAATAGTATTCCATCATTGAATGATAAGAAGGTACATCACTTTATAGGCTCATGATGGTTCCCTTTTTCTCCACTGTGCATATGGGATTCAAGGCATCTCTTCCTAGAGATACATCACTTGTCATTTCTTGTCATTGTCCATCACCATACATGCTCTAGATCCATGCATTTCAAACAACACCTAGTATCCTCTACGGGTCATGAGGCCTTGGGTACAGTCATTATCCCTAGAGGCTGTGGAATGTCCATATACAGCCATGCATAGAAACATGTCTACTCTTTCAAAGTCCAACATATGAAAAAATACTCCTTATACTGACAATTATGCTGCTATGGGAAAGATAATTTCTTCAAAACAATTTGTCGAGGTTGTTGTTGATGGCGAAAGCATCTTCTTCATTTATGAACTGATTTTGATGATGCTTACCATTCCACACCTGTTGTGCTCTTTTACGGTGGAAACATTCACTAGCTATATGGCCAATCTTACCACAATAATGACATGTCATCCAATCTTTGTTGTCAGAGTAGAATCCTTAGCCTCTTCCTTTAGGTCTAGGAGCTCCTTTGGTATATAAGAGGTTTTTCCTAGATGATGGGACACCATTTTTTGCATTTTTTTTCTTTTGTTTATTCTCCTCATCAAGAAGAGAGTACTCAATATCATTTTGTGACAAATTAGGTACATTGCTAAGAGTAGAGACGAGATTTTCATAAGGATCTTGGTTTATACTAACAAGGAGTACAACAATGGCTTCACCTTCATCTATTTTTTTCTTCAGAGTGGCAAGTTGAGTTTTTAGACTTTTGAATTTGTTAATATGCATAGTCATTGAAGTGCTATCTTTTATGTGAAGCTTTTAGAGTTGCATTAACAACTTGACCTTAGAGTTTTTGGCTTGACTTCCAAGATCATGTCAAGCTCATCTCAAGCCTTTTTAGCATCTTTGATGCCAAAGATATGGTGCAATACATCGTTAGAAAATACCCGGGCAATAATTCCTAGAGCTTTGTTGTTCATCTTTTTCCACTCTTTTGTCTTGAGCTAGACTTCTTCAATGAACTCGTTGTACAACCCACTCTGCTTCTACTCATCGCGATCTTCTTGCAACTATAGGGCATTTGAAGCTTGTTGTATAAGCTTCTTCCCCACCACATCTTGTGGAAAATAATTGCCTCTACAGGCTGTTGTGACAAAAAAAACCAATCGACTGCTAAACCCTAGAAGAAAACTCCATAGAAATTTCACTTGAAGCTCATTTTTTTCTTCATTTTCTCTCTCTTACCACTTAACCAAGCCTAGTGCCACTCTAATTCACTGATTTAATCACTCACTAGTAACATTTGCCCATCAAACCAGCAAGGAGAGAAGACTTTGGAAGATTTGAAGACCTCAAGACCAAGCATCCAACACCAAGCTCAAGTTCTTTTCCCACTTCAGTTTTTCACTTCATTCCAACTCACTGAAGACTCAATTCCTAGAAAAGCATCACTCCAAATCAGAAAGAGGAATCAAACATCAAGCAACAATAACATCAAGAATCAAGCTAGTATCTTTTGATACTGCACAATGGAATTTGACACTGCCATCACTCGTGTTTTTTTGGCACATTCAAGAATTAACTCATTGCTGGTCTGATCTCACTCATCCGATGTTAATGCCAAACATGAAGATTTTTAATGTGGAATTCCCAATTGATTATATCCCTTGTAAGCCACAATCTCATTGTAAAAGGATAGATACTGCCTGAGTATACTCGCGGTAAGACCTCCTTCAAAATGTCTAAACTTGAGCAAAGAGCAAAATTCAATGGTGAAGGCTTTCATGCCTGGAAAGAAAAGACAATGTACTATCTCATGAGAAAGGATCTTTGGGATCTATTTGAGGATGATATACGAGATGTAGATAGCAAGAAGGAAAATTTACGGCACAGAAGAGGTAGCGAGCTTGAATTTCTGCAATGCTGGGCTCTAGAGTGCTCAATGTCAAGGGCATAGGTGATGAGAAATTGCGCCTTGAATTTAGAAAGGTATTCGTAGAAGAAGTCTTGAAAATATATGCTCTAGTTTGAGAGATTAAAAAGCTCTAAGGAGGCAGGGTGCAGGCTAGCTATGGCTGCCCTAAGGTGGAAGATAAAAATGAAGTTGAATATGAAGTCATGAGGTACCACTAAGCTAGACTGAGGTTGAGATAGACTAAAAGAGTAGAGAGAAGAGCTAAGTAGAGCTAATCCATGTTCACCATGGCTCTAATACCATGTTCAAATGCATGGATCTAGAGCATGGATGTGGTGGATGGAACACAAAGACAATGTTCATGATGACATAGATTAGAGAAACCAACTGTTACTCAACTGAATTAGGTTCCAAGATGGAAGCTTGGACTCATAAACAAAATCTCGAGTATGACATTGACCATGATTGAAAGGACAAAGTACAATAGTACTCCATCATTGAATGATAAGAAGGTACATCACTTTATAGCCTCATGATGGTTCCCCTTTTTCTCCACTGTGCATATGGGATTCATGACATCTCTTCTTGGAGCATACATCATTTGTGATTTCTCAATAGCTGTGGCTCAAGAGTTGTGCCAATGCTAGTCATTTGGATCCATGATCCAAGGGGATGTCTTCTTATGTGCGGGATGAGCAACAAGTTGATATTATGGATGTTTAACCCAGGTGGTGCATCAGTAGCACATACTGGAGGATGTGCAAGTTCAAAGGGGGTGGATATATTGTTGCTAATATGGACACAATGTGAAAAAACCTAGAGTGTATCATCATCCATCTTTCTTATTAATCTAGTCTAGAGTGAATGTCATCTTAGTCATTAGTGCTAGTGTCCATAGCATAATTAGTTCCAAAATAGAGGATTTTGGACAAGTTTAGCCTATTTTTGATATTTAGGATATTATTTATTGTAAATACTCTTAAAAGATGAAAAAAACTTCTAGAATAGACTAACATACAAAAAAGAAGTGGATTTTCACCCAAATTTGGGGAGATCTCATGGAAAAAGAAGGGGCTTCTCAATTCACATGGCGCATGACCGCAGTTTACAGATAGCAATCGATATTCCAAATGGGGAGAAGGAGTGATCCGAGAGAATTTTGAGCAGGTGTCCTATATTTTCCCCCCTTTTGAAGCCAACAAAATCATGAGATTTGGAGTCTGAGCAACAAAGAAGAAGCTAGTGTTAGGTGCATGTTTTTGACCTAAAAGGGAGCTCCAAGAGATCTAATGCCTAAAGATTGCTTCTGAGTAGTCCCAACAAAGATTTTATTTATCTTCTCAAGTTCTATCAATACATAGTACTTTGATTCATTAAGCTTTGTCTTTATCTTGTGTACCTCTTGTCTATTGTTTTTTCTTCTCTTCTATCTCCTATTCTTTACTTCCTTCTCTCTCAAATCCCTTGTGGATACGACCTTTTGACTAAAACCCCTCTAACATTGGTGAACTTGACGTGAAAGGTCATCAAAAGGAAAGAGAGGATGGGATAACCTTTAAGAACAATTTTGAGTGATATTTTGGAGCAATCAGTGTAAAATATGAACATGCTTATGCAGGTACAACAACAACAACAAGCGATGTAGGCTTCTACTCAAACAGAAACTCTTATGATGAATGCTTTGCAAGCAGTAGAGCGTGATATGAAGTTGTTTAATGGGACATATTTGCATACCTATGCTTAAAAGATGGACTTCTTTGGGATGGCTCAACTTGCATGGAGCCAATATTTTATACGGGTCACTATACATGAATTGAAAGCCCAAGTTATTGAATTGTATATGTAGGATGCTAATTGAGTAGGTTTCAAGAAGATACTCAAGGAAGAATTTTACATTGAAGACACTCGTTTGATTACCTGCAAGACTTTCCAGTCTGGGTTCTAAAACCCTATAAGGATCTTGTGGCTATAGAGTTACTAAGAGAATTTAAAAGTTAGTTTGAGCAGTTAAATCTTGCAGAACAGCAAGCTATTGCAAGTTAGAAAGTTGAATTGTTTCTACAAGCAATAGATCCTAAGCTTTAAGAGAAGCTTGTTGATTTGTTAGAGGATTAGACTACAAAGACATGGCTTAAAACAAAGTGGAGACATGTTAAGGAAGTTGTTACTACACTAGTGAAAAATCATATAAGAAGAGAAAGATTGCATGTATCTAGCTTGCCCACCGTTACGGGTAAAATAGTTTATGTATCCAGTAAGCCACCCACTTTTGTCGCTAACCCTATGGATGTACCTACTATTCCCACTGTTAGGGAAGATATATTAGATGAATTGGTTAAAGGCATGTGGGATCTTCAGTTGAAGGTCGCAAAATTTGATGAGAAAGGACAAGAGGAAGAAAGGGGATGGGTAGCAACCCCTAAACCAGGGAAAAGATGTATGTGATGTGATAGTTTGCAGCATGACAGGAAAGATTGTGCTACTTATCAGGAGACCTTGGAATGATAGCTCATCTTTTGGAAAGATAGCAAGATCCATGCATAAGAAAGAGGATTGCCTCTTGCTTTGAATTTTTGAAAGAGTAGTATGCAAAAGTTGTTGGAAGACTTGGCTATCCAAAGTGCTTATGTGATTGTACATGTTGCTAGTTTTGGTTCACAGTTGGATAGAATGCCTGGCTAGGTGATGATTGCTCCAAAGGTTGCAATATGGACACATGCTTTGCATGCAGCTGAAAATATAAAAATTATTGATAGTGAAATGTCTCGTGTAGTGTAGGGTAAGACATTCATGACATAACATGTTGGGAATCACTGGTAGATGCATATTCGATGTATGCATATTCACCAAAAGAAAAAAATATGGATGTACTTGTGGAAGAGAAATAGAAGAGAGATGAAGATAATGTAGGGGTATCTAAGAGAGTGACAAGAAGAAGTGTGGATTTGCCTGAAGGAAAAAATATGGATGTACTTGTGGAAGAGAAATAGAAGAGAGATGAAGATAATGTAGGGGTATCTAAGAGAGTGACAAGAAGAAGTGTGGATCTGCCTAAAGCTACAAATCAACCACCTCCTGAGTATGTTATGGAAGAGGTTTGCTAGGGAGCAAAAACAAGATAGCAAGCAAGAGAGTAAAAAGAAGGGCAAAAAATTGACATATAAGCTGCAATTTGATATTGAGACAGCCATGGATGCCTTGGAAGATATTATAGTGGAAGAGTCAACCATTGCATTTGTAGATTTTCTTAATGCATCTAAAGAGATTTACGAAGCTCATGTTTTACATGATGCAGGGACTCAGAGGGAGATTAATGAAGTATTGGATACACTTGATTTGCAGGATACAGTTATCATTTTTGAGATGGTTCATGAGCTCGAGGATATGCCTTTAGAGAATATTAGGTGTAATACTCCACAACTAAAAATTATTTTAGATGCCTTGTCAAAGGCCTTGATAGACAATTCAAAGATACTTCAAGATATGGATATCTTCACTATTTTTTGTCATGGTCAGCATATGTTGGATGCAAGTGAGGCTATGGTACACAATTTTCAGTATAAGGAGATTTCCATACAATGGACTTTGAAAGAGCAGGCATGTTGCTATGTCTTTGTTGATGGATGCATTGATAGCTTGTATATGGAGATTCAACAGCCTCTAGTATATGATGTGCACCCAAGGCACCCAAGGCCTAATGACCTTGGAGTGGATGCTTAGTATGGTGTTAGAGTTGTGCAAATGCTAATCATTTTGGCCTATGATCCAAGGGGATATCTTCTTATGTGCATGATGAGCAACAAGTTGATACTATGGTATTTGACCCGAGTGGTGCATTGGTGGTACATACTGGAGGATGCAGGTTCAGAGGGGGTGGATGTCATGCTGTTACGTGGACATAGTGTGAAAAAACTTGGAGTGCATTATCATCTGGCTTTCTTATGGATCTAGAGAGTCAATGTCATGATATTTTTTTCTTGTAAATATCCTACAAAGGTGTAGAAAACTCCTAGAATAGAGTAACATTAAAAAACCAAGTGAAATTTCAAACAATTTTGGGAAATCTCATGAAAAAAGAAGGGGCTTCAGAATTCGCATGGCATGCGATCATAGTTTATAGACAGTAAGTAGTGCTCCGAAGAATGGGGAAAAGAAAGAGTGACTGGGAGAATTCCAAATAGGTATCCTAGAGTTTTATCCCCCTTTTAGAGCCAAAGGAATCATTTTGGTCTACTAGGGAGCTCCATGAGATCTAATGCTTGGAGATTACTTTTGAGTAGTCCCAGATAAGGATTTTTATTATCTTCTTAGGTTATATCTATACATAGTGCTTTGATTCATTAAGCATTGTCTTTATCTTATGTACCTCTTGTCTATTCTTTTTCTTCTGTTCTATCTCCTATTCTTTACTTCCTTCTCCAGATTTTCTATTCTCCTATTCTCTACTTCCTTCTCTAGATTGTCTATTCTCCTATTCTCTACTTCCTTCTCCAGATTGTCTATTCTTTTTCATGAGATAGAAACAGAAGAAAAAGAATAGACACAAGTTATACAAGATAAAGACAAAGCTTAATGAATCAAAGCATTATGTATAGATAGAACCTAAGAAGATAAGAAAAATCCTTGTCTTGGACTAACTGGAAGCAATCTCCAAGCATTAGATCTCCTGGAGCTCCTTGGTAGACCAAAAATGCACACCAAATACTAGCTTTTTCTCTACTACTCAGACGGTAAATCTAATAGCTCCATTGGCTCTAAAACAGGACTAAACCACAAAATACCTGCTCATAATTATCCCAAATCACTGCTTCTTCTTCTAACTATTTTCAGAGTGCTATTTACTGCCTATCAATTGCGATTGCACACCGCCCGAATTCGGAAGTCCCTTCCTTTTGCATGACATCTCCCAAAATTGGCTGAAAAGTCACTTTGTTTTTGCATGTCACTCTATTCTGGAAGTTTTTTCCATCTTTTAAGGATATTTATAATAAATAATATCCAAAATATCAAAAACAGGGTAAACTTGTCAAAAGATCTTGTATTTTGGAACTAATTATACTATGGAGACTAGCACTAATGACTAAGATGACATTGACTCTCTAGATTCATAAGAAAGCCAGATGATGATATACTCTAGGTTTTTTCCTCGAGTAAGTTACTCATGAATATATGTGTGCATCACGTGGATTCAAAATAATGTATTTTTTAAATATTATTTTAATATATTTTTTACATATAGAAGGGTGTAATATAAAGAGGTTATTTACAGATTGAATAGAAAAGGGTTATGTTTTATTCAAAAAAAGTTCACAAATAAGGATATTTATAAATAGTCCTTGAACGCACGTGATGTAGAGGATATACATATAGTAATTTCCCCTAGGTTTTTTCACATTGCATCCGTGTAGTAGCGACATGACATCGAAGGGGTTTTAGTCGAAGGCCGTATCCACTGGGGGATCAAAGAGAGAATGAAGTAGAGAATAGGAGATAGAAGAGAAAAAAAAAGAATAGACAAGAGATACATAAGATAAAGACGAAGCTTAATGAATCAAAGCACTAGATCTCATGGAACTCCTTGGTAGACCAAAAATGTACACCAAACACTAGCTTCTTCTCTGTTGCTCAAATGGCAAATCTAATGGTTCCTTGGCTCCAAAAGGGAGGTAAAACGTCAAGACATCTTATCAGAATTCTCCTAGATCACTCCTTCTTCTTCTCCCCATTTGGAGTCCTATTTGCTTCCTGTCAATGACAATTGTGCACTGCACAAATTCGAAAGCCCCTTGTTTCTTTTAGATCTTCCTAAAATTGGCTGAAAAGCCAATTGATTTTTTCATGTAACTCTATTTTAGATTTTTTTTAATCTTTTAAGGATATTTACAATAAATACTATCCAAAATATCAAAAATAGGCTAAACTTGTTCAAAATCCTATATTTTGAAACTAACCATACTATGGACACTAGGACTAATGACTAAGTTGACATTGACTCTCTAGATTAATAGGAAAGTTGGATGATTATGCACTCTAGTTTTTTCCACACTATGTTTACGTAATAGTGATACGATAGCATGCATATGCATACACACATACAAAGTATATGAAAAAAAAAGAATATGCAAAAGAAAATTGTGTGTAGCATTTATACACATACTCTTTTCTATTATTCATATATTAATTATTTATTTTATATATAATGATATTTTAATCAATATATATATTATATATAATTATATACATATATTATTAATTAGTATTTTTGAGAAAAAATAATAATAATTAATTCTCAATATAGTTTATGGGTTGTTGAATTTAGGTGATGTTATTGATTTAGTATATAAGGATAATATGCATGCCAAAATAGGCTTAATGTGAATAGAAATCATAATTAAATGTATTTTTCTTTTAGAAACGTTGAGAAATGGTCATAAGATTAGGCTTGACCCCATTAATGTTGGTCTTTTACTCAATATACATTATTGAGTGTCACATCCCTATATATTGCATTTTCGTGCATTCAACATTATATTAGTCTAAGTTTCCAAAGCTTTTGAAGGATTCAGTTTCTTGTATCAACCTCCCATGATCCCTCTTATCACATGAAATGTGCTTCCAAACCCAGGTGTGAAGCACTAGGAGAATACTGACGCAAAGCACCATGAGAATCTAGGCATGGAGCACCTAGTTGATTGTTACTTATTTTTAGGCCTTGTGCTCATTGTTCAATAAAATTTAGTACTCTCCAAAAACTCATTAACATGATCTCCTATGTTGCTAAAAATCTCTAGATTTGCTTGTATAAAGGGAAGCTCATGCACTACAAGATATAGGCCTTATACCAATGTTAAAAGCGATGAAAATATTCATAAAGAAATTTTCCCCCTTCGTTGCAAAAAGTGTCGTTATTGGCGATGCCATAGAACATTCGATATCATCGTTGTTATCAGCGTTGTTGTTTGCGTCGGTATTTGCGACGTTGATAATGGTGCAAATAATGACGCTGATAATGACGCTTTGCGACGCTAATAGTGATGCATGCAGTAAATTTGCGATGCTAATAGCGGTGCGTGCAGTAAACTTGCGGCACTAATAGTGACGATAACAAGGGGGAAAATTTTTGTGGCAGGGCAGCTTGTATAGCACTATGTGCTTTATTTAGGCCATACAAAATAGTTTCAGTAATGTGTACAATGCTCGTGTAAATAAAGGCAAAGTGTACTTAAATCATAACATTGATACATGAAATAAATACATGATCATATAATGAAAGCGACCGGTACAATCATAGCAAGATACTACTACTACATAGAAAATGTCTACACAGATCACGTGACCAAAAAAGAAAGGTATATGAGCTCCAGGGTTCCAAGGGCGAGCTATAGATCCTCGCCATCCGAAACCTTGTCCCGCCTCAAAGGAGCATCGAACGGACTCTGCAAAAAAAGAAACAACTACACATCAGTCCACCATACAATAATACATTCTAATTAAACATAGTAACTATGGACAAGAAAGATGAGTGACTTACAGGGCCACCGTATCCATACAATCACTCGATCAATGCAGTGAGACCATGCCTCTTTGCATATCGAGTCTCAAGGCCGATGGGTTCACAATTTGTAATGGAGTGCTGCAAAGAAAACAAAATACAACTGTTAGAAACACGATTGTCAGTACAAAGGATATTGCAAAAAAATAAGCAAGCAAAATAAAAGGAAAACTTACAAAGTCCTCCAGATATGTCCTGTGGCTGCCACTCCCAAGATGATGGACCACTCCGGCCTCTAGTCATGCCCTCGCCGCCTCGCGCTACTGTCTTCAACGTCCTAGAGAATCTGTATAGCCTCCTCCCTGAGTCAGCACCAGTCGTCGGCATCTAGCCACACGAGATTTGAAGCCCCACTCTTGAGTGCCTTACGTGTGTCCGATCGTCTGTGTGACATGTATGCATGCATACACTCCATCATCTAACCCGTAGAAAACCTATCTGTTGTTACTGGTACTGGAAACTCCTCATGTAAGGATGCTACTATGTAGTCCTTGCTCCCCTCCGGTATGTTCTTCCAATGATCCAAGACGTTGTGCTGAAAAACTTTTTGGCACAACTCTCTCATGCGAGCCATCACTCTCCTCCCCTTATCATTTATGATGATGGCTCCTAACCTATCATCTACAAGGTAGGCATACCCCTCTGGGGTATGCCTAAGATGGGTCCTCTCCCACCTGCGACCACGCTCCTAGGCATATCCAAGAGACCCATGTACATCTGGTATACGTACCGAGGTAGTATCTATCGGAGTAGCACCCATAGGGTGCCACCTATGGACGGCTGAGCAAAAGACGGAGTGACTGGAGTAGATGTCCCCACAGGTGTGACAAATCCTAGAGGTGATGAAACTCTAGTAGAACGACGAGATGGAGACACTGCATCTGTACCTCCACAGCAACCACCTGAGCCACGCTCTCTTGACCTACCACGAGAGCGAGGAGTAGCACCTGTATCCCGAGCCGACTGCGGGCTCACTACATCGAGATCTCTACAGCATCCCCTTGAACCACTCCCTCCGTCTGGCCTAAGTTTGGAGCATTGACCTCGTCTATTAGAAACTGAAGCATCAGAGCGCGTCCAAGTAGATCTAATAGAGCGGTCTAACGGTGTCCGAGATAGCTACTGGTCTGCCATATCTCTGAATCTCACTATCTGATCTGGAGACATACGTGTGAAGATCTCCTATAGCTCCTCGTCGATGATCCCTTGGCTCATCTTGATGATCTAAATATTCACAAATCTCACCTGTACAGACAAAAAATGATGTTAGCATAATCAATATAAATCATACAAAGCACGATAATATAAATCTTAAAAAAATAATCTTCCTTAAAATTCATATCTTATGTACCATTATAATCGATTCGTCAACGAATTGAGTAGGTGGATGCTCCAAGTATGAAGTACCCTATGGTCCCATGTCAATCTCCTGACACAACTCTGCATACACTGGAAGGTCGATAGACATGTCACCACAAAAGGATAAGTCCACCTCATTCTCAAAGAATTCTTAGACTCATATACTTCCATCATTGTTACCCAATGTTGGCTCCTCTACATGCTCCAAGATTTCGGTGGCTTCCACCCCTTGCAATATCGACCCCTCTATTTGCATATTGTCCTCATCTATGCTCGAAACATTGCTTTGATCATATACTCTCATACATCGGAGAGCTGAAGGTATAACATACCACCATCGAGGTTATTGGGGGTTTGGATAGAAAATTACATGTTCACAATCACGTACAAGAGAGATTTAACTATTGTAACATGTACCATGTCATAATACAATTTAAAAACACATGAGTTCATGCACTTGTTCACAATGGGCTGGCAATACAAACATGTCACACAAATCCGTCCATTTTTTTTCGAAATCTATTTTGAGAAATCCAGATGGACCTCATCGAACTGTTGCTCCAGCTCCTTCAAGTACCACTTTGAACCAGTGCACATCGAATAGGATCATGGAGAAGCTACGGTAATCCACCGTGACAATTCTTTACAAGTTTCCAAAATACTCCATCTCATCTATAACCGTGTTTGGATCTGTTGCTCGTCATTAGCTCTCTTGCTCAAACCTTGCCATGATACCACAATCTGTTGTGGAGTGCATTTTGTTAATATACTCCATGCGGAAATGCCGTCCGTGTGTCCACGCTGCACTTTATATTTTGTACTGTACATTGAAACACTCAATTAGTTGTTGCATATAAAATATAGATACGACAAACCCTAAACACATCATTACCTTTGGACTACATCCCCTCGAGAATTTCCACTCCTCAGTTGAGATATCCGCCCCTTCGCAAGATGCTACAGTCAAAGCTCCATGTAACCATCGTGTTGACATAAACCGTGGTATCTCCTCCATGCCCTCGGGATATCAAATCGGTCGATGGTGCATACTATATCGAAATTTAGATCGCGCCTCTCCATCTTTCCTAGCTTGCTGGTACCTAGCGAGCCACGTCTCCATAGAGACATGGTGCAACATACAAAAGCGATTCACTTTCTCCTCCATTGTAGCATCTGTTTTTTTTTCTACCCCATTTTCAACCACCACATCTCTGGTTAGTCTATCATCATCCTTCAGCGACCATAGCATACTATTTTCTGAATCCACTGTTGATAGCCATTGTGAAATATGCACTAGCACCTCAAACACTAACCAATCTTCAGCCATGCTACCTTCTAGCCAAGCTCGTTGTTGCACAAAGCCTTTCAGGGTTTTCATGAAGCGCTCCAAGAAGAACATCCATCGCGTATAGATAGGTTCAGCAATCTCCACTTCATCTAGAAGATCCACAAGAAGGTGGATTTGTATCGTGAGCATACTGGTAGATAGGTATTTCTCAAAGAGACAGACCGTCTCAGCTGCTCCCTGCCTCACGGATTCAATAGAGGAAGTCTTAATCTCCTTCTATGAGATCCATTGCACTAAAGTCGACAACCTATAAATTGCCCTACGTATTTTTGGAGTAAGGCATCGTGCGATCATGATCGATAGTACAAACTGCCACAAACGAGGACCTGTGGAGAGAGATCCAGGAGCTTCAAGTTGACAGGGTGCTGCTGGCTATGGCTGCCAAGGAAGGTCAAGTAGAGATGGAGGTGAGAAATGAAACGATGAGCTGGACTTGAGCTGACTTGAGGTTAAGAGAGACTGAGAGAGTACAGAAGGGAGTTATGCCATGCCCGACTGGGCTTTGATACCATGTCAAAGATGCGAGATCTAGAGCATGGCAAAGGCGGAAGCTATGGAGGATGGAAGATAAAGACACAACTCATGTTGACATGACAATGTAGACAATTGTTACACAAGTGAATTAGGTTTCAAGATTGAGACTTGAACTCATAAACACAATCTTATGTATCAACAACAATGACACAGACACTTGATAGAAAGAGACAAGTACTATTGCATTATCATATGTGAAAGTGATAGTTCAAGTACATCATTATATAGAGTTCTTTGGTAGCACTTAACATCCACTATGCATATGGGATCTGTCTCTCTTCCTAGAATGGACTACATCTTCCTAGCCTAGCTGTTCCATACAAAGGGACTAAAGTAGGTGTGATTGCAAATATCTCAACATCTCTCCCTCCCTTTCTCCCTCCCTCTCCCTCTCTTTCTCTCTTTCCCTATTATGTTTAATGTTTTCTCCCTCTTTCTCTTGTTCCTTCTTTCCCTTTCTCTCTTCCTCTCCCTCTCTCAATACACATGATTTTTAACAAAAACAAGTAAATGAAAAGGAGAAAAAACAAAAACAAAGCAAGAAGGAACAATGCACTCACCGCAAAGGCCCGAGGATGGATTCGGCGGCTCCTCTTCGTGACGGCGGCTCCTCTTCGCCCTCCGTACACTTCCTCCACTCCTTTGCAAACGACAGCGGCGGCGGTGAGAAGCTTTCCTTCTCCCTCTTTATCTCTTCCTCTCCCTCTCCCTCTCAAATGCCAGATGGAGTTCACTCTCCCTTTTGCTCTACCTTTTGCTCTCTCTTTCATTCGTTCGTGCAAAATAACGAGCTCCGGTTTCGGCCCGTGTTTTTTTGTCTGAGCACCGTCGCTATTTGCATCGAATGCGATGCAAATAGCGACGCCGCTATTTTTCGTTGGAAAGTGCCGTCGCTATACCTCTGTATCCTTGTACTGATGTAAAGGGAGTAGGGTGTGAGCAAGGCATTATCTTTTTTCTAGATATACAAATTGAGAATTCTGAAAATGTAAAAGCATTTGATTCGTTTACTTTCATATGTTCCCCAAACTTTGAAAACGGAAAATGGAACTTGCAAGATAAGGCACACTAAGGTTATTCTTAAGATGTATAAACCTCTCTCTCTCTCTCTCTCTCTCTCTCTCTCTCTCTCTCTCTCTCTCTCTCTCTCTCTCTCTCTCTCTCTCTCTCTCTCTCTCTCTCTCTCTCTCTCTCTCTCTCTCTCTCTCTCTCTCTCTCTCTCTCTCATGCACTATAAGGGAGTTTTCAATATTGCTAGTAAGGATATACTAATGGTTGGAGGATCTAATTGCCAATTCTCGAGGAGAAAAATTATCCATAGCTAGGTAGTACTTTATATGTTTCTTCTTTTTTTTTGGGCTCAATTATCATCCTTTATTTAATTATTAACAACAAAAATTCATGTAAGATAAAATAAAATTAGTCCAAGTTCATACATGATGTGTAGACTTGTTTACATATATGCAATTATGATTGAAGTTTGGAGGCTAATTACTTCTACTATTTAATAGTTGTGGAAAATGTGACTATATTTTTGTATCCTTTTGGAATCTTTTACACTTGTAAAAAATGACTTTGCCCATTGTTGCAATTGTATTTTCTTTCTTTTTTGGTGGATCATTACTACCATTGAAAAATATTAAGCTTTAGATTTTTTGCATAAGTATCCCCCTTAAGTGCGATTTTCTTTCATAATATAATTGATGTATCTCATCACTAGAATGCTTAAAGGATTTAATTCATAGTGATAATTATTAACGTATTCATCTATAAAATACTTTGATGTGTGAGGTGTGTGTACATTATCAAAGAAAAACATCTAAACAAATAATATCAATGTAAATCAATTAACGTATTCATCTATAAAATACTTTGATGTGTGAGGTGTGTGTACATTATCAAAGAAAAACATCTAAACAAATAATATCAATGTAAATCAATTAAATTGCCATGATATGATTTAAAATTATGAGTATTTAATGCTTTCATGGTCAGTGTTACAACAACATTATGAGGAATACCAATAGAATGAAATGAATGAAAAGTAAACTATATGGTCAATTTAAGTTGATTATAAAGTTGGAAATTTTCAAGAAAAAATCAAAATAGGAGAAAAGGGGATTTGAGTTGGTTACAAAGCATAAAATTCAAAAGTAAAATATATATAAGAGGAAAAATTTAGGAAAAATATATTATTTGTAAATTGAATCAGTTTCATATTGGTGAAATCATATATGAAAATACATGTATTGTATGTGTTAATGGTTTATCCTAGTTGTTATTCTATTACCTTGTAGTCCCAAATCACCTTACTCACATGAATCCATGAGTGTAGCGCACTCAAGCTCATGATATAGTAGGAGAATTGATTCGTAAAAGCTATCTAAAGAAAGTAAGGACTTGCATGTCATTATATGACATATAATGTTTAGGGTGATGCATTCTGCATCTCCTTTTTTCCCATTAGGGCGATTTTTTTTTCAAAAAAGATACTTATAAGAAAATGAATAAGTTTCTTATTAAAATAAGTTTTAGAATAATAAGCCCTCCAAATTTCATTTTTCAAATGTGATTAATGAGAGAATATATGGTTCATGGAAGAGTTTGACTATTAAATGCCTACATTCCTTAATCCATGTCAAGGGTCACCTTTTCAATTCTTTCTCTTGGAACTTGCAAAATTTTGCATTCTTGAGATTTTTGCATCAAAACATGTTTGTTTATTCCTCCACGTTTATTCCCTATATCATTCTCTATTTTGCATTTTCTTTTTTTCTTTGTAACATTATGACTTGGTTGATTTTATACTAAAATGTTTAATAATACCTCTGAAGTAGCACAAGTGCAATCACATGCAAATATAAACTTACTATTTAAATAGATCTAGTTTATTCATCTTGGAGAAATATACATTATTAAGTACTATTGGATAAGGATGAGGCTAACAAGTTACGACTAAATAAGCATATAGATTTGTGGATGGATTGAAATATTTATCCACAAGGCTCTTCTACACATAAGCCTTCTCCTTTTTCAAATGTTCACAACTTCATAATATATGTTGGAGATGGTTGTGATGGAATGCTTAACTACTATATAAGGTTATATTTTACATCCATAAAATAGATGCATGAAATGAAAGAAGCATTAACAACTGTATAAAAAACTATTTTTGAGATGATAAACAAGATTGATGTTCTAAAGAATACTAACATATATTTGCAAGAAAAATAATTTACACTTATACTAAACTTTGATAGGATCTAGAGAGAGAAAAAAACCACCTAAAAATATAATCGACTTGTGTAGATAGGTTAAAAAAGGAGACCCAATCTTGCAAGAGATATATCTCTACCATATCAAGTAGTAATATCCAATGAGGAGAGAATTAGGATTTTAAGAGAAACCATAAATAAAAATGGCATTTTGAGGATTCTTCACAATAACTAGAAAATGTGGATTTGAGATGCAAAACTCTGAAAGAGTTAGTTCATGATAGAGGATAAGAACAATAGCCCAAGATTCAGTCCAAAATGGAGATCTAGTGGATTGGTATAGCTCAAGTATCAACTTAAAGTAATCAAACCTTGAAATGGAGATCTAGTGGATTGGTATACCTCAATTATCAATTTAAAATAATCAAACCTTGAAATGGTTTTTCTCTCATATAGATATTCTTGATATTATTAAGTAAAAACTAGAGGAGAAATGTTAGTAGTTGATGGGGTTGCTAATTTCAATGCAAGATGTTTTATGAATGTTGACTTAAAGACTATCAAATGTATGCTTGGAATATCCTATGGTGCCAATGAAAAGTACCCTTGTATTTATTGTATGGAAAGTATAAAGTCTAAATATTGGAGTACATTGCAACTAGTGAGAAGAGTCTCAACCAGAGAATCTATATATTTGAGATATATTAAAGATAAAAAAGATATATGGGATCCTATTCTTTTAATTTTTGTTAGGAATGTTCATATTTTTACTTTTCATATAGAGATTGGAATAATTGAAAACCTTCACAAGTCGTATCTTAACAATGCATTTTTAATTAAGCCAATATCCTTTTTGAATGACTGTATTAATACATGTGAGGCATTACTCTCTCGAGAATGGGCATTTATGGGGTTTAAAGTTGACGCGCCCAGTCTCTCAAGAAAGAAGCTAAGATAAGTAAAAGAAATTTCAAATTTCGTACTTTTATAATTGAAAAAAGATCCAATAATTTTAGGAAAAATGAAAGATTTCTTAGCAGATGTTAGTATAGGAGGTGCAAATGCCATATGATTTCTAAGAAATCATAATGAAAAACAAGTAGTTTGGAAATTCTAGAAAGAGTTGTATGAGATCATAACAAATGTGGCTAGCACATCACAAGTTACATTTCTATGAATGGAGGTTTGGAGACACCTTGATATCATTCTAAAAGTGCTCAGGCAACAAGAGACATCATTCAAGTATCTAGAAGCATATTGATGTTCAATTGAAAATCTTATAAGGCAATGAAGGAAGCATGGGAAGAAAATGATAGTACTTTCTATTTGGTAAGATAGATATTAGATTCAATCTTTACACTTTTGAAATAAATGGTCAAATGATATAAACTAACTCTCGCTTTTTGTGTGATGTACCACATTCTTCTTATTCATGGGCCTTATTTTGTAAAAGAGCAAGGGGCCCTATGTAACTTACAATAGTCAAGATATGGAAAAATCTCACTATCAAGCATATACATATTACTTTCAAAGCATAAGATACAATGGAGGAGCTACAAAAAGCAATTCTCCTTGAGGAGTTATTCAACTAGGTTTTCTGAAGACAGCTTCAAAGAATGAAGAATAGAACAAATGTCTATGAAATCTAAATACCATAGTATTTTTAAACATTGTTATACAAAGCTAGATTCCAAGAGCATTTCTTCTCTTTTCTTTCTTAGGCATATTTCCTCTATAACATAAAATTTTATCCTCTTATAGCCATCTATACATTTGATATTTATTTGACATGCTTGTCAAAGCATAAGAGAAGAATGCCTGGAAATGTCTAGTTCTAGAGAGAGAGTAGCTAGCACCATAGCAAAAAATTCTAATGGCTACTCACTCTTCAAAAAACATTACTCTATGGACATTATACTATAGCCTTGAGTAGCCAAGAATTGTAAGTACTTTCATACAAATAATAGACCATGAGGTCTGCTTTGAGAAAGTGCTATGCAAAACTAACAAAACATGAGGGTCAATCCTAACAGTAATATCCAAGTGCAAAATCATTGAGGGACTTCTTGATGCTTTGTCTCTTCCCAATAAATTATTTTCATTGGAAATCAAGAATATTAGATAAAAAAGAGATATAAAATAGTTATACATTCTTATGAAAAATAAACATAACATTACCATTTGATTTTGATCATTCTTAGGATTCCATAAGATAATTGATGTCTCCTTGATATCTTTGAGTTACTTAACATACTCTAACTCTTATCTCCTAAAATTGAATATTTTAAGGCTATCTTAATGTTGGTCAAAATCTTATTACTACTTTGGAACTCTTCTTAGCATCATTTGACATTTGTATATCTAGTAAAAGAAATTCATTTTTGGACTCATTTTC
Organism: Lygodium microphyllum; assembly: GCF_053477565.2. Lineage (NCBI taxonomy): Eukaryota > Viridiplantae > Streptophyta > Polypodiopsida > Schizaeales > Lygodiaceae > Lygodium > Lygodium microphyllum. The sequence continues at coordinate 103,725,900 of NC_141144.1, forward strand.
AATATCAAATCTGCTTTTGACATCTGTAGATGACTCAACAATAACTATCAAAGAATAATCCTCTCTCAAATTAAAGATCCTTTGGATATTAGACCATAGAAAGTACTCCTTGTCTTTGATGGTAAATATCAGTAAAGAAGGTATAATGAAGCTCAACGGGAGTTAGATACTTCAGGGATCTTTGTATGCTCTTCTTCAATAATAGTCTCAACTTTAAATTGAGCTCAACATCTAGATTATTTGCAAAAATTGCTTCATTTGAGGATCCACCTTGTCATCTACATCATTATCATCCATCAACTCCTTGAGTAGGCAATGGCTAGAGGATTTCACTACCTTCACTTCCTACTCACATCAAATCTAACTAGATACTTGACAAAAGTATACACAATAAAAAGTGGAAAACTTTGACATGAGCCTCAATTTCCTCAAGTGAAGAGAGTATACAACGTTTGATGCATAAAATCTATCCAAAGAATGATATCACAATTCTTTGTGAACAATGTCTCCTATAAAGGGGAATTGCCAATTGGTATATGAACATAATCTTATGAGTCCACATGTACCATGGGACTTGCTAAATGTTCAAACTTTGCATAGTCCTTCTTACAAAAATATTTGGAATAATTTCTCACTTGATCTTAATCCCATTCAAGGTTGAAGAAATCCCTTGTAGGGTGAAAGCATGTTATGGTGTATATATTATTGGCAATAATCATTAGTTTGAAAGGAAACTTCCTTTTAATGAGCATGAGAATATGTGCCTTTAATATTGCCACGAATGCCATGAATAGAATGAAGCTTATGAAAAAAAAACAATCTAGGGTAGACACCCTAGAATCATATGTAGATAGTGTACATCCCATGCTTCGATAATTGTGTATTTTCTTTTGACATTATTTTGAATTCTTATTTGTAATCTATATATATATATATATATATATATATATATATATATGTTGCTCTATGCATGCATCTTCGACTATCAATTAAGGATGATGAAGGTAGCAAAGAACTCCCTTATGAAAAGAAGCCTCAATGTGAAGAAATTGCCTTGAAGAGAGTCAAGGAAAGGAAAATATCAACAAAGAGCAAAAGACTTTGACTACAAATTTCTTTTTTTTTCAAGGAGTCAAGCTCAATGGAATTTCTTCTTGCAAGTCGACCCAAAAACTCATTGAGAATTAGAGGAGTTGATGAGAATATGAAGCTCATCATATCCCACAACATGCAGGGACTAACACATCGGTTGCCTAAAGGAGGGTCATGTGCCAAATTTCAAAGGTTGTACTAGAGGATTTGCCTTTTAGAGGAGATCCACTTCTCTAGTAGCACACATGTCAAAACAAAGGAAACACAAACTTTGAATCCTATGATATCAGGTAATGTACTTGAAAAATAGGTTTTCCAAAAACATGAAGTGAAAGGCATCATCATACATTCACAACATGCATGCATCCAATGGATAATGCAAACTATGCATTTGTTAAAGAGTTAAAGGAGGCCCCCAAGTTGGAGATAGAGACTGAGAAAAAGTGTGCCATAATTACAAACACTTTTGATTGGATTCTTAGCCAAATTCAAAAATTGTAAAGCTAAGTTCTTAAAAAAGAGCTGCAAAAAGAGGTCTCAGACATGAAACAAAAGCTAAATGCTGCTAGAGGAGAAGCATAGGCAACAAAGCGCACTTGTGAAAGAATTGTAGAGCTCATGAAAGGCATTGATGGGTTTCTGCAAAACACCACACGCATGGCAGAGTCGTTGTGTATTAATGGATTAAGGGCAATTCACCCTACTCCAATTAAGTATCATACAGACCCTAGCAGCTTGCTTCTTGACATTTGATGGTAATATGCATTAGGTATACATGTTAATATTCTTTATGCTTTTTTTACCAAGTATGCATATGCTGATCTTCTTATGCATTTTCTATGCAACTGTGTGTTTTGTGGCCTATTTGCATTTAGTCCCCTTTTCATGTAATTCAAGTACTATGTAGTTAAAATACTAATTTGGCAATGCTCATCGAAACTCTTTTGGTACAATTTCTTATACTTTACATTCAATTGCTCTTTTAGTATGAGCTTTTGAGTTTGCTGATGTTCCCACTCTCATGCAGTCCTGTTTAGCCACTATTTCAGTACTTCTCAATTCTAGGCTGGAACTTGTTTTACTACCAATGTCTTAGGAGTCATTAGTACTAGTATGCTAGTAGTATTTGCTCTGATTAATCAAGGTTAGTACTATAGAAAATTGTCCTCTTCTTCCCCCCTACCCTTCCCCTATAAGGGTAGGGGTGGGGGGGTTAAAGCTTTCCTCTAAATATTAGCCTCTTTAGTAATATGGCTACTATTTCTCAACAATAATTAGTTCTATATTTATTATATCTACTTTTTAGTACTAAAATAGTCCTTAAAACGAAGGCACTTAAGTATTAAGAAATATGTGATATTTAGTATTGTTTAGTATAAAGATTAGTACCCTTTAGAACATATCCTTATTTAGTACCATCTTGTATGGTAGTATATTACTATGATATCACTCCATTAACAATTGACAATATTAATATTATTTTATTAGTATGAATTACCTTTCATAACAGAAGAAATATATTAGTTTTATTCTAAAATAAGTAGTTTTTCTAAAGAAACTTGTTAGTATTATGATGCCATTGTGTTTACTACAACTAGTACTTTATTAGCTCAATGCTTTTAATATAGCTATTTTAGCTGTAACATATTGTTGTGTTTCTAATTGCTTGCAGTTGTTGTAAATAGGTACTTTGATCTTGTTGAATATAGTGACCCCTGGAAGTATTTGCATCTTGTAGCATGGGGGATAAGCAACTAGAGGTGTGCATGGGTTTGCACAAAGTCTTTTTTGTAAAGCTTAAGAAGCCGATAGCTACCCTTGCATAGGTCCCTAACAATAAGGCACATGAGATAAAGGGTTAAAAGAAGCCTTGTTTTGGATAATACTAGCAATACAAAAGACTCCTACAACCAAGAGGAGTGCTAGAAGAAATTCCTAAGTGACCAAATAGAGCTTTTAAGCTCTAACCATAGTAATCATTGGTGCCTAATTGAGGTGGTAGGTAGATCTCCTATTTGAAAAGAGACGGCACATTGTGAAGGTGTACACTTTAGATTCCCATGCTTGTTTACATAACATATTTAAATTTGGCATGTTGCTTATTTATGACATAGGTCTAGCTATTTACTAGTGAGGTGTGCACTTTAAATTCCCATGCTTATTTACATAACATATTTAAATCTGGCATGCTACTTTACACATAATTTAATTTTGACTCGGGTCTAGCTATTTACCATAGAGGTTGTCCATGGCAATGTGTGTTCAATGTGCAAGGGATCACCCTCTCAAAAAAAAGAAATGTGTAACAAAAGTTATATAGCCAAATAAAGATTAGCAAGCAATGTATCTTTTGATTGGTTTAGTGTTAAAATATTTTTCTATATCACATATTTATATGATCTATTTCTAGTGGACTTTGTCATTCTTGTGATCTAGATGATAAAATAGGAGCTAAAGTGGTTATCGAACTAGAGTAGGAGTGGGAGTGGGAGTGTTTTCCATGAAGAGACCCAAGAGGATGATGCCACTGTCCAGGAAATAGGAGGCTGTTGTTGCATCTCCCAAGGATGTTGCCATGGAACATGGGAAGGAAACCTGGGGAGGCACCCAATACCAATGTGAAATATAAGAAGGGCAGTGCCAAGGAGTGTATTGAGGATGCTACTGCTAAGAATCATGAGACCTTTGCACTCCAATCTCTTGGTAACAATCATAAATTGTCTAACTTGTTTCCTATTGGGTTTTGGAAATGAAAAACTTGTCGCCCGCAAAGCCATAGTGCCCTAAGCCTATAAACATGCATAAATCTAGATCCTAAAGCTCTAATTGAGCATATGCATAGTATTAAAGTTTGCCTGTGAATGCTCTACATTTTATGTAATGCACTTTCTCTTTTAATGTTGAGCAATGATTAGATTTCTTTTTTCATATCTAAATCTCTTTGTGAGTCTATCAAGGGGAGTTCATTTGTATGAACATGTGGTTTAAAGTAGGCCATTCAACTCTTTCATTTATTTAGCACATTTTTTATATCCAACTAATAAAAATAAAATCTCTATTTAGGTGAATTATCAACACCAATAGTTATAAGACATTTTCTTGTTGATGTTAATAGAATTATGGAAAAAAGGTGGTAATAGCATGCTCCACCCCATGTGCATTAAGATGGTGCAGTGCTCCATAGAGTCAACAAGCATATTGCATCGCTAAGGCTCAGACTGGTCCAATTCATTATAGAGTTGGAGACCCATTATGATGTGGGTATTTGGAGTAACATGTCCTGCAAGAAGCTATTGCCTATTTTTTATTAAATAGAGCAACTAGCAGTAGTTACTTCAGGCCTCTACTTCAAATTCAAGTTGTTACATGATGACTACGTAGCAGCCAAGAATCTACCACCCAGAGTAAACTAATGAGCTTTTTCTCCTAAATGAATTCTCTATGCTTCTGAATAGGGACATTCACATCAACACTCAATATGCACTACTAGTGGATGACATGCCATCTAAGGCATGCCTAAACTTGATGAGAACAACTTACTATCTTAGCATGTATCCTAGTCATTACACAAATGTAGAGTTACTTGAGAAATTGTTTCCATACTTAGAGAGACTATATAGATTTAAGGGCATTGTCCCATAGTTCATGGACAACTTTCCTTATGAAGGTTTTATTACCAAGAGGATTTCCTTGACAAGTGTCTAAGCACTATTGGATGTAATTCAGAATGACTTTGCCAGTGTTGAGAACATTCAATGTATCATGGATCTCATCAAAGTTGATCCAGTATCAAGGGACTATGCATCAATCAAGGAAAGAATTTGGATGATCCCACCTAGCTCGCTAAGTCTATTAGATCAATAACTCCCTTCCATACATGGTTGAGTTGGCTACTATTCTATCTGATTAGTGGTCAATAGATCAAAGAAGGGCAGTAGCCTCTTAATATGGAATTTAAAGGGTCCTTGACATTCTTTTAAGAAGCTTAATAAAACTTCAAATCATGCTATTTTTGCATCTGATTATTGTTCAAGATTCAGCAAGTCCTCCACCTTGCCTTTTCCTTTTCCATACCTACCTTCTAGCCATTCTTCATCCTAGAATATCACTCTCTCTCCCTATATTGACTTGCCAACACAATTACAATTTGAGTCTCAAATTTTTTTAAAAATAGCAAAACTAGTTAGATGTGCTATTGTCTCTAGAAAAGTGATGGAGATACCTTGGCATGTAGTAGGAATGGCTTGGTTTTGTGCAACAATTATTTCTTTCTCATTCAGATTTGTTCCCATCTTTGAGCTCTCTCCATTTTGACAAGTTCCTAGAGAAGAAAGCTCATCATTTACCTCATATGGCTGACCTGCAATAGTGTGTATGAAAAATCAGGGTATATGTAAAATGAATTGCAAAATTTGGAAAAGAAAGGTTTAAAACCATAGACTTGATAAAAAAATTAGTACATACATCAAATATGATACGAAAATCCTATTTTTTCTTTTTGTGAGCAATGGCTTACATGCTCCTTACAATTGGGGCCATCGATGTTCTTCTCAAATCAACCTTCCCTTCATGGCTTCCTTTGACAAGGCCTATAGGTATTTCTGAGCTAGCTTGTTGCATGTCAAAATGCCATTGTGTTCTTTCATTGTGGGACTATGGGGAACTTTTCTTATGGAGGTTGGTAATTGAAGGGGCTACATATTGACCTCTGCCTAGTTATTTCATTCTACATGCACCTTCGCTTGGTTATTCCGTTTGGCAACTTGGTAGATTTGGCTGGATCGAAATGATTTCCTTGCTAGCAAGAAATTGAGATTTTTAGAATGGGCCACTGAGCTTTGTAAGTTCTTAGTGCTTACTATTTCTTAACCTCTTCAGCCACCACATCCATGAACCAACCCAACACCCTATCTTGTACATGATCGTTCAAATGACCTAGGACTGAAGTTCATTGAAGAGAAAATTATATAATTTGTATGACTCCTAGTGGGGCTGATTTGACTGCTCCAATCATCTCTGTGTGGCTAACTTAAATTACTCGTAACCTATGATCCAGAATCAACCAAATTGGCTTACGAGGCTTTCCTCATTTTTCTAGGATCCCGACTAAAGGGTTCAAATTTAACTCGTCACTTTTATATTTTTTTAGGATTTTACTAAAATATTTGCAATCCATCTTTTTTTTTAATTAAACATGCGAGAGGTGAAAAATAGGTGGTCATGTTGACATTACACCACTGCACACTATACTCAAGGAGCATCTGTGGCACTAGATGCAATGGAATGGAGCTTTCCACATTCCCAATGCCATCATAATTTTTAGTACTAATGTAGTATGTAACAACATTCAAATTTACCAATTTACTAAATTTATTAATATACAAAAAATGAGACTAACTTCATTTGATAGCTACAAAAATATTTTTTGAGCATACATTATTCAGTGAGTTAGCTAGACTAGAAAGTGCTAAACATAGATTACCATGTTTAGTACTTGCTTGCATCATTCTTGATTGTTGCCAAGGTGACGTTCCAGAGCTCTTGCTTTTCTGCAATGAAGTCCATGATCACCTAATCCTCCACCTTCATGTGCAATAGATGCTTCTTCTTTTGCATTTGTGTAGCCAATTTGTCAATAGAGCTCTCTGTTTCTACTTGTCAAAGACAAACTATATTAGTCTAGTGATAATTAGATGGAAATTTGAGTATCCCTACAAAGCATCACTATGATGTAGCCATATCAAAAAAATTTACTACCTCAATGTCATGGTTGGTATCTTACATGTCTTGAGGTGCATCATCCTCCTTCCTTCCTTGCACTTGGTGTGCCATAATCTCCTTCACTAGTATTGTGGCTATGTCTTGCAATAGCTCCTCAAGTAAGTGCTTGACAAGTTGTGCCATGCCGAAGCTCTCCATGGATTCCCTAGGGTGTGTGTTGCTAATCTATATGGTGCAAGATTCCATTGGTTGGCGATGCAAGTTTGTTAGGAGTGTGATTATGGAGAGGATGGCAGCTTCGCAAGTGACCATAAACCAAAGTTAAGGGAAAGTACAACACCATGCAAGGGGATCATTAGGGGTCTTTTTAACCACTTTCTTTTTCTAAAAAACCCACATATAATTTATTAATATAGCTAGGAAAAATTATGCAATTTTGAAAATTACATTGTGTGTATTCTTAATTGAGATTCATTAATGCATTGGCAATGTTGCATCACCCAAAAATAAAGAACAATTACAATTAAATTTTGTGACTCAATTTCTTTTGAAGGGTTATGTATACTATACTTCGAATATATTCTAGCTAGCTTAGAAAATGCTTACACATCCTTTCAATATCTTTACAAAGAAATGGGGAGTTCTATAACAAGGCATTTCAAACTAAAAATTGGGTGACCCTTCAAATTTAGTGCTTCTAGTCTAGGAATTAAGTAGTGGCATTGCTTAGGAAGCACTCATGCACCTCTCTCTCAGGGGACATGGTAAACTCTTTGGGCCCCTTTTACCTTGTGCTTTTCTTGTATCATTTGGAACTTTATTACAAGTATTGCATGAGTGTGCACCATCACTATCGGCACATCCCATAGCAAGGTATAACTATTTTTGCATTGGGCAATTTAGCATAGTAAACACCTCGCACCATTGTGCCTCCAATGTTAAAAACATTTTCCCCTAGGAATCCATCACTTCCTTTGTGAGAATTGTCATGGCTTCTTTTCTTAGAACAATATAGTAATCCTCATTAAGGTCTTTGGACTAAATCCCAACACCCAATGAGTGTTTTGAGTATCTTTGACTATTTGGCAAGTGTATGCATTGCTCATGTTAACATCATTACTTTTCACCTCCACAAACATCCTTTGGTTTCCATCATCAACCACCTTTCAAGTCAGCCATTCAACAATATTATGGGCATTCTATAGCTTGGCACCATTTGCATCCAATAACTTGGCTATTAGAGCATGCTTTATCACAACACCCACACCATCATGCTCTCACTTACCATGCATGGTACCTATTGGTTATTGATAGGTACATGTAATTACCAATATAGAAAAATGTGTTACTTGCACATAATACTAACATAGTACATAGAGCACTAACATACACTAACATAGACCACCATTAGAGAGTACTAAAATGGTCTAACATAGGCTACCATTATAGAGTATTGGTAGAGAAGACTACAAACAAGGATAGTACTAGTACCCATAGTGCTACCAAGTAGCATTAATAATGAATACCCTTACTACTTAGTCCTAACACTAACTTAGATTACTAACATAGGGTACTAGCTGACATTAAAAGAGGCTAACATATAGCTACAATGCAAAGGACTAACATGAAAGACTGATAGTACTAACAATGAATACCATTATTAACTAGTTCTAACAATAACATAGATTGCTAACATAGGGTACTACTTGGAGGAAATCACCAACATAGAAGTCTATTAGCAAATAGTACTAACAAGGAAGGGCACCAAGACAACACTAACATAGACCACCATTACAGAGTACTAGCATGGTCTAACACAGGCTAGCATTATAGAGTATTGGTAAATAAGGCTACCAACATGGATAGTATTAATAACCATAGAGCTGCCAAGTAGCATTAATAGTAAATACTAGTGCTTCTTAGTCCTAACATTAACTTAGATTACTAACATAGGGTACTAGTTGACGTTAACATAGGCTAACATATAGCAGTAACACAAAGGACTAACATGAAAGACTGATAGTACTACCATATAGTACTAACATTGAATATGATTAGTAATTAGATCTAACAATTATAGATTACTAACATAGGGTACTATCAAAGGAAATCACCGACATAGAAGGCTACTAGCAAATAGTACTAACAAAGAAAGGGCACCAAGATAGATAGTACTGACAAACTTTAATAAGCATATGGCTAATCTTGAACACTAATTGTTAGTTTTAGCATAGTTCTAACTAGAAGTAATAAAATAGTTTTCACATAAAATATTAGTATTGTGTACTATTGGCATAGTACATAACTAGTACTATATACAGCTAGCAAGTTCATCACACAATAACATCGAGTAATAAATAGTACAAATAATTACCAAGGATAAATACAATATTAACACAATGCTATGAAAGCACTAAAAACACTCTAATATTAGGGTTAGAAACAATTGCATAACCTCACCTCCCAAACGAAGTAAAATGGCTGAGTTGCCTTAAATTGAGATCTTACTCCATCAAACTGTTGGGGGATTACATGCTTGTGTTTTTGGCTATTTTTGTTAGATTTTTAGGTGACTTATATATTAGTTGAATGATAATTGATTATTTTGGATGTGTTTGAGAGATTTTTGGGTAAGGCTGGATAGGTTTGAGAAGCTCATGATGTTTTTCAATGGAAATATGATGTGTTGATAATAGGTTCTATTGAGTGCCTGATTGGTTCTATTGAGCTTCTGTTTTGTTTTGTTTTCTTTCTGTATGAGAGGATGGAATTGTGATTAATGGAGTTTGAAAGTTTTTAGAAGCTTATTGAATGTTTTTCTATGGTTTTGGATGGTTTTAGTTGAGCTAAATGCTTTATGATGACTTTTTGTAGACCCTCTATTGACCATCTGTAGAGCCTCTATTTTTTATTTGTATGCCTCTATAAGTGTTATTGGGATGGATGTGTAGCTTGGGGAAGATTTTTAATCTTTGGAAGAGATGAATAAAAGTTCAAAATAGCTCAAATAAAAGTGAAAGAAGTAGTTGTTGAAGACTTAAGTGAAGATTGAAGTGACAGTGACACTATTGAGCTACGAACGGACACTGTAGCGACTCTTATGACTTTTCTGTTGAGATGGCAAGCTCAACACATGCGGACATTGATGATGGACTGCCTGGTTAGATGGGTCCACACGTCTACACTTAGCACGTCGGTGGTCATTATGACTCTCACATGGCCACTGACTCATTACTTATTATATTCAGGTTGTTACACCTATTTACAGCTGGCATAGTTATAGCGCCAGTCGACTAGTGTAGTCGGTTATGCATTGTTTGACTTAGTAGGCCACTTTCCTTTTATGTTGTATCTTATCTATACTTTGAGTACATTGTAAGTGTGTGGAAGAAGAAGAAGAAATCAGCAAGAAAACGTTTTGGCCTCCATCTCTCTTCTTGTCTCTTGAGTGTACTTCTCCTTGTGCATTCTGTGTGTGTTCGGCGCAGCATCTTGAGCAACCCCCTCCACCACGCAATTCTTGACATGGTATCAGAGCCGCGCCATTGAGAGAGGCTGATTTCGAAGGCTGAAGTGAAGGAGAAGAAGCAAGGTTTGAGCAAGCAAGCTACGGGTAAGAATCTCTCCCATTCTTCCACTTCTTCTCTTGGATAGTGCCTATGGAGGCACCGGAAGCAGGGCAGAGCAAAAATCTCAGATTGCAGTGAGATTTGGTGTGCGCGAAGAGCGCAATTATTTTGGGCATCTGAGGCCGTTTCAGGGCCCATTTTAGAGCCGCAAGGTTGCGGACAGCAGTTTCAGGGTACGCTGTGACTTCGACTGTATTGACCGAAAGTGGGTGCGCAGGTTACAGATTTCAGATCTGTAAGTTCAAAGGTGTTTATCAGTGAGTAGACACAAGGTTTATCTGCAAACTGGTTGCAGATTGCATGTATTGTTGAGCAGACAGTGAAAAAGACTGTCTGGTGTATTGCTGTGCACTACAGGTCAAGGGTTGCAGAAGATTTGCTTGCTGTTTGGTATTAATTTTGTGATAATGGCAGAGAACAGTGGAAGCCCCATCATTGAGAAGCTCGACAAGAACAACTACCCATCATGGAAGTTTCGTGTCACGAACTTCCTTATTGGAAAAGGCCTCTACGAGTTCGTTTCAAGTGAAGAAAAGGAGCCGGAGATGAGTGATCCTCCAACTGCAGAAGAGACAAAGGCACAGAAAGAATGGAATGCAAAGGATAAAAAGGTCATGTATTGGTTGTCTGCAGTATTTGACAATAATATGTTGGGACACATTAGAAATGCAGAGAATTCATATGCAGCTTGGACCATACTTAAAAGTATGTTTTCTGTAAATACAAAGGCACGAAAGATTCAACTCAAGCAAGAGTTGAATACATTAAAGAAAGGGAAGATGTCTATCAATGAGTATGCACTGAAGGTAAGAAGCATTGCAGATGCATTGGCAGCGATTGATGCAATGCCCGATGATGATGATTTGGTGTCGTCTACCTTGGGTGGACTTAACAATGAAAAGGCTTGGAAGTCTTTTGTAACTTCTGTATATGTCAGAAAGCCATTTCCAGATTTCGATGAGTTGGTCTCCCTTATGATCACTGAAGAGATCAACATGCAGAGTGAGACATCTGAAAGAAGTGGTGAACAGGTCCAAGCTTTCTACTCCAGTTCTGGAAGGGGACGTGGCAGGTTCTCTTCAAGAGGCTGTGGTACAGGACGTGGTAGTGACAACCAGCAAAACAGATTGAATCAGCAATTTGGCAATATGCAGGTTTCAGGAGGTCGTGGTAACTTTAGAGGCAGGGGGAGCTTTAGATGAAGAGGTGGATGGCAGAACAGAGGTTCTAACAACTCTGGTATTGTGTGCCACTACTGTGGCAAAACAGGTCATATTGCAGCCCAATGTTATGCTAAGAGAGATGATATCCGCAGTGGTAAGTTGCAGTAAGGAAACTATGCATCGTCTTCACGACAGAATGAAGACAAAAATGAACGTTTGTTCGTTATGCAGTATATGTTGAATGCTGTTACAGGAAAGGGAACACATGAAGATGTTTGGTATGTTGATTCAGGTGCATCCAATCATATGACCAGCCATGCAGAATGGTTTGGAGAGATGTAGGACTTGCAGAATGCAGGTTATGTGCAGACGGGTGATGACTCATGCCACCCAATTTCACACATTGAAAAAGTTCCCTTGTCCTTGCATGATGGTAAGACAAAGAGTCTTTCAGATGTATTACATGTGCCATCTATTACAAAGAACTTGGTGTCAGTCGGTCAAATGGTAGAGCAAGGGCTGCAAGTCAGATTTAATGCAAAGGGCTGCTTTGTAGAAGACTTCAATGACAAGTGCAGATTGGTAGCAAAGGGAAGTAGAGTTGGACGTATGTTCACTCTAGATGCTGGAATTCCTACTATGAATGCTACTATGTATGCCAAAGGAAAAGGTGTTGTTGCAGACATTGAAATTTGGCACAAACGCATTGGACATGCAAATGTACAAAGGCTGAAATTAATGCAATCCAAAGGGTTGGTTACAGGTTTGCCTACATTTAAAGTTGCAGAATTTCAGAAGGTATGTGAAGCATGTCAGTTTGGTAAGCAGGCAAGACAACCCTTTTCACATGACAGAGATGTAAGCAGAAATATCCTTAATGTTGTGCATACAGACATTTGGGGGCCTACACAAAATGTATCTCTTGGAGGTAGTTCATACTTCGTCACATTCATTGATGATTGTTCTAGAAAGCTGTGGGTATATTTTATGAAGGAAAAGAGTGAAGCGTTTGAGCACTTTAGAACTTTCAAGGCTGCAGTTGAAAGAGAAACAGGCTTGAAAGTAAAGTGTCTGAGGTCAGATGGAGGGGGAGAGTACCTCTCAAATGAGTTCAGTGATTTTCTGAGGTCTCATGGGATAAAGAGACAGTTCACATGCAGGTATACCCCACAGCAAAATGGGGTTGCAGAAAGGAAAAACAGGCATATTGCAGAAGTTGCACGCGCCTTGATGGCTGAAAAGAATATGCCTAAGCATTTTTGGTCTGAGGCTATTCATACTGCTGTTTATATTATGAACAGAACTCCCACAGCTGCAGTTCATGGTATGACCCCCGAAGAATGTTTTACAGGTAAGAAGCCTGATGTTTCACACTTGAAAGTATTTGGCTGCATTGTGTATGTTCATGTGCCAGATGAGTTGCGGAAGAAACTGGATCCAAAGGCTGAAAAGTGTGTCTTTATTGGATACTCTTTAGAGCAGAAAGGGTATCGTTGTTACAACCCTGTCACATGTAAGTTCAGAGTGAGCAGGGATGTCATCTTTGATGAAATGAGCAGTTGGTATGCATCTAGTGGTGATGCATTGGATGATGATGATGATCATGACACTCATGTGCAGGCTGAAAAGCAAGAATCACGAACTCTTAGCGGACCAGAGACATCATCTGGTAGTCCTTGGTCTGGGAGACTAAGGAGTACCTCTACATCTTTGGGTGCATCTAGTAGCACTACAGGTAAAGACAAAGGAAAGAATAAGGTGTCAGAAAGCATTGATGCAGTTCTTGATGGAGACTCCAGTGGCTCAGAGAGCTTGGATGATGAGCTTGGCATTCCTTCAGTGAGGACTCCAGGTGTGCAGAGAGCACGCGTTAATGCAAAGACTCCATTGAGTGATCCAGTGGTACGCAGGTCTAGCAGGGTGAGATACCCTGTTAAAAGATTTGGTTTTGAAGGTTATGCAGCTCACCATTATGCTTATATGGTGAAACTAGTTGAGGATGTTGAGCCCACATGTTTTGAGAAGGCTGTTGGTCATGCTCATTGGGATGCAGCAATGGATGAGGAGATGGCTGCATTAGAGGCCAATAAGACTTGTGATCTAGTATCATTGCCGAAGGGAAAGAAAGCTATTGGATGTAAGTGGGTCTATAAGATTAAGCACAATGCAGATGGTTCTATTAGCAGGTACAAAGCTAGGCTGGTTGCAAAAGGCTATGCCCAGACATATGGCATAGATTATGATGAAACCTTCAGTCCAGTTGCTAGGATGGCAACTGTCAGATGTGTGATTGCTTTGGCAGCAGCCAAAGGTTGGAGGTTGCAACAAATGGATGTAAAGAATGCCTTCTTGCATGGTGATTTGCAGGAAGAAGTGTATATGGATCAGCCAGCAGGTTATGAAGATTTAGAGCATCCCACGTATGTGTGCAGGTTGAAGAAGGCACTCTATGGGCTCAAGCAAGCACCTAGAGCATGGTCTGACAAGATTAGAGAGTATCTTGTCAATATTGGTTTTTATGTTTCTGATGCTGATCACTCACTTTATGTGAGAAAGGGAGATGCAGGTTTGGTCATCATAGTCATCTATGTGGATGACTTGATTATTACAGGTGACAGTAATAGTGGAATTGTTGAAGTCAAGGGCTATTTGAAGATGAAGTTTGAGATGAAGGATTTAGGTGAGCTAAGGTACTTCCTTGGCATTGAGGTGATCAGATGTGATGATGGTATATGGCTGTCCCAAAGACAGTATGGCTTGGATATGTTGTCCAAGTATGGTATGACTGCATGCAAACCACTTTCAGTCCCATTGGAGCAGAATGTAAAGCTGAGTGCTGATGTTGGGGATGAGATAGAAGACCCACTATGTTCAGGAGGATAGTGGGGAGTTTGATCTACATGACCATTACAAGGCCAGACTTGAGCTACGCTGTTGATCTTGTGAGTCAGTTTATGCAAGTACCTAGAAAGCCACATTTGGATGCAGTCAGACGCATATTGAGATATGTGAAGTCCACATTAGATTATGGACTTTTCTATGAGGCAGGTACAGATGTACAGGTATTTGGATACACAGATTCAGATTGGGCTGGTAGTATGTATGATAGAAGATCTACCAGCGGATACATGTTCTCTCTTGGTAGTGCAGCAGTTGCATGGAGCAGCAAAAAGCAATCTACAGTTGCTTTGTCGAGTACAGAGGGTGAGTATAGAGGTGCTGCTGTTGCAGCATGTGAGGTAGTATGGCTGCAAAAGCTATTGGCTGATTTGGATGTCCAGGTGGAAGGTCCAGTTGTCATTTATTGTGACAACATGAGCAGTATACAGTTGGCTAGGAACCCTGTGTTCCATGCCAGGACAAAACATATTGAGGTACACTACCACTTTGTGAGAGAGAAGGTACTAGCAGGTGAGATTGACTTGGTGTATGTTAGCACACAGGATCAGATAGCTGACATCTTTACGAAGGCATTGGGTACAGAGAAGCTTCAAAAGTTTCGAAGCTTACTTGGAGTTGCAGAGATGCAGTTGAGCTTGAGGGGGAGTGTTGAGATGGCAAGCTCAACACATGCGGACATTGATGATGGACCGCCTGGTTAGATGGGTCCACACGTCTACACTTAGCACGTTGGTGGTCATTATGACTCTCACATGGCCACTGACTCATTACTTATTATATTCAGGTTGTTACACCTATTTACAGCTGGCATAGTTATAGCGCCAGTCGACTAGTGTAGTCGGTTATGCATTGTTTGACTTAGTAGGCCACTTTCCTTTTATGTTGTATCTTATCTATACTTTGAGTACATTGTAAGTGTGTGGAAGAAGAAGAAGAAATCAGCAAGAAAACGTTTTGGCCTCCATCTCTCTTCTTGTCTCTTGAGTGTACTTCTCCTTGTGCATTCTGTGTGTGTTCGGCGCAGCATCTTGAGCAACCCCCTCCACCACGCAATTCTTGACACTTTCATGTCAATCATACCTCTTGAGAGGGGTATTCATGACCAAAGAGGGGTTATGTATTATTATTACTGATAATTCCAATGTACTATTGAGAGAGACTATGTGTGAGAGAGATAGAGAGTAAGAGCCAATTTTTCATGCAAAACAATGTATCTATGGAGTGATAGATCATGAGAGACTATGAAACTATTGAAGATGAATGCTATGTGATGGTTTCCATTCAAAGTGGAGCATTATTTTGTATTCTCTTGTCCTTTTGATGAAGAATATAAAGAATGTGTTGAAGTTTTGTTGTGATAAATCTGTGGGAGAATTGTCATATGAAGTTGCGTGAAGATTTGAGAAGATTTGTGTTGTTTTCTTTCTTCTGGTTTTGAGAAGTCCCTGCAACTGTTGACGAATTGGAGATCTTCATTTCCAAAGACACCTCCTATAAGAGGCGCATCCTTCAGTGGTGGAAGGATGTCACTATCTTGATGCGGCATCTATGTGACAAACTAATCCCACTGTCTTTTGAAGCTACAGAAAGTTGTGTCACAATAGCCAACTGTTTTCCAAAAAATTGAAAAGAAAGGGGAAAATAGAGAGAATGGCCATACTTGGAAGATTTAGCCTTCATTGAAGAATTTCCAAACATCATCAAGTGGGAGATTATGCAAAAGCTTCAAGAGTTGTGATTAGTTGAAGTTCACAAGAACAAGAAGGAAAAGAATTGGAATTTGTTCGTGGATACTCAACAACAAGATACGTGAGATGCTTGATGCAATGATAATCTTCTGTTTATCCAATTGGCAACCCATTGGAAGATATTTGACAGAGTGTTCTTCACAACATATGCTATTGAAACCCTTCAAAGTTGGTATTATCCAAGACAATGGCATTATGGTGATCCTCAGAAAAGAATGAGTTTTGATACCTTCAGAACTGAATATCTTCCCCTCTCTAGTGGAATGAAAGTTGAATTCAGAGACATTGAAAAGAAGAAAGTAGAAGAAATGTTGGCAAAGGAGTTCTCTTGAGATTGAAGCACTTCTAATCTATTCTATTGTGTACAAAAAAACTGGGTGGAGCTAACTCCCTGATGAATGGCATGATCAAGAGGCAAGCATTAGAACAAGTCCAAAGTTACGTGAGAAGAGAGAAGGAAAAAATCAAAGCCGAGAATGAGGTAGTAGCAGAAGCCTCCTTTGACACCCTTGCAGTACTCTTCACAAAAGTCCCCATGGTGACTCAATGTCCCCTTCCTAGTCAGATCCATCTTGGACATATTGATGACAGGCCAACGAATGCAGTCCCATTGCCCATTTTTAAGAGAGAGAACAATGAAGAACCTGATCTTTATGTAGCCGAGTTCATGGTAGCATGTATAGCCAATAATGCTAGAATCCCCAAGCATTGGGCTAGTGATATTCCCGACCACTTTCAAAGGTGCAGCGTTTCAGTGATATGAGAGACAAGGAGCAGGAACTTTTGGCACATAGGAAAACCTGAAGTTGGCCTTCCTTACTAATTCAAGCGTAAAGGTTTTGAAGAGAAAATGTGAGAGGAGTTCATGAACTTAAGTCAGTCCTTTCGTAAATGGGTGGAGGCATATGTCTCTAGAATGGAATCCATACTCAAGAGATGGACCAACATCACTTGGATGAAGGCATCGAAAAGGGAGTTTTTCTTAGAGGCCTACAACCAAAAGTTTGTAAGTTTGTGGAATTAAGAAGACCAGTCAACCTACAAGCTACAATGGAAGGTGGAAGACTATATGATAAAGTTGAAGCAAAGCTGTGGATGACCTGAGGAAGAGGAGTCTTACCTCCCATGCCCACCAAATGCAGTCCCATGGACTATTTCCTACCCCTACCCTCAGATGCAAACACTATCACAGTACAATGCACCAAATCCATAGTAATTGTAGAGACAACAATATCTCAAAAACCACAACAACACTGGCCTCAAATAGTTCCCCCAATGGCAACTCAACAACAATAGTGGAATCCTACCACAACAATCCCCAGCCTCAACAAGAGCTTTGAATCAAAATCAAAACAAAGGACCCTTTGGATCAACCCAACCAGTCTATGCAATGATTACAGAGGCTTTGCAAAACTCTACTACAAGTACTCCAAGAGGTGAAAACTTTAAGAACTATCAGTCCAATTCAATTGCAAGCATCAAGAAAGAGTTAATGGATGTGATTATAGAACAGTTGCAAATGTTGAAGGTGAATACTATCAACATATCCACTCTTGTAGGAGGTGGAAAAGATGTTACGCAATCTAATACATGGTGTGAAAAGTGCCATCAAGTAGGATATTTAGCTATTGAATGTACCCGAAAACCAACTATCCCTGGATCCTTCTGTTCATACTATTTAAGAAAGAACTATATAGAGGATATTTGCTCTCTAAAGGAGATGCATAAAAGAAGGAAGAAATATGAAGAAGCAAGATTCAACTTGTTGAAATCGAAGATAACTACCCAGAATATCTGACCAAAGGCTAGAGAGTTCAGTTCTAGTTTCGGCCCGAGGAGGTTTCCGTCTCAGAGTTACAAAGGACAACAATCTGGCAGTGGGTAGAGATCAAAAGTGGACTGTTACATATGCAGAGAAAAGGGACACATCTCAATAAACTTTCCAAACCCTAGAAGGTCCATGGACTACAAACCCTTATGCAGTCAATGCAAAGAAGAAGGCCATAATACAAAAGACCTATCCTAGTCCGTGACTCCTATAAAAGCTGCCCCTAATACCCAACAAAGAACCCAAGAAGCTACCTCCAACTTGGTGGAATTGGAAGTTTCCACAATAACGCATACCAAGAAAAGAGAACAATACATAACATAATGATACAATATAGAGTTGTCCAATAGTACAAAAGAATACAGTTACAATTACGGAGATAGGACCAAAGGTCCAAGAGATAGAGGATAATGATGTATCCTTAGTAGTAGAAGAAGTGTAGATGTTGCCACTGTTAGAGGAAAAATAATAGATAAAAGTTGGGTTTGCCCCACTCCCTGGTTGATTGGAGAAGCACATGGATCTTATTAAAGAATATAACTTGGTCAAAAACCTAGGCACCTTCAAACCAAATCTAACATTGCCATAATTGCTAATGTCTCCTAGCGATCGAAAGAAATTCAAAAGCATATTGACAAGAAGAAGAGGCCTAAGGATCTCTCCTACCATTGTTCCTAAGTCCAATAAGGCCTCAGAGCCTGTGAAAGAAGTGAATGTGGCTAACACCTTCTTGGATCTTGGTACCCTAGAGATTGGCATGTGGATTGAAGGATGTTTTATAGTAGATGCACTGATTGATGAAGGTTCATCAATGAATATAATGACGGATGTGACAATGAAGAATGTAGGCTTGCAAGATATGTAGCCTACACATTGGCTTATAAGACTAGCAGACCAAAGTAGAATTAAGCATTTGGGCATTCTCCCATATGTGAAGGCAACCCTTGTAGGAAAAGACTATTGGTTGACCTATCTAGTGGTAAAACCAAATTGCTATGGGACCTCATATCCTTTACTGCTAGGAAGACCATGGCTTTTTGAAGCATGGGCATGGACAGATTGGTTCAAAGAAACCCTAACCCTAGTCAAAGGACTTAACAAAGTGGTGTTAAAGTTGTATAGCTCGCAAAAAGGTAATGGATCCACTTCTATTGAAGTCTTAGAAAACTCTTCCAAGGATGTAACAGATGGCATGAAGCTGTTAAACATATCTTTCCCAAGAAAATAGAGGCACAGTCCTTGACAGTGGGCACTATATAAGACAACTCCCAAAAGAAGCAAAGTCTTTGTCAATGGGTGAATAACTCTTGTGCCTAAACTCAAAATGACTTCTAAAATCACCTTTGACAGTGAGATAGAGGCATGGATGTACTATTATCCCTGTTACATGGCCGTAGTAGAGACAAAGACAAATGCCAAAGTAGAGGTAGAGGATACAACAAAGAATCTCTTCTTCTCTTATTAATGAGCCCCTACGGAAGGGGAAATAGAGTTTGAAGAGGACAATGATGACAGTATAGAAGAATATTATAAAAGCACATTGGAAGAATCCATCCAACTTGAAGAGGATATAAATTAGGAAGAAGTTCCAAAGGCTATAGAAGCTGATGATCCCTTCTACTAGATAGAATGACTCTGGTACCCTTTGGACTAGCTAATGCATCACATCATATGAAAAATATCCATAAGAAATGGATTAAGAAGAATAAGCCTTCCTTCAGTAGTGGCTCTTATCGCCCAAATCTACCCTTCTCAAGAGAGGATGAAGACAATGCATCTTGCCAACAACCACCAGTCCTATAGCCCAAATAGAATTCCAAAGGGTCCTGTTGTGTGACTTCCTAGAGGCATCCTCAGAATATGAGTCCTTGATTCAAGAGATAAATAACCCTCCCATTAGATCCAAAACCTCGGCCTCATACCCTTTCAGCATCCTAAGGAGCAAGTTCAGTCCTCATGGAAAGAGGAAGTCAGTTCTAGTGGCACATGAGAAGAGGACACCACTCCCTTGAAGGAGTCGGATCTATACCTAGAAGTAGTCAGTGTGACCTTCATGCACGAAGTGGAAGGTGAAAAGAAATTAACATTCGTGGATGCAGATGGCATTGAACGTCACCTAAAGGTGGGTATTAGTCCTCTAGAAGAGCTATCGATCATGCATGACCTTCTAAAGGAGAACTTGGATGTGTTTCCCTATCCCTTTTGCACACCAACTGTTAGACACAATGGCTCAACGTAAGCTCTATTCCTTCTTGGATGGATTCAGTGGTGGGTATAACTAAGTCCAGATCGCAGAACAAGATTAATCCAAAACAACATTCACAACAAAATGGGCAAACCTATGCTTACAGAGTGATGTTGTTTGGGCTCTGTAACACTCCTACTACCTTTCACGAGTGATGATGGTCGCATTCCAAAACTATTTGCATGATTTCATTGAGGTGTACCTAGATGAATTATGTGTCTATAGCCTAATTCGTGAGCATTGGGGACACCTGGAGCAGTGCTTTGATAGATATCGAGAGTGTGGTATCTCACTCAACCCCAACAAGTGCATTTTCCAAGTCTCTTTAGGAGTTATTCTGGGCCACATTATCTTTGCATAAGGGATAACAATAGACCCTACCAAGATCAAGAAGATTGCAACTTTAACATTGCCAACCAACCTCAAACACTTGAGGGGATTCCTCAATTATGTTGGCTATTACAGACTGTTCATTGCACACTTTGCAACAAAGGCATCCCACTTGCATAAGCTCTTGAGGAAAGATGCAAAGTTTATATGGACTACCGATTGTGATGAAGTGTTCAACGCCCTGAAGCAGTGTCTGATTGAAGCACCCACCTTGCAACCTCCTAATTGGACCAAAGAATTCCATCTATATACTGATGCATCTGTCAAAGGGTTAGGCACATCTTTATGTCAAAAAGGATCCTCGAAGTTAGATCAACCTATCTACTATGTAAGCCGAAAAGTAACTGATTGAGAAAAAAACTACATAGTGACAGAGCTTGAATGCCCCACAATGGTGTTTGCCCCTGGAGAAATTCTAATGCTACCTGTTATCAACACACTTCAAATTATATATAGACCATGAAGCCCTGTCCTTCTTGGTGAACAGAGCAGATGTGAAAGGCCAGATGATGAGATAGCTCCTTCTATTCTAGGAGTTTGACTTTGAAGTGGTTACCAAATTCAGTCGCTACCATGTCTAGACAGATCATCTGTCACCAGTCCCTTAGAGCGACGAAGAGGAGTAGGATGACCCAGACCTCCTGGTGCTTCCCTCTTTCTAGTCAAAACTGTAACCCCATGGTATGCACACACTGCCAACCTCTTGGCAACTCAACAATATCCTCCTACTATTTCCAACCGTGAGAAGAAGAAGCTTCTGTTGGAATCAGCCCCTTACACCCTCTTAGGTGGCACTCTGTACAAGAAAGGCAAAGATGAAGTACTACGAAGACGCGTGGTAGGAGATGAGATTGGGATAGTTCTAAAAATATGCCATGACGAGCCTTATGGATGACACTTTTCAGGAGACGCAATAGCGAAAAAGGCCTTGCTCATAGGATACGGGTGGCTGACCCTCCACAAAGATGCCCATGACTACTACAAACCTTGTGATGCTTGTCAATGAATAGGAAAGCCTACTAAAACTAGTGCTATGCCACTATAGCCCATCCTTCCCCTAAAGGCGTTCAAGAAGTGGGGCATTGACTTCATGGGGTTTATTGATCCACTAACTAGAAGGAAATAGAACAAATACATTTTGGTCTGTAGGGACTACATGACGAAGTGGTGTGAAGCCAAACATCTCAAGCTGGGTGATGGTAACAGCATGGTTCTATTCCTATACGAGAACATCATCTCCTGTTTTGGCAATCCCTTAGAACTAGTAAGTAATAGAGGTACTCACTTTCTCAATAAGATTATAGAAGAAATGATAGAGCTATATAAGATCTGCCATTGCAAGTCCACACCTTACTATCCCAGAGCCACTGATCAAGTCAAAGTTACCAATCACATCCTCTACTCGATCCTGACAAGGATGATTTTTGCACATCGCCGTGATTGGGACAATCAACTTATAGAGGCCCTCTACGCATACAGAACCTCCCATAAGGCTGCTTCAGGACAAAACCCTTTTCATGTGGTGTATTATGGTACAGAAGCAGTCTTTCCTCTTGAGTTAGAACTACCCTCTTTGTGCCTGGCTATCAAAGAATACCTAGGGGATGATGAGTCCTTGCAATACCATATCTTACACTTGGAATGTCTGGACAAGACTCATTGAATGTCCTATAGTATATGGAAGCCACATAGGCGTGATGAAAGGCTTATTATGATAGCCTCATCAAGCATAAGGAGTTTAAGGAAGGTGACTTAGTCATGGCCTATGGCTCGAGATTTGGCAAGTTTCCATGAAAGCTCCAACAATGCTAGATGGGCCCCTACAAGGTACTTGTTGTCAACCCTAACAGCTCTATTCAAATACAGGCCACCATGGATGCCTCTAGTGATCCTTTCTTAATTAATGGCTATTGTCTAAAGAAGTATTACCTTCCTTAGGGATCCTAACAATAATCATTAATAGCCCCTTCATTCCTTGCACGTCGATCAGTAAGTCTTTGTTGCCTATTGCTCATGATAACCCTTCTACTTATCCTGATGAGGTGGCCTTGTTCGTTTGGCCCCCTTAGAGCCACCTCCCACTCCACCTTTGTTCTCTTCTTGTTTGATCCAGTAGAGGTAGCGATGATGATTCTGCTACTTCGGTCCTTGTCATGACAACCTATTCTTTGAGAAAAGGTGAAAACACCCTCTGGAGTAGGAAAAAAGAAAAAAAGAAAAGAAAAGAAAAGAAAAGAAATCAAAACTGTTATGGGAGAAAAGGATGAAATTCCCTATTACAAGAGTTCTCATTCCAAGAAAAGGTAGCAAACACCCTTGGATGGGAAGCTAGTTGTGGAAAAGGTGGCAACACCCCTCAGTCCATATTAGTTGAATCATTAATTGACCTTCCAATATGCAGTTTTGAAGCTGCCTCCCTTGGTGCATTGTATCCTGCAACTCCATTAGAGCATCCGAATCCTACAACAGATGACATCTTTCACCTCCAATTGAAGTTCTAGATTTATTGGCTACCTCCCTAGGTACACCTCTTCATCAACCGATACGAGTTGATATCATCAACCAGACAAATACGATCTTCATTGATAATCCTTTAAGTGATATGAGCTTTCATCCTAACTAGATGGGGATGTGAGTATTGGATGTCCTCTCTATTCATCAGATGAGTATGAGATAGAGGGTGGGGTGAGTGACTAGTCTTTACCCTGTACAACCAAGAAAGAGGTGAGATGTGTGAATAAAGCATTGCACACATGGACTGAGCCTTTCAATGCACAAAGCATGGTCTGTTCATGTGCATGATACTATAAGGCTCATTGGCCTTCCTTCTTGCACCGTATATCGGCATAGGGTGAGATGTACTACTGCACCATCAATTGCGCACAATGCATACAACCTTCACACAAGTGACAATGAGGATTACATCAATGGATGTGAGAAACTTGGTTTCCCTCTTGTAATCATCAACAGAGTAGTGTGAGACAGAGGGAGAATTGAGTGTGATTGATTACCCTTTCATCAACTAAGAGGTGAGAATTGAGGGACATTACAACAACTCGCATCGGGTACATTCTTGTTTCCCTATCAACACACAGGACAGGCCTCCACCATCAATACACATACATTGCTCTATTTGGTGCACTGCATGGTAAGACTCCATGGCCTTCCTTCTTACACCTATGTCAGGTGGGTTGGGATGCACTGATGCACCATCAATTGTGTATGCTGGCATACTCCTTCTGAATCATCCTTCTTATCAATTTCAAAATCGGGTGTGTGCTATGGATTCCCATCCTTCTTTTCAAGTGATCCGAGTTATGGTGCGAGCGATTGATCTATCATTCCAACATGAGTACTTGTTGAGATTTAGTGATGAATACTTCGCTATCGATGACTTAACCAACTCTTCATCGAGAATACTACCTCCCTAGGTGCGGCTACATGGTCCTTGCCATATCCAAAGCGTGCTATGGTGAGCCTTGATACCTCATATGGCTGACTTCGACTCCCCAGTGCATGCCAATGACGATCTACATCAACCAAATGAATGGGACAACTATTTCTAACACTACCTCTTGTGTTCATTTATATGCATGTCATGTTATAAGCGTGGGGACGTATAGGTATGGGTTGTGGTCAAGTGTGTTAGATCCCTGTTGATTAGTCAACCTGATCTATTCACAACTTAAGTATGGGGATATGTCTCTATGCGAGTCTCGAGCTTGGTCCCACATGAACGCCTTGCGTGGTGGCCCTTTTGTGGCCGTTAATCATGTTTTGAGTTTTACACTCGTGTGATCACCTTTTTGCAAGCCCCGTGTCACATGCAAGGTGGTCTTCATCATTGTTTGCTATTGTTTGCGTGTGCCAAAGCGTGTGTATTTGGTCGTGTTTGTTCGTACAAGTGTTGTAACTCCCGTTGACGACGAGGATACACGTCTTGTTTCATCCGTGCTTTCGAGTTGTCATTCACATGGAGATGCCATAGTATCATGTTGTTCCGATCATAATTATTTTAATCCTCCACACTAAAAAAATCAAAAAATCATTCAAATTTTATAAAAAATATTTAAAATTCTCTAAAATTCACTAAAATCCCAAAAAAATCCAATTTTTTTCATCATGATTATGAATAGCCAAAACTACATAAAAATTCAAAAAAAATTGAAACTATTTATTTGAAAAAATAACGTTTGAAAAATGAAAAAATCTTGTAAAATTTGAGAAAAATTTCAAAAAAATGTGATTAAGTCATACAAAATTCTTTTTCACATTCCCAATGTTAGTATAGCCGTTTGATTACTCAAAAGTTTTTTTAAAAGACCAAAAACCAGATAAACTAAAAAGAAACCCAATGAAACCAATTCATATAAAATAGACCAATCAAAATATTTGAAGTCCCATTCACATCAAGTTCTAAAAACCAAAATTTAAAACATAGCTTAATACACAATTTCAAAAATCCTCAAGATTCAAACACCACATAAAATAAAATTTAACAGTGAAAAAACATAAAAACAAATTGAAAAAAAAAACCCAATACATGATCACCCAAGTGACAAACCCTTCCTTATATCCCTTATTTTTATTTTTTACCATGGTATTAGTATTGGTTTTTTGCACCTTACAGAAGACTGACTCAGTCGATGTGTTGTTTTTGTACGTGAATTTTTCTATTTTATACCTTGTTTAGAAGTGGGATTTTGCACACATCAGACCTTGTAGGTGTCCATACATCGCTATGTTCTTTTTTTTTCCTCCTTCACATGCATCGTAAAATACATATAACTGTAATTAAAAATCAACCGATCATTGCACCCACCAAAAAAGTAGAATGTATCTCATAAATTTTAATTAAAAGAAACTAGTTGTTAATCTATAAAAGGAACCCCACCATAACACGAGCACATAGCACCATAATCCATTTAATTTTGTAAATTAAAATCCATTCACAGTGTATGCACACGTATTATATACACATTTAATTTATAAATAATAATGAACCCCCAAAAGTCATGCACACATATACTTTTTACCATAGATCATCTAAATTTTACAAATGAATTGCATTCATAGAGACCCCTAGTCCAATCCAGTCAAGTTAATCTAAGTAGGGTTGGGATGCGAATACAACTCACCATGCATTAATGGGATAATTTAAGAATGAACTATGATTAATTAGTCATCTAATAGAAATGACTCATATAGTTTTCACTCACCCACTTCACCACACCATAATTATATGACATACTCTCATGAGGATTGGGGTTTTTCTTGGTGGGGTTTTTCTTGGTGTCAGAGACATTGTTCTTATCTGTCTATATTTATTATGATGGTCTGAGTCTATGGTCTAGTCTTGATTTTTAGATTGTGTCTAGGATATAGAATGCATGGAATTTTCTTTTATTTTGATTGTTTGATTAGCTGCATGTATGTTTGCATAGCATGAAGCTTTTAGTCACATATGTGAGTAGGTCATGTCGAATTTTTAGTAGGATGTGGACTACTTGGGGGAGTGGGGATCCAATCAGTTTTTTTTGTTGTTGTTGTTGTTTTTGTTTCCCTACTATTTGTCTTAGTGGTGGTATGTGTGGGGTTGTGTTTATACAAGTTCGACAAAAAAGGAAAAGCAATGAATCCTTTGGTTTCCTGTAGATGGAAGATTTGCATGATTTGTAGGAATACGTTCTCATTTTTCTGGTTTTTGGTGTGTGTGTGTGTGTGTGTGTGTATAAGTGATCCGATGTGGTCTAAATGGCATCTTGTTCCACACCCCCACTTGTGATTCAACATATACCATTATCAATCCATAATTACTCTCTCCTTTCAGATGTTGAATGCATTCGCAAGGTTGGTCTTCATCTCTTTGTGGCCTTAAAGTTCCCTCCACTGGATGCAAAACTCTATTACTCTTTTTTGGAGACTTACAAGAAGCTTTCGAGCTTGGTTTATGGTCCTCAGTCATGTTTATCCCCTACTACTGTCAACAAGGCATTCCTACCTTTTTCCACTTCCCTTATGCCTAGTCGTAATCATTTATTATCCATTGCAGATATGTTTGCCTTGTTGTAGAAGGAGACCTCTACTCCTTTGGTAGCGCATAATGTTATCACTAGTTTTGGAGTATCAATGTGGGACATATTTCCTCTACCTTATGCTTATGGAAGCAATTATACCCCCAATTCCTCTAGTACCGATTTATGTTGGGCAAGCATGCATCCAAGTGTTTGTCTCGCAAATTATTCACTACATCTATCAGAATCCTGGAGGGGGTTAAGCTTAATTGGACAACCTTTTTATTGGCTAAAATGGATTAATATTTTTAGCATATCACGAAAGGTCAACTCATTATTGTTTTCTATGGGGTTTTTCTACATAATATCATTCAATTGGCATCTCTCCCAAGTGGCATTCGTGTGCTGGATCCAATTTTTCTTCCACAATAGTCTCCTCCTTCTATTCCTTCTCCTCCTATGGAAGCTAATTCAGATTTAGCAAATGTACCCCTGTCATAATCATTCGCAAGAAGCACCGCATATAAGGTCCTTTTGATCCTCTACCTGTTCCAACCCTTGTGGTACTGATTTCGATGCTTAAGATGTCTAGTAGCTCGCTTCCCTCATTCCTATCTTGTACCAATGTCTTTGCAGCACAATGGGAGGGATAACTGGATCCACAAATTCCTCCTTCCTTGAAAACAACACTTTTTGGATCTATGCTTTTACAACTAGTTTCTGGTGTTCAGTTTGCTTTGGAGACCTCCATGACCTCCTGTCTTCAAACAATCTATACAAGAGTGTACACCTTATTGCAAGATAAAGTGGACTATTTAACCAGTTAGCTTAGAAAAGCTCTAGAGGATTTAACTTCTAAGAAGGCTACTTTGAGTGATATCCATACACAAATGACCACTTTGATGGATTCATAGAAATTCATGATTAAGGAGTTAGAAGCTAAAGTTGCCACTTTAGGAGAAGAGAACATGTTCTTAACTAAGGAGAAAAATGTAGCTCTTGAGAAAATGAAGAATCAACTCATAAGCTTGGTATACATGAGGGCCAATTGTAGCATTCCCAAGAAAGTGTAGCATGGCAAAAGAAGTTTATTTAAGAACTTAACCAAAAAATTGCTACTCTTTTTGTTCCTCCTCCAACCTTAGTGATATCTTCTCTATTGTCTTCTAAGGAAGAGCTAGATAAGTTGCAGTAGAAATCTAAATTGTGTGATGGATTTTATGCCAAGGTAGAGCACCTTCAACAGCATATAAATTGTGTTCAGGAAGATGTTGTCCAATATGCTAAATTGGTATCACCTCCATCATCCTTTTGGATTAAGTATCATTAGCAACGCTTTGCATTGTACATTTCCATGAGTAACGTGGGCTTAGAACCTCCAAAGGATGGGTGACAGAACATGTGATTTGTGGATTTACTCAAAGTAGTATTTGATAGATTTCTTGATGAGCTAATCTCTCATGAAGCCCATTTATTATTCTTTATGTATCTTTGAGGAGATTTGCACATCCCTAATGAGGAGAACATGAATCTTTATGTAGGAAATGTTATTTTTCAAGTAGTCATGTATGTACATTCTACTAAAATGACTTTGGTTGATGGCTTGAAGATTTATCATCAGAGCAAACATTGTGGTGTAGTGGCTATGCTTGGCATCCTGCTTTGGAGGATGCTATTCTGGATCCTTGTCTCAACAAAGTGTCTTGTATAAGTCGGATATTCAGCCATTGAGATTCCAAAGTGTTGAGCCATATTGCTAACAATCCCTTGTTCACTAAGGATTTCTTTTTAGCTGTTTATTTTTTATGTTCCATCTATCCATCTGATCCTCATGATATCATATCTTATTCCCTAATTTCTTATCAATTACCCTTGTATATTGCCATCCTTACTTATAATCCAAATAGTATCCCTCTCTTATCTTTAATCCTTGTAGTTTCCCCTCAAATTCCAATTTTTACTACTTACCCATTTATTACTAATCCTATATCTTTGCCTACTCCTATTGAACCTACGATAACCCCTATTGTCCCATCTATTCCCTCTGTTTTTCTAGTAGAATCCCTTTAGAAATTTTTACTTTATTTCCCTTCTTTTCCATCATCATTATCCCTTAAAATATCTTCATTTTATGATTTATCTTACCCACCTCATCACTGTTCCCCTCTTATTTTCTTACCATCTCCATCATCTAACTATATTAATCTTCCTCCACAATCAGTGATTGATACTCCTGGTGGGTATGATAGTGATATCCTCCATTGATGACAATGGACATTGAATGATTCTTTGACAAGACCATTGTTTCATTAGCCTATCATTCCTGGTTCTTGGGACACTTTTGCACAATGTTCTACTTCTTATCTTCAATTTGCTAGAGCACATGCTCATTCTAAGGATACATCCGTCCGCTTGGCATCTCTTTTTTTTTGAATCTTACTTTTATGCATTATTAATCTCACTTGAATACTTGAAAGAGTATTTCAAGCTCGATGATTAATCCTAATGAGGATGTGACTATTTCTTAGATAGATGTCTTGTATTATTTTGCACAAGCTTTTCCTACCAAGATTATTATGTGTTGAAAAGGATGTGTTGTTTACAGTTTCTTCAAAATGTGCCTCTACATTTTTTGAATGAGAATAAGAGTCTGAAACATCTCAAGCTGAGTATGAAGTTTAAGAGAAAATATCTTCATCCTTCATATCCTGTGGATACTCCCTTGGTTGTACTGATCTTTTTAATGAAAATATTTCTCTTTGCTCCCCATGTTTTGGGAGCATGTGCCATTTGGACTACATTGTCTTGTATCTCTATGAGTTCTGTGTATGTTCTATGGTGTATATGTGGTGTTTTATCCTTCTTGCTTGGAGTTGAAGATAAAGATGGAGCTGATTGAGAAGCTGATTAATGGTGGTTCATGATTCTATCTGATGAATGGATGCATATTGAGAAAGAAACCTCTTATATCCTTTATAAGTTTGTCATGATTTTTTGTTTCTATGATGTGTTAATGGACAAAGGTGTTTTCCTTTCGTTGAAATTCTTTATTAGATGCACCTTATAATTTGGCGTCATGCTAGGATGGTGTTTTCTTGAATTTGTTGTGCTGGGGACGAACAAGCTGAGCTATATTTTGGACATTTATTCTCTTTTTCTAAGGTTGTGAAGACGCTCCTTGATTAAGTATGGGGATATGTTGAGGGATGATATGACTATTTTTTGCTATTTTTTATTGGATTTTTAGGTGGTTTTTGTATTATTTGAATGATAATTGATTGTTTTGGAAGTGTTTGAGAGAGTTTTGGGTAAGGTTGGATAGGTTTGAGAAGCTCATGATGTTTTTCAATGGAGATATGATGTGCTTATAGGTTTTGTTGAGTGCCTAATTTGTTTTGATTGGTTCTCTTGAGCTTCTGTTTTGTTTTGTTTTCTTTCTATTTGAGAGGATGGAATGATGACTGATGGATTTTGAAAGTTGGAATCTTATTGAATGATTTTTTATGGTTTTGAATGGGTTTAGTCTTTTTTATGACTTTTTGTAGAGCCTCTATTAATCATCTGTAGAGCCTATGTTTTTGTTCTAATTTTGCTATGTATGCCTCTCTAAGTATTGTGTGGGGTGAATTTGTATCTTGGGAAAGCTTTCTAATCTTTGGAAGAGATGAATACAAGTTCAAAATAGCTCAATGAAGTGGAAGAAGTAGTTGTTGAAGACTCAAGTGAAGACTAAAGTGACAACGACACTGTTGAGCTATGAAGGGACACTATAGTGGCTCTAGTGACCTTTCATGTCAGAAATACCTATTGGAAGGAGTATTTATGACCAAAAATGAGTTATGGATTATTATTTTCCAATGTACTATTGAGAGAGAGTATGTGTGAGCGAGATAGAGAGTGAGATAGCCAATTTTTCATGCAAAACAATGTATTTATGAGTGCGAGATCATGAGAGACTATGAAGACTATGAAACTATTAAATATGAGTAGTATGTGATGATTTCCATTAAAAGCGGAGCATTCCTTTGTGTTCTCTTGTTCTTTTGATGAAGAATATGAGGAATGTGTTGAAGTTTTGTTGTGATAAATCCATGTGAGAATTGTTATATGAAGTTGTGTGAAGATTTGAGAAGATTGGTGTTATTTTTCTTCTTGTGGTTTATTAAAATATTAAAAACATGCTTGTTGATGATACCAGTCATATTTTCTTGTAATAGATTCTCCATTTCCTTGGTGTTCCTTTTGGGGCTCCATTAACCAAACCTAGTGCCTTGAAAACATTTGTCCTTGAGACACGAGGCACTAAAAATGAAGAATAAAACAACGTTGAACAAATAATGTGTCATGTTGTTTGTTATTTGACATATAAAAGATAGATCACTTCTTTAAATTAGCACCCTCATTCTTCCAATAGCAAATTTGCACCAATATTGTGTACTAGCCACTATACCAATGCACAGACTAGATTTTGTTCTACACCTTGAAGATATAACTCTCTGCAAAGTCAACAACATACATGATCACATCATCTAGTAGGTTCTTCAAGCATTCTTTAAATTAACTACCTTGACAATAACTTCAAAATTTATGAGAGATAATACATTCGATTGTTTTAAAAACTTCGAGATAATGTATCTAACATGTGTCTCCTCTAGATTCTTTTTTACATTTCCTCATTTAGTCTCCTCCTATGTCTTTTGTGACACACTCAAAATCCTTCCGCTTTACTAGTTCTTGATTTATTGCACTAAGCTCACAATGAAAAAATAAAGGTTTTGGAGTTCTTACATGTTTGCAATAGGCACCCAAGTTTGTGCCACTCAACTGAGAGGTCCTTTGGGTATACTATCAACCTCCAAAATTTTGACATTGAAGAAAAGATAGTTGCATGGTGCACATTTCCCTTTCATTGAATCTACAAACCATGCATGAGTAATCATATACATTTCCATGCAATGTTTTCGTGTTTTTCCTCATGGATATCACCACAAATCACATTAAATCAATTATTGTATGGTAAACATAATAGCATGTGTTTCTCTCCTTAAGTTTCTTAACAAAAAAAGGATTCACACTCAAAATAAGCATGCAACTCAATGCAAATATGGGGGTGTTTCTCTTTGAATTTCATGACAAATTCTACATATGCCACCAGAACACAACCAATAAAATTAAAAATTACCAAGGATGTGAACTTTGATACTATCAATATCAGTTTTGGTCATTGCGGTATAGTGCTAATAGGACTATCACTGATAATTTATCTCTTGAAACTATCCCCGTCAAGTGCATTCAAAGAGTCCTTAGAAAAACCACTTATTTTGTGAAAAACTAAGTCTGGGACAATTCATTGGAAAAAATAAGGCAAATCTAAGTTACACTATGCTGAAGGAAGTAACATTTAATATAGGCATACAGTGATAACTCTAGGCAATGGCATGGATGAATTTTTTAGTTTTTCCAACTTATGCGCTACCTATAGACATCATTCTTGTCTGGAGATACCCTTGTGTTGTGTGTCCAAAAGTGAATGGAGTAAACAACCTCTTCTCTTAGACAGTTGGTCTTATGTTTGTGACCTCTTACCACTTTGAACTTCTTAGCTTGCACATCACACAATGTTGCTTCTTCAAAGGTCTTGGTTGGATACCAATGGCTTTAGCAACTTTCATATCATTGTATTTTATTTTTGCTGCATTATTCACAACCATATGAAGTGTTGCTCTCTTTTTAGCTCACTTATTTGCACTTTTCATACCTTTGACCATGCCTAGTGATGCCTTCACATTCTCTATAATTAGTTCTGAAATTGTCTTCTTAGGGGAAATTTTCTTCCTCATGATTCATTGTAGTTTTGGATGCTCTAGAATCTGTCCAAGTATCTCTCATCATCTTGCTTTTGTCAAACTTGCTAGTAATGTTGAGAAACATGGCTCAGTTAACATTTATTTAATATCTCTCGATATATGTAAATGACATAAAGAATAGGAATGTTAGTAGGAGAGATAGAGAGGGAGGGGATCGAGGAGGTAGAGAGGCAAAGAGAGTGGAGGTTAGGATGAAGGGAAGAGGCAGGCATGGAGCTATAGAGAGGAGGAGAGAGGAAGCGAGAGCTACTGGATGAAACTAGCTAAAAGAGCAAGGGACAAATGTTAGTACATAGAGGATGAGAAATGTGTGAATGTGGATTATGCAATCGTAACACTAGAGTAACAGGCAAGGAGGGAGGTAACACAACCTACCATGCATGTACAAATTCCTAACCTTTGTTATTTTGGCCCAAGTTTTGAAATTCATTTTCTCACCATTTTTAGTAGTTTGTGTGTTTAGCATCCTTGATTTCTTTTTTCCAAAAACACTACTAAATGGGTACACCGTAGCATGCTTTGACCCAAACTTTGTGTAAAATGATAATTTAATAATGCTTTGAATAGGAAATTCTAAAGGCCTTTCAAAGGGTATAACTTCTATAATGAGGGTGAGGCTTGGGATCCTCAAAAGGGATTCTCCTTTGCTAGGAGTCCTCCTTGATATTCCTACACTTTCTATTGAATATGGATATATGGTTGAAAGTACATGAAGAACCAATACTTATGTAGCCTTAGCTAGTTCCTTCAATGCTATGGAGATCATCTTTCTTTTTTCCTTGAGACTCAATCCTTTGGTAGAATAAATAGGCAAGGATCTTGTGTCTTCCCACATGACAAGCAGGAAGAAAGCCTAAGAAAGAGAAGTAGGGAAGTCTCAAGGATAAGTTATGATATGAGCACTATAGTTTGAAGGTGAATAGACATGTTGGCTCACTTTGTATCTATTTTTTGGATTGTTTAGTTAAAGATATAATCCACTTAATTGATAGAGCATGAAGATTGTTGTTGAAGGATCTATAAAGCAGTTGGGTTGCTCTGTATCAAGGTTGCAAAGAAAAGAGAAATTTGAAGCACAAAGAAAAATTGATCAAAGAAAAGGGCATGCAAGATAGTCGAGTGCAATTTTTTTAAAAACCTTGAAAAAATAGTAGACGATATTCTTTAATATGGATCCTTACCATGTAGCAAAATTTTGACAGTGAATAGAATGAGGATGCCACATGGCAAAATTATGACTATTAGATTCGAATGTTAGAGAGAGCCATTACAAACATCATTTCTTGATTGAATGAGTGCTTGACATGAGGAACTAGCATGCTCCCTAGTATATGAGGCATAATTTTTTATCACGTGGGTAATTTTTGTCTCATTGTGTCCCTCCAATCTCCCTCCACTCTCCAGGTTGACTCCCCATTCCACTGTCTAATACAATGCAATTAAGTGGCTTCTGGCTTTCTTTTCATCTTTCTTTGGTCGTATCAATCATGTCATCATGCTCACCATTCACAAAAATCACATTTACTTCCCTGATATGACCTAATTACTGTTATTTTAGGACTCACAACAATTGTTGTTTGCATTGTATCAGGTAAATTCATCACATGGTAGGTCAAATAAGATACAACCTTTGCTAATCAAAACTCATAATTACTACTATATTAGGCAAATATCTTGACTTCAAGGCTAGATATGATTCAATTTCTTCTAAAATCGAGACTAGCAATAACTACTCGTTGCACCATATAGGGAAAATTCCTTGGGTGATAGTTGGATATGATATGACTCATGCTCTTTCAAGATTTACATCATGTTGTTTTCATGCAGTGTCTCCTAGCCACTTCCAATATAATGTAGGCTAGGATCCTTTGAGATTTTCAACAAGATTTGATCATCCATATCAATCCTCTTCAATATAATCCTTCCTTTCTGATAGAAGCCGACTATAACATGTTGTCAAATTTTGTGAATGTCTCTTTACTTTGTATGAATAGATCATTCTCAATCATATTTCCCTTACAACACTTTTCAATGGCAAGGACTATGTATGTTGCGAGGAATGTATATGTACAATAGCCACCCTTGGAGATTGTTGATGTAGTTGGTGAGGTTGATGTTAGCCATGTTCTCCTAGAGGGTTTCCCAATGCTTCATGAGACTTTTCTAGAAAAAAAGTACTTCTCAACCTTCTACTGAGACCAAATTATCAAATGATATTGAAGCTCTCACTTCTCTTGATCATGAACCTTCAATTGTTCCTACTCGAGTTCTTATGGATCTTGACCATGGAAAACCCTTAACTCTTCTAGATTATCATGGTAAATTTTTAGTTGTCCCAATTGAAGAGCCTTCCAAAGCATCTCCAATGAAGATAAAAAGGAATTCAAGGTGGTTTTTCATGCAAATATTATTTTGGGAAATCAGAAATGCTCAGAAGGCAACCAACTAACTCATCCCCCAAAGCCAATATTCATCAAGTAGTTAATAATATTTCTAATAGATTTTTCATGATTTGTCCTTTTGATAGGCTTCATTAAAAATGATTATTTTAGCTATTATTCATTCATAGGAGGTAGTAGAAAACTTCGTCATTGATTTCATTAAAGATTCTTACATTGCTACTGTTCATGCACACATAATCACATTAATGAACAATGACTTCAATATGATGAGTAGACTAAGGTATAGGTTTGACAAAGTATTGAAACCCTTACCCTCTACTGATCATTAATCCTTTGAGATCCAAAATATTCCCTCGAAATTCTCTAGAAAGGAGAAAGAATCCCATTGTTGATTATGTTACTCATTTATATCCAACAAGAGGTACAACTAATTGTGTTGGAGGAGAAAATGAAAGAGATAAATCTAAGTGAGAATGTGATTTGCAAAAGGAAGATTGAGTTGCTTGGCCCAAGTACCTATGAGAGGATGGGCAAAATATTTGGCTCGATGGTTATAAATGGTTCTCATGATCCAGAGAAAGAGGACTACCTTAGTGTTGTCGTGACACTGCGTGTCCACTACTACAAGGCGGAGTTTTTCGCCAAGAATTTGAACTCATTAGTCAGCGTCATTAGGAATTTGTTTTCCATTGTGTGTGCCTTTTTGTTTGTCATTCAGCTTGGACTGTTAGTTTGAAAATTTGATTGCTTGGTTCCATCCTAAATTTTTTGTATTTGCTGAGTAGTTTGAAAATTAGATTGCTTGGTTCCATCCTAAATTTTTTGTATTCGTTGAGTAGTACTCATGCATAAATAACCTGTGCGTATGTTTTGTTTGTAGCACCCTTGTGACTATCTATGGTAAATGTGGCAGCCTTTTGGAAGCAGAGAGCATATTTTCGCACACAGATCCAACCATGATGTGGTACTGTGGATTGCTCTGCTTTCGGTATATGTGGAACTAGGATGTTGTAGAGTCAAAGTGTTGGCTCAAGGTTTTATCAAGAAAGACAATGGGAGATTATTATTAAAAGAACATTGACATGTGCTATGAAGGAGAAATTTTGAAGGAAGTATCAAGGACAAGCTAATGGTTTCTATCTTCTTGAGTGAGTTTATGAATGGAGCAAATCTAATAAGAAATGCCTCATTGTGCCTTAATTCAGTCAAGATTGTGATGAAGGCTTATACAACATAAAAGATACTTGAAGGGTTTATCTTTAGAAGGACTAAAGTTACTTGGGAATTCCTCTTACAAACTTTGACATCTCATATTACATATTTAAGTTTTTAAGGCATGTTATTCTGCAAAGAGCCTTTCATGGACAAGATTGAGAGTCAGATTGATTCCACCCTGCCAATGAATTGTGGAAGTTATACAAACACACTCAAGTTACGTTAATGAGTTTGAGAAGGAGCAGGACTAAAAAGCTCATGCCGTAGTCCAAGGTATTCGATTTAGATCTCTTCATTATTAAGAATAATTAAGTTCATGTGACTATGGCTTGTGACCTGGACTACATGATGTGAATACAAGCAATGAATCAACTTCAGGGAAGGATGAATAATATCACATGCAATAGGGTAGCTGAACTGGTCGTTTGACATCAAGCTCCATGATGTCTATGGGCAAAAACTTAGATATGGCATCCAGAAGCTCAATAAAGAGATCGTGCCAAGCATGTCTCGTGTTATCGTAAGGCTAAATATGTAGATGATGGCAATTGCTAGAACTCCAACATGTCCAGGAGGACATGTTACAATGTTGAATTGGGGTTGGGGGCTATGTGAAGGCTCAAGTGTGAAGTGACAGACATACTCACATACAGCTGGTGCTCTAAAAAATAGCCTGCAAGGCGATAATGCATGGTATGAAGCAACCATTTTGCAAAGATTGTCCAACAGTTGATGGCTTGAAAGCCACATATGTTGGTGGAAGATTCTTCAATAAGCTAGATAATAAAAAGGTGGAAAACTCAAAGACTTTGTAAGGAATTGCAATTGCACCACATTAATAGTGATTGACTACTTTCGTGAATATTGGATTGTGATGATATTTTGTGGTTGAGAAATATTCACTTCCTAAGACCGTTTCCATCAAGTGGCCATCTTCTCCAAAAAGAGAATAGTTTACTTCTTGTATCAAAGAGGTAGGTGAATACAAATAGTCTGATTGGCTTCTCTCAAAGTTCAACTTTCGAAGCTAAAGGCTTTGCACTTATGGGCATGTATGGCAAGTGAGGAATTTAATCCGGTGAGCAATAGCATATCAATGAGCAATTCGACATCACAAGATTCATCTCAAAGCTCTTCAATTTCTTTTGAGCATATCCTTTAACTCCACTATCCCTTCCCTTGACCAAGAGACTGTTGAGATGACAAGCTCAACACATGCGGACATTGATGATGGATCGCCTGGTTAGATGGATCCACACGTCTACACTTAGCACATCGATGGTCATTATGACTCTCACATGGCCGCTGACTCATTACTTATTATATTCAGGTTATTACACCTATTTACAGCTGGCATAGTTATAGCGCCAGTCGACTAGTGTAGTCGGTTATGCATTGTTTGACTTAGTAGGCCACTTTCCTTTATGTTGTATCTTATCTATACTTTGTGTACATTGTAAAGTGTGTGGAAGAAGAAGAAGAAACCAACAACGTTTTGGCCTCCATCTCTCTTCTTGTCTCTTAATAAGCTTCTCCTTGTGCATTCTGTGTGTGTTCGACGTAGCATCTTGAGCAAGTCCCCCCACCACGCGATTCTTGACATGGTATCAGAGCCACGCCACTGAGAGAGGCTGATTTCGAAGGCTGAAGTGAAGGAGAAGAAGCAAGGTTCGAGCAAGCAAGCCACGGGTAAGAAGCTCTCCCATTCTTCCACTCTCTCTCTCTTGGATAGTGCCTGTGGAGGCACCGGAAGCAGGGTCGAGCAAAAATCTCAAATTGCAGTGAGATTTGGTGTGCGCAAAGAGCATTGTGTATTCTGTAGATAAGCCCATTAAGGCTTTCCCGCAGTTATTTTGGGCATCTGAGGCCATTTCAGGCCCCGTTTTAGAGCCGCAAGGTTGCGGACAACAGTTTCAAGGTACATTGTGACTTCAACTGTATTGACCGAAAGTAGGTGCACAGGTTACAGATTTCAGATCTGTAAGTTCAAAGGTGTTTATCAGCGAGTAAACACAAGGTTTATCTGCAAACTGGTTGCAGATTGCATGTATTGTTGAGCAGGCAGTGAAAAAGGCTGTCTGGTGTATTGCTATGCACTATAGGTTGAGGGTTGTAGAAGATTTGCTTGTTGTTGGTATTAATTTTGTGATAATGGCAGAGAACAGTGGAAGCCCCATCATTGAGAAGCTCGACAAGAACAACTATCCTTCATGGAAGTTCCGTGTCACGAACTTCCTTATTGGAAAAGGCCTCTACGAGTTTGTTTTAGGTGAAGAAAAGGAGTCGGAGGTGAGTGATCCTCCAACTGCAGAAGAGACAAAGGTACGAAAGGAATGGAATGCAAAAGACAAGAAGGTCATGTATTGGTTGTCTGCAGTAATTGACAATAATATGCTAGGACACATTAGAAATGCAAAGAATTCATATGCAGCTTGGACCATACTTGAAAGTATGTTTTCTGTAAATACAAAGGCACGAAAGATTCAACTCAAGCAAGAGTTGAATACATTGAAGAAAGGGAAGATGTCTATCAATGAGTATGCACTGAAGGTAAGGAGCATTGCAGATGCCTTGGCAGCGATTGATGCAATGCCCGATGATGATGATTTGGTGTCGTCTACCTTGGGTGGACTTAACAATGAAAAGGCTTGGAAGTCTTTTGTAACTTCCGTATATGTTAGAAAGCCATTTCCAGATTTCGATGAGTTGGTCTCACTTATGATCACTGAAGAGATCAACATGTAGAGTGAGACATCTGAAAAAAGTGGTGAACAGGTCCAAGCTTTCTACTCCAGTTCTGGAAGGAGACGTGGCAGGTTCTCTTCAAGAGGCCGTGGTACAGGACGTGGTAGTGACAACCAGCAAAATAGATTGAATCAGCAATTTGGCGATATGCAGGTTTTAGGAGGTCGTGGTAACTTTAGAGGCAGGGGGAGCTTTAGAGGAAGAGGTGGATGGCAGAACAGAGGTTCTAACAACTCTGGGATTGTGTGCCACTACTGTGGAAAAACAAGTCATATCGCAGCCCAATGTTATGCTAAGAAAGATGATATCCGCAGTGATAAGTTGCAGCAAGGAAACTATGCATCGTCTTCAGACAGAATGAAGATAAAAATGAACGTCTGTTTGTTATGCAGCATATGCTGAATGCTGTTACAGGAAAGGGAACACATGATGATGTTTGGTATGTTGATTCAGGTGCATCCAATCATATGACCAGCCATGCAGAATGGTTTGGAGAGATGCAAGATTTGCAACATGCAGGTTATGTGCAGACAGGTGATGATTTATGCCACCCAATTTCACACATTGGAAAAGTTCCCTTGTCCTTGCATGATGGTAAGACAAAGAGTCTTTCAGATGTATTACATGTGCCATCTATTACAAAGAACTTGGTGTCAGTCGGTCAGATGGTAGAGCAAGGGCTGCAAGTCAGATTTAATGCAAAGGGCTGCTTTGTAGAAGACTTCAATGACAAGTGCAGGTTAGTTGCAAAGGGAAGTATAGTTGGACACATGTTTACTCTGGATGCTGGAATTCCTACTATCAATGCTGCTATGTATGCTAAAGGAAAAGGTGTTGTTGCAGATATTGAAATTTGGCACAAACGCATTGGACATGCAAATGTACAAAGGCTGAAATTAATGTAGTCCAAAGGGTTAGTTACAGGTTTGCCTACATTTAGAGTTGCAGAATTTCATAAGGTATGCGAAGCATGTCAATTTGGTAAGCAGGCAAGACAACCCTTTTCACATGATAGAGATGTAAGCAGAAATATCCTTGATGTTGTGCATACGGACATTTGGGAGCCTACACAAAATATATCTCTTGGGGGCAGTTCATACTTTGTCACATTCATTGATGACTTTCTAGAAAGCTGTGGGTATATTTTATGAAGGAAAAGAGTGAAGCGTTTGAGCACTTTAGAACTTTCAAGGCTGCAGTCGAAAGAGAAATAGGCTTGAAAGTAAAGTGCTTGAGGTCAGATGGAGGGGGAGAGTACCTCTCGAATGAGTTTAGTGATTTTCTGAGGTCTCATGGGATAAAGAGACAGTTCACATGCAGGTATACCCCACAACAAAATGGGGTTGCAGAAAGGAAAAATAGGCATATTGCAGAAGTTGCACGCACCTTGATGGCTAAAAAGAATATGCCTAAGCATTTCTAGTCTAAGGTTGTTCATACTGCTGTTTATATTATGAACAGAACTCCCACATCTGTAGTTCATGGTATGACTCCTGAAGAATGTTTTACTGGCAAGAAGCCTGATGTATCACACTTGAAAGTGTTTGATTGCATTGTGTATGTTCATGTGCCAGATGAGTTGCGAAAGAAACTGGATCCAAAGGCTGAAAAGTGTGTCTTTATTGGATACTCTTTAGAGCAGAAAGGGTATCACTGTTATAACCCTGTCACATGTAAGTTCAGAGTGAGCAGGGATATCATCTTTGATGAAATGAGCAGTTGGTATGCATCTACTGGTGATGCATTGGATGATGATGATGATCATGACACTCATATGCAGGCTGAAAAGCAAGAATCACAGACTCTTATTGGACCAGAGACATCATCTGGTAGTCCTTGGTCTGGGAGACTAAGGAGTACCTCTACATCTTCAAGTGCATCTAGTAACACTACAGGTAAAGACAAAGGAAAGAATAAAGTGTCAGATGGCATTGATGCAGTTCTTGATGGAGACTCCAGTGGCTCAGAGAGCTTAGATGATGAGCTTGGTATTCCTTCTGTCAAGACACCAGGTGTACAGAGAGCTCATAATAATGTAAAGGCTCCACTAAGTGATCCGGTGGTACGCAGATCTAGCAGGGTCAGATACCCTGTTAAAAGATTTGGTTTTGAAGGTTATGCAACTCACCATTATGCTTATATGGTGAAACTAGTTGAGGATGTTGAGCCCACATGTTTTGAGGAGGCTGTTGGTCATGCTCATTGGGATGCAGCAATGGATGAGGAGATGGCTACATTAAAGGCCAATAAGACTTGGGATCTAGTATCATTGCCGAAGGGCAAGAAAGCTATTGGATGTAAGTGGGTTTATAAGATTAAGCACAATGCAGATGGTTCTATTAGTAGGTACAAAGCTAGGCTGGTTGCAAAAGGCTATGCCCAGACATATGGCATAGATTATGATGAAACCTTCGGTCCAGTTGCTAGGATGGCAACTGTTAGATGTGTGATTGCTTTGGCAACAGCCAAATGTTGGAGGTTACAGCAAATGGATGTGAAGAATGCCTTCTTGCATGGTGATTTGCAGGAAGAAGTGTATATGGATCAGCCATCAGGTTATGAAGATTTAGAGCATCCCACGTATGTGTGCAGGTTGAAGAAGGCACTCTATGGGCTCAAGAAAGCACCTAGAGCATAGTCTGACAAGATCAAAGAGTAACTTGTCAATATTGGCTTTTATGTTTCTGATGCTGATCACTCACTTTATGTGAGAAAGGGAGATGCAGGTTTGGTCATCATAGTCATCTATGTGGATGACTTGATTATTACAGGTGATAGTGATAGTGGGATTGTTGA
This sequence comes from Lygodium microphyllum, assembly GCF_053477565.2. Classification (NCBI taxonomy): domain Eukaryota; kingdom Viridiplantae; phylum Streptophyta; class Polypodiopsida; order Schizaeales; family Lygodiaceae; genus Lygodium; species Lygodium microphyllum. The sequence continues at coordinate 103,767,656 of NC_141144.1, forward strand.
AGTCAAGGACTTTTTGAAGAAGAAGTTTGAGATGAAGGATTTAGGTGAGCTAAGGTACTTCCTTGGCATTGAGGTGATCAGATGTGATGATGGTATATGGCTGTCCCAAAGACAATATGGCTTGGATATGTTGTCCAAGTATGGTGTGACAGCATGTAAACGACTTTCAGTCCCATTGGAGCAGAATGTAAAGTTGAGTGCTGATGTTGGGGATGAGATAAAAGACCCTACTATGTTCAGGAGAATAGTGGGGAGTTTGATCTACATGACCATTACAAGGCCAGATTTGAGCTACGATGTTGGTCTTGTGAGTCAGTTTATGCAAGTACCTAGAAAGCCACATTTGGATGCAGTCAGACGCATATTGAGATATGTGAAGTCCACATTACATTATGGACTTTTCTATGAGGCAAGTACAGATGTACAGGTGTTTGGATACACAGATGCAGATTGGGCTGGTAGTATGTCTGATAGAAGATCTACCAGTGGATACATGTTCTCTCTTGGTAGTGCAGCAGTTGCTTGGTGCAGCAAAAAGCAATCTACAGTTGCTTTGTCGAGTACAGAGGCTGAGTATAGAGGTGCTGCTGTTGTAGCATGTGAGGTAGTATGGCTAAAAAAGTTAATGGCTGATTTGGATGTGCAGGTGGAAGGTCCAGTTGTCATTTATTGTGACAACATGAGCAGTATGTAGTTGGCTAGGAACCCTGTGTTCCATGCCAGGACAAAACATATTGAGATACACTACCACTTTGTGAGAGAGAAGGTACTAGTAGGTAAGATTGACTTGGTGTATGTCAGCACACAGGATCAGATAGCTGACATCTTCACGAAGGCATTGGGTACAGAGAAGCTTCAAAAGTTTCGAAGCTTACTTGGAGTTGCAGAGATGTAGTTGAGCTTGAGGAAGAGTGTTGAGATGACAAGCTCAACACATGCAGACATTGATGATGGATCACCAGGTTAGATGGATCCACACATCTACACTTAGCACGTCGGTGGGTCATTATGACTCTCACATGGCCATTGACTCATTACTTATTATATTCAGGTTGTTACACCTATTTACAACTGGCATAATTATAGCGCTAATCGACTAGTGTAGTCGGTTATCCGTTGTTTGACTTAGTAGGCCACTTTCCTTTATGTTGTATCTTATCTATACTTTGTGTACATTGTAAATTGTGTGGAAGAAGAAGAAGAAACCATCAAGAAAACGTTTTGGCCTCCATCTCTCTTCTTGTCTCTTGAGTGAGCTTCTCCTTGTGCATTCTGTGTGTGTTCGGCGCAGCATCTTGAGCAAGTCCCCCCACCACGCAATTCTTGACAGAGACTTTTGCACATGTATCTTGACCATACCTTTAATCAATGAGCTTGCTTTCACATTCACCTTGTATCTAAACTTCTTCTTCTGGATAATTGCCTTGAGTTGAGTACTCTTCATCATCCTTTGCTCCCATCTCGCAAAGCCTCCCTGCAGCAAGCAACTTTCACAAAATCATGTGTGTATTCTATGCGACATCTAGTAAACCCGACGTGAAAGCATCGCTTTTGATCATCGAGATGGGAGACCCTTTGAATAAGCCACCTTCATCATCGACTGTTTCTTTCTTTCCAACCAATGAGATGAAGACTTTGTTACAAACTCTTTCTTCAGCCATTATGATGCAAAATCAGCAAATGCAATTATCTATGCAATAGCAGGAGCACTTGGATCAACAACTCTTGCATCAAGAATAAGAGCATACACATGGTGTGACCAGATTGATCGAGGCTGTGGTTAGTGAGTGAAAATTATTTGATGGCTAGAATGTTCAGCTTACACTAAAGCCTTTGAAAGCCAGATGTGCTTCTTCGTAGTTCTAACCAACTGGAGCAACTATTTCTTATGGCTTGTCATGCGTGCTTTGTGGGTTAGAGTGATAGATTTGTTTGTATAGGACTCTAGCTGGGATGCCTTCAAGAAAGCACTTAAAGATTAATATTTTCTGGAGGATTATGGCATTGCTATGCAAAAGGCATTTAGAGAGTGGGTTTATCATCCCAACAAAGGATTTCTTACTTCTGAATTGTTGTGGGAGTTTGAAGAACGATATATCCAGTTGGATGCACTAGAGCAAAGAGCTTTGAACTTAGATAAAGTGGAGCTATTCTTACAGGCGATTGATCTTGCACTTCAAGACAAGTTGGGAAAGCTACTGGAGGACCATACACACAGCCTATGGGATTGAAAACGAATTGGCAGGATGCTGTAGATGAGGTCTCTACATGAGGAAGAGGCAAAGATGGAAGGCTCGCTTTGTAGAATGGGATGCAGTTACTAGCAACAACGATGTCTTCTCCTACCATGACCTCTCCTACTTCTCCTGTTGCACCATCCACTACTTCTCCTATTTCTCAGCGTGTGTCTATGCCTATGCCTATTTTTGCTGCAGTTTTCAGACCAACTGCAAAACCCACTGTCGAAGATATGGTGGAGGAGATATCAAAGAACTTAAAAGACTTACAAATCAAGATGACTAGAATGGATCAGGAGCCACTTAGTCCAGCTCCAGTTTTAGCCCCAACTTCTTCTACTCCTGCAAATTCTTCTAGGAATGATTGTATCTGTCGTTGCATGTGGTGTGATAGTCTAGATCATGAGTGGAAGGACTGTCAAGATTTTGAAGAGGCGAGAAGGCTCAAGTTGGTAGTCTAGAAAGACAAGACGATATATTTTGGAGATATAGAGCAGCCGATCAAACCAAATTTTGGTAAGGGTGGTCTGAAAATTTTGAGAAAGAGAGCACCATTGTTGGTTGACCAAGAGAGGATGCAAAGACTGCAACAGTCCATGTAAACTATGGTGATCAATAACAGATTTATTTTTTCAGTGTTTTTGAAAAGGAAGAGATCAATTGTATTATTGATGCTATCATCACAAGAGGTTACCTGCACGGCTTACATGTTTATCAAAGCTGCAGCGTAACATTAATACCGAGAGGTTAGAGCTGGCTCATCATTTCACTCAAGTATTTAAGCAAGTGGCATGTCAGTTTACAATGAATAATGAGCAAGTCAGATCGTAGAGAAAATATTGCTGATGAAAATGATAGTCAGCATCAATGTGGAGATGGTGAGGGAACGTCTTAGTAACGTGCCTGCGTATGGGTATGATGATGAAGATAAGGATGAGGAAGACAACTCGGAGCTTCAGAGGAAGGAACTCGATGAGATTCCTTTTCAAGAATCTCGTTTCAATGCCGTTTGCAAATCCATCACCTTCTATGAAAGGCTTGTTTGAGGGATTAGCTAGCTTGATGACATCAACCTTAACGATGAACTACTAAGCAGAGATGGCCATCTACATGCCGGTTTCAAACTGTGAAGGTGGTCTACATAAATAAAATGAAAATAATTAAATAAAAGAAAGCTTAGAAAAGCTAAATGTAAAGGCAAGGAAAAGCTTAAGCCTTTCATATTGTGAGAAAGAGGAAAGAAACTATTAAAGGAGATTAAACAAAGGAAGTAGAGGCCCTTCTCTTGAAATATTCTTAGGAGAGGAGGATCACATGAATATGAAAAAAGGAATTGTAAAGAAGAAATATTTTTTGTGATGAGCTTAGTTAGTTCACGGCTCTAACATTGTGGAGATATCAAATCTAGTGGATATGCAAATTTGTTAACAACATTAAGGTATGATCTTGTTGCTAGAGTATCTATTGTTGCTATGTGTGTTTGTATTCTATGGCTACACACTGCTTAACTATTGACAATTTGTTTGCATTAAGACTAAGAGATCCTCTGTTTCCTATGGAATATGAAGAAGTAGCTGATGAAGACTTGTGTGAAGACTATAGTGACAGTGACACTGTTGAGCTGTGAAGGGACACTATAGTGGCTGTGGTGACCTTTCATGTCCGAAATACCTCTTGGGAGGGTATTCATGACCAAAAAGGGGTTATGGATGATTATTACTAATGATGCCAATATACTGTTGGGAGAGAGTATGCGTTGTCAAGGGATTTCATGTTTACAGTGTGAAAAATGGAGATACTATGGATTATGTAGGTCAACGTACTTGGTCTATAGGAGCTTCAAGATAGGTCACAGGATAGAATACAATGACTCTTTAAGTTCATTTTTGCTTGGAAGTCACTAAGTTCAGCAAGTCAGCTAGGTTTGAGCACAGGACATGGAATAAGACATGTTAGTGACTTAGATAACTGAAGAGTGTCTATGTGAAACTTGAGAGTTGTGTGGGAGTGAACAGGGAGATCAACATGATTTGCACCCCAAATCATGGGTGTGAGCTACAAGGACAGAGATGGACCATAGGTGGAGCTACCAAGGGCATGCAATTGGAGTTCCACTCAAAAACAAGCAAGAGGATGGAGGGGAAGGTAAGCTGTGCCTCTTGTATGCATTTTGATTAAAAAGAGAATAGATATGGTGATGTCCTAAACAGGAAAGAACAAGGAATCCATGACCAGCAAGGTTTCTTCTTGTTTCATCTTCATTCAATGGGATTATCTTGATGCCCAAATCTTGAATCTTGCCCCAGGATCTAGTGTAGCACTTGGGGCAACGAAAGGAGTGATCTATGGGCTGTTTTGGACTATTCAAAATTGTCATAAATAGGGCATCCCACATTCCACTCAATTTGGAAGAGCTTACAAGTGATCTAAAGGCATGTATGTATTGGATATGGTCCCTAAACAGTAGGCCAACCTTGGGCATTCATTAGAGGAGCTTATGATTGGATTTGTATGCATTTTGAAGCCTTGATTGAGGGTTGGAATGCACTGTTATTGATAGGTTATTGACAAGGCTGAAGTACTTCATTAGCTTTGAAAGGGATTTGTCAGAAGTATTTGATATATGTCCTAATTGCACAAGCTTCTATAACTATTAGATTAAAGCTACATGTACTTTTGAGGTGAATACCTATGACAGTCAATGGATGACAACAGCATGGATCATGGATTATGTTCATGGTTTATGTTATGTATTTGTGTATGAGTTGGGCTATTTTCTCAGTGTGTCTCGAGCTTCAATCCTCCTTATTTGGATGTATTTGGTTACAAGCTATGATTATGAGCTGATGTCTTCCATGTATGACAGGATGCTGAAATAATTTGACTGGATTCACCTCTATCAATTATCTTCTGCGTCTCCTATTTCTTTAATCCCCTTCTCTTTTGTCTACTCCTCTCCGTGAATCTCCCTTCACCCTACTGTCTCTTACCCCCGTGGTAGACTTTTGACCCCAAACGCTCTGACAGTGGTTGGTAAACCCGATGTGCAAGTCGACATCAAGTGTATAAAGATGGGGGATTCTGCAAGTTCAAGTTGTGGTGATGCTTTACAACAGATGATTGATCTGTTGCAGCAACAATAACAACAACAGTTGTTGTTACAACAGCAAATGCAAACTCAACAGGAAGCAGAAAGATTTGATTCCTTAGCTATGAATGCATTGCAGGCAGTGGGACAAGAATTGAAGCAATTTAAGGGTCAAAATGTTTCGGCCTTCATTTGGATGTATGAAGAAAAGATGTTTTTTCATGGGGTACCGCAGTATGCATGGAGTCTCCTATTTGGCCATGCATGCATTGCATGATCGGACTAATGAGCTACATAAAAGAGATGCTAATTGGGTAGCTTTTAATAAATCTTTGAGAGAAGAGTTTTTCTTAGAAGATGCAAGATTGGTAATTAAAAATACATTTACATATTGGATTAAAAAGCCCAATAAAGGGTTGGCTGCTACAGCTTTGCTCCGTGAATTTGAAAGTCAGTATGCGCAGTTGGATGCCGATGAGCAACAAACATTGGAGAGTCAGAAAATAGATTTGTTTTTTAAGGTTGCAGATCCTATCTTTTAGGAGAAGCTAACTGATCATTTATAAGATGCCTCTTTTGAAATAGGGCAGAAATTAGATTAGGATAATGTAATTGAGGTAGTGCATATGTTGGTAAAGAGAGAGCGGATGAAATTAAGATGGGGTACATGCACTACACCTACCAGTGCTCAAAAGGGGGCTGAACTTACAGCCAAGGGGCTTGTGGCTATGGCAGAACAACCAGATATACCTATTGGTCCGGCTCTTAAAGGTGATGGATGCTGTGGATGAATTAATTAAGGACATACATAATTTGAGGCTAAATTTGAGAGAAATCAATACAAAGGTAAAAAAATTGGATGTTAAGGTAGAAGAGAAGGGTCAGGCAATAGCCCATAGACCGTATAAAGAAGGATACAAGAGGAGATGCATTTGGTGTGACTATTTATAGCATGAAATGTGAGACTATATAGCCTATCGTGAAGTGAAAGTGAAAAGGTTAGTTTTTTGAAAAGATGGCAAAATATATGAAAAATAAATTGGTCTTCCAATATAGAGCCAAATTTTGGAAATTGTGGTATTGAGAAGAGGTTGGAAGATATGGTTGAAAGGAACATTTGTAGCCATAGATGTAGCCACATATGGTTTGAGAATTGAAAGCATTGATGAAGCTCATAAAGGAGGCATGATTGAAACAAAATCTCATGTTTGGATGCAAGCATTAGATTGCATGGAAAAGGGCAAAACAGCAAAGGCTGAATTGGTTGATGCAAGTCAGAGTATAGAGGGAGAATAGGATGGAGTGCACCAGTGGATTCATTTTAGCCTATGCTTATTTGGCTAAGGTTTATAATCAAGAAGCTCTTGTGGAAGAAAAGAGAAGAAGAGATGAGGGCACTGCTGGTCCTTCCTCTTCAAGCCCATCTAAATCATAACATGAAGTAAAATGGAGCAGTAGAAAGAGGCTGAAAAAGCCATACATGAGCATGTTATGGAGGATGCATCTCAAGAGAAGAAAAAAGAAGGGGAGAAAAGGGGCAAGTAGCCCAATTACATGTTACAATCGAATCTTGAGATTGCCACAAACCTTTAAAAAGTCTTGGAAGAATGCATACTTGGCAGTAGAGTGGAATTCACACTTGGCAAAGTTCTTGGAATCGTGAAGCGTGAATTTCATGATGCAATCATTGATATGCTGAAATAAAAAATACAGTTTGATGGTGAAGTTTTGCAAGCATTGATGCCAATTGACAAAGACATAGAGAAACAACTTCAGAGGGAGCATGACGATATATGCAATGCTGTTTTGGAACAAGTTGATGTTGAAAATGGGCTAAATGGGAGTGTAGACAACAGCCTTGTGGCTAAAAATGGTATTAGGGGCAGCAATAAGCATAGAGAGAAGGCTATGTATAATGGGTATGTCCATCAATAAGTACATGAAGAAGAATATGCTCATTTTATTCTAAGTAGTCATTATTCACAAACTCATTGGGCTCGTGCTACAACAGAGACAATTGTTAAAGTGGGAGAAAGAGAGACCCCTTGCGTAGCTCTCTTAGATCATGGTCCTGAAATCAATGTTATGGCATGCAATTTGTATAAGAATGGAGGTTGGCGGATTGATGTAGATCCGTGATGGCGCATGCGGGTAGCAAACAATTCATTAGGGGATCTTATGCAGCGTGTTCAAATGTACCCGTGACTACTGGAGATGTTAGGGATGAATATCATTTTTTTGTGCAAGATTCATATAGCTATCTGGTGATTTGGGGTAGGCCTATATTTTGGAATCGAGACTGGAAAGAAAAGCCTTGGATGATGGTTCATCATATGCTTGAGTACGAAGTAAAGGCAATACAAAGGTAGTATAGTTTCTCATTGTTTGTGTGAATCATCCCTACCATTGGGATAGGCTACGGAATAATACCATGCCACCTAATGCACGATAGTTTAGGGGACTTTAGACAACATTGTTATAAGTGGAGACTATGGTAGTGCCTCTAGGAAGATAATTATGCCTACAAGAAAAGGGGGAACTATGATTGTGTCTAGATTACAAGAATGGACAGCATGTAGTCTTGGCAGCTTTAAGAATATTTTAGCCATGTGCAAAGCTGAAAAGAAATATGTTGGTTGGGGTTGAAAAAGAGCTGAAGACATATGGTTTGATGGCTGCAAATGAAGGCATTTCATGGCTATTTTCAAGGTTGGTTGATGTTGATACTATGGTTGACATTTTTATAGCAATTAATGTTGAAAATAGGGCTGAAAAAGAGGCTATTTATGTTGATACTTTAGAAATATATGAAATTATTCAAGAGTTTGATGAGCATGAATGTTATGGGTTGCAATATGGGTTGCAAAATAGGGCTGAAGCAAGGGCGGATACAAAGTACAAAATAATTGCAAGGAAGGTTAAGCCTGTGGTTTTGCCTTTACCACCTGAAAGTGATGGGTTGGCTGAAAAAGTGTCTTAACAACTAGTTTGCGGGATCCACATGTAGTAGGACATAAATTTACAGCTGAAATTTTACAAAAGCTAAAAATTTGTGATACAAGCTTCCTTTTGCCTACACAAAGAGCTTGTTTCTTGCAAATGTTGGCAAGGCATGGGAAAGCCTTTGCGTTTCAGCCAAATGAAATTGGATGTGTTGATCCAACCATAGTTGCACCTATGGTGATCTTTAGAGTACCTCATGGGCCATGGAATTTAAAGCCTATTCTAGTACCTCGAGCATATTTCCCTAAGCCATTGGAGCTTTTGAACGAGAAAATCAGGATGTGAATTTTGGAGCCCTCTTCAGCTCCATATTCAAAACGATGGTTTATTGTTCCAAAGAAGAATGGTTCTTTAATGTTTATACAAGATTTAGAACTAGTTTTAATAAGGTCATCACCACAAGGAATGTTGGAGCAGACCTGATAGTTGATGAATTTGCAGAAGCATTTACGGGCAATGCAATTTACTCTATGGGAGATTTATATTTAGGATATGATCTGTTCCATCTTGGATTGGAAAGTCGAGATATCACTACCATGAAGACACTGCTTGGGTTGGTTAGGATGTGTACACTTCCACAACGAGCAACCAATTCAGTGGCGCATATGATGAATGCTATGCATAAAGTTTTAAGGGAGTATATTCCTCAGTTGACCTTACCCTTTCTTGACAATGTGCCGATAAAAGGGTGTGATCGCCATGAGAAGAATGGAGAGCTAAATGAGCAGAGATGTAGAAGATTTGTGGCTGATCATATTGTTGATTGTGATAGGATTTTGAGCCTTCTTAAAGAAGTGCATTTGACTCTGCCAGGAGAGAAGTCAGTTTTTGGAGTAGAGGAAGTATTGGTTGTTGGGCACATGTGTGGACTATACGGAAGAAAACACTCACTAGTGAAGATTGATGCCATAAGCAGGATGCGGGAGACATGTTCAAATGTATCCAAGGTGAGAATATTTTTGGGTGCATGTGTCTTTTACTTGATATGGATTCCACATTTTGCTCATGTGGCTTAGAGTTCATATCAGCTCTTGAGAAAGGGGAAAAAGCTTTGGTGGGGTAAACAGCATATGAAAGCAATTTAGAAGTTAAAGAGCTTATTGATTTTAGCTCTAACACTAAAGAGAGAAAATTATGAGAATGGGCAGCCTATCATTCTCACCATGGATACAAGTCCAATTGGCATTGGTTGGGCAGTGGGTCAAGATGATGTTGGTGGGAATAGATATGCCATTTGGTTTGGAGCAAAGCTCCTCAATTAATAGCAATGACAATATTCTCAAGTCAAAAGAGAGCTTTGAGATGTAGTGGCCAGCCTTAAGTGTGATAGGGAATATTTTATGGGAGCTCATGTAGTGGTAGTGTAATATTTCCACTTAAAAATATTACTAGACCGACTTTTTGCACACCGCGTGAAACTCATGCCAAGGTTATTCTCAGTATTGGAATTACCAGTAGTGTAACCTGTAAACCGCACGCGAGAATCAAGGCCTCCGCATTAGCAAACCGGGACCGGGGTTCAAAACTGCATAAATCGCGGGAAAACTTCCTCTTGGGAGGAGGTTAAGTGGATAAAGGTGAAATTTATTGAAAAAAAAAATTACTTATTTTCTCCCAACCGATGCGTGGGTGAGGGAAGGGGATGGCTAGGTGGGAGAGGTGGTTACAAGGGGGAGACGTGGACTACATGCACAGCCACATGGGGGAGGTCCCCTCTTTCCCCCTTGACCTATAAAAACCCCCCCTAGGGGGGTAACAAGAGAAGGGAGAGGCTGCGTGAGGCTCTGAGCTGCTATCATCGCTGTAGAGGAGGACGTCGTTGTGCTGCCACAGGCCGCCGATTATCGCCGCCAGCCCCGCCATTGGCCATCAGACTGCCACCATCCCCATCAAATCCACCTTGCTTCCTCCCACCGAACAACGTCATTTACCTCCATGCAATTTCGTGGCTGCTATTTGAGTCAGAAGCTCCTAGAAGCTTCCTAAATAAGGGGCTTCCTTAACACCCCTTCCCACCAATCACCCACAAGCCCATCCCTAGCCTCGGGATTTGAAGAGAAGAAGAGCAAGCTTATAAATCCCCTTCCCACCAATCACCCACAAGCCCATCCCTAGCCTCGGGATTTGAAGAGAAGAAGAGGAAGCCTATAAAGCCCCTTTCCACCAATCACCCACAAGCCCATCCCTAGCCTCGGGATTTCAAGAGAAGAAGAGGATGCCTATAAAGCCCCTTTCCACCAATCACCCACAAGCCCATTCCTAGCCCGGGATTTAAAGTCCCCATTCCCACAAGGCCCTTCACAAGAACCCTTTCACGAACCCCCTCTTTTTTTGAAAAAAAGAAGGCCCAAGCTCCAAACCCTAAGGCCTTCCATAAGCCAAATTCCGCAAGTCGGTAATTCTATCAAGGATCCGTACTTCAAAGGGGATCTTCGCGTACGAGGGAGACGGGTAAAGATCTTAAGGCTGCTAACCAAGGCGAGTAAGTTTGTAAACCGTGAAGGCAAACTAGAGGCCGAAATCACGTCTACAATGGCCCCTAAAAAGTCACGCGCGCCTGGCAGGAGGTTCATCTCCTAGTATTCATGTGGACATTTACACGAATCCACAAGTCTAGGTTTTCTTCCTATTTTTGATTTCACGTAGAAGTATTGCAATTATGCATGGTTATTTCATGGACTAGGATGCACTTATGCTTGTCAAATCCACCTAACTAAATGAGATTGAAATAAATTGGCTATTTGAAATTTACTAGAAGTAACTCACAATATGAAGATTGGTCATTGGTAGTTTCAATGGAATAAACAGAAAAAAAAAGGTGTCTATGCATTTTAGAACCTTATTAGCAAGTTGCCCTTTGTGCATTTCAAAGTGACGGTCTAGAATGCCTATTGCCTAGCTTTACAAGGTCGAAATTATTAAAGTACACCTTTGATTAGGCATGGAAAGATTAAATTGCATGTCGCATTTTTAGACAAATCTTCTTTGTAATGATTCATTAAGGAAGTCGTTATCAACCATAGGAAATAGCAAAGCATGGAAAAGATTCTAAGGGTTACATGAAGTAGGTTAACTCTAGCTTAAATTGGCATGAATCTCATTTATCTACGTAGTAGTTAGGAAAGGTTGCATAATGCACATTCATCATACGAAAGAAATTCATTCATCAGGAGTCGTATTTAGGGAAAGGTTGCATGGTTCATTTAAGCGTAAAATCTTAAAAGCTTAGTGGCATGATTCGTGAATGCAAGTCCTAGTAGAATCAATGGAAATTATGCCGTAATTTAACATGTGCTTTGGTTTTAACAAGAAAAGTTAGGGATTGTGAATACAGTCGTACGTAGAGGCAATGAATCGCATGCTAACGTGAATTGTGACGTAATGCAACTAGTTTTTCCCCTTTTAGATCAAGTTAACATCTTTAGGAATGGTTCGACCTTGTCTCGCAAGACAAGTAAACTGGATCACCTAAATCACCTAAACCACAAAGGATTCGCATAGGATGGTTAAATCGATATAATAAATACTCCAAGTGCTAACTAGGGTTTAGCACGTTAAGGACTTGACCTAGTTTCGCACTTGTTGCCAGGTCAAAACCCTCATACCCAAAGGTCCTGCCCACATTCATGGAATGTAGGGACAATTGGATGCCCTTGCAAGAAACGATCTAGGGTTTTTACCCTAAGGATAAAATGTTAAAACTCAGTTTGAGTTTGGAATCCCTAGGTCGGCCTAGTGCAATTAGGATTGGGATTGGGAAAGAAGAAGACACCCTAAACCCTGTTTCTCGTCTAATCATAATTCCATGACCAGAAAACACCGTTCAATGGGTGAAACGATCCCTTGGAAAAGATGCGACACTTGTGCAACAAGTGCAATGTCGCATGATCTTGTGGTTTGATCACAAAAGAGTTGCCAATTCCTAGGAATGAGATTGGCAGATTCTTATGCAAGTTTAACTTGCAAGAGGATGAGTAGCCGTCCTGTTACAGCACCTTTCTTGGGGAGAAATTGCCAAGATAAGGGAATTAGGTATTTGCTTGGAAGCAAAGGATTAATCAACAATTTGGAGCGACATGGTCGCCAGGATTTATTGTTAATGTATGAAACCTAAGGTATTGGTTAAGTTGGGTTAACATGGTATGGCCCTAACCCAAGGAGATAAGGGTTAACAAACAAACCCTTGGGGATCTTGCCAAGTCGCAATTGATCCCGGATCGAATGCTGGATGCATTCGGGAAGAAGGATTCACTCCTTAGCAATTGGCCAAATAAACAACCACTGGAATTGATTGTGCTTGTAACAATTTAGAAAGCACTGTTTGCATTGTTTGCTCAAGGAACTAAAGGATAGAAAGATATTTAATGCTTCAGGTTGAAGGCCTAAAGGGAGAGGCAGTCTCAGTTACCCCCGACTATCTGCCTGACCCTAACCAAGGGGGTTGTTAGCCACTGTCATCGTGTTAGGGGTTGAAGGTCTACCACCGGGGCTTAGAGCAAAAGAAGAGTGTGGGATTCAAGGTTTGGAGAAGGGGAAAAGAATGGGGTTTGACAAGATTCGGGTTTTAGAAATGACTTAGTTGAAGAAGAAGGTATCAAGCTTTTTCTGTTTTTTTAGCATACATGAATGGAATGAATGACTTTGGCTTGATCACATCAAATGCATTTGGGAAAAATAAGCCATTACATAAGGAATAAACTTAGATTTAATCCAAATGCAGATACCAAATGCAAGCTCAAATGGTTTTTATTTCATGTACATGGACGAATTTCAACTCCAAGAAACAAGTATTTGGATGGTAGACTCAAGTACATTCAAGACATAGATCAGTAGCTCATGAAATGCATTAATTGAGCATAAATTTAACTTCAGCCCTGCTTTAAAACAGAAATTTCCAGCCCATAATCAAGCTCCAAAAGTGTACATAAACTCAAGAATAAGCTCCTCTAATCATTCATGAGTAAAGCCCTGATGTTAAAAGGTCAATTTCTTCTATTACAACCACATGGATCACTTGTTTGCTCATCAAAATGAACAAGAACGGTGGGCTGCCCTATTTATGACTAGTTTTTTCAGCCCATAACAGCCCATACACCTTCAAAATCCTCCCCCTTTGCTTGCCCCAAAGTCACTCAAGTACTTGGGTACAAGACGGGCTTCATTGGACCATGAATAATGTAAAAAGACGAGAGAAGACGTATATAAGAGCAGGCTGAATACTTTTCTCTCAGGTTTTTCCCTTTTATAGACTGTCATACCATTCATTTTTGTCATACCAGATGGATGAGTAAGAGGAGCTCTCACCTTGTTTGTATCTCCTTCTTCAGCTCCACTTTGCCTTCAATTTGCATGCTTTGGAGCATGCAAATTAACTCACAATTCTTCTCCAGTTGCTATAAGCATGCATGCCTACTTTTTGCGCCAAAAAATGCGGGCTGTATCCTGCTCTACTCCCACTTAACTTTTTGACCTACTTAGGTCACTTACAGGTCACTTAAGCTCATTATTTCAGGTCCCTCATGAACCTAGTGGACATTTGGCATTTTTCTTGAGGTCTAACCATATTTTCCACTTGAATCAATGTGGTTTAGCCTGGAGACTATCAATTACTTCCAGCTGATCAAGTTGTAAGTTCCCATAGACTTAATTTTTTATCAATATACATGATTCAACTGAAAATTGTATGCCAAATACAAAAGAACTTATGATATCTAAGTTGGTTGTTGGGTAACAATGACTGAGTTATGTATGCAAATTCCTTATATAAATCCTAGTAAAGTTCTTCTGTGTTCATAAGAATCCCATGATTTATATTATGAACAATAAACTCTTTGACATTCACCCCCTCCTAACCTGCACATCCTTCGGCATGTGCCATTTCACAAGATTACAGGTTTAAAGAGGGTCTTCTTCTGACATATCTTCATCTTCATCCTCTAAGTCTTCTTCTTCCTGCTTGCCTTCAAGTAGATGGCTCATATCCAAGTCATCAAGCTCATAAGTTGAAGATTCTCTCCATTTGAAGAGCTTGATACATTTATCGGCTATTGGTACTTTTACCATGGTTCCATCCATTTCAGCTAAAGTATAAGTAGCATTATCATGTACTACTTTCACTACATATAGACCAAACCATCGCTTGGCTAGCTTCTTATGAGCACTATATTGATTGTCCAGGCTGTTATCATAGACAAGTACCCAATCATTCTCTTGAATAGCTCTCGAACGGAGTCGATGATGCTTGTCAAACCTCTTTTTATTCTTTAATCTTGCTGCCTTCAGCCTTTCGATGGCTGTCTTGACATCTTTTGGCCTTCTTTCAAGTTGCCTTATGTGCAAGGTCAGCAACTCTTCTCTATTCATGCCTTCATCCCAAGGCAAGATACTCCATGTGACAATAGACTCCTCAATAGGCATAATAGGTGGCTGTCCATATATTAGTTCAGTCGACATATAACCTATTACTGCACTATGGATAGTTCTATCAGCCCATAATGTGAATGGTAGCATTCTAGGCCATTCCCTCATCTTTCATTTGCAAGATTTCGCCAATGCTTTAAGAATTGGTTGATGACTTCTTTCGCTCTTACCATTGCCTTCAGGGTTGTAGGCTGATGTAAGAGATAGCTTGATTCCCAACTGAGCAAAGAAATGGCGAGCCTCATCGGCATCCAATTCTCCTCTATCAGCAGTTACCTTGGCAACACAGCCATACCTGCAAAATACTTCTTCAAGTAAAAATCTACAAACGGCTTGAGTAGACTTTGTTGTTAAGGCTTTTCCTTCCACTTGATTTGTGAGATCTTCTCTAGCAAGTACTAGATATCTCATGTTCCAAATTCCTGTAGGCATGGTTATTAAATCAATAACCCATCTATAGTGAATGGATAAAGGAAAGGTAGGCTGAAGCCCATCTCTATGCTTAATTATAGAGTACATTTGACAAACATGACAAGACTCAACAAAATGCTTAATGTCTTTATACATGTTTTGCCACCAAAATTTCTCTTTTATTTTGGCAAAAGTGCCCCATATTCCTCTATGTCCAGCCAATAGGCTTTCATGAAATTCTTGCATGACTTGTCTTTGAGTCTTTTTGTCTCCTAAGACACGAACAGGTGCCTTTCCTTTCTTTTTCCCATGCCTCCAAAGGTAGCCATCTTTAAGGAAAAGCCATAAGCTTTTCTCTTGATTCTCTTGAACTCTTCATTAGTCCAATCTTCCTTCTTTGTCATAGTGCTCAAAAATTGGCCAATTTTTAGCCAATCACCTGCATAATGTTCTTCTTTAAAGTGTGAGTAAACCGTAACAAAACATTGAGCATGTTGTCTATCAGCTACCCACTGTCCTTCTATGGTTGTTTCTTCCTTCTTTGCTGATGTAAAATTTGTTTTAGCAGCTGAACCTGTTGTACTTGCTGTATTTAATGTTGTACCTGCATTTTTGACAACTGAGCCATCATTAGGTACAGCTGTACCTGCTGTTTTCAGATCTGAACCTGCAATTATAGCATCATTTTTATGAAATATAGACTCTGATTCTTCCTCATCCATCATTTCTTCTTCATCCTTATATCTGGCATGCGAAAGCATGTCAACAACTGGATTATCTCTTCCTGCAATATTTTTTAAATTAGGATTTAAGGATTTAATATAGGCTATCCATCTAAGCATGGCTATGTCGGGAGTGGAACAATTGGCAATCATGCCCAAGAGTGGAAGACAATCTGTTTCAACTATTACATGTGCGCCCATGAAGTACTCCCGGTCACATTTCAATGCAGTTACTACTCCCCAAAGTTCTCTTTAAATTTGAGCATACCTTCTTTGTCATTCATTAAGAACCTTTGCTCCAAAGCGAATTGCATATATGTTGCCTTCAAGGTCGTCTTGACCGACTGCACATACTATTCCAATAGGACTTGTGTCTACTGTGAGTATGATAGGCTATCCATTGAAGTAATTAGCCCTCTTTAAGGTGGGGGCTGAAATCAGCAATTGCTTCAATTTCTGAATAGCTTGAGTATGTTCTTTTTTCCATATAAACCTTTGGCCTTTTCTTAGCAGTTGATAAAGATTTTCAGCAACATGAGCAAAATGTGGGATCCAAATAAGGTAGAAGACACATGCTCCAAGAAATCTTCTCACCTCCGAAACATTTGTGCATATTTCTTGCATTTTGCTAATAGCATCAATCTTGGTTGGAGAAGGCTTTCGGCCATATGGACCACACATATGCCCTACCACAAGAACTTCTTCGACTCCAAAAATAGATTTAGCACCTGAAAGAGTAAGATGGACTTCTTCTAATTTAGACAAGATTTGAGCACAATCATTAATATGATTGGAAACAAACTTGTGACATCCAAGTTCATTGAGTTCTTCATTCTTCTCATGAACTTCACATCCTTTGATTGGTACATCATCAAGGAAAGGAAGAGTTAGTTGGGGAATATAATCTCTCAATACTTTATGCATGGCATTCATCATGTGAGCTATTGAATTCGTAGCTCCTTGAGGTAGAGTACACATGTGGACTAAACCAAGAGGTGTCTTCATTGTGGTAATGTCTCGGCTCTCCAAAGCAAGTTGAAATTGGTCATAGCCCGAATATAAATCTCCCATGGAATAAATTGCTCTACCTGCAAAAGCCTCAGCAAACTCATCAACAATTGGCCCCGAACCAACATTTCTAATAGTGACTTTATTGGCAGTCTGTAAATCTTGAATGAATCGCAAAGATCCATTCTTCTTAGGCACGGTAAACCATCGGTTGGAATATGGAGCTGAAGATGGCTCCAATATTCATATTTTTATCTTTTCATTTAAAATCTCCAATAACTTAGGCAAATGAGCCCTTGGTACCGGAATTGGTTTAAGATTCCAAGGAACATGTGGGACCATGAAAATCACCATTGGTGCCACAACACTTGGATCCACACAGCCAATTTCATGTGGCTGAAATGAAAAAGCTTTGCCATGTTTCTTTAACATTTGCATGAAGATTTGCTTTTCAGCTGGCAAGAGAAAAGAGTCTTCACCAATTTTCGGCTCTTATAGACTTTCTGCTATAAATTGGTGACCAATATCTTTGGGATCACGAAGGCTTGGCTGTTTGGATGCCTTTTCTGCCAGTCCTTCACTTTCGGGTGGTAGAGGAGTAGCCACCAGCTTGATCTTTTTGTCAACTGTCTTATACTTTGTTTCTACTCTTACCTCATCCTTGTTTGGCTGTCCAAAATCTTCTTGATCTGCAAATTCTTGAATTATGTCAAACATATCCAATGTACATACCTGAATGGACTAATTTTCAGCTTGATTTTCTGCATGAATGGCTGCATATATTTCAGCCAATGTATCATTATAAATCAGCCCATAAAATAGCCCTGAAATTTCTTCATCTTTAGATAAAACATCAATTTTCTTTAGTTCTTGTTCTACATGACATAAATGCTTTCTTTCAGCCCTATTCATGGCTGAAAACTGTTTATAATAGCCCACACTGTTGGCCGCAAAAACCTGCAAGTCAGCTTTTGGCATTACCCCCTTTATATGTGGAGGCAATTTTTTATGACATGAAGCACCGCCATAGCCTCCACTTATAGCAGTGCTACCCAAAAACCCTTAAATTCTTGGGCATTAGGAGGAACAGGATGATCTCTCAATCGATCTCTGTTCCGGTGATGATTTACACATACAATCAAAAATTGGACAGCTTTGTCATTATCCTTACTTCTTATCCGAGCATATGATGAACCATCATCAAGGGCCTTTGTCTCTAAACGAGACTCAGAAATGAAAGGTTTTCCAAGAATGATAGGATAGCTGCAGGAATCTTGAACAAAGAAATGAAATTCATCTTTTACATTACCAATAGTAACTTGTACATAAGGGCATGCTACATAAAGATCACCAGAGGAGTTATTGGCTGCTTTCATGCGCCATCCTGGGTCCACATCAATGGGCCATCCACCATTCTCGTAGAGACTTCTTGACATGACATTAATTTCCGAGCCATGGTCTATAAGGGCAATGCATGGAGTTTCTTTTTCTCCAATCTTAACAATGGTTTCGGTGGTCACCCTTGCCCAATGGGTACGGGAGTAGTGACTACTAGGAATAAAGTGAGCATCACTTTCTTCTTACATGTTGTGAAGATGAGCTTCTTTCTTATGCATGGGCTGCACTTTGGATTGAGAAGACCCCACCATAACATTTTTTGCAATAGATTCTTCAGTTCCTACTTCATAGATGTCTTCATCTTTGGCTTCTATGGCTGCAATCAATTCTTTGATTGCTTCCAATCGAATCCCTTGAGTCTTCAGCTTCTCTTCATCTTACAAATACACATGAAGTGCTTGCAAAAAAGCATGCACGAATTCTTCAGTTTCCTCACCAACATATTGTCTTTTTCGTTTAATTACATCAATTATTACATCATGAAATCCTCGTTTTGCAATTTCAAGAATTTCACCTAATGTAAATTCAATTCTACTTCCAAGAATCCTTTCTTCTAGGATCCGCTTAAGATCTGTTGCAGTCTCTATGTCAGACTGCAACTTGTAGCTGGGATGTTTGCTTTTTCTTTTTCCTTATGTCTTCTTTGCTTGAGGGCATCTCCCATATCAAGCTCTGGTGGCGGTGGATTTTCAGCAGTCTTCTGCTGATCTGGTTTACTTCTTGTCATGCGTTTAGTTGGCCCCAAAGAAGAGGGACCGGCAACATCTTCTTCTCTTTTCTTCTATCATAGCTTCATGATTATTAATTTCAGCTAACCGAGCAAAAGCTGAAAATGAATCAACTGGCTCGGTCCATCCAGTTCTTCCTCGGATGCATTGACTAGCAGTAGTTAAATCATCTTTGGTTGCCTTGCCTTGCTCCATGCGATCTAAGGCCTGCATCCACACTTTAGATTTTGCATTAGTTTTACATGCTTTAGCAATTTCATTAGTTGGCTCAATTTGCAGCCCATAGGTTGCTGCATCAACAGCTACATAGGCTGTTCTTGTTGCCAAATCCTCCAGTCTTTTCTTCATGCCACCGTTACCGAATTTTGTCTCAAGAGGAAGCCCAGTTTTGGTTGCATGAATTTTTACATCCTTCCAAAAGACTAATTTTTGCGCTTCAGATTCACGGAATGCACCACACTCCCTCTTATCATGATGTAGGCTATCACACCAGATACAATGTCTTTTGAAGCTGTCTCGTACGGGTCTTTGGTGGGCAGTTGACCGTCCCCTTTCTTCCACTTTCACATCAAGTCTTTCCACCTTGGAATTAATCTCTATTAGATTAAGATGGAGATCTCGCATGCTCTTAATTAGCTCGTCCATGACATCCTTCTTTGAAGATGGAACAGCAGGATTTCTTGGTTGCTCGGCCATAGAGACGGGAGGTCGAGAAACAGGAACAGGCTCCTTCATGGATTCAGTTGATGCAGAGGTAGATCCCCATCTTAGGCGCAACCGCTCTCTTCGAGCACTTATATTAACTGCTTCAGTGACATCACTCCAAGCAGTCTTCAATCCCGTCTCAGAATCAGGATCTTCAAGCCGATCAATTAGCTTCTCTTCAAGGAAAGGATCTGCAGCCTTTAGAAATATTTCAATCTTCTGGCTTTCCATACATTGCTGATCGTCAGGATCTAGTTGAGCAAATTTGCTTTAAATTCGCGATGAAGAGTAGTGGCAATTAGACCCTTATTAGGCCTTTCGACCCATTCAATGAAAACTTTATTCGTCATAAGGCCAGAATCTTCAAGAAAAAATTCTTCTCGAAGAGCCTTCTTGAATGCGGACCATCCCGCGTCTTTTTGGAAAAGACCATGAATTCGGTCCTGGAGGCTATGCACGGCCAAACGGGCAAAATATCGGCTCCAGGCATGATGAGGAACTCCGAAGAAAACCATCTTGTCAGTATAGAGGCGGATAAAAAAGGACACATTTTTCCCATTAAATTGCTTGAGCTCTTGCCCAACTACTTCCAAAGTTTTAATGGTGGCGGCATCATTCCGCTCTTCTTCTTGTCTCTGTTGTTGTTGCAATTGCAACTGCTGCTAAAATTGTAATTGTTGTTGTTGGCTTTCTTGCATCAGATGAACCAACTGTTGCAAGGCATCTCCTCCCAAACTTGATGATTCTCCCATTGTACTTCTTCTTCCGCAGTGGACCTTCACGTCAGGTTCACCACTATCGTCATGTTAGGGGTTGAAGGTCTACCACTGGGGCTTAGAGCAGAAGAAGAGTGTGGGATTCAAGGTTTGGAGAAGGGGAAAAGAATGGGGTTTGACAAGATTCAGGTTTTAGAAATGACTTAGTTGAAGAAGAAGGTATCAAGCTTTTTCTTTGTTTTTAGCATACATGAATGGAATGAATGACTTTGACTTGATCACATCAAATGCATTTGGGAAAAATAAGCCATTACATAAGGAATAAACTTAGATTTAATTCAAATGCAGATACCAAATGCAAGCTCAAATGGTTTTTATTTCATGTACATGGATGGATTTCAACTCCAAGAAACAAGTATTTGGATGGTAGACTCAAGTACATTCAAGACATAGATCAATAGCTCATGAAATGCATTGATTGAGCATAAATTTAACTTCAGCCCTGTTTTAAAATAGAAATTTCCAGCCCATTATCAAGCTCAAAAAGTGTACATAAACTCAAGAATAAGCTCCTCTAATCATTCATGAGTAAAGCCCTGATGTTAAAAGGTCAATTTCTTCTATTACAACCACATGGATCACTTGTTTGCTCATCAAAATGAACAAGAACAGTGGGCTGCCCTATTTATGACTGGTTTTTTCAGCCCATAACAGCCCATACACCTTCAAAATCCTCCCCCTTTGCTTGCCCCAAAGTCACTCAAGTACTTGGGTACAAGACAGGCTTCATTGGACCATGAATAATGTAAAAAGATGAGAGAAGACGTACATAAGAGCAGGCTGAATACTTTTCTCTCAGGTTTCCCCCTTTTATAGACTATCATACCATTCATTTTTGTCATACCAAATGGACGGGTAAGAGGAGCTCTCACCTTTCTTGTTTGTATCTCCATCTTCAGCTCCACTTTGCCTTCAGTTTGCATGCTTTGGAGCATGCACCATAGCTCACAGTTCTTCTCCAGTTGCTACAGGCATGAAGGCCCACTTTTTGCGCGAAAAAATGTGGGCTGCATCCTGCTCTGCTCCCACTTAACTTTTTGGCCTACTTAGGTCACTTACAGGTCACTTAAGTTCATTATTTCAGGTCCCTCATGAACCTAGTGGACTTTTGGCATTTTTCTTGAGGTCTAACCATATTTTCCACTTGAATCAATGTAGTTTAGCCTGCAGACTATCAATTACTTCCAACTGATCAAGTTGTAAGTTCCCATAGACTTAATTTTTCATCAATATACATGGTTCAACTGAAAATTGTATGCCAAATACAAAAGAACTTATGTAACTAAGTGATATCTAAGTTGGTTGTTGGGTAACAATGACTGAGTTATGTATGCAAATTCCTCATATAAATCCTAGTAAAGTTATTTTGTGTTCATAAGAATCCCATGATTTATATTATGAACAATAAACTCTTTAACACGGCGCCGGGAACATGGACCGAACCTGCCGCGTGAGGTCTCTCCGTTGAGCGCTACTTGGAGCAAGAGAATGCTTGGGTGCCATGGGGGTTCTGGCCGTAAATCCCTCACCTTCGGGGCCTTGCAAAAGAGGCCAACGTGACTCGAGATTGGATCTCGAGGCCCACATACTAGTCTACAAGCAGAATCTTGGATTAGTAATCCCTGTGGATTGTTGGATAGCCTTTGGGCGGATTATGGATTACCTTCGGGCGGATTATGGATAAGCCGGCGGGATGGACTTTATGAATGTATTCCAAAGATAAATATGATAACCTGTTGAAAAGGAACTTGTTTGACACTGCTTTTCTATGTCAAGTGGTAAGATTACATGAAGGAACCAGTGTCTAACAGGCTAATTAAGGAAGCTGCTTGATGCATGTCTAACTAAATGTGGTAGGTAATTAGACAACTAAAGCAACCTTGAGGAAAGTGTGGTGGATGTGGCCATGGGTCCGTCCTACGGATGGGTGGTCCCGGTTGGCCGGGAGCTTTTCTCAATCGTAATGGATAGCAATGAGCTCTTCTCAAAGGAAATGAACAGCGAGGGCGCTGACCTAGAGTTTAGGTAACAACAAAATTCCCGATTTATGCTGCTTTAGGGGAACGAAATGGGACTATGACTTATGGGTAGAGAGGTTGAGCCTTGTATCCCTCTCGTTTCCCATTCTCTTTGAACCAAGTGCAGCACGAATCTGCTTCGTCCCTGGCGTTTCTGCATAAAGTAGTTCGCTTGGGGTTCGACGCTAGGTGCCATTTAGGAAAATGACCATTAGGGGAAGCCCTGATTCAGGTCGGTCCTAAATGGGAACGGCCGGAATACTTCCGCTACGTAGCAGATGCGGAAAGTCCTAGATCGCAAACCCCATAACATTCCATGGGAGTACCGGGTGGAGCTTTCTAGACTCTCTTTTCGATGGACTGCTAAGACCTGTCCTGAAAGGGAACAGGTGGACACGTTACAGGTAGAGATTGATTGTCTACCTCTATTGAGCATGATAGTGAATTTCTCAACTCCTAATATTGCCATGTTACGGTGGATTGCATATATAAAGTCCCTTAGCCCTAATTTTTAGCATATTGCAGGTGGAGAAAACCCCTGGTTGACATGCTTTCACGAGCAAGGTTTGAAGATGAAGAGGAGCTAATGGAAAATAAAGAGGATGGCATGATAGATGTTGAAAATGACTTTATGACAATAGGGAATGAGAATGCAGCTGTTGTTATTGCAGATACAGATCTGGAAACAACAATTACAACTGTCACATTAATGCAGGTACAGTTGTCATAACAGCAAATACAACACGTGCAACTATTGAAAAAATGATTTAAGCAGCAAGAAAAGAGCTTTCATCCATGGAGAAGAAATGGGAAATATAGAGAAAGCATCATCACCATTATGCTTCAGTGAGAACACAATTTTTGGAAGAGATGTATGAGGAAGATTGGCTGAAAATAGGCCAATATCTCGGTCTCATGACAAAAAAGGCTGAGTGGTCTGAAGCTAAATTCAAAAGTATTAAAAGAAAATCTTATGGGTTTTTCTTGAAAGACTAGTATTTATGGAAGCATGCAAAGAAAAAAAGAGGAGCTCCAATACGTGTATTGGGCGATAGGGATTCTCAACAATAGGTGATGTAGGAGTTTCATGAAAGCTTATGGGCTAGACATAGAGGAGTTTGGGATACATTTTCAAATATCAAAGAGAAGTATTGGTGGAAAAACATGTATAAAAATTTGGAGCATTTTGTGGAATCATCAATATCTTTCAGATGTATTCCATCGTAAAGCATAGAGATGGGTTGCAACCGACTTTTCCATTGTCTATGCATTACAAATGGTAGTTGATTTGGTTACCATGCCTACGTGTTTATGGAATATGAGATATCTTGTGCTTGCATGAGAAGACTTGACAAATCAAGTAGAAGGTTGAGCTCTTAGTATAAAGATTACTCAAGTAGTTTGCAGGTTCTTAGTGGAAGAAGTATTTTCCATGTATGGTTGTGTTGGTAAAGTAGTTGCTAATAGAGGAGAATTGGATGCAGATGAGGCTTGTGACTTCTTTTCACGATTGGGTATCAAGTTGGCTTTAACTATAGCCTATAATCATGAAGAAAATGGAAAATTTGAAAGAATCATTAGCCTATTATTAAGGCATTAACAAAGTCATGCAAGGATAGGATGAAAGAGTGGCCAAGAATGTCACCCTTTACTTTATGGGCTGATAGGACCACTCATAGTGTAGTTACAGGGTATATGCCTATTGAATTAATGTATGCATAGTAGCCAACCATGCCTATTGAGGAGACTATTGCTACTTGGAGTGTATAACCATAGGCAAAGAGTTTGAATAGAGAAGATTTGCTGGTCCTACGCATTAGAAAGTTAGAAAGAAGGCGTGAAAACATTGAGATAGCCAGGAAAAAGCTGAAGACTGCAAGAATCAAGAACAAGAAGAGGTTTGACAAGCGGCACAGACTTCAGCCACACGATCTATACAAGAAGGGGACTAGGTGTTGGTTTATGACATTAGTTTGGAAAATAAGCATAGTGCCAGTCAGAAGATGGCAAAGTGATGGTTTGGTCCATATGTGGTCAGGTTTGTTTTTGTCAAGAATCGCGTGGTGGAGGGGGTTGCTCAAGATGCTGCGCCGAACACACATAGAATGCACAAGGAGAAGCTCACTCAAGAGACAAGAAGAGAGATGGAGGCCAAAAACGTTTTCTTGTTGATTCCTTCTTCTTCTTCCACACTCTTTACAATGTACACAAAGTATAGATAAGATACAACATAAAAGGAAAGTGGCCTACTAAGTCAAACAATGCATAACCGACTACACTAGTCGACTGGCGCTATAACTATGCCAGCTGTAAATAGGTGTAACAACCTAAATATAATAAGTAATGAGTCAGTGGCCATGTGAGGTGCATAATCACCACCGACATGCTAAGTATAGACGTGTGGACCCATCTAGCCAGGCGGTCCATCATCAATGTCCGCATGTGTTGAGCTTGTCATCTCAACAGTTTTTGACAGTGCTACCTATGCTGTAACTAAGGATTCCAATGTGGCTTAAAAACTTATTAAGTTCTTTAAATATAGAGAGTCTTCAGCATATGAGTTGCAGGAGTTGGATACTAAGCATGAACATGAGAATATGGAAGAAGAAGATGTAGAGCATAAAGTCATTAACATGGTAGCATACTTCTTCTAACACTGAAGATCCATAAGACTTTGGCACATACCAAAGGATGTGCAGGTTAGGAGGAGGTGGATGTCATGGGATTTTATGTCTACAATGTGAAAACTGGAGATGGTATGGATCATGTAGGTTTGCATACTTGGTCCACATGAGCTTCAGGATAGGTCATAGGAGGATAGAATACAATGACTCTTTAAGTTCATTTTTTCTTGGAAGTCACTAAGTTTAGCAAGTCAACGAGGTTTGAGCACGGGACATGGAATAAGACATGTTAGTAACTTAGGTAACTAAAGAGTGTTTGTGTGAAACTTGAGACTTGTGTGGGAGTGAACAAGGAGATCAGCATGATTTGCATCACAAAACACAAGCATGAGCTGTAGGGACAGAGCTGGACCATAGGTGGAGCTACCAAGGGCATGTAACTCGTGTTCCACTCAAAAACAGGCAAGAGGAAGGAGGGGAAGGTAAGGTGTGTCTATTGTATGCATTTTGGGGAAAAATAGAAGAGCTATGGTGTTGTCTTGAACAAGAAAGGATAAGGAATCCATGACCAATAAGTCTTCTTCTTTTTCATCTTCATTCAACAGGCTTTTCTTAATGCCCAAAGGTTAAACCTTGCCCCCGGGATCTAGTGCACCACTTGGGGCAGCCAAAGGATTGATTTTTCTTGGTCTGTAGTTTGTTTTGGACTGTTCAAAACTGTCATAAGTAGGGCAGACCGCATTCCACTCAATTTGGAAGAGCTTGCAAGTGATCTAAAGGCATGCATGTATTGGATATGGTCCCTAAACAATAGGGAAACCTTGGGCATTCATTAGAAGAGCTTATGATTGGATTTGTATGTATTTTGAAGCCTTGATTGAGGGTTGGAATGCACTGTTATTGACAGGTTATTGACAAGGTTGAAGTACTTCATTAGCTTTGAAAGGGATTTGTCAGAATTATTTGATATATGTCCTAATTTTATAGGCTTCTACCACTATTAGATTGAAACTACATGTGAGGTGAAAAACCCATGACAGTCGATGGATGATAGCAGCATGGATCATGGATTATGTTCATGGGTTATGTTATGTATTTGTGTATGAGCTGCGCTATTTTCTCAATGTGTCTCGGGCTTCAATCCTCCCTTATTTGGATGTATTTGGTTATGAGTTATGATTATGAGCTTATGTCTTCCATGTATGACAGGATGCTGAAATAATTTGACTAGATTCACCTCTATCAATTCTCTTCTACATCTCCTATTTCTTTAATTCCCTTCTCTTTTGTCTACTCCTCTCCGTGAATCTCCCTTCACCCTATTGTCTCTTACCCCCATGGTAGACTTTCGACCCCAAACACTTCAAAAATGTGAGAGAGATAGAGAGTAAGAGATAGCCAATTTTTCATGCAACACAATGTATTTATGAGCGAGATATCATGAGAGACTATGAAGACTATGAAGACTATGAAACTATTGAAGATGAATACTATGTGATGATTTTCATTCAAAGTAGAGCATTCCTTTGTGTTCTCATGTTCTTTTGATGAAGAATATGAATAATGTGTTGAATTTTTGTTGTGAAATTCGTAGGAGAATTGTTATATGAAGCTGTGTGAAGATTTGAGAAGATTGGTGTTGTTTTTCTTCTTACGGTTTATTGGAATATGAAAAACATGCTTGTTGATGATACAATATAGGTTTTCTTGTAGTCGATTCCTCATTTCATTGGTGTTTCTTTTGGGGCTCCACTGACTAAACCCAATTTCTTGAAAACGTTTGTCCTTGAGACACAAGGCACTAAAAATGAAGCATTAAAAAATATTGAATAAATAATGTGTCATGTTGTTTGTTATCTTATATATAAAAGATAGATTACTTCTTTAAATTAGCACCCTCATTTTACCAATAGCAAATTTGCACCAATATTGTGTACTAGTCACTATACCAATGCACATACTAGATTTTGATTTACTGCACTAAGATCAAAAAGAAAAAATAAAGGTTTTGGAGTTCTTACATGTTTGCAATAAGCACACAAGTTTGTGCGACTCAAGTGAGAGCTCATTTGGGCATACTGTTGACCTCCACAATTTTGACATCGAAGAAAAGGTAGTTGCATGGGTAGTGCATGTTTCCCTTGCATTGAACATGAAAACCATGCATGAGTAATCATATACATTTCCATGCAATGTTTTTGTGTTTGTCCTCATGGATATCACCATAATCGCATTAAATCAATTCTTGTATAGTAAACATAATAGCACATGTTTCTCTCCTTAAGTTTCCTTACAAAAAAAGAATTCATGCTCTAAAAAGCATGGAACTCGATGCGAATATGGGGGTGTTGCTCTTTGAAGTTCATGTCAAATTCTACATATGCCACCAAAACACAACCAAAAAAAGTAAAAATTACCAAGGACGTTGTCGGAGGGGTTTTAGTCGAAAGGTCGTATCCACCAGGGGCCAGAGATAGAATGAAGTAGAGAATAAGCGATGGAAGAGAAGAAAAAGAATTGACAAGAGGTAAACACGACAAAACACAAAGCACAATGAATCAAATCACTATGTATTGACAGAACTTGAAATCCCTTGTCTTGCACTACTCAGAAGCAATCTCCAACCATTAGATCTCCTAGAGCTCCCTTGTAGACCAAAAACACGGATCAAAACAACAGCTTCTTCTCCGCTGCTCGGAACCCAAATCTTATGGGTCTATTGGCTCTAAAAGGAAGATAAAA
Source organism: Lygodium microphyllum (assembly GCF_053477565.2). NCBI lineage: Eukaryota > Viridiplantae > Streptophyta > Polypodiopsida > Schizaeales > Lygodiaceae > Lygodium > Lygodium microphyllum. The sequence continues at coordinate 103,795,536 of NC_141144.1, forward strand.
CCTTAGGAAACCTGGTCAGAAATCTCCGAGTTTACTCCTTCTTCTTCTCCCTATCCAGAGTGTCGTTTTCTTCCTGTCAACTGCAATCGTGATGCATGCGATTTTGCCCATCTTTCTTTTTTATGAAAAATCCAAAAACTAGGCTGAAAAAGCAAATTACTTTTTGCATGCCACCCTATTCTAGAAGTTTTCTTAGCTTTTTAGGATATTTATAATAAATAATATCCAAAATATCAAAAATATGCTAAAATTATCCCAAAATCTAGTATTTTTGAATCATCCATGCCACTGACACTAGCACTAATGACTCAGATGACATTGACTCTCTAGATCAATAAGAAAATTGGATAATGATGTACTCTAGAGTTTTTCACACTGTATCCACATAGTGGCATGACATCCACCCCCTTTGAATCTACACATCCTCTAGTATGTGCCACCAATGCACCACCTGGGTCAATCAGCCATAGCGTCAACTTGTCACTTATCATGAATATAAGAAGGCATCTCCTTGGATCATAGATCAAAATACTCAGCATTTGTACAACTCTTGAGCAAGGCCTTGGGTGGGTATCATACACTAGAGGCTATTGAATCTCCATATACATGCTATCAATACACCCATCAAAAAATACATAGTAGCATGCCTACTCTTTCAAAGTCGAGTCCATAGAAATCTTCTTATACTGGTTATTGTGTACCACATCAAACATAAATTGAGCCTCACTTGCATCCAACACATTCGCACCATCACCAAAAATAGTGAAGCAATCCATATCTTGAAGCATCTTAGAGTTGCCTGTCAAGGCCTTTGACAAAGCATTTGAAGCATTTTTCAACTGTGGAGTATTACATCTAACATCCTTTAAAGGCATATCCTCGAGCTCATGAACTGTCTCAGAGATAATAACTTTATCCAAAAAATCGTGTGCATCTAAGAAGTCACTAATCTCTATTTGAGTCCCTACATCAAGTAAAAAATGATCTTCATAAAACAAATGCAATGGTTGACTCTTCCACTACAGGATCTTCCAAGATATCCGTGGTTGTCTCAATATCAGATTGCAGCTTATATCCCAGTTGTTTGCCCTCTTGCTTGCTATCCTGCTTTTGGTCCTGTCCAACCTCTTCCATAACATACTTGAGAGGTGGTTGATTTACAGCTTTAGGCAAATCCACACTTCTTCTTGTCACTTCCTTAGATATCCTTGCATTATCTTCATCTCTGTTCTGTTTCTCTTTCACAAGTACATCCGTGTTTTAACCTTTTTCTAAATATGCATCCACTAAATATGCATCTATTGGTGATTCCCAATCAGTTTATGACACCAATTTCTTGCCCTGCATGAGATATTTCACTATCAGTAAATTTTCTCTTTTCAGTTGTATGCAAAGCATGTGTCCATATTGTAGCCTTCGGACCAACCATTAGTTGGCTAGGCATTCTATCCAACTATAGACCAAAATTAGAAGCATGTACAACTGCATAAGCATTTCGGACAACCAAGTCTTCCAGCAACTTCTACATACCTCCCTTTCCAAAATTCAAAGCAAGTGGCAATTGTATTTCTTGTGCATGAATATTGCCATCTTTCCAAAAGATGAGCTGTCGTGCCAAGGCCTCATGATAAACAGCACAATCCTTTCTCTCATGCTATAAACTATCACACTACATACATCTTTTCCCTAATTTAGGGGTTGTTTCTTGTCCTCTTTCCTCTTGTTCTTTCTCATCCAATTTTGCAACCTTCAATTGAAGATCCCGCATGCCTTTAACCAATTCATCTAGTACATCTTTCTCCCTAACATTGGGAACAATACCAAATACAGCCATAGGGTTAGCCACAAAAGTGGGTGGCTTATTGGATACATCAACTGTTTTTTGTTAGAATATCAAGCTCATAGTATGTGTGACCGACATTAGTCTTGTCCAGCTGTATCAGCGAGTGTGGGACATTAAATGAGCCAGTGGTCCTAGACCCAATGTGAATGGTCCTACGGACCTTAGTACTCTTTGTGTGTGGTTATGATAGAATGAAGTTATGAAGAAGATGAGAGTATGCTAGCTCCTCACTCCGTCTCTGCCTCTCTCAATCTCAACATGGTATCAAAGCACCCATGACTGGGCTCTGTGGAGTGAAGAATTCAGGAGTGGAGACACAAGTTCTTGAAGTGAAGAGGGCTAACTGCCATTGACTATTATTGTTTGTGCAACAAGGTATGCATTTTTTATCAGATGGAGTCTATGTTGAGTGCTCATCATCACCATAACCATCAACAGTAGCTGCTAGTCCAGGATCAGCAAACAGCGTGACTACACCTGCTTATGTTGCTGCCCTCATGGTCTGCAAATCATCAATTCCATCATCCATGGACTGACACACATCTTGTCTATGCTCTCTGGAAGGTCATTGAAGTCCTGGATATGTCAGTACTTGATCATGAGCTCATCTATGAGCTGTGACAGTTGACCACAGATCTGAAAACAGTGAAGACCTACTGTAATCAGTGAGTATACATCATACACTTGACTCTACTCAAGAGCCTTGAGCTTCTTGACATGCTCAGGAGAACTTGTTGAAGCATATACATGCTCTGGGAACCATATGGATTGTCTAACATGGTTGTGGACTGAAGTTATTGATTGAAATGCTCAGTTTTGGGAAGTCAATGACAGACTGAAAACTGTCATCATCATATAGTCAGTGCCTTGAAGAAGTACAGGTTTTTTGTTACCTACAGGGAGTCGTATGGTACGGGATATGAATGTTGAATGATATAAGCATTGATATGAGCATTGGAAGCTCTTAAAAAATGAAGTTTGAATCTGGAAACAAATGTATTTATAGGGTATTGGCTGGTCATAAACAGTGAATGCATTATATGACATTGCCTCTTACAGATAGAGTGTCTGCGGATGCTTGTTTGGTCATGTATTGACCTGTACACACAGTGGCATATGTATGAAGTGTTTTGAGGTTCTCTCGGGCTGAAATACATCTTGGTTTGATAGTTTATTGGCTATATACAATTTGTGAGCAGATTTATGTCACTTGTACTTGCTGGATATGCATTGTTTTGTGCCGAATGGTTATGCTTGGACTGCTACATGTACTAGCAGCTGTCTATGAAGGTTTGAGACATGTATGACATGGATATGACTCAGTTTTGACTTTGAATAAGCTGATGGTCACTAACAATTTATAGTTTTCAGACTGTATGTATTTATCCTGGCAGTGAGGTTGCAAGAGTTTAAGCTGAAGCAACTCCAAAGCATATGTCTTGACTAGTATACTTATGAGTTAGACCACTGATTTGTGGACTATTTTGAGCTGTCACTGGGCTGAAATACCCTGGTTTTTTTACTCCAATTAATTGCAGAAAACGATTATAAACAGTTGAGGATTGAACTTGGTTATTCATACTTGTTGGCTTGCAGGAAGTCAGGTAGTGACTAAATAGTGTCTGGTACAACATGGCAAATGCAGAAAGGACTGGCAACATAACCCAGATAGTGGGGGGAAAGCTTGACAGTAACAATTATACCATATGGAAGTTCTGCATGGAGAACTTCTTAATAGGGAAAGGCTATTAGGAGTTGGTGACTAGAGCGGAAGCTGAACCTGAGCTCCCAGATCGACCTAAGGCTTATCAGAGACGATTACACCGAGCTTGGACAGAAAGAGCTCGTAGTCTTGCATTGGCTCTCTTTATGTATCTCAGATGCCATGGTAATGCAGATAATGAACTGCAGCTCTCCTAAGGATGCATGGGAATATTGGTCAAGTATTATGGCACAACCATAAGTGCCAGAAAGATACAGTTGAAGCAGAAGTTCAACAACATGGAGAGGAAGAGCAGATCTATATAGGATTATGTCACTGAGGTTAAGACCATTGCGGATCAGTTGGCATCTATTGGTTCAAGGTTGAAGATGAAGACATGGTTGTTGTGACCTTGAATGGCTTGGGGCCTGAGTATAAGTCTTTTGACACTTCTGTGTCTGTGCGGGCTGAAATGCCTGATTTCAATGAGCTGGTTGCATTGCTTATCCATGAAGAGGTTAAGCTTGGTTTGGCTGCAGGATCTAGCAGTTCTAAAAACAAGGATGCAGTTTTCTATTCCAATCAACATGGCCATGGAAACTATGGTAGAGGATATGGATTTGGTAGAGGAGGCCAGCAAAATGCATCCTATGGCAATAACAACCAGTAGGTATCAAATGCAAGAAGTGGTGGAAACTTTAGAGGCAAGGGGAGATCTAGCCCTAAAGGTAGAGGCTCCTGGCAACAGCAGCATCCATTTGACAATCCGAACAAGGATAAGGATTGTCATTACTGTGGGAAGCATGGGCATATTGCCAAGGACTGCTGGAAGAAGCAGGGCAATCAGAAAGGCAAACAACATGGGCATTTTGCTACATCTAGTCAGGCAGATGATACTTCAGGAGATAGATTGTTTGCCATGCAGTATGTAAAAGACAGAGTTGCTAAAAAATGCACTGATGATGCAGTTTGGTACATTGATTCAGGGGCATCGAACCATATGACTCCTCATGGTGATTGGTTCACCGAAATGGTGGCTGAAAAACATGGCTATGTCTGTACAAGTGATGACATGCAGCATAGCATTGAGCATAAAGGCAAAGTGCCCCTTGTGGTTCATGATGGAAAAAAAAAAAATTGCATGATGTATTGCATGTTCCTTCGATTATGAAGAACCTACTGTCTGTTGGCTAGATGATGAAGTAGAACTTGCAGGTTAGATTCAACAAGTGTGGTTGCTTTATTGAAGTTTGGTAATGGATGCAAGTTGATAGCTCACGCTCACAGGAATGGCAGAATGTTTACTCTTGATGCTACCTTGCCAAAGCTAAATTCAGCTATGTTTGCCCATGGTTATGGCACTATCAGAGACTTGGAAATTTGGCACAAGAGAGTGGGGCATGTAAATTTGCAAAGGCTATAAATTATGCAGAAAAAACAGCTTGTTACAGGTTTACCGAAGTTCCAATATTCAGATATTGGTCATGTATGTGATACTTGCCAATTTGGTAAGCAGTCGAGATTGCCATTTGTCAAGCATGTAAGGCAGAGTACACATCCGCTGCAGTTAGTGCACTCCAATGTTTGGGGGCCAGCCCATAATGCATCCATAGGAGGCTCGAAGTATTACGTGACATTCATTGATGATTACAGTCGCTATACTTGGGTTTACATTCTAAAGACAAAGGATGAGGTGTTTGCTATTTTTCAGCAATTTAAAAAGCAGGTTGAAAAGGAATTTGACTGCTATATCTCTTGCTTGAGATCAGATAGCGGTGAGGAGTATGTATCAAATGAGTTTGACAATTTTTTGGCTCAAAATGGCATACGCAGGCAGCTTACCTGCAGCTACACTCCTCAGTAGAATGGAGTAGCTGAAAGAAAGAACAGGGTCTTGATGGAAGTTGCTTGTGCCACGATGAATGAGAAGAAGATGCCGCTCTATTATTGAGCTGAGGCGGTTATGACAGCCATGTATATCTTGAATCGGACTCCCACTGTAGGTATTCATGAGATGACACCGTTTGAGAAGCTGTATGGCTATAAGCCGGATGTAAGTCACATGAAAGTCTTTGGTTGTCTTGCTTATGTGCATATTCCAAATGAAAAAAGGAAGAAGCTAGATCCAAAAGTGCATAAGTGTGTTTTCATTGGATATTCGGAGGAGAAGAAGGCATACAAATGCTATGATCCCTCTACCAGGGAGACCTTGGTGAGCAGGGATGTTATTTTTTATGAGATGGGTTCTTGGTATGTATCACCGGCAACAGTGCCATCGGATATGCCTTCCACTCATGTATCTATAGTTGATATGCAGCAGAGCACTACTATGACAGGACCTAGTAGTGAGACAGTATCCCCATGGACAGGGAGATTGAGGAGCTCACCATCCACTGACACCAGTATGTCAGTGAGGGGGAGATATGATGTCACGGATAAAGGAAAAAAGAAAGTTACTGAGGATGTATCTGGGATGATGACACCTGGTAGAATGACTTCTGGATATAAGTCTACTACACTTTAGACAGTGAACTTGGTATTCTGACTGTTTATACACTTGGCGCAAGGTAGAGTAGGTATATTCCGCCTCATGAGAGAGGGGAATCGAGCAGTGCACCATAGCTTAGACACTCACAGAGGGTTAGATACCTTGTTGACAGGTTGACATATAGTGGGTACACTGCAAAGCATTATGCTTACATGACAAAAGTGATGGAGGTCAAAGAACCAGGTACATATGTTGAAGTAGTGGAAAATGAGAACTGGTGTGCAGCCATGGATGAAGAAATGAATGCCTTGGCTGAAAATAAGATATGGGATCTTGTGCCACTGCCTGAAGGAAAAAAGACCACTGGTTGCAAATGGGTTTACAAAATCAAATGTAAGTCGGATGGTAGTGTGGAAAGGTACAAAGCCAGGCTGGTTGCTAAGGGGTATGCCCAACAGTATGGACTTGATTATGAGGAAACATTCAGCCCTGTTGCCAAGATAGCAACCATACGCACGGTGATTGCCTTGGTTGCTGCTAGAGGATGGAAATAATAGCAGATGGACATTAAGAATGCATTTCTTAACGGTGACTTAGCAAAGGATGCCTATATGGTTCATCCAGAAGGGTATGTTTACCCTGATTTTCAGTATTATGTATGCAAGCTGAAAAAGGCACTATATGGGCTGAAGCAGGCTCCGAGAGCTTGGCATGCTGAAAAAGGCACTGTATGGACTAAAGCAGGCTCTGAGAGCTTGGCATGCTAGGATCAGTAACTACTTGCAGAGGTTGGAATTTACTATTGGTAGGGCTGATCACAGCCTATTTACAAAGAAGACCAAGAGTGGCTTGGTAGTGCTGGTCATATATGTTGATGATTTGATAATCAGTGGTGATGATGACTTGGGCATACAGCATGTAATGAAGATGCTAAAATTTGAATTTGACATGAAAGATCTAGGTGAATTGAAGTACTTTTTGGGTATTGAGGTAATCAAGGCTGAAAATGGTTTATGGCTGATGCAGAAACATTATGCCATGGAAATGCTGAAGAAGTATGGCATGGCTGAATGCAAACCATTGGATACTCCCCTTGATCAAAATATCAAGCTGGACATTAGCACTGGAGCTAAAATTCAAGATGTGACTATGTACAAGCAGATGGTTGGAAGTCTGATCTACTTGACCATCACTGGGCCGAATTTGAGTTATGCAATTGGACTCATAAGTCAATTTATGCAGAAGCCCAAGAAGCCACATTTGGATGCTGTTAGGCGGATTATGAGATATGTTAAGTCCACTGTAGATTATGGGTTGTTCTATATGAGAGATAAGCCCTTGAAACTGGTTGGATACATAGATGCGGATTGGGCAGGATGCTCATATGATCGCAGATCTACGAGTGGTTATGATTTTGGCTTTGGAAGTGGCATGATCAGTTGGAGCAGCAAGAACCAACCAACGGTTGCATTGTCTAGCACTGAGGCAGAGTACAGGGGTGCTGCATTGGCAGCATGTGAGATTTCATGGCTGCTGAAGCTTATGGCTGATTTGGATATTCAGGTGGATGCTCCAGTGACCTTATTATGTGACAATCTCAGTAGTGTACTCTTGGCAACGAATCCAGTTTACCACGCCAGGACAAAATACATAGAGGTACACTACCATTTTATCAGAGAGATGGTTCTTGCAGGGAGAGTAGATCTTATGCATGTGAAGACTGATGTGAATAGGTTGCAGATATCTTGGGGAAAGACAAGTTCAGTAGTTTTAGACAGCTCCTTGGAGTTCATCAGATGATTTGAGCTTGAGAGGGAGTGTTAGAATATCAAGCTCATAGTATGTGTGACCGACATTAGTCTTGTCCAGCTGTATCAGCAACAAGTGTGGGACATTAAATAAGTCGGTGGTCCTAGACCCAGTGTGAATGGTCCTACGGACCTTAGAACTATTGTTTACACTTACTCTTTGTTTGTGGTTATGATAGAATGAATGAATGAAGATGATGAGAGTATGCTAGCTCCTCACTCTGTCTCTGCCTCTCTCAATCTCAACATTTTTCCCATAACAGTGGGCAAGCTAGAGACATGCAATCTTTCTCTTCTTTTATGATTTTTCACAAGTGAAGTCAAAACTTCCTTGACATGTCTCCACTCTATTTTAAGACCTGTCTCTGTAGTCTGATCCTCTAGCAATTCATCAATCTTCTCTTGAAGCTCAAGATCTACTGCTTGTAAAAACAATTCAATTTTCTGACTTGCAAGAGCTTGTTGTTCTGTAAGATCTAACTACTCAAATCAACTTTCAAATTCTCTTAACAATTCTATAGCCACAAGACCCTTATTGGGTTGTAAAACCCACTCATGAAAAGTTGTGTGTGTAATCAAACTAGTATCTTCAATATAAATTTCTTCCCTGAGTGTCTTCTTGAAAGCTACCTAGTCAGCATCCTGCATGTACAATTTAGTAATTCATGCTTTTAATTCATGTATAGTAATCCGTACAAAATACCAACTCCATGAAAGTTGAGCCACTCCAAAGAACTTCGTCTTTTGAGCATAGGTATGTACATATGCAGATACATTCTTGCCATCGAAAAATTTTGTCTCACGCTCAATTGCTTGCAGAGCATTCATCACAACAGTTTCTGTTTGAGCAAAAGCTTGCATCACCTATTGTTGTTGTTGTACATGCATAAGCATGTTCATATTCTGCACTAATTGCTGCAAAACATCACTGAAAATTGTGTTCGAAGGTTCCCCCATCTTGTCTTTTCTTCTGATGACCTTTCACATCGGGTTCACCAATGTACAATGGGTTTTAGTCAAAAGGTCGTATCCACCAAGGATCAGAGATAGAAGGAAGTAGATGATAGGAGATGGAAGAGAAGAAAAATAATAGACAAGAGGTAAGCATGATAAAACAAAAAGCACGATAAATCAAATCACTATGTATTGATAGAACTTGAAATCCCCTATCTGGCACTACTCAAAAGTAATCTCCAAGCATTAGATCTCCTACAGCTTCCTCATAGACCAAAAACGTGGATCAAAATAACAGCTTCTTCTCTGCTGCTCGAAACCCAAATCTGATGGCTCCGTTGGCTTCAAAAGGGGGGTAAAACCGTAGGACACATGCTTAGAAATCTCCCAATTCACTCCTTCTTCTCCCTGTTCAGAGTGCTATTTTTGCATGCCATCTATGATCACGACACGCGTGATTTTAGCCATCTTTATTTTTTATGAAAAATCCAAAAACTAGCTTAAAAAGTAACTTGCTTTTTGCATGCCACCCTATTTTATAAATTTTTCTAGCTCTTTAGGATATTTACAATAAATAATATCCAAAATATCAAGAATAGGCTAAAATTATCCAAAAATCTTGTATTTTTTAAACCATCCATGCAACTGACACTAGCACTAATGACTCAGATGACATTGACTATTTAGATCAATAAGAAATCGAATGATGTTGCACTCAAAAGCCGATAGCCAACAAGAACTCTCAATTGTTCCTTGGCTTTTTCATCAGGAGGGGCCAACTTCCGATGAGAATATAAGTTCCTTCTTTGCTTCAAAAATGATGCACTCCCCCTTCAGCTCTTTCTCTAGGAGAAGTGGATCTGACACTTTAGCAAGGTCACCTAATGTAGCAAGCACACATAGTGCTCCACCACACATTTGGTCAAACAAGTAAAGAAGCTTTGACCGCTTGATTAGCACCACCTTCTCCAAGCTAAATGTCACAGGTATCACTAGAAAAGGTCGAAACTTGGTCAAAGGATTCCCATATTCCACACAAGGGATTGCAAGGCAAGTAGGGGAGAAGTTGCAATATTTCCACAAAAAGGAGATAGACATAGTTTGTTGGACCTACCCACAAGATATGGGAGCTGTCTCATGACTATTATTGAGAAAAGAAAGGCACTTTGGACCTCAATGCATGATCCAAAATATGTGTCCCCTATATCCTTCAAGGTTCTCATGCTTGTACTTGTTGTTGGTCTTTCTAAACTTTCCCAAAGAGATCCATTATGTGATAAACTTCTTTTAAAGGAAAAGCTACATGTTGCGAGTTGATTGAAACAAGATAGCATGATGCTTGATGTCATTAGGTATATCTTTTGACTCACCCAAAACCTGAAAATTCTTGATATCTATGCCTCTCTTCAATATAATCCTAATTTTTATCAATGGTTTATTTCAAGACTAATTTATACAAAATAAAATCTTCCCTTTGATTCCATTTCCATGCTAAATGCATAATCATCAAGTGACATGAAGCAAAATGATGTACCTAACACTTCTATTAACAAGGATACAACATCTTGAAGTAGGGTACTTGAGATCCTAGATCCTAAGCCCAAAGCTACTGTTGTTTCTACTAACTCAATCAAGAAATTAGATCAAGTTGGAGCTAGCTAAATCCCAAAATACTTCAGAGGAGGTTACTCAAGTTCACCTTTAAATTAGTGCCACTAAACCTAACTCATTTACCCTCATATGTAATCTTTGCTAGTATGTCAACTAGTAAGTACCACTGCTATTCATTTAGCTAAGAAATACAATTCCTTTGAAGTAGAATTGCTACTCCAATTTGATGCCATATTCTCCAGCAATGCCAGGCTATTTGCAATTATTGATTTAGACCTTGCCAATGATGAGGCAATTCAAGTTGCTTCCAAATGGCATCCCACTTGAGAAGAGAGTGAATATCTCTTCTATAAAAGCTTCTTGGTTCAGGATGAATATACGAAGATCCTCCCTTAGAAGCAATTACAATCATATTTACTTATTCCCTCTTATGCTTCTATGATTAAAATCAATGACCAATCAATACTTGATCAAATTGAGTAGAATTTCCAGTCCTCGAGTCCATTCTTAAAGAAGTTAGTTTTTTCATGGACTTGCTTACAATGGCAATCATCTTATGATTATGGTTGAGCAATGATGTACAATCGATACACTTCACTCTAACCTAACTTACTATAGGACCACTTCACTAACTATACTCATATCATCATAGCTACAATATCATTCATTTCTTAATAAGATTTTAATTGAAGAGGAAGCTAGTGGCTTTGGAGGACCTTTCTTGCTGTGTGATTTTATCACTTGCCTTTGTGGATTGGATAATGGACCAACTGATTGTAATGCTTTTGTTGAAATCCAAGCTTCTACAATTGGTGGATTTGCAAAACTGCAAAAGAACATTAACTTTTGCATATAACTAATCAAATATAACTTGTATATTCTTGATTGTTTCACTCAATGTGTTGTATTAATAAGAACCAAAGCGCCTTTGACTTTTGGAACAATGATACATCTTATGTGAGGGAAATATTAGAGGTACAACCTCCAAATTTTTGCTCAAGGTGTGCTAATGGGGGAAAAAAATAGTCATTTCTATCTTCTCCATTGCATGGTACTCTCAAAGTTTCAATAATTGAATGCACAAAAACAACATATGCCAAAGCAACGTAGTGAAAATTCATTATTAGAAGATAACATTATCAACAATAATAGCTTACCCTAAATATCATAAGCTACAAGACCATCCAAAAGAACAAGTTCATCTTAGAGCCTCGAGTAAGCAATAAAAACATCACATGCCCATCCACAACAAGGTTCTCAATTTCTTCAATGAAGACATCCCTTGATCGCAACATACAATGGTCCTCTACTTCCTCAGGAGAAGTTGCAATTGTTGTTAGAATATCAAGCTCAGATTATTTTCCTGTTAGTATGTATGACCGACATTAGCTATGTCCAGCTGTATCAGCAAGTGTGGGACATTAAATAAGTCAATGGTCTTAGACCCAGTGTGAATGGTCCTACGGACCTTAGTACTATTGTATACACTTATGCTCTGTGTGTGGTCATGTGATAATGAAGGAAAGAAGAAGAGAGCACACTTGCTCTTCACTCCGTCTCTGTCTCTCTCAATCTCTACATGGTATCAGAGCACCCATGACTGGGCTCTGTGGAAAGCATTTGTAAAGAAGGCTGGAAAATTGAAGCTTTAAGGTTCTTGAGAAGAAGGGCTAACTGCTCCTGCTCCTGTAGAGGTATACATCTACTCATTGTGAGGTCTATGGTTGATATAAGTACTTGAGGCATGTATGGAGCCTATGGGGAGCTCTATTGAGCATGACTAAAGTGCTCATTACCATCATTATCACCAATACAGGCTGCTGAATACATCAGAAGATTTGCGTGAAGTGCGTCAGTCCAGAATGTGGACTCAAATTCTTGCAAATGATGATCATGATCAGTCATTGATTGGTAAAAAACTATCAAAAAGTGTGGGCAGCAAGCATTGGTCTTCTTGAAGCATTACACGTCTTTGGCTGACTCTTGTGGTGAGAGGAGTGACTTGACATATATGTGTCAAATGTTTTGAGCATTGAGAAGGGAGTTGGATGCAAATGTTTGGAGCTAAAGCAAGTGGCTTGACATGGTTTTGAATGTCAATGAACTGTGGATGAACTGTGAATTCTTGGTTGCTACTGTGTCTTGAAGACAGGCTAATCTTGGAAACTTTCAGGTTCATATATTGGTTCCCATGTATGGTGGCATATGTCAGTGACATTTTGAGAGGTTTGGTGGAGTGAAATATATTGTCATTGACTGTTTTGCTTGGCTGGGATTTACAGCAAGTGGACCTTGCTCTTGTACTTGCAGTTCATGAGTGTCAGATTGATATGTTTGGAACCCCATATGCAAAGATAAAACTCTGAACTACTGTAAGTGTTCTTAGGGCATGTATCCTTTGTGTTGAGCTCAAAGAAGAGCTGCTGGTTATTGTCAGCTTTAGCCTATAGACTACTTGTCTGTACATGAACAGGTTTCCCAAATACATGCTGGTTTTGCATTGAATGCAGTCCGTACATGAAGGCTACAATACCTAGGTGATTGCCAAGTGTCAAGAGTTGTATGTACCACTGCTTTCAGGCTGAAATGCTGACTGTCTGAGCACATAGAGTGCTGAAAACTGTCATAAACAGTTGCAGCCTGAAACTGAATTGTCAGGAAGATTTTGGCTTGCAAGTAGTCAGATAGAGCATACGACATGGCTAATGCAAAGAGGACTGACAACATAACGCAGATAGTGGGGGAAAAGCTTGACAGTAACAATTATGCCATATGGAAGTTTCGCATGGAGAACTTCTTAATAGGGAAAGGCTATTGGGAGTTGGTGACTGGAACGGAAGCTGAACCTGAGCTCCCAGATCGACTACGGCTAATCAGAGACGATTACACCGAGCTTGGATAGAAAGAGCTCGTAAAGTCTTGCACTGGCTCTCTTTATGTATCTCAAATACAATGGTAATGCAAATAATGAACTGCAGCTCTCCTAAGAATGCATGGGACATTTTGGTCAAGTATTATGGCACAATCACAAGTGCCAGGAAGATACAGTTGAAGCAGAAGTTCAACAACATGGAGAAGAAGAGCAGATCTATACATGATTATGTCACGGAGGTTAAGACCATTGCAGATCAGTTGGCATCTGTTGGTTCACAAGTTGAAGATGAAGACATGATTGCTGTGACTTTGAATGGCTTGGGGCTTGAGTATAAGTCTTTTGATACTTCTGTGTCTGTGCGGGCTCAAATGCCTGATTTCAATGAGCTGGTTGCATTGCTTATCCATGAAGAGGTTAAGCTTGGCTTGGCTACAGGATCTAGCACTTCTAAAAACGAGGATGCAGTTTTCTACTCCAATCAACGCGGCCGTGGAAACCGTGGTAGAGGCTATGGATCTGGCAGAGGAGGCCAGCAAAATGCATCCTATGGCAATAACAACCCATCATGTATTGAATGCAAGAGGTGGTGGAAACTTTAGAGGCAGGGGGAGATCTAGCCCTAGAGGTAGAGGCTCCTGGCGACAGCAGTGTCCATATGACAATCCGAACAAGGATAAGGATTGTCATTACTGCGGGAAGTATGGGTATATTGCCAAGGACTGCTGGAAGAAGCAGGGCAATCAAAAAGGCAAACAACATGGGCATTTTGCTACGTCTAGTCATGCAAATGATACTTCAGGAGATAGATTGTTTGCCATGTAGCATGTAAAAGATAGAGTTGCTGAAAAATGCACTGATGATGCAATTTGGTACATTGATTCAGGGGCATCGAACCACATGACTCCTCACGGTGATTGGTTCACTGATATGGTGGCTGAAAAACATGGCTATGTATGTACAAGTGATGACACGCAGCATAGCATTGAGCATAAAGGCAAAGTGCCCCTTGTGGTTCATAATGGAAAAAAGAAAAATTTGCATGATGTATTGCATGTTCCTTTGATTATGAAGAACCTACTGTTTGTTAGTCAGATGACGGAGCAGAACTTGCAGGTTAGATTCAACAAGCATGGTTGCTTTATTCAAGAGTTTGGTAATGGATGCAAGTTGATAGCTCATAGTCATAGGAATGGCAGAATGTTTACTCTTGATGCTACCTTGCCAAAGCTAAATTTAGCTATGTTTGCCCATGGTTCAGGCACTATCAGAGACTTGGAAATTTGGCACAAGAGAGTGGGGCATGTAAATTTGCAAAGGCTGTAAATTATGCAGAAAAAATAGCTTGTTACAGGTTTATCCAAGTTCCAATATTCAGATATTGGTCATGTATGCGATGCTTGCCAGTTTGGTAAGCAGTCAAGGCCATTTATCAAGCATGTAAGGCAGAGCACACATCCGTTGCAGTTAGTGCACTCTGATGTTTGGGGACCAGCCCATAATGCATCCATGGAAGGCTCGAAGTATTATGTGACATTCATTGATGATTACAGTCGCTATACTTGGGTTTACATTCTGAAGACAAAGGATGAGGTGTTTGCTGTTTTTCAGCACTTTAAAAAGCAGGTTGAAAAGGAATTTGACTGCTATATCTCTTGCTTGAGATCAGATAGCGGTGGGGAGTTTGTGTCAAATGTGTTTGACAACTTTCTGGCTAAAAATGGCATACGTAGGCAGTTTACCTGCAGTTACACTCCTCAGTAGAATGGGGTAGCTGAAAAAAAGAACAAGGTCTTGATGGAAGCTGCTTATGCCATGATGAATGAGAAGAATATGCTGCTCTATTATTGGGCTGAGGCTGTTATGACAACCATGTATATCTTGAATCGGACTCCCACTGTAGGTATTCATGAGATGACACCATTTGAGAAGCTGTATGGCTATAAATCGGATGTAAGTCACATGAAATTCTTTGGCTGTCTTACTTATGTGCATATTCCAGATGAAAAAAGGAAGAAGCTGGATCCAAAAGCACATAAGTGTGTTTTCATTGGATATTTGCAGGAGAAGAAGGCATACAAATGCTATGATTCCTCTACCAGGGAGACCTTGGTGAGCAAGGATGTTATTTTTTATGAGATGGGTTCTTGGTATGTATCACCGGCTATAGTGCCATCGGATATGCCTTCCACTCATGTATCTACAGTTGATATGCAGCAGAGCACTGCTATGACAGGACCTAGTAGTCAGACAGTATCCCCATGGACAGGGAGATTGAGGAGCTCACCATCCACTAATACCAGTATGTCAGTGAGGGGAAGATATGATATCGTGGACAGCAAAGAAAAAGAGAAAGTTACTGAGGATGTATCTGGGATGATGACACCTGGTAGAATGACTTCTGGATATGAGCTGCTGACACTTTAGACAGTGAACCTGGTATTCCGACTGTCTATACGCTTGGCACAAGGCAAAGCAAGTACATTCCGACTCATGAGAGATGGGAATCGAGCAGTGCACCACAACCTAGACGCTCACAGAAGGTCAGATACCCTGTTGACTGTTGAGATATCGAGCTCCACTCGTGATATGCCAGGGTGACCGTTGTGCATTTATGTCACCGACTTGTCAGTTGTAGATGCGGTTGGTACACCGCCCATGAATAATAGCTAGATGACAGCTATCCTTATCTACTCTAGTTCGTGGCTCAGTTAGTATGCCACCTTAGTTAGTTGTCTTTGGTTTGAGACCCATATATAGGGTTCTTCTATTTCTTTGTATGAGACTTCTTTTTGGCTTACACAACTAAGAAGAGGAAAACTGTTTTCAGCCTCCACCCTTGTGTGTATTCCCCCATTGTGCAAGCAAGAAAACTACAAGTGAGACTCCTTTCTTCTCTCCCACAATCTTGACATGGTATCAGAGCCTTGTTCGTGGTAAGGAGCTCAAGAAAGCAAGCCAAGCTCGTGGTATTCTGGTAAGAGGAGCAGTGTTGCTTTCATTTTCTGTTTTGGGAGCAGATCTCTGCAGGTAGCACAGCCGGAAATTGCAAGAGTGCATTGTCTCAGGTTGAGACGCCCTTTGCAGTGAAGCAAGAGGGCGGTATATGCTGCGGGAGTGGGCTTTAGTCCTTGGCGACCCTGGTTTTTTTATTTGAGGCCATTTCAGGGCCTATTTTGGAGACAGAAGTTTTCTGCACGCACTCAGGAAAAGGCCCAGTTTTATGCTGTGCGACCATTGTTCTACAGGTCGGTAAAAAGTTACCACAGAAATTGCATCGTATGCTTATGTGCAGAGACATTGGGAGTTACAGAATCATCCTTGGATCCTATTTATGCAAAATTGTCACTAGGAAGTGACTGTGTGGTCATATACCACTTTCGCCAGTTTTGCAGATTTGCCCTTGTGAGGGTGAAGCTGTGTTTTTTTGCAGTGACAGAATTTTTTGCAGTGTTCTGTAATGGCGTCTAATTCTCTTTCACAGATTGTAACTGAAAAGCTTGACAAGAACAACTTCCAAGCATGGAAGTTTAGAATGACGAATTTCCTTATGGGAAAAGGATATTGGGAATTTGTTGCAGGAAATGAAGAAGAACCAGTTCTTCCTGATGTTCCCAATCAACATCAAATGCAGGCATTCAAAGCATGGCATGAGAGAGCCATGAAAGTTATGTACTGGCTATCTATCAGTATTTCAGAATCTATGATTGTGCATATTCAGGATGTAAGTACACCAAAGGAGGCATGGGATACTTTGTCAAAAATGTATAGCACAAATACGCAAGCCAGGAAAATGCAGCCCAAGCAAGAGTTGTATAATGTGCAAAGAGAAAGTATGAGCATCAATGACTACCACATGAAGGTGAAGAAGATTGCAGATGCACTTGCTTCCATTGGGTCGCCAGTGGAAGATGATGATTTAGTTTTTGTGACCTTGAATGGTCTAGGAAAGGATTATGCACAATTTCGGACATCCATTTCAGTTCGTGAAAGATTTCCTGATTTTGAGGAGCGGATTGCTCTTCTAATTTCTGAGGAGCAGAGAAATGGTGGTGCATCTTTTTCAGGAGGAACTTCAAAAGAAACTGTCTTCTACTCAAATGCTGGAAGAGGTAGAGGCAGAGGTAGAGGAGGCCGATTTGGAGGCCGTGGTAGAAATCAGAATATGCAGCAAACTCAAGAAAACCAGTCCTATGGAGGAGGACGTGGTAACTCTAGAGGCAGGGGGAGCCAAAGAGGTCGTGGTGGATGGCAAAGAGGCCAAAATGCAAACAGCAATGTTGAATGCTACTACGGTGGTAAAATGGGTCATATGGCTAAAGACTGCTATAAAAAGCAGAATGACATCATGAATGGAAAACTGCAACAAGGAAATTATGCATCTTCTAGTAGACAAGGTGATGACAGAAATGAGCATTTCTTTATGGTGCAGCACATGAACAATTCTGTGACAAGTGCAGAAGAAAGCAACGATGTATGGTATGTTGACTCAGGTGCATCAAACCACATGACAGGTCATGCAGAATGGATGGAGGATGCAAGGAAAATAGAAAAACCAGGATTTGTGGAGACTGGTGATGATACTGCACATCCTATTGTGCAGATTGCAAAAATTCCCTTGTCTATGCAAGATGGGAAAAAGAAATACATGTCTGATGTATTTCATTTCCCGAATTTCACCAAGAATCTGGTTTCTGTTGGTCAAATGGTTGAGCAGGGCTTGCAGGTCAGATTTAATCCTCATGGATGCTTTGTTGAGGATATGAAAAATAAAGGTCGCTTGATAGCAAAAGGAAAGAAGAAGGGCAGAATGTTTACGTTGGATGCAGACATGTCTGAATTGAGTGCAGCAATGTTTGCACATGGGACCGGTGTAGTTGCAGATATTGATATCTGGCATAAACGCATTGGTCATGTTAATGTACAGCGACTTAAATCAATGCAGGCCCAAAATATTGTTGCAGGATTGCCAAAATTCAAGGTTGCATAAATGCATAAGGTATGTGAAGCCTGTCAGTTTGGAAAACAGGCAAGGAAACCATTTCCTAGACATGTTCAAGAGAGTAAGAAGCCATTGGAATTAATCCACTCTGATGTGTGGACTACTAAAGCTGCATCTCTTGGAGGCTGTCATTATTTTGTCACTTTTATTGATGACTGTAGCAGAAAAGTTTGGGTGTATTTTATGAAAAAGAAAAGTGAAGTTTTTGGGCATTTCAAAACTCTTAAAGCTATGGTTGAAAAAGAAACAGGTCTGCAAATAAAATGCCTAAGGTCAGATGGAGGGGGAGAGTACCTCTCAAATGAGTTTGCAAGGTTCCTGCAGGAGCATGGCATAAAGCAGCAATATTCATGCAGTCATATCCCACAACAAAATGGAATTGCAGAAAGGAAAAACAGGCATATTGGAGAGGTATCTCGTGCCATGCTCAACGAAAAGGACTTGCCAGATTTTTACTGGGCTGAAGCAGTTGCTACAGCAATCTACATAATGAACAGGACTCCCACTACAGCAATACATGGGATGACTCCAGAGGAGAGGTATACTGGTAGGAAACCAGATATTTCTCATTTGAAAATTTTTGGTTGCATTGCCTATGTACATGTGCCAGATGAGTTGAGATCCAAGTTGGATCCAAAAGCTGAGAAGTGCATCTTTATTGGTTACTTTCTGGAGCAAAAAGGGTATAGATGCTATAACCCTTCTACTCGTAAGTTTACAGTAAGCAGAGATGTTGTTTTTGATGAGATGAGTAGCTGGTATAAACCAGTAAATGTGATTGATGATGTAGATGCACAAAATGGTAATGCTGCACAGAATTCACAGCAGCAATCACAAAATATTAGTGGACCTGGAGCGTCCTCTAGTAGTGGTTCACATTCTTCGCCATGGACAGGCAGATTGAGATCAGGAGAATCTTCTCAAAGCAATGCAGATAGTGGTATTCAGGTATCACGAAAATGAAAAGCGAAGGTAGATCAGCCCATGTTTGATGTGAATGCAGGTCACTCTTATGTGGATGGTGAATCCAGTGGCTCAGAACATAGCATTGATGATGAGTTGGGTATTCCTTCTATTGTTACACCTGGAGTAAGGAAGACCAGGGATGTTTTGAGAGCACCTGGGAGTGAACCTACTTTGCGCAGGTCTACCAGAGCTAGGTATCCTGTGGATAGGCTGAAATATGATGGATTTACAGCCATTCACTATGCATATATGGTCAAAGTGATACAGGAACTAGAACCCACTTCTTTTGAGCAAGCCATGGGAAAAGAAAAATGGGAGAAAGCCATGGATGAAGAAATGGATGCCTTGGAAGCAAATGCTACATGGGAATTGGTACCTTTGCCTAAAGATAAGAATGCAATTGGCTGTAAGTGGGTTTATAAGGTGAAGCACAATGCAGATAGTTCTGTGAACAGATACAAGGCAAGATTAGTAGTCAAGGGGTATGCACAAACATATGGCATTGACTATGAAGAAACATTCAGTCCGATTGCAAGGATGGCAACCGTAAGAGCAGTCATTGCTATGGCTGCATCAAAGGAATGGTCTTTACATCAGATGGATGTAAAGAATGCCTTCTTGCATGGTGATTTGCAAGAAGAGGTATATATGGAGCAGCCACCAGGTTATGTGCATGCTGTTCATCCTGAGTTTGTTTGTAGGTTGAAGAAAGCATTGTATGGCTTGAAGCAAGCACCTAGAGCATGGTCTGATAAGATAGGACAGTATCTTGTCACTATTGGCTTTCAGATTTCCAAGGCAAATTTCTCACTTTATGTGAAAAAAACAGAGAAATGTATTATGCTACTTGTCATTTATGTTGATGATTTGATTATGACAGGTGATAGATGAAGATATCCTTCATGTGAAAATGCTATTGAAGCAAAAGTTTGAGATGAAGGATTTGGGAGAGCTGCGTTATTTCTTGGGCATTGAGGTGATTAGATCACCAAGTGGGATACAACTCTTGCAGAGGCAGTATGGATTGGACATGCTGTCCAAATATGGAATGACAGGCTGTAAGCCCATTTCGGTTCCTTTGAAGCAGAATGTGAAGCTGAGAGCAGATGCAGGTGAGCTTCTGGAAGACCCTACTATGTACAGACGCATAGTAGGAAGCTTGATTTATATGACTATTACCAGGCCAGATTTGAGCTATGCTGTTGGATTGGTAAGTCAGTTTATGCAGGCTCCAAGGAAACCGCATTTGGATGCGGCTAGACGCATACTCAAGTATGTGAAGTCCGCATTGCAGTATGGACTATTTTATGAGACTGGGGTTCAGATACAACTGCATGGATACACTGATGCTGATTGGGCTAGTAGTATTTCTGATAGACGATCTACTAGTGGATATGTGTTCTCTTTTGGGAGTGCTGCAGTCACTTAGAGCAGCAAGAAACAGCCTACAGTTGCCTTGTCGAGCACAGAGGCCGAGTATAGGGGTGCAGCAATGGCTGCATGTGAGGTAGCTTGGTTGCATAAGCTACTTTATGATATGCATCAGTCTATAGATGGGCCAGTTGTCATTTATTGTGACAACATGAGCAGTATACACTTGGCAAACAACCCAGTCTATCATGCTAGAACAAAGCACATTGAGGTGCATTATCACTATGTGCGGGAGAGGGTTTTACTAGGTCTTATTGATCTAGCTTATGTCAGCACAGAGGATCAGGTAGCTGACATATTTACGAAGGCATTGGGCGCAGAGAAGCTGCGCAAGTTCAGAGACCTGCTTGGTGTGCAGGAATTGGGATTGAGCTCGAGGGGGAGTGTTGAGATATCGAGCTCCACTCGTGATATGCCAGGGTGACCGTTGTGCATTTATGTCACCGACTTGTCAGTTGTAGATGCGGTTGGTACACTGTCCATGAATAATAGCTAGATGACAGCTATCCTTATCTACTCTAGTTCTGGCTCAGTTAGTATGCCACCTTAGTTAGTTGTCTTTGGTTTGAGACCCATATATAGGGTTCTTCTATTTCTTTGTATGAGACTTATTTTTGGCTTACACAACTAAGAAGAGGAAAACTGTTTTCAGCCTCCACCCTTATGTGTATTCCCCCATTGTGCAAGCAAGAAAACTACAAGTGAGACTCCTTCCTTCTCTCCCACAATCTTGACATTGACAGGTTGACATATAGAGGCAACACTGCAAAGCATTGTGCTTACATGACAAAAGTGATGGAGATCAAAGAACCAGGTACATATGTTGAAGCAGTGGAAGATGAGAACTAGTGTGCAGTCATGGATGAAGAAATGAATGCCTTGGCTAAAAATAAGACATGGGATCTTATGCCACTGCCTGAAGGAAAAAAGACCATTGGCTGCAAATGGGTCTACAAAATCAAATGCAAGTCGGATGGCAGTGTGGAAAGGTACAAAGCCAAGCTGGTTGCCAAGGGGTATGCCCAATAGTATGGACTTGATTATGAGGAAACATTCAGCCTTGTTGCCAAGATGGCAACCATACGCACTGTGATTGCTTTGGCTACTACTAGAGGCTGGAAACTATAGCAGATGGATGTGAAGAATGCATTTCTTAATGGTGACTTAGCAGAGGATATCTATATGGTTCAGCCAGAAGGGTATGTTCACCCTGATTTTCAGCATTATGTATGCAAGCTAAAAAAGGCACTGTACGGGCTGAAGCAGGCTCCGAGAGCTTGGCATGCTAGGATCAGTAACTACTTGCAGAGGTTGGGATTTACTATTGGTAGGGCTGATCACAGCCTATTTACAAAGAAGATTGACAATGGCTTGGTAGTGCTAGTCATATATGTTGATGATTTGATAATCACTGGTAATGATGATTTGGGCATACAGCATGTAATGAAGATGCTAAAATCTGAATTTGACATGAAAGATCTAGGTGAATTGAAGTACTTTTTGGGTATTGAGGTAATCAAGGCTGAAAATGGTTTATGGCTGATGCAAAAACATTATGCCATGGAAATGCTGAAAAAGTATTGAGGTAATCAAGGCTGAAAATGGTTTATGGCTGATGCAGAAACATTATGCCATGGAAATGCTGAAGAAGTATGGCATGGCTGAATGCAAACCATTGGATACTCCCCTTGATCAAAATATCAAGCTGGACATTAGCACTAGAGCTGAAATTCAGGATGTGACTATGTACAAGCAGATGGTTGGAAGTCTGATCTAATTGGCCATCACTAGGCCGGATTTGAGTTATGCAATTGGGCTCATAAGTCAGTTTATGCAGAAGCCCAAGAAGACACATTTGGATGCTGTTAGGCAGATTATGAGATATGTTAAGTCCACTATAGATTATGGGTTGTTCTATATGAGAGATAAGCCCTTGAAACAGGTTGGATACACAGATGCGGATTGGGCAGGATGCTCATATGATCGCAGATCTACGAGTGGTTATGCTTTTGGCTTTGGAAGTGGCATGATCAACTGGAGTAGCAAGAAGCAACCAACAGTTGCATTGTCTAGCACTGAGGCAGAGTACAAGGGTGCTACATTGGCAGCATGTGAGATTTCATGGCTGCTGAAGCTTATGGCTGATTTGGATATTAAGGTGGATGCTCTAGTGACCTTATTATGTGACAATCTCAGTAGTGTACTCCTGGCAACGAATCCAGTATACCTTTGTAGGACAAAACACATAGAGGTACACTACCATTTTATCAGAGAGATGGTTCTTGCAAGGAGAGTAGATCTTATGCATGTGAAGAGTGATGAACAGGTTGTAGATATCTTTACCAAGTCTTTAGGTAAAGATAAGTTTAGTAGTTTTAGACAGCTACTTGGAGTTCATCAAATGATTTGAGCTTGAGGGGGAGTGTTAGAATATCAAGCTCAGATTATTTTCCTGTTAGTATGTATGACCGACATTAGCTATGTCCAGCTGTATCAACAAGTGTGGGACATTAAATAAGTCAGTGGTCTTAGACCCAGTGTGAATGGTCCTACGGACCTTAGTACTATTGTATACACTTATGCTATGTGTGTGGTCATGTGATAATGAAGGAAAGAAGAAGAGAGCACATTTGCTCTTCACTCCATCTCTATCTCTCTCAACCTCTACAATTGCTTCATCAACGACTACAACTCTTCATTCTTTCCTTTAGAAACTCAACCTTTATCCAACAAGAAGGGTCATCGTTCAAGAGTCTTAACATCTCCAACCACATCTTCTTCAAGTTGAGTCACCAACAATATTAGCTATAGTTCTTCATTGAACACATTCATTACTCCTTCTTCAAGATTACCACTTCTTCAAAGCCACTTTGTCAACCATCCTAACATTCTATGTTTACTTTTTATGTGAATGCCATGGGACTAGCACTCATCTCAAAGGGGGATAATGTTAATAGTAAATGTGAAAGGCTAGTTAAGAGTAAATGTGGAAGGCTACAATCAAAGGCAAAGTCAAGGGAAGTCAAAGACAATCAAGGCGCAAGTATATAGTGTATTATTTTTGGTTGTATATTATATGTTCATGTACTAGATGAATTGAGAAAGAAGATGGAACCTAAGATAATAAAGTGATTTTTATTGTCTTTCTAAATGATAAGAAATGGTACACATGCTATGACCCATGAGTAGGAGAAGTTTAAATGAGCAGAGATATAAAGTTTAGTGAGTATAAGTCTTTCTATATAGAGCAAAGCATCTATCCAGATGTGTATGGGTGATGTCCTCTAGCCCATGTGTGAGTTGGGGCTTAGAGAGGGGGCAAGGGGGAGTTTTAAGGATCAAACCCACCCCTTTTTTTAAAAAAAAGGGATGAAAATGAAAGAAATGACAAAAATTTCAATTATCATTTGATCGTTGAGCCACCACCCTTCCTCCTCATATAATTATGGACCTTGGAGTAATCATCAACTTCTCAATCTTAATGCTCAAATGCACCAAAGCCCCTGATCATCACACAAGTGGGCTTCATAGACTAGCCTAGAGCCATTGAGGAGAGAGAGAGAGGACTCATATTGGTGGCCATATCCATGAGATGGTGAGAGTTAATAGCCTTTGAAAAGGCTATATAAGCCTTAGCAATTGCGCTTAGTTAGTCTAGCCTTTTGTCTCTACATAATTCTGAGTATACTATTGGAGAGAGAGAGCAAGAGAGAGAGAGAGAGAGAGAGAGAGAGAAGTAAAGATAAAGTAGGAGAGATAGAGAAGAAGAGGAAGAGAAGAAAAGAAGAGAGAGGTAGAAGGAGAGAAGTAGGGAAAGAGAAGAGGAAAAGAGAGAAGAGAGGGAGAGAGCAAAGAAGTAGAAAAAGAAGATAAGAAGAGAGAGATAGAGATAGAGGGAGAAGGAGAAGAGATAGAGGGGAGAGAGAGAAGGCAAAGAGACAGAGAGAGAAGGAGGGAAAGAGAGAGAGGTAGAGATAAAAAGAGGGAGATAGAGAGAAAAAGAAAGAGCTAGATATTAAAATAGGAGAGAGAGGCAGATAGAAAGATATTGAATAGCCACAATTCCTTATTGAGCATGCATAGATCCAAGGATTCATGCACAAGACACAAAGCTTAAGAAAGGCTACAAGTTAGGAGATGGCTCCTTTAAAGGACTTTGGGTGTTTCCTCATCCCTTTTTCCTACATATCTAAGAAAATTGTTATTGCATTGAAATGATCAAACGATCACTCATTTAAGTAAAGCTTATTCATGGGATTAGAATGAGGAAAATTATGCATTGACTATGCATGATAAAGTGTTCAATCATTTATTTAGGGAAAAAGCTTGCGATATTAAAAAAAGGCCAAAGATGCTTATTTTAACATGTGACTAGCATGTACCACTTTGTGATTGCATTCTAAGATGAATAACTTGCCATGGATTGTGTCTTTTTTTTTAGAAGCATTCAAAGGATATTCTTTTGGGTTGTCACACTTTTCTTTTAAAGAAAAGGTTGATAGTTTTGGGAAAGAGGTGGTCTCCCTAGAGCCAAGATAAATTGGCTAACTCCTATGTAATATTCAAAAAGTGATTGTTTGGATTGATGTTATGGAAAAGAAATATTTTCCTAGCTAATGATGATAGGTTAATTACCTTGGTCATATATTTGGACAAAAGTCCTTATGCCCTTATGAATGGATTTATGGTCAATATACACTAAATCTCCCCCAAGGCTAATGGTGGGAGCCCTTCACCAAGGGGTTGATATGACTACATTGGAGGCTATGACTAACCCCAGATATGAGAGATCTCTCCATGATGGGAAGAACATTAGGCTAGGAGGCAACAAGGGTGCCAGGGGGCTCTAGCCGTAAATTCCTTGGGTTTATCAAAGATTAACTTAAACACTAGGAGCCCAGAATGTGCTTTTTGGAAGACCTTGATATACTAGATAAGGATAGATTAGTGGATCATGGGCCATGAGATTTGGACGTAAGTCCCAAATTGAGAGAAGGATTGCTAGGGTGGCATTGCATCTTGAAGAAAATGTAATATAAATACATTGGTTTGCAAATTGCTTTTTCAAGGATTTTTTGACATTGTCTTTGTGTCTATGATAATAAATTATGTGAAGGAACTATATTTAAATGGTTGATTAATGAAGTTATATTTGCATGTCAAATATAAATGTGCTATGATAATTTGATAACTAAAACATGCCCTCAAGAAAAGTGGGAGGGTGAGATGCTAGACAGGTCTATCCTATGGATGGATGGTCTTAGTGAGCCAAGAGTTTTCTTTCAAGGTGCTACAATTAGGAAAAGATTGAATATTTGACTACATAGTATGTTGTCTTAGACCCCGATTAATGCCATTTTAAGATACTAGAGTTGAGACTACATCCTACAGGTAGAGAGGTCAACATGCTTCACTTTGGGTTGAGTTGACTTGCGAATATAGCAACTCGAAGACAGACACTAAACAAGCTATCAGGTGACCATATCATAAAATTAGGACCTTGGATTTAGGTTGATCCTTATGGGTTATGATGAAAACCTTCTATTGCAAAGTAGACTTGAGAGAACCTAGGTGACAAACCTCATGTTATTCCAAGGAAGAAGTATCCAGCAGCGTCCCATATGAAAATCTCTTAATAGAATACTAAATGGTGTCATTCAGGGCTTCTTAGTTAGACACGTTATACCTAGCATTAGAACAAAACAAATAAGTTATCAATAAGCTATACATGTGTTGCATTAACATTATGACTTGAAAGTTCAAGAGTGGAAAACTGGAAGCTATCCTTAAGAAATAGCCTAAATAAAATGGCCTTGATTGCCATGCACCTTCTACAACCATGACACTAATCTTCAAGAAAACAAATATCTATTGAAGCAAATCAAGCCCCCTATATTCATGGGTAAAAGATCCAATGTTGATATTGTCAAGATTGTGGGAAAGAAGGAAGGAGTCTCACTTGTAGCTTTCTTGCTTGCACAATGGGGGAATACACACAAAGGTGGAGGCTGAAAACAATTTTCCTCTTCTTAGTTGTGTAAGCCAAAAAGAAGTCAAGTACATAGAAATAGAAGAACCCTATATATGGGTCTCAAACCAAACTCAACTAACTAAGGTGGCATACTAACTGAGCCACGAACTAGAGTAGATAAGGATAGCTGTCATCTAGCTATTATTCATGGGCAGTGTACCAACCGCATCTGCAACTGACAAGTTGGTGACATAAATGCACAACGGTCACCTTGGCATATCACGAGTGGAGCTCGATATCTCAACACTCCCCCTCGAGCTCAATCCCAATTCCTGCACACCAAGAAGGTCTCTGAACTTGCGCAGCTTCTCTGTGCCCAATGCCTTCGTGAATATGTCAGCTACTTGATCCTCTGTACTGACATAAACTAGATCAATAAGACCTAGTAAAACCCTCTCCCGCACATAGTGATAATGCACCTCAATGTGCTTTGTTCTAGCATGATAGACTAGGTTATTTGCCAAGTGTATACTACTCATGTTGTCACAATAAATGACAACTGGCCCATCTGTAGACTGATGCATATCATAAAGTAGCTTATGCAACCAAGCTACCTCATATGCAGCCATTGTTGCACCCCTGTACTCAGCCTCTGTGCTCGACAAGGCAACTGTAGGTTGTTTCTTGCTGCTCCAAGTGATTGCAACACTCCCAAAAGAGAACACATATCCACTGGTAGATGGTCTATCAGAAATACTACCAGCCCAATCAGCATCAGTGTATCCATGCAATTGTATCTGAACCCCAATCTCATAAAATAGTCCATACTGCAATGTGGACTTCACATACCTGAGTATGCATCTAGCCGTATCCAAATGTGGTTTCCTTGGAGCTTGCATAAACTGACTTACCAATCCAACAGCATAGCTCAAATCTGGCCTGGTAATAGTCATATAAATCAAACTTCCTACTATGCGTTTGTACATAGTAGGGTCTTCCAGAAGCTCACCTGCATCTGCGCTCAGCTTCACATTCTGCTCCAAAGGAACTGAAATGGGCTTACAGCCTATCATCCCATATTTGGACAGCATGTCCAATCCATACTGCCTCTGCAAGAGTTGTATCCCACTTGGTGATCTAATCACCTCAATGCCCAAGAAATAATGCAGCTCTCCCAAATCCTTCATCTCAAACTTCTGCTTCAATAGCATTTTCACATGAAGGATATCTTCATCACTGTCACCTATCATAATCAAATCATCAACATAAATGACAAGTAGCATAATACATTTCTCTGTTTTTCTCACATAAAGTGAGAAATCTGCCTTGGAAATCTGAAAGCCAATAGTGACAAGATACTGTCCTATCTTATCAGACCATGCTCTAGGTGCTTGCTTCAAGCCATACAAGGCTTTCTTCAACCTGCAAACAAACTCAGGTTGAACAGCATGCACATAACCTAGTGGCTGCTCCATATAGACCTCTTCTTGCAAATCACTATGCAAGAAGGCATTCTTTACATCCATCTGATGTAAAGACTATCCCTTTGATGCAGCCATAGCAATGACTGCTCTTACGGTTGCCATCCTTGCAATCGGACTGAATGTTTCTTCATAATCAATGCCATATGTTTGTGCATACCCCTTGACTACTAATCTTGCCTTGTATCTATTCACAGAACCATCTGCATTGTGTTTCACCTTATAAACCCACTTACAACCAATTGCATTCTTATATCTAGGCAAAGGTACCAATTCCCATGTAGCATTTGCTTCCAAGGCATCCATTTCTTCATCCATGGCTTTCTCCCATTTTTCTTTTCCCATGGCTTGCTCAAAGGAAGTGAGTTCTGGTTCCTATATCACTTTGACCATATATGCATAGTGAATGGCTGTAAATCCATCATATTTCAGCCTATCCACAGGATACCTAGCTTTGTAGACCTGCGCAAAGTAGGTTCACTCCCAGATGCTCTCAAAACATCCCTGGTCTTCCTTACTCCAGGTGTAACAATAGAAGGAATACCCAACTCATCATCAATGCTCTGTTCTGAGCCACTGGATTCACCATCCACATAAGAGTGACCTGCATTCACATCAAACATGGGCTGATCTACCTTCTCTTTTCCTTTTCATGATACCTGCATACCACTATTTGCATTGCTTTGAGAAGATTCTCCTGATCTCAATCTGCCTATCCATGGCAAAGAATGTGAACCACTGCTAGAGGATGCTCCAGGTCCACTAATATCTTGTGACTGCTGCTGTGAATTCTGTGCAGCATTACCATTTTGTGCATCTACATTATCAATCACATTTACTGGTTTATACCAGCTACTCATCTCATCAAAAACAATATCTCTGCTCACTGTAAACTTACGAGTAGAAGGGTTATAGCATCTATACCCTTTTTGCTGCAGAGAATAACCAATAAAGATGCACTTCTCAGCTTTTGGATCCAACTTGGATCTCAACTCATCTGGCACATGAACATAGGCAATGCAGCCAAAAATTTTCAAATGAGAAATATCTGGTTTCCTACCAGTATACCTCTCCTCTGGAGTCATGCCATGTATTGCTGTAGTGGGAGTCCTGTTCATTATGTAGACTGCTGTAGCAACTGCCTCAGCCCAATAAAAATCTGGCAAGTCTTTTTCGTTGAGCATGGCACGAGATACCTCTCCAATATGCCTGTTTTTTCTTTCTGCAATTCCATTTTGTTGTGGGGTATGACTGCATGAATATTGCTGCTTTATGCCATGCTCCTGCAGGAACCTTGCGAACTCATTTGAGAGGTACTCTCCCTCTCCATCTGACCTTAGGCATTTTATCTGCAGGCCTGTTTCTTTTTCAACCATAGCTTTAAGAGTTTTGAAATGCCCAAAAACTTCACTTTTCTTTTTCATAAAATACACCCAAACTTTTCTGCTATAGTCATCAATAAAAGTGACAAAATAATAACAGCCTCCAAGAGATGCAGCTTTAGTAGTCCACACATCAGAGTGGATTAATTCCAATGGCTTCTTACTCTCTTGAACATGTCTAGGAAATGGTTTCCTTGCCTGTTTTCCAAACTGATAGGCTTCACATACCTTATGCATTTCTGCAACCTTGAATTTAGGCAATCTTGCAATAATATTTTGGGCTTGCATTGATTTAAGTCGTTGTACATTAACATGACCAATGCATTTATGCCAGATATCAATATCTACAACTACACCGGTCCCATGTGCAAACATTGTTGCACTCAATTCAGGCATGTCTGCATCCAACGTAAACATTCTGCCCTTCTTCTTTCCTTTTGCTATCAAGCGACCTTTATTTTTCATATCCTCAACAAAGCATCCATGAGAATTAAATCTGACCTGCAAGCCCTGCTCAACCATTTGACCAACAGAAACTAGGTTCTTGGTGATATTCGGGACATGAAATACATCCGACAGGTATTTCTTTTTCCCATCCTACATAGACAAAGGAATTTTTCCAATCTGCACAATAGGATGTGCAGTATCATCACCAGTCTCACAAATCCTGGTTTTTCCATTTTCCTTGCATCCTGCATCCATTCTGCATGACCTGTCATGTGGTTTGATGCACCTGAGTCAACATACCACACATCGTTGCTTTCTTCTGCACTTGTCACAGAATTAGTCATGTGCTGCACCATAAACAAATGCTCATGTCTGTCATCACCCTGTCTACTAGAAGATGCATAATTTCCTTGTTGCAATTTTCCATTCATGATGTCATTCTGCTTTTTATAGCAGTCTTTAGCCATATGATCCATTTTACCACAGTAGTAGCATTCAACATTGTTGTTTGCATTTTGGCCTCTTTGCCATCCACCACGACCTCTTTGGCTCCCCCTGCCTCTAGAGTTACCACGTCCTCCTCCATAGGACTGGTTTTCTTGAGTTTGCTGCATATTCTAATTTCTATCACGGCCTCCAGATCGGCCTCCTCTAACTCTGCCTCTACCTCTTCCAGCATTTGAGTAGAAGACAGCTTCTTTTGAAGTTCCTCCTGAAGAAGATGCACCACCATTTCTGTGCTCCTCAGAAATTAGAAGAGCAATCCGCTCCTCAAAATCAGGAAATCTTTCACGGACGGAAATTGGATGTTCGAAACTGTGCATAATCCTTTCCTAGACCATTCAAGGTCACAGAAACTAAATCATCATCTTCCACTAGCGACCCAATGGAAGCAAGTGCATCTGCAATCTTCTTCACCTTCATGTGGTAGTCATTGATGCTCATGCTCTCTCTTTGAATATTATGCAACTCTTGCTTGAGCTGCATTTTCCTGGCTTGCATATTTGTGCTATACATTTTTGACAAAGTATCCCATGCCTCTTTTGGCATACTTGCATCTTGAATATGCACAATCGTAGAGTCTGAAATGCTGATAGACAGCCAGTACATAACTTTCCTGGCTCTCTCATGCCATGCTTTAAATGCCTGCATTTGCTGTTGATTGGGAACATCAGGAAAAATTGGTTCTTCTTCATTCTGCATTTGCTGTTAACAGCATGGAAGTTCAAAATGATGAATTTCTTGTCAAGCTTTTCAGTGACAATCTGTGAAAGAGAATCAGATGCCATTACAGAACACTGCAAAAAAATTCTGTCACTGCAAAGAACACAGCTTCAGCCTCACAAGGGCAAATCTGCAAAACTGACGAAAGTGGTATTTGACCACACAGTCACTTCCTAGTGACGATTTTGCATCAACAGGCAACAAGGATGATTCTGTAACTCCCAATGTCTCTGCGCACAGGCATACGATGCAATTTCTACAGTAACTTTTCACTGACCTGTAGAACAGTGGTCGCACAGCATAAAACAGGGCCTTTTCCTGAGTGCGTGCAGAAAACTTCCGCCTCCAAAACAGACCCCGAAATGGCCTCAAATCAAAAAAACAGAGCAACTAAGGGCTAAAGCCCACTCCCGCAGCATATACTGCCCTCTTGCTACACCGCGAAGGGCGTCTCAATCTGAGACAATGCACTCTTGCACTTTCTAGCTGTGCTACCTGCAGAGACTTGCTCCCAAAACAGAAAAATGAAAGCAAGACTGGTCCTCTTACCAGAACACCGCGAACTTGGCTTGCTTTCTTGAGCTCCTTACCACGAACAAGGCTCTGATACCATGTCAAGATTGTGGGAGAGAAGGAAGGAGTCTCACTTGTAGCTTTCTTGCTTGCACAATGGGGGAATACACACAAAGGTGGAGGCTGAAAACAGTTTTCCTCTTCTTAGTTGTGTAAGCCAAAAAGAAGTCAAGTACATAGAAATAGAAGAACCCTATATATGGGTCTCAAACCAAACTCAACTAACTAAGGTGGCATACTAACTGAGCCACGAACTAGAGTAGATAAGGATAGCTATCATCTAGCTATTATTCATGGGCGGTGTACTAATCGCATCTGCAACTGACAAGTCAGTGACATAAATGCACAATGGTCACCCTGGCATATCATGAGTGGAGCTCGATATCTCAACAAATATTGATGCTAACGTCTAGTCAAAAACCTTGAAGATTATTTTGATACAACAAAAATAAGTGGACCTAACAAGGCCATAATTACAAAACTAAAGTTGATAGGTGAGACATGCTTATGGTGGAAGCAATGGTACTAAGACAATACTACTAGAAACCCTTGTAAGCTAAGAAGATATCAAGAAGGTCATACGATAAAGATACTTGCAACCTTTCTATCGTATCATCAAGAGAAATGAGTTCTTTTCCCATTGTGCCAACTAGGATTAAGTTTGGAGGCCTATTATTCCTAGTTCATGACACTTCAAAAATAAGCACTGCTTATGGATATTACCCAACAAATGGCAAAATTATTCCATGGATTGAATTAACTATTGGATACTAATAAAGAGTTCCTTACACCAATTGACTTGCAAGACACTCTTAGACAAGCCAAAGCTTTGATCGGACATAATGAAGCCCAACTTCCTAAAGATGACTACCTCCCAGCAAACACAAGAGAAGACTATGATGATTTGAAGGACCAAGGAAACAAGTGTTATGAGTATAGTGAAATAGGGAACATCCAAAAGAAATGCCCCAATCACTGATGCTTCCTTTGCAATGAGCTAGAACATATCCAAGCTGACTACTTAAGTTGGATCAAGAACGGAGGAACTAGAAACAAAGCAAAGTTGCACAAGGTGAGCATTTGGCTTACCTCAAGAATTAACTAATAATGAATACCTAGAGCCCATCAAAACCTTTGAAGAAGATTACAAACACTAGAAAGATATTAATGAGATCCTATACTTATAATGATTCTCTACTATCACAAAACAAATGACCTATAGTATGTTGTAATAAATTTATGTCTGAATTCATTAGGTAATATTGGAGTCTAAGAACTTGTGTGCAATCAAAGTCATGTAGTGGAAGTATGGTGGGTCCTAACCCACAAGTCCTACAATCCAACTTACTCCCTAACTTCGAGATGAAAACGTATTGATTTCTAATAAGGGGGAGAGGATGTGATGTGCCCAAAGCGGTGTGTGACTCGAGGCTAGGAGGTTTAAGGATTAAAGCCTTTAGAAAAAATTTAAAGGAAGAAAACAAAAGAAATAAGAAAATGAGTTGTCATCTAATCATTGATCCACTACCCCTTCTCCTTGTAATCATCAACATTGGATTAATCACCAAATTCTTGCTCTACACTCAAACTCACAAAAGCTCCCTGATCATCACACAAGTGGGCATCACGAACCAATGTTTGGGAGCCATCAGAGAGAGAGAGGATTCATACTGGCATCCATAGCCATGATATGGTTAGAGTTAATAGCCCTAAAAAATGTTATATGAGCCTTAGAAATGGGGCTTAATTAGCCTAGCCCTAAAAAAGGCTATATAAGCCTTAGAAATGGGGCTTAATTAGCCTAGCCTTTTGTCTTTGCATAATTATACATTGAGAGTGTGTGTGTGTGTGTGTGTGTGTGAGTGAGAGTGTGTGTGTGTGTGTAGTTGGGAGAAAAAGAGAAGATAGTGGGGAGAGGGAGAAAGTAGTGGGAGGAGAAGAGAAGGTAGTGAAGGGAGAAAGAGAAAGAAGGGAAGACTCAAAGGGAGAAGAAGATAGAGAGAGAGAGAGAGAGAGAGATATATATATATATATATATATATATATATATATATAAAAGAAAATATAAAGGAGGGGTAGAGAAGAAAAAAAGAAAGAGGTAGAAGGAGAGAAGTAAGGAAAGAGAAGAGAAAAAAAAAGAAAAGAGAGGGAGAGAGAGAGGAGTAGAAGATAAAAAGAGGGAAATAAAGATAGAGAGAGAGAGAAGGAGAAGAGATAGAGGGAGATCGAGGAAGGAAAAGAGAGTGTAACATCCCATAGGACCCCCCTGTAATTTCAAAAAAAGAGGGAAAAAAAACTATTACTTTTAGTACAAATTTTTTTACTCCCCCCTCTCTCCCCGCCGACAGCACGTCAGGGAGAGAGAGAGAGGGAGTGATGGTGCTGGGGGGCATGCAGCCCCCCAGGTGGGAGGGGTGGCCATGCCACCTACCTCCTCCCCTCCCCTATATAAGGGGAGGCTTCTCCCCTCCCCAGGTAGACACAGGAGGCTACATCGCCACCCTCCCCCCCGTCAGCCTGTACCACCCCCTGGCCATCCGATCGACATCACCCCCCCTGCGACCTACTACAATCGGCAGCCTCTGGTCCGGCGTGCTGCTCCGCCACCCAGCCTCCCTTACATCACCCCCCCCGGTCGGCGCTGCGCAGGGCCACCTCGGGCCTTCAACCATA
This sequence comes from Lygodium microphyllum, assembly GCF_053477565.2. Classification (NCBI taxonomy): domain Eukaryota; kingdom Viridiplantae; phylum Streptophyta; class Polypodiopsida; order Schizaeales; family Lygodiaceae; genus Lygodium; species Lygodium microphyllum. The sequence goes on from NC_141144.1 coordinate 103,829,964, forward strand.
GTCACCCCCCCCCCATTTACGAGACTTCGCGGGACCCTCCTTGGGCCCTCCAAACAAGCCGCCTCCCTCCCTGGTTGCTTCGAGCCATGAGGAGAAAAGGAGAAGGAGAGGATAAGAAGGAGAGGGTGAGAGAAGAGAAAGAAGGAAGGAGAGAGAGAAGAGGGAGAGGGAGAGAGAAGGAGAAGGTGAGAAGTAGAAGGAGTGGGAGAGAGAAGGGAAGAGGGAGAGGGAAGGAGGTGAGAAGAAGAAGGAGTGGGAGAGATAAGTAAAAGAAGAGAAGGAGTAGGAGAGAGGTAGAGGAAGAGGAAGTAGAGGGAGAGAAGTAGGAGAAGAGAAGGAGGAGGAGAGAGGTAGAGGAAGAGGAAGAAGAGGGAGAGAAGGAGGAGAGGAGAAGAGGAGAAGAAGAAGGGGAAGGAGAGAGGTAGAAGAAGAAGAAGAAGAAGAGGTAGAGGGAGAGAGGAGAGAAGTATTAGTAGAAGAAGAAGAAGAAGAAGAAGAGTAGAAGGAGAAAAGAAGAGAAGAGGAAGAGAAAGAGAGGGAAGGAGCAGAAGGAGAAAAGAAGCGGGAGAATGAGAAGAAGAGAGAGAGAGAGAGAGAGAGAGAGAGAGAGAGTAGGAGAATAAGTGAAAAGAAGAAGAAGAGAGAGAGGGAGAAAGAAGAAAGGAGAGGGAGTGAGAGTTGGTAACCGCATCAAGCCACACCCAAACCACTCCCTCGGCAAAGGACCCCATTTAGCGATCTTTTCTACTGAGCCCGAACAACCCGAAACCCATTAAGGTTTGGACTGCCCAATCTCCGCAAGGCGAATGGCTCCCAAGAAGAAAGTCACGGGAAGCGTAGGCGCCCAAGCTACTGGAAATGTTGGAGAGGCAAGCGGAGCGACCAACGCCGCACATACAAATCAAGCCCAGGTTCTAAGCTTTAAAATTAATTGGGAATTATTTCTCGTGGAAGGGATGAAAGGGTTGATGACATGCATGGAACAAGAACGAGTCTTAGGGTTTTGTTTACTCTGAGAACTAAGTTGCATGTGTGAAACGGAAAAGTTTAGAATTCACATGAAATGATAGCTTCTGCACACATTAAATGATAAGGTTATCGCTTACTTCATATAAAATGATAGCTTTTTAACCACTTCAGTACATGAATAGTCATTTAGAATTCACGTTTCGCAATCATAGTTAAAAGAAACACATGAAATGTTAATTTCTGTTCATGAGATACACTTGCATTGTTAGACAAAACCCTAGACTTTCATAGACGCAAGTCACATGTGATCCGGTGCATTAGAATGAGTACTTGTTGCCAAGAATAAAGAGAGATAAAAGTCGTTTAGGAGGTAGAACTATACTAAACACACAATGTGCATGATGGTTAAGGTTGATTGGGAAATCGTGCGTAGAACCGCACTAAGACAATTGGAAGGATCGCATGCATCTAGACTGTATCTTTAAAGTCTAAATGAAGAATCATGTGTTACCATGTGTGTTATCTGAGCTTGGTTGGAATTAGAGATTAAAAGACCCTTGGTTGGGTTGCGAATAAGGCATGTCCTTGCCTTGACTGATCGGCAAATGCTTGAGTTAGGGACTAAGATACCCTAAGGTAAAACCCAAGGGAAAATGGCAAGTATAAGTCAACTTACCAAGACCATTTGCTTGCGTAATCTTGTTTGAAATTATTGGGATCTCGCCAAGTCGCGAAAAGACCCAAGATCGGATGCTGGGAGCATCCGAGAAAAAAGGAGTCACACCTTAGCACTCGGTCGCACAAACGACCTCCGAAATGTTCGTGCTTGTACTGAGGTACATTATTTGATCTCTTTGCTCAAGGAACTAATTCAAGGAAAACACTTAATGCTTCAGATTGAAAGCCTGGAGGGAGAGGCATGAACAGTTACCTCCGTCTGTCTGCTTGGCCCTATCCAAGGGGGTTGTTAGCCGCGCCGAGTATATGGATCTAACCCGCCGCAAGAGGTCTCTCCGTGGAGGCTGCTTGGAGTAGGAGGATCCTTGGGTGCCAGGGGAGGCTCTAGTTGTAAATCCCTTGCCTCCAGATCCCATACAAGAGGTCGACGTGACTCGAGATGGGATCTCGAGGCTGGTGTACTAGTCAACGGGCGGAACTTGGAGTAGCAATCCTGTAGATTGCTGGGATAGCCTTCAGGTGTGATATTGGATGTACTCTAGGATTTTTATAAATAAAGAGCAGTTATTAGAGAAAAATGAACTTGCTTGGCATTGTTTTTGTGTCAGTGCCTAAGTTACGTGAAGGAACCCGTGATTAATTTGTTTAATTAAGGAAGCTGATTTTGCATGTCAAAACGTAATGTATTAGGTAATTAGATAATTAAAGCAAACTGAGGAAAGTGCAGTGGACGTGACTTAGGTCCCCGTCCTACGGAAGGGTGGCTTTTCTCAAATGATGAGATAATAAGACGATGAAAACCTAGTATCAGTAGATGTAGAATTTCCCATTTATTCTGTTTTAGGGGAAAGGAATGGGACTATGCCGTATGGCAGAGAGGTTGACCTTCGCATCCCTCTCGTTTCCCATTCTCCATGAACCAAGTGCAGCATGAATCCGCTTCGACTCTGTTATTCCTACTCAAAGTGGTACATCTGAAGCTCGAGGCTAGCTCCTTCCTAGGGACTTTGCTGATAGGAAAGGAACCCTGACCTCAAGTCGATCCCAAGTGGGAACGACTGGACACTTCCGCTTGGGGAAAACTCAAGAAGACCTAGATCGCAAACCCTGTGTCATTCCCTACGAGTGCCAGGAGGAGCCTTCTAGACACTCCTCCCGATGGGCTACTAAGGCATGTCCCACAAGAGGACAAGCGGGCACGTTACACACGCACACACACACACACACACACACACACACACAGAGAGTAAGGTAGAGAGAGAGAGAGAGAGAGAGAGAGAGAGAGAGAGAGAGAGAGAGAGAGAGAGAGAGTGTGTGTGTGTGTGTGTGTGTGTGTGAAGGATAAGAGATAGAGGGAGACAGAGGAAGGAAAAGATAGAGAGAAAGGTAGAGATAGAAAGAGAGAGGTAAAGAGAGAGATAGGGAGAAAAAGAAAGAGGTAGAGATAGAAAAAGGAGAGAGAGGGATAGAGATTATTGCATAAGAGGCAAAGCTTGGGAAAGGCTACAAGTTACAAGATGGCTCATTTAAACGACTTCGAGCATTTCCTCTTCACTATGTCTACTTTGTGATTTATTGCTAGTTATAATGAGCTCTTAAGTCATGGCCTTAATTCTTAAATACCTAACAAAATTGCTATTGCATGGAATTGATGTAATAATCACTCATTTAAGTAAAGCTTATTCATGGATTAGAATGAAGAAAATCATGCTTGGACTATGTGATAAAGTGTTTAATGATTTATTTAGAGAAAAAAAATTTGATTTTAAAAAAAGGCTGGAGATGGTTGTTTTAACATGTGACTGGCATGTATCACTTTGTGATTGCATTCTAGGAAGAATAAGTTACTATGGATTGTATCTTTTTTTGTGAAGTATTCAAAGGACATTATTTTGGGTTGTCAACCTTGTCTTTTAAAGAAAAGGTTCATGGTTTTGGAAAGAGATGGGCTCCCCAGCCAAGGTAAATTGGCTTACTCTTATGGAATATTCAAAGTGATTTAAGCTTTACTATTTTCTTAGGTTTCAACAAGGTGAGCTTTGACTGGACTTCTGGCTCTTCTTGAAAATGTGGCCTATTGGAGGAGTTCTTGGTGGAGCATGGCTTATCGATCAACTCTATGCTATGGAATGAATCACAAGAGAGTACAATAACACACGTATCTCTGATTTACTAGTAGCAAACAGTCAGTTGAATGCATCAATAGTGCTAAGAAACACTCTTACCAAGATCCATTCTAGAAAAAGTACACTCCGAGAAGGGGAGGGATAGTCGACAATTTTTTGATAAACTGGTTCATTAAGGCCATCTTTTCCCTAAGACATCATCAGTTTGGAAGCCTCCTCTACCAACTGCATTCGGCATAGCTAAACATAGAATGCACACACACACATGTTTATATATCAGAAACGAGACTGCTCTGGAAGATGCCATTACCTTCTTCATCAAGCTTCTTGGTATGATTCGCCATCACCCTATCTATCAAACCTTCAATAGGTGTGGTGGTGGACTGCCAAATGTAAACGCTGATCAAGATAATTGTTTCCTATGGCATGAGCTTGAAACCTGCTGAGGAATGACATCTTGCCATCTTCTTCATAATCAAGGCCGACTGATACCTTCAAAAAGATGCGAATAGGAACGACAAGACAAGGTCACATTAAAGAGAATGGCATCTTCCGAATGGAAAAGAAGATGACAGGGCAAAGCATACTGGTAACGATCTGAAGGCTTATTCCTTTGTGCTCGAGCAATTGGTTTAATGCCTATAATCATACTGGGAGAGAAAGATGTCAAGATCATTGTAGTTTATGCAGACGATCCTAAGTTTTGCCTTTGTTTAGAGCTACCTCCACATCAACTACAAAGACAAGTTTATTTGAATGTAAAAAGATCCACAAGATGATCTTTGCATTGCTATCTGAGTCTGAGAAGCAACTACGTGAAGAACTCATAAAGAATATGACTCTTCATTACCTTATGGATGTCATTACTACATCAGCAGCACCTTGTACTTAGCTATGTTGACACAACTAAGAAGTACAAAAGTCATCATATCCTCCATGAATATTCTTTATGCCAACTTCAAAAATCGACATCATGAATTTGTGGAGAGTTTATGTAGCTCCTTTTTACCAATGATATCATCAACATTGGTGTAAATATTGCATGGAAGAAGAAGTTACTAAAGTAAAGCAAGAAAAAATGGGTATTCTTGATGCTGCAAACTCAATCAAATATGTGAAACTTCCTTATTTGGTTCTTGATCTATAGAGCACTAAAGAAGATCCGTATGAATTTTTTGACAAATATGAAGGTCCAAGCTTATGATTGGAGGAGTGTGTCTTTTTGAAAACTTGTGCCTTGAAGGGAACATAAATCTATGTTAACTTTATCTTCTTATTCAAACAAGGTTACCCTTAGCTCATGAACTTACTTTGAGAATTCTTCTTGCATCTAAACTTCTTTTTCTGTGAATTTGCCTTGAGTTAAGTACTCTTCATTATCTTTTGCTCCCATCTTGCTAACCATCCCTGTGTGGCGAGCGACTTTCACGAACCTCTGTGTGAATTCCGTACAATATCTAGTGAACCCGACGTGAAAGTGTTGCTTCTAATCATCGAGATGGGAGACTCTATCATATAACTAATGCAATGAAAAAGGATAATATCCCAATTCTTTATTTCTAATTAAGATCTATCTACATTTCAAACAATTCAGAATCTACTAAGAACTCCACTTCTAAGCTACCCAAATTTTTTGGCCAACCAAAGAGTATGCCATGGATCAACAAGATGCCTTGCCCAACAAAATGGCATAGCAGGATGGTCATGATAGCTACAAGACAGCACATTTCTATCCTATATCTTGTTGCTCTCCCTCTTCAAGCATATTATTCACTGCATAGTGCAACATCTATCTTCACAGTGTATTCTTCACTACATTCTCTCAAGTAGGATCTGTTTTATCTCCTCATGCTCTCCCTATGTATTCTCACTGTGCATGCTTCATGTAGTAGCAAGAATTGTCTCCTCTTTCTCTCCCTCTTGCATGTCCACAGCAAGTATGCATACTCTCCATCTCCAACAAAGTCCATTGCCTATTCTTCACTACATATTCTTCAAGCATGTTACTTCACTATTGGCTGGAAACTATCGAATAATTTAGATCCACCTAGATTCCACTTCTAGCCCACCATTGGATTGTGTATTCTTCACCGTGTATGCTTTAGGTAGCATCAAGCACTATCTCCTCTTGCTCTCCCTCTTGCACCCTTTTTTCCACAACAAGTTTGTATACTCTCCATCTCTAGAAGAGTCCACTGCCTATTCTACACTGCATATGCTTCAAGCCTACTACTTCACTATTGCTTGGAGTAAACCCTCGCATCCAAAGACTCATAGGTGTGTATATGAGAGTTTCTCTAGACCATTCCTCCTTTATAGCTCTACCACCAATAGCAATGCTTAGGGATCTATTAATGAGATGTATGATAGTAGTAAAATTGTCTTAGCCCAAAAGTGCTACATTAAGCTTGCCCTAACTAAGCATACTATGGACTCTTTCTTGAATAGTCATGTTCATGCACTCTGTATACCATTTTGGGATGGGATATATGGGGTAGTCAACTAATATCTAATATCCCTCTCATCACATAGCTACTCAAAAGCCTTAGATACATATTCACCCTCATTGTCAAATCAAAGGCATTTTAGCATATATTCAGACTGATTCTCAACCATGTAAGAAAGTGTTCAAATGTAAGCAAAATATTTGATTTCTACTTAATAGAATAGGCCCAAACCTTATGTGAAAAATCATCTATGAATATTTCAAATTCACCTAGATTCCACTTCCAATCTACCCAATCAAGTCTTGACTATCATAGAACTTGCCATGGATTAGCATCAAGCACTATCCAACTAAAGATCTCAGGAGAAGGATCATCGTAGTGGGTCTACTATGGCACTTCTACCCAAGCTTCTCTTGCGACCCCTCTCTACCATAGTCCCTTGTAATTCTCTCTAGTAATGTTTGAATGAATCTGATGTCTTCTACTACTCCTTGTGAATGCAAAAAATGTGTGTCCATGATAATATCCATCATTGCCCATTTTCTATGCACCAATAATCTCCTATAGAGGAATGGTGACTATGTATGTTGCTGTGGTGGCATTCATGTGAAGCCCATTGCCTTCTTCAAGGCCAAGAGACACCCATCCTAGTTTAGCCTTTAATTCAGTCCCCCTTTTGCACTCCAAACAACATCCTCCAAATTTGTGTTAGAACCTCTATCTACTAATAAGAGGCAATCTTTATTTGCAAATAGTGATGCGCAGCCACCCAAGAAGAAATTCAATGTGAAGGATTATTCATCTCTTCTAAAGGATGTGTAATAACTATCAATCTTTGCCTTGCACGGTACATATTCCAACTATTTATCCCTCCCATAGCATCACTTCATTATATATTCAAGAGTAATGGATATAGTATCCATGTAAGAATGCAGATACTCGTGGACCTTGTCTTAATATGTTTCTTGCATATGACAAGGTCCACTTTTCAAAGTAGTAGGTTCCTAAAGGGGAGGTTCAATCCTAGTCAATAATGTCAAGCCTCCTCTTCACAAGCCAAGCATAAAAAATCTCACTTCAAAAGAGCTTTGCAGAAACCCCTCTCATCATCACTACCTCAACTAGCCCCTATTGAAACCTCAACCATCCCCTATTGGCAAGGTCCATTATTTGAAGTAGTAGGTGCCTAAAGCAGAGGTTCAATCCTAGTCAATAGTGCTAAGCCTCTTCTCCACAAGCCAAGCATAAGAATTCTCACTCCAAAAGAGCTTACCAAAACCTCCTCTCATCACCACTACCTCAATCACCTACAAAGGTACAAAGAAAGAAAGTGGTCAACCAATGGACCATAAAAGGTATGGTTGACCATGAAGCATGAGTTTTTTTTAGGAAGTGTGTTAACAAATATGCGATGAGTGCCTCACTTATTTTGAATTGACAGTTGGAGTGGAGCAGCAAGAAGGAAAAAGGACTGGCAACCACATTAATAACAGTGTTGGGGTAAAAGGCCCTTGGGCCTGCCCATGTATAGTGACCACCCATATTCTTCATTCATATATATGAGATAGTGCAATAAGGCTGCCATATCATTTTTGGACAGCACTTACATTGTGTGTGCTCTTCTCTCCCTCATCTTCCTCTTCTCCTTCACCACTGCCATTACATCCCCTTCAATTGGTATCACAGCTTTCGATCAGAGCTTGATCATGGAGCTTGGCTCGGCATTACTTCAGCCGGGATTGAAGACCTAGAGCTTGGAGCTTCAATGCCATCCATGGCTTTTTCCCCCCGAGGTAAGATTTCATCTCCCGCCTCTCCCCGGCCCTCATAGGCTCTTTGCAGGTGTTCCTTGGCTTCATTGCGCACCTTGTATGCCCCCATTTGCCCCCTTATCCTCAGCATAACCAGCAGGCCCCATAGTAGCAACTCACGTTTTTTTTGCGGCTGTTTCAAAATCTGGCTCCAAAATCCCATTTTTTCTCATATCTCGGGTATCCGGAACCCGATTTAGGAAAGGTAAGAGTCTAACTTGGGGCTTTGTCATGCTGCGGATGCAATGGTGATGTCAGATCTACCAAATTCTAATCACAAAATTTTTGTAATAGATTTGAGTTGATTTACAGCAAGAAAATGTCATGCTCTTAGCTTATGTGATGCTCCGAGGCTTGGTATTTGATGCCCAAATGCTTTGGGGATGTTTGCCCAATATTTTGAGATGCTTTGGGACTTGGTTTGAGCTTCCATAGCTCAATTTATGCAGGGATTTACTGTTGTACATTGTTTAAGTAGCAAGGTTTTATCAGGGACGACTTATGCATAATGCTCTTTGTTGGCATTCGGGTGTCCTGTTGGATGTATTGATGCTTGGTCATCATGGTTTATGCCCGGATATGCTATTTGAGATCTATTGAGCCTTGATTTGGATACGCACACTTTGTTTTTTGTTGGGATTTATGCTACCTTGGTTGATAGGTTATTTTACCTTCAGTTTGGTTATGCCTATGGTCTACGGGTGCTCCCGACTACTCAAGATGATATGCTGATGTATTTGGATGATTCCACTTTGATGTTTATGCTCCCAGATGCTTCTTTATCAAAGAGTAGAGCTCAATTCTTAGTTCACTGTCATTTTCTTTGCAATTGGCATTTCACTTAACAAGGTTTATGCCCCATGCTACCCATTATGGGATTGATGTCTGATGTGGATGGTTTTGGGTTCAATTGCAGTATGGCAGATGTTTGGGCTTGAATCAGCTTGCATTTGAGAATTTTGTGGAGCAGTTTGCATTTGGTTGGCTTATCACTTATGCAAATTCGATGCTATTTGGCCCTTAATGCCCCGATTATGGATCTTGGATTTACTTGGATGTAGATACATGTTTTGAGTAGTGCTTGCTCCATTGCCTTGGCAGTTGGTTATTGAGATTTCATTGCTCATTGATGCTTGGTTCTTTGCGGGTTACTCCTTGATCACTAGACTTCTTGACAGTGCTTGGGTTTAGCAGTTATGGCTTTGTTGCTTCTATGTTGCCTAGCTTCTATGCTACTTGGGTTGCTTTTGCGATGCTTACCCGGCTATGCACTTTGTCTACTATAATGTACTTTTCTGAGCCACTTATTTGGATATTGTTGTACAAATACTTGGGCTTCTCCTGGATCTTGACCATTGTAGGATCTTATGCCACTTATTGACCTTGCATTGACTTGAATACTACTATGTGGTCTGATATACTACAGAGTCATGTTTGCCATTATGGTTATGGGTTGATTTCATGGCTGAATACCATATTGTCTTTTGACAGATGTCTTGGCCTTTACACTATTGTGGTTGGTTATGTCATGCACTTAGCTACAAGTCTTTTTCATGTGGGAGCTTCTGCATCCCTAGTTGATGCTTCTGTGCTTCCCTCTCCAGTGTAAGGATGGAAGAGTACTTGCAGCAGCATGCTTCTACCACTTGTGCTTCTACTAATAGTTGTCTTGATGAGCAGGTTCCCTATGTTGAAATAACCCTTGACTCCTTGAGCTCCGTGGATGCTATGGATAACCCTATTCATGATGACTTGGATTCCTTGTCGTCTTCTACAAATTCTTCTTCTACAAATGCATGCTTCCATTGTGGGAAGCTTGGGCATGTTAAAAGAAAATGTTTCAGATGGATTAGAGAGCAGCAAAGACAGAGACGGACTCAACATGAGCAGAGAGTTAGAGATACATGAGATGTAGCGTGTGTTACCACTGTTACTAATGGTGAGATACATGCTGTTACCCATGATGATGCAGTTGAGCATGTACTCCTGTCATCTAGTTTCCCTACAACTTTCTTGCTCAGTGATATGGCCTACACCTCAGATTGGCTATTGGAATCTATGGCATCTTGTCATGTTACCCCTCATAGAGCATGGTTCTCTTCTTACAGGGAGTTTGATGGATGCATTTTTTTGGGCCTTGAGCAAACTTATGCTATTCTTGGTATAGGAGACATACACCTAGCTTTGCCTAATGGGACTTCTCTTATGCTTAGGGATGTTTTACATGTTCCCATGCTCAGTAAGAGCTTGATTTCTGTCAGTCATTTGCATGATGCAAGTTACTCCGTTTCTCTTCAGGATAGGTCATGGAAGATCTGTCATGGTTGCTTGGTTTGATGTCTTAAATAAGGCATATGTACATATGTTGGGCATCCCCTTCAAACAAAAGAGGAGAGAGCTCTTCTTGAGTGCTATTTCAAAAAATTTGATTCAAGTCATGGAGCATATGTGCTCAAAGGTCCCTGGAATATGTCAAACCAGGCATATAAGTGTTTAATCAAGGTAATTCTAGGAAGAGTTGGTGGGAATGCTTTTGCAAGTGGCATCCTGATTTGGTGTCTCAAGTAAGTGAACCCTTGGAGCAATCCATGACATTGGTTTCCGGCCAGAAATTGTAAAGACCTTCCATGAGAACCTAAAGACCCTTTACGAGCAACACAATTACCCATCGAGCAACATTTGGAATGCCAATGAGACATGGTTCCAAGGCTCCAAAGATAAAGGCATGAGAGTGCTTGCATAGAAAGGCACGAGAGCTCTATGAGGAATGATCACATACTCTAGGGAGTGGATGACAATTTTATGTTGTGTTAATGTTGTTGGCAATGCAATTCCTAGATACTACATCTTCAAAGGACAAAGGGTTGGGGCAACTATATCCAAGATTGTGAACAAGGAGTTGTCACGGCCATGCAAAGGAAAGCTTGGATGACAAGGGAGTTGTTCCATGCATGGTTGGATCATTTGCATAAATGTATTGATGATTCTATGGGATTTGCAAGTAGACACTTGCTTGTTCTTGATAGCCATGGCAGCCATGTTTCTATTTTAGTTGTTGAGAAGGTTGCTCCATGGGATATAGACATCATAACACTACCAACCAGCACTTCTCATTTCCTTAAAGAAATGAAAATTTGGCATCATAGGACACAAAGCACTCAAGCATCTAAGGGTGCCATAGCTGCCAATGCATTCCAACTTTCATGCACTGAAAGCAACATCATCGCTAGTTTTAGGGCTATCGGGATATGGCCATTTAATCCAACCACTCTAAATTCAATGGGATGCCATCTCAACACACGAATGTCATTGGAAGTGATAAAGGGGTGATAGAAGAGCTTGTTTCACAAGTTCTCACTACACCAATGGAAGAGCTTGGAAAAGATCAGGCCATAGAAGCCTTGACATCATTGGGGACCAATGAAGCATTGCCTAGTCATGTTGAGCCTAGGCAACCTACACTCCCAAGTCCTAATGATGATGCCATAGGGGTCCTAGACATATTGCACTTGCCATCCAATAAAGCTCACACTCCCTCGTGTGCCTAGGGAGGCATTTGTGGACTATACCAAAATAGCCTTGTTTAAGACATCAAACCAATACATTGAGAGCTTAAAAGCAAAGAATGCCAAAAAAGAAGACTGCCAAGGCCAAGGGGGAGAAAAAGCTTGAGAGGGAGTAGAAGAAGAAAGAGAATTCGGTAGTAGGAAAGCTACACAAAGAGCAAAGAGAGGTAGAACAACATGCAAAGCTTGCAAAAAGAGTATGGGAAGCTAAAGAACTAGCAATTAAGGTATAACTGTCTTATGGGAGGGTGTAGGAGGTTCTAATGATATCCCTTTGCAACTATGCACTGATGGTCCTCACCACTAGATGGCACAAAGGGCACATCCAGAGAAGCTTCGACAAGCACATGCACAACATGCCACCACTAGCTCGACACATTATATGTCACTTCTTTGTTGATAGCCACCAATAGCAACACATATAGCTTCACTGCACTATCATACTATCCCTTTTTTTGTATCTACTATCCTTTCCTACACCATGCTAAAAGCCAACCTTGCTAAAGACATCAGTGCCTATACATCACCCCTTTTTGGAACTACTCTATGAATTTTCTGTCAAATATAAGGTGCAACTTTGTTGCCACTATTGTCTGACATCCTTGGCTACATAGCTACCAACCATTTGCATTTACATCCAATATAATTGTTTGCTTCAATGAAATATTGGCAAACTAACTAGCAACAAAACCAAACAGAGGGTACTTGTGAGAAGAAGCTCACTTGCATTAGCCTCTCTATGTCGCTTGATCATCCATAACTTCAATTCAATAGGTTTAATCTGTGGATGAATAGGCCAATATCCAACTACAGTATTAAGTAGGTATGTGTACATTTTAAAATCAAGCATGAATATGAAATTGAATTGCTGAATTTCCATGTACCTGAATCTAGCATGACATTGATTCTTCACTTACATTCAAAGTAGCTCCCAAAGTCCCCAAAAATACACTCAAGGGTAGAAGTTTGAACAAGTCAAAGGTTGGGGCCTCCACCATCTTTGCTAATCACATGAGCTCCAAAATGCATATCCACCCTAGCAATAGTGTGCATTCAATAAAAGCTCATACAAATAACTATTTTTTTCACGCAATTTAGATCTTTGCTCGAATTGTTGAATGCCAAAATCTCCCATGTTCATGTAGATGTAGTAGTAGATGTAGTAGGTGAATAACTTGTCTATAAAACACATAAAGGGTCTTTCTGGACTTTCAACTAGTATTTTCTCATCCTAAACTAACACCTTAACACAATAGAGAAAATCTCAAGGTTGTTACTAGTATGAGATTTGGCCTACACATAGGACATAGTTGTCAATTCAGATACAAGATTCATAGTGCAAGTTTTCCATCACAACATAGGCAATAACTTGAAAATTTATCACTAAAAGATGCTTACCACAAGATGAGATGGTAAGAAAGGAGGGAGGTGCATTTTCATGGCAATGAGGCCCATGGCTGGACCACCACCTCCATGGGGAATGTAGCAAGTCTTGTGATGTTTTAAATGACATACATTTGCACGAGTATGCCTTGGACTTGTTAGACCAACTTGATGCACCATATGGAACCACCTTCATGTTAGCATTTATTGTCATGATGTAGCTCATGGAGATGACCCAACTACAATTGAAATGTTAGCTTCATACTTGACCATTCATATTTGCATACCATTCTTATGAATTATGTCACAAATCTCATCTATGCATTGTGCATTGAAGGATAAGTGACATAGATATAAACACGGTGTGTTTCAAATGAATTCTAGATAGTACACAACTAGATATCAATAGATTGACAAAAGAGTGTCAAGCAATTTAAACCATCCATTTGGTAGGGAGACTAAATGAACTCCAAAAAAAATCGATACAAACTCATAAACATAATCTTCCAAAGATTGCTAGCAATAGAGGAAGCAACAAGCAAATCATCATGCAGGCATCATCCACTAAACATACTATTAATGCTGAGAGGTTCTCTTTGTTGGCCTTAGCAGCTTTCCTAAGCTCTTTGATTTCATATTGCCTTTGTCATAAGTACCAACTACCACAAATTTCATTCCACACATGGCTGCACTTGTTGGATTTGTCCATGAGCTAAGAATGGAATAGTTCATACATTCCTATGATAATCACCCCTAAATAGTTTATCCAATATGCAAAAAGCAAATAAGTCATCTCAAGTATCTACATGTGAGTCTAATGTAACCCCTTCAACACCAAGTTAAATGATGTATGCAAGCGAGCACACGAGACCTTGGGTATCCAATGTAAGCACACAAAGCCTGAGCTTGTTAACAAGAGAATGATTGTGAATAACAGTATGTGCACCTCAACTAATGGAGTGGCTCTCACCATGTGCATGTGAATGGCTGAACAGTCCTAGGGATGGATGAAACAAGACAAGAGAACTCAAACATGGGAAAGCTCATACAAATAAAAGGATGATACAACTTACTTGATTGTTTTGAATGCAAACCAACCACAATTGGATATCTTTTAATAAAGGTTTTTTTAATAAGGGAGGTGCATCTAGGGCTTTCAATCAAAGTGGGGTTATTCGAGAGGAATGTCCTTCCAATGAGATTGTCATGACAAAATTCTTCCATTTGCTCCACTTGTGTAGCCAATCAATCACCTTCGACTTGCTGGGCATCACGTTGAGCCTTGAGTGACAACAATTCGAGACACAAAGAGATGACAACAAACAATTAGCAATCTTAGAAGGCATGCTTGAAAGCTCAGCACCATGCCAATCTCTCAGTAGTGATCATGCTCATTGTGCGTGTGAGAGAGGGAGATCATCACCACAGAGAGAGAGAGAGAGAGAGAGAGAGAGAGAGAGTCTAACATGTAGAGGGAGGGTTTCCTTATTGGTCTAGAATGGTTCAATAGCCATGCAAGACTGTAGGACTCTAGCTTGCAAGAATTGGGAAAAAGTCGACATGTGGAAGAGGAAGCTATGAGTCGTGTTGTGTCCCCAAGAAAAACACAATTTTTAAAAATCTTTTTAAAGAAAAAATCAAGGCAAAAATCACGTGTCCACTTTTTCCCCATCATGTGGGTGATGTGCCATACCTGCCCATGAGGTGATCTGCCCAAATTTTTAGGGAGGCCAATGGTATGTGTAAAGTTAGGTGTTTCACCATTGGCCCCTTTACCCTCCAATGGAGTCAAAAAGCCTCGAGGAGGAGCTATTCCCACATGATCCACAGGCGACGTGTTCATGATAAAAAAAAATTGTTTGCCTTGGCGGGCGCTCCGTGCTCGGTGCTCGGTGTAAAGAGACCCCCCACGAATGCAAATAGCCGTTATACGCAAAGATTTGAACACAGACGCACACGCACGCTCACACACACACACACTCACTCTCTCTCTCTCTCTCTTTTGCTGTGTCTCTGCCTGTCTTTCTTCATCCATGGCTGCCATTCACAGCTTCCGTCCTCTCCCATCGAAGCTGAATCCATTTGACTCGGACGAAGAAGACGAAAGCGCTCCTCCTGCTCCCATCAACAAGTCATTCCGCCCTTCTTACTCCAATCCCTTCGACGATCAGGACGACTGCGGCACACAGCAAATGCCTGCCCGAGCTTATGTGCATGATCGGGCCTATTCCAATCCTTCCGACAGCGATGACGGTGAAGAGGAAGGCAAGCCCTCCCCTATGGCAACCAAAAACAAACAGAATGTGAGAAATTGGCAGAATGGCAGGGGAGGAGAACCTGCCGCAGCTAGGGCATGTGGAATGCGCAGCAGCACAGGTTCTGAATGCGGCACGCCTGCAGCAACAACACGCTCGTCCTTGTCTATTCCGTCATCACCTATTGCTATTGATGGCCAGGGAGTAATTATGCCTCGGAAGCTTTGCAGCTTTGGCAGCCGCAGGTATGGCGGAGGCTCTGCAAGCAATTCGCCGGTGAGGCGCCAGGCGCCCTTCTCAAGTCGAGGTAGTCCACAGGTAGGGGCCTCTTCCACATCAGCAGATGGTGTTTTTGATGACCAGGAAGTGATCAGATATGGGAAGATTCAACCTCATCATGAGCAACCCTATCATGTCTCTGAATCCGCATCGCAGAGAAGTATGTCTGCTTCGCAAGACCGTGCCCAGCTTCTGGAAATACATAATCGATACAAGGAAAATTCAGGAAGCTATGTTCAGTCTCAACCCACACAGTTGGAGTTCAAGAGCACCCAAGAGCTCCAAGACTATGCCATTGAGAAATCTGAAGAAACCAGTGAATGCATCGTAAACTGCCTCAAGGTGGCTGAGGACATTAAGGAGAAGGCTGACAGAACATTGGTGAGCTTGCACGAGCAGCAGGAGAATATTGGTAGGACCCATAACGTGGCCTTCAACATGGATCGAAGTCTTAGTCTGGTAAGTATCATGCTCCTGCTTAGCTCACATGTTATCTCTGCTACCACATGCTATATCTTGATTGTTCATTTTGCACGCTCAGTTCAAGTGATCATTGTTACCGTTTGGTTGCCCAGTTGTTCTTTGGCATGCTCATTTTTTGTGTATATATGCTATACTACTGATCCCAAGTGAGATCTGTGAAATTATGTGTTGATATGTCATGATTTGGTCCACAGGGTGAGCAGCTGCTGGGAAGCTTAGGAGGCATCTTCTCCAGAACATGGAGGCCCAAGAGGGGTCGGCCTTTAATTGGTCCTCTTGTGTTTGCAGGTAGCATACACTTGGAATCTTGCAATGTTTAGTCATCATATTCCATCTGCTCATTGGTGCCAGTCTTTATGTTTGCTTGTGGATTGACGCTGGAACTGGTCTAAGAGCATTCATATTAAATGGTCTGGTGCTGTGGATCTGTGCGTATCACCGTTGTCTTTGTCGTAAGACATCTATATTTTCGGTAGCATTACATGTAAAGGTTGTGGAGGTGTATCATTGTTGAGCCATATTGTAAACCCTCCAGTGTCCATTGGGTCTGTAGATGATCACATCACAAAGGGAGGCGAGTTTGTAGCAGACCATGCTGCTCTTGGACAAAACTCGAATCGTCACAACTGTCGCTCTTCTGCTGCTGCTGAGCTTCAAGAGGGACTCACCTCACAAGCTAAAATAGAGGTCAGCCTCCCTCAAGCACATGACTTGTCTGTATTATATGTCCAGGGAATCTGCAGCTAACTTGTTCTCTGCTTCTCAGTTGGAGAAATCAAAGCAGGAGGACACTCTTTTGAAGCTGAGTGACGTCTTGGATGAGCTGAAGGAGATGTCGGTCGAAATGGGCTCAGAACTCTCCAGGTTTGTATAGAGATGTCCGTCACTTAATGTATTTCATTTCAGGCACAGAATGGGGTCCTCTATCACTACATTGTTCCTCACAGGCAGAAGCATCAGAGGGGTAGGGAAGAGACGCTGGGTCCTCTACCAGTACATGTTTCTCCAGTAGATAATGCCCTATTCATTGGCAATAAATGCACTCGGGAATCAGTAGGCATCAGTGATCTCTATCAGTACATTCTTCCTCTCAGGGAGGAGGAACAAAGGGGGGTAGGCCGGGTCCTCTACCAGTAGATGTTTCTCCTGTAGATAGACAATGCGTTATTTATTGGCAAGATACACACCCAGGAAGTCTAGGCACCATAGACTATTTGGGGGGGGGGGGGGGGGGCTACAGTGGTGGCCTAAACATCAAGGGCAGGGTTTTGAGAGGCTGTGCTTATTTGGTTTCTTTTTTGTTCAGGGCTTGTAAGAATGACGATCGTTTCTCTTTTTCGCAGGCAAAATACCTCATTAGATTACTTTCAGAAGGATGTTGGCTCGCTCACTGACAGGGTTGAGAATGCAAATCTCAGAGGTCGCTACCTTCTTAGAAAGAAATGAGCTAGAATTTGGTATCCTTTTGGGGAGCCACATATCTGTGCACAATTTCATATCATATGCCTAGGTCCTCAGATGACTGCTGTTTTCGGCCATTCTTGTATACTGTATCTATCCCTTCTCTCACTATAACTGTATCTTGTTGTGAGTGTTGCACTGCACCTGCATCCATACTATAAGGTGTTCTCTAGAATGTGCTTCTAACAACCTATGATGACAGATTATTTCTTGTCGAGGCTTTGCACGAGTGAGGCCATTTGGCAAGGCTCTTCAGAATAAATGCATTATTTTTTTATTCTTTCCAACAGAGTTCTTGGTCCTTGGGGCGCTTCTATATTTACAAATGTCTGCCGAGTGATAATTTGCTTTTTAATGAGTGTTCTGATTGTCATCTGTTACTCGAGCATTGAATTTTAAAGCGTGTATAATGTAATTGTAAGAAGAGAAGGGTATGAAAAAAGGAGAAGCTACTATTCACAAGTCTGGGTCTTAGAATAATTCACATGGAAAACATGACTAACACATTACGCAAAATGCAGTAGTTCAATCTGTGTGTAGAGTGGCCAAGGCCCTCATCCATGCAGTGCAATTATGCTAGCAGTCTTGTGGCAAAGCAAACTTTTCCAAAGATAGAACTTTCGTAGTAGTTAGAATAACAAAGGATTGTTGCAAGTTGATACGATTTTTCTTTTTCAGCTCAGTATGAGTGATTCTTTTTGACATTGTTGAGAACGTAGATTTGCAACCCTTTTGAGAACTTCTTTTTAAATGCAAAAATGATATATATTATAACAAGTGAATATATGCATCATCTCATCAAGATGTAAGTAGCTTAGTAAGCACTTTCCTAACATTGGCTAGGCTCTATCCTTCTTGCCCATTATAGCTAGTAGAGCAACCAATTCACTATCAAGGTGTTCTAATACAAGATCAAGTATAGTATTGCGAGTATTGTACCCAAACAAGACAACATTTTTGTAATTCCAAATAGCACTCAAAGTAATTTCCCCTTGGCCCAAACATTATAGGAGACCTCATTTAAATTGGCTCTATCATTAAACATGATTTGCTACCACTCTACTTTTTTATGCATGCTCACCCTCTCAAGCAAGTCAAAAATCTTTCTCCCAACATTTTTTGACTTCTCTATAGTTCCACGCTAGGTGCCTCACATACTCCTCTTCCCTTTTACAAGGGAGGCACAAAAAAGTTAGAGGTTGAGTAAGAGCTTGTTTGCCAATACTCCCCACAAAGTCATGTTTAGGTTGAAGAAGGGAATAGACCTCCAAACCCTCTTAAACCTTTGATTCCATGTGCTTAATGAACTTCTTGGGTCAAAAAAGTTAGAGGTTGAGTAAGAGCTTGTTTGCCAATACTCCCCACAAAGTCATGTTTAGGTTGAAGAAGGGAATAGACCTCCAAACCCTCTTAAACCTTTGATTCCATGTGCTTAATGAACTTCTTGGGTCAATGTGCTTCTAGTCTTCTTTTGCGTTAATGTTCCACCTATCATCATACCTAGCAAAATCATTCACCTTCTTGAGGCCAGTTGCACCTTACCATTGTTGACCACCAACCATTTCAGAGGGTCGCATGTTCTAGCACTAAATATAGTAAGCCAATCCTCTTTCATTTTGGCCATCACTTTACTTGGCCATTCCTCCTCAGCACACAACCCAAATTGCAAGGCAATGTTGTCAATCTTACAAAATTCAAGATTGACTAGGACCTGTAGATCCTTCCATCTCCTTATACCTTTGTCATGGATGCTCTTACTTGTCCCCATCTTCTCCAATATGGGAGAAAATTTTCCTAGTAAACAATAGAGCTAAGCTAGACACTCTGCATCAAAGAAGCATCGATTTTCTTTAGGGGATCGCTCGCCCACTTGGGAAGGCCTTTCTCCACTCCATAGTTTGCTATGCATCCCTAAAATTTTCATTTTAGCTGGGACCTTGCAAATGAGAACATCCCAAATTTCAAGAGCCTACCAATGTCTACCACTAATCTCGATGTTTCCAATCTAGTGTTTCACCAAGACACTCCAAGGTTGGTTCCCCTCTATTCTACTAAGCAATTGGAATATGAGACCCTCTATTCAAGAGCCTACCAATGTCTACCACTAATCTCGATGTTTCCAATCTAGTGTTTCACCAAGACACTCCAAGGTTGGTTCCCCTCTATTCTACTAAGCAATTGGAATATGAGACCCTAACAATTTCTCTAGTTTTGGCCAAAAGCTCTTAGAGAAAGAGAATAGAGTGGCATTAAAAATGGTCATCAGGGTGAGCATAAATTTTAGCATTGTTAATTTGCTTGCGAACCCAAGGGCCAAATTCCTCTTCTTAAACTTCTCGAATTTAGATAGGAGATAGTTAAATCTTTCATAGAGATGCCAACCCCTACATGGACTCCTAGGTATCTAAAAACCTTACCTTTCTCTATGACTTTGAAGCCATACTAAGCAACTTCCCCTAACTGATCACTCCAAGCAAGCAATGCAATTTTAGTCTTCTCTTTGCTTATCACAAGGAATTATAGGCAAGCAAATTCATCATATACCACCATAATCTCATCCAACAATTGATTCTTTGAAAAATTTATGGAGAGTATGAGAGAGAGAGCCATTCATAATAGCAATATACACAAGAAAGAAGATAAAATTTGCATTAGTTGCTGTCTCTCTAAATAGGCAAAGGCTCACCACAAGTAGAATGCATTTGGCATTTTTTTGGTGCCAACTCACCCATCCTTATTCTTCCACATCTCCATCCACTCATATAGATCTATTTGCCATGTTCAAGCATAAAGCATTTTAACAACTCCTACTTGGTGCATGGTCAATTATTACCAATTGCCATTGTTATCAAAGATGTGTGATTACAAAACAACATTGCCCCCTAAGTCCCCTATTATACTCATAAGTGTATAATATAACATAATCAAGATATAAGCAAATGACTTTTGATTGATTTGAGAAGTTATACCCTTGGCTACATCGTGGTGCCAATGGTGGACATTACAATTGTGATTTAGAATAGATGTCCATTGGACTTAGATACATCATGGGATTCATTTGAATCATGTCTTTGGACTGGCTTGCCCGCATAACTAGAATAGCAATCTCTTTCAAAAGACCAAACCATCTTCAAATTGTGCATTGATGTTTACCTTTATTTTTGTAGTTCTTTTTCTCATGATTAGTTAATCCACGATGATTGCATTTAATCCTTGAGTCACTTTTTCTTGTAGTTACAAAGATATTGTTGCGAATAGTGGTTGAAATGCTTCCACTTGGTTTAATTTTGCTTTTCCTCTCTAGTAAGGACACCTCAATCTCATGTAGCTTCAAATCATCCATATTAGATAGTGTTTTGACTAAAGTCTCATAACCTTCTACATCACAACTTGCTAATGAAATAGCTTTGGCTTCATCTCCATCAAGTATGTGATTTAGAATAACCAATTGTTATCTAATACTCTTATATTTGTTTAAGTGACTTGTATGAACCTTTGGGTTTAACCTTAGGTTATAAAGTTGCATTAGTAATTTCACGTGAGTGCTTGGATTTGATGCATAATACCTTGTTGAGCTCCTCCCATGCTATCTTTATACTTAGAATACCATCAATATGATGTATGTATTCATGATCCAAGCTTACTATTATAGATCCCAACGCTTTCTCGTTGCTTTCTCCATAATCTAAATGATGCCCCATAATCTTCTCCCAAGCTTATTGTTGTGTCTCGTTTAATAATGATGTCTCATAGACTCTTTGCATGAGTAGACACATCATCTTAGATTGCCACATATGGAATCCAGATCATGTGAATTTATTAATGACATCTTGACTTAACATGATGCTCACGGTTTTGGCATGAAAATACAATGCTTTTACAACTATTCAAGACCCAATGTGAATGCAATTTTGTTACAATCACTGTAAATGAGGACTAAAAGTAAATCAATTAGATTTCCACTAATACGAATAGAGCTTAATATTATTAAGTTTTACTAATCTTAATAGAATGGTTTATTAAAGACAAAGCTTATCTCTCTATAAGGCCGTCATTTTGATCAATGATGTGAAATAGAACTACCTTGAAATATGCACTTTCTGCCAATGATTTTTATGCAACAATGATTTGACCAATTTGATAGCTAACTTGATCAAGCGATAGCTGCAACGCTCATATGCTCACTCACAAGATGTGTTGGGGGTAAAGGCGCCTCCGCCTAGCCGCCTGTGTATTACTACACTAACAGTCACCGCCACTGCACACTGCAAGTGGCGGGCGCCTGTTACCATCACTTTATTCTTTATTCTTTTAGTGACAGTTTGAATAAAGGAAGGCCCGACCACACATTGTGACTATTGGAGTTCCCATTTCTTGTCTCTTTCTTTCTTGCTCTTGCTCTCCCGCCATAGCTCTCGAGTGCAAGCTTCGATCCTTCTCACCTTTCAACTGGTATCAGAGCATGGCTTCCCAACTCTTGAGCTTGGATCGTGGCATTCTCAGCTTCCCATTGACTCCCCACTCGCATTGGGTCTCCTTCCCGGCAGCCATAGCTCATTCTCTTGAGCTCCTGTCACTCCCCGACTTCCCGAGCTTCTTCCCGGCCTATTGAGGCACCATCAGGGCATTGACATTGAGTTATTGCTTCATTATTTCAAAGTTTCACTTCAGTCCACAAGTCTAGGTAAACAGGGTTTTCACAGGTTGTGGGCAGCCATAGCTCACACCTCTTGGAGCTTCCTTCACCTGGATCTTGCTTCCAGCCTATCAAGGCTTGCTAAGGCTTGGTGTAGGCCTTCTTTGGCCCCCATTTGTGCCTCCTTTGGCCCCATTGTTGACATGTGGGACAGCAGACCCCCCCAGCCAGCTCACATTTTTTTTGTGCCTGTTTCAAAATCTGGCCCAAAAATCACTCTTTTTGTCATATCTCAGGCATTTAGAACCCGATTCAGGCAAGGTAAGAGTTCAAGTTGGGGTTTTGGCATGCTCCAAACACGATGGTGATGTCGGATTTGCCAAATTCTAATGATAGAATATTTTGCAACAGATTTCAGGTCTGAGACAGCATGTATTTGTATGCCTATGGCTTATGTGATGCTTCTACCGATGTCTATTGATACCGGATGACTTGTGGATATTATGCCTCTTATGTGAGACACATTTGGAGTTGATTTAGCTCAACCATTGACTATTTTGAACAATCCCAGATCTGTCCAAAACAGGACAGCCACCTATTACCTCAATTTTATGCTTACAAGTCTTGGCATTTGATGCCCGGTTGGTGCCTATACATACGGGAATGTATGCCTATGGTTTGCCTATGGATTTGAGCTTGGATAAAGAACTGATTTGCTCAGTTTACAGAGGTTATATGCTACTGGAAACTTCAGGGCTGAAACTATTTATGCTATAGTTGGGTTATGCCTATTGGTCACGGGGTGCTCCCGGCTACTCAGTATGATGTCATGATGTATTTGGACTATGCCACATGTCTTGTTTATGCTCCGGAATGCTTTTGAGCTGAGATTAGAGCTCGATTTGAGTTTGACTGTCACTTCTTTGCAGCTGGCATTTCATCTATGACATGGTTTATGCCTAGGCTACCCAATACAGGTTATGATGTCTTGGTGAATGCTTTATGCTTTGGCTGTGGATGGCAGTTGTTTGAGCTCGTCTCGACATTCATTTGAGTATTCCCTTCAACACTTGGACATTGACTTGGATTTTTCCATTACGACTTGGCTTTTTCCATTACGACCTTGGATGCTATCGAGGCATTGGATGCTATTGAGGCATTGTCTTGGTTACTTGTCTTTGGTACTTTGACTTGGTTTGCTTGAGCTGTTGAGCTCATTTATCCGCCTTTTGAGCTAGTGGGAGCATCTTGTATGCTTGACCGACATTGAGCAGGAGGTTTATGCAATTTTGAGCATTTTGCAAATACTTGAGACTTTGGGATCTCTTACACTTAAATGTTGCATGGTTCATGCACTAATATCTTGGAATTTCTTTTGACCTGAGCTTGGGCTTTGCACTCTTGTGAACATACACCTACTGGTGTCAGGTCTTGCCAATGTTATGTATACTTTGCCCTATTGTCCAGGGGGTATGCTTACTCCACTGATGGATGCTTTGGTGACATGTTTGTGTGTTTGCTCAGGGTCTTGATGGCTGTTTGGTGCTGATTTATGCCTGTTTATGGCTGGTCATGTCTTGGCTGTCATTTCTTGACTTGGTGCAGTGATTTGGTCAGCAATTGCCTCTCACAGTACCCTGCTGTCATTTATTACATCAAGCATATAACTCTGGACTGACATGGATTTTTCATATTGAAATATTCTGAAGTGATGTACTTTCACCAGTACTTGGTGGGCAGCAACTCTAGTTACACTTTTCTCGCCATTTTCTCTCGATTTTGGTGATTTTTTTGTCATTTTCTGCAGTAAATAGCAAGCAGTTTTGAACTGTCTACAGTCTTCCAGCCTACATTATGGCGAGTTCGTCCACTGATCATACTATTTTCAACATCACTAAGCTTGATGGTACGAATTACTCTTATTGGAAGAGCTAGATTTGGCAGGTGTTGGTACAGAAATCACAGAACAAACCATTGAGGTTGAGCGGGCATCCGTCTGCAACTATGCCAGATGAGGAATGGCTTGAGCTTGATGAGTTATGCAAGTCCACTGTTGTATTATCTCTCACAAAACAGGTTCATTACAATGTATTTGAGGAAGAACAGAGTGCATGGTAGTTGTGGGATAAAATCAAGAATCTCTATGATAAGAAAAGTCCAGCGAGTCAAATGTATTGGCTGAAGCAGCTTATCTGCGCATGAAGGGGAATGTGATTATGTCTGCTCACTTGAGCCAGTTCCATGCTATACTCAAGAACTTGACTCTGCAGGACATCACTTTTGCAAAGGATATCACTCCTCTTTTCTTGCTTGGTACTCTTAATGAGTCATGGGATGTATTCCGCACTGCATTATGTGCCTCTACTGCTACCTTGAAATTATCTGATTTTGAGAGTGCTCTTCCGCAGGAAGAGGTTAATCGTAAGAATTTGGATGCCTCTCATGTGTCGGATGCTATGACAGTTAGAGGCAGGAATGATGGGTATGGAAAGCATGGCAGTGGCAGTGTTCGTGGACGAGATTCTCAAAAATCTCGGTCCAAGTCTTGTGGGAAGTCACGTACCAAATCCCGTGGCAGAAATGCAGATGTTACTTGTCACCATTGTGGGAAAAAGTGCCATATTAGGCCACAATGTCATGAACTGCGCAATGAAAGGCGCAAAGATAAGGGGAAAGACAAAGTGCAAGATAAGTCTTCTGATCGCAGCATAGTGCTTACAAAGTCCAGTGTTAAAATTGAAAAGATCAATGTTATGCAGCCTGAGGATGTTGATGATGATTATTATATCCTTGCAGCTTCTTCTAGTGCTTCGCAGATGACAGAGATACACTCTATGTATGCACAGTGTTGGCTCTTGGACTCGGTTGCTTCCTTTCATGTGACACCTTGCCGAGAGTGGTTTCATTCATATCGTACTGTTTTGGATTCTGTGCACTTGGGTGACGACAAATCTCTTGATATTGTGGGCAACATTGGTAATGTTAGGCTGCAGTTTCCTTCCGGCAGCAGTTTTTTTATGCAGGATGTACGTCATGTACCTGCTTTGACACGTAGTCTCCTGTCAACTGGATAGCTTGATGACACAGGTTATCATGTATCTTTTGGAGACTTTGCATGGAAGATCACTCATGGGACAGACTTGTGATTGCGAGAGGTGCCAAGGCTGGCAGCCTCTATGCCTTGATTGTATCCGCTTCTTCCCTTGATCATGTTTTGTCTGTGGGTTCTATCCCCCATGTATCTCTTTGGCATGCCCATTTGGGCCATATGTCTTTGAAGGGAATGAAAATGCTTTCTAGTTTGCAGTACTTACCGCCCCTTGATTATGTATGTTTTGATTCATGTGAGCATTGTGTTTATGGCAAGTAGACTAGGTCTACGCATAAGAAGTCTGGTAGGCCACGCATGAGTGAGCCCTTGGCATTGGTACATTCGGATGTCTATGGACCCATGCCTTGTCAATCTATGGGTGGTGCAAAGTATTTTGTTACGTTCATAGATGATTTTTCACGAAAAGTTTGCGCTTATCCCATTAAGCTGAAATCCGATGTCTTGGCTGTGTTTTAGAGATGGCTTGTATTGGTTGAGAACTAGTCTAGGTATAGGCTAAAATACCTAAGGAGAGATAATGGGGGTGAGTATGTCTCATGTGCTTTTGAGCAGTTATGTGATGAGAGGGGTATTAAGCGTCAATTGACCGCCCCCTACACCTCCCCCAGAATGGTTTGGCTGAGCGGATGAATAAAACCATCCAGGAGCGTGTACGCAGTATGCTTAGCCATGCAGGCCTACCACAGAGCTTTTGGACTATGCATGTCATAAACAGATCACCTTCTAGTGGTTTGGATTTCCAGGTTGCAGAGGAGGTATGTACTGGAAAACCTCCCTCTTATGCGCATCTCCGTGTCTTTGGATGTGAGGCATTTTGCCATGTGCCCAGGGACAAGAGAAGTAAGCTGGATCCTAAGAGTGTCAAATGCATTTTCCTGGGTTATGGAGATGCAGGCGAGATGGGTTACCATCTCTAGGATCCGCAGGCGCAGAAAGTCATCCGCAGTCATGATGTAGTCTTCCACAAAGACAAGATGCATCGGCACCCTAAGAGAGTTGTTGAGATCCGCTGGGTCATATTTCAAGAGGAGTCGAGAGCTCCCGCACAGCCAGTTGGACAG
This sequence comes from Lygodium microphyllum, assembly GCF_053477565.2. Classification (NCBI taxonomy): domain Eukaryota; kingdom Viridiplantae; phylum Streptophyta; class Polypodiopsida; order Schizaeales; family Lygodiaceae; genus Lygodium; species Lygodium microphyllum. The sequence continues at coordinate 103,856,231 of NC_141144.1, forward strand.
CCTACAGCTGTAGCAGATGCTCATGGTCAGGGTGTTGGACAGGCAGTTGGGTAGGCAGCAGAGCCTGTCTTGAGATGCTTTACTAGAGACAGACGTCCACTTGATAGATTTCAGCCCTCGATGCATTATGTCTTGGTTACAGATGCAGGAGAGCCTTTCACCTATGACGAGGCTATGTGCAAGGGTGACAGTCACTCCTAGGAGAGGGCTATGCAGTCTGAGATAGACTCCTTGCATAAGAACGATACTTGAGATTTGGTTTCCTTGCCTACAGGCAAGAAGGCTTTGCTATGCAAGTGGATGTACGAGCTGAAAAGTACCCCTGGACACCCCAAGCTAGCATACAAGACTAGATTGGTAGCAAAGGGTTTTAAGCAAGAGCATGGTGTGGACTTTGATGATGTCTTTTCTCCTGTGGTTAAGATGACCACCCTGTGCTTAGCCTTGCCTTTGGTTGCTCAGCTTGACTTGGATTTATGCCAGATGGATGTCAAGACGGCTTTCTTACATGGGGACTTGCATGATAAGATTTATATGGAGCAGTCTAAGGGCTTTGCAGAACCTGGCAGGAAGCACCTAGTGTGCAAATTGAAGAAAATTCTTTATGGCTTGAAGCAGGCACCTAGGGAGTGGTATCATAAGTTTGATGCCTTTATGTAGTCACAAGGCTACAACATGAGTGCTATGGATTCGTGTCTTTACACGAAGAAAGCCTGTGATGGTTCTTTACTGATTTTAGTACTCTATGTGGATGATATGCTGATAGCAGGGAAAGCTCATGATGAGCTAGATGCTCTTAAGGCTCAGCTCAAGAAGAGCTTTGAGATGAAAGCCTGGGACATGCCACTCACATACTTGGTATGGACATGAGACATGACATGCATCAGAAACTCCTCTACTTGTCACAGAAGGAGTACATTCATAAAGTCCTTGAGTGCTTTCGCATGCATGACGTAAAGCCTTCTTACGTGAAGGTATCACAGGTTGATTGTCCGTAGACAAATGAGCACAGGGCCGAGATGGCCAAGATTCCCTATGCATCTGCAGTGGGCAGCCTTATGTATGCCATGATTGCCACTCATCCAAATATTGCCTTTTCAGTTGGTGTTGTGGCACACTATATGGCTACACCTGACAAGAAGCATTGGGATGCCGTAAAGGGTACCATGAGATACCTAAAGGGTACTGCAGATATGTGCATATGCTATGGAAGCTAGGATATAGGAGTCGTGGGGTACACTGACTCTGATTATGCAGGACATGCAGATAGTAGGAAGTCCACTTTCGGCTATGTATTCACCTATGCTGAAGGTGTTGTTTCTTGGATGTCTAGGGTGCAAAAATGCACGGCCCTTTCTACTACAGAGGTTGCAGCCACCACTTAGGCTTGCAAGGAGGCCATTTGGTTGCTAACCTTGGTATTGATGCTATCCCTACACTGCATTCGGATTCTATGAGTGCTATTCACTTAGCCAAGAATCCGGTCTTTCATGCGAAGACGAAACACATTGAGGATCACTTCATATGTGGGGTCGTTGAGGACAAGTCTATTGATCTTGTCAAGATCTCGACTGACCAGAATCCTGTAGATTTGCTCACGAAAAGCCCCTCTATAGAGCACTTTGCCTTCCTCAGGAGATTGATGGGCGTGGGATGAGATGACGTCTTTCCTCATCCTGTTATACATGTGTACATGTTGTACTGTCTTTATTCTTTTTCTTTTCACTCCTCACTAGGGAAAATTCGCCTTTAAGTGGGAGGTTGTTGGAGGTAAAGGCGCCTCCGCCTAGCCACCTGTGTATTACTACACTGACAGTCACGGCCATTGCACACTGCAGGTGGCGGGTGCCCGTCTCACCGTCACTTTATTCTTTATTCTTTTAGTGACATTTTGAATAAAGGAAGGCCCGGTCACACATTGTGATTGTTGGAGTTCCCATTTCTTGTCTCTCTCTTTCTTGCTCTTGCTCTCCCACCATAGCTCTCGAGTGCAGGCTTCGATCCTTCTCACATTTCAAGATGTGTCCAATATGCTATTGAAGACTAAAATTCATAATTTTGTTTATTGTCTTAATGGTTGTAGAAGCCTTTTTCTAATGGTCTCCACGTTGTCGCAGCTCGTAGGGTTGAAGGTCACCACAGGGGGTTGGCAAGAAAACTGGACAAGATAGATGGAGATGTGTTTTCAAGAGATAAGTAGATTATAGTGAATGTTTAAAGGTTCAAGAGGTACTTTATGGTCAATCACATGGGTTTGAGAGAAAAGAATGTATGGGGTTTCAAGAGGTTAGACTCGAAGATGGTAGAGATAAGAGAAGGGTTGAAGGTTTCAAGCCAAGTTCTTGAAGATGTTGATAGAGCTTCCAACTGCATGTTCTTAGCAAAGATCACAAGAGTATTATCTCATAAGTTCTAACTCAAATCAAGCTTGTTTTCTTGACTGTAAGAGCAATAAAAAAAACAAGTACAATATGCTATCATGTATCATAAACAACTCTATATCCCATCATTCATACATGATGCCATAGCATGAATCAACTTTGCATGATTACATTCAATGTAGACTGTTAGGAACAAAAGCTTATGAGTCAATTACAAGGCTTGTAGGGCAAAGAGACTTGCTTTAAGAGAGCCTCAAATTGAGTTCCTGATAAGGATAAGTTACCACAGCCAAGAAATAAGAGAAAAAGCTCCTCTTAATTCAACTCAAAGCATCTATGAATAATCTACAAACATTGCCTTGCCATAGGGGCACATAAAACTTGCATATTTTGACAAGATGTCTTCTGTAGAGTAAGAAATGAATTAAAAGAACAATGCTATAGATATTTCTCTGAATAAGGCTAAAGATATCAGCCCCAAATCAGCCCAAATATATTCCGAAATTCATCTCTGATGATATCATAAACTTCCCCTAACACAGTGTCGGTGCGATTGGTGTCGAGAGTCCACCACGGGGGTAAGAGGCAACAAGGTGAAGGTAGATTCAAGGAGAGGAGTGGACGGAAGAGAAGGGGTTCAAAAAATTTGAAGGCGTAGAATAATACTCCCAAAAAAGAATTAGAAAATGTAAAAGAATACTAACAGAGATGAAGCCTATCAAATTGTTTCAACATTATGAGAAGATAAAACTCTAATAGACAAAAATGTATATAAAATAATACAACACCGTATTAGAGATTTTGAGAATTTTCCAAGTCCCACTTTTAATGAATGCCTTACTTTTGTGAATAAAAGAGAGCATTATGTTTATGTTTATCTTTAAAGGGCACTTTGTATGTTACAAATATAAGATCACACATCTTGAGAGCTAAAATGATGAATGTAAGCTATGTGGCTATTAGGAGATTTGGATTTCACCTCTATCTTTTCTAGCATACTAACAAAATATGATGTTGTATGGTGGTGAAAACATCAAGGAGGCTTAACTAGTATATACCTAGGAAATTTTCAAGTTTAATGTAAGAATACAAAGGTTTGAAGGAGTACAGAGAGAATTTAGAATACAAGAGCCTTAAACATTATATGAAAATATGTTATCATGGCCAAAATTTATAATGTTATGGATTTGAAGATATTACAATATGAGTTTTTTCTATTAGATATAGCATCATTTAAAGTGACATGTATAAGTTTCATCAACTTGGATTTTAAAAGAGTCACCACTAACTAGGTGTGGCTTAATAACTTGATCTAATACCATATAGTAATAAGTTTGGATAACCTATGATGTGATGGTTCTTTTTTTTGTGTAAACCAATAAACACAAGTATGTTAAATGATTGCTTATCCCATTTGTATTTTTTGTATGTATGTGCATGATATATAAATATCTTTTGTTCAAAATTTCTATCTATCTTGACAATATATGGACAAGATGGATATTGGCTTTTGCCAAAATCAACTAGCTTCACACTTTGACTAGCTAAATGAACTTTCATATCATAAAATGAAGATTTATATACCAAGCTAGAAGTTTATGATTTTTCTAAGACTAAAGATTTAACCTTTGACCAATGGTTTGTGTTTCCAAAGAAATAGACATAAATTTTATTATTATTTAAGACTTATTTGTTAGTTAAGACATAAAGTACAAAATTGGACTTAAACCACTTTATAAGAATTTTCAACACAATTAACTAATGTTATTGAAAGAATAAAAAACATTAAGTAAATTCTCTCATTGATATTGGTGGCATTTAAAAACACCAAGGTAACTACATAAAACACTTTAAATTTCTAACAAGCATATATTTCATAGCCATGCAAAAGCCCTTAATGTAAGGGATATATTTATTATGGAAGTCAAAATTAGTCCATATAGAGTCACTGCCTTGTTGTATCATGTATATTGAAAAAATACAACTTTTGTAGATAGCTGCACTACCATCTATGAAATGTTTGTGATATCCTAACTCATGAGCAAGTTGCATTGCTTCCATAACTTTCAAAGTAGAGACTAAAGGAGTCTGTTTCAACTTGTATAATTGTGAGTTGATCAATGTAAGTGACAAATGACATGAGGCATTTATTGAGTATATTTGTATAATAGACGGTCATAAAGTACAAAATAGGATTTAAACCACTTTATAAGAAATTTCAACACAATTAACTAATGTTATTGAAATAATTAAAAAATTTAAGTAGATTCTCTCATTGATATTGGTGGTGTTTAGAAACACCAAGGTAACTACATAAAACACTTTAAATTTCTAACAAGCATATATTTCATAGTCATGCAAAAGCCTTTAATGTAAGAGATATATTTATTATGAAAGTCAAATTAGTCCATATAGAGTCACCGCCTTGTTACATCATGTATAGTGGGAAAATACAAATTTTGTAAATTTTGTATAAAACGTTTAGCTGCACTATCATTTATGAAATGTTTGTGACATCCTAACTCATCAGCAAGTTGCATTGCTTCCATATCTTTCAAAGTAGAGACTAAAGGAGTCTGCTTCAACATGGATAATTGTGAGTTGTTCAATGTAAGAGATGGATGATGTGAGGCATTTGTTGAGGATGTTTGTATAAGAGATGGTTTCTTGAAGCAAGAAGTAATTGAAGGTTGAACATATATACCATCTTTATCAATCATGGTCTCGTGCAGTGCTGATGATGAAGATGAAATACCATCATTCTCTACTCTAGTCCATTCATCAGTGACAACCTTGAATTGAGCATACAATTCATGTCCATATTGAACTGGATCTTGTCCATATCGATCAAACTTGATGACTTCACGTGCATCATGGTATTTTCTTAAGCGAGTCAAGTATGGTCAAAGTTCTTGGATCAAGATAGAGTCTTCACGATCAATATTAAATGTTTTTTGATAAATGCAATTCCCAATAAGATTTGGACATCCTTTGTAAGGATTGTCATCTATGAGAATAGACTTGGTATGCTGACAAACATCTCCATATTGATCCTATATGTACTTTAGAGGCTTGAACATTGCTTCTACTCCCATCTTAGCTGGCCTATATATGATTTTGAGTCGATGTCCATGACATTGTTCTTGGCCCCAAATCAGGAAGAAAGGATACTTCCTTTTTGCATGGATCTCTAAGCACTTAATAACTGCCATGACATTCTTATGTAAAGTTGTTGACCAAACTCCCACTTGGAACCTTGCAAATAAGGCTTCAAGAAACTCCATACATCCTGGTCGAAGAACAAGCCATTGCTTTCCCATTTGAAAGCTTTGAAACCTTTCAGACTTAGAAAAGCATCGTTGTAAAAGAAGACCATTGAGATCAAGTATTACACATAATTGTGTTGCATTTCTTATCAAGGACACATCAATCACATCATCGTGCTCTATTGTTGTTGAATCTGTTAAATATCCAACCATAGATGTCTTAGTTGAAGTTACAAAGAAAAAAAAGAAACACATTAGATTCATTTACTTCCTCATTATTCTATTTAATGTTTGAGCTATAAAATGGTATAGAACACTAAAGCAATTTAACTTCACATTGACAAATACATACTACTTAGTAAATGATGTCTTAAAAAAAGAGACATTTGACCATGTGGACAAATCTAACCAAGAGCAATATCATGAGGTGAAAAAAATATATATGATGATTTCTTTGAAGTAAAATCTATTCTAAGAAAGTCATTTTTGCATACCTACTTTTTATCGCTAATTATAAGTATACTTGAGATACTAATAATAGACTCTTGTAATTAGTTGCAAAAATTATCTTATCATTATAATATTAAGCATACTCAATTTCTAAAAAGTCCTTCAAAATGGCATGTACAAAGAAGGTGTTTATTAGTCCCAATTATTAAAAGAAAATTTAAACATGATACTTTTGACCATCTGGCCAAAACTATGTCACATACAAGTGACACATGATAATTTAATTGAGATAAGTTATACTCTATTTGGATAAGTTTTCATAGTTTCTTCTTAAGGACTCTAACCATTCTATTTTTGGACTAGTTATATCCCATAGATATTTAAAACTCATGAATTGTAACAAGGATTTTACCTTAATATTCCATATACACATCTCAAAATATACATTGGAGTGAAATCTTTGTTGCGAAATTTGTTACTTAGATAAAAATCCTTTGGGAGGTGCAATGAATCTTTTTTGGGGTTTGCAATATATTGTTGGCTCTCTTATCCTAAGGTACATGTTACACAACACATATAAAAGTTTAATTGAAATAAGATCTAAAATAGACTTGCATAGCTAGCTCAAACTTTTCATTATGATAAGTATTCTTACACACTAGATTATAAATCAACAGTTATCTTTACAAAGGATGATAAATTTTAATGAGCTCTTTAATACTATTTTAGCAAAATATTTACTTCAATAGATTTTTTAAACCAAACATGCTTGGTACCTTTTGTAATAATTTAAAAAACTAAAGACATAGTTTCTTTAAAGAAAATATTGCAAATGCTAATGGAAGTAACTTCTCAAGAAAAAAATCAAAATTACATCAATGTGTCTTTCTTGATGAAAGGAGAAGGAACGGAGTTTAAACACCTAAAGTAGGCTTTAATTTCTCTTTCATAATTAGACTTGCTATATCTTGGCTTGATTCTTCTATGCCCTCGAGTGATACTTCAAGAACTTGAACTTCAGTAGGAGAAATCTCTTGGGAGTTTGAATTTTGTTTGGCACTCTCATGGACCCTCCACAATTGTGCTTCAACCTCTCTTTGCTCTTGAGTGTTGCAAACCACTGCAATAGTCTTCATATGATTTACCAATGCCACCTTAGATGCAAGTCCACTTGCATATACATCAAATACAACCTCATGAGCATCATTGAATGCTTTGATTGTAGTTTCCATAACTTTCATTTTCTTTCTCAAAACGGCCTTTGCAATCCTTTGTTTTTCTTCAAGATCTTCATCATTGCACTCCTTGTCCAAGCCTTCAAAGTCCAAAATGGAAGGCTTGTTGACATCGTTTATATATCACTCAAAATTGATGAAGCTTTTCTCCATGGTCACTAATGTAAAAACCACAAAAGAATCTATAGATCCAAAAGCAAACGTTTTATCCATTGGTAGGAAGTCAACACTACCAACTAGCATGTGATACTTGCAAGAAATGCTTTTAAGAGAATTTTCCAAAGCTGCTATTTGCTTTCAATCAAGAAATGATAACAACATGAATCGTTTAGGTTCACATGTCATTTGTAGTAGAGTGGATACAACCTTTCCAAACTTTATAGAGTCCCATTTCCTTCCCTCAACCCCATGTGCTGCATCTAGAACAACAACCCCAATGGTAATTGGATCTCTGTAAATTTTATGTACAAGATCAAAGGTTTCTAGATTACATCCAACAACATATACACGCCAAGGGGAAGTAGTGGAGGATTAAAGAGGATTTTGCTTTTTTCCAATCAGGAAGTTCACAATATCTTTTGCTCCATTTGGTAGGGACCCTGCATCAGCTCCACGTGTGAGCTTCTTTGATACCCAATCATTGCAAATGCCTAAAATCTTTGTGTAGACTTCATCGTTTATATCATAATCATCAACAAGCTCTTCCCAAGCCTTCATCACAACGCTACTTTCTGGAACTGAAGCATTTAAAAGAGTGACTAATTCCTCCTTTAGGACCCTATCTTGCTTGATTTGCTTAGCTCTTATTTCCATGTCAATCATATCTTTCTTATCCCATTTGTTTCTAAGAAAAAGGATATGACCTTCATTGATCTCTTCTTGTAGTGTAAGGATGTCTCCATCCTTTAAACCCATAAGGCAATGAAATGTAGCAGGAGAAGGTTGCCTTCCCTTTTTTCTCGAACTCTCCTCTTGGGATATAAGCTCACCTGTAGAGTATCTCTTCATGATTTTGATCCAACTATCAAATATTTCTTGGGAGCTAACAATCATATTGCAATCTCTAGGTGCACAATTTTCTCCAATGTATGCCACAAATCTCTACAAAAAAAAGATCAAAATAGTGAGCATAGAACAAAAGAAAGAGCATCACACTAATCTTCACAAGCTTATATGTGATTACCTGCCATGGTACTCTTTGAGAGCTTGTCTTAGAAAGCCCTTATTGGGGTTTTGGTGGAGAACCAAATGTTAGCCAGTGATCTCTTAATTGTTGAAATTGCTCAACATAAGGGGCATTCTTCATAACATTATATGATTCCATATTTGTCATTCGTAAAAGCTCAATGCACATTTTCGCAGGACAATCAACTAATATTCTAGCATCTGTCGTGGTGTATAAATGCTTCGGTGCTAGACAACATTATCGTGATGTTATGAGGACACAGTGTGAAAAAGTATGAAAGGCAACATCATCCAACTTCTCTATTGATCTAGAGAGTCAATGTGATCTGAGCCATTAGTACTAGTGTGAGTTGCATGGATTATCTGAAAATACTAGATTTTTGGATAATTTTAGTCTATTTTTTATATTATTTATTGTAAAAATCTGAAAAAGTTAGAAAAAGCTTCTAGATTAGGATGGCATGCAAAAAGCTAGTTGCTTTTTCAGCCAATTAGGGGATTTTCACAAGAAGGACAGATGGACGGAATCGCGCGGGTCACAATCGCTGTAAGCAGGCTAAAAACTACAGATTGAATTGAAGTAAGAAGAAGGAGTGATTTGGGAGATCCGTTGGCAGGTGCCCTGTAGTTTTACCCCCCTTTTGGAGCCAACGGAGCCATCAAATTTGGGTTCCGGACAGTAGAGAAAGAGCTGATTTTTCTAATCCACGTTGTTAGTCTACGAAGGAGCTCCGGGAGAACTAATGCCTGGAGATTGCTTCTGAGTAGTGCAAAGATTCCAGGTTCTTTCAATACATATTTATTCAATTCATTGTGATTTGTTTTTGTCATGTTTACCACTTGGGTATTCTCTATCTTCTCTTTCATCTCCTATCTCTACTTCCTTCTACTTTTGATCCCCGATGGATTCGACCTTTCGACAAAAACCCCTCGGACATTTTGGTGAACCCGACGTGAAAGGTCGTCACAGAAGAAGGAAAGATAATATGGGAGAACCTTCGAATACAATCTCCAATGATGTTTTGCAATAGTTGGTGCAAAATATGAATATGCTTATGCAAGTACAACAACAACAATAGGTGATGCAAGCTTTATCTCAAACAGAAAGTGTTGTGATGAATGCTTTGCAAGCAGTTGAGCATGAGGTGAAATTATTTAATGGCAGGAATGTATTTGCATATGTACATACCTATGTTAGAAGATGGAATTCTTTGGAGTGGCTCATTCTGCATGGAGCCAGTATTTTGTGCGTGTTACTGTTCATGAACTGAAAGCACGGATTACTGAATTATACTTGCAAGATGCTGACTAGGTAGCCTTCAAGAAGACACACAGGAAAGAATTTTACATTGAGGACACCAGTTTGATTATGCGCAAGACTTTTCAGGAGTGGGTTATACAACCCAATAAGGGTCTTGTGGCTACATAATTGTTAAGAGAATTTGAAAGTAGATTTGAGCAGTTGGATCTTGCAAAACAGCAAGCTCTTGCAAGTCAGAAAATTGAATTGTTTCTACAAGCAGTTGATCCTGAGCTTCAAGATAAGCTTGATGATTTGCTAGAGGATCAGACTACAGAGACAGGTTTGAAAATAGAGTGGAGACATGTCAAGGAAGCTGTTACTGCACTTGTGAAGAAGCATAGAAGAAGAGAAAGATTGCATGTATCTAGCTTGCCCACTGTTACGGGTAAGATAGTTGAAGTATCCAGTATGCCACCCGCTTCTGTGGCTAACCCTATGGTTGTACTTGCTATTATTCCCTCTGTTAGGGAAGATGTCTTAGATGAATTGCTCAAAGGGATGCGGGATCTTCAATTGAAGGTTGCAAAATTGGATGAAAAAGGGCAAGAGGAAAGGGGACGGGCAGCAGCCCCTAAGCCTGGAAAAAGATGTATGTGGTGTGACAATTTGCAGCACAAGAGAAAGGATTGTGCTGCCTATTAGGAGGCCTTGGCACGATAGCTTATCTTTTGGAAAGATGGCACGATCCATGCACAAGAAACGGGATTGCCTCTTGCTTTGAATTTTGGAAAGGAAGGTATGCAGAAGTTGTTGGAAGACTTGGCTGTCCAAAATGCTTATGCGGCGGTACATGCTTCTACTTTTGGTCTAAAGTTGGATAGAATGCATGGCCAAGTGATGGTTGGTCCAAAGGCTAAAATATGGACACATGCTTTACATGCAGTTGAAAAGAGAAAGGTCGCTGATAGTGAAATGTCTCATGCAGGGCAAGACATTCGTGGCATAACTGGTTGGGAATCACCGGTAGATGCATATTCAGTGTATGCATATTTAGCAAATGTACAAAACACGGATGTACTTGTGGAAGAAAAACAAAAAAGAGATGAAGATATTGCAAGGACATCTAAAATAATGACAAGAAGAAGTGTGGATCAGCCTAAAGCTGCAAATCAACCACCTCCCGAGCATGCTATGGAAGAGGTCAGTCATCATGAGCAAAAACAGGATAACAAACAAGAGGGCAAAAAGAAGGGCAAGCACCAAGATATAAGTTGCAATCTGACATTGAGATAGCCACAGATCTTAAGAAGGTTCTTGAAGAACGGATCTTAAATAGTCAGGTGGAATTTACCTTGGGAGAGGTGCTTGGCATTGCCAAGTGAGAATTTCACGATGAGATCATTGACATAATTAAAAGGAAGCGTCAATTTCTTGGTGATACCACTAGTACATTGCTGCAATTTGAAGAGGAAACTGGTTTTTTGGATATTCGGGTTGAATATGAGCATGAAGTAAGTACAGGATTGTCTATGCAGGATGCTACTAATCAATGGACAGCATGTGGAAAAGAGAAGAAAGTGGCTGAAAATGCATTGTCTTGTAGCAATATGCATGGTGGAGTAAGGCAAATGAAATAATATGGAGAAGAGACTCTAGGATTTATTCCTCGAAGTCACTACACAAGAAATCATTGGGCTAGAGCTACCACTGAAATGGTAGTGAAAATAGGGGAACGTGAAAGTCCTTGTGTTGCTTTACTTGACCATGGGTCTGAGATAAATGTCATTGAGCGGGGATTGTATGAAAAAGGTGCATGGCCTGTAGATGTTTGGGGGACATCATGAACATGCGCAAATGCACTAGTGGCAATACAGTTCAAGAAGAGGCCTCCTCACTTGTTGACTCTTTCATTGACAAGTACAAATCCCAAGAGGCTTTCATTCGTTATTTCAAGGAGCAATGGTTTGGATGTTTAGGTTAAGAGAGAATATGTGAACTAGTTTCTATACAAAAAAAACTTATTTAATGGAGACTTACGTGTTGCCTTATGCATCTGCAGAAATGTGGGTTCATGCAACAAGAGTACTACCACATGCCAATCAGGACACAAATGGAAGCATTGAGTCATACCATGGAATTTTGAAATCTCAATTTTTTATTGGAAGGAAGACAATTCATGGACACCGTCTAGATTGGCTACTTCAAAAACTTCTAGGTCCTTGTCATTCTTTCTATTGGTATCAAGATATGTTGAAAGAGGTGGGTTTCAAGCAAAATTTCAACATTATGGATGTTGTAGTATATTCATATGAGCAGGCCAAGAAGATTCTTGAAGAACATGTAGTGTTCTTGGGTGAAGACAAGAAGGATGCTAAGGTCCTTAGCCAAAGTAAGGAAGATATTTGGTACATAGTACTCAATGCAGACTGTGAGTGGGCATGTTGCTCCTGTGAATGGGCAATGAAGGGAAATATTTGCAAGCACCAATTGCGAGTCCTAATGTGTCGTGGCCTTGAGCCCACCTTGTTATTGGGCGTATCCTTGGACATGTACAACGATGCCTTTGCATGGCCTTCACATAAGTGTATACCTTTACTTGCATATCATTTGAAGTATTGTTTTAGTATTATGAGACTTGCACTTATAGGTCATGGCTTCATGAATATACAGGGGCAAGCACATGCAATGTTGGATTCTTCCATATCACCACCACGTGAGCTTGCACCAAGTGAGTGATCATCTTATGTTTATAGTGGAAATCATCCAAGGTTTGTCCTAACAAATATCCATGTCATTCTTGCAAGGTGATGGTCCCCAAAATGTGGTGGATACTGGTAAATGGGAACAAGAACTATTTGCCACATTTACAAAAGTCCAAGAAGTTTGTGGTAAGCACCCTTTATAATCGTAAGAATAATATGATATGCTCTATCTCAATAAGTCTCAAAAGGCATCCTTGCATCCAGGAAATGATGCGAACCTGTAGTCTCATGCCCTTCGTTTGGCCCACCAAACATTGGCTGCCTTGCAACAAATGAAGGCCTCAAAGTTGGACATGGCTTCACATCCATGCTCCCAACTTCAACCAATAGATGATGGATTCGGGAATTCCTTGGTGCGTGCAAAACCCTTCATAGAGCAGCAATTGTCACAACCTTGAAAGCAAACACGTGCACACAAAAGAGTACTGCATCCTTTTCCAGCTCCCCCAAAGAAGAAAAGGGATAAAATGTTGGAGAAACTAGACCGCCATTGCAAGGAAGATGACATTGGAGCTATGTGACATAGCTATTTCAAGTCCTTGTTAATATTATAGACAATGTGTTTCTCATTGACTATGTTTCAGCAATAGCATCACTCAAGTATTTTAACATTATGATGGAATATTTACTTGAGATTTGTCATGTGATTTTCATGATTGTATCAGAAAAGGTTCATTAAGACGTTTCAACAATTTGTTTGAAAGGTCCTTAAACAATTGGACAACCAATCAAGAAACTCTCTCTCATCTCGAGATAGTGACAAATTCAAACTACCTAAAGTCTCACGGGACACATGTATTTTGCCAAAGAAATCCAAGTATCAAGTACATGACAATACAAATTGAGTCATGGAATGTATAGATACTAGCAAGGAGGCCTAAGTCTCAACATATCATCTCCAATATCACACTCTTAGATAAGCAAACAATGTCTGCACGTTGAGCATTAATATGAGAAGCTGAAGAAGCCATGATAAGGAAAATACAAAGAAGATCAATAGAGACAAGATATCTTGAGGCACAAATGTGTGCCAAAAATACAAACTCACAAGAGTTCCAAGAGTTTGAGTAAACAAAACACATATAAGAGTTTGGATCTATATTACACAATGTGGTGTAGAGAAAAGCAACCACCAAAATGATAAATCACAAAGACTGATAAAAAAATAAGACGACTACGATGCAAAATAAGATAAATTAGGAGAAATTAGAGCAAACGCAACCATGCAAATATCAATCAAAGAGTTGGCAACATCAAGAGACCTAAAAATATTATATACCAACCTTCAAAGAATCAAAAACCTGAAAATACAAATAGGTGAAGCAAAAAGCACAAAGCAATAAATGCAACCGTGTAGTGGTTAAGAAATTACCCCAACCAAGGAATAAGACAAAAACAATAAACCCAAATTATTGTAGTAAAAACGTAGGTTGGGAATGACAAAAACACATCGAAAGATAGCAAGTTTTCAAACCTGATAAAGACTCATGTCTAGAGCAAGTCCAATGAACTGTAAACAATATCAAACACAAATCTACAACATTAGAGATCAACACTAACACACTGTAGATGACTGGTCACCAAGCAACAACAAAGCCCAAACTAAAATACTATACCATGTCAAAAGCGAATGTAGCAATGTATATATTAAAAACTATTATAATAGATTATGTAACACAAGTGAAGAAAATCAAAATACTGCAAAAAAAAACTCGAAAAAAAACACACTCGAGAAACAAAATCCATATACCAAATATGTGACAATACAAACTGAGTCATGGAATGTATAGATACTAGCACTTGTTCCCTCTCCCCATCGATCCCTACGATGAAAGTACGCAGAGTGGTCCAATGACTGAAAAGAGAAAATGCTTGTATAAATAGACCAAAAATATGCCATCAATATGATCAAATTGACTAGCATTAAATATTGGTCGACCTACGATGTCTAAATCACCATGAAAATAACAAACAAAAAATACCCTAAATATCTAAAAATACTACCAATTTTACTAAAATATTTTGCCTACTAATCTAAACAGCTTCATTCAGTGTTCCACACACTTATTAATAAGACAAATAGTGAATTAACCAATTTTACTAAAATATTGTCATTAAGGAGGAGAGAAGAGAGTGTCATGATCAAATAGTGAATTAAAAAGACAAACCCTCTACTTAAAGTAGTTGTCATTAGTATGAATCGAAAATTTTTCAAGAATATTGTAAGGAGTACATTTGAGTAATAGACCATTCCTCACATGGTAAGGGCTAATCATTCAAATCAAGTCAACTTTGTTTTCGTGTAAGCTATTAGTAGAAAAAAAAATGACTCCACAACATGCAATATGAAGATTCTTTTCATTTTATCAAGATACTTTCAATATTCCAAATCTACATAAGAAGCAGGAAGTATGAGGGATATCATGTGAGTACCCTAGAAGTAGGGGATTTGATGAGCTCATGCATACCAACATCATTTCCATACCCTTCATGTAAATATTGAGTAGTATATTCGAATTGACCATAATTATGACCAAGACACTGCCACACCAAGGCCACTCTCCAAGAAGAGTTGGGACTACATGAACAATGTGGGTAAAAAGTAAGAGAACATCACAACAGATCATGGTGAAAACTATCAGTGCTTAGATTACCATGCATTGGCGTTGCTCGGTTGAATGATCTCCATATTGGGATGAGGCACGTCCATGAGCACTATATTTATGCCGACCAACATTAGAAGCTTGTATAAGGATATCTCTCCCCTCAACTCGCACTTCTTGCTCCCCCATATCCAAAGAATCTGGAAAAGCAATGCACGATCTGGATCATGTATGCATCACACTCATGGCATCCAAGTAAATGTACAATATAGACTTAAATTCAAACATTTCACCTGATGCAATCCCTTGACTATTGTTACGAGTATTATCCAATACTTGCTGAGGTTGGAAATCGTTGCAACCACCGCCATCTGCTATCGTACCAAGTCGACCCATGGTATTGTCAGATGCACCAACAAAGAAGCATACATTTCACATGGAGTATTGTAGAAAAGGACATGCGGGGGGAAACAAATACATGCAAAACAATCAAAATATACCCCTTCTTTCAAGGGCATTCCCAGACATAGATGAATCAATGGTCACATGGGCGGGATCACCAACACCTATACAGATAGAAAACATGGTTAGAGAAAATGAGTACACATTAAAAAACATAATCACTATACACTTCACAACACATACCCTGATTCACATGTTCTTCAAATTGAAGCCTAATTTCATTAGACCTGCAAAAAGAGCACCCATCGTAGTGAATGCACTCGTCGATAACGGGAAACTTCCTGTTGCCAACCATACCCTTGAGCTGAAAGCCAGTTGTAAGGTAGTTGCGAATGAAGGTGTCCTTCTTTGCAACATAATAATCCACGTGTTCCTTGCATGCACACTGCAATATTGTCTCCATCTTCACAGAAGCTTTGACAACCATAGAGTACTTTTTTGCGTATGACTTTTCATCAAACTTTATTGGTTTGGTAGGGGTAGTAGGTGATGCCATGAACCTGGATAGTCTAGCTCGCTTCATGCTAGGCACTATCAAGGCTCCTGGGTGCTCTATGATTCTATGGTTATTAAAAAACGCAAGGTAGACATATGCCTTGTCACATGCTAGAACCAAACACACATACTTCTTTATGTACCACCCATTAGGCTTCTTGCCAAACCTACGTTCTTCCCACTATAGGGATGCATGGCTGTGATTAGAAATGTACTTACCGAGACATTATAATCAAATGAGAAGTCATAGAAAACTAACACATCACCTACGTCAGGTCCGCGCCTTGTGACTTCAAACCTTGGCGATCCCTCTTTGGTTGCCATTGGATCTCCCTTAGCCCAAGCTGCATGCGACTGTGGTGGCATGGTATCATCAGTTGGTTGCTTCTCCGCGCACTGCCCGCTAGCCATAGCCCTGGCGATGACCATATTGAAATCTGAAACAAGGGATTCCAAATCGATTGCTTCAGCCTTTGCAAAGCTGAAACGTTAGGTATGAGTAATCATCCACTTTTAGAGCTTAGATTAAAATTTTCTTGATAACGTTGTCATGCTGCTATGCGCATGCCTCGTAAAAAAAATCTATGAGTGTGGCTTTCTTATTGATTTAGAGAGCTAATGCTATTTTAGACATTAGTGTTAATGTCCATGGTTTAAAAATATTAGATTTTTGGACAAGTTTTAGGTTGTC
The DNA here is from genome assembly GCF_053477565.2 of Lygodium microphyllum. Classification (NCBI taxonomy): domain Eukaryota; kingdom Viridiplantae; phylum Streptophyta; class Polypodiopsida; order Schizaeales; family Lygodiaceae; genus Lygodium; species Lygodium microphyllum. Next base: position 103,873,004 of record NC_141144.1, read on the forward strand.
TTTTATATTCTAGATATTATCTCTTGTAAAAATCCATAAAACTATAGACAACTTCTAGATTATTATAACATGTAAAAGAAAGTATGTAGCTTTTAGTTATTTTGAGAGGATTTTATGTAAAAAGAAAGATTAGTGAAATTGCATGACATGTGATCACTGTTTTCAGGCAGTGAACAACACTCTGAAGTGGGAGGAGTGATCTGGTAGAATTCTGGCCAAGTGTGCTGGTATTTTACCCCTCTTTTGGAGCCAATGGAAGCATTAGATTGGTGATTTGAGCAGCATAGAGGAAGCTATAACTCCATATTCGGGATTTTGGGAATTTCCCATCAATATGGAAAAACCAAATCAAAATGGATTTCGTGAATTTTGGAAATTTCATTAATTTGGAACTTGGTCCAATGGAACATATTATTGCTTATGGTTGTTTCCAAGAGATAGAAAATAACTCAAAAAGGTGGTGTTAATAAACACCTTAGTTTTAATATCCTTGAAAATATTCAAAGAAAATCTTCAATCGATGGATTCTTGTAGACTTTCTTTGGCCTTCAATACTCTGCCAAACTGTGCTCTCCATACTAGAAGATATTGGGGAGTGTTCAAACCTTCCTTAAATGTTGGAGCCTAAGATGGAGGTTATAATTGATGCATTACTACCCATGGATACAGGATCATCTAATCCATTAAGAGAGGAGGTCTCCATACTCTTATACAATGGGTGCTGGGTATCTTGCTTAAGAATGTGCCTTGCACTCCTAGTAGGTATACAAGCTAAGTACGAATGGAGCAATGCAAGTGTGATCAAGTTGTTTAGATACATATTACACTCCTTGTCTTAATGTATAAATAAGAACAATTTTTTATTTCTTAAAATGCTTTTAGATGTTTTTCGAGCTCCTAAAATGTCACATATTGCTATCTGAAAATACAATACCCAAGTCTCATGATATGATGATACATAATAAGTGTTACAAATTCTTGGCATGGATTATAAAAGCATTCATACATGCGATTGTGTACTCTTTCTTTCAAGGAGAATATGAGTCCATGGAAACATGTTCAAAGTGTAGTGCTCGTAGGTATCACCAAGATCTATAGGGGCAAATTGTCCTTCAGAAGGTTCTCAAACACTTTCCACTTATATCACATATCCGTCACATTTTTCACATAGTAGGCATGGCGAGTTTGACAACATGGCATGTATAAAATAGATCCATAGATGGAATCTCAGCAAACTCACAAGCATGGGGTCCACATTGGCTCCACCTTTTCAAACTTTGCACAAGAACTAATAAATCTTTAGCTTGATCTTGCTATGGATGGCATGAATCCATTCAGACTCTGCTCAACTTCTTACAGTGTGTGGCCAGTAGTCCTTGTGAACTACAACATCCCACCATGGCTTTTTACAAAGAAGGGACACCTAATCCTTAGCTTGCTCATTCCTAGGTGCTATAAAGTCAAGAATACGGACATCTATCTTTGTCTATTAGTTGATGTTTAGTGATGACAAGGGTAAATTTTTAATTAATAATTTCATCACTATAAACATTAATATATGGCTCGTACCTTATAGTGAAACTTGTCAATGATTCCAAATTTAGTCGTGTGAAGTTCATTGATTTGACAAAGAAATCAATGGCTATGATCTTAACATCCCTATCAAGAACTACTAGATTTCTTATGCTTCCAAGGAAGCCTATTACCCTCTTACTAGTTCCAATCCTATCTCTAATGGTAATAGCTACTCTTGCTCTTTTAAAAGAAGATTTGCAAAGATTGGTGCCAATTCCTCCATTAACACAAGTAAAAATTAGTTGAATAAAGGTAGATCTACTAAAAACCATAAACAATGGTTAATTATGTTAAATTTTTGACCTACACTACTAAATGGTAGATTGATCTAAGTATACCTAAGGTAATGATAATCGATTGTTATAATATCAAAACTCTCCTAATGTCCTTTGAACATTAGAGGTAAAGCTAATGATAAATATTGATAAGCTAATCTTAATAACATCTCTATTGCATCCTCATTGATTGTTAGCATTTTACTAACTAGTATGGTGGTAGTAGAGGAGTAACTATTGGTGTTCACTCCAAACTTTCCTCTCTTCTCACTTACACTTCTATAGATGCTAATGATGCTTGCGTAACTATCCATTTCAATTTTGAACAAGAATTTGTTATCATGTCTCTTTATATGGCCCATTGAGTTCTAGGCATAGGATATGGAAGTCTCTAAAGGCTCTTCAATGCCTAGTTATTTGGTTGGGAATTTCAGTATATTAGAGGATTCGAACTCTTGGTTGAATGATAAAGACATCAGTGGTCTAGTTGATGTAGATGTGAATTTTAATTCTAGTTAAAGACAAACTAATGAGCAAAATATGAAGCATTGAGAAAAGCAAACCTTAATAGATGTTGTGTTTCTTCTAGACTGGTTTTGTTATTGTTTCTTGTGAAGTTCTTACAAATATTTTCTTTAATGATTCTTTTCCAATCTAATAATGAGTGAATTGTTAAGGCTAGATGGTTTCATTTTGATTCATCCTTATGAAATTGCATTGCATTTGAGAAATTATTAATGTTTTAATAATGATCTACCCACCTCTAAAGCTTAGAGTGATATTATGGATCACACTCAAGAGCTACTTGAAGTTGCTAAGTTCAAGGATGTTAGAATCAGAAGTAATAAGATAGTCTTTACCTATGGTAAGTACTTGAAAGTAGAAGCTTTTGACAGTCTAGATAATGAAGAAGCTAACAATCAGTTTGAGTCAGGTTAGGACTTAAAAGAGAGGGTGGGATCAAAGCTTCTCAATTGCACCTTCTCACCTAGGTGTGGTAGGTTGGAAATTTGGATAGGCCTACTAAGAAGATGGTTGGCCTCCTTAAAAATTAGATAGATAGAGAAATCATTCCCCTTCTTTTGAATGAAAGGTAGGAGAATGATATCCTTAGTAACTAAATGCATATTACTTTCCTTGCATTGCTTATAAAGATTTTTCCAAGACCTTAGCTACAAGATTTCAAGTAACCTTAACAATTGGATCAAAAACTTGAGGACATGAAGAGCCTTATGCTTGAGGCTCGACAATAGCCTAATTGCTAGACGCATCCTAAGTGTAATAGATTTAGACTATAGTTATGGGTATGATCACGGAAATAGCCTCAATAGTGTTCAAGTGCCCTTGGGAATGTTATTGAAAGGAAGCCTAGCCATTTTCTAGGGTTTCAAAGCTTGGGGAAAAAATGATGAGCAAACATCAGAGTTATATAAACACTTAAGCTTATCTACACCTTCAACAAATTCAAGAAGATCCCTAGGAGATTAGGGAGTCAATAAATTTTCTGAAGGAGCAAAGCAATGGCAAGCATATATTAGACTCCATCTTTTCCATGTAAAAAGGCCTAAAGCATCCCCAAGATACAAAGAAAGACATTGTGTTCTTAAAATTTTGGTTTAATAGCTTATAAAAGACTTGAGTGGGGCGATGTCTTCCAATTCCTCTTTGACATTAGGTTTTACAAGAGGTTCACCAAGTTTGTCACATCCTCCTTTGAAATGCCACCCCTAGAGTTGTTGTGAATGGATCCTTGATCTCTTTGCTTTCCTATAGAATATGTATCATCCTTTCATGCATTCTCTATACTCAATGGCTCTTCTCTCTCTGAATTGGAAGACTTGTATTCTTGCTTCAAACCTTATGTATTTTCTTTAGTCAAATCCCATGACCTCAACAAAGCAAGAAAAAGCTCTTTGCGCAAATAGTAGAACACATCCTTACATCAACCTTGCTCATTGTAGTCTTTTCTCACAAGGGAAACTTTGATAGCTCAATGATCCTTAATGTGCTCACAACAAAAGACTCCTCTTAATTCATATCCTCCTCAAATTGTCTACCATGCCACCATAAGACGAGGAATAAAGAAAAAGAGAAGAAGGGAGAAGAATTGCACAAGAGGAAAGAGGAGAATCCTCACTTGCTCACTCTCAAGCTCTCAAACTCTCAAGCTATGGAGAAAGAAGGGAAGAGAAGAATCCTCACCTACTCACTCTCAAGCTCTCAAGCTATGGAGGAAGAAGGAAATGAAGAAAAAAAATGTGACACACATGAATGAGCTTGTTTATTGATTTTTTGACTTTAAATACATCAAATTGAACATGCAAGTATAGGCCTACCTATAGGCTTTTCTATCTTGCTCACGAGATTTTTAACAATAGTATATGATCATCACAAGCATTAGAACCCTAACCACAAATAATTGCACTTGGCACAACAGTAAGCCCAATCCATCGATTTTACATTAAGTATTCTATATAGACATAGCAAGGTTTCTAATTCCATCAAAGATTTTTGAGCCATCATCAACACTATACTCAAATAGATGGTTTATTGTGCCTATGAAAAATGGTGCATTGAGATTTATCCAAGACATGCAACCAGCTAACAAAGTGACAATTAGAAATGTTAGTGTCAGTCCTATGGTCAATGAATTTTATGAGGCATTTGCTAGTATAATGATTAATACTTAGGTTATGACAATTCCAATTAATAGTGGAGAGTCAGCATATCATGACCATGAAGACACCCTTGGGATCGGTACAAATGTGTTCTCTTCCTTAGAGTGCAATAAACTCTATGTTGGGGGTAAAGGCACCTCCACCTAGCCGCCCATGAATTACTACATTGATAGTACCCGCCACCACACACTGCAGGTGGCGGGTGCTCATCATTGTCACTTTATTCTTTATTCATTTAGTGATAGTTTGAATAAAGGAAGGCCCGATCACACATTGTGACTGTTGAAGTTTCCATTTGGTCTCTCTCTCTTTCTTGCTCTTGCTCTCCCGCCATAGCTCTTCCAAGCAAGCTTCGATCCTTCTCACCTTTCAAATGGTATCAGAGCATGGTTGATCGAGCATTTTGACTTGGTTCATGACTCCTTCAGCTTCCTATTGATTACATGCACTCATTGGGTCTCCTTCCCGGCAACCATAGCCAACTCTCCCGAGCTCCCCTCACCCAACTTCCCAAGCTGCCCGGCCCCTTTGGGCACCCTCAAGGCATTCCAACAAAGGTATTTTTTCATTTGCTTCAGGGTTTCATGCTGGTTACAGGTCTATAGGTCTGAGAAGTTAAAGGGGGCAGCACTATTGAAGCTCCAGTGCTTCATATCTTGACATAGGCTTTGCTAGGGCACCTCAAGCTTGTTGTGTGCCTTCTTTGGCACCCACTTGAGCTTCCTACCACTCTGACCAGCAAAAAAATGTGATCAACAATCCCAGGTAGATTTGCGTCATTTTTCCAGGTGCATTTACAACACGTGACCAGTTGTTTGATCTCCTCCAGCTCATTCCAGGCTCATTTGGGCACTATACACTTGGTTTATGCTTGGCATTTGATCCCCAACCTTGGCATTGAGCATTGATGTGATTTACTTCAGGTTTAGGACTATTATACATGGTTTACCAGCAACCCACAATAGTGCTACATTAGCATTTTATGTCTAGACCACTTTGGCATTGATATTGGTTGCTCGGTTGGTTCTGAATGCTAGGGGAATGTATGCCTATGATATGAGATGCTTTTGAGGGTGAATTTGCTCAGTCATTGGCTATTTTACATAGTCCACATGCAGTCCAAAATATGGCAACCCCCTGTCATTACACTTTATGCTCATACTACATAGTCATTTGATGCCAGATTATGCCCGGCGGTTGGTGCCTATGCATATGGGAAAGTATGCCTATGGTTTGTCTTTGGTTTTGAGCTCGGATTAAGCTATTATTTGCTTAGATTTGGATGTTTATTTGCTACTGGAATATTCATGGCTGAATCTCTTTTTCTTATGTTTGGATATGCCTATTGGATTCGGGCTATGTCTTGGATGTATACATTGATGTAATGACTCGTGGGGATCGATATAGAGCTTGGATTTGCTCTCAAATAATTGGTTGAGATTGAGCTCACTTCACATAGCATTTGGATCTTCATCTCCAATGTACTTATGGCATGTACTTTGCTTATGTCTGATTGGTCCTCCTGACATACTTGGCCTATGCCACTACTACATGCCCGTTACATTATTTGGAGTTGGATGCTACTGAGCCTTGCTTTGGCTTGAAATTTGATTGCCTGGAGCTTACTTTGGCTATTTCTCTGCTTGCAAGAGTTACGGTTTGGATGTACTTGATGTCTATGGATGCTATGTACGGATGCTACACGACCTATATGCTCATGGGGTCTTATTGATGCTTGATCTTGGATCTTCTAGCACTGGTGCTATCATATGCCCTTGTTGAGCTTCTTTGCTTGATATTTATGGCTTTTGTGCCAATGGGAGTATCTTGATATGCTTGATAGACATTGAGCAGGCGGTTTATGCTACTTGAGTATTCCAATACTTAAGATTGGAATCTTCACTTGGATGTTGCTATGCCGTGGTCCTCACAAATCTACTTGGACTGATTTGGGCTTTGCACTCCCTAAGAATACACCTCTTTGTGTTAGGTCTTGCCAGTGTTGTGTACACTTTGCCATATTACACAGGGGGTGTGCCGACTTACTAATGGATTCTTTTGACATGCTTGGATGTTTGCTTGGTGTCCATATGACTATCACTTGTTGATTTATGCCCGCTTGATGCCGGTTATACTTTGAAAGTCAGTGGTCGACTTGATGCATTCATTTTGTCTACAATTTGCTCTCATTGTACCTGGCTGTAATTTATTAATAGCAAGCAGTTATGCATGGATTGAAGTGGAATTTTCATGCTGAATCATCTTGATTTTATGTACTTTTGATGGTACTTAGTGGGCAGCATCATTAGCTATCAGTTCATGGTTATTTTGCCTTGGTTTTGGTGGTATTTTGGCTATTTACAATAGAAAACAGCAAGCAATTTTGAACTGTCTGCACCATTTTGGACTGCAGTATGACATCTTCTTCCACTAACAGTGCTATCTTCAACATCACTAAGCTTGATGGTATGAATTATGCCTACTGGAAGAGCCAAGTTTGGCAAGTATTGGTGCAAAAATCTTAGATTAAGCCACTAAGGATGCATGGTGGGCAACCTGAAACTATGACTAATGACGAATGGGATGAGCTTGATGAGTTATGCAAGTCTACCCTCATCTTGTCTCTCAATGAATAGGTGCCTTACAATGTGGTTGAGGAAGCACAAAGTGCTTGGTAGCTTTGGGATAAGATCAAGAACCTCTATGACAAGAAAAATGAGGGTATATGGGCTTGCCATAGAGGTGCTTGGGACACATTTAAGAATATTAAGGAAAGGTATTGGTGGCAATGTATGTATAAGGATGTTTCACACTTTGTGGAATCATGTAGTAACTTGTTGAATTTATTCAACAATCAAACATAGAGACGGGTTACGACCAACCTATCCTTTATCTCTTCATTATAAATGGATGTTAGATTTGGTCACCATGCCTATAGGAATTTGGAAGATGGGATACCTCATGATTACACGTGAGGATTTAACTAATCAAGTGGAAGGGAGAGCTCCATATACCAAGACAACATATCCTGTGCATGCAAATTTCTCTTAGAAGAGGTCTTTTGTCACTATGGTCATGTAGGCGAGATTACAAATTGATAGAGAACAAATGGATGTAGATGAGGCTCATGTATACTTCTCTTAGTTAATCTTGCATTAACTTTTGCACATAATCCAAATAGTAATGGAAAGACTGAAAGGGGCCATTTTCCCATAATCAAGGCATTGGCAAAGTCATGTAGATGCAAAGTAAAGGAGCGACCATAGTTATTACCATATGCATATTGGTTGATCGAATGACACATAGTGTAGTGACTAGATATATACCTCTTGAATTGATGTATAGACAAAAGTCTATTATGCCTATTGAAGAGGTGGTTGCCACATGGAGTGTGTTACCTTGGAAGGAAGAGCTAATGACATAAGAATTGTTTGCTCTATGCATTCGATAGTTAGATAGGAAACCAAAAGACATCAAGACAGTAATTACAAGATTGAGGGCAACAAGGCTTCACAATAAGAAAAGATTTGACAAGAAGCATGAACTCAAGCTAAGGGCAATACAAGAAGGAAGCTAGGTGCTAGTTTATGACAGTAGTTTAGATAATTAGCATAGCACTATTTAAAAGGTCTCAAAATAGTTGTTTGGTCTGTATGTGATGAGACATGTACATGATAATACTACCTATTCTCTTGGTGAATTGGATGGGACAACATATTAAGGATTCCAATTAGAAGGAAGCAGATCAAAGTTTTTAAGAGACTCTGATGCATATGAGGTAGAGGAGCTAGATACATGTATTTTCCAATATAATATTGAGGAGAAATATGAGGATGATATTGAGGTAGATAAAGAAGGCTCTAAAATTGTAGAAGAATGATAGTCTGCTAGCACATGTTGGAGGATGTGCAGGTGTGGAGGGGGTCATTGTCATGTGATTTTATATCTATACTTTGAAGCTAGATGAGATCCTATAACTTCATGCATTCACAGGTTTGTGCATATGACATGATATGGCAGATTGTAGGAGATCTTGAGTCATAATGGAGACTTGATTCAACGGTTTAGTCACAATTTAGTCATAGGTAATGAGGTTGGACTAAAGAGAAGAAGGGATAGTCAAGTAAGTCAATGACCAAGAGTTTGAATGCATGTAACCTTGTGTAGGGGAATAAGTGGGGACTTATAGGACTTTGTGAAAAAATTAGAAAGCAGGGAAAAGTGGGGAGAACAGAGCTAGTAAAAAAGCATAAGAAAATAGGCGCAAACTATGTAGGGAGAGTTTATCAAACATTGAGAGGAAGGGGAGCAAAATTCATGCAAGTGGAGGCATTTGAGCAGCAAGGAAGAAGGCTGAATACTCTAGGACCTTTGAGGTGTTGATTGGTGTAGAGGCAACTGCCAAGACCCACTGATCGCTTATTGTTCAAGTGTTTCAAGCCGAGCACTAATGGCTACCTCTCACATAGCCAACACGCTATCTCTCTCTACGAGTGTAGTGAGCTTACCTCCATGCCCGATCGAGTTGCCTCCTCTCTTGAACACTTTGGTAGCTCCACGATCTATGTGTAAGCTTCAAGCAAGCGTGATCCTCAAGCTCCACGCTCCAAGCTCCATTGCCACAAGCAAGAGAAGAGAAGAGAAGAGAAGAGAATATGGAGAGCTTCTCCACCACAGTCCCTCACCCTCACACACTCACTCTCTCACACTCTCACACTTCCTCTCTCATGCACAAGCTCAAGCAAGCAAGAACAAGAAGAAGATGAAGAAGAGGAGATCTACTTTTGGCTACACACAAGAAGGAGCTCCTCATTAACTTTTCAAATTTATATATAAAACCCTAAATCCCTTTTGGGCAATCATCCCCTTATCTCCTTTTTTACATGGCAAGTTGTGCCGAGGCCCTTTTTCCCATTGTCCTCCTATCTTCCTAGCTTCCTTCCTACTGCCCATCTACCTTTACAATTTGCATGGGTGAGAGCCCGACACTCTTTTACAAAATAAATCATGGTGTGCCTTGCGCTTTTTTGCAAAAGCATTGACTTGCACTTTTTCTTGTGTGCCTCTCTCCTTGATTTAGGACTTTTCTATACTTCTTGTGTTTCCAAATTTTTCTTGATGTGCCTTCATCTTCCATTCCACTTTGGCCTTGGCCATGTCTTTTACTTTAGATTTTTTGGATTTTCCACCTTGTTTATCTAAGGGTTAACATTACCCCCCTCCTAGATGAGTGTCAGCCCCATGGCACTCACCGTTGTGTAGGTAGCAGTGCTTTGGCATTCACTGAAGACATGGGTGGAAGGGACTATTGTGGTTTGCCGTGGAGAAGTTTTATTAGTGGTGCGAATAAAGGTCGTTGGTGGCACTTTGTTGGCTTGATTGGCTGGTGATAGGGTTGTTGTAGTTGGTGATAGGGTTGTTCTTTGTTGGGAATTGCACTTATGGCTGTCACAGGTATTGGTGTTCTAGGGATTGTATACGTGACAATTCTTTGGTGGGCTTGCATGATAATAAAGGAGAAGAGTTTAGAGTTGAGTGTTGATGAAGAGCTAATGGTACTTTCATTGGAGTTTTCAATACCTACAGTTGAAAACCTTTCATATGGTCTCTCCCTAGGGGTTAGTGCTAGTCATCTTATCGTGCACAAGATGTACTTTGATTAGTTTGGGAGACAAGTCAGTCGAGAGTATTGTCCTGCACTTGAGGACCCAAACTATGTATATATTGTGGTGCAAATATTATGTCAGTGCACGTGCATACTTCAATATTGCGTAGTTAGAAGACTGCTAGTCTGGTTTTTAGTAGCAATGTGTGGATAAAGTGAGGTTCAATGGGGGTGTGGTGGAAAAATTGCTGATGTTGAGGAGAAGTATGCTTGAAGGCTTCTTAAGACATTAGTTGTGATTTTGACAACACGGTATAGCATAATTGAGCACATTGACGCTGAGATTAGATTGCAGAGGCTGAGATTAGATTTGACCGGATAGTGGGGGACTTCAATTTCGGTGGTTGATCGCCATTGTTAATTATACCTAAAAAAAGAAAAAGGAAGTGCATTACTTTGGGGTGTGTCTACCTCACAGTGCAGTGTTGCATGGTGTCCGTGCTAGTGAAACTGAGAGTTGGGTCGAACCTCAACGAAGCCTGTGGTGTATTCCTACACTTGAGGACCCAGCTTGTGTATAAGGGAGGTGTTGTGGGTATCACTTAGGGAGACAAATCTAATCGTCCCTAGGTGTGCTCTGCCCTTGATGTGCCCTAAGTGTGAAGTGGGGAATAGGATGGTGGCTAGGGGGTTAAGCATGAAGCCGACTAACCAAGGCCACTAGACATACCTAACCTGAGGACCCCCAGATGCAGTGTTTGTGGCACTCTAATATACATGGAAAATATCATTGTTCCTTTCCTTTTTCTTTGTGTGGGTCTTTTATTTGTTTTCTCTTTTCTTTTTCTTTTTCTTTCTCTTTTTTTTTTGGGAGATGCATTGGGAGGGAGCACGCTAGACGTCATCCTGATGATCTATAGTAGTTACATTTCAAGGGGGCCTAAGAGATTTACAAAGGAATGCATGGCTTGGCATGGAGCCCTTTTCCCTTCTGATTGTACTTGTCATGGCCATGGAGGGGAGCTTGGTTCCTGCACTCGTTCTTTCTTTCATTGATCTGATTTAGAGTCATGCCCTTCTTTGTGGACTAGCTCCAATGGCTCCTGTTGAGGCGGTTGCATTTGTTGTTTTGGCTCCCCAAGCCCCTAGCAAGGCGAGTTCCAGTGAGGTTTAGCTAGTTGAGATTAGGGGAGCACATTGCTCCTCTACTCCCAAGCCAGTGTTAGGCTTAGGTGTCATGGCATGGAGTCCATGTTGCAGCAATGTGCCAACTTGTAGGCTAAATCTTTGATTCCATCTTCACTAGAGTAATCTCCTCCTCCCTTTTGCCTTAGTCGTTCTTCCTCCTCTTTTGGCATTTCCTTGCACTCTTCTTCTAATCTCTTTGATTCCTCCTCCACCCTTTGCAGCTCTCTGTTTTCTTTGGAGGTGGATCGAGTTCTTCTTATGGGGATTTTGAGAGTGTGATCTTTCCTTTCCGCTTGACTTGATAATTTTTTAGCCTTGCTGCTCACGGATTGTCCTCTCTGTCTCTCTTGCTATTGAGATGGTTGGTCATTCTCCTTTTTATTAGTAAATGTCTCCATGTTGTTCTATTGTTCCTTGTGGACTTCATCTCCCTCTTGTTCTCAGATTGGTGATGGCTCACCCCTAGCATGTTATACATATCCCTCCTTGGGCATTTCTTAGTCTTGCTATACTAGCTAAACCCAAGGCCTTCTCCACCATCGCAAGGCTCAACTCCACCTCTATTTGGCGAGCTTCTTCTCCTATTCATACCATCACCATGCCGCAATTTCATTCGGCATCGAAGCTCCTCAAAAATTTTGCACACTTGCTATAATCGACAACCTGCCCGACCTTCTCTACATACTTCTGTAGACTACACTAGTCTAGGAGTTGTTTTATGACTGGCTCCTCCATGATGGCATCTTCTAGGTTTAAGGTAAGCTTAAGTGTGAACTAGCTGAAACCCCTCATTTCTACCATCAAGGCGTACTTTGCTTGCTCTTCCACCGTGAATGGAAGCTTGCAACCTTAATCTTGCCCTACCATTTTAGGTTCCTCTTTGTAACATGTGAGACATCAGAACAACTAAGTGAGTTGTGCATGGACAAGGGATAGAGCATCGGGCAAATTGAATCCTGGTTGATGAAGAAATATTTGTCATTGTTGAGAGTGTGGCTCCTACCCACATGTAGAGTTTGGCCAAGAAAGAGAGAGTAGCCAATGACTATGCTTTGGGCCATGCTCAAATGCAATGTGTGCTTTCTACATGGGTGATTTTCTCTTCTAGCAAGTGAGGCTTCCGTCATGGCTCTTTGTTCTTGGTATTTCTGTTGCTTTCTCTGTAATGGCTCTTTGTGGGGTTGGTGGTCTTGTGGTGACTTGGACATTGAATGCTTTTGTACAGAGACCTGTGTCGTCCCGCATTCACTTGGCAACTCGTGAGAGTACATGAAAGTCATATGCTTCAACCATAATGAACAAGTGCAGCTCAACAAGGCATCACTTATCTGAATCCCATAGTATTGACTTCAATGCATATCACCTATGCTTGATTATCATTGCAAGTCATATGATTCAATCATAATGAACAAGTGCAGCTCAAAAAGACATCACTTATCTAAATCCCATAGTGTTGACTTCTATGCATATCACCCGCGCTTGATTATCATTGCTTGTGTGTATGTTGGCTTTGCTTCTTTTGGTATTATCTATACACAGTCACAAGTCACATTGTTTATTTATGTACACGTTTATGAATCCATGTCACTTTGTGAGGATAAAAACCAATTGTAGAACTCAGGATTGTATTGGAGTGTGGCATACATATCCAGTAATCGCGGCAACCTACTCAGTAACAACAGATATTTTGCAACATCAAGTAGCATGGTGCCTTGTCCGAGTCTACTGGAAACATGTAGCTCCTCCTCAGTGAGAATTTTATCAATCAGAGAGTTCTCTTGGCTAGTTCCAACTAAGTCCATACCCCAAGCAGTAGTCAGTCGAAAGGAAGTTGGTACCACATAGGTCAGGTCTCTTTGAGACTGCCATTGGGCCAGTCACTCCTCTGAAATTGTCATAATCTGGGCTCCAAGTTTTGGCCATTATAGCGTGGTTTTCAAACCAACATTTTTTAGATTGACTTTGACCCTTTGATTGTCACTTTAGTTGCTCTATCTCTAAGATATTTGGTTGGCAGAGTGCTTCTTGAATGTCACAATTAAGCATAGTTCGTCAGCCTCCTCATCAGAGATGAGTTGCATGCGCTCATGTGTAGGAGCTTGTCATAATTCTTGTTAAGATATTCTTTCTCTTCCCAGGATAGCAGATATGACAAATATTCCTCAAGCCACTCCCTAGGGAATGTGCCCATGTCTGCAAGGACATAGACACGTGGGAATAATTTGAGTTTAGCATCCAACTTGGTCAAACACTCTATGACACTTCTATGTTCGATGAGGGCTTGCTCGGTTGCTATCTCATGCAAGGTTCTAGGAGTTTCCCTAGGCTTTAGTATAGCTAGGGACTCGGACCTAGATGAGCAAGATTGATCATTGCTAGGATTGCTCCTGTTTTTGGGGTTTTTATGTTTCTCTTGAGACTTTGCTGCTATTGTGTCATGGTTCTCCTTGGATGTCACTGGTATAGTTTTGTCAACCTCTTGTGACAGTGTTGTATCCACTCTTGATTGGTCAATGTAAGTTCTGTTGTCCGTGGATTGGGTGTTGTAAGCAATGGGTTCATTCGTGGATGGACTTGATGCTTTATTCCTCAGCTCTTTAGCACTCTTGGTCTCAATCTTCTTGGTATCTACAGCCACTTGCAACTGTCGTTGTTTTCTCCTCTTTTTCTTAGGCAATCGAGGTGTATCCTTTAAAGACTCGTGACACTAAACTAGCTGTTGATGTGCTTGGTTAGGCCTCAGCATTCTCTTTCTTTGGTGTGTCCTCATGGGACATAGTCGCGGCTTGTTGAACAACCTCGCTAGGTTGTGAGGGTACAACTGCCTCTCTTTTTGGAGAGTCTAGCTCTTCAACTAATTCCCCTATGTTTAGCTCCTCATCCCATTGCATTGGCAATTGCTCCTAGTTGGACATAGAAGGTAGAAAGATTTTCTCGTGGCTATTAGATGATTCTGCCATTTACTTTGTTGAGCAATATCAGTCTTATCCTGAGCAATGTTGCACAGGTGGTGCTCATTATCCTCTTGGAAGTCAAAGGCTCCTTGCGCTCTAGTGGTCTTTGTGCACACTCGACGATTACATCTGATATCCGCCCATTAAACACACTACGATGAGGATCTGCCTTTTGAATGGTCCTGTTTGGTTTCCTGATTTCAATCATAAAGGGGCTCAGCCACTCCAATGTTTTTAACTCGAGACTTGGATTTTTGTTTAGAATTCCTCATGTACTTCTTCGCTTTTGATACGGTCTGCCTTCAGAGGTGGTTTAGTAGGGGGTTTTGGTATCCAAATCCATCGGTTACCTACGTAATACCCTTGAGCACATAGCAACACTTTGGATATCCATCCTGGCGTTGTGCTAGCTCTCCATTGATACCTTCATCTATAAGGCTTGGGCTTTCTGTTGTGGTCTTCTATGATATTTGTAAGTCCAAAGCCTATCCTTGGCATTGTCTCCTGGCCTTCTTGTTTCAAGCATGGCCTCACTCATCATTGGTTCTCTCTGTTCAACATGCGCTTATATTAACTCTTTCAACAAGTCCTTACTCTTGTTACTAGGCTTGATTGGTATGTCAGAATGTTCCTTGTCTTTCCCTCGAGGTTTGATGAGGTCACCCTTACTAAAGGTTGTGATTATCCTCACACCTAGTAGTGTCAAGTGTATCCTCTGTGCTACATAATCGGCCTCACACTTTCTCAACCTTTTGAAAGGTCTTCCTAGGAGGGTTTCCTTTCCATAATTAGTACTATTTGGAGGAACGTGGAATAGGATAGGCAAGCTTTCAATTTCAATAGTTACAAGGATTTTACACTCCCTATAAGTGCTCGTGGGTGTTCCCCATAAGGACTAAGAGTTGCATTAGTCGATGTGAGGCCTAGTAGGGTCCATGCTTCATAGGTCAAGATATTAAAATCAGCTCCTTCATCGATGAGAGCATAGACACTATGCTCTCTTTTTGCAGTGAGTTTGACCCTAAGATAAGCAGGTGGCACTATGTCTTCATCTTATGGGTCTTGGCTTATAAATTCAAGCCTTTTGATGCATGCCTTTGAGTCCCCAACTACACAACCAGATGTGGATTCTCCATTGATTTCTTGAGTCGTCTGTGCAGTGATGTTCAAGGTGTATCTGTCGTCGCAAGACTGTTATGTCTAGTCATCCTCGTAGTTGTAGCTTGATGTTGTTGCATTCCGCTTTGACTAGATGTAGTCCAAATGCAACCTATACATGTTTTTGTGGTGTGGCCTTTTTGCCATTATTGCCTAGATTGGCCCATTGAGGTTCTAGGGTCTCTATTTGTCTTTATTCGAGTATGGGCTTTTAGTTGTTATTTTGCAAGTGAGAATCTATGCTTGTGTAGAGCCTAATCTGCACAAGGATCTAATTTGGAGGACCTGTCACGACACATGTTTTCTCTCCAGCCTACTTGGGGGAGGTGCAGAGAGGGGCAGAGTCCCCTCTGCGGGGGCCCGAAGGGGAGGGGAGTCCCCCCAACCCGCAAGGCTGTTACTCTAAATACCATGCGTGATTTGAAGGACCGTTCGTAGCTAAGTTTTGAACTACTTGCTTTAGATTTCAGCCCAGTGATAAATCTATAATGTGCTTTCGGCTCTATAAATCTATAATGTGCTTTCGGCTCTATACGGTCTCTGGGTCAGTTTCAGGGGTTAGATGTGTCATATTTGTATTTTGTTAACATGTTCGATTTTGACAGTTTTCTGTCTGTCGATTCTCAGAGGCTTGATTATCAAAATCAAATGTCCAATTTTGGGTTGGTCTGATTCTGGTGGTCCAATTATGGGTTGATCTGATTTTTGTGTGTCTGATTTTTGTGCGTCCAATTTTGGAAGTTCAATTCTAGGAATGGAACATCCGATTTGATAGGTGTCCGATTATGGGATGTCTAATTTTTGAAATCGGACAAAGGGTATGTCCAATCGGACAGGATGGGTTGGTCCCAATTCGAAAATCAAACCATCCAATTCTGGGAATCAGACTATGGTAACAGTGTCTGATTCCTGCGGGACAAGTTTTCAATGATGATAAAAATCAACTCAATTCTAATGATTTTGGTTATGAGGGGTCCCACAAACTTCCAGAATGTAAGAATAGACCCTAATGAAGGATTGTACATACCTAGAATAGCAAACAAACTCTAAAATACAAATCGACAAACAAATCAAACCCTCTTTCCTTGTTATGACAGCAGAAAGCCTAATGCGTGTTTTCCTTCTTCTTCTTCTTTTTCCTACCTTGATGCATCCAAATCACAAAGCAAACACCTACACTACTCCAATCTACTTTTCCAAATCCAAAAAAACCAAAAACTTACTTGCTAAGGAGATCGAATATCTCTTCAAACTCCCTTGCTTCCTATCTATCTAGCTCAAGCACCGGTTTGGGGAAAACCCTACTTCAATGCTTGATTTGGAGCGCACAAGCACTCAAGGCTTGAATCCGTTGGTCCCGTAAAATGGAACCAAAGTGTAGAGGCGACAACCACCAAGACCCACTGACCGCTTATTGTTCAAGTGTTTCAAGCCAAGCACTAATGGCTACCTCTCACATAGCCAATGCACTATCTCTCTCTACGAGTGTAGTGAGCTTACCTCCATGCCCGATCGAGTTGCCTCCTCTCTAGAGCACTCCAGTAGCTCCACGATCCATGTGCAAGCTTCAAGTGAGCTCCATCCTCAAGCTCCACGCTCCAAGCTCCATTGTCGTGAGCAAGACAAGAGAAGAGAAGAGAAGAGGAGAGCTTCTCCACCATGATCCCTCACCCTCACACACTCACTCTCTCATGCACAAGCTCAAGCAAGCAAGAATAAGAAGAAGACAAAGAAGAGGAGAGCTACTTTTGGCCACACACAAGAATGAGCTCCTCATTCACTTTTTAACTTTATATACAAAACCCTAAATCCCTTTTGGACGGTCATCCCCTTATCCCCTTTTTTACACCTAGGCCCTTTTTTCCATTGTCCTCCTATCTTCCTAGCTTCCTTCCTACCGCCCATCTACCTTTACAATTTGCACGGGTGAGAACCCACGGCGCTCTTTTACAAAATAAATCATGGTGTGCCTTGTGCTCTTTTACAAAAGTATTGACTTGCACTTTTTCTTGCATGCCTCTCTCCTTGATTTAGGACTTATCTGTACTTCTCGTGTTTCCATATTTTTCTTGACATGCCTTCATCTTCCATTCCACTTTTGCCTTGGCCTTGTCTTCTACTTAAGATTTTCCGAAATTTCCAATTTATTCATCTAAGGGTTAACAATTGGGACAGCAAAAAGGCAAAACATGATATTTAAACTGAATATTATTGTCTTGAATTTTTAGCATGAACCAATTCAACAAGTGATGCATATGCTTGTCCATAACAAGTAGATGCTTGAAGTATACGAATATCCCACTCTAAGGTGATTTTGGGGCAACATAAAGGTGATTCTTTGCTATTGTAAATAATAGTAAAACAAGGCTAAACTTCCCATAGGTCTCTTGGCTTACCATTTCTTGGTATCATGCCCAATTAATGGTAGCTAACATATACTACAAATTTTATTGGATTGCATATGAGTTTTGAATATTTTGTGGTTGCATAAAGCTTATGTATAGTAGGGTATTGTCCTACAATAGGGTTATCTCTAAGCTCTCATCTTGAAGCTTTTGGGCAATCATCCCAACATGGTGTATTGCACTCATACATTGAGTGTTTGTATTGGACTTGCTTTGTTGTGTATCAAATGAATTAAAGGACTTCATGACAACTTCAATCATAGTTTATTCTCAAACCGATTCAATCTTCTCTTTTCTTATTCATTTCAAATTGTACTATCAGCATTCTTCTCCCTTAAACCCTCGTGGTTAAGCCCTTCAACTTATAATTCCCCGCCATAATGTGGGAAGTATTGGTAAGTGCATTCACTATATTACATCAAGTCATTTAGATTTGCATGAGCATGTGAGTAGGCTAGGTGAGGGATAATCGAAGTACACTTCATGTGTCAAAATCCTTCAATCAATAAGACTATGTCCAATCGTCTCGACATTGAGCTCATAGTGCATGACTATGCATATGTCAATTATGGGTCTTGATGGATTGGTCTGAAACCCAATATCAATTTATTGGCTAGTGTTTGCAATTCTGATCACATATCCTTGGATGTGACTTACCAAGTTGTGCAAGGTGCAATAAGCAAACATGGGCCACTAGCATTCAAAACTAAATATATCATTTCTCAAGGATAATGATTAATTAAATCATGTGTAGCAATGATGGCAAAAGAGAGTAGCAAGCACAAAGATCATTCCAAGAGAGTGGACAAGTGCATTAGGACAATCACATATTTCTCGAAGCAAGCTTGTAGGAGTCACATGGACGTTGTTGCTTGTTGTCACGCTACTTTATGTAGTGCTATTTATTTCCAATTTGATGATCTCTTTCTTGTTTGACTCATACATGATGTTATAAATTACATTAAAGCTAATGAAAAATATTGAATTAATGGTGGTAAGATATAACTAAGTGCCAAATTTGAAGTTGAAGGGGAGTAAAATCATACAAGTTTCTTTCAAGCCTTGCAAGTGAAAAGAAAGAGAAAAACAGTCATATCTATTCAAGATAGTGAACGTGGACTTCATCAATATGACTTCTTCATTTCAAGGGCATTTGTCAAACACCTCTCAAGCATACTAAGTCAATCAATGTGGGAGCTTTCGCTCAACTGCCAAGACCCACGAACCGCTTATTGTTTCAAGCGTTCCAAGCGAGCTCTAATGGCTACCTCTCACATAGCTGACGCACCATCAATCCTACGAGTGTAGTGAGCTTACCTTGATGCAGATATGAGTTGCCTTCTCTCGCACACACTGATAGCTCTACGATTCTAGATGCTAGCTCAAGCATCCTCAAGCCTCCTCCCTCTCCAAGCTCCATTCATCATAGCCGCGCGCACAAGAGAAGCGAAGAGAAGAAAAGAAGAGAATAGCTCTTGTTGACCACACACCAAAGAAAGCTTCCATTCACTTTTTGAACTTTATATATACAAACCCTAAAACCCCATGGGCGCCCATCCCTTTTTACATGACCGACCATTGTGGCAAGGTCCCTTTTTCTAATTCCCTCTTTTTGCTTCATGCCCTAGGCCTATATTCGACTATTCTTTTACAAGCAGCACAGGAGAGAGCCTGGTGCTCTTTTACAAGAGTTTTTGGAGTTTTTGAGACGCCTTTTATTTAAAACTACACTTTTGGCCCCGGCTTAGCTTTAGAGGCCGCCTGCATGTCTTTGCTCCTTTTCCATCTTATTTTCGCTTTTTCATTCATTCTTCCGCCTTCTCGGCTTGGGGTTAACATTACCCCCTCTGAGACGGGTGCCAGTCCCATGGCACTCTTGTCGACTATTAGTGTTTAAGAGGCAGTTGGAGAAGCAATTGTGTAAGGGTAGGGCGGCGTGTAAACTCGGGTGCTCGTGGAAGCGTGGTAGTAAGGTTGGTTGGAGAAGTCAAACGGATAGCAAGTGGTTGACAGGGGCCTCCGAAGTCGGTGGTTGGTCGCCTTAGTGATGCTTGAAAGGACAGGGTGCGGTGCTCTCCCTAAGGAGGGGGGCGTCTATCTTATTGCGTAGTGCATTGTGCTCGTGCTAGTGGAATGGGGAGTTGGGTCTAACCACAGGGTAGCCTGGGTGATATTCCATGCTTGGGGGCCCCATTCGTGCAAGAGGTGCAGTGCGAGTAGCTTAGGGTGACACGTCTAGCCATAGGTGAGCGGACCTCCCTAGGTATGTCCTACCCTTGATGGGCCCTAAGTGTGAAGTGGAGGAGCAAAAGAGGCTAGGGGGTTAGGGGCGGAGCCAGCCAACCGAAGCCACTGGGCATGCCTAACTTGAGGACCCCTAGGTGCAGTGATTGTGCTTTATGTGGTGCTAAGTGCTTGTGTAAGTGAGTTGTTTTGGTTGTTCCATGTGTAATGTTCTGCTTGCACTTCCTTGGATTTTTTTTTTGTGGTATTACACTAGTAGAATGACAACTTGTACCTAATCTTCTTTGTCTGATTCAAGCGAAGAAGGGGGTCAGATGGATTTGCTCAAAATTTGATGGCTTTGCATGTACCCATTTAGGTTCATGCAAACGTGGAGGGATGTGGTGGAGAGGAAGGGGTGGTTGCACCTAATAAACTAGCTGTCGTTCATATCCTCTAGGAGAGCTAGGCAAAAGGAGGGGAGAAGGCTAGCTCTCATCATTAAACGCGCCATGGCGCAGCTGTCAATGGCATTAGGGTCAGAAAAGAGGGGAGGCAAGCCACGCTCTTGTGGGGTCAGGTCCTGCTTGAGTAGTGGCTTAAGTAGCCTAAGATAATTACATATAGTTATAAAGGCTAGATCGGGGCATGAAGAGAAGTCCACGAGAAAACGCATCATGGAATCATTTAGGCTTCCCGAGTCAAAAAGGAGGTCATGCTCAAAGGAGGCGGCATTGGAGTTGTAGATGATGGGGAAATCATGATGCCCATGGAGAGTGGCAACAAAATCCACACCTACCCTATGAGGATATGCCATGAATGTGGGGTCGTTCCTCTCATAGGGCAGGGTGTTACAAAAAGCCATCTAGGCAAGAATGCTAATATCGCACACTCGCCTCCTCCATAGGGGTTGGCAGTTGTAGCCCTGTACAGTATGTGGTATTTCGAACACCTTTTCTTGCCAAAACTCTGCTTCCTCCATTCCCCATAGAGTGGGAGCCCTCTCCCTTTCTTCCAGCCATTTTTGTCCCAGTCCGTCTCGCCAGTCGCGATCACCTCCTCCATCACCTTGATCGATAGGACCCTCCGCAGGCTGTTAGGCATGAGAAAGCTGAAGGTGAAAGGGTCTTTTTCGTTTTCTTGCAGTTCCCAAATCACCAGCTCTGCGTGGAATCCAGCAAGGAGGTCATCAAGGCATGGTGGGAGGGGTGCGGACGGCCGCACGACTGGTTTGGCTCTTAACTACTTCCTTCTTTCTTCAACTAATTTTCTCCATCTCTTCCTTAGCGCTATTTGTCTTTTCAAGGGCGGATCAATCTGTTGATGTTCTTGAACATGAGGCGAGAGGGGTTGTGGGATTATCTCTTCGTTAGTTCTCCCCATAACGAATTCAATGTCAGCCTCCTCCCCCTATCGGTCTTCTAGTTGTGCTCCTTCCTCAAAGCCCAGTGCGTCCAATTCTTGGGGGGTTAGGCTGGCTAGTAGTAGGTACTTCTGTTGCTCTTCTAAGCTCAGCCTAACCTCCGCAGGTTGGGGTGGCATCTGTAGTCCCGCATGCAAGGCTCTACGTGCGATGCTATGTTTTTTCTGCACCACCTCCAATGACTCTTTTCCCTCTGGCCGGGTCGTGTCCAATAATGTGTTGAGGAATGCTTGTTGCTGGGCACTGAAGGCTATCTAGGTTTACTTTCTGCAAGGATTTTTTCTTCCAAAGTGAGGCACCGTGCTAGTGTCTTTACTCGCTTCTCGTTCTGCACATCCCATTCCTCTGCTCTTTTGTTCATTCCTTCCATGCTCTCCCCCTGCTTCTGTGCCAGGGTTACGAGCTCTGCTCCTGGGCTTTGAGTTCTCTGCTAATATTCTCGTGCTCTTTCCTTCCCAGGTGCAGTTGATCGGTCATAGACTCGATCTCCTTTTGCTACTGCTCCCTCTCTTGCTTTCTCTCCTCCTCTTTGGCATTTAGTTCCTCCATCATTTGCTCGATGTCGACGGTTTTCGCCTCCAATTCCCCATGTTGCATCAGGAGGAGCTTGTATTCCCGCTGCATCTGCACCAGTTCTTGATTCTCATCCTCGAGCCGCTGTTTGTAGCTTTCTTCCATGTCTTCCTTGGCCTTTAATTCCTGCTTGAGGTCAAAGATCTGTCGTTGTTGCATGGCTATTGTGCGGGTTTTCTCAAGCTGGAAGGCGGCTACTGACTCCTTTTCCGCCACCAAATCAGCCACACAACCATCCTATTTTCCTCCTTCGCCCTCTCCAATTGGGAGAGCAACTGGGCAATGTACTCATCGTAACTAGCTGGTGGCATCATTGTTGTGTGGGTTGGGGTGGTCGAGGCTTCCACTCTCGGACGCTTCTGTTTCTATCTCGACTCAGTATCTGCAGCTAGTCTCTTTTGCCCCGTGACCGTGGTTTCTTTGTTCTTTCCCTGGGCCATTTCTTTACTGATAAAATATTGCATCCAGGCCACGAATTTGGAAACCTCCATGCTGGTGGGGATGCTAGGGGTGAGGGTGGTTGGTTCGATGGAGGGTGCCATGAGGGTGGGGATAGGATGGAGAAGGGCCTTGTTTGCCTTCAAGGACAGCGGGCAGCGTGACTTCTGGTACCTGCGTGCTAGAGCTAGGCCCTTCTTCCCTCAATGGGCTCCATGCTCCCGGATCGTCAGCCCTGTACTGCTGCTCAATGGACCAACATGTGGCTTCGGCCAAGTCCTCCTCCTCCTTCCTTCTTAGTTCCTCTTCTTCCTCCGCAGCTCTTCTTTGCCTTTCTTTTTCAGCTTTCTTGTACTCTTCCTCCAGTTTCTCCTTTTCTTCCTGCTCTTCTCTTTTTCTCTTCTCAGCCTCCTGTTTTGACACCTTTTTAGCCCTCTTGACTTCTTCTTTTGTTTCTTCTTCTTCCTTTTTCTTCTTCTTCTCCCTCTCCTCGGCCTCCTTGAGGATTGTCTTTTTGCCTTTTCCAAATCCTCTTTCTTCTTCCTGCGGCCTTCATCTGGCTTCTTTTCCTTTTCATTGGTTTTAATTGATTCACCTCTCTTGATTCACCTCACTCCCCTTCCCTTCCTAGCTTGAGAAGAATCCTTCCTAGGATTGAAGGTTTTGGAGGTTGAGGACCTTCGGCAACGGGTCTTAGGAGTTGCCAGCGTAGGAACCATTGGTAGAAATTGGGGTTATACTCTAACTGAGCTGCACGATTGAGATCAAAAGAGCAAGTGCCAACGTGTGTTATGTAAGTGAGAACATCTGTTAGGAAGTCACCGGAGGCACCGCGGCTAGCAATATGTAGCTCCTCCTCAATCAGTAGGCGATCGAGGTAAGGGTGTCCCTTGATGTGCTCTTCTAGGGGGCCATCGCGAAGAGTGGTTAACACTCTATACGAGGTTGGCATGATATAGGTGGGGTCGTACTCCGCTGTTTTGATTACGCAGTGCTGCTCCGCGTTGGTCATGACTCGGCATCCCTCTACTTCCCATTGAAACCTAAGAGTGTACCAATGCCGCAAGAATGGGGATTCAATCTTAGCAAGTTTGGATAATTCTGCAATTTCTTGGTCGGTGATAGCAAAAGTGGTTCGTTGATCGTATGACGTGATGAGGCATTGTTTGAGGGCTTGCTCTTTAGAGACCTCACTGTTGAGCAATACAATAAGAGTTTGCTGCCTTTGCGAAGGTAAGTTCAAATGTCTCCCAAGAACAAGGCAGCATCGTACGAACTTCGATTGCAAAAGGCTCGGGCAACAAGCCTAAGTCCAAGCAGTCATAGCTCAAAGCTAGCTCTCTGAAGGTGGCATCGAGCCGTCTAATGCAATCATCCACGTCATCCCCTGTATCTTTGGCTAGATCTGAGGCCAGTGTCAAAAATGATTTCCACTTGTAGGAGGGTTTAAGATGTGCTAGTGGTTGGGGTTTGATAGCACTAGAGCCTGTGACAGTGGATAGTTGTGGTTGCGGGTGTGCCTTAGATTGCTGTTGGGCTTCCTAGCTTAGGGCTGGGGAAGCAGCAGCGACTTCTGATAGACTGCTGCCTTCAAAGTGGATTATTGTAGTCGGGTGGGCTCTGGCGGGTGATGGGTCATGTGACGATGTCTGTCGTTTGGGTCAATAGGCTTGTTTGACTCTCTCGGGCATGTGTGTAGATAAGTTTGATGGATGTGGGCCTAGGGAGCACTCCGGTTTATGGTTTTGAGGTTTTATGGGGCTGGGGGTGATCAGGCTTGGGGGTAGCATACGAGTGGTGGTCTTGGCCATGTGGGCTTTAGGGATCCATAACCAGGCATTCCCCTCATAGTAGCCTTGCACGTGCATGAGGGCTTTATGGACCCACCTTTGCCTGATCATGCACCGATTTCTATAACTGCGCCTTGGTGTCCTAGGTTTAGAGCTTTGGGTCTTATGAGGTCGTGTGCGATGACTCCTAGGCAGCGGTTGTGGCTGTTTAGGCCTCCATTGGAAACTAGGATGTTGAGCCTTAGCTTTTGTTACCACGAGTAGCAGTTCTTGAGAGGTGGTGGGTGGTGGCTGAGCACTACCCTTCTTCTTAGATTCGGCTGCTGCTAATAGTTCTATCGATGGCCGTGCAGATTGTTCCATTGCACAACCCTTGCTGAAAGGTGTATCAATGTGGATGTTGCATATGGCGAGGTGAATGCATTGCAACTCATAATCAACGTGGCAACAAGTTTGCTTCTTGAAGGTTCGCCCTAGCACCGTCTCCGTGCCTGCGTCGTTGGTGTTTGGCAGCATGTAGAAGATCATTGGTACAGTTTCAAACTCGATAGAAATGGCGGCCCTGCACTTATCGAGAAGTGCATAGGAGCAGCCCCCAATGGATTTAATCTGGAGTTAGTGGGTTGTAGTGGTGGTTTGCCAAGTTGGGTCCAATGATCGTGAGTCAAGACATTGAAGTCCGCTCCCTCGTCAATTAAGGCATTGAAGACACATGTTCGCTTGGCAGTGCCCGTGATGTGCAGGTATGCAAGCTCCACGATTTCCTCATCCTCATCATCGATTTCAGTGATGGTGGCTACTCAGACCTTGACAGGTGGTTCCAACATCGGTGCTTCATGCAAAGGATGCGTGGGGGGATAGTATTTCTTGACACGGCTACCGTTGAAGAAGCCTATTCCTTCATTGGCTAGAGTTTTGAGCTCGACGTTGCCCGTTCGACTAATCACACAGACTCTGAAAGGTCCAAGACCCCGAAACTTAATTTTTTGCTTGTGCCCCTTAATTGAGTATAGGAGCACTAGGTCGCCTTGTTCGAAGTCGCGTTGCTTGACATGCTTATCAAACCAACTCTTGCATCCTGCCTAAGTGGCTAGAAGACGAGTCTCCGAGAGGTGTTCGAGCTCTACTAGGCGTTGCGTCCATGCCTCCTTTCCTTCCCATCGCTCCTGAAGTGAAATTCGTAGGCTAGGCATGAAGAATTCTACGAGGAGAATTGCTTCGGTTCCATAGGTCAACCTAAAGGGGGTCTGTCTGACGGCCGTTTTGTAAGCTGTTCGTAAGCCCATAAGGCTGCCATCAGCTTGTTATCCTAGTCGATGCGTGAGATCGAGACTACCTTGGTTAGGACGTTGACAATAATCTTATTTGTGGATTCTGCCTGGCCGTTTGCTTGAGGATAGTATGGGGAGGATTTCCGATGGATAATTAGGAAGGTGGATAGGAGATGAGCTATCACTTCATTGATGAAGTGTGTACCCTGGTCACTGACTAGTTCGATGGGACATCCGAATCATGAGATCACCTACTTCCACAAGAACTTGGCAGTCGTTCGAGCATCATTCTTTCATGTTGCCCTCGCCTCTACCCACTTCGTTAGGTAGTCTGTGGCCACAATGATGTATTTTGCTTGAGAATACTGTGCAGCGAGGCTGATGGGTCCTATGAAGTCGATTCCCCATTTTTCAAAAGGCTATTGTGCAATGATTGGGGTCAAATCCATTTGATCCTTGCGAATCGGGACCTTCATCCGCCGCTGACATTCGTCACAATGCTTAACAAGTCGTACAGCATCACAGAACAGTGTTGGCCACCATAGTTGAGACTGCAACACCTTGCGGGCCGTCGTGTCTCCGCTAAAGTGTCCACCAGCAATCCCATTGTGTGCCTTTGAGAGCACGTCGTGCATCTCATGTCCACACACACATCTACGCAGTAGTCCATCTTGCCCTAAGCGATACAGCTGGCCTGCTATCAATTGTTAGGATTGGATTTTGAGGATAAGTCGCCTCAACCTTGCCTTCTCTATTGGTCGTTCAATCAGTCCATGCTCGAGCACTTGGACTATGTCATCTGCCCAACATGGCATTAGATCGGCCTTGAATAAATCTTTTCCGCTGGAGAGGTTAAAAAGGTGGGTGTCTGGCAATTCATCGATAATGCCTTCTCTAGCGGATTCTCCTGTGGGGATGCGTGACATATAATCAGCCATGTAGTGATGTTTTCCCTTCCGTACAACCATGGAGAAGTCAAACTCCAAAAGCAGAAGGAGCCACCGAGCTATGCGTCCTGTAGCGCAAGGTTTGTTCACTAGGTATAGCAAGGCTTAATGGTCTACAAAGAAGGTAAAGGGTGTAGCCAATAGATAATGCCGGAACTTCTTTACAACAAACACCATGGCCAAGCCCTCTCTTTCCATCGTCGAGTAATTCATTTTTGTCTCCATGAGTTGTCTGCTAGCAAAGCTTACTGGATAATCTAGGTTATGCTCGCCAGGTTGGCACAACACTGCCCCCACATCAAATTTAGAAGCATCAATATGCACATGGAAAGTTATGGTTCGATCCGGGGCTCATAGAATTGGTGTTGTGGTTAGAGCCTTCTTCAACTCTTCATATGCTCATTGGCATGCCTCAATCCATTCAAAGACAATCAGCAGCTTATATAAAGGTCTAGCTATCAATGTGTAATTCAACACAAACCGCCGATAGTATCCCATATGGCCTAAGAAGCATTGAACTCCCTTGTAATTGGTTGGGGATAGAAGGTCGAAAATAACCTTGACTTTCGAGAAGTCAATGGCAATGCTGTTCTTTGACACCATGTGGTCGAGGATTCATCCATGCTTCACCCAAGGCATTTCAAGGTGTTCAAGGAGAGAGGATATAGGCGACACCGGTCAAAGACTGCTTGGAGTTTGTTCAAGTGTTCCATCGAGGTCGAGTGAACGTAGAGGTCATCAACAAAGACTTCCAACTCCTTGCAAAGCATGTCTTTAAATATGGTGCACACGAGACGTTGGAAGGTGGCAGGGGCATTAGTCAACCCGAAAGGCATGACTATGTAAGCAAAGACGTCCCACTTGGTGGCGAAGGTAGTCTTATGCCTGGCAGGATGCACTTGCACCCGATTGTATCTTGAGAAGCCATCCAAAAAACTGTAGGCCTCCTTGCCTGCCACTCTTTCAAGTATGTGCTCGGTGTATGGCAATGGATAATTATCCCTTTTAGTAACAGTGTTCACCTTCTTGTAATTGACGCACACTCTAATTTTTTCATTTTTCTTCATCACGATTACTATGGGTGATACCCAGTCCGTGTGCTCAATTTCGTAAATGAATCCTGCTCTCATTAGCTTATCAATCTCTTCCTTGACAGCGTGAGCATGCTTCAGATTCATTGGGTACAGTCGCTACTTCACCGGCGCTGCGTCTGGTGTCATGGGTATGTTATAAGTCACTACACTCGGGTCTACCCCCTTAAGCTCTTCCAAGGACCATGTGAATACGTCTACATACTCTCGCAAGAGAGCGACAAGACTTTTTTCTTCTTCCTCAGTAAAGTCATCAGTAATTAAGACTGGTCGAGGTGTCTCCCCTTCCCGGGCTAAGTTTACCTCTTTGACCCTAGCTAGTCCCTCGATTGGTTCGCTCATTTTCCCCTGCCATTTGGCACCTAACAAGATCACTACCCTATCTCCTTTCTTGAATTTCGTAAATCGTTTAGGGAGGTCCAGTGGTTTTCGTTGTTCGTCCGTTCATGTGTCCCTGGGTTGGTTTGCCCTTCCCTGCTTCAATTGTCTGCGCCTCAGGTGGACAGGTAGGTCCCCAGTTGTGTGTCGGGTCTTGGGTGGCCTAGGTATTTCTGGGGCGCTATCTGAGCTTACCACCGACTCAGAGTCGAACTCGCTGTCTTTGCTAGAAGAGGGGGTCTCCCCTGGTGGTCGCAGTTCAGATGGTGATTCTGCCCTAAGCACTGGTGTCGCTCCTGGTTGAGCTAGGCCTGCTTGCTCAAGGTCTATGGCTCCTACGTGTTCTAAAAAGGTGCGATCACAATTTATATGCATGAGTCCTCACTCTGTCCTGTAGACACTTCTTTTTTGTGGCTTGGAATCCGCCCGTATTTGTTCTATTTCATGTCCCTCCGTGTCATATTCTACCGAATCCATCTCACCCTCACTTCCATCACTGAAGGGTTGGCAGTCTTCGTACTCCTGGTCAAAGTCCTCTGTGCAAGACTGCTCATCATCTCATAGGGCTTGGTATATCTCTTGTCATTGATCCGGAACTAAGGCCCAGTTGTACATAAGGTTCAAGTCATACACCCTGGTCCATTGCCACTTGGATTCGCCTAAGAGATCCTGGAGTGGTTTCAAGTTTGAGGCTGAATTGTTAGCTAGCTTGTCTGTTAAGTATTCTAGGGCCTCCTGGAGTTCTCTCTTGTTGCCTGGCACTTGGAAGGTGACAGGCTTAGGTCTCTCAAGAAGGGTTCCTTCCATCATGCAAACTGGTATAGAGGGTGTGCCGTCGGTCGTGCCCATCATCTTGATGGCTTGCTCATACGCCTCTTGATCCGAGAACGGCAGGTCGACTGTACCAAGGATATGCATCCAATCCCGCTCATCCTCTGGGCATGGGATATACTTGGTCAAGGACCCATAAGACTTCTTGACTTGACCATCACCCTTGAGCATCGCGAAGATGGCATCCAAGTTGACTGATGAGGTCTTCCAAGTGTCCATCTCTACCCTCATAGCTTTCGTCTTGTTGACTAAGAATACCAAGCCGTTACCCCAATCTTCAATAACTTTGGCATTGCATATCCAAGGCCAGCCTAACAGGACATCATAGTCCACCCCCTTCATGACTATAAAGTCGACAGAGAACTGGACACCTGCAATTTTGACTGGCCAGTTTTTAAGTACCCCGAATGGCCTCACCCTCATGCCGTTTGCTAATGTAACATTAAACCGAGCGGTCTCAACAGGTGTATTTCCCCAAGTCTGTAGTATTGCATGGCTTAGCACACTAACCCCGGCTCCCGTGTCTACGATCCCCTTTCTCGTTGTGTCTCCTAAGGCTAGGACTGATAACACTGCATGCATCTTGGTGCCTTCCCAGAAAGCATTAACGTGCAAGGATTTTGGCACAAAATGTAGCGTTAAACTCGGTATTTGTGTTTCTGTGTCCTGATCCTACAGATCTGCAGCCTTGACCCCTCGACCCACTACTTGAGGTCTTGCCATAGGGTGAGATGCTGCTTAAGCAGATCTCCTAGGCTTAACGTCACAGGGGTGGTCACTAGCATGGTAAGGAGTCTATCGGCTGCTCGTCCCTCTCCTACGCCGGATTGTCCTGGCCAATGGCCATGACTGATTTGTGGGCCTGCAGCATCAAGGCTTGTCCTAAGGGGTACTGTCTGCAGTGCGGTTGCATCTCTTGACTTTGGTCGAGGGGGTGAGACTGCTATATTCATGCTGGTGAGATCCTCGCTCGCATCCTCTAGGATGGGCTCAGTGTCCCTTAAGTGCTCTTGGGCCTCTTTTACCCAGTCCTTCACTTTCTCTATGGCCTCGAGTTGGCGCTTCGGATGTGGGTACTCCCCTACCTTGGCACTTCCCTTTTTGGCCGTCTTGGGGGCTGAAGTTTCCATCTCTGCGTCCGTGACTTTCTTTCCAACAGGCAGAGTTGTAGCACTCTCAGGTTTTAGTGAGATCTTAGCCTCCGGCCTCCTCTTCCTTCGCCTGCAGCTCTTTTTCCCTATCGAGGCTGCATTGAGGTTGCTGGGTCCCAGTAGTGATATGCCGGCCTACTTTTTCTGGGCAGGGGTCATGACCCGCAATGGAATGGGTGTGGCCTCCCCATCAAGGTTCTCGACACCAAACAGTCCCAATGGAACAGATGGTACTTTGGCTGAACTTGCAAAAGGTTTTCGCTTTGGGCAATCGATGAAGAGATGGGTGATTCCGCACTCAACACACCTTAGGTCAGCTTTGTCTCTATTCTACTGCTCCCTCTCACGGCAACGTGATGAGACATGACTTGGGTGACCACAAGTCCAACAAATGATTGGATCCTGCGTCTGCCCTCCTAGGTCTCTACCTCGTCCTCTCCCTAACGCCATCATTGGTATTGGTCGATAGTCCATAAGGACTACATCTACAACACTTTGCTCTGCTGCAATGTTGTCTAACAATCGCTTCATAAGAAGCTCACTCAGCGTTAAGTCTCCTTCTAGGACTCTCTCGTGATCCGTTCGGTTTCTATCGGCTAAGTTCAGCACTCGCTGTACCTCACACAACTCCGTGCTTTGCCTTTGACTCATGGCCTGCTGGTCTCTATTGTATGTGGCTATGCCTTGCAACACCTTGTGGGCTAGCTTCCTCTCTTCTTCTAAGTCTGCAATGATAGCATCTGATGTCCGACCGCGGTGCTCATACCAGGCGTGCGCATTGTAGCTGCTGACCAGTTACTGAATAGCCTCTAAGAAGACGCCTAAGTCGAGTTCCTCGTTAGACCTGTGGTTTGAGCTTTCCTCTGCCATAGTCGAGTTCTCGTGCTTCGCCAAGCTATCGATCAGGTTGAGTGGGTTTGTTAAATCCCCTTCGTTTGCACCGCTTGCTTGGTCCCACTTTGCGTATTGATGGTTTGTCTCTGTATGTGGGTTCTCTCCTATTCATGGGTTCCTTGAGTGGCTTATCTGACTGAGTTCCTTGACTTATTAAATACAGTCCTCAAGTTATCTCCACTCCGTGCATGTGTTCTTTCTGGTGCACTTGTGTTCAATCAGGCTTTCAGTTTTTCTTAAGTGCACTTCAAGTGTGGAAATTCAAGGTGAGTGCGACAAACAGCCTCTAAGTGTCTCATGCACCCTCGAGCCTGATAGGCTTTGTCGATCAATTCTCTGGCCATCTAGATGGGATTTAGGGCCTTTCGGTTACATTGCCTTGCTGTTTTTGGGCTCAATCGGGGTCTTATGGCTCATCGGGTTGCCTCTAGATCTCTGGGTTTCTAAGTATCGCAACAGCCCACTCAAATTGTTAAGCAACTACACCTTACGATTTTGTCTACTCCGTGCGCCAGAATTTGGTTCTGAACGTCAAGAGGGCTTACGACAAGTTGCACTGCTGAGCTCCAGTTGGGTCAGGTCAAATTTCTGAGAAATTGAGGCAGATGCACACTTGGCCCGATTGGTACGAATTGCAGGGGCCGAGTGAGTGACTCGAATGGGCCGAATTGCACTTGTCCGAGTGCAAAAAGTTTTTCGCAGGCCGAGGTCCGAGTGGCGTGACTCGAACAGGCCAAGTCAAATGTTGGGCCAAGGGCTGATTCGGGTCCTAGGTCGAGTGGACTTCGAGCCGAGTGTCAAGTTGGTCAAGGGGCCGAGTGCCGTTACTCGGACAGGCCGAGCCAAATGTTGGGCCGAGGGCGGATTAGGGTTTCTGGATCAAGGTCCGAATGGGCGGGTCCGAGGGTCGAGTCTGGGACTCGACCTAACAAAGGCCGTTCGAACGGGCCAAATGCGGCGCGACAAATGCCGCACGATGACGATTTCGATTGAATCTCTCGAGTCACGCAATCATCCCAAGCACAAACTTCTAGATCCTGGCTAAGGCACCAAGGGAAGTGATTGGTATACCTGGGGTGAGCGGTAGGCTCTCCAATGACGAGATCGAATCGAATCTTTGCGGGCTCTCTCTCTCTCTCTCTCTCTCTCTCTCTCTCTCTCTCTCTCTCTCTCTCTCTCTCTCTCTCTCTCTCTCTCTCTCTCTCTCTCTCTCTCTCTCTCTCTCTCTCTTTCTCTCTTTGTGCAATGGTTGCAAATGAGCTCTCCCTTGGCCTCTTGGCTCTTAAAACCCTTCCCATGCAAGGCTTTGACGCTCCCAATCACTCACTTGCTGACATTAAGCATCCCAAGCAAGCTTTTTGCCATTTTTTGCATGATTTATGCCCTATTTGCAACAGTAAACCCTACCCTTTCTCAGTTCAATTTCCTAATCCTATCCTATACTAAATGCAATGAGAATAGAAAACAATAAACTGAAATGATTTCTATTTTCCAATCATCAAACAAATAAACTAACCCAAAATACTTACTTGTTTAGAAGATCAAAAAACCCAACCTTCCTACCTATCTCAAGCTCCATTTTGGCAATGAATCTCTTACTTCGATGCTTGATATGGGGCGTGCAAGCGCTCAAGCTTGAATCTGTGGTCCCGGCAATGGAACCAAAATGTGGGAGCTTTCGCTCAACCGCCAAGACCCACGGACCGCTTATTGTTTCAAGCATTCCAAGCGAGCTCTAATGGCTACCTCTCACATAACCAACGCGCCATCAATCCTACGAGTGTAGTGAGCTTACCTTGATGCCGATATGAGTTGCCCTCTCTTGCACACACCGATAGCTCCACGATCCTAGATGCTAGCTCAAGCATCATCAAGCCTCCTCCCTCTCCAAGCTCCATTCATCATAGCCGCACACGCAAGAGAAGCGAAGAGAAGAGAAGAAGAGAAGAGCTCTTGTTGGCCACACACCAAAGAATGAGCTTCCATTCACTTTTTGAACTTTATATATACAAACCCTAAAATCCCATGGGCGCCCATCCCTTTTTACATGAACGGCCATTGTGGCAAGGTCCCTTTTTCTAATTCCCTCTTTTTGCTTCATGCCCTAGGCCTATATTCGACTATTCTTTTACAAGTGGCACAGGAGGGAGCCTGACGCTCTTTTACAAGAGTTTTTGGAGTTTTTGAGGAGCTTTTTATTTAAAACTACGCTTTTGGCCCCGGCTTAGCTTTAGAGGCCACCTGCGTGTCTTTGCTCCTTTTCCATCTTCTTTCCACTTTTTCATTCATTCTTCCGCCTTCTCGACTTGGGGTTAACAACCAACATTAGCCCATGAAGGATATGATGAAGCATTAAATCAACTAATCACCCCCATACATAGGGAAATTTTCCCTTGAGATGGCTGGCATGATTGCAAGATCCCTTCTCCATAGATGAAGTGGAGTATGTAGTTAAGAATAAGAAGTTTGTGAAGTCTCCGAGGTCAAGATAGACTCCCCATCGAGTTCTTTCACTAGATTTGGAAGACATGCAAGCATGACATATGTAACTTTGTCAATCAGTTTAGGTAGGAGGGGTCTTTTAACCCCATGAATCATGGCATGATGAAATTAATACCAAATTCCACTGACAACTTGCTCATAATGCAATGGAGGTCACTAACTATGTTAAATGTCACTACTATAAAATGATAGATAAGTTATTGCTCTCCAAATCAAATTTTTACTCCCTAAAGTGCTACATTGAGACTAATATGGGTTCCTATACGATTGACATATACATGTTGCTATTTTGAACATATTCTTATTATTGGGGGTAAAGGCGCCTCTACCTAGCCGCCCATGTATTACTACAATGATAGTACATGCACCTGCACACTGCAGGTGGCAAGCACTCACCATTGTTACTTTATTATTTATTCTTTTAGTGATAGATGAATAAAGGGAAGACCGGTCACACATTGTGACTGTTGGAGTTCCCACATGGTGAGTCTCTCTCTCTCTTCCTCTTGCATTTCTGCCATAGCTCTCCTATGCAAGCTTCGATCCTTCTCACCTTTGAACTGGTATTAGAGCATGGTTGCTTGAGCATTTGAGCTTGGTCTGTGACTCCTTCAACATTCATTTGAATCCCTACACCAGTGGTTCTCACTCTTGGCAGCCATATCCAACTCCTTCGAGCTCCCCGATCACTCCCTAACTTCCCAAGCACCTACCCGGCCCATTTGGGCACCCTCAGGGCATTCCTTCAAAGGTATTGAAGCATTCTTTTGAGTGTTTAATTCAATTTCTAGGGTAGAACAGGAAGGGTTAGCCATAGCTCAATCATTGGAGCTCCCCCGTTTCATATCTTGGCTCCTACTTGATTAGGCTTGGCAAGGCTTTGTGTAGGCCTTATTTAGGCCCTACTTGAGCCCCCCTTCCACCCCATTAATGCCACGTGGACTAGCAGCATACTCAGCAATATCAGCCCTATTTAGGCCAGCTTGAAGACATGCAAATTTCATTTTTTACTTCAACCCTCCCTTGGCACTCGTTAGCAGCTTGAAAACACTTCATTTGGCACTTGGGAACACCCCCTTGATGCTCGACATTGGTGGTTTATCATTGGCATTGATTTGTGGACTGATTTACCTCAATCCATGACTATTTTTCACAGTCCATAGGTACCCACAAACAGCGTTACATCAGCATTTTATGTTTATGTTTGGATAGCATTGACATTTGATGCTCGGTTGGTCCCGAATGGTCCCCTAATGTTAGGGGAATGTATGCCTATTGATTGTCCATCATTTGGAGCTGATTTAGTGGCCTGAAATACTCATTTTTACACAGTAAATCACTGTTACACACTCCAAGACTGAAGCTTATTTAGTCACTTTATGCTTTGCCTATTGGTCATGAGTGCTTCTCGGATGTTTCATATGACTATTGGGATGCAAATGAAGGTTGGAAAATGCTTTGGATGGTTTTGGAATGTATTTTGAGTCTTGTTTGAGCTCCATATTGGTTGGCATTTACTTGACATTGGTCTACACTAGCATGTTTTGTGACAGAGGTTATACATATGGTCTATATATGACCCGTTGTTGGTACATGCTTGATGCTTATGTTACCTACACATGCTAATTACATTGTTTGGACTTGAATGCTACTAGAGCTTCATTAGGGCTTAACTTTGGATATTTTGGAGCTTATTTTGGTCTTGCTTTGGATCGTCAGAGATATTGGGATTGTCTTCATGACATTGGATGCTATCATTGGATACTTGACCACTCATATGCTCTGGATGTCTTACTGATGTATGATATTGGATACTCCGTCATTGGTGCTCTTACATGCTTTGTTTGAGCTTATTTGCTTGACACTTACGGCTTTGTGCCAGTGGGAGCATATTTGTATGCTTATCAATTGAGCAGTGCACGTTATGCATATTGAGCTTTTGGATCTTTGAGATCGGGATCTCCTCGTGGATGATGCATGGTTGATATACCTTGGTCCGTGTAGATGTACTTGGATTGATTTGGCTTTGTATTCACTGAGCAAACACCGTCTTGTGTCAAGTCTTGGCAATGGTATGTACATTTTGCCCTGTTGATTAGGGGGTGTACCGAATTTATTGATGGACTTTGTTTGACATGCTTGGGTGTTGGCTCATGTCAGTTTGATTGTTACATGCTTGTTTATGCCCTCTTGATGCTGGTTTTGCATTGGCAATTAGTGATTGACTTCAAATATTGGGTTTTGCCTACTGTCAGTTCTCATTATATGCTGATGTCATAAATTACAGCAAGCATATATTCCCGGATTGTCATGTATTTTTCATGTTGAATCATCCTGGTTTGATGTACTTTTGATGGTACTCAGTGGCATAATCATTAAATACTCATTTCTCGCCATTTTGCCTTGGTTTTGGTGGTTTTTTTGTCATTTTTTGTAGTTTACAACAAGCAATTTTGAACTGTCTGCATTGTTTCAGCTTGCAGTATGGCATCTTCTTCCACTATCAGTGCTATCTTCAACATCACTAAGCTTGATGATACGAATTATGCCTATTGGAAGAGCCAAGTTTAGTAGGTATTGGTGCAAAAATTGCAAATAAAGCCACTAAGGTTGAGTGGAGAGCAACATGAAACTATGACTAATGACGAATGGATGGAGCTTGATGAGTTATGCAAGTCCACCCTCATCTTGTTCTCACTAAAAAGGTGCATTACAATGTGGTTAAAGAAGCACAAAGTGCTTGGCAGCTTTGGGATAAGATCAAGAACCTCTATGACAGGCAAAGTCCTGCAAGTCAAATGTATTGGCCAAAACAGCTTATGGATCTCTACATGAAAGAGAATGTGACCATGTCAGCTCATCTGAGCTAGTTTTGTGCTATTCTTAAGAACTTAGTTTCACAAGGCATTGATTTCAAAGAGGATGTCACTCTGTTGTTCTTGCTTAGAACTCTCAATGAGTCTTGGAATGTATTCCGCACTACCTTATATGCTTCTGCCACTACTTTGAAGCTATCTGATGTTGAGAGCTCTCTTCTACATGAAGAGATAAACTGTAAGAATTTGGATGTCTCTCATGTGTCTCATGCTTTGACAGCTAGAGGCTGACATGATGGAAATGCAAAGAATGACTGTGTAAATGGCCGTGGACGGGATTCGCGAAAATCTTGATCCAAGTTGCGTGGAAATGGCCGTGGTAATGGCCGTGGATGGGATTTGCGAAAATCTTGATCCAAGTTGCATGGAAAGGCATGTAATAAGTCTCCTGGGAGAAATGCAAATCTGACTTGTCATCATTGTGGGAAGAAAGGCCATAATGTCATGAATTGCGCAATGAAAGGCGCAAAGACCAAGGGGAAAGAGAAAGTGCAAGAAATGTCTTCTAATTGAAGCATAGTACCTACTAAGTCAAGTGTTAAATTGAAAAGATCAATATTATGCAGCCCAAGGATAGTGATGGGGATTATATCCTTGCAACAGCTTTATCTAGTACTTCACGGAGATGACAGAGATACACTCTATGTATACACAGTGTTGGCTCTTGGAATCAGGTGTGTCCTTTCATGTGACACCTTGCCGAGAGTGGTTCCATTCATACCATTCTATTTCAGGTTCTATGCGCTTGGGTGATGACAGGCCTCTTGAGATTGTCGGCATTGGTGATGTTAGGCTGTTGCAGTTTCCTTCTAGCAACAGTTTTGTTATCCACAGTGTACGTCATGTATCTGCATTGACACGCAGTCTCATGTCTGTTGGGCAGTTTGATGACACAGGATATCATGTATCTTTTTGGAAACTCTACATGGAAGATTACTTGTGGTAGGCTTGTGCTTGTGAGAGGTGGCAAGGCTAGCAACCTCTACCCCTTAGTTGTTTCTGGATCTAGAATTTATCATACTTTGTCTATGGGGTCTTTACTTCATGTATCTCTTTGGCATGCCCATTTGGGGCACATGTCCGTTAAGGGAATGAAAATGCTTTCCGGTTTGCAGTACTTACTACCCCTTGGCTATTCTCATTTTGATTCTTGTGATCATTGTCTTTATGGCAGGTAGACTAGGTCTACGCATAAGAAGTCTAATATATCACGCATGAGTGAGCCCTTGGCCTTAGTTCATTATGATGTCTATGGGCCCATGCCCTATCAACAGTCTATGGGTGGTGTGAAGTATTTTGTTACTTTCATAAATGATTTTTCACATAAATTATGGGCTTATCCCATAAAACAGAAGTCCGATGTCTTGGTAGTTTTTAAGAGATGGCTTGCTTTGGCAAAAAACTAGTCTGGTCATAGGCTGAAATGCCTTAGGATAGATAATAGGGGTGAATATGTATCATGTGCTTTTGAGCAATTATGTGATGAGATGGGTATTAAGCGTCAGTTGACCACCCCTTACACCCCTCCCCAGAATGGTATGGCTGAGTGGATGAATAGGATCGTCTAGGAAAGGATTCGTAGTATGCTTAGCCATGCAGGCCTACCCCAACACTTTTGGGCTAAGGCAGTTATGATTGCAGTGCATATCATTAATAGATTGCCCTGTAGTGACATTGATTTTTAGGTTGGAGAGGAGGTATGGACAGGAAAGCCTCCCTCTTATGCGCATTTATGTGTCTTTGGATGTGAGGCATTCTGCCATGTGCCCAAGGACAAGCGTAACAAACTGGATCCTAAGAGTGGTAAATGCATATTCCTTGGTTATGGAGATACAGGAGAGATGGGTTATCATCTATGGGATCTGCAGGTGCGGAATGTCATCCGCAGTCATGATGTAGTCTTCCATGAAGACAAGATGCGTAGGCAACCTGAGAGAGTCAAGGAGATATGCAGGGTTATATTTCAAGAGGAGCCACATGCTCCCGTACAGCCAACTAAACAACCTACAACAGTAGTAGATGCTCATGGCCAAGGTGTTGCACATAATGTTGGGCAGACAGTAGACCCTGCAGTGCAGCGTTCTACTAGAGATAGACACCCACCTGACATATTTGAGCCCTCCATGCACTATGTCTTGGATACAAATGTAGGAGAGCCTCTCACCTATGATGAGGCTATGCGCAGGGGTAACAGTTACTCCTGAGAGAGGGCTATGTAGTCTGAGATAGACTCCTTGCATAAGAATATGACTTGGGATTTGGCTTTCTTACGTGCTAGTAAGAAGGCTCTGACATGCAAGTGGGTGTACAAGCTGAAAATACCCTTGGACATCCCAAGCCGGTATACAAGGCTAGATTAGTAGCAAAGGGTTTTAAGAAAGAGCATGGTGTTGGCTTTGATGAGGCCTTCTCTCCTGTGGTTAAGATGACCACCCTATGCTTAGTCTTAGCTTTGGTTGCACAACTTGACTTGGACTTGTACTAGATGGATGTCAAGATGGCTTTCTTACATGGGGAATTGCATGATGAGATTTACATGGAGTAGCCTAAAGGCTTTGTAGAGCCTGGTATGGAGCACCTAGTGTGCAAGTTGAAGAAAAGTCTTTATGGCTTGAAGCACGCACCTAGGAAATGGTATCATAAGTTCAATGCCTTTATGCAGTCACACAGGGCTACAGTCGTAGTGCTATGGATCCGTGCTTGTACACGAATAAAGCATGTGATGGTTCTTTACTTATTTTGGTACTCTATGTGGATGGCATGCTATTAGTAGGGAAAGCTCATGATGAGCTAGATGTTCTTAAGGCTCAGCTCAAGAAGAGCTTTGAGATAAAGAATCTGGGATAGGCCTCTCACATACTTGGTATGCACATTAGACACAACAAGCATCAAGGACTCCTCTACTTGTCACAGAGGGAGTACATTCAT
The DNA here is from genome assembly GCF_053477565.2 of Lygodium microphyllum. Lineage (NCBI taxonomy): Eukaryota > Viridiplantae > Streptophyta > Polypodiopsida > Schizaeales > Lygodiaceae > Lygodium > Lygodium microphyllum. The sequence continues at coordinate 103,912,158 of NC_141144.1, forward strand.
AAAGTCCTTGAGCGCTTCTGCATGCAAAGGGCCTAGATGGCCAAGATTCCCTATGCATCCACAGTGGGCAATCTTATGTATGCCATGATAGCCATTCGTTCAGATATTGCCTTTGTAGTTGGTGTTGTGGCACGCTATATGGCTACACCTAGCAAGAAGCATTGGGATGCCGTAAAGGGTATCATGAAGTACCTGAAGGGCACTGTAGATATGTGCATATGCTATGGTAGCCAGGATACAAGAGTCTTGGGATACACTGACTCTGATTATGTAGGACATGCAGATAGTAGCAAGTCCACTTCTGGCTATGTGTTCACTTATGCTGAGGGTGCTATTTCATGGATGTCTGGGGTGCACAAATGCACGGCCCTTTCTACAGGCTAAGTATGTTGCAACCACTGAGGCTTGCAGGGAGGCCATTTGGTTGGGTCATTTGGTTCTTGACCTTGGTATTGATGCTATCCCTACCTTGCATTTGGATTCTATGAGTGCTATTCAGTTAGCCAAGAATCCGGTCTTCCATGCAAAGAAGAAACATTAAGGTGAGGTATCACTTCATACGTGGGGTCATTGAGGACAAGTCTATTGACCTTGTCAAGATCTCGATTGACCAGAATCCTGCAGATATGCTCACCAAAAGCCTCTCTACGGAGCACTTTTCTTTCGTCAAGAGATTAATGGATGTGGGATGAGATGACGTATTTTCTCATCTTGTTGTACATGTGTACATGTTGTACTGTCTTTTTTTTCTTTTTCACTTCTCATTGGGGCAAATTCGCCTTTAAGTAGGAGGTTGTTGGGGGTAAAGGCGCCTTTGCCTAGCTGCCTGTATATTACTACACTAACAGTACCTGCGCAGGCACACTGCAGGCAGTGAGTGCCCGTCACCATCGTCACTTTATTCTTTATTATTTTTGTGAATAAAGGGAAGGCCAGTTACACATTGTGACTATTCAAGTTCCCACATTGTGACTCTCTCTCTCTCTCTCTCTCTCTCTCTCTCTCTCTCTCTCTCTCTCTCTCTCTCTCTCTCTCTCTCTCTCTCTCTCTCTCTCTCTCTCTCTCTCTCTCTCTCTCTCTCTCTCTCTCTCTCTCTCTCTCTCTCTCTCTCTCTCTCTCGCCATGGCTCTCCTGTGCAAGCTTTAATCCTTCTCACCTTTCACTTATCAATGGATTTAGCATTGGAAAGAGATAGGAAATTTTCCCTAATCAACACGGATATGACAAGGCATATGATAGAGTAAGATGGGACTTCACCTTGGCACCTTGTCCTAGATGGGATTTGGCAAACAATTTTGCAAGAAGACTGGAGACATGTTCATTAATGCAACTACAACAGTAAAAATTTGAGTAGACACTATCAAAAGTGAAGACTAAATATCCAATGTACCAAAAGCTATCAATAGGCCTATGCAAAAGGATGGTAATTTTGAATACTATTATCAACATGGTAGCTACTTTCATAGTGATAGCAAGTGCTTTTGTAGAAGCCTTCTGGGATACCGTGGATAAGAAAGACCGACAGTTTGTGTGGTGATATGCTAACTCAACCAATTGGCATGCTATTTACTTGGAGCTCGTTGTGTGACTCAAAAGACAATGGAAGAATGGGGTCAGAGGCAACCAATGAAAAATGTTAAAATATCAAGCTCCACATGAGTTGGCATCCATTATATGTCTTACTGATGTGATATAACTTTAAAGAATCATTGACACATTAGGTAACTGACATGGAGGATATGCCATTGATTTTATAGCTGAACTATACCCAGGTAGTCCACTTTTAGTTAGGGCACATTCATTATGCCACCTATCTATCCTCAGGGGGTCCACACTTAGTAATAGCACGTACACATGTTTTAGCACTTTCATGTTAATCTTTTATCATGTTGTAGATTAAGTTTTTTTATGTGGAGAAAGATTAAGAAGAAGAAGAAGAGATTTCCTATAATGGCACAAAGCTTAATCGAAGGCTAAGGTTGAAAAGAGAGAGCACAAAAGCAAGCAAGCAAGCAAGAAACATGTAAGAAGCTCTTTTATCTTGTTTGATTTGCCTTGGAATATAGCCATAGGAAGCTCTTGAGTTTGGTAGGGTTGAACTCTCTGATTGCAGAGAAACTTCTGAGAAAAGTTAGGTGTTCACTCACTTTAAAAGCTTTAAAGATTTGGTTAAGAAGACGACATGGTTGCATATTAAATACCGTAGGTCAAATGAAGGGGAAGAGTATTTCTCCAATGATTTTTCTTATTTTTTTAGAAAAATGGTATTCAAAGGTGGTGCACATATAGGTACGCTTCACATCAAAATGGAGTTGCTAAGAGACAGCTCAAGCATTAGTGTCTAGAAGAGACTTGTCTCATTACTATTGGGTTGAAGTAATTGCTAGTTGTTATATACATTATGAACAAAACATCCATAATTGTTGTGCATGGTATGACGATTGAGGACAAGTATATATGTAAAAAGCCAAATCTATCCCATTTGAAAGTACTTGAATATATTGCTTATGTGCATATTCCTAATGAGTTGCATAGTAAATTGGATGCCAAAGCAACAAATTGTCTATTCATGGGATATTTTCTTGAGCAAAATAGATACAAATGCTATAACCCTATTACATGTGAGTTTAAAGTCAATAGGGATATTTTCTTTGATGAAATGAGTAGCTAGTGTAATAATGTGTAGTATACAATTGGACTAATGTGTATGAGAGTGTGGCTATACAAAAAATAGATTAGTAGTCACAATCATTGAGAGTGGCTATACAAGATATAGATTAGTAGTCACAATCATTGAGTGGGTCATAGGAGTCTCCTAACCATGGGTCTATTGTGATTGGCCTTGGAGTGGTATATCACAATCATAGGTCACTCCACTAGGTATATCACATGTGTCAAGGAAAGGTAAGGAGAAGGTTGGGGACTCACCTATTATGACTAGTGTGTCATCAGGTTTCTCTCATGTTGATGTGCACTTAGATGGTTCTAAGCAAAGCTTGAATAAAGAGTTTGGGATCCCATCTATTAAGACACCCCCTGTGTGAGAAAGGCACAAGAGAATGCCAAGTCGCCTAGTAGTGATTAAGGTCTATGTAGCCCATATAGTTGATGTCATATAGTTATGTAGCTCATCACTATGCATACATGGCTAAGCTTGTGCAAGGTGTAGAGCCTATTAGTTTTGAGAATGCAGCAGGTAATGAGCCTTGGGATAATGCTATGGATGAAGAAATAGCTGCACTTAAGGCAAATTAACACATGGGATTTGGTGTCTTTACCAGAAGGAAAGAAAGCTATTAGTTACAAATGAGTTTATAAGGTGAAGGATGGATCCATTGCATACTATAAAACAAGGCTAGTTACCAAAGGATATAGATTTTTGCTCTAATGACTAAAATGGCTAATGTGAGCATTGTCATAGTAGTGGGTGCATCAAAGGGTTTCAAGCATCTTAATTTTTCTTATTCACCTCCTTTTTCCTTAAATGTTTTTCACCTAACTATTTTTACTTAAAGGATTTTTTTCTTAGATTATCTTACTATGTATACTATTATATTATTTTGGCTATAGGTTTAGTAAAAATGGAGAACTACCAAAATAATTCCAAACCTGACACAAGCTTCCAAACCTAAATTCAAAATTTTCGTCTAGAAAGCCAATTAACTATCCTAAATGCTTTTGTTGGACCCCCTTTCTTTGTCTCTTCCTCTCCCATCTCTTTCTTAAAACTTTCCATCATGCTCTCTCTCTCTCTCTCTCTCTCTCTCTCTCTCTCTCTCTCTCTCTCTCTCTCTCTCTCTCTCTCTCTCTCTCTCTCTCTCTCTCTCTCTCTCTCTCTCTCTCTCTCTCTCTCTCTCTCTCTCTCTCTCTCTCTCTCTCTCTCTCTCTCTCTCTCTCTCTCTCGCTCTACATGCAAGAATAGGAGGAAACGTGGCACGTAGCAAGAGTTTCTCAGGTCACTCACATACTCTCTCCTGGAGAAAATGTTGTAGATAGGGGGAGCTTCTTAGCTTGCACTCTCTCTATCTCTATCTCTCTCTCTCTCTCTCTCTCTATATATATATATATATATATATATATATAGTAAAAGAAGCCTTAGATGGCATCCATGTAGCATAGGCCCATGGCACCGCCAACCCCAATGACATGGCCCACACCCTCGCCTGTAGAGGCCTTCTAATTTATCAATGGAGCTAGTGTTTAGACATATCCCCCCCCCCCCTCTCTCTCTCTCTCTCTCTCTCTCTCTCTCTCTCTCTCTCTCTCTCTCTCTCTCATGTCAGCCCTAGCTATTGATGGAACCGACAATGACAAAGCATCACTAGTGGTAGAGCGATGGAGGGACATTAGGAGGTGTTGGAAGGACACTAGTAGCAAGTGGCATTGTGGTAGTCATGAGAGAGAGGGAGAGAGAGAGAGAGAGAGCGGTCAAACTAATTGAACTTTGTTTTTTAAAACTTTTTTTTAGGGAGAGAAAGAAAGAAAGAAAGAAAGAAAGTTATATTAACGTCTTCTAAAGACTAAAACTGGCCAATGAGACAAACTGTGATGCAACTGATGAGGTCCAGCTATCCAAAATAAAAGTGCTGAATGAAAAGCTAAAAATTGGAAACTGAAAATACGGTGATGTGAATGTGATAAGTGTCGTGTATGTGTATGTGCGTATGTAGCTCTGGACTCTAGATAATGGCTACAAAAGGGGAATAAATATTGGCTGTGATAGGGGAACAACTGTCGGCTGTGATAAAGTGGTGCGATGTGTATATGTAACAGATGCAGGGAGATATACTATCCTAGGATGTAGTAGCAGTCGTCGAAGTCGCTAATAGCAGGTGATCCCTCCTGGATGCAGGATGTGGTACATCGGCGGTGGAGAAAGAGCAAACTGGAGGTCTGAGATCCAATGTGTCGAGTGTCGTCGGATCTCAGTCTGCTGTCGATGTAGATCAAGAATCCTCCAGATCTCTTGTCGGTGTGGCTGTGGGGTCCGAAACCCACAGATCCTCGTGCAGCGTCGGGTACACTGGTCCTGAGCCTACTGTAGTATGAGCCCGAAGGTCTGGCTGGAGGCTGGTACAGTAGCTCTCACTCTGTCTGTCTGAAAGAACTGTGTAATAGTCGTCTGGGTGGGCCCCTGTCTGACTGGGACCCGCTGTGTGCTCTGCTCTCTGATGTGCCATGCCTCTCCCAGAAAATGGCCAAATGATCTCTGATCCATATCAGTCATACATCCCTGAAGTGAGTTGCTCAATGTGTATCTAGATCTCAACTCTGAGTATGTCGGGCATCTGAGAACAAAATGCTCCTCACTCTCCACCTCTGATCTGCAAAGGGGGCATATCCTCTCCTCCCGTGGGATGCCACTGGCTCTGCCACTCAATCATAAGCTGATGTGATGATACCCTGAGCTGTCCAATAAGAACTCTCAATCGATGTGGCATATAGATCTGCATATATCTCGGAATCTCTATGAATCCCTGCTCTGATATGCTCAAGAACTGTGTATAATAATATGCTATCTTCGATGGCAGTGGCTATGCAGGGCTGACCCATGTCCCTGTATATAAATATGCCATATCTCCTGTCTGATGACTCTGTTCCTCTCAGAGAGAGAGAGGGTGTAAGTGGGAGCCTGAGTATCATATAGAAGAGGTGGGAGTCTATCAATGTCCAGTCCATGTCTGTCAAACCAAGCTCTAGTCTGTGCATACCATGATGTGGTATCCCCCGCTCGAGCCATCTCCTGAGATGCCATATATGCTCTGTATGCAATGCGATCTCTGTCCATATCCTGAAATCTGTGTAGGAAGCAGACTGTCTGAAATAATGCCTCGACTAGCATGGGCGGTGTGGCAAGCTCTGCTCGCACAATGTCATGTGGGACTGAGGCCTTGCTACGAATCAATCTAGATATCATGATCACCTGAGGTCTCTCCATCAATGTCCATATATAATCGGCGAGGCCTGGCCCCCATATAGCTGCTCCATACATTAGTGCTGGAGTGACTAGAGTATCAAAGAGCCACCCCTTGGTGCGAGGCTCCTGGAAATGTGCCTGATGACACTGTCGCTCCATAAGAGCCAATGCTGAGTATCCTCTAGTGAGGTGGTCACGAGCTGCTTGTGTCATCGAGAAAATCCCTGAAGCTGCTGTAAAGGTGACTCCCAAATATACATATGATCCAGTGACCTCAATACTCCCTCTTGCTACCATGAAAATACTCTGTCTGCGTATCTGAGCTGATGTATGGAATATAAGAACCTTGGTTTTACCAAGGTTCACTGTCATGCCTCTCTGTATGCAAAAATCATCCAATGCTAATAAATGCTGCTGTAATCCCTAAGCTGAATCTGAGACCAACACAATGTCATCTGCATATAGTAAGATATGAACTGTGGCTCCACTGAGATCTATACCTCCACCGGCTCGCTGTTGAATAAACTCTGCTATCTCATCAATGTATAGCCCAAATAGAGTCGGTGAGAATGGGCATCCTTGTTTCACACCAATGGTGCTCACAAGGGGATCTGATATACCTCCCGGACATCTGACTCTGCCAATAACCCGCTCATATAGTGCATAAATACCCCACATCATGTCATCATCCACCCCCAGATCAAGTAGGTATCTGAAAAGCCTCTCTCTCGGAACCGTGTCAAAGGCTTTGCGGAAATCCACGAAGCAACAATACAATCTCTGTTTCTTCACTCGTGTCTGGTCGATCAGACAACGAAGAGTGAAGATGTGGTCTATGGTAGAAAATGCCCGTCTGAACCCTGCCTGTCCGGGTGCGCGCATGCACTCTCTCTCTGCCAGCGTGCTGAGCTCCTCCTCCATCACCGTGCCATAAAGTTTGGCCAAAACTGGCCCAATCATGATGGTCCTATACGTGTTAGGATCCATAGGATCCCCTGACTTGTGGATAGGTATAATGGTGTGCTCTGTCCACGAGTCAGGGAACCCCTCAGACAATGCACGGTTGAAGAGGTGAGCAATGAGTGGAGCCAATGTGTCTCTGCCATATATAATATGCTCTGCCTGAAGATCAAACTAGTCTCGAGTGCGGCCATGCTGTAACCGTGAGATAGCATGTTTCACCATACTAGTGGTGAAAAATGATGAAATACCCAGTCTCGGTGTACATGGTGTGGGTATCAGCGGCGGCTGTGCGGGTACATGATATAAACTCTGTGCATATCCATGCCATACTGCAGGGTCATGTATCGGTGTGGGTGAGCGTGGTTCTCTGATCTGCCTCCATGCCTCTGCACAATCTCTGCTCATAAGAAGGTGGTATATATCCCAATATCTCTCCTCCTCCCATTCCCGCTTTTTACGGCGGGTCAAGCGGTGCATGCGTCTCTGCGCCTGTCTGTGTGTGATCTCTCCTCTGGCCTCCAAATCGCGTAGCTGTCGACGAAGATCTCTGCACTCATCATCATATCACCTGTTCTGTGGCATGGTACCAGTCTGAGGGGGGTGCGTTTATGTGTGATGTGGAAAACTGAGTGTAGCAGAATCATGCAAAATGCGTGTGATATCAGTGGTCAGTGTATCAAGGGGTGCGTATGGATCAAGTGATGTGATGTGCTCCTCTAGATGCTGTGAGTAAACATGTGAGAGCTCATGAGTGAAGTGTATGGTAGTATGCATGTGGGGTATGATATCTGCAGGTGGTGATGGTAATGAGGTGAGGAGTGAGAAACTGAGAAAGGTGTGATCGGCACCGAGTGGAAGTCTCCCAAGGCCGAAGGACTCGATAGTATGCATCCCATCGATCGGTCCGAGTAGATAATCTACAGTACTCTCGCCCCCCCCATGTGGGAAGCATGTAAGACCTCCTGAATATGGCCATTGTGCCATCCCATTATAAATAACGAGATGATGTCTACTACCAAGCTCAAGTAAATGCCCTCCATACCCTGTGGCGTCTGGCCCAATATCTGCTGACTCCCGACTGATCCCCAACTCCTCAGGGTCTAATGCTCTCATGATCTCTAGCTGCTCCATATCAAAATTCTCACACTGTCGGCTCTGTGTGCGCCCATTGAAGTCCCCCATAAGGAAGACCTCACCCAAACTAGAATACAGAATAATGTCCTCTGAGAGCTGTGAATAAGGGAGGGGGAATCTCTGGCTTGAATATCACCCTACATAGTAGCATATCTGGACCCTCGTGGTGAAAAGTAGCATACTGCCATATAGATCCATCTCTCATCTGATATCTGCACTCCGATCCATATGTAACTGGCCTCCTCATCTCGTCTCACTAACTGGATATGTCTCTATATCCCCTGACGGAATAGAACTGCCACCCCTCCTGAGCCCCTAGATGTACTCTGCCTAGTAGTAGCCCGATATGCAGATACCCACTCAAATCCTATAATGCGTGGAAGCCCTCTCTCTGGGCTCTCATGTGTCTCTGTGAGGCATATAACATCATGGTCGGGTAAAATCTCCTCAAGTCTATCCGGTCGTGACCATAGGGAGTCGTTGCAGTTCCAAACTGCCACACATATCGGGATCTCCTGTACAGTCCTCTGCCCCGTCTCATAGGCCACGCCCCCCTATTTGGTGGGGCGTCCATCTATAAAAATCCGGCCATCTCGATAGAAGGCCTTACGGCCTTCTCTACGTGCTTGGAGTATCTGTGGCATGCATGCTCGTCTGTGTGCAATCTGCATCTGAGTCAGGTCCTCATCCATGAAGATGGGAGCCCCAGTCATCCCTCGGAGCTAAATCCGCTTCCGAAAGAAAGCAGCTCTGTCCTCCGGTGTGCTCATATGTAATATCAGAGCTCTGACCTTGGTAGTATCTCGTCCTGCATGCCATGCCTGAGTAAAGGGCATGCTCGTGTACCCTAGTCGGGTGCATAGCCCGCGTGCGTCCTCCTCCGGAGAGGCCCCTTCGGGGAGCCCGGTAATACGCACGTTCAATCTACGCGCGTTCCTGAGCCTCTCCTCCTCTAAGGTCTCCTAAACCTAGACTACCTCCTCCTTTTTATTTTCTTCCTGGACCTCCTTCTTAATGTTCTTCTTCACTACCTCAATCCACCCCTCCTTATTCCCTTCTAATTCTTCATGTTTGCTTTGATTTTTTTCTCCCATCCCTCTCTCGAAGCCTCAACTTCGGTTTTAATGCATACCTGGAGGTCCTCTCAGCATTCCTTCGTGATAGCCTCTCGGAGGTCCGCTTTGAAATCCGCGTCCTCTCTTGCCTCCCGTAGATGTGACACTTCCGTTTGTAGCTTGTCCAGGTCGGTTTTGAGATCCCTCTTCTCTTCCTTGAGTGTCTTCACCATCTCCTCCAGTCGCCGGATCCTCTCATGGAGCCTGCGGGTTTCTTGGTTCAAGGCATTATTCGCATCCTTCTTGAAATCTTTCTTTGCCTCCTTGATAGCCTGGCTGATTAGAAGCTCCGCGTTATGGAGCTCAAGCGGCATGTCGCCTGCCTCCTGTGCTGCCTGACACCTTCGTCAGACCAGTGCAGGGTCTCTTCTGCCTTGTTTGAGCCCTGCTCTCGTCTATTTGTGAACAGCCGTTTGATCTGTTTGAGACCTCTCGTCAGACCAGCGCAGGGTGAGAGAGAGAGAGAGAGAGAGAGAGAGAGAGAGAGAGAGAGAGAGAGAGAGAGAGAGAGAGGAGGGAGGGAGGGAGTTAACTAATCTTTCAATTAACCTTAATTTAAAAATATTATGGGGGAAAGACTTAGAGAGAGAACTAAATCAATTTACAAAAATAGAGAGAGAGGGGCAAAGAAAAATAAATAGAATTTTTTTAAAAAGAATTACAGAGAGGGGGAGGGGGAGGGAGAGGGAAAAATAGAGAGAGAGAGAGAGAGAGAGAGAGAGAGAGAGAGAGAGGCCAAAAGAGAAGAAAAAATTAAGCGAGAGGCGGGTTGAGAAGAGAGAGAAACAAACAAGAGGGAGAGAGAAAAGAAACAAATTAAAAGTAGAGAGGGAAATAGGAGAAATGGATTATAGAGTGAAGTTGTTATGCGGTAGTATGGCAACTTCGTTTACTCCTTCATGGCAACTTGGCCCAATAGCACAAAGCTACCGTGAAGCAACCTAGCATTCCATGCATGCAAAATGCTAATTGGTGGTAATTACTCTTACACATGTGAGCCTTACTATTGAATGCTTTTAAGTGTATAGGTGATCGTTTGTCTTACTAATAACTCAGATGACATTGACTCTCTAGATTGATAAGAAAGTCAGTTGATGATGCACTCCAGAGTTTTTCACACTGTGTCCACATAGTGGCACAACAATGATTCACCATCGTGACTCGCGAGGCTAAGGGTGCTGTTACTACTACTCTCTCCTCTCTATAGTCGACTCTTGCCCACCCGCACAACAACAACAAAGCTAACAAAGAGGTGTGAATAGTTATCTACTTGCCAATGTTGGATCCTTCATGAGAGCTAGTCGGGCCCCTCCACATTAGAGGCATGTCTGAGGATTCACAGAAGAGAGAGTGTGTATGTGTGTGTGAGAGAGAGAAGAAGTATGGTAATTGCAAGGTGATGTCACGATGATGTAGGGTGACCATGCTGAATAAGAAGGACGTAACCTTATGGTAAGAGATCTCTTGTTGAGCTTGTGCTATGGATAGCAATCTGTTGACCGAGGCGGCTACTTTCTGGAAAAAAAACGATGGTGACTACAACTGTTTATGAGGAGATGATCGAGGACTGCGTGAAAGAAACTAGAGCCAATAACGCGTCTGTATTAATGCTAATTGATGAGATAAGAAGTTTGCAGTCCAAGAGACAGAGTTGGAAAATGTGGCTACTAAAGAAGCCAGAGCTGAAGCTGATATAGCAGGCAAAGAGCTAGCTGTGAAGACATAGGAATTGCAAAGATAGATAAAGGAGACACGAGAAAATAATCTAGCAGGAGCGGGGGAAATTTATGGAGAGAGAGTTGTTTTGGCCTCAGAAACTTGTGAGTTGAGGGTGTTGAGAAATCAAATGATATATGCCCATAGAGGCTGAATGTATGCCCGTGGAGGCTAGATGTATGCCCAAAAGAGGCTGGCTAATTTGGCATCGATGATATATCTGTCCCAACGCAAGCTTTTTTTAAAAGAAACGTAATGCTTTAAAAGCTAAAAACATGGAACATAGAAAAACTAATGCATTAAAAGCCATAATCTTTTTTAGAAAAGCTAAAAGCATATTAGCGTGTGGATAGAAAATCTATATAAGGAGGTGATCTCTTCATGAAGACCATGCATGAGTAGGCTTGAGGTTGAGCTTGTATCCCTCGCCTTCTTCGAAGATTGCCATCGAATTCGGGAGAGAAGGCTTGAGGACGAGCTTTAAGCCCCTCACCTACATCAAAGTTTCTGTTGTCGCGAGTTGTTATGAAGAAGCTTAGTGCTCCTCGTCTTCCTCGAAATTCTTCCCATAAAATCTGAAATCCCACCTACTTCTCTTCTCTCTTAGGTTGAGAATTTATCCTTGTCTTTCCCATAACTCTTTTGATCTAATTCGAAAGTCTTATGAACCTGTATCTTGCCTATATTTTTTTAAGTCAAGAATTTTTTTCTTATTCAAAAATCTTCTGGATAAGTTTTATTTTGTTGAATTCTCCCATCTCAAAGCGTCCCTGCAGCGAGCAACTTCATGAACCACCTCACACAAATTCCGTGTGACAACGCATAATTATTGGGAAGATGTCGAAGAGTTGGTAGAAAGTTGGCTCACTAGTTTTGGGGGGATGTGTGTGTTGTATATAAGGAAGAGATTTGTGAATTTGTCAAAAGTGCAACGTTGATTCTAAGAGGGGCTATCAACATAATCTTGGGGAGCTTTTAAGGAGTCATGGAATTGAGAGGAATTGTTCGAATGGAGCCCATTAAGTATGAAATCAAGCTCTTGTTGTAATACCCAAAGAACATTACTTTTGTCAAATGACAAGCAATAAAGTTGGCAATCAAATATTGGATTTAAAAGATTTGTCTCAATATATGAACCTAGCAAATTATGAATGTTAGGAAACTTTACGTGTATAATGCACCCAAAAATACAAGCAATATCAAAAGGTTATGAATTTGAAGGCAAATGAATATGTGCAAGAAATTATAAAGCTAGGTTGTATTTGAAAAACAACAGTTGGTAGCTTACTCAACTTGTTGGGGGCATGGGGCTCTTATTTGTTAGCATTACCTAGTAGAGCATATGCTATTACAATGGTGTGGTGATAAGGTGGTCCTTTTAATTTTAGAAAAAAACTAGTTAACTTAAGTGGCCCACTTTTGACTTACTAAGAGCTACTTCAGCTTTGTTTTTCAATTTTGTCTAAACTTTCTCTTTATTTTTAAAGCAAAACCTTGAGATAAGCCTTTTTTTTGGAGTTAAACTAGTTCTAGAAGCTCTTCTTGGAAACAAAAAGGCAATGCTCTAGGGCACACTAGTGCATACTTGTTTCATGAAGAGACAAAGATGGTCCCATAATAGAGGAAGATAAAGGAATGGTCCCATTAGTACTTGTTATACTTGGAATTGTAAGTAATATAATTTTAAATTGTTACAATGAATTTTTAGATTCCCTAGTCAAGCAGAAACAAAACATTTCATACCCAAACTCCCTCCTCCCCCCTTGTGGTGACATTAAAAAAAACTTGGTGGCCTTACTTTAGGCCAACAGAGAGAGAGAGAGAGAGAGAGAGAGAGAGAGAGAGAGAGAGAGAGAGAGAGAGAGAGAGAGAGAGAGAGAGAGAGCATTGCCAAGTGTTTTTTTGTAAACTAAAAACTCCTAGAAAAACATTAGTTAAGTAGGATTTTTGTTAGTTTAGCTATTTGTGTGACTATTTGTTTTTTTGTTTTATAGCTAGATTTTTAGTGTTTGTCTAGATCAGGAATTGTTTATGTTGTTATTTTGGATTTGTTGAGATGGCAAACTTGATAGCCTTGGTCAAGGTTGGTGTTCTTTTGGATAGGTTGGAGCAGGATTTGATTACAATTGTTGGACATCTTGAAACAAGTATATTTTCTTATTGATACTCTTGCACATCATAAGGATTATGGGCTCACGAATACTTCATGTTGCACTTGTCAAGTACACTACACTTGGGGGTCGTCTCTTGATTTCATTAATTACTTCTATGCCAAGGGTTGGGTTGATGCATGTTTGCACCATCGTTAAGCACTAGCTTGTTTTGGCCTTAGAAGCTTGTGAGTTGAGGGTGTTGAGAAATCAAATGATATATGCCCATAGAGGCTGAATGTATGCCCGTAGAGGCTGGATGTATGCCCAAAAGAGGCTGGCCAATTTGGCATCAATGATATGTTTGTCCCAACGCAAGCTGTAAAAAAAACAAAACGTAATGCTTTAAAAGCTAAAAACATGGAAGATAGAAAAACTAAGGCATTAAAAGCCATAAGCTTTTTTAGAAAAGCTAAAAGCATGTAAGCGTGTGGATAGAAAATCTATATAAGAGGAGGTGTATGAGGAGTTTGGGGACACCCTCCTTGATCTCTTCATGAAGACCAGGCATGAGTAGGCTTGAGGTTGAGCTTGTATCCCTCGCCTTCTTCGAAGATTGCCATCGAATTCGGGAGAGAAGGCTTGAGGACGAGCTTTAAGCCCCTCACCTATATCAAAGTTTTTGTCATCGCGAGTTGCTATGAAGATTGGCTTGAGTTCAAGCTTAGTGCTCCTTGTCTTCCTCAAAATTCTTCCCATAAAATCTGAAATCCCACCTACTTCTCTTCTCTCTTAGGTTGAGAATTTATCATTGTCTTTCCCATAACTCTTTTTATCTAATCCGAAAGTCTTATGAACCTATAACTTGCCTATATTTTTTTAAATCAAGAATTTGTTTCTTATTCAAAAATCTTATGGATAAGTTTTATTTTGTTGAATTCTCCCATCTCAAAGCATCCTTGTGGCGAGCGACTTCACAAACCCCCTCGCACAAATTCCATGCGACAATGCATAATTGTTGAGAGGATGTTGAAGAGTTGGTAGAAAGTTGGCTCACTAGTTTCTACGGATGTGTGTGTCGTGTATAAGGAAGAGGTTTGTGAATTTGTCAAAAGTGCAGCGTTGATTCTAAGAGGGGCTATTGACATAATCTTCGGGAGCTTTTAAGGAGTCATGGAATTGAGAGGAATTGTTCGAATGGAGCCCATTAAGTATGAAATCGAGCTCTTGTTGTAATACCCAAAGAACATTACTTTTGTCAAAACGACGAGCAATAAAGTTGGCAGGCCAGGCAATTGTTGTATTTTGGCTGTAAGGTCTATCTGCTAGTATTTTTTGGGGAGCTAGACGATCATTTGTAGCACCAGATTCTAGAGATGGACATATGGAAGTTGAGGCAATGTACTTGTTTTGAGGCGGTTTTTGACATGAAGGGCCCCCTTCCTCATATTATTAACTGATGAAGTGATCTAGCAATGAATGTAGTAGCTTGATCATTATGATCATGGTGGTTGCTTCAAGTTGGAGAGTATGGCGAAGACCATTGGTGATTCTTTGGAGAGCTTGCTGTGGCTGTTTTGAAGAAGAATGAAAAGAAGGGTGGCGGTTTACAATAAGGAAAATAGGAAAAAAACTAATGCAAAGACTAAATGCAAAAGCGAGGGAAAAAAACGTAACAAGGCTTCTTGAAACGCCTTAACACTTAAGAAAAGCATTAAACCTTGTAAACTCATGTGTATATAAACCCCTTAAGCATTACAGGAAGGGGCCCTTATGATGAGTTTGTTTTCTTGCCTCTTAATTGAGAGAAGAGGAGGGTCACATCCAAGCTTTTCGAAATTAGTTTGTGTTCATCGAGCCTCCACAAGCCTAATGCTTAAGGCTTAGTGTAACACCGCAACAAAAAAGAGGTATGAAGATTGTATGAAGTTCTTTTTCAAGCTCACATTCTTACTTTGTTTTTGTTTCAGATTGTAGATGCTCTACATTTTGTGTAGTCTTAGTGTGTTAGAAGCTACAAGAAGCATATTAGTTGTTATATTTTGGATCAGGTTTGCTAGTGTTTGGTCATGAACTATCGCGGTTTCTAGTTGAGTTGAGCAAAGTCAAAACCGGCACCCCTTGTCGTCTCGTTTTCGGGTTGCATGAGAGGATTCTCCTCGATCACCGCTCATGAAACAATGTGTGTGTGTGTGTGTGTGTGTGTGTGTGTTTTTTTTTTTAAAATTGTGAACATTTACCATAGGAATAATCCCAATATCTCTTGAGGCATATCCCATAGTTTCAAGTTTTGGAGACACGCATGCATATGCATATGCGCATGCGCGCGCGCGCGCACACACACACACACACACACACACACACACACACACACACACACACACACACACACACACACACACACACGCACACACACACACACACACACACACACACACACACACATTCCTTGAGTAGGAATGAATCACCAAAATTAATCACTCAAAGTAATCCAAGATAACAATGCATGAAAAAAAAGCTTTATCCACCAAAACACCTAGAGGCAACAATAGGTGACGTAACTTTCAGCAAATAACTACCAAAATTGCATAATGAAATTATGAAAAAATGAATATTGTCCCAAAAGATGATGGCTTAATGGTTATCCCTTGGGTTCCGATCATAAGATTGTGGGTTCAAGTCTTGTTAGGTCCATCACTTAGTTTAACACCTATGTTCCCATGGCGTGTTCATGTAGGCTCTTGCCACTTGAACACTCTGATGGTCCTCCTTGGTAGGCTTGTTAAGGAGGGTGATTCAAATGTGATTGTTCATTCAACTTGCAAGCTATCCTATTTACACGTACGAAAAATGCTAATGTGGCTCTTGTCTATTTTCTTAGCTAATATTTGAAGGGGAGGTGCTAGACTTGTTGTTGTTCAACTATGTATGCATTATCACCAACAAAATAACCCTCAAACTTGATGAAGGTTTTTGTAATTGCAACCTCTTTTTAGTCATTATTCCACAAATGTTGTGTAAGTTGCTTGATGTAAGGAATGTTCTTCTTATTATTTGATTTAGCAAGATGTAACATCTCTCCACCTACATAGTATATAATGTGGGCAAATGTAAATGGATTTTTGTTTCAAGATTTCCCTATAGCTTGAGTGATTAACCTTTCGGACAATGATAGGAAGTGGGATGTAAACTAATGTGGTCCTAGTATGTCCTTATTCCAAAATACATTTAGAAGTTTAGTAGGGTAGGGGTTGGACATGAGGCAATCACATGCATGAAGAGATACATGAGGATCCACGTACTTGGCCCCCCATACAAATGGAGTTGAGAAGGAAGACACACAACCCTTTTGGAGTATAACTTGACTCTGCTTCTAATTTTACTAGCCATTCAAATTCTTGCCGTTCCACTCACATCTTCTCCTTATATCTATGTTATTCATGAAATTTATGATGTTTATGCTTTCATGATCTATCATGAATTCTACTTGTCTACATAAGCATGCACACTTGCTAACCTTGCAAAATCAATTAAGAGGTTAATCAAGTGTAGGCATTGTGATGAAAGATGCATCAAACTTTCCTCTCTTATCTTCCTAGGTACGAAGTCTTCATTGCCCCTAAAATGTAGAGTTGTTAACCATACGAGAATTTTGAGTAAAATTAAAAGGTGCATGGATTGATAAAGATACACGTAGTGGTTATGTTGTGATGTGTTGCAAAGTAGAGGAGAGCTGATTGTGTTAGTTACTCACATGATCCATCTTAGCATGGATGCAAAAGGAATTCAAAGAACTAGAGATTTTAAACAAAGGTGTGTGTGGAGAGAGAGAGAGAGAGAGAGAGAGAGAGAGAGAGAGAGAGAGAGAGAGAGAGAGAGAGAGAGAGAGAGAGAGAGAGAGAGAGAGAGAGAGAGAGTGAGTGAGTGAGTGAGTGAGTGAATCAACATCCACTCACACATGGTCTCATTGGTTGCGGATATTATAAATATTCTAGCCTCATGCTTTCATAATTAATAATAAGTGGATGTTGGTAAGCACTAATTTTACTATTTGAGATAGTACATTTTTCCATTTACAAGCAATTAGAACTAATCAACACATAAGATAGCCCTTAATTAGCAACTTTATGTGAAAATCTATAAGCAAGTTAATTAATGGCATCTTAATCAAAGTGCCACTCTCATGTCCACCCACATACAAAACCAATGATCATTCACTCTCTTGTCCACTAACATACTAAACCAATGATCACTAACCGACATTTACTTTTTTCCACCTTAATACTTTGAAGCTACTATTGAAATTTGCAATTCATGACATAAAAATGTATATTTCCAAAAACTCTTATGTTGAATAATCGTTGATGTAAAGTTGAATGGACGTTTAGAACCATGAGGCACACTAAGAATGTCTCCAAAGTTCTAGCTACTTATTGAAGTTTGCATCATAAACCATGCGATTGAAAATGTTGTGTTCCAAATACTCTCATTTCGATCGAATATTGAAATTGAAATCGAAGGGTCTCCATAGACATATGCACAACAAGGATTCTCCTCCATATTTCCAACTACTAGAGAAAGACACATTCATAAACTCATGATACAAAAACCTATGTTTCCAAAAGCTCTCATTTTGACTGAGTATGGGAGAAAAAGCTCTCATTTTGACTGAGTATGGGAGAATGAATTGAGGATACATGACAAGCCATTAGGAACCACAAAGGCACGATGAGAATTTCACTGTTATTCAGTTGGTCTCTATAACCTTCAATTTGATCGAGGAGTGGAGTTGAAATTGAGGAGACATTAGAAGCCATTAGGAATGACAAGGCACAATGAGAATTTCTCTATTATTCCATCTCTCTCCATGTTCTTTCAGTAGTAATGTATGGTAACTCCAAGGTGCACATATGAGCTAATAATAAGATTCTGATGATTATACCAAACTTAATCCAATTAACAGAGGAGTAAAAGTTAAAAGCAGGGGTAAAGCGGCAGGCAAAGGCTTATGGAGGTAGAGAGAGAGAGAGCACGAAGGAATCGACAGCATTCCCTTGGACGCATACAGGGTCTCCCCTTGTCTTACCTGCCTGCAGATCTGCCTCTGGGCTTCTCCTTAAGCTTCCATGGCAGTAGTGGAAAGCGCCAATTTTCCCCTCGATGGAGATAACAAGGACTCCCAGCTGCAGCATCAGGACCATCACTACCTCCACCATCACCATCAACATCACCATCACCACCATCATCAGCAGAGCAAGAACCTCCTCCTCCAGCATCTGTTCCAACAGCAGCAGCAGCCGACGCCGCCCCCCGACCACGCCTCCCCTGCTGCACCCTCCCTCCCCTCCTCCCGGGACGAGCAGAAGAAGCAATTCAGCCGCGACATGCGAGAATTGGAGGACCTCCTCTCCAAGCTCAACCCCCTCGCGCAGGAATTCGTGCCCCCGTCGCTCAAGGATTCCGCAGACATAGCAACCGCTGTAGCCGCCGCTGCCAAAAATGGGGATCGCAAGGTTAGAGTCCCTTCCTTTGTCCACAGATCGGAACCCCTACTCCTCTGATCTCGCATTCAGCATTTATAGTTGTCTCCGTAATGCTTTGGCAGAAGAAAAATGGCCATAATGCTGCCAAGCGGCGTACAAACACCAGGACAAGTAGAGGTTTGCGTGAGGACAGCGTTCGCAGGACTGTCTATGTTTCTGACATTGATCAGCAGGTCAGGTTGATGGTGCTCACTCCGAAAACACATGGCCATTGCTCTGATCAATTTCAATATCAAGTTTCATTTTGCTCATTCTCTCATGTCTCAATCAACCCCATCACATGTAAGCTCACACGACTTTCTTACCTCGAACCATAGGTCACAGAGGAGCAACTTGCAGCTCTTTTTATAAGCTGTGGTCAGGTACTGCAGTGGTCTATACACAAATTACCCAGGCTGTATTAAAAAAAAAAAAAAAAACTTCATTTTGGGGTGCGAAAAAGTTGGCCAGAATTGCAACCTGTTCCTTTGATTTATTGTCAGGTGGTGGATTGTCGCGTGTGTGGAGATCCAAACTCTGTTCTTAGGTTTGCCTTTGTGGAGTTTACTGATGAAGGTGAGTTACGAAATTGTTTTGGATACCTGGGTCCTGTAAAGTATACCCTTTTGCATTGGTTTGCGTGTTAAATGTTCTTATGTACCCAATGTGCTTGGACAGAGGGAGCACGAGCAGCATTAAGCCTTGCAGGAACCATGCTGGGCTATTACCCTGTTAGAGTGTTGCCATCAAAAACTGCAATTGTTCCTGTTAATCCTACTTTTCTTCCTCAGGCAAGGGACATCGAATAATTGTGTTGAAATTATGAAGTCCATTTGTGCAAAGGTTGAACTGGGCAATAATGTCATGTCCGTTACAATAATTGTGTTGAAACTATTGCATTCATTTATGCAAAGATTGAACAGGGCAATAATGTCATGTCCCTTACACTGGCAGTCAGAGGATGAACGTGAAATGTGTGCACGGACGGTATACTGCACAAACATTGACAAAAAGGTGAAAGTAATAACTTGTGTTACTCAGTAACAGCTGAATAGGTCCATGGAGTCATGATCGATTATCACCACAATTTGACAACTCTTTCTGCATGCAGGTGTCTCAGGCTGATGTCAAGCTATTCTTTGAGTCGCTATGTGGTGAGGTACAATGATTATGGGGATGCATATACTGGCATATCAATGTACTGATAATTGGCTGTTAAAAGGATGGGCAGCTAACACTATATGTAATGGATGGAAGGTAGCACGCTTGCGTTTGCTTGGGGATTATCATCATGCTACTCGGATTGCATTTGTGGAGTTTGTCATGGTGAGTTACATTCTGTCCATAACTAGAAGATGATATATCTTTTGTTGCTGGTTTACAATGGGAAATATAAGGTTTTTTTGAACCGCAATGTGCTACTCTGTTTGGAACAAGAAGACAACGCTCATTTTGGGCTGTCTCCATTTACCATTGTTATCAAATTTTTTTTTTTTGGGGGGGGGGGGGGGGTGCATTGGGTAAGATTGACCTCTCTTGTCACAAATACATGAGGGCAATACAAAACATAAACAGCCTGAAAAATGCACATATATATATATATATGGTTAGTCCATCCAACATGCAAGCTTGTGTGAGTGACATTGTTAACCCTTAAGGCGAGCCTAGTGTCCAGATCTAGTATCCATGATTACCAAAACCATGGTTGAAGCTTGTGTTTTTCATCACTAAGGTACTCCTAGAGAAAAGCTACTAGAGCAGTTGTCGTTGAATCCTTGTCACATGTGAGGATAATCTACGTATCTTTTGTCATTGATTATGATTGAAAATAGTTACTTGGGAGCACATTTGGGCCATTTGAGTGTTTTTTGAAATGAAATATGCTACTCTTTCTTGGATGTTTCAGTAGCTTTTGGAACATGGAGAAAACACTCATTTTGTTGGGCTGTTTTGATTTGCTATTCTATCAATATTGGGATGTGGAGTGGGGGTTGGGTTGTTCGGGTAAAAGATTGACCATTGTTTTCTCACAAATGCTCAAGTGTAACACAAAAACAACCTGCAATGTGTATGTATGCTCTTCCATAGCTTGTCAAGGTCGAGGTCTCCCCTTGAGTAATATTTGATGTATTTGAAAAAGAGTGAAGCATACATAAGGCTGTTCATCCAACATGGAAGTCCTATGTAAATCTTGAGCTTGCCAATGTAAGATACAATCCTCATTGTGTCACCATCGTCGGCATCTAAAGCTTGGTAACCTTCTGCTGGAGTCTCCTTGTCTTCATTATTTAAGCCAGGCTCTTTAGCTAGCTGCAAGGAAATAAAGTTTTCAAATTGCCCTTGGGTCTATTAGGAATGGTGCTTGCTTACCTTGTAATTGATCCCAATTTGTGAATAGTTTATGCATCTTTGGAGTGTGATGTGTGTTTGCCACCACATCATCGATGACATTGATTGTTAGTGGTCATTGGTGACTTGAACTTGAATGTCAGAGACCTTGCTTCGCTCTTTCTTTAGACAAAGCTTTGCTTTGTAGCCTTTTTTGTCCACATTTAAAACACTTGCATCCATATTGGGGTCCCTAAATTTTAGGAGCCTTGGATTGGCCTAAAAATGCTAATGACTATTGACTATTTTCAACCAAAAAGGAAAGCCATAAAGAAGAGATAAGTGTTGGGACTATTGAGATACGATGGGGTTTGCAAAAGGAAATATAGTGTATGACCATGACTAAAACATAGTGAACTTAATCACTAATGCAAAAACCCAAAATGAAGATAATTGAATAATGAATGAATGTGTATAGAATGCTCCAGTGTAGAGCTGTCAAATAGTCAATGACTTTTGTTGGAGTGGAATAAGGGAGATGGTGATGTGTGTCATCCATTGAAAACAGATCTTGAGCATAGTAACCACCAGTTGTAGTAGAGGCTGATAAAGAAAAGTGTTGAAAGTGCAAGAGCGACTTGCTATAAATGATGGTGATGGCTGTAAGCTATAGCAAAACGTAGCCTATAGGAGTCACCCGGTTAAAGGGTGATAGTTGGAGATGACCGTAGTAGTAGGTTGAATGGAGAGGACAATAATTGGTACAGAACACAGCATGAAGTTGCGAGGATGAAAACGACATTTGTGGATGGCCACTGCAAGAGTTGGAGGTGATGGTAGCAATAAACTAGGATGAAATGCAGGTTGGAGGAGTTGCCAACCTAATGGGCATTGGCTAAGGAGGATTACTACGGCAGCAGATGGAGGAGTTAGGTACGGAGGTACCTGATGGATGGAGGTTGGGATGAACTGGGGTAAATTGCATAGCAAGGGATGCAAGTGACTAGCACATCCTCTATTCAGAGATGATGAATCAACCAAAAAGTGGGAAGTTTACTTATGGGATAGTGAAACATATTGATTGTATCTAAGTTTTGCGGTTGTTTAATGAGCTAATGAAGGTTTAATGTGTAATGCACATTTTTAAACCTTATTAGGGACATTTGTCATGCAAGCTTCCAAGTGTTCCACGACTTGTCTCAGTTCATGACATATGGATAGGCATTTGTATTTTGCTACTTTACTTTCTCTCTTTGAAAAGTCTACCTTTCTTCTATAAAAAGAGTTTATTTCCTCTCATTCTACATTGATTTCCTTGTAGTAAACTCATGTATGGTAGTTGAAGATAGCCCCAAAGTTGATCATGATGAGAGATTGAGGCAAGTCAAAGTGTTTGTGGCTTGATCAAGGTGAAGACTATTGGAGGCATATCGAGATGAAGCTAGATAAGATGTTCAAGTGACTTCGTGGATTTTTGAAGTGCTAGTTCATACTTGGGCTCTTAAAGTCGATGCATGTATAAATCTCTATTTAACTACTTTAATTTAGATTTGAGGATCTCTTTCAGCTTTCTTGGGTTCTTCTGTCTTCTGTTGAGTTGTGCATTAGGACTGTGAGTCTTACAAGAAATCAATTGTATTATTGCATCATAAGTATATGCATATGTGCATGTGCACATCAGTTGTATGATACTTGAAAGAGTAAGAAATAGTTCTCCTCACTTTCAGGTTGATTGTAATTATGCTTATCCCTAAGGGTTGAGTAGAAATACATTTCTTTTAGCTTTCTTGGGTTCTTTGGTCCTTTGTTGAGTTGTGCATTAGGATTGTGAGTCTTACAAGAAGTGCATCATAAGTATATGCATATCTGCATATGTACATCAGTTGCATGATACTTGTGAGAGTAAGAAATAGTTCTTCTCACTCTCTGGTTGATTGTAATTGAGCTCATCCCTAAGGGTTGAGCAGAAATATATTTATTTTGGGGGTGTAGTTTGCCTATCTTCCACCTTCATCTTTTCTCAATCATTTTTATATATCCATGGTTGTAACTTTTTGCATAATTGTCATATTCAGCTTCAAGTATTCGTTCTTTCCATTTTCTTAAAATGTTAAGCAAGTGAATATTACAATTGTTAAGCATACTAGGGTGTTTACATAACTATGGCAATAGCATTTTTTCTCTTCCATGAGTAGATGACCTCATACGAGGACCAATTGGGGACAAGTTAGGGTATGGTTGTCCCATCCAATGGTGTTTGATTAGTACTCGCCCTACTAATTAGACTATAATAAATCTTGGGTGCATGTCCGATGCTTTGTTCGATCCAAAAAAGTTATACATATAATTTAAGGTCTTTACCCAATTTCTGGACTTAAGACACAATGTTCTTCAACAACATTTAGAGACTTTACTTCAAACATAAGTGCAAAAGAGAGTTGAAACGAGAGTTAAGTACAAAACCAATTACACTATATTATGAGGCAAACAGTGATCTCATACAAAAAGGCGTACAAAAGTTGATAGAGATAAAAGTTGATGCGACCATGGGACCCATCTCATCAATTGTGATGCCCAACTTGATTGCCAATTCTAGAGAAATGAAGTTGGCACAAGCACTTGCATCAAAGAAAACTAAAGCATGCTGATCTTCACTTTGGCCCATGCACAACATAGCTTTGAAGCATCTCTATTTGATTGCTTACCAACAAGATTAGATTACCAATCCAGCTATAGTATTATACTTCTTGCCTTTCCCATCCTTGTGTTACTTGCATGATTTTTAGACTTATGTCGTGGGTATTCACATGCTACATGCCCCTCTTGTTCACAAACAGAGCATTTGTTTGTATCATACAATGCCTTCCTTTTAGTAGCTTTCTTGGCACTTGCAAATGACCTTTTGCCTTGTCTACCTTTTTGAAAGAATGACTTAGACGGATTTTGAGCCTGTTGACTCTTCTTTGAGGATTTAAACTTGCCACCCAAAAATTTAATCTTTCTGCCCTAATTTTCAGCACTATTTTTTGAAGCATCTTTGCTGCCCTTAAATTCAGTGACATGGCCTTTCATTAATGCATAATATGTGTTTGCATTTTTAGTCAATTGTGCCATGCTGGTCACTTTTGTTGTGCAAAAGTCACGAAATCTGTAGGGGTAGAACACAACAATATGTCTCTATTTGCTCGGCCATTGTGACCTCATGAAAAGATCTAACTGACAACAGAGCTGCCTGGAATTTGTTTGTATAATCTTCCAAATTAGAGCAATGAATTGCATCCAATTTGTGCCAAGCTATTTTCATATCCACTTCAAAAGTGTTTGTGAGCCATTGGGAATAGGAAACTTATCCAAAATGCACCCGAGTTGCTTGTGCCTTGTCTTGCATCAAAAGGGTTGTCCACCATTGAAGTGCATTTCCTTTTAGGAAAATGGCTGCCTTGTGCAGTCCGAATGAAAGGAAAAATTGCCCCCATTGTAGGTTTTATCAAATTGTTGGAATGAAGGTCAATGCCTTTAATCATCTTGCAGGCCATTAAAGGTTTCGAATTTGATTGTTGCCCCACCTGCTTTTTTGGTGGTTGCAAAAATGGTGGCCTTGGTGATGCCATTGCTGCGTTTGCATTTGACATATGCCCAAGGGGTCCTCCCAATTGACTTAACATTCTAGTTTGCATTCTTAACTACATGCCAATATTATTATAGTGTGCATTTGAGGTTGCAATGCCCCATGATAATTCCCATGAACACCTAGCATAGGTGGTTGAAACCTAGCCATCTTGACCTCACTAAAAGATCTAACTGACAACAATTACCAAGAATTTGTTTGGATACTTTTTCAAATCAGCACAGTGAATTGCATTCAATTTGTGCCAATCTATTGTCACATCCACTTCAAAAGTGTTTGCGAGCCATTGGGAATAGAAAACATATCCAAAAGGCAGCCAAGTTGCTTGTGCCTTGTCTTACATCAAAAGAGTTGTCCACCATTGAGGTCAAAGCCTTCAATCCATCTTGCAAACCATTAAAGGTTTCAAACTTAATTGTTGCCTCACCTGCTTCGTTGGTGGATGCAAAAATGGTGGCCTTGGTGATGCCATTGCTGTCATGAGGACATGTATTTTTGAAATCTCACTTAACATGTGGATTAATTTTTAATCACATGATTAAGTAAATGTTGCATATGTGAGGTGCAACTAGGGTTAGAGTAAATTTACAAGTCCGGGACCCGAGAAAATCACGGGATGTCAAAGGCAAAAGTTGCTATTATCTATGTTATACAACTACTTGGTGGTATCTGGTGTCAATTGTTGGCCTAGGTCATTCATTTGACCATAAGTGTCAGTTGGTGACACTAGAGAAGTGATGCACCTAACACCAATCTGATGATGGTCAAAGATAGCACAGAGACACTCGGGAATGGAAGTTGCCTAGCCAATTTAATTATTGGCTAGTTAGATTATTTTCAGGGTACCGAAATTATTAGATTAATTTTCAGTATTTAAAGATTGAAGATTAATATATAATTATTAATAATATTGGAAAAACCATTTGGAAAGGCTGTCACTTGTCAAAATTGCCCATGCAAGACTGAAAAACGTTTTTAGAGTTTGGAGGACCTTCTGAGGCAGCTAGGGGCGGGAGAAGACCAATCAATAGCGAAAGGGGCACCAATTTTGGAGCCAACAGGGTGTCCAATGTCCAAGATTATATGGTAAAGTGTACTTTTCAGTTTCGTGAATTTGTTAATTGCTGTAAATAGTGCTTAATCAGGTTATTTACCACCCTATCCGAGGAGGAAGGCTGGTTACAATTGCTGCGTTTGCATTGGACATATACCTAACAATGCTTGACCAAACATTCTAGTTTTGCATTCTTGGCTACATGCCAATGTTATCATACATGCGAGTGTGTATTTCGGATTACAATGCCCCATGATAATTTCCATGAGTACCCAACATAGTGTTGAGCTAAAAATTTATTAGCTTTTATTAAATAGCCCCAAAAGTCAAATTAATTAAGGTATTTAACATTTTCTTTAAAAGAAACGCAGTCCTAGAGAGTTTTAGTGTCTCACATACAAACCTTAATTTGGGAGGCCCTAAACTTTCTATAAATAGACAAGTTACCCTCCCACTTAGTTAATCTCGTTTTCACAAATTGCAAGTGCTAGAGCTTTGTTGCCCATGCCTTGTTCACGGAGGACATCTTAGCCAAAATTAGCTCACGTTGTTTGCCACCATTTGGCGTTTGTTTCCAGCAATTTGTGTGCAGTTTGCTCTTTATCTAGCTGCTGCATGCTGTCCATCCTCGTCGAGACCTTGCGTTTATTGCCTAGCAATCCATAAAAAGGCTGTGTTTGCTGTCCAAGAGCCATTGCCCATTGTTGATGTCATCATCCAAGCTGCGTTTTGTTAGTGCAATTGCCACCTATTATCTCGTCATCACCTGGAGTTTGTGTTTTGCCCTTGGCTACTATTGCCTTGATTGCTTGATACCTTCTATGGCTGTGTTTTCTGATTTTCTCTCTTCTTGGCTTGTCAACTACCTACTATTGTGTTTGCTACTACCAGACACTGATGGAGGTTGCCTTGTTGTGATTTGGGATCCATCAAAGTACGACATACTGTCTAGCTCTCGTACTCTTTGTCCCAATCTTCAATACACGGGAGTTTCGAGGGTTAGTATTACTTAACTGCATAGTATGTTTGTTGTATGAGCATTGTATTTATTGAGATTCATTCAGTTTCTTATTCACTGTGTTCATTGTCTCTAAGTTACCCTAACCCTAACCGTGCTATTCTATTAGTTTGTGCTATTGTCATACGATTGTGTTTGAGTTTTTGTGTTAGGATATTTTTCCACATGGTATTAGAGCTAGGTTCTCTTTGAAGAAACCTAGACCTTGATTTGAAAGCTCTTCTTAGAAGCTAGGAGCCACAATAGGTTAGATGACTTCAAACACGTCTATAGCGACTGAGTCCCCAAAAGAGCCTATGTCGAGAACTGAGTTAGAGTGGTATCCACTCCCCACTCTGGAAGGTTCTGACATGGTCAGAGATCCTTTTGACTATATTGGTGACATCATCGATGAGGAGCTGCAATTGATCTTGGCTCATAGAGCTAGTAAAGTTGAAGAGTTATGTTGATGAGCCTTCAAACAAAAGCTCCATGAAGAAGGTATATTTGGTTCTTTCTCATTAGATGTAGTGCATAAGTTTGATGGTCTTGTAGGGCTGTCGAGACCTCCACTAGGGATAGGGCCCTCTCTTGGAGAGTGAGATTTGGAGTATATTTTATATGTTCAACCTATTTTTCCTACTTTAATTCAAGGTACATAAGTTTCTACTTTTGTTCCTTTGTCTATTGCTCTTTCTTCACCGCCTTTGCAACATGTTGGTAAAGATCAAATTGAAGGCAGAGTACTAAATGCAGAACATGGTACATTCTCCATGGATGATCCATTCATGTATGTGAATACAAGAAGGGGTGATTCTAAGAAAAAGTCTTATAACTTTATGTCTTGCCTTCCTTCTTTTCATTACGGTTCTAATAGTCAGAATGAGTTTGGTGCATCATCTTCTTTGTATTCATAATCTTCACCTTCATTTCAATTTCATTCACCTAATCAAAGTCATCACAATTTACAAACCCACCCATCCCACCCACTTCTTCTGTTGCATCACCATTACAATTCATAACTTTCACCTTTGCATATCAAACACGACAAGTTTTTGCACATACCACGTGAGGGGGTTCATCACACAAGCATAGCCTTTAGGACCTCTTCATCTCTAGTTCCAGGTGGTACTCTTGCACCTTTGGGGAAGGCTCAACCTTCATCTTTCTCATCTTTAAGTTACACCTAGCATAGGACTTCTCCCTTTGCTTATCCAAGTATAGATCAATTGGTGTCATAGTTTGCCTCCATGGCTTTACCTAGTGGACCTATTGGTCACTTTGTTGTGTCCCAGTTGACATTTGGACAAGGGTTCAGTGCTCTAATGCCTCCACCTCCATTGGCACCTTATGGAAGCATTCATGTTCTAGTGTCTCCACCATCGACACCATATTGTCAAGGAGAGGATTGGAGAGAGAAAGAGGAGAGAGAAGACTGCAGGAGAGAAGAGATGTAGAAAATAGAGAGTGACGAGGAGAGAGAAAGACTAGGAAAGGGGGAGAGAGACAAAAAGAGAGAGAAGGTAGCCATGAAAGCTGAGAGAGAGAAGATGAAGGAGACTTGTATTATGATAATGATGATCCCAAAAATCAAGTCCCTTGCACCTTTTACACCGGCCAGTGTAGTTGGTATTTTATCCCCATTATTTTATCTCCCCTCTTTTATATTCTATCCCCACCCAAAGGTTTTTGCCCTAGAAAACAAGTTGGGCACTTGTTACAAAAACACAGGGTAGGAGCAGACTAGAGTACTACTCTACTGCAGACATTACAAGGGTTATCCGATGGAATGAGGGGTAATTGTTGATGTATAAAGTATCATTCATCAAGTATGATATATGGTATGATTGGGAAATGATAAAATTTAAATCTTGACCCATATTCTCTAAGAAAATGAAGGCCATAGGCAGTGGACAGCATGCTGTCTACCACAGGGCCTTGCTGTAGTAAATCTGAGATATCTTTCTGTAGAGAACTCCGATTAAGGTGTTTGATACATAGAAGTGGAGTTCTTAACGAGTACTCTCAGTCCATGTATGGCACTCAATGCTGTCCATAATTCAGAATAAAATCTGGTTCAAAATAAAAGGCTGCCTGCAAGCTGTTTGGACTGGAAGAGGTTACAATAGCTAAACTTTAGCCAAGTTAGCTTCCAAAAGATGGGGGAACTCTTCCATTACTGAAGCTGGCCTCCAAGAAGCTTCCTCAAGTGGTAAGCCTTACCACTTTATCAAATATTCAATGATGGACTGAGAACGAAACTTCTTCTCTCTTTAGCCAACGACCACCTCTGGAATGTATTGAATGATGCCTTTTTCATCCATGGGAGGAAGCTCCTCTATGTAATCCACTGATGATCCAATAAAGGGCTTGAGCTCACTCACATGAAAAGCATTGTGAATCCTAGTAGGAGGCAATTCTAATTAGTATGCTAACTCATCCACTCTCCTCATGATCTTGCAAGGCCCATAGAATCTGAGCTAGTTTGTTGTTAGAACCGTCTTTAAGAGTGGCATACCTAGACTTAGGTACTTTCAATAATATTCCCTGTAGATGAATGAGCTGTCTAGCACTAACAAACTCCATGTACAGCAATGAGAAATCAATGGTAATTGTGCCCAAAGTTTCAGCTTGTCACAACCCAAGACTACATCTATAGGCCCCATCTCTAATGCAATTAAATCCATTTGCTGTCCAAAATTTTCAGCCAGCTGTATATGCACGGCAGGGCACATTTGAGTGCTTATTTCCTCATCTTCGTTTGGCAACTTGCACCTTAAGAGGTCACTATAATTCTATGGGGAAACACTTCAGCTATCCATGATTGCTCTATTGATGAAGCTATGTGAATTGCCATTGTCTATCAATATAAACACATCCTTGCCATGAACTTTGCCTTGAATACACAGTGTAGTAGGACTTCTTAATCTTGTCCAAGTATCCAACGAGATAGAACAAATAGTGGCAACATGTAAGTCACTCTTTCCCAAGGAGAGAGAGAGAGAGAGAGAGAGAGAGAGAGAGAGAGAAGAGATGCAAAAGAGAGAAAGAGGAGAGAGAAGATTGCAGAAGAGAGAGAAGAGATATAAAAGAGAAAGAGAGTGACGAGGAGAGAGAAAGACTAGAAAAGGAGAGAAGGTAGTCATGAAAGTTGAGAGAGAGAGAGAGAGAAGTTGGAGACTTGTATTATGATAATGATGATCCCAAAAATCAAGTTCCTTACACCTGTTATACCGGCCAGTGTAGTTGGTATTTTGTGGTGTTGCTGGTGCTGCGGCTGCTCAATCCCTACACCTGCAACCACTTCTGACTCCGATTTCAGCATTGCACGGCCAAAGTTGGCCAATCGAGCAAAGAACTCCTAATCTAGAAGGACATTGCTCAGCTTGACGTCTCCATGGATGTTCAGAGGATTTGATTTGTGGAGAAACGCCAACGCTTTTGTAGTGTGGACAATAATGTTGAACCTCTTTTCCCAGTCTAAGCTAATAGTGTACTCATCGTCGAATAAAGCTTCCTGTAGGTTGTGGTTGTGCATGTACTCGTAGACAAGGAACTTCTTTTTACCATTAGCACAGAAGTCGAGGAGGCCAACAATGTGAGGTGAGGAAATGTTGCCGATGATGGAGAGCTTGTTTTGGAGCTCCCTCTCTCCTTGCAGAGAAGTGGTATCTAGCCTTCTGACAGCAATTTCTTGGCTGTCCGGAAGAATACCCTTGAAGATAGCTCCAAAGCCTCCTTGTTTGAGCTTGCAATCATTGCTTAAGGAGTGCACTGCAACGTTGAGCCTCCGGTGGTGGAACTTGCGAATCTAAACTCCATAGTTGCTCCCAAGGCCAGGCCCATAATTTTTTGGCGCATTTTGCGCTAATCACATCCGGGAAAACCAGCACCTTCAACAGCTCAGACTCATCCTCAATGGCCTACTTCATCATCTCACAGTAGTTTCCAGCAAGATTCAGGGTCTCTTTCATCTTCTTTGGCATTTTCTTGAGTTCTTGAAACCCTAACAGGTGTAGTTGAGGATAGCCATGGATTCTTGCTCAAAGTTTCTCAAAACTTGAGGGCTTTTGCCTCTTTTGGTCCCAAGATCACTTGTCTACAAGTACATTTGAAGTTTGAGGCATCAAGGAGTATGGACTGGAAGATTGAAGCAAGATTGAGAGCATTCCATTTGGGGCAGCCATATCCATATTATGGAAGCTGCATGATTCTGCAAGGTCTACTCAAGCTTTGGTCCCGTGATTTCAAATTGGTGGTCTATACCAATATTAGAGCTTCTTTACAAGACTTGGGAGGCATTGGATACTCGGAAGGCATTATGGAATGCCATTTTGGAGGATTCTATTTCCAAGCTCTCTTATGCAAGATGTGAGCTATCTTGGAGCTCCATTACTTCCTTCCATTTGAAGAATCCTTCATTTTCAAGCTCAAAGGGACCATTCTTTGCTGAGCATTACAATCGTGGAGTATGGTGGAGCAATCTTGGAGGCTATGGTTACTGATTGGCAGCCCATCTTCATCAAGCATTAAGAGGTATTTAGTTCTTGATCTCTCTCTTTCATTTCATCCTATTGATGAGCCTAAACCACTTGTTGGAGAGATGCAAGAGCTAAATAATGCATTAGATGAAGGTTTCATTGCTTGAATGCTGCCCATTCTACTTTGATCTTGTCATTATGCCTTCTTACATTGGAAAGAGTTGGTTCATGCTGAAAATTCATTGGTGATTAATACTCTTTCTGACTTTAACCACTTGGACTGTTGTCGATTGATTAAGCATAAAAGAACTATTAAAAATCCATTGTAACAAGGGTAAGCTAGTAGTGAGTCATTGCGTGGCAAGCCCATTCCCTATTCCCTTTAATTGATTCCATTTTCAAATCTCAACATCTCATGAAAAGCCAAAATCTCAATTCCTCAATGCATCTCATGCTAGTTGTTTAAATAGAAATGTCTACCATATAATATGTTGATGACTGATGTAATCAAGGTTGATGCCAAGCGAGATGGCAAGTCAACAGTGGGGTGACCCCCCCTTGCCATTAAAGACCTTGAAGGGGCGCACAACTCGGCCCGAGGGGGACTTTGTTCATCTCTCAGTGATCTGGAGCTCGAAACTTGTTTGCAGGTGCAGGTATCCCTTTGGACAGTAAGAAAGTGGTATGCCATTGATGTATTCACTTATGTATTCATGTATGGGATACACTCATATGTATGGGATGCACTTTCGGCTGAAGATGTATGAGATGTATTCATGAGAATGTATTTGCAGTCATTGGCAGTGGGATGCCTATGCTTGGTTTGCATATGAGATGCCTATCCTTGGTCATTTTGGGATTGAGATGCTTATGCTTATGCTTAGCAGAGGTACGTTGATGGAAATAGTGATTTTGGCTATGTTGGCAATGTATCATGCCCTTATGACAAAGGTTTTAGTCATATAGTAAAGGATTGATCACTTCCTAGCTTTCCCTTGACTCCTACTGTTGAGCTGGAGTGTTTACTAGAATGCGAGCTTGGAATGAGCAGAGATAGAGCAAAGAGCTGAGAGCATCCAGTAAGAGTGTACCAGTGTGTTGCATGGTGCACAAAGAATTAAAATGTATTTATATATTAGGGTACAAGTAAAGGGTGTGTTCATACCCATAAGTTTATAAATGTCAGATAAATGGGAGTTTACACCTGAAGGGGCTTTACATCCAATAACCTCCCACTTAAAGGCTTGAAGTGGTACCTGTAAGCTATCCAACTCCCACTAGTTGAATGCAATGCTCATGCTAAGCCTTTGAAAGATTTTAGTGAGAATATTTGCAGGGTTATCTTGGGTTTTGACCTTAGTCCGTGTGACAAGGCCATCATCCAAGGCGTATCGAATAAAATGATACCGAACATCTATGTGTTTGGTGCGGGTACGAAACATGGCATTTTTAGCTAGACATGCTGCACTCTGGCTATCACAACCAAGCACTGGAGTACAGGAAGAAAGACCAAAATCCTTGACCAAATGGCCAAGCCAAATAGCTTCCTTAGAAGCTTGTGTGGCTGAAATATATTCAGCGTCTGTAGTACTCAGTGCTACAATTTTCTGCAACCTTGAACACCAAGAAACAACTCCACCAGCCAAAGTAAAGATGTACCCACTGGTAGACTTTCTAGTGTCAAGATCTCTTGCCATGTCCGAATCACAAAACCCCTGTAGCTCTAGTGGACCCTTTCCATAGCATATACATTTGTCTTGTGCACCTTTTAAGTATCTAAAGATACATTTCACTGCTTCCCAATGTGGTTTGCCAGGGTTAGACATGAATTTACTAACAACTCCCACTGCATGGGCAATGTCTGGACGAGTTGCAACCATGTGGCATACATCAAAGAACCACAAGCTGATGCATAAGGTATGCCTTTCATCGCAGTAGCAGCTGCATCATCTTTTGGGCAATAAATTTTGCTAAGCTTTGTATATGGGGGTAAAGGCACACCAAGAGACTTAGCATTAGCCTTACTAAATCTGTCAAGTACTTTGTTGATATACTTGTCTTGTGAGAGAAACAAGTGCTGTTCTCTATCTCTTTTAATGCGCATGTCCAAAATGTGTTCAGTTGCTCCCAAATCTTTCATTGAGAAGGCTGAACTTAGCTGCCTTTTAAGAGTATGAAAAGTACTCTTATGCTTTCATGCAATCAGCATGTCATCCACATATAAAACCAACACAATAAGGCTTCCATCATCAGCCTTCTTAGTGTATAAGCAGTGATTTGCATGGCTCTGTTTGAATCCATGGCTGAGCATAAAGGTATGAAATTTTTTATACTACTGGCTAGGGGCCTGTTTCAGCCCATATAAGTTGCGTTTCAGCTTACAAACTAAATGCTCTTTCTTTGGAATAGCAAAACCTTCGGGTTGTTTCATGTCCAGCTCTTCATCTAGGTCACCATGAAGAAAAGGAGTCTTCACATCCATTTGATCCAACTCTAAATCCAAGGATGCAATACATGGAGCGCAGCCATCTTCACTACTGGTGAAAAAACCTCCTGGAAGTCTATGCCTTCCTTCTATGTATAGCCCTTAGCAACCAAACATGCCTTGTATTTGGGCTTCCCATCAATACATTGCACCTTATAAACCCATTTGTTAGGAATAGCCTTCCTATCCTTGGCCA
Source organism: Lygodium microphyllum (assembly GCF_053477565.2). Lineage (NCBI taxonomy): Eukaryota > Viridiplantae > Streptophyta > Polypodiopsida > Schizaeales > Lygodiaceae > Lygodium > Lygodium microphyllum. The sequence goes on from NC_141144.1 coordinate 103,945,784, forward strand.
AAGGTACAAGCTCCCATGTGTTGTTCTCATATAGAGATTTTATCTCTTCCTGCATAGCAAGGTCCCATGTTTTCACATGACTGTGCCTCTTTAAATATCAAAGACTCACCTTCATTAGTCAGTAAAATGCAATCCAAAGATGACTGAAACCTTTGTGGTTGCCTTTTGATCCGTGTAGACCTTCTTACCCAATGATCTGTATTGATAGGCAATGGGCCTACATCTTTAGGTATGTGCACACCATCACTTGGTGGCTGATTTTCAGCATTTTCTTGCTGTTGTAACCTGGTTTCAGCATGTTTTTCTTGCTGTCCTATTCCATTATGTGCATTAATTTGTTGTCCATTATCTTCTGGCTGTAGCACAATAGACTACTGCTCATTTTCAGCATCAAAAGGGACAAAATCTTCAGCTAATGGTTGTTGACTGGCTGGCTGTTCATTCTGAAACTTGACCTTCTTATCAAGGTCACCATGTGTAGTATTTTTCAGTAACTTTGCCTCATTAAATACTACGTCTCGGTTTACTATCTTCCTATCTTGAGGAAGCCAAGCTCTATATCCCATCTCTATTTCATCTCCATATCCCATGAAGATACCCTTGATGGACTTCATGTCTAGTTTAGTCCTCTGATATACAGGAATATGCACAAAAGTATCACAACCAAAGACACGCAAATGGTCATATAAAGTAGGTTTGCCAGACCAAACTTCTTCAAGAATACCATTTTCCAATGCACGATTGGGAGAGCGATTGCACACATGAATTGCAGTTTTAAGAGCCTCTCCCCAAAACTACTGCGGGAGATTAGTTGTGGACAGCATTCATCTGACTCTCTTACAAAGTGTGTAATTATATATTTCAGCTATGCCATTTGATGCAAGGCTGTAAGGGGTTGTCAACTCCCTCTTAATGCCATGCATCTGACTAAATCTTTTAAACTCATTAGTGATATACTCACCCCCATTATCCGTTCTTATAGCTTTTAACTTAAATCCTTTTTGTGTGGTAACAAAGGTATGAAACCTTTTAAAAGCATCAAATGCTTCCTTTTTGCTCTTTAATACATACACCCATGACTTTCTACTGAAATCATCAATAAAAGTGGCAAAGTACCGTATATCCCCATGTGAATTAAAAGGCATAGTGCACACATCTGAATGTACTAAGTCAAGAGCATTGGACTTCTTAATAACACCAGAGTAATAAGGAGGCTTCACATGTTTTCTATATATGTAATCATTACAAAAGTCAAGACCAGAGTCTTTTACATCAAATCTCCCCGAAGAGGAGAGAACCTAAAGGCCTTTCTGGCTCATATGACCAAGTCATTTGTGCCAAAGTTCCATCTGTGAATGAACTTTAGCCACAGCCAAAAACTTGCCAAGTAATGCTTTACAATGCAAATAATACAAAGTCCTCTTTTTGCTGCCTTTAACAATCAGCATAGAGCTCTTATGCACCTTCCAAGATCCACCACCAAAGGTAGTAAAATACCCTTTTACATCAAGCTGCCCAACTGATAGTAGACTTTTCTTTATGCCAAGTACATATCTGACATCATACAAAATCAGCTCTTGACCATTTTCAAGGGCCAAGTGAATGGTACCTACACCCTCTATTTCACATGCATAATTGTTGCCCACTTGCCTAGGTAACCTGAAGTGTATTCAGAAAATGATTCCAAAGAGGGAGTGACATGAAAAGAGGCACCACTGTCCACTGTCCATGTTTGAGACAGCCCATCATGAGCTGAAAGTAAGGCATCAATCACCTCCTTTTTAGTGATGTGCATATCACTTGCTGTTGCCATAATATCTGCATCATTACATGAGGCTGCAACAAGTATATCTCTAGTGTCAGAGAGCTCAATAACCACACTAGATGCAACATTTGCTTTTGCAACTTCTTTTGAAGGAGAGCTGTCATCATCTTTCTTGTCATCTTTCTTTTTCTTTCCTTGCTGTTTCTTTCTTTCTTACTCTTTCTTGTAGTAGCGACAATCAGGCTTTTTTTGCCCTTTACGTCCACATTGGTAGCAAGTGACATCCTGTTATTTGCCCTTGCTTTTACTCCTGCTTTTGCCTTTATTTCTTGCATTATCCCTCTTTTTTGACCTGCCTCTAAGATGATAAGCTGAACCACTGCTTTCTCCACTGGACTTTCTTCTAATCTCCTCATTTAGAATAGAGCCCCTAACACCATCGAAGGTTAAAGCAAGGTTGTTGCTCAATGAAACAACCAAAGACTCCCAGCTATCAGGCAAAGTCATCACCAGAAAATGACCATTAATTTATCATTGAAGGGTTGCAAACCAGAGTCTTGTAATAACTGGCTCAAAATCCTTGTGAAAGCACTCAATGCTCCAATGCTGGCTTAGACCCATCCATGTTAACAAGCTTGCGCATAAGATGAACTTGATTTATTAGAGTTGTATTTTCAGAAATATCCATCAACTTTTTCCATATGGCATAAGCTGTATCAAGACGCTTAATGTCTATAACTACATCATCAGATACAATCATTTTAATGTATGCAATGGCCTTCTTGTTGAGTCTAGCCCAATCCTCATTTGTCATAGCTGCAAGCTTGACTTCCAAGAGAGCATCATCACAATCCTTTAGAAAAAAAATGCCTTGTATCCTATCCTTTCACAAGTCAAAACAGTGCTATCAAATCTCTTGATTTCAAGAAGGGATTTAGTGTCATTGCTGCTTGAAGCATTTGCAGCCATTGTTCAGCAATGTACCCAAAAAAATACTGCAATTTATAATAGCAAACAATGAGCTGAATGTTTAGTTAATATCAGCCCAAATTTTCAGTCAACGAGAGCAAGGTTTAATTCAAGTACATGTACAGCAGTAGAACTGATGACTTTCAGCAGTATAACTGAAATTTCAGCACATACTCAAAGCATACATCACTTCCAGGTGACTCCCACTTCAGTAGTATCACCAAAAGTACATCTGCAATAATCCCAGAACTGCAAATGATCACTAAGACTGCTGCAAAATGATTGTTCAGCAATACATCAACTCAATGGAAGCTGCCCAACATATGTACTGCATACACATGTAACCAAGTACTTCTGATACATAGAAGAAACCAGGATTCTTTGCAATTTCTTCAATATTTCACAAGTGGGAATGAATCTCATTGCTTACAACACCAAGATTGCATCAGCAATGTTTCCAATGTACATTTTAGACATCATTTTTGCCAAAATTCTCAAATTTCAGCAAAACCCCCAAAATTTTACTGACAAATCTGAATCAATTGCATCATTACATAAACCCGAGACCATAGGGCAAAATTGGCAAAGTTTGCCAAGATTTTGCAAAAGCCTAAAAAATTCTCAGGTCAATTGTGCATCAATGTCAACAAATTTGACTCTGCTAAGCAAAGTTTCATTGATATGAGAAAAGCCCCAAAATTTTTCGAACCAATGTGTATAATTCTGCAATTTTTTGGTCAAATTGTCCTGTTATGTATAACTAACATTAGATTTGGGAAAGCCCCCAAATTTTCGGGCATAAAAATGCACTGGTTTGAAGACCGTGCTTGCAACGCGAACCAAGGCTTAGAATAATCCGCTTCACAATCAACCTTTTTTTTTTGGTTGAGTTTGGGCTAGTGGCACCACGTCGATCTCTATGGCATGTTTGCTTGGTTGCCGCATTGGTCTCGTTTGACGCCATCAGATTTGGTCGCCTGCTAGTTGGTACCTGTTGGTCCCGCTAGTCTTCTGTTCGATTGATCGCTGGCGCCGTTGGTCTTCTGCTCGTTGGACGCTAGTCTCGCTGGTCAACTGCTCCTTGGTCGCTTTCCAACTCCGTTTGATGCAGCTGGTGTCCGGTGGTACGCTTGATGCCCGTTGGTTGCCTTTTTCTTCAGCTCGACTTGTGTGACTTGTGTTGGTTGCTTCTTCCTCCGCTCTTTCCTTTAGCTCAACCTCCTCCTGCACACGTCAAGTGTTGTCTGTTGATTGGATCCTTTCCCGTGACCTGTGACACTCTTGGGAAGTGCAAATGCTGTAACCAACTGCTTTGATACCAGTTTGTTGAGCTGGAGTGCTTACTAGAATGCGAGCTTGGAATGAGCAGAGAGCTGAGAGCATCGAGTAAGAGTGTACCAATGTGTTTCATGGTACACAAAGAATAAAAATGTATTTATATGTTAGGGTACAAGTAAAGGGTGTGTTCACACCCGTAAGTTTAAACACGTGGGATAAATGGGAGTTTACACCCGAAGGGGCTTTACACCCAACACCTATAGGGTGCTGCGAGCTTTCTGCTCGCAATTACGGAGGTGTGCTTGATCCCAAGAGTAAAAGTGAAGGTCTCACAAGGTGCTTACAGGTCTTACCAAGACACTTGCTCAGTTTGGAAGTTTCATTTGGAATCCACAGGGTATTTACAGGCCTAAACAAGCCTCTTACAGCTGCAAACAGAGCGCTGGATTGCACAGTTCAGCCACACATTTCTTATTACAGAATTTTCTGTATAAGACCTGTTATTGCATGCTTATGCTCATTGCGTAGAGGGGATCGAGATCTTCAATTTGAGTCTGAAAGTTTTGCAATCGGAGTTGTCTAGCTCAAGATATTACCGTTTTTGTGACAGGGGGTTAGTTGGACTGCACTTTTGCAATGGCAGGGAATAAGGGAAAAGCAAAGGCAAATGAGGTTGTACACCAACAAATCAGGGATACTAGGGACTTAGAATCCGGAAAAAGAATCCTGGAGTCGATTATGAAGAGTATTTGCAAGACATGGGAAGACTTAGCGCTCTAAATCGCACCTTATGTTTGCACAAAACAAGGCATGTTGAAAGATATGAAGCCATGATGGAAAAACATGAAGATTGATGGCGCGTATAGCAATAAGCATAGTCAACCATGCAGAAATGATGAATGAAATGCACCAAATGCGAGCCACCATGGATATACTTGTTGGCCAATTCACTAAGTGGATGGAATTTCAGATGAAAGGAAAAGATCAAGAGGATAGATCACATGTACATTGTAGGAACCGGTTAGGCACAGAGATCGAGAGAGACTGTTGCTGCGCGCAGTGAGAGACAGAGAGAGTGAGAGAGAGCAGAGTAGAGAGTGAGCTTGTTTATGGTACAATGACGAGTGTGTACCTTTAGGTTTTTTAGATAGATATAGATGTGTAAGTACAAGTGCTAAGGGTGTGTTCACACCTGAGCATATTTAAAAGGCACGAGGCCTTTATTCGCAACAACCTCCCACACCTAAAGGCAATGTGCCTTAAGAGGAGAAAAGAATCAACTAAGTCTAGGTATATACAAAGTTGAAATACATATATCTATCTAACTCCCATCATCTATCGGCAATGAGCAAACCGCTCTGCTGGAAGACCCTTCGTGAGAAGGTTTGCAAGGTTATCATTTGTATGCACTTTGACAAGCTTAATGCTCTTGCTGTCAAGTACATCTCTAATGAAGTGGTACTTCACCTGTACGTGCTGTCTTTGCATGAAAGACATGATTCTGTGCTAGCATGATAGCATTCTGACTATCACAATGGAGAACGGGTAACTCTGTGATGCCAAGCTCTCCCACTAGACGGGAAAGCCATAAAGCCTCCTTGCATGCCTCAGTGGCAGTCACATACTCTGCCTCTGTAGTAGACAATGCAACACACTTTTGTAGCTTGGAGATCCAAGAGACTGCTCCTCATGTGAATGTAAACACATATTCAGAAGTGGACTTTTTGCAATCCGCATGACCAGCATAGTCTGCATCTGTAAAGCCAACAATAGATGCTTTCTGCTTTCCAAAGCAGATGCACAACTCCTTTGTGCCTTTGAGGTATCTCATAATACCTTTCACTGTATCCCAATGCTTCTTGCCAGGGGTTGTCATGTATCTGCTATCCACTCCCACTGCAAAGGCAATATTAGGACGTGTAGCAACCATAGCATACATCAAACTGCCAATAGCTGAAGCATATGGTATCTTGGCCATTTCAGCCTTCTCATCATCAGATGTAGGGCTGTCATCTGCACTAAGTTTCACATATGGGGGCAATGGAACCCCAATTGTTTTCCCCCCCTCCATATTGAAACACTGCAAAAATTTGGAGATATACTCTTGCTGAGATAGATAGAGTAAGCCTTTTGATCTATCTCTGAGTATTTACATGCCAAGAATGTGATTTGCATCACCAAGATCCTTCATGTTAAAGCTGCCATGAAGACTTTACTTCAATGAATCCAAGGCATGAGTATCCCTGCCAACAATCAACATGTTATCAACATACAAAACCAAGATAATCAGGCTGCCATTTGCTGCCTTCTTGGTGTACAAGTAGTGATCCACTTGACTTCTATGAAAGCCTTGGGATTGCATGAATGTATCAAACTTATGATACCATTCTCTTGGTACTTCTTTCAGCCCATACAAACTCCTTTTGAGTTTACATACCATTTTTTCCTTCCCTTGTTCAACAAACCCTTCAGGTTGTTGCATATATATGTCTTTATGCAAATCACCATGTAAAAACACAGTCTTTACATCCATCTGTATGAGCTCCATATCCTTAATTGCAACCAAGCCCAAAATGGTTCTCAATGTAGTCATCTTGACTATAGGAGAGAAAATCTCATCAAAGTCAATTCCATGCTTCTGCTTGTATCCCTTTGCAACCAATCTTGCTTTGTACTTTGGTGAGGAACTAGAAGTGACCTTCATCTTGTAAACCCATTTGCATGGAAGGGTTTTCTGCCCTTTAGGCAACTGCACCAAGTCCCAAGTGCCATTTTTTTCAAGAGATTCCATCTCTAACAACATGGCTTTATACCATTTCTTGCTATCCTGTCTGTCCATTGCTTCCTTGAAGCAAGATGGTTCACCATAGTCTTTCAACGTGACATAATCAGCCACATTAATTGCACCAGGAACAAACTTGTCAGGTTGTCTAGTAGCCCTAGACGATCTCCTAACCCGATGGTCATTGTTTGCTGACTGTTCCTGCAAATTTCCATTTTCAGCATGCTGTCCTGGCATTTCAGCCTGCAAATCAGCATTAACAGCTTGCTGTCCTGGCTGTTCTTGCATATGTAATGGCTCATTTTCATGGGCAATAGCTGGCTGATCATTTCCAGCATCATTTCTTGTATTTACAGGTTTATTTATAGTAGGTATTTGCTGCTGTACAACGGGCACATTTTGTTGTCCAAAAGGTATTTTTTCCCGGAATACAACCCTACGGATCTCCTCAGTCTTTTCGGGCCGTTTTGCACACGATCTTCCCGGAAGATAACGTCATTGTTGCGTACTACTTTCCTTTTCTCGGGATCCCACAATCTATATCCCATTTCACTCTCGTTACCATATCCTAGGAAAATGCATTTACAAGACTTTGGCTCAAGTTTGCTATGTTTTTCTTTACGAATGTGCACAAAAGCCTCACAGCCAAACACTTTCAGATGAGCATATGAAGGTGGCTTGCTCGACCATGCTTCTTGGGGAACTCCCCTCTCCAAAGACCTGTTTGGTGACCGATTAATTAAGTGAACGGCTATCATAACAGCCTTTGCCCAAAAGCCATGGGGTAATGCAACATGAGACAGCATTGTACGGACCTTATCCTGTATGGTCCGATTCATACACTTTGCAACTCCATTTTGGGGCGGATTATGAGGGGCAATGAGCTTCCTCTTTATCCCTTTGCTGTCACAAAATGCCTGAAAGGCCTTGGACACATATTCCCCACCATTGTCAGAGCGAAGACACTTAAGTGGCTTATTTGTGTGATTTTCAGCCAATGCCAAGAATTTTTTAAACTTGTCAAGCACTTCATCCTTGCTACGAATAGGGTAAACCCATACTTTCCGTGTAGCATCATCAACAAAGGTGACAATATTTATTTTCCCCAAAAGATAATCCTGGCATTTGACATATATCCGAATGTACTAACTCTAGAGGAGAAGATTTCAAAGAAAGAGACTTTTTGTGAGATGTCTGTGCATGTTTGCCATAAATACAATGATCACAATGCTCAAAATCAGCATAATGAAGACAAGGCAAGTAACCCAAATGAGAAAGCACTTTCATTCCTATTTGACTTATGTGTCCCAACCGGCCATGCCACAAAGAAACGCTTGGTTGCTCGGTCACGGCAACAACATGGTCACGCATACTAGATACATGAAGTGGATACAAAGTATCACTCTTGCAACCTCTGGCAATAACCCTAGATCCCTTACAGATTTTCCATTTTCCATCACCAAAGGTGATATGAAAACCATCATCATCTAGTTGCCCTGTGCTAATCAAGCTCTTCTTGAGCTGAGGTACATGCCGTACATGCTGAAGTGTAAAGACAAAGCCATGCTGAAACTGTAACTGCACACTGTCAATACCTACAATCTCACATGCATAGTTGTCCCCAAGATGGACAACACCATATCGACCCCCTGTATAGGCGGAGAACCACTCACCATGAGGGGTGACATGAAAGGAAGCACCTGAATCGACAATCCAGGTATGCATGTTATTATCTATATCTGCAAGTAAAGCATGTGCACCAAAGTGTGAAGAGACAAAGAGTACATCACTCCCACTGTCACTGTCATGAGTGACTACATTCACCTCTTCAATTTTTACACTGCTCTTCTTAGGTTGACTGTCCTTCTTCTCTTTCTTGCTATCATCTGTCTTCTTGCCTTTTCCTTTCTCTTTCTTCCATTTGTAGTAGTCACATTTAAAGTGACCCTTCTTGCCACAATGATGGCATTCAACATCTTTGCCATGTGATTTACCACGTCCCTTGCCATCATATTTGCCCTTTTGTTGTGATCTGCCCCTAGTATGCAAAGCATTGGAAGACTTATTGGATGCATTGTTCTGCCGATTCATCTCTTCCATAAGTAGAGCACTCTCTACATCAGCATACAAAAGGATTACATTAGAATTGCTCATAGCAGTCCTGAATGTATCCCAACTCTCTGATAGAGTGCAAAGTAAGAAAGTAGCCTTAAATTCCTCATCAATCATGAAATTCAAGAACCAACTGGCTGAAAATGGAGTTAAACTCACTCAAGTGAGTAGACATTGCTATACCCTCTTTCATACGCAAATCCATAAGCTTTTTCAGCCAATACACTTTGCTTGCAGCACTCTTTTGTGCATACAGTTCTTTTAGTCTAGTCCATATAGCATATGCAAAATCCAAACCTTCAATGTTGAAGAGCAAGGCATCAGAAATCGATAGCTCTATGGTTGAGCGTGCAAGCTCATTTAACTCATCCCAATGGTTTTGTTCCGTGTCCGCGGGCTTTGCCCCTTTGGTTTTGATCGGCTTTGCCTGCTTCTTTTGTAACAGGATATTGTAGCACTGCTTTTGCCAAACTGCAAAGCTATTTGCGCCTTCAAGCTTCTTTATGTGCATCAGATTACTGTTGTCATTGCTGCCAGCCATGATTTTCAGCCCAAATATGACAAAAAAACCAGCAAATGCAGGCCCAAACTGTCACCCAAGTGACCAAGGTACAAAGAAGTACCAATCAGCAATAAATGACCATGCAGAAGCACAGATTTCAGATCTGTAATTAAATTTTCAGAATCACCAAACCGTGTGCTACAGCATTATCCAACAGATTATAGCTGTTCCAATGGCATATGCATCACATTACATGAGGAATCCCAAAATTTCAGCTGCAATTTTTGTTGTACATGTACCCACGGGCATAAAATTTGAGACGAACGGTCAAAAGCCCCAAAATTTTGTGCTCAAAGCATCAAACACAAATCTGCATTTTCTCTGTCATGCATAGAATAGGCCAATTTTGCCAAAATAGGAAATTTCAGCAAAACCCCCAAATTTTACCAAGTGTTGATGTCCAAATTGCGTGGAATTCAACCTGCATGTACATATAATGACCAAATGCTGCACAGATTTTACCCAAATTGTAAAAGCCCCAAATTGCACGGGGTCCAATGCGCCTCAATGTCGAGAAATTGGGTTAATTTCAGCCCAATTTGTGCATGTACATGAAAAGCCCCAAATCTCAGGGACAAAATGTCACAAATTCCTGCAATTTTCGAGACAGATTTGCTTGCCCTGCATTAAATTCCCCAAATCTAGGAAAAGCCCCAAATTTTTGGGCCAAGATTGCATGAAAATTGGAAGTTGTGCCTCCACGCGTGAACGCCCGTCAGTGGGTAAAAGAAATTTAAAAAAAAATTGATTTTTATAGAAGATTTTGACGGGTTTGTTGACCTGCTAGGCGTCACGTGATCTGCTCCCTCTTCAGCTGCTATCCGTCGCGCACCTGGTCCACGTCAACTGTAGTCGCTTGCTCCAGTCGACTGCTACTCCCGCTACCCACATGCCACATCTGTTGGAGTCGCCCATCAGACGGTCGCCAGTCTGCCATGCTGCGATACTGCAGGCTTGCACTTGTCGATTGTACTGTCTCTCTAGCACACGAGTCTACTTGTGACTCTCCTGCTCGCCTTTGAGCTGTCTCATCACCATGCTGGTCTTCTGCCTCAGCCTGACAATTGTCTGCAGCACCTTACGCTCTGATACTAGTTTGTAGGGACCGGTTAGGCACGGAGATCGAGAGAGACTGTTGCTTATTCCTTGCCATTGCAAAGTGCAGTCCAACCCGACCTCCCGTCACAAAAATGGTAATATCTTGAGCTAGACAACTTCGATTGTAGAACTTTCTAACTCAAATCGAAGGTCTCGATCCCCTCTACGCAATGAGCATAAGCATGCAATAACAAGTCTTATACAGAAAATTCTGTAATAAGAAATATGTGGCTGAACTATGCAGTCCAGCACTCTGTTTGCAACTTCTAAATTGAGCAAGAGTCTTGCTAAGACATGTAAGCACCTTGTGAGACTTGCACTTTCTCTTGGGACCAAGTACACTTCTGTAATTGCAAGCAGAAAGCTCACAGCATCTTGTAGGAGTCAAGGCAAGGCTAGGAAGTGATCAGTCCTCTACTGTATGACTGAAACTTTTGTCAAAAGGGCATGATACATTGCCAACATAGCCAAAATCACTGTTTGCATCAGCATACCTCTGCTAACCATAAAAATAAGCATCTCAATGCCAAAACGACCAAGTATAGGCATCTCATGAGTATATCTCATACATCTTAAGCCAAGAGTGCATCCCATACATATGAGTGTATCCCATACACGAATACCATCTTCTTCTTCTCTTCTTGGTCATCTTGTATGTGGATGACCTCATTATCATAGGGAGTGACACATAGGAGGTTGATCAGACATAGACAATATTGGGCCAAGAGTTTGACATGACGGATCTTGGGATCCTATACTTCTTCCTTGGGTTGGAGATCTATTAGATGGCACATGGCTTTTTTATTTCCTAGCACAAGTACATTTTTGAGCTTCTTTTGGATTTTGGTATGGCCGACTGTCGGCCTATTTCTTACCCCATAGATCCAGAGTCCTGGTTATTGGCAGCAGGTGATTCCCTTCTCGATGCTACTTGCTACAGGTGCCTTGTTGGCTCTTTGATTCGATTGATCCACTCTCTGCCAGACATCTCTTTTGTGGTGGCTTTTTGTCTTCTTTCATGAAGATTCCTACATAGGCTCATTGGAGAGCTGCTTTGCACGTTTGCGCTATCTACAAGGGACATGATTCTATGGGATCATGTATGGAGAGGAGGCCACTCTTTTTGGATGGAGTGACTTTGATTGGGCAGGTGATGCGGATTCAAGATGGTGCACTAGCTATTTTAGTCATGTTAGTCTGTCATCTCCTAGTTATGGGCTCCTGTCAGAGTTTGACGAAGATGTGGGAGCTTTGGCAGGTTTTTTTAATGTGCATTTCTGGTTCATTTTCTGCATTTTCCAGCTTGTCATCATCTACCTGACATTATCCAGTCAGTTGGCATATTTCCCAACATTTTCTGCTATGTCAGCAGCCTGCGACTGCATTAAATGCAGTCAGCTGGCCAATTTTGGCCACGTGGACAGGTCAGCCAGTTTCGGTATATTTCTGCTATTTATAGCAGTCATTGGTTGAGGCGGCATTCACTCATCTTTTGTAGGTTGTGCACTCTTTGACCTTAACACTCTTCGTCTTTGGTGCCGCCATCTTCATCTGCTTGATCTGGTGCCCTCTGATTTGGTGCCCTCATTGATGCTGTGGGTTGTGTGCAGGGACCGATCAGTCCTCCTTTGTATTCAGCATTCATTCTCAATCAGTGCAGATTTTCTTCCTTCTTCTTCTTCTTCTTGCTCTCTCTCTCTTCCCTTCCCATTGTGTTCGTGTTCCTCCTTCTGTTTTGCACTCTCACAGATATGCTATATCCGTCGAGGGGAGAGCAATGGAAATGATGAAGAATAGGTAGCTAGACTGTGTGGCCTCAAAATGCAGCATTGTGGAGTGTCTAGAGCTGTTACCAATGTGATGAAGACCTTTAGGATGAAATCGCTTACTAGTATTGCATCACGATCAGCTGGACAACACCATGAACTAAGATATCTGCTAGGGTAGGGTTTTGGACAGCAGTGGTAGAGGGCTGAGGTTGAAGGTGTGATGCGGGAATGATGAAGAATGAATGAGAGAGTAAGTGTGGAGTAATAAATGCCCATGCCCTATTTATAGGCACAAGTCATTGAACTGTCTAGGGTGATACAAATAAAGCCTTTTTAGGGCTGTAAATGGAAACCAAAATAGGAATTAATAAGGCAATGCACTTAATGCTTTTGGTTGCTCAACGTTACATGCTTGGGTCTCATAGGCTATCTCGGCCTTTTGCAAACATCAATCTGTGTGTGTGTGTGTGTGTGTGTGTGTGTGTGTGTGTGTGTGTGTGTGTGTGATACTTGGCATGGATTGTTGTATATTGATTTGTCTCTTAGGATGATTTGGCCTCTAGTAGATGTTAATACACATCTCTCTCTCTCTCTCTCTCTTTCTCTTGTGCGCGCGCACTCAACATATAAAACACTAAGAACACGAGCACATCAAATGCACATAGATGCATAGGACACGTGAACACACATACATGCACACAAAATTCAGATGTACTGTTAATACATGTTTTTTGTGACACCAATATAACACTTTCATTATGTCTCTATATGCATATGTGATTGTTGCTTGTTTGATTTTGTGCAGGCTGAAAGTGCTTTGGCAGCTTTGAATTGCAGTGGTGCAATCTTGGGTTCACTTCCTATCAGGTTAAGTATTTGAAGCAGATAGATGCTAAACATGAGTATATGAAAATGGGTAACCTGCAGCAGAGTTGTAATATGTATACTGAATTCTGCATGGATTATTCTGTCAATGTTCTTCAAACGATCCTGTGTTATTGGTGTCATTGTACAGTTTCACCAACTCCACCTAAGAAACATTGATCTGCTAATGCATATTCTTTTTCTACATTGTCACATACAACCCCACAAAAAGAAATGCCAATCTCTTTATATCACGGAACTAAGAACATAAATGGAAAGTCCTTAAGCTAGAGTATACAGCTTATCTAGGAGGGCATAATACTAAGGTCTATACTCAAAAAGCACTGTAACATTGTATATGCCTATCAGCAGGACTTGTTTCTCATATCAGAAAAGAATGCTGGCATTCTGAGTGAAACAAAAGGATTTCAGTTCATCCTGTTGCTTCTACTTAGCGAGTGGTGCTTTCAAGCCCATGGCATTGTCATACAAGCTTGGTGGTGTGCTCTGCTCTTACTGTGTTCTATTCTGGGTTAGGCTGGGTAACTTGTGGTGACCTAGTGAGGTGCTTTTTGGCAAGGTATTCTTTTAATCTAGACTGAGCTGTGTTTCTCCTGTAGCAGCACTGTTTTCTGAAGGGCAGTGGTTGTGGCTGTTCTATAACTTGGCAGAGTAGTAGTTTCCCTGAGGGAAGTTGCAGCATTAACCTGCCCACCTTCTTGATGAAGTTTTTAAAGACATGCTTTTCCTCCCCACCTCAATTTCTCTGTATTCCTTTTGTTCCGGAAGTTTTCTAGAATCTATTGGTTGGATGTACAGAGAGAGCGCTGCATCCTGTTGAGAAACCCTTCACCCATTACCCGCACTTTGCGTTTTTTGCGTTTAGGGTTTGCAGCCCCAAAAAGGGGCGCCACCCTAGATTGACTGTGCCTATTTATAGGCCACTCTCTCATTCATTCCTTACGGCTGATTCTTCAGTCCGTCACTCCCATTCTCTCTTCGTCAGTCTTTTGACACACTCTCTCTTCCATCATCTCTCTCTTTCCTCTCTTGCCACCATCTCCACACACTCTTGGTGCCAGCCTTCATCTCGAGTTGGTTGCATTTATGGTGGCAGTGTGCTCCTCTTCAGCTGGCGTCCATCCTCCATTGTTGCCAATAGCATCTTCAGTGCTCTTACATCTTGCGTTTGGAGTCCACACTCTTTGGTGTCATCCTCCACCCTTTTGGCAGCTCCACCTTCTTGTGTTTGGCTGCCAAGGAGGTTTCTCACCATCTGGCGTCTCTCTCCAGCAAGTGTCACCTTCATCAGAGGCAGTTGCACCTTGTGTTTGGTTCTTGACTGCTTTCCACCCTTCTGACGTCACTCCAACAGTTGGCGTCACCTCATTAGGCTTGCATTTGCAGACGGAGGCTTGATCCGTTGTCTCCTTGCTCATAGGTACCACTCTTCATCCCGCGTTTATAGATTTAGAGGCTTTTCACCCTTTGATGACAATCTCCCTGCTCCAGGTGACACCTCATCATCCTGCATTTGGAAGCTCAGAGGCTTCTTCGGCAGTCTTCTTGCACTCTAGGGCTTCCTTTGTGCTACGGCACCCTTGTATGGGATTTATTTCATCAACATGATTCATCTTTCATCATCTTCCGTGTTTCTTTTCTCTCTCAGTGTTTGCCGTATACATTGTGTTTTCCCTCGCAAACCCTATTGTCTCTCTGGTCACTTAGTCATTTTGATATGATATCAGAGCCGGAGGTGCTCAGAGAGCCACAAAGATCCTCTTCATCAAAGAAGTCAAAGACCGGTGGTGGGTTTGGTATCAACATTCATTTCTCTATCATTTCCGCTGCACATTGGGAGAGATTCTTTTTCTCCCTTCCTCCGTCCCTTCTCTAGTTTGCCATACCGGTACCATGGCGTCTCCATTGATAGATTGCCCTTCTATTGGGTGCTACTACTGTGGCACGAACGTTCATCCCACCGAAGACAGTCGACTTCGATCTTTGCTCCCCCCCTTGGAGTATATGCGTTTTCCACCAGGCACTCCTTGTGCCACCTCTCCTTTCTAGGCCATAGAGATTGTTCTGTATCGGCTATTAGAGTATTATACTCAATAAGCCGCAACCAACGCACACTAAGTCCTTTTGAGCACATAGAGGCTCAAAGACCTTACGAGGCGATAAGCCCTCCGAGAGACCATCCCACTGCACGGAGGTTTCCCCCACCCACTTCTGGGTACAGTGGCTTCCACGGTCCACATCTCTTCCACAGTCCACTCTCCTGAGAGCCCGCGACTGTTCCCCACCCTTGGCTCATCGTGAGCCTCCTTCTTCTCCACCCTCTTCCACTCAGGTTCGAGAGGCCACTTCTGGGTGCTTTCTGGCTTCTTCCGAGCCCCAGATACCTTCTTTAGCATGACCGGCGGCACTTCCTTCGTCATCAGATGCTTCGCAGTCCGCGAGCCATGAGTGGTTGCATTCTCTTTCTCTCTCTTAGACTAGGATTCAGAGGGGGATTTTCTTACTTTATCCTCAGAGGGGGACTCCTACTTCCACTCCTTTCGATTCAAAGAGAGATCCTATGTGCCATGAAGTTCTTCACATACCACTACCTTTCACTTTTGAGGAGTGGCTCTCCTTTGAGCAGTCATTTCCTCTACTCATATCTAGGATCGAGAGGATCTACTTAGATTGGGACCCTTGGATCTTCAACAGAGAAACTTGGTGGCTTGGCCTTCGTATTCCTTCCAACATGGAGTCACGGAGCTAGTGGCTTCTCTCTCGAGGTTGAGTTTCGGGTTCTACAACTCATCTAGTCTCCTGACTTTCTTTAAAGGTCTCCTTTCAAGTGGTATTCTCAGATTATAGGGTGGATCTTCTTCGTCCCTTGGTCAACATGGAGCCAACTCCCAAGATTGAGTATATGCATATCCTTATGCTTCTCAGCACCACACAAAGTGCGACATTCCTTCTATGCATTGCATGATTTCATCGTCTTTGTACTGGGGTGCTTGAGCAAGTGAACAATTTTCTCACAAGGGACACTGTCCGAGTGGCACTTGCTGCATGAGCATTCTTCAGCATGTAACATTCCATCTCCACCTCACTCTTCTCTTGTTACCCTTTTTGGGCTTGAGAGGGGGTGTTGAGAAACCCTTCACCCATCACCCACAGTTCCTTTTTTTATGTTTCTGCGTTTAGGGTTTGTAGCCCCAAAAAGGGGCGCCACCCTAGACTGATTGTGCCTATTAATAGACCACTCTCTCATTAATTCCTTACGGCTGATTCTTCAGTCCATCACTCCCATTCTCTCTTCATCAATCTTCTGACACTCTCTCTCTCCTCTCCTACCACCATCTCCACACTCTCTTGTTGCCAACCTTCATCTCCAGTTGGCTGCGTTTATGGTGGCAGTGTGCTCCTCTTCAGCTGGTGTCCATCCTCCATTGTTGGCAACATCATCTTTAGTGCTCCTACACCTTGCGTTTGGAGTTCACACTCTTTGGCATTATCCTCCACCCTTTTGGCGGCTCCACCTTCTTGTGTTTGGATGCTAGGGAGGTTCCTCACCATCTGGCGCCTCTCTCCAACAGGCGTCACCTTCATCAGAGGCAGTTGCACCTTGTGTTTGGTTCTTGGCTGCTTTCCACCCTTTTGATGTCACTCCAGCAACTGGTGTCACCTCATCAAGCTTGCGTTTGCAGACGGAGGCTTCATCGGCTGTCTCCCTGCTTGTAGGTATCACTCTTCATCCCTGTGTTTGCAGATTCAGAGGCTCCTCACCCTTTGACAGTAGTGTCCTTGCTCGAGGCGACACCTCCTCATCCTGGGTTTGTAGGCTCAAAGGCTTCTTCGGCAGTCTTCTTGCACTGCAGGGCTTCCTTGTGCTACGGCATCCTTGTATCAGATTCACTTCATCAGCATGATTCATCTTTCATCATCTTTTGTGTTTCTTTTCTCTCTCAGTGTTTGCCATATACACACTGTGTTTTCCCTTGCAAACCCTACCGTCTCTCTGATCAGTTAGTCATTTTGACACATCCTGCATATTCGAAGCTGCGCCAACTTGAATTTTTCTGCATTTCATAGCCATAAAGACATGCATTGTGGTTGTCCTTTAACAAACAACCATGGTATTGATCCTTTTCTGGAATCATAGTTGCTTTGATACCAATTTGTTTTTTCCATTCAGACCCATGGAATAACGTATTAAATATATGTAGAGGAAAGCGAGTTTTTCTTTTTATATTGTGTAGCTTGTGAGATGTTCTCTTGCATATGGTAAGGCTTATTGTATTTGATCCTGGATGACATGCAATTACAGAACATGATTTTCAATGGTCTCTATTATGGGTCTTTAGTCATTTTCGGTTCAACTGTACTTGTATGTTTCTTAAATTGACTAACTTGTATGGATGGGGAGTATTGTGTGACAAGCTACTTTACCTTGAAATTTTGAAATGTCCCTGAAACTTTAAATTAGGTGTGTACAATTCAGGCCTGGGGCCTGAAACTCTTCTTTGAGGAAGAGCTGATTCTTCCTCAACAGATTTAATTATGGTAAAAATGTCTTGAAGGACAGCAATGACAAATTTACATAGGAATTTGAAAAGATCCTTATCTGAAGAAAGTTGCCAATGCATAACTTGAAGCTAAAGGGTAACAAGAGAATTAGGAACAGCCCTGAAATGCTGCTGGTTCACATGCTATGCAGAGATTTTGGTTTGGTGGTAGCAGGAGTTGAAATCCAACTTATTGAAAATGGTCACAACAATTGACTAGTTCAACAGCTTTTCAAGCTGGGGGGAAAAATTGCTTAGCTTGTTGAGATTCTTGATGTCCAGATTTCTGAACACCCAGCATGGGTGCATGCTGTCATCCACCTTTTTTTTCTGGGAACAGGAAGAGAGAGGAGGTCACCTGAATTATCCCCTTCCTCTTAACTATTATCCAGGAGAAGGGAGCTGGTGCATACTTGAAAATCCAGCTTACAGAAAACAGTCACTGCCGCCAACTGTCTCAACAACTCGTCAATCTGGATAGAGGATTTGGTTCGTAATTGTTGGCTTGTTGATCCCTTGATAATCAACACATAGATACAAGTTTCCGCCCTAGCACACTAGAGGTGGGGAAAATCTAACTTTTCTTTGAAAAAGTAAAAAAGGAGATGATTCGAATCATCCTCTTTGTCAGCAACTTCTCAATCTGTGGCTGGAGCTCATGAGTCTCTTTCTTGCTTACTCTGTATGGAGCTCGAGGATGTGGCTCCACTTCGGAATCAGCTAAGTGTGTGAGTCCTCTAATTTCGATGGAGCAAGCTTGTTAGTTTTTGATTTAGGGTTTATACTTCCAGTTTGACTCCTTTTTCTCTCCGCCTTACATGTACTAGTGTTTGCTTGTGCTCTTGGCTGTTCCAACGGTGGTATTAGAACAAACTTCTTACCTATTTCCGTTGTCAATACTGGCAGTGTTGGTACCACACCTTGTGTTCTATGCTATTATTTAGAGTCTTGAAGCCCTGCATTGGGACTTCTGCAGCTGCACAAACTCCAGGTTTCACCTTGCGAGATGTGCCCTTATTTTATAATCTTTGTTCTTAATTCCTCTTCATTCATGATGTTGTGTTGGTGGATTTAAATTCTTGCAAATTTCCTTGGGCTGCATGCAATTGCTGTGACTCCATTACTGGCTCTCTTTGCAGCCATCATGGCAATCAAAGTGCTGTCATCATTCTGCGTAACTAGCCTTTTTGTCATTTTTCCATACACTTCTCAACAAGTAGTTCATGCCTTTGTTGCCAAAATTGTCATGTGTGGTGCATGGTTCATGAATGTATAGTTGCCGAGAGTTTCAGAAATGGGAGGTATGAAACATGTTTCCAAAGTTTCATATGAGTTTCCTAAAATATAAGAAATGGGTTTCTTTCTTATTGAAAATTTATATACATATAATTATACTTCCAAGTTTCATCGGCCACAACATAATTTATATTGAACATAATTTAACATTATACAAAATGTAAGTGAACAATCAATAGACCAACAATTTATATAATGCATATACGGTACATTGTATTTCACAATTCATTATCCAGATTCTAGATTTCATGAATATAAAAGAAGCATAATGCCATAGATCTACCCAAACATGCAAACTATGATCAATGTTAAAATAGCAATAATAATCTGTGTCTATAGAACATCAAAATGGGTTCATGGACTATGTGACATATGCATCATAAAAGCTTTCTAATAAACATGTGCAAACCTCAAATGATAATGAAATCAGAAATCCCAAACTAAATATCCTAGGTTTGAAGTCCTAGATGAAATAGGTCATAATGAATGACTAGATTTGACTAAAAAAGTCATTAATGGATCCAACAAAAAAATGAGCTAATTGGGAATACATGAGCATAAAGATCAATTTGGGTGTTTCTTACATTTTTGAAACGCCTATTTGTTTCCTATGCATAGAAAACACGTTTCTTGGCAACTATGTACGCATGCACACTGAGTTTGTCAAAATTTCTAAAGTTTAAAAAGCTGTCATTACCTTGTATAATGTAGTATGCTCGGAGTTATAATATTTACTTATTTTGAGACTTAATAGTTGGACAAAATAGAATAAATGAATAACTAAAGCTAAATATGACAAGTATTTAGAAACTTATAGCCATGCATATCTAAAAGAAATAGATACAAGTTGAGGTGAAACACTTGGAAGCTTGTGTGACAAGTGTCTTAACACTCGGTCTCTTCTGTATGGCCTTTCTGTTTGGGCTGAGAACTGTCTATAATAGAGACAACTAAATTTAGTAAGCATTGTCTAACCATAAATTTACAATGTTTAGAAAGTCATTCCTTATTTTTAGGATTAGCATTTTTTAGGTGCATGATGTTATGAGAGTGAGAAATACTTTTTCTCACTCTCAGGTTGATTGTAGCCGAGCGTACCCCTGCAAGACTTGGGTTGAAACTTGAGGAGAAACATGTTTCTTTAAGGAAAGGGATTATATATCTTCAATTCTAAACTTGTTTTCATTTCTTTTATATATCCATGGTTGTAATATTTTAAATAATTTATAAAAATGTGGCTTCACATATTCTTTATTTTTATTTTCTTGAATTATTAAGTCTTGGAAATAAGCTAAGATTATAATTGTGAGCATATTTAGTGTGAATGAATGGAGAAGGAATCCGTTTATCTTGTATTATCTCATTTGGAGCTTTCCCTATGGATGAGAGCGTTGTACTATTGTAAGAAAACTTCAATAATTGAATATATTTCATCCATTGTAACTTACATTTACTAACCTAAGCTTTTAATATATCCAAAAGGATAAAAAGGTTAGGAGAACTTTAAAATAGTTTTCAAGTTCTCAAATAAATCACACCAAAAGGTACTTGTGAATTTGGAATCTCTATTTGAGATGATTTTAAAAGACATTTTATACAGTCTGAAGAGGTATTGAATTAAGAGTCTTGTAGCTTGTGAGGATTTGAATATTCTATGATATGGAATAAAATGATAAGTTTGTACAATGTGCATATTTAGGCTTAAAGTTTAGAATACACATATCTTTGCATAGAAACTCCATATAACATTTCCAACACTGCTTTCGTAATGTGCTTGGAAGGAGCTTTTACGTGATACGTTTGGCGGAGGGGATTCCTAAATTTTCGAAGGTCCCTAATTTTAGGAGCCTTGAATCGGACTAAAAATATTGATCCTACAAATAGGATGACATTCTAGAAAAGTAGTAAGGTTGTGTTCTAACAATGTTTACTAATTTGGTTGTGTCTATTATTGATATTTCTTAGCCAAAAAAGACATACCATAAAGAAGAGACAAGTGTTAACACATTGGTCACACAATCTTTTAAGTGTCCCACCACTTGTCTTCAAGGCATTAATAATATTTGTGTGTGAGTTTGACTGTGCTATGCTTATGTTTGGGTTAGAGGTGTCCAATTGGGTCATAAAGGTGGAAGTGTGTACTTTCTTCCTTTTAACCACTGCGTGGGTTCACCATCATCTACTGTCGGTTGTGACCACTTATCAATGGTAAAATCTAATGCACTTTTTTAGATATCTATTAAATTTATTAGGTAGTCAATTATGCAAATTAATTAGAAAGGATATAAATTCTTTGTATCCAGTGAGGAAATCTTGGTTGTTTATAGTAATTATTTGAGTTAGAGGGCTAGACCTTTTGTTTGACATGCTTGGCCTTGTCAGAGCGCAATGAATGCAGAAGCGTATGACCATATTAAAATAAAGAAGTGAACTCAGAGAGAAGAGAGAGAGAGAGAAAAAGAGAATAGATGCTGAAGGCTGCAAAGTATGAATGCTGAAAACGGAAGAAGAATACGTACAACATGTAGAAAATCTGAAGTCTGAATGTGTGTGTGACCTTAGGCAGACTGGTTATAAATAGCCAACAATAAAATAATCAAATACAACAGGTCGGCCAGGTTGAAAACTAAACGATTGTATTCAAATGAATAAATAATAAGAAAAATCTGAAAACTTGCAGCAATTGCTGCTAGGCTGCCACATGGTACCTATCCGCCTTGCCCGGTTTGCTTGAGATAACACAATAAATGTTGGAGACTGTTTCAAGCTGCTCCAAGCTGCTCCAAGCTAGGTAATTCTGCCCTAGACTATCTTGACATGGCTTGTGATCGTCCTAGGGATGACCAAATCTCTAATACCACCTCTCATATCTCGGATGGAGCATAAGGATTAGGGATTTGAAATACTGACAAAGAACGTTCTGAAGAAGTGCTTTGATAAACAAATCTATGACACTATTCTCTATCTTGTGATGCTCTATATCAATGGTCCTATTGAAGAGCTTTGCAATAATGTAGTGATACTGTATCTCTATGTGTTTCGTCCTAGCATGGAAAACAAGATTCCTTGCCAAGGCTATGTAACTCTCATTGTTGCATAAAAGTTGTGGTCTACAGTTGTAGAGCATCAACGTATTGATGCTACTAAGAAGACAAGTAAGTCTCTCTTTGGCCAACTTTGAGACACGAAATGGATGTTTCTGTAAGGAATTTGCATTGTCTCAATGAAGCTATTGGGTTTGTTGCAACCTTTTGTCTTAGTAAAGAGCAAGCTTTAAGACACTATGATTAGTGTGGCAAATACTTTTGTTCCTATAGCTTTTCTTCATTATTAACTAGTGCAATGGAGTATCACTTTGATAGCATGCATAAGATGTGATTTGTTGTTTACTAGCATAGTGAATGTTGAGCTAAAAATTCATTACATATTGATTCGCTCTTTAAAATAGTCCAAAAATAGTAAATTACCAAAATTTTTGTTAAATGGCGAGCGGTTCCAGAAACAGCCATCATCAGCCTTCCACTCAATGGTTGTCTAGTCTTCGCAATTATTGTTGCCTTTTCATCAGCCCTCCCAGCACTTGGCGACTACCCTCCAGTAATTGCCTTGCTGCTTGGCGACTTCTCTTTGCTGTGTTTAGTGTCCTCTCGCTATGGCTAGCTCCTCCAGCACCTGTTTTTGCTTGCATTTTCCGCCCTAGCATTTGGCGTCATGTTTCTCTCTCCAGCGACTCCCTCCACAGCTGCTTTTGCAGTCTAGGTTGCTACCTACATCATCTTCCATCACCTCTACTGTCGCCTAGTGTTGCTCCACAGCCTCTGGTGATTAGTGTTTTTATCTTGTGTACACTCTGACAGCTATGACTGGTGGTTACAATACTTGGGATTTGTCTTTGGTGGATGTCACGCTTCGACATTGCTCTGTCCTTGAGTATTCTATATACTCTTACATTCATTTATTGCATTGATTCATTCACTTCAGAGATCTCTTCTTTCTCTATTTGTGTTTGTGCTTTTGTGTTTTGAGTTTTGCATTTTGCTTACTTGGAAACATATAGGGGCAACTGTACATTGAGAATACTTGCAATAATGGCAGTATGCTTAGTTGTTGGAAACATGTATTGATCATTTGGTATGACATGCATTTAAACTATGTGCAATCGGGTTTGCTTGCAAAGTTTCAAGAGGGAAATATGTCACCAGAATGAGCAATGGGCTTAGTGATCTAATTAAAATGAGCTCTAAGTCTTGTATCCCGAGCTCTTGGCATAGTTGCCATTGCATCAAGAATGAAGATTTGACACTGGGGCATATAGTGGATAAGTGTATAGGCTATGTGGTACAAAGATAGGGCAAAAGAAACAAGGTGCAACGTGAAACTTTCATTAATTGAAAGTTTGCACCTTAGGTTTAATGATCATTTGAAAGTTTCAAGCAGCTCAAGTTATAAAGTAGGCCTTGAGCCTAAGTTTGGTCAGGTGAGTGTCTCACTTATGATTGATGAGCAAGTCATTAACTAGTCCTTGATAAAAAGCTAGATTGAATTGAGGAGCAATTGATTATTCATTTAGAAACTTGATCTTGGCTATCCGGGGTTTCTCTCTCTCATTTGAGAAGCACAAGTTTGGAGATCGCAATTCTTCTATTCTTTGTTGTAGACATTGCAGTTTTCAGCCTTGGAGCATGAACTAACAGTGTGTATGGAATTAGGACAGTAGTCAATCTTCTCCTCTCGATATGGGGAATCCGTTAGGCAACTCTGCAATTTCATTTACAGCAGGATATGTTGTTTTTTATCTAATTTTTTTGAAAACAGGTAATTACAATAGTATAGGCGATGCCTTTCTTTTTCTTCAAGATCTCAAGCCTTATGCACTTTTTGGATAACTTTGCTACAAAGAAAGTGATATTATCATAGTTTCAATGTATGAAATTCCTCTGTTTGTGAGAGAAACTATGTGGGATTCCATTGGGGCTTTGGAGGTAGTTGAATTGATTTATAAAAAGGGACGAGGCTTTAGCTTCATAGGATAGATTAGATCAATTTGGAATTGATATTTGGATGTTTTATACATTGTTTGCAGTGCGCAACAATATGAGACCAACTTTGCACCTTGAATGTCACTTTCACAGGTCATTGGTGCATTCTTATGTGTTACACTTGTTAGAGTGTGAATGGATAGATTTGTTGCACATTTGATCGAGGTTGGTGAGAGCAATTGAGGATAATGTGTTGGAGACAAGTTGGGGGTGATTCAACAAGTCATACGAGAATCATTGGCATTAAGAGAATATTGGTTTGTGATAATAGGTCACTTGTGATTTGTGTAAAGCTTTGAATAATGATAAAGAAATACCGAAAGGGATGCCAAGACCTTTGGAGCCTATCATGTATTGTCTACCATGTATGAGCATTCTAGCTCTCTCGTTCAATGAGTCTTTAGTTTATTTACTAAATTATTTCATGTGTGCAAGTTAGTTTATGATCACTGTCTTGTAGATTATTTTTAAAGGCTGGTTTCAACAAGCATTGCCATTGATACCAAGTGGATTTTAAAAAGAAAAAAAAAGACGGTTCTATTAAGAGGTACAAAACATGGTTAGTTGCAAAGGACTATGCTCAACAGCAAGGCATTGATTCTAAGGAGACTTTTGCTCCTTTCATTGGCAAGCATATTGGCTGGACATTGAGATGGCATTTCTTCATGGCTACTTAATTGAAGAGGTTTATGTCTCTCAATTTCTAGGTTTTGAAGTCAGGCTCCGAAGGTAAAACATGTTGCTTGAAGAAATCCCTCTCATTGGGCTGGTATGGCTGCATGTATTCTCACTACTACATCTTGGCTTTCATAATATCCCTACAAGGGCTAGACTTCAGATTTGACATGAGGATTTGGATCTTCTAATTCTTATCCTTTATATTGATGATATGCTTGTGAGTGAAACCAATGTTAGTGAACTTATAGCCTTCAAGAATGATTTACAGGAGACATTGCCATCACAAATATTTGTTATTATTATTATTTAGGTATTCAATTTGCAACCATTAAGGGGGGGTGTCATTATGGTAGAATCCAGGTATGTTGGACAGCTCCTTCTGCTCTTTCCATTTGAAAATTGTAAGCCTGTGTCTATTTCTTGGAGCTCGGATTCAAATTCTCTTTCAATGATGGTAGTGGAGTGTTTGATATTAGTCTTTATCAGCAAGTGGTTGGATGTTTGATTTATGTATGCCATATCATACTAGATTTTCAATATGCAATCTTCCTATTAAACAGGTTATTGTACAACCTTTTTGTTCTTCATTGGCAAGCAATGAAGTATGGCATCCTATATCTTAAAAGGTATCTAGGATTTAGGTCCTTTTTATTATGCTGATTTTTCACTTACCATGCATGGATATATAGATAGAGAGTGGTTATTCAGAAACTCATGTCTCCCACAGTGGCAATTGTTTCTTTTGGGTACATCTCTTATTTCTTGGTTCAGTAACAAGCAGATTAAAGTTGTTACATCTAGTCTTAACGGGCACTACGACAGGCTCCTACATGAACAGATGCGACTCATCCCTGACAAGGAGGCTGACGAACTACGCTTAACCGTCACGTTCAATGAAGTGCTCTGCCGATCGAATCTCGTAGACATAGAGCTACTAAAGCGACTGTTAGCAGGCCAGAGTCAATTTGAGCAGCGTTGGTGCGAAAGCCGCGTTGTAATGGCCGAACTAGGGGCTCAGATCATGACGGTCTCAGAAGAGCGATTGGCCAAATGGCGGTCTCAAAGAGACCTAACCTACGTGGCACCAACTTCCCTTCGAGTGCTCACTAACATTCGGGGTGCGGATTTGGCTGGGACTAGGCTACAGGGCCCTTTGATTGATAAGGTTCTCACTGAGGAGGAGTTACATATTGCCAGTAGACTTGGTCAAGGTTCCATGCTACTCGACGTGGCAAAGTATCTATCAGTATTAAGTCAGCTGCCACAAATACTAGATGCGTGTGCCACGCTCGGGTACAACCCCGAGTTCTACACTTGGTTCTTATCCTCGTGAAGTGACATGGATTCATAGATATGTATGTAAATAAACACGGATTTTTGTGTCACCGTGTATAAACAATATCAACACACACAAGCAATGATAGTCAAGCTGAAGTTGAGTATTGAGCAGCAATCACAACCATTGTGGAGTGTGTTTGGCTCCACAAGTTACTTGCAAAACTCTAATGTGTACACTAGACAACTCTGACACTTCTCTACACTAATAGTTGAGAGTGCTTTTGCCATTGCCAGAATCTTGTTTTCCATGCCTGGACATAGCATATTGAGGCTCAATATCATTATGTTCGTGAGCACATGTAAGTGGAAGATATGCAATTTCTTGTTTACCCATTGAGGACAATCGGGTAGATGTATTCAGGAAGGCTCTTCCCCAGCCAAAGTTCTTGGCTTTTCAGCAAGCCTTGAACTTGATACCTTTTGTCACATGATTTGTCATACCTTGTTCTATCATAGGTTGCTGTATCCCTTTGGATGAACTTGTTCAACCATGACCTCGTATATATGTGTGTGTGTGTGTGTTCTAAGATTTATTATGTTTTCCTAGATCAGTGAGTCCATACCATGGAGGGGCCCTGTTTACCATCTCATGAAGGTTCACATTTGATGCCCTTTGCTCCCTGGTTTGGATCTTCTAGCTAGTCTAAACTGTCACTTAGGATAGTTAGGATACTTAGGATGCCTAGTTGTTTTAGGGCTAGGGTTTCTTATGATGGTTAAGACATATGGTATACCTTCTTCAATGGTGATCTTCATTAGAAGGTTTATGTGGAGCAACCACTTGGGTTCCATGCCCTAGGATTAGAGGATCAAGGCCTATATGGCCTGAAGTAGACACCTTGGTATCAACATATTGACTGGTTTTTTCTTGAGTCTTGACCATGGCTTTTACTGGCCAGATTACGACCTCAGCCTCAGTTTCAGATTGCCAGATGGGTTGTTAACCTTTACATGGATGACTTGATCATTACAAGGAGTCATGTTGCACTTTGCTCGTACTAGGGAGATGATAGATCTTGGTTTCCTTCACTCTTTCCTTGCACTAGAGGTGTTTTAGATGTCCATAGGCATTTTCATCTCACAATAGATATATGTGACCCAGGGTCCAAAGTATCCCAGCACACGTCTTATGTGGTGACAAATGTGTCATTGATCTGGCTCATTCACACTCGACTAGATGTTTCTCGGTCAGTTGCCCTCTTGAGTTCTTCCATATAGGGACCTCTTCAGCGTCATTGATAGGCAATTTTGTAGGTTTTGTAGTACTTGTGGGGCACCCCGACACACAGGATTCTCTATGGAGAGGTGGTCTCATTGACATGTTGGATAGATTCAGATTGGGCAATTGATATAGACTCTTAGAAGTTCACTACATGTTTTTGTTTTACATTGGGTTCAGATGCCACTGCTTGGAGTAGCAAGAGAGATCACACTGTCCAGGTAGATGTTGATTGAGATTGGTTTTCTACAGCCACAGCCTACAATTATTTGTGGTGAAAGTCAGAGCTACCTGACTATAGTCAGGATCCTGTGTTCCATGCAGGCATGAAGCACATTTTTAGTATCATTATGTTTCAGAGTGGATCAAGGAGGAGAGCTTTTGTTGATGTATTATCCTATGGAGGATAACGTGGTGGACATATTGTCTTCGCTTCTTCCTAATTTGTGCTCCTTGGGAATTCAGGCACACCCATGATCTGAGAGGGTGTGTTAGGGGTCATTGTCATCTCTTGGTTGTGAGTCATACACTGAGTCAGTGAGGGACATTAGGAGCTCTGTTTTACTGCTTATTTATAGGCTGCCCTGTCAATTGGTCAGCTTGCATTCAGTCATCTGACTTCTTCATTCTCCCGTTTCATCCTCCCAGTGCCCTCATTGCTGCCATACGTTTTCGTGTAGGGGCTGTTCTTGTATCAGCCTTCTTTTCCATCAGCCTCAGTTCATTGCCTTCATCTTGCTCTTCAGTGTTCTTGCCATCTGTTTGCACTTTCCTCTTCTGCTGCCATTTGGACAGGAAGAAGTCTGTTCAAGGCGACAGCAGCAATTGGAGCTTCCATAAAGGTCATCAGCAATGAGAGAGTTAGCACCATGGTATGTCATGAATGTTTGCATAACAGAGTTTATGTTTGATAGGCAACAATGGAGTTTATGATTGACAGGCATCACATCAGCATTGGGTGGTGATATCCAGTTCCCATAGTGAGTGCAAGCACAATAAAACTTAGATGTTGTTGAACAACTAAGCTTAGTAGGATGTGATATTACATCCGTATCTGTCTAGGTTCCTTCTAGAATCAATCATGGCTACAAAGCTGTGCAGTAGTCAGCTCAGTCAATCTATCCACTAGTTGCACACGGTCGCTTTATGCAAAAGTGTAGTCTAAGCATGCTGCGGATCTGTTAAGTCTAAACAAGGGAAAGTCACAGAAAATGTAAGTTTTTGCACAAAGCCACAATTCTGAAAGGTGGTCTCACAACTTAAGAGTAGGTGGCCTATTCAAGGCATTGGCACATGAGAAGATTGTGCTGCAATGTTGAACAAGGGTAACATTAAGGTTCATTGAGAGAAATCAGTATGTGCCAGTTTATTAAAGCTCACATTTGTAATGATTTGTGCTTTCAGGGTCAGTCCATCAAAAACTCCTGTAAGGCCACGGTCACCACGCCTTTTTATGCAGTAATTGCATGGTAGATCCCTTATCAGGTGAGGATCTCTATGCATTCATGTTTATCTTTCTCCTTCAAGTTGCCTCACTATTGAGGGATATAAAATTTGGATGTTTGTTGTTTAAAATGCTCGAGAATATGTTTTCTGTAGTCCTTTTTGGGGGGGGGGGGGGGGGGGGCTGTTTAATGGCCCTTTAGATCTACATGAGTTATGAGAAGCGATTCCTTTTATAAATAATTGTTTGCATATCCTTTCAGCATGTTGAGATCTAAGGAAGAGTGCTTGATGCTTTTGTTGTTTCAGAAATCAGCCTCCCAAAGAAAGTTTTGGGTGGCAATACCTTCCAAAAAGGATGGTGGACAACGGGGCGGGTACCACATAATTTCAAATTGCCAATGCAATCTGAGTTGGTACCCTTACAACAGGCTATTTTTCAAAGTTTGAATAAGATATATTCATACACCCTCATGGGCATGTACTTTAAATAAACACAAAAGTGCTCTTTGTCAATATTTCAGGAATAATGGAGGTGTGTTTGATGGTATTATGTAAGTGCAAAACATGCCAGCTGTTTGTTTTGCAAAAAAATGTTTGAGAATGCTCTGTTTCTGTGTGTCTTTGTCTCAAAGCTGCTTGTGCTCTTATAGTTCTTGTTTTATCCTGCACTTTAGAAGTATGCTACATTTCATTCCATTATATATTATTTTGTGGGAACAAAATATAGTAGTTTCTGAGTGATTCTCAATTCCAGTTTGGTTAAAAAGTGGTATAACTGGAGCTAATGGGCTAAAGTGCATGTTGAAATATTCGACCTCACACAAAGCTCACAAGATTGAGTGCTAGGCACAATAATATTCTTTATACGACACTTTTCAATAATAGGTGAAGTGATGGAAAGTTCAGTTAGCACCTTCATCTCTCTCTCTCTCTCTCTCTCGT
The DNA here is from genome assembly GCF_053477565.2 of Lygodium microphyllum. Classification (NCBI taxonomy): domain Eukaryota; kingdom Viridiplantae; phylum Streptophyta; class Polypodiopsida; order Schizaeales; family Lygodiaceae; genus Lygodium; species Lygodium microphyllum. Next base: position 103,975,503 of record NC_141144.1, read on the forward strand.
TGCAGTCCCATTACAGAATGCTATCAGTGCTCTTCCCCCATCAGTTCTGTCACAGTCTCACACACACACACACACACACACTCTCTCTCTCTCTCTCTCTCTCTGTGGTGTCAGACAGACAGCTGTCCCAAGTTTCTCTCTCCAGACTCTGCTGTCAGCCTCTCATTACAGATACATGCTCCAGCTTGACACATCCAGTTGATCCTAGGTTTTACTGCAGCTCGAGCCCCCTGTTCCCGCTTGACCCACACCCAAGTTCACATACATTAAGAAGCCTTCTCTTTCAATCTTTTCCATCACCTCCCCCTATGGTGCAAGGGTATCACCTATGGGAGGGTTAGATTTGAGTTTCTATCCCTGTTGCAAGATATACTTAGAGTGTTCCCTTTGTGCATTAATAAATTAACTTTGTGTGTTTGACTACATACAAGAGAAAAATGGAAGCATTAAAGCAATCAAAATGTTTCAAGGGATCCAGAATGTGGAACACACAATGAGCTCACACTAGTACAACTCGAAGCATAACTAAGTAAGATTGCTAAGATGAGAGAAGCTAGGATAGAGGGAAAGTGGGCAATTCATTGAGGTGGCATAGCCATCATAGAAGAGTTTGAAAAGCCTAAGCATTAGGCTCTTCAAGGTTATTGATGTATGTAGCAACTCCAAGGTAAGCAAAGTTTTATGGAGGGAAAATGGGCAATTCATTGAAGTGGCATAGCTATCATAGAAGAGTTTGAAAAGCCTAAGCATTCGGCTCTTCAAGGTTATTGATGCATGTAGCAACTCCAAAGTAGAAGAGTTTGAAAAGCCTAAGCATTAGGCTCTTCAAGGTTATTGATGTATGTAGCAGCTCCAAGGTAAATAAAGTTTTATGGAGGGAAAATGGGCAATTCATTGAGGGTATAGCCATCATAGAAGAGTTTGAAAAGCCCAAGCATTAAGCTCTTCAAGGTTATTGATGTATGTAGCAACTCCAAAGTAAGCAAAGTTTTATGTTTGTTGTTTTGTCTAGTTTCTTTCAAGTTGTCTTGGAGGATGTTAATATAACGTTCTTTTTCCTAGAGGATTGTTAACATAGTGTGTAGGTGGAACTACATAGTTGTGAAATGCTTTTTCTACTTCTTGTTCTCTCGATGTATCATATTTAAAGACAAGCCCCTCGACATTGCTACTCTTTGCTTTTGTTTAGAATTGGTTTGTGCTTTGTCTTAGTGCATACATTGTATAACGTTGAATCATAACCATAAGTTGGTTTAAATTGAGTGACATTGGATTACACTCATGTTGGAGTTGATTTTATGTTTTTCTTTGTTCTTATGCATGTGTCTTTTATGTTGGGATCTAGCATTCTACAATACGAAGCTTTGAATCTAGCTTCAAATAGATTGAAGCAATGGTAGGGGGTAATTTCTTCACAACTAATCATCGCGACCTTGATCTATGTCTCAAATATTTGTACTCATTAAGTAGGAGCTAATGATGGCCAAGTTTTGCAGGGATCTCTAGATGCATATATTTTGGCAACAATTTCTTAAAAGTGAGCATAGTTGCATTGTGGTAACCAAACTCCGATATTAAGATGTGAATCTAGCGTCAGCGAGATTGATGTAAAGGTGGAGGTGTGATTTCTTCATTGTCAATTGCGATCCATGTCTTAGATATTTGTAGTGTCATCAAGCACAAGCTAACAACGACCAAGGTGTGCATTGATCTTAGATGCATGTACGTCGGCATTGATTTTCTTTAGAGAGGATAGTTGCATTATGACAACAAACCTTAACCTAGTGTTCCCTAGCATCTGCAACTTAACATTTCCTAGTTCAAATGTTGCTCTCATTGGGTTTTCTTGGTAGATAGATGTATGTTATGAAGGTGTTGTCTTCAACATTTTGGTGCATGGTTATGAGTGTGTATATGTTTTGTGCACCTAGATGGCCGTTCGATGTTGCTAGTAGATGATCATAATCCTTGAGCTCATTTGTAACTGAGCATTCCCTAGTCCAAATGCTATTCTCTTATAGTTTTCTTAGTAGCTAGTAGATGGATGATAATGGTTATGAACATTTACATGTTTTGTTTACCTAGATGGTTGTTTGATGTTGCTAGCACATGATCATAATCCTTGAGTTCTAGATTGTTGTAAACATGGTATGGGGGATGATTTCTATAATTGCCAAGTTGGAGAAGTGTAGGCGATTTACATCAGGTAGAGCATTGTCACTTAATCTTTCATAAGCTTTGATTGCAGAAGTATAGGATGATCTACATGCTTGTAGAGCACCTCTACTTTCCTGATCTCTAAAGTGTAGCCTATGTATAGAGTCCTACTTCAATGATGGCTTTAGTTGATTCACTTTTGCTCACAGTTAGAGGACTTACATTATGATTTTGATAGCCAACTCTTGTTATCATCTTTATACTAGTTACTTGGTACATCCAATTTTCTTGTTTATTCTTTATATAAAATGTATATACAATGGTAGTGCTAAAGAGTAAATTGTACATATAATGGCAGTGATAAACACTTTCTACTCGCATTATTTCCAATATGGTTTCGAGGCATTAGCTTTGAGTCCAACATTGGAAACTTGGAGTGGAGGAAGTGTGATTACTTTCTTCACTTGACCTATTTTTAAGACATTTATATTCTCAACTTGATCAAGCTTGGTACATTGTGTGAACCTTGCAATTTCAATTCACAAGGTCTTGTGGAGCTCTTTTTCTACTTTCTCAACCTTTTTTGCATAGACTATGTCACACATGACTTAGCACTCTCACAACTTACTTGATCTCTTTCATATTTAACACATCTACAAGTATACACTTAACATGATAAAAATTTATTCTCGTTTATGCATTGCATTTTCTTGTATATCATGGGTATGTTGGTGTGGCCGTGTTGAGTGCTAGAAGTGAATGTATATGCTTAAACCTGAGTGTGAAAACTTTGAGAGTTGCTTTGGCTTCTTGGTTCTTGCTATCTTGCTTAGAGAGAGAGAGAGAGAGAGAGAGAGAGAGAGAGAGAGAGAGAGAGAGAGAGGTTAACATCCTCTAATAACAATATATTCCATAATACCGTGCAATGCTTGCTTCATGGCATAATACCCTAGGCCTCTTGCTTCATAGCTCAACCCTCCCTTCTAGCCGATTTGATGCAACTCGGTTCCCCTCCGCGTTAGCATATGAGGGCCAGCTACCATCATCCATGCCAGCCCACGAGGGCCAACCACCACAACAGTCTACAAACCAAACTGCCATGTCAGCCACAAACCTATTTGCCACGTCAGTACAATACAATCAAAATAAGACCACACAACATTGTTTGCTTCAATGTCCCAAAGTACCAGTTGTCTCACTTAATCTTCCAAACTCTTGCCAAAAGCACCAAGCCTCTTTTGAATACCTCATAAGCAAGGTTGGAAATAGTCCAATGCTACATGCTAGGACTAGCATTGCAAGTAGAAGGACTTATGAACGATTTAAGGTAGACCTATCGAAACAAACCCAAGGGAACCACATAGAGTCTTGTGACAAGAGGGTACTTGTTATCGTCCCCTTGAGAGATTGAGTACACTCATCATTGGGACATAACAAGTATTATTGAATTTAGGAAGTATTGAGCCTAGATTTGTGCATGCTAATTAATTGAACTTACAGACCTTAAGCTTATCCACTTGCTAGAGAACCCTCTAAGTAGTAGTGGTAGACACTCACTAAGCATTTGTGTGGAGTCCCTTTCTCCAAGATGTTAAAACTCTTCATCTTAAGGTGTTGAAGAGACTGTCACCAAATCAAAGAACATCCTGCCTAAAACAAGAAGGAACGGGCCATAGTGCATTGTTTGAAAGAGTTTCTGTGCACACCACACATGATTGGAGAGTGAAAAGCTTGATCGAGCATGATATGCACATAATGGCATATTTGTCACATTGAAACACATGGTTTTCAAAAAGAGAGAAAGTCCGATTGTGCACAATACACTTGCAACAACTACATAACTTAGTGGTTAAGGAGAACCGTTTGAATATGAAGTAACAATGTTTCTCATGTAAAAAATAGACAATCAAACGTTGGCGAAGTAAATCTTGAATTGAAACAAGAACAAACTTGAAACAAACCAGAGAGAACAAGACCTCATCCAAACACATTACATTGTATAAAGGTTGAAGTGAAAATGGAGGGAAAACTTGCAAAATAAAGCTAACATATATCATAAAGTAGAACTAAACATCACCGTTTGAGAAGCATACATGAACCTACGATAATCAACTCTTCGCGAGAGGAACATGCTAAAAGGGACTAAACACTCAGTTAAAAAAGTTAGAATACAACCATAAGGGCAATCCAATACATATGAAACAATAGCGACCATGGAACTGAAAGTGCCTTTCTAGAGTTGACAAGGGGAGCTAGGCACAACAACCTTCTAGCAATTAGTGTGCTAACCAACGAAAACAATTTCTCCACTCCATAAGCCTTAAATAAGCCTTTATTAAATAAGAAGGGACCCCAAACAATGTCAAACTCAAGCTCAAACATAAAAAACCTAGGATTTAAACCCACCGATTTTCTATTGGAGATCCAACAATTACTTACATGATTGAGAGACCCACTTAAAGGGCAATTCAAATAGTTCTCATTAATGGGATAAGGAAAAAGGAATTGCACAAAGCAATAGTGGAGTAACTTGAGTTTAAGGCATGATGTATTGGGGGTTGACATGTATGAAGAGACCATAAAACTTGATGACTTGTTGAAAGAAAGGATTAACAAAGCTCAATAACTAGTAGGTAGAATCACAATCTAGAGTAACAGAGCGACCATATGTAGTGATCGGACTATCTTTGAAGATCAAGACAAAGGAAAGGAAACAAATCTCTCTCATGAGCTGTCCAATCTCAAGCTAGATCTTGTGAAGCTTTAGGGGGCTTTCAAATGGCATCCTATGAGACCCAACATTTAATGCATACATTGCAGAGGCAACCATCTACTAGGTTGGAATGTCTTGAGCCTAAATTGTGGGAGATTCGAGCATGACTCAGCCAACTGTCAATTTCCATAGAGATAATCTTAGCCTCAACCTTATACTCAAAATCCCTATCCAATAAATAGATAGTTTCACTATGGGCAAGGAGCTCCCTTAGCTATCTCTGCACCTAACAAGCTACACTTAGGGTTGACATCAATCTCATGAAAATATGTAGACCACCTATACCAATCATAATGCTTCCACAGAGTGATGCTTTGGTTCACTCCATGGAGGAGCCACTAGATGAAGAACCATACCTAAATCTATACATCTCATATGACCGAGGGAAACCTAATCAATATGGATTATTGACCAGTTCTAGTGATGACCTTTGGTAGAGAAAGGGATCGAGGGGGTTGAAGGCTTGGCGGCATACAACATTAAGACCCGGTGACATGTTGGAGTTGTAGCTACCATAGGCACATCTTGTCTCACTATCTTGAGAAAGAGCAAGAAAATAGAGATGAGGTGGAACAAAGATGTCCTAAATGAGGTATTGCACACCTATATATTGACTGCCAAAACAAATAGCTTCCACTAGTAGGGTGATCGTTCAATCTGTATCTTTGGGTCTCTTTGAGTCAAAAGATTAGATGGAGAAGCAATCCTAATCCCACTTAATGCAATGAGGTAAGGGAATCAAGAGGGACTATTGATACCTACATTAATTTGGACACTTCTTCAACAGAAAAGAAGAAAAGGAAGAAGAGAGTCGAGATGAAACTCAACTTGAAAAGTGATACCATGCTTGATAGTGCTACCATCCTCATAACAAGTAGACACATGGATGCTAAAGTGGCAACCTCAACATCCAAAATGGGAAAGAAAGGGAGCACTAAAATTGGAGAGTACCTTGACTCCAATCAATAGATGCAAATCACAAATAAGGTGCAAGGCTATGTAGAAGATGCCCAAGCACACTTTAAGAACACAGAACCGGTGCTAGTTAGCTCACAATGCTCAAGATCTCTCTAGCATAGAGCCACCATTGCCCCAACATAAATTAGATCTATTAGGAATATAGCTTTCATTGGGAAAGAAGAAGAACCAACCATGTCCTTCCAAGAACAAGGCTTTAAAACTCAGAGTCTAGAAGACATATGTTGAAGTTGATGCCATCTTACTAGCTACCCTAGCCTCCATGCAAGTGTCAATGCCCTTCAGTCTATTGATGATGCCAGGAGGCATATTTCACGGTGGATTCCGTGAGGTTTTATGGTGGATTCTGTAAACTTTGTTGGCCGGGGCTCATACACAAAGTGGATTCTTTGTGCGAGAAGTTGATGGGGATGCCTATCCTTTTCGGGCGTTTCGTTAATTTAGTGTGTACATGGGTGATTCCATAGCGGGTGATTTCGCAAAATACATATTAAATTAATAAATATTTATGAGTTTAGAGTGCGCACTCGTGATAAATTAAGGTTAGGATTGATTTCTAACCAGTTGATTTATTTATGTAGTTGAAGACTGCTAGGTATTCACTTTTGTCGGTTTAATTGTATTATTTTACTAACGATTGTGAATGCTTCAGTTGATGTGTAGAGATAGCACCAGTGGCGGAGGAAAGCATTGGAGGATAGCGTGTATTCGAGTTATCACTTATATTTTGATGGGCGCATACCTTAGGCATGGCGCTTATATTTTGTCTTGCCTATTTATTAAGGCGTTGGATATTTATTTATTATTTTGTATGCGTATGGACGCACGATTATGATATTTGTATTTGGACATTGTATTGGGTATGCCTGACTCTTTGGGCACCTGCCCATTAGCTTTATTTCTATTTGGCACTAAAGCAAACTCAAAAGCCAAAAGCGTGCTATTTTGTAATTTGGGCTATTATTTGAGCTTGAAGATGATTAATACATAAAGTACATGCTTTGTGGAGTGCTCACATAAGGCATGGGGGGAGATTGCACCCAATTGGTCTCTTGTTCATGTCGTGCATGCTTTCTACCTTGAGTTTTGTGCAAAAAGTAGAGTTCTTTTGTTCTTGGGGACGTTCCGACGCTCACTATGCGAGCATATAGCATTCGATCTGTGCAGCAGTGGTATCAGAGCGAAGCTAAGATCGAGAGCTTCTAATCTCTACCCATCTTGTGTGAAGGCGGAGCTCCTGGAACGATCGAGCTCTACAGTCAGTTTCATTGCGAACAATCGATATGGGTGGATTCCTGGCGGTCAAGAACCTCTGTCTACAGCCTCTGATTTGAAGGGCCGGCCTGAGGAAGCGGAGGACCACGTTAATATCTCCCTATTCAAGTCGTTTTTTTCTCAGAAAAAACAGAGATAAAATTCATCTTTAATCTTCAAAGTTTAAGCTAAATCTTAAACCTAAGCTTTTAAAAAGCTTAGTGATTCAAATTGTTTAATCGACGGCAACAGCGGCATCATCTCGTGATTTTTGGCGGAAAAATCGGCCCCCCTCCCCCTAAAATTCATCGTTAAGTTGCAGACTAGTAAAAGCTTAAGTCCCATAAGCTTTACAAAGGCTCAATCACTTAAATCCTGCAAGTTTTATCACTCTATAAGTCACGAAGTTCAATCAAGTTTCCAGAAGTCAAAACTGACTTATTCCAAAAACTCCCATAAGGACTGTTCCTGCGCAGAAGCACAGAACTACAAAGTTGTTCCCTGGAAGACTCTGTTCGCATACGCAGACTTGCTGAACTAGTTTCAGCACACGCAAAAGGTCATATGTAGATTTTACGAAGACTTCAAATCCCGCAACCGCAAAAGTCGAAGACCATGAAAGCCAAACAAAAATTTATAAGCCTTGTATACCCGACTTTGAGCTACGCTCATCCCGCTAATTGGATTTTGAGAGTGTGAGGTCTTTTGGATTTTCACAAGATGACAGAACAAAATATGGACGATTTAATGGCTGAAGGCGATCTTCCTGAACCTACGATGGAACAAAAATTGGATTTAATTATGATGCAACTTGATGAAGAACGAAGAGCCCGACAAGCTTTACAAGTTCAATTGGCCAATTTACAACGATCGACTACTGACAAAGATGGATCACAACTCGAAAATCTTATACGACGAACCATCGATGCGACTCTCGAAGCTCAATCCATCCGGAAAGAAACAAAGATAAGTAAAAGAAATTTCAAATTCCGTACTTTCAATGGAACTCGAGATGGAAAGACTGTTCTTGCATTCATTAGTCAATTTGATGATTACTTTCATGAAGAGACATACGCTGAAAAAGATAAAATTAAATGTGTCACTAATCACTTAGTCGATCGAGCATCTCTTTGGTGGACCGTGGTTCGTAAGAGCATAGACTGTCCCACTACCTGGGAGAGTTTCAAAAAGAAGTTTATGCAGAATTTCCTTCCTCCACAATTCCATGAAAAAGGCATAAAGCAATGGGACCTTCTTCAGCAAAGAGATCGTGAGCCTATTTCCCAGTACATCGAACGCTTTTGGAATGCCTTACTACAACTACGCATGCTTGAAGATGTACTTGAAGCGACTCACAAGCGCAAGTTTATGTTTGGATTACTTGGGCATTACTACATTGAAGTCAATATATTCAAGCCTGCAACCCTTGAAGATGCAATTTCTTTAGCTCATAACACTAAAGACAAGATTCGAGGAAGAGACAAGCGTCCACAACAATTTCAAGCAAATGGTAACTATGGTTCTAAGCAATTCAATTCAAAGTTTAGAAGATTCAATCAAAGTCGATTTCCTTCATTATCTTTCTGAAAGTCTTGGACAAAACCACCTACTTTGCCATCAAATACCAATCAAAACCCTAAGCCATCCTCACAACCCAATCCTAATATTCCTAGACTTCCTGCCATTGCCAACAATGTATCTAAAGCCAAACCTATAGTGTGTTAGCCAATTGCCAATCGAAGAAGCCACCTGTCCATATCAACTATCTTGGAGCAATGGAAGATGAAGAACATGAGGAAATGCCTGACTTTATGGAAGATGATGACGACATTGCTATTCCTTCGGATACTTTACCAAGTATGCCAACTCCACATTCTTTGTTGACAATGAAATGTTTAGTGCATGGAAAAGAAAAGATTATTTTGCATGATGATGGTAGTACACATGATTTTATTTTTGCAAAGTTAGTGAAAGAATTGAAATTACAAACTGTTCCTACGCATTATCGCATTAAAGTAGCATTCTTAAGCACAAGGTATAATGGAACACAAGAGGTGCATGATTTAGAAATTCAAATGGGGGTATGATGCCAGGAGGCATATTTCACGGTGGATTCCGTAAACTTTGTTGGCCGGGGCTCATACACAAAGTGGATTCTTTGTGCGAGAAGTCGATGGGGACGCCTATCCTTTTCGGGCGTTTCGTTAATTTAGTGTGTACATGGGTGATTCCATAGCGGGTGATTTCACAAAATACATATTAAATTAATAAACGTTTATGAGTTTAGAGTGCGCACTCGTGATAAATTAAGGTTAGGATTGATTTCTAACTAGTTGATTTATTTATGTAGCTGAAGACTGCTAGGTATTCACTTTTGTCGGTTTAATTGTATTATTTTACTAACGATTGTGAATGCTTTAGTTAATGTGTAGAGATAGCAGCAGTGGCGGAGGAAAGCATTGGAGGATAACGTGTATTCGAGTTATCACTTATATTTTGATGGGCGCATACCTTAGGCATGGTGCTTATATTTTTTCATGCCTATTTATTAAGGCGTTGTATATTTATTTATTATTTTGTATGCACATGGGCGCACGATTATGATATTTGTATTTGGACATTGTATTGGGTATGCCTGACTCTTTGGGCACCCGCCCATTAGCTTTATTTCTATTTGGCACTAAAGCAAACTCAAAATCCAAAAGCGTGCTATTTTGTAATTTGGGCTATTATTTGAGCTTGAAGATGATTAATACATAAAATACATGCTTTGTGGAGTGCTCACATAAGGCATGGGGAGAGATTGCACCCAATTGGTCTCTTTTCATGTCATGCATGCTTTCTACCTTGAGTTTTGTGCAAAAAGTAGAGCTCTTTTGTTCTTGGGGACCTTCCGGCGCTCACTACGTGAGCATACAGCATTCGATCTGTGCACCAATTGATGAAGTAGAATCCAATATTGTGGTAAGATTTTAAAGCCTTTTCAATCAATTGATGAAGCAGAATTGAATATTGTGGCAATATTTTAAAGCTTGGATTGATGATATTGCAGAGCCAGTGAGAAAGATGTCGACTTGCAGGAATCCAACCTTGAAATGCACATACGTAGCTTAATGCCTACCCTAGAACCTGGAACCTTGCAAGGATGCCTTATGAATAAGCTTATCAGCTTACCTCTATGTTGTAGTCAAGACTCAAAAGCGTGCTAGTAGCTCCAAAATCCAAGTGTGACTCTTTCAACCGCATCTTCACTGGATAGTCTCCATGTCAATTTAGACAAGCTCCATGGATAGAGAATGGAGAAGAAGAAGAAGAATGTGAGATGGACATGGGCTTCTTCTCAAGATCCTACACTTTCACACACACACACACACACACACACACACACACACACACACACACTCTCTCTCTCTCTCTCTCTCTCTCTCTCTCTCTCTCTCTCTCTCTCTCTCTCTCTCTCTGTGTCTCTGTCTCTGTCTGTGTTTCTGTCTCTGTCTCCACAATTAGGATAGCAAAAGAGGTTCTCTCAAAGTATGCACACACAAGAATGAGCTCATTCATTCACTTTCGAACTTTTATACAAGGGGTTGGGTTGGCCACCCTATCCTTAGTTTTAGCCTTTGATTAGCCCTTCTTAATTTAAGCATACACATTGAATTACTTGGGCCTATTCTATGAAAACTGAATTGAAGCTTAGTGCTCCCAACCTTGTCAAGATGGAAGTCTTCTTGTTTGAGTTTGGGAGATGCTACAAATTGTACAAAAAAGTGAACCCAAATCTCAAATAATATTTTAAAACGATACTACAACCACAAAAGTAAGTGGAATACATTGCGGGCATCCATTAAAAATGGCCAAGCTTAAAAAATAATACAGTCTAAAAGATAATCTTTTTTCAAAATGATTTCCAACACATTGTGCCTTGATTTCCATCACATTGCACCCTGATTTTTGACACATTGCACATTTTCTTGACTTGATCCTTCTTTGCCACTTTGATTGCTACCATTTTTAGTTAATACTTTATGCCCCCTCTAGATGTGTGCTAGTCCCTTGGCACTCAGCATCAAAGATAGCAGGCTTCCACTTGCACCGTAGACATATAATGTGGGGGAAGCCACATAGGAGTACTGAAAAAGAGAAATGGTTGTCAATGATCATGTTGGCAATGTGGTAGGTGGACATTAGAGTTGTTAGGCTACTAGGAGATTGGTAATGTCTAGTGGAATGTCTCTCTAATGGATGAGTCTTCCACATGCTATTGTTGACTCATCTTGGAGTTAAAGTTGCAATTCTTCACCTGCTCTTGAAATCTGCAAAGTAAAGCAACCCATGCATTCTCTTCCTACGGGGGTGCTAGTCTGCTTTTGTGTGCAGATGACATTTTTTTTGATTGGGAGATGGATCAAAATCCAAGCAAGCCGGGTTGTCCCATAGTTGAGGACCCAATCTATATATAGGTTTTGCATGCATATGACATTTTGCAGGATTGGGAGATGGGTCAAACACAAAGCAAGCCAGAGTTTTGTCCCACACTTAAGGACCCAATTTGTAAATAGGTTATGATGCAACTACTCTATGAGTGTGTGTGCTTACATGGGCTATTACTTAGTTAGAAGACGACTCCATGATTTCTTCTTGTCAACATTTTGATGAAGTAAGGTGCATGTTGGTGGATGAAGATAGAAAGCATTGTCATAGTTGAAGAGAAGTTTTTGGAGAGGACAATGAAAAGAATGGTAAGATGTGATGGGCTGATCAGCCTCGTAGATTGGAGAGACAAGATTCTCGACGAAGCAACAACTAGTAGAAGCTTCAGTTCTTAGTGACTCTTTGTTGATATGCCTAGTTGACGTTGTATACACAATGGTGCATTGGCGTTGGTGAACTGGAAGGGGAAGGAGGTGATTTAGGGAGACATGTCTAGCCATAGGTGTATTGGCATTGGTGAAGTGGAAGGGAAGGAGAGACAAGTGTAACCATAGAGAGGGGAAGGAGAGACAAGTCTAACCATAGGCGAGTTGAGACTCCCTAAGTGTGTCGTGCTTTTGATGGGTAGCCTTGAGAAAATGTGGGGGAGTATGGAGAGGGGCTACGGGTTTCCGGTCAACTAGGGTCACCAAGCATACCTCATTTGAGGATCCCTATGTGTGGTGTGGTGCTCATCGATGCATCTTCATTTTTTTAATCTCTTTATTTTCTTTATTTAAATGAAAGTAATTACAATTCTATACATTATACTTTTAGCCTCATATGGAGTGATAAATATATGAGTTTAGGAGGAAAATTGAATAGATAATGCTAGCCAACGTAGTTATATAATTATGTGCGACTAATGTATGAATAGTACTCTCTTGCAAGGGGTTTGATACTTTAGTAGCTTACCTAGTTTGCCACCATAATCTCTCTCTCCACCTTTCTCAACTTAAACTTTGTTACCCTGATTCATCATAGTAGTGGGGGAAAAGAGAATCAAATGGACTGAAAATATCCTATTCAAGAGTATACTCTCGCGTCTTCTTGAACTTCTTACTTACTACTGTCTTCTTGAGTCTTGTCATGAAAGAAATGACAAAAAGGGAAAGAAGATGATACACAACATGAAGTTAGTGAAACATTGTTCTTAAAGTTTGAGCCAATTGCTAAAAATCAACACAAAATGTAGGAATTATTACATAAGATGCATTAAACATGATGAAATCAACAGAAACTTGAAGAAACATCTAAGAAACTTAATTCAATGCATGAACTATTAGTAAATAATAAGATAGGAAAGAGGATAAATTCTAGATGACAATAGAAGGATACAAGTTAGCTATTTGATTCAATGTATGAACTATTAGTAGAAAATTCCATAGTATCAAATACCAATTTATTCATGCTATGAAGTTCAAGCTAAGAACTTTCATTTAAGCTAGCAACTCCATGCACTATATATAAAGTTCAAAAAGAAATGATACAAATTCTACTCAAAATATATACACACTTGATGCAATGCTTCAATTGGATGATAAAAGTATCAAAAATTTCCACAGAGCTTGATGCACTCTATGCAATCAACATAACATTTGTAACAACTTGATGCATTATATCAAATAAAGAATAAAATGATAGAAAAATAAAATGGAACGTGATGCAATACATAAAGCTAATAAATATTTACTTAAAATTCAAAATCAATATGATAAAATGTTGTAATTAAAGAATAAAAATATTACTAAATACAAAAGAATTGATATGTCATGCCAAGTAGGTATAAAAAACATACTAAAAAGTCTAACAAATTGCAGTGAGTCAATGAAAAAGGTTGCATTTTCAGTTGTGATGGACTTGGTATTAGCTTACTTGCAAATTGTAGGTCTTTGCAACATTTTCAAATGCTTGGAATTACATTGAAGGAGATGTGGCAATAGCACTTAAAGTTCCTACACAAAATGCTACTACAAAACAATTAAAGGCTAAGAAAGTTTAGAAGTAGACACAGAATAAAGTCATGTCTTGGCTATCTATTAGTGTCACCACAGATAGCATAATGGGCTATTTGCAAGAATCTAAAACCCCCGCTATTGCATGGAAGAATTTCGCACTTGGTTGATCTACATTGAGAAGGAGAGAGAGTTTTTTCATAGTTAGCCTGATAAAGAGCTAAAGAATAGTGAAGAGATAGAGAGATAGAGAGGAATTGCACTCAATATACTGATGACTTTATGCTTGTAGACTGAGAAGAGAGAGGACACAATGAGCCAATGTCACCAAATATAAAATAATGAGATACTCACGTTATGTCAAAGCCACAATGTTGAATTAGAAAGCTAGTCGTTGAGACTGCACAATCATTGTCATGCTTGACATCACGAGCAAAACTAGAGTGCTTAGTTCATAACATGTAGAGTGAATTCTCTCATCATCACTCTTGGGGTTGTAGCCACACGTGTGGCTAGAACCCTTATAGTGGTAGTAATTCACTCTTGGGGTTGTAGCCACACATGTGGCTAGAACCCTTATAGTGGTAGTAATTCTCTATTACTACGAGAGAGAGAGAGAGAGAGAGAGAGAGAGAGAGAGAGAGAGAGAGAGAGAGAGAGAGCGCCTCTACTTGTAGAGGATGGTTGATGATAATGATGTTGTGGATACATTCTTAGATAGACTTAGAGATGAATACAAGAGCTTTAGGTCGTCTATGAATATGAGAGATAATATCCATAATTTTGTAACTTGATATCTATGTTGATACTTGAGGAGAAGAACCTTTGCTTGGATTCCTCTTCTTCTCAAAGCAAGAACAAGTCTAAATAGGTATTTTACTCTATTAGGAGAGGTAGAGGTCATGGCAGAAGCCAAGGTGGTGGTCATGGTCAAGGTTATGCACAAAATAATAGAGAAGGAGAATTTGAAAAGAAGGCTTATACAAGAATAGCCCCTACATGAAAACGTATGGCAGCAATGAGGGCACTGGGAGGATGAAATGGGAGAATGAAGAAGTCGGATGACTGAATGCAAGTTGATCAATTGACAGGGCAGCCTATAAATAGGCAGCAAAATAGAGCTCCTAATGTCCCTGTAACGTGTCCACCTGTCCACTTGTAGAATTCGTCTTAGCAACCCATCGGGAAGAGAGTCCAAAAAGCACCGCCCGGCACTCCCACGGAATGTCACGGGGTTTGCAATCTAGGTCTTCCCGAGTCTACCACGAAGTGGAAGCATTTCGGCCGTTCCCACTGAGGACCGACCTGAATCAGGGTTTCCCTAATGGTCAAGTCCTAGGAGATAACTAGCATAGAGCCCTAGACGAACTACTTTACGCAGAAACATCAGGGTCGAAGAGGATTTATACTGCACTTGGTTCAAGAAGAATGGAAAACGAGAGGGATGCGAAGCTTGACCTCTCTGCCCGTAAAGCATAGTCCCATTCCGTTCCCCTAAAACAGTATAAATCGAGACTCTAGCTTTCTAGATTCTAGGTCATCGTTACCTTACTGTCAATTCCTTTGAGAAAAGTTCCAGGCCAACCAGGACCACCCTTCCGTAGGACAGACCCATGGTCACATCCACCGCACTTTCCTCAGGTTGTTTTAGTTATCTAAATACCTACCACATTTAGTTTGACAAGCAAAAACAGCTTCCTTAATTAGCCAATTAATCACTGGTTTCTTTACGTAACTTAAGCACTGACATAGAAAAACAATGTCAAGCAAGTTCCTTTTCAACATTTGATCTTTATTTATCAGTCTTTGGAATATATCATATAATCCAACCCGAAGGCTATTCCATAATCCGCCCGAAGGAAATTCCATAATCCGCCCGAAGGCAATTCCAACAATCCTCAAGGATCGATATTCCAAGTTCCATCCATTGACTAGTATGCGGGCCTCGAGATCTCATCTTGAGTCATGTCAGCCTCTTGTGCAGGATCTGGAGGCAAGGGATTTATGGCCAGAGCCCCCCTGGCACCCAAGCGTCCTCCTGCTCCAAGTAGCACCCACGGAGAGACCTCTCACGGCAGGTTCGGTCCACGTACCAGGCGCAGCTAACAACCCCCTTGGATAGGGTCAGCAGACAGTTGGGGGTAACTGATACTGCCTCTCCCTCCAGGCTTCAACCTGAAGCATTAGTTATTTTTCCAACTTTAATTCCTTGAGCAAAGAAGTACAAACATTGCTCCTAAGTGTACAATCACAAGCATTTCAGTGGTTGTTTGTACGGCCAACTGCTAAGGTGTGAATCCTTCTTTTTAAATACATCTAGCATTCGATTAGGGATCAATCGATTGATTTCTTGGAAAATTCGTAACTCCCCTAACTTGGCAAATCAGCCCCAAGGAAGGGTGATGTAGCAGGATGACTGCTCATCCTTTAGAAAATTAGACTTATACTTAGAACCATTAGGGAAACCCTGATTTAGGTCGGTCCTAAGTGGGAACGGCCGAAATGCTTCCGCTTCGTGGCAGACTCGGGAAGACCTAGATCGCAAACCCTGTGACATTCCTTGGGAGTGTCGGGCGGTGCTTTCTGGACTCTCTTCCCGATGTGCTGCTAAGATGTGTCCCACAAGCGGATAGGAGGACACGCTATAGTTGATACCAGTGCAGTGGATGTGACCATGGGTCCGTCCTACGGAAGGGTGGTCCCGATTTGCCGGGAACTTTTCTCAAAGGAATTGACAGTAAGGTAACGATGACCTAGAATCTAGAAAGCTAGAGTCCTGATTTATACTGTTTTAGGGGAACATAATGGGACTATGCCTTACGAGCAGAGAGGTAGAGCTTCGCATCCCTCTCGTTTTTCATTCTCCTTGAACCAAGTGCAGTATAAATCCGCTTCGACCCTGATGTTTCTGCGTAAAGTAGTTCGTCTGGGGCTCGACGCTAGTTACCTCCTAGGGACTTGACCATTAGGGAAACCTTGATTCAGGTCGGTCCTCAGTGGGAACGGCCGGAATGCTTCTGAGACTCGGGAAGACCTAGATCGCAAACCCCCTGTCATTCCGTGGGAGTGCCGGGCGGTGCTTTTTGGATGTGCCAATCAACTTGCTCTACCTTCCCAAAAATAAATGTACTCGAAAGGGCTATGCCCATATGAATGAAATAGACTTTTTATCACTGTCTGTCATGGCTATAAGTGTTGATAAAGGAGTTAAGTGATTAGGTCACTTGGCTAAAAGCTGAATTGGGCATGTAATGTAATGTGAAAAATGCTTAGCAAGTTTTAACGTGAAGAATCTTATTGTCTAGGCACAACCTCAAGTGCAGATTCCTAGACCCCTACACCAAGTACGGCTGTAATTCAAGAGAAGAAGTTTCTTCTCAAACAAATCAAGCCACTAGAATTCGATGGTAAGGGAAGGACCGTCCAAACTGATGCCGAGATCTAGATCGAATCCATGGAGGATTATTTTGAAGTAGAAGGTACTGCACTCGCTAACCATGCTATGCTCGCCAAATTGAAGCTTACCGGTGAAGCAAGACTTTGGTGGAAACAATGGTGCAGAGACCAAGGGATCTCGAAAGGGTCAGTTACTTATGAAAAGCTTAAAAGAGCTGTGCGAGGGAGATATCTGCCACCTGCCTACCGCACACAGAAGATGAACAAATTCTATGAACTAAAGTAGCTTGGACAATTCCTTGATGCGTATTATTCAAAGTTCTTCTCTCTTTTGAAGTACGCGCCACAAATGGATATAACACAACAGGTGTCAAAATTTTATGCCGGATTAAACCCACCCATAAACACCCACCTGGAATCAATGCGCCCAACAGATCTATAAGATGCACTCACTCAAGCTGCACCCATAATACAGGAGGTGTAGACCAAGCCAAGAAATAATAGGACTTGGTCTTACAAGGACCAGAACAAGGGAGTGTATAGGTCTCAGGCTAAGAGAGCACAGGGCCAAAAACCAGGAACAAAGGAAGAAAGCTAGGGCGAACACTGCTAACAACTTTGTTCCTGCACAAGGTAATGGCCGCAATCTCCATTGCTTCCATTGCAACGAGCCTGGTCACTTTAAAAGGCAGTGTCCCAAGCTTAGAAAAGGACAATGTCAAGGGCCATTTCAAGGAGCCGCCCATGGACAAGGAGCCACCGTCAGGGCTAGAGGGAGAACCTCCAGTGTCTCCAGCAAGGAGTTGTGTGATGAAGAAGATCCAACCATCGAAGCTGACATTGAGAGGGCAATAGTTCACGCCGCTTTTCACAAGAAAGGCCCGAATCACCAATTCTCGGTGATTCAAACCCCTTCGAATTACCAAGGTAAAAGCTTCAAAACCTTGATTGATTGTGGCAGTACACATTCCTTCATTTCACTAGTCTGTGCAAGAAGATTAGGAATAACCACAAATGATGCACCTACCTTACTTATGGAATTAGCAAATGGTCGTGAGGTCATTATACCAGGCAAACTGCTAAGGTGAAATTCCTACTGGGTGGAAAGTCGACTTCGGTCAGATTCAAGATAATGAACCTAGGTGTCCATGAGTGTTTGCTCGGAATGGATTGGCTTAAACCTAATGATGCCCACATTCACTATGGAAAGGGCCAAGTCTCCTTTCGAAATTCTGAAGGGGAATTGGTCACAACTCAAGGAGAGGCTGGGAAGCCAAAAATTCAACTGGCCAAAGCAACACAGATAATAAAAGGAGCTAGAAAGGGGCTACCTGTCTATTTGATTAAGCTAAATAAGCTAGATCAGAATCAAGAATCTAGGGAAGCACCGTCATGGTTAAAGGAATATGTAGACGTATTTCCTGAAGAGCTGACAGAGCTTCCTCCTCAAAGGGAAGTCGATCACGAAATCAAGCTAGCGCTAGGAGCTGCACCAATCGCAAAGAGACCATATAGTATGTCCATCCCGGAAGCGGTTGAGCTGAAAGAGAAACTCAAGCAACTGTTAGATCAAGGCTACATCTGTCCTAGCAGTTTGCCATGGGGAGCTCCAATGCTGTTCCATAAGAAGAAAGATGGAACGCTTCGGCTTTGCATTGACTACAGAGGGCTGAATCAATCGACCATTAAAAAAAAATACCCCATTCCAAGAATAGATGAACTTCCTGACCATCTTCAAGGTGCAAAGATCTTCTCTAAGATTGATCTCAGGTCTGGATATTATCAGATAAGGATCAAGGAAGAAGATATCCCAAAGACGACATTCAGTACAAGGTATGGACACTTTGAATTCCTAGTCATGTCATACAGGTTGACAAATGCTCCTGCTACCTTCAACAGGTTAATGTAGGATATCTTTAGGCCCTATCTTGATGACTTCATACTTGTCTTCTTTGACGATACCCTAGTCTACTCCAAACATGAAGAAGATCATGAATCCTAGCTTCGTATTGTTCTTGAAACTATGAGGGCACACAAGCTTTATGCCAAGAATAAGAAGTGTGCATTTTTCAAACGACAGATCGAATAGCTAGGATTCATTGTATCAGCGGAAGGAATTTCAGTAGATCCGGCCAAGGTCAGAGATGTTCTGGAGTGGCCAACACCAACAACTGTCAAAGAAATACGTAGTTTTCTTGGATTGACAGGATGGTACAGGGTCTTTATAAAAAACTATGCTTTGATTGCAGCACCTCTGACTGATCTACTAAAGAAGCAAGTATCAATTGAATGGTCACTTGCTGAACAGTCCAGCTTTGACAAACTAAAGCAAAGCTTGGTATCATCACCCATCCTGAGACTTATGGACCTTAGTAAGGAGTTTGAAGTAATAACTGATGCTAGCACACTTGCCTTGGGATGTGTGCTTATGCAAGAAGGTCATCCTATAGCATACACTTCAAGGAAACTGAAGATCCATGAAAGGAACTATGATACCCACGATCTGGAGCTGTTAGCTGTCATCCATGCCCTCAAACTTTGGAGACATTACTTGCTGCGTAACAAGTTTACCCTAGTGACGGACCACAAAAGTCTTAAATGGATTTTTACCCAGAATGAGCTCAATATGAGGCAATGTCGATGGATTGAAGTGCTAGAAGAATATGATTTTGAAATCAAATACCGGCCTAGAAAGGAGAATGTAGTTGCCGATGCACTCAGTCCCTCGCAAGGCATTTCTGAATTCTCTGATTTTGTAAGATCCATCAATAGAAAGATCTCTAGCCACAAAGGTATCCATGCCAAACAACCCAATTCTTGAGCTAGCTAAAGAAGAGGCATGCCATGACCCAACCTATCAGAAATTGCTAAGGGAGATCCCCATCAAGGATCAAGACTAATGTCATTAGGTGCAGGGAGGGCCAATGGAACTCCCCTTCCGAAAAATGGCTGTGGCCTGTTCACTAGGTAAGGCTGGCCATATGGTTGTGAGTGTGGAAGTCTCCTTGGCTATCTACAATGCTCGACGTCATGACCGAACCTACCGCAGTTAGCGCAAGGTCATGACCTAGGTTCTTGACACTCGGCTGGCAAGTAGTTTTTGCTACAGTACACGCATTGGATGTGTGGGCACGTTGGTCGTCTCAACATAACTTGCAACTTGGCTAGTTCCATTCTAACGTCAACCAAGTCTTAATTCATTTTGGTGGTTTTCCCCTTATCCTAGGATGATGGAGCTGATCGCTCACTCGAGGCTGACGCTCTCTCTGAGCTTCGCGAGTTGGTCTCCTCTAGGTTCACGCTTCTGGAGCTCCGCTCCTTCAGCTGATCATCAACTCGGATGGCCTCCTCAAAGACCCTGGCTAGCGCATCTCGCTGCAAGCTCGAGTTGCCTACCAAAGCCTTGTATAGTTCCTTGTTCTGAATCTCGCTGATGAATACAATTGACACTGCTCTTTCAGTCAGTCGCTCTCCAGTAGGGATTCTCTTGAAGAGACTCTGCACATGGGTCACGTAATCACGAATGTCCTCCTTCTCTTTTTGCTTGGCGTTCATCAAGCGTACTAGTAGATTATTGGAGTACCCGGGCTCGGCAAATCTCTTAATGAAGAGATCCTTGAGGCCATCGAAGTTGGCTCGCTCTGCATTATCTAAGCTCGTATACCACGTCCTACCCTTGTCGCCTCGCAGACGGTAGAATGTTGGTCGTCTCAACACGCATTCTAACGTCATTGAGGCCGTTCGCCTCGCAGACTTGCTCGAACTGCTCAACAAAGTTGTATGGATCGTCATGGCATTGATACTTATCGAGTTGCTTGGCAACAATAGGGATTTTAGCCTGGCTCTTTGAGCCCTGGTTTGCTCCTAATCCTGCGGAGCAGCGATGTTGCTAGAGCCATGGCACATGCTCTGCAGCCGTGTTATCAAGCAATCGCTTCATGAGAAGTTCACTCAGCGTTAAGTCTCATTCTAGTGCCCTCTCATGGTCCATTCGATTCCTGCCAGCCAAGTTCAGTACCCGCTGCACCTCTCTCAACTCCATGCCTTGCCTTTGGTTCCTAGGTTGCTGATCCCTATTGTACTCAACCATGCTTTGCAATGCTTTGCGGGCCAGCTTTCTCTCCTCTTTTAGATTTGCGATGATAGCGTCTGCTGTCCTACCACAGTGCTCGTACCGAGCATGAGCATCGTAACTGCTGACCACGCTGAACAGCATCTCGAAAGTCTTCTAAGTCAAATTCCTTGCTAGATCTACGGTCTGAACTTTCTTTTGCCATTGTCGGGTTGTCGTGCTCCACCAAGCTATCGATCAGGTTCAGTAGACTCGTTAGATCCACTTCGTCGGCGTCCCTTGCTTGGTCCTACTTCTGCGCATTGATGGTTTTTCTATGTATTGGGTTCTCTCCTACTGGTGGGTTCCTTGAGTGGTTTATCTGGGTGAGTTCCTTCAGTTATTTAATACAGTCCTCAATTTACGGCCACTCAACGTGTCTTTCCTCGTGCACTTGTGCTCAATCAGGCTTTCAGTTTCCTTAAGTGTAGTTCAAGTGCGAAAATTTAGGGTGAGTGCATCAACCAATTCCTAGACGTCTTACGCACTCTTGCGCTGTTTTGGGCCGAATAGGCTTGTTGGTTAATTCTCTGGCCGTCTTGTCAAGGTTTAGGGTTTCTCTAAGGCATTGCCTCGTTCGTTTTTGGTCCAATCAGGCCTTACAACTCAGCGGTTCATGTCCAAGCCTCCGGGTCTCGCAACTGCCCACTTCTAGCTGCTAAGCACCTACGTCCTATAATTTTGCCTATTCTGCGTACCAGAATCAAGTTCTGAGCACCCTACGGGCTTTCGACAGTTTGAGCTACTGAGTTCTAGCCAGGTCCAGTCAAATTCCTGAAAATTTGGAAAAAATCTATACTCGGCCCAACTAGTCCGAATTGCAGGGTCCGAGTGGGTTACTTGGACGGGCCAGGCGCATGGGCCGAGGGCCGAATTTGGGACTTGGACAAGGTGGACTTGGACGGAATCACTCGGATGGATTGTCTCGGACGGGCCGAGTGGTTGATTCGGACAAGGTTGCTCGGACGGGCCGAGGTGCATGGGCCTAGGGACGAATTTGACACGTGGCCGAGGGGCTGAATTTGTCCACGGTCCGAATGATAAACTTGGACGGGCCGATTAGGGTTTTGGTCAGATGGGCCGAATGGCGAGGGGTCGAGGGCCAATTCTGGGACTCGGCCCAGAAGTGGCTATTCAGACGGGCCGAGCGCGGTGCACGTAAATAGTGCAAACTTGATTTCGATCGTTTCTCATGTTTCACTCAATCATACCAGGCATAACCCTCCAGATCCTACCTAAGGGAGTAAGAGAAGGGATTCATATACCTGGATGGAGTGGCAGGCTCGTCGTTGGTGCGATCGAATTGAATTGGCCGGTAGCTCTCTCTCTCTCTCTCTCTCTCTCTCTCTCTTTCACACTGAAATGTTGCAAATGAGTGCTTCCTTGGCCTCTTGGCTCTTATACCCCTTCCTAGGTATGGTGTTGATGCCCCCAATCACTCACTTACCAATCTTAAGCATGGAAAGCGAGCTTTTTGCCATTTTTGCACAATTTTTTGCCCTGTTTTGCCATGTTCTGCAACAGTAAACCCTATCCTTCTCCGGTGCGATTTCCTAATCATATCCTACTCTAAATGCAACACGAATTGAAAGCAAAATACTGAATTGATTTCTCCATTTTTCCTAATCATCAAACAAACAAAATACTTACTTGTTTTGAAGATCAAAAACACCCAAACTTCCTACCTATCTCAAGCTCCGGTTCAGGGATGAATCCCTTACTTCGATGCTCGATATGAGGCGCGTAAGTGCTCAAGCTTGAATCCGTTGGTCCCGGCAACGGAACCAAAATGTGGGAGCTTTTGCTCAACCAGCAAGACCCACGGACTGCTTATTTTTTCAAGCGTTCCAAGCGAGCTCTAATGGCTCTCACCTAGCCGACGCGCCATCGATCCTACGAGTGTAGTGAGCCTACCTTAGTGCCGATATGAGTTGCCTCCTCTCTTCCACACACCGGTAGCTCCACGATCCTAGATGCTAGCTCAAGCATCCTCAAGCCTCCTCCACCTCCAAGCTCCATCCTCCATAGCCGCGCGCACAAGAAGAGAGAAGGGAAGAGAAGAAGAAGAAGAGGAGATGGTGAAGAGCTTCACCCTCTTGATCCTTCACTCTCACACACACTCACTCCCTCACACTCACACACTCCCTCTCTCAAGAGCACACACAAGCAAGAAGGTGAGAAGGAGAGAAGAAGAAGAAGACTCCTTTTGCCACACACCAAAGAATGATCTCTTATTCACTTTTTGAACTTTATATATACAAACCCTAAAATCCCATGGGCACCCATCCCTTTTTTACATGACCGGCCATTGTGAGAAAGTCCTTTTTTTCTTTTCCTCTTTTAGCCTTGTGCCTCTAGCCTACACCCATCTAATATTTTACAATTGGCACAGGAGGGAGCCTGGCGCTCTTTTACAAGAATTTTTCGAGTTTTTTGAGGCATCTTTTCTTTTAAGGTTGCACTTTTTGCCCTGGTTCATCTTTAGAGTCCGCCTGCGTGTCTTTGCTCTTTTTCCATGGTCCTTTTGATTTTTCCTCCTTTTTTCACCATCTTGACTTGGGGTCACCATCTTGACTTGGGGTTAAAAATGTCACTTTATTGGAGGCCATTTTTTAAGGTGATTAATTGGGGATAGATTGGGATATAATGAGATATAGTTTGGATCTTGCCTTGAAGGTAACATGTTGGAAGTATTCTTTCATGGGTTTCATGAAAATTAAGGTTGAATAAGGACTAAGGTTCCCTTAAGGTGATCATTAAATCAAATATAATTGAGACGAGTAAGATCATGTTTTGATATGCTAAAGGGGGTCATCCTGCTTGGATGGATGGCGATCTTGGGGACGCCCACACCCTCGTAGATGATAGCATCCAAAAGGATTCTACCCTTCACCTTTTGCTACATCTGAGAGAAGGGATAGCTTCCTAAACTGCAATAGATGCATTTGTCAATCGGGAAAGTGGAATTTCACATGTGTTGAAGCCTAGCTCATTCTTCTCATGTCAATAATCTAAGGGCAAGCACATGCATGTGTTGAAGAAAGAGAGCCAATTTTGAAGCCTTCAATGAGTGAATGGAAGAGGGACCCTCCATGTTCTTCATTTAGATAGAGAGGATTGCATAAAGTGACCATTGATGGATGCTATTTGCCATTTCCATTGGACTCTACCTCTTCATTCAGATAGAGAGCCTTGCATAAGGTGACTGTTGACGAATGTTGTTTGCCATTTCCGTGGGACTCTACCTCTTCTAGGATGCACACTATTAGAGGGGTTTTATTTGAAAGGTCATATCCACCAGGGATTAGAGAGAGAAGGAAGTAGAGAATAGGAGATAGAAGAGAAGAACAAGAATAGACAAGAGGTACACAAGATAAAGACAAAGGTCAATGAATCAAAGCACTATGTATTGATAGAACCTAAGAAGATAAACAAAATCCTTATCTGGGACTACTTGGAAGAAATCTCCAAGCATTAAATCTCCTAAATCTCCCTGCTAGACCAAAAATGCATATAAACATTAACTTATTCTTTGTTGCTTAGACTGCAAATCATCCTTCCACTCAATGATTGTCTAGCCTTGGCAATTTTTACTGCCTTTCCATCATCCCTCCGAGAACTTGGCGATTGCCCTCCAACAACTGCCCTACTGCTTGGCAACTTCTCTTTTCTCTATTTGGTGTCCTCTCGCTATGGCCAGCTCCTCTAGCACATGTCTCTACTTGCATTTGCTACCCCAGCATCTGGCATCATGTTTTTCTCTCTAGCGACTCCCTCCACAGCTACTTGTGCAGTCTAGGTTATTGCCTACATCACCTTCCATCACCTCTACTGTCACCTAGTGCTCCACAACCTCTCGTGATTAGTGTTTGTATCTTTTGCACACTCCGACAGCTATGACTGGTGGTTACAATACTTGGGATTTGTCTTTGATGGACGTCACGCTCTGACATTGCTATATCCTTGATTATTCTATATACTATTACATTCATTTATTGCATTGATTCATTCACTTGAGAGTTCTCTTCTTTCTCTATTTGTGTTTGCGTTTTTGTGTTTTGAGTTTTGAGTTTTGCGTTTTGCTTGGAAACATATATGGGAAAGTGTACATTGAGAATACTTGCAATAATGGTAGTATGCTTAGTTGTTGGAAAACATGTATTGATCATTTTGTATGCCATTCATTTAAACTATGTGCAATTGGGTTTGCTTGCAAAGTTTTAAGAGGGAAATATGTCGCCAAAATGAGCAATGGACTTAGTGATGTAATTAAAATGAACTCTAATTCTTGTATCCCAATCTCTTGGCATAGTTGTCATTGCTTCAGCAATGAAGGATTTGACACTAGGGCATACAATGGATAAGTGTATAGGCTATGTGGTATAAAGATAGGGCAAAAGAGACAAGGTGCAACGTGAAACTTTCATTAATTGAAAGTTTCTACCTTAGGTTTAATGATCATTTGAAAGTTTCAAGCATCTCAGATAAAAAGCTAGATTTAATTGAGGAGAAATTGATTAGTCATTTAGAAACTTGATATTGGCTATATGGGGTTTCTCTCTCTCATTTGAGAAGCACAAGTTTGAAGACCGCAATTCTTCTCTTCTTTGTTGGAGACGTTGCAATTTCAACCTTGGAGCATGAACTAACAGTGTGTATGGAGTTAGGACAGTAGCCAATCTTCTCCTCTCAATATGGTGAATCTATTAGGCAACTCTGTGATTTCATTTACAACAGGATATGTTGCTGTTTTTTATCTAATTTTGTTGAAAATAGGTTATTACAGTAGTATAGGTGGTGCCTTCCTTTTTCTTCAAGATCTCAAGCCTTATGCACTTTTTGGATAACTTTGCTACAAAGAAAGTGGTATTATCATAGTTTCAATGTATGAAATTCCTCTCTTTGTGAGAGGAACTATGTGGGATTCCATTGGGACTTTGGAGGATAGTTATCAAAGCAAATGGGCCATGAAATTGGGCTCAAATGCTAGTTGTTACTTTTAGGCTTTGACTATTAATGTGTTCGTTTGCATTTTTGAATACTCTATAGTTGGTTGGAGGCCAATATTGAAGGTGAAAAGGTCATTGTGTACTTGTGGATTGGTTGTGTCATGTGAAATGACTTTAATATTGCCATTCTAACATTGAAAATGCATGGCAAAATTAGGAAAATGCAAGGCAATACCTAATGGAATGCATATTGTAGGATCATAGTAATTGCCCTTTGTTTTCGGGCATGAATTGAATGCTAGTTTTTCTTGGCAATAACACGGATTTGAAGTGCAATTTGTAGGCTTGACTTTACTTAGTTTGATGATGGTGAATTGGTTGTGCAAAGGGGAGGGAAAAGCACATGAATTGATGCATAAATAGGGATGATTCTTTAGCTTCATAGGATAGATTAGATCAATTTGGAATTTATATTTTCATGTTTTATACATTGTTTGTAGTGTGCAACAATAAGAGATCAACTTTGCACCTTGAATGTCACTTTCACAGGTCATTGGTGCATTCTTATCCATTACCTTGTTAGAATGTGAATGGACAGATTTGTTGCACATTTGATCGAGGTTGGTGAGAGCAATTGAGGATAATGTGTTGGAGACAAGTTGGGGGTGATTCAATAGCAAGTCGTATGAGAATCACTTACATTAAGAGAGTATTGGTTTGTGATAGTAGGTCACTTGTTATTTGTGTAAGCTTTGAATAATGATAAAGAAATACTGAAAGGGGCGCCAAGACCTTTGGGGCCTATCATGTATTGTCTACCAAGTATGAGAATTCTAGCTCTCTTGTTCAGTGAGCCTTTAGTTTATTTACTGAATTATTTCATGTGTGCAAGTTAGTTTATGATCACTGTCTTGTAGATTATTTTTAAAGGCTAGTTTCAACAAGCATTGCCATTGATACCAAGTGGATTTTAAAAAGAAAAAAAAAAGATGGTTCTATTAAGGGGTACAAAACCTGGTTAGTTGCAAAGGACTATGCTCAACAGCAAGGCATTGATTCTAAGGAGACTTTTGCTCCTTTCATTGGCAAGCATATTGTCTGGGACATTGATATGGCATTTCTTCATGGCTACTTAATTGAAGAGGTTTATGTGTCTCAATTTCTAGGTTTTGAAGTCAAATGCTTCGAAGGTAAAACATGTTGCTTGAAGAAATCCCTCTCATCAGGCTGGTATGGCTGCATGTATTCTCACTACTACATCTTGGCTTTCATAATATCCCTACAGAGCCTAGACTTCATATTTGACACAAGAATTTGGATCTTCTAATTCTTATCCTTTATATTGATGATATGCTTGTAAGTGAAACCAATGTTAGTGAACTTGTAGCCTCCAAGAATGATTTTCAGGAGACATTGCCATCACAAATATTTGTTATTATTATTATTTAGGTATTCAATTTGCAACCATTAAGGGGGGTATCATTATGGTAGAATCCAGGTATGTTGGACAACTCCTTCAGCTCTTTCCGTTTGAAAATTGTAAGCATGTGTCTATTTCTTTGGAGCTCAGATTCAAATTCTCTTTTAATGATGGTAGTGGAGTGTTTGATACTAGTCTTTATCAGCAAGTGGTTGGATGTTTGATTTATGTACGCCATATCATACTAGATTTTCAATATGAAATCTTCATATTAAACAGGTTCATGTACAACCTTTTTTTTCTTCATTGGCAAGCAATGAAGTATGGCATCCTATATCTTAAACAGCATCTAGGATTTAGGTCCTTTTTATTATGCTGATTTTTCACTTACCATGCATGGATATATAGATAGAGAGTGGTTATTCAAAAACTCACATCTCCCACAGTGGCAATTTCTTCTTTTGGGTACATCTCTTATTTCTTGGTTCAATAACAAGTAAATTAAAGTTGCTACATCCAATTGTGAAGCTTAGTATTGAGCACAACAATCACAACCATTGTGGAGTGTGTTTGGCTCCACAAGTTACTTGCAAAACTCCAATGTGCACACTAGACAACTCTAACACTCCTCTACACTAATAGTTGAGAGTGCTTTTTCCATTGCCACAATCTTGTTTTCCATGCCTGGACAGAGCATATCAAGGCTCAATATCATTATGTTCGTAAGCACATGTAAGCAGAAGATATGCAATTTCTTGTTTACCCATTGAGGACAATCGGGTAGATGTATTCAGGAAGGCTCTTCCCCAGCCAAAGTTCTTGGTTTTTCAGAAAGCCTTGAACTTAATACCTTTTGTCACATGATTTGTCATACCTTGTTCTATCATAGGTTGTTGTATCCCTTTGGATGAACTTGTTCAACCATGACCTTGTATATATGTGTGTGTGTGTGTGTGTTTTCTAAGATTTATTATGTTTTCCTAGATCAGTCAATCCATACCATGGAGGGGCCTTGTTTGCCATCTCATGAAGGTTCACATTTGATACCCTTTGCTCCCTAGTTTGGATCTTCTAGCTAGTCCAAACTGTCACTCACGATAGTTAGGATACTTAGGATGCCCATTTGTTTTAAGGCTAGGGTTTCTTATGATGGTTAAGACATATGGTATACCTTCTTCAATGGTGATCTTCATTAGAAGGTTTATGTGGAGCAACCACTTGAGTTCCATGCCCTAGGATTAGAGGATCAAGGCCCATATGGCACCTTGGTGTATCAACATATTGACTAGTTTTTTCTTGAGTCTTGACCATGGATTTTACTGGCCAGATTACAACCCCTGCCTCAGTTTCAAATTGCCAGATGGGTTGTTAACCTTTTACGTGGATGACTTTATCAATACAAGGAGTCATGTTGTACTTTGCTCGTATTAGGGAGATCCTGGTTTCCTTCACTCTTTCCTTGCACTAGAGGTGTTTTAGTTGTCCATAGGCATTTTCATCTCACAATAGATACATGTGACCCATGGTCCAAAGTATCACATCACATGTCTTATGTGGTGACAAATGTCACTAGATACAAGCGCTTGGTTGGGTCATTCATCTGGCTCATTCACACTCGACTAGATATTTCTCGTTCAGTTGCCCTCTTGAGTTCTTCCATATAGGGACCTCTTCAATGTCATTGATAGGCAATTTTATAGGTTTTGTAGTACTTGTGGGGCAACCCAACACATAGGATTCTCTATGGAGAGGTGGTCTCATTGACATGTTGGACAGATTCAGATTGGGAAATTGATATAGACACTTAGAAATTCCCTACATGTTTTTGTTTTACATTGGGTTCAGATCCCACTGCTTGGAGTAGCAGGAGAGATCACATTGTCTAGGTAGATGTTGATTGAGATTGGTTTTCTACAACCATAGCCTACAATTATTCCTGGTGAAAGTCAGAGCTACCTGACTATAGCTAGGATCCTATGTTCCATGCGGGCATGAAGCATATTTTTAGTATCATAATGTTTCAAAGCAAATCAAGGAAGAGAGCTGGTGTTGATGTATTATCCTATGGACGATAATGTGGTGGACATATTGCCTTCACTTCTTCCTAATTTGCGCTCCTTGGAAATTCAGGCACACCCATGATCTGAGAGGGTGTGTTAGGGGTCATTGTCATCTCTTGGTTGTGAGTCATACACTGAGTCAGTGAGGGACTGTAATGTGTCCACCTATCCACTTGTAGGACACGTCTTAGCAGCCCATCGGGAAGAGAGTCTAGAAAGCACCGCCTGGCACTCCCACGGAATGTCACAGGGTTTGCGATCTAGGTCTTCCCGAGTCTGCCACGAAGCGGAAGCATTCCGGCCGTTCTGTCAAGAATCGCGTGGTGGAGGGGGTTGCTCAAGATGATGCGCCGAACACACACAGAATGCACAAAGAGAAGCTCACTCAAGAGACAAGAAGAGAGATGGAGGCCAAAACGTTTTCTTGCTGGTTTTTTTCTTCTTCTTCCACACACTTTACAATGTACACAAAGTATAGATAAGGTACAACATAAAAGGAAAGTGGCCTACTAAGTCAAACAATGCATAACCGACTACACTAGTCGACTGACGCTATAACTATGCCAGCTGTAAATAGGTGTAACAACCTGAATATAATAAGTAATGAGTCAGTGACCATGTGAGAGTCATAATGACCACCGACGTGCTAAGTGTAGACGTGTGGACCCATCTAACCAGGCGGTCCATCATCAATGTCCGCATGTGTTGAGCTTGTCATCTCAACACTCCCCCTCAAGCTCAACTGCATCTCTGCAACTCCAAGTAAGCTTCGAAACTTTTGAAGCTTCTCTGTACCCAATGCCTTCGTGAAGATGTCAACTATCTAATCCTGTGTGCTGACATAAACCAAGTCAATCTCACCTGCTAGTACCTTCTCTATCACAAAGTGGTAGTGTACCTCAATATGTTTTGTCCTAGCATGGAACACAGGGTTCGTAGCCAACTGTATACTGCTCATGTTGTCACAATAAATGACAACTAGACCTTCCACCTGCACATCCAAATCAGCCAATAGCTTTTGCAGCCATACTACCTCACATGCTGCAACAGCAGCACCTCTATACTCAGCCTCTGTACTCGACAAAGCAACTGTAGATTGCTTTTTGCTGCTCCATGCAACTGCTGCACTACCAAGAGAGAACATGTACCTGCTGGTAGATCTTCTATCAGACATACTACCAGCCCAATCTACATTTGTGTATCCAAACACCTGTACATCTGTACCTGCCTCATAGAAAAGTCCATAATGTAATGTGGACTTCACATATCTCAATATGCGTCTGACTGCATCCAAATGTGGCTTTCTAGGTACTTGCATAAACTGACTCACAAGACCAACAACGTAGCTCAAGTCTGGCCTTGTAATGGTCATGTAGATCAAACTCCCCCCTATCCTCCTGAACATAGTAGGGTCTTCTATCTCATCCCCAACATCAGCACTCAGCTTTACATTCTGCTCCAACGGGACTGAAAGTGGTTTGCATGCAGTCATACCATACTTGGACAATATATCCAAGCCATACTGTCTTTGGGACAGCCATATACCATCATCACATCTGATCACCTCAATGCCAAGGAAGTACCTTAGCTCACCTAAATCCTTCATCTCAAACTTCATCTTCAAACAGCCCTTGACTTCAGCAATTCCACTATCACTATCACGTGTAATAATCAAGTCATCCACATAGATGACTATGATGACCAAACCTGCATCTCCCTTTCTCACATAAAGTGAGTGATCAGCATCAGAAACATAAAAGCCAATATTGACAAGATACTCTCTAATCTTGTCAGACCATGCTCTAGGTGCTTGCTTGAGCCCATAGAGTGCCTTCTTCAACCTGCACACATACGTGGGATGCTCTAAATCTTCATAACCTGCTGGCTGATCCATATACACTTCTTCCTGCAAATCACCATGCAAGAAGGCATTCTTTACATCCATTTGCTGCAACCTCCAACCTTTGGCTGCTGCCAAAGCAATCACACATCTGACAGTTGCCATCCTAGCAACTGGACTGAAGGTTTTATCATAATCTATGCCATATGTCTGGGCATAGCCTTTTGCAACCAGCCTAGCTTTGTACTTGCTAATAGAACCATCTGCATTGTGCTTAATCTTATAAACCCACTTACATCCAATAGCTTTCTTTTCCTTCGGCAATGATACTAGATTCCAAGTCTTATTGGCCTCTAATGCAGCCATCTCCTCATCCATTGCTGCATCCCAATGAGCATGACCAACAGCCTCCTCAAAACATGTGGGCTCAACATCCTCAATTAGTTTCACCATATAAGCATAATGGTGAGCTGCATAACCTTCAAAACCAAATCTTTTAACAGGGTATCTCACCCTGCTAGACCTGCGTACCACTGGATCACTCAATGTCTAGGGCTCTAGCCCAACTCCTATGCTCACCAAACCACCCTCATGACCTCGTGGCCCAAGAGCATCTAAAGGCTATACACTACTCTAAATAAATCAATGTTTGTATTGATTTGTAGTCCAACGATTTTTCCCATCCGAACTCCAATAAAGAGAGTATCCCACACATGCAAGTGACTAACATCTCGTTGCACACACATATAGAGTATCGATCAGCCAATCATTGTGGCTTCTACAACTCTCCTATACGTTGGGGATTGGCCCCAATATGTGCCATCTCAAATATAAAACCCAAACATAACAGATTCGCGTGCTCTCTGCACACCTGGAGTCCTCACTGAAGGAATGCCAAGCTCATCATTCAAGCTCTCTGAGCCACTGGAGTCTCCATCAAGAACTGCATCAATGCCTTCTGACACCTTATTCTTTCCTTTGTCTTTACCTGTAGTGCTACTAGATGCACCCGAAGATGTAGAGGTACTCCTTAGTCTCCCAGACCAAGGACTACCAGATGATGTCTCTGGTCCACTAAGAGTTCGTGATTCTTGCTTTTCAGCCTGCACATGAGTGTCATGATCATCATCATCATCCAATGCATCACCACTAGATGCATACCAACTGCTCATTTCATCAAAGATGACATCCCTGCTCACTCAGAACTTACATGTGACAGGGTTGTAACAGCGATACCCTTTCTGCTCTAAAGAGTATCCAATAAAGACACACTTTTCAGCCTTTGGATCCAATTTCTTCCGCAACTCATCTGGCACATGAACATATGCAATGCAGCCAAATACTTTCAAGTGTGAAACATCAGGCTTCTTACCTGTAAAACATTCTTCGGGGGTCATACCATAAACTGCAGTTGTGGGAGTTCTGTTCATAATATAAACAGCAGTATGAACAGCCTCAGACCAAAAATGCTTAGGCATATTCTTTTTAGCCATCAAGGCGCGTGCAACTTCTGCAATATGCTTGTTTTTCCTTTCTGCAACCCCATTTTGCTGTGGGGTATACCTGCATGTGAACTGTCTCTTTATCCCATGAGACCTCAGAAAATCACTGAACTCATTGGAGAGGTACTCTCCCCCTCCATCTGACCTCAAGCACTTTACTTTCAAGCCTGTTTCTCTTTCAACTGCAGCCTTGAAAGTTCTAAAGTGCTCAAAAGCTTCACTCTTTTCCTTCATAAAATATACCCACAGCTTTCTAGAACAATCATCAATGAATGTGACAAAGTATGAAGTGCCTCCAAGAGATACATTTTGTGTAGGCCCCCAAATGTCTGTATGCACAACATCAAGGATATTTCTGCTTACATCTCTGTCATGTGAAAAGGGTTGTCTTGCCTGCTTACCAAACTGACATGCTTCACATACCTTCTAAAATTCTGCAACTTTAAAAGTAGGCAAACCTGTAACCAACCCTTTGGACTGCATTAATTTCAGCCTTTGTACATTTGCATGTCCAATGCGTTTGTGCCAAATTTCAATGTCTGCAACAACACCTTTTCCTTTGGCATACATAGCAGCATTCATAGTAGGAATTCCAGCATCTAGAGTGAACATACGTCCAACTCTACTTCCCTTTGCTACCAACCTGCACTTGTCATTGAAGTCTTCTACAAAGCAACCCTTTGCATTAAATCTGACTTGCAGCCCTTGCTCTACCATTTGACTGACTGACACCAAGTTCTTTGTAATAGATGGCACATGCAATACATTTGAAAGACTTTTTGTCTTACCATCATGCAAGGACAAGGGAACTTTTCCAATGTGTGAAATTGGGTGGCATGAGTCATCACCCGTCTGCACATAACCTGCATTCTGCAAATCTTGCATCTCTCCAAACCATTCTGCATGGCTGGTCATATGATTGGATGCACCTGAATCAACATACCAAACATCTTCATGTGTTCCCTTTCCTGTAACAGCATTCAGCATATGCTGCATAACGAACAAACGTTCATTTTTGTCTTCATTCTGTCGTGAAGACGATGCATAGTTTCCTTGCTGCAACTTACCACTGTGGATATCATCTTTCTTAGCATAACATTGGGCTGCAATATGACCTGTTTTGCCACAGTAGTGGCACACAATACCAGAGTTATTAGAGCCTCTATTCTGCCATCCACCTCTTCCTCTAAAGCTCCCCCCGCCTCTAAAGTTACCATGACCTCCTGAAACCTGCATATCGCCAAATTGCTGATTCAATCTGTTTTGCTAGTTGTCACTACCACGTCCTGTACCACGGCCTCTTGAAGAGAACCTACCACGTCCCCTTCCAGAACTGGAGTAGAAAGCTTGGACCTGTTCACCACTTCTTTCAGATGTCTCACTCTGCATGTTGATCTCTTCAGTGATCATAAGGGAGACCAATTCATCGAAATCTGGAAATGGCTTTCTGACATATACAGAAGTTACAAAAGACTTCCAAGCCTTTTCATTGTTAAGTCCACCCAAGGTAGACGACACCAAATCATCATCATCGGGCATTGCATCAATCGCTGCCAATGCATCTGCAGTGCTTCTTACTTTCAGTGCATACTCATTGATAGACATCTTCCCTTTCTTCAATGTATTCAACTCTTGCTTGAGTTGAATCTTTCGTGCCTTTGTATTTACAGAAAACATACTTTCAAGTATGGTCCAAGCTGCATATGCATTCTCTGCATTTCTAATGTGTCCCAGCATATTATTGTCAATTACTGCAGACAACCAATACATGACCTTCTTGTCTTTTGCATTCCATTCCTTTCGTGCCTTTGTCTCTTCTGCAGTTGGAGGATCACTCACCTCCGGCTCCTTTTCTTCACCTGAAACGAACTCGTAGAGGCCTTTTCCAATAAGAAAGTTCGTGACACGAAACTTCCATGATGGGTAGTTGTTCTTGACGAGCTTCTCAATGATGGGGCTTCCACTATTCTCTGCCATTATTATAAAACTAATACCAAACAGCAAGCAAATCTTCTGCAACCCTTGACCTGTAGTGCATAGCAGTACACAGACATCCTTTTTCACTGTCTCCTCAACAATACATGCAATCTGCAACCAGTTTGCAGATAAACCTTGTGTTTACTCATTGGTAAACACCTTTGAACTTACAGATCTAAAATCTGTAACCTACGCACCCACGTTCGGTCAATACAGTCGAAGTCACAGTGTACCCTGAAACTGTTGTCCATAACCTTGCGGCTCTAAAACGGGCCCTGAAACGGCCTCAAATGCCCAAAATAACAGCGCTCTTCGTGCACACCAAATCTCACTGCAATCTGAGATTTTTGATCTGCCCTGCTTCCGGTGCCTCCACAGGCACTATCCAAGAGAAGGAGTGGAAGAATGGGAGAGATTCTTACCCGTAGCTTGCTTGCTCGAACCTTGCTTCTTCTCCTTCACTTCAACCTTCGAAATCAGCCTCTCTCAATGGCGCGGCTCTGATACCATGTCAAGAATCGCGTGGTGGAGGGGGTTGCTCAAGATGATGCGTCGAACACACACAGAATGCACAAAGAGAAGCTCACTCAAGAGACAAGAAGAGAGATGGAGGCCAAAACGTTTTCTTGCTGGTTTTTTTCTTCTTCTTTCACACACTTTACAATGTACACAAAGTATAGATAAGATACAACATAAAAGGAAAGTGGCCTACTAAGTCAAACAATGCATAACCGACTACACTAGTCGACTGACGCTATAACTATGCCAGCTGTAAATAGGTGTAACAACCTGAATACAATAAGTAATGAGTCAGTGGCCATGTGAGAGTCATAATGACCACCGACGTGCTAAGTGTAGATGTGTGGACCCATCTAACCAGGCGGTCCATCATCAATGTCCGCATGTGTTGAGCTTGTTATCTCAACACGTTCCCACTGAGGACCGACCTGAATCAGGGTTTCCCTAATGGTCAAGTCCCTAGGAGGTAACTAGCATCGATCCCCAAACGAACTACTTTACGCAGAAACATCAGGGTCAAAGCGGATTTATACTGCACTTGGTTCAAGGAGAATGGGAAACGAGAGGGATGTGAAGCTCGACCTCTCTGCCCGTAAGGCATAGTCCCATTCCATTCCCCTAAAACAGTATAAATCGGGACTCTAGCTTTCTAGATTCTAGGTCGTCGTTACCTTACTGTCAATTCCTTTGAGAAAAGTTTTCGGCCAGCCGGGACCACTCTTCTGTAGGACGGACCCGTGGTCACATCTACCGCACTTTCCTCAGGTTGCTTTAGTTATCTAAATACCTACCACATTTAGTTTGACAAGAAAAAACAACTTCCTTAATTAGCCAATTAATCACTGGTTCATTCACGTAACTTAAGCATTGACATAGAAAAATAATGTCAATCAAGTTTCTTTTCAACATTTAATCTTTATTTATCAGTCTTTGGAATACATCATATAATCCAGCCCAAAGGCTATTCCATAATCTTCTCGAAGGCAATTTCAGCAATCCTCAGGGATCACTATTCCAAGTTCCACCCATTGAGACTAATATGCAGGCCTCGAGATCCCATCTCAAGTCACGTCGGCCTCTTGTGTAGGATCCGGAGGTAAGGGATTCACGGCCAGAGCCCACCCTGGCACCCAAGCGTCCTCCTGCTCCAAGTAGCACCCATAGAGAGACCTCTCACCGGCAGGTTCAGTCCACATACCTGGCGCGGCTAATAACCCCCTTGGATAGGGTCAAGCAGACAATCAGGGATAACTGATATTGCCTCTCCCTCCAGGCTTCAACTTGAAGCATTAGTTATTTTTCCAGCTTTAGTTCCTTGAGCAAAGAAGTACAAACAGTGCTCCTAAGTATACAATCACAAGCATTCCAGTGGTCATTTGTATGGCCAACTGCTAAGGTGTGAATCCTTCTTTTCGAATACATCCAACATTCGATCCGAGATCAATCGCGACTTGGCAAGATCCCCAAGGGTTACGTTGCTTGTTTACCCCTTTTCCTTAGGTTAGGGTTTATACCCTGTTAACCCAAATTGTCAATACCTTAGGTTTCCATATATTATGGTCAATAAATCCCAGACAACCCCGTTGTCCTCACTTGATTGGTCAATTGCTTGCTAGGCAATTCATAATTTCCCTAACTTGGCAAATCATCCCAAGGAAGGGTGATGTAGCAGGATGTCTACACATCCTCTAGAAAATTAGAATTGTACTTAGAACTCACCAACCTTGTTCTAAGGAGTGGCAATACTATTTTGTGACTTAGATGCAAATCCATGCGACGTTGCAACTTGTTGCACAAGATAGGTATCAGCACCTAACTTGTGGGATTATTTCTCCTATCACACGGTATTCCTTGGTCAAGAATACTTCTGGTCAAGATGTAGGGTTTGGGAGTCCTCTTGACCCAATCCAACCCTAACCCTACTAGCCCTTGTCCCTAGGGTTCCTAAATTCATACGAAGGTCTAGTATTTGGTCATCCGATCACTAGGGTGAGAACCTTAGATCGTTGTTGCATGGGCGTTTAGCTAACCCTAACATTTCGTGAATGTGGGTAGGACCTTTGAGGTCGGAAATATTAGGTTGGCATCCTAAGTGCGATACTAGGCAGAATTTTAACATAGCTTAGCCCTATCTAGCATATTGAGGTGATCGTCATATGCAATCTAATCGTACCCTTATGATTTTTATGTAAGCTACTCAACTATATGCGGATTACTTAGTTGATCCAACCAACCCATGATTTAAGATGATCTTTACTTTTAAAGAGGCAAATATTTCATTCCAAACTTGCAAGTACTTTTCCCTAAAAGATGTAAGTAACTGCAAGATCATTCCATGCAAATATGTGATTTCAAGACCGTAGACCTTTTCCTTCTATGCAGCTAGAAATCATTCTTTTCCTTTCCCTATTCTACATTGATGCAATGAAATCAAAGCTTTAATATTTTTAATGAAGATGCATTCACTTGATAAGAGATCTCCATGCATGAGTGAATGCCATGAGTCCATCCTTGATTTAATCCTTCCTTTTATTACTTAACCCGACCTAAAATGTAACCATCCTCGCATGCAATTTGCAAGGTACATAAATCCTTTCCATGCATTGCAACTATTCGGACATCATTTAATTTCCGTCTATGATTACTTTAATCGCGAGACACAACCAAGAATTTAATTACATAAATGTGTTACGAGTTATATGTCCTATCCCTTGTGAGATGCCACAAGGATGCCTTCACACAATTTCTTCATATAACTTATACATCATGCATTGAAATTTGCAGGTACTCTTGACCACGGAGGTGCAAGCAAATACAAGTGCTCGACATGCCACTAAACTTTGTAAATCGAATGAGTAAATGAGTTACTCTTGAGTAAGCCAAAAACCCTTAAGTGCCAAGAAGCACTATTTGAGTATAAATAGATACTAGTTATGATGAGCTTGATTATTGATTTGATTCTTTCAAATCTTCTTGAAGATTGCCCTTGTTGGAGAACATACACGTATGAATGATAGAGATTTCAATAGGATAGGAAGAGTAAGTAAATGAGGTGAGAGAGAAAGCTAGGTTTGAGACAAGCTATGTCTGTTCTTTGCGAGGGTTCTGCACCTGTCTGATTTTCAACTCGTATTTGTGCAATTAGTGGTCTATTTGAGCCAAGAATTGATGAGAAGGTAGCTTATATGATAGGCTAAGAAAGCCATATGGTCATAGAGTGTTTCGCTTTGGATGCTGGATAATCTGACAGTACGACCACTAATAGGCACATATCTACAGTCGATGACGAATCTTAGCAATGCTTGTTACTATGATGGACAATGTTGGGCTTTATCATGCCTGACAAGTGCCCCCTAACTAGAAGAATGTTTGCCTAGAAGAAATCACATAAAAATATGGTGTGTGGAGAGAGATCCAGGAGCTCCAAGGCAGGTAGGTGAAGCTTGGCTGGCAGACAACAGAAAGAAGAAGTGTAACCTAAGAGATGAGGCTAAATACTTAAGCTAGATTGACTAGAGATTGTGAGGAGGTCAAGAAGCAGTGAGGAGAGCTAGACCATGCCAACGAAGGCTCTGATACCATGGAAGAAAACATGGATCTTGAGCATGGCTGTAGGTACAACCATTTGATCCCTATCAAAATTTGCATTGAACCCTCCACAAACTAATGGATACAAATGAATAGCACGTCCTTCAGATCTTTTACTCTACCTCCTCTAACCATAACCACGGGATGCTCCTACAAATCATGACCTTCGCCGAGGGTGTAAGCAATGATATTCCGTCGATTGTTTGAACATGCTTTAGCTATCTTACATGAAGCCAGATTAGGTTTTTCTGGTGTTCTTGTTGAAACATGTGGGCATACTCCAAAATTTTAAGGACATTAATTCGAAGCTCAAGTACATGTTTTGTGACATTTTTCTTCTCTACAATGACAAAGAAATTGTTTTTTGGTGGGCATGTTTCATAATCCGTATATTTTCTATCGCATATAGCCTCATAAAGTTATTGCTAAGGGTTTCTTTTTTTTACTCAGCACTGTTAGCAAAGTGGAAAATATGATAAAAAACGTGCTACATGCTATATTTCCTATTTAAGAAGGGAACTACAAGGTACTTCCAGAGAAAGTGCCCTGTACAACGGCCATTCGCAACTTCCTACCACGATTTGGCAGTATACCCAAGACTGGTTCCCCAAAGGTTCTACAACCATAGCAAACCCTAGAAGGGACCTGAAAGGGACTATTAAAGAGTTTTTAGGGTGGACTACCCTACCACCAGAGCTGGTTCTCGAGGAATTAGACATGCCACAAAGGTATCTAAGCTGGACTTATGATTAAGTCTAAGGCTCCTAATATGTGGGAGGCCTCGGGTTCAACTAGAAATTCCAATGCAGGTGCCTTGCCTGTCCGTCCAGCAAGTGTCCTGCCTGTCTCATTCGAATGTGTAATAATCCAGCACCTAAGGCATATGCCACTATGCATGGCACTGAACCAAGTCATTCCAACCCATCGGCACACACATAATAGTAAGCTATCGGAAAAAGGACAATCAGCGCTTGTCAAAGCCAGCTGCCATATATGCTTGCAAATGAATACTTTCGGTTGCCAACATATGTAGTGGTGCCCCGGGCAATGACCTGGCTGGAGATAATATAGACTCGGAACTGCATGCAGTTTCGGGTTCATGGCTCAGGCATTGCCCAAGCAAACACTAGGGTCCATCTTAGAGTTAGGATTGAATGGGTTAGAGAGCTAGAAATCCACTCGACAGTTGTTTTCTGTTCCATGGAACGGTATGTTTATTTGCCGAATTGATACGATCTCCATCAACAAGTTCAGTTCAGCATAGGTGTTATGGCACTTAGCTAGCCTAGCCATTCTCTCAGGATGAACAATGTGATTCTTGGTCGGTAGACAGTTTCTAGTGGCAACTTTTAAGAGCTATAACGGGAAACACAAGTAAACTAAGGTCAATGATCTCTCACTATTGGGCTAGCAAATACATAGATTGAAAGCAAAAGGTCCACCCATGGTGTGCCTCGTGTGCTTTTGTGCACTTCGGCAAGCTAAGACTTTGTGTGCCGTGCCAATCCTTAGTGAGCATTCCTACGCCTTTGGCAATCACCCCGAAATCGCCAGCATCCCCTACCAAGCCCTGCCCTTCTTGCCCAAGAAGCTAGAATACCTAGCCTAAGCCCTTGAAAAAAACCTAGAATCCCTAAACTTTAGGAGCCTCCAAAGGGAATCCTGTAGGCTATTGCCTTTATTCCAAGCTTTGGAACTGTTGGTGAGGCCTTGAAAGAAGACCTTTAAGGCATTCTCTTTCAATGAAGAACTTTCGTAGGCTACTACCTTTAAGAAAGCTTAAAGCTGGAAGAACTAAGCCTTCGAAAGCCTTTCAAAGCCTTTTGAAAGCGGGAATACCTACCCAAGTGCTTCCCTATTATGGGGCCTCAATCCCGGGTAGGAAAAGGAGTAGTTATCATGAGGGTCTGCCATTATCGCACCCTATTTTCTTATTCTTATTTCTTTCGAAATCATCCTTTTTGCTTTAGGTATAGCACTAAGCCCACCATTATTAGTATCACTATCATCATATTCTCCTTCTCCTTCTCCTTCTCCATGTCTTTTACTATATAGATAAATAGCCATCAATACACCAGTGAAACAACCCAGTTTTATAATCATTGAATTTTACAAATACCAGGGATAGTTGGACATTACATCTACCATACTTGTAGTTACTTTTTATAATACATAGGATGCTTTTTCTACTACATTTACTGCTTTTCCTAGCATATCCGTTGTTTCTGATGGTTGTGATAGTGCTGGCATTTCTGTTATGGTTGTTAACGATAACGCCTTTTCAAACGAGTTTACCGGATTTTCCTTGCCTCCAAACCTAACACAAAAATCTTAATACACATAAATTGTAACTAAAAATATAATAAAAGGACTAACCGTTTCTTATTATCATTAGGATGAGCATTGGAGCTAATGAAAGGAACGGAACCAAACATGCGAGGCTAGCTGATGGGATTCAAGGCTTGAAACTCTTAATCTTAATGTTGCATTAATTCAACTTTTGGCTTTGCAAGTCCAACTTTTAGTGTTGCAACCAATACTACAAACATAAAAACTAGGAAATTGCTTGAAATAATGACTGCAAGCCATACAATACAAGATTGTTTGAAATAATGGCTGCAAGCCATACAGAAAATACAAAAACTAGAAAATTGCAATTATCCGGATTACTTGAAACTCTTAATCTTAATGTTGCACTAATTCAACTTTTGGCTTTGCAAATCCAACTTTTGGCATTGCAAACCATACATAAAAATAAAGCATAAACACTAAGGAACAACTTGAAATAACGACTTAAGGCAAAAACACTAAATCTAACATTAGAAAACCATGACCCTAAACTTGCATTGGAAAATGGAAAGCTAGTAAAGGAATAAGCCTTTAGTAAAGAACTAAGGTAAAATGGAAAGATAATAAAGGAATAAGCCTTTAGTAAAGAAGTAAGGTAATATGGGAGGCTAGTAAAGGAATAAGCCAAACGCAAGGAACCAAAATGACATGAAAGGCTAATAAAGGAATGAACTAAACTACAAGCATACCCCAAGGGTATGGATAAAAAGGAGTTCCTTTGGGAATGTGGATACAGGTGGTGCATGGCTGTCGTCAGCTCGTGCCGTAAGGTGTTGGGTTAAGTCCTGCGACGAGTGCAACGCTTGTGTTTAGTTGCCATTACTCAAATTGGAACCTGTCAACAGGCTTTTACAAAGGTGATAAGCCAGAGGAAGGTGGAGATGACGTCAAGTCAGCATGCCCCGTTAGCTCTGGGCAACACATGTGCTACAATGGTCGGGACAGAGGGTCGCGACCCCGTAAGGGCAAGCTAACCTCAGAAACTCGGCCTTAGTTTGGATTGCAGGCTGCAACTCGCCTGCGTGAAGCCAGAATCACTAGTAATCATCGGTCAGCCATACGGCGGTGAATCTGTTCATGGGCCTTGTACACACTGCTCGTCACATTATGGGAGTTGGCCATGCCCGAAGTCATTACCTCAATTGCGAGGAGGGGGATGCCAAAGGCAGGACTAGTGACTGGAGTGAAGTCGTAACAAGGTAGCCATACTGGAAGGTTCGGCTGGATCACCTCCTTTTCAGGGAGAGTTCATACTTATTTGGCACTTTGGTTTCCTGCTCACTCTTCTAAGTCTTGGAAGAAGTGATTTACACACCTCGAGTTTTTCGAAAGCGATTGCCTTGTTTGCTTTGATGATGACCTTTTTGACATTATTTGTATTTTAAATAAATTCACCGAATAACGAATGGGTTATACCTGAAGCAGGGATGGGGGCTTGACTAATTCCTTCCTTCTTTTTGGTTTGGCCCTTTTGACCGAAAAGGTTGAGCATGGTAATTGATCATTTTATTTGAAATCAATAAAAACGAAGGTGTCTTTGAATTTTGGGCAAAGACAGATTCAAACCACGTAAACGAGGCTGTTTATTGACTGGGCTAATTGCCTTCATTATTTGAGCTAATTGAATAGAAGTTTTTATTTGGTTCAACGGTACTTAGGATGTAAGGATAGATTCATTTCCTCCTCAAAAGACTGCACCATGATACATGCTATTGTTTCATCTTTTGGGACTCAACTAATTATCAATGCCCGTGGTATTCATTGGGATCGTTGGAGCTCAACTAACTAAACTATCGATGCCTATGGCTAACAAATTCATTTTACGCCCAAACAAACATGCAGACATGAGGATTTTTATTTATTTCAATCAAATGGATAAGGAATGTTAGCATTATTAATTAAAATAATCGATTGTATTAACCTTGGCTGCTTTCTATCTGAGAGCCAGAGCAACTATGCAAATATTTGCATTATCATAGAAATTTCGTATTTGCTTTATTTTCGAGATGCTATCTATTTTTTTTGTTTGATTTTTTTTGGCATAAGGTAGATAATGAATTTATTTAGGAATTCGTATGCAAGAATTGAAAATGTAATCTGGCTGGTTTTCGATGGACAGAGTAATTTTTATGAATGTTGAGCACATACTTTGTGCTGGCAAAGCCGACGCAAGCTATGGAGGTTTGAATGTATTAATTAGAATTGTGACAACATAGGCAAATGACACTAACTGTTACTCGGTTGAATTAGGTTCCAAGATAGAATGCTTGGACTCATAAAAATAATCCCAAGTAGGACATGATAGAGACTCACAATGAAGTATAAAGTACAATATCATTCCATTGAAAAGTGAAGCAGGTACATGTCTTTATAGCTTTCCAGCTTCTCCACTATCCTCACTGTGCATATGGGATTTAGGACATCTCTTCCAAGAGCATACAT
This sequence comes from Lygodium microphyllum, assembly GCF_053477565.2. NCBI lineage: Eukaryota > Viridiplantae > Streptophyta > Polypodiopsida > Schizaeales > Lygodiaceae > Lygodium > Lygodium microphyllum. Next base: position 104,019,243 of record NC_141144.1, read on the forward strand.
CATTTGTTATTTCTCAACAAATCCATTGCATATGAAGGTGATATCAAGGAAAAAATAAGTCGTAAGGCTCAAGATGAATCTTTCTCACGATAATTACACTAAGATAAGGATCTAAATGTGTGTAGACAAATGTATATTTTCATAACAAGCTTGGGTCTTTTGTTGTTCATAAAAGATAAAGTTTGAGAAGATGAAGAAGTGTTAAAAAGAAGAGTAAGCCTTGATATGATTGGACATCCATAATAGGTCAAATATCGCCATGGTCCATGCTAAACACACTGTGCCACTCATAGTGAGACATCTCAAAGATCCAAAGGAGTCTCTTCATTGGCCCAAATCCTATGAACTCTGTATGTACACCTTCTTCTCATGGATCAAATGTATCAGTCCTTTTTTTGATGAAAATGATAAGTTGTATTAGTAAAGGTAAAAAAGAAGGGTATTACATCATTGGACTAAAGCACGAGTCTATCCTTTGACTTATCAGATAAGCTTTTTACATATGATTTCATTCCTTGGCTCTGTTTTCCATTAATTGAGAGTACTAAGAGTAGGTTTTCCAAACATGGCTAAGGCTTCCTTGTGCTCCATCTTCCTTATTTTTTCTTCATGGATAATGAACTTTCTCATCTCGAATCCCAAGCTTTCATATGGATCATCTTTTTTCTTCTTGCGGGCAAATGGATGTTTGCTGCTGTCTTTGGCCAAATGCTTCCCTTTCTTCTTAGCCTGCAAACATAAATTATTCTTTAAATCCATACATTGGGTCCACCATTACATTTTCAAAAACATTTTTATTTCTACATAACCAAATCTACCATAGTACTAAGTTGCGTATCAAATTCCATATTACATGATGCAATCCATAGATTTCACCAATAATTAATTCTTTCCATGTGATAGTCGAGGGGTGAAAGGGAGAGATCATCCGTTGAAGTAAGTTGAGGGTATTCTTATTGTGCTAGCAAGAATAAAACAGATGGGTGATTGTCTCTTCCTCATGGTGACAATGAGGACATAAGCTTGATCCCATCCCTTTTTTTTTTCTCTTAAACAAGTCCATACGACTTTCAACTGTATCAGCCATAGTAGGCATGATTACTTTGGATGAATGCTCAGTACCTAGATCATGGTAAACCTGTATATCCATTGATGTTGGTTCCAATTTAAGTGCCATATTTTGTTCAGCTTATTAACAATGCTACCGGGTGACTCCTTTTTCTCTTGGATAGGTAGTAATGGCTTATTATTCAACCAGCAAATGCCCTTGCAATTGAACTCTTATTCATTTAAATTGTCTAGCATAAATGAGCCCCCCCAACAATTTCTCATTTGTTGGAGGAGAGTATGTTCATCCCTTGAAAGATGAATCTCATTATGTGGAGCATCCATATCCTTCCACCCTCCTAGATTGTAGTGCCAGAGCTCAACCCATTTCTTAATGTCCTTTTTGAAAATCTTGTGAGCAAGAGAAAGTTTGTCCTCCTCAACTGTACCATGGAATATATTGTGAACCAAATTGAGTAAGAGACACTCCAAGGGAGTGTAAAGTTACTGATTGGAGAAATTCCAACTTGATCTTTGAGGGAGAGCCATGAACACTAAATACTTCTCATCATCAAATTGAGCATTCTTGGATGTGCACTACTTTGACTTAGCTGAATGCTATTGTAATCACTACAAGATATAGGCCTTATACCAATGTTAAAAGTGACGAAAATGTAAATAAAGAAAATTTCCCCCATCGTCACAAAAAGCGTTGTTATTGGCGATGCCATAGAACAGTCAGTATTAGCGTCGTTATCAGCGTCACTATTTGCATCGGTACTGATGCAAATAATGCGTCGGTATCAACGTTGCTTATATCGACGCAAATAATGACGCTTTGCGATGCTAATAACAACGCCAATAATGATGCATGCATGTAATAGCAACGATAACATGGATTTTTTTTTGTGGCAGGGTAGCAAGCTGCCCTACCACATATAGCACTAGTGCTTTATTTGGGCCATGCAAAATAGTTTCTGCACTGTGTACAATGCTCGTGTAAATAAAGACAAAGTGCATTTAAATCATAACACTGATACATAAAATAAATACATGATCGCATAATGAAAGCGATTGGTACAATCATAGCAAGATATCATTACTACATAGAAAATGTATCAAAAAAGAAGGGTGTGTGAGCTCCAGGAATCCAAGGGCGAGCTATATATCCTCGCCATCCGAAAGCTCATCCTGCCGCAAAGGAGCATTGAACGGACTCTACAAAAAAAGAAACAACTACACATCAGTCCACCATACAATAATGCATTCTAATTAAACATGGTAACTACGGGGACAAGAAAGATGAGTGACTTATAGGGCCGCCGTGTCTATACAATCGGTCGATCAATGCAGTGAGACTGTGCCTCTCTGCATATCAAGTCTCAAGGGGTCGGATCACGATTTGTAATGGAGTGCTGCAAAGAAAACAAAATACTAACTATTAGAAACACGATTGTCAGTACAAAGGATATTGCAAAAAAATAAGCAAGAAAAACAAAAGAAAAACTTACAAAGCCCTCCAGATATGCCCTGTGGCCACCACTCCCAATATGATGGACCACTCGGGCCTCTAGTCGTGCCCTCGCCACCTCGCACTGCTGACTTCAATGTCTTGGAGAATTTGTAGCCTCCTCCCTTAGTCGGTGCCAGTTGTCCGCGTCTAGCCACTCGGGCTTTGCAACCCCACTCTTGAGTGCCTTGTGTGCGTCTGATCGTCTGTGTGACACATATATGCATGCATGCACTCCATCATCTAGCCCGTAGAAAACCTATCTGCTGTGGCTGGAACTAGAAAATCCTCATGCAAGGATGTTACTATGTAGTCCTTGCTCCCCTCCAGTATGTTTTTCCAATGATGTAAGACGTTGTGCTGAAAAACTTGTTGGCACAACTCTCTCACGCGAGTCATCACCCTCCTCCTATTGCGAGCAATGGATGAGTGGTTTGTGCGTAGCGAATGGAAGAAGCTCCCTCTTTCTCTCTTTTACTCATAAATCTGCATACGACTCATGAGAATTTAAAAATAGACTAAAGAGAAGGTAAAGTAAGATGAAATGACTCAAGATTGGGTTCAATCTCCCCCCGACATGAAGTGGGCAGCTCCCTTCATGCCGTATTTATAATAATATTATAATATCTTCTTTGCCCAAAATTTAGGCCCTTTACAATCACTCTTTGCATAAAGAGTTTGAGTGAACTGAAAAAGAGATAGAGTAATATGAATTAATGGATGCTAGCAGTTGTGTATCCCACAACTCTCTAGAACCATTAATATTTTATTGGACATATCTTCTAAAAATGTATTTTGCTAATAGATATTTACATAGAGGCTATGCGCACGCTTTATAAGAAATAGCGGTGCATCTAATACAATAATCCAATAAATTCTTGGGGAAATAATCTTTAGAATGCTTGCGCATGGCGCGCTTTTCCAATTCTCCTTTCTCTACACATCAGCTGCCAAAAATTCAGAAAATCATGTTAGAATAATAACCAACTGAATAATTGCAGTTAGCCACATAAATCAATTAATTTGGAATTCCATACAATAATTAGTTCACGAAGACATTAATATTTGTGTGGATAAAATGGTACCACCCACGTTCACACTTGCATCGACGCCCAGAAAGGATAGGCGTCGCCATCGACCTTCCGCCTAAGACAATTCTTAGGAACGTGCCCCACATTGACGGAGAACCATTTAAGGTGCTCATCCCGTCAACATACACACAAAGGAGAACCATTTAAGGTGCTCATCCCTTTGCATAGGTGCCATCTGGAAACATACCTCTGGGGTGGGATAGCAATTGTCCTGAATTGCTATTGGCTGGATGTGGAGACAATAAATTGAAAAAAGATTGCAAATCACGAGTATGCATCCATTGAGCTTCCTCAACAGGGTGATTGTGGAATTTAACAAGATAACGAGGATAAGTATTTCTAGTTCTAGTAGTCATATAGTCAACATCAATGATTGTTTTAGGAATTAGGATTTCATGGTCATCGGCAATTAAGGGTGGTGAGTCATAAACAGGGTGAGCAGGAAGAGAACCTTTGAAGGGATGCAAAAGACTAATGTGAAAAGTGTTGTGGATTTTGGAATGATGAGGTAACTCTAATTTTTAAGCATTATGATTAATACAATGGAGAATTTTAAAAGGTCCATAGAAACGAGGAGCTAATTTTACATTCGGGTTCTTTTTTACACTATGGAGTCTACGTTTTTCAACACGTAACCAAACATAATCTCATTCTTTATAAATCATAGCTTGCCTCTTTTTATTTGCTTGCTTCACATATGATTGTTGGGCCTTTGCTAGTATTTGTTTAACTTGCTCATAAATACTTGAATGATTTTGAATCCAATCGTCAATAGAAGGTATTTTCTGAGTTAGACAAAATGCAGGAGTTGGCAATTTGTGACCGTAAATAATTTCAAAAGGTGCCTTCTGTGTAGCAGCGTGAGTGGCATTATTGTAAGAAAACTGTAAAAGGTGCAAATGATTATCCCATGTGGCTGGAGAAGAAATTGTGTAAGCATGGATTAAATCCAAAATTGTGCTATTTGTGGCCTCTTTTTCACTGTTAGTTTTCTGGATGAAATGCAGAACTAAAATCAATCTTAGTTCCTAAGTTTATAAACAATGTTATCCAAAAATTATTATAGAATCGAGGATCTTGGTCGGACACAATAATTTTGGCAGTCCATGGTGCACAAAAACATGCTTGAAAAATAAGTTAGCAGCTTGTGCAACACTTAAGGTCTTTTTACAAGCAATGAAGTAAGCTTGTTTACTAAATCTATCAACTATGGTCCTTATCATATCATTCTGTGAAGAAGTTTGTGGTAAACCTGTAATGAAGTCCATAGAAATCTGCTCCTAAAGGTGAATTAGGGATAGGTAATGGAAGTAATAAACCATATGATTTACCACGAAGTCTTTTTATGCGTTGACATACAATACAGTCAGAAACAAAACTAGAAACATCACGTTGCATATTTGGCCAGAAAAAATCTTCATGTAAATTTTTAAATGTGGAGATAATACCATGATGTCCCATATAAGGAGGTTCGTGTACTTCTTGCAAAATGAAATGACCATAAGGATTAGTAATACATAACCATTTTTCATAAAATAGAAAACCATCGAAAATAGAAAAGTTATTAGCAGGGATCCATTGATTGTTAGATAAATTTAACCAAACATCATGAAAATCGGGATCTTGAAGATAAGTATTTTTCATTGAGTCCAATGAAGAAGTAGAAATGACAGAAATATTATTTAATGATGGCCTACGGGTAAGTGTATTGGCTACTACATTTTCCTTAGGTTGATATTGAATGAGTGGATGAAAGGATTGAATAAATGATGCCCACTGTATATGTCTATCAGATATTTGTGGTTGTGACAATAAATGTTTAATACTTTGTTGATCGATTTTAATTATAAATTCTGAACCCATTAAATAATGCTTTCCATATGCGCAATGCATGAACTATAGCTAGTAATTCTTTATCATATGTACTATATTTAACTTCAGATGGTTTTAGTTTACAACTAGAGTATGCTAATGCTCAAAATGCAAAAATATTCTATTCATCATTCTACTAAATGTAGCTGGTGCGTTGGTAAGTCCAAATAGCATTACCAAGAATTCATAATGTCCAAATTGTGTACGAAAAGCTATCTTAAAAATATCAGAAGTAGACATACGAACTTGGTGATATCCTGGTTTTAAATCAATTTTACTAAACACTATTGCTCCTTGTAATTTATCTAGAAGGCCATCTATTCTAGGTATTGGATACCTATTTTTAACTGTTATTTTATTAAGTGCTCTATAATCTATACACATGCGATAAGTTTGATTTTTATTTTTAACTAATGATACAGGAGCTCCAAAAGGTGAACTACTTGGACGAATTAATTTTCTACCTAGAAGTTCTTCAAATTGCTTCTGAATCTCTTTCTGTTCTAATTGGTTATGGCAATAGGGAGCTTTGCAAGGTGGTTGACTACCAGGAAGTAAATCAATTTGGTGGTCTTCAGGTTGTGATGGAGGAAGTTGTAAAGGTAAATTATTAGAAAAGAAATCAAAAAATTTAGCAATAAAATGTTGTTGCTTTGGAGTTAATTCAGTTTTTGTAACATCAACTTCATTAATCCATACTAAGAAAGCTTTTGATTGTTTACGCAAAGCTCGCTTCGCTTGTGTATGACTAATAGTTGAAAATAATTCAGTTTTTGTTAACCCTTCAAGTAAAATTTGTTTACCTTTGTGCTCAATGTGCATTAAGTGTGTGCTGTAATCTATATTGGGGTTGAATTGGTGACGCCATGGCATGCTTAGAATTACATCAACAGATTGCAAAGGTGCTACTAAAAAATTTCGCTTTTTCTTATAAGATCTAATACAAATTTCTAAATTATGAACTTCTTTAGTACCATTATATCGTTGTCCTAGAAATGCAGCCTTAATTTTATAGGCAGATGGAATAGTTTTAAGTTGTAAGTTTCAAACTACTTTTTTTGAAACAAAATCATGAGTACTACCATCGTCATGCAAGACAGTCATATCATTATTATTGATTTTACATTGCATCTTTAATAAGGCATGCATAGAAATTTTACCAGCAAGGTCTTCAGGTTCGTTAGAATTTTCACCGATAAGTGTAGCCTCATCGAAGTCGGGCATTGCTTCAAGGTCTTCATTGGATTCTTCAGCTCCAAGAAAATTTAGATGTGCCGTGGGTTTCTTCCAATCATGGGTGTTGCCCATGGGACAACGACTCACAATATGACTAGGATGCTTACAATTATAACAAATTACATTTTTGAAAATGGCATTGAAGACACTTGGGTTAACATTTTTAGGTTCACCAAATTTAGGCAAATTTGAAGGTAGATTGGGAGGTTTAGAATTGGAAATTGATTGACCATGATTATTAAGAACATTTCACATCCATGGTCATCGGTTAAAACGATTCTTTCCATATTGAGAATTGAAGTTACGGAAAGAATTAAAACAAAAGTTACCCATGTTACCGTTGGATGCTAGAAATTGCCTTTGGTCTTTAGTCTGCTTCTTTTCAGCGTCGTGAGCTAGGGATATGGCTTTTTCCAGGTTATTGGGCTTGAACATGTTGACTTCGGCTTGGATGGATGGAATTAAGCTGGACATATACTTTCTCTTGAAGGTAGTTTCGGCCACTGGCTCCACCATTTGGAGCTGCAAGAGAGTGCTCCAAAATCTTTCTGTGTATTGAGGGATAGACTCACGTTCCTGTTGCATGAATAGATCCCATTGTTGTTGCGTGCGGAGCTCGAATTGTGCAGGGTGAAAATTTGCAAGAATCTTCTTGCGAAAGTCATTCCATGTGAGAGGACGATCAATGCTTTTACATGTGACATCCCACCATAATGCAGCTTTCTCAATAAAATAATGAGATGCACATTTAATTTTGTCACTTTTTGAGTATTTTTCATTGTCAAAATAAGCTTTGAACTGACTTAACCATGACAGAATTTTGCGACCATCTTTAAGACCATCAAAAGAATTAAATTTGAATATACGCTTGCTTATTTTGGACTCTTTTCGACTAGCGTGGACATCCAAAGCAGCGTTGATGGCGCGGACTAGGTTGTTGTCGTTGGTAGAAATTTTAGTGGCAGGACGATTGAGGGACTTCAGTCTTGCTCCAGTTGTATGCGGTGTTGACACTTGGGATCCAATAAGTGGTTGATCTATAAGTGGGTCCAATACGGCAACTTGTAGAAAACTGAGAATTGTTGCATTTTGTTTGGATGTGACTCCATGTGGACCATTTTTTGCTCGTACCAGCTTTGGGTGTTCATTCATACTAGAGGTCGTCCAAGAAAACCTTCCCTCAATTTATGATCCGCTGGCAAGCAAGCGGCCTGTCCTAGATATACCATCTTCTTCATGGTTCATGACCTTCGAAAGTCTAACTCTGGCTCACACAATGGACATGCATGATAACGTGAGGTAACTAGACCTATCCCAACACCTCTATCCAAAGAATACAAACTTGAAAAAGCTATGATAGATATTATCAATGAGAACAGAAGCCTACTTACTTGAGCACTCTTCAAATCCCGAAAAGTCATGCATAGTCCACATGCGAATGGCTCGAATATTGATAGATCGTCGACCATCTTGCTTGCTCATATCTTCCATGATGACCCCCTCCTCCCACAAAATATTAAGCTCATCAACTAATGGACGAAGATACATGTCCATATTCTTGTCTTTGTAGTGGTCCGGAATGAGCAAGCTAAGGATGAGGTGTCATTTCTTCATAGAAAGCCATGGACGGATGTTGTAGTTAACAAGAACTACAAGACACATACTGTAAGAAGTTGAGCACAAACTTAATGGGTTCATGCCATCCATAGCAAGATCGAGGTGAAGATTCCTTGGCTCTCCGGCAAAGCTTGGAATGGTAGAGTCAATGTGGCTCCATGTGTGTGAATCTGTTGATATTCGTTGGACTCCATTTGTGGATCTATTCTGTGTATGCCACTTTGTCAAGCTTGCCATACTGGACGTACGAAGCATGTGATGGATACGGGGGATAAGTGGAAAGTATTTAAGAACTTTATGAGGGATGGTTTGCCCTTGCAAGTCGTATCGATACCTGTGAGTACCACACTTAGGACATGTCTTCATAGTCTCGTATTCTCTTCAAAATAGTACGCAATCATTGATACATGCATGGATGTTGTTGTAGTCCATGTCAAGCTTTCGTAAAATATGTCACGCATCATCACGAGACTTAGGCATGGTATTTGCAAGTGGTAATATATGATACTTTAGTAACTTTAAAAAAAATCATAAAATACCTTGAAAAAGTACAATTGGTTTTTATGATAGTGTCAAAAAGAAATCAACGAAGCATATGCAAAAGGTACTTGAACAACTCGATCACACTCGCATCGCTCCACACGTATTTTGCTTGCACACTTAGAAGTGCAAGCAGTGTTTTCAGGCGAGATACTCAACACCCATCATATAATGGTATGGATGCTTCCTCTCTAAGCGGATCAGATGTCTCGATATCCATGGGTATCAATGCATCGATCATTGCCTCCATCTCAGGCTCCAAAATTGTAGAAAATTCTAGAAGGCTGCCTGTCTCCTCTGGTATTGATAGTATAGATTGGATAGTATCTTCCAAGTGGTGGATTGGCTTAGGCACTCCATTCATTGCACGTACATGGACTCTTTGAACTGGCCGTAAAGGGTGCACTTCTCCTTGGGACGAGATGTCACCTCCTTGTAATAAATTTTACGGCCACATCCAAAGTTTTTGTATATAATATTCAATTAGTTTGAGAATACAATGTATGATTGATATATATTTTTCTTACCGTTTGCTCAAAATCTGAGATCACCTGATCAATGATCTTTGATTGAAACTCACCGAAGCATCGTATGTGTTCCATAGACAATTGAGATTTTTGTCTAATTGCCAACTTACATTGAGAGCAAGGACATGGGACACATTGATTAAGATACACCTTGCAATCTTGAACATCATGACCTTCATCGTTTTCCATTTGGTCTACGTTACAACAAATAATTTATTTTTGTTATCATTCCTTTTTTCTTTCTTAAATTGTTTGAGAATGGTTTTGTTCTCATGTAAGTCAACAAAATTAACATATGTAAAGTCTCCACCTGCCTACGGACAAGCCTATAGTATATAAAGTCTAATATGCTATGCATAGGGATGAGGGAGTAGCTACCCTATGTCGAAGTGTTTCCTGTCCCGTGGTATTGCATCGGATCACTACTACTACTAGTACTCGCCTTCTCGAACACACCTTTAACAAAACCTCTCTTTCCACTACCACTACCACTACCACTACCACTACCACTACCACGACCACGACCACGACCACCACCACCACTTGCCTTCCGGAAGTATCGAACACATCCAAGGTGCATCTTTAACAAAACATCTCTCTCTCTCTCTCTCTCTACTACTACTACTACTACTACTACTACTACTACTACTACTACTACTACTACTACTACTACTACTACTACTACTACTACTACTACTACTACTACTACTACTACTACTACTACTACTACTACTACTACTACTACTACTACTACTACTACTACTACTACTACTACTACTACTACTACTACTACTACTACTACTACTACTACTACTACTACTACTACTACTACTACTACTACTACTACTACTACTACTACTACTACTACTACTACTACAACAAAAAGAAAAAAAAAAAGAAAAAAAAAGGAAAAGAAGAAATTAAAGAACTACTACTACTACTACTACTACTACTACTACTACTACTACTACTACTACTACTACTACTACTACTACTACTACTACTACTACTACTACTACTACTACTACTACTACTACTACTACTACTACTACTACTACTACTACTACTACTACTACTACTACTACTACTACTACTACTACTACTACTACTACTACTACTACTACTACTACTACTACTACTACTACTACTACTACTACTACTACTACTACTACTACTACAAAAAGAAAAGAATAAATGAAAGAACTACCACTACCACTACTACTACTATAAATAAGAAAAGAAGAAATTAAAGAACTACTACTACTACCACCACCACCACCACCACCACCACCATCACCACAGACAAGAAAAGAAGAAATTAAAGTACTACTACTACTATTACTACTACAATAAACAAGAAAAGAAGAAATTAAAGAACAAGATCTTACCCTCTCTTTGTTTTTTATCCATTCATTCTCCTCTCTTCCTCCCCCTCTCTCTCTTTCTCTCTTTCTTTATTATGTTTTATGTTTATTCCCCCCCCTCTCTCTCTCTCTCTCTCTCTCTCTCGTTCCTTCTTTCTTTTTCTCTCTTCCTCTCCCTCTCCCTCTCTCATTTCCTCTCTTTCTCTCTCAATACACATAATTTTTAACAAAAACAAGCAAAAGGAAAGGAGAAAAAACAAAAACAAACCAAGAGGGAGCAATGCACTCATCGCAAAGGTCTGAGGATGGATTTGGTGGCTCCTCTTTGCGACAGCGGCTCCTCTTCGCCCTTCGTACACTTCCTCCTCCTTCTCAAATGGCAGTGGCGGTGGTGAGAACCTCACTTCTACCTCTTTCTCTCTTTCTTTCCCTCTCCCTCTCAAACGCACGATGCAGTTCGCTCTCTCTTTTGCTCCCTCTTTTGCTTTTTCATGCAAAATGCCACGGTAGGGTTTCAGCCTACTTTTTTTTGTCTGAGTACCATCGCTATTTGTGTCGCAAATAGAGTTGTATTTGCAAAACCAATAGCAATGCCACTAATTTGTGTCGAAAACGGCCGTCGCTATTCTCCTATATCCTTGTAGTGTTTGCCCAGTCTTCGTGTTCATGAAGGAATGCCCATAGGAATCCACTTTGTAGCCATCTTGGTGGCTATCCTGTCCAGATATGGGAGTCCAAGACCCCCCAAATCCTTAGGGAGAATGCAATCATCCCATGCCACTTTTGGTATTTTGAATTGTTCATTGTTGCCTATAATTGTCAAAGATATTAGAATATTTTTTAGCACCACCACCATTTGCCCAGCAAATGAACACTACAGTCCATTCAAGTACTCTAGCTTCTTTTTGATTTTGTTTAGCACCCATTCCCAATGCTACTTCAGGATTACACCAAATCCCATGGGAATTCCAAGGAGCTTGAATACATTTCCTTCTTCCAATTCCTTGCAATGTGCATCCAAGAGCCACAGTGGAGGAGGATTAATAAGTCTCTTAATACCTGCTTTACTAGGATTCACAACTGACCTTGAGGCAAGACAAAACTCCTAGATGCATCCCCAAAAAGCTTTGATGGATGATGGGTCATTATTAACTATTCCATTCGTGACGTCTGCCAGCAGATTAAGCACCATCTCTCTATTGTTAAGGAGATGTATACCTCTTAGCCTTCCTTCTTTAACCTCTTCCTATATTAACTAGCTCAATGTATCTGAGGCTATTACAAAGAGTGGGGGGCTAGGGGACAACCTTGCCTTCTAGATCTGTATAGAGGGAATGAGACTAATAGCTATAGGAAATTCTCACTAATCAATTATCCAAGATGGAAGGAGCTAGATCCTATTACAATATCATTTAGCCAAGTCAAAGTGCACATCAAAGAATGCTCAAATTTGATGAGAAGTATCTAGTGTGCATGGATCTCCCTCAAATATCAAGTTGGAATTTCTCCAAGCAATAACTTTACACTCCCCTGGAGTGTCTTTGACTCAATTTGGATCAACATATTCCATGGTACAGTTAAGGAGGACAAAATTTCTCTTGCTCACAAGATTTTCAAAATGGGCATTAGGAAATGAATTGAGCTTTGAGACTATAAACTAGGAGGGTGGAAGGATCTAGATGTTCTAGATAAATGAGATTCATCTTTCAAGGGATGAACATACTCTTCTCCAACAAATGAGAAATTGCTGGGGGGACTCATTTATGCCAGAAAATTTAGATGAATAAGAGTTCAATTGCAAAGGCATTTGCTAGCTAAATGATAAGCCATTACTACCTATCCAAGAGAAGAAGAAGTCACCTGCTAGGATTGTTAATAAGCTGAACAAAATATGGCACTTAAATTGGAACCAACATTAGTGGATATACATGTTTACCATGATCCGGCTATTGGGCATTCATCCAAAGCAATCGTGCCTACTGTGGTGGATAATACAGCTAAAGAGCCAAAAAAATAGCGATAGGATCAAGCTTATGTCCTCATTGTCACCATGAGGAAGACACCATCACAACCCATCTATTTTATTCTTGCCAACACAATAGGAATACCCTCAACTTGCTTCAATAGATGATCTCTCCCTTTCACCCCTCCACTATCACATGGAAAAAATTAATTATTGGTGAAATCTATAGACTACATCTTGTAATATGGAATTTGATACGTAGCTTAGTACTGTGATAGATTTGGTTATGTAGAAATAAAAAGGCTTTTGAAAATATAATGGTGGACCCAATGTATGGATTTAAAGAAGAATTTCTATTTTTGCAAGCTAAGAAGAAAGTGAAGTAGCTAGCCAAAGACAACAACAAACATCCATTTACTGGTAAGAAGAAAAAAGATGATCCATATGAAGGCTTGGGATTTGAGATGATGAGAAAGTTTCTTATCCATGAAAAAAAAAGAAGGAAGATGGAGCGCAGGGAAGCCTTGTTCTTACCTATGTTTGAAAAACCTACTCTCAATACTATCAATATAATGGAAAATAGAGCCAATGAATGAAATCATATGTAAAAAGCTTATCTGATAAGTTAAAGGACACACTCATTCTTTAGTCCAAAGATGTAATACCCCTCTTTTTTACCTTTACTAATACAACTTATCATTTTCACAAAAAAAAGGACTGATACACTTGATCTATGAGAAGAATGTGTGCATACAGAGTTCATAGGCTTTGGGCCAATGAAGAGACTCCTTTGGATCTCTGAGATGTCTCACTATGAGTGGCACATTGTGTTTAACATGAACCATGCTGATATTTGACCTCTTATGGATGCCCAATCATATCAAGGCTTACTCTTCTTTCTAACACTTCTTCTTCATCTTCTCAAACTTTACCTTTTATGAACAACAAAAGACCCAAGCTTGTTATGAAAATATACATTTGTCTACACACATTTAGATCCTTATCTTAGTGGAATCATCTTAAGAAATATTCATCTTGAGCCTTATGACTTATTTTTTCCTTGATATCACCTTCGTATGCAATGGATTTTCTTGACAAAGATTTATCTTGAGCCTTATGAATTATGTTTGCCTTGATATCACCTTTGTTTGCAATGGATTTTCTAGTGGTTCATGGTGTTTATGAACCTTGGTAACTCAAGCCTATTGTCAATTGGAATCCTCCTCCATCTTGGTTTGATAATCTTGCTTAAACTCTTTATTCTCTATGGATTCGTGGCTCGACACAATTGTTGATGTTATGACATTGCACATCCACTCGCAAGAAAACTTGAAAGGAGGTTGTTTGACAATTCTCAATTTGGAATAAAGTCATCATCACTATTCGCATATTTGATGTTTGTTTTACTTTCTGTCAGTTAGGGAGAATAAGGACTTGAACCAGGGATCTTGCAATGTTAATGCAAGGAATCTAAAAGGTACCTCTTACTTATTTGGAGAACATAAGGGCATGATCATAGTTTGTCTGTTGTCGCTTTATTGGAGGCCATTTTTGAAGGTGATTAAGTTGGGATAGATTGGGATACAATGAGATATAAATTGGATCTTGCCTTGAAGCTAACATGTTGGAAGTATTCTTTCATGGTTTTCATGAAAATTAAGGTTGAAGAAGGACTAAGGTTCCCTTAAGGTGATCATTAAATCAAATATAATTGACATAAGTAAGATTAAAGAAGGACTAAGGTTCCCTTAAGGTGATCATTAAATCAAATATAATTTACATGAGTAAGTTCATGTTTTGATATGCTAAAGGGGGTCATCCTTCTTGGATGGATGGCGATCTTGGGGATGCCTACACCTTGACAGATGATAGCATCCAAAAGGAGTCTACCCTTAATCTTTTGCTATGTCTAAGAGAACGGCTAGCATCCTGAACTGCAATACATGCTATTGTCATTCAGGAGAGTGGAATTTCACATGTGTTGAAGCCTATCTCATTCTTTCCATGTCAATAATCTAAGGGCAACATCTAAGGGCAAGCACATGCCTATGTTAAAGAAAGATAGTAAATTTTGAAGCCTTCAATGAGCGAATGGGAGAGGGATCCTCTAGGTTCTTCATTTAGATAGAGAGGCTTGCATAAAGTGATCGTTGATGGGTTGTTTACCATTTTCGTGGGACTCTACCTCTTCATTCACATAGAGAGCCTTGCATAAAGTGACCAGCTGATGAATGTTGTTTGCCATTTCCATGGGACTCTACCTCTTCTAGAATGCACATTGTTAGAGGGGTTTCAGTTAAAAGGTTGTATCTACTAAGGATTAGAGAGAGAAGGAAGTAGAGAATATGAGATAAAAGAGAAGAAGAAGAATAGACAAGAGGTACACAATATAAAGACAAAGCTCAATGAATCAAAGCACTATGTATTGATAGAACTTGAGAAGATAAATGAAATCCTTGTCTAGGACTACTTGGAAGCAATCTCCAAGCATTAGATCTCCTAAATCTCCCTGATAGACCAAAAACACATACCAAACATTAACTTCTTCTTTGCTGCTTAGACCAAAGATTTGATGGTTCCATTGGCTGCGAAAGGGAGGTAAAACCTCGGGAAACCTACTCAGAATTCTTCTAGATCACTCCTTCTTCTTCTCCCCCTTCAGAGTGTTATTTGCTACCTATAAACTGTGATCGTGTACTGCACGATTTTGGAAGTCCTTATTTTTGCATGAGATCTTCCAAAATGGTTGAAAAAGCAACTTACTTTTTGCATGTTACCCTATTTTAGAAGTTTTCTATTGATTTTTAGGATATTTACAAGAAATATCCAAAATAGATAGGACTTATCCAAAAATCTTGTATTTCTAAACCATCCATACTATGGACACTGACACTAGTGACTAATATGGCATGGACTCTCTAGATTAGTAAGAAAGCCAGATGACGATGCACTCTAGAGTTTTTCACTCTGGCCGCATAGCCACACGACATCCACCCCCTCTGAATCTGCACATCCTTTGGTATCTGCCAAAGTTCTAGTTGTCACTAGATTTTGCGTCCTCCTCATTCTCTACAACCATATCCTTTGCTTCTTCATCTTCCATATCTTCTTGGCAAGCCCTTGTATCATGGCCACTATTTTCTTCCAATTCTCGCAACTCATATATAACATTAGATTTTTGTCTCTTGAATAATTTGATTCTTTTCCTTGCTACAAAAGTTTCATGGCTATCCCATTGAGCTCATTTAATGTATAAGTAGCATTATCAAGCACTTGCCTTGCCATATAGGGTTCGAACCATCTTTTGGAGACTTTACACATGGCACTATGCTGGTTGTCTAAATTGCTATCATAAACTAGTACCCAATCCCCATCTTGTATGGTTCTTGGCCTTTATCTGTGTCTTTTGCGAAATCGTTTCTTGTTCTGTATCCTTGCTGCCCTTATCTTTGCAATTGCTGCCTCTATGTCTTGTGACTTTCTTTCCAACTATCTAATGCGTAAGGCCAACAACTCCTCTTCCCAAGGTAGCACACTCCATGTGACTTTAGGTTTTTGACCATACATTAATTCAACAGGCAAATATCCTGTAACAACACTATGAGTTGTTCTATCAGTCCACAAACCATAAGGGAGCAATCCTGGCTACTCTTTTACCTTCTCTCCACATACTTTTGCCAATGTCTTCACAATAGGTGGGTGATCTCTTTCACTTTTGCCATTTCCTTCACGATTATAAGGTGAAGTTAAAGGAAGCTTTATCCAGAGCCCTGCAAAGAAATCATGCTTCATCTGCATCCGGTTCACCCGTATCTGCTATAATTTTTCCCACACAGTCATACCAACAAAAGATCTCTTCTAAGAGAAAAGTACACACTACATTTGTTGTCTTAGTACGTAGAGCTCTCCCTTCCACTTGTTGTCTTAGTACGTAAAGCTCTCCCTTCCACTTGGTTAGTCAAGATTTCATGGGAAAGTACAAGATATCTCATTTTCCAAAGACCTGTAGGCATCGTGAGTAAATCTACTACCCACTTGAAATGAAGAGAGTACAAGGGATATGTGGGCTGCAATCATCCCGATGTCTCATAGATGACTACATTGGACATGTCGTACATGTTTCCACAAAGTGAGCAACATCCTTATACATGCCCTACCACCAATATCTTTCTATGATCTTTGCAAAAGTACCCCAGACACCTCTATGGCTAGCCCATAAGCTTTCATGAAATTCTTGCATAATGTTTACTTGTGCAGCTCTATTACCCAAAACTCACAATGGCATATCTTGTTTCTTCTTAGCATGTTTCCACAAGTATCCATATTTTAAGAAAAACCCATAGGCTTTTCTCTTGATCTTCTTAAACTCCTCATCTAAACACTCATCTCTCATTGTTAATGTACTAAGGTATTGACCAATTCTCAGCCACTCTCTTGCATATTTGTCTTCCAAAAATAGTTCTACACAAGATACATAACATCTAAAGTTCTTCTCTATTTGCTGTCCAAGCTTCTATTAGTATTGTAGCAACTCCTTGCATTGCTAAATTCACTCTTAGAACATCATTTTCAGCTGCAAGAAAGCCATCTTCTTCCTCCTCATCCATCATCCTATCTTCATTCTCATAGCGTGCTCGAGATGACATTTTTGCCATTGGATTATCTCTTCCTGTAATATGCTGAAATTTAGGGTTCAAAAATTTGATGTATGCAATCCACCACCAGGGCATAGCAATGTCCAGGGTAGCACAACTAGTAATCATACCCAATACCAGCAAATAACCAATGTCAATGGCTACACAAGCACCCATAAAATACTCCTTATTACATTTAAGGGTTGTCACAATTCCCCATAATTCTCTTTTTACCCGTGGATACCTTCTCTGTCATTCAATCACAATATTTTAGCACCAAAGAAAATTGCATATCTTCGCCTTTCCCAATGATCTTGCCCAATTTCCCATACAATCTCGATTGGGTTCATATCAACAATAATAATGATAGGTTTTCCATGTGAATAATCAGCCTTTCTCAATGTAGGAGTTGATTTCAAGAGCTGTTTCAATTTCTGCATTGCTTTTTGATGCTTTCTTTCCCAGTGAAACCTCTAACCTTTCCTCAAGAGCTGATATAGAGCATCAACTATGCGTGCAAAGGGAGAGATCCATATCAAATAGAACACGCATGCACCCAAGAATCTACGCACCTCAAATACATTTATGTATACATCTTGTATTCTATCAATCCCATCCATTTTTTCTAGTGATCGTCTTCGCCCATAGGGCCCACACATATGCTTAATAATCAAAACCTCTTCAAATCCAAAGACTGAATTTTTTCCAGAAAGAGTTAAATGCACCTCTTCTAGACACATCAAGATTCTTTAACAATCCACAATATGGTCTGCAACAAACTGTCTACATCCATGAGCATCCATCTCTTCATTCTTTTCATCCACTATACACCCTTTGATTAGAACATCATCCAAGAAGGGAATTTTCAATTATGGTATAAAATCCCTAAGTACCCTATTCATACCATTTATCATGTGTGCCACACTAAGTTCCTTGCACGCTGTGGGAGAGTACACATCCATACTCATCCCAATGGAGTCTTCATTGTTTTGATATCCCTACTCTAAACTGCAAGTTGAAACTAATCATACCCCAAGTAAAGATCACCCAAAGAATAGGTCACTTTACCTGCAAAAGCCTCTATAAATTCATCAACAACAGGAGCTGCATGTACATTTCTTATGGTCACTTTATTGACCAGCTGCATGTCTTGAATAAATCTTAAAGACCCACTCTCTTTGGGCACAATAAACCAACGATTTGAGTATGGGAGGGCTCCAAGATCTTCATGCGAATCTTTTCATTTAGAAAATCCATTAGCTTTAACAAGTAATCTTTAGGCACTGGGAATAGGCCTCAAGTTCCATTGTACATGTGGCACAATAAATATTACCATAGGAGAGACAAAATGTGGATCCACACAACCTATTTCAATTGATTGAAATACAAATGCTTTTTGATGCCTCGCCAACATCTACATATAAAACAATATCTTTCAATAGGCAAAAGAAACTCTTCTTCACCAACTTTGAATTCCTATAATGTTTTAGCTGTAAAATGATGACTTATATATTTAGGATCCCATAATTTTACCTGCCTTGACACTTTTTCATACATGCCCTCACTTTCTAGTGGAAAGCGACAAAGAAATTTGTTTTACTTTTTTGTCAACCCTCTTATACTTTGTCTCCACAACTGCTTCAACCCATTGTAATTCTTCATGTGCAATTAATGCTATAAAATCATACATATCCAAAGAACATACTGAGCACACTCTATTTTCAGCCTCATTTTTTATGTATAGTTGTTGAAATTTCAGCCATTGTGTTAGTAATATTCAGCCCACAAAAGATGCCTGAAATGTCTTCATTTTCAGCTAACAACCCTAGTGCTCTCAGTTCATTGTAGCCCATTTCATAGATATGCATTCAACGTTGCACATAGCTTCCAGGATTAAACCAACATGAATTTTTTGCTGTAAACTAAGAATAACCAATACTAAATACATGCTTCATTCCATCAAGAGCAAGTACATCCTTTGAACAATAATACTGTAGCCCTGCATTACAACAGTGCTTAATGAAAATCCGAGTCTTTCAATTCCCTTGCATTTTTACTACCTTTTCAATGGCAACCTTGGCCTAGTGATTTCTTGTGTGATGACTTTGAGGAATCATTCCTGGATACTCTTCCCCATATTTTTGCATCTGCCTTACTCCACCATGGATATTGCTTCAAGACGATGTATTTTCATCCACTTTCTTCTCTTTTCCACATGTTTTTCACCACTGATTAGTAGCATCTTGCATAGATGAACCAACACTTACATCATGCTCATATTTAACCAAATACCCAACAAACCAGTTTCCTCTTCAAATTGCAATGATGTACTAGTGGTATCACCAAGAAACTAATGCTTCCTCTTAATTATGTCAATGATTTTTAAATGAAATTCTTGCTTGGGGATGCCAAGCATCTCTTCGAAGGTGAATTCCACCTTCGGTAGTTCACTATATGTATACCCTTTATATCACGTGTGTTCAAGGCCTATTTATAAATATCCTTATTTGTACAATTTTTCTTAATAAAAAATATCCATTTTCTATTTAATATTTAAGTAACCCCTTTATATAGGACCCTTCCATATGTAAAAAAGTGTAAAAATGATATTTTAAAAATTCCTTATCTTGAACCCACGTGATACATAGATATATTTATGATTGGCCTCTCCGAGAATTCCACTTGACTATTTAAGATCCATTTTTCAAAAACCTTCTTAAGATCTATAGCTATCTTAATCTCAGACTGTAGCTTATATCTTGGATGCTTGACCTTCTTTTTGCCCTCTTGTTTGCTATCGTGTTTTTGATCCTAACCAACCTCTTTCATAACATACTTGGGAGGTGGCTATTTTGTAGCTTTAGGCTAATCCACACTTCTTCTTCTCACTCTCTTAGATGTCCCTACATTATCATTATCTCTCTTTCGTTTCTCTTCCACGAGTACATTCTTGTTTTTCACCTTTGCTAAATATGCATACACTAAATATGCATCCATAGATGATTCTCGGCCAATTATGTCACGAATGTCTTAACTTGTACGAGACATTTCACTATCAATAACTTTCCCCTTTTCAAAGTTGTATGCAAAGCATGTGTTCATATTGCAGCCTTCAGACTTGGACCACCACTTGGCCACGCATTCTATCCAACTATAGACTGAAAGTAGAAGCATGTATAGCCGCAATAGCTAAGTGTTCCAACAACTTTTGCATACCTCCCTTTCCAAAATTCAAAGCAAGAGGCAATCCCATTTCTTGTGAATAGATGTTACCATCTTTCCAAAAGATGAGTTGTCATGCCAAGGGCTCTTGATAACCAACACAATCCTTCCTTTCATAGTGTAAACTATCACACCAATACATATCTTTCCTAGTTTAGGGGCTACTCCCCATCCCCTTTCCTCCCTTTCTCATCCAATTTTGCGACCAACTAAAGATCCTGCATGGCTTTGACTAATTCATCTAATACATCTTTGTCCCTAACATTGGGAATAGTAGATGGTGCAGCCATAGGGTTAGCCAAAGAAGTGGATGGCTTACTAGATACATCAATTACTTTACTTGTAACAGTGGGCAAGCTAGATACATGCAATCTTTCTCTTCTTCTATGATTTTTCATTATGGAGTAATAGCTTCCTCAACATGTCTCCACTTTGTTTTAAGCCCGGTCTCTGTAGTCAAATCATCTAACAAATCATTAAGCTTCTCTTAAAGCTCAGGATTTGCCACTTGTTGAAACAATTCATTTTTTTGACTTACAAGAGCTTGATGTTCTACAAGATCTAATTGCTCAAATTGGCTAGCAAGCATCTAAATTTTCAAACCAACTTTTAAATTCTCTTAATAACGCTATAGCCACTACAAGAACCTTATTGGTGGTAGAACCCACTCTTGGAAAGTATTATGTGTAATCAAACTGGTGTTTTCAATGTAAAATTCTTCCTTAAGTGTCTTCTTGAAAGCTACCCAGTCAACATCCTACACATATAATTTAGTAACTTGGGCTTTCAATTCATGTACAGTGACTCGTACAAAATACTACCTCCGTGCAAGTTGAGCCATCCCGAAGAATCCCATCTTTTGAGCATAGATATGTAAATATGCAGATATATTCATGCCATTAAACAACTTCATCTCATGCTCTATTACTTAAAGAGCCTTTGTCACAATAGTTTCTGTTTGAGCAAAAGCTTGCATTACCTATTGTTGTTATATCTACATAAGAATGTTTATATTCTGCATTAACTAATGTAAAATATCACTAGAAGGTGCTCCATTCAGTGGCAAACTTGGTTTTATGCCTATCGTTAGGATGTACTTGCACCTGATTGTATCCAGAGAAGCCATCTAGGAAGTTGTAGGCCTCTTTTCCAGCCACTCTCTCGAGCATGTGCTCGGTGTACGACAGTGGGTACTTATCTCTCTTTATAGATGCATTTACCTTCTTGTGATTGACACACACTCTAATCTTTCCATTTTTCTTTAATACGATGACGATGGGAGAAACCCAATCCATGTGTTCAGTTTTGTAGATAAATACTACTCTCATTAGCTTGTTGATTTCTTCCTTGACAGCATGGGCATGCTTTAGATTCATGGGATATGGTCACTCCTTGACCGGTGTTGCATTAAGTGTCATCGATATGTTGTGAGTCACTACACTTAGGTCTACCCCTTTGAGCTCTTCTAGGGACCAAGCAAAGATGCCTATATACTCTTGCAAGAGAGCAATGAGACCTCCTTCATCTTCCTTAGTCAAGTCATCGGCTATAAAGACAGGTCATGGGGTCTTCCCTTCCCTGGCTAAATTGACCTCCTTGACCTTGGCGGGTCCCTCGATCAGTTCCCTTTCTTGCCCCTGTCATTTGGCTCCCAACAAGATCACCACCTATCTCCCTTTTTGAACTCCGTGAATCGTTTGGCAGGCCTTGCAGTTTTCGTTGTTCTTCTGTTTGCGTTTATTTAGGTACCTTTTGTCATTTCTCCCTTTAAAACCGTCGATATCTTAGGTGGACGGGTAGGTCCCCCTTGGTGTGTCATCTTCCATGTGTCCATCTCCACTCTTACAGCCTCCATTTGATTGCCTAGGAAGATAAGATAGTTGCCCCAGTCCTCTACGACTCTTGCATTTTGCGCTTCCAGGGTCGACCTAATAGGATGTCGTAGTCCACTCCCTTTATGACTATGAAGTCAATAGATAATTGGATTCCTGCGATCTTCACTGGCTGATTTTTCAACACTCCAAACGGTTTCACCTTCATTCCATTAACTAGTGTGAAATTGAACCTAGTAGTCTCGACTGGTGGGTTGCCCCAAGTTTGGAGTACCACATGGCTTAGCACACTCACTCCTACCCCCGTGTCCACAATCCCATTTCTAGGACATCCCCCAGTGCTAAGACTGGTAGAACTGCATGCATTTCCATGCCTTCCCAAAAGGCATTAACGCGCAAGGATTTAGGTATGGAGTGTAGCTTTAGACTCGGTATTTGAGTTTTTGTACTGTGCTCAGGAAGTTTGTGGTAATTGGCTCATTTTCAGTTCTTCAACCCACTGTTTCAGCTCTAGCCATAAGGTTGGATGTTGCCTAAGCAGGTCGCCTAAGCTTAGAGTTATAGGTGTGGTCATCAGTGTATTCAAGTGGTTACTAGTCACTTGCCTCTCTCCTAATTCTACGGTTCTTAGCCAATGGCCCTGACTGGTTTGCTAGCCTATGTTGAGATACTGAGCTCCAGTCGTGATATGCCAGGGTGACTGTTGTGCATTTATGTCACCGACTTGTTAGCTGCAGATGCGGTTGGTCCACCACCCATGAATAATAGCTAGATGATAGCTACCCTTATCTACTCTAGTTCGTGGCTCAGTTAGTATGCCACCTTAGTTAGTTGAGTTTGGTTCGAGACCCATATATAGGGTTCCTCTATTTCTCTGTACTAGTGTTCTTTTTGGCTTACATAACTAAGAAGAGAAAAACTGTTTTCAGCCTCCACCTTTGTGTGTATTCCCCCATTGTGCAAGTGAGAAAGCTACAAGTGAGACTCCTTCCTTCTCTCCCACAATCTTGACATGGTATCAGAGCCTGGTTCGTGGTAAGGAGCTCAAGAAAGCAAACCAAGTTCGCGGTGTTCTGGTAAAGAGGATCAGTGTTGCTTTTATTTTTCGAGTTTTGGGAGCAAGTCTATGCAGGTAGCACAACCGGAAAGTGCAAGAGTGCATTGTCTCAGATTGAGACGGTCTTTGTTGTGTAGCAAGAGGGCAGTATATGCTGCGGGCAAGGGCTTTAGCCCTTGGTTGCCCTATTTTTTTTATTCGAGGCCACTTTGGGGCCTGTTTTGGAGGCGGAAGTTTTCCGCACGCACTCAGGAAAAGGCCCTGTTTTTTGCTGTTCGACCACTGTTCTACAGGTCGATGAAAAGTTACCGTAGAAATTGCATTGTATGCCTGTGCCTAGAGACATTGGGAGTTATAGAATCATCCTTGTTGCCTGTTGATGCAAAAACATCACTAGGAAGTGCCTGTTGTGGTCAAATACCACTTTCGTCAGTTTTGTAGATTTGCCCTTGTGAGGCTGAAGCTGTGTTTTTTGCAATGACAGAATTTTTTGCAGTGTTCTGTAATGCCATCTGATTCTCTTTCACAGATTGTCACCGAAAAGCTTGACAAGAACAACTTCCAAGCATGGAAATTTAGAATGACGAATTTCCTTATGGGAAAAGGATATTGGTAATTTGTTGCATGAAACGAAGAAGAACCAGTTCTTCCTGATGTTCCCAATCAACAACAAATGCAGGTATTTAAAGGATGGCATGAGAGAGCCAGAAAAGTTATGTACTGGCTGTCTATCAGTATTTCAGACTCTATGATTGTGCATATTCAGGATGCAAGTATGCCAAAGGAGGCATGGGATACTTTGTCAAAAATGTATAGCACAAATACGAAAGCCAGGAAAATGCAGCTCAAGCAAGAGTTGCACAATGTGCAAAAGAGAAAGCATGAGCATCAATGACTACCACATGAAGGTGAAGAAGATTACAGATGCACTTGCTTCCATTGGGTCGCCAGTGGAAGATGATGATTTAGTTTCTGTGACCTTGAATGGTCTAGGAAAGAATTATGCATAGTTTTGAACATCGATTTCCGTCCGTGAAAGATTTCCTGATTTTGAGGAGTTGATTGCTCTTCTAATTTTTGAGGAGCAGAGAAATGGTGGTGCATCTTCTTCAAGAGGAACTTCAAAAGAAGCTTTCTTCTACTCAAATACTGGAAGAGGTAGAGGCAGAGATAGAGGAGGCCGATCTGGAGGCCGTGGTAGAAATCAAAATATGCAGCAAACTCAAGAGAACCAGTCCCATGGAGGAGGATGTGGTAACTCTAGAGGCAGGGGGAGCCAAAGAGGTCGTGGTGGATGGCAAAGAGGCCAAAATGCAAACAGCAATGTTGAATGCTACTACTGTGGTAAAATGGGTCATATGGCTAAAGACTACTATAAAAAGCAGAATGACATCATGAATGGAAAATTGCAACAAGGGAATTATGCATCTTCTAGTAGACAGGGTGATGACAAAAATGAGCATTTGTTTATGGTGCAGAACATGACCAATTCTGTGACAAGTGCAGAAGAAAGCAACGATGTGTGGTATATTGACTCAGGTGCATCAAACCACATGACAGGTCATGTAGAATGGATGCAGAATGCAAGGAAAATGGAAAAACCAGGATTTATGGAGACTGGTGATGATACTGCAGATCCTACTGTGCAGATTGGAAAAATTCCTTTGTCTATGCAGGATGGAAAAAAGAAATACCTGTCGGATGTATTTCATGTCTCGAATATCACCAAGAACTTGGTTTCTGTTGGTCAAATGGTTGAGCAGGGCTTGCAGGTCAGATTTAATTCTCATGGATGCTTTGTTGAGGATATGAAAAATAAAGGTCGCTTGATATCAAAAGGAAAGAAGAAGGGCAGAATGTTTACGTTGGATGGAGACATGCCTGAATTGAGTGCATCAATGTTTGCACATGGGACCGGTGTAGTTACAGATATTGATATCTGGCATAAACCCATTGGTCATGTTAATGTACAGCGACTTAAATCAATACAAGCCCAAAATATTGTTGCAGGATTGCCTAAATTCAAGGCTGCAGAAATGGATAAGGTATGTGAAGCCTGTCAATTTGAAAAACAGGCAAGGAAACCATTTCCTAGACATGTTCAAGAGAGTAAGAAGCCATTGGAATTAATCCACTCTGATGTGTGGACTACTAAAGCTGCATCTATTGGAGGCTGTCATTATTTTGTCACTTTTATTGATGACTATAGCAGAAAAGTTTGGGTGTATTTTATGAAAAAGAAAAGTGAAGTGTTTGGGCATTTCAAAACTCTTAAAGCTATGGTTGAAAAAGAAATAGGTCTGTAAATAAAATGCCTAAGGTCAGATGGAGGGGAGAGAGTACATCTCAAATGAGTTTGCAAGGTTCCTGCAGGAGCATGGCATATAGCAGCAATATTCATGCAGTCATATCCCACAACAAAATGGAATTGCAAAAAGGAAAAACAGGCATATTGGAGAGGTATCTCGTGCCATGCTCAACGAAAAAGACTTGCCAGATTTTTACTGGGTTGAAGCAGTTGCTACAGCAGTCTACATAATGAATAGGACTCCCACTGTAGCAATACATGGGATGACTCCCGAGGAGAGGTATACTGGTAGGAAACCAGATATTTCTCATTTGAAGATTTTTGGTTGCATTGCCTATGTTCATGTGCCAGATGAGTTGAGATCCAAGTTGGATCCAAAAGCTGAGAAGTGCATCTTTATTGGTTACTCTCTGCAGCAACAAGGGTATAGATGTTATAATCCTTCTACTTGTAAGTTTACAGTGAGCAAAGATGTTGTTTTTGATGAGATGAGTAGCTGGTATAAACCAGTAAATGTGATTGATGATGTAGATGCACAAAATGGTAATGCTGCACAGAATTCACATTAGGAGTCACAAAATATTAGTGGACCTGGAGTGTCCTCTAGTAGTGGTTTACATTCTTTGCCATGGACATGCAGATTGAGATCAGGAGAATCTCCTCAAAACAATGCAGATAGTGGTATGTAGGTTTCACGAAAAGGAAAAGACAAGGTAGATCAGCCCATGTTTGATGTGAATGCAGGTCACTCTTATGTGGATGGTGAATCCAGTGGCTCAGAACAGAGCATTGATGATGAGTTGGGTATTCCTTCTATTGTTACACCTAGAGTAAGGAAGACCAGGGATGTTTTGAGAGCACCTAGGAGTGAACCTACTTTGCGCAGGTCTACCAGAGCTAGGTATCCTGTGGATAGGCTAAAATATGATGGATTTACAGCCATTCACTATGCCTATATGGTCAAAGTGATACAGGAACCAGAATCCACTTCTTTTGAGCAAGCCATGGGAAAAGAAAAATGGGAGAAAGCCATGGATGAAGAAATGCATGCCTTGGAAGCAAATGCTACATGGGAATTGGTACCTTTACCTAAAGATAAGAATGCAATTGGTTGTAAGTGGGTTTATAAGGTGAAGCACAATGCAGATGGTTCTGTGAATAGATACAAGGCAAGATTAGTAGTCAAAGGGTATGCACAAACATATGGCATTGATTATGAAGAAACATTCAGTCTGGTTGCAAGGATGGCAACCGTAAGAGCATTCATTGCTATGGCTACATCAAAGGATGGTCTTTACATCACATGGATGTAAAGAATGCCTTCTTGCATGGTGATTTGCAAGAAGAGGTCTATATGGAGCAGCCACCAGGTTATGTGCATGCTGTTCATCCTGAGTTTGTTTGCAGGTTGAAGAAAGCCTTGTATGGCTTGAAGCAAGCACCTACAGCATGGTCTGACAAGATATGACAGTATCTTGTCACTATTGGCTTTCAGATTTTCAAGGCAAATTTCTCACTTTATGTGAGAAAAACAGAGAAAGGTATTATGCTGCTTGTCATTTATGTTGATTATTTGATTATCACAGGTGATAGTGATGAAGATATCCTTCATGTGAAAATGCTATTGAAGCAGAAGTTTGAGATGAAGGATTTGGGAGAGCTGCGCTATTTCTTGGGCATTGAGGTGATTCGATCACCAAGTGGGATATGGCTCTTGCAGAGGCAGTATGGATTGGACATGCTGTCCAAATATGGGATGATAGGCTGTAAGCCTATTTCAGTTCCTTTGGAGCAGAATGTGAAGCTGAGCACAGATGCAGGTGAGCTTCTCGAAGACCCTACTATGTACAGACGCATAGTAGGAAGTTTGATTTATATGACTATTACCAAGCCAGATTTGAGCTATGATATTGGATTGGTAAGTCAGTTTATGCAGGGTCCAAGGAAACTGCATTTGGATGCGGCTAGACGCATACTCAGGTATGTGAAGTCCACATTGCAGTATGGACTATTTTATGAGACTGGGGTTTAGATACAGTTGCATGGATACATTGATATTGATTGGGCTGGTAGTATTTTTGATAGACGATCTACCAGTGGATATGTGTTCTCTTTTGGGAGTGCTGTAGTCACTTGGAGCAGCAAGAAACAACCTAAGTTGCCTTGTCGAGCACAGAGGCTGAATATAGGGGTGTAGCAATGGCTGCATGTGAGGTAGCTTGGTTACATAAGCTACTTTATGATATGCATCAGCCTCCTACAGATGGGCCAGTTGTCATTTATTGTGACAACATGAGCAGTATACACTTAGCAAATAACCCAGTCTATCATGCTAGAACAAAGCACATTGAAGTGCATTATCACTATGTGCGGGAGAGGGTTTTACTAGGTCTTATTGATCTAGTTTATGCTAGCACAGAGGATCAGGTAGCTATCATATTCACGAAGGCATTGGGCGCAGAGAAGCTGCGCAAGTTCAAAGACCTGCTTGGTGTGCAAGAATTGGGATTGAGCTCGAGGGGGAGTGTTGAGATACCGAGCTCCACTCGTGATATGCCAGGGTGACCGTTGTGCATTTATGGCACTGACTTGTTAGCTGCAGATGCGATTGGTACACCGCCCATGAATAATAGCTAGATGACAACTATCCTTATCTACTCTAGTTCGTGGCTCAGTTAGTATGCCACCTTAGTTAGTTGAGTTTGGTTTGAGACCCATATATAGGGTTCTTCTATTTCTCTATACTAGTGTTCTTTTTGGCTTACACAACTAAGAAGAGAAAAACTGTTTTCAGCCTCCACCTTTGTGTGTATTTTCCCATTGGGCAAGTGAGAAAGCTACAAGTGAGACTCCTTCCTTCTCTCCCACAATCTTGACAGCCTAGAGCATTAAGACTTTGTCTAGGCAGCCCAGCTTGTGGTGCCATCGCTTCCCTTGATCTTGGTCGTGGGAGAGAGATTGGCATGCTTATGCTTGAGAGATCATCGATCTCGTCCTTCTAGTATGAACTCAGTGTCTCTGAGGTGCTGTTGAGATATCGAGCTCCACTCGTGATACGCCAGGGTGACCGTTGTGTATTTATGTCACCGACTTGTCAGTTGCAAACGCGGTTGGTACACCGCCCATGAATAATAGCTACATGATAGCTATCCTTATCTACTCTAGTTCATGGCTAAGTTAGTATGCCACCTTAGTTAGTTGAGTTTAGTTTGAGACCCATATAGAGGGTTCTTCTATTTCTTTGTACTTGAGTTCTTTTGGCTTACACAACTAAGAAGAGGAAAACTGTTTTCAGCCTCTACCCTTGTGTGTCTTCCCCCATTGTGCAAGCAAGAAAGCTTCAAGCGAGACTCCTTCCTTCTCTCCCACAATCTTGACATGGTATCAGAGCCTTGTTCGTGGTAAGGAGCTCAAGAAAGCAAGCCAAGATCGCGGTGTTCTGGTAAGAGGAGCAGTGTTGCTTTCATCTTCTGTTTTGGGAGCAGATCTCTGCAGGTAGCACAACCGAAAAGTGCAGGAGTGCATTGTCTCAGGTTGAGACGCCCTTCGCGGTGAAGCAAGAGGGCAGTATATGCTGTGGGATAGGGCTTTAGCCCTTGGCGACCTTGTTTTTTTGATTTGAGGCCATTTCGGGGCCTGTTTTGGAGGCGAAAGTTTTCTGCACGCACTCAGGAAAAGGCTCAGTTTTATACTGTGCAGCCACTGTTCTACAGGTCGGTGAATAGTTACTGTAAAAATTGTATTGTATGCTTGTGCGCAGAGACATTGGGAGTTACAGAATCATCCCTGTTGCCTGTTGATGCAAAATCATCACTAGGAAGTGACTGTGTGGTCAAATACCACTTTCGCCAGTTTTGCAGATTTTCCCTTGTGAGGGTGAAGCTGTGGTTTTTGCAGTGACAGAATTTTTTGCAGTCTTCTGTAATGGCATCTGATTCTCTTTGACAGATTGTCACTGAAAAGCTTGACAAGAACAACTTCCAAGCATGGAAGTTTAGAATGACGAATTTCCTTATGGGAAAAGGATATTGGGAATTTGTTGCAGGAAATGAAGAAGAACCAGTTCTTCCTGATGTTCCCAATCAACAGCAAATGCAGGCATTTAAAGCATGGCATGAAAGAGCCAGGAAAGTTATGTATTGGCTGTCTATCAGCATTTCAGACTCTATGATTGTGCATATTCAGGATGCAAGTACGCCAAAGGAGGCATGGGATACTTTGTCAAAAATGTATAGCACAAATACGCAAGCCAGGAAAATGCAGCTCAAGTAAGAGTTGCACAATGTGCAAAGAGAAAATATGAGCATCAACGACTACCACATGAAGGTGAAGAAGATTGCAGATGCACTTGCTTCCATTGGGTCACCAGTGGAAGATGATGATTTAGTTTCTGTGACCTTGAATGGTCTAGGAAAGGATTATGCACAGTTTCGGACATCCATTTCAGTTCGTGAAAGATTTCCTGATTTTGAGGAGCTGGTTGCTCTTTTAATTTCTGAGGAGCAAAGAAATGGTGGTGCATCTTCTTCAGGAGGAACTTCAAAAGAAGCTGTCTTCTACTCAAATGCTGGAAGAGGTAGAGGCAGAGGTAGAGGAGGCCGATATGGAGGCCGTGGTAGAAATCAGAATATGCAGCAAACTCAAGAAAACCAGTCCTATGGAGGAGGACGTGGTAACTCTAGAGGCAGGGGGAGCCAAAGAGGTCGTGGTGGATGGCAAAGAGGCCAAAATGCAAACAGTAATGTTGAATGCTACTATTGTGGTAAAATGGGTGATATGGCTAAAGACTGCTATAAAAAGCAGAATGACATCATGAATGGAAAACTGCAACAAGGAAATTATGCATCCTCTAGTAGACAGGGTGATGACAAAAATGAGCATCTGTTTATGGTGTATGGTATGTTGACAAATGCAGAAGAAAGCAATGATGTATGGTATGTTGACTCAGGTGCATCAAACCACATGATAGGTCATGCAGAATGGATGGAGGATGCAAGGAAAATGGAAAAACCAGGATTTGTGGAGACTGGTGATGATACTGCACATCCTATAGTGCAGATTGGAAAAATTCCCTTGTCTATGCAGGATGGGAAAAAGAAATACCTGTCCGATGTATTTCATGTCCCGAATATCACCAAGAATCTGGTTTCTGTTGGTCAAATGGTTGAACAGGGCTTGCAGGTCAGATTTAATCCTCATGGATGCTTTGTTGAGGATATGAAAAATAAAGGTCGCTTGATAGCAAAAGGAAAGAAGAAGGGCAGAATGTTTACATTGGATGTAGACATGTCTGAATTGAGTGCATCAATGTTTGCATATGGGACCGGTGTAGTTGCAGATATTGATATCTGGCATAAATGCATTGGTCATGTTAATGTACATCGACTTAAATCAATGCAGACCCAAAATATTGTTGCAGGTTTGCCGAAATTCAAGGTTGCAGAAATGCATAAGGTATGTGAAGCCTGTCAATTTGGAAAACAGGCAAGGAAACCATTTCCTAGACATGTTCAAGAGAGTAAGAAGCCATTGGAATTAATCCACTCTAATGTGTGGACAACTAAAGCTGCATCTCTTGGAGGCTGTCATTATTTTGTCAGTTTTATTGATGACTATAGCAGAAAAGTTTGGGTGTATTTTATGAAAAAGAAAAGTGAAGTTTTTGGGCATTTCAAAACTCTTAAAGCAATGGTTGAAAAAGAAACAGGCCTGCAGATAAAATGCCTAAGGTCAGATGGAGGGGGAGAGTACCTCTCAAATGAGTTTGCAAGGTTCCTGCAGGAGCATGGCATAAAGCAGCAATATTCATGCAGTCATACCCCACAACAAAATGGAATTGCAGAAAGGAAAAATAGGCATATTGGAGAGGTATCTCGTGCCATGCTCAATGAAAAAGACTTGCCAGATTTTTATTGGGCTGAAGCAGTTGCTACATCAGTCTACATAATGAACAGGACTCCCACTGCAGCAATACATGGAATGACTCCAGAGGAGAGGTATACTGGTAGGAAACCAGATATTTCTCATTTGAAAATTTTTGGTTGCATTGCCTATGTACATGTGCCAGATGAGTTGAGATCCAAGTTGGATCCAAAAGCTGAGAAGTGCATCTTTATTGGTTACTCTCTGCAGCAAAAAGGGTATAGATGCTATAACCCTTCTACTCGTAAGTTTACAGTGAGCAGAGATGTTGTTTTTGATGAGATGAGTAGCTGGTATAAACCAGTAAATGTGATTGATGATGTAGATGCACAAAATGGTAATGCTGCACAGAATTCACAGCAGCAGTCACAAAATATTAGTGGACCTGGAGCGTCCTCTAGCAGTGGTTCACATTCTTCGCCATGGACAGGCAGATTGAGATCAGGAGAATCTTCTCAAAGTAATGCAGATAGTGGTATGCATGTATCACGAAAAGGAAAAGAGAAGGTTGATCAGCCCATGTTTGATGTGAATGTAGGTCACTCTTATGTGGATGGTGAATCCAGTGGCTCAGAACAGAGCATTGATGATGAGTTGGGTATTCCTTCTATTGTTACACCTGGAGTAAGGAAGACCAGGGATGTTTTGAGAGCACCTGGGAGTGAACCTACTTTGCGCAGGTCTACGAGAGCTAGGTATCCTGTGGATAGGCTGAAATATGATGGATTTACAGCCATTCACTATGCATATATGGTCAAAGTGATAGAGGAACCAGAACCCACTTCTTTTGAGGAAGCCATGGGAAAAGAAAAATGGGAGAAAGCCATGGATGAAGAAATGGATGCCTTGGAAGCTAATGCTACATGGGAATTGGTACCTTTGCCTAAAGGTAAAAATGCAATTGGCTATAAGTGGGTTTATAAGGTGAAGCACAATGCAGATG
This sequence comes from Lygodium microphyllum, assembly GCF_053477565.2. Classification (NCBI taxonomy): domain Eukaryota; kingdom Viridiplantae; phylum Streptophyta; class Polypodiopsida; order Schizaeales; family Lygodiaceae; genus Lygodium; species Lygodium microphyllum. The sequence goes on from NC_141144.1 coordinate 104,051,928, forward strand.
GTTCTGTGAATAGATACAAGGCAAGATTAGTAGTCAAGGGGTATGCACAAACATATGGTATTGACTATGAAGAAACATTCAGTCCGGTTGCAAGGATGGTAATCGTAAGAGCAGTCATTGCTATGGCTGCATCAAAGGGATGGTCTTTACATCGTATGGATGTAAAGAATGCCTTCTTGCATGGTGATTTGCAAGAAGAGGTCTATATGGAGCAGCCACCAGGTTATGTGCATGCTGTTCATCCTGAGTTTGTTTGCAGGTTGAAGAAAGCTTTGTATGGCTTGAAGCAAGCACCTAGAGCATGGTCTGACAAGATATGACAGTATCTTGTCACTATTGGCTTTCAAATTTCCAAGGCAGATTTCTCACTTTATGTGAGAAAAACAGAGAAATGTATTATGCTACTTGTCATTTATGTTGATGATTTGATTATGACAGGTGACAGTGATGAAGATATCCTTCATGTGAAAATGCTATTGAAGCAGAAGTTTGAGATGAAGGATTTGGGAGAGCTGCGTTATTTCTTGGGCATTGAGGTGATTAGATCACCAAGTGGGATACAGCTCTTGCAGAGGCAGTATGGATTGGACATGCTATCCAAATATGGGATGACAGGCTGTAAGCCTATTTCAGTTCCTTTGGAGCAGAATGTGAAGCTGAGCACAGATGCATGTGAGCTTCTAGAAGACCCTATTATGTACAGACGCATAGTAGGAAGTTTGATTTATATGACTATTACTAGGCCAGATTTGAGCTATGCTGTTGGATTGGTAAGTCAGTTTATGCAGGCTCCAAGGAAACCACATTTGGATGCGGCTAGACGCATACTCAGGTATGTGAAGTCCACATTGCAGTATGGACTATTTTATGAGATTGGGGTTCAGATACAGTTGCATGGATACACTGATGCTAATTGGGCTGGTAGTATTTCTGATAGACGATCTACCAGTGGATATGTGTTCTTTTTTGGGAGTACTGCAGTGACTTGGAGCAGCAAGAAACAGCCTACAGTTGCCTTGTCGAGCAAAGAGGCTGAGTACAGGGGTGCAGCAATGGCTGCATGTGAGGTAGCTTGGTTGCATAAGCTACTTTATGATATGCATCAGTCTACAGATGGACCAGTTGTCATTTATTGTGACAACATGAGTAGTATACACTTGGCAAATAACCCAGTCTATCATGCTAGAACAAAGCACATTGAGGTGCATTATCACTATGTGCGAGAGAGGGTTTTACTAGGTCTTATTGATCTAGTTTATGTCAGCACAGAGGATCAGGTAGCTGACATATTCACGAAGGCATTGGGCGCAGAGAAGCTGCGCAAGTTCAGAGACCTGCTTGGTGTGCAGGAATTGGGATTGAGCTCGAGGGGGAGTGTTGAGATATCGAGCTCCACTCGTGATACGCCAGGGTGACCGTTGTGTATTTATGTCACCGACTTGTCAGTTGCAAACGCGGTTGGTACACCGCCCATGAATAATAGCTACATGATAGCTATCCTTATCTACTCTAGTTCGTGGCTCAGTTAGTATGCCACCTTAGTTAGTTGAGTTTGGTTTGAGACCCATATAGAGGGTTCTTCTATTTCTTTGTACTTGAGTTCTTTTGGCTTACACAACTAAGAAGAGGAAAACTGTTTTCAGCCTCCACCCTTGTGTGTCTTCCCCCATTGTGCAAGCAAGAAAGCTTCAAGCGAGACTCCTTCCTTCTCTCCCACAATCTTGACAGGTGCTCCTTGGCCTCCTTCACCCACTCTTTCACCTTTTTGATGGCTTCGAGTTGGCACTTTAGATTGGGGTACTCTCCGACCTTAGCTCTTTCCTGGCCAACGTTTCTTCCTCTATATCAATGACTTTCTTTCCAACTGGTAGTGTTGTGGAACTTTCTGTTTTGATTGTAACCTTAGGGTCTAGTCTTTTCTTCCTTCGTCTTTGGCTCTTTTTTCCAACTGAGGTTGCATCAAGGTTGCTAGGCCCTGGCAATGATATGTTGGCTTGCTTTGTCTGCACGCAAGTCATGACATGTAATGGGATAGGCATGGCCTCCCCATCGAGTGTATTGATACCGAACAACCCCAATGGAATTGATGACTTTTTTGTAGAATCAAAAGATGTCCTCCGCCTAGGGAAATCAACAAAGAGGTGAGTGATTCCACAGTCAACGCATCTTAGGACATCCTTATCTCTATTTGCTTGCTTCCTCTCGAGGCAGTGTGAAGAAATGTATCCTAGGTGATCGCAAGTCCAACACATGATTGGCTCTTGGGTCTGTGCTCCTAGGCCTCTGGCTCTCCCTCTTCCTAACGCCATCATCGGTGCTGGTCGGTAGTCCATAAGGATTGTATTGCCTTCCTCATTGTACGACATGTATGAGTTAATATACGGCTCATCGCTGCTAGGCTCGTCCACATAGTGGATTGGAGTGTCACTCGATGGGTGGGTCACGTAGGGTCTAGGTAGTCGATGGATACATGTAGGATTTATTTCCAACCTAGGGATAGATGGCTTGGCATCGTTAGGTTCCGGGAGAGCCAATGGGGCTCCCCTTCCAAAGAAGTTCGGTGGCCTGTTTGCAATGTAGGGTTGACCATAAGGCTGCGGGTATGGGAGCCTCCAAGGTAATTGACAATGCATGGTGTCATGGCCAAACCTACCACAATTTGTGCAAAGTGGTGACCTAGGGTCTTGATACTCACCTGATAAGTGGTTTTTGTGGTGCGCAGATCGGTCGCAGTATGCTCACGTAGTGAATCCCGGAAGGTCCCCAAGAATAATGAACTCTACCTTTTTGCACAAAAAACAATGTAAAAGCATGAACGACAAGAAGCAAGAGACCAATTGGGTTCAATCTCCCCCCATGCCTTGTGTGAGCGCTTCACAAAGCATGTATTTTATGTATATTTCCATCTTCATGCTCAATAATAGCCCAATTTACAAAAATATGACAAGCTTTTAGCTTTTGAGTTTGCTTTCTACAAAAATAGGAAATAAAGCTAATGGACGGTGCCCATAGAGTCTGGCACGCCCAATCTCAATGTCCAAATAGAAATAACATATCCGTGCGCATAGGCGCATACAAAATAATAATCAATAATCGATGTCTCAATAGACATAACAAAATATAGGCGTGGCGCCTATCAAAATATAATCCAAAGGTCGAATACTCGCTAGACTCCAATGCTTTCCTCCGCCACTGCTGCTATCTCTACACATCAACTGAAGCATTCACAATCGTTAGTAAAATAATACAATTAAACCGACAAAAGTGAATACCTAGCAGTCTTCAGCTACATAAATAAATCAACTGGTTAGAAATAAATCCTAGCCTTAATTTATTACGAGTGCGCACTCTAAACTCATAAACGTTTATTAATTTAATATGCATTTTGCGGAATCACCCGCTATGGAATCACCCACGTACACACTAAATTAATGAAACGCCCGAAAAGGACAGGCGTCCCCATCAACTTCTCGCACAAAGAATCCTCTTTGTGTATGAGCCCCGGTCATCTAAGTTTACGGAATCCACCGTAAAACCTCACGGAATCCACCATGGAATATGCCTCCTAGCATCATTTTGCCACAATGCACACATTGGAGGTGTGGGCATGTTGGCCGCCTCATCATCTCCTGTAGTTTGGATATGTCCATCCTAATCTCTACTAGCTCTTGTCCCAAATCAATGCCCTTTCCTTTGTCCTGCATGCTTGGGTCTACCCTCTGACTCGGCATTGAGGCCCTCTTGGAACTCTTGGCACTGGACTCTTCTTGACCCAAGTCTCTTGAGCCTCTTTCCTTGAGCTAGTCATCCACTCTAATAGCTTCTTCAAAGACCCTTGCCAGTGCAACTCATTGTAAGCTCGAGTTGCCAGGCAAGGCTTTGTAGAGCTCTTCGCTTCATATTTTGTTAATGAATACCGTGGATACCGCTCTTTCGATTGGTCTCTTATGCATGGGGATTCTCTTGACGAGACTCCTCACATGGGTTACATAATCTCAAATATCCTCTTTCTCTCTCTACTTGACGTTCATGAGTTGCACTAGCAGGTTATCAAAGTACCTGGTTTAGAAAATGTCTTAATGAAGAGATTTTTTAAGCCATTGAAATTGGCATGCTCTGTAGTATGCAAACTCTTGTACCAAGTCTGCCCTTGTCACCTAAGCACAGTTTGAAAGCTTGGGATTGTTGAGTAAGATCGGTAAGGCCATTGGCCTCACAGACCTGCTTGAACTGTTCCACAAAGCTGTACAGGTCATCGTTTTCTTTTAGAGCCTTGGTTAACCCCTAACCCCGCTAGTAGCAATGGTACTAATGCTGTAGTGCTTTGCTTTCCTGCTATGTTATCTAGTAGCTTCTTTGTCAGAAGCTTGCTCAAGTGTGAGGTCCCTGTCTAGTGCTCTCTCGCTCTCCGATCGATTCCTGCTTGCTAAGGCTAGCACTCTCTGAATCTCTTGCATTTCCAAGCTCTAGCGCAAGCTCCTAATTTGCCGGTCCTGGTTGTACACGGCTAGGCCTTGCAGAGCACTGCGAGCTTCCTCTCTTCCTTGAGGTATGATATGATGTCCTCTACAGGTCTAGCACGGTGTTCTAGCCAGGTTTGAGCATCGCATTTGTTCACCAACTATTGTGGACAGCTTCAAGAAGGTCTCCTAATTCGAGCTCCTCGTAGCTTCTTCAACCTGAGCTGCCCTCTTCCATGTCTAGGGCTTCTTGTTGCACCAAGTTTTCGATTAGGTGAATGAGGTCGTGTAGATCTAGTTTCCCGATGGGGTCAAGTGGTCCTTGCTTCGTTTGGCTCTTCAGTTGTGTTATTCACTTGGTCTTACTTTCGAGGATTTGATCACCCTTCTATGTGCTAGGATCTTCTCCTACTGGTGGGTTTCTTCAAAGTTTTATGTTTGAGTGAGTTCCTTGTTAATTGCAACCATTTCTCAACTTACCCTCACTCAGTGCATATACGTGCGGGTGTATTCTTTTTAGTGCACTATGCGCAACCAAGCTTTTTGCTCTCCTTAAGTGTGTTTCAAGTGCTCCAAGTTAGAATGAGTGAGAAATTAATGTGTGTGCAACTTCGAAGATCTTCTGTATGGGTCGGCTTGATAGGGTCGTGTGTTCGGTTTCTAGCTGTTCTTGCCAACTTCTAGGGTTTTTCGTTGCGCTATTCTGTTTACTCATTCAGGGTCAAGTTGGGGTCTCACAATTAGCCAACAACACCAAACACAATTCCAGAATGTTCGGCCACGATTTCTAGGTCTGTAACTACTTGTGAGGTGTTCAGTGGATTCTTTTGATTCAGATCATGCTTCTCGTTGGCCGGGGTTTGCCAAATTTCAAGATTTTCCTTCTCATGCTATGTCCGATTTACGAGTGTCTGATTTTAGTCATTGGATAGGTTCAGGTCCGATTGTCACAATCGGGTAAGGTGTGTCCAATCGGATGGCTTGAGTTGTGGCCCCAATTGGGTTATGTTTGATTCTCAAAATCGGACAGGGGTGCTTGGTCTGATTCGAATGTGTGTCTAATCAAACAGGATACTGGGCTCAATTGCTATGATCGGATGGCCAAGCATCTGATCGGACGGCCAAGTGTCTGACTGGATGGGATGGTATGTCCGATTCCTTCTTGTTTGATTCTTGGAATTGGATGAAAGTGGTGTGTTCGATTAGGAAGTGGTCCGATTTTCAAAATTGGACTGGTATGTCCAATCAGACAATTGGACTTGTTTGAGTTTGATTCTAGGAATCAGACCAGTCATCGGGTTCGATTCTAGGAATCGGATACTATGGAAAGTGTCCGATTCCACTGGTCCAAATGCATGGCGATCATGTTTTTGCCAAAAATCTAGACTCTGATATTGCCACTACCCACAAAAACTACCAAGAATCAAGCAGAGTATAGGCCAAGGGCATCCTATACTTGAATCTCACAGACAACCTCGATACGCTCCGATCGATCTAACGTAGACTCATGACCTGCAAGCTCTCCCTCTCTCTCTCTCTCTCTCTCTCTCACAAAACCAGGACTGCAAATGAGGTTTTTTCTGGTCACCCAAGACCTTCAACCCTTGCTGGCCAGCACCTTAGGCTTCTCGATCACTCCACCTACAACTCTAAGACATCTGAGCACTCTTTTTTCCCCATTTTTTCCTATTCTTGCCCTATTCAGGATTGTTTTACAGTACTGAACCTTAAGCTTCCCACTCCGATTTCTCCCTCCTATCCTACTCTAAATGCAATAAAAATCAAAAGCAAAGTACTGAATTGATTTCTTTTCTCCTACTCAACTTATCATCAAAAACCAAAAATACTTACTTCTAGCCAGGATTAAAAACCCAAAACCTCCTCTCTATCTCAAGCTTTGGTTTGGGGATGAAACCCTTACTTTGATGCTCAATTTGAAGTGCGCAAGTGCTCAAGCTTGAATCTATTGGTCCCAACAACAGAACCAAAATGTAGAGACGAGCTTAAGCTCAATCGCAAGACCCATGGACTGCTTATTGGTCAAGGATTTCAAGCGAGAACTAATGGCTACCTCTCACATAGTCCACGTTCTTTCCTTCTCTACGAGTCTAGTAAGTTTACCTTAATGCCCTAATGAGTTGCTTCCTCTCTAATAGCTCCACGATTCATGATGCATGCTCAAGTATCCTCAAGCGTCTTCCTTCAAGCTCCATCCTCCATAGCCACACGCGAGACAAGAGAAGAGATAAAGAGAAGAAGAAGAGAGGAGACTCAGAGGAGATGGTGGAGGGCTTTACCTCCAAGATCCCTCACCCTCACACACTTACTCCCTTACTCACTCACACTCCCTCCCTCTCAAGAACTCACAAGCAAGCAAGAGAAGAGAAGAAGAGAAGAAGAAGAAGAATCTCCTTTTCTACACACCAAGAATGAGCTCTCATTCACTTTTTGAACTTTATATACAAAACCCTAAATCCCTTTTGGTGGTCATCCCATTATCCCCCTTTTTACATGGCCGCTTGTCCTCCTCTCTTCCTAGCTTGGTCCTCCTGACCATTCATGGTTACCAATTGCACAGGAGGGATCCCAGCACTCTTTTACAAATGTTTTGGCTACGCCTTTATATTTAAAGACAAGCCTTCTTGCTTTTGGCTTCTTGCACCTTCCATGTTGCGTCTTGGACTCTCTTTGGTTGTTCCCATGCTTTTAGATTTCCTCCAGGCCCACTCTTTTGTAGGGTGCCTTTCCTTTTTTTGCCTTGTGCTTTTCCTCTTGATGCCTCATTTCCTTTGCTTGCAGTAAATAAATCCAAACAGGGCAAGTTGTGGATTCTAATATGCAACAAAATTTTGGTGATAGTAGATAGTACTAGAATTATGGTCAGAAAGATGCTTCAAAAAGAAGGCTAAAATTAGAAATGGAAAAAAGTTGCAAGGTAACTATGCATCTAGTAGCAAAAACAATGATGATAGAAGTAAAGAGTTATTTGTTATGCAACAGTTTATGAACACTATGACTAGTGATGGTTCATCAAAGAATGATATATGGTATGTAGATTCAAGTGCCTCTAAACACATGACTTCTCATGGGGAGTGGTTTAGAGAGATATATAGTTTAGAGTCTTAAATTGGGATATGTGGAGACGGGGGATGATACAACTCACCCCATTACTCATGTTGAAAATATTCTTTTGAGTATGTAGGATAGAAAAACTAAGCACTTGGGTGATGTGCAATGCATGTACTAAATATTACAAAAGACTTGGCTTCTGTTGGTTAGATGGTAGAATAGGGATTGCAAGTCCAGTTTACATCTTATGGTTATTATAAAGAAGATCTAAAAAATGATCGTAGGTTGATTGCAAAAAGGAAACATGCTAGTAGATTGTTTACTCTTGATGTAAGTCTTGTCAAAATGGATGCTGCCATGTTTGCACAAGGTTCAAATGTTGTGGTGGCTGATATTGAAATTTGGCATAAGAGAATTGGTCATATGAATGTGTAGTGGTTTGAAACACATGCACTCAAAAATGATTGTAGTAGATGGCTTGCCTAAGTTTAGGGTTGATGGGATGCATAAAGTATATGAAGCATGCTAATTCGAGAGCAAGCAAGACATGCATTTTCTCATGAAAAGCATGTATGTAAGAAGTCACTTCAATTGATACACTGTGATATATGGGGTCCTACAAAGACTGTAACTTTGAATGGTTGTGTTGCAGATATCATGTTTCATTTATTGATGATCGTACTCGCAAAGTATGGGTTTACTACATGCATCAGAAAAGTGAGACATTCACTTACTTTAAAAGAATTAAGACTTTGGTTGAGAAGGAGACATGAGGATGTTATTTTTTATGAAATGAGTAGTTGGTATAGTAATGTGCAGAATGTAGTTAGGATTGATGAGCATGAGAGTGTGACTATATAGAAAATAGGTCAGTAGTAGCCATAGTCAATGAGTGAACCAAAAAAGTCTCCTAGTCATGGTTTTGTTAATAAACCTTGGAGTGGTAGATTGAGGTCATATGTTACACCACAAAGTACATTGTAGATGTCAAGAAAATATAAAGAGAAATTTGAGGACTCACCTAGTATAACAAATGTATGATTAAGTTTCTCTCATGTGTGGACAACACAAGAGGATGCTAAAGAATTTGTTAGTGATCCAAGTCCACATATGTCAAGTAGAGTGAGAAAGGTAAGGTAGTGATTGACATATGATAGGTATGTAGTTCATCATTATGCATACATGGATAAGGTTGTGCAGGATGTGGAATCCAATTTTTTTGAGGATGCAGTGGGGTAATGAGTATTGGGATCATGCTATGGATGAAGAAATGGATACACTTATTGATAATGACACATGGAAGTTGGTTCTATTACCTGAAGGCAGCAATAAAGCTATTGGCTACAAATTGATTTACAAGGTACATAAGTTAGATAGATCTATTGAGTGCTAGAAGGCACTGCTAGTTGCCAAAGGGTATACATAGACTCATGGTATTGAATATAAGGAAACTTTTGCTCTAGTGACTCAAATGGCCACTATAAGTGCTATACTAGTAGCGGCTACATCAAGAGTGTTAAGAATTCTTTCTTGCAAGGGGAGTTGCAAGAGGAAGTTTATTTGCAGCAGAGCAGCCATCTGGTTATGTAAATGAGAATCATTGAGATTATATACATATGCTTCCTAAAGCCTTGTATGGATTGAATCAAGTAGCTAGGGTATGGTATGATAGGATTGTTGAATACCTTGTCAGCATTGGATATTGCAAAGCACATGCTAATCACTCACTCTATGTATGTGAGTTGTGGTCATTACTATATATGTGGATAATGTGATCATTGTAGATGATATTGAGATAGAGATTGACATTTTGAAGGGTCTTCTCAAGGCTGAATTTGAGATGAAGGATTTTGGAGAGTTAAGCTACTTTCTTAGTATAGACATAATGAAGAATCTAGAGAGTATATGATTGTCATAGAGACAATATGCATTGGATATATTGAAGGAGTATGGTATATTTGATTGCAAGCCTATCTCTATATCTGTGGATGTTAATGCTATGCTTAGTGTTGATGAGGGCGACTTGATTAAGGATGTCACTATGTATCAAAAGATTGTGGGTAGCCTTGTCAATTTGACAATCATTAGACCAAACCTAAACTACATGATTGGTTTGGAGAGTCTATTTATGTAGCTTCCACGGAAGCCACATTTTGATGTAGTGCGACACACATTACACTATGTCAAGTTCACATTGGACTATGTCTTATTCTATGATGTAGGTGAAGGACAACCATCTACTTTTATATAGGTTTCCACACATGTCTCTAGCAAACAAGATGGGTCACTCTTGAATTTCCTAACCACAAATTTCAATACCAAACCACCTTAATCAAGCCTTTCTCAAAGGATGATGCTGTCATATCACATATAATGTCAAGATATGGTAGCATTTTATGGTAGAATCTTTGGCCTATATTAAATCAGCCTTGTTGCCCCTTATTACCATGCACGCATGCTTATCTAAAGTAGTGTATATCCCGTAAGCATACACACCTCTTGTTCCCATTAAATCATTAGCAAATGGTGAAAAACAAGTCCCAAGGCATTCTTGAAATTTTGGAGGTTGCTCCCTCACACTTGAACTTGAATGGGTCTATCTAGCCTATGTCAAGTTCACATTGGACTATGTCTTATTCTATGATGTAGGTGAAGGACAACCATCTACTTTTATATAGGTTTCCACACATGTCTCTAGCAAACAAGATGGTGTCGCACTACATTTTGATGTAGTGCGACACACATTACACTATGTCAAGTTCACATTGGACTATGTCTTATTCTATGATGTAGGTGAAGGACAACCATCTACTTTTATATAGGTTTCCACACATGTCTCTAGCAAACAAGATGGGTCACTCTTGAATTTCCTAACCACAAATTTCAATACCAAACCACCTTAATCAAGCCTTTCTCAAAGGATGATGCTGTCATATCACATATAATGTCAAGATATGGTAGCATTTTATGGTAGAATCTTTGGCCTATATTAAATCAGCCTTGTTGCCCCTTATTACCATGCACGCATGCTTATCTAAAGTAGTGTATATCCCGTAAGCATACACACCTCTTGTTCCCATTAAATCATTAGCAAATGGTGAAAAACAAGTCCCAAGGCATTCTTGAAATTTTGGAGGTTGCTCTCTCACACTTGAACTTGAATGGGTCTATCTAGCCTATGCCCCAAAGAACCCCCCCCCCCCCCCCCCCCCCCCCCCCTTGAATGAATTGGTTGAAGCGTCCAATATCTCCAAATGTTTTATTTGGTGTCAACACTGCTACTTCTAGTTGAATATATCTTCGTCATTCCATCGTCACCCCCTACATAAGAAGTCCTTCTCCTTACCCACCCCCCATTAATCATAAGTTGACATATAGTACTCAAAGTCTACATAAAGATAGCAAAATACTTAAAGTAGGCATAAAGATAGCATAAAAACATACTTAGAATAGAATCTCAAAGAAGTTGATCAGTCATAGTTGCACTTACTCCAATCTTCAGATGTGTAAACATAGACTGAATTCACTTGCTCATGGCTTGGACGCATTCCACAATACTTAGTAAACGATGTGGGAAACTGTAATCCAATATTGAATCATATAATTACAAATTGAATTCACTTGCTTATGGCCTAGATGCATGGTGCAATAACTACTAAATAGTGTGGATGTTATGCTTACCAGTATAGAAATAGCTTTCAAGCGCATAAATATACTTCTAGTTGAATATATCTTCGTCATTCCATCGTCACCCCCTACATAAGAAGTCCTTCTCCTCACCCACCCCCCATTAATCATAAGTTGACATATAGTACTCAAAGTCTACATAAAGATAGCAAAATACTTAAAGTAGGCATAAAGATAGCATAAAAACATATTTAGAATAGAATATAAAAGAAGCTGATTAGTCATAGTTGCACTTACTCCAATCTTCAGATGTGTAAACATAGACTGAATTCACTTGCTCATGGCTTGGACGCATCCCACAATACTTAGTAAACAGCGTGGGAAACTGTAATCCAATCTAGAATCATATAATTACAACTTGAATTCACTTGCTTATGGCCTAGATGTGTGGTGCAATAACTACTAAATAGTGTGGATGTTATGCTTACCAGTATAGAAATAGCTTTCAAGCGCATAAATATATGTGGGACACATTTTCTCCTTTCCTAATTGTATAAGATTGAAATGATTAGAATATGCTTCAGAAACCACATTGGCACACATCCTCCAAAAGCTCATGCAATGTGCCATAACTAGAATCGAAACTGTTCGTGCTTCTCTCTGTGTTCTTGCTCACGCGACATGACAACCCCTGCTCCTCTTCGTGTTCTTTCTTACATGCATATTTCTCTAGTAACTTAACCGAAATTGTTATTGTTCCTACTTTTCTCTGTTTTCTCATTCACATGCCTTTTAGTCTATGAATCTTTATTCTTATTAGCTTAATTTAAATTTTACCTTGATAATAATTAGTTGGACAAGGTTTTTGCTCTTAAGAGGCGAAAAGTTCAATTAAAGAATGGATGTGGAATGGTGCTCCATTCTTGGTTGGACTTCCTAGGTTCTTGTAATTCAGTTTTGGTAATTTCCTTGGGCCATTGACCATCTTTGTTGTGATCTAGATAGGTATAGGAACACAAGTAGATATTTGTTGTGACCTAGATAGGTATAGGAATACATGCAAATAACTCGACAAAGTCGAGTGGCTTGTCACCTTAAGTCATATGTGTCTACGGTTTGTGTCCCCATTTATGTATATGCTTCTCTTTTATATTAATATAGCAACTTAATACTAACTTGAAAAAAAAACACAGAGCAAAGAGTACTTGTCGACCCCATTGTCTTGAGGGAAAGTTGTTGGATTAGTTGTTTTAGAGTATCAATGCAAATGGCAAACTTTTATTTATTTATTAGCATGCTTACTAGGGGATCCCTCATAGATCCCAACGAGATCCCAACATTCTTTCGATATCCAAAGTATACAACATATTTATCCTTTCATTTTATGATTTAGTAAAGGAAGATTGCAACTCATCAATGGCTTTTTATCACTATGGTAGTCAAAGGCCATCAACATCTTTAAGGAAGTTAGAACAAATATCACCATATTCTTCTAATAAGAGAAATAGGACATCCGACACACATTAGTCCATTTCAACCATCTAGATCATTAGTCAAAATACTACAACCATTTAAAAGCTTGATGATTTCTAACTCAATGCTCCTAGGGTGTTGAGCCAAGATTCTATCTACATTGACAAATAAAAACCCTATCTTGTTGTGAGAGTTGTTGGTAGCTCACTTTGGGACAACTCTTGTGTGGTCTTCATCATTATTGAGTTACTTTCCATTTGTTCTCATTATGAAGCTCGTTAAACCAAGGAATTTAGTGGAACAACCTATAGACCATGAATAAAGCCCTTGACAATAAATTTATATTTGGCCCATTGTCAAAGCTCATCCTTAAAGGATATGTTGTCTATTTTAAAAAATTAATAATATCAATAGCCATAGCTTGAAATGCTTAGCATTAGCCAGGTGGTTACGCAAGGATTGATTTGTCATCTGGATTGTTTGTGTGGCTAAATGCTAGTTAGATTGTTAGGCAAGGATTGACTCATCACTTGGATTGTCTATTTGGCTAAATGCTTGGGCCCCCTTCAAGGAGAATATATTTTTTATTAATGAAAATCCTAAAATTTCCTATTATATTTCACAAAAGGGAATGAAATGTTGGGAGAACTTGTGCGATCACAAGAAACGAACTAGGTGCCACAGTAGCTAAATAATTATCATACTCCCTAATGTCATAGGAAATGGATTGATTAATCTAAATTATATCAAAATTTAAGGACATTTTGCACACCTTGCTTAGGATCAAGCTCAATCCTGGCTAGCTTATTTGGGCTATCAAAGTATACAAAATGTGAGATAAATCAAAGGCCCAAGGCAAATGGACTAGTTTCTCAAGACATATACATTTTGAGATCAAAGCACAAAAAATCATGTATGTGAGTGAATGTAGAATTTTTATAACATGGAATACCACACTTTGTGGTTAGTTTAATATGTTCCTTTGGAGGCTAGTTATGTTGATTTTTCCGTAGCTATTATAGTCTTAGTAAGTTGATGACTCTTTTACACGTTGCCCTTTGTGCCAGATTGAAAAAAACAATTCTTTTAATCTCTTTTGGTATTGCATATGTATCAAAAAGGTGTGGAAGAAGGTGCACAAATGGTAAACTACAATTGGTTCCTATTTTCTACATGTATGGAGCTAGGTCAAATGGTGGTGTACATTAAATTCTTGATCAATTATAGTATACCTCCATAGATCTTGGTATACCTCCAAATAATATATAGAGCTGTAAGAAGAAGAAATTGGCAAAATATCGAAGGAGGAGCAATGTTGTACCGAGTGCACACATGAAGTGAGTAAAAGAGATCCATGTAACTAGCAGTGGATATTAAGGCCAAATTTGTTATTCTAACTACTTCCCATGGTTTGAGAAAATACATATGCTTTTAAAACCAAACCATTTGCCTTAAGGATTTGATCTCTATCACATTTTCCATTATAATACATTGGTATTTTTAACCTCAATTAGGCTAGATCGTATGTGAGATCTGTCCTTAAAGACTAATTGAGCATGAATAAAGCCCTTTCCAATAAATATATGCTTGACACATTGTAGAATCTCCTCCTTAGGGGGTATTTATCCATGAAAAAACGTGAAAAATAATAGCCATAGCTTGAAAAACTCAAGATTGGCCAGGTATCTTCGTGAGGATTAATTCATTAGTTGGATTATCTATTTGATTGAATGCTTTGGGCTTCAAAGATGATATATTTGTCATTAACAAAAATATTAAATTGGCCTATCAATTCTCAAGAGGAAATAAAATTTTAGAAAGCTTGTGAGATTACAAGAAATTAACTAGGTATCTTTGTAGCTAATTATTTTTAGGTACTCCTTGATGTCAAAGAAAGTGGGGCAAAATATATTTTCCTTGAGAATCCAATCCATTTGACTCACGGCTTTGATCTCCAAGTACACTTTGTCCAATCCATTTCACTCAGGGCCAATGTGTCCTTTAACTCAACCTCAAGTAGGCTTGATTATAGGTGACATGTGTAATATGCTTTTAAACTCTAACCTGATTTGGGATAATCATAGTAAGTGCAAGAAACTTACATATGTGAGCAAAATGCAAAAAATTAACCTTATCAATATGGAATGCCACATCTTTCTATAAGTTTTAATATGTTTCTTTGGAGGCTACTTATGCTAAAGTTTTGCAGAGGTGGACTTAGTATGTTAATGCTTATTTTAGGAAATTTACCTTGTGAGAAAGAGGATCATTTTCATCTCTTTTTACAATAGAGGTGTATTAGAAATGTGTTGAAGAAAATGCACAAATGGCACACTACAGTTGGTTCCTAATTTCCATAAGTATTGAGCTAGGTCACATGGTTCTCAACATTAAATTATTTATCAACATAGTTACTTTCATAGTGCTGGTGCATTAGAATTTTAATCTTTAGATAAATTAAGATAATGATTTTGTAAAATTATGTAAAAAAGGATGAGAAGTAATGTTGTATTATTGAGTGACTACTTAATTTAGGCCTAATTTGCTTGGCAACCATTTTCCATAAAGTATTTGTACTTTTGCACGAAGTGTGATATGGCTATTTGTAATTGGCCAATATGAAATGTGAGGAACCGAGTTCCCTAGTTGTGTGGCCTAGAATTCTCTACTATGTTGTATGGGAAACATGATTCCCTAGTTAAATGACCTACAAATCCCTAGTTTAAGATGTGGGGAATTAAATTTCCTAGTTATATGACCCACAAATCCCTAGTTTAAGATGTGCATAATAAATTTCCTAGTTATATATAAGGAGTTCATACATGCATGCTTAGAATTCCCTAGTGTGGGATGTGAGGAAAGTAATTCCCTAGTTATACATAGGGAATCTATCTACACGTACCTAAGAAAAGTTAGAGACTTCCCTACATTCTAAGAGTTTCCCTATGTAGGAACTATTCAAAAGCTCCTTGTGTGCATGAATGCAACCTAGGGCTAGCAAGGGGCTATCCTCTTATGCCATGTGGTGGAGAGCCTCCTAGGTCTCGAAGCAAAGGAGTTGGTAGTGCTGTCCTATTCACCTTTTTTAATTAGAGGACACTTGACCTGGTTAACCCTCGGAGAGTTAGGTGAACCGGGGTTAATGACTTGAACCGGGTATTGACTCGACCCGGCTAGTGCGGAAGGATTTTCGAGGAGTGCTTGACTATCGATGTGACCCAATGGCGATATTTTCAGCGGGTCAGTTCGGTGACGTGGAAAGGAACTGCACGGTACCATCACCCGTCAGGTCCCTTTGATCGTTATGTATGGTATTCGATACGCTAATGATAATCTGGACTCACACGCTTACTCTCTCTCTTCGTATACCTACAGACAAATTGATTGATCCGAACGATATTCGATATGCTGCTAGGGAGCTAATATGGAGACGCACATTCCCGTTCTTTCAATGTACATCCAGGCTCTGTATTCTCTCTTTCTCTCTCTCTCTCACATCAACATGGATTATGCCCTCGGAAGATGATCCTACTACACCAGCGTGGACTGATAGTCATTGATCAATTGGCAGGCCCCAGCTTCTCCCTGTCTCTCATTACATTATCTAAGGAGTACGTCTTCTGCAGATATTGATGCTGCATCAGGATGCATTGTCTGGCTTATGCCTTCCGCAGACATTGAGCGCCAAATTCCAATAGTATCTGATGAGAGAGCCATTAATCTCGAGTAATGGCCAGTGCTGCAACATGTGCGGTGATGTGGGATTTGAAGAGGAGCTCTTTCGCTGCTCCATCTGCGTTACGCGAGTCCAACACAGGTACAACGTGCTCTCACCACATTAACCTTTATAAGCTATCGATGGCGTCAAGATGGTATGGTTGCTTTTTCACAGATACTGTAGTAGCGCGTATCTCAAACTGCGGCCAGAGATGCCAAATGGATTTGTGAGTGGTGCTTATGGGATGCGGGCGGAGCTCCTAATGTCTATCTGGCCAAGGACTCTTACAAGCGGTACTGCAAATCAAAGTCAGGGTTGGTCCAATCCAAAAAGAGGTCGTTATCCTCGTCGTTATCATTACCTTCAGAGCAGGCCGTTACTGAAAGGAAGGCCCAGGCCGATGCAGCAGCAACAGATTCTGTTCGTGGCGATGGCAAAGATATAGGCTTATCGCGCGATGGTAATTCGGAGGATGTGATGAAGAAAGAGGCGCGCAGTGTAAATCATGACCACCATTATTGTGCACATGATCACATCAATGCGAGCCTGATCGATCAGAGGAGTACGCAGGCCAGCAGAAACAGATATTCATTGTTACGATCGCCCCGCCGCTATAGAAGTCTGCAGGATCTGCTGCTATGTGGTTTATGACTGTGATCGGCCGGTCAATAGTCTAGTACTCTAGTCTCTCGTTTGTGCCTTTGTAAATTTTGAGGGTCGGCTCATATGGCAACGGGTCACGGCTGAATGAATATCTATACTACATTATTATTTGAGCTACAGGTTCGGGAAAGTGTCGAACCACCACAGTGCTCCCGAACCTGGCTCCCAAACCAAACCAAAGTGACCATTAATGTCACATGATTGGGAGCAGAATGAAAGGTAAGTGACCATAATGTCACATGATTGGGAGTAGAATGGAACGTGGTCTCCTTCCACCACCTTCTCTTCTTCTCTCACTCTCACTCTCACTCTCATTCTCGCTTTCACTCTCACTCTCACTCTCACTCAGGTGCAAGCAGCAGGAGGCAGGCCAGCAAGCAGCAGGAGGCAGGCCAGCAAACAGCAGGAGGTCAGTCCTCTCTCTCTCTCTCTCTCTCTCTCACGTTGAGTCAGAGAGTCTCTCTCTCTCTCTCTCACGTTGAGCCCAGCCAGTCGGTTCGCGGACATGCGTTTTTTGACGTCAGAGAATCTCTCTCTCTGACGTTTTCAATCTCCCAGCCACTCGGTTCGCGGACGTCCTTCAGTCGCCCAGCCAGCCAGTCGATTTTTTGACGTCCTTCAGTCCTTCAGTCACCCAGGCCTTCAGTCCTTCAGTCCTCGCCCAGGCCTTCAGTCCTTCAGTCCTCGCTTCCGATCGCGTCAAAGAGGGGTGGCGGAGAGATGCGGGTTCTGGTCCAGGCCTGCGGGGTGTGACGTGTCAGAGGCTCTCTCTGACGGACGAGAGAGAGAGAGAGGGAGAGAGGCGCGTTTACTCTCTCCCTCTGTCTGACGTGCGCGAGATTGAAAGGATCAGCAAATGGTGCTTCTCGCCGTCTTTCTAGAAGTGCAGGTGATGAGGTCTTGAAGTCTCGAGTGTATGGCTCATCTAGGCGACAATCTATGGGAGGAGCAGAGGATTTATCCAGATCAGTAGCAAATGGGAACAGTAAACGCCGCAATTCTGTGTCACAGTTGAGAGGTTCTGTGTCTAGCTCTTTGTCGCGCACGTCGAGAGAGCCTCTGACGGTGACGTGTCTCTCTGACGTGTCACGCACGTCAGAGAGAGAGAGAGAAGTAAGGTGCTCTCTCTCTCTGACGTGTCGTGTAACACGTCAGAGAGAGAGATAAAGTATCTCTCTCTCTGACGACACGTGAGAGAGAGAGAGAAGTAAGGTGCTTCTCTCTCTCTCTGACGTGTCGTGTAACACGTCAGAGAGAGAGAGAGAGAAAGAAGCAAAGTATCTCTCTCTCTCACGTGTTGTGTCAACACGTGAGAGAGAGAGATACTTTGCTTCTTTCTCTCTCTCTCTCTCTGACGTGTGGTAGAGAGAGAAATACTTCTCTCTCTCTCTCTCTCATCCTGCGGTCACAGGGTCGCAGACATGGTGCGCCTGCAGTCACATGGCGCTGCTTTTCGATCCAAGCTCATTGTTACGTGAGAGAGAGAGAGAGAGAGAGAGAGAGAGAGAGAGAGAGAGAGAGAGAGAGAGAGAGAGAGAGAGAGAAGCGTGTTGAGTTAGATTAAATTAGATTGTGTGTTAGTTTAGTTAGTTTAGTTAATTTTGGTAATTTATTTAGTTAGTTAGTAGTTAGTTTAGGGTTAGTTAATCATTTAGTTAGTTTTGGTAATTTATTTAGTTAGTTAGTAGCTACTTTAGATATTATTTATTTATTTAGTTAGTTTATTTAGTTATTTAGGTAGTTAGTAGTTAGTTTATTTAGTTGGTTTATTTAGTTATTTAGTTTATTTAGTTAGTTGGTTAGTTTATTTAGTTGGTTTATTTAGTTATTTAGTTTATTTAGTTAGTTGGTTAGTTTTTGTAATTTATTTAGTTAGTTAGTAGTTTGGTAATTTATTTAGTTAGTTAGTAGTTAGTTTACTTAGTTAGTTTAGTTAGTTGTGTTAGTTTAGGGTTAGTTTATTTAGTTAAATATATAGAAAGTTAGTTAGTGAAATAGGTTGTTAGTTAGTTTGGTTAGATTTGTGGTTAGTTAGTTTAGTTAGTTTTGGTTGTTTGTTTAGTTTAGTTGTTTCATTTAGTTAGTTATTTGTTTATTTAGTTAATAGTTTAGGGTTAGTTTGTTCTTTTGTTTTAGTTTATTTAGTTAATAGTTTAGGTTTAGTTTGTTTGTTTTAGTTTTAGTTTAAAGAGAGAGAGAGAGAGAGAGAGAGAGAGAGAGAGAGAGAGAGAGAGAGAGAGAGGTTGCTTTGCTTGGTATTGTTTTTTTTGTTTTAGTTTATATTTAGTTTAGGGTTAGTTTGTTTTATTTAGTTTACTTAGTTGGTTTAGTTAGTTGTGTTAGTTTTGGTTGTTTGTTTAGTTAAATATATAGTAAGTTAATTAGTGAAATAGGTTGTTAGTTAGTTTGGTTGGATTTGTGGTTAGTTAGTTTAGTTAGTTTTGGTTGTTTGATTTAGTTAGTTATTTGTTTATTTAGTTAATAGTTTAGGGTTAGTTTGTTCTTTTGTTTTAGTTTATATTTAGTTTATTTAGTTAATAGTTTAGGTTTAGTTTGTTTGTTTTAGTTTTAGTTTAGAGAGAGAGAGAGAGAGAGAGAGAGAGAGAGAGAGAGAGAGAGAGAGAGAGAGAGAGAGAGAGAGAGAGAGAGAGAGAGAGAGAGAAAGAGGTTGCTTTGCTTGGTATTGTCTAATTTATTGGTATTTTGGTTTATATTTTGTGCAGTTTGTTTGTGAGGATTGGTATTTCAGGTCGGTGATCTCTCTCTCTCTCTCTCTCTCAGGTTGTAAATGTGTTTTGATGTATTTATTAGATTGTTGGTTAGTTAGTTTTGGTTGTTTATTTAGTTTAGTTAGTTAGTTAGGTTATTGGTTTAAATAGTTAGTTAGTTAGTTAGTTAGTTTTGTTAGTTAGTTATTTAGTTAGTTAGCTTGGTTAGATTTGTGGTTAGTTAGTTATTTAGTTTAGTTAGTTTGTTTTATTTAGTTTACTTAGTTAGTTTAATTAGTTGTGTTAGTTTAGGGTTAGTTTATTTAGTTAAATATATAGTAAGTTAGTTAGTGAAATAGGTTGTTAGTTAGTTTGGTTAGATTTGTGGTTAGTTAGTTTAGTTAGTTTTGGTTGTTTATTTAGTTTAGTTAGTTTAGTTTAAATAGTTAGTTAGTTAGTTTAGTTAGTTATTTAGTTAGTTAGGTTATTGGTTTAAATAGTTAGTTAGTTAGTTAGTTTGTTTTGTTAGTTAGTTTAGTTAGTTTAGTTTAGTTTATTTATTTATTTAGTTAGTTTATTTAGTCCATTGTGTGGTTATAATAATATCCATGTATGTTTTAGTTTTAGTTTAGAGAGAGAGAGAGAGAGAGAGAGAGAGAGGTTGCTTTGCTTGGTATTGTCTAATTTATGTTGTGAGATGGAGTAGTGTAGGTATTTTCTTTGTAATTTGGATGCATTAGAGTAGGAGAAAACAAAGAAAATAAGCATTAGGATTACTATTGCAAAACAGGGCAAGAATCGTGCAAAAGTGGTGAAAAACTTACATGTGATGCTTAAGGTCGGTAAGTGAGTTATTGGGGGTGCCAATACCATACCTGGAAGAGGGTATAAGGGCCAGAAGTGGCAAGAAATGCCACATTGTGCATTGCAGGGTTTCAGGAGAGCAGGAGAGAAGAGGAAAGCTTGGTGAGGAAGTCTGCTTCGATCTTGGCATCAAGGAGATCGTCGGCTAGCCCAAGTAATTCTACACCTTCCCCTATAGTAGTAGGACCAATTTGGAGTTGCACGACAAGGGGGAAGACCCCAGTGCCCTGCACGTCGAATTTTGCGAGCTGCGGCAAAAACACACGCGGCGTTCAGCGCATCCGAGTCACATCGACTCTGGTCCGAGGCCCAGACTCGGCCTTCGGACCACCCAGCCCACTCGGCCGACCCCTAGTCGGCCTCGGACCGTCCGAGTCGACCCACCCAAGTCTCAAATTCGGCCCTCGGCCACATCCCACATTTGGCCCTCGGCCCAGGTGCCGTGGTTCGGCCGAGTGACCTTGTCCGAATTCGTCCAAATCGTTCAAACTTAGTCCTCGGCCCGTCGGAGTGACCCACTTGAACCCTGCAATTCGGGCCTGTTAGGCCGAATTTAGATTTTCTCAAAATTTGACCTGGAGATAGTGAAATTAACCGAGAAACCATATAGAGCTGAAACCATATCATAGATCCATTACCGGGCTGAAACTGAGAGTAAGTGGTTTAGATTTGGCTATAAACGGTCCTCCAAATTGTGCATGGCTTTTACCGTAATGGCCCTGTGGGCTGGGGGGGATTGCCCCCCCCCCCCCCTCGGACCCCCGTAGAGGGGGCTCTGCCCCCTCCGCACCTCCCCTGGGTAGGTTGGAGAGAAAACGCGCGCTGTGACAGGTCCTTCAAATTGGACCCTAGTGTAACAATGGCTCTACACGAGCATGGAGCCTCACTTGCAATAGAGCAACCAAAAGCCCATATCCGAACAGAGAGAAACAGAGACCCTAGAATATCAATGGGCCAATCTAGCCATCAAGGGCAAAAAGGCCACACCACGAGAACACAAAGACATTGTGTTCATACCATGTCTAGTCAGAGCGAAATGCAACATCAGCAAGCTACAAACGCCAAGATGACTAGATATGACACTCTTGACGAGAGATGTACCTTGAATAGCACTGCACTGACGATCCAAGACAGCAGTGGAGAATCCACATTTGGTCGTGCAGTCGAGAACTCAAGGGCATCTGTCAGAAGGCTTAAATTTACAAGCCAAGACCCGGAAGATGAAGACATAGTACCACCTGCTTATCTTAGGGTCAAACTCACCGCGAAAAGAGAGCATACTGTTGATGCTCTAATTGATGAAGGAGCAGATTTTAATATCTTAACCTATGAATTATGGACCCTACTAGGCCAACCAGAGCTCACACCGACTGATGCAACTCTTAATCCTTACGGGGAACACCCACAAGCACTTCTAGGAAGTGCAGAATCCTTGTAACAATTGAAACAGAAAGCTTGCCACTCCTGTTCTATGTTTCTCCCAATAGCGAGAATGGTGGAAAGGAAATCCTCCTAGGAAGGCCCTTCAAAAAGGCTACCAAGTGTGAGGCGGACTACATAACTCAGAGGATACACTTGACACTACCGGGTGTGAGGATAGTCACGACCTTTAGCAAGGGTGACCTCAGCAGACCCCGAGGGAAAGGCAAGGAAGGTGCTGACGTAACAGTCAAGCCCATTAACGAGAGCAAGGACTTGTTGGAAGAGTTAATACAAGCACAGATCGGGCAACGAGAGCCAGTG
This sequence comes from Lygodium microphyllum, assembly GCF_053477565.2. Taxonomy (NCBI): domain Eukaryota; kingdom Viridiplantae; phylum Streptophyta; class Polypodiopsida; order Schizaeales; family Lygodiaceae; genus Lygodium; species Lygodium microphyllum. The sequence goes on from NC_141144.1 coordinate 104,074,253, forward strand.
AGTGAGGCCATGCCTGAACCAAAAAGGTTAAGAGACAATGCCAAGGACAGGTTTTGGACTTACAAATATCGTAGAAGACCCCAGAAGAAGCCCAAGCCTTATAGACGCAGGCATCGATGGAGGATGAGCACAACACCGCGATGGATATCAAAAGCGTTGCTACGTGCTCAAGGGTATTATGCAGGCAACCGATGGATTTGGGTGCCAAAACCCCTTGCTAAATCTCCTTGGTCGACTGAAGGCCCGAGCGCATTGAAAGCAATGAAGCACAGGAGAAAATCTAAGAGAAACTCTAGGTCTCGAGGCAACAAACCAGACATGATTGTTCGAAAAGAAAAGCCTCAGCCTAGCATGCTAAATAGACAGATGTCATATGTAGCCATTGAGCATGCACAAAAATCATTAGTGCCCAAAGAGCCTTTGATTTCCCAAGGGGAGAACAAGCATCATAGGCACAACATTGCTCAAGGCAAGGCTAATTGCTCAACAAAACAAATGGCACAATCGTCCAATAGCCTCGAGCAAATCATCCAGCCAGTGCCAAGCCCACCTAAGAGTCCTAGATCTCCTACATTCTCTATTTCCAAACGGACACAGGAAGCAGAACAACGGTTGTTGAGGGAAACTGCTCAATTCCAATCTCTATCTCCATCTAAGTTTCCAAATGTCCAAGAGGTGGGACATAATGCCATCTGTAGCTCTCGGCCCAAGGATATGTCTGTGCAACCCAATGTGACCAGATCAACTCACGCGCGATCTACACTTACAAACACTCAAAGGGCAACAGAGGATGTGACCACTTCTGATCGTCCTAAGGACATGACACTACAATCCACCAAGGGTAGCCAGCCCATTAAACTAGCTGCTACTACTTCCAATCAGGGATCACAGCAGTCACAGCCCTTGGCCGTGACAATACCCCGTGTGGAACGTGTTCTTAGTAGTTTATCTCTGGAGGAGGTGTCGCAACCAACTTCCTCGACAACTCCAGCACTGTCAAAGTGCCTAAAGCCTCGGTTGGAGGGGTTAAACACAAGCAAGTCGGCTGAAGGGCTAGACTCTCCGAAAAGGGAGGTAATTGTGCTCTCACAGCCTAGCAAGGCTATCCAGCAGGCCACGGCCATGTCCCGTAAGGACACATTAGAGGAAGAAAATGCTGAGGCCCAACCAAGCACATCAACGGTTGATCTAGTTCAGGATCCTGAGTCGTTGAGCGATGCACCTTCATTGACCAATAAAAAGAGGAGAAAACACAAAAGGCAACAACAATCACAGGTGGTTGTGGGCCCCAAGAGCATTGAGATCAAGAGCGATGGGGAGCTGGGGAATAAAGCATCGAGTCCATCCACCAAAGAACCCGTTAATGCCTCTCCTAATAGCGGTGAGCCCTCAGATGCACCCGTGTGCTTTGAAAAACCAAAGCAACCGTTGCCATTAACAATTGATTGCAACACTCTATCCACGGACAATAGAACTCGCCTTGACCAATCAAGAGTGGATACAACGTCGTCACAACAGGGTGACAAATCTATACCAGTCACATCTAAGAAGAACCATGACAAAATAGCAGCAAAACCTCAGGAGAAACGTGAGAACCCCAAGAGCATAAGAAATCCTAGCGCTAACCAATCTTGCTCATCTAGGCCTGAGCCCCCGGCCATGCTGAAGCCTAAGGAAACTCTTAGAACTTTGCATGAGATAGCAACTGAGCAAGCCCTCGTTGAACGTAGAAGTGTCACAGAATGCTTAATTGAGTTGGATGCTAAGCTCAAAGTGGTTGCACGTGTCTACGTCCATGCGGACATGAGCACAATCCCCAAGGAGCAGCTTGGAGATTACTTGACCTTTCCTCTATCATGGGAAGAACAAGAACATCTTAACGGGCACTACGACAGGCTCCTGCATGAACGCATGCGACTAATCCTTGACGAGGAGGCTGACGAACTGCGCTTAACCGTCGTCGTAGACATAGAGCAACTAAAGCGACTGTCAGCAGGCCAGAGTCAATTTGAGCAGCGTTGGTGCGAAAGCCATGTTGTAATGGCCGAACTAGGGGCTCAGAACATGACGGTCTCAGAAGAGCGATTGGCCAAATGGCGATCTCAACGAGACCCAACCTATGTGGCACCAACTTCCCTTTGAGTGTGTGCTTACTGACATTCGGGGTACGGACTTAGCTAGAACTAGGCTACAGGACCCTTTGATTGATAAGGTTCTCACGGAGGAGGAGTTACATATTGCCAGTAGACTCAGTCAAGGTTCCATGCTACTCGACGTGGCAAAATATCTATTAGTATTAAGTAAGCTGCCGCGAATACTAGATGCGTGTGCCACGCTCCGGTACAACCCCGATTTCTACACTTGGTTCTTATCCTCGTGAAGTGACATGGATTCATAAATATGTATATAAATCAACACTGTTTTTTGTGTCACCGTGTATAAACAATGTCAACACACACACGCAATGATAGTCAAGCGCAGGGAGAAGAGTGGGGCCAGATAAACTAAGCTCCTCAAGTCCTCCTCTCATCACACATTCAAAGACCGTGTGACCAGCCCCACCTCCAAGTGAAGGGCATGCAACCCACATTGCCGCCATAGGAAGCCTTGGCCAACAACTCTGACGATGTAGATAGGGTGTAGTCCCTTCCAAAACACCTGCTTCCCTTTTTGGTCTATCCTTTCAAGGATGTGCCCTGTCCCACTCCACGACAACCAGCCCATGCGACTTAGCATAAACCAATATCTACTAATGACTGGAGGCAACGCGAACATTAGTGTGGGGGCCACTCCTCTACAACAAATACCGCATGCCTCACCCCTCCCCTTCTCGTCATATGTGCTTCATAAACCACACTAAAATCCCTTCCATGCAAACAGTTGTATCCTATATCCAGGTCTAACCCTTGGATTGCGTCTTGCAGGCTTCCTTTTTTGGCGGAACGCATGGAGAGTCATGGAAATTTGGCATGCAAAGACGCTCTTTGCAAAAGACGGGAGCATGTGGCACGCGCCCCTCCACCGGAGCACTATGTGTCCACCATCAAGAGGTATGCCAAGAAGCGAGGCCCTAAGCGACACTATCCAGGGCGAAGGGCGAAGAACCCTCAAGTCAAAAAAGCCAAGACTCAAAACGCGCAACAGGTGACAGCACTAGTGGCATGAACCCCCAGCTCACGCCCGGGCCCCAGATGCTTAAGGGCAGAACAGGCAGCTCGGGAAAGAGAAGAATTTAATGAATTATTTAAAGACATTTTGGAGACGGTAGCGGGCCGGGACTACACCATTCATGTCCCGGCCGACATGTTCCCTACCCAAACCCACAGGAGCCCCACACCAGCAGAGCCCCAATCACCCGGCCACCCAGACTCGCCCCGCCTCGTACAAATAGAGTAGCTCCATGTTGTATAAAGGGCTTATCAAATGATACCTGGCCATAACTTTTTGTCTTTAAATGATTAAGTGTTGACATGTTCCCGACTTGTATGAACTTTTCATATCTGCGTCTAATATATTTCACGTGTTTAGCAAAAGAAAAAGCTAATCAAGCGCAGGTGATAAATGTCTAAGTCTACACCATGGAATTCAGATGAGTGATGTCCCCTGGCATTGCACTGGTTTATTATAGTTGCGGCATATACCATGCATGTACTCTCATGAAGTGACAAGTGGATACAGGATGAGACAGGTCTTTGGGTGACAGTGTTCAATGCCCGATCATCGCAAGACCATCGACCCCACAAGGAGCCATGGCAAAGCCACGCTGCCGAAAGCACAAATCACCCTTGCCGACCGCCCATATCGCATGATCTAAAGCACATTCATGGGCCACGCTCCCTTTTCGAGTCAAGCTCTGTAGTTGGCTCACAGCAGTCGTTACCTCAATCGTACCAACATCGCGTGTGTCACAAGGAGATTTGCAATATCTCAAGTATGTCTCCCCATCTCAACAATTACTTCTCTAACAACGAGGCTAGGGCACAATCATCATTGTAGTATCCATTTCCTGAGCCTTTGAAGCTTGACATTTTCCAACCCATTGAAAGGCTGATAGCCTCAGCATATTGTAATGGTTGTACTCAGGCAAGTCTGGCAAAAAAAAAAAAAAAAAATGAATGAAAAGATAAGAAGCACCCACAATCACAGCACAACACCTAGGGGTCCTCAAATTAGGTACGTCTAGTGACCTTGGTTGACTGGCTTCGTCCCTAGTCCCCTAGCCCTTTACCATCACCCACCATTGTTCATGACACATCAAGGGCAGGACATACCTGGGGAGCTTGTCTCGCCTATGGTTAGACCTGTCACCCTGACCCACTTGCACAATTCTCTCTTGCGTTCTGCCTTAGTACCATTGCAACCAGTGGTGATAAGCACCGCACGATTGGCCATGAAAAGTACACCGTACTCATCAAGCAAGTCCAATAGTTTCCAGCTACTAAAAGTGCGGTGTCCTTGTATTCAATTATGCTACGTCGTGCAGTCACAATGTAAAGGATGTCTCATATACCTTCACGTGTACTTCTTCTCCACATGGACAACTTTGCTTCATCCGCGCATTGTTATGAGAAACTAAAACGGTCTTCTACCTACGTAATATCTAAGTATGCACGAGCACTCACATAATATCTGTACCAAAGTATATCCACAGTTTGGGTCCTCAAGTGCAGGACAATACTCTCGGCTTGCTTAGAGTTCGACCTGTCTCCCAAACTAATTTGAATATGCCTTGTGCACAATAGAGAAGACTAGCACTACCCTTAGGGAGGGACCACATGAGAGGTTTTCAACTGCAGGTGTTGACGACTCCAACGAAAGTGTGGTTCGCTCTTCATCAATACCCACCGACAAGCCCGCAAACAATCGTCATGTGCAGCATCCCCAACAAACCAAAACTTGTGCTCGCCATCAATGCAATCTCCAACACAGCATAGCCCTACCACCAACTCCAACAACCTTCCACCAGCCACCTTAGCCACCAACAGACCCCCAGGACCTTCTGCCACACTGCCACCAACACTCCTCCACGGAAACCACAGGAGCCCTTGTCACACACGTCTTTGGTGCATGCTAACCGCTTGCTACCTACGACGGTGAGTGCCATGGGACTGGCACTCGTCTAGGAGGGGGGTAATGTAAACCCCAACACGAAGAAAGCAAAAGGAAATAAAAAAGACGCAGGGCAAAGGTGGAAAAAAGGTAGCTCGACTAAAGAAAGAAGAGGAGAAAAGGCCAGAAGAGCAAGGGCAACCTTAAAAGTCCAAGGCAAATACAAAAGGGGAAAGGCGCATTCTAAAATAAAAAGGCGCACCCTAAAATCGTGTAAAAGAGCACCGGGCTCTCACCCGTGCAATTTGTAAATGTAGAGGGGCGGTGGAAAGGAAGCTAGGAAGATAGAATGACAATGGGAAAAAAGGGCCTAGGCTACGGCTGGCCATGTAAAAAAGGGGAAAAGGGGATGACCGCCCAAAAGAGATTTAGGGTTTTGTATATAAGGTTGAAAAGTGAATGAGAAGCTCATTCTTGTGTGTGGCCAAAAGTAGCTCTCCTCTTCTTCTTCTTCTTCTTCTTGTTCTTGCTTGCTTGAGCTTAAGCTTGAGAGAGGGAGTGTGAGAGTGTGAGGGAGTGAGTGTGTGAGGGTGAGGGACCGAGGAGGAGAAGCTCTCCATCTTCTCCTCTCTTCTTCTCTTCTCTTCTCTTCTCTTGTCTTGCTCGCGGAAATGGAGCTTGGAGCGTGGAGCTTGACGATGGAGCTTGCTTGAAGCTTGCACTTGGATCGTGGAGCTACCGGAGTGCGCGGGAGAGGAGGTAACTCGAACGGCATGGAGGTGAGCTCACTACACCCGTAGATATGGATGGTGCGTCGGCTATGTGAGAGGTAGCCATTAGTGCTCGGCTTGGAACGCTTGAAGCAATAAGCAATCCGAGAGTCTTGGCGGTTGAGCGAAAGCTCCCACAACAGGAACGAGAAAAGTTGGCACCTTCACCTTCTGGCCAGAAGTGTGTAACAACTTGGCTGCAGAAATAAAATCCTCAATTTTCCCACCAGTGCATGAACCAATGTACACCATGTCAATCTTCACACTGATACATTCTCTTGTAAGAGCACGGTTGTCTGGAGAATGTGGCTTTGCAACAACAGGCTCCAGTTTAGAGACATCGAATCTGTATTCAGTAGCAAACATGGCAGACTCATCTATATATATTGGCTCAAAAGGTTTGGTAGCTTTTCAAAATCCTCCTAGAGACCCATGTTGATGCTAACAAGATTGAGGCACAGTGACACACAAAAGACCTGCGCATTCCACCTGAAAAGCCATCACAATGGAAACTGCCTTGGACAGAGGAACTGAATCAAAGCTTGGGGGCAGCCTGCCACATGATACCAATAGCAATCCACCTTCGAAGTGCGCATGAAAAGCAGTGCACATCCAGCTTTCGACAACCCCGAGCAATAAAGTCCAGCCTGACTCTGGTGGCGCAGTTAGTACTTGTAGTTCTTCTGTTTTTAAAGAATAGGAAATTTGATGATTTTGGTTTGATCATTTGTACCTAAGTGACTCCTTAGTTTCAGCCCTGTTTTGATGGCCGGAGCAACAGCTTTTTCTATTGTTGACTTGATCATCAGCAAAGCATGTCGCAGAGCCTAACAAGGCTAAAGGATTGATGTGCTTGCAAGGTGGTGAAGGACTCACATATGCAGCTAACCATGCCCTCTTGTTGCATTTTTTTAATCTCTGCTTTGTAAGCAGCTGATGCCTTTTTCTCTGCATGGGTGAGTGCCGCTAATTCACGTTCTTTGACAGAAAGCTGGCCCTCCAATCGTTCCACCTTAGCTCCTATGCATCTACAATCATCTTGTAGAAGTCCCCATCTACTTTCTTCCCATTCCAAGTGCCGCGCTGCTGCCCCTTCTTGTCTTGCGAGCCTCTCTACGCAGCTCCTCCCAACCTGTATCAGCGTGTCCTTTGAGTTGCCGCTTTTATTTCGCTTACTGGTAAAGAGTTCTTCATCCACGTAGAGCAGACCCTTCTATGGAACCGACCAGTCGGACTCACTCCATACAAGAGAACAGGTGACATGGATCCTATCAGGTGCAAACCTTGGTGAAGAAGAGATGGAATAATAGCGGGCCTGAAGACGAGGTAAAACAGATGGTTATCCATTGCTGATACTCATCCTTGCCGAGGGCCAAGCTAGAAACTTCAATCGGTCCTTTTCAGCAGGATCAGAGGCGTGAGCTCCTAGAGTGACCGTTTTCGATCCAGCCCTTCACACCATAAAAGGAAGCTCCCCCCAAGTCCTGAGATTTTGCCGAGAGGATTCATCCCAAAACAGCTCTGGCCCCCACGACACAAGAAGCTCCTCATCTCCAATATAGCACAACCAAATAGCTAAATTTGCCTTGATAGGCATTCCTAACAAGCAACTTTGTATCCTCTCAAAGTCGCCTGCATGTCCAAGAAGGTCTATCATAGTGGCATAATGCTTCGAGTATAAATGTAAACCAAACACTTTGCTCATAGACTTGAAACAATCAACACCTTCGGTGAAAAAGCCAGTGACTGCAAGCTAAAAGAAGAGACACAAAGGTCACTTGGTCTGGATCATAACCTACAGATACAACATCAAATTTGCCTACAAGCCTCCAATTCTTCTTCTCCACAACAGGCTTGCAAAACAGCTATCAATGTAATCTCATCTTGAATTGTATGTTCCTCTTGCATATGGCGATACAATTCTAGAGATATTTTGTCTTGTCCCTGCTCTACATATGTTGTGAGCATTGCATTCCACAACATAGTGTTGAGCTGGGACAAATCAGTAAAAACAGTTTCTGCTTCATTGTCCCGCATGTTACGTTGGCCTTGTTCACGTGCAACCTTTGTCTTCATAGCTTAAATGTCGGCTTCTACAAAGCTTCCTTTGATTCCACGATTTCGTGCACTTTTCTTGGAGTTCATCATTGAAATTGACATCATGAGAATATTCTTTGACATCAGTTTTTCATATTTTTCTGACACACACACAACATGCACACAAACAGAAACACACGCAAACACAAACACACAAGTGGAGTATGTACATTGGATGCGGGTATAGGAAAGGACGAAAGATAACGCAGCAATCAAATACAATGAAACACACGTGAAAAGATAACACAGATGCACAACAAAAATGGAGGTGTTTACGGCTCGGATGCGTAGCAGCACGACATCCACCCCCTCTAAACCTGCGCATCCTCCAGATGAGCCAACTATCCATGATCATCTAAGTCCACAAACAGGTCCAGTTCTTCATCAGTTTCTGGTAGACCTGTTTCTCCATCAGCTACATCATCCATATTCTCTGCTTCTTCTGCTAAAATTTCTTCTGACTGCTCTTCTTGTGCCAATGCTTCAAGTGCATACTCTTCATCTTCTCTTCTCTTGAAAATCTTGATTCGTTTTCTAGCAATGGGCACCCTCAATACCGTCCCATCCAATTCAACCTACTCATAGGTAGCATTGTCAAAAATCTGTTTCACTTCATACAGTCCAAACCATCTTTGAACCATTTTTCTCATGCTGCTATGCTGATTCTCTAGGCTACTGTCGTAGACTAGAACCCAATCTCCCTCTTTTATGGCTCTAGGCTGCAAGCAATGCCTCAAATAAAACCTGTCCTTGTTTCTGAGTCGAGCTGGCTTCAAACAATCAACTGCTAGCTGCACATCTTCTACCCTTCTCTCTAGTTGACGAATCCGAAGAGCTAGAAGCTCCTCTCTTGATAAATTCTCATGCCAAGGAAGAGCACTCCACGTGAGAGCACAAATTTCAGTAGGCATGATAGGTTTCTGCCCATACATCAACTCTGCAGGCATATATCCAGTAGTCACGCTATGTGTAGAGCGGTCTGCCCACAATGCAAAAGGTAGTAATCTCGGCCAATCTCCAATCCGACCTCTACAAGCTTTTGCCAATGCCTTAACTATCGGCGGATGCCCTCTCTCGCTCTTGCCATTCCCCTCTGGATTATAGGCAGTAGTAAGAGCCAACTTAATCCCAAGCCGTGAGAAAAATTCTCTAGCTTCATCTGCATCTAGCTCTCCACGATCAGCAGTAATCTTGCCTATACATCCATACCTGCAAAATATTTCTTCCAACAAGAATTTACATACTGTAGTGGTGGTCTTCGTCCGCAAAGATCTACCTTTAACATAGTTTATAAGATCCTCCCTGGCCAAGACAAGATATCTCATCTGCCAAAGTCCCACTGGCAAAGTAACCAAGTCAACCACCCACTTATAATGCATATATAGCGGATAGGTCGAATGCAACTCATCGCGATGCCACACTAAAGAGTAGAGGTGACAGTCCCTGCAAGTCTCCACAAAGTGGGAAACATCCTTATACATCCCTTTCCACCAGTATCTTTCTTTGATTTTCTCATAGGTAGCCCACGCACCTCTATGTCTAGCCCAAGAACTCTCATGAAACTCTCGCATAATCTGTATTTGTGTCGCTGCCTCACAAATTACTCTCAAGGGTAGGCCACCTCTCTTCTTTGGGTGCTTCCAAAGAAAAACATCTTTCAAGAAATACCCATAAGCCTTTCTTCTGATTTTGTTGAATGCATCATCTGTCCAATCAGCTCTTCGAGTCAATGAACTCAGATACTGACCAATTTGCAGCCACTCGCCAACATAGAGTTCTTCAGTAAAGGCTTCAACAGTAGATACATGACAATCATGAACAAGGACAGAAGCTGCAAACTCTGTCTCGTCATCTTCTGCAAGCAACGACTCCTCATCCTCATATCTCGCTCTAGACAGCATGTCACAAACAACTGGATTATCTTTTCCTGCTATGTGTCGAAATTTCTGGATTCAATGATTTGATGTAGGCAATCCACCAAAGCATCACTATATCTGGAGTCAAACAGCTAGTAATCATGCCAAGCAAAGGCAAGCAATCTGTTTCAACAATAACTGGAGCACCAATAAAATACTCTTTATCACACTTCAGTGTAGTGACTACTCCCCACAACTCTCTTTTAATCTGTGGATATCTTCTTTGTCGCTCATTAAGAACTTTAGCTCCAAAGCGGATTGCATATCTGTTCCCATCAGCATCATCCTATCCCACTGCCCAACCTATGCCAATAGGGCTGGTATCAACTGTCAACATGATTGGCCATCCACACTGATAATCCGCCTTGCGAAGAGTAGGAGCTGACTGCAACAACTTCTTGAGTTTACGCATGGCTTTCGAATGCTTCTCATCCCAATGAAACTTCTGCCCCTTTCGAAGCAACTGATAGAGAACATCTACTATGTGAGCAAAATGAGGAATCCAAATCATGTAAAATACACAAGCTCCCACAAATCCCCACACCTCTGAAGTAGTCGAGCAATACTCTGCAATCCTGCTTATGGCATTCACATTTGCAGGTGAAGGCTTTCTGCCATAATAACCAACCATATGCCCAACTATGATGACTTCATTAACACCAAAGATAGATTTCAGCCCTGAAAGAGTCAATGTCACCTCCTTTAATCGTGTCAATATTTGCTCACAAGCAACCAAGTGTTCAGCCACAAAATGTCTACATCCTCGCAAATCAAGACTCTCATTCTTTTCTTCTTCTGCACAGCCCTTAATAGGCACATCATCTAGGAAATGCATGGTATACTGCGGAATATAGTCTCACAGAACTTTATGCATAGCATTCATCATATGAGCAACTGAGTTGGTGGCACCTTGAGGCAAGGTACACATCCTCACAAGACCAATAGGTGTTTGCATAGTGGTAATATCCCTGCTTTCCAAGGCAAGTTGAAACTGGTCATAACCAGAATACAAGTCACCTAGGGAATTTATGGCTCGTTCTACAAAAGCCTCAGCAAACTCATCCACAACTGGTCTTGTTCCCACATTCCTGATTGTCACTCTATTACGGGCTGCATATCCTGAATAAATCTCAAGGTTCCATTCTTCTTTGATACAGTAAACCACCTGTTAGAATAGGGCGTAGAAGAGGGTTTCAAAATCCCCATCTTAATTTTCTGATTCAGCAACTCTATCAGCTTTGGCAAGTGTGTTCTAGGCACAGGTATAGGACGTATATTCCATGGCACATGAGGAACAATGAAGATGACCATAGACGCAACTAATTCAGGACTAATGCAGCCAATTTCATGAGGAAAGAAAGCAAATGCCTTACCATGTCATCCAAGCATCTCTCTGAAACATTCTTTTTCCACTGAAGCAAGAAATCATCATTTCCAATCTTCAATTCTGAAAGAGTTTTAACTGTAAATTCATGGCCAATATTTGCAGGATCTCTCAACATAGGCTGCTTCATAGCTTTTTCCATCTGCTTATCACTATCAGGAGGAAGCGGCCCTGCAACCGGCTTAACCTTCTTATCAACTGTTTTATACTTCGTGTCAACCTTGGCATCAGTCAGGCACTCTCTTCTTTGCTGCAATTTCTGCAATTTTTCAGCAACTCTCAACTCTGTTGGCTGAAAGATTTTAGCCCTTTGCTCTATGGACTGCATGGGTGCAGCCTGAAACTCTGTATGCTGAAATTCTTCAGCATTAAACTCTATTGACTGAATGGTTTCAGCCCTCTTCTTTGTGGACTGCCAAGTTGCAGCCTCATACTCTGTATGCTGAACTATTCCAGCATTTAACTCTGCTGGCTGAAAGGTTTTAGCCTTTTGCAACTCTGAAAGCTGATCAAGATTAGCCATAGATTCGGTTTGCTGAGTTTTCTTAGCCTCTGACTCTGTTTTCAGCATAAAATCAAAAATTTCCTGATACATATCCAAGGTTTGCACTGGTATGATCCTTGAACCCTTACATACATCAGTTTTCAGCATATTTTCTATCTCAGACAAAGTATCTGCATAAGACATTCCATCATATAGCCCATCCACATGCTCTTTTACTTGCAAAAAACCTGCAGTCTTCAACTCTTTCTCCTTACGACCAATGTATTGTCTCGCAGCTCTAGACAAATCTGAAATTTTTTGATAACTCACTGAACTATCTGAAGAAAAACCAAAAAAATTAGTGGAGAAAGACTGGCTGCCAGGAGGCGAGATCTCCTCTTTTCTCCGCTTCGTACCACTGGCGTCTCGCAAGACAGCGGTACCTAATGAAAATCCAACTCCTTCGCAGGTAGTGGTGCCTCACGCAAGGAGTCCCTATTTCTCGGATGATTTACTCCAACAGTCATAAACTGAACAGCTCGCATACCATCCTTACTGCGTATCCGTGCATAGGCTGAGCCATCATCCATTACTTTTGTCTCCATTCTTGCTTCTGTAATGAAAGGCTATCCAAGAATAATAGGATAAGAGCAAGAATCCTGAACAAAGCAATGATAATCCTCTTCAACATTGCCAATAGAAATTCTGATGCTCGGACAAGCAACATACATATCACCAGAAGTATTATTGGTTGCTCTCATGCGCTAGCCATGCTCTGCATCCATAGGCCACTTGCCACTCTCATAAACACCTCGAGCAATAAGATTAATCTCGGAACCATGATCGACTAAAGCGACCAAAGGAATCTGTTTCTCTCCAATCCTTACCACCGTCTCAGTGGTTGCTCTAGCCCAATGACTACATGAAAAATGGCTGCGAGGAATGAGGATAGGGGTATCATCATCCTCATACTGCATAGGTTGAACTATTTTCTCCATCTGCGGGTTGATAGAAGCATTCTCAACCATCACTGCATCATCTTGCTCTTCCCCAAGAGCTTCATGCCATAACCCCTGTAAAGCATGTCCTTCCATTGCATGTTGTTTCCTCCGCAAAAGATCCTGCATTTGATCGTATATTTCTCTTCTAACAATCCCAAGAGCTTCACCAACAGTAAAAGTGACTTCACTATTTAAAATTCTTTCATGAAAAAATCTTATTCATATCCGTTTGCATGTCAAGGTCTGACAAGAGCTTGAATCCTGGCTCCTTTCTTGGTTGTCTCTTGTCTTTCATCTGTTTTTCTGCCATAGGTTGTTCAGGACCTGATTGTGCTAGAGAACTCATCATAGGTGGAGCTGTAACAGGTGGTGAAACAAAGTCATCCCCTTTAGTCTTTTTTGGAGGTGCTGAGACCCTCCTCATCTCTTCTTCTCTTTTCCTCAACCATGGCATCTAAACCCTGTGTTTTCGCCATATAAGCAAAAATAGAATACCTGTCAACAGGAGAATCCCATCCCATTTCTCCTTGGATGCTGGAGCCCACACAAGTCATAGTGGATGCCTGAACTTTCCCTCTTCTCGCTATCTCCAAGGAAGAGGACCATAAGGCTAAGTCTCCATCTGATTTTTGCTCAAGCTGGACTCCATAAGCTGAAACATCTCCTCTAACACTCACATAAGCTGATCGCGTAGCCATATCATCAACGAGCTTCTTCATGCCTCCCTTACCAAAGTTCGTGTCAAGAGGAGCACTAGTCTCTGTCAGCCATATCTTCCCATCTTGTCCCCAAAACACTACGTTCTTCTTACGTGCTTCCTGAAAAGCATCACAATCTCTGCAATGTTGGTGCTCTGTACTATCGCACCAAATACATCATCTCCCTTTTCTTTGGCAAGCTGGAAAAGCAGTCATTGGAGTAGGTGCTACAGCAAGTACTGACATAAGTTGCTCTTTTAACTTCCCAACTTCAGCTTTGACTGCCTCTATCGTCAAATCTGCCAAGCCTTTAATAACATCATCTACTGATAAGGGCACTGGAGCAGTAGGAACTGATGGATTTACAATAGGAGGAGTAGGCTTAGGCATAGAACTTGCAACAAGAGTAGAAGTAGAGGTCTCCAAGGATTTTTCAGAAGCAGATCCTGTATTACGATGCAATCGTACCCTCCTGCGGTGCTTCTTAACAAGCGCATTCATAGCATCAATGACATGTCTCCACTCGGTCTTTAAGCCTGAATCGGTAGCTTGATCTTTCAAAAGATCATCCAAATTTTCCTATAAATCAGCATCAGCAGCTTGTAAAAATAATTCCACCTTCTGCATCCCCAAAGCTTGCTGCTCAGTCCCGTCCAACTGATCATAGCGGCTCTCAACCTCTCGCAGAAGGGTGGTAACTGAAAGTCCCTTATTAGGCATAGAAACCCATGCTAAGAAATTCCTGCGGTTCATAAGACCTGTATCCTCTAGGAAATATTCATCTTTTAATGCCTTCTTAAACTCTGTCCAACCAGCATGTGTTCCTTGAATTTTTGAAATTCGGACCTCAAGCGCGCGAACCACGATCCACAAGAAGTAGCGGCTCCAAACGTCTTGAGAAACCCCAAAAAACTTCATCTTTTCTTCATACAAATGCAGGTAAGTTGAAACTTGTTGGCCGTTGAACTGCTTCATCTCCTGTTGGACAGCCTTCAAGGCATCCATGGCATCACTATCGCGTTTCGCATGTGCTTGCTGCTGCATATAGGATGTAAACGACTAAAATAGATGCTTCATGACATTCTCGTCCGTCATCTCTTCTTGCAAGTCTCCCATCTTGCTGGAAATTAACGTAGCGCTTTCACGTCGGGTTCACCAGAAATGTCGTGGAGTTCGTGCAAGAGCTTTTGAACACGGGGTTCAAGATGCTGCAAGGAAAGAGGCTAACAAGAAGATCTCAAATTTTGATGCCAAAGTTCACTATATTGCTTGCCAAGTGAATTACAACAAAGAAACTGCCAACTACTCTTGATAAGAAGTTGCAGTTATAGGCTTACCGCCTTTGAAACATAACTTATTCAGGACTCATTATTCTAGGGCCTTAACGAACCTCGGAATGTTGTGATAACTGCCACTTTCCTCAATTCACACTGAAAATTGGTCAGAATTATGATCTGAACCAGCATTCCATCTAGGTAAATTCTGTTCCTTATGATTCCAGAATCTTCAGACTGCCCCCATACAAAAATCATAAAGCGTGCAGGAACTGCACTCACTGCAAAACTGTGATCCCAAGCATCAAAGTACAACAGAGCCGTTGGCGAAACATCAACTTGGCCACTGATTGTCTCAATTTTGTAATCTTTCCCTCAAAGAGTGTTTCTACCTACAAAAAAAATCCCTAGGATCTGTCACAAATCCTGTCAAAGCAGAAGCCGCAGCAGTGTAAGGCGAAGCTAGATATACTTGAGACTCCTACAAGCCTCCAATTCTTCTTCTCCATAGTAGGCTTGCAAAACAACCATCAATGTAATCTCATCTTGAATTGTATGTTCCTCTTGCATATGGCGATACAATTCTAGAGATATTTTGTCTTGTCCCTGCTCTATATATGCTGTGAGCATTGCATTCCACAATACAGTGTTGAGCTGGGACAAATTAGTAAAAACAATTTTTGCTTCATTGTCCCGCATGTTCAGTTGGCCTTGTCTGCACGGGTGAGTGCCGCTAATTTACGTTCTTTGATAGAAAGATGGCCCTCCAATCGTTCCACCTTAGCTCGTATGCATCTACAATCATCTTTAGAAGTCCCCATTTGCTTTCTTCCCATTCGAAGTGCCACACTGCCGCCCCTTCTTGTCTTGCGAGCCTCTCTACGCAGCTCCTCCCAACCTGTATCAGCGTGTCCTTTGAGTTGCCTCTTTTACTTCACTTACTGGCAAAGAGTTCTTCATCCACGTAGAGCAGACCCTTCTATGGAATCGACCAGTCGGGCTCACTCCATACAAGAGAATAGGTGACATGGATCCTATCAGGTGCAAACCTTCGTGAAGAAGAGATGGAATAATAGCGGGTCTGAAGACGAGGTAAAACAGATGGTTATCCATTGGTGATACTCATCCTTGCCGAGGGCCAAGCCAGAAACTTCAATCGGTCCTTTTCAGTAGGATCAGAGGTGTGAGCTCCTAGAGCCACTGTTTTCTATCCAGCCCTTCACACCATAAAAGGAAGCTCCCCCTAAATCCTGAGATTTTGTCAAGAGGATTCATCCCAAAACAACTCTGGCCCCCACGACACAAGAAGCTCCTCATCTCCAATATAGCACAACCAAATAGCTAAATTTGCCTTGATAGGCATTCCTAACAAGCAACTTTGTATCCTCTCAAAGTCGCTTGCACGTCCAAGAAGGTCTATCATAGTGGCATAATGCTTCGAGTCTGAATGTAAACCAAACACTTTGCTCATAGACTTGAAACACTCAACACCTTCGGTGACAAAGCCAGTGACTGCAAGCTGAAAGAAGAGACATAAAGGTCACTTGGTCAGGATCATAACCTGCAGATACAGCATCAAAATTGCAGTTTCCTACAAGCCTCCAATTCTTCTTCTCCACAGCAGGCTTGCAAAACAGCCATCAATGTAATCTCATCTTGAATTGTATGTTCCTCTTGTATATGGCGATACAATTCTAGAGATATTTTGTCTTGTCCCTGCTCTACATATGCTGTGAGCATTGCATTCCACAACACAGTGTTGAGCTGGGACAAATCAGTAAAAACAGTTTTTGCTTCATTGTCCCGCATGTTAGTTGGCCTTGTTCACGTGCAACCTTTGTCTTCATAGCTTAAATGTCGGCTTCTACAAAGCTTCCTTTGATTCCACGATTTCCTGCACTTTTCTTGGAGTTAATCATTGAAATTGACAGCATGATAATATTCTTTGGCATCAGTTTTTCATATTTTTCTGACACACACACAATATGCACACAAACAGAAACACACGCAAAAACAAACACACAAGTGGAGTATGTACATTGGATGCGGGTACAGGAAACGACGGAAAGATAACGCAGCAATCAAACACAATGAAACACACGTGAAAAGATAACACAGATGCACAACAAAAATGGAGGTGTTTAGGGCTCGGATGCGCAGCAGCACGACAACGATGCCCACATTCTTGAAAATATGCATGGGATCCAATAAGTAGTTGATCTGTAAGTGGGTCCAATATGGCAACTCTTAGAAAACTAAGAACCGTCACATTCTATTTGGATGTGACTTTGTGTGGACCATTTTTTGCTCGTATAAGCTTTAGACATTCATTCATGCTGGAGGTCGTTCAAGAAAACCTTCCCTCAGTTTATGACCGTCCGGCAAGAAAGCGGGGTGTCCTTGATATACCATTTTCTTCATGGTTTGTGTCCTTGGGAAGTCTAACTGTGGCCCACACAATGGACATGCATGATAACCTGAGGTAACTAGACCTATCCCAACACCTCTATCCAAAGAATACAAACTTGAACAAGCTATGATAGATATTACCAATGAGAATAGAAGCGTACTTACCTGAGCACTTCTCGAATCCCGGAAAGTCATGCATAGTCCACATGAGAATGGCTCGAATATTGGCAGACCATCGACTATCGTGCTAACTCATATCTTCCATGACAACTCCCTCCTCTCACAAAATATTAAGCTCATCGACTAATGGACGAAGATATATGTCCATATTCTTGACTTTGTAGCGGTCACGAATGAGCAAACTAAGGATGAGGTGTCCTTTCTTCGTAGAAAGCCATGGAGGGATGTTGTAGTTAACAAGGATTACAGTCCACACACTGTAAGAAGTTGAACGAATGGGTTCATGCCATCCATAGCAAGACTGAGTCGAAGATTCCTTGGCTCTCAAGCAAAGCCTGGAAAGGTAGCATCGATGTGGCTCCATGTGCGTGAATCTGCTAATATTCCTTGGACTCCATATGTGGATCTATTCTACGCATGCCACATTGTCAAGCTTGCCATACCGGACGTATGAAAGATATGATGGATATGGGGGATAAGCGAAAAGTGTCTAAGAACTTTATGAGGGAAGGTTTGCCCTTGTAAGTCCTATCGATACCTATGAGCACCACCGTTTGGACATGTCTTCATAGTCTCGTATTCTCCTCGAAAAGTATGCAATCATTGATACATGTATGGATGCTATTGTAGTCCATGCCAAGCTTTCGTAAAACATGTCGCACATCATCATGAGACTCATGCATGGTATTTGCAAGTGGTAATATATGATATTTTAGTAACTTGAAAAAAATCATAAAACACCTTGAAAAAGCACAATTGTTTTTTATGATGGTGTCGAAAAGAAATCAAGGAAGCGTATGTAGAAGGTACTTGAACAACTCAGTCACACTCGTATCTCTCCATCCGTATTTTGCTTGCACACTTAGGAGTGCAAGCAGTATCTTCAAGCGAGATACTCGGCACCCATCATATAATGGTATGGATGCTTTCTCTCTAAGCGGATCAGATGTCTCTCTCTCTCTCTCCTACTACTACTACTACTACTACTACCACCACCACCACCACCACTCGCCTTCCTAAAGTTTCGAACACACCCAAGGTGCATCTTTAACAAAACATATCTTTCTCTCTCTCTCTCTACTACTACTACTACTACTACTACTACTACTACTACTACTACTACTACTACTACTACTACTACTACTACTACTACTACTACTACTACTACTACTACTACTACTACTACTACTACTACTACTACTACTACTACTACTACTACTACTACTACTACTACTACTACTACTACTACTACTACTACTACTACTACTACTACTACTACTACTACTACAACAACAACAACAACAACAACAACAAAAAACAAGAAAAGAAGCTACTACTACTTGTACTAGTACTACAACAACAACAACAACAACAAAAAACAAGAAAAGAAGAAATTAAAAAACTACTACAACTACTACAAAAACAAGAAAAAAAGAAATTAAAGAACTATCACTACCACTAGCACTAGCACTACCACTACCACTACCACTACCACTACCACTACCACTACCACTACCACTACCACTACCACTACCACAAATAAGAAAAGAAGAAATTAAAGAACTACCACTACTACTACTACTACTACTGCTGCTGTTGCTGCTGCTGCTGCTATTGCTACCACGACCACGACCACTACTACTACTACCACTACAAACAAGAAAAGAAGAAATTAAAGAACTACTACTACTAATACTACTACTACAACAAACAAAAAAATAAAAAATTAAAGAGCAAGATCTTACCCTCTCTTTGTTTTTAATCCATTCATTCTCCTCTCTCCCTCCCTCTCTCTCTCTTTCTCTCTGTCTTTATTATGTTTTATGTTTATTCCCTCTCTCTCTCTCTCATTCCTTCTTTCTTTTTCTCTCTTCCTCTCCCTATCTCATTCCCTCTCTTTCTCTCTCAGTACACATCATTTTTAACAAAAACAAGCAAAAGAAAAGGAGAAAAAACAAAAATAAACCAAGAGGGAGCAATGCACTCACCGCAAAGGTCCGAGGATGGATTCGGTGGCTCGTCTTCGCCTTTCGTGCACTTCCTCCTCCTTTGCAAACAGAGGTGGCGGCGGCGAGAAGCTCTCCTTCTCCCTCTTTCTCTCTTTCTCTCCCTCTCCCTCTCAAACGCACGATGTAGTTTGCTCTCTCTTTTGCTCCCTCTTTCACTCTTTCGTGCAAAATGCCACGGTAGGGTTTCGGCCTACTTTTTTTCATCTGAGTACCATCGCGATTTGTGTTGCAAATAGCGTCGCATTTGTGACACAAATAGCACGCGGCTAATGTGCGTAGTCAAAAATGGCCATCGCTATTCTCCTATATCCTTGTAGTGTTTGCCCAATCTTCATGTTCATGAAACAATGCCATAGAAACCCACTTTGCAGCCATCGGTGGCTATCCTATCTAGATTTGGGAGTCCAAGACCCCCCAACTCCTTAGGAAGGATGCAATCATCCCATGCCACTTTTGGTATTTTGAACTGTTCATTTTTTCCTGCCCATAAGAAATTACTGGTTAGTGATTTGAGTTGTTTCAACCCAACTTTGGAAGCCTTCCAATAGCAGGCTAAAAAGTATATTGTCAAATATACTAGAATATGTTTTAGCACCACCACCATTTTCCTAGTAAATGAACACTACAGTCCATTCAAGTACTCTAGCTTCTTTTTTATTTTGTTTAGCACCCATTCCCAATGGTGCTTCAGGATTACACCAAATCCCATGGGAATTACAAGGATTATGAATACCTTTCCTTCTTCCAATTCCTTGTAATGTGCATCCAAGAGTCACAGTGGAGGAGGATTAATAAATCTCTTAATACCTGTTTTACTAGGATTTACAACTAGCCTTGAGGCAAGACAATTAACTAGCTCAATGTATCTGAGGCTATTACAAAGAATAGGCAGTCAAAGTGCGCATCAAAGAATGCTCAAATTTGATGAGAAGTATTTAGTGTGCATGGATCTTCCTCATAAATCAAGTTGGAATTTATCCAAGCAATAACTTTACACTCCCCTGGAGTGTCTTTGACTCAATTTGGTTCAATATATTCCATGGTACATTTAAGGAGGACAAAATTTCTCTTGCTCACAACATTTTCAAAATGGGCATTAGGAAATGGATTGAGCTTTGGGATTACAATTTAGGAGGGTGGAAGGATCTAGAATGCTCTAGATAAATGAGATTCGTCTTTGAAGGGATGAACATACTCTCCTCCAACAAAGGAGAAATTGTTGGGGGGGCTCATTTATGCCAGAAAATTCAGATGAATAAGAGTTCAATTGCAAAGGCATTTTCTGGCTAAATGATAAGCCATTACTACCTATCCAAGAGAAAAAGGAGTCACCCGCTAGGATTCTTAATAAGTTGAACAAGATATGGCACTTAAATTGGAACCAACATTAGTGGATATACACGTTTACCATGATCTGGCTACTGGCATTCATCGAAAGCAATCCTGCCTACTGTGGTGGAAGATACAACTAAAGAGCCAAAAAAATAGGGATAGGATCAAGCTTATGTCCTCATTGTCACCATGAGGAAGACACCATCACAACCCATCTATTTTATTCTTCCCAACACAATAGGAATACCCTCAACTTGCTTCAACAGATGATCTCTCCCTTTCACCCCTCGACTATCACATGGAAAGAATTGATTATTGGGGAAATCTATGGACTACATCTTGTAATATGGAATTTGATACGCTTCTTAGTGTTGTGGTAGATTTGGTTATGTGGAAATAAAAAGGCTTTTGAAAATATAATGGTGGACCCAATGTATGGATTTAAAGAAGAACTTCTATTTTTGCAAGCTAAGAAGAAAGGGAAGTAGCTAGCCAAAGACAACAACAAACATCCATTTACCCGTAAGAAGAAAAAAGATGATCCATATGAAGGCTTGGGATTTGAGATGAGAAAGTTCCTTATCCATGAAGAAAAAAGAAGGAAGATGGAGTGCAGGGAAGCCTTGTTCTTAGCCATGTTTGAAAAACCTACTCTCAGTACTCTCAATATAATGGAAAATAGAGTCAAGGAATGAAATCATATGTAAAAAGCTTATCTGATAAGACAAAGACACACATGCTTTAGTCCAACGATGTAATACCCCTCTTTTTTACCTTTACTAATACAACTTATCATTTTCACAAAAAAAAGGACTAATACATTTGATCCATGAGAAGAATTTGTGCATACACAGTTCATAGGCTTTGGGCCAATGAAGAGACTCCTTTGGATCTCTGAGAAGTCTCACTATGAGTGGCACATTTTTTTAAACATGGAGCATGTTGATATTTGACCTCTTATAGATGTCCAGTCATATCAAGGCTTACTCTTCTTTCTAACACTTCTTCTTCATCTTCTCAAACTTTACCTTTTTTGAACAACAAAAGACCCAAGCTTGTTATGAAAATATACCTTTGTCTACACACATTTAGATCCTTATCTTAGTGGAATCATCCTAAGAAATATTCATCTTGAGCCTTATGACTTTTTTTTTCCTTGATATCACCTTCTTATGCAATGGATTTTCTTGACAAAGATTTATCTTGAGCCTTATGAATTATGTTTGCCTTGATATCACCTTCGTATGCAATGGATTTTCTAGTGGTCCATGGTGTTTATGAACCTTGGTAACTCAAGCCTATTGTCAATTGGAATCCTCATCCATCTTGCTTTGCTAATCTTTCTTAAACTCTTTATCCTCTATGGATTTGTGGCTCGACACAATTGTGGATGTCATGACATTGCACATCCACTCACCCGACCCTATCCGATTTCTAAAACTAGACACTCATAAATCAGACACATCATGAGAAAGAAAATCTTGAAATTTGGCAAATCCCGACCAACGAGAAGCGTGATTTGCACCAGAAGAATCCTCTGAATGCCTCACAGGTAGTTACAGACCTAGAAATCATGGGCGAACATTCTGGAATTGTGTTTGGTGTTGTTGGCTGATTGTAAGACCCCAACTTGACCCTGAATGAGCTAGACAGAATACCATAGCAAGAAACCCTAGAAGTCGGCAAGAACAATAGCTAAAAACCAAACACACGACCCTATCAAGCCAACCCATAGACAAGATCGCCGAAGTTGCGCATACTTTAATTTCTCACTCACTTTGACTTTGAGCACTTGAAACACACTTAAGGAGGGCAAAAAGCTTGGTTGCACATCGTGCATTGAAAAGAATACACCCGCATATACGCGCATGGAGTGAGGGTAAGTTGAGGGCTGGTTGCAATTAACAAGGAACTCACTCAAACATAAAACTTTGAAGGAACCCACCAGTAGGAGAAGATCCTAGCACATAGAAGGGTGATCAAATCCTTGAAAGTAAGACCAGGCGAATAACACAATCGAAGAGCCAGACAAAGCAAGGACCACCTTACCCCATCGCGGAACTGGATCTACATGACCTTATTCACCTGATCGAAAACTTGGTGCAACAGGAAGCCCTAGACATGGAAGAGGGTAGGCTGAAGAAGCTATGAGGAGCTCAAATTAGGAGACCTTCCTGAAGTTGTCCACAGTAGTTGGTGAACAAATGCGATGCTCAAACCTGGCTAGAACACCGTAGTAGACCTATAGAGGACGTCATAGAAGACCTCAAGGAAGAAAGGAAGCTGGCTCATAAGGCTCTGCAAGGCCTAGCCACGTACAACCAGGACAAAAAAATTAGGAGCTTGTGCCATATCTTGGAAATGCAAGAGATTCAGAGAGTGCTAGCCTTAGCAGGCAGGAATCGATCCGAGAGCGAGAGAGTGCTACAAGGGGACCTCACACTTGAGCAAGCTTCTGACAAAGCAACTACTAGATAACCTGCTAGTGCGACTCATGAATGTCAAGTAGAGAGAGAAAGAGGATATTCGAGATTATGTAACCCGTATGAGGAGTCTCTTCAAGAGAATCCCCATGGGCAGGAGACCAATCAAAAGAGCTATATGCACAGTATTCATTAACGAAATACGAAGCAAAGAGCTCTACAAATCCTTGTCCGACAACTCGATCTTACAACGAGACACACTAGCAAGGGTCTTTGAAGAAGCTATTAGAGTGGATGACTAGCTCAAGGAAAGAGGCTCCAGTTGCTTGGGTCAAGAAGAGTCTAGTGCCATAGTTCCAAGAGGGCCTCAATGCCCAGTGAGAGAGTAGACCCAAGCATGCAAGACAAAGGAAAGGGCACTAATTCAAGACAAGAGCTAGTAGAGATTAGGATGGACATAGCCAAACTATAGGAGATGATGAGGTGGCCAACATGCCCACACATCCAATGTGTGCATTGTGGCGAAAACCACTTGTCAACTGAGTATCAGGACCCTAGGTCATGACCTTGCGCTAATTGTGGTAGGTTTGGCCATGACACCATGCATTGTCGATTACCTTGGAGGATCCCATACCTGTAGCCTTATGGTTAACCCTACATTGCAAAAAGGCCACCAAACTTCTTTGGAAGGGGAGCCCCATTGGCTCTCCCGAAACCTAACAACTCCAAGCCATCCATCTCTAGGTTGGAAATAAATCCTACAACCATAGAGTAAGGAGAGAGGCAAGTGACTAGCAACCTCCTGAATACATTGATGATCACCCCTATAACTCTAAGCTTAGGTGACCTGCTTAGGCAGCATCCAACGCTATGGCTAGAGCTGAAATAGTTGGTTGAATAGCCAAAAATGAGCCAATTACCACAGACTTCTTGAACATGATATAAAAACTCAAATATCGAGTCTAACGCTGCACTTCATACCTAAATCCTTGCATGTTAATGCCTTTTGGGAAGGCATGGAAATGCATGCAGTTCTGCCAATCTTAGCACTGGGGGATGTCACTAGAAACGGGATTGTGGACACAGGGGTAGGAATGAGTGTGCTAAG
Source organism: Lygodium microphyllum (assembly GCF_053477565.2). Lineage (NCBI taxonomy): Eukaryota > Viridiplantae > Streptophyta > Polypodiopsida > Schizaeales > Lygodiaceae > Lygodium > Lygodium microphyllum. Next base: position 104,098,387 of record NC_141144.1, read on the forward strand.
CCATGTGGTACTCCAAACTTGGGGTAACCCACCAGTCAAGATTGCTAGGTTCAATGTCACACCGGCTAACGGAATGAAGGTGAAACCGTTTGGAGTGTTGAAAAATCGGCTAGGGAAGATTGCAGGAATCCAATTATCTGTTGACTTCATAGTCATAAAGGGAGTGGACTATGACATCCTGTTAGGTCGACCCTGGATGCGCAAAACGCGAGAGTCATAGAGGACTGGGAAAATGGTCTTATCTTTCTGGACAATCAAATGGAGGCCATAAGAGTGGAGATGGACACATGGAAGATTGTGTCTGTCAACGTGGATGCCATCTCCACCAAGTTGAAGGGTGACAGACTGACTAGGGGATCCTATGGGGCCCTTACCAAGTATATCCCATGCCCTAAGGACGAGTAAGACTAGATGCATGTTCTTGCTACCATTGACGTACCATTCTCACACACTGAGGAGTATGAACAAGCCATCAGGGCAACTTGAAAATTGGAGGACATCCCCTTAGTGCCAATTTGCAAGATGACATGAAGCCTATATGGAAGACCTATATGAAAGACCACACCTCGTCATATTCTGAGTCTCGAACAATAGACAAGAGCTCTTTGAGATCTTAGGATATCTGATAGACAAATTGAATGGCAATCCAATCATGAATCTCAAGCCACTCCAAGACCTCTTAGACGAACCTGAATGGCGATGGTCCAAGGTGCATGATTTAAATTGAGATACAATTGGGCCTTAATCCTCGACCAACAAAAAGAGAAATGTTCGAACCTGGAGAATGATGAGAAATAAAAAAAAGTCAGCTCTAACGACGAATATGAGGATTGTTGTTCCTTCAATGATGAGAGCGAAAGGGAAATTGATACCATAGAATATGACACCGAGGGATGTGTAATCGAACAAATATGGGTAGACTCTAGACCACGCAAGTAGAATGCCCTTAGAGTATAAAGGAGTCAAACATAAGGACTGCGATCGAACTTAGTTGGAGCACATAGGTGCAATTGACTACGAGCAAGTAGGCCTAACCCAACTGAGTGACACACCATTGCTGCTAACAGACTCACCTTCTGAGCTACGATCACCAGGAGAGAGCCCCTCTTCTAGCGAAGAAGGAGATTTCAATTCTGAGTCTTGAAATTCAGCTCAAATAGTAACCCCGAAACACCTCGACCCCCCAAGACTAGACGCACCAAGGGGGACCTACCCATCCACCTAAGATGTCGACGGTTAAGGGAGAAATGACAAAAGCTACCTAAAGAAATGCACATATAAGAACAAGGAAAACTGCAAGACCTGCTAAAACAACTCACAAAGTTTAAAAAGGGAGATAGGGTGGTGATGTTGCTGGGAGCCAAATGACAGGGGCAAGAAAGGGAACCAATCAAGGGACCTGCCAAGGTCAAGGAGGTCAATTTAGCCAAGGAAGGGGAGACCCCATGACTTGTCTTTATAGCCGATGACTTGACTAAGGAAGAGGAAGGAGGCCTCATTGCGCTCTTGCAAGAGTATATAGGCATCTTTGCTTGGTCCTTACAAGAGCTCAAAGGGGTAGATCCTAGTGTGGTGACTCACAACATACCCATGACACTTGATGCAACATTGGTCAAGGAGTGACCATATCCCATGAATCTAAAGCATGCCCATGCTGTTAAGGAAGAAATCGACAAGCTAATGAGAGTAGGGTTCATCTACGAAATTGAACACATGGATTGGGTTTCCCCCATAGTCATCGTATTAAAGAAAATTGGAAAGATTAGAGTGTGTGTCAATTACAAGAAGGTAAATGCAGCTATAAAGAGAGATAAGTACCCATTTCCATACACCAAGCATATGCTTGAGAGAGTGGCTGGAAAAGAGGCCTACAGCTTCTTGGATGGCTTCTCTGGATACAATCACGTGCAAGTACATCCTAACGATAGGCATAAAACCACATTTTCCACTGAATGGAGCATCTTTGCCTACATAGTCATGCCTTTTGGGTTGACTAACACGCCAGCCACCTTCCAACGATTGATGTGTACAATATTCAAAGACATGTTGAGGAAGGAGTTAGAGGTCTTCATGGACGACTTGTGTATTCACTCTACTTAGCAAGAACACTTAGATAGATTTCAGTCTTTGAACAATGTCGACTTATACCATCTCTCATTGGACCCCTTGAAGTGCAAGTTTTAATTGAAGCATGGATGTATCTGAGGACACATGGTATCAAAGAATGGCATTGCCATAGATGTCTTGAAGATCAAGGTCATTGTTGATCTCCCACCCCAAATTGATTTCAAGGGTGTTCAATTCTTCTTAGGACACAAAATGTATTATTGATGGTTCAAGTTGAACTATGCATTGATTGCTAGACCTCTATACAAGTTGTTGATCGTATTTGAATGGACCGAGGAATGCTAATTTGTATATGAGGAATTGAAAAAGGCTACAACACCAATTCTACGAGCCCCAGATTGGATGCTCACGTTTCATGTGCACATCGACGCTTTGAAATTTGCCATAGGAGCTTTGTTGTGCCAACCTAGTGAACATGACCAAGATTATATAGTGAGCTTTGCTAGCACACAACTCATTAAGACCGAAATAAATTACTCAACAACTGAGAGAGAGGGCTTGGCCATGGTGTTCGTCGTAAATAAATTTTGACATTAACTTTTGGCTACGCCTTTTACTTTCTTTGTTGACCATCAAGTCTTGTTGTATCTTGTTAACAAACCATGTGCTATAGGATGCATTGCTAGATGGCTTCTTTTGCTTGTGGATTTTGACTTCTTTGTGGTTGTGCGTAATGGGCAACAACATTACATGGCTGACCATATATCTCGTATTCCCATGAGAGAGGCGGCTCGATAAGGCATTGGGGATGAACTGCTAGACGCACATCTATTCTTCTTATCTAGCAAAAAAGATTTGTTTAGAGCTTACATGACGTCATATTGTGGCAGATGACATAGTTCAAGTTCTCTATCGGAACAACCGATAGAAAAAGCATGACTTAGGCAGCTAATCATGAAGATCCAGCCATATTAATTGATAGCAGGCCAACTTTACAGACTAGGGCAAGATGGGTTACTATGCAAATGCGTGTGTGACCATGAGATGCATGACATACTAACAGAGACACAGTGAAATCGCAGGAAGAAATTTTAGTGGAGGTGCAACAACCCACAAAGTGTTGTAGTCCCAATTGTGGTGGCCTACCCTCTTCCAAGATGTGACACAATTTGTGAAGCATTGTGATGAGTGCCAACAAATTAAATTTCTGATTCATAAGGATCACATGGATCTAACCCCAATTATTGCACGACAACCCTTCGAGAAATGGTGGGTTAACTTCATCAGAGCAATTAGTCATGCGACACAGTATTCACAAGCCAAATACATCATTATGGCCACCGATTATCTAACAAAATGGACAACGCACGAACTACAAGAAACAATAACACTATGACCACCACTAAGTTCCTATGGGAGCAAGTGATCTCACGATTCGGCTACCTCCTCAAACTAGTTAGCAACGAAGGCATAAAGAAGCACTTCCCTTCACACACCCATTACATGAGCCCCCAATGCTAGCACCCCATGTCCATGTACGAGTGGCCACTATCACCGAGATAGATGGTGAGGATAAGGAAGTAGTAGCGCCAACTTAGCTAAGCATGATGGTCATTGCTAAGCACACATGCACCATCAATGGATTGATTGATGAGGGAGCTTATTTTAATATCTTAACCCATGACCATTGGACCCAAATTGGCAAACCATAGTTACAGTCCACACTAATGCTAAGCTCAATTCTTATGGAGGCCAACCCTACACACTTTTGGGAAAGTGCAGAGTTGCAATTTCTATCGAGTCTAAAAGCATGCCGATAATCTTCTATGTGTTTCCCAACACTAAGAATGCAAGCACAGAATCGTTGTTAGGATGGACCTTCAAGAAGCAAGCTTGTTGAACTATCAACTACGAGTTGCAACATATTCGCCTAGCCATAGGCAACGTCCGAATAGTTACATCTTTCAGCAAAGGCAGCGTGACTCCTTCCAAGTCTACAAAGCTACCAGTAGAAAACCCCACCGTCAAGCCTAAGGAGGGGGGTTGTGACTCATCACAACCCACCAAACCTCAACACTGACAACCCGCCGAGCCCAACACTGTGATAGAGAAACCCTAGTTCAAACAGATACCTAAGCGTCAAGGACTACCACCTCAAAGTAGACACCCACGCCCTCGCAGTGCTAAGGGCCCACGCTCGAAACCTAGGAAGCCAAGATAGAACTATAAACAACGATGCACAATCAAACCACAATGGGTCCCAAAAATCTTGTTTTAAGCGCAAGGTTACTATGAGGGTAATCCCTAAATTTGGCTACCTAAAGCCAAAAAAACCAAAAATGCTACTCCAACACAACCCTCGAGGTTGGCCACACAAAATTGTGAGTTAGAGACACTCAGACCACAAGAGAAGTGGGCCACCAAGTCCATAGAATTGCTAAAACCTAGCTCAGCAATGCCTAAACCAATCTATCGCCCAAAATTGTAGCCTGCTACTAATAAAACACCAAGTCCATAGAACCACTAAACCTAGCTCAGCAATGCCTAAACCAATCTATCACCCAAAATTGCAACCTGCTACTAATAAAACACCCAAATCTTGTGCTGATGATACCCCTCAAATCTCACATGCATCTAGTAGAATGACAACCGTAACAACAACCCAACCCATCAAACATGAAGCCAAGCTACAACCTAAGGACCAAACCAAGCTGCGACTGTTGAACTCTCTAGTGTTGTCAAATCTTAACCACTTGCCAGGTTTAGACCCTCTTATGAGCACCGATCAATTCTAACCTTGGCCGCAGACTTAGCTGAAAATACTAGGGATGAGTTGTTTGTTTGGTTAAGACACTTGGACGCTACTTTCATGGCATTGGCTAAAAGCTATGATCGATTAGACTTAGGTCTCTTGGAAGAACCTATAGCAATGGAAGTACAAACACTCCCTTGCTCTTGGGAGGAGTTGGAATTTGCATTCGTTAAGGCTTCTGAAGCCGTAGAGGAGTTAATTGCAATTGAGATATCCGAGGACCAAGCAATCAAATAGCATCTCATTGCATCATATAGCAAGAACAAGATCATGGCCACAAACCAAGAAATCAAGAAATTGAAACAACTTGCAGAAATAGTACGCTCTATGACTCCAATGGGAGCTAGAGGGATGCCAAATAATGACCGATGCTGAGCAGCAACGTGCAATCAAGGCATTGGAATATGACCCAACCTATTTAGCTCCAACTTCATATAGGGTGTTGACTACCCTCCGTAATCGACCCCTCGAAGAACACATTAAGGGACAACCTTATTTAGATCACATCCTCACCGAGGAGAAGTTTCATGTTGCTAGCCAAGTGGACTCCAGTGACTTCTTGCTCAATGTCCTCACTTACATTATGCATGTAGGAATCCGCCCTTTCGATATGGATAGCTATGCTAATTTAGAATATAATCTGAATTTCTAAGCATGGCTCATGTGAAAGTAAAACACTAAGATTATGTGTTGAAGGCCCTTCATTCTCTAACCCTTTAATCCTAGTAAGGATTATTCTCATTTGAGAAGGGGGAGATAAAGGAAGAGCACACATTGCAAGCGTAGAATGCAAGAACTTGTAATTGAGAAAAATGTCAATAAAATTTGAAATCAATCGGCTACTGGGAAAAAAAAGTCTACTTCTGCACTCAATCACTTCAATTCAGCAAGTATGTAGTCGTTTCTTGTTGCTTGTAATTATTTTGAAAAACACTAATGGTGAATATGGCTTCATGGACAGGCACCCATCATGGCAGGCCAAGGTTGGAAAATTTTCTTTTTCATAAGAATAATACAAACTTTTAGTAGAAACACGAGCCTTCAACTAGTTCAAGTTGCGTCAACCTAGAAGGCGCGACCATTGAATAGTGGGCTGTGAGGTAGATCATCAAGTAATGCAATCTACAGAAATACGGGGAAGCAGTAAGCCAAGGGGTGGACTACTTCCATTGTGTAGAGTTCGTGAGGACATTCCACAGGAACCACATCACCGTAATTGTGCATGAGGGAGAGGAAACTCATCAGGTGCAGATTGAGTTGACCCCGAAGCTATTGGAAAAGGCGTTGGGCTTGGTGAATAAAGTAGAGAGGAAGCCGAAGAGAGATGTATATGCCTTGCTAGGAATGGACAAGGTAAAGGTCCACCACACCAACGATGGCATCAACTTGGTGGATATCCCAAATCCTAAAGTCCCAGTCCAAGCCAAGATGGTGAACGTAGTGTTCTCTAATAAGAGATACAACACCATCATGAGCCACATCAACATCCCCCTACTAGAGAGCATCGCACCAAGGTCATTGGTTTGGATGAGGTGAATCTCAACGATTTTTTGAGGAAGACCATTGAGACATCAGCAAAAGCTTTGGCAACAAGAGGACGGCCTACTAGAGGAGAATCTCCTGCCACCAAGGCTAAAAGAAAAGCTTCGTCTTCAAAGGTTGCAACCATTAGATTCAGTGGGGTCCTCATTGTGATCATCAGGGAAGCCTTGGGACAAGGGCAGGTAGAAGTAGGAAAAGGAGTAGATGAGACACCAAGTAGGTCACCACTTCATCAGGAACAAGAGGCACAGTCCAGTGAAAGGACACTGAGTGAGGAAGAAGAAGACATGGAATAAGAGGAGTAGACTAGCCGGAGGAAGGCTAAGAAGATAAATAAGAAAATTGTGCTAAGAAAGCAAGAAGAGGAAAGGAGAAAAAAAGAGAAGGTGGGCTTGCAGAAGGCTCATAGGGAGTCCAAAACGGCCAAGGAGGAAAGAAGGAGAAAGTAGGAAGAGGAGTTGAGAAAAAAGGAGGAGGAAGACATGGCCCTTGCCACACACAGGCCCATTGAGCAACAGTCCAGGCAGGACGAGCCATAGCCTACAAGCCCAATTAGAGGCGAAGGGCTAAGCACAAGTGCCCATGTGCCAGAGTTCATGCCATTTGCAATGCAAGAAGGCAAGGGCAAGGCCCCAATCACCCCCATTCCCACTCTGTGACACCCGCCACCACCACCACCACCGCCATCTCCACTCCCACTTCTATGACCCAAGTGGATACTAGCAACTTAATGGCTTGGGTCCAGTATTTTGTGAATAAAGAAGTGGGCCCAGGAGTAGAAGAAGGAACCCCCCTGGTAGGAACCAAAAGGCCAGTTGTAGAGCAAACACCAAGTCAAGACAAGACCCTAACGGACAAAAGGTAGCAGGCTTTACAACCTTCGTCCCCGCAACAGAGAGGCCATCCAAAGAATACGTTGAGTATGTCAATGAGCTCCTTTCTCAATTAGAGAAAGCAAAGGAGGAGAAAAAAATCATGGTAGTAGAGCTCAAAGCCCAAAAAAGCGACCATGGTTGCCTCCGAGTTGGAGAAAACATGCCAAATAGCCATGGCCCAAAGGGAAGTTCACGAGATGGAGCAGCTACAAGCTAAGGAGGAGACATAACCGGAATGGTAGGTGCGATTGAATGAAGAAACTGAGGCCATACGATGCCTACAATGGCAGAATGAAGAGATTGTGGCATGCTACGAATATCTACAAGCTGAAATTGGGAAAATTACTAAAGACACAGAAGAATTGGAGGAGCTAAGGGAGAAAAGAGCTCGTAGGTACGAAAGAGAGGTGGAGAAATTAACCCAAGAGGCTACCTCAACACAGGAAGAGTAGCAAAAGCTAAGGACAGAAATGGAAGATCAAGAACGAAGGCTGACAGTGCTAGTGCAGAGGCAGGGGAAAAGCCTCAATGATATGAACAAGAGGGCAGAAGAATGGGTAAATCAGAAAAAAAAAGTCAAAGCCTTAGCTCATCGTTTTGCTCAAGTAAAAAAACAAAAGATACTTGTTGAAAGAAGAGCCAAAGCCGCCCAAGTGAGCTTCCAAATCCAGCAACATGCCTTCATAGATAACCTATTGGAAATCACCCAGGCAGAGAAGGGAGAGTCCATAAAGGCAATGAAAAAGAAACTAGAAATGGCTCGCAGGGCACTGAAAGCAGGACTTTAGATGCCGCCACAACCTAATGGAGTAGGCCCAAGCCTAGAAGAGCAACACCATTATCTCCTATTGGCAGGCCTAACCTCGCAGGAAGTGAACACACTTGGGTTCCTAAAAAAAGAGTAGCAGGAACCAATCTAGGAGAGGGAGGTGGATGTGAACTTTGAAATGAGACCACATGAAGAAGAGCTTGTCCCACCACCTCCTTCTCCATGGTGTGAAGAGCAGCAACACGCAGACACCTCTGCAAAAAGAAAGGCGGCATTGAGGGAAAGAAGAAAACAAATGGTGGAGGACACAAGGAGAAAATGGAATGCCAAGGGAGTGAGGGCACCCCATGCACGTATGCCACCATGCATGGATGATGCCCTGGTGAGCTTCCACGATGACCTGGTAATCTGGGAGAGACAAGAAATGTCTAGGAGACCTTTCAACTTTAACTTCCAGTTCCCCACCACCTTGCATAGGGTCTTGCCCACATCAAGGTGGTGCAGGAGGTTATTAACATCGTAAACAGGATCAGACAAAAATGACTAGAGGAGAGAGAAAAACCCCACCTTATGGGCCATTGAAGATGCTGAGTTTTGGCAAAATAAGGTTTTTGAAGTGCCAAGGTCTGTGGCCAGCTACAAATGTCAACCTAAATGGAGAAGAAGGGTCCTCGACTCCAAATTGGACACTTGGATGGCATTTTGCAACACTCAACCCTTCGAGCGGAATGACCCAATCTTTATGTCTTACCCTCGAAGTGTGGGAGTGGATTTTGACTCCAGTGTCCACAGCCACTATGACTTCCCTGTAATCTATAATCCTCATTGTACTACATATGAAGAGGCCCTTGTCTTCACATTAGAGAACTTATATGATACCCTAATCCAATTCACTAATGAATTCTTTTCATGCCCTAACCCCGCCTTTATTACCACTTGTAATTACCTTACACTACTTAGGATACTCCTTATGCAAGACCCCACCCCGCAGGAGCGCGACCTTCCAGTACTCCATTTGGATCGTAACGCTATAGATAATTGCGCGATGGCTTGACTAATGATGCGGGCTACTCTATTACCTTCATTTTTCTTAGCCCTTCTAGAGGACATGAATGATAGTTGCTTCTCCCACTGCAATCATCCATTCCTCTCCACTGCCACCCTTCAAGACCGCCTAAACCTTAAGGGGTATCTCCAAATGAAGAAACTGACAGACCAACTTCCACACAGGATCAGTGATCATGGAAAAGGAAACTCCTGAAGAGTTGATCACCTTCTTGACATCCAGAATTTCCCTGGTCTGCTTTTGTAACAGCTTCAAAATCTCTTCGTTAGAGAAAAGCTGGCGAGTTGTAACAAAGGGTTTACCTTTGGAGGGAAGCGACAGAGCCTTCCCGAGGCCTCGAGGTGTCAAAGTCATGGAAGTACTCTGGACCAGTCCCGACTTCTTGCTGTAGGAGGCCAGAAACTCGTCACACATCGATGGATCCTCTGAAAGCAATGGAAAGGAGGCCACAAAAGTGGCGAGTCTCGCCTTTGTGAGAGGCTCAAAAGTGAGTAGGAAAGAGTAATCCCTACTGACTAGTGGGACATACTGGATAGGGGGAGGAGCGTGAGGCACCATTCAGATGGTTACACACACACCACAAACACAGGCAAACAAGGAGAATGCCTACAAAGCAACAGACAAAAACCAAGGATAAGATAGCAACCAATATGATAAAACGTGACTCGACCAACTATCCCCAAGCAAACCACAGCCTAGAAAAAATTCGACATGACCTCTATACATATGCGATCAAAAGCTTCATGCTATGCAACATGCAAACACCCAAATCCTCGTATTAGGCAATAAAGAAAAAAAACTACACACCGTACCCTTAACCATAACAAAGAAACTGAACCAAAACATCACAACGACCCACACATATCAAGACCACAACTTTGATAATCAGTTTTGACCATGGAGACAACTCCGAAGACTTCGCGTACCCATCCCACGAAACGAGTTCATTAAAAACATCACAAAAACCCACACATATTAAGACCACAACTTTGATAATCAGTTTTGACCATGGAGACAACTCCGAAGACTTCGCGTACCCATCCCATGAAACAAGTTCATTAAAAAGGGAAAATAAGTGCAGTGAGGGGGAAATTAATTTAATGAAAGGTTCATTTTAATAAATTATTAAGAAATAGGTGAATTTTTATTAAGTGATAAACCTTATCACGAAAACGGCGGTTCCTTCTTAAAATTTTAATTACCAATTATTAGGTTAAAGCGGTGCTTTAATCCGAATCCCGGACTTCGATACCCAGACTGGGTCTCTAAATTCAAATTCATTTATTAAAAATTAAGGTGATGTGGAGCGCTTTTTTGCCAGCGCGTGCTCTTGTGACGGCTGGTTCATTTTAATTAAAAATATTAAAGTGCCTCTTAAGTGCACTTAGCGCGTGCTAAGTGAACGACGGGTTAATTTATATTATAAAATGGTGTGTTTAGCGCGAGCGCGCGTGCCATGGTGATGTTTAGGGTTCATTTTAAAAAATTAACCGTGGATTTTGGGTGGCGCAAAAAAAAAGAGAGAGGAAAAAATACATGGTAGTGTGTATATGTGAATGCAATGAATGCGCTCTTCTAAATCCCAAAATGGAAGTTAGCAATCCAAAAAGAACCAAGGTATCTGGATTTTTTTCTAGATTTTTAAGTTGGTATTTTGAATGAAAAATGTTTTTTTTTGTTTATGAATTTAGGTGTTTAATGAAATATTTTGACAACTTAGAAAATATGCCAAAAATAAGTAAAAATGTAAATAGAATTTTTAGGAATTTTTTTGCAATTAATTTGGAATTTTTAAACCATTTTTAATGTTTTTTTCATTTTTTGGGTATTTTTAAAAGAATTTTGAATTTTAAAATGGTCTGAATTTGTTTTCTAAAATTTGCAGGTTAGAAAAATATTGCAATTTACTGCATAAATATTGGGAAAATTTCAAGATTTTTATGTTTTTTTTTTTGGTGAATTTTAAGTGTTTTTTGATGATTTTTGTGTAATTTGGCAATGTATTTTGAAGGTTTTCCGGTGTTTGAATTAAAAATCCTGGAATATACCCAGAAATAGACTGCGTGTCAGCTACGTGTGAACAGCCAGCTGCACACCACCTCACGGACTAGCTAACGCGCGTCCCCGCGCGTGAACATCCACTAGCGGTCTCCCGCACACGATCACGAACAATCACAATCAACCTCACGCGCGTGTGTCTGCGTCTTGAGGGAGAACAGGGGTTTAGGAGGAAAATTCTACGGGTGGGACGGGTGTGGTAGGTTTATAGGGGGTTCTGCGGTTCTGCGGGGGGAAGAACAAGGGTTTATGTGGGTGTCTGCAGTTCTGCAGGGGGAAACAGGGGTTTAAGAAGGATGGGTTCTACGGTGCTGCAGGGTGTGGGGTTCTGCGGGTGTGAACAGTGCTTATGGAGGGGTTTGGTGGGTTATCTGCGGGGGAACAGTGCTTGGGAAGGGGGACGGTGGGGGTTCTGCAGTTCGGCGGGATGGGGAGCTTATGGAGGGGTGTGGTGGGATATGGGTTTATGTGTGATGGTAGGACGGGGGGGGAAGGGGGGCTTGTGTGGGGGGGTTGGGTTTGTGTGTGTTTGTGGGGGGGGTTTAGTGTGTGTTTGGGCCTTTGGGGGGGAAGGGGGGCTTAGAGAGGAGTAGGGTGTGTGTTGTGTGCAGGTGGGCACGTGGCAGGGCGAAGGCGGGGTCAACGGCGGATGGCGGTTGCAGCACGCGACGAGGAGGGGGCGCAGCGGCGGAGGCAGCGGCACGGTGGGGAGGAGGCCACGAACGGCGACACACAGGGTTGGCGGACAGGACGCGGGCACAGGCCGTCAGAGGCACCAGAGAGGGGGGGGGGCGAATGGCGTGGAGAGCGCAGACGGCACTGCAGAGGCGCTCGATGGCGTGGTACTCGAGGCGGCGGCAGGGAAGAGGTAGGGTGCGGGCGTGCAGAGGCGACGTGGTAGTGTCGCAGCGGGGCTCCACGGCGGCAGCGAGGCATGGCACACAGGCGGCACGTTAGCGAGGAGGGGGCGCAGGGCGCAGAGGGCGACGGCAGAGCGTCCACCAGGCGGGGGCGCAGGCCGTTAGAGGCACGAAGGAGGGCGCGGTTGTTGGCAACCAGCGGCGGGGAGGACAGAGGGCGCGGGGCCGTTGCAAAGGCGTACAGGGGCGGACGAAGGCAGGCAGGGAGCAGGTAGCCACGAGGAGAAGAGGGAGGGGAAGGAGGGGAGGAGGCCATGAGGAGAAGAGGGAGGGGAAGGAGGAGAAGAGGAGGAGGAGGGGAGAGAAGGAGATGGAGGTGGAGATGGAAGGAGGGGAGCAGACACGCAGAGGGAAGGGAGAGGGAGAGGGAGGGAGGTGGTTGGGGGGGAAGGGGTCAGGGAGAGAGAAGGGTGGGGGGGATAGGGAAGGGTGTGGGAGGGAAATGGGCGGGAGGGCCCATGGGATGGGGGGTGCCCGGGGGGGAGGGTAGGGGAAAGGGGGTGGGGGGGTGCCCAGGGTGGATTGTGGAAAGGGTGGGGGGGGGGGGGGGGGTTGTCCATGGGAAAGAATGGGTGGGGGGGAGGGGGCCCATAAAAGAGAAGCGTACCCCCGTCCCGCGCGCGTGTGCGGGGCGGGGTAAAAAAAATTGCCGTGACGGGATCAAAAATCTGTCGGGATGGCAGTACGGGTCACGCGGACGCGACTGGGGCGAGTGGAGATGGGTAAAATCGAAAACGAGCGCGTTCACGTGCGGGGCAAAAAACGGATCAAAAAATGCAATGAAAAATTAATAGCTGAAGATCCGTGCATCGGAACGAGGTGCAGGAAAAAGGAAAAAGGTGCAGAAAGACATACCTGACAATCCTATCACATCAAAACATAGTTCCGATTGAGATAAGACACGTTCACGAGGAAAAACCCCAAAAACAGACCCGAAAATGGAATCGAAAATTAATATTGGACGAACTGCTTGCCGGAATGACATGCAGGAAAAAGGAAAAATGTTTGCAGGAAGGGGAGTATAGGGTTTTCATGTCAAAACACAGTTCCGGCGGAAGTAGGAGGGGTTCACATGCGAAAAACACCAAAAATACACCTGAAAACACATTTAAAAATTAATAATTAAAAATCCAGAAGTCAAAAGAGGGTGGAGGAAAAAGAAAAAAGGTGGGGAAGGCACGGTGGACACGATTGTCGAATCAAATGTGAATTTCGATGCAAACAGGACAGGTTCACATGGAAAAAGGTCAAAAAGACGCACGAAAAAGTTTGGAGAAACCATAAAATTAATATTGGACAAACCGTGCATCAAAATGACACGGACTAAAAAGGAAAAATATCAGGTAGAAAGTGATTGTCAGGACTATGACATCAGATCATGGTTCTGAAGCAAGAAAAGCGTGTTCACATGGAAAACCGGCTAATGTGTGCAAAATGCTTCAAAAATTAATAACTCGAAAACCGGGCACCGAAACAGGGGTAGGTAAAAAGGAAAAATGGTCAGTTCACAGGGATGAACAGGGCTAGAAGGTTGGATGTGGATTTCGGTGAATGTAGGGTGCGTTCACATGGCAGGACCGCAAAATCAGGGAATGAAGGAAAACTGCAAGGGAACAACCCCGAGGGTGGGTGGAACATAAACGAGTGGTTGGGAAGGGACCCCATTAGGGTAAAAGCAAGACATGGCATAGATGCATTAGCAGGTGGAGGCATATGCAGAGGGGTATGCAATGTAGACGCGCAGGGACGCGTCCCCACACTTAAGACCTTAACGGATAGGGTGAACCGAGCAATAGGGACCTAGGACCACACAACAAACCAACCACTAACGTCCCCACACTTAAAACATGAACGTCATGGAGAAACAGGGTGTAGGGTTAGAAAAACTTGGCCCATATTGTTGAGAATCAAGGTTGATTGTCGATGGCACTTCCACTGTCGTTGTCGGCTGCAGGAGGTACCAAGGCATCTTCACATGATGCTAGGAGGCATATGCCACGGTGGATTCCGTGAGGTTTTACGGTGGATTCCGTAAACTTAGATGACCGGGGCTCATACACAAAGAGGATTCTTTGTGCGAGAAGTTGATGGGGACGCCTGTCCTTTTCGGGCGTTTCATTGGGGACCTTCCGGGATTCACCACGTGAGCTTTCTGCGACCGATCTGCGCACCATCACAGCACACGTCCTTTGTGGTAGGGACCACACGGCAACACCCAGGGAGGTAGCTGGTTGAAGGAAGCGCACGAAATTTATCGATGGCGAAGGATATTGCACTCAACTCACAATCACTCAAATGGAATGAAAGAACTGGCACTCGCCCCATGACTAATATCAGTCGAGGAAGAATGATTGAAACCCATATCTCGTACCCGGTTTAGGAATCGACAAGGGCATGGTGCAGAGGGAGTATGCCAGGGTGCACAGTTGATGGTGCATTAGTGCATCTAACCCATCTGGCATAAGTGCAAGGAGGAAGGCAAGGGAGCCTTACAGTGCAGTGTACAGAACAGGGTGACGTGTCCTGTGATGACGGCAGAGACCCATCCCATGGGTGCATAGGAAAACGGGAACATACCTGACTCCAAGTGTCGTAACGCCCCTCAATCTCACCTCTTAGTAATTGATTGAAGAAACTCCAGTCACACTCAACCCACCCTCTGTCTCACACTCTGCTGATAGATACAGGAGGGCAGCCCTTTCCTGAAACCCATGGATGTAATCCTCACAGTCACTTGTGCAAAGGTTGTATGCCTTGTGCGCATTTGATGGTGCAACTGTGCATCCCGCCCTGTGTCGACATACGGTGCAAGAAGGAAGGCCAGGGAGCCTTAGGATACAGTGCACAGAAACAAATCGTGCTTTGTGCATTGAGAGGCCCGTCCCGTGCGTGCAACACTTCATTCACACGTCGCGCCTCTCATTTGATTTGAAGGGAAAAGACTGGTCACTCGCCCCATCCTCTGTCTCACTCTCTGATAGATACAGAGGGCAACCCATACTCACTTCCCCATCCGGTTAGGATGAAAGCTCACATCACTCGATTGTTTGTCGATGAAGATCGCGTCGTCAGTTGTTGAAGAGGCATATCCAGGGAGGTAGCCATCAAATCGAACGTTGTGTTGGATAAGAACATGGCGTCTGCTAGAGGACAGTTAGACGCTCTGCAGAAAGACCCAGGACACAGCGTACCAAGGGAGGCAGCTTCGGAATTGGATCCTGAAGAATATCAATTGACGAATCCACATTCTGGACTGCTGGGTGTTGCCACCTTTTCCATAGCCAGCTTCTTGCCCAAGGGTGTTTGCCACCTTTTCTTGGAACGAGGCCTGCTATGACAGGAAATTGCTTCCTTTTCTCCCATAACAGATTTTTTTATTTGTTTTCTTTTATTTTTTTTTTCTTTTTCTCCTACTCCTGAGGGTGTTTCCACCTTTTCTTGAAGAATAGGTCGGCATGACAGGGACCTAAGTCATTTTCTCCCATGACCGATATGTTGTTTTTTTTTTTCAAATTAAGCAAGGGAATGGTAGAAATACCATTTGTCAGAACCCACCTTGCCACTGTCGCTGGTGGAAAATAGAGGATAAGAGATCAGGGCTGGAAGGTAGGGCTGAGGGGATAGAGGGTTGCGTCCATCTCATCAGGAGTGGCTGAAGAACAGCTATCAGAAGTAGCATCATAAGAGGTACAGTGCCACGCCAACAGGGGAAAGGATCAGGTGACCATGATTGTCAAGATCCCCAAGGAGGGAAGTACTTCTTCAAGCGATATCCATTGATCAGGAAGGGATCATCAGAGGCATCAACGGTCTGCACTTGGACAGAGCCATTATGGTTGACAGCAAGCACCTTATGTGGGCCCATCCACCGCTGTTGAAGCTTGCCAGGAAACTTGCCAAATCATGAATCATAGGCTAGGACCAAATCACCTTCCTTGAACTCCTTATGCTTGATGAAGTTATCATGGGAAGCCTTGCGTCGAGCTTGCGTGGCTTCCATGCACTGTAGAGCCATCCTATGCGTTTTGTCCAAACATTCCAGGTGCAGGAGATGGAGTTGCAGTGAATCATCATCCCCCAAACGCTCTTTGATAGCCACTCTCAAAGAGGGCAATTTCAATTCAACAGGGAAAACAGCTTCTGTACCATACACCAGCTGAAAGGGTGTCTGTCCTGTTGCTGCTTTATGGGAGGTTCTGTACGCCCAGAGGGCCTCTGTAAGTCGATCATCCCAATCACGACGATGTGCGACAATTGTTCTTGTCAAAATCGAGCAGAGGATGCGATTGGTGACTTCGACTTGGCCGTTGGCTCTGGGATAATAAGGAGTGGACTTGCGATGGCAGATTTTATACAGCTCTGTCAACTCTTCCATGACTTAGCAGAGCCTTCCTGACTGTGGCTTCTCCTGCAAAGTGGCCTCCACATGGCTCGTCATGGAAAGCCTTCAAAACAATCCTAATCTCATCTTGTGCAACACATCTTCTAAGCACTTCATCTTTGCCTTTCTTGTACAGTGCGCCGCCTAGCAGGGTATAGGGGGCTGATTCTAACATAAGCTTCTTCCTTTCCCGACTAGAAATGCCAGGAGGGTACTGTTGGGTTGCCAGCAGATTGGCAATGTCTGCATACCAGGGAGTTACAGTTTCTACTAGGAATAGGGAAGCATCAGGGAGGTCTGGATCATCCTGCTCCTCGTCTGCAATCTGTGGGATACACGATAGATGATCAGCCAGAACATGGGAACGACCAGGTTTGGTAATTACCTCAAAGTCCAATTCCTGGAATAGAAGGAGTCATCTCATCATTCGTCCTTTCACATCTACTTTGTTCATTAGGAAGGATAGGGCCTCATGATCCACATAAAATTTAAAGTGGGTAGACAGCAGGTAGTGGCGGAACTTCTCTAGGGCAAACACCATTGCCAAGCACTCCAGCTCTGTCACTGTGTAGTTCCATTCCCTATCAGTGACTTTTCGGCTTGCATAATAGATGGGCTGATCTAGCTTCGAGGAGCCCTTCTGGCAGAGAACTATGCCTAAGCCTTCAATGGATGCATTAGTGTGTACATGAAACTCCTTCGTCCAATCACGAGGTTGAAGAATGGGTGCCTCAATCAAACACTGCTTCAGAGTGTTGAAGGCTGTGTCACATTCTTCTGTCCAAGTAAACTCTGCATCTTTCCTCAAAATCTTGTGCAAGGCGGTTGCCTTTGTTGCAAAATGGGCTATGAACCTTTTGTAGTAACCCACATGGCCTAGGAATCCCCTCAACTATTTGAGGTTGGTGGGTGCTGTCAAAGTTGCAAACTTTTCGATCTTTGCAGGGTCTGTTGATATCCCTTGTGCAGAGACAATGTGGCCCAACATAACTCCAGAAGAGACCCCAAAGATGCATTTGTCGGGGTTGAGGGAGATCCCATACTCCCGGCATCGATCAAAGTATTGTTCCAAGTGTCCGCAGTGTTCACGGATCAAACTATAGACACAGAAGTCATCCAAATATATCTCAATAAAGTCGTGCAAATGATTTCGGAATGTGGCCATCATGACTCGCTGGAAAGTAGCAAGGGCATTGCAGAGCCCAAATGGCATCACTCGGTAAGCATAGGTTCCCCATTTTGTGGTGAAGGTTGTTTTGGATTGGTCTTCTTCTACTATCTGCACTTGATTATATCCGCTGAATCCATCCAGAAGGGAATAAAGCTCATGTCTTGCCACTGTGTCTAACAACTAGTCTGTGAAAGGGATAGGAAAGTGATCCTTCTTTGTCTTGGAATTCAACTTGCGGAAATCCACACATATACAAAGCTTGCCATTCTTCTTGGGTACCACCACGATGGGTGAAACCCATTCACTATTTGCCACTGGATAGATGAACTCGGCTTCCAGAAGCTTCAGCAGCTCTGCTTTCACCAATATGGAATAATTTGGGTTCATTCGCCTGTGTCGTTGCCGTACTGGCTTGGCATTAGGATCCAAGTCAATATGATGCTGACATATTGTGGGATCAATCCCCTTTAGGTCTTTATAAGACCAAGCAAACACGTCCAAATTCTCTTTCAACAAGTTGTACAAGGTTGACAACTCCTCTTCTGGTAGGCTGCTACCCACCTTCAAATGGTGTTCAGTGCCATCTGCATCCACAAAGGTTAACTGCCTTTCACCTTCTACTTCACAGATGAAGGTCCCTCGGACTGCTTCTGGGTACAGATTCAACTCCTTCAAGGGAGTGGTGTCCTCTTTTGATGTTCCACTAGAACTAACTTCTTCTTTTGGTGGAGACTTAGGTTGCTCCTGGAGATGTTGAAATGGAATTAGAGCCGTTTTGGGTTTGGTTTCACAATTAGTTACCTCTTGGCTTGAAGACTCCTCTTCTGATGACACATCCAGGAATGCCACATAACAGGGACCCTCTGATGCCTGTTGGAATCGTGAGACTGGTGCTTGTTGGCACGGTGCATCATCATCATCTTTTCTTGGCAAAGGTGGGTGAGGGCGGCATGAGCCACTGCTGAAAGACGGCTTGGTCTTCTTCAACCATTTCTTATAAAGATTTTGCATATGAGAAGATTCATTTACCAGACCAAATGGTACCATCACCATTCTGTCCCACAGCATGAGCTCGTCTGCTTCTAATGCCTCTGGAACTTCTTCTTTATATATATCCTCTTCAGGTGGGATAGATTCTTCCGTCTTGCTTTCATAACCATCTTCTTCAATATCATCTCCATCCTCTTCTGTCTCTGTCTCTGGCTCTATAGGAGCTCTGTAAGAGAAGAATAGGTTCTCTGTTTCATCTTCTGCCTCTGTCTTTGGCTCTACTTTGGCCATGTAACAGGGAGAGCAATACATCCATGCTTCTATCTCACTGTCAGAAGCGATTTCGGAAATCGTTCCTGGTTCAAGCAGGAAGTATTCACCCATTGACAATGGCTTTGCATCTTTTGGGAGTCGGCTTACAGTATCCAATGTTAAGGAACGTGCCATTGTTTTCTTGGGAAGTATCTGTTTGACAGCATCTTCGTCTGTTGATGTTCCATCTGTAGCCTCATTAGGAGAGTCAGAAGATAATTCCAAGGAGGTGGATCCATGTCCTTTTTGAGAACCATATAGCTTCAACACCACTTTGTTAGGTCCAAGGTCAAGGTTCCTTTGAACCAATCTGTCCATGCTCTGGCTTCAAAAAGCCATGGTTTGCCCAGTAACAGAGGGTAGGATGTACCATAAGAGTTTGGCTTCACCACCAGATAGGTTAGCCAATAATCTTTTCCGGCTATTGTAGTCTTCACATATGGGAGAATGCCCAAAGGCTTGATTCTGCTCTGATCCGCTAGTCTGATGAGCCATTGGGCTGGTTGCACACCTTGTAGGCCTAGATCCTTCATTGTCACATCCGTCATAATGTTCACCGATGAACTACCATCAATCAGTGCATTTGCAATAAAGCAGCCTTCTATCCACACGCTAGTCTCTGGGGTACCTGGATCTAGGAAGGCATTAGCCACATCCACTTCTTTTACAGGCTTTGGAGCTTTGTTGGACTTTGTTGCTGTTGAGGGAGCAATCCTTAATCCATGTCTTCTTGTTAGTATACTTTTGAACCTTTTTCGGGAATGTGAGGTTTGGTTTAAAGGTATCTAGATCTCTGACCAAATCGTATTCCTTAATAGGATCCATTGGCTTCTTTAACCGGTTAGGGAATGGGGCAACACCCATTTTCATTTTCCTTGTTTCTTCCAATAGGGGAATCATGGGGACTTCTTCTGCCACTTGTGGCACCTCCTCCTCTTCTATCTCCTGGACCTCTGGTCCTGTCTCTGGAACTGTCTCTGTGACTCTCTGTGACACTGTGGTGCTCTGTACGGCACTATCAGGCTCTGTTCTGTTCTATTCTTCTGGTGGAAGATTGAACTTCACTGTTCTAGCAGGAGGATTATTTTCTTTCTGGATAGGTGGTTCCTTCTTCTTTGCATGCGTGATGGCAGCAACTTCCAATTCCACTAAATTGGAGGTAGGCTCTTGGGCCTTGGCCGAACTATCAGTAGCACTGTTTTTCACTGGGGCTGGGCTTGGACAGTCTTTTGCAGTGTGGCCTTCTCCTTTGCATCGACTGCATAAGGGCTTATAATCCACTGACCTTCTGGGATTTGGACAATTTGGTGAAATGTGTCCCTTTTCTCTGCATCTGTAACACTCTACTTCTGATCTCTGACCATCGCCAGATTGTTTTCCTTTGTAACTTTGAGAGGGAAACCTTCTGGGTCTGAAATTAGGACCAAACTCTCTAGGCTTGGGTCCAATATCTTGTGTTGTCATTTTGGATTCCAACAAGTTGAATCTTGCATCTTTCTCCTTCCTTCTCCTATCATGCATCTCCTTCAGAGAGCAAATATCCTCTGTATGGTTCTTCCGCAAACAGTAGGAACAGAAGGCTCCAAGAATGGTTGGTTTTCGTGTACTCAGTGGCTAAATGGTCTGCTTGATGATACTTACCACACCAAGTATTTGACTGTATCACATCTCTTTCTGCTCTTGCAATGTTGGATATGCTAGCAGTATTCACTTTTAGCGTCTGTAGCTGCTCTGTAATCACATCCATCAACTCTTTTTTTATATTTGCAACTGAGTTGGATAAATAATCCTTCAAGCTTTCTCCTCCTGAGGTACTGGCAGTAGGGTTTTGAGGAGTCTCTGTAATCACTGCATAAACAGATTGGGCTGGTGCAGAGGGATCTCTGTTCTGGTTCTGATTCAGAGCTCTTATTTGAACTGTTGGCTGTTGGCTCCAGTTGGTAGGGTTCCACTGTTGCTGCTAATTTGGCATTGGGGAAATTGGTTGAGACCATTGTTGTTGTGGTTGAACCATCATTTGGGGCATTGATTGTGGCCATTGTGGATTTGGTGCACTGTACACTGATACTGGGGGCATCTGTTGGTAGGGGTAGGGGATAGTCCCTGGGACTGCATTTGGTGGGTACATCATTCCTAGCATCAAAGGAGGTAGGACTCCTCTTCCTGGATTCATCGCCAATCTAGCTTCCACTTCATTGTACAGTCTTGCACCTTCTGTTGCAGCTTGCAGTGTGGCTGGTCTTTGCAACTCCACAAACTTACGGACTTCTGGTTGTAATCCTCTGAGAAACACCCCCTTCTGAATGCCATCATCTAGATTATGGTTAGTCCATCTCTTTAGGATGGATTCCATTCGTGATACATAAGCTTCTACTCTTTCTCCAAAGGACTGACTTAGGTTCATAAATTCCTCTCGCATCCGCTCTTCAAAACCTTTACGCCTGAATTTAGTGAGGAAATCCAACTTCAGGTCGTCCCATGTGCCAAAAGTTCCTGCTGCTTGTCTCTCATTACAGTGAAACACCGCGCCCTTGAAAGTGGCGGGGAATATTGCCAACCAATGCTCAGGGGTTCTGGCATTGTTAGCCACACATGCTACCATAAACTCTGCTACATGAAGATCGGGGTCTTCATTGTACTCTCCCTTAAAAACTGGCAATGGAACTACATTTGCTGGCCTGTCATCAATATTTCCAGGACGGATCTGGCTTGGAAGTGGACCTCCAACAGGAGGAGGAAGGGCTTGATGTGCCATTGGGACTTCTGTAAAGAGTTCCACAAGGGCGTCAAAGGCGGATTCTGTTGCGAGCTCGTTCTCAGCTCTGATTTTTGTTTTCTCTCTTCTCATGTACCTCTGGACTCGTTCTAACGCTTGCCTCTTTATTGCGTCATTCATCAGGGGGTTGGCTCCACTATGTTGTTAGTGCTCCATAGAGGGATAACAGAAGGGTTCAGTCTCTGGAGGACTCTCTTGCCAACATTTCTTCTACTTCTTCCTTTTCAACGTCTCTGAAATCTGCTTTCATGCCACTGCACAGAGGAAGGTATTTAGTTCTGAAGGTGTCAAAATGCATACGTCTAAGCATTGTGGTGGTGCCATTATCATAGTAATGCCAGCTTCTGATGGTTTCAACAGTGTATGTTGTGAAGAACACTCTGTCTACCAACTTCCAGTGGGTTGCCAATTGAACAAACACAAGATTATCAATGCACCAAGCATCCCATGTATCTTGCTGTTGAGAATCCACGAACAAATTCCAACTCTTTTCCTTCTTGTCTTTGTGAACCTCTACAGACCAAGACTCCTGAAGCTTCTTCACAATCTCCCACTTGATGATGTCTGGAAACTTCTCAATGAATGCCAAATCTTCCATGAATGGTCATTCTCTCTGTTTCTGCTCTTCAGTTTTTTCCCAAACAGTTTGCCACCAAGATGCAAGTTTCTACTGCTTCAACAGGAAGAGGAAACTGTCCACCACATAGAGCATGCATCAAGATGGTGATGTGTTTCCGCCATTGTGGGATGAAATTCTTGTGGAAAGTGGCTTTGATTATGAGAAATTCCAACTCTTCAGTGGAAGAAGGAACTTTACAAACATCCATTGCATTCTTCTATTCTTGGCAATGCCATTTCCTTCATTTTCAGCCTCTTATGGTACTTGTTGCGGGCAAGATTCCCCAGCTGCGCACCAAAAACATGGAGCCTCAAGAGGAACACCAAGGAAAAGGGAATTCTCTTGCAAGAAAATCTATCTTGTAACATCAACAAGATTTTTTATTAGGGTTTATATGATCACAATGAAGAAAAGAACACTAAGCACAACAAATCTTCATGCAGCATCATGTAGATCTCCCACGGATTTGATAGAATCAACCATATTCTTCAATATCTTCACAAAATCCATCAATAGAACAAAGAAAGAAAAGGAATACACCATCTTTGAATGGAAATACATCACATAGTATTCATCTTCAATATCTTCATAGCCTTCTCTCTCAATCTCTCATATACAATCACTCTGTTTTAGTAGAATTGGCTATCTCTGACTCTCTCTCTCTCTCTCCATCAATAATACATCATATCCTCACTACAATATCTCATAATCACTCACAATAATCTCTCTTAGGTCGTGGATACCCCTCCCAAGAGGTATGTCTAATATGAAGAGTCACCAGAGCCACTACAGTGTCCTTTCATAGCTCACCACTGTCACTTCACTTCAGTCTTTACTTCAGTCTTCAGCAGCTACTTCTTTTACTTCTTTTGCACTTGTATTCATCTCTTTCCAAGGTTATAAAAATTTTCCAAGCTACACTCTCATCCAACAGAACACATATAGAAGGTCTAAAGAACAGTCACAGTACAGTACCAGAACAGCTAGAGTACAGTTACATTACAGAGAAAGAAGCTCTACAGAAGATCTACAAAAGGTCATCAAAACCTCATAACTCATACTCAAACCATTCCAAAATCTCAAAAACTATTCAATAAGATTTCAAAAGATCTCAATCTTCATCAATCAATACTTCATCCCTCGTTACAGAGAGAAAACAGAACAAAACAGAAGGTATACAGAACCAATCAAAACCTACCAGAACATATCAGAACTTCATCAGAACTTCACATCTCTACTAATAAACATCATGAACTTCCAAAACATAATCAATATCATCCAAAACACTCTCAAACCGCTTCAAAACCAATCAATCATCTCATAGAATCAACCATTCAGCTCTCAAAAACAACAAAAATCAGCCAAAAAACAGGTCATTTCAACACTCAACACCCAGGAAGCTAAGAAGCGTAGAGAAAAGTTCAACAAGAAGCTAACAGATAAAAACATCAAGGAGGGATCTTTAGTACTTCAATATGATAATCGCTTTGATAAAAGAAAGGATGGCAAGTTTCTCAACCAGTGGGAGAGACCGTTTTGGGTCACGAAAAAATTCAACAATGGCTCCTACAAACTTCAAGACATTGAGGAAAAAGTGCACAAGACCAGGGTAAATGGATGGCGCTTAAAATCCTATCACATCAGGGTGGTGTAATGTGAAAAGAAAAGACATGAAATGTATTTGGAGCCATCCAAAGGGCATGTGAGGCTCATAATGTCATGGCTTTGGAGCCTTATGATAATTCAAACAAATGGGACCCTTCTTGGAAGCATTAGTGAAAGAAAAATCAGGCACACGATCTTGTAAGATTTTTTAAAAATACTTTCACTCTGATCCAAAAAAAAATTTCCACATGAAAATTGTAGCGCGTGAGCTGGAGTTTTGGTTGGTATTTTTTTATAATTTTTTGGAGCTACGAGTCGAGAGATATGGCCAAAATTGTGGATGGCAACTTTTTCCAATTGTGGTGGAGACCACCTCCCAATTTTATACACACCCACACTTTCTTCCGCACACTTAGCACTTCCATAAAACATCATTCATTATACTCCCAACCCTTTCCCCTCTCTTATCTTCTCTCTCAAGCTAATAAACCATTAGGATTCCCCTCCTAAATCACCCTCAAATCATCCTTAATTATAGTAGTAATGTATGAATTCTCATTACTCTCTCTCTATTATTGCTAGATATGATCTTATTTTATGAAGATTCTCTATATTTTTTTATAGGAGAGCTCTTGGACTCAAGCTATGGGGGGGAGAATGGAGATAATTCACCTATGATGGAACTTGATTAAGTTCAAAATTGGTCAACGAAACATCTAGATGAAGCTTTCACATTGGTGGAACCGCATTAATGTAGCTTTGGTGGTGTTAATTCCTATTCTGTCTTAACCTCCTCCCTAAACACCCTCAAGGCCTATATAAAGAGGCCTTCCCCTTTGTAATTTGCAAGAAGAGAGAGAGCCAAAAGGCCTTCTTCAGCCCTATTGAGCCTTTCCCATTCTCTCTCATGAGCTTATGCAGTTCATTTCCTTACTATAGCTCATGCATGCTCTACAGTGTAATAAGCCCATGCATTTGGTGTCCATATTGTGTATATTGGTTATGTCTTGAGGGTTCTCTATCTCTTGTGTCCTCTTAAGTTTTATTGATTCATCTATCTTTTGTAGTTCTCTCTCTCTCTCTCTCTCTCTCTCTCTCTCTCTCTCTCTCTCTCTCTCTCTCTCTCTCTCTGTTTTCCTCTCTTCCCCCTCACAAGCTCCTCTCCCTCTTGCATAGCATCCTAGTCTGCTCTTCCATGACTAGGTGATGCCCTTACCTCATTCACTTTGTGGCAGAAGGGAGTTTGGCATAGTATAGAGGCTGCCATACCAAATTTCCTTCGCCAATAAGGTAGAAACACCCACAGGTAGTGTAGCTTTCTTTTCTTTCTAGGTACAAAAAAAGGCCCCATGACCACCAACTCTAGAGGCCCCATCATCCATGCAATGTACTCCCCATCTTATGCGACATGTCACCATACATGCACGACAAAGCACGTTGCATACGCAACAACCCTAGTCAAAAAGTGAATGAAGAAGCTCATTTGAAACACCACAGGATAAGGCAACCAAGGAGGGCCAAATGACAGATCTGTCTAAGTTAATATTTAATTTCAAAGGTACAAATCCCTCTAGCACACATTCCACCAGGGCTTGTATAAGGGCCTTTCAGTTTCATAAATCCCTCCAATACCAAGGCTCATTCCAAACTGAAGGGCCTTTCAATTCCATAAATCCCTCCAACACCAAGGCTCCTTCCAAACTCAAGGGGCTTCCAATTTCATAAATCCCTCCAACACAAAATCCACCATGGCTCATATACAAACTCAAAAAGCCACTCGGCTACTCTAGCAACACCACCCGACTCACCACCCAACAGTAGTGCCATGGGATTGGCACTCAACTAGGAGGGGGTAATGTTTACTACAAGCGAAGTAAGTGAAAAATAAGGCATAATGAGGATAAGCGCAAGACGAAAAAAAGGAAAGGATCCCTACAAAGGAGTGGGCCCGGAGGAAATCTAAAAGCATAGGAACAACCACCAGGAGTCCAAGATGCAACCATGGAAGTTGCAAGAAGCCAAAAGAAAGAAGGTGCATCTTTAAATATAAAGGCACAACCACAACTTTTGTAAAAGAGCACCAGGCTTCCTCTTATGCAATTTGTAACCATGAATGGGTAGGAGGACAAATGGAACAAAAGGGCCTAGGCCGGCCATATAAAAAAGGGGATAAGGGAATGGCCGCCCAAAAGGGATTTAGGGTTTTGTATATAAAGTTCAAGAAGTGAATGAGAGCTCATTCTTGGTGTGTGGCAAAGGGGATTCTTCTTCTTCTTCTCTTCTTCTCTTCTTCTCTTCTCTTGCTTGCTTGTGAGTGCTTGAGCGAGGGAGTGAGTGTGCGAGGGTGAGGGATCTTGGAGGTGAAGCCCTCCACCATCTCCTCTCTTCTTCTTCTCCTCTTCTCTTCTCTTGTCTCGCACGTGGCTATGGAGGATGGAGCTTGAAGAAAGAGGCTTGAGAATGCTTGAGCGTGCATCATAAATTGTGGAGCTATCAGAGTGCTTGAGAGAGCAAGTAACTCAATTGAGCATTAAGGTAAGCTCACTACACTTGTAGAGAGGGATAGTGTGTCGGCTATGTGAGAGGTAGCCATTAGTGCTCGCTTGAAACGCTTGACTAATAAGCGGTCTGTGGGTCTTGGTGGTTGATCGCCTCTATAGGATTACCCTTCCTTGGAGCTCTCGTTCTCTATTATTTTTTGCATCATAACCTTGACCATGACCACCACCTTGGCTTCTACTAGGACCTCTACCTCTCCTGATAGAGTAAAAGACCTAGTTAGACTTGTTCTTGCTTTGAGAAGAAGAGGAATCCAAGAAAAGGTTATTTTCCTCAAGTATCAACATAGAGATCAAGTCTGCAAGATTATGAATATTGTCTCTCATATTCATAGACAAATTGAAGCTCTTATATTCATCTCTAAGTCCATCCAAGCATGTATCCACAACATCATTATCATCAACCACCCTCTACAAGTAGAGTCTCTCTCTCTCTCTCTCTCTCTCTCTCTCGTAATAGAGCATTACGACCACTGCAAAAGTTCTAGCCATAAGTGTGGCTACAACCCCAAGAGTGATGATGCAAGCATTCACTCTACATGGTATGAACTAAGCACTCTAATTTTGCTCATGATGTCAACCATGACAATGATTGTGCAGTCTCAATGACTAGCTCTCTAATTCAACATTGAGGCTTTGACATAACGTGGGTATCTCATTAATTGATTTTTGGTGACCTTGGCTCATTATTTCATCTCTCTTCTCAACCAACAAGCATAAAGTCATAAGTATATTTAGTGCACTTCCTCTCCATCTCTCTATCTCTTCACTAGTCTTTATCTCTTTCTCAGACTATGACAAAACTCTCTCTCTCCTTCTCAATGTAAACCAACCAAGTGCCAAATTCTTCCATGCATTAGCAGGGGTTTTCAGATTCTTGCAAATAGCCCATGATGCTATCTACGAGACTAATAGATAGCCAAGACATAAATTTATTCCATGTGTACTTCCAAACTTTCTTAGCCTTTAATGGTTTTGTAGTAGCATTTCGTGTAGAAACTTCGAGTGATATTGCCACATCTTCTTCAATGTAATTCCAAGCAACTTTTTCCTTCAAGAAATTTGTCATCTTGAATTTCCATATAAGAGATTCTTCTTATCAAGCTTCTAGCTCTGATAATCTGGTTGAAGTTGTCAGATATTTTGACAAAACAGAAAACATTGCAAAATCCTACAATTTGCAAGTAAACTAATACCAAGTCCATCACAACTTAAAATGTAACCTTTTTCACTCACTACAATTTATTAGACTTTTTAGTTTTTTTTAATACCTACTTGATACGACATATCAATTATTTTGTATTTAGTGATAGTTTTATAATTTAATTACAACATTTTATCAAATTGGTTTGAATTTTAAGTAAATATTTATTACCTTGATGTATTGCATCAAGTTCCATTCTATTTTTCTATCATTTTATTCTTTATCTTGATATAATGCATCAAGTTGTTAAAAATGTTGTGTTGATTGCATAGAGTGCATCAAACTCTATGGAAAATTTTCATACTTTTATCACCCACTTGTAGCACTGCATCAAGTTGGTATATATTTTGAGTAAACTTTGTATAATTTCTTTTTGAACTTATATATAGTGCATGAAGTTGCTAGCTTAAATGAAAATACTTAGCTTGAACTTCGTAGCATGAATAAATTGATGTTTAATACTATGGAATTTTCTTCTAATAGTTCATACATTGAATAAAATAGCTAACTTCTATGCTTCTATTGTCTTCTAGAATTTATCCTCTTTCATATGAGCTTATATTTAATTAATAGTTCATGCATTGAATTAAGTTTGTTAGATGTTTCTTCAAGTTTCTATATTGAGTTCATCATGTTTAATGCGTCTTATGTAAAAATTCTTACATCTTGTTGTTGATTTTTAGCAATTGGCTCAAACTTTAAGCACAATGTTTCACTAACTTCATGTTGTGTTTCATCTTCTTTCCTTTTTAGTCATTTTTAGCATTACGAGACTTAGAAAGAGAGTAGTAAGAAGTTCAAGAAGACACACGAGTATACTCTTGAAGAGGATGCCTTCGGTCCATTTAATTCTCTTTCCCCCCACTACTATGATGAATAAGGGTAGCAAAATTTAACTTGAGAAAGGTTTTGAGAGAGATCATGGTGGCAAACTAGATAAGCTACTAAAGTATCAAACACCTCACAAGAGAGTACTATTTTCAAGTTGTGCTTCTATTGAATAAAGTAAGACCACACAAGCATCACAGCATAAGAATAACGAAGGACCTGAAAACCGACCCTTAAGTGTTCAACAATAACCTCCTTTACCATAAAAACACCATATTAGAGATTTTGGGCATTTTCCAAGCCTCAATTTTAATGAATGCCTTACTTTTGTGAATGAAAGAGAGCACTATGTTTATGTTTAGCTTTAAAATGCACTTTGTATGTTACAAATATGAGATCACACATCTTGATAGCTTAAGTGATGAAGTGTAAGCTATGTGGCTATTAGGAGATTTGGATTTCACATCCATCTTTTCTAGCATACTAACAAAATGTGATGTTGTATGGTGGTGGAAACATCAAGGAGGCTTAGCTAGGATATACTTAGGAAATTTCTAAGTTTAATGTAAGGAAACAAATGTTTAAAGGAGTGCATAGAGAATTTAGGATACAAGAGCCTTAAATATTATATGAAAATATGTTATCACATTGGCCAAATTTTATAACTTAAATATGAATTTAAAGATATTATAATATGAGTTTCTTCTTTTAGATATAGCATAATTTAAAGTGACATGTAAAAGTTTCATGAATTAGGACCTTAAAAGAGTCACCACTAAGTAGGTGTGGTTTAATAACTTTATCTAATACCATATAGTAATAAGTTTGGATAACCTACATGATGGTTTTTTTTGTGTGTAAACCAATAGACACAAGTATGTTAAATAATTTCTCATCCCATTTATATTTTTTGTATGTATATGCATGATATATAAATGTCTTTTGTTCAAAAGTTCTATCTATCTTAACAATATATGGACAAGATGGATATTGGCTTTGGCTAAAATAAACTAGCTTAACACTTTGAATAGCTAAATGAACTTTCATATCATAAAATGAAGATTTATATACGAAATTAGAAGTTTATGATTTTTCTAAGACCAAGGATTTAACCTTTGAGAAATCGTTTGTGTTTTCAAAGAAATAGATATAAATTTTATTATTAATTAATACTTACTTGTTAGCTAAGACATAAAGTACAAAATTGGACTTAAACCACTTTATAAGAAATTTCAACACAATTAACTAATGTTATTGAAAGAATAAAAAAAATTAAGTAGATTCTCTCATTGATATTGGTGGTGTTTAAAAATACCAAGGTAACAACATAAAACACTTTAAATTTCTAACAAGCATATATTTCATAGCCATGCAAAATCCCTTGATGTAAGGGATATATTTATTATGGAAGTCAAAATTAGTCTATATAGCATCACTGCCTTGTTGCATCATGTATATTGGAAAAATATAACTTTTGTAGTTTTTGTATAAAACATTTAGCTGCACTACCATTTATGAAATGTTTGTGATATCCTAACTCATGAGCAAGTTGCATTGCTTCCATATCTTTCAAAGCAGAGACTAAAGGAGTCTGCTTCAAGTTGGATAATTGTGAGTTATTCAATGTAAGAGACGGATGACATGAGGCATTTGTTGAGGTTGTTTGTATACTAGATGGTCATAAAGTACAAAATAGGACTTCAACCACTTTATAAGGAATTTCAACACAATTGACTAATGTTATTGAAAGAATAAAAAACATTAAGTAGATTCTCTCATTGATATTGTTGGTGTTTAGAAACATTAAGTAGATTCTCTTAGGCTTTTGATTATGGTTCATATGATTGTGATTTTACTATGGAGGATGATGTGCAATCTCTTGGTGCATTCAGTGAGAAGGTTTGCTATGATGATGCTATGGAAAGGGAAATTAATGCTATTTTTATGATGCATGTTGAGTCTTGTGATACTGCAGTTGATAAATATCTTATGGATGGTAACAAGAAGGAAGAGTTTTTTACAAGTCATTATATCCCTATGTATGATATATGTGATGAGTTTTTTTTTTTGTCATCATAGAGGTGATTTACAGGATTCTTTGGCAATGCAGGAGGACATGGAACTTTTGGCTCTTCTTGATGAAGCTTTAGAGAGGTTTTTCATTGTAGATGATAAGAGTAACAATCAGTGTAAAGACAAACTAGATTTAATGCAACAAGGACAAGAGGATAATGAAGAGTTGATGTAAATGCGTGCACATATTCTAAAGAAATTTTCACCTAGCACAAATGTTGTAAAAGAACTTATTCAGATTCCAAGTGGGGTTATCGTATCAAATGTGCTACTTATGGATGATGTGACCTCTTATGTTAGAGGGGGTGATGATGATTTTCCAATGTTTATGCAATTTATGGAGATGGATATGGATATAAACATCAATGTGTTCAAGGCACAAGAAAGATTTGGTCCACTGAAAGAGGAAAGAGAGCTTGGAGTCACGAGATTGTTTGATGAACAACCAGTTAAAGAAGATCTGGATGCTGTGATGATCTACAAAAACATACCTACTTTGATTCGTCCATATATGATCTAGGAGGATGTTGTGATAACCTATGTCAACTTACCTACATGTCATGATATCCAGATGATTTTCCATATGATCCTGGTGGGAACAATGCTGCAAGTAGTAAATAAGTTAGCCCATCCCGAAGGATGTGTAGGTTTGGAGGGGGTGGATGTTGTGACATTGCATGTCCACCACTACGAAGCCACTTTGGAGTATCTTGATTTTTTCACTTTTCTTTTCTTCTTAAAAGATGTTGGTGTTACAAAATATTTAGAGATAGGCCATCTTTTACATGCTGAAATAATCAAACAAGGTTTGGAAAGAGAGCTTTTTATGGCCAATACACTTGTGGATATGTATCTCAAATGTGGCTTTCTTCGAGATGCCCACTGAGTGCTTGACAAGTTGCCAATTAGAAGTGCAGTAGTGTGGAATATGATGCTATCCAATTATGCTGAACATTGCCAAGATGGGGCAAGTGCTAAACTATTTTAAATAGATGCAACTGGAAGGTGTGCCTGCTGATGCTGTCACATTTATTCTATGTTTGAAATCCTATGGCAATATAGAAGCCTTAGAAATAGACCAAAATGTACATGCCAAGATCAAGAAATTTGGACTAGAAAGAGATCTACATGTGGGAAGCACATTGCTGGACATGCATGGCAAATGTGGTTCTATTGTAGAAGGAATGGAGGTGTTTGACATGCTGCAAGCCCAAGGTATTGTGCCTTGGACTACAATGATTGAGGCATATGGCAATAATAATGAGGGTGACATGGGCATGAAGTGTTTTGATGAGATGAAATACTATGGTGTGAAGCCAGATTTTGTTGCATTCACCAATCTTCTTGCTATATGTAGCCAAGCGTGCCTAGTTTCTAAGGGAAAAGAGTATTTTAAGTTGATGAAAGAACTTGAAATTGAGCCTATGTTGAATCATTGCACTTGTAAGATTGATTTGTATGCAAGGTCAAAATGATCGAAGCATATTTGCGAGCCAATAAGATTTTTATTGATTATGATGAGCCTTAGATGAATAAAACCTATTCTTTGTATCTTGAGCTAGACCTTGGAGCAGTAGTGCCTTCTATTTCTAGACCTAAATTTCCTCATGATCGTGTTGCTCTCAAAGACATGAAAGTTGAATAGCATAACTCTCTAGACAATAAGGTTGGCTTCAAGGGCTTTGTCATCCCAAAAGAAGAGCAAGGTACTGTTGTGAAGTTCTCGTTTAATGGTGAGCATGCAAAGTTGAGGCATGGGGATGTGGTAATAGCAGCTATTACAAGCTACACTAACACTTTTAATCCAAGTGTTATGTTGGGTGTTGGCCTTGTGGCAAAGAAGCCCTTTGACTTAGGATTGAAGGTGAAGCCTTGGATCAAATCCTTTTTAGCACTTGATTCTAGAGTTGTCACAAAATACCTTCATGAGAGTGGGCTGCAAAAGTTTTTGGACTTACAAGGTTTTAGCCTAGTTGGCTAAGGTTGTACAACTTGCATTGACAATTTGGGAGAGATTCACGAGTCTATGGGGGGTAGAAATATCAGAAAATGATATTGTGGCTGTTGTGGTCCTATATGGAAATCATAATTTTGAAGGACGTGTGCATCCACTTACTTAGGCAAATTAGCTTGCTTCTCCTCCACTTGTAGTGACATATGCTCTTACTGAGAGCGCTATTCATGGGAGGCCGTGCCTTTTGAGGAGGGGGCTAGCATGTTTGTTTGGGGGATGAAGGTGATGATAAAAAAGAATTCTTGATGCACTAAAAAACAAATACCTAAGTTGCACAATGAGAGTCTGAATCCATATTAGCTAAGAGCTTGAGATCCAAAGTGGAGAAGTTTGAATTCTAGGCTGAAAGATATCGAATGTGGTCCTCATATCCATGTTGAATTAGTCTTAAGGAGTTTGGAAAGTGAACTCCAAGTGGCCAATACACTAGTGGATACATATATCAAATGTGACGCGCTTGAAGAATCGCACCTATTGTTTGACTAGCTTTCCATTAGAGTTGCAACATCCTAGACAACGTTGATTAAAGGATATGCTGAATGCGGACTCACTAAAGAAGCGAAAACATGTTTGCAACAAA
Source organism: Lygodium microphyllum (assembly GCF_053477565.2). Taxonomy (NCBI): domain Eukaryota; kingdom Viridiplantae; phylum Streptophyta; class Polypodiopsida; order Schizaeales; family Lygodiaceae; genus Lygodium; species Lygodium microphyllum. Next base: position 104,131,607 of record NC_141144.1, read on the forward strand.
TGCAGCAAGATGGCATAGCACTTGATCCCTTCATGTTTGTTTGCAGCTTGAAAGCTTGTGTCTCTACAGAAGCTCTAGAAATAGGTTTGGAGTTGTATACAGATATAGTCTCTAAGGGACTAGAAATGGAGCTTTATGTGGACAATTAATTCAAGGAAGGCACTATGTGATGAATTGGTTTCTCAAATAGATGAAGAAGATGAAAATAGCCACTTGTCATCTTTGATATGACTAAAGCAAGACTAAATTTGGACTTGTGCTCATGTACTGAACTGATAATAAAGATGAATGCGCTCTGAAGTCTTGGTATTATTGAGGGCCTTGAGCATATTGGATTTGCAATAGAATTTCACCTCTAATACACATGGTTCTAATAATATTGACAACTATACTGGTTTTGAGTGCCTACCATGTGTTGATTCATTGCTTTAAGTTGAAGCACTATAATCGTGTGACTGCAGTAGTAGGCTACTATGTTATGTGCACTGAAGTCAAAGAGTTGGAGTGAGCATTATGGAGTGTGAGCATAGCTCTGAGTTGTGTTAAGAATTTGATCCGAGCATTGAGTAGTTAGACAAATTCGAGTTTGTGTAATAAAATTTTGTGAATCAATAAATCAAATCGTTTGGAGTTCTTTGAGTGTTTGCTTTCTTTGTGCTGGTGATCTCGAGTAAACAGATGCATGGCACCTTTCGGCAAATTGAACTACAAGATGAGAATTCTCGATTCGTCTCACAGCATTGTCATACAAAAACTGCTATGATGAATGCTTTGCAAGTAGTAGAGCATGAGATGAAGTTGTTTAATGGCAAGAATGTATCTATGTATTTACATATATATGCTCAAAAGATGGAATTCTTTGGGGTGGCTCAACTTGCATGGAACTAGTATTTTGTACAGGTCATTTTACATGAATTGAAAGCCCGAGTTATTGAATTATACATGCAGGATGCTGATGACTGGGTAGCTTTCAAAAAGACACTTAGGGAAGAATTTTACATTGAAGACACCAGTTTGATTACTCGTAAGAATTTCCAGTAGTGGGCTCTACAACCCAATAAGGGTCCTGTGGCTATAGAGTTATTAAGAGAATTTAAAAGTCGATTTGAGTAGTTAGATCTTGTAGAACAGCAAGCTCTTACAAGTCAAAAAATTGAATTGTTTCTACAAGCGGCAGATCCTGAGCTTCAAGGGAAACTTGATGATTTGTTAGACAATCAGACTACAGAGACCAAGCTTAAAATAGAGTGGAGAAATGTTAAGAAAGTTGTTGCTCCACTGGTGAAAAGGCATAGAAGAAGAGAAAGATTGCATGTTTAGCTTGCCCACTGTTACGGGCAAAAAATTTGATGTATCCAATAAGACATCCAATTGGATGAGAAAGGGAGGAAAGGGGATGGGGAGTAGCCCCTAAACCAAGAAAAAGATGTATTGGTGCGATAGTTTGCACTATGAAAGAAAGGATTGTGCTGATTATCAAGAGGCCTTGGCATGACAACTCATTTTTTGGAAAGATGGTAACATCTATTCACAAGAAACGGGATTGCATCTTGCTTTGAATTTTGGAAAGGGAGGTATGAAAAAGTTGTTGGAAGACTTAGTTGTTTGAAATGCTAATACAGCTATACATGGTTCTACTTTTAGTCTACAGTTGGATAAAATGCATGGCTAAGTGGTGGTCCGAGTTTGAAGGTTGCAATATGGACACATGCTTTGTTGAAAAGAGGAAAGTTACACTACAAGATATAGGCCTTATACCAACGTTTGAAGCGACAAAAATGAAAATAACAAAATTTGCCCCTGTCATCGCAAAAAGCATCGTTATTGGTGACACCATAGAACAGTCGATATCACCGTCGCTATCAACGTTGATATCAGTGTCTGATAGTGACGATTTGCAACGTATATAACGATGCCAATAATGGCACGAGCAGTAAACTTTGTGACGCTAATAGCGACGGTAACAAGGAATTTTTTTTTTGTGGTAGGGCATATATAGCACTGTGTGCTTTATGAGAGCCATACAAAATAGTTTCTGCACTACTGTGTACAATGCACTTGCAAACAAAAATAATGTATACTGAAATCATAAAACTAATACATGAAATAAATACATGATCACATAATAAGCGATTGGTACAATTATGACAAGATATCACTAATACATAGAAAATGTCTATATAGATCAGGCGACTCAAAAATAAAGGTGTGTGAGCTCCAGGGATCCAAGGGCAAGCTACATATCCTCGTCCCCCAAATGCTCGTCCCACCGCAAAGGAGCATCGAACGGACTCTGTAGAAAAAGAAACAACACATCAGTCCACCATACAATAATGCATTCAAATATTTCATGGTAACTATGGACAAGAAAGATGAGTGACTTACAGGGCCGCCACGTCTATACAATCGGTCAATCAATGAAGTGAGACCATGCCTCTCTGCATATCGAGTCTCAAGGTCAGTCGCATCGCGATTTGTAATGGAGTGCTGCAAAGAAAACAAAATGCTAACTATTAGAAACATGATTGTCAATACAAAGAATATTTCAAAAAAAAAACAAGCAAAACAAAAGAAAAACTTACAAAGTCCTCCAAATATGTCCTGTGGCCGCCACTCCCAAGATGATGGACCACTCCGACCTCGAGTCGTACCCTCGCCACCTCGCACTACTGACTCCAATATCCTGGAGAATCTATAGCCTCCTCCCTCAGTCGGCGCCAATCGTCTGCATCTAACCACTTGGTCTTTGTAGCCCCACTCTTGATTGCCTTGCATGCGTCGGATTGTCTATGTGACATGTATGCACACATGCAATCCATCATCCAGCCCGTAGAGAATATCTACTGAGGCTGGCACCAAAAACTCCTCGTGCAAGGATGCTACTATGTAGTCCTTGCTCCCCTCTGGTATGTTCTTCCAATGATCCAAGACGTTGTGCTGAAAAACTTGTTGGCATAACTCTCTCATGCGAGCCATCACCCTCCTCCCCTCATCATTCATGATGATGGCTCCTGACCTACTATCGACTAGATATCCATAACCCCCTAGAGTCTGCCTAAGATGGGTCCTCTCTCATCTGCGTCCACGCTCCTGTGCATATCCAGGAGACCCCTGTGCATTCGGTGTACCGACCAGGGTAATATCTCTCGGAGTGGCATCCACAGGGGTGCCACCTGTTGATGGCTGCGCAAAAGCCGGAGTAACTGGAGTAGATGTCCCCACAGGTGTGACAAATCCCTGAGGTGATGCATCTCCAGCTGAACGATGAGATAGAGACACCGCGTCCGTGCCTCCACAGCATCCACCTGAGCCTAAGCCACGCTCCTTGGAAGGACCACGAGAGCAAGGAGTCACACCTGTATCCCGTATCTCTGTATTTTTGCAACATCCCCTGATCCCGATGCACTCCCTCCCTCTGGCCCAAGTCCTGAGTGTCGAGCTTGTCTGCTCGAGCCGAAGCATCCGATCGCACTGAAGTAGATCTAGCAGAGCGCCCTAACGAAGACCGAGACAACTCCTGGTCTGTCATCTCTCTGAATCTCGTGATCTAGTCTGGAGACATGCGTGTAAAGATGTCCTGTAACTCCTCATCGGTCATCCCTCGACTCATCCTGAAAATTCACCTGCAAATAAAAAAAATGATGTTAGAATAATCAATTTAAATAATACAAAGCACAGTAATATAAATCAGTTTTAAAAAATCTCACTTAAAATGCATATCTTATGTACCCTTATAATCGATTGGTCGACGAATTGAGTAAGTGGATGCTCCAAGTATGAAGTATCCTATGGTCCCATGTTAATCTCTTGACACAACTCCGCATACACTGGAAGGTCGATAGACATGTCACCACAAAAGAATGAGTCCACCTCATTCTCAAAGAATTCTTGGACTCCTATATTTCCATCATTGTTAGCCGATGCTAGCTCCAAGCTTTCGACGGCCTCCACCCCTTGCAATATCGACCCCTCTATTTGCATATTATCTTCATCTATGCTTGGAACATCGCTTTGATCATATACTCTCGTAGTTCGGGGAGTTGAAGGTATAACATACCACCATTGAGGTTGTCGGGGTTTTGGATAGAAGATTACATGTTCACAAACATATACAAGAGATTTCAAACCATTGTGACATAAACCATGTCGTAATACAATTAGCAAGAAAATGAGTCCATGCACCTGTTCACAATGGGCCGGTAACACAAAGGTGGTGCAAATCCGTCCATTTTTTTTCGAAATCTATTTCGAGAAATCCAGATGGACCTCGTCGAACTGTTGCTCCAGCTCCTCCAAGTACCACTTTGAACCACTGCACATCGAATAGTATCATGGAGAAGCTACGGTAATCCACTATAACAATACTTTTTAAGTTCCCAAAATACTTCGTCTCATCCACAACCGTGTTTGGATCCGTTGCTCGTCGCCGACTCTCTTGCTCGAACCTTGCCATGACACCACAGTCCATTGTGGAGCTCATTTTTCAATACGCTCCACATGAAAATGCCGTCCGCGTGACCATGCTGCACTATATGTTTTGTATTGTACATTGAAACACTCAAATTAGATGTCACATATAAAATTTAGATACGACAGATTCTAAACCTCTCATCACCTTTGGACTACATCCCCTCAATAATTCCCACTCCTCCATTGAGACCTCTGTCCCTTCATGAGACGCTACGGTCAAAGCTCCATGCAACCATCGTGTTGACATGAACCGTGGCATCTCCTCTATGCCTTTGGGATATCGAATTGGACCATGATGCATACTACGTCAGAATTCAGCTCGCGCTTCCTCTCGATCTTGCCTAGCGATCTGGTACTTAGCGAGCCACTTCTCCATAGAGGCATGGTGCAACATACAAAAGCGATTCACCTTCTCTTCCATTGAGGCATCCATTCTTTTTTCTACCCCATTTCCAACCACCACATCTCCAGTCAGTCTATTATCGTCCTTCAGCGACCATAGCATTTCATTGTCTGGTTCCACCGTTGGTAGCCATTGTGAAATATGCACTAGCGCCTTAGACACCAACCAACCTTCAGCCATGCTACCTTCTAGCCGAGCTTGTTGTCACACAAAGCCTTTCAGGGTTTTCATGAAGTGCTCCAAGAAGAACATCAATCGCGTATGGATAGGCCCAACAATCTCCACTTCATCTACAAGATGCACAAGAAGGTGGATTTGTATCGTGAGCATGCTGGTGGGCAGGTATTTCTCAAAGAGACAGACCGTCTCCACTACTCCCCGCCTCGCGGATTCAATAGAGGACATCTTAATATCCTTCTATGAGATCCATTGCACCAAAGTCGACAACCTGTAAATGGCCCCGCGTATTTTTGGAGTAAGACATCCTGCGATCACGATCGGTAGTACAAACTGCCACAAATGAGAAAGCATTATGAATAATGGCTACATTCCAAATAGCAAAATGCCCACGCCAATTACAATCCATTCTTAGTACAAACCTGACATATCTTATGCCAATCATGGGATTTTAGCCCTGATAATTGGTTGTCTTTAGAAAATGCGGACCTAAGAGAACCCATCATACCCGTCGGAGTGCGGATAGACTTGATTACTTGCTTCACAATGCGCTCTTCTTTAGTGGACAAAACCCAAGGAGCGTGAGGAAGTTGTACGCGACCATCAGCACTTGACTGTGGCCAAAGCGCCTCCATCTTACCTACCTCCTTCAAATCCATTCGTGCCCCTATAGTGTCTCTCTTTCCTGTGATGTGGTCCCATAACAAGCTGCCCACATTCTTGAAAATATGTATGGGATCCAACAAGTGGTTGACCTGTAAGTGGGTCCAATATGGCAACTCGTAGAAAACTGAGCACCGCCTCATTCCATTTGGATGTGATTCCGTGTGGACCATTTTCAGCTCGTATCAGCTTGCGGCGTTCATACGTGTTTGGAGGTCGTCTAAGGAAACCTTCCTTGAGTTCATGATCCTCTGGCAAGAAAGCAGCACCACACTTTGGACATGTCTCCATAGTCCCGTATTCTCCTCTAAATAGTATGCAATCGTTGATACATGCATGGATGTTATTGTAGTCCATCCCAAGCTTTCGTAAAATATATCGTGCATCATCACGAGACTCAGGCATGGTATTTGCAGGTGGTAATATATGATATTTCAATAACCTGAAAAAATCATAAAACACCTTGAAAAAGCACAAATGTTTGTAATAATAGTGCCGAAAAAAAAAATCAATGAAGGGTATGTATAAGGTACCTGAACAACTCAGTCACACTCGTATCACTCCACCCGTATTTTGCTTGCACACTTAAGAGTGCAAGGAGTGTCTTCAGCTGAGATGCTTGACATCCATCATATAATGGTATGGATGCTTCCTCTCTAAGCGGATCAGAAGTCTTGACATCCATGGGAATCAATGCATCGATCATTGCCTCCATCTCAGGCTCCAAGATTGTAGGTAGGTCTAGAAGGTTGCCTGTCTCCTCTAGCATTGATGGTATAGATTGGCCTTGTGAGTGGTGGATTGGCTCCTGCACTCCATCCATCGCATGACCACATACTCTTCTATTTGGCCGCAAAGGGTGCACTCCCCCTTGGAACAAAACATCACCTCCCTGGATAGAAAATTTGCCAGCGAGACCCAATCTTATTGTATATGGTATTCAATTAGCTTGCGAGTACAATGCATGATTGATATTAACTTCAAATTACCGTTTGCTGAAAATCCGCAATTGCTTGATCAATGATCTTAGATTGAAACTCGCCAAATCGTCGAACGTGTTCTATAGACAATTGGCGTTTTCGTCTAATTGCCAGCTTGCATTGAGAGCAAGAACATGGGACACACTGATTAAGATACGCCTCGCGATCTTGAACAACAAGACCTTCTTTGTTTTCCATTTTGTCTACATTACAACAAACAATTTTTTTTTGTTATCATTCTTTTCTTTTCTTAGATTGTTATCCTCTCCTTCCATCTCTCTCTTTTTCTATGACCTAGCATATAGTATCATAGAACACTAGTATTTAGTACCTAGTACTCAGTACCTAGCACATAATATTTCATTTTCTCTCTTCCTCTCCCTCTCTCATTTCCTCTCCCTCCCTCGCTCTCACCCTCTCTCCTCTCTCTCATTTCCTTTTCTCTCTCCTCTCCCTCTCATTCCTCTCCCTCCCTCTCTCTTTTTCTCTATCCTCTCTCTCTCATTCCTCTCCCTCCCTTGCCCTCCCTTGCCCTCTCTCATTCCTTATTCTCTCTCCTCTCTCTTACTACAAGGATTTGAGTTGGTAGCGACGGTGATTAGCGACGGCGGGTATCGGCGTCGCTATTTGCATCGCAAATGCAGATAGCGACGGTCCACAGGGAAAAAAGCGGGCCGAAATCGAGCGCGGCTTTATTTCGCGTTTTGTGTTTTGAGAGCAAGAGCGAGGGAGAGAGCGACCGTCGTGAGAGAAGGAGAGGAAGAAGACTTGCCGCCGCCGCCACCGCCATTGTTTGCGAAGGAGAGGAGGAGCCTTCATCGCAAAGAGGAGCTGCCCCACACTCGCCATATCTCATCGGTGAGTCTCCCTCTCTCCTTCTTTTGCTTGTTTAAGGTTTAAATCACTTTCTCTTTTGCTTGTTTAGGAGAGGAAATGAGAGAGAAAGAGAGGGAGAGGGAGAGAAAGGGGGAGGAAATGAGAGAGAGAGAGAAAGAGAAAGAGAAAGAGAGGGAGAGGGAGAGGGAGGGAGAGTGTATTCTCTCTCTCCCTCTCCCTTTTGCTTGTTTAAGGTTTAAATCACTTTCTCTTTTGCTTGTTTAGGAGAGGAAATAAGAGAGAGAGAGAGGAGAGGGAGAGGGAGGAAGAGTGCATTCTCTCTCTCCCTCTCCCTTTTGCTTGTTTAAGGTTTAAATCACTTTCTCTTTTTCTTGTTTAGGAGAGGAAATGAGAGAGAAAGAGAGGGAGAGGGAGAGGGAGAGGGAGAGGGAGAGAGAGGGAGAGAAAGAGAAAGAGAGGGAGAGGGAGAGGAAGGGGGAGGAAATGAGAGTGGGAGAGAAAGAGAAAGAGAGGGGGAGGGAGAGTGCATTCTCTCTCTTCCTCTCCCTTTTGCTTTTGGAGAGTGTTAGGATATATTGTGAGAGGGAGAGGAAATGCGAGAGAAAGAGAGGGAGAGGGAGAGAAAGAGAAAGAGATGTATACTCAAATGGATAGCTTTATGGAGATGTATGTCTACTCAAATGGATAGCTTTTGTCTACTCAAGATGTAGTCCACGTGTGTGTGTATATATTGGAACGATAACATATCCATGATTATGGTAATGGTATGCACTTTGCTTTTTTTATGGGTACCATTACATCGACTCCTTAAGAGGGCTAAAAATTAGTCATACACTTTATAAAGTCTAATTAGGAGATTTGAGATGCACGATAATAGACTTATCGATAATGGTATGCAATGTGCTTTGCCATGGACTACGTACATTGGTGACTCTTTAAGATGGCTTAAAATTGGTCATATCCTTCATAATGTCCAAGTAGGGGATCTAATTGTGATATGCATAATTCATTGTTTTTGTATTAACTTTATAGGCATAACAAATTAGTAATCATGCCAACTAGTCAACAGAAGGACTAAAAGAAAATGATACCCTAGCTAATGGTTATTATGGTACTTTATCAAAATGAACCCAAAAGTATTGCTATAGAAGAAGAATCCCTTAAATTGAGCATAGGATATTTTCTTCAAATGTTATGACTATGAGTAGAATTGATTGAAACAAATTTTATTACTATAGTTGATAAATTTCATAGATGGCATTAATTTTTATACATGGACCTAGGACAAAAAAACCACATTTCTAAGATGCTTTTTGTTGAGACTGATTTATTATTAGACTAAGAGATCCTCAATGATGCTCATAAATGGATTACTTATACTCAAAGCCCTCTAGTGCAGTTGTATAAGTAATCCTAGTAGAGCCCCTCTAAGATACTCAAAGTACATAACCTAGAGACCGTAGCTAGGTATATAAGGTATAATGGTTGTACAAGAAGACACCTCAATAATTGACTGATCACCACTTTTCCTTTTAGCATCTAAGGCATTATCCAATCTTTTAGTCAAGTCCAAACATTTAGTCTTCGACTCATGAACCTTATGAACCAATGCTTTTTTTAAATTATAATAATGAATAATTATCTACCGGAACAAACGAATCCTTGAGCATGGTATATGGCCAAGATATAACATCAATAAATCTCTCAACTACTATGTCCAATGCATTCTTTACATCAATCAGTAAAGCATTTCTTATATCTTGAAGTTTAGATTTCAACACCATGGATGCATCAATATCAGCCTCAATGTTTTACAAAATTTGATTCTCAAGCTCTTGCAGAGACTAAAACCTCTCAAGCAAGAGCTTATGGTCAACTTGCAACTTGACATACATCTCCATAAAGCTATCCATTTGAGCCTCGTTTGTTGTAATGTAGATAAGATGGAAAACGAAGAGGGTCTTATTGTTCAAGATCGCAAGGCATATCTTAATCAACATGTCCCATGTCCTTGCTCTCAATGCAAGTTGGCAATTAGATGAAAACGCTGATTGTCTATAGAACACGTACGACGATTTGGCGAGTTTCAATCTGAGATCATTGATCAAGCGATTGCAGATTTTCAGCAAATGATAATTTGAAGTTAATATTAATCATGCATTGTACTTGCAAGCTAATTCAAAACCATACATAATAAGATTGGGTCTTGTTGGCAAATTTTCTATCCAGGGAGGTGATGTCTCGTCCCAAGGGGAAGTGCACCCTTTGCGGCCAATTAGAAGAGTTCGTGGGTGTGCGATGGATGGAGTGCAAGAGCCAATCCACCAATGCCAGAGGAGACAGACAACCTTCCAGACCTACCTACAATCTTTGAGCCTGAGATGGAGGAAATGATCAATGCATTGATTCCCATGGATGTCGAGACATCTGATCCGCTTAGAGAGGAAGCATCCATACCATTATATGATGGGTGCCAAGTATCTCGGTTGAAGACATTGCTTGTACTCTTAAGTGTGTAAGCAAAATATGGGTGGAGCGATACGAGTGTGACCGAGTTATTCAGGTACCTTGCACATAGGCTTCATTGATTATTTTTTCTTGACACTATTATTACAAACATTTGTGCTTTTTCAAGGTGTTTTATGATTTTTTTCAGGTTATTGAAATATCATATATTACCACCTGCAAATACCATGCTTGAGTCTCGTGATGATGCACGACATGTTTTACGGAAGCTTGGTATGGACTACAATAACATCCATGCATGTATCAATGATTGCATACTGTTTCGAGAAGAATACGAGACTATGGAGACATGTCCAAAGTGTGGTGCTCACAGGTATCGACAGGACTTACAAGGGCAAACCATCCCTCAAAAAGTTCTCAGACACTTTCCGCTCATCCCCCACATAAACCACATGTTTCGTACGTCCGGCATGGCAAGCTTGACAACGTGGCATGTGCAGAATAGGTCCACGGATGGAGTTCAACGAATATCAGCGGATTCACGCGCATGGAGCCACATTGACTCTACCTTCCTAGGCTTTGCGCCAGAGCCAAGGAATCTTCGGCTCGGTCTCGCAATGGATGGTGTGAACCCATTCGGTCTGTGCTCAACTTCTTACAGTGTGTGGCCTATAGTCCTTGTCAACTACAACATCCCTCCATGGCTTTCTACGAAGAAAGGACATCTCATCCTTAGCATGCTCGTCCCAGGCCGCTACAAAGTAAAAAATATGGGCATGTATCTTTGTCCATTAGTCGATGAGCTCAAGATTTTGTGGGAGGAGGGGGTCACTGTGCAAGATATGAGTAGGCGCGATGGTCGGCGGTCAGCCAACATTCGAGCCATTCTCATGTGGACGATGCATGACTTTCCGGGATTGGAAGAGTGCTCAGGGGAGAAGGCTTCCGTTCTCGTTGGTAATATCTGTATTTTATCTCATTCAATTAAGTATTCACTAGGTCGTGGTGTTGGAACAGGTCTAGTTACCTCAGGTTATCATGCATGTATATTGTCTGGGCCACAGTTAGACTCCCGAAGGTCATGAACCATGAAGAAGATGGTATATCAAGGACACGCCGCTTTCTTGCCGGAGGATCATGAACTCAAGGAAGGTTTCCTTGGACGACCTCCAACACGTATGAACTCTGCAAGCTGGTACGAGCTGAAAATGGTCCACGCGGAATCACATCCAAATGGAATGTGACGGTTCTCAGTTTTCTACGAGTTGCCATATTGGACCCACTTACAGGTCAACCACTTGTTGGATCCCATGTATATTTTCAAGAATGTGGACAGCTTGCTATGGGACCACATCACAGGAAAGAGAGACACTATAGGGGCACGAATGGATTTGAAGGAGGTAGGTAAGATGGAGACGCTTTGGCCGCAGTCGAGTGTTGATGGTCGCGTGCAGCTTCCTTGTGCTCCTTGGGTTTTGTCCACTAAAGAAGAGCACATTGTGAAGCAAGTAATCAAGTCTATCCGCACTTCGACGGGTATGATGCGTTCTCTAAGGTCCACATTTTCTAAAGACGACCAATTGTCGGGGCTAAAATCTCATGATTGGCATAAGATATGCTAGGTTTGTGCTAGGAATGGATTGTAATTAGCGTGGGCATTTTGCAATTTAGAAAGTGGCCATTATTCATAATGCTTTCTCATTTGTGGCAGTTTGTCCTACCGATTGTGATCGCAGGATGTATTACTCCAGAAATTCGCGGGGCCATTTACAAGTTGTCGACTTTGGTGCAATGGATCTCATAGAAAGAGATTAAGATGTCCTCTATTGAATCCGCAAGGCGGGGAGCAGTGGAGACGGTCTGTCTCTTTGAGAAATACATGCCCACTAGCATGCTCATGATACAAATCCACCTTCTTGTGCATCTTGTGGACGAAGTGGAGATTGTTGGACCTGTTCATACACGATGGGGGTTTAGAATCTGTCGTATCTAAATTTTATATGCGACATCCAATTTGAGTGTTTCAATGTACAGTACAAAATATATAGTGCAGCGTGGTCGCGCTGATGGCATTTTCGCGTGGAGCGTATTGACAAAATGCGCTCCACAATGGACTGTGATGTCATGGCAAGGTTTGAGCAAGAGAGCCGACGACGAGTAACAGATCCAAACACGGTTGTAGATGAGATGGAGTATTTTGGAAACTTGCAAAGTATTATTATGGTGGATTACCATAGCTTCTCCATGATACTATTCAATGTGCAGTGGTTCAAAGTGGTACTTGGAGGAGTTGGAGCAACAGTTCGATGAGGTCCATCGGGATTTCTCGAAATAGATTCCGAAAAAAAATGGATGGATTTGCGCGACACCTTTGTGTTGCCGGCCCATTGTGAACAGGTGTATGGAATCATTTGCTTGCTAATTGTAATACGACATGGTTTATGTCACAATGGTTTGAACTCGCTTTGTACGTGTTTGTGAATAGGTAATCTTCTTCAACTCCTCGAAGTGCGAGAGTATATGATCAAGAAATGTTCCGAGCATAGATGAAGATAATATGCAAATAGAGGGGTTGATATTCCAAGGGGTGGAGGCCGTCGAAAGCTTGGAGTCAGCATCGGCTAACAATGATGGAAATACAGGAGTCCAAGAATTTTTTGAGAACGAGGCGGCGGACTCATTCTTTTGTGGTGACATGTCTATCGACCTTCCAGTGTATGCGGAGTTGTGTCTGGAGATTAACATGGGACCATAGGATACTTCATACTTGGAGCATCCACTTACTCAATTCGTTGACCAATCTCTTATAAAGGTCATAAGATATGCATTTTAAGTGAGATTTTTTTAAAATAATTTATATTACTGTGCTTTGTATAATTTAAATTGATTGTTCTAATACCATTTTTTATCTGTGCATATGACATTTTCAGGATGAGTCGAGGGATGAGTGATGAGGAGTTGCATGACATCTTCCCATGCATGTCTCTAGACCAGCTCGCGAGATTCAGAGAGATGGCAGACCAGGAGCTGTCTCGTTCTTCATCAAGGCACTCTGCTAGATCTGCTTCAGCGCGATCGGATGCTTCGGCTTCGAGCAGACGATCTCGACGCTCATGACTTGGGCCAGAGAAAGGGACTGCATCGGGATCAGGGGAATGCTGCTGTGGAGACACGGATGTGGTGTCTCCGTCTCGTCATTCAGCTGGAGCTGCGTCACCTCTAGGATTTGTCACACGTGTGGGGATGTCTACTCTAGTTACTTCGGCTTTTGCACAGTCGTCAGCAGGTGGCACCCCTTTGGGTGCCACTCCGAGAGAGGTTACCCCCGTCGGTACATCGGATGTAGAGGGGTCCCCTGGATATGCCCAGGAGCGTGGATGCAGATGGGAGAGGACCCATCTTAGGCAAACTCCTAGGGGTTATGGATATCTAGTCGATAGTAGGTCAGGAGCCATCATCATGAATGATGAGGGGAGGAGGGTGATGGCTCGCATGAGAGAGTTGTGCCAACAAGTTTTTTGGCACAACGTCCTTGATCATTGGAAGAACATATCGGAGGGGAGCAAGGACTACATAGTAGCATCCTTGCACAAGGAGTTTCCCGTGCCAGCCACAGTAGATAGATTCTCTATGGGCTGGATGATGGATTGCATGCGTGCATACATGTCACATAGACGATCCGACGCACGCAAGGCAATCAAGAGTGGGGCTGCAAAGCCCGAGTGGTTAGATACAGACGACTGGCGCCGACTGAGGGAGGCGACTACAGATTCTCCAGGACGTTGGAGTCAGCAGCGCGAGGCGGTGAGGGCACGACTCGAGGCCGAAGTGGTCCATCATCTTGGGAGTGGAGGCCACAGGACATATTTGGAGGACTTTGTAAGTTTTTCTTTTGTTTTGCTTATTTGTTTTTTTTGAAATATTCTTTGTACTGACAATCATGTTTCTAACAGTTAGCATTTTTTTTTTCTTTGCAGCACTCCATTACAAATCGCGATCCGCAAGGCCTTGAGACTCGATATGCAGAGAGGCACGGTCTCAATGCATTGATTGACCGATTGTATAGACGCGGCGACCCTGTAAGTCACTCATCTTTCTTGTCCGTAGTTACCATGAGATATTTGAATGCATTATTGTATGGTGGATTGATGTGTTGTTTCTTTTTCTGCAGAGTCCATTCGATGCTCCTTTGCGGCAGGACGAGCTTTTGGGAGACAAGGATTTGTAGCTCGCCCTTGGATCCTTGGAGCTTACACACCTTTATTTTTTAGTCGCCTGATCTATGTAGACATTTTCTATGTATTAGTGATATCTTGTCATGATTGTACCAATCGATTTTTATGCAATCATGTATTTATTTCATGTATCAGTTTTATGATTTTCAGTATACATTCTTTTTGTTTGCAAGCGTTTTGTATATAGTAGTGCAGAAACTATTTTGTATGTCTCTCATACAGCACACAATGTTATATGTGGCAGGGCAGCTTGCTGCCCTACCATAAAATTTTTAAATCCCTGTTACCGTCGCTATTAGCGTCACAAATTTACTGCTCGCCTCACTATTGCTGTCGCTATGCGCGTCGCAAACTACTGGTTGCGTCGCTACTAGCATCACTATTGGCATCGTAGTGATGTCAATAGCAACGTTTCTATGGCGTCATTAATAACAACGCTTTTTGTGACGACGGGGGCAAATTTTGTTGTTTGTATTTTCGTCGCTTTAAACGTCAGTATAAGGTCTATATCTTGTAGTGCCTATCTCATTTCCTTTTTCTCTCTCCTCTCCCTCTCTCATTTTCTCTCCCTCCCTCGCCCTCATCCTCTCTTTCTCTCTTTCCCTATTAGGTTTAATGATTTTTCTCTCTTTTTCTCTCTCCTCTCTCTCTCTCTCTCTTTCTCTCTCTCCTCTCCCTCTCTCATTTACCTCTCTCTCTCTCTCTCTCTCTCTCTCTCTCTCATTTCCTGTCCCTTCCTTACCCTGATCCTCTCTTTTTCTCTTTCTCTATTAGATTTAATAATTTTTTCTCTTTTTCTCTCTCCTCTCCCTCTCTCATTTTTTCTCTCTCCTCTCCCTATCTCATTTCCCTTTCTTTCTTTCTCTCCCTCTCTCATTTCCTCTCTCTCCCTCACCCTCACCCTGACTCTCTCTTTCTCTATTTTTCCATTAGGTTTAATGATCTTTCTCTCTTTTTCTCTCTCCTCTCTCTCTCATTTATTTTTTTCTCTCCTCTCCCTCTCTCATTTCCTCTCCCTTTCCCTCCCTCGCCCTCACCCTCACCCACACCCTCTCTTTCTCTATTTGCCTATTATGTTTAACATCTTATCTCTTTTTCTCTCGCCTCTCATTCTCTCTTTTTTTCTCTCTCCTCTCCCTCTCTCATTTCCTTTTGCTCTCTTCCTCTCCTCCTCTCATTTCTTCTCCCTCTCTCTCCCTCTCTCATTCCCTCTCCCTCTCCCTCTCTCATTTTCTCTCTCTCTTCCTCCCCTCCCTCTCTCATTTCCTCTCCCTCTCTCATTATATACAAATTATACAAAAAATAAATAAGAAAGAGAGAGAATACACTCTCCCTTCCTCTCGTTCTCTCATTTCATCCCCCTCCCTCTTCCATTTCCTCTCTCTCCCTCTCCCTCTCCCTCTCCCTCTCCCTCTCCCTCTCGCTCCCTCTCCCTCTCCTTCTCTCCCTCCCCCTCCCTCTCCCATTTCCTCCCTCTCCCTCTCCCTCTCTTTCTCTTTCTCTTTCTCTTTCTCTTTCTCTTTCTCTCCCTCTCTCATTTCCTCCCCCCTCCCTCTCCCTCTCCCTCTCTTTCTCTTTCTCTTTCTCTCTCCCTCTCTCATTTCCTCTCCCTCTCCCTCTCTCATTTCCTCCCTCTCCCTCTCTCATTTCCTCCCCCTCCCTCTCCCATTTCCTCCCTCTCCCTCTTTTTAATTTCCCTCTCTTTCTCCCTCTCCCTCTCCCTTCCCTCATTTCTTGTCCCTCTCTCATTATATACAAATTATACAAAAAATAAATAAAAAAGAGAGAGAATACACTCTCCCTCCCTCTCATTCTCTCATTTCATCCCTCTTCCTCTTCCATTTCCTCCCTCTCCCTCTCCCTCCCTCCCCCTCCCCCTCCCTCTCCCTCTCCCTCTCCCTCTCTTTCTCTCTCATTTCCTCTCCCTCTCTCAATATATATACACAAATTATATAAGCAAAAGCAAAAGAGAGAGAGAGAATGCACTCTCCCTCCCTCTCCCTCTCTCTCTCTCTCTCTCTCTCTCTCTCTCTCTCTCTCTCTCTCTCTCTCTCTCATTTCTTCCCCCTCCCTCTCCCTCTCTTTCTCTTTCTCTTTCTCTTTCTCTTTCTCTTTCTCTCCCTCCCTCTCCCTCTCCCTCTCTTTCTCTCTCATTTCCTCTCCTAAACAAGCAAAAGAAGGGGAGAATTAAACCCTAAACAAGCAAAAGAATGAGAGAATGGACTCACCGATGAGATATGGCAAGGGTTTGGCGGCTCCTCTTCACGATGAAGGCTCCTCCTCTCCTTCACGAATGGTGGCAGTGGTGGCAAGCCTTCTTCCTCTCCCTCTCTCACCCCATGCAAGATGGTCGCTCTCTCTCTCGCTCTCCCTCTCGAAATGTTCGATGAAAATGTGCGAAATGAACCGTGCTCGGGTTTCGTCCTGTTTTTTTCCCTATGGGGCGTTGCTATTTGCGTAGCAACGCCGCTATTCCTGCGTCGCTACCCGCTGTCGCTATACGTTACAATCCTTGTAGTGTTATTGAGAGTGAAATTTCTCATGCAAGGCAAGACATTCATGACATAATTGGCTAAGAATCATCTATGGATGCATATTTAGTGTATGCATATTTAGCAAAGGTGCAAAACAAGGATGCACTCGTGGAAGAGAAATAAAAGAGAGATGATGATAATGCAGGGACATCTAAGAGAGTGAGAAGAAAAATGGATCTTAAATAGTCAAGTGGAATTCACCTTTGAAGAGATGCTTGGCATCCCCAAGCAAGAATATCATAACGAAATCATTGACATAATTAAGAGGAAGCATTAGCTTCTTAGTGATACCACTAGTACATCATTGCAATTTGAAGAGGAAACTGGTTTGTTGGGTATTTGTATTGAATATGAGCATGATGTAAGTGTTGGTTCATCTATGCAAGATGCTACTAATCAGTGGTGAACAACATGTGGAAAAGAAAAGAAAGTGACTGTAAATACATTGTCTTGAAGCAATATGCATAGTGGAGTAAGGCAGATGCAACAATATGGGGGAGAGACTCCAGGATTTATTCCTCAAATTCATCACACAAGAAATCACTGTGCCAAGGTTGCCACTGAAAAGGTAGTGAAAATGCAAGGGAATTGAAAGACTCGGATTTTCATTAAGCACTTTGTAATGCGAGGCTACAGTAGTATTGTTCAAAGGGTGTACTTGTTAGAAGACGAGCATAGAAACCCACTGTAAGCAAGGGAGTATAAGGGGAGATGAGTGTGGATAGCCCTAGGGGCAGGGGAAACCCTAACCCTAGCTGGAAAAGGGCTATATAAACAGCCTATGGGTCATTATCATTTGTGAGAGAGTGTACCCAAGTTGTACTCTAAGCAACTTAGTAAGAAAGATTTCATTCTTGTACTTTGAGCTCTCTTCTCCCTCTTGTGCATACATTCTACTGCTGCAAACTCTGATTCTCAACATGGTATCAGATCCATCTTTGATCTCCTCAGCTTCCCTCAGCATCAGTTATCACTAAGTGCACATGAGCTATCATTTTCTTCATCCAATCCTTCTTTCCTCCATAGCTGCCTGCAACCTACCTCCATTGGAGGACTTGAGGAGGACAAAGGAGGCCATATTATCCTGTGCTTTCTTCTGGAGATCTCTTCCTCACATCAAGGCGCAGCTCCTCGTCAGTTCTAACCCTCACATTGTCAACGTGTGAGGCCAGCATTGCGAAAATCCCAAAAACGATGCAGTTTTCTAACAACGCAGAATTTTGGCTGCTGTACATGCAACAGGCAGGGTAATATGTGCGGCTATCTTAGGGCTTTGATAGCCCCCCAAGTGGGCTATCCTCAGCTAAGAGGGCTCTGAGAAATTCAACCTCTGCTGGCTGCTACAAGACAAAGCCTAATTGTGTTTTTTTGGGCAGCCATAGCCAACAAGCTCCAAGCTTGACATTTTGTCATTTTTACACTCTGAGCTTCATTAACTGTGATTCTAATCACTAAAGCAGAGTCTCTGAACCCTATTCTAGAGTCTAAAGCTCTTGGGCATGCTCAATGGACATCATCAAGCATCGAGAAGCTGACTTCCAACTGGGTTCCATTCAAGCACTTCACTAAGCTTAACAATAGTGTTTTTTTTAACACTAATCATAAATCATCAGGTTAATTGCTTGTTGGGCATTCATCAAAACCCAGTGAGTTTTTTATTCCTCTTCATATATTGTTGTAAGGTTATGTGTAAAATTAACACATAGACCATCATGCACAAGAAGTGTATTTCATACCATGAGTGACTTTGTCTCAAGTACATTGGTTAGTGAAATCAATCGCATGAGTGTCATTGTACTCTCCTCGGAATCATCAGCAACAAGCATTGAGATCATAGACAAACCGTGTCCAACACAAGATTCATCCATTAAGCCATACCACAAGGAGGAGCTTGAAGTCCAGTCTAGGTTTACTTCATTAAAACCTAAAAAGTTATTAAACCTCGGAAGAAGCTTGCACATAAGAAAGGACCACCAAAGTCATACTTTGAAATATTACACTTATATGATTTTCAGCCTTTCTCTTCATTGCAACTTTGACTTCACTTTGTCTAATTTTCTTCCGCATTCAATGAAAAGTTTGTAAGGGACTAGACACTGCCCTTGTCCTAACAAGTGGTAAGACCTTCCCAATGACCACAACATATGCTGATGTCCGTCCTCAAATTCGAAAGTTTGATGGTAAGGATTTCCACCCATGGCAGGTACTTATAAAATACAAAATGATGGAGAGAGGGTATTGGCCTCTCATTCAAGGAAATAGAGCTCTAAACTCTGCAAATATGATTGATATAGAGGATGACCAACGTGCTCAAGCAATCATAATGCTACACTTAGATGAATCCCTGATTCATCATGTTGATCAACTAAACACTGCTAAAGAAAAATGGGATGAGCTTGAAAAGCTCTATGGAGCCACTGGCAAAAATACTAAAATCTTCCTTAAAATTGAATTCTTTAGCTTGGAATATCATTCAGGAGAAGATTTGGGAAAATTCATTTCTTGTATGAAGGGACTTATGGCACAACTTGCTTTTGTACAAGCTCCAATACATGAAGAAGATGCTATTGCTATTCTCCTAAAAGCTGTAAAACAGGTGTTTCCTACTCTTGTAACCACTCTCACCAACATTCCAGATCCTACTTTGGCAAGTACCATTCAATCCTGTTTGGATGAAGAAAAGAGGAACCACAAAGAAAGTAGCAACAGTCAGGCAACTTCAAATTCCCGTGAACAAGTATTGGTTCATACAGTTCTCACTAAATGTTCTTTCTGTAAGAAAAAATGACATCTTGTAAACAACTGCTGGAAGAAGTATCCCGAGAAGATGAAATGTAACAAATGTAAGAAGACAGGGCATATCACTAGTAAATGCCCCAACACTCCTGAAATACCCAAAGAATTGGTGGCCAACTATGTCTCCAATTCATCTGAAGATCGACTATTTTGACTATTTAAATTATCTACCTAAAACAATCTTGTAAGCCTGATTTATAAAGGCATCCCAAAAAGGGGGGGAATCTCTTACATGCCTTGTAATCCAATGCCACCCTGGCATTGAGGGGGGGGTGTTAGAAGACGGGCATAGAAACCCACTGTAAGCAAGGGAGTATAAGGAAAGATGAGTGTGAATAGCTCTAGGGGCAGGGGAAACCCTAACCCTAGCAGGCAAAGGGCTATATAAACGGCCTATGGATCACTATCATTTGTGAGAGAGTGTACCCAAGTTGTACTCTAAGCAACTTAGTAAGCAAGATTTCATTCTTGTACTTTGAGCTCTCTCCTCCCTCTTGTGCACACATTCTACTGTTGCAAACTCTGATTCTCAACAGTACTTACTCTTGATGGAATGAAGCATGTATTTAGTATTGGTTACTCTTAGTTTACAACAAACAATTCATCTTGGTTTAAGCCTATGGAAGCTATGTGCAAGGTTGAATGCATATCTGTGAAATGGGCTACAATGAGCTGAGAGCACTAGGGTTGTTAGCTGAAAATGAAGGCATTTTAGGCATCTTTTATGGGCTAAATATTACTGACACAATGGCTAAAATTTCAACAACTATACATAAAAAATGAGGCTGAAAATAGAGTGTGCTCAGTATGTTCTTTGGACATGTATGATGTTATAGCATTGTTTGCTCAGGAAGAATGACAATGAGTTGAAGCAGTTGTGGAGACAAAGTAGAAGAGGGTTGACAAAAAAGTAAAATGAATTTCTTTGTCACTTTCCACTAGAAAGTGAGGGCCTATATGAAAAAGTGTCAAGGCACGTAAGATTATGGGATCCTAAAGATATAGGCCATCAATTTACAGCTAAAACATTATAGGAATTCAAAGTTGGTGCATAAGGGTTTCTTTTGCCTGTTGAAAGAGATTGTTTTATGTAGACGTTGGCTAGGCATTGAAAAGCATTTGTATTTCAATCAATTGAAATAGGTTGTGTGGATCCGAATGTTGTCTCTCCTATGGTAATATTTATTATGCCACATATATATACCATGGAACTTGAGGCCTATTCCAATGCCTAAAGATTACTTGTCAAAGCTAATGGATTCTCTAAATGAAAAGATTCGCATGAAGATCTTGGAGCCCTCTTCAGCCTCGTACTCAAATCATTGGTTTATTGTGCCCAAAAAGAATGGGTTTTAAGATTTATTCAAGACATGCAACCAATCAATAAAGTGACCATAAGAAATGTACATGCAACTCCTATTGTTGATGAATTTGTAGAGGCTTTTGTAGGCAAAGTGATCTATTCTTTGGGTGATCTTTACTTGGGGTATGATCAGTTTCAACTTGCAGTTGAGAGTAGGGATATCAAAACAATGAGGTCTCCATTGGGGTGAGTATGGATGTGTACTCTCCCGCAGGGTGCAACAAACTCAGTGTGGCACACATGATAAATTGTATGAATAGGTACTTAGGGATTTTATACCATAATTGACAATGCCCTTCTTGGATGATGTTCCAATCAAAGGGTGTACATTGGATGAAAAGAATGAAGAGATGGATGCTCATGGATGTAGATAGTTTGTTGCAGACCATATTGTGGATTGTGAAAGAATTTTGATGTGTCTAGAAGAGGTGCATTTAACTCTTTTTGGAAAAAAGTCAGTCTTTGGAGTTGAAGAGGTTTTGATTGTTAGGCATATGTGTGGGCCCTATGGGCGAAGACGATCACTAGTAAAAATAGATGGGATTGATAGAATACAATATGTATGCATAAATATATCTGAGGTGCATAGATTCTTGGTTGGATGTGTATTCTATTTGATATGGATCTCTCCCTTTGCACGTACAATTGATGTTCTATATCAGCTCTTGAGGAAAGGTCTGGGAAAGAAAGCATCAGAAAGCAATGCAAAAATTGAAGCACCTCTTGAAAGTAGCTGTTACATTGGGAAAGGTTGATTATTGACATGGAAGACCTATCATTATTATTGTTGATATGAACCCAATCGAGATTGTATGGGCAATTGGGCAAGATGATTGGGAAGGGCAAAGATATGCAATTTGCTTTGGTGCTAAAGTATTGTGATTGAACGACAGAGAAGGTGTCCACAGGTAAAAAGAGAATTATGGGGAATTGTGACAACTCTTAAATGTAATAAGGAGTATTTTATGGTGCTTGTGTAGTCATCGACATTGGTTGTTTGCTAGTATTGGGTATGATTACTAGTTGTTTGCTGGTATTGGGTATGATTACTAGTTGTTCTACCCTGGACATTTCTATGCTCCGGTGGTGGATTGCATACATCAAATCTTTGAACCCTAAATTTCAGCATATTATAGGAAGAGATAATCCAATGGCAAACATGTTATCTCGAGCACACTATGAGAATGAAGATGGGATGATGGATGAGGAGGAAGAAGATGACTTTCTTACAGTTGAAAATGATGTTCTAAGAGTGAATTTAGCAATGCAAGGAGTTGCTACAATACTAACAGAAGCTTGGACAGCAAATAGAGAAGAACTTTAGATGTTATGTATCTTGTGTAGAACTATTTCTGGAAGACAAATATGCAGGAGAGTGGCTGAGAATTGGTCAATACCTTAGTACATTAACAATGAGAGATGAGTGTTTAGATGAGGATTTTAAGAAGATCAAGAGAAAAGCCTATGGGTTTTATCTAAAAGATGGATACTTGTGGAAACATGCTAAGAAGAAACAAGATATGCCACTGTGAGTTTTAAGTGACTGAGCTGCACAAGTAAACGTTATACAAGAATTTCATGAAAGCTTATGGGTTGGCCATAGAGGTGTTTGGGGTACTTTTGCAAAGATCATAGAAAGATATTGGTGGTAGGACTTGTATAAGGATGTTGCTCACTTTGTGGAAACATGTACGACATGTCCAATGTAGTCATCTATGAGACATCGAGATGGATTGCAACCCACATATCCCTTGTACTCTCTTCATTTCACGTGGGTGGTGGATTTACTCATGATGCCTACAAGTCTTTGGAAAATGAGATATCTTGTACTTGCCCATGAAATCTTGACTAACCAAGTGGAAGGGAGAGCTCTACGTACTAAGACAACAAATGTTGTGTGTATTTTTCTCTTATCTTTTGTCAGTATGACTATGTGGTAAAAATTATAGCAGATAGGGGTGAATTGGATGCAGATGAAGCCCATGATTTCTTTGCATTGCTAGGGATAAATCTTTCTTTAACTTCACCTTATAATCGTGAAGGAAATGACAAAAGTGAAAGAGTTCACCCACCTATTGTGAAGACATTGTCAAAATTATGTGGAGAGAAGGTAAAAGAGTAGCTAGGATTGTTCCCTTATGGTTTGTGGACTAATAGAACTACTCATAGTGTTGTTACATGATATTTTCCTGTTGAATTGATGTATGGTCAAAAACCTAAAGTCACATGGAGTGTGCTACCTTGGGAAAAGGAGTTTTTTGGCCTTACGCATTAGATAGTTGGAAAGAAAGTCACAAGATGACATAGAGGTAGCAATTGCAAAGTTAAGGGTAGCAAGGATACAGAACAAGAAATAGTTTGGAAAAAGACACAGATTAAGGCCAAGAACCATACAAGATGGAGTTTGGGTAATGGTTTATGATAGCAGTTTAGACAACCAGCATAGTGCCAT
This sequence comes from Lygodium microphyllum, assembly GCF_053477565.2. Lineage (NCBI taxonomy): Eukaryota > Viridiplantae > Streptophyta > Polypodiopsida > Schizaeales > Lygodiaceae > Lygodium > Lygodium microphyllum. Next base: position 104,154,983 of record NC_141144.1, read on the forward strand.
GTGTAAAGTCTCCAAAAGATGGTTCGGACCCTATATGGTAAGGCAAGTGCTTGATAATGTTACTTATGCATTAAATGAGCTCGATGGGATAGCCATGAAACTTTCATAGCAAGGAAAAGAATCAAATTATTCAAGAGACAAAAATCTACTGCTACCTATGAGTTGCGAGAATTGGAAGAAAATAGTGGCCATGATACAAGGGCTAGCCAAGAAGATATGGAAGATGAAGAAGCAAAGGATATGGTTGTAGAGAATGAGGAGGACTCAAAATCTAGTGACAACTAGGACTTTGGCACATACCAAAGGATATGCAAATTCAGAGGGGGTGGATGTTGTGTGGCTATGCGGCCAAAGTGTGAAAAACTCTAGAGTGCATCATCATTTGGCTTTCTTACTAATCTAGAGAGTCCATGCCATATTAGTCATTAATGTTAGTGTCCATAGTATGGATGGTTCAAAAATACGAGATTTTTGGACAAGTCTAGTGTCTTTATTTTGTGTACCTCTTGTCTATTCTTCTTCTTCTCTTCTATCTCCTATTGTCCACTTCCTTCTCTCTCTGATCCTTGGTAGATACGACCTTTCAACTAAAACCCCTCTGACAATGTGCATTCTACAAGAGGTAGAGTCCCACGAAAATGGCAAACAACATTCATCAGTGGTCACTTTATGCAAGGCTCTCTATCTGAATGAAGAGGTAGAGTCCCACAAAAATGGTAAATAGCATGCATCAACGATCACTTTATGCAAGCCTCTCTATCTAAATGAAGAATCTTGAGGGTCCCTCTCCCATTCGCTCATTGAAGGCTTCAAAATTTTCTCTCTTTCTTCAACACAGGCATGTGCTCGCCCTTAGATTCTTGACATGGAAAGAATGAGATAGGCTTCAACACATGTGAAATTTCACTCTCCTAATTGACAATAGCCTGTATTGCAGTTCAGGATGCCATCCCTTCTCTCAGACGTAGCAAAAGGTGAAGGGTAGACTCCTTTTGGATGTTGTAACGTGTCCACTTGTTCCCTTTTAGGACACATCTTAGCAGTCCATTGGAAAGAGAGTCTAGAAAGCTCCGCCTGGCACTCCCATGGAATGTTACGGGGTTTGCAATCTAGGACTTCCCGTGTCTGCCACATAGCGGAAGTATTCCGGCCATTCCCACTTAGGACCGACCTGAATTAGGGTTTCCCCTAATGGTCATTTTCCTAAACGGCAGCTAGCATCGAACCCCAAGCGAACTACTTTACGTAGAAACGCCAGGGACGAAGCGGATTCATGTTGCACTTGGTTCAAGGAGAATGGGAAATGAGAGGGATGCAAGGCTCAACCTCTCTGCCCCCATAAGGCATAGTCCCATTCCGTTCCCCTAAAATAGCATAAATCGGGATTCTGGTAACCTAAACCCTAGGTCAGCACCCTTGTTGTTCATTTTCTTTGAGAAGAGATCCTTTCTATCCATTTCGATTGAGAAAAGTTCCCAGCCAACCGAGACCACCCATCCGTAGGACGGACCCATGGCCACATCCACCGCACTTTCCTCAAGGTTGCTTTAGTTGTCTAATTACCCACCACATTTAGTTGGACATGCATCAAGAAACTTCATTAATTAGCCAGTTAGACACTGGTTTCTTCACGTAATCTTAGCACTTGACATAGAAAAGTAGTGTCAAACAAGTTCCTTTATAATAGGTTATCTTATTTATCTTTGGAATACATCCATAAAGTCCAGCCTGCAGGCTAATCCATAATCCGCGCGAAGGCTATCCAGCAATCCACAAGGATTACTAATCCAAGATTTCGCCCGTAGACTAGTATGCGGGCCCCGAGATCCAATCCCTCATGTTGGCCTCTTGTGCATGTTCCAAAAGGTGAGGGATTTACGGCCAGATCCCCCCTGGCACCCAAGCGTCCTCTTGCTCCAAGTAGTGCTCAACGGAGAGACCTCATGCGGTGGGTTTAGTCCACGTTCCCGGCATGGCTAACAACCCCCTTGGTTAGGGTCAGGCAGATAGTCGGGGGTAACTGAAGCTGCCTCTCCCTTTAGGCCTTCAACTTGAAGCATTAAATATATTTCCATCCTTTAGTTCCTTGAGCAAACAATGCAAACAGTGCTCCTAAATTGTTACAAGCACAATCATTTTTAGTGGTCATTTATTTGGCCAACTACTAAGGAGTGAATCCTTCTTTCCAAATGCATCCAACATTCGATCCGGGATCAATTTTAACTTGGAAAGTTTCCCAAGGGTTTGTTTGTTCACCCTTTTGTCGTTGGGTTAGGGTCATACCCTGTTAACCCAACTTAACCAATACCTTAGGTTTCATGCATTAACAATAAATCCTGGCGACCATCTCACTCCAAATTGTTGACTGCTCCTTTGCTTCCAAGCAAAAACCTAACTTCCCTTAACTTGGAAATTTTTCCCAAGAAAGGTGATGTGGCAGGATGATTACTCATCCTCTTGCAAGTTAAACTTGCGCAAGAACCTGCCAACCTTATTCCAAGGAATGGCAAAACTCTCTTGTGATCAAACCACAAGGCCAAGCGATGTTGCAACTTGTTGCACAAGTGTCGCATCTATTCCAAGGGATCATTTCACCCATTGAACGGTTTTTTCTGGTCAAGGAATTATGATTAGACAAGAAGCAAGGTTTAGGGTGTCTTCTTACCCAACCCAATTCTGATTGCACTAGGCCGACAACATTCGATCCTAGGGATTTCAACTCAATCCGAGTTTTAGGATTTGAACGAATGATCCTTAGGGTAGAAACCCTGGATTGTTATTTGCATGAGCATCCAATTGACCAACATTTTGCGAATGTGGGTAGGACCTTCGATTCAAGGGTTTCAACTTGGCAACAAGTGCGAAACTAGGCCGAGTCCTTAACGTGCTAAACCCTAGTTAGCACTTGGGGTATTTATCGTATCGATTGAACCATGCCTATGCGAATCCCTTGCGGTTTAGGTGATTTAGATAATTTGATCAACTTGTTTTGTGACAAGGACGAACCATTCCTAGAGATGTTAACTTGATCTAAAGGAGAAAACTAGTTGCAACATGTCACAATTCACGTAACCACGCGATTCATTGCTTCTACGTACCACTAAATTCGCAATAACCCTAACTTTTCTTGTTAAAATCAAAACGCATGATAAATTGCAGAACAACTTTCATTGAACCTACTAGGACTTACATTCAAGAATCATGCCCACAATTCTTTTTCTAAGCTTTTAAAATTTCATGCTTTAATAAACCATGCAGCCTTTTCCTAAATACAACTCTTGATGAATGAATTTTGCGCACGATGAATGTGCAACATGCAATCCTTTCCTAACTACAACGTAGTTAAATGAAGTTCATGCCAATTAAAGCTAGAGTTAACCTATTCCATGCAAGCTCATAGAATCATTTCCATGCTTAGCTACTTCCTACGGGTGTTAACGACTTTCCCTAATGAATCATTACAATGAATATATTGCCTAAAAATGCGACATATGCTTAATATTTCCATGTCTAGTCAAAGGTGCACTTAATAATTTCAACCTTATAATGATAGGCAATAGGTGTTCTTGGCTCGTCACCTCAACATACTATTAAGGTCGTAAGATGGATAGACAATTTGCGTTCATCACTTTGAAAATACTAATGATCCAATTTCATGTCATGAACTAATTCTAATAATTGTTCAAATAGTCGATTTATTTCCAACTGCATTTAACTTGACTAGGTGAATTTGAGTATGCATAGGTGCTTCCTAATCCATGAAGTTATCGTGATTAATGCAATACTTTTGCGTGGAATCAAAATCGAAAAAACCTAGGCTTGTGGGCTCGGGGAGATGTCCACCTGAATGTTAGGAGAAGAACCTCCTGCAAGCGTGTTTTGCAACTTCTTGGGGGCCATCGTATCTTGCCTTCTCCCTCGTACGTCAGAGATTCCTTCACCGACTTTCGGATCTTTAAAAGGCCGGAGCTTGTGAGATTTGGGCTTATGGAATTGGAGCTTATGTTTGCGAAAATGGGGCTCTTACGAATGGAGCTTGCGGGAATGGAGGTTTTATGAGCTTTTTTTAAAACCCGAGGTGGCTAGGAATGAGCTTATGGATGGCTTGTGGGAATGGGGTTTAAGAAAGCCCCCTTAGAAGCTTCTTAAAAGAAGCTTCTAAGAAGCTTTTGGCTATGGTCAGAATCGACGTGGAAGAGGGAGGGGGTAATAATGAGGTAGAAGAATGACGACAAAATGGTAATTGTCGTGTTGATGGCAACGTGGAGCCACAGCATCAGCACGCTGCAATGGCGGTAGCAGCGACACTCCTCCACCTCTTCCTTGCTCGATGGCGCGGCAGCTGCTGGCGTGGGATGGCATTGGCGGCTTGCTCCCTCACTCCTCTCCCTCAGCATGGTGTCCCCTCTGCTCCATTACAACCTCTGTAGCCTTTCCTCCTTCCTTCCCCCCCAAGGCTAAGTGGGAGTTTATATAGGGCTTAAGGGGGTGGGGAGAGAAGCTCCCCATGTGGCTTCTGCATGGTTCCCCCCCCTCATGCAACCCACAACTCCACCTAGCCCATCCCTCTCCACACTCTCTCTCCTCCAGCCATGCATCGGCTGGGGGAAAGGGATAAACATTAAAAAAATTTGCATTAATATTATTCATTCTGCCCCTCCCAAGAGGGTGTTTCCCCGCGGTTATGCGGATTTGAACCCCCGGGCTCGATTTGCCAATATGGAGGTCCCCTTTTCACACTGCGGGTTACGAATTAAATTGCCGGCAATTTCCATACGGAAGATAACCTTGCACAGGGTTTACGCGGTGTGCGGGAAGTCAAGTTGGGTAATATTTTCGAGCAGAAATATTACAGATGCTATCATCTGTCAAGGTGTAGGCATCCCCAAGATTGCCATCCATCCAAGCAAGATGACCCCCTTTAGCATATCAAAACATGAACTTACTCATGTCAATTATATTTGATTTAATGATCACCTTAAGGAAACCTTAGTCCTTCTTCATTCTTACTCATGTCAATTATTTTTGATTTAAGGATCACCTTAAGGGAACCTTAGTCCTTCTTCAACCTTAATTTTCATGAAAGCCATGAAAGAATACTTCCAACATGCTAGCTTCAAGGCAAGATCCAATTTATATCTCATTGTATCCCAATCTGTCCCAACTTAATCACCTTCAAAAATGGCCTCCAAAAAAGAGACAATAGACAAGCTATGATCATGCCCTTATGTTCTCCAAATAAGTAAGAGGTACCTTTTAGATTCCTTGCATTAACATTGCAAGATCCCTAGTTCAAGTCCTTATTCTCCCTAACTGACAAAAATTAAAACAAACATAAAATATGCGAATAGTGATGATGACTTTATTCCCATTTAACAATTGTCAAACAACTTCCTTTCAAGGTTTCTTGTCCAAGACACAACCATGGAAGCTACAAGAAGCCAACGGCAAGAAGGCTTGTCTTTAAATATAAAGGCATAGCCAAAAAGTTTATAAAAGAGAGCTAGGCTCCCTTCTGTGCAATTTGTAATCATAAATGGGCAAGAGGACCAAGCTAGGAAGAGAGGAGGACAAGTGGCCATGTAAAAAAGGGGACAGCCCAAAAGGGATTTAGGGTTTTGTTTATAAAGTTCAAAAAGTGAATGAGAGCTCATTCTTGGTGTGTGGAAAAGGGGATTCTTCTTCTTCTTCTCTTCTTCTCTTCTCTTGCTTGCTTGTGAGTGCTTGAGAGGGAGGGAGTGTGAGTGAGTGAGTGAGGGAGTGAGTGTGTCAGGGTGAGGGATCTTGGAGGTGAAGCCCTCCACCATCTCCTTTGAGTCTCCTCTCCTCTTCTCTCGTCTCACATGTGGCTATGGAGGATGGAGCTTGAAGGAAGAGGCTTGAGGATGCTTGAGCGTGCATCATGAATCGTGGAGCTATCCGAGTGCTTAAGAGATGAAGCAACTCAATAGGGCATTAAGGTAAACTCACTACACTCGTAGAGAGGGATAGCGCGTCGACTATGTGAGAGGTAGCCATTAGTTCTAGCTTGAAATGCTTGACCAATAAGCCGTCCATGGGTCTTGGCAGTCGTCTTTACATTTTGGTTTCGTTTTCGGGACCAATAGATTCAAGCTTGAGCACTTGCGCACTTCAAATCGAGCATTGAAGTAAGGGTTTCATCCCCAAACCAAAGCTTGAGATAGATAGGAGGTTTTGGGTTTTTAATCCATGCTAGAAGTAAGTATTTTCGATTTTTGATGATAAGTTGAGTAGGAGAAAAGAAATCAATTCAGTACTTTACTGTTGACTTTTATCGCATTTAGAGTAGGATAGGAGGGAGAAATCAGAGTGGGAAGCTGAAGGTTCAGTACTGTAAAACAATCTTGAATAGGCCAAGAATAGGAAAAAAGGGGAAAAAAGAGTGCTCAGATGTCTCGGAGTTGCAGGTGGAGTGATTGAGAGGGCTAAGGTGCTAGTGGCCAGCAAGGGTTTAAGGTCTGGGTGACCAGGAAAAACCTAATTTGCAGTCCTGGTTTTGTGTGTGTGTGTGTGTGTGAGAGAGAGAGAGCTTGCAGGTCACGAGTCTACGTCAGATCGATCGGAGTGTATCGGGGCTTTCTGCGAGATTTAGGTAGAGGATGCCCTTGGCCTATACCTTTGCTTGATTCCTGGCTGTTTTTGTGGATAGTGGCAACATTAGAGTCTAGATTTTTGGCAAAAACATGATTACCACACATTTGGACCGGTGGAATCGGACACTTTCCATAGTATCTGATTCCCATAATTGAACCCAATGACCGGTCTGATTCCTAGAATTTGACTCAGACAAGCCCAATCGTCTGATCGGAAATATCCGTCCGATTTTGAAAATTGAACCACTTCCTAATCAAACATAAAACTTTCGTCCGATTCCAAGAATCAGAGGAGAAGGAATCGGACATACCACCCCATCCACTTGGACACTTGGCCATCCGATCAGATGCTTGGCCGTCCGATCACAGCAATCAGACTACAGAATTGGACCCAATATCCTGTCTGATCAGACACACATTCAAATCGGACCAAGCACCCTTGTCGGATTTCGAGAATCAGACATAACCCAATCGGGACCTCAAGCCATTCGATTGGATGCACCTTGCTCATGTGGTTATTCCCATACTTTTAGATTTCCTCTGGGCCCACTCTTTTGTAGTGCACCTTTAATTTTTTTTACCTTGTACTTTTCATCATGATGCCTCGTTTCCTTCACTTGCAGTAAACAAATCCAAAGAGGGCAAGTTGTGGATTCTAATATGCAATAACATTTTGGTGATAGTAGATAGTACTAGAATTATGGTCAGAAAGATGCTTCAAAAAGAAGGCTAAAAAAAGTTGCAAGGTAGCTATGCATCTAGTAGCAAAAACAATGATGATAGAAGTGAAGAGTTATTTGTTATGCAACAATTTATGAACATATGACTAATGATGGCTCATCAAAGAATGATATATGGTATGTAGATTCAAGTGCCTCTAAACACATGACTTCTCACGGAGAGTGGTTTAGAGAGATATATAGTTTAGAGTCTAAATTGGGCTATGTGGAGACAGGGGATGATACAACTCACCCCATTACTCATGTTGAAAATATTCTTTTGAGTATGTAGGATGGAAAAATGAACCACTTGGGTGATGTTCACTGCATGTAATAAATATTACAAAAGACTTGGCTTGTGTTGCTTAGATGGTAGAATAGGGATAGCAAGTTCAGTTTACATCTTATGGTTATTATATACAAGATCTAAAAAATGATTGTAGGTTGATTGCAAAAGGGAAACATGCTAGTAGATTGTTTACTCTTGATGTAAGTCTTGTTGAAATGGATACATAATATGATATCCAAAGAGAAGCTTACACGTACAAAGCCGAATCTTTCCCATGTAAAAGTATTTGAGTATATTGCTTATGCGCATATTTTTGATGAGTTACATAGTAAATTGGATCCCAAAGTAGAAAAATATATATTTATTAGTTATTCTCTTGAGCAGAAGGGATACTAAATGTGTTACACATGAGCTGAGAGTTAGCAAGGATGTTATTTTTTATGAAATGAGTAGTTGGTATAGTAATGTGTAGAATGTAATTAGGACTAATGAGCATGAGCCCTTTTTTTACAAAGAATCAGAAAACTCATTGATGAAGAGATATTCTCCCCCTCCATCCAATCTTAGGCATTTAATATGCCACCATGTCTCCTTATCAACCAAAGTTTTAAATCTTTTAAAGTGAGTGAATATCTCACTTTTCTCATGCATGTAGTAAACCCATACTTTGCGAGTATGATCATTAATAAAGGAAACATAATACCTGCAACACAACCACTCAAAGTTACAGCCTTTGTAGGACCCCATATATCACAATGTATCAATTCAAGTACCTTATTACATACATGCTTTTCATGAGAAAACACATGCATTGCTTGCTCTTGAATTGACATGTTTCATATACTGTATGGTATGATAGGATTGTTGAATACCTTGTTAGAATTGGATATTGCAAAACACAGGCTAATCACTCACTCTATGCATGTGAGTTGTGGTCATTACTATATATGTGGATAATGTGACCATTGTGGATGATATTGAGATAGAGATTGACATTTTGAAGGGTCTTCTCAAGGCTGAATTGGAGATAAAGGATTTTGGAGAGCTAAGCTACTTTATTGGTATATACATAATGAAGAATCTAGAGAATATATGATTGTCATAGAGACAATATGCATTGGATATATTGAAGGAGTATGGTATATATGATTGCAAGCCTATCTCTATATCTTTGGATGTTAATGCTATGCTTAGTGCACATGAGGGTGACTTGATTGAGGATGTCACTATGTATCAAAAGATTGTGGGTAGCCTTGTCTATTTGGAAATCATTAGGCCAAACCTAAACTACATGATTGGTTTGGAGAGTCTATTTATGTAGCTTCCATGAAAGCCACATGTTAAGAAGTTCACATTGGACTATGTCTTATTCTATGATGTAGGTGTACCATCGGGTTTGCATAGTATTTCATATAGGAGATCTACTAGTAGTTTTATGTTTTCTTTTGAAAGTAGTGCTCTTACTTGGAGTAGAAAGAAACAACTGATAATTGCCTTATCTAGTACACAAGTAGAGTATAGAGATGTTGCAATTGTAGTATGTGAGGCAGCTTGGTTACATAACTTGGTAATTTGGGGATACATGTGGTTAAGAATGTTATCATCTACTGTGATAACCTTAGTAGCATTCAATTAGCTAGGAACCCAATGAATCATACATGAACCAAGCACATAGATGTCCATTACCATTTCATTCAAGAGCAAGTTCTTGCAAGTAATATTGACTTGATTTATGTCAACATAAAGGATCAAGTTACTGATATTTTCACCAAGGCCTTGGGAGTTGAGAAGCTTCAATTCTTTACCATTATGGTTGGAGTTCACAAGCTCACCGAGGGGGAGTGTTGAGATGTTAAGATCTACATGAGCTAGTATACACTATGCACCTTGGTGATATGGCACAATTTATTCACTGGCATATTAGGTTGCTGACATGGGGATATGCTAGTGATTCTAGAGCTTGAATACACCCACATATTCCATGCTTTGTTATGGCTCGTTATTGTACTACCTCTTCTTTCCTAACAGATTCACACTTAGTGACCATATGTACATACATTGTGGTACTTTCATGTGTTTTTTATCATGTTGTAGACTTAAATTTTTTCAGTTAAAAAGAAAAAGATTTCAGCCCTAACTCTTTGGGTTCTCAAATCTCCATTTCTTTTGTGTGTACTCTTAATTTCTTTATCTCTCTCCTCTCTTATGTGTTTTTAATAAATAATGCAAAGAGTACTTAATCAAGTCAGTGTGACTATCATGACTAGTACAAAATTTTGCCAATCGTGGGATTTAAGTCCTGTTAGCTAGTCATCTTTAGAAAGTGCTAATCTAAGAGAGTGCATCATACTCCTTGGCTTAAAAATAGACTTGACTATTTACTCTAGTGTGTACTTCTCTATAGTGGATAGGACCCAATGAGCACAAGGTAGTTGCACATGACCATTAGACCTCGCATATGGCCAATATGCCTCCATCTTACCTATCTCTTTCAAGTTTATCCTCACCATGAAGGTATCTCTTTTCCTCTTATATGGTTCCAGAATAAGCTACCAATTTTCTTGAAAATATGTATGGGATCCAAAAGATGATTGATCTGTAAATGGATCCAATATGAAATTTCAAAGAAAATTGAGAATTGTCATATGTTGCTTGGAAGCGACTCTTTGTGGACTATTTTCCACTCATCCTAGCTTTGGGAATTCATTCTTGTTGAAGGTCATCCAAGGATTCCTTCTTTCCAATGAAGGCTCTCAGCTAAGAATACTACATACTCTTGACAAACTATCATCTTCATCATCCACAATCTTTGAGAGTCCAACACACAATGGACATACATAGTAACCTAAGGTGACCATATCTACCACAATATTTGTGTCTAATAAATACAAACATAAAAATACAATGTTAGAGAAAACAATGAGGACATAGATCATTTACCTAATGTCCCCCACAATAATCTACTCCTCCCATAACATCTTAAGCTTGTCAACTTCTAGACAGAGATAGACATCTATATTCTTGGCATTATAGCATTTAGGTATAAGCAATCTAAGGATCAAGTGTCATTTCTTTATAGAAAGCCATAATAAATGTTGTATTTGACAAGGACTATTGGCCACGCAATGTGAGAGGTCGCTGAATGGATTCATGCCATCCATAGTAAGACTAATCAAAAGATTTCTTGCCTCTCTTACAAAAATTGAATAGGTGGAATGAATGTGATACCCTGCGTGCTAGTCTACTAGTATACATTGGATACAACCTATGGATCTATTTTGCACCTGCCATGTTGTTCATCTTATCATGCTTGACATATGAAACATGTGATGGGCACATAGTATGGGGTAGAAAGTATATGAGAATATTTTGGGATACCATTTGATCCTATAGGTTTGATCAATAACTATAAGGACCACACTTTGAACATGTTTCCACGGACTTTTATTCTCCTCTAAAGAGCATACAATCATTGACACATATATGAATGTTGTTGTAATCTATGGCTAGATTTCACAATACTTGTCGTACAACATCATCAAGAGACTCGAGTAGTGTGCTTCTAGATGGTAATATGTGACATTTTAGTAATTTTAAAAATTAAAAATGTTGAAGATATCAGAAAACTTTTTCATGCAATAAAAAAAGACTATACTATGCACTTGAACAACTCGATCATACTTGCATTGCTCCATTTGTACTTTTCTTGTATACTCAGAAGTGCAAGGAGCACCTTTAAGTGGGATACTCGGAACCCATCATTTAATGATATGGATGCCTCTCTCAATGGATCACATGACAATATCCATAGGTTGTAATGCATAGATCATAGCTTCCATATCAAGCTCCAAGAGGAAAGGTCTAGTAGGTCCCCAATATCTTCTCAAAAGAGGATGCACACTAGATAAAGCACCATCTAGAGGGTTTATCAAATCGGGTGCTTCTTCCATTATATACCCATGAACTCTTCTTATTAGCCACAAAACATCCATCACTTGCGATGTACGAGTATCCCCCTAAAAATATTATTGATAGAGGGACAATATTATCGATAATTATTTCAAGTTTGATTATGAAACATGATTAATACACACTTTATTCATTGCTAACTCAAAGTCTAAGATCTCTTGATCAATGATTTATGGCTAAAACTCACCCTAACATCACACATGGTCTATAGATAAATGATTTTTTAGGCAAATTATAAGCTTGCACTAAGTGCAAGCATACGAACACACAGATTAAGTACGCCTCCCAATCTCTAATATCATGGTCATCATCCTTGATCATTTTTGCTATATAATGGGCAATACATTATTTGAATGAGTGCATCACCCACCTAAAATAAGTAAAAGTCACCAAATCCAATAGAGTTTCAATAGAAACTCTATTATTTACTGATAGGAAAGTGGATTCTCCCTTCATAGACTAGTGGATCTTTCTACTTTTGATATTTGGTTTTGTTAGGCTAAGCTCAATTCTCCTCATCTTATTGGTCGATCCCATCAATCCCTATTTCTTTTTCTCTCTCTGTGTCCCACCTCTTTTTCTCTCCCTCTCCCTCTCTCTCTTTGTTCCTCCCTCCCTCTCTCCCTCTCTCCCTCTCTCTCTATTTCTATCTCTTTCTTTTTCTCTCTCTTTTTGTTTCTCTCTCTCTCTTTATTTCTCTCCCTTCCCTCTCTCTCTCTCTCTCTTCCTCACTGTTTCTCTATATAGTTTTTTTCTCTCTCTCTATCCTTCCCTCTATCTCTCTCTCCATCTCTGTATTTTTTCTATCCATCCCTCTCTCTATTTCACTCTCCCTTCCTCTCTATTTTCCTCTCTCCCTCTATCTCTCTCTCTCTCTCTCTATATATATATCTTCCTCTCTCTATCCCTCTCTACCTCTCTCTCTCTCCCTCGAAAACTTAGAGAATATGTATTGGAGAAATGGAATCTGTATGCCAATGCACAACACAATATGTCAAGACTCTCATCAAGAATCACTTGCAATGGACTATACAATACAGGAATTGGGTTAAGAGTCATTGGCAATGGACACTAACTCCCTCTCTCCACCAAGACATGAACCTATAAGTGAATACTTTGACTACCAAGGATGAGCAAGTGATAGCCTATAAATAGGCTCTAATCATGATCAATTCCGCCACCCACAGATCGCACCCTTGTAATATAGATTGACCAAAAACAATGTGTTGAAGAAATGCAATTAGCCAACCAACAAGCCACCATAAACTAGTGTAATGCACTAATTACAAACATGAGATGTACTAATTACTACAGTTGGTATTAGAGCGTGGTATCAGAGCGAACCAACAAAGGATCTGCCTTTATAAGAAAACTTAATAAGAAGAAGTAAACCAAATGTTGCTGTTAAGAACATTTCCTTACTTATCGGTGCTGTCTTGCAGAGACATGAAGCATGGAACAGATTCATGGTGTGCTAAGTCATGTTTATGACCGCGATGCATCCCTCGGATTATCGACGTAGGATCGATATGATGAACATCCTAGACCACATTTACAATCCATCACCTCTGTAAGTGGAACGGAGATGGACGGTGATTCAGGAATCTATTACATAGCTGGCCATCGATTTGCGTACCTTCGAACCAACCTAAAGAGAATCAAGTGGTTGGAGGACCTAAAGATTGTGAAGCTGTTCATCTTTGTTGAGGCTCACGTAAACGCAACTTTACATGTTGGAGGTCGGAAGGTTAAGCTGAACACGTATGTGTTGAAAGAGTAGAGAGAGAGAAAGGGAAAGACTCCATATCCATGAGCCTTCAGGCTCTCAAGCTCATTCCTTCATTTTCACACACTAAACTGAAAAGCACACACCCACTACAAGATAAAGTGGCCTAGTGTAAATGTAGACTAGACTGACTAACTCTAGTCATGTCACTGACTGACTACTAACCCGACTTATTTAATGTAGTCACATGTAGACAGCTGTACACACTAGCTGTCATAGATGTCGGTCATAGATGAAGACACTCACGGTGAGCGTGATTTCTAACACTCCCCCTCAAGTTCAAAAACAAAACTCAAATCATCTGCATCACTCCAAGTAGCTGTCTAAAGTGAATGAACTTATCTTTACCAAGTGATTTGGTAAAGATGTCTGCTACCTGGTCTTCAGTCTTCACATGCTCCAAGTCAATCTGATCTGCTAAAACCATTTCCCTGATGAAATGGTAGTGAACCTCAATGTGTTTTGATCTTGCATGATAAACAGGATTGCTTGCTAACATAACACTGCTCAAATTGTCACAGTACAGCTTGACTTTGCTGTCCAAGTGTACTCCCAAGTCATTCAGTAACTTCTGTAACCACTTAGCTTCACAGGCCGCTAAGGCCGCACCACGATACTCTGCTTCCGTACTAGACAATGCAACTGTAGGTTGTTTCTCACTCTGCCAACTGATCATGCTACTACCCAATCCAAATGCATAGCCACTGGTTGACCTCCTGTCATATGTGCAACCAGCCCAGTCAGCATCAGTGTACCCCATCAAGTCAAGGGTTTTTCCATATGCATAAAACAGCCCATGATCTATGGTACCCTTTACATATCTCAGAATTCTTCTGACTGCATCCAAGTGTGGTTTGCGAGGCTTTTGCATGAACTGACTGATCAGCCCCACAGCATAATTCAAGTCAGGTCTAGTGATCGTGAGATAGATCAAGCTGCCTACCATCTGTCTGTACATAGTAACATTCTCAATCTCTGTCCCAACATCAATCTGCAGCTTGACATTCTGCTCCAAAGGCGTATCCATAGGCTTGCAATTAGCCATACCATATTTCTGTAACATGTCATGAGCATACTGCTTCTGTAGCAGCCATATGCCTCGAGGTGTAGAGACAACCTCAATCCCCAAAAAATATTTCAGCTCTCCAAGATCCTTGACCTTAAACTCAGCCTGTAAACATGTCTTTATTTCTGTAATCCCATTTTCATCATCTCCTGTAATGATTAAGTCATCAACATAGACAACTAGAAAAACATAGCCACTATCTGTCTTCTTCACAAATAGACTATGATCAGCATCTCCCAATCGGAAACCATGTTGCTGTAAATAGTTGCTGATGCGAGCATTCCATGCTCTGGGTGCCTGTTTCAACCTATATAATGCCTTTTTCAGCCGACGTACATGTGCTGGAAATTCTGGATGTACATAGCCTTCAGGCTGTTCCATGTAAACCTCTTCATGTAATTCTCCATTGAGAAATGCATTCTTTACATCCATCTGCCATAATTTCTAGCCTCTAGCTACTGCCAAAGCAATCACAGTTCTAACTGTAGCCATCTTTGCTACAGGGCTGAAAGTCTCCTCATAATCAAGACCATACTGCTGCGCATACCCTTTTGCAACCAGCCTGGCCTTATATCTTTCCAATGATTCATCTGATTTACATTTTACCTTATACACCCACTTGCATCCAATAGGTGTTTTGCCCTCAGGCAACTGTACCAAATCCCATGTACAATTTTCAGCCAAAGCTGAATATTCCTCATCCATAGCAGCACGCCAATTCTCATCTGAAACTGCCTCATCAAACTTACTTGGTTCTCTAAAACCAGTTACTTTCGTCATATAAGCATAATGACGGGCTGAATATCTAGTGTAAGTATACCTGTCAATAGGTCGTCTGACCCTCTCTGATCTCCTGAGCTATGGCTCACTATGAGCTTGCCTCTCATGAGGCGGCACATAACGGCTCTGTCTAGGACCTGGCGTCATAACAGACGGAATCCCCAATTCACTATCTAAGCTGTCACTGCTAGATGAATCATAACCTGCAGTGATGGACCTGTTACATCTTCAAAAACCTTTTCTTTTCCCTTATCTATTCTCCCCCTCACTGACATATCCATGTCAATGGATGTAGTAGTGCAACTCCGTAATCGTCCTGTCCAAGGACTCACTGTAGATGATACATTACCTATCTGACCAGTCATGGAAGTACTCTCTCTGCAGGAGTATTTTTAGCATGACTCATACTGGGTGAGCCATCAGTAGGCACTACAACAGGATTCCCCTACGAAGATGCTAACTCATCAAATACCACATCTCTGCTTATGAGTGTCTCATGCGTAGAAGGTACATAACACTTACAAGCTTTCTGTTTCTGTGCATATCCAATAAATACACTTTTCACTACCTTAGGATCCAATTTCTTCCTCTTCTCATCCAGTATATGCACATATGCAATGCTGCCAAATATCTTCAAGTGTGAAATATCAGGTTTATGACCATATAATCGTTTATACGGAGTGACCTCATGAATCCCTGCTGTAGGGGTTCGATTCAGCACATATACTGCAGTCACCACTGCTTCAGCCCAATAACCATTTGGCAGACATTTTTCATTCAACATAGCTCTAGCTCACTCCATCAAAACCCTGTTTTTCCTCTCTGCAACACCGTTTTGTTGCGGTGTATAACTGCATGTGAGCTGTCTTCTGATCCCATGTTTAGCAAGATACCTGTCAAAGTAGTTTGAGACATATTCACCTCCTCCATCTGATCTCAAACATGATATGTAACAGCCCAATTCATTTTCAACATGTTTCTTGAAGTCTTTGAATGCATCAAACACATCATCCTTATGTTTCAAGATATAAAGCCAAGTGTACCTGCTGAAATCATCAAATAAATGAGACATAATATCGTGCACCGCCAAAGGAAGCATTATGTGAAGGACCCCAGACATCAGAGTGTACCAACTGTAAAGGCCTAGTGTTGTTTTTTACATGTCTCATGAAAGGAAACCGTGCCTGCTTCCCAAACTGACATGCAGGGCATACATGACCAAAATCATTATACTTGAATTTAGGTAATCCAAGTACTACTTCTTTCTGCTACATAGATTTCAGCTTTTGTACATTGACATGTCCGATTATCTTGTGCCAGATCTCTACATCTCTGATGGCACTCTCATCATGAGCAAACATAGCTGCTTTAAGTTCAGGAATGGTCGCTTCCAAAGTAAACATCCTGCCATCCCTTCTGCCCTTGGCAATTAGCTTGCAGCCATTTCCATACTCCTCAATGAAACATCCATCCTTGTTAAACCTCACTTGCAGATTCTGTTCTGCCATTTGACCCACAGACAACAAATTCTTTGTTACGGTCGATACATGTAAAACATCATGCAGGCCTTTCTTCTTGCCATCAGGCATCATCAATGGAACAATCCCTTTATGCTTTATGTTATGTTGGGTATCATCCCCAGTACATACATGAGCATGTGTACCTGCAACCATCTCATCAAACCACTCTCCATGCGGGGTCATGTGGTTTGACGCTCCAGAGTCAATGTACCATCTGTCATCTCTATCATGTCTCATGCATTTTTAGATACATGCTGCATGGCAAAGAGTCTAACAACTGACTCATCATGAGCACCACTGGAAGATGCATAGTCCCCATGCTGTCTGCCCTTTGCCTTCATATCTCCTTGCTTCTTGTAACAATCCTTTGCAATATGCCCATACCGGCCACAATAATGGTAGTCCTTGTCCCTGTTGGACTGATCAGACGACTGCCATGAACCAGAACCACCACCTCTACCTCGGGGTGATCTCCCCCTACCTCTAAAACCACCGGATCCTCGCTGGCCCTGTGTATTGGCACCATGCCAATTTCCTTGCTGCTGCTGCTGTCCATAGGCATTATGAGTGTCGCCACGACCTCGATATGAACCATGACCTCTAGATCCTCTGCCATGCTGGCTAGAGTACAACACAGTGTCTCTACTCTGAGATGCACTAGAACCTGTATTCAAACCAAGTTTGACTTCCTCATGCAGCAACAAAGCAACTAGCTCTTCCCAGCTAGGGGGCTCTTCTCTGACAGAAATGGAAGTGTCAAAAGCTTTGTACTCTTTGCCTAAGCCATTCAAAGCAACAGAAATCATATCATCTTCTGATACACTTGAGCCAATAGTAGCAAGTTGATCAGCTATGGTCTTAATCTCCGTGGTATACGTCTGGATGCTCTTGCCATTCCTAGACATGTTGTTGAATTGCTGTTTCAACTGGATCTTCCTTGCATGTGTCATGGTTCCATAATTTTTCATTAGTATGTCCCAAGCATCCTTTGGAGTCTCACATCCAGTGATTTGAATTACCATAGCATCAGATATACATAAGGAAAACCAATGCAGCACCTTGCATGCTCTTTCATTCCATAGCCTATAGGCTCTTTTCTGTTCACTTGTTGGATTGTGTGCAGGCAACTCAGGAGCAACTTCATCTCCTGTACATAAATCCCAATAACCTCTGCCAACCAAAAAGTTTTTCATTCTGAATTTCCATAATGTAAAGTTCTTATTATCCAACTTCTCTCCAACTATCTGAGTGATATTGTCAGTCCCATGTGCATTAGCCATGATGCAATAGACTGTCTATCAAGTGCCTGACTCCCTGCAGTCCAATAAGTATGACTGACTAAGTTTAGTCCGTAACAGTTTATGACAGTTTTCTGCACTAAATTGCAGAAAAAACCAGGGTATTTCAGCCCACTGACACCCCAAAACAACCCACAAACAAGTGGTCTCAACTGTAGATATAACTATCAATACATAAGCTATGTGTTTGCTTCAGCTTAAGCTTATGTAACCTCACTGCCAGGGTACATACATGCAGTCTGAAAACTGTAAACTGTGAGTAACCAGCAGCAATTTCAAGTCCAAAAAAACTAAGTGTGTCAACAAATTCAGTTTCAGGTTGCAGTCAACCAGAATTCAACATACCAAGCTCCAAGCAGCTCCAAAATGTCTTTTGACCATGTCATACATTTACTTTGTAGTGGCAAGTTCAATACATGAGCATCTGAGTAGGCATAAACAACCTGTCTTCATTAACCAATGGCATAAACCTCATGAGCTGTTTGTAATTAACCAGGATAGTGTAACTGCATTTATTTCAGCTTCAAAATTCAATTTTCAATGATGCTCATTGCTTGCTTCAATTCTCCATGCATTCAGCATGTATAGGCCAGTTCACATAGATGATGGAACCCCCAAGATGACCTGTATTGATTCAATAATGCATAGTACTTGTCATTGACTGTGTATGATAGTTTTCAGCCTGTCATTGATTTTCGGATCTGAGTATTCTGTCATTGACTGTGTATGATAGTTTTTAGCCTGTCATTGATTTTCAGATCTGAGTATTCTGTCATTGACTGTGTATGGCAGTTTTCAGCCTGTCATTGATTTTCAGATCTGAGTATTCTGAGCAAGAGCTCCTGTGTGTCAGTAATGACTGAATGCATGCTGTCCATTCATGTTTACAGCAGTTCAAAAATGATTACATGTCTGTGTCTGTCACTCCAGCTCATAACAGAACTCCCACACAAGCATTTACTTCTTGCACACTTCAAATACCTTCAATAGTGAGCATACATGCTCTATGAACCTTGTCCAGGTGCCCCACTGAAGATTGACAGGTTGCTGTCCACTCAGATCAGCAGGCACAGATTTTCAGACCAGGGGGCGCAGATTTTCAGGCACAAGTTGCTGTCCACTTAGACCAGCAGGCGCAGATTTTCAAATACAGGTTGCTGTCCATTCAGATCACCAGGCGCAGATTTTTAGATACAGGTTGCTAATTTTTAGGAGGCAGTCCACGATTTTCAGACACAGGTTGCTGATTTTCAAGAGGCAATCCACGATTTTCAGAAGGCAGTCCATGCTGATTCCTTCCTTTGACTATGGCTTCATTTTCAAGTGTCCAGCTTCTTCCTCATTCCTTACTTCCATCTCCTTTGCACTGCAGGTTGTCATGTCCATTCTCCCACAGCCTCATGGATGAAGCTCTGATACCATGTTGAAAGAGTAGAGAGAGAGAAAGGGAAAGTCTCCATATCCATGAGCCTTCAGGCTCTCAAGCACATTCCTTCATTTTCACACACTAAACTGAAAAGCACACACCCACTACAAGATAAAGTGACCTAGTGTAAATGTAGACTAGACTGACTAACTCTAGTCAGGTCACTGACTGACTACTAACCCGACTTATTTAATGTAGTCACATGTAGACAGCTATACACACTAGCTGTCATAGATGTCGGTCATAGATGAAGACACACTGACGGTGAGCTTGATTTCTAACAGTATGTGTACGAGAAAGTGACCTGCATAATCCCCGCCAACAGGATCAAGGTGTTGGGATGCTATGAGAAGAATGGGTACCAAAGGCAAGGATACCCTAATCTTCCAATGACTTATCGATTCTTGAAGATCCATGACCCATATCCATACTATTACCTAATTCACGTAGTTGAATGTTAACACAACCTTATTCTCCCCGCATTAATGTATCAGCTTGCTCTACCATCCCAAGAAATATTGTACTCCGAAAGGGCTATGTCCATATGAATGAAATAAGACTTCTTCTTATAAATGATTGTCTTGACTGTGAATATTGATAAAGAAGTAAAGTGACTTGGTCATGTGGCTAAAAGCTGAATTGGGTATGAAATGTAATGTAAGAACCGTTTAGCGAGTTGTTAACATTAAGAATCTCAATGCCCATGCACAACCTCATGTCAAGATTATGGGAGAGAAGGAAGGAGTCTCACTTGTAGCTTTCTCACTTGCACAATGGGGGAATACACACAAAGGTGAAGGTTGAAAATAGTTTTCCTCTTCTTAGTTGTGTAAGCCAAAAAGAACACTAGTACAAAGAAATAGAAGAATCCTATATATGGGTCTCAAACCAAACTCAACTAACTAAGGTGGCATACTAACTGAGCTATGAACTAGAGTAGATAAGGATAGCTGTCATCTAGCTATTATTCATGGGCAGTGTACCAACCGCATCTGCAGCTAACAAGTCGGTGACATAAATGCACAATGGTCACCCTGGCATATCATGAGTGGAGCTCGATATCTCAACACTCCCCCTCGAGCTCAATCCCAATTCCTGCACACCAAGTAGGTCTTTGAACTTGCGCAGCTTCTCTGTGTGCCCAATGCCTTCTTGAATATGTCAGCTACCTGATCCTCTATTCTGACATAAACTAGATCAATAAGACCTACTAAAACCCTCTCCCGCACATAGTGATAATGCACCTCAATATGCTTTGTTCTAGCATGATAGACTAGGTTATTTGCCAAGTGTACACTGTTGATGTTGTCACAATAAATGACAACTGGCCCATTTGTAGGTTGATGCATATCATAAAGTAGCTTATGCAACCAAGCTACCTCACATGCAGCCATTTCTGCACCCCTGTACTCAGCCTCTGTGCTCCACAAGGCAACTGTAGGTTGTTTCTTGCTGCTCCAAGTGACTGCAGCACTCCCAAAAGAGAACACATATCCATTGGTAGATTGTCTATCAAAAATACTACCAGCCCAATCAGCTTCAGTGTATCCATGCAACTGTATCTGAACCCCAGTCACATAAAATAGTCCATACTGCAATGTGGACTTCACATACCTGAGTATGCATCTAGCCGCATCCAAATGCGGTTTCCTTGGAGCCTGCATAAACTGACTTACCAATCCAACATCATAGCTCAAATCTGGCCTGGTAATAGTCATATAAATCAAACTTCCTACTATGCGTCTGTACATAGTAGGGTCTTCTAGAAGCTCACTTGCATCTACGCTCAGCTTCACATTCTGCTCCAAAGGAATTGAAATAGGCTTACAGCCTGTCATCCCATATTTGGACAGCATGTCCAATCCATACTGTCTCTACAAGAGCCGTATTCCACTTGGTGATCTAATCACCTCAATGCCCAAGAAATAACGGAGCTTTTCCAAATCCTTCATCTCAAACTTCTACTTCAATAGCATTTTCACATGAAGGATATCTTCATCACTATCACCACTACAAGGATTTGAGCTAGTAGCGACGCCGACTAGCGACGACGGATAGCGGCGTCGCTATTGGCGTCGCTAATAGTGTCGCTATTTGCATCGCAAATAGCAACGCTTCACAGGGGAAAAAAGCGGACCAAAACCGAGCGCGGTTTTCATTTCGCATTTGCGGCTTGTGTGTTTTGAGAGCGAGAGCGAGGGAGAGAGCAACCGTCGTGAGAGAAGGAGAGGAAGAAGACTTGCCACCGCCGCCGTTGTTCGTGAAGGAGAGGAGGAGCCTTCATCACAAAGAGAAGCCGCCCCACACTCGCCATATCTCATCGGTGAGTCTCCCTCTCTCTTTCTTTTGCTTGTTTAAGGTTTAAATCACTTTCTCTTTTGCTTGTTTAGGAGATGAAATGAGAGAGAAAGAGAGGGAGAGGGAGAGAGAGGGAGAGAAAGAGAAAGAGAAAGAGAAAGAGAAAGAGAGGGAGAGGGAGAGGGAGAGGGAGAGGGAGGGGGAGGAAATGAGAGAGGGAGAGAAAGAGAAAGAGAGGGAGAGGGAGAGGGAGAGGGAGAGTGCATTCTCTCTCTCCCTCTCTCCTTTGCTTGTTTAATGTTTAAATCACTTTATTTTTTGCTTGTTTAGGAGAGGAAATGAGAGAGAAAGAGAGAAAGAGAGGGAGAGAAAGAGAGGGAGAGGGAGAGGGAGGGGAAGGAAATGAGAGAGGGAGAGAAAGAGAAAGAGAGGGAGAGGGAGAGGGAGGGAGAGTGTATTCTCTCTCTCCCTCTCCCTTTTGCTTGTTTAATGTTTGAATCACTTTCTTTTTTGCTTGTTTAGGAGAGGAAATGAGAGAGAAAGAGAGAAAGAGGGAGAGAGAGGGAAAGAAAGAGAGGGAGAGGGAGGGGAAGGAAATGAGAGAGAGAGAAAGAGAAAGAGAGGGAGAGGGAAAGGGAAAGGGAGGGAGAGTGCATTCTCTCTCTCCCTCTCCCTTTTGCTTATTAAAGGTTTAAATCACTTTCTTTTTTGCTTGTTTAGGAGAGGAAATGAGAGAGAAGGAGAGAAAGAGAGGGAGAGGGAGAGGGAGGAAATGAGAGAGGGAGAGAAAGAGAAAGAGAAAGAGAGAGAGAGAGGGAGAGGGAGAGGGAGAGGGAGAGGGAGAGGGAGGGAGAGTGCATTCTCTCTCTCCCTCTCCCTTTTGCTTTTGGAGAGTGTTAAGATATATTGTGAGAGGGAGAGGAAATGCGAGAGAAAGAGAAAGAGAGGGAGGGAGAGGGAGAGAAAGAGAAAGATAACATATATTGGAATGATAGCATATCCATGATTATGGTAATGGTATCCACTTTGCTTTTTTTTATGGGTACCATTACATCGACTCCTTAAGAGGGCTAAAAATTAGTCATACACTTTATAAAGTCTAATTAGGAGATTTAAGATGCACGATAATAGACTTATTGATAATGGTATGCAATGTGCTTTGCCATGGGCCACGTACATTGGTGACTCTTTAAGATGGCTTAAAATTGGTCATGTCCTTCATAATGTCCAAGTAGGGGATCTAATTGTGATATGCATAATTCATTGTTTTTGTATTAACTTTATAGGCATAACAAATTAGAAATCATGCCAACTAGTCAACTGAAGGACTAAAAGAAAATGATACCCTAGCTAATGGTCATTACGGTACTTCATCAAAATGAACCCAAAAGTATTGTTATAGAAGAAGAATCCCTTAAATTGAGTATATGATATTTTCTCTTAGGTCTTATGACTATGAGTAGAATTGATTGAAATAAATTTTATTACTATAGTTGATAAATTTCATACATGGCATTAATTTTAATATGCGATATTAGGACAAAAAAACCACATTTCTAAGATGCTTTTTGTTGAGATGGGGCATGGAGCAGTGGAGACGGTCTGTCTCTTTGAGAAATACCTGACCACTAGCATGCTCATGATACAAGTCCACCTTCTTATGCATCTTGTGGACGAAGTGGAGATTGCTGGACCTGTCCATACGCGATGGATGTTCTTCCTGGAGTGCTTCATGAAAACCCTGAAAGGCTTTGTGCGACAACGAGCTCGACCAGAAGGTAGCATGGCCGAAGGTTGGTCGGTGTGAGAGGCGTTAGTGCATATCTCACAATGGCTACCAACGGTGGAACCAGACAATGAAATGCTATGGACGCTGAAGGACAATGATAGACTGTCTGCAGATGTGGTGGTTGGAAATGGGGTAGAAAAAAGAATGGATGCCTTAATGGAAGAGAAGGTGAATCGCTTTTGTATGTTGCACCATGCCTCCATGGAGACGTGGCTCGCCAAGTACCAGATTGCAAGGTAAGATCGAGAGGAAGCACGAGCTGAATTCCGACGCAGTACACGTCATCGACCGATTCGATATCCCGAAGGCGTGGAGGAGATGCCATGGTTTATGTCAACACGATGGTTGCATGGAGCCTTGACCACAACATCCAGCGAAGGGACAGAGGTCTCAATGGAGGAGTGGGAGTTCTCGAGGGGATGTAGTTCAAAGGTGATGAGGGGTTTAGAATATGTCGTATCTAAATTTTATATGCGACATCTAATTTGAGTGTTTCAATGTACAGTAAAAAATATATAGTGCAGCGTGGTCGCGCGGACGACATTTTCGTGTGGAGCGTATTGACAAAATGCGCTCCACAATGGACTATGGTGTCATGGCAAGGTTTGAGCAAGAGAGCCGGTGACGAGCAACAGATCCGAACACGGTTGTGGATGAGATGGAGTATTTTGGAAACTTGCAAAGTATTATTACGGTGGATTACCATAGCTTCTCCATGATATTATTCGATGTGTAGTGGTTCAAAGTGGTACTTGGAGGAGCTGGAGCAACAGTTCGACGAGGCCCATCTGGATTTCTCAAAATAGATTCTGAAAAAAAATGGATGGATTTGCACGACAACTTTGTGTTGCCGGCCCATTGTGAATAGGTGCATAGAGTCATTTGCTTGCTAATTGTAATACTATATGGTTTATGTCACAATGGTTTGAACTCGCTTTGTACGTGTTTGTGAATAGGTAATCTTCTATCCAAACCCCCGACAACCTCGATGGTGGTATGTTATACCTTCAACTCCTCGAAGTGCGAGAGTATATGATCAAAGTGATATTCCGGGCATAGATGAAGATAATATGCAAATAGAGTGGTCGATATTACAAGGGGTGGAGGCTGCCGCAAGCTTGAAGCCCACATCGGCTAACAATGATGGAAATACAGGAGTCCAAGAATTTTTTGAGAACGAGACAGACTCATTCTTTTGTGGTGACATGTCTATCGACCTTCCAGTGTATGCAGAGTTGTGTCAGGAGATTAACATGGGACCATAGGATACTTCATTCTTGGAGAATTGTATTACTCAATTCGTTGTTTAGATCACGTCATAAAGGTACATAAGATATGCATTTTAAGAGGGATTTTTTAAAAATGATTTATATTACTATGCTTTGTATAGTTTAAATTGATTATTCTAATGCCATTTTTTATTTGTGCAGGTGACATTTTCAGGATGAATCGAGGGATGAGCGATGAGGAGTTTCAGGACATGATGGCACGCATGTCTCCAGACCAGCTCGGGAGATTCAGAGAGATGGGATGGCAGACCAGGAGCTATCTCGTTCTTCGTCAGGGCGCTCTACTAGATCTGCTTCAGTGCGATCAGATGCTTTAGCTTTGAGCAGATGATCTCGACGCTCACGACTTGGGCCAGAGGGAGGGATTGCATCGGGATCAGGGGGATGCTGCTGTGGAGACACGGATGTGGTGTCTCCATCTCGTCGTTCAGCTGGAGCTGCATCACCTCCAGGATTTGTCACACCTGTGGGGACGTCTATTCCAGTTACTCTGGCTTTTGCGCAACCGTCAGTAGTGGCACCCCTTTGAGTGCCACTCCGAGAGAGGTTACCCCCGTCGGTACACCGGATATAGAGGGGTCTCCTGGATATGCCTAGGAGCATGGACGGAGATGGGAGAGGACCCATCCTAGGTAGACTCCTAGGGGTTATGGATATCTGATTGATAGTAGGTCAAGAGCCATCATCATGAATGATGAGGGGAGGAGGGTGATGGCTCGCATGAGAGAATTGTGCCAACAAGTTTTTCGGCACAACGTCCTAGATCATTGGAAGAACATACCAGAGGGGAGCAAGGACTACATAGTAGCATCCTTGCACAAGGAGTTTCCAGTGCCAGCTGTAGTAGATAGATTCTCTACGGGCCGGATGATGGATTGCATGCGTGCATATATGTCACATAGACGATCCGACGCACTCAAGGCAATCAAGAGTGGGGCTGCAAAGCTCGAGTGGTTAGATGCAGACGACTGGTGCCGACTGAGGGAGGAGGCTACAGATTCGCCAGGACGTTGGAGTCAGCAGCGGGAGGTGGCGAGGGTACAACTCGAGGCCGGAGTGGTCCATCATCTTGGGAGTGGCGGCCATAGGACATATTTGGAGGACTTTGTAATTTTCTCTTTTGTTCTGCTTGTTTGTTTTTTTGAAATATTCTTTGTACTGACAATCATGTTTCTAACAGTTAGCATTTTGTTTTCTTTGCAGCACTCCATTACAAATCGCGATCCGCAAGGCCTTGAGACTCGATATGCAGAGAGGCACGGTCTCAATGCATTGATCGATCGATTGTATAGACGCGACGGCCCTGTAAGTCACTCATCTTTCTTGTTCGTAGTTACCATGAGATATTTGAATGCATTATTGTATGATGGATTGATGTGTTGTTTCTTTTTTGCAGAATCCGTTCGATGCTCCTTTGCGGTGGGACGAGCTTTTGGGGGACGAGGATTTGTAGCTCGCCCTTGGATCCTTGTAGCTCACACACCTTTATTTTTTAGTCGCCTGATCTATGTATACATTTTCTATGTATTAGTGATATCCTGTCATGATTGTACCAATCGCATTTTATGCGATCATGTATTTATTTCATGTATCAGTTTTATGATTTCAGTATACATTCTTTTTGTTTGCAAGCGCTTTGTATACAGTAGTGCAGAAACTATTTTGTATGGCTCTCATACAGCACACAGTGCTATATGTGGCAGGGGCAAAATTTTTTTTCCCTTGTTACCGTCGCTATTTGCATCACAAATTTTCTGCTCACGTCGCTATTGGCGTCGCTATGTGCGTCGCAAATTTACTGGTTGCGTCGCTACGCATATAGCGACGCCAATAGCGACGTTTCTATGGTGTCGTCAATAACGATGCTTTTTGCGACAATGGAGGCAAATTTTGTTGTTTGTATTTTCGTCGCTTTAAACGTCGGTATAAGGTCTATATCTTGTAGTGCACCTATCATAATCAAATCATCAACATAAACGATAAGTAACATAATACCTTTCTCTATTTTTCTCACATAAAGTGAGAAATTTGCCTTGGAAATCTGAAAGCCAATAGTGACAAGATACTATCCTATCTTGTCAGACCATGCTCTAGGTGCTTGCTTCAAGCCATACAAGGCTTTCTTCAACCTGCAAACAAACTCAGGATGAATAGCATGCACATAACCTGATGGCTGCTCCATATAGACCTCTTCTTGCAAATCACCATGCAAGAAGGCATTCTTTACATCCATCTGATGTAAAGACCATCCCTTTGATTTAGCCATAGCAATGACTGCTCTTACGGTTGCCATCCTTGCAACCGGACTGAATGTTTCTTCATAATCAATGCCATATGTTTGTGCATACCCCTTGACTACTAATCTTGCCTTGTATCTGTTCATAGATCCATTTGCATTGTGCTTCACCTTATAAACCCACTTACAACCAATTGCATTCTTATCTTTAGGCAAAGGTACCAATTCCCATGTAGCATTTGCTTCCAAGGCATCCATTTCGTCATCCATGGCTTTCTCCCATTTTTCTTTTCCCATGGCTTGCTCAAAAGAAGTGGGTTCTGGTTCTTGTATCACTTTGACCATATAGGCATAGTGAATGGCTGTAAATCCATCATATTTCAGCCTATCCACATGATACCTAGCTCTGGTAGACCTACGCAAAGTAGGTTCACTCCCAAGTGCTCTCAAAACATCCTTGGTCTTCCTTACTTCAGGTGTAACAATATAAGGAATACCCAACTCATCATCAATGCTCTGTTCTGAGCCACTGGATTCACCATTCACATAAGAGTGACCTACATTCACATCAAACATGGGCTGATCTACCTTCTCTTTTCCTTTTCATGAAACCTGCATACCACTATTTGCATTGTTTTGAGGAGATTCTCCTGATCTCAAACTGCTTGTCCATGGCAAAGAATGTGAACCATAGCTAGAGGACACTCCAAGTCCACTAATATTTTGTGACTGTTGCTGTGAATTCTGTGCATCAATACCATTTTGTGCATCTACATCATCAATCACATTTACTGGTTCATACCAGCTACTCATCTCATTAAAAAAAACATCTCTTCTCACTGTAAACTTACGAGTAGAAGGGTTATAGCATCTATACCCTTTCTGTTTGCAGAGAGTAGCCAATAAAGATGCACTTCTCAACTTTTGGATCCAACTTGGATCTCAACTCATCTGGCACATGAACATAGGCAATGCAACCAAAAATTTTCAAATGAGAAATATCTGGTTTCCTACCAGTATACCTCTCCTCTGGAGTCATCCCATGTATTGTTGAGAGGTACTCTCCCCCTCCATCTGACCTTAGGCATTTTATTTGCAGGCCTGTTTCTTTTTCAACCATAGCTTTAAGAGTTTTGAAATGCCCAAACACTTCACTTTTCTTTTTCATAAAATACACCCAAACTTTTCTGCTATAGTCATCAATAAAAGTGACAAAATAATGACAGCCTCCAATACATGCAGCTTTAGTAGTCCACACATCAGAGTGGATTAATTCCAATGGCTTCTTACTCTCTTGAACATGTCTAGGAAATGTTTTTCTTGCCTGTCTTCCAAATTGACAGGCTTCACATACCTTCTGCATTTCTGCAACCTTGAATTTAGGCAATCCTGCAACAATATTTTGGGCCTGCATTGATTTAAGTCGCTGTACATTAACATGACCAATGCGTTTATGCCAGATATCAATTTCTGCAACTATACCGGTCCCATGTATAAACATTGCTGCACTCAATTCAGGCATGTTTGCATCCAACGTAAACATTCTGCCCTTCTTCTTTCCTTTCGCTATCAAGCGACCTTTATTTTTCATATCCTCAACAAAGCATCCATGAGGATTAAATCTGACTTGCAAGCCCTGCTCAACCATTTGACTAACAGAAACTAGATTCTTGGTGATATTCGGGACATAAAATACATCTGACAAGTATTTCTTTTTCCCATCCTGCATAGACAAAGGAAATTTTCCAATCTGCACAATAGGATGTTCAGTATCATCACCAGTCTCCACAAATCCTAATTTTTCTATTTTCCTTGCATCTTGCATCCATTCTGCATGACCTGTCATGTGGTTTGACGCACCTGAGTCAACATACCACACTTCGTTGCTTTCTTCTGCACTTGTCACAGAATTGTTCATATGCTGCACCATAAACAAATGCTCATTTCTGCCATCACCCTGTCTACTAGAAGATGCATAATTCCCTTGTTGCAATTTTCCTTTCATGATATCATTCTGCTTTTTATAGCAGTCTTTAGCCATATGACCCATTTTACCATAGTAGTAGCATTCAACATTGTTGTTTGCATTTTGGCCTCTTTGACATCCACCACGACCTCTTTGGCTCCCCCTACCTCTAGAGTTACCACGTCCTCCTCCATAGGACTGGTTTTCTTGAGTTTGCTGCATATTCTGATTTCTACCACGGCCTCCAGATCGGCCTTCTCTACCTTTGCCTGTACCTCTTCCAGCATTTGAGTAGAAGACAGTTTCTTTTGAAGTTCCTCCTGAAGAAGATGCACTTGAGCTGAAGGAGCAACTCAAGAAACTATTAGATCAGGGCTACATCCATCCCAGCAGTTCACCATGGAGAGCTCCAGTGCTGTTTCAAAAAAAGAAAGATGGAATGCTTCGGTTGTGTATTGATTACAGAGGGTTGAATCAATCAACCATTAAGAACAAGTACCCTATTCCAATAATAGATAAACTTCTTGACCATCTTCAAGGTGCGAAGATCTTCTCCAAGATTGATCTCAGGTCTGGATACTATCAGATAAGGATCAAGGAAGAAGATATCCCAAAGACGACATTCAACACAAGATATGGACACTTTGAGTTCCTAGTCATGTCGTTCAGCCTGACAAATGCACCTACCACCTTCAAGAGGTTAATGCAGGATATCTTTAAGCCATATCTTGATGACTTTGTACTCGTCTTCTTCGACAATACCTTAGTCTACTCCAAACAGGAAGAAGATCATGAACCCCAGCTTCGCATTGTCCTTGAGACAATGAGGGCACACAAGCTTTATGCCAAGATGAAGAAGTGTGCATTCTTCAAATGTCAAATTGAATATCTAGGATTCATCGTGTCGACGGAAGGAATCTTAGTGGATCCTGCCAAAGTCAGAGATGTTCTGGAATGGCCAATACTAACAACTGTCAAAGAAATACGTAGTTTTCTTGGTTTGACAGGATGGTACAGGGTCTTTATCAAAAACTGTGCTTTGATTGCAGCGCCCTTGACGGATCTACTAAAGATGCAAACATCAATCTAGCTTTGATAGATTAAAGCAAAGTTTGGTATCAGCTCCTATCCTGAAACTTCTTGTAACATTTCCGAATCAAAAATACATATCCTTTGCATGAAGCTCCTCCTAATAGGAGGTCATAAGGATAATTAAGTTAGGATAATAGAAAATTTTTTATTTGATTATCCCTCTCTCCTCTAGCTGACTATCGTGCTAGAGGAGAAAGGAATAGTATGAGCCATCAAGCTCCTTGCTGGAGCTTGCAAGAGGGAAGGGAGGCACGATGATGGAGCACCATGCTGGAGCTCATGAAGGGGCCGAAGGCATGCGTGATGCCACGAGAGTGGAGGGAGGATCCCCCTCCCCTCACCTATATAAAGGGTATGGGGCTGCGGTAGAGCAGGAGGTGGGCACCGCCATGAGAGAGAGGAGTGGACATTGTGCTACTGTTGAGAGCTGGAGGAGGAGCCGCTACGCTACGTCGAGAGGAGAGAGGAGGGATTGACGAAGTCGTTGCTGCAGTTCGCCCTGCCACCATCCCTCTGCCAACTGCCGCCACGAAATGCCGTCGGAATTTGACTCCCTTGCCCTCCACGTGGAAGTGGACAGAAGCTTCTAAAAGTCCCTTAGGAAGCCCCCTTCCTTATGGGCTTCCTTGAAGGGCCTTTATGTGGCATCCTTAAGCCCTTTTTCCACCCCCTGCAAAAATTTCCTCCTAAGGGCTCTTTAAGGCCTTTCCCCTTCTCACACAAAATAACCCTCTTCAAAGGTCTCATACACCCTTCCTTCCCCTTTTTTTCCCCCCTTTTTTCCTTTCCACCAAGAGCTATTTTCCTTTCCCCCTCCCCCCCCCTCCGAATTCAAAGCCCCTTCTCGTGCCCATTCTTAATACCTTTCAAGTGGGTTGAAAGCCCAGTTACTCTGTGATTTAACCCCTCACTAGCAGGTTATACATTCTCCTTCCTTCCTTTTCTGATCCACTAAGACCGTTTAAAACCCTCCCGAGGTTTAAGCACCCCCTTTTTCGTGAAATCCTCACTTCCAGGTTTCAAACCCTTTTCCCATCGACCCTACAAAGTGGATTTTCTTTAAAAACCAGAGTTTAAGCCCTTGGCATTTCCACAACGTCATTCTTGACGGTTGTAAGTCGTAATCATGAAATCCCTACTTCAAGGAGGAAGCCTTCTAAAACCGTTTCCGAAAGACGGTGCAAGTTGTCACAAAGGGAACTACGCGTGCAAAAAGGAGATGGCCAAGGTCATAAATCTCCAACCAAGATGGAAAGGCCACATTCACGATGGATCCTAAGAAAGCCCAAGGCACGACCACAGGAGGATCATCTCCTAGCATCCACGTGGACATCTCACCACAAGTCCAAGTTTTCCTTCCTAATTTTTATTTTACGTTGTTATAATTCAATCGTGCGTGGATAATTTTTGGAGATAGGATGCATTTTTCGTCTTAAATACTTTGGTTAATTTTGAAAGAATTAGCTCACAAGATAGAAGAGTTCGGCCATTAGTATTTCCAATAAAACGAACAAAATAAAGTGAGCAGAAAATTGATATGCATTTCTAGCAAGTAGTTTTATGCATTGCAATAAATTGAAATTTGATTAATGTCCATATTTACAAAACGGAATTATGAAAGTACACTCGGATTAAGCATGAAAGGAATAAACCACATATTGCATTATTGAATATCTTTTTTTGGAATGATTCTTAAAGAAAGTTATTAGCAATCGTAGGAAATTGCTAGGACTACATGAAGAAGATTTAATTAGGCAAGTGGTCTAAGAACTTAATTTAACGGAAGGGTTTGTAAGTTCTGCATATGACAGATTCATTCGGAAATGAAATTAGTAGAAGACTGCATGTTTTAACATAAACCTTGTTTGCATGTTATAGAATGATTAATTGGAATTAGGCTATAACCTAATCTATGCTTGATCTTAAATCGAAAAGTTAGGATTTGAAAATTCAACTTATGTGTAGACAATAAGTCATGTGGTTATGGAAATAATAGCGTAATTATCTTCAAGAATAGATAGGTTGAATTGGTATAAAGCTAAATACCTAAAACCGCAGAGTAATCGTTTAGAAAAGCGTTAATTCAATGCAACGTATCCCAAGGAGCTGTCTAGGATTAGCCCGGTGAAGACATTTACCTAGTCGCACGTATTGCTAAAAACTGAAACTCCTATACCCTAAATAGTTGCCCACATTCATGGAATGTAGGGACAATAGGACATACTTGCGAGAAGTAATCTAGGGTTTTCCTAAGAATCTCTCGCTAAAAAGATGAAACTTGAAACCCTAGGACTGACAAGTCAGCCTAATGCCATCAGGAAAATATTATTTCATGACTCCATTCGATGGGTAAATAGTCCCACCATTGATGCGACACTTGTGCATCAAGTTGTAGAGTCGCATGATCTTGTGATTTGATCACAAGGGAATGGCAAATTCCTCGGAGTGAGATTGGCAGACTCTTACGCAAGTTATCTTGCAAGACGATGAATAATCGTCCTAATATAGTATCTTTCTGGGGTAAAGATAGTTGCTTGGAAGCAAAGGATAAGCCAATAAATTGGAATAACATATGAACTTAAGGTATTGATCAGTCGGGTTAATAGGGTACGCCCTAACCTAGGATATAGGGGATCTTGCCAAACCGCAATTGATCCCGGATCAAGTGCTGGATACATTCCGAAAGAAGGATTCGCTCCTTAGAAGTTGGCCAACAATAATGACCAATGGAAATGATTGTGCTTGTTATAGATTTAAGAGCACTATTTTGCTTTGTTTGATCAAAGAATTAAAGGATAAATGGATATCTAATGCTTCAGGTTGAAGGCTTGAAGGGAGAGGCAGGTTGAGTTACCCCCGACTGCCTGCCTGACGCTAACGAAGGGGGTTGTTAACCACACCGGGAAGGTGGACCGAACCCGCCGCGAGAGGTCTCTCCGTTGAGGGCTACTTGGAGCAGGAGGACGCTTGGGTGCCAGGGGGCTCTGGCCATAAATCCCTCGCCTTCCGGGCCTTGCACCAGAGACTAACGTGACTCGCGATTGGCCCGCATACTAGTCTATGGACGGAATCTTGGATTAGTGATCCCTGTGGATTGCGGGATAGCCTTCGGGCAGATTGTGGATAAGCCTCCGAGCTGGACTTTATGTATTTCAAAGATAAATATGGTAACCTGTAAAAAAAGAACTTGTTTGACATTTCTTTTCTATATCATGTGCTATGATTACGTGAAGGAACCAGTGCCTAACGAGCTAATTAAGGAAGCTGATTGATACATGTCCAACTAAATGTGTTAGGTAATTAAATAACTAAAGTAACATGAGGAAAGTGCGGTGGATGTGGCCATTGGTCCATCCTACGGATGGGTGGTCCCGGTTGGCCATGAACTTTTCTCAAATCACGATGGACAGCCAAAAGATTGTCAAAGAACATGAAGAACAAGAGTGTTGACCTAGAGTTATAATTGATCCTGATTTATGCTGTTTTAGGGGAATGGAATGGGACTATGCCTTATGGTAGAGAGGTTGAGCTTGGCATCCCTCTCATTTCCCATTCTCCTTGAACCAAGTGCAGTGTGAATCCACTTCCTACCTGATGTTTCTGCGTAAAGTAGTTCGCTTGGGTTCGACCCTAGTTGCCGTTAGGAAATGACCAATAAGCAAAACCCTAATTTAGGTCGGTCTTAAGTGGGAACGACCGGAATACTTTCACTATGTGGCAGACATGGAAAGTCCTAGATCGCAAACCCTATAACATTCCATGGGAGTGCCGGGCAGAGCTTTCTAGATATCCTTTCTGATGGACTACCAAGACATGTCCTGAAGATAACAGGTGGACACGTTACAGTTGGTATCAGAGCGAACCAACGAAGGATTTGTTTTTATGAAATCTTAATAAGATAAAATAAAGCAAATGTTGATGTCCAAACATTTCCTTACTTTCAATGTTGTCTTGCATAACTATGAAGCATGGAATAGGTTCTTGGTATTTCGAATCATGTTTATGATTGCGATGCATTCCCCGCATTATAGACAAAGGGTTGAGATGATGAACATCGTAGAACGTATCTATAATCCATCGCCTTTGTACGTGAAACAAAGATGGAGTGGTACCTCAGGAATCTACTATATAGCTACCCACCAGTTTGCATACCTACAGACCAACCTAAAAAGGATCAAGTGGTTGGAAGACCTAAAAGTCGTGAAGCTGTTCATTTTTGTGGAAGCTCACGTAAATTCAACTTTACATATTCAAGGTCGGAGGGTTGAACTGAACTCATATGTATATGAGGAAGTGACTCGTGTAGTCCCTGCCGATAGGATTAAAGTATTGGGGCGCCATGAGAAGAATGGGTTCCAAAGACCGATTCCTGAAGATCCATGACCCGAAACCATACTATTATCCTGTTCCTGTAGATAAATGTAATACAACAGTATTCTCCCCAAACTAAATGTAAACAATTGGCTTATCATTCCAAGACATATTGTATTCGGAAAGGGCTATGCCCATATAAATACAATAAGACTTCTTTTTATCAAATGTCTGTGTATAAGAATTGATAAGAAGTTAGGTGGTTAGATTACTTGGTTTTGATAGGCTGAAATGGAAATGAAATACAAATCACAGCGTTTAACGAGTAATAACGTTAAGAAACCTTTATTCGGGCACAACCCCAGGTACCGAATCCCAGTTCGCTTCCTACATTAAGTACTGCTGTAATCTAGGAGAAGAAGTTTCTTCTCAAGAAGACTAAGCCGCCTGAATTTGATCGGAGAGGCAGGTCCGTCCAAGTAGATGCTGAAATTTGGATTGAATCCGTGGAGGATTACTTTGAAGTAGCCGGTACTGCACCCGCTAATCAGGCTATGCTCGCCAAGCTGAAGCTCACCGACGAAGCCAGGCTTTGGTGGAAGCAATGGTGCAGAGATCAAGGGATCACAGAATGATCTGTTACCTGGGAGAAGCTGAAGAAAGCCGTGCACGGAAGATACTTACCACTTGCATATTGCACGGAGAAAATGAATGAGTTCCACGAGCTAAGACAATTGGAACTCACTCTAAACGCATACTATTCTAAATTTGTCTCACTTCTTAAGTATGCACCGCAGATGGACATAACACAGCAGGTGTCCAAATTTTGTGTTGGTTTAAACCCACCAGTGAATACCCATCTCGAATCTATGTGTTCATCAGATCTTCAGGATGCTCTCATTCGAGCTGCACCTATAATTCAAGAGGTGCAGGCTAGACCAAGGGGTAACAAAACTTGGTCTTATAAAGACCCGAACAAAGGAGCATTCAGGCCTCAAATGAAGAGAGTTCAAGGTCAGAATCAGAGACAAAGAAAGAAAGCAAGGACTAATAACGTCAACAACTTTGTCCCTACTCAAAGCAATGGACGAAACCTCTGTTTTTTCCACTGCAACGAGCCCGGTCATTTCAAGAGGCAATGTCCCAAGCTTGGAGGAGGACATCTCCAAGCACCTTTCCAAGGAATGGGCCGTGGTCAGAGAGCCGCTACCCAAGGTAGAGGAAGAACCGCCTGTGTTGCCAATAGGAAAATGTGTGAAGAAGAAGAAGATCCGACCATGGAAGCAGAGTTTGAAAGGGCAACAGTCCATGCCGCTCTTCACAAGAAAGGACCGAATCGCTAGTTCTCGGTGATTCAGACACCATCAGACTATTAAGGTAAAAGTTTCAAGACCTTGATTGATTGTGGCAGT
Source organism: Lygodium microphyllum (assembly GCF_053477565.2). NCBI lineage: Eukaryota > Viridiplantae > Streptophyta > Polypodiopsida > Schizaeales > Lygodiaceae > Lygodium > Lygodium microphyllum. The sequence continues at coordinate 104,190,843 of NC_141144.1, forward strand.
ACACATTCCTTTATCTCACCCTCTTGTGCAAAAAGATTAGGAATAGCCACAGTAGAAGCACCTATCTTGCTTGTGGAATTGGCAAATGGTCGTGAGGTTACTTGTACCAGGAAAACTGCTAAGGTGGAATTCTTTCTAGGAGGAAAGACGACTTCGGTCAAATTCAGAGTCATGAATTTAGGTATCCATGAGTGTCTACTCGGAATGGATTGGCTTTAACTTAATGACGCCCACATTCATTGTGGAAAGGGCCAAGTTTTCTTTCAAAACTCTGGAAGGGAATTAGTCACAACTTAAGGAGAGGCTAGAAGTCCAAAAATTCAATTGGCCAAGGCATCTCGGATTATAAAGGGAGTCAGAAAGGGACTACCTATCTACTTAATTAAGCTCAATAAGTTAGATCTGAAGTAGGAAGGGCCTTTATGGCTAAAGGAATACGCGGATGTATTTCCTGAAGATTTGACAGAACTCCTGCCTCAAAGAGAAGTGGATCATGAGATTAAGCTAGTACGAGGAGTTGCGCCAATTGCAAAGAGACCTTATAGGATGTCTATACCAAAAGCAATTGAACTGAAGGAACAACTCAAGCAACTGCTAGATCAGGGCTACATCCATCCTAGTAGTTCACCATGGGGAGCTCTACTACTATTCCAGAAAAAGAAAGATGAAATGCTTCGACTATGTATTGATCACAGAGGGTTGAATCAATCAACTGTCAAGAACAAGTACCCTATTCCTAGAATAGATGAGCTTCTTGATCGTCTTCAGGGTGCAAATATCTTCTCCAAGATTGATCTCAGGTCTGGTTACTATCAAATAAGGATCAAGGAAGAAGATATCCCAAAGACGGCCTTCGCCACAAGATATGGGCACTTTGAGTTCCTAGTTATGTCATTCGGGCTTACAAATGCACCTACCACCTTCGACAGGTTAATGCAGGATATTTTTAGGCCATATCTTGATGACTTCGTGCTCGTCTTCTTCGATGACACTCTAGTCTATTCTAAACAGGAAGAAGATCATGAACCCCAACTTTAGATTGTCCTTGAGACAATGAGGTCACATAAGCTGTACGCTAAGATGAAGAAATGCGCATTCTTCAAGCATCAAATTGAATATCTGGGATCCATCGTATCAGCGGAAGGGATCTTAGTGGACCCAGCCAAGGTCAGAGATGTGCTAGAATGGCCAATACCAACAACTGTCAAAGAAATATGCAGTTTTTTTGGATTGACAGGATGGTATAGGGTCATAAAAAACTATGCTTTGATTGCAAAACCTCTGACGGACTTACTGAAGAAGCAAACATCCATTGCATGGTCAAACAAACTAGCTTTGATAGATTGAAGCAAAGTTTGGTATCAACACCTATCCTAAAACTTCCAGACCTCAATAAGGAGTTCGGGGTAGTAATTGATGCTAGCACACTTGCCCTAGGTTGTGTGCTCATGCTGGAAGGTCATCCTACAGCATACTCTTCAAGGAAGCTGAAGAGTCATGAGAAGAATTATGCTACCCATGATCTGGAATTGTTAGCTGTCATCCATGCTCTAAAGCTTTGGAGACACTACCTGTTGGGTAACAAGTTTACTCTAGTGACTGATCATAAGAGTCTCAAATGGATCTTTACCCAGAACGAGCTCAACATGAGGCAACGTCAGTGGATTGAAGTGCTGGAAGAGTATGACTTTGAAATCAAGTACCGACCAAGAAAAGAGAATGTAGTTGCCGATGCACTCAGTCGCAAGGCATTCCTTAATTCTCTAATCTTGCAAAATCCATCAACAGCTAGATCTCTAGCCACAAAGGTATCCATGCCAAACAACCCAATACTTGAGTTAGCCTACAGAAAAAGCATGCCATGATCCAGCCTATCAAAAGATGCTCAGGGAAATATCTATCAAGGATCAAGATCAAAAGCTGCAGGCTAAGTATCATGAATTCTCTATCAATAGTGGACTTTTCTACTATAGAACGAGGTTATGTATACCAGCAAGCGAGTCACTTAAGCAGAAGATATTGTGAAAAGCTCATGATTTCCCTTTCTCAGGACATCTTGGCTATGCCAAGACTCTCCATGTAGTTAGGAAGAGCTACCATTGGGAGAGGCTTAAAGGTGACGTTCTCAAATATGTCACCAAGTGTTTGTCTTGTCAACGTATCAAAGTCGAACATATCAAGATGCCAGGGAAGTTACAACCACTTGACATTCCCCAAATGCAATGGGAAATTATTAGTATGGACTTTGTTATTGGCCTACCCCAGGTTCAGGGGGGATACAACTCCATGATGGTTGTGGTTGACATGCTTACTAAGATTGCACACCTTATTCCAGTGAAGACAAACTATAAAGCCTCAGACATTGCAAGGTTGTTTATCAAAGAGATATTCAAGCTACATGGGCTACACAGAAGAATTATTAGTGATCGTGACTCTCTCTTCACATCACACTTCTGGAGAGCTATCTTTGAAGCCATTGGGACTCAACTCTGCTTTAGCATAGCTTACCATCCCCAAATAGATGGCCAAACAAAGCGATTCAATCAAGTCATCCAGGACATGCTTAGGGCACACTACTGTCGTGAGCCAAAAAGGTGGATTCAATACCTACCTTTGGTTGAATTTGCCTACAATGCTTCTTACCAACAAAGCATTCAGATGACCCCTTTCCAAGCATTGTATGGTCATGACTGTCGAAGTCCCCTAAACTTCTCAGATCCAACCTTGAGGGTTGAAGCTTCAAGGCAGATATTGGAAGAGATGGATGACCAAATAAAGTCAATAAGACAAGACATCCAAGCCGCCAAGGATAGACAGAAGGCATACGCGGGATTGAAGCACCAAGATAGAATCTTCGAGGAAGGAGATATAGTCTTCATTCGCGTACGTCCAAAGAAGAGTTCTCTATCCTTAGGAGATTGCAAAAAGCTAAGCCCAAGGTATTATGGACCATACAAGATTCTTAAGTGCCTAGGACCTAATGCTTATAGACTGCAACTCCCTGAGAACCTAAAGGTTCATAATGTATTCCATATCAGCCTATTGAAGAAGTATGTACCTAATCCTAACCATGTACTTGATGACCAACAAGTTGTAATGCCTAGTCAAGGCGTGCTTGAACTAAGGCCAATAGGATCTTAGATGTTAGGGAGAGACAATTGAGATCCAGAACCTTGAGAGAATGCCTCGTCTAGTGGAAAGATAATCCTGAACGGGATGCCACTTGGATAGATGAAAGCACTCTCAACCATTAATATCCCCAGTTTATCTCGAGATGAGGACATCTCGATTCCTCCAAGGGGGAGAGAATGTAACATTTCCGAGTCAAAAATATGTATCCTTCGCATGAACCTCCTCCTAATAGGAGGTCATAAGGATAATTAAGTTAGGATAATGGAAATTTTTTTTATTTGATTATCCCTCTCTTCTCCACCCGACTGTCATGCTGGAGGAGAAAGGAATAGTATGAGCCATCAAGCTCCTTGCTGGAGCTTGCAAGAGGGAAGGGAGGCATGATGACAGAGTGCCATGCTAGAGCTCATGAAGGGGCCAAAGGCATGCGTGATGCCACGATAGTGGAGGGAGGATTCCCGTCCCTTCACCTATATAAAGGGTATGGGGCTGCGATAGAGAAGGAGGTGGGCGCCACCGTGAGAGAGAGGAGTGGACACTGTGCTGCTTTCGAGAGATGGAGGAGAAGCCGCTACGCTACATCGAGAGGAGAGAGGAGGAATTGACGAAGTCGTTGCTGCAGTCCGCCCTGCCACTATCCATCCGCCAATTGCCGCGTCGAAACGCCGTCGGAATTTGACTCCCTTGCTCTCCACGTGGAAGTGGACAGAAGCTTCTAAAAGTCCCTTAGGAAGCCCCCTTCCTTATGGGCTTCCTTGAAGGGCCTCTATGTGGCATCCTTAAGCCCTTTTTCCACCCCCATGAAAAAATTTCCTACTAAGGGCTCTTTAAGGCCTTTCCCCTTCTCACACAAAATAACCCTCTTCAAAGGTCTCATACATCCTTCCTTCCCCTTTGTTTCCCCCCTTTTTTCCTTTCCACCAAGAGCTTTTTTCCTCGCCCCCCCCCCCCCCCCCCCCCCCCCGCGATTCAAAGCCCCTTCTCGTGCCCATTCTTAATACCTTTCAAGTGGGTTGAAAGCCCAGTTACTCCGTGATTTAACCCCTCACTAGCGGGTTATACATTCTTCTTCCTTCCTTTTCCGATCCACTAAGACCGTTTAAAACCCTCCCGAGGTTTAACCACCCCCTTTTTCGTGAAATCCTCACTTCCGGGTGTCAAACCCTTTTCCCATCGACCCTACAAAGCGGTTTTTCTTTTCTTTAAAAACCGCAGTTTAAGCCCTTGGCATTTCCACAACGTCATTCTTGACAGTTGTAAGGTCCTAATCGTGAAATCCCTACTTCAAGGAGGAAGCCTTCTAAAACCGTTTCCGAAAGACGGTGCAAGTTGTTACAAAGGGAGCTACGCGTGCAAAAAGAAGACGGCCAAGGTCATAAATCTCCATCCAAGACGGAAAGGCCGCATTCGCGATGGCTCCTAAGAAAGCCCAAGGCGCGACCACAAGAGGATCGTCTCCTAGCATCCACGTGGACATCTCACCACAAGTCCAGGTTTTCCTTCCTAATTTTTATTTTACGTTGTTATAATTCAATCGTGCGTGGATAATTTCTGGAGATAGGATGCATTTTTCGTCTTAAATACTTTGGTTAATTTTTAAAGAAATAGTTCACGAGATAGAAGAGTTCGGCCATTAGTATTTCCAATAAAACAGACAAAATAAAGTGAGCAGAAAATTGATATGCATTTCTAGCAAGTAGTTTTATGCATTGCAATAAATTGAAATTTGATTAATGTCTATATTTACAAAATGGAATTATGAAAGTACACTCTGATTAAGCATGAAAGGAATAAACCACATATTGCATTATTGAATATCTTTTTTTGGAATGATTCTTAAAGAAAGTTATTAGCAATCGTAGGAAATTGCTAGGACTACATGAAGAAGATTTAATTAGGCAAGTGGTCTAAGAACTTAATTTAATGGAAGGGTGTGTAAGTTCTGCATACGAAAAATTCATTCGGAAATGAAAGTAGTAGAAGACTGCATGTTTTAGCATGAATCTTGTTGGCATGTTATAGAATGATAAATTGGAATTAGGCTATAACCTAATCTATGCTTGATCTTAAACCGGAAAGTTAGGATTTGAAAATTCAACTTACACGTAGACAATAAGTCATGTGGTTATGGAAATAATAGCGTAATTATCTTCAAGAAGTGATAGGTTAAATTGGCATAAACCTAAACACCTAAAACCACGGAGTACTCGTTTAGAAAAGGGTTAATTCAATGCAACTATCCCAGGGAACCCGATGAAGACATTTACCTAGTCGCACGTATTGCTAAAAACTGAAACTCCTATACCCTAAATACTTGCCCACATTCACGAAATGTAGGGACAGTAGGACATACTTGCGAGAAGTAATCTAGGGTTTTCCTAAGAATCTCTCGCTGAAAAGATGAAACTTGAAACCCTAGGACTGACAAGTCATCCTAATGCCATTAGGAACAGATTATTTCGTGACTCCATTCGATGGGTAAATAGTCCCATAGTTGGTGCGACACTTGTGCATCAAGTTGTAGAGTCGCATGATCTTGTGATTTGATCACAAGGGAATGGCAAATTCCTCCGAGTGAGATTGGCAAACTCTTACGCAAGTTATCTTGCAAGAGGATGAATAATTGTCCTAATATAGTATCTTTCTGGGGTAAAGATAATTGCTTGGAAGCAAAGGATAAGCCAATAAATTGGAATAACATGTAAACTTAAGGTATTGATCAGTCAGGTTAATAGGGTACGCCCTAACCCAGGATATAGGGGAACTTGCCAAACCGCAATTGATCCCGGATCGAGTGTTGGATGCATTCGGAAAGAAGGATTCCCTCCTTAGTAGTTGGTCAACAATAACGACCAATGGAAATGATTATGCTTGTTACAGATTTAAGAGCATTGTTTTGCTTTGTTTGATCAAAGAATTAAAGGATTAATGGATATCTAACGCTTCAGGTAGAAGGCCTGAAGGGAGAGGCAACTTCAGTTACCCCTGACTGTCTGCATGACCCTAACCAAGGGGGTTGTTAACCGCACTGAGAAGGTGGACTAAACCCGCCGTGAGAGGTCTCTCCGTTGAGCGCTACTTGGAGCAGGAGGATACTTGGGTGCCATGGGGCTCTGGCCATAAATCCCTCGCCTTCCGGGCCCTGCACAAGAGGTTAACATGACTTGGGATTGGATCTCAAGGTCCGCATACTAGTCTATGGGTGGAATCTTGGATTAGTGATCCCTGTGGATTGCTGGATAGCCTTCAAGTAGATTGTGGATAAGCCTAAGGGCTGGACTTTATGTATTTCAAAGATAAATATGGTAACCTGTAAAAAAAGAACTTGTTTGAAATTTCTTTTCTATATCATGTGCTATGATTACGTGAAGGAACCAGTGCCTAACGGGCTAATTAAGGAAGCTGATTGATACATGTCCAACTAAATGTGTAAGGTAATTAAATAACTAAAACAACATGAGGAAAGTGCGGTTGATGTGGCCATTGGTCCGTCCTATGGATGGGTGGTCTCGGTTAGCCGAAAACTTTTCTCAAATCACGATGGACGAAGATCGTCAAAGAACACGAACAATAAGAGCGCTGACCTAGAGTTATAAATGATCCCGATTTATGCTTTTTTAGGGGAAGAGAATGGGACTATGCCTTATGGCAGAGAGGTTGAGATTGGCATCCCTCTCGTTTCCCATTCTCCTTGAACCAAGTGCAGCGTGAATCCGCTTCGAACCTGGCGTTTCTACGTAAAGTAGTTTGCTTGGGTTCGACGCTAGTTGTCGTTAGGAAATGACCAATAAGCAAAACCCTAATTCAGGTCAGTCCTAAGTGGAAACAGTCGGAATACTTCCGCTACGTGGCAAATGTGAAAAGTCCTAGATCGCAAACCTCGTAACATTCCATGGGAGTGCCGACGGAGCTTTCTAGACATCCTTTTCAATGGACTGCCAAGACGTGTCCTGAAGATAACAGGTGGACACGTTATACTTTCGAATCTTGGTAAGGAGTTTGAAGTACTAACTGATGCTAGCACGCTTGCCTTAGGATGTGTGCTTATGCAAGAAGATCATCCTGTAGCATACTCTTCAAGGAAACTGAAGAGCCATGAGAAGAATTATACTACCCATGATCTAGAGCTGTTAGCTGTCATCCATGCTCTCAAGATTTGGAGACACTATTTGCTGGGTAACAAGTTTACCCTAGTGACGGATCATAAAAGTCTCAAGTGGATCTTTACCTAGAACGAGCTCAACATGAGGCAGCGTCGATGGGATTGAAGTGCTGGAGGAATATCTTTGAAATCTAATACTGGCTTGGAAAGGAGAATCTAGTTGCTGATGCACTCAGTCGCAAGGCATTCCTAAATTCTCTAATCTTGAAAGACCCATCAACAGCTAGATCTCTAGCCACAAAGGTATCCATGCCAAAAAACCCAATACTTGAGCTAGCTAGAGAAGAAGCTTGCCTTGATCCAACCTATCAGAAGATACTAAGGGAGATCCCAATCAAGGATCAGGACCGAAAGCTACAAGCTAAGTATCAAGAATTCTCTATCAATAGTGGACTTGTCTACTATAGAATGAGATTATGTATACCGGTAAGCCAGTCACTCAAATAGAAGATACTTTGGGAAGTTCATGATTCCCCTTTCTCAGGACATCTTGGCTATGCCAAGACCCTCAATGTAGTCAGGAAGAGCTACTATTGGCAGAGGCTTAAAGATGACGTTCTCAAATATGTCATTGAATGTTTGTCTTGTCAACGTATTAAGGCCGAACATGTCAAAATGCCAGGAAAGTTGCAACCACTTGACATTCTCCAAATGAAATGGGAATTCATCACTATGGACATTTTTGTTGGCCTACCCCAAGTTTAGGGAGGATAGAAGTCCATTATGGTTGTGGTTGATATGATCACTAAGGTTGCACACCTTATTCGTGTTAAGACGAAGTATAAAGCCTCAGACATTGCAAGGTTGTTCATCAAGGAGATATTCAAATTGCATGGGTTGCCCAAAAGAATCATTAGTGATCGTGATTCTCTCTTCACATCACACTCCTAGACAGCTATCTTTGAAGCCATTGGGACTCAACTCTGTTTTAGTACAGCTTACCATCCCCAAACCAATGGTGAAACGGAGCGAGTCAACCAAGTAATTGAGGATATGCTAAGGGCACATTGCTACCGTGAACCAAAAAGGTGGATTCAATACTTGACACTGGTTGAGTTTGCCTACAATGCTTCCTATCAACAAAGCATACAGATGACCCCTTTTCAAGCATTGTATGGGCACGACTATCGAAGTCCTTTAAACTTCTCGGATCCAACCTTGAGGATTGAAGCTTCAAGGCAGATGCAGGAAGATATGGATGACCAAATGAAGTCCATAAGACAGGACATCCAAGCTGCCAAGGATAGACAGAAGGCACATGCGGATTTCAAATGTCAAGATAGAACCTTCGCTGAAGGAGACATGGTCTTAATTCGTGTATGCCCAAAGAAGAGTTCCCTATCCTTAGGAGAATACAAGAAGCTAAGCCCAAGGTATTTTGGATCCTACAAGATCCTCAAGTGCCTAGGACCCAATGCTTATAGACTCTAATTCCCCAAGAACCTAGAGGCTCATAATGTATTTCATATCAGCCTACTTAAGAAGTGTAATGGTCCACCTGTTTCCTTGAGGACACGTCTTAGTAGTCCACCAGAAAGAAGGTCTAGAAAGCTCCACCCGGCACTCCCATGGAATGTCACGGGGTTTACGATCTAGAACTTTCCGTGTCTACCACGTAGTGGAATTATTCTGGCCGTTCCCACTTAGGACTGACCTCAATCAGGGTTTTCCCTAATGGTCATTTCCTAAACGGCAACTAGCGTCGAACCCCAAGCAAACTATTTTACGCAGAAACTCCAAGGACGAAGCGGATTCACGCTGCACTTGGTTCAAGGAGAATGGGAAATGAGAGGGATACAAAGCTCAACCTCTCTGCCATAAGGCATAGCCCCATTTAGTTCCCCTAAAACAGCGTAAACCGGGATTATTATAACTTAGACTATAGGTTAGCGCCCTTGCTGTTCGTGTCCTTTGAAATGATCTTCTTGTTGTCCATCATGATTGAGAAAAGTTTTCGGCCAACCGGGAACACCCATCCATAGGACGGACCCATGGCCACATCCACCGCACTTTCCTCAGGTTGTTTTAGTTATCTAATTACCTACCACATTTAGTTAGACATGCATCAATCAGCTTCCTTAATTAGCCCATTAGGCACCGGTTCCTTCCGTAATCATAGCACTTGACATAGAAAAGCAGTGTCAAACAAGTCCTTTTCAATAGGTTATCATATTTATCTTTGAAATACATTTATAAAGTCCAGCTTGTAGGCTTATCCATAATCTACCCGAACGCTATCCAGCAATCCATAGGGATCACCAATCCAAGATTCCACCCGTAGACTAGTATGCGGGCCTCAAGATCCAATCCCGAGTCACGTTGGTCTCTTGTGCAGGGCCCGGAAGGCGAGGAATTTACGGCCAGAGCCCCCCTGGCACCCAAGCATCCTCCTGCTCCAAGTAATGCTCAATGGAGAGACCTCTCGCGGCGGGTTTGGTCCACCTTCCCGGTGTGGTTAACAACCCCCTTGGTTAGGGTTAGGCACACAGTCGGGGGTAACTAAGGCTGCCTCTCCCTTCAAGGCTTCAACATGAAGCATTAGATATCTTTTCATCCGTTAATTCTTTGAGCAAAAAAAGCAAATAGTGCTCTCTAAACTGTTACAAGCACAATCATTTCCAGTGGTCGTTATTTTGGCCAACTGCTAAGGAGTAAATCCTTCCTTCCAAATGCATTCACCATTCGATCCGGGATCAACTGCGACTTTTGGCAAGATCCCCAAGGGTTTCTTTGTTAACCTGTATGTCCTTGGGTTAGGGCTGCACCCTATTAACCCAACTTAACCAATACCTTAAGTTCCATTAAGAGAAAATATGTCGCTCAACTTATTGATTGGTCCTTTTCTTCCAAGCAAATATCTAATTCCCTTATCTTGGTCACTTTTCCTAGAAAAGGTGCTATAACAGGATGACTACTCATCCTCTTGCAAGATAAACTTGCGTAGGAATCTGCCAATCTCATTTCAAGGAATTGGCCATTCCCTTGTGGTCAAACCATAGAATCATGCGACTCTGCAACTTGTTGCACAAGTGTCGCATCTAATTCATGGGACTATTTTTCCCATCGAACGGCGTCTTCTAATCACGGAATCATGATTAGATAGGAAACAAGGTTAGGGTGTCTTCATAACAATCCATTCCTGATTGCACTAGGCCGACATTATCAGTCCTGGGGTTTCAAATTCAAACCGAGTTTCATCTTTTTAGCTCGAGCTATCCTTAGGGTAGAATCCCTAGATCGTTTCTTGCAAACATGTCCTATTGTCCCTACATTCCGTGAATGTGGGCAGGTCTTTAGAGATATGAGAGTTTCAACTTGGCAATAAGTGCGAGTAGGTCACGTCCTCAACGTGCTAAACCCTAGTTAGCACTTTGGGATATGTTGCATGGATTTAACCCTTCCTAAGTGATTCATTCGTGGTTTTAGGTGTTTAGGGTAAACCAATGTATTTGTCTATTCATGAAGACATTGTCTTGATCATATAGGGGAAAAACTAGTTGCATTACAATACCATTCTCGTAAGCATAGAATTTATTGCCTACATATAATTATTTACAATCCCTAACTTTTTTTTGGTTAAGATCAAAGCGTATGTTAAGTTATGGCATAATTCCTATTGATCCTTCTATAACATGCAATCAAGATTCATGCTACTAAGCTTTAGGGTTTTATGTTTAAAACGAACCATGCAGCCTTTTTCTACTTTCATTTCTGAATGAATTATTCGTATGCTGAACTTACACAACCTTTCATAACTACTTACATAATTTGATTTGAGTTTTATGCCAGTTTCCTAGAGTTTAATCTACTTCATGCAGCCCTAGAATCATTTCCATGCCTTGCAATTTCCTACGGTTATTAGCAACTTTCATTAATGAATCATTGCGAAGAAAAGATGTCTAACAATGCGACATGCAATTTCTACTTTCCATGCATAATTGAAGTGTGCTACAATAATTTTGACTTGTAAAGATGATCATTAGTTGATCTAAATTCGTTACTTTGCAATGCATAGAAACCACTTGCTAGGAATGCATAGAGATCTTTTGCTCTTTTTTTGTTCGTTTCATTGAAAAATACCAATGACCGAATCTTTGATCGTAAGCTATTTCCTTTAATTTAGCCAAAGTATTTCAATCGAAAAAGTGCATCCTAATTCCATAAATGATCCATGCATAATTGAAATATTACGACGTAAATCAAAATTAGGAAGAAAACCTGGACTTGTGGTGAAATGTCCACATGGATGTTAGGAGATGATCCTCTTGGGGTTGCGCCTTGTGCCTTTTTAAGGGCCATCGCGATTTCGACCTTCTTGCCTTGGTCACAGACTTATGATCTTGGCCCGTCTCCCTCGCACGCGCAATTCCTTTTGAGGTTCCGCTTCCTTGACCGATGCATCGTCTTGTGGAATTGGGCTTTTGAAGGCTTTATAGGCTTCCTCCTCGAAGTAGGGATTTTACGATTAGGACTTTACAACTGGCAAAAATGACTTTGGGGAATGTAAGGGAAAGGGGAATTGTGAATTCCGGATATAATAGGGCCTTCACGAAAAGGGATACAATGGATTTAAAAGACTTGTAATGGAAGGCTTTAAAAGGAAATGGGGTTAAAAGCTTTGTGGGGATGCTATGAAAAGGGCCTTAAAAAACCTGGGCTAGGTGACTTTTGGGGAAACCAAGGGCTGAAAGGGTTTAATTCCCGGGGATGCAAGGGGGAGAAAAGCCTACTTCCCGGGGGTATAAGAGACCTCTTGAGAAGGGCAATAGAAAGGGTTTTTAAGAGCCTGTAAGTAAATATGAATTTGAGTGGGGATTTCCCATGGGAAGGGTCTTTAAAACCCGGCTTAAGGTGGGTTTTGGGGGGCAAGGGAGCTTAAATTCCAAGGGATGAAATATGGACTTGTGTGGGAAGGATTTCAATGAAAAAGGGGGACTTAATTCTCGGGGGGGAAAAGGCAAGGGAAAGGCTTTATTTCCCGAGGTAAAAATCCCCTTGTGTAACAACGTAAGGGAAAGGGCCTTAAGGAGGCCCCCCCTTAGAAGCTTCCCAAAAAGATTCTGGGAAGCTTCTATAGTCGTTACCACTCCACGTGGAGGAAGAGGAAGGCGGTTCTTCTGTGGCAAATCTCCTATTGGCGCAGCAACACGGTAGCTGCAAATCAAAATTTGGTCGACGCATTGATGTCCCTCCTGCTCTTGCTCCCACTCAAACGGGGGCTCCACGGACCACAGATTGGTGGCTTACCCTCCTCCTCACAACTATCAGCCCTTCCACACTCTTCCCCTCACCCCTTAGAGGGAGGAAGTATTTATAGGGAGAGGGTAAGGCCTCCCTCCCCCACATGGTGCCCGCATGCCATCTCTCCCCTCCACCTCTCCTATTTCTCAACATAGCCCCCATCCTCTTCCCTCAGCCATGCTTTGGCTGGGGGAAAGAGGATCCTCCCAAGAGGAAGTTCATATGAAGATATGCGGGTTTCTTTAAACCATGTCTCATTTGGCCAGTGGAGAGTGTACTATTTAAAGACCGAATCGTATGTAACCACAATGCCGGTATTGTCATTTGCTAGAGAATTCACACGGCCTCGTAATATTTTCAGCAAAAATATTACATTCTCTCCCCCTTGGAGGAATGGAGATGTCCTCATCTCGAGATAAACTGGGGATATTGATGGTTGAGAGTGCCTTCATCTATCCAAGTGGCATCCTCCTCAGGATAATCTTTCCACTGGACGAGGCATTCTCTCAGGGTTCTGGATCTCAGTTATCTCTCCCTAACATCTAAGATCCTGTCAAGCTGTAGCTCAAGGACTCCTTGGCTAGGCATTACAACTTCTTGGTCATCAAGTACATGGCTAGGATTAGGTACATACCTCTTCAATAGGCTGATATGGAATACAGTATGAACCTTTAGGTTCTCAAGGAGTTGTAGTCTATAAGCATTAGGTCCTAGGCACTTGAGGATCTTGTATGGTCCACAATACCTTGGACTTAGCTTCTTGCAATCTTCTAAGGATAGAGAACTCTTCTTTGGGTGTATGCAAATGAAGACCATGTCTCCTTCCTCGAAGATTCTATCCTGACGCTTCAAATCTATGTATGCCTTCTGTCTATCCTTGGCGGCTTGGATGTCCTCTCCTATTGATTTTATTTGGTCATCCATCTCTTCCAACATCTGCCTTGAAGCTTCAACCTTCAAGGTTGGATTTGAGAAGTTTAGGGGACATCGACATTCATGACCATACAATGCTTGAAAAGGCGTCATTTGAATGCTTTGTTGGTAAGAAGCATTGTACATTCATGACCATACAATGCTTGAAAAGGGGTCATTTGAATGCTTTGTTGGTAAGAAGCATTGTAGCCAAACTCAACGAAGGGCAAGAATTGAATCCACCTTCTTGGTTCACGATAGCAGTATGCCCTAAGCATATCCTCGATGACTTGATTGACTCGCTCCGTTTGGTCATCAGTTTGGGGATGGTAAGCTATACTAAAACAGAGTTGAGTCCCAATGGCTTCAAAGATAGCTCTCCAGAAGTGTGATCTGAAGAGAGAATCACGATCACTAATGATTCTTCTGGGTAGCCCATGTAGCTTGAATATCTCCTTGATAAACAACTTTGCAATGTCTGAGGCTTTATAGTTTGTCTTTACTAGAATAAGGTGTGCAACCTTAGTAAGCATGTCAACCACAACCATGATGGAGTTGTATTCTCCCTGAACTTGGGGTAGGCCAACAACAAAGTCCATACTGATGAATTCCCATTTCATTTGGGGAATGTCAAGTGGTTGCAACTTCCCTGGCATTTTGACATGTTCGGGTTTGATACGTTGACAAGACAAACACTTAGTGACATATTTGAGAATGTCACCTTTAAGCCTCTCCCAATAGTAAGCTCTTCCTAACTGCATTGAGAGTCTTGGCATAGCCAGGATGTCCTGAGAAAGGGGAATCATGAGCTTCCCACAATATCTTCTGCTTAAGTGACTGGCTTGCCTGTATACATACTCTCTTTTTATAGTAGACAAGTCCACTATTGATAGAGAATTCATGATACTTTGCCTGTAGCTTTTGGTCTTGGTCCTTGATAGAGATCTCCCTTAGCATCTTTTGATAGGATAGATCATGGCATGCTTCTTCTCTAGCTAGCTCAAGTATTGGGTTGTCTAGCATGGACACCTTTGTGGCTAGAGATCTCGCTATTGATGGATTTTCAAGATTAGATAATTAAGGAATGCCTTGCGACTGAGTGCATCGACAACTACATTCTCCTTTCCCGATAGGTACTTGATTTCAAAGTCGCATTCCTCCAGCACTTCAATCTACCGACGTTGCCTCATGTTGAGCTGGTTCTGGGTAAAGATCCACTTGAGACTCTTATGATCAGTCACTAGAGTAAACTTGTTACCCAACAGGTAGTGTCTCCAAAGCTTTAGAGCATGGATGACAGCTAACAATTCTAGATCATGGGTAGCATAATTCTTCTCATGGCTCTTCAGTTTCCTTGAAGAGTATGCTACAGGATGACCTTCCTACATGAGCACACATCCTAAGGCAAGTGTGCTAGCATCAGTTACTACCTTGAACTCCTTACTGAGGTCTGGAAGTTTTAGGATAGATGCTAATACCAAACTTTTCTTCAGTTTATCAAAGCTGGTTTGTTCGGCAGTTGACCATGCAATAGATGTTTGCTTCTTCAGTAAGTTTGTTAGAGGTGCTGCAATCAAGGCATAATTTTTTATGAAGACCCTATACCATCCTGTCAATCCAAGAAAACTGTGTATTTCTTTGACAGTTGTTGGTATTGGCCATTCTAGAACATCTTTGACTTTGGCTCGGATCCACTGAGATTCCTTCCACTGATACAATGAATCCCAGATATTCAATCTGACGTTTGAAGAATGCACACTTCTTCATCTTAGCATACAGCTTATGTGCTCTCATTGTCTCAAGGACAATCCGAAGTTGGAGTTCATGATCTTCTTCCTGTTTGGAATAGACTAAAGTGTCGTTGAAGAAGACGAGTATGAAGTCATCAAGATATGGCCTAAAGATATCCTGCATTAACCTGTTGAAGGTGGCAGGTGCATTTGTAAGCCCGAATGACATAACTAGGAACTCAAAGTGTCCATATCTTGTGTTGAAGGCCGTCTTTGGGATATCTTCTTCCTTGATCCTTATCTGATAGTAACCAAACCTGAGATCAATCTTGGAGAAGATCTTCGCACCTTGAAGACGATCAAGAAGCTCATTTATTCTAGGAATAGGATACTTGTTTTTTATAGTTGATTAATTCAACCCTCTATAATCAATACACAGTTGAAGCATTCCATCTTTCTTTTTCTGGAACAGTACTAGAGCTCCCCATGGTGAACTGCTAGGACGAATGTACCCCTGATCTAGTAGTTGCTTAAGTTGTTCCTTCAGCTCAATTGCTTCCGGGATGGACATTCTACAAGGTCTCTTTGCAATTGGCGTAGCTCCTGGCACTAGCTTGATCTCATGATCCACTTCTCTTTGAGGCTTCTCTTTGAGGCGGGAGTTCTGTCAACTCTTCAGGAAATATGTCCGCGTATTCCTTTAGCCAAGAATGTCCTTCCCTAGACTCCTACTTCTGATCTAACTTATTGAGCTTAATCAAGCAGATAGGTAGTCCCTTTCTAACTCCCTTTATAATCCGAGATGCTTTGGCCAATTGAATTTTTGGCTTTCCAGCCTCACCTAGAGTTGTGACTAGATCCCCTTTAGAGTTCCGAAAGGAAATTTGGCCCTTTCCACAATGAATGTGGGCGTCATTAGGTTTAAGCCAATCCATTCCAAGTAGACACTCATGGATACCTAAGTTCATGACTCTGAATTTGACGAAAGTCATCTTTTCTCCCAGAAAGAATTCCACATTACATTACATATTTATTTCAGCCTTTAGCCAAGTGACCAAATCACTTTACTTCTTTATCAATATTCACAGTCAAGACAATCATTGATAAAAAGAAGTCTTATTCCATTCATGTGGGCATAGCCCTTTCGAAGTTCAATTATTCTTGGGGTGATGGAACAAGCTGTTACATTAATTCGAGGAGAATAAGATGTTGTTGCATTCAGCTATAGGAACTGAGTAGTAGTACGGATTGGGGTCATCGATTTTTAGGAATCGATAGGTCATTGGACGATTAGGGTATCTTTTCCTTTGATATCCGTTCTTCTCATAATGTTCCAACACCTTGATTCGATCGGCAGGGATTACTCGAATCACTTCCCTGTACACATATTTATTCTGATTAACCCTTCGACCTCTGACATGTAGGGTCGCGTTTGCGTGAGCCTCAATAAAGACGAACACCTTCATGATCTTTAAGTCCTCCATCCACTTGATCCTCTTCAAGTAAATTCGAAGGTATGCAGGTCGATGGGCAGCTATGTAATAGATCCCTGAAACACCCATCCATCTCCGTTCCACGTACACAGGCGATGGATTGTAGATATGATCTAGGATGTTCATCATCTCAACCCTTTGTCTATAAACCGAGGAATGCATTGCGATCATAAACATGACTCGGAACACTAAGAACCTATTCCATGCTTCATAATTCTACAAGACAGCATCGAAAGTAAGGAAATGTTCGGAACACTAACATTTGCTTTACTTTTTCTTATTAAGATTTCTTAAAAACAAATCCTTCGTTGGTTCGCTCTGATACCAACTATAACATGTGCACATGTTTCCTTCAGGACACGTCTTAGCAGTCCATCAGAAAGGAGGTCTAGAAAGCTCCGCCCGACACTCCCATGGAATGTCACGAGGTTTGCAATCTAGGACTTTCTGTGTCTACCACGTAGCATAAGTATTCTAGCTGTTCCCACTTAAGACCGACCTAAATCAGGGTTTTCCCTAATGGTCATTTCCTAAACGGCAACTACTGTCAAACCCCAAGCAAACTATTTTACGCAAAAATGCTAGGGCTGAAACGGATTCACGCTGCACTTGGTTCAAGGAGAATGGGAAACGAGAGGGATACAAAGCTCGACCTCTCTACCATCAGGCATAGCCCCATTCCGTTCTCCTAAATTAGCGTAAACCAGGATTATTGTAACTTAGACTATAGGTTAGCGCCCTTGCTGTTCGTGTCCTTTGAAATGATCTTCTTACTGTCCATCATGATTGAGAAAGGTTCCCGGCCAACCGGGACCACCCATCCGTAGGACGGACCCATGGCCACATCCACCGCACTTTCCTGAGGTTGTTTTAGGTATCTAATTACCTACCACATTTAGTTAGAAATTCGTCAATCAGCTTCCTTAATTAGCCCATTAGGCACCAGTTTCTTCACATAATCATAGCACTTGACATAAAAAAGCAGTGTCAAACAAGTTCATTTTCAATAGGTTATCATATTTATCTTGAAATACATTTATAAAGTCCAGCTCGTAGGCTTATCCATAATCCGGCCGAAGGCTATCCAGCAATCCACAAGGATCACCAATCAAAGATTCCATCCGTAGACTAGTATGCGGGCCTCAAGATCCAATCCCGAGTCACATTGGTCTCTTGTGCAGGGCTCGGAAGTTGAGGGATTTAGGACCAGAGCCCCCTTGGCACCCAAGCGTCCTCCTGCTCCAAGTAGTGCCCAATGGAGAGATCTCTTGCGGTGGGTTCGGTCCACCTTCCCGATGCGGTTAACAACCCCCTTGGTTAGGGTCAGGCAGACAGTCGAGGGTAACTGAGGCTTCCTCTCCCTTTAGGCCTTCAATCTGAAGCATTAGATATATTTTCATCCTTTAATTCTTTGAGCAAACAAAGCAAACAGTGCTCTCTAAACTATTACAAGCACAATCATTTCCAGTGGTCGTTATTTTGGCCAATTGCTAAGGAGGTGAATCCTTCTTTCCGAACGCATTCAGCATTCGATCCGGGATCAACTGCGACTTGGCAAGATCCCCAAGGGTTTATTTGTTAACCCGTATGTCCTTGGGTTAGGACTGTACCCTATTAATCCACCTTAACCAATACCTTAAGTTCCATTAACAGAAAATATGTCGCTCAACTTATTGATTGGTCCTTTGCTTCCAAGAAAATATCTAATTCTCTTATATTGGTCACTTTTCCTAGAAAAGGTGCTATAACAGGATGACTACTCATCCTCTTGCAAGATAAACTTGCGCAAGAATCTGCCAATCTCATTTCGAGGAATTGGCCATTCCCCTGTGGTCAAACCATAGGATCATGTGACTCTACAACTCATGTTTGCTACCCTTCTGGACTGATCTTTGTCCTTGACCTTTGTCCATCTCTCTCTCTCTCTCTCATTTCTAATAGGAATTAGTGTACATTCACTAAATTTGAGTAGTAGAGTTATTGTGCATTGTGCTTGTTATAATAGAAATTGAGATACCAAGAGACTAATGACTACATATGGACTTATAAGAAAGCCTTATGCTAGATTCTTAAGTAGTCACTTTCATGACTATTCATGCCTTAACATAGACCACCCACCCTAGGAATATCTCTAGAACTCCTTACTCTTTATTGCCAATGCTGCTACTTTTCATTTTCGTTCTTTGGTTTTTTGGTTTGCTCTTGTTATCTATACTTAACAAGGTGTGAGGTAGCTCCTCTAGACCTTTGGTATGGAGCACCTTAGGACTAGACGACTCCTATTTCCCATATTAAGCATTGGAGTGACTCTAATCATGTTCTAGAGACAATCTTAAGTGAAACACCCAAATTCCTTGCATAGAAAGTAGACATCACAAAAGTGAGAGAATGTGACATTAACAAAAATCTTAAGTCCATGTGGATCATAGAGGGTTTATCCATTTGGTATTGGATTAGACTTTAACTTAGAGAATACAAGCCTTTTTCTCTCCTTTATGGATTTCAAAAGCTAAGGTTGCTAATGTCACATATAATATTATGTCCAGATCTTGGGCTAGTACAAGAGCTTAGGAATGAGACCCATATAGATCATTCTTTGATGAGTATTCATTTGCTCAAGAAGTTTGATCTCTTTGGGGAAATGTATATTCATAGGATATTCTCTCTCCTATAAACCCATTGAAGACCTGTAACATTTCCCCCCACCCGCGTGACCCTGTGCCCTCCCCCATAGGGCCCCCTTTTTTATTTTTCTAAATCTTTTTTCCCTCCCTCTCTCTCCCCCTGCCGTGAGCATGGCGCAGAGACAGAGAGAGAGGGAGTGAGTTGGAGATGGGGAGGCATGCAGCCCCCCAGTTGGCGGTGAATAGCCGCTTCCTCCCCCCTCCCACACATTATAAAGCCCTCCCCTTGCTGGCCGTAAGGATAGTCCCCCCTCCCCCCCCGTCAAAGACAAGTGCCTCCGTCCACTATGGTGATCACGGCCCCCCTGGGCATCCATTGGAAAGAGTTCCCCCCCCATTCGTTGACAATTGCACCCTTTCCCCCCCGTGAACAGTGTAAAGGGAAGGAGGAGGGCAAGAGAGGAGGAGAAGAGGGAGAAGAGGAGGAGAAGAGAAGGAAGAGAAGGAGAAGCGAAAAAGGAGAAGAGAAGAAGGAGAGAGGAAGAAGGAGTGGGAGAGAGAAGGAAAGAAGAGGGAGAAGGAGAGAAGAGGAAGGAGATGAGGAAAGGGAAAGAAGAAGAAGAGAGAGAAGAGGGAAGAGAGAGAAGAGAAGAAGAAGAGGAGGGAGAAGAGAAGGAGAAAAGAAGAAGAAGAGACGTAGTGAGAGAGAAGGAGAAGAAGAAGAAGAGAAGTAAGTGAGAGAGTAGGAGAAGGAAAGAAGAAAGGAAGAAGAAGAGAGAGAGAGAGATTAATATGATACGGGAAGGGAGATATAGTTAGTGGGAGATAGAATCAGACCGTCATGCTGATAGAGAGAGAGAGAGAGGGGTGAAAGTTAGAGATTATCTCCAGCCAAGGCGATTTTCAAAGTCACGAGCACTATCAGACTTTCATCTCCCTCATCGGTTTGGTGACCACTTGTGAGCCGCCCTTGAACAAAGCCACCACATCAAGGACCCAGGGTGAAGGATCGTGTATGCAAGATGGCGCCAAAGAGAAAGCTTACTAATAGTACTAGCATGAAAGCCCCGGTAAAAGATAGAAATGCCAGTGGAGTCGCAACCAACCGTAACATCTCGTCACCCTCTCTCCACATCTAAGTGACCCGTAAAACTCGAAAGGAACTTTTTTCTTCCATTGTATGCATAATTTAATCTATAAGCATGATTTATCACATGAAATGAAAGGAATTTCTAATCTATTCCCACATAGGATGCAAACTTATTAAGGCTTAGTATGAGTCATATAATGTTCAGTTGAAGGTTATGACATAGATTGCATCCTAAATAAGTTTATATTCAATATCAAAACTGCTTTCTTAAACATCTAAGTTGTCCTACACTATGATGTATCCATTTAGGAATCTAATACATACTTAAGAAATTTCCTACAACACAATAGTTGTGATATATGTTTACCTTTGCAAACATATATCACAATAGTTGTTGTGATATATGTTTACCTTTGCAAACATCCACACAAAGGTGGATACACTAGGGTCTAGAGGTTATCAATGCATGAAATTCTCATTGCATATCACTTTAATGGGGCTAATAGAGTGGAAAGGTGATAAGAGTGGCTATTGCATTTGTATGCTCCAAGCGCATGAGGAGTGAATTTAACTAGAAAGGTTCTGCATAATATCACATTAAAGATAGAAGGTTAGAGGATGTTGCATTTACTTAAAGTTGATGTCCAACTGATGACCAAAAAGGAGGGTTTATTGCCATACCTTAAAAACTTAAGAACCCAACTCCAAGGGCTTAGTCGTTTCTTTTCCAACAAAGGGAAGGCTCTATGGTTGTGAAACTCAATGAACTAGATAGATTGTCAAGTAAGTCGCAACTGTCGAGGGCCACACAAGACAAAAGGACCTAGAAGGAACTTGTTAGATCAACCCTGCGAAGCCCTAACCCAAGGGGGAGAGCGAACTTTAGGGTAGTTGATTCATGCTAAGCATGCTGCTCAGAACTGTTGAAATGGTTTTAATGAAGGTTGGTCTTGTTAAAGATGGATTGTTGACCCAAGTTATGCTTGGTTGTTTGGAGAGGTTGTAAAAGTGTTTTGATACATCCAAGTTAAATTGTGGTTGTGCATGCAATGGGATTGCGATGCCTTGAAGTAAAAGGTTGTGCATTCAACTATTTGTTGATGTGGTTTTGGATGCTAATCCAAGTTGTTTGTGATTGATGATTGCATGGCCGGGTCTGAGATGACTGATTGCCATGGAAATAAAAGGGATGTTTTCCCTAGTAATTGTATTAAGCTGGTGGCTTCAGCTGTGGTTGATTCCCTAAAGGGATAATTAAGGAAGGATGTCACTAGCTACCCCCCGCAAACTGTCAAACCCTAACCAAGGGGATTGTGAATCTGCACCGGGAATGTGGACCGAACCCGCAGCGAGAGGTCTCTCTGTGGAAATCACTTGGCGTAGGAGGACGCTTGGGTGCCAGTGGGGGCTCTGGCCATAAATTCCAATGCTTCCGGGCCCTACACAAGTGTTCTACATGACTCGAGATGGAATCTCAAGGCCTCGATACTAGTTACAAGGTGGAATCTTGGTAGGATAAAACCTTCAGGGTTGTTGCCGGGAGACGGAAGGATTTTTTTGCGAAGGTAGAAAGGAACACTTAATTCTCCTGTATGGGAGGGAGACAAACATTAATCGGAAGATAAGGAAGTGTTTGATCCTGTTTTATCTTGTCTTCGTGTGTGTGTCCTAAATTACGTAAAGGAACATGTGACTAACAGGTTAACTAAGGAAGCTAATTTTATGTGTCAAACATAATGTGGTAGGTAATTAGATAACTAAATCAACCCCTGAGAGAAGCGTGGTAGATGTGACCAATGGGTCTATCCTACGAAAGGGTGGTCTCAGTTAGCGGAGAGCTTTCCTCAAAGGAAATGTTAATGAGAAAATGTTAGGAAAAGTCGGACTTCAGATGGATCCTAGTGGGAATGGCTGGATAAGTTCCGTTGTGGGCAGACTTGAGAGAACCTAGTTAGCAAACCCTGTGTCATTCCTTGGGAGTGTCGGGCAGCGTCTTCTAGATATAGCTCTCGATAGACTGCTAAGACGTGTCCCCCGATTTGAGGAGTGGGCACGTTACAATTGGTATAAGAGCCAAAACTTCTTAATGATGCATGATGGATTAATGTTCAGATCATAGACATATCCTAAATAACCCAAGTGGTATGGCTTGATTTTTAGGCACCTTCTGCACCCACGAATTCTGACATGCAAGAGAAGAAGTTCCTTCTCAAGAAAATTAAGCCACCCGAGTTTGATGGCAAGGGAAGGACTATTCAAGCTGACGCCGAGATCAGGATTGAGTCCATGGAGGACTATTTTGAGGCAGCAAGAACTGCACCTGCTAACCAAGCCATGCTCACCAAACTTAAGCTTACAGACGAAGCGAGACTTTGTTGGAAACAGTGGTGCAGAGACTAAGCGATCTCGGAGGGGACAATCACTTGGAATAAGCTTAAGGAAACTGTGAGAGGAAGGTATCTGCCACCTGCCTATTGCACACAAAAGATGAATGAATTCTATGACTTGAAGCAGCTAGGATTATCCCTTGAAGCATATTATTCAAATTTCATTTCACTCCTAAAGTATGCACCCCCAATGGATATGACACAACAAGTGTCAAAGTTCTGTGCTGGGTTGAATCCGCCCATAAGCACTCGATTGGAATCAATGCACACAACGGACTTGCAAGACGTATTACTCTGAGTGAATCTAGTCGTCCAAGAACTTAAATTAGGCAACTATGATGAAGATGACTCACCGGATCAAGACAAGAGGTGCCACAAGTGCGGAGAGATAGCATCCGTAAGAGATGCCCCAAATGCCGATGTTTCCACTACAATGAACTAGGACACATCCAAATATATTGTCCTGAGTTGGACCCTGAGAATTAGGAACATGTGGTCAAACGAAGCTGTCTAAACTCTACTTTTGGCTCATATTATGAATCACATGATGATGAAGGCCTAGAGCCTGTTGTAACCTTTGAGGATGTCTAGATATCCTAGGAAGATCTTCTTGAGGTAATAAGTCTTGTACTTGGAATAAATCTGATTGAATCCCATGAGTTGTGGCAAGTTGTTATTTTAAGTTGAGAATTTGAGTAATCAAAGTAGCGCAGTGGAAGCGTGGTGGGCCTTAACCCACAGGCTATAAGCCCCAATTGTGCTTGTCTCCCCCAGTTTCTCTCGAGATGAGGACATCTTGATTCCTCTAAGGGGGAGAGGATGTAACATTTCCCTCCCCTCCCCCGTGACCCCATGCCCTCCCCCATAGGAACTCAACCCCCCTTTTCGATTTTTCTAAAAAAAAAATTCTCCCTCTCTCTCCCCCTGCCGTAAGCATGGCGGGGAGAGAGAGAGAGAGGGAGTGAGATGGAGATGGGGGGCATGCAACACCCAGTTGTTTGGCGGTGAATAGATGCTTCCTCCCCCCCTCCCACACATTATAAAGCCCTTCCCCCCTATTGGCCGTAAGGACAGTCCCCCCCGGTTAGAGACAAGTGCCTCCGTCCGCCCTGGTGATCGCGGCCCCCCTGGGTGTCCATTGAAAAGCTTTCCCTCCCCCCATCATTGATAGCTGCACCCTTTCCCCCCCATGAGCAGTGTGAAGGGAAGGAGGAGGGAGAGAGAGCAGGAGAAGAGGGAGAAGAGGAGGAGAAGAGAAGGAAGAGAAGGAAGAGAAGGAGAAGAAAAGAAGGAGAAGAGAAGAAGGAAGAGGAGAGGGAGGGAGAAGAGAAGAAGTGAAGAAGAAGGAGAGAGGAAGAAGGCGTGGGAGAGAGAAGGGAAGAAGAGGGAGAAAGAGAGAAGAGGAAGGAGAGGAGGAAAGGGAAAGAAGAAGAAGAGAGAGAAGAGGGAGAGAGAAGAGAAGAAGAAGAGAACGGAGTAGGGAAGGAGAGAAGAAGAAGAAGAGAAGTAGTGAGAGAGAAGGAGAATAAGAAGAGAAGAAGAAAAAGAGAAGTAAGAGAGAGAGTAGGAGAAGGAAAGAAGAAAGGAAGAAGAAGAAAGAGAGAGAGAGAGATTAATATGATAGGGGAAGGGAGATATAGTTAGTGGGAGATAGAATCAGGCCGTCATGCTGATAGAGAGAGGGAGAGAGAGAGAGAGAGAGAGAGAGAGAGAGAGAGAGAGAGAGAGAGAGAGAGAGAGAGAGAGAGAGAGAGAGAGAGAGAGGTGAAAGTTAAAGATTATCTCCAGCCAAGGCAATTTTCAAAGTCACAAACACTATCAGACTTTCATCTCCCTCATCGGTTTGGTGACCACTTGCGAGCCGCCCTTGAACAAAGCCACCACATCAAGGACCCAGGGTGAAGGATCGTGTATGCAAGATGGCTCCAAAGAGAAAGCTTACTAAAAGTACTAGCGTGAAAGCCACAATAAAAGATAGAAATGCCAGTGGAGTCGCAACCAATCGTAACATCTCGTCACCCTCTCTCCACATCCAGGTGACCCGTAAAACTCGAAAGGAACTTTTGTCCTCCATTGTATGCATAATTTAATCTATAAGCATGATTTATCACATGAAATGAAAGGAATTTCTAATCTATTCCCGCATAGGATTCAAACTTATTAAGGCTTAGTACGAGTCATATAATGTTCAGTTGAGGTTATGACATAGATTGCATCCTAAATAAGTTTATATTCAATATCAAAACTTCTTTCTTAAACATCTAAGTTGTCCTACAATATGATGCATCCATTTAGGAATCTAATACATACTTAAGAAATTTCCTATGACCCAATAGTTGTTGTGATATATGTTTACCTTTGCAAACACTCGCACAAAGGTGGATACACTAGGGTCTAGAGGTTATCAATGCATGAACTTATCATTGCATATCACTTTAATGGGACTACTAGAGTGGAAAGGTGATAAGAGTGGTTATTGCATTGGTATGCTCCAAGCGCATGAGGAGTGAATTTGACTAGAAAGATTCTGCATAGTATCACACTTAAAGATAGAAGGTTAGAAGATGTTGCATTTACTTAAAGTTGATGTCCAACTAACGACCAACAAGGAGGGTTTATTGCCATACCTTGAAAAATTAAGAACCCAACTCCAAGGACTTAGTCGTTTTGTTTCCAACAAAGGGTTGTCCATCAAAGGCTCTATGGTTGTGAGACTCAATGAACTAGACAGATTGTCGAGTAAGTCGCAACTGTCAAGGGCCACGCAAGACAAAAGGACCTAGAAGGAACTTGTTAAATCGACCATGTAAAGCCCTAACCCAAGGGAGAGAGTGAACTTTAGGGTAGTTGATTCATGCTAAGCATGTTGCTCGGAACTGTTGAAATGGTTTTAACGAAGGTTGGTCTTGTTGATGGATTGTTGACCCAAGTTATGCTTGGTTGTTTGGAGAGGTTGTAAAAGTGTTTTGATACATCCAAGTTAAATTATGGTTTTGCATACAATGGTATTGCAATGCCTTGAAGTAAGAGGTTGTGCATTCAACTGTTTGTTGATGTGGTTTTGGATGCTAATCCAAGTTGTTTATGATTAATGATTGCATGGCCGGGTCTGAGATGACTGATTGCCATGGAAATAAAAGGGATGTTTTCCCTAGTAATTGTATTAAGCTGGTGGCTTTGGCTATGGTTGATTTCCTAAAGGGATAATTAAGGAAGGATGGTGCTAGCTACCCCCCGTGAACTGCCAAACCCGAACCAAGGGGGTTGTGAATCCATGCCGGGAATGTGGACCAAACCCACCGCGAGAGGTCTCTCCGTGGAAATCACTTGGCCTAGGAGGACGCTTGGGTGCCAATGGGGGCTCTGGCCATAAATCCCAATGCCTCCGAGCCCTACACAAGTGTTCTACGTGACTTGAGATGGGATCTCGAGGCCTTGATACTAGTTACAAGGCAGAATCTTGGTAGGATAAAACCTTCGAGGTTGTTGTGGGGAGACGGAAGGATTTTTCTGTGGAGGCAGAAAGGAACACTTAGTTCTCTTGTATGGGCGGGAGACAAACATTAATCGAAAGATAAGTTAAGGAAGTGTTTGATCCTGTTTTATCTTGTCTTCATGTCTGTGCCCTAAAGTACGTAAAGGAACTTGTGACTAATGGGTTAACTAAGGAAGCTGCTTTTATGTGTCAAACATAACGTGGTAGGTAATTAGATAACTAAATCAATCCCTGAGGGGAGCGTGGTCGAGTCCTTTATATTTTTGCATCATCCAAACTATTAGAGTATGATTTTCCATTTCTTTCTACAACAGCACTTAGTTCTTTCCTAAATGTCTCCTACAAATTTTCATACATATCTTTTTGCTTTGTATCCATTCCATTCATGACTTTTTGTTGCATGTTGCCACAGATCCTCATGCACGCTTTTAGGTTTGCATCCATTTTAGTATCCAATTCCTTTTTCCATGTTTCATGCATTGTATTCATGTCACTTGATACCTTATCAATCATTGGCATACATATTGCTGCAATCTTAGCTCTTTTGAGGGCTTTCATGTCATCCAAACCATTTGTTGCAATCAACCTTTACATCTTTGTCCATCGCTTGGCGCTTGTGGGACTGGCATTTCCATGGGCTTTTCTTCAGTTTTTTCTATAGTAGAACTTTTCGTCCTTAGTGGGTATCTTGTACTACCCTTCTGATGCAGTGCCTCCAGTGGTTAGCCTAATTGGTTGTGCATCAAGTTTGATCTCATGTCCACTGGTTTCTTTATCTGCCATCTCACAGTCCAAGGCATCCACTCAGTGTGCTTGCATTTGTACCTTACAGAGCTCCACATTGACCCTGCAAAGACCCCTAAATGACTGCCTATACATCTGTAGCTTCCACGATAGTATCAGTCTCCTTGTGTAGGGACCTCACCTTGCAGGGATAGTGACTGCCCCCTACATAAAAACATATATCTACACACACACACACACACACACACACACACACACACACACACACATAAATACATATCCACCTGAAAGTGCACATGAATACTTGGAATAGGATCGTGTTCTCATTGCCACATGACGTGTTAATTTTTTTTTCTTATATTGACATGTTACTCTTTTTTTTGTTTTTGAAAACAGGTTGTCTACATATTTGGCTTCTTTCCAAGAATGGTTTGTTGATCACTTTTGAGGACTGTCTTGCAAGCGAGTGGCATCCCTAGAGGGTAGATAGTAGAGGATTGGCCAGATTATGAGTGCCTCCTTGACGCCGAGTTTGAGGCAATGATAGTTCACCTCCAATTGATTTGAGGCCATTTCACCCTCATGAGGGCTCTTCTTGAGAACCACATGGAGGACGATGTGCATGGGGAGCATAGAGGTGTCGATCATCTCTTATGTAGGGAATAAAGTGTTTTATATTTTATATAATAAGTTTAGTGGCCAAATTTTAACTTTTCGATTTTACTAGGACTCCCCTTCAAGACACTACCCAACTAGTGGGTAATGGGGTCATGAGACTGAGGAGGAGATTGAGACATGGTTAGATGCCCCTTTGTTTAAGGTTAGTGTGAGGTCCTATGAACGTATGACTAATTATCTTGTGTTGTTTCTTACTTGTAGCCTCCACACGACATCTATGCCCGACCTTTGCCACCACATCTACATTTGCAATGGCTTCTAGGGATCACTTGGGCTTCCAGATGTCTACGACCTTGCTAGAGAGCCCTATAGCACATTAGCCACCATTCAAGACCTGCACTGGAGAGTTAGGGATCACCTGTGACATCAATGCCAAGGTACGGGTGGTACCCGTTAGAGGCAGATGTCTTTTCCATCAATGCATCGGATCCCTGCTAGAGACCTACATGCCTAAAGTGCAGGTATGCATCTTTAACTTGCTTTAATGACTCAAAATATCAGGAGGCTGGTTTAATTATCTTTTGTTGAATTGCAAGGATCAGTTAGAGTTTGATAAAAATTTTGTAATCAATCACCTAGAGTACAAGTTCGGTACCAGATGGAGCCATAAGAGGGTGATGTGTGACATGGCTCGATTGCTAAGACATCGACGAGATAATGCATTGTTAGTACCTCCAACTAGAGAGAGAGAGAGAGAGAGAGAGAGAGAGAGAGAGAGAGAGAGAGAGAGAGAGAGAGATGAAATGAAATGTTATGAGAAAAGATGTTGGGCAAGAGAGAGAGGCTGGGATGTCCTACCTTGGTGCTAGGGTACTAATACATCTTCAAAACGTGTTCAAACAAACAAGATCGAGTCTATAGGGAATCGAACCTCACCTCTAGCCATAGATTCGAAGAGAGCAATGAAAGAATGAATATGATCAATGGAAAAATGTGTTATGTCTTACCAATAGGGTCCATTGATACCAATTTGATTTTTGTGCAATCATCAAGAAAGTGGTCAGAATGATCAAGATAAAACACTTGATATAATACCTTGGCTTTTACGATTCAAGCATGGTTTGGAAAGAGATCAATGATCAAGTCAATCTCTTCATTGTCTTGCATTGTCTCTTAAAGCTCCTCATTCATGAGTTGTATGTCAAGAGCGAGAGTGGGTGGAAAAGCTATCGATAGTTTAGGGTCTATAGGAGGCTTAAAGTCCAACTCCAAGGCAAGATCCTCCATCTAATCATATGTTGCATCATTGTTGCTCACTTCCTCTTCTTGGTGCTCTTCTTGTGCTAATGTTGTGAGTGAATGGGGCTTGTAGAAGTTGATTCATCCTCCTGTAGACTCTATTGGTCTGCCTCCCTACAGGTGGTGTAAAACACTCGTTGTCCTAGAGGATCGATAGGCACAACTTGCCTCCATGGATTGTGAGAATCTGGGGCAGCATAGAAGAAAGCTTGCTCATAGTGTGCTAGTAATATGTATGGTTCTCATGTTGTCCATAATGGCTTTGAAGAGTCAACTAACCAAAACCCAGAGGGCTCTTGTTTCATTATGGCTCTAGTCCCTTTGTACTCAGCACACAGAACTAATCAACCTTCAACACAACCTATTAACTTACAAGATTTGCAACATTTTAGAAGGAAGTCTAAAGAAAAGATTGTTAAGGTACTATTGTTGCCAAAAATTAGCCTCTTGAAAATATGGTAGCTGAGCTAAAAAATTCCGACTATGACTCCCACATAGTTGAGCTCCTCTTTAATAATACTTGTGTCTTGTGTTCTTGCACGTGATTGTTGGCTAAGAGAAGAGATAATGCAAGAATCTTGGGTCTGACGTAGAGTCGATCAATTCTGTTGACTCGAAGATGTTGACCATATGCCCACATATTGTTGTACCTATGTACTTAAAGGTGCGAGAATGAAATATGTAAACTTTAAGTTACAACACTAAGATTACATACAACTCAATATAGGTACATGAAAGAAAATGTTACCTCTCTATCACAACCAAATCCAATCTCTCTTTGCTCATCAGTGATGTCTTCCCCTTCCATGATTCCATCTCTAATATGGTAGGATAACCATGAAAGAATTTAGGGAGTTTCTATCTTGCTAGATTTCTAACCTTCTCATTTTCTTTGTGCATTGCAAACTACTTCATGGTACTCTTCAACAAATTTTTCCATACACTCTCAGTTGTGAATAACAAATGTGGACAAGTTCGTACGTTCCTCATATGAGACCTTGAAAGGAATGCCCTTACCACATAATACCTCATCTAATAGTATAGTGGGCTCACCATTTGTAAGGAGCATCCTCATCAACACACTCAAGGTACTCAACAAGGTAGTACATGCACTCTTCAAGCAACCATCCCTCTGACATTGAGTGCCAATCATGTGTTTTCAAGTTGGAAAGACTCGCGTTGTCGTAGAGTTCACGGAAGGGCTGCAGAACATGGGGTTCAAGATACAGCAAGAGAAGAGGCTAACAAGAAGAATTCAAATATTTGATGCCAAATTTCACTATATTTATTGTCAAGAGTGTTACAAGAAATTCATGATCAGAAAATTCTGGTGATAGTTACATTGATCAGAAGAATTAACATTATCTAGTAATCCAGTCAAACATATCCCTTAGTGCAGAGAATCATCTGTTGTACAACACATCTGATTTCTGATGGTCATAGAGGTTTCTATCAAATACAGATTACATCAGCATATACATTTTGTATCTTGACAATTGCCTGTTCAGCAGAAGATTTCAGAAGATTAAGAGATCTGAAAGAATCTATGTACTGAAATCTGCAATATTCTAGAGTATCAAGTGTCCACATCTAAAATTTTATAAGCATAAGAATAGCCGTTCTCTGTTTGTCATCACGACCTGTTCTTTCAGAAATGATGCATGAATGTCTTATAGCATTTATATGTGGAGGTTTCAGACATTCTAGTTCAGCCACACACCCTGTTCCTTCAATTCAACATAAATTGCATTGATCACCTCTTTCGTACATGAAAAGCAGTTACAACAGGCTGTGCACCCTTAGAGTTGTTTAGGAAAGACACAAGATTGTCAGCTGGATGTGAGACAATGGCACTGAAAACTCCTGTAATGTAGTCACCAGCAGAGCTAACTGCAAGCTATGTAGGTTTTGAACACTCTTCTTTGGGAATAGGCACAACATTCTTATACAACAGCTCAACCATTTTCTCAAAACATGCAAACTTCATCATAGTGTATGGAATCTGGCAACCCCATAGTGGATTAAGACCCTTATAAAGGCCTGGGTAGCCTTTGAATTCAACAAACTTGGGAAATCCATCAGCCAAGTCTCTAGTAAAACCTGGCTGGGTTTGAACACAAACTTTCACAGCTTCAAAAGGACATAAACCAATTTCAGCAATGAATTCTGCAGAAGCTGATTCCTCCAGGTAAATAAGGGTCTTGTACTAATCAGCATTCTCTGGCCCAGCCAAATCAGTATAGTACTTCTTAAAGTACTCGTAAAATCCAAACTTGGTGAATTCTGTCAATGAACTGTGTAAAGATTCGATCAAAGAAACCCAAATTCCGAGCCACACTACGACTAAGCTCAGCAGCAGGGAGAGGCATTAACAGCGTGTCCAAGCTAAAGGCCGCCTTAAGAACCGGATATTCTTCTGGAAAGAGAACTTGAGGCGAAGGTCGATCGGAAGGCTGGAGTTCTCTGCTCTCATGCGCCTGCGCCAAGGACCACACCACCATTTCACTACATGGCCATTATGGTCATCCCCACGTTATATAGATGTCTTCCTAGAAAACCGAAGAAGGAATTGCTTCCGCCTGCACATGAAAATAAGGTTGCGAACCAGGATCCAGTAAATGTAAGGGCTGGGAAAGCACTGAGCGGTATTCCTCCAAACATCTATCGTGGGATGAAGCTATATGCAGCAAGTTGTCCGTCTCCCATAGCCTTGAGCTGGTGATTGTGCCTCCTTCGTGATCACCTCCGAGACTTCCACAAGGGATCTCTGTGTACTCCTATCTTGGGTACTAATGTTTCCTGATTTGTGATTGCCTCTGGTATTGTCAATTGATGATGACGATTGCCTCTGATATTGTCAATTGATGATGACGATTGCCTCCACTGTAGAGCGAACGATAATAGCCAATTGCAATATGATTTTCTCTCCAGTCGGCAGCACACAGCAGCATCAGTCTATTTTTCCGGCTTTGGCCTCCGCTCCCCTCTCCTCTCAGCCACCCAAAACAGCCTGCTTTCCCCTTTCTTTTTCTCTCCAAAAGCGGTTCAAAACCCCAAATTAGTTTCCCCCTTCTAGCTTTTTCCTGTTGATCCCATGGGAGAGAGACCGCTTCCTCTAAAAAAAAACCAATAAACTAAATATTTCTACTGTCTGACCTGCTCTGGTCGATGGCATCAACAATGACAACCTGTGCTTATCCCTCTCGTTTTTCCCTCCAAAATTCCAGCAACCAGCTCCCGTTTTTCCCTCTTCCAGTTATGTAAAAGAGTAATTAAGTTTATTAGATTTGTCACTTGGGTCTTCGTGTACTCCAGATGAGCACAAATCCAGTGAATGTATTCTGAAGGTCTAATGAAATTAGAGCACGACCGTCATTAGTACATTTCTTGACACGCGAGAAACCTTCAAGTAGAACCTCAGCCAATGTATCCACTCCATACTCCAAAACCATTTCTCGAACACTCCTGAGGTGAGAGAGTTTCAAAATTCTCTTGCCTCAACCTTCTCCACATTCAGCATGAGCTCCAAATGATGATCAGCTAACCACTTCATCGCAGCATCCACAGCGAGTTCCCGAGCCTTCCTTCAGTTCCACGATATCCTACACTTTTCTTGGTACTCATGATTGTAATTGTCAACATAATATTACTCTTTGGCATCACCTTTTTATATTTTTCTAACACACACACATCATGCATCCAAATAAAATCATACACACACACTAACGGAATATATACATTGGATGCGGATTATCATAATGCATCTCACACACAATGAATCACATGCAAAAAATAACACAAATGCACAATAAAAGAAATGGAGGTGTATACAACTCAGATGCCCAGCAACACGACATCCACCCCCTCTAAACCTGCGCATCCTCTGGATGAGCCAACTATCCAGGATCATTCAAATTCACAAACAGGTCGAGTCCATCTTCTGTTTCTAGTAGACCTGATTCTCCATCAGCTTCATCATCCATATTCTCTGCTTCTTATGCTTGAATTTCTTCTACCTGCTCTTCTTCTGTTAATGCTTCAAGTGCATATTCTTCATCTTCTCTTCTCTTGAAAATCTTGACTCGTTTTCCAGCAATGGGCACCCTCAATACTGTTCCATCTAATTCAGCCAACTCATAGGTACCATTGTCAAAAACATGTTTCACCTCATACGGTCCAAACCATCTTTGAACCATTTTTCTCATGCTACTATGTTGATTCTCTAGACTACTGTCGTAGACTAGAACCCAATCTCCTTCTTTTATGGCTCTAGGCCTCAAGCGATGCCTTAAATCAAACCTGTCTTTGTTTCTGAGTCGGGCTGCCTTCAAACGATCAACTGCTAGCTGCACATCTTCTATCCTTCTCTCTAGTTGACGAATCCAAAGAGCTAGAAGCTCCTCCCTTGATAAATTCTCATGCCACAGAAGAACACTCCAAGTGAGAGTACAAATTTCTGTAGGCATGACAGGTTTTTGCCCATACATCAACTCTGCAGGCATGTATCCAGTAGTCACACTATGTGTAGAGCGATCAGCCCACAACGCAAAAGGTAGTAATCTTGGCCAATCCCCAATCCGACCTCTACAAGCTTTTGCCAATGCTTTAACTATCGGCGGATGTCCTCTTTCACTCTTGCCATTTCCCTCTGGATTATAGGCAGTAGTAAGAGCCAATTTAATCCCAAGCCGTGAGAAAAATTCTCTAGCTTCATCTGCATCTAGCTCTCCATGATCAGTTGTAATCTTGCCTATACATCCATACCTGCAAAATATTTCTTCCAACAAGAATTTACATACTGTAGTGGTGGTCTTTGTCCGCAAAGATCTGCCTTCAACATAGTTTGTAAGATCCTCCCTAGCCAAGACAAGATATCTCATCTGCCAAAGTCCCACTGGCAAAGTAAGCAAGTCTACCACCCACTTATAATGCATACATAGCGGATAAGTCGGATGCAACTCATCACAATGTCGCACTAAAGAGTAAAGCTGGCAGTCCCTGCAAGTCTCCACAAAGTGAGAAACATCTTTATACATCCCTTTCCACCAGTATCTTTCTTTGATTTTCTCATAGGTAGCCCATACACCTTTATGTCCAGCCCATGAGCTCTCATGAAACTCTCGCATAATCTGTATCTGCATCGCTACATCACAAACTACTCTCAAGGGCAAGCCTCCTCTCTTCTTTGGATGCTTCCAAAGAAAACCATCTTTCAAGAAATACCCATAAGCCTTCCTTTTGATTTTCTTAAATTCATCATCTGTCTAATCAGCTCTTCAAGTCAATGAACTTAGATACTGTCCAATTTGCAGCCACTCGTCAACATAAAGTTCTTCAATAAAGGCTTCAACAGTAGATACATGACAATCATGAACAAGGACAGAAGCAGCAAACTCTGTCTCATCATCTTCTGCAAGCATTGACTCCTCATCCTCATATCTCGCTCTAGATAGCATGTCAGCAACTGGATTATCTTTCCCTGCTATGTGTCGAAATTCTAGATTCAATGATTTGATATAGGCAATCCACCGAAGCATTGCTATATCTGGAGTCGAGCAACTAGTAATCATGCCAAGCAAAGGCAAACAATCTGTTTCCACAACAACTGAAGCTCCAATGAAATACCCTTTGTCACACTTCAGTGCAGTGACTACTCCCCACAACTCTCTTTTAATCTGCGGATATCTCCTCTGCCGCTCATTAAGAACTTTAGCTCCAAAGCGGATTGCATACCTATTTCCATCAGCATCATCCTGTCCCACTGCCCAACCTATGCCAATAGGGCTAGTATCAACTGTCAACATGATCGGCCATCCACACTAATAATTCGCCTTGCGAAGAGTAGGAGCTGACTACAGCAGCTTCTTGAGTTTACGCATGGCTTTCGAATGCTTCTCATCCCAATGAAATTTCTGCCCCTTTCGAAGCAGCTGATAGAGAACATCTGCTATATGAGCAAAATGAGGAATCCAAATCATGTAAAATAAACATGCTCCCACAAATCTTCGCAGCTCTGAAGTAGTCGAGCAATACTCTACAATCCTGCTTATGGCATCCACCTTTGCAGGTGAAGGCTTCCTGCCATAATATCCAACCATATGCCCAACTATGATGACTTCATTAACACCAAAGACAGATTTCAGCCCTGAAAGAGTCAAGTTTACCTCCTCTAATCGTGTCAATATTTTCTCACAAGCAATCAAGTGATCATCCACAAACTGTCTACATCCACGCAAATCAAGACTTTCATTCTTTTCTTCTTCTGCACAACCCTTAATAGGCACATCATCTAGAAAAGGCATGGTATACTGCGGAATATAGTCTCATAGAACTCTATGCATAGCATTCATCATATGAGCAACTGAGTTTGTGGCACCTTGAGGCAAGGTACACATCTTCACAAGACCAATAGGTTTCTGCATAATAGTAATATCCCTGCTTTCCAAGGCAAGCTGAAACTGATCATAACCTGAATACAAGTCACCTAGAGAATAGATGGCTCGTCCTGCAAAAGCCTCAGCAAATTCATCCACAACTGGACCTGTTCCCACATTCCTGATTGTCACTTTGTTCACGGGTTGCATATCCTGAATAAATCTCAAAGTACCATTCTTCTTTGGTACAGTAAACCACCTGTTAGAATAGGGTGCAGAAGAGGGTTCCAAAATCCCCATCTTAATCTTCTCATTCAGCAACTCTATGAGCTTTGGCAAGTGTGCTTTAGGCACAGGTATAGGACGTATATTCCATAGTACATGAGGAACAGTGAAGATGACCATAGGTGCAACCAATTCGGGACTAATGTAGCCAATTTCATGTGGAAAGAAAGCAAATGCCTTACCATGACGTCCAAGCATCTCTCTAAAATATTCTTTTTCCACTGGAAGAAAGAAATCATCATTTCCAATCTTCAATTCTACAAGAGTTTCAGCTGTAAATTTATGTCCAATATTTGCAGGATCTCTCAACATAGGCTGCTTCATAGCTTTTTCAATCTGCTCATCACTATCAGGAGGAAGCGGCCCTGCAACCGGCTTAACCTTCTTATCAACTGTTTTATATTTTGTGTCAACATTGGCATCATTCAAGCACTCTTTTCTTTGCTGCAATTTCTGCAAATTTTCAGCAACTCTCAACTCTGTTGGCTGAAAAATTTCAACCCTTTGCTCTACGGACTGCATGGGTGCAGCCTGAAACTCTGTATGCTGAAATTTTTCTGCACTCAACTTTGTTGGCTGAATGGATTCAGCCCTCGGCTCTATGGACTGCATGGGTGTAGCCTCATACTCCATATGCTGAATTTTTCCAGCATTTAACTCTGTTGGCTGAAAGGTTTCAGCCCTCTGCAACTCTGTTAGGCTGATCAAGATCAGCCATAAATTCAGTTTGCTGAGTTTTCTCAGCCTCTAACTCTGTTTTCAGCATAAAACCAGAAATTTCCTGAAACATATCCAAGGTTTGCACAGGTATGATCTTTGAACCCTTACATACATCAGTTTTCAGCATTGCTCCCATCTCAAACAATGTATCTGCATAAGACATCCCTTCATACAATCCATCTACATGCTCTTCTGCTTGCAAAATACCTGCATTCTTCAACTCTTTCTCCTTACGTCCAATGTACTACCTGGCAGCTCTAGGCAAATCTGAAATTTTTTGATAACTCACTGAACTATCTGAAGAAAAACCAACAAAATTATTGGAGAAAGACTGACTGCCAGGAGGCGAGATCTCCTCTTTTCTCCACTTCGTACCACTGGCGTCTCGCAAGACAGCAGTACCTAATGAAAATCCAACTCCTTCGCAGGTAGTGGTGCCTCACACAAGGAGTCCCTGTTTCTCGGATGATTTACCCCGACAGTCATAAACTGAATAGCTTGCATACCATCTTTACTGCGTATCCGTGCATAAGCTGATCCGTCATCCATCACTTTCGTTTCCATTCTTGCCTCTGTAATGAAAGGCTGTCCAAGAATAATCGAATAAGAGCAAGAATCCTGAACAAAGCAATGATAATCCTCTTTAACATTATCAATAGAAATTCTGATACTCGGACAAGCAGCATACATATCACCAGAAGTATTATTGACGGCTCTCATACGCCAGCCATGCTCTGCATCCATAGGCCGGTTGCCACTATCATAAACACCTCGAGCAATAAGATTAATCTCAGAACCATGATCGACTAAAGCAATCAAAGGAATTTGTTTCTCTCCAATCCTTAACACCGTCTCAGTGGTTGCTCTAGCCCAATGACTTCGTTAAAAATGGCTGCGATGAATGAGAATAGGGGTATCATCATCTTCATACTGCATAGGCTGAACTATTTTCTCCAATTGCGGATTAACAGAAGCATTCTCAACCATCACTGCATCATCATGCTCTTCCCCAAGAGCTCCATGCCACAATCCCTGTAAAGCAAGTCCTTCCATCGCATGTTGTTTCCTCCGCAAAAGATCCTGCATCTGATCCTATATTTCTCTTCTAGCAATCCCAAGAGCTTCTCCAACAGTAAAAGTGACTTCACTATTCAAAATTCTTTCATGAAAAATCTTACTCATATTCGTCTGCATATCAAGGTCTGACAAGAGCTTGAATCCTGGCTCTTTCCTTGGTTGCCTCTTCTCTTTCATCTGCTTGTCTCCCATAGGTTGTTCAGGACCTGATTGAGCTAGAGAACTTGACATAGGTGGAGCTGTAACAGGTGGTGAAACAAAGTCACCCCCTCTAGTATTTTTGGAGGTGCTGGGACCCTCCTCATCTCTTCTTCTCTTTTCCTCAACCATGGCATCTAAACCCTGTGTTTTAGTCATATAAGCAAAAATAGAATGCCTGTCAACAGGAGAATCCCATCCCGTTTCTCCTCGAATGCTGGAGCCCACACAAGTCATAGTAGATGCCTGAACTTTTCCTCTTCTTGCTATCTCCAAGGCAGAGGACCATAAAGCAGAGTCTCCATCAGATTTCTGCTCAAGCTGGACTCTATAAGCTGAAGCATCTCCTCTAACACTCACATAAGCTGATCGCGCAGCCATATCATCAACAAGCTTCTTCATGCCTCCCTTACCGAAGTTCGTGTCAAGAGGAGCGCTAGTCTCTGTCAGCCATATCTTCCCAGCTTGTCCCCAGAACACTACATTCTTCTTACACGCTTCCTGAAAAGCATCACAATCCCTGCAGTGTTGGTGCTCTGTACTATCGCACCAAATACATCGTCTCCCTTTTCTTTGACCAGCTGGAAAAGCAGTCGCTGGAGCAGGTGCTACAACAGGTACTGACATAAGTTGCTCTTTTAACTTACCAACTTTAGCTTTGACTGCTTCAATCGTCAAATCTGCCAAGCCTTTAATAACATCATCTACAGATAAGGGCACTGGAGTAGCAGGAACTGGTGGATTCATAGCAGGAGGAGTAGGCTTAGGCATAGAAGTTGCAGCAGGGATAGAAGAAGAAGTCTCCAAGGAGTTTTCAGAAACTGATCCTGTATTACGATGCAATCGTACTCTCCTACGCTGCTTCTTAATAAGAGCATTCACAGCATCAATGACATGTCTCCACTCGGCGCGGATTTAGTCACTTCACTTTCAAGCACACACTGCATCTGGACGATGCTATCCTGGAGGAACCCGCGATCAAAGACTTAGTGGACAGATGCCATCTCCACAAGTACGCGGAGAAGGTGGGGCAGGCTGTGGATTACAGCATGTGCGCGGATTTCTTGAGGAATTTTGACAAAAGCAAGAACTGTGGCACCATCACAGTAAGGACGGGGGAGCAAGAAAGAAGAATCAAAGTGCCCCTCAATGCAACGATCATAGAAAAGGCCTTGGGGCTTATGCCAAAGAAAGAGAGAAGGCCGAGGCGAGATGTTTACACCATGCTGGGGGTCAAGAAAGAAGCGGTGCATACTGTGGATGGAATCAGCTTGGATGACATCCCAGACCCAGCGATGAAACTACAAGCAAAAATGATCCATACCCTCTTCTTAGGCCAACGTTACAATGCGCTGATGAACAGGATCAGGGTCCCACTATTGGAAAGCATAGCAGCAGAAATCCCTGAAGAAATAGACTGGAATGGATTCGTACAGAAGACCATTCAAAGTTCAGCTACCCTCCTCACTCCGGCGGAAGCACCAGCAGAAGGAGAGTACCCTGCCTCAACAGCGCGCTCCGCAAGGAAGAAACCTGCGTCAAAAGCAGCTACAATTAGATACGGGAGCATCCTGATAGCCATCATAGACGAAGCAATAAAGACAGCCACCGCCACCACTACCAGTCGTTCCTCGTGTGGTAGAGCGAAAGGTCAAAGAGGGCCCGGACTTCGAGCAAGATGATGACGAAGAGCCACAAAGGATGCCGAGTCCGCCCCAACCCGAGATCCCACAGGAGGAACCTGCCGATGCTGAGCTACCTGAACACGTAATTGCACAAGGAGAAGGAGGCAAGAGTTAGCAGAGGAGGCCCAACGCCGAGTGCGCATACTTCCACGACAACTTCCTGAGGAGCCCATGCCATTGAGAAATGATACACATCCTGTAGATTGGCCCCAGGAGTTGGTCATCTGGCGCCAGAGAGAGCTATATAAGAGGCCATTCGAGCTTTCATTCGCTTTTCCACGCTCCCTGGACCGGGCCCTACCCTTAGGAGTCGTAGCCAAGATAAAAGATCTGGCTAACGAACTCGCAAACAGATGGATGGAAGAAAGAAGCATGATAATGACTAGGTGGAGACAAGAGCCACGAGAATACTGGGAAGACAAGGTCAATCTGGTTCCCAAATCCGTCCAAGGCTACGAGGCACATCCGAAATGGCAGAGGAGGATTTGGGACACCAATTTTGATACCTCGACCACATTTTGTAGCTCCCTCCCTGAAGAGAATAAGGATCCCATCTACATGCCCTACCCCCGTAGGCATGGAGTGGATTACAACAGAGATTTGCATGGGGATTTTGACTTCCCTAAAATCTATAATGTAAATGCTAGAAGCCCGGAGGAGTGCTTAGTATTTAGGGTAGAAGATATACTTCCCTCCATAAATAGTTTTCTTGTAGATTTCTCTTCCTGCCCTGATCCAGCATTCTTAACCACTTGTAATTATCTCCGACTTCTCAAATTCCTGCTACTCCAGAAACCTAGCAGAGGAAGCCTATCTCCCTCCACTCTTTTTTTATCTTAACCTAGGAATAGATAGTAGAGCCATGACGAGGTTGATGATGCGCGCTATTCCCCTCCCTGTCTTCTGCTTAGAGCTATTAGAAAATATGAGTGACACCTGTTTTGCACAGTGTAATCACCCCTTTTTGTCCACTACTCCGCTAAGAGCTAGAGCCGGTATTAAGGAATACGTACAAAGTCGCGCATTTTTATCACAATGCCTGCGACCACCCCGTGACTAAATAGGTGCCCCATACCTTGCCCAATGTACACTCTCTCTCAAAAAAAAAAAACTGCTTGCAGTCTTTATTCACTATTATAGTGCACCATACTCACTGCATCTAGAGTCCTCTCTAGCCCCTCCCCCACTTCACACTTAGGGCACACCAAGGGCAAGACTTTCGAACTTGTCACCCTGAGTCTTGCACCGCACCTTTGAAGCCACACAAACTGGGTCCTCAAGTGTGGGACATTACTAAGGGCTTGCCCAAGGTTAGACCCATCTCCCAATTCCACTGGCACGAGCACCATGCACTACACAGTAAGACAGACCCATCCCCTAGGAAGTGCACCACTTTTCTTGCAGGTTATGTTCATGTTTCAAGAACGGGCGGCTTGGCCAAAGGAGATCATCTACTACATCCTCCAATGACAAGGAATTTTTCCAGGAGTCGGACATGACCCCATTACTGCAACTTCAGGAGCTTCGCTGCGAAAGTTTCAGTGGCTCAACAGATTTCATGTTGCCAATCATCTGCCTATTGATGTGGCTGCCATGACTGAACCAAATCAAGCCGAAGGAAAACCCCGTGATAGGCTGCCATTGGCATAGATCTTGGAACCTCACCGTCCGATGATCCATGCCCACCACCTCAAGATCTACGGATCGCTTATTAGCACCACAAGCCTAAAGATTTTCAACTCAAAACTGAAGATCCTTTGTTCCCAGACAAGGGTTTTCAGCCCAGGCCACGGCTCTTCAAGGCAAACAGCATTTGGGGGGTTTCTCCAGAATAAATCCCTCCAATACCATCCTCCTAAGGGATTTCTTATTGTTTCAAGCGTTTCGGATACTCAAAAGACAACCGGCTCCATAGGGGCGCCAGAACAGTGAGAAAGATGCCGAGAATCGTCAGGAAGACTAAAGCACACCGGAATCTCTCCTGGTCATCGTCATCAAACTCCATTACCTCTCATTCACAAGCCTTAGCATCATCTACCCACCAGTTACACCTAGCATTAGCATCATCTATCCCACTACTTCCCACCATAGTGCCATGGGACTAGCACTCGTCTAGGAGGGGGGTAATGTTAACCCCAACACGAAGAAAGCAAAAGAAAGCGGAAAAGACGCAAGGCAAAGGCAGAAAAAAGGTAGCCTGACTAAAGAAAGAAGAGGAAAAAAGACCAAAAGCGCAAGGGCAACCTTAAAAGTCCAAGGCAAATGCAAAAGGGGAAAGGCGCATTTTAAAATAAAAAGGCGCACCTTGAAATCTTGTAAAAGAGCGCCGGGCTCTCACCCGTGCAATTTGTAAATGTAGATAGGTGGTAGAAATGAAGCTAGGAAGATAGACAGACAATGAGAAACGGGGCCTAGGCTAATGGCTGGCCATGTAAAAAAGGGGGATGACCAGCCATGGAAATTAGGGCATGTATATAAAGTTGAAAAGTGAATGAGAAGCTCATTCTTGTGTGTGGAAAAAGCTTCTTCTTCTTCTTCTCTTGTTTCTTGCCTTCTTGCTTGTGCGTGAGAGAGGGATTGAGAGAGTGTGAAGGAGTGAGGGAG
Source organism: Lygodium microphyllum (assembly GCF_053477565.2). Taxonomy (NCBI): domain Eukaryota; kingdom Viridiplantae; phylum Streptophyta; class Polypodiopsida; order Schizaeales; family Lygodiaceae; genus Lygodium; species Lygodium microphyllum. The sequence goes on from NC_141144.1 coordinate 104,232,714, forward strand.
TGATTGTGTGAGAGTGAAGGATCTTGGAGAAGAAGCTCTCCATCTTCTCTCTTCATCTTCTCCTCCTCTCTTCTCTTCTCTTGTCTCTCGCGTGGCTTGAGGATGAAGCTCATGGGAGAGGGATTGAGGTTGCTTGAGCTTGCCTCAAGGATCGTGGAGCTGCCGGTGTGCAAGAGAGAGGAGGGTGCTCGATCGAGCATCAAGGTAAGCTCACTACACCCGTAAGGTAGGCATTGCGCGTCGGCTATGTGAGAGATAGCCATGGCTGCTCGGTTCGAAACACTTGAGCAATAAGTGGTCCGTAGGTCTCGGGGTAGAGCTTGAAGCTCCCCTACACATATTGTTTTGAGAAGAATACGAGACTATGGAGACATGTCCAAAGTGTGGTGCTCAGAGGTATCGACAGGACTTGCAAGGGCAAACCATCCCTCAAAAAGTTCTCAGACACTTTCCACTCATCCCCCGCATAAACCACATGTTTCGTATGTCCGGCATGGCAAGCTTGACAACGTGGCATGTGCAGAATAGGTCCACGGATGGATTTCAATGAATATCAGCAGATTTGCGCGCATAGAGCCACATTGACTCTACCTTCCCAGGCTTTGCGCGAGAGCCAAGGAATCTTCGGCTCGGTCTCGCAATGGATGGAGTGAACCCATTCGGTCTGTGCTCAAGTTCTTACAGTGTGTGGCCTATAATCCTTGTCAACTACAACATTCCTCCATGGCTTTCTACGAAGAAAGGACATCTCATCCTTAGCTTGCTCGTCCCAGGCCGCTACAAAGTAAAAAATATGGACGTATATCTTCGTCCATTAGTCGATGAGCTTAAGATTTTGTGGGAGGAGGGGGTCACTATGCAAGATATGAGCAGGCACGATGGTCAGCGGTCAGCCAATATTCGAGCCATTCTCATGTGGATGATGCATGACTTTCTGGGATTGGGAGAGTGCTCAGGTGAGCAGGCCTCCATTCTTGCTGGTAATATCTATATTTTATCTCATTCAATCAAGTATTCACTAGGTCGTGTGTCGGAACAGGTCTGGTTACCTCAGGTTATCATGTATATCTAATGTGTGGGCCATAGTTAGACTCCCAAAGGTCACAAACCATGAAGAAGATGGCATATCAAGGACACGCCGCTTTCTTGCCGGAGGATCATGAACTCAAGGAAGGTTTCCTTGGACGACCTCCAACATGTATGAACGCCGCAAGCTGGTACGAGTTGAAAATGGTCCACGCGGAATCACATCCAAATGGAATGCCACAGTTCTCAGTTTTCTACGAGTTGCCATATTGGACCCACTTACAGGTCAACCACTTGTTGGATCCCATGCATATTTTCAAGAATGTGGGCAGCTTGCTATGGGACCACATCACAGGAAAGAGAGACACTATAGGGGCATGAATGGATTTGAAGGAGTAGGTAAGATGGAGGTGCTTTGGGTGCAATTGAGGTGCTGATGGTCGCGTGCAGCTTCCTCACGCTCCTTGGGTTTTGTCCACTAAAGAAGAGCGCATTGTGAAGCAAGTAATCAAGTCTATCCGCACTCCGATGGGTATGATGCGTTCTCTCAGGTCCGCATTTTCTAAAGACGACCAATTGTAGGGGTTAAAATCCCATGATTGGCATAAGATATGTCAGGTTTGTGCTACGAATGGATTGTAATTAGAGTGGGCATTTTGCAACTTGAAAAGTGGCCATTATTCATAATGGTTTCTCATTTGTGGAAGTTTTTCCTACCGATCGCGATCACAAGATGCCTTACTCCAGAAATTCGCGGGGCCATTTATAAGTTGTCGACTTTGGTGCAATGGATCTCATAGAAAGAGATTAAGATGTCCTCTATTGAATCCACGATGCGGGGAGCAGTGGAGACGGTTTGTCTCTTTGAGAAATACCTATCAACTAGCATGCTCATGATACAAATCCACCTTCTTATGCATCTTGTGGACGAAATGGAGATTGCTGGACTTGTCCATACACGATGGATGTTCTTCCTAGAGCACTTCATGAAAACCCTAAAAGGCTTTGTGCGACAACGAGCTCGGCCAGAAGGTAGCATGGCCGAAGGTTGGTTGGTGTCAGAGACGTTAGTGCATATTTCACAATGGCTACCAATGGTGGAACCATACAATGAAATGCTATGGACGCTGAAGGACGATGATAGACTGAGTGGAGATGTGGTGGTTGGAAATGGGGTAGAAAAAAGAATGGATGCCTCAATGGAAGAGAAGGTGAATCGCTTTTGTATGTTGCACCATGCATCCATGGAGATGTGGCTCGCCAAGTACCAGATTGCAAGGCAAGATCGAGAGGAAGCGCGAGCTGAATTTCGACGTAGTATGCGTCATCGACCGATTCGATATCCCGAAGGCATGGAGGAGATGCCGTGGTTTATGTCAACGCGATGGTTGCATAGAGCCTTGACCGCAGCATTCAGTGAAGGTACAGAGGTCTCAACGGAGGAGTAGGAATTCTCGAGGGGATGTAGTCCAAAGGTGATGAGGGTTTTAGAATCTGTCGTATCTAAATTTTATATGCGACATCTAATTTGAGTATTTCAATGTACAATACAAAATATATAGTGTAGCGTGGTCGTGCGGACGGCATTTTCGCATGGAGCGTATTGACAAAATGCGCTCTACAATGGACTGTGGTGTCATGGCAAGGTTTGAGCAAGAGAGCCAGCGACGAGTAATGGATCCAAACATGTTTGTGGATGAGATGGAGTATTTTGGGAACTTGCAAAGTATTATTACGGTGGATTACCGTAGCTTCTCCATGATACTATTCGATGTGCAGTGGTTCAAAGTGGTACTTGGAGGAGCTGGAGCAACAGTTCGATGAGGCCCATCGGGATTTCTCGAAATAGATTTCGAAAAAACATGGACGGATTTGCGCGACACCTTTGTGTTGCCGGCCCATTGTGAACAGGTGCATGGAGTCATTTGCTTGCTAATTGTATTACGACATGGTTTATGTCACAACGGTTTGAACTCGCTTTGTACGTGTTTGTGAACAGGTAATCTTCTATCCAAACCCCCGACAACCTCGATGGTGGTATGTTATACCTTGAACTCCCCGAAGTGCGAGAGTATATGATCAAAGCGATGTTCCGAGCATAGATGAAGATAATATGCAAATAGAGGGGTTGATATTACAAGGGGTGGAGGCCTCGAAAGCTTGGAGCCAGTATCGGCTGACAATGATGGAAATACAGGAGTCCAACAATTTTTTGAGAATGAGACAGACTCATTCTTTTGTGGTGACATGTCTATCGACCTTCCAATTATGCGGAGTTGTGTCAGGAGATTAACATTGGACCATAGGATACTTCATACTTGGAGCATCCACTTACTCAATTCGTTGACAAATCTCTTATAAAGGTACATAAGATATGCATTTTAAGAGAGATTTTTTAAAAATGATTTATATTACTGTGCTTTGTATAATTTAAATTGCTTATTCTAACATCATTTTTTATCTGTACAAGTGACATTTTCAAGATGAGTCGAGGGATGAGCGATAAGGAGTTGCAGGATATGTTCGCACGCGTGTCTCCAGACTAGCTCACAAGATTCAGATAAATGGCAGACCAGGAGCTGTCTCGTTCTTCGTCAGGGCGCTCTGTTAGATCTGCTTCAACACGATCGGATGCTTCGACTTTGAGCAGATGATCTCGACGCTCATGACTTGGGCCGGAGGGAGGGAGTGTATCGGGATCAGGGGGATGCTACTGTGGAGACACGGATGTGGTGTCTCCGTCTCGTCGTTCAGCTAGAGTTGCATCACCTCCAGGATTGTCACACCTGTGAGGACGTCTACTCCAGTTACTCTGGCTTTTGCGCAGCCGTCAGCAACAGGTGGCACCCTTTTGGGTGCCACTCTGAGAGAGATTACCCCCATCGGTACACCAGATGTAGAGGGGTCTCCTGGATATGCCCAGGAGCGTGGACGTAGATGGGAGATGGTGCGCAGATCAGTTGTTGTATGCTCACGTAGTGAATCCTAGAAGGTCCCCAAGAACAATGAACTCTACCTTTTTGCACAAATTACAATGTAAAAATCATGAACGACAAGAGTAAGAGACCAATTGGGTTCAATCTCCCCCCATGCCTTGTGTGAGCGCTTCACAAAGCATGTATTTTATATATATTTCCATCTTCATGCTCAATAATAGTCCAATTTACAAAAGTATGACAAGCTTTTAGCTTTTTAGTTTGCTTTTACAAAAATAGGAATAAAGCTAATGGACGGTGCCCATAGAGTCTGGCACGCTGAGAGGCGGAATTTAGGTGACGGGAAGTGCTTAAAAATAGCTAAAAATTATGAAGATCAAGGGAAAAATATTCACTGTCAAAGGCAGCGGCTCGATCTAGGACGATTTTAAGCGCCAAAGTGCTTTAAAGGCGCCCGAGCGACACTTGTTGATTTTTCATAATTTTTCAGACAGTCGTGCGGGTTGACACAAGCTACTGGCCAATGCGGGATGCTAAGCCGGATGCCCAGGATTTTTCAGAGCTCGATTCCGAGTCCGGACGGGGAAATGGCCAAGAAACCGGTCAAGATGCGAAGAGGTGGACAAAAATTGGCCAAAATGGGCAAGTGACCTTTGGGGCCCAAAATTTTAATGTCACATGAAACTTTGGAGTTGAGAGATGCATGAAATCGTGGGGAGAGGAGCACGCAGACAGGCGCCGAAAAATGCGCTTCAATGTTGATCAATGCCTCTCCCAGCCTGCACACAACCCCCCCATCTGACAATGGCCCTTGCCTACACTCCGTATGCTGATCATATCGCCGCCCTTCGCCCGTCAAATGATGGCCTGGTTTGAAATTTCTGATTCTAGTCTTTCTCTCTCCTCCCTCTCTCTCTTCTAAGAGGCAGTTCATGTGTGGGAAGGAGCAATGAAGAAAGAATGATGGAGGCTTGTCCGGCATGGACCGGATTGCTCCACGGGCTGAGAATGGTGATTTGTGATGTTGCTGGACATGAAGTGTTGCTGTTTTCCAAATCTACAGCCATGGCCACAAAACCCGAAACACGCGTTTAAGCGGTAAACTAAAAAATTACAAAGAAAATTTAGTGTTTTATGCTTTTGATTGATGGAATGCCGTTCATATGGACTAAGATTTGATTATGCTGCTGATTCTTCTGAGTTCTTACTGCTTATAACCAGAAATTATGAAAAACATGCATTTCATGGCTCGAAATAATGTCAAGAAACCCGAAAACCATGAAAAATGGGGAAAAACAAGGGTTTTGGGCATATAAATGGGGAAAACCGTCGATACACATCAACTAATCTTTCAATTTTGTTGCAAATGAACTAAGGGCCACAGCCCACAAACTGGTTTTCATTTTCAGCAATTTAAAAAAAATACAAGAAAATGAAGGAAATGGCGGGAAAATGATAAAAACACCATGAAAAATAGGGGAAAAATACATTTGGGGCTACGAAAAATATAGAAAAATAGGATTTATGTTTGTTGATGTATAGCAAGGCTGGGGCATGAAGTTATGCTTCAGTTCAGCCTTGTTTATATGTTTTAGTGCGTGTTTCCTTCCTTTCTCCACATAAAATGACAAGGAAACCCTAAAAGAAATGAATGTAATGATGCACTATCAACGGGGAAGGGTAGAGTTGTGGAAAAAATGGTTAAATGCCGCTGAGCATGAGGAATAATTTGCTGATTTTATATGCATCGCATCTAGGACGGAATAATAATGATAAAAATTAAAACCTAGTAGCACGAAGATCACTTCGGTGCTAGGTGTTGCAGCGAAGCACAAAGCGGTTAGAAAGAAAAGCATGAAAGAGATGTTTTGCACTTGCACGCTGTTGGTTTTTAAAATGTTTGAGCACTAGGCATCCACCTCTTTGCATGATCATTTAGAGGAAATTAAAAGTATCAGAGTCAGCTCCTGGATACGCATAGCAATTGTTTTCAGTAGGCCTTTGACCCACCGTTGAGAGTGTGAGGTTCCTATGCTGTAGGATAGACGAGGGTTATAGGGGGACAGCAAGTGAGGAAATGGTACATTCCTGGATACGTTTATTTGGTACCTTGAGCGACGTTTGTGCGAAATGTCTAAATGTTGAGCGGCGCATCGAGGGGCCAATCCCCAAGGTGTAGGAGAGTCGCAGAGGGTTGACGGCATTCAGCCGTAGGAGGAACCCCATGTGTATGTGATTCGAGCCTTTTGGCTATGTGGAAGGGACTCCCTCTGAGGAGCAATATTGGGTTAGGATCAGTTGGACTACAACGTATTACAAACGCAATGTTTAGGAAAGCAGAGATTTTGATAGACGCTCCTGGCCGCGAGGCCGAGGGGTTGTCTTGTGCATAGTGACGAGGTCCGGCTAGTGCATGAGCCAGTGCCGGCCCGTTTTTAGGTCCATCAGTGGTGCGTCTGCCGGGAGCTGCTTAAAAGTGGCGGTTCTCGAATCCTGGTTGTTTAAGGACCAACTAGTAGTTTATGCCAAAGGATACTGAGATTGATCCGTTATTTATTGATAAGCATCGTCTAGCAGAAATCCAAAAGCAAGAAAGAGACGAAAGAGCTAGGCGACGTGCTGAAATTTTTAGGAGATATTCCCCTAAGCGTAGCAGTGCTGAACCCTTACGAGGGAGTGGATCTAGTGGTCTTAGGACCCCAAGCAGTAAGTTAAGAGAAGGTGGAAGCTCTAGTGCTTCCCTTCCTTCTATAAGCCAATCCACGTCAATTGCGGGAGGTGTAACCCCACCGTTCCCTATTTCTAGTGCAAATCCAATCCTCGTCATGGCGCAGCCTATTGCAATTCCAGCAGGAACGACGGATTTGCCGGCTCTAGGTTACCCGCTACCCATTTTTAATGGGCTAATTGAGGAAGATGCGGAACTCCACATTGGGGAGTTTCAAAAGCTGATGTTTAACTGTCGCATTCAAGAAGAAGGACATTTAATGATGTTCTTCAACATGACTCTCAAAGGAAGAGCCGCTATATGGTATCATGGTTTAGAAGCCGGAACCATATTGAACATTGATGCATTTTATGGAGCTTTTCGAAGGGAGTTTGCCCCTGAAAGGGGTGGGCAATATTGGTTGCGTGTACTCAACGTGACCCGCCAAGATCCACACGAGGATATTAGTGCTTATGCGAAGAAGATAAAAGAGGTCTTCCGTAAGTTGGACACCTCTATTCCTATCCCCGCAGCTGCCCAATTGCAATATTTCCTACATGGGTTGGACTTCAATATCCAATTGCAGTTGAGTAGTGTCCCCTTGGGGGATATAGATACTGCCATTACACGAGCACAAGAGGTGGAATCCCGACTACAAGCAGCCTATGCTTCTAGAGGCAATTCGAACATGGGTTTAGTATTGGGAAACAATATGGCAATAGCCAATGGCAGTAGTGGCCAAGGGATAGCGATGGCTAACCCTAATGGGAGAGGGAACATGATACAGAATGTCCCTTTATTACCAGCTCCCCCTAGCATGTCGATGCCTACGGGCAGTCAAATGGCTCCAAGTAGTGGAGGCCAGGCGGTCAATTCTAATACCATGCCTGTGGCTCAACAACCAGTGCCTAATCGAATTGTTAGGCCGATTGAACGACATGGTAATGACCAAGGCTATGAGTCGAGTTCTTCCAATGTTCTTGGCGAGGTTAAGGACATGATGAAGCATTATACCGACATGATTACGGAGCAGTATCGACAAATAGCCGTTGATGTCAACTTCCTTAAAAAACAACAAAATTTGATAGGAAGTAGATACCCAGAGGAGGGTGCACCGTCGAGGTTTAGTTGCAAATGGTGTGGCGGGCAGCACTATCCAAGAAATTGCCCAAATGTTAAGTGCGACATTTGTGGAAAATCCGGCCATCTAGCAGCTACTTGCTGGAGTAAGATTAGTTCCCTCCAGCGAGGTAGTCGGCAGGCCGGGCCTGTTAATCATCGTGCCCAAGGAAATGATCCCCAGCGAGAGGACGGGCCTAAACAAATACTTCAACGACCAAAGACTACAGTGGAAGAGCTACCAAGTGGTAGTGGGGTTAGTTTGATTGAGGCTGTACGCGTTAATGATGCTGAAACCTCTAATCTACGAGCTGTCCTTACGAGAGGTAAAAAGGGTAGAGAAGCCGACATGGATAAGCCTGTCGACGGAAACCCTAAACAAGGCGACAAAGGAACGCAAGTTTTGGATCCTGCCCTAGAAGGGGGACCTTTGAAGCCCGTAGAGAGTAAAGCCGATAAGGAAGCACCAAAGAAGAAGGTGAAAGTTAAGAAAGAGGCAATAAAGCCAGTTCAGCGACCTAAAGAGCGGATGGTTTGGCGTGAAAAGCGAGCTCTATTGAACTATCATGAATTCGATTTGGCGGGCTCTCTTTGCGAAGTCAAGCCGATGTGAACCTTTTGCAGCTTATTAAGCTTTCCCCAGGAGTACGCAAGGAATTTAGAAAGATCCTACGTACCGGGTACATCGTAGAACCTTTGGGTATTGCGCGAGTTGGTGATGACTGGTTCGAGCATGCTGAGAAGCATTGCCCAAGGGTTGCAGCCTATGTCGATGGGATATTAGTAGATTATGCCATTGTCGACACGGGATCATCTGTTAACATTATGAGTTCTGAACTGATGGAAAGGTTAGGTCTTGCGATTCAGAAAGATACCTCCACAATTCTCAGAATGGCAGATGACAGTTTGAGACAGCCGGAAGGTTGCATTACTAAGGTCCATGTCACTGTTGCAAATGTAGAATGCATGTTGGACTTTAGGGTGATTCGTTTTGCAGGGCGGCCAAGTTATCAAGTATTACTTGGACGACCTTGGATCTTGCAAGCGGACTGCCAAGTAGATATACCCGCCGGTCGATTGATATTCGGCAGAGGTGCCCAGCGTGTGGTGGTTGATGCTTATCCTGAGTCCCCGCAGAGTGAGAGAGCTCCTCTATCTTCTATAGAATTGGAGACATTAGAAGATTTATCTGCTAGTGAGACATCATCGAGTGATGAGTCCAAAGAGGGATCCACCACAGAGGACATCTATCAGATCACTTTGAATGAGCCGATCGAGGCCCAAGATCGTATAAGAGATGCTGATGTTATCGAGCTAGACCTTGGTACGTTTGATGATTCGCGGCCAATCAAATTAGGCTCTATGCTCAGCACAGCAGAAAGGGAGGACTATGTGGCCTTGATCCAGGAATTCCGTGATATCTTTGCCTAGAGTTATGATGAGTTGAGAGGCATTCCTCCTAGTCTTGCTGTTCATACAATTCCGTTGAAAGAGGGCAGTCGTCCTGTCCGACAGAAAGTAAGGCGTATGCCTTTCGAATTGAGGGACGGGCTGTTTGAAGAGTTACAGAAGCTTCGAAAAGCGGGTTTGATTTTTCCTGTGCAACACACGGAATGGTGTTCGCCAGTTGTGATTAGAAAGAAGAAGAATAATCAGATCCGTTTATGTGTAGACTTTAGGGAGCTGAATAAGCAGACAGTTAAGGACTACTACCCATTGCCATTTATTGACCAGATTTTGGATCAATTAGCGGGTAGGGAGATATATTCGTTTATGGATTGCTTTGCAGGATACAACCAAATGGCAATTGCAGAAGAGGACAAGTTGAAAACAACTTTTATCACTGTATTTGGTACTTTTGCGTACCACGTGATGGCTTTTGGTTTATGCAATGCGCCTGGTTCGTGGCAACGAACAGCCGATAAGACATTCGGTGACATATCCCCTGACGAGTTGAGGGTGTTTATTGATGACTTAGGGGCTGCCACCATGAGAGAAAGGCAGTTGATCATTTTGAGAAAATGCTTTGAGCGCTGTAGACAATTTTGCATCGCCCTAAACCCACGGAAGTGTGCTTTTGGAGTACCTTATGGGCTATTGCTGGGCCATGTGGTCAGTTCGGTAGGAATTGCGACAGACCCCGAGAAGGTCAAAGTTATAGTTGCCATGGGCCCACCACGCACTCCGAAAGAAGTTCATAGCTTTCTGTCTTCGGTTGGTTACTACCGTAGATTCATTAACGCCTTAGCAGAAAGAACGTTACCGCTTACAAATTTATTGTCCTTTAACTGTTCGTTTGAATAGGGTGACCCTTGTAAGGTAGCATTCGAGGATGTGAAACAAGAGCTAGCAAGAGCGCCCGTTTTAAAAGCACCTAAAAGAGGTGAGGTGTTCTATATATTCTCAGCAGCCACCATGTATAGTATCAGCTGCTGTTTAGCCCAAATTTGGGAAGAGAAGTGGTACCACCCAATTGCTTTTGCCAGCCGGAAGCTGGGGGTATCCGAAATCAATTACACCTACATGGAGAAGCTGTGTCTAGCGATGGTCTTTGGGACCAAGAAGTTCAGGCATTACATTCTCTATGAGAAAGTCGTGCTTTATACGAAGGCGGAGGGACTTCGACTATTGATGAATAAGTTACAGCCGCCTGATCGTTTAGTGAAGTGGTTGATCACTTTGCAGGAATTTGATTATGAAATCAAGAGTAAGCCACCAAGGTTGCAAGGCATCGTGGAATGTCTAGTGGACTTTGGGGAGCCGAAAGAATCTGTGGCTGAAGGTAGTGACATGGAGATGATATTTAAAATAGATACGGCATCTATTCCCTCCTGGTATGCTGCAATAACGCATTATTTAACAACGGGAGAGGCGGGATCCGAACTATCTAAGGCTGAGAAAAGGAAAATTAAGCAGCAAGCGTTAAAGTTTGCCTTGATCGCAGGTACATTATATCGGCAAGGGGTTGATGATATCTATCGCCGATGTGTGACGCCTGACGAGGTGCCATTCATTTTGGAGGAGTGCCATGATTCTGCTTGCGGTGGCCATTTTGCTGGACGGCTTACAGCACAAAAGGCTTTAAGAGCAGGTTATTGGTGGCCTGCCATCTTCCAGGATGCGTTTGCGTATGTTAAGAGATGCGATATTTGTCAACGGCATGATAGTCGAGAGAATAGGAAACGACCACTCACCCCTATTATGGCGATACTTCCATTTGAGAAGTGGGGAATTGACTTTGTGGGTCCTATTACTCCGTCATCGACTACGCAAAAGCGATACATTATTGTAGCAACTGACTACTTCACAAAGTGGTCAGAAGCACGTGCAACAAGGAAAGATGATGCTAAAGAAACTGCTAGTTTCCTTTTAGAGCAGATAATATGCCGGTTTGGTCCGCCGAAAGAATTAGTGTCGGACCGCGGAACTCATTTCCTGAATAAGGTGATCAAAGGTTTGACAGAGTTGTGGAACATCAAGCATAACAAGACAACCCCATATAATCCGCAAGCCAATGGTCAGGTTGAAAGTACCAACAAGCAGCTTGTAGGCATCCTGTCCAAAATTGTGTCGGAAAAGAAACGGGATTGGGATAAAAAGTTATACGTGGCAGTGTGGGCTTATAATACGACTTTCAAACGAGCCACTGGCCATACCTCGTTCAAGTTAGTATATGGGGAGGAGTGTGTCTTGCCTTTAGAGATTGAGCTGCCGACTATTCAGTTCGCCATCAATCATTCTTTGCGCGATGAAGATGCACTTTTTGAGCGCTTGACGACACTGGCACATTTAGAGGAGCTTAAGTTGCAGAGCTTATTGCACCAAGAAGTGGCGAAGCGCCGAATGAAGAAGCTACACGACCTCAAAGCCAAGAAATACACCTTCAAGAAAGGACAGCTTGTTCTGTATTATGACGCACGACGTGAATTATTCCCAGGCAAGCTAGAACCCAAATGGGATGGGCCCTATAAGATCGTTAGAATAGGAAAGAATAAATCCACAGTTTTGTTAGCTGACCTTGAGGGGATAGAATTTAAAAATAAGGTTAATCTTAATAAGATTAAACCTTATTACTTCTGATTGCACTAATGCTATGACTGCCTTGCAGGTCTAGGCAAGATTGATCAAACATCTGCAAGGAGATCGTGATAGAGGTTGATGGGTCGTCTGATCCCTTACTTAGAACACCCATATTTGGAACAGAGATATCATCAGGGAAAGCTCATTTGGTGGAGCAAAGGATACAAGGTGATTGAGCAAGAAGGCGGGACGTTTATTTGGGAAATCAAGGTCTTCTGCCATCACTGCCTACAACTTTTGACGAGCCTCCCTATTGAATTCAATGATGATGGAGGGATGGAGCCTACAGTCCACCCGTTGAATATGCTGAATTTCAATTACCATAATTACGAGTAGAGTTCAGGATGGCAGGATATGTAAACCCTTTATGGACGTACACCTTGTACTTTGATGGGGCGTCCAGGGGTGCATGCAAAAAAGGAAGTGTAGGAGTTGTCATCCGCGACCCCCGACGACGCATTGTCATGAAGTTAGCTGCTTATCTCGGGGCGAATTTTACCAATAATATGGCAGAATACAAAGTCCTGATCATGGGTTTGAATATTGCAAAGAAGGGTGGTATCCGCCAGTTGTTGGTGAAAGGGGACTCTCAGTTGGTTTTAAATCAACTCAATGGGACGTACATGGTGCGGAACCCGATCCTTTGTATGTACCATCATACTGCCATAGCCCTGCTAGACGAATTCGATAGAGTGTCTTTTCAGCTGATTCCACGGAATTGGAATCAGTTTGCCGATTCTTTGGCTAATCTTGCGTATGAAGAGGACCTCTTCTTTAATTGTGGCCCTTGTCCCGATATATCTATTGATGGTGAGACAGGACCTGGTCGTTTGTGGGGTATGCTTTCTGAACATGCCCTCTTTGGCAGACGATGGTTGATTTGGGTGATGCAGAGGGTAAGCGAGACTCATCTACCTTTATTATCTCGGACCCATAGACTGATTCGACGACATGTGATGCGAACACCTCTTGCGATATACGCAGGAGGGATAGGTCATAATCTACTGCACCTAGTTTAGGGCTACAAGCCCTGTTTCCCTGGGAATAGTATGCTTTGCTGTCTATCATAGTTGTTTCCAGGTGGATGTTCTGCATAGTATTGTTTTATTTCATTAGGCCACGAGGGCCGATTGAGTTTTGTAGCAAAGTCATGTCTGATTTCATTAGGCCAAGAGGGCCATTTCCCTGTCTAGTGCGGGTGCGTTTAATTGGGGTTTTGTTTAATGTTGTGCTGGACAGGTTTCGCGGGTTGTGGAATTTGGTGGAGCCTGGAGGAGCCTTTGCTGCGATGGAAGCTTCTTGTGGCCAATCCAGGTGATATTTCTCCTTTACGAGTACCTTTCTTTCCTGTTATATGTGCATTTGTACTTGTCGAGGGGATCTATTTTTTTTTGGGGACCGGCAACCAAGGCATGAAGTCCCAGGTTTAGGCTAAGTATGTTTGAGGGAGGTCGGAGTAGTCATTGCCTCCTGTAAAGACATTGTTAGGCATTGAAAGACCTGTTTTAGAAGGAAGCCCTAGTGGCTCTGTTCTGCTAGCCTGCTAGGCAGCCGTTCTAGGAGTTCTTGTTAGTAGTGAGGCAGTTAGAGAAGCCTGCTAGAAGATCATAATGATGATGCCAAGAAATCCTGACTGTCCTAAAAGATGAATATCAATGCGAAGGTGTGTAAAAAGGGGTTCTAACCCCTATCAACGAAGAGGAAAAAAATGAAAATATATAAGCCGTTGCTCATTGCCTTGCGAAGGCCTGGTAGGTTCCTGGGGACGAATCAGACCCGGGGCCGATACCTTGTCTTCCTAGGGGTGGCTTCTTGCTGGAAAAATAATATCACAACAAGGAAGGTTGGAGCGAAAATAAAAGTGAGCGTTAGAAAAGGATTAAGTGTCGCCTTGCGAGGGCTTGGTAGGTTCTTGGGTGCCGAGACAGGTCCTGAGACCGATGCCCTGTTCTCCTTGGGTCACTACGCTCAGCTCCCTCCTTTTTACATGCCCAAGTATGTTCATCTAATCAAAATCCTAAAAGAAGACATGTACTGAAAGAAAATATCCTTTGCTCAGGCTATAGGAGTCCTCGCCTTGTAGGAGCTCCTAGTGGTGTTGTCTTTAGTTGGTCAGTAGTTCAGACTACTACTTAGGGCAACCTCTTTGACATTTCTTTTTAGTTTGGCTGTGTTGGCGCAGCTGGTTAGTGATTCGCTTCGGATCTTCTATTAAATGATGCTAGGCCTACTCCTTGTGGATGTTATGCCTTGGTTCTGCCAGGGGTAGGGGGAGCATTGTGCTGAGTTTTATGATGATAATTGTTTTGTATCAGTTTGATGCTTCTTTGGTTGTTTATGTGCAGATATGTTCGTGGATTCGACGGGCTGAGTCGCCCTATCCCGTGGTCGCCAATGAGAGGCGGAATTTAGGTGACGGAAAGTTCTTAAAAATAGCTAAAAATTATGAAGATCAAGGGAAAAATATTCACTGTCAAAGGCGGCGGCTCGATCTAGGACGATTTTAAGCGCCAAAGTGCTTTAAAGGCGCCCGAGCGACACTTGTTGATTTTTCATAATTTTTCAGACAGTCGTGCGGGTTGACACAAGCTACTGGCCAATGCGGGATGCTAAGCCGGACGCCCAGGATTTTTCAGAGCTCGATTCCGAGTCCGGACGGGGAAATGGCCAAGAAACCGGTCAAGATGCGAAGAGGTGGACAAAAATTGGCCAAAATGGGCAAGTGACCTTTGGGGCCCAAAATTTTAATGTCACATGAAACTTTGGAGTTGAGAGATGCATGAAATCGTGGGGAGAGGAGCACGCAGACAGGCGTCGAAAAATGCGCTTCAATGTTGATCAATGCCTCTCCCAGCCTGCACACAACCCCCCCATCTGACAATGGCCCTTGCCTACACTCCGTATGCTGATCATATCGCCGCCCTTCGCCCGTCAAATGATGGCCTGGTTTGAAATTTCTGATTCTAGTCTTTCTCTCTCCTCCCTCTCTCTCTTCTAAGAGGCAGTTCATTTGTGGGAAGGAGCAATGAAGAAAGAATGATGGAGGCTTGTCCGGCATGGACCGGATTGCTCCACGGGCTGAGAATAGTGATTTGTGATGTTGCTGGACATGAAGTGTTGCTGTTTTCCAAATCTACAGCCATGGCCACAAAACCCGAAACACGCGTTTAAGCGGTAAACTAAAAAATTACAAAGAAAATTTAGTGTTTTATGCTTTTGATTGATAGAATGCCGTTCATATGGACTAAGATTTGATTATGCTGCTGATTCTTCTGAGTTCTTACTGCTTATAACCAGAAATTATGAAAAACATGCATTTCATGGCTTGAAATAATGTCAAGAAACCCGAAAACCATGAAAAATGGGGAAAAACAAGGGTTTTGGGCATATAAATGGGGAAAACCGTCGATACACATCAACTAATCTTTCAATTTTGTTGCAAATGAACTAAGGGCCATAGCCCACAAACTGGTTTTCATTTTCAGCAATTTAAAAAAAATACAAGAAAATGAAGGAAATGGCGGGAAAATGATAAAAACACCATGAAAAATAGGGGAAAAATACATTTGGGGCTACGAAAAATATAGAAAAATAGGATTTATGTTTGTTGATGTATAGCAAGGCTGGGGCATGAAGTTATGCTTCAGTTCAGCCTTGTTTATATGTTTTAGTGCGTGTTTCCTTCCTTTCTCCACATAAAATGACAAGGAAACCCTAAAAGAAATGAATGTAATGATGCACTATCAACGGGGAAGGGTAGAGTTGTGGAAAAAATGGTTAAATGCCGCTGAGCATGAGGAATAATTTGCTGATTTTATATGCATCGCATCTAGGACGGAATAATAATGATAAAAATTAAAACCTAGTAGCACGAAGATCACTTCGGTGCTAGGTGTTGCAGCGAAGCACAAAGCGGTTAGAAAGAAAAGCATGAAAGAGATGTTTTGCACTTGCACGCTGTTGGTTTTTAAAATGTTTGAGCACTAGGCATCCACCTCTTTGCATGATCATTTAGAGGAAATTAAAAGTATCAGAGTCAGCTCCTGGATACGCATAGCAATTGTTTTCAGTAGGCCTTTGACCCACCGTTGAGAGTGTGAGGTTCCTATGCTGTAGGATAGACGAGGGTTATAGGGGGACAGCAAGTGAGGAAATGGTACATTCCTGGATACGTTTATTTGGTACCTTGAGCGACGTTTGTGCGAAATGTCTAAATGTTGAGCGGCGCATCGAGGGGCCAATCCCCAAGGTGTAGGAGAGTCGCAGAGGGTTGACGGCATTCAGCCGTAGGAGGAACCCCATGTGTATGTGATTCGAGCCTTTTGGCTATGTGGAAGGGACTCCCTCTGAGGAGCAATATTGGGTTAGGATCAGTTGGACTACAACGTATTACAAACGCAATGTTTAGGAAAGCAGAGATTTTGATAGACGCTCTTGGCCGCGAGGCCGAGGGGTTGTCTTGTGCATAGTGACGAGGTCCGGCTAGTGCATGAGCCAGTGCCGGCCCGTTTTTAGGTCCATCACACGCCCAACACAATGTCCAAATAGAAATAACATATCCGTGCGCATAGTCGCATACAAAATAATGATAAATAATCGATGCCTCAATAGACATGACAAAATATAGGCGTGGCGCCTATCAAAATATAATCCATAGGTCGGATACTCGCTAAACTCCAATGCTTTCCTCCGCCACTGCTGCTATCTCTACACATCAACTGAAGCATTCACAATCGTTAGTAAAATAATATAATTAAATCGACAAAAGTGAACACCTAGCAGTCTTCAGCTACATAAATAAATCAACTGGTTAGAAATAAATCCTAACCTTAATTTATTACAAGTGCGCACTCAAAACTCATAAACATTTATTAATTTAATGTGTATTTTGTGGAATCACCCATGTACACACTAAATTAATGAAACGCCCGAAAAGGACAGGCGTCCCCTTCAACTTCTCGCACAAAGAATCCACTTTGTATATGAGCCCCGGTCATCAAAGTTTACGGAATCCACCGTAAAACCTCACGGAATCCACCGTAGAATATGCCTCCTAGCATCATACCCCTGGAGTGGGATAGCAATTGACCTTAATTGCTATTAGCTCAATGTGGAGCTAACAGAGTGGGGAAAGCATTTAAGTCTCTAGCATGCATCCATTGTGCTTCCTCTATAGGATGGTTCTTAAATTTAACTAGATATCTAGAATACCTTCGGCCAGTTCTAGTGGTCATTAAGTCAATGTCTATGATAGCTTCTGGTTCAAGTATTTCAATCTCTTCCTCTAATAAAGGTGGGTTTTCATAAACAGGGTGGACAGGTAATTGGCCTCTAAATGGTCTCAATAAACTAATGTGAAATGTATTGTGAATTTTCCAATGAGATGGTAATTCTAACTTGAATGGATTATCATTAATTTTATAAATGATTCTAAATGGTCCATAGAATCTGGGAGCTAATTTGACAACTGGATGTCTATCTACACTTTGCAATCTACGTTTTTCTATCCTCAGCCAAACATAATCATCAACTTTGAAACTCATGGCTTGTCTTTTCTTGTTGGCTTGTTTGGTATATGATTGCTGGGCTTTAGCAATCATATCTTTAACCTCATCAAAAATACTGTTATGCATACTAGCAATATCATCAACACTCTGAATTCTATTAGACAAAGATGCAACAGGTGTAGATAATCTATATCCATAAATGACTTCCAACGGTGCTTTGTTTGTAGATGTGTGTGGTGTATTGTTATATGCAAACTGTAATAAATGCAAATGAGTGTCCCATGTCTGAGGTTTAGAGATAGTATATACACGTAAAAGATCTAGAATGGTGCTGTTTGTGACTTCTGTTTGTCCATTAGTTTCTAGATGAAATGTAGATGAGAAATCAATCTTTGTGCCTAGGTTAGCAAACAGAGTAATCCAAAAATTGTTACAAAATCTAGAATCGCGATCTAAAATGATAACTTTTGGCAATCCATGGTTAGTAAAAATGGTTTTCAAAAACAATTGTGCTGCTTGTGATGCTGTTAAAGTTTTCTTACATGGAATGGAATATGCTTGTTTACTAAATCTATCTACAACTGTCCAAATCATATCATGGTTAGATTTAGTATTTGGTAAACCAGTAATGAAATCCATAGAAATTTGTTCCCAAGGTTTAGATGGAATAGACAAAGGCATAAGTAATCCATACTATTTACCATGATGTCACTTAATTCGTTGACAAATCAGACATTCAGAAACAAAGTTAGATACATCAGCATCCATATGTGGCCAATAAAAATCTTCAATTAACATACGTAATGTAGATATGATACCTCTATGACCTTGATATGGGGGACAATGAATTTCATTCAAAACAAAAGATCGGAATGGAATAGTGACACACAGTCTCTTTTCATAAAACATAAATCCATCATTATATGACAATGAATCAATAGGAATGAAATTATTTTGAACTAATTTATTCCAATCAGAATGAAAAGTAATATCCTAGTGGTATGTATCTTTCATAGCAATCAAAGAATCAAAAGATATGACAGAAATATTATGAATGGCAGGTCTTCTACTCAATGCATCAGCCACTACATTTTCTTTTCCAGGTTGGTACTGAATGATAGGATGAAAATTTTGAATAAAGGAAGCCCATTTGATATGTCGGTCAGAGATTTGGGGTTGGCTAAGTAAATGTCTAATACTTTGCTGATCGGTCTTTATCATAAATTCTGAACCCATTAAGTAGTGTTTCCACTGTCTTAATGCTTGTACAACTACTAATAATTCTTTGTCATATGTGGAATATTTCAGCTCAAAGGGTCTCAGCTTACAACTAGAATATGCTATAGGATGATTGTCTTGCATAAGTACGGCTCCTATTCCTGATCCACTAGCATCGGTCACTACTAGAAAGAATGGTCTATTAAAGTCAGGCAACTGTAGAATAGGGGCATTGGTTAATGCATGTTTCAGTAAGTCAAAGGATTTCTGTTGATTTTCGGTCCATTGATAAACTATTCCTTTCTTGAGAAGTTTGGTTAATGGTAAAGCAAGTAATGAAAAATTACGTACAAACTTCCTATAGAAACTAGCAAGACCAAGGAATGAGCGTAACTCATGCACGTT
The DNA here is from genome assembly GCF_053477565.2 of Lygodium microphyllum. Taxonomy (NCBI): domain Eukaryota; kingdom Viridiplantae; phylum Streptophyta; class Polypodiopsida; order Schizaeales; family Lygodiaceae; genus Lygodium; species Lygodium microphyllum. Next base: position 104,251,712 of record NC_141144.1, read on the forward strand.
TTTAGGAACAGACCAATTCAATATTGCATCAATTTTCTTAGGATCAACTTTAATTCCATCAGATGATACAATATGACCTAAATACTCAATTTCTGTCTTAAAAAATTCACTCTTTTCAGGATTTGCATACATTTGATTTTCTTTCAATTATTGAAAAACCAATGACAAATGCTCATAATGTTCTTTCTCATTTTGACTAAACACCAAAATATCATCAAAGAAAACAATTACACAATACTGATATTTCAAAAAGATACGGTTCATCATTCTACTAAAGGTAGCAGGTGCATTAGTCAATCTGAATGGCATGACAAAAAATTTGTAATGACCAAACTGTGTTCTAAATGCAGTCTTGAATATGTCAAATTTATCTACCCTCACCTGATGATAACCAAACTTAAGATCAATTTTACTAAATATAGAAGATCCTTGCAGTTTGTCCATAAGGTCATCAACTCTAGGAATAGGATACCTATTCTTTACAGTGATCTTATTTAAAGCTCGGTAGTCAATACACATACGATAGGTATTATTCTTTTTCTTGACTAACAATAAAGGTACACCGAATGGAGAACTGCTAGGTCGAATCAAACCTCTATTTAGTAATTCCTCAACTTGACTCTGGATTTCTTTTTGCTCTATCTGGTTGTGCCTATATGGTGCTTTGCAAGGTGGTTGTGTGCCAGGGATCAAATCTATCTTATGGTCTTCTAGACGTGAAGGAGGTAAACCTGGTGGTAGGTCTTCTGCAAAACAGTCCTTAAAATATGCAAGAAATTCCTTATGCCTAGGGTGCATATGATTTTCCTTTACTTGCAATTCATTTACCCAAATGAGATAGGATTTACTACTCTTGCGTAATGCACGTTTAGCTTGAGTATGCGAAAGCAGTGGAAAGACATTAGATGCATGCATACCATATAAGATAATAGATTTTCCTTGAAAATTAATATTCATTGTGTGTGTGGAATAATCTATATCTAGGTTATGCTGGTGTCGCCAAGGAATTCCTAAAATAATGTCACTCGACTGTAATGGAACAACTAAGAAATTTCTTCTTTCAGTGTATTGGCCAATTTGAATCTCTAAGTCTTGCACTTCCTGTGTACCATTATACCTAGTGCCTAAAAATGCAGCTTTGACGCGATAATGCGTAGGTACATTCTGTAATTTCAATTCCTTTACCAATTTTGCTGAAATAAAATCATGAGTACTACCGTCATCATGCAAAATAGTCTTTTCCTTTCCATGCACCAAACATTTCATAGTCAATAATGAATGTGGAGTAGGCATACCTAGTAAAGTATTGGAAGTAGTAATAGTGTCATCCTCATCTTCAGTGAAATCAGGCATATCCTCATGTTCGTTTTTGTCCATGGCTCCAAGATAGTTGATATGAGCTGGTGGCTTCTTTGAATGACAATTTGCTGTGAGATGTCCAGGCTGGTGGCATTTATAGCATACTATTGGCTTGGGTTTGGTTACATTATTTGCAATGGCGGGAAGTCTAGGTACATTTGGATTTGGCTGTGGAATAGACTTAGGATTTGGATTGACATTGGATGGTAATGCAGGTGGTTTAGCCCAATTCTTGCGGGAAGATGATGAAGAGAAACGACCTGGATTAAATCTTCTAAAATTGGAATTGAATTGTTTAGATCCATAATTACCATTGGTTTGGAATTGTTGTGGTCGTCTGTCTCTACCGCGTAGCTTATCTTCAGTGTCGTGAGCTAGTGAAATGGCGTCTTCAAGAGTAGCAGGCTTGAACATGTTAACTTCAGCGTAGTAATGTCTAAGAAGTCCAAACATATACTTCCGCTTATGTGTCGCCTCTGGTACGTCTTCAAGCATGCATAGCTGGAGGAGTGCATTCCAAAAACGCTCTGTATACTGAGGTATAGGCTCACGATCCCGTTGTTGAAGTAAATCCCATTGCTTGATAGCCTTCTCATGAAATTGCGGTGGAAGGAAATTCTGCATGAACTTCTTCTTGAAATCTTTCCAAGTAGCAGGACATTCTATGCTCTTGCGTACTATAGTCCACCAAAGTGATGCTCTGTCTACCAAATGATTAGTAACACACTTGATTTTATCTTTTTCTGGATAAGTTTCCTCATGGAAATAGTCATCAAACTGACTAATGAATGCTAGAACAGTCTTTCCTTCTCGTATGCCATTGAAAGTATGAAATTTGAAACTTCGTTTACTTATCTTTGATTCCTTGCGAATGGTTTGAGCTTCAAGGGTGGCGTCGATGGTACGTCGAATCAAATCTTCAACTTGAGGTTCTTCTTTCTCGGTAGACGCTCTTTGTAATTTAGCCAATTTCGCTTGCAATGCTTGCCTAGCCTTTCGTTCTTCTTCTAATTGCATCATGATTAAGTCCAGCTTTTGCTCCATCGTAGGCTCAGGTAGGTCGTCTTCAGCCATAGGATCATCCATATGTGGTTCCGTCATCCTGTAAAACTCAAAAGACCTTTCTCACTCAAAATCAGGTTAGCGGGATGAGCGTAGCTCAAATTCGGGGTTACAAGGCTTATGTGTTTTTGGGTATTTTTTTCTCAATCTTCAAAAAATCTGTAATTTTTCCTTCTTCGTATGCTGAAAATGCTTCAGTAAACCTGCATATGGGTAGAATACCTTCCAACGAACAACTTTGCAGTTCAGAGTTTCTGCACAGGAACAGCCCTTCTAGGAGTTTTGAGCACAAGTCAGTTCTGACTCCAGTTGACTAGTCTAACTTGCAGAGTTATAGACTTAGGTGACTTGCAGAGTTGTAGACTTGCAGAACTTAGCCGACTTAGTGAACTTGTAGAACTTGGTCACTGATGACTTGCAGAACTTGATCTCTGAGCTGCAGGACCTGGAGTTGTTGACTTGCAGAGTTGGAAGATAACTTGTCTGACTTGATTTGAGTAAGCTTAATGAATTAAGCTTAGTGGGGAGGGGGCTTAATGAAGAAAACGGCGCAGTCGTGGGGGGGGGCCGTTTTTCCCAGGCGGCGAAAAACGCGGACAGCCCCTCTGATACCTCGATTTAAAAATTGAAGCTTTAAGCTTCAATACACTAAGCTTTGAAGCTTATTTAATTCTTGAAAGATATGAAGTTGAGACTTATCTCTCTGGTAAACCACGACTTGATGATGGAGATGAGGGAGTGGTCCTCCGCCTGTATTGCCTGGTCCTTTGCGATCTGATGACAGAAACAGGGGTTCTTGATCGCCATAAGTCTGCATGTATCGATGGTTCGCGACGAGATTGACTGTAGAGCCCGATCATTCCAAGAGCTCCGCCTTTGCACGAGATGGGTAGGGATTGAAAGCTCTTGATCTCAGCTCCGCTCTGATACCACTGGTGTGCAGATCGGTTGCTGTATGCTCACATAGTGAATCTCGAAAGGTCCCCAAGAACAATGAACTCTATCTTTTTGCACAAATTACAATGTAAAAAGCATGAACGACAAGAGCAAGAGACCAATTGGGTTCAATCTCCCCCCATGCCTTGTGTGAGCGCTTCACAAAGCATGTATTTTATATATATTTCCATCTTCATGCTCAATAATAGCCCAATTTACAAAAATATGACAAGCTTTTAGCTTTTGAGTTTGCTTTTACAAAAATAGGAATAAAGCTAATGGACGGTGCCCATAGAGTCTGGCACGCCCAACACAATGTCCAAATAGAAATAAGATATCAGTGTGCATAGGCGCATACAAAATAATGATAAATAATCGATGCCTCAATAGACATGACAAAATATAGGCGTGGTACCTATCAAAATATAATCCATAGGTCGAATATTCGCTAAACTCCAATGCTTTCCTCCGCCACTGCTGCTATGTCTACATATCAACTGAAGCATTCACAATCGTTAGTAAAATAATATAATTAAACCGACAAAAGTGAATACCTAGCAGTCTTCAGCTACATAAATAAATCAACTGGTTAGAAATAAATCCTAACCTTAATTTATTAGGAGTGCGCCCTCAAAACTCATAAACGTTTATTAATTTAATATGTATTTTGCAGAATCACTCGCTATGGAATTACACATGTACACACTAAATTAATGAAACGCCCGAAAAGGACAGCGTCCCCATCAACTTCTCGCACAAAGAATCCACTTTGTGTATGAGCCCCGGTCATCAAAGTTTACGGAATCCACCGTAAAACCTCACAGAATCCACCGTGGAATATGCCTCCTGGCATCAGGAGAGGACCCATCTTAGGCAGACTCCTAGGGGTTATGGATATCTGGTCGATAGTAGGTCAGGAGCCATCATCATGAATGATGAGGGGAGAAGGGTGATGGCTTGTATGAAAGAGTTGTGCCAACAAGTTTTTCAGCACAACGTCCTGGATCATTGGAAGAACATACCGGAGGGGAGCAAGGACTACATAGTAGCATCCTTGCACGAGGAGTTTTCGGTACCAGCCACAGTAGATAGATTCTCTATGGGTTGGATGATGGATTGCATGCATGCATACATGTCACATAGATGATCCGACGCACGCAAGGCAATCAAGAGTGGGGCTGCAAAGCCCGAGTGGTTAGATGCAGACAACTGGCGCCGACTGAGGGAGGAGACTACAGATTCTCCAGGACATTGGAGTCAGCAGTGCGAGGCAGCAAGGACACGACTCGAGGCCGGAGTGGTCCATCATCTTGGGAGTACCGGCCACATGACATATTTGGAGGACTTTGTAAGTTTTTCTTTTGTTTTGCTTGTTTGTTTTTTTGAAATATTCTTTGTACTGACAATCATGTTTCTAACAGTTAGCATTTTGTTTTCTTTGCAGCACTCCATTACAAATCACGATCCGATAGGCCTTGAGACTCGATATGCAGAGAGGCACGGTCTCAATGCATTGATCAACTGATTGTATAGACAGGGCGGCCCTGTAAGTTACTCATCTTTCTTGTCCGTAGTTACCATGAGATATTTCAATGCATTATTGTATGGTGGATTGATGTGTTGTTTCTTTTTCTGCAGAGTCCGTTTGATGCTCCTTTGTGGCAGGACGAGCTTTCAAGGGACGAGGATTTGTAGCTTGCCCTTGGATCCTTGGAGCTCACACACCTTTATTTTTTAGTCGCCTGATCTATGTAGACATTTTCTATGTATTAGTGATATCCTGTCATGATTGTACCAATCACTTTTTATGCGATCATTTATTTATTTCATGTATTAGTTTTATGATTTCAGTATACATTCTTTTTGTTTGCAAGCGCTTTGTATATAGTAGTGCAGAAACTATTTTGTATGGCTCTCACACAACACATAGTGCTATACACAAAAAGTTTTTTATCCCTGTTACCGTCACTATTAGCGTCGTAAATTTACTGCTCATGTCGCTATTGCCGTCGCTATGCGCGTCGCAAATTTACTGGTTGCGTCGCTATCAACGTCGCATTTGCGACGCTGATAGCGATGCTAATAGCGACGTTTCTATGGCGTCGTTAATAACGACGCTTTTTACGACGACGGAGGTAAATTTTGTTGTTTCTATTTTCGTCGCTTTAAACGTCGGTATAAGGTCTATATCTTGTAGTGAATCTTCCGCTCGGTCTTGCAATGGATGGCGTGGACCCATTCGGTTTGCGCTCAACTTTTTACAGTGTGTGGCCTATAGTCCTTATCAACTACAATATTCCTCCATGGCTTTATATGAAGAAATGACATCTCATCCTTAGCTTACTCATCCTCAGCCGCTACAAAGTCAAAAATATGGATGTGTATATTTGTCCATTAGTCGATGACCTTAAGATTTTGTGTACCTTTGTGTTGCCGGCCCATTGTGAACAGGTGCATGAACTCATTTGTTTGCTGTCTCGAACATCATCAGGCCACTCTATTAGATCTACTTCGGCACGATTTGATGCTTCAGTTTTGAGTAGACGAGGTTGACGCTCCAGACTTGGGCTATACGGAGGGAGTGCTTTAGGGGGATAATGCAGAGATCCTAATGCAGTGAGCCCACGGTTGGCTCAGGATACAGGTGCTACTCCTCGCTCTCATGGTGATTTTAGAGAGCGTGGCTCAGGTGGTTGTTGTGGAGGCTCCGTCTCGTTGTTCTACTGGAGTTGCATCACCTCCAGGATTTGTCACACCTATGGGGATGTCTACTCCAGTCACTCCAGTTTTTGCTCAGTCGTTTGCAAGTGGTATCCCTATGGGTGGTACTCTGATAGATACTACCCCGATCGGTACACCAAATGCACAGGGGTCTCCTAGATATGCTGAGGAGCGTGGTCGCAGGTGAGAGAGGACACATCTTAGGCATACCCTAGAGAGATATGCCTACCTTGTAGATGATAGGTCAGGAGCTATCATCATAAATGATGAGGGGAGGAGGGTGATGACTTGCATGAGAGAGTTGTACCAACAATTTTTTCAGCACGTCTTGGATCATTGGAAAAACATACTGAAGGGGAGCAAGGAATACATAGTAGCATCCTTAAATGAGGAGTTCCTGGTACTAGCCGCAGTAGATAGGTTTTCTATGAGCTGGATGATGGAGTGCATGCGTGCATATACGTCACATAGATGATCGGACGCACGCAAGGCACTCAAGAGTGGGATTGCAAAGCCCAAGTGGCTAGACGCGCACGATTGGCACCAACTCAGGGAGGAGGCTACAGATTCTCTAGGACATTGAAGACAGCAGCGCGAGGCAACGAGGGAACGACTAGAGGCCGAAGTGGTCCATCATCTTAGGAGTGGCGGCCATAGGACATATCTGGAGGACTTTGTAAGTTTTTCTTTTGTTTTGCTTGCTTATTTTTTTGCAATATCCTTTGTACTGACAATCGTGTTTCTAACAGTTAGTATTTTGTTTTCTTTACAGTACTCCATTACAAATCGTGATCCGAACCGGCCTTTGAGACTCAATACGCAGACAGGCACGGTCTCACTACATTGATCGACTGATTGTATGGATGCGGTAGCCCTGTAAATCACTCATCTTTCTTGTCTGTAGTTACCATGTTTAATTAGAATGCATTATTGTATGGTGGACTGATGTGTAGTTGTTTATTTTTTTTCAGAGTCTGTTAGATTCTCCTTTGTGGCGGGACGAGCTTTTGGATGGCGATGATCTATAGCTCGCCCTTGGATCCCTGGAGCTCACACACCCTTCTTTTTTTGTCATGTGATCTGTAGATATTTTCTATGTAGTAGTGATATCTTGCCATGATTGTACCAACCGCTTTCATTATGCGATCATGTATTTATTTCATGTATTAGTGTTATGATATAAGTACACTTTGTCTTTATTTACATGCGCATTATATACAGTACAGAAACTAGCCACAATTTTTTTTTCCTGTTATCATCGCTATTAGCATCGTAAATTTACTGCATGCGTTGTTATTGGCATCATTATTAGTGTCGCAAAGCGTCATTATTAGTGTCGTTATTTGCGTGATACTGACGCAAATAGCGACGCTGATAATGATGCTAATACCGACTATTCTATGGAATTGCCAATAATGATGCTTTTTGCGATGACGAGGAAAATTTTCTTTATTTCCATTGTGTCGCTTTTAACGTCAGTATAAGGCCTATATCTTGTAGTGCATGTATTAGAACACATCACATTTCTCTCTTCCCTCCGTAGGAGTGGATATATTAGAGGTATTCATCTTCATCGTCTGTAGCTATTCTGTAATCACATCCATAAGCTCTTTTTGATACTTTTGCGACTGAATTGGACAGTAGTTCTTTAGATTTTCACCTCTTGGAGTACTTGTAGTAGGGCTTTGAGAAGCTTTTATAATCACTACATACACTGGTAGGGTTGATCTAGAGGGTCCTCTATTTTGGTTCTAACTTAGAGCTCGTGTTGAGACTTGGGGTTGTTGATTCCAACGGGTAGGATGCCACTATTGTTGAGTCACCATTGAAGGAACCATTTGGGGCCACTATTGTTGTGGTTGAACCATCATTTAAGGCACTGTCTTTTGTGGCCACTATGGATTAATTGCACTATACTGCAGTGCTATTTGCATCTAGGGATAGGGATAGGGAATTGTCCCTGGGACTACATTTGGTGGATATACCATTGCTTACTTACATGGGAGTATATAAGACTCCTCTTCTTGAGGTCATTGACAACCATGCTTTAACTTTGTCATACAATCTTGCACCTTCTACTAGAGCTTGTAGATTGACTGGTCTTCTCAATTCCACAAACTTGCAAACTTTTGGTTGTAGACCTCTGAGAAAACCCCCCTTCTAGATGCCTTCATCCAAATGATGGGTGATCCATCTCTTTAGTATGGATTCTATTTGTGAGACATAAGCTTCTACTTGTTCACCAGACTTAGGTTCATGAACTCCTCTCGCATCCACTCTTTAGAACATTCACACCTAAATTTAGTGAGAAAGGCTGGCTTCAAGTCCCGTCCCATGTAGCAAAAGTTTCTGCTACTTGTCTCTCATATCATTGAAACACCGTGCCTTTGAAAGTGGCGGGGGAATATTATTAACCAATGCTTGGGGGTTTTGGCATTGTTAGCTACATATACTACCATAAACTCTGCTACATGAAGATCAAGATCTTCATTGTACTCTCCCTTAAAAATGTGCAACGGGACTATATTTTCTGGCCTATCATCAATATTTCTAGGACAAATTTGACTAGGAATGGGACCTTGGGTCACCATGGGGACTTCTATAAAGAGTGCTTTTAGGGCGCCAAAGGAGGCTTCTACTATAAGCTCATTATCTGCCTTGATTTTTGCCTTATTTCTTCTCACGTATTTCTGGACTCATTCTAGTGCTTGCCTCTTAATTGGTCATTCATCAAGGAGTTGGCTCCACCCAGTTGGTCTGTACTCAATAGAATAGAATCAAGGGAGGTTTCAGTCTCTCTGGAGGACTCCTTGGCCAGCATCTCTTCTACTTCCTTCTTTTCTACGTCTCTGAATTTGGCTTTCAGTCCACTATAGAGGGGAAGATATTCCGTTCTGAAGGTATCAAAGCTCATTCTTTTGAGGATCATTTTTGTGTCATCATCATAGTAATGCCAACTTTTGATGGTTTCAATAGTGTATGTTGTGAAGAATACTCTGTCCACCAACTTCCAGTAGGTTGCTAATTGGACAAATAGGAGATTATAGTGCACCATGCATCCCATGTGTCCTGCTGTTGAGCATCCACAAACAAATGCAAAGTCTTTTCTTTCTTGTTTTCGTGAACCTCCACTGACCACGACTCTTGAAGCTTCTTCATGATCTCCCACTTGATGATGTCTGAAAACTTCTCAATGAATGCTAGATCTTCCGTGAATGGTCATTCTCTTTGTTTTTGCACTTCTGTTTGTTCCCAAATAATTTTCCACCAAGATACACGTCTCTGTTACTTCAACAAGAAGAGAAAATAGTCCGCCACATAAAGCTTGCATCATGATAGCAATATGTTTATGCCATTGTGGGATGAAATTCTTGTAAAAAGTAGCTTTGGCAATGAGAATCTCCAATTATTCAGTGATAGAAGGAACTTTGCAAGCATCCATTGAATTCTTCTCTTCTTGGCAATGCATTTCCTTCATTTTCAGCATCTTCTAATGCTTATTATCATGGCAAATTTTCCCTCTTGCACACAAAAAACATGGAGCTCCAAATGGAACACCAAGGAAAACAAGGTTTCTACTACAACAAAATCTATCTTGTATCATCAAAAACCATCTCTTTTATCTTTTATATGATCTCAACAAAGAAAACAATACCAAGAACAAGAAAACTTCACGCAGCTTCATAAAAACAATTCTTCCATGGCTTTAACTTTATTAAAATCTATCATTCTCTTCATATTATTCATAAGATTCATTGATAGACATTGGAAATAAAAAATAATACTCCACTTTGAATGGAAAAATATCACATATGATTCATTGTCAAAGTTTCCATAGCTTTCTCTCACAACCTCTCATAGATAGATACATTGTTTGGCATAGAATTGGCTATATATATATATATATATATCTCAATCAATCAATCAATAGTACATCATCTCCTCACTACAATACTCAATAATAACTCATAATAATCCTTATTTGGTCTTGGATGCCTCTCCAATAGGTGTGTCTGATATAAAAGGTTATGAGAGTCACTATAGTGACTCTTCGTAGCTCATTACTATCACTTCACTCCAATCTTCCCTTGAGTCTTCAATAGCTACTTCTTCCACTTCCTTGAGATCTTTTGAACTTACATTCACCTCTTTCCATGGCTAGAAAACTTTCCCAAAGTCACACACACATTCCACAAAACACCTACAAAGGTATACAAACTAAAACAGAACAGGAACCGAGACTCTACAAAAGCTCAACAAAGGGTTATAAAAGGTCAACAGAAAGCATCAAAACCTCATAACTCATACTAAAACCATTCCAAACTATCAAAAACCATTCAATGAGCTTTCAAACAACCTCAAACTTCATCAACCATTACTCCATGCTTCATTCATAAAAAAATTAGAACAAAAGAGAAGCTAAACATAACCAATCAGAATCAATCAAAATCTCAACAGAACATATCAGAACATCATAGAGCCTCATATCTCCATTGAAAAAAATCATGAGTTTTCAAAACATAATTAACCTCATCCAAAACACTCTTAAATATTTTCAAAATAACGAAACATCACTCAATATCCATAAAAAAAAATCAACCATTTAGGCCTTAAAAACAACAAAAATCATCTAGAAAACCAATTCATTTCAGCATTCAACAATAGGGGATTTTTTTCTTATCTAGGGAATTTCTTATGCGATTTCCTAGTTTCTCTAACTAGGAAATGTTACACTTTTCCTATTATTTACTATCCCTACTTATGTTTATTTTTAACTACGGAATTGATAAGGAATTTCCTTTTTTTTCCTATGTAGGAAATGATTAAAAGTTCCTTGTGGAAGCCTTCCTTGCAACCTTGGGCTATTAAGCTAGTGACTTGCGACTTCGAAGGTCAAAGGTCGCGTGCATGCGACCTTCCTCTTCCAAGCACCCATTTGAGTGAGAGGGCATAGCAGAGACCCCGATTGGAAACTTCAAATATCATGAGAACAAAGGACCTTGATTACCATCATGTTTCTATTCATGCTGATCTTGATCATGCTAGAGTTTATAATGAACTTTTGCACAACCCCCTACAACACAATGCAACAAAAAATGCTAAGATCATCGAAGGGTAGAGATTCCTCAATGCATATGTGGTATTTTCACTCCCTAGTCTCAAGCAATCACATGCCAATTTCTCACTTGTAGGCTTGTACTTTTATTTTGTGCAGAAGTCCCTATCTGAGGTTGAATTCTAGTGTTGGTTCATGCATACATTCGAGGCAAGATCCATCCTCTAATAGTTTTGCTCTATCATGTGGCATAGACTTCTTTGCCTTGGTCAAATCATCACAAGAAAGATACTAAGTATTAGGGTCTTGTAATGTGCTCGCTCCTCAAATCGCGGGACATGTCTTAGCAGTCTATCGAGAGATATATCTAGAAGATGCCGCCTAGCACTCCCAAGGAATGACACGGGGTTTGCCAACTAGGGTCTCTCGAGTTTGCCCCGCAATGGAACTTATCCGGCCATGCCCACTAGGATCGACTTGAAGTTGGACTTTTCCTAACATTTTCTCGTTAACATTTCCTTTGAGGAAAGCTCTCCGCTAACCGAGACCATGGATGCATTGAAAGCTGATACAAATGCATGCATATTGGCCAAGGACATGGAGATTTCTAAACTCAAAAGGGAGTTAGATTCATGTAAGAATGAATTAGGGACATACAAGTCAATGATGGATGCACAAACAACAATGGTAGATGCACCAGAATTAAAGAAGGAGGTGGAAAGTTTAAAAAAAGACATGTACACATGGGTGAATGTGGTAGAGGGAGCTCAAAAGAAAGTAGAAAATGTTCAGCAAACAATGAACGAAAATGCACAATGGATTGAGGTAGTCAAAAGAAACAAATGGATGCCTCAAAAAAAAATAGAAATGATGAACGCAACAGTAGAGGAGGAAGCAAAGAGGAAACTCCCTGCATGCATGCATGTGTGGTAGGATGGGCTAAAAAAGGAAACTCCCAAGAGGATGCAAAAACACTTGATGCTAAGATGGCTGCAGACAAGACACCCATTATGGATGATTGGAGGATAGGTGATCCAAATGACAAAAGAGGTTAGATCCTCATGCTGAAATTTGAGAACATGAATAGAAAAAGGGCCTTCTTATCAAAGAGAAAGGCTTTGAAGGGCGAAAATATTTACCTCGATGAGGATCTGACACCTGCATAGTTGGAGCATAGGAGGGCTAGCATGCCAAAAGTGTTGGAGGCACATAAAGAAGGAAAGTATGTTGGGTATAGAGATGGCAGAGTAGTCATAGTAGAACAGAGGTCACAATGACGGTACGAGGCCTATGAGACGCTAAATATGTCCCTTTGGAATTGTAGTGGTTCAATGAGACTTGATGCAGGTTATTTTGAGGATACTTTTTGTGGGATAGACACTCGGGTAAGTTACTCATGCATATATGTGTGCATCACGTGGATTCAAAATAAGGTTATTTTAAAATAACTTTTTGATACATTTTTTTGCATATTTTTTTACATACAGAAGGGTGTAATATAAAGGGGTTATTTACATATTGAATATAAAAGGCTTATGTTTTATTCAAGAAAAATCTACAGATAAAGATATTTATAAATAGGCCTTGAATGCACATGATATAGAGGATATACATATAGTAACTTTCCCAAGGATAGACCTGGCTATGTATACAAAGATACATCAATGTATAAATTCTAGATTACCAAATGTTGTGGGATAGAAATGGGAGAGCGTCTATAGACCTCAACCTCATAGACCAGGAGGAACTAAGGGGTCAAGTGGGGCGGCTATTCATTATTGTGAGAGCCTCCAAGATATGATTCATGTGGTGTCACAAGATGTGCATGCTAGATATATGTGTGTAAGGCTGAGGATAGAGCACCCAAGGGATCTATAAGTTGCACTATGTTACTTCCCACCTGTCTCTTCAACATTTTCTCTCAGGGAGGGATCACCATTTAAAGTACTACATGAGGATATTATGAGATATGCAAGCAGTGGGGACATACTACTAGTGGGAGACTTTAATGCTCGAACATGAAGTGAGTACCTCGCCTTCTATGATACTGAACATGAAATGTTTAAGGAATTGGCATTGGATGAACTAGGGCTTGTCATGACATCTCAAGATAAGGAGGTGACAGCATATGTATTCCATCTGTTAGATTTAAGAAGTGCTCACAAATTGGATATATTCAATGGCCTATTAAGATGGCAAGGGGTGGATGCTTTCACTTGTTGGAATAGCAAAAAAGGGGCCAGTTTTGTGGACTATGTAATGGGCTTGCCAGCGTTAATCTAAAAAATCTCTAGAGGAAAAATCTCATGTCTATAGTGATGCAGTACGAGATTGCTTTTGCCAACTAGACCAACATGAACCACTAGAAGGTGCCACTAGATCTCTAGCGAAGGTTTTACATGATGCAGCTTGAGAAGCATTCCCATGTAAGATGGTCTCTATAGCAATATGCAGATGTAGTGTCCCCCAAAATGCTTGGTATGATGATGAGTGCACATAGACTAGGACCCGCAGACTAGGACCTGCCTACAAAGCGATATTACACTAGAGAAATGCATACACAAACATGCAAGAAATATCTTTCATCGTCTTGTGTGGAAAAAGAAAGGATATTATTTAGCCAAACTAGAGTCAGAGATGTATCAGCTCTTTTTGAGCAGAGACAACAAAAAGGCATGGAGAAAATTTCATGGGAAACAACCCCGAATTCAATTGACATCAGCTATGGTATGGCATGAGCATGCTAGGGTATTGTATGGTGTTCCATCATAAGAGCAGATACCATGTACATCAAACTCTAGGCCAACACAATGTGGTTTCTTTCTGGAAAAGATAGTGAGATATGCCATTTAGAGGTTGAAGAATGGGAGAGCACATGATCAAGATGGCCTTGTGTGGTAGAGCATTTTGCACATGCATGTTATGCATTGGCCCCTATCTTGGAAAATCTCTTCAATAGAGTCGTATGTGAGGGGTTTCCTATAAGTTGGTGTGACCACACAATAGTGCAAATTTTAAAGAGTGGAGATCCATTGGTTGCTAACAACTAGTGTACTATTATGATTGGCCATATGCTAGCAAAGACATATGCCTCTATTGTGGAACATGAGTTGACTTGGTTGGATAAAACAAAGAAAATACAATCTACAGGACAAGCTCTCTTCCATTGCAGATACAACATGCTATACCATACATTCATGTTAAGGGCCTTGAGTAAGGAGGGATGATCATGAAGACAAAATCTCTATTTTTTCTTTGTGGATTTTTGCAAGGCTTTTGATACTATACCACGTACAAGACTAATGCAAAGATTGCGAGTCATTGGGGTCCCAGAGGATATGCAAGGGTGCATTTATGCATTGTATGAAACTGCAACAAGGAGAGTACGAGTCCCTAGAGGTACAACACAATCAGTGTCTAGCACGGCTAGTGTAAAGCAAGGATGTCCCCTCTCTCCTCTACTATTTGGACTGTACATTGATGAGATTTTTGATTACATATAAAGATGGAGAGGTATGAGAGCCAGCTTTGGTTGGGGTACTGATACCAACTTTTTTATATGAAGATGGTATGATGCTCATCTCAAATTCACCCGAGAGACTACAATGACATCTAGATGCATTGCATGTGTTTTTTAAAGATAAAGGCCTTAAGATTAATCTTAGAAAGACTAAAATTAAGGTCTTTAACACGTCGGCAACTTGGGTGAAACACAATATTAGTGAGTTTGGGAATCTCCCAATTCTCATTTTTTGAATTCTAAATAGGTGGCACCCGGATAACATGCCCATAAGTTTCTCAAAACCATATGATGTAACCTATCATTGGAAAGCACTTGAAAAATAAAATCTATTAAGCTATAGAGCACTCAATTTGGAGTTATAATGTTCAAGTTATGACAAATCCAAAGACTTGGCTACATGTCCCAAACTTATAGAAAATTTCATATTCCCCAATATGGTATTGTGACATGTTCAGAGTATTACTTTATGTATGACAATCAACTTGTGGAAATGGTTAGACAATATATACACCTTGCGGTCACTTTCAAAGGGCCAAAGTTTTCATGGAAGGAAACTTTAGAGGCTAGGCTTGCACGAGTGTATGGTACCCTAGAGTGATATTATGCAGACATATAGTTTCAACTGCCACTACAAGATATAGGCCTTATACCGATGTTAAAAGCGACGAAAATGCCAATAAAGAAATTTGCCCCCATCGTTGCAAAAAGTGTCATTATTGGTGATGCCATAGAACAGTTGGTATTAGCATCGTTATCAGTGTCGTTATTTGTGTTGGTATCAGCTAGCGTCGCTATTTGCGTCGGTATCAGCTTTTACTGACACAAATAACGACACTGATAATGACTCTCTGCGACACTAATAACGATGCCAATAACGATGTATGCATGTAATTTTGCGATGCTAATAGCGACGGTAACATGAAAAAAAAGAAATTTTGTGGCAGGGCAGTAAGTTGTCCTGCCATATATAGCACTATGTGCTTTATTTGGGCCATACAAAATAGTTTGTGCACTGTATACAATGCTCGTATAAATAAAGAAAAAGTGTACGTCAATCATAACATTGATACATGAAATAAATACATGATCACATAATGAAAGCGACTGGTACAATCATGGCAAGATATCACTACTACATAGAAAATGTCTACACAGATGAGGCGACCAAAAAACAAGGGTGGTGAGCTTCAGGGATCCAAGGGCGAGCTATATATCCTCGCCATTCAAAAGCTTGTCTCGCCACAAAGGAGCATCAAACGGACTCTGCAAAAAAAGAAATAACTATGTATCAGTCCACCATACAATAATGCATTCTAATTAAACATGGTAACTACGAACAAGAAAGATGAGTGACTTACAGGGCCGCCACATCTATACAATCAGTCGATCAATGTAGTGAGACCGTGCCGCTCTAGATATCGAGTCTCAAGGCTAGTCGGATCGCGATTTATAATGGATTGTTGCAAAGAAAACAAAATACTAACTCTTACAAACATGATTGTCAGTACAAAGGATATTGCAAAAAAATAAGTAAGCAAAACAAAAGAAAAACTTACAAAGTCCTTCAGATATATCATGTGGCTGCCACTCCCAAGATGATGGACCACTTCGGCCTCTAGTCGTGCCCTCGTCGTCTTGCGCTACTGACTTCAACATCCTGGAGAATCTGTAGCCTCCTCCCTCAATTGGTGCTAGTCGTCTGCATCTAGCTACTCGGGCTTTGCAGCCCCACTCTTGAGTGCCTTGCATGCGTCTAATCGTCTATGTGACATATATGCACGCATGCACTTCATCATCCAGCCCGTAGAAAATCTATCTGTTGTGGCTGGAATTGGAAACTCCTCATGCAAGGATGCTACTATGTAGTTCTTGCTCCCCTCCAGTATTTTTTTCCAATGATCTAAGATGTTATAGTGAAAAACTTCTTGGCACAACTCTCTCATGCAAGCCATCACCCTCCTACTCTCATCATTCATGATGATGGCTTCTAACCTATCATCGACAAGATAGGCATATTCCTCTGGGGTATGCCTAAGATGGGTCCTCTCCTACCTGCGACATCCCTCTGTATCTCTACAACATCCCTATGACCCTGAAGCACTTCCTCCCTTTGGCCCAAGTCTGGAGCGTCGACCTCATCTGCTCGAAGCTGAAGCATTTGATCGTGCCGAAGTAGATCTAATAAAGCGATCTGATGATGTTCGAGACAGCTCCTAGTCCGCCATGTATCTGAATCTTGCCATCTAATCTGGAGACATGCGTGTGAAGATATCTTGCAACTCCTCATCGCTCATCCCTTGACTCATCCTGATGATCTAAGTATTCAAAAAGGCCACCTATACAAACAAAAAATGATGTTAGCATAATTAATTTAAATCATACAAAGCATGATAATATAAATCCTAAAAAAATAATCTTACTTAAAATGCATATCTTATGTATCCTTATAAGTGATTAGTCAACAAATTGAGTAAGTGGATGTTCCAAGTATGAAGTATCCTATGGTCCCATATCAATTTCCTGACACAACTCGGCATACATTGGAAGGTCGATAGACATGTCACCACAAAAGGATGAGTCCACCTCGTTCTCAAAGAATTCTTGGACTCATGTATTTCCATCATTGTTACCCGATGCTGGCTCCTCTACATACTCCAAGCTTTTGGTGGCCTCCACCCCTTGCAATATTGACCCCTCTATTTACATATTATCCTCATCTATACTCGGAACATTGCTTTGATCATATACTCTTGCACTTCGGGGAGCTGAAGGTAAACATACCACCATCGAGATTGTCGGAGGTTTGGATAGAAGATTACCTTTTCACAAACAGGTGCAAGAGAGATTAAACTATTGTAACATGTACCATGTCGTAATACAATTAACAAACAAATGAGTTCATGCACCTGTTCACAATGGGCCAGCAACACAAAGGTGTTGCATAAATCTGTCCATTTTTTTCCGAAATCTATTTCAAGAAATCCAGATGGACCTTTTCGAACTATTGCTCCAGCTCCTTCAAGTTACCATTTTGAACCACTACACATCAAATAGTATCGTGAAGAAGCTACAGTAATCCACCGTAACAATACTTTGCAAGTTCTCAAAATACTCCATCTCATCTATAACCGTGTTTAGATCCGTTGCTCATCGTCGGCTCTCTTGTTCGAACCTTGCTATGATACCACAGTCTGTTGTGGAGCACATTTTGTCAATACGCTCTACGCGAAAATGCTATCCGTGCAACCACATTACACTATATATTTTGTACTGTACATTGAAACA
Organism: Lygodium microphyllum; assembly: GCF_053477565.2. NCBI lineage: Eukaryota > Viridiplantae > Streptophyta > Polypodiopsida > Schizaeales > Lygodiaceae > Lygodium > Lygodium microphyllum. Next base: position 104,269,654 of record NC_141144.1, read on the forward strand.
CTCAAATTAGTTGTCGCATATAAAATATAGATACGAAAAATCCTAAACACATCATCACCTTTGGACTACATCCCCTTGAGAATTCCCACTTCTCGATTGAGATCTCCGTCCCTTCGCGAGGGATGCTGCAGTCAAAGCTCCATGCAACCATCACGTTGACATGAACCGCAGCATCTCCTCCATGCCCTCGAGATATCGAATCGGTCGATGACGCATACTACGTCGAAATTCAGATCGCGCTTCATCTCAATCTTGCCTACCTTGCTGGTACCTGGCGAGCCACGTCTCCATAAAGGCATGGTGCAAAATACAAAAGCAATTTATCTTATCCTCCATTGCAGCATCCATTATTTTTTCTACCCCATTTCCAACCACCAGATCTCCGATCAGTCTATCATCATCCTTCAGCGACCATAGCATTTTGTTGTCTGGATCCACCGCTCGTAGCCATTGTGAAATATGCATTAGCGCCTCAGGCACCAACCAACCTTCAGCCATGCTACCTTCTAGCCGAGCTCGTTGTCGCACAAAACCTTTCAGGGTTTTCATGAAGCACTCCAAGAAGAACATCCATCGCGTATGGATAGGTCCAGCAATCTCCACTTCATCTACAAGATACATAAGAAGGTGGATTTGTATCGTGAGCATGCTGGTAGGTAGGTATTTCTCAGAGAGACAGACCGTCTCCATTGCTCCCCGCCTCGTGGATTCAATAGAGGTCATCTTAAACTCCTTTGGTGAGATCCATTGCACTAAAGTTGACAACCTGTAAATGGCCCCGCGTATTTCTAGAGTAAGGCATCTTGCGATCGTGAATCGGTAGTACAAACTGCCACAAATGAGAAAGCATTATGAACAATGGCTACAGTCCAAATAGCAAAATGCGCACGCCAATTATAATCCATTTGTAGTACAGACGTGACATATCTTATGCCAATCATGGGATTTTAGCCCTGATAATTGGTTGTCTTTAGAAAATGCAGACCTAAGAGAACGCATCATACCCATCGAAGTGTGTATAGACTTGACTATTTACTTCACAATGTGCTCTTCTTTAGTGGACAAAACCCAAGGAGCGTGAGGTAGCTGCACGTGACCATCAACACTCGACTACGCGGCCAAAGCGCCTCCATCTTGCCTACCTCCTTCAAATCCATTCGTGCCCCTATAGTGTCTCTCTTTCCTGTGATGTGGTCCCATAGCAAGCTGTCCACATTCTTGAAAATATGCATGGGATCCAACAAGTGGTTGATCTGTAAGTGGGTCCAATATGGCAACTCGTAGAAAACTGAGAACCGTCGCGTTCTATTTCAATGTGACTCCGCATAGACAATTTTCAGCTCGTACCAGCTTGCAGCATTAATACGTGTTTGAGGTCGTCCAAGAAAACCTTCCCTGAGTTTATGACCCTCTGGCAAGAAAGCACTGTGTCCTTGATATATCATCTTCTTCATGGTTCGTGACCTTTGGGAGTTTAATTGTGGCCCGCACGATGGACATGCATGATAACATGAGGTAACCAGACCTGTTCTAACACCTCTATCCAGTGAATACAAACTTGAACGAGCTATGTATGATAGATATTACCAACGAGAACGGAAGCCTATTTACTTGAGCACTCTCTGAATCCCGAAAAGTCATGCATCGTCCACATGAGAATGGCTTGAATATTGGTGGACCTTCGACCACCATCGCACTTGCTCATATCTTGTATGGTGATCCCCTCCTCCTACAAAATGTTAAGCTCATCGACTAATGGAAGAAGATACACGTCCATATTTTTGACTTTATAGTGGCCGGGGATGAGTAAGCTAAGGATGAGATGTCCTTTCTTCATAGAAATCCATAGAGGGATATTGTAGTTGACAAGGACTATAGGCCACACACTATAAGAAGTTGAGTGTAGACTAAATGGGTTTACGCCATCCATTGCAAGACCGAGCCGAAGATTCCTTGGCTCTCGGGCAAAGCCTAGGAAGGTAGAGTCAAAGTGGCTCCATGCGTGTGAATCTGCTGATATTCGTTGAACTCCATCTGTGGACCCATTCTGTGTATGCCACGTTGTCAAGCTTGCTATTTCGGACGTACGAAACATGTGGTTTATGCAGGGGATAAGCGGAAAGTGTCTAAGAACATTTTTAGGGATGGTTTATCCTTGTAAGTCCTGTTGATACCTATGAGCACCACACTTTGGACATGTCTCCATAGTCTGATATTCTCCTCGAAACAGTATGCAATCGTTGCAATACACTAGTGGTATCACCAAGAAATTAATGCTTCCTTTTAATTTGTCAATGATCTCATTATGAAATGCTTGCTTGGCAATGCCAAGCACCTCTCCCAAGGTAAATTCCACCCAAGTGTTTAAGATCCGTTCTTCAAGAAACTTCTTAAGATCTGTGGCTGTTTCAATATCAGATTGCAACTTGTATCCTGGCTGCTTGCCCTTCTTTCTATCCTCTTGTTTGTTATCATGTTTTTTCCTCCTGACTGACCTCTTCCATAACATGCTGGGGAGGTGGCTGATTTGCAACTTTAGGCTGATCCACACGTCTTCTTGTCATTCTTTTAGATGTCCTTGCAATATCTTCATCTCTTTTTCGTTTTTCTTCCACAAGTACATCCGTGTTTTGTACCTTTTCTAAATATGCATACACTGAATATGCATCTACTGGTGATTCCCAACCAATTATGCCACGAATGTCTTGCCCTGCATGAGACATTTCACTATCAGTGACCTTTCTCTTTTCAGGTGCATGTAAAGCATGTGTCCATATTTCAGCATTTGGACCAACCATCACTTGGCCATGCATTCTACCAAATGTAGACCAAAAGTAGAAGCATGTACCGCCGCATAAGCATTTCAGACATCCAAGTCTTCCAACAACTTCTGCATACCTCCTTTTCCAAAATTCAAAGCAAGAGGCAAGCTAGAGACATGCAATCTTTCTCTTCTTCTATGCTTTTTCACAAGTGCAGTAATAGTTTCCTTGACATCTTTCAACTTGAAAAAAATCATAAAACGCCTTCAAAAAGCACAAATGTTTTTAATGATAGTGCCAAAAAGAAATCAACTCAATGTATGTACAAGATACCTGAACAACTCAGTCACATCGCATCGCTCCACCCGTATTTTGCTTGCACACTTAGGAGTGCAAGCAGTGTCTTCAGGTGAGATACTCGGCACCCATCATATAATGGTATGGATACTTCCTCTCTAAGCGGATCAGAAGTCTCGACATCCATGGGAATCAATGCATTGATCATTGTCTCCATCTCAGGCTCCAAGATTGTAGGTAGGTTTGGAAGGCTGCCTATCTCCTTTGGTATTGATGGTAAAGATCAGGTAGTACCTTCCAAGTGGTAGATTGGCTCCCGCACTCCATTCATCGCACGCCCATGAACTATTCTAATTGGCCGAAAGGGTGCAATCCTCCTTGGGACGAGACGTCACCTCCCTGGATAGAAAATTCGCCAACCACACCCAATCTTCTTGTATATCATATTCAATTAGCTTGCGAGTACAATGCATGATTGATATTAACTTTTCTTACCGTTTGCTGAAAATCCAAGTCCGCCTGATCAATGCTCTCAGATTGAAATTCGCCGAAGCGTCGTACATGTTCTATAGACAATCGACGTTTTCGTCTAATTGTCAGCTTGTATTGAGAGCAAGCACATGGGACACGCTAGTTAAGATATGCCTTGCGATCTTGAACAATAAGACCTTCATCGTTTTCCATTTTGCCTACGTTATGACAAACAATTTGTTTTTGTTATCATTCTTTTTTTCTTTCTTAAATTTTTTAAGAAGGGATTTCTTCTCTTGTAACTCAGCAAAAATTAACGTATGTAAAGTCTCCACCCACCCATCCACAAATTAACGTATATATGTCAGAGTGTTTCCCGTCTTGTGGTGTTGCACTGGATCTTACCACCACTCTCTCTTTGTTTTTTATCCATCATTACCTCCTCTCCTTCCATCTCTCTCTCGTTTTCTCTTTCTTTATTATGTTGTATGTTTATTCCCTCTCTCTCGTTCCTTCTTCTTTTTTCTCTTCCTCCCTCTCTCCCATTTTCTTTAACGATCACGACAATGACCACGACCATGACCACGACCACGACCATGACTACAACTACGACGATGATGATGACAACTACGATTATGACTACGACCACGACCATGACCATGACCATGACTACCACTACCATTACCAGTATAATAAACAAGAAAATAAGAAAAAACAACGACAATGACCATAACCACGACTACCACTACCACTAACACTACCACTATAATAAACAAGAAAAGAAGAAGAAAAAAAACAACAACAACAATAACTACTACTACAACAATAAACAAGAAAAGAAGAAAAAACTACTACTATTACTACAACAAAAAACAACAATAAACAAGAAAAGAAAAAAACTACTACTACTACTACTACTACAAACAACAATAATTTCCTTTTCTCTTTTCCTATCCCTCTCTCATTTCCTCTCCCTCCCTCATCCTCTCCCTCTTTTTCTCTCTTACCCTATTAGGTTTAATGTTTTTTCTCTCTTTTTCTCTCTCCTCTCCCTCTCTCATTTCCTCTCTCTCCCTCTCCCTCTCCCTCTCTTTCTTTATTTCCCTATTAGGTTTAATGTTTTTTTCTATTTTTCTCTCTCCTCTTCCTCTCTCATTTTTTTTCTCTCCTCTCCCTCTCTCATTTCTTTTTCTCTCTTTCTCTCTCTCCCTCAATTCTTCTCACTCCCTCACCCTCACCCTCTCTTTCTCTCTTTCCCTATTATGTTTAATGTTTTTTCTCTCTCCTCTCCCTCTCTCATTTCCTTTTCTCTCTTCCTCTCCCTCCCTCACCCTCACCCTCTCTTTCTCTCTTTTCCTATTAGGTTTAATGTTTTTTCTCTCTTTTTCTCTCTCTCATTTCCTTTTCTCTCTTTCTCTCCCTCTCTCATTTCCTCCCCCTCCCTCACCCTCTCCCTCTCTTTCTCTCTTTCCCTATTAGGCTTAATTTTTTTCTCCATTTTTCTCTCTCCTCTCCCTCTCTCATTTCCTTTTTTCTCTTCCTCTCCTTTCCTATTAGGTTTCATGTTTTTTCTCTCTTTTTCTCTCTCCTCTCCCTGTCTCATTTCCTCTCCCTCCCTCACCCTCACCCTCTCCCTCTCTTTCTCTCTTTTCCTATTGTGTTTAATGTTTTTTCTCTCTCCTCTCCCTCTCTCATTTCTTTTTCTCTCTTCCTCTCCCTCTCTCATTTCCTCTCCCACCCTCACCCTCTCCCTCTCTTTCTCTCTTTCCCTATTATATTTCATATTTTTTCTCTCTTTTTCTCTCTCCTCTCCTTCTCTCTTTTTTTCTCTCTTATTCTCCCTCCCTCATTTCTTCCCCCTCCCTCACCCTTACTCTCTCTTTCTCTCTTTCCCTATTATGTTTAATGTTTTTCTCTCTCCTCTCTCTCTCTCATTTTCTTTTCTCTCTTCCTCTTCCTCACTCATTTCCTCTCCCTCTCTTTCTCTCTTTCCCTATTATGTTTAATGTTTTTTCTCTCTCCTCTCCCTCTCTCATTTGCTCTCCCTCCCTCACCCTCACCCTTTCTTTCTCTCTTTCCCTATTATGTTTAATGTTCTCCCTCACCCTCACCCTCTCTTTCTCTCTTTCCCTATTATGTTTAATGTTTTTTCTCTCTTCATCTCCCTCTCTCTTTCCCTATTATGTTGAATGTTTCCCTCTCTTTCCTCTCCCTCCCTCTCCCTCTCTCATTTCCTGTCCCTCCCTCTCCCTCTTTTCCCCCTTTGTGTATTATATTTAATGTTTTTTCTCTCTTCCTCTCCCTCTCTCATTTCCTCTCCCTCCCTCTCCCTCTCACTCTCTTTCTCCCTTTCCCTATTATGTTTAATGTTTCCCTCTCCCTCCCTCTTTCTCTCTCATTTCCTCTCCCTCCCCCTCCCCCTCCCCCTCCCCCTCTCCCTCTCTTTCTCTCTCCCTCCCTCTCCCTCTCCCTCTCCCTCTCCCCCTCCCTCTCTCCCTCTCCCTCTCTCTTCCTCTCCCTCTCCCTCTCCCTCTCTCATTTTCTCTCCCTCCCTCTCCCTCTCCCTCTCTTTCTCTCTCATTTCCTCTCCCTCTCTCAATACACACGAATTATACAAAAAACAAGTAAAAGAGAGAGAAAACACAAAAGCAAAGAAAGAATGGACAATGCACTCACCGTAAAGGCTCTAAGAAGGGTTTGGCGACTCCTCTTCACGACAACGGCTCCTCTTCGCCCTCCGTACACCTCCTCTTCTTTGCAAACGGCGGTGGCGGCGGTGAGAAGCCTTCTTTCTCCCTCTTTCTCTCTTTTTCTCTCTCTCAAATGCAAGATGTTCGCTCTCTCTTTCGTGAATGCACGCAAAATAATGCACTTGGGTTTCCTGCATTTTTTTCGTCTGACTACTGTCGTTATTTACGTCGCTGTTTTAGTGACGCCGCTATTTCACGTCACAAATCCCCGTTGCTATACCCTCATATCCTTGTAGTATGCCTTGTACCAAATTGTGGCTTTTTGACACTTTCGTTATGCCCACACTACTCTATGGGGCAGCCATTTAGGGTTGAAGCGTTTGTCATACTAGATGGATGCCACTTATGGACTCTGATGGACCAAAAGCACAACATTATGATGGTTGGGAGTACACTGCACCCATGGTAGATGAGACATTATTCCAAGCAAGTACTTTCCTCTAGAGGATATGGCAGCTCCTTAAAGATGGATACCCTAGACTAGCCATGGAGTCTTCAAGACAGCTTGTAGTAGAGGGAGATAAACTGTGTTGGTATGCACATATGACCATGTGGCTGAACTTACATGGCATGAGTACAGACAGATTACCACCCTTCTATTACAGCCTTAATTGCCCTGCTTTGTGTCTCAATCGTCATGTAGAGCTAAATAGTGTGCTCAGAGCAAATATCTTTAAAGTGGAGAAGACTGGCAGGACTTGGTCCAATGCCCCTTTCTCATGAGGCACGAAAAAGGCACAATATCGATTATGCCACTTCTTGCAACTCTCTCATGATGGTTTCATAGTGAGGCCGAGATACTGGACACTCAACTCTCCCATGGACTCCAGGTTGTTATTGGTCAGATTTGCACCTTATTGCATCAATTGTTGATTGAGACATGTCAATGGAGCCATATTGCAGCCAATGAGAGGATGTGCCAGCTTTGTGGATGAGAGCTAGAAAAAACGGAGGAGCACTATATCTGCATATGTATTGTATACCATGATATCCGAAGGCCACTATCATTTCCTCTTTTAGGAGAGCTTTGGACCACTAAGACATGTGATGGACTATGAGGACCAAAGATGTTTGGGTCTTTTCTTATTGGATCTCTAGCGATGTAGAGCAGTATTGTTACAAGATAGGAGGTGACCACAGCCTCATCCACCCCTCTAGAGAGTAGTTACAAACATTTTTAGTGTAGCTGAACCCCCAGTCTCGCTGCCACCTCAAATATTACATCTCCTACTGATAGGCGTCATCAAGGGACATCATTAGGCGTTATCACAGTTGATGGAGATACAACATTACGCAGAGCATGACACCCTAGAGTACCTACTCAATGACAGAGACATGCCCATATGTGTCACGCTCCCATTACGATTGCTTGTCACAGATGCAGATTGGCACACTGACGCAGTCGAAGGTTTCTTACAGAGTCTTGGTGGATTCATAGACTAAGAAGGATATACTTTAGACTATTTTAATAATTTTAAGCCTAAAATTTTCAACTTTTTTAGTTCTCCATACTTCTGATCCTCTCATCCCAATAATCCACCATGTAGACCTATACATTTATCTCTATCTCCTCTTCTCTGATGACAGATGATGATACCAGTTGTATTGGTTATGGTTTCATTAGCCATTCTAGCCTTTTATAGATGTTAATAGATCTTATCTTATCTTATCTCTTCTCTCTCTATCTCTATCTCTCTCTCTCTCTTCAATTGGTATTAGGTGACGGGTCCTAGGGTGTTTGATCATAGTACGTTGCAATGTTCCTCTGAGAAGACCTTTACCTGGAATGTCTCTGAGGTGCTTGTTGAGCGACGAGCGTGATGTATTCGAGGCGACACTTAGACATGGGGCCTGACTGGAGCAAGAAGATCTCTCTCTCTCTCTCTCTCTCTCTGTCTCTCTCTTGTTCTCTCTCTCTCTCTCTCTCTCTCTCTCTCTCTCTCTCTCTCTCTCTCTCTCTCTCTTTGTCACAAGCTAGAAATTGACCAAGCTTGAGAATAAATTAAAATTTACAGAGTGTTGCTTAAGCGACACCGTTACTTAATCTCCACGCCATCCATATTGCAAATGTCGCTTAATGCATCGCTTACGTGACTTCATTTGCAACGTAAAATCATGTCACTTATACGGCACGTCGAATGTCCTTAAGTGACGCCCACCAAAAATTAAAATTGAAAAAAATTGGGCTTTGCGTAAGTAATGCTTTGGCATCGCTTAAGCGACATCCGTTATTTTTTGCTACGTCCCTTTAACACCCCCTCTTTCTTCTAGTGTCCCTTGTCTCTTCATTTTAAGTGGTTGGTAGATTTACTCACGATGCCTATAGGTCTTTGGAAAATAATATATATTGTGCTTGCCCATGAATACTTGACTAATCGAGTGGAAGAGAGAGCTCTACATACTAAGACAACAAATGTAGTATGTACTTTTCTCTTAGAAGAGATCTTTTATTAGTATGGTTGTGTGGAAAATATTAGAGGAGATAGGGGTGAACTGGATGTAGATGAAGCCCATGATTTATTTGCACAGCTAGGGATAAAGCTTACTTTAACTTCAACTTATAATGGTGAAGAAAACGATAAAAGTGAAAGATTTTACCCAACTATTGTGAAGACATTGGCAAAAGTATGTGGAGAGAAGGTAAAAGAGTAGCCATGATTACTCCCTTATGCTTTCTAGGTTGATAGAACAACCTCGGGGGATTCACTATATATATATTCTCTATATAACGTGCATTCATGGCCTATTTATAAATATCCCAATCTGAGATGTTTTCTTGAATAAAAAACAACCCTTTTCTATTCAATATGTAAGTAACCCCTTTACGTGACACCCTTCTGTATGTAAAAAATGTATAAAATTGGTGTTTTAAAAACCCCTTATTTTGAACTCACGTTATATATACATATATTCATAAGTGACCCCCCCAAGAGAACAACTCATAGTGTTGTTAGAGAATATTTTCTTGTTGAATTTATGTATGGTCAAAAACCTATTATGCCGAAAGAAGAGATGATAGTCATAAGACATAGTTGGATAGTTGGAAAGAAAGTCACAAGACATAGAGGTAGAAATTGCAAAGAAAGGATACATAACAAAAAAAAAAAGGCAAAAGACACAGATTGAGTCCAAAAACCATACAAGATGGGGATTGGGTACTAGTTTATGATAGCAATTCAGACAACGAGCATAATGCCATGTGTAAAGTCTCCAAAAGATGATTTGGACCCTATGTGGTAAGACAAGTTCTTGTTAATGCTACTTATGTATTAAATGAGCTCAATGAGATAGCCATGAAACTTTTGTAGCAAGGAAAAATATCAAATTATTCAAGAGACGGGAATCTATTGCTACCTATGAGTTGCTAGAATTGGAAGAAAATAGTGGCAATGATACAAGGGCTAGCCAAGAAGATATGGAAGATGAATAAGCAAAGGATATGGTTGCAGAGAATGAGAAGGACTCAAAATATGGTAACAACTTGGACTTTGGCACATACCAGAGGATGTGCCGATTCAGAGAGGGTAGATGTTGTGCGGCTATGGGGCCAAAGCATGAGAAACTCTAGAGTGCATCATCATCTGACTTTCTTACTAATCTAGAGATTCCATGCCATATTAGTCATTAGTGTTAGTGTTCATAGTATAGATGGTTCAAAAATATGAGATTTTTGGACAAGTCTAGTCTATTTTGGATATTATTTCTTGTAAGTATCCTAAAAAAACAGTAGAAAATCTCTAGAATAGGGTAACATGTAGAAAGTAAGTTGCTTTTTTTAGAAGATCTCATGCAAAAAGGACTTCCAAAATCATGTGGCACACGATCATAGTTTATAGGTAGTAAACAACATTGTGAATGGGGAGAAGAAGAAGGAGTGATCATGAAGAATTCTGAGTAGGCTTCTTGTGGTTTTACCTCCCTTTCACAGCCACCAATGGAACCATCAGATTTTTGGTCTAAGTAGCAAAGAAGAAGTTAATGTTTGGTATGTGCTTTTGTTCTACCAGGGAGATTTAGGAGATCTAATGCTTGGTCATTGCTTCCAAGTAGTCCTAGACAAGGATTTTGTTTATCATCTCAGGTTCTATCAATACATAGTGCTTTGATTCATTGAGCTTTGTCTTTATCTTTGTTGAGATATCGAGCTCCACTCGTGATATGCCAGGGTGACCGTTGTGCATTTATGTCACCGACTTGTCAGTTGTAGACGCGGTTGGACACCGCCCATGAATAATAGCTAGATGACAGCTATCCTTATCTACTCTAGTTCCTGGCTTGGTTTGTATGCCACCTTAGTTAGTTGAGTTTGGTTTGAGATCCATATATAGGGTTCTTCTATTTCTTTGTAATAGAGTTCTTTTGGCTTACACAACTAAGAAGAGGAAACTATTTTCAGCCTCCATCTCTGTGTGTATTTCCTCATTGTGCAAGCAAGAAAGATTCAAGTGAGACTCCTTCCTTCTCTCCCACAATCTTGACATGGTATCAGAGCCTTGTTCGTGGTAAGGAGCTCAAGAAAGCAAGCCAAGCTCGCGGTGTTCTGGTAAGAGGAGCAGTGTTGCTTTCATTTTCTGTTTTGGGAGCAGATCTCTGCAGGTAGCACAGCCGGAAATTGTAGGAGTGCATTGTCTCAGGTTGAGATGCCCTTCGCGATGAAGCAAGAGGTTGAGACGCCCTTCGCGACCCTGTTTTTTTGATTTGAGGCCATTTCGGGGCCTGTTTTGGAGGCGGAAGTTTTCTGCACGCAGTCGGGAAAAGGCCCTTTTTTATGCTGTGCGACCACTGTTCTACAGGTCGGTGAAAAGTTACTGTAGAAATTGCATTGTATGCTTGTGCGCAGAGACATTGGGAGTTTCAGAATCAACCTTGGTTCCTGTTTATGCAAAATCGTCACTAGGAAGTGACTATGTGGTCAAATACCACTTTCGCTAGTTTTGCATATTTGCCCTTGTGAGGGTGAAGCTTAGTTTTTGCAGTGACAGAATTTTTCGCAGTGTTCTGTAATGGCGTCTGATTCTCTTTCACAGATTGTAACTGAAAAGCTTGACAAGAACAACTTCCAAGCATGGAAGTTTAGAATGACGAATTTCCTTATGGGAAAAGGATATTGGGAATTTGTTGCAGGAAATGAAGAAGAACCAGTTCTTCCTGATGTTCCCAATCAACAGCAAATGCAGGCATTTAAAGCATGGCATGAGAGAGCCAGGAAAGTTACGTACTGGCTATCTATCAGTATTTCAGACTCTATGATTGTGCATATTCAGGATGCAAGTACGCCAAAGGAGGCATGGGATACTTTGTCAAAAATGTATAGCACAAATACGCAAGCCAGGAAAATGCATCTCAAGAAAGAGTTGCATAATGTGCAAAGAGAAAATATGAGCATCAATGACTACCACATGAAGGTGAAGAAGATTGCAGATGCACTTGCTTCCATTGGGTCGCTAGTGGAAGATGATGATTTAGTTTCTGTGACCTTGAATGGTCTAGGAAAGGATTATGCACAGTTTCGGACATCCATTTCAGTTCGTGAAAGATTTCCTGATTTTGAAGAGTTGATTGCTCTTCTAATTTCTGAGGAGCAGAGAAATGGTGGTGCATCTTCTTCAGGAGGAACTTCAAAAGAAGCTGTCTTCTACTCAAATGCTGGAAGAGGTAGAGGCAGAGGTAGAGGAGGCCGATTTGGAGGCCGTGGTAGAAATCAGAATATGCAGCAAACTCAAGAAAACCAATCCTATGGAGGAGGACGTGGTAACTCTAGAGGCAGGGGGAGCCAAAGAGGTCGTGGTGGATGGCAAAGAGGCCAAAATGCAAACACTAATGTTGAATGCTACTACTGTGGTAAAATGGGTCATATGGCTAAAGACTGCTATAAAAAGTAGAATGACATAATGAATGGAAAACTGCAACAAGGGAATTATGCAGCTTCTAGTAGACAGGGTGATGATAGAAATGAGCATTTGTTTATGGTGCAGCATATGAACAATTCTGTGACAAGTGCAGAAGAAAGCAATGATGTGTGGTATGTTACTCAGGTGCATCAAACCACATGACAGGTTATGCAGAATGAATGGAGGATGCAAGGAAAATGGAAAAACTAGGATTTGTGGAGACTGGTGATGATACTGCACATCCTATTATGCAGATTGGAAAAATTCCTTTGTCTATGCAGGATGGGAAAAAGAAATACCTGTCCGATGTATTTCATGTCCCGAATATCACCAAGAATCTGGTTTCTGTTGGTCAAATGGTTGAGCAAGGCTTGCAGGTCAGATTTAATCCTCATGGATGCTTTGTTGAGGATATGAAAAATAAAGGTCGCTTGATAGCAAAAGGAAAGAAGAAGGGCAGAATGTTTACATTGGATACAGACATGCCTGAATTGAGTGCAGCAATGTTTGCACATGGGACCGGAGTAGTTGCAGATATTGATATCTAGCATAAACGCATTGGTCATGTTAATGTACAGTGACTTAAATCAATGCAGGCCCAAAATATTGTTGCAGGATTGCCTAAATTCAAGGTTGCAATGGCTGCATTTCCTATGTTCATGTGCCAGATGAGTTGAGATCCAAGTTGGATCCAAAAGCTGAGAAGTGCATCTTTATTGGTTATTCTCTGCAGCAAAAAGGGTATAGATGCTATAAACCTTCTACTCGTAAGTTTACAGTGAGCAGAGATGTTGTTTTTGATGAGATGAGTAGCTGGTATAAACCAGTAAATGTGATTGATAATGTAGATGCACAAAATGGTAATGCTGCACAGAATTCTCAGCAGCAGTCACAAGATATTAGTGGACCTGGAGCGTCCTCTAGCAGTGGTTCACATTCTTCTCCATGGACAGGTAGATTGAGATCAGGAGAATCTTCTCAAAGCAATGCAGATAGTGGTATGCAGGTATCACGAAAAGGAAAAGAGAAGGTAGATCAGCCCATGTTTGATGTGAATGCAGGTCACTCTTATGTGGATGGTGAATCCAGTGGCTCAGAACAGAGCATTGATGATGAGTTGGATATTCCTTCTATTGTTACACCTGGAGTAAGGAAGACCAGGGATGTTTTGAGAGCACCTCGGAGTGAATCCACTTTGCACAGGTCTACCAGAGTTAGGTATCCTGTGGATAGGCTGAAATATGATAGATTTACAGCCATTCACTATGCATATATGGTCAAGGTGATACAGGAACCAGAACCCACTTCTTTTGAGCAAGCCATGGGAAAAGAAAAATGGGAGAAAGCCATGGATGAAGAAATGGATGCCTTGGAAGCAAATGCTACATGGGAGTTGGTACCTTTGCCTAAAGGTAAGAATGCAATTGGCTGTAAGTGGGTTTATAAGGTGAAGCACAATGCAGATGGTTCTGTGAACAGATACAAGGCAAGATTAGTAGTCAAGGGGTATGCACAAATATATGGCATTGACTATGAAGAAACATTCAGTCTGGTTGCAAGGATGGCAACCGTAAGAGCAGTCATTGCTATGGCTACATCAAAGGGATGGTCTTTACATCAGATGGATGTAAAGAATGCCTTCTTGCATGGTGATTTGCAAGAAGAGGTCTATATGGAGCAGCCACCAGGTTATGTGCATGCTGTTCATCCTGAGTTTGTTTACAGGTTGAAGAAAGCCTTGTATGGCTTGAAGCAAGCACCTAGAGCATGGTCTGACAAGATAGGACAGTATCTTGTCACTATTGGCTTTCAGATTTCCAAGGCAGATTTCTCACTTTATGTGAGAAAAACAGAGAAAGGTATTATGCTACTTGTCATTTATGTTGATGATTTGATTATGACAGGTGACAGTGATGAAGATATCCTTCATGTGAAAATGCTATTGAAGCAGAAGTTTGAGATGAAGGATTTGGGAGAGCTGCGTTATTTCTTGGGCATTGAGGTGATTAGATCACCAAGTGGGATACAGCTCTTGCAGAGGCAGTATGGATTGGACATGCTGTCCAAATATGGGATGACAGACTGTAAGCCTATTTCAGTTCCTTTGGAGCAGAATGTGAAGCTGAGCACAGATGCAGCTGAGCTTCTGGAAGACCCTACTATGTACAGACGCATAGTAGAAAGTTTGATTTATATGACTATTACCAGGCCAGATTTGAGCTATGCTGTTGGATTGGTAAGTCAGTTTATGCAGGCTCCAAGGAAACTGCATTTGGATGCGGCTAGACGCATACTCAGGTATGTGAAGTCCACATTGCAGTATGGACTATTTTATGAGACTGGGGTTCAGATACAGTTACATGGATACACTGATGCTGATTGGGCTGGTAGTATTTCTGATAGACGATCTACCAGTGGATATGTGTTCTCTTTTGGGAGTGTTGCAGTCACTTGGAGCAGCAAGAAACAGCCTACAGTTGCCTTGTCGAGCACAGAGGCCGAGTACAGGGGTGCAGCAATGGCTGCATGTGAGGTAGCTTGGTTGCATAAGCTACTTTATGATATGCATCAGTCTACAGATGGACCAGTTGTCATTTATTGTGACAACATGAGCAGTATACACTTGGCAAATAACCCAGTCTATCATGCTAGAACAAAGCACATTGAGGTGCATTATCACTATGTGCGGGAGAGGGTTTTACTAGGTCTTATTGATCTAGTTTATGTCAGCACAGAGGATCAGGTAGCTGACATATTCACGAAGGCATTGGGCACAGAGAAGTTGCAAGTTTAGAGACCTGCTTGGTGTACAGGAATTGGGATTGAGCTCGAGGGGGAGTGTTGAGATATCGAGCTCCACTCGTGATATGCCAAGGTGACCGTTGTGCATTTATGTCACCGACTTGTCAATTGTAGATGCGGTTGGTACACCGCCCATGAATAATAGCTAGATGACAATTATCCTTATCTACTCTAGTTCGTGGCTTATAATTCATAATAAAACCATTTCAAACTATCAAAAACCATTCAATCGGATTTTAAACAATCTCAAACTTCATGCTTCATACAGAAGGAAAAAAAAAAACATAAGCTAAACAAAACCAATCAAAATCAATCAAAATCTCAACAAAACCTATTAGAAAATCAGAGAGCCTCATATCTCCACTGAAAAACATTATGTGTTTTCAAAACATAATCAATATCATCCGAAATTCTCTTAAACACTTTCAAAACAACTAAACATCAATCAAAATCCATTTTAAAAAATCAACCATTCAAGCCTTAAAAACAACAAAAATCATATGAAAGCCAAGTCATTTCAGCACTCAACATATCCCCACACTTAATAAGGAAGCATCCTTGTGACTTAGAAAAAAGGAAATACAAGTTTATCAAAGATTTCAAATTGATCTTCCTTAGTATCTTTAATAAACCATCCAACCATGACTCCAACTTATCACCTATATCTAATAAAGAATGCAATGAAAGTAAAACCCTTTATCCATTAACACATCTTATAAACATTAGCAAATCATGACAAATTCATAAAGAATATAAGAGGTTTGAGGTTTTGCATCTTTGCTTCTTAAGCTTTCCATCCATCATCACCATCACTGCAAATCTCCAAAAATATAGCTCTCGGACAAATCGAATATTCAACCACCACGTACCCATCACATAGAAATTAACACAACACAAACACAAAACGCCCATTTGAATGGCACCTCCAAAAGATATATATCATTATGAATCATGAAAGATACATCTAGAGGTATCATCGAAGACGATCTCTCTTAAAGGCTTGATGATTATGAAAACGATCCATGGATAAGGATTCATCTACAAAAGTTTTTGAAGGATTTTGGAAAAATTAAAGGCAACACATCCTCTCTAGCAGAACAAGGTATCTACTAGGTAGACAAAGGGCATGAAAATATAGTACATCCAGTTGTTGGGAATCAATGTTCACATTGACACTCATAAATAACTTTGGAATGGCCTTTGGATCATGATGTGAATGCCTATGCATATACGACAGGTACCAAGCAAAGTGAGTCAGCAATCTCACTCAAGGATCTGTAGATTGTGAATATTTTTGAGCAAAATGGAGAAAATTTTGATATACTTCATTGATAGCCATCCACTCCCCTTGAATTAATGGCCAATTAATTTGTAGTTGAGTAAAAGAATCAATTAAGCTACATCCTCTTCTTCTAGGAATCTTTTGATCAAATCCTACATATCCACCTTGAGTAAGTCAGTCATGAATATATGTGTGCATCACGTGGATTCAAAATAAGGCATTTTTAAAATACCATTTTTATACATTTTTTACATACATAAGGATGTAATATAAAGGGTTTATTTATAGATTGAATAGAAAAAGATTATGTTTTATTCAAAAAAAAATCACAGATAGGGATATTTTTAAATAGGCCTTGAATGCACGTGATGTAGAGGATATATATAAATAGTAACTTCCCCGAGCTATCCACTAACCAACCAAGGGGGCTAAGAAATAGAAGTACTAGGAGATGGGGATAGGAAAAATCATAAAATGAGGAATGGGCTAAAGAGGGATTAGCTGAAAATTTAGGTAAATCTATTAAAAAATGTGTTAATTGATAGGCAAGAAAAGTGGAAGGAATATGTATGGATGGTGAAGGACAAGACGGAGAAGGGAAAAAAATCACGATCTTCAATGAAAGAACAATAAGTAAAGATCCGAATTTGAGGGGCACCCTAAGGTTGAAAAAGGAGAGGTAAAATAACTATGGAGTTGGATTTATAAAGGGATAGATAAGCATTATATCTATGGGCCATTTGTTGAGTATAAGATAAACTTGAAACTGATGGACCTAAGGCGGGGACCTAAGGCAAATCATCAATGATAAGCATCAAAGAAAGCTAAATCAAATGGATATTGTTTGGAAAGATAGGCTAAAAGATCTATCATCAGTTGATTAATGTTCTGCACATGAATAGAGGATTTATTTTGTCTTTGCTGGTTTTTTGGAACTACAGGTTCTCCTTTCTTTGCGTGTGTTATTGTGATAACTTTTAGTTCCACCAAATTGGAAGCATGTTCTTAAATCTTCTATTTGGTATCAAGAGTAGCTTTTATAGGAACTGGCTTGCACAGCTCTTTGTAGTATGGCCTTCTTCCTTGCATCGACTACATAAGGGCTTGTAATCCATAGACCTTCTAAGGTTTCGACTATTCAATGAGATATGACCATTTTCTCCATATCTGTAACACTTTATTTCTGATCTTTGGCAGCCAGCAGACCATCATCCTTCTCTACAACTCTAAGAGGGAAACCTTCTTTGACCAAAATTAGGACCAAACTCCCTAGGCTTTGGTCCAATGTCCTACGTTGTCATTTTGGATTCTAGCAAGTTGAATATTGTGTATTCAACTTTCTTTCTTCTTTCATGCATCTCCTTTTTCAAAGAGCAGATATCCTCTGTATGGTTCTTCCTCAAATAGTATGAACAAAAGGCTCCAGGAATGGTTGATTTTTGGGTACATACAGTGATTAAATGTCCCACTTGACGACACTTTCCACACCATCACTACAAGGATATGGAGGTATAGCGACGGCGCTTTCCAATGCAAAATAGCAGCATCACTATTTGCGACACAAATAATGACGGTGCTCAGACGAAAAAAACATGGACCGAAACCCGAGTGCGTTATTTTCTGCACATACACGAAAGAGAGAGCGAAAGAGAGAAAGAAAATCTTGCATTTGAGAGGGAGAGGGAGAGAAAGAGAGAAAGAGAGGACCTTTACGGTGAGTGCATTGTACGGAGGGAGAGGAAAGAGAGGAAAACATTAAACATAATATGGAAAGAGAGAAAGAGAGGGAGGGGGAGAGGGAGGGAGAGGAAATGAGAGGGAAAGGAAGAGAGAAAAGAAAATGAGAGAGAGAGGAGAGAGAAAAACATTAACATAATAGGGAAAGAGAAAAAGAGAGGGTGAGGGTGAGGGAGGGAGAGGAAATGAGACAGGGAGTGGAAAAGAGAAAAGGAAAGAAAGAACGAGAGAGAGGGGGAGAAAACATTAAACATAATAGGGAAAGAGAGAAAGAGAGAGAGAGGGAGAGGGAGGGAGAGAGAGGAGGGAGAGGTTATTGTTATTGTTGTTGTTGCTTTGTTTATTATTTTCTTTTTTTTTGTTTGTTGTTGTTGTGGTAGTCATAGTAGTGGTAGAGGTAGCGGTAGTGGTAATGGTAGTTGGAGATTAATTTCTTATTTTCTTGTTTGTTGTTTTTGTGGTCGTCGTAGTAGTGGTAGTGGTAGTGGTAGTGGTAGTGGTAGTGGTAGTGGTAGTGGTAGTGGTAGTGGTAGTGGTAGTGGTAGTGGTAGTGGTAGTGGTAGTGGTAGTTGTTGTTTAATTTCTTATTTTCTTGTTTGTTGTTGTTGTGGTAGTTGTGTAGTAGTAGTGGTAGTGATAGTGATAGTGATAGTAGTAGTTGTTTAATTTCTTCTCCTCTAGTTTGTTGTTGTTGTGGTAGTCATAGTCGTGGTCATAGTCCTAATTGTAGTAGTAGTAATAGTAGTTTTCTTGTTTGTTATTGTTGTTGTTGTTGTTGTTATTTTTCTTTTCTTATTTATTGTTGTTTACAGACTATATATAGCTAACATAGTTTTCTTGTTTGTTGTTGTTGTTGTAGTTTTTTCTTCTTTTCTTGTTTGTTGTTATTGTAGTAATAGTAGTAGTTATTGTTATTGTTTTTTCTTCTTTTCTTATTTATTGTAGTGGTAGTGGTTTGTAGTAGCAGCAGCAGCAGCAGCAGTAGCAGTAGCAGTAGTAGTAGTAGTAGTAGTTTTGTTTCTTTTATTGTTTATTGTTGTTTAGTTTTCTTTTTTGTTGTTGTTGTAGTAGTGGTAGTAGTAGTTTTTTTTCTTTTCTTGTTTGTTGTTGTTGTTGTAGTTGTTGTTGTTCATCTTTCTTCTATTCTTGTTTATTGTAGTGGTAGTGGTAGTGGTTGTGGTAGTAGTAGAGAGAGAGAGAGTTGTTGTAGTGGTTGTAGTCGTGATTGTAGTACTAGTACTAGTAGTAGTAATAGTAGTTTCCTTGTTTGTTGTTATTGTAGTAGTAGTAGTTTTTTTTCTTTTCTTGTTTCTTGTTATTTAATTTTCTTGTTTTCTGTTGTTATTGTAGTAGTAGTAGTAGTAGTAGTAGTAGTAGTAGTTGTTGTTGTTGTTGTTATTGTTGTTGTTGTTTCTTCTTGTTTTCTTGTTTATTATAGTGGTAGTGGTAGTGGTAGTGGTATTGGTGGTCGTAGTTGTGGTCATGGTCGTGGTCGTGGTTATAGTCGTAGTCGTAGTCGTGGTCATAATCGTAGTCGTCGTAGTCGTGGTTATAGTAGTAGTAGTGGTTTTCTTGTTTGTTGTTGTTGTTATTGTTGTTATTGTAGTAATAGTTTTTTTTTCTTGTTTATTGTTGTCTAGTTTTCTTATTTGTTGTTGTTGTTGTAGTAGTGGTAGTAGTAGTAGTAGTTGTTGTTGTTGTAGTAGAGAGAGAGATATGTTTTGTTAAAGGAAATGAGAGAGGGGGAGTAAGAGAAAACGAAGAAGAAATGAGAGAGAGGGAATAAACATACAACATAATAAAGAAAGAGAAAAAGAGAGAGAGATGGAAGTAGAGGAGATAATGAATGGATAAAAAACAAAGAGAGAGTGGTGGCGAGGTCCAATGCAACACCACGAGATGGAAAACACTCCAACATACGTTAATTTGCGGATGGGTGCCTGGAGTCTTTACATACGTTAATTTTTGCTAAGTTACAAGATAGGAAATCCCTTCTCAAATAATTTAAGAAAGAAAAAAAGAATGATAACAAAAACAAATTGTTTGTCGTAACGTAGAAAAAATGAAAAATGATAAAAGTCTTGATGTTCAAGATCGTGAGGCGTATCTTAATCAGTGTGTCCCATGTCCTTGCTCTCAATGTAAGCTGGCAATTAGATGAAAACGTCGATTGTCTATAGAAGATGTACGATGCTTCGGTGAGTTTCAATCTAAGATCATTGATCAGGCGATCTTGGATTTTGAGCAAACAGTAAGAAAAGTTAATATCAATCATGCATTGTACTCGCAAGCTAATTGAATACCATATACAAAAAGATTGGATGTGGCTAGAAAATTTTCTATCTAGGGAGGTGACGTCTCGTCCGAAGGAGAAGTGTACCCTTTATGGCCAATTAGAAGAGTTTGTGGGTGTGTGATGGATGGAGTGCCTGAGCCAATCCACCACTTGGAAGGTACTACCCAATCTATACCGTCAATACCAGAGAAGATAGATAGTATTCGAGACTTACCTACAATCTTCGAGCCTGAGATGGAGGCAATGATCGATGCATTGATTTCCATGGATGTCGAGACTTCTCATCCACTTAGAGAGGAAGCATCCATACCATTATATGATAGGTGCCGAGTATCTCGCATGAAGACACTGCTTGCACTCCTAAGTGTGCAAGAAAAATGCGGGTGGAGCGATACGAGTGTGACCGAGTTGATTAAGTACCTTGTACGTATGCTTCGTTGATTTCTTTTCGGTACTATCATTAAAAACATTTTTACTTTTTCAAGGTGTTTTATGATTTTTTTCAGGTTACTAAAGTATCATATATTACCACTTGTAAATATCATGCCTGAGTCTTGTGATGATACACGATGTGTTTTACTAAAGCTTGGCATGGACTACAACAATATCCATGCATGTATCAATGATTTCATATTGTTTTGAGGAGAATACAAGACTATGGAGACATGTCCAAAGTGTAGTTCTCACAGATATCGACAGGACTTGTAAGGGAAAACCATCCCTCAAAAAGTTCTTAAACACTTTTCGCTTATCCCCCACATAATCCACATGTTGCTATGTCCCGTATGGCGAGATTGACAACGTGGCATGCACAGAATAGGTTCATAGATGGAGTTCAATGAATATCAGTGGATTCACATGCATGAAGCCACATTGACTCTACCTTCCTAGGCTTTGCCAGAGAGCCAAGGAATCACTACAAGGATTTGAGCTGGTAACGACGGCGATTAGCGATGACGGGTAGCGGCGTCGCTATTTGCATCGCTATTTGCGTCACAAAAGTAGCGATGGTCCACAGGGAAAAAAAACGGGCCTAAACCGAGCGCGACTTTATTTTGCGTTTTCGCCTTTTGGGTTTTGAGAGTGAGAGCGAGGGAGAGAGTGACCATCCTGAGAGAAGGAGAGGAAGAAAACTTGCTGCCGCCGTCGTCGCCGCCGTTTTTCGCGAAGGAGAGGAGGAGCCTTCATTGCAAAGAGGAGCCGCCCCACACTCGCCATATCTCATCGGTGAGTCTCCCTCTCTCCTTCTTTTGCTTGTTTAAGGTTTAAATCACTTTCTCTTTTGCTTGTTTAGGAGAGGAAGTGAGAGAGAAAGAGAGGGAGAGGGAGAGAGAGGGAGAGAAAGAGAAAGAGAGGGAGAGGGAGAGGAAGGGGGAGGAAATGAGAGAGGGAGAGAAAGAGAAAGAGAAAGAGAGGGAGAGGGAGAGGGAGAGGGAGGGAGAGTGCATTCTCTCTCTCCCTCTCCCTTTTGCTTGTTTAAGGTTTAAATCACTTTCTCTTTTGCTTGTTTAGGGGAGGAAATGAGAGAGAAAGAGAGAAAGAGAGGGAGAGGGAGAGGGAAGGGGAGGAAATGAGAGAGGAAGAGAAAGAGAAAGAGAGGGAGAGGGTGAGGGAGAGGGAGGGAGAGTGCATTCTCTCTCTCCCTCTCCCTTTTGCTTTTGGAGAGTGTTAGGATATATTGTGAGAGGGAGAGGAAATGCGAGAGAAAGAGAGGGAAAGGGAGAGGGAGGGAGAGAAAGAGAGAGAGAGAGAGGAAGAAAGAGAAAGAGAAAGAGAGGAAGAGGGAGAGGGAGGGAGAGTGCATTTTCTATCTCCCTCTCCCTTTTTCTTTTGAAGAGTGTTAGGATATATTGTGAGAGGGAGAGGAAATGAGAGAGAAAGAGAGGGAGAGGGAGAGAAAAAGAGAAAGAGAAAGAGATGTATACTCAAATGGATAGCTTTATAGAGATGTATGTCTACTCAAAGGGATAGCTTTTCTCTACTCAAGATGTAGTCCACCTGTGTGTGTATATATTGGAACGATAACATATCCATGATTATGGTAATGGTATGCACTTTTCTTTTTTTATGGGTACCATTACATCGACTCCTTAAGATGGCTAAAAATTAGTCATACACTTTATAAAGTCTAATTAGGAGATTTAAGATGCACGATAATAGAATTATCGATAATGGTATGCAATGTGCTTTGCCATGGGCCACGTACATTGGTGACTCTTTAAGATGGCTTAAAATTGGTCATATTTTTCATAATGTCCAAGTAGGGGATCTAATTGTGATATGCATAATTCATTGTTTTTGTATTAACTTTATAGGCATAACAGATTAGTAATCATGCCAACTAGTCAACGGAAGGACTAAAAGAAAATGATACCCTAGCTAATGGTCATTATGGTACTTCATCAAAATGAACCCAAAAGTATTGCTATAGAAGAAGAATCCCTTAAATTGAGCATACGATATTTTCTTCAAATGTTATGACTATGAGTAGAATTGATTGAAACAAATTTTATTACTATAGTTGATAAATTTCATAGATGGCATTAATTTTTATACATGGACCTAGGACAAAAAAACCACATTACTAAGATGCTTTTTGTTGAGACTGATTTATTATTGGACTAAGATATCCTCAATGATGCTCATAAATGGAGTACTTATACTCAAAGCCCTCTAGTGCAGTTGTATAAGTAATCCTAGTAGAGCCCCTCTAAGATACTCAAAGTACATAACCTAGAGACCGTACATGGTATGTAAGGTATAATGGTTGCACAAGAAGACACCTTAATAATTGACTGATCACCACTAAATCCCAAAGAAGAATCGTGTTCCATCCCCTTCAACTCTATATTCACCTCGTGAAGAACTTCATTAATCATAGCATCCTTGTCACCAATCTTTTTGTTGCAATGATTAAGTAACATATTCATCACTTTTCCTTTTAGCATCTAAGGCATTATCCAATCTTTTAGTCAAGTCCAAACATTTAGTCTTCGACTCATGAACCTTATGAACCAATGCTTTTTTTAAAAAACAATAATGAATAATTATCTACCGGGACAAACAAATCCTTGAGCATGGTATATGGCCGAGATATAACATCAATAAATCTCTCAACTACTATGTCCAATGCATTTTTTACATCAATCAATAAAGCATTTCTTATATCTTGAAGTTTAGATTTCAACACCATGGATGCATCAATATCAACCTCAATGTTTTACAAAATTTGCTTCTCAATCTCTTGCAGAGGCTAAAACCTCTCAAGCAAGAGCTTATGGTCAACTTGCAACTTGACATACATCTCCATAAAGCTATCCATTTGAGCCTCGTTTGTTGTAATGTAGATAAGATGGAAAACGAAGAAGGTCTTATTGTTCAAGATCGCGAGGCGTATCTAAATCAGCGTGTCCCATGTCCTTGCTCTCAATGCAAGTTGGCAATTAGACGAAAACGCCGATTGTCTATAGAACACGTACGATGATTTGGCGAGTTTCAATCTGAGATCATTGATCAGGCGATTGCGGATTTTCAGCAAATGGTAATTTGAAGTTAATATCAATCATGCATTGTACTCGCAAGCTAATTGAAAACCATACACAATAAGATTGGGTCTTGTTGGCAAATTTTCTATCCAGGGAGGTGATGTCTCATCCCAAGGGGGAGTGCACCCTTTGCGGCCAATTAGAAGAGTTCATGGGCATGCGATGGATGGAGTGCAGGAGCCAATCCACAACTCGCAAGGTCAATCTATACCGTCAATGCCAGAGGAGACAGACAACCTTCCAGACCTACCAACAATCTTGGAGCCTCAGATGGAGGCAATGATCGATGCATTGATTCCCATGGATGTCGAGACATATAATCCGGTTAGAGAGGAAGCATCCATACCATTATATGATGGGTGCCGAGTATCTTGGTTGAAGATACTGCTTGCACTCTTAACTATGCAAGCAAAATACGGGTGGAGCGATATGAGTGTGACCGAGTTATTCAAGTACCTTGCACATAGGCTTCATTGATTTTTTTTTTTACACTATTATTACAAACATTTGTGCTTTTCAAGGTGTTTTATGATTTTTTTCAGGTTATTGAAATATCATATATTACCACCTGCAAATACCATGCCTGAGTCTCGTGATGATGTACGACATGTTTTACGGAAGCTTGGCATTGACTACAATAACATCCATGCATGTATCAACGATTGCATACTGTTAACCCTAACACAAAGAAAGCAAAAGAAAGCAAAAAAGACGTAGGGCAAAGGTGGGAAAAAGGTAGCCCAACTGAAGAAAGAAGAGGAAAAAAGACCAAAAGCGCAAGGGCAACCTTAAAAGTCCAAGGCAAATGCAAAAGCGGAAAGGCGCATTTTAAAATAAAAAGGCGCACCCTGAAATCTTGTAAAAGAGTGCGGGCTCTCACCCGTGTAATTTGTAAATGTAGATAGGTGGTGGAAAGGAAGCTAGAAAGATAGACAGACAATGAGAAAAGGGGCCTAGGCTAATGGCCGGCCATGTAAAAAAGGGGGATGACCGCCCATGGAAATTAGGGCATGTATATAAAGTTGAAAAGTGAATGAGAAGATCATTCTTGTGTGTGGCAAAAGCTTCTTCTTCTTCTTCTCTTGTTTCTTGCCTTCTTGCTTATGCATGAGAGAGGGATTGAGAGAGTGTGAAGTAGTGAGGGAGTGATTGTGTGAGAGTGAGGGATCTTGGAGAAGAAACTCTTCATCTTCTCTCTTTATCTTCTCCTCCTCTCTTCTCTTCTCTTGTCTCTCGCGTGGCTATGGAGGATGAAGCTCATGGGAGAGGGATTGAGGTTGCTTGAGCTTGCCTCAAGGATCGTGGAGCTGCCGGTGCGCAAGAGACAGGAGGGTACTCGATCGAGCATCAAGGTAAGCTCACTATACCCGTAAGGTAGGCATTGCATGTTGGCTATGTGAGAGGTAGCCATGGCTGCTCGGTTCGAAACACTTGAGCAATAAGTGGTCCGTAGGTCTTGGGGTAGAGCTTGAAGCTCCCCTACATTTTGGTTCCATTTCTGGGATAGACGGAATTGAGCCTTGAGCGCCGCACGCATCAGATCAATCTTGGAAGTAGGGTTTGCAGCCTGAACAAGTGCTCGAGATAACCAGGAGATTTAGAAGGTTTTGATCTATGGAACAAGTAAGTATTTGGGTTTGTTGCAAGCATTAGATTAGGATTACTGTTTTGCATTTCTGTTTTTCATATTGCGTGCACTATATTAAGGTTAGATTAGGGTAGAAAAGGAGAAAATAGGGGTTCTGGTTATTACTGCTGGAAACAGGAAAACAGGGGCCCAGATTCAAGTTTTTGGGTGAAACAGGGACAGGGAACTAGCTATAAGGTTCTGCAGTGCTGGGAAAGGACCTTAAGAGGTTTGGGAAGCCAGGATGGACCTCATTTCTTTAATTGGCCTTGTGTGTGAGAGAGAGAGAGTTTCTGGTTCACAGGACGAGAAAACACGACCCCGATTCTACGCGCATTCGATTCATGCTGCTTCAGGTGAGTCCAGTGTATTCCATTGGCACTCTAATCGGGTATGGGAAGTTTGTGGTGATTGAGTGCAGCACGCATTAGGAAGGATTCAAACGCGTCGGAATCGCACCCGCGGGTGACGTAGTCGGATCAACCCGCAGTGGTCCGATCCCCAGAATAGGACCACCCGAGTTCTGGAGTCGGGCCGTCCAACTCCCAGAATCAGACCGTCCAACTGAGAGAGAGTCAGACCAAACAGGTCTGATTTTCAGAATCAGACCGTCCGACTCCTAGAGTCGAACCACTCGGACCATTTGGACCTGGACCAACTGTCCGATCGGACACCTCGTCCGATCAAGGAAATTAGACCCACTCCTGTCAGAATCGGACCGGTCCAGGATCAGACAACTAGAATCGGACCACTTTTTTGATTAGACTCCTAGAGTCAGACATGACCAAAATCGGACCACTGATTCGATCGGACCAACCCCGCCCGACTCTTAGAGTCGGACCAAATAGGTCCGATTGTTAGAATCGGACCGTCCGACTCCCAGAGTTGGACCAGCCCTGTCCAATTCCCAGAATTGGACCATCTTGCCAGAACAAAAAGATAAGGATCTTTTGCTGACCTTGCCACAGACCTGACCCCAGGACGCAACCCTGAACACCCCTAGGACCCAGTTTGGCCATTAGAACCTCAGAGATTAATCAAACGCAAGGTGCGGAAAGACCATAGAATAGCCGGGAACCGAGTTGAAATTAGGCTAAGAACGTGGGTAGAAACAAGGTGGAGTTTGCGTTAAACGCTTTGTGCATCGGCATTTCACTTTTGTGCTCTACTAAACCTGCATAATAAGAAAAGAGAAAAGCCCGTTTTCGCACCAAGCACCATGGAAGCACTAAGCACAACGTGTAAGTAAGGAGCACCGTTGCTTTCAAATAACAAGGAATACATCTGGATACCTAATAACATTAAGGAACCCACTACTAGGAGAAGACCCCAAGACTTCGACAGGTGTCTGAGCGCGCTACTAAGTAGTACCTAGAGAAAAAACGAAGACACAAGAAGCAACAAGATAGAGGAGTGGAAGCTGCCGGAGCTGATTGGATTCATCGACAATCTCGTGGAGCTGGAAGCAGAAACAATGTCGGGATCAAGAGGCGACCAAGGAAAAGACCAATTAGACTTAGGAGAATTTCCAACTTCAGTCCAGGAACTGGTCCATGACTACGATCTACTCACCAGGACTGAGATCCAGGGTAGATCTGTAGAGAAAGTGGTGGCTAACCTAGAAGAAGAGAGAAGAGCTATCAAGAGAGAGTTGGAAGGCATAATTGCCTACAACCATGAGGAAAGGGCTAGAAGGCTGCAGCAGGACGTGGATATCTACGAGGCCAGACGAGTATTGGACCTAGCTGGGGCAGCCAAGTCCGGACCGAACATAGAGAGGGAACGGGTAGCAGAGGCTGGCATGACATTGAGTGAACTGGTGGCAAAGCGACTCATGGATAATACATCCGTGGAACAAAGTGCTACTGCCCTAGCCACCGCACTACTGTCAGGATTAGGAGTCACGCAAGGGGCTAAAGGGCAGGCTAGAATCCCCATAGTAGCGAAACAACTAGCTCGATACAAACCTAGCAGTGACCCATACAGCTTTATGGAGCAGCTCGAGCAAGTATGTGAGGCAAACAGTCTTACTGACCCTGCGCAGCAAGCTCAAGCCTTCAGCCTGTGCTTAGGCGACAAGGGGAGGACCTGGTACTCTAGTCTGGATGACATAGAATGTACAAACTTTGCTTGCCTTAAGGGCCTCTTCATCAAGAGGTTTTTGGAGGCAGGGTGTTCGGACAACCTCATTGTTAGGTTGATGAATATCAGTCAAAGGGAGAAGGAGGACGTTAGAGATTACGTCACTCAGGTGCGCAGTCTCTACAAGAGAATCCCTGCCAATGAGTGACCCACCGAGAGGGCAGTGTCTACAGTGTTCATGAATGGGATTCGGAGTGAGGAGCTCTACAAGGCTTTGGCCAGTAACTCCACCTTGTAAGGAGACGTGCTAGCTCAAGGCAATATGTGTAGACGATCAACTTAGGGAACGTAGCATGAGGACTACCACCCGAGATAGTGCAAGCCAGAGGAACCCTGAGAAATCAACCACCTTAGGGGAAAAAGCAACTGCTAGCACGTAGGATAAGGGAAAGAGTGTAGGCCACGACCAGGGGATGGCAGAGATGAGAATGGAGATTGCGCAGTTTGCAGGAGCTCGTTAGAAAGCCTGTGAGATCGCATGTACAATGTGTGTACTGCGGCGGCAATCACCTCCCAGTGGAGTGCCAAGATCCTAGATCTCGGCCGTACTCAAGTTGCGGTAGATTCGGACATGATGCATCGCATTGCAGAATGCCGAGGAGACTCCCATATACGCAGCAATACAACCCTCCATACTTAGGTAATAGGCCACCTAATTTCCTTGGCAGGGGAACCCAGTTAGCTCTTCCAGCAGCAACTGACCCAAGACCTGTCGTGCCTAGGCTAGAGATGAACCCAACTGGTATACCCAGGCCACCAGGGCCTTTTGTGACTCACCCACCTAGCGATGCTCCTGTTCACTTTGTGGAGGAGCCTAATGAGGAAGAGGCATATGTCAATCCTTATGTATCCTATGATGAGGAGGGCAACCCAGTCCTGATGGACTATCGGCCAGTGCTGGTGATGGCTTTAGGAAGAGGATGAGGCAGAGGCTTTGGAGGGCCAAGCCAGGATCCAGTCACATGCTGGACTTGCGGCCACCCAGGCAACATTTTATCACGCTGCCCAGAGCGTGAACAAGCTAACAAGGACAAAGCGGATCTCCGATGCACAGAGTGTGGAATCACACATCTGCTTCCTAACTGTCCTAGGCGGAAGCCATCAACGAGTGTTGCCAACATGCCATCGGTGCCTTTGGAGTTGAAATTTTCGGTAGTGAGGATACGCCCATGCCACTACATGCTATGACGCTGTCGAAGGGTTTTCGAAAGCAAAGTCGCGACTACAGAGGACTTTGAATTATTTCAGGATAGAAGGTCAATAGTGGCGGCCTCCACAAAGGATCATATTTACATTCCAACAACTCTTCAGAAGACTCATGAGACAAACAGTTTATTAGCTTAGCAACTCCCTCTTTTACATCAGAGAAGCTGAACTTTGTTATAACAGCATGTTCTTTTGATTCAGACAGGTAATTATTATCTATCTTCAAACAACCTCACGTAGTTTTTGAGAATTTTGAACCCAATCTTCATGTCCAGAAGAACACTTGTATCCAGTCCTTCAAATGTAATAGACATGCCCTTAACCTTCTCTACGTCTCCTGTGGTAGAACTCTTTTCAAGCAACTGAATGCATAAGTCAGGGTGTAAAATAGTCTGCCAGTTTGAAATCTTTTGTCAAATTCTATCTCTCTCTCTCTCTCTCTCTGTGTGTATCTGTCTATTTGTGCTGCCAATACAAACAATACTAGGAATTCTTTATATGGGTAAAATATGTGGATGTATGGAAGTTGATCAGGCCACTCTTGGTGTCAAGGAACGATGGGTACAGTTTGAATCAATTCTTGAACCTAGGTGTCATTGCGTGGACTCATGTTTTAGGAGCTATGTTGTTGGAACCTTATCCATGCTAACTAATCCACGCAAACAGATTCAAGCCTATATATTCGATGTTGTGAGGACTACTATGCCAAAGATGAATCTGGATGATGTATTTGAGCAGAAGAATGAAGTGGCAAAATCTGTAGCTAATGAGTTTGAGAAAGCTATGTACAACTATGGTTTTAAAATAGTTCGGACATTGATTGTTGACATTATTCCGGATGAGATCGTTAAGCGAACAATGAGTGAGATCAATGCAGCTTCAAAAATCCTCCTTTCAGCACTCTCCTTGGTGATGCAACAAACATTCGAAGTACCAGATGCACAAAATTCTGCTACAGCTCGAAGTAAAAGCTTCTGGGAATTTTCAACTTGAAGAGCTTTTGCAATGTACACCTTCTTAGCAGCAAATTCTTTACTTTGATAGACTCAGCCTCAGCACTCCGCAGCCAATCGACAAATGACTTTCATTATTCAGGACCTTGGACTCTCTGTCCGCAGCCACAACCCTCTCATACCACACCAAAAATCTCTTCCTCCTCCCTCCCAATGTAGCTCCTCTTCATACCAGGTCGAGCTTCGCCATTCTCTTTTCCAGCATTGACTGCAGTGCTTGCCAAAAGGATTGTTTGCAATCAAGCACAAGTAGGACTCGTCCACTTACAAGCTTAAGCAAAGCCTTCAAATTTGTTGTTATGATTCCGAACTTTGTCATCAGCCGTGCAGCATTTGCAACTACAACTGAAACAGATCTATTTTCCTGTCATGCTTATGCAGTTGATGCATAAAACATTTCTCAAACAAGTCGTTGTGTCCGAACATAAGCAATACAGTCGCTTCAAATATTTCCCATCCCATTCTTCCAGTCCTCTTCTCGTTCCTTTCGTCTTCAATATCCCTTCAGAGGGTCACCCAGTCAGAACATGTGATAACAGCTATTCCAACCTTCATTACAACTCGTCTGGCATTGTGCGCAAAAATCCGTGATTAAGTTCACTCTATCCAACTGCTGCACAAGGTTTTCCATCCAGTTCTGATTGAGGCTTTTGAAGATCTGCAAAACTGCTATTCATAAGGCACTGATAACATAGCTTCTGTCTGCCGATTCCAACAGCTCCAGAGGACACAAGTATTACCTCGACTCCTTTATTAATCAGTTCTTTCACCTGCTCACAAAGAGAGCCAATTCACCCCACAGCAAGCCGCCCGTCCTTTCACTTCTTCTTTATAGCAATCTCCTCCACCATCATTCTTTTTCGTAGATCCCCTGTTGAGTCCTCTGATTCGCCCAAAAATCCTTCCTTTTCTGCTTGATTGTATTGCTCAACACTTTTGCTCTGGTTGTAGCTTCATGATTGAGAAGATAAGTAGGGATCACACCTTCCTGTACACTATCCTCAGCTTTTCTTCTATTTTCTCTCACTATGCATGGCTAGAGTTTTCTTCCTTAAGGCCTTTTTTGCATAGCGCCTCTTTGCAAAAATCTTTCCCTGCTTTTTGCTCTCCTTCTCGATTAAGCTCCTTTCCCCCAAAAATCCCTTTTCAAAAATAGTCATCCCTTTCCAAATAGCATCCGTCATTTTCCCTTCCCCCAAAACATAAAATGGCACAAAGAAAAGCGGCCCTTAGAAAAGCATACAAGTCCTCTTCATCTTATCATAGCTTACAATGACATATCATATGCTTTCAAATTGCCTCCAAACTTTGGAATTCTTTTCCTTGATCATCACAATACAAGCAAACAAAACCCCTTGTCACCTTCAAGCCAAGATAATGCAGCATTCCACACGATTACGCTACAAAGTCGATGCTTGTCAAACACTTTCTGTACTTCCACAAATAAACCACACATGGCATACATAGCAACCAATGCACTGCCAACAACAGTATCTTTTTCTAGCCCCTCTTTACTATATTACCACACAGAATAAAGATGCAAACATAACGACTAAGTATGTACAAAGTATCAAGTCCCACATACACAACTTTTGGGTGGATTTCACACCTCGAATGCACAACAGCACGACATCTACCCCCTCTATTCCTGAGCATCCTCCGGATGGGCCAACTACCCATGATCATTATCATCAAGATCCATAAACAGATCAATCTCTTCATTGTGCATTTCCGGTATATAAATAAGATTATCTGTCATATCATCTGTCTCTTCGATTGAAGTTTCTTCTCGTTGCTCTTCTCTTGCAAATTCTTCCAATGCATAATCCTGATCATCTCTTTTCTTAAAAATCTTGATTCTTTTTCCTGCAATAGGCACTCTAAGCACTGTCCCATCCAATTCTGTCAACTCATATGTTGCATTGTCAAAGACATGTCTGACTATGTATGGCCCAAACCATCTTTTCACCATCTTCCGAAGTGCAGTATGCTGATTTTCAAGGCTGCTATCAAAGACTAAAACCCAGTCTCCCTCTTCTATTGCTCTAGGCTCCAAGCGATGCCTGCTGTCAAATCTGTCCTTATTTCTTAGTCTAGCAACCTTCAACCTGTCAATAGCTAACTGAAGATCCTCTGGTCTTCTCTCCAACTGCTGAATCCGAAGAGCTAAGAGCTCCTCTCTCGTCAAATCCTCCTGCCAAGGTAAGACTGACCAAGTCAAAGCACAAGTCTCAGTCGGCATAATTGGTTTCTGACGGTACATCAACTCTGCGGGCATATATCCTGTGGTAACACTGTGAGTCGTACGATCAGCCCACAAAGCAAATGGTAGAAGTCTCGGCCATTCTCCAATCTGTCCTCTGCATGCTTTGGCTGATGCTTTTACTATCCGCGGATGCCCTCTTTCACTCTTCCCATTTCCCTTTGGATTATATGCTGTGGTTAGAGCCAACTTGATTCCTAGTTGAGAGAAAAACTCCCTAGCTTCATCTACATCCAATTTACTGCGATCCGCAGTGATCTTACTCACACAGCCATACTTGTAGAAAATTTCTTCCAATAAGAACTTACATACTGCACTAGTGGTCTTTGTTCTCAAAGATCTGCCCTCAACATGATTGGTAAGATCCTCTCTAGCCAAAACAATATATCTCATCTGCCATAGACCCATAGGCATAGTAACCAAGTCAACTACCCACTTATAATGAATGCATAGCGGATAGGTCGGATGAAGATCATCTCGATGACGCACTACCGAATACATCTGGCAGTCTTTGCAAGTCTCTACAAAGTGAGAAACATCTCTATACATGCCTTTCCACCAATATTTCTCTTTGATTTTCTCATAAGTAGCCCACACTTCTCTATGACCAGCCCAAGGACTCTCATGAAACTCCCTCATCACCTGTAACTATGTCTCTCTATCGCAGACAACCCGCAAAGATAATCCATCTCTTTTCTTCAGATGCTTCCAAAGAAATCCGTCCTTGAGAAAATAACCATAGGCTTTTCTTCTGATCTTCTTGAACTCTTCATCTGTCCATTCATCTCTTTTGCTTAGTGTACTAAGGTACTTGCCAATCTACAACCAATCTCCAACATAGAGTTCTTCTATGAAAGCCACAATATCATAGACATGGCAAACATGATCAACCATAGCGGCTGAAATTTCTGCATCATCCTCTTCTGCAAGTAGTGTCTCCTCATCATCATATCTGGCTCTAGACAGCATATCTGCCACTGGATTATCCTTTCCTGCTATGTGTTTAAATTCTGGATTTAATGACTTGATGTATGCAATCCATCTCAGCATAGCTATATCCGGAGTAGAGCAACTCGTAATCATACCTATCAATGGCAAGCAATCTGTCTCTACCACAACTGAGGCTCCAATAAAGTACTCCTTGTCACATTTGAGAGCCGTAACAATCCCCAGCAACTCTCTCTTGATTTGCGAATATCTCCTCTGTCTCTCATTTAGGACTTTCGCCCCAAACCGAATAGCATACCTGTTTCCATCTGCATCATCTTGACCCACAACCCAACCTATGCCAATTGGACTAGTGTCAACTGTCAATACAATAGGCCTTCCGTAATTATAATCCGATTTCCTGAGAGCAAGAGCAATCTGCAATAACTTCTTCAATTTCCGCATGGCTCTAGTGTGGCTCTCATCCCAATAAAATTCCTGCCCCTTTCGAAGCAGCTGATATAAACAATCTGCTATGTGTGCAAAATGGGGTATCCAAATCATATAAAACACACAAGCTCCAATGAATCTCCGTACCTCTGAAGTGGTAGAACAATACTCCGTAATCTTACCTATAGCATCCACCTTTTCAGGTGAGGGTTTCTTGCCATAATATCCACACATATGTCCAACAATGACAACCTCATTTACTCCAAAAATAGATTTTTGCCCTGATAGTGTCAAGTTCACTTCTTCCAACCTGGCCAAAATCTTCTCACAAGCTGAAATATGATCAGCCACAAAGTATCTACATCCCTGCTCATTTAGACTCTCATTCTTCTCTTCTTCTGCACACCCCTTAATGGGCACATCATCCAAAAAAGGCATGGTAAGTTGAGGTATGTAATCACGAAGAACCTTATGCATGGCATTCATCATATGCGCAATAGAATTAGTGGCACCTTGAGGCAAGGTACACATCCTGACAAGGCCAATAGGAGTTCTCATAGTGGTTATGTCCCTGCTTTCCAAAGCCAGCTGAAACTGATCATATCCCGAATACAAATCACCTAAAGAATAGATGGCACGTCTAGCAAATGCTTCTGCAAACTCATCCACAACTGGACCTATACCAACATTCCTGATAGTAACTCTGTTTACTGGCTACATGTCCTGTATAAATCGGAGAGTACCATTCTTCTTTAGAACCGTAAACCACCTATTTGAGTATGGTGCAGATGAAGGCTCAAGAATTCCCATCTTGATTTTCTCATTCAACAAATCAATCAGCTTTGGCAGGTGTGCCTTAGGCACTGGAATAGGTCGGAGGTTCCATGGAATATGAGGAATAGTAAAGATGACCATAGGAGCAACAATATCCGGATTCACACATCCAATCTCATGCGGGAAAAAAGCAAACCCCCTTCCATGTCGCTCAAGCATCTCCTGAAAGCATTGCTTCTCTGTAGGTAGCAAGAAATCACCATTTCCAATTTTCAATTCAATAAGAGTCTCTGCTGAAAATTTATGGCCTATATGCTCCGGATTCCTCAAAATTGGCTGTTTGGCAGCCCTCTCTATTTGCTGATCACAGTCAGGTGGAAGCGGTACAGCTATCGGCTTCACCTTCTTATCCACAGTCTTGTATTTCGTGTCAACCCTGGCTTCATTATGATCCTTTGCATTACTCAAATCTTGCTGTAAATCAGCAATTCTGCACTCCAGTGGGGTGGCTGAATATCCTCAGCCCTCTACTCTATGGACTGCATAGGAATAGCCCTAAACTCTGGATGCTGAAATATTTCAGCAGTAGACTCTGTTGGCTGAAAGTTTTCAGCCCTCTGTGTCTCTGTAAACTAATCATAATCAGCCAGAAACTCTCTTTGCTGAATTTCTTCAGCACTCAATACTTTTTGCTGAGTCACCTCAGCCTTTGACTCTATTTGTGACACAAAATCTGTAATTTCATGAAACATGTCCAGGGATTGCACTAATACATTACTGTGACAACTTTGCATATCAGTTTTCAGCATATTTTCCATCTCTATCATCGTATCTACACAAATCATATTGTCATACATCCCATCTGTATGCTCATCATCCTCTAAAATTCCTGCATTTTTCAAAATTTTCTCCTTCCTGCATATGTACTGCCTGGCAGCTCTAGGCAACTTTCCCACAATAGCCTCTTGGTTTTTCTTATCATTTACGATTCACAATCCCCTTCTGCTTAATAAAGCAGCTGGTCCTGCATCAGCCTTGTCAAACTTCAATTCCATCAGCTGAACAAGATTTAGAGCATCCTCACAAAGCCCAGATTCAGCATTGCCAAGAATACCCCGAGATTAGAGCATTCCAAGAGATAACTTTTGGTATTTTATCAAACAATTCTTCTGCTTTTGCGAATGCATCACACTTAGCATACATGCTCACCAATCCATTGCCTAGCACAATAGCATGAGTTTCCATTAGCCCCAGCCTCCGTCTCAGCATGTCAAACAAGTTCCAAAACAGTATGAACCTTTAGTATCCTTCACTTAATACCAAAAAGATCCACTTATTCCATATGTAAAAGTCTTATTTGCTGACTATAATATAGTTGAAACCCATGTCCAATGGTTGACAAAATCTGAACAAACACCCTCTAAGTACATGTGATAATAAAAAGCAAGTGCCTTGACAAATAGTCCATATTCAGCATATCCTTTTTGGTGGATTCCACATCTCGGATGCGCAGCAGTACGACAGCGTCACCCAGTCAGAACGTGTGATAACAGCTATTCCAACCTTCACTACAACTCGTCTGGCGTTCTGTGCAAAAATCCGTGATTAAGTTCACTTTGTCCAACTGCTGCACAAGGTTTTCCATCCAGTTCTGATTGAGGCTTTTGAAGATCTGCAAAACTGCTATTCATAAGGCGTTGATAACGTAGCTTCTGTTTGCCGACTCCAACAGCTCCAGAGGACACAAGTATTACCTCGACTCCTTTATTAATCAGTTCTTTCACCTGCTCACAAAGAGAGCCAATTCGCCCCACAGCAAGCGGCCCGTCCTTTCACTTCTTCTTTACTGCAATCTCCTCCACCATCATTCTTTTTCGTAGATCCCCTGTTGAGTCCTCTGATTCGCCCAAAAATCCTTCCTTTTCTGCTTGATTGTATTGCTCAACACTTTTGCTCTGGTTGTAGCTTCACGATCCAGAAGATAAGTAGGCATCACACCTTCCTGTACACTATCCTCAGCTTTTCTTCTATTTTCTTTCTCACTATGCATGGCTAGATTTTTCTTCCTTAAGGCCTTTTCTGCATAGTGCCTCTTTGCAAAAATCTTTCCCTGCTTTTTGCTCTCCTTCTCCATTAAGCTCCTTTCCCCCCAAAAAGCCCTTTTTAAAAATAGTCATCCCTTTCCAAATAGCATCCGTCATTTTCCCTTCCCCCAAAACATAAAATGGCACAAAGAAAAGCGGCCCTTAGAAAAGCATACAAGTCCTCTTCATCTTATCATAGCTTACAATGACATATCATATGCTTTCAAATTGCCTCCAAACTTTGGAATTCTTTTCCTTGATCATCACAATACAAGCAAACAAAACCCCTTGTCACCGTCAAGCCAAGATAATGCAGCATTCCACGAGATTACACTACAAAGTCGATGCTTGTCAAACACTTTCTGTACTTGCGCAAATAAACCACACATGGCATACATAGCAACCAATGCACTGCCAACAACAGTATCTTTTTCTAGCCCCTCTTCACTATATTACCACGCAAAATAAAGATGCAAACATAATGACTAAGTATGTACAAAGTATCAAATCCCACACACACAACTTTTGGGTGGATTTCACACCTCGGATGCGCAGTAGCACGACAACGTGATCTCAAACGAAACAAGCAGGCATCTCCTTGCTAGGGCCAAGTAACCTTGATGCAACCTCAATAGGGAAGAAAAGCCGGAGGAGATGGAAAAAGAGAATCGATGCGAAGATAACCCTTAAAACCGAGGAAACAACTACGTTGGTAACGGGAAAGAGGTCACAGACGCAGAGGCAAAGACCTCGGCTCCTAAGACAATAGAGCTCGGGAGTACCAAGGTAGGGGAATATCCCCATCCCAAACGGCAACTCGAAGCTATAGCCAAGGTCAAGGAGTGGGTCAAGAACGCCCAAAAGCACCTCGAAGATTCTGAACCCATGTTGGAAGACCCTATGGATGACTTCTCCAGTATTAGCACACCAGTCTCACCCTCAAAACCACAGGCTGGGAGCATGCCTGCACCACTAGGAGCGACTTAGCAGCAAGGCCGGGGGGAAGCTTACCAGGGCAAACAGAATGCATGGCCTAGAACTACCAGCCTCAGAGGAAGACAAGGGTCCAATAGCCTCCTCACAACTTTGTTGTCCACCCCAATAACTCTAAGCATGGAGGATCTACTTAGGCAAAATCACTCCTTGTGGCAGGAGTTAAAAGACTCGATCGAGGGACATGAGAAACTTGTGGGTACTAATCCGCAAGATCATGATGCAGTTACACGGATCCCAAGTCTAACTCTACACGCATATCCTAAGTCTTTGCACATCAATGCTTTTTGGGAAGGCACTGAAATGCATGCAGTTTTGCCCATCCTAGCCTTAGGAGACATGACTCGGAAAGGAATTGTAGACACAGGCGCCGGTGTTAGTGTGCTAAACCATGCGGTCCTAGAGGCATGGGGAAACCCTCCTGTAGAGACTGCTAGATTCAATGTCACGCTAGCAAACGGAATGAAGGTAAGACCATTTGGGGTCTTAAAGAATTGGCCGGTAAAGATTGCCGGTGTGCAATTCTCGGTAAACTTCATTGTCATGAAGGGAGTAGATTACAACATACTATTAGGCCGACCTTGGATGAGGAATGCACGAGTCATAGAGGATTGGGGCAATGGATTGATTTTCCTAGGGAACACAACTAGTGTAGTGAGGGTAGAGATGGACACTTGGACGAGGACGCCTGTTGATCTGGCTGCCATCTCAGCCATGCTAAAAGGCGATACTCAAATGACCAAGCCCTATGGATCGCTCGCTAGACATATTCCTTACCCTGAGGATGAGAGGGATTGGATGCACGTGTTGGCAACCATTGACCTACCATTCTCGGATGAGGAAGGACCACATCAACAAGTTGCTAAAACCGCTACTGTGCTAACTGAGGAGCCAGTTGTGCCGCTCTGCATGATGGCAGGAAGCTCACTCAACCCAGGCAAACTGGCCCCGTCCCGCATCCCCAACAACAAACTAGAGCTCCAAGAAATCGTAGAGTATCTGACCGATAAATTGAACGGCAATTTGGCTGCTAACTTAAAACCTCTACGTGACCTTTTAGCTAAACCAGAATGGAAATGGACCAAGATCCACGACCTGAACTTGTTATATAATTGGGCTTTAGTTACTGACGACAAGGAGACTGAAGAGGGAAGCTTAGGGGATGATGGTGAGCAGTCAGAAGGACAGGACCCAGATGATGAGGAGTATGAGGACTGTCACTCTACGAGAGAAGAGAGTGAAGAAGAAGTAGACACGATAGAGTACGACACGGAGGGAAAAGCGATAGAGCAAATCAGGGCAGTCTTAAGGCCTAGGAAAGAAGGGATCAGTCAAAACGAAAAAGGAGTCATGCTAATGGAGTGTGACAGATCCTGGCTGGAACGAATAGAAGCCGTAGATTATGAGCAAGATGGAGTAGCACAACGATGGGTAATCCTTGTGCTCAAGACAGATTCACCTATGGAACTAAGACCCCCTGGGGAAACACCTTCCTCAAGTGAAGGATGCGAGTTCAACTCAGAGTCGGAAGTTCGCACTGAGAGTGATCCCGAGATACCGCAACCCTCTGAGGTCAAACGCACCAAGGGAGACTTGCCAGTCCACCTGAGGCACAGGAGGCTAAAAGAGGAGGCCAAGAAGCAAGCAAGGGACTCAGAAGCAGAAAGGTAGAGGAAATCACAGGATCTACCCAAACGGTTTACAAAATTTAAAAAGGGTGACAGAGTGGTGGTTCTGTTACGTGCAAAAAGACAAGGTCAAACTAGTGAATCGATCGAGGGACCCGCCAAAGTCAAAGAGGTTAACTTGGCTAGGAAAGGCAAAAAACCAAGACCGGTGTTCGTTGCAGACGACTTGGGGGAGGAGGAAGAGACCAAACTTGTTGCGCTCCTGCAAGAGTACGTTGACGTGTTTTCCTGGGACATTGGACGAACTTAAGGGAGTCGACCCTAGGGTCGTGACTCATAACATCCTAATGGTTCCACATGCAGTGCCAACAAAACAACGACCTTACCCCATGAATCCCAAGCACGCTCATGCAGTGAAGGAGGAGATTGATAAACTCATGAGGGCAGGTTTCATATATGAGATCGAGCACACGGACTGGGTGTCACCTATCGTAATTGTCATGAAGAAAAATGGGAAAATCTGAGTGTGCGTAAACTACAAAAAGGTGAATGCTGCTACAAGATGGGATAACTATCCTTTACCTTACACCGAGCACATGCTGGAGAGGGTAGCAGGGAAGGAAGCCTACAGTTTTCTGGATGGTTTCTCTGGTTACAATCAAGTGCAAGTGCACCCTGACGACAAGCACAAGACTGCCTTTGCCACGGAATGGGGCATATTTGCCTACATTGTCATGCCTTTTAGGCTAATGAACGCACCTGCAACTTTCCAGCGCTGTCGTATTGCTGCGCATTCGAGGTGTGAAACCACCCAAAAGTTGTGCGTGTGATTTGATACTTTGTACATACTGAGTTGTTATGTTTGCTCTTTCATTTTATGCTGAAGATGGAGAAGAACAAGGAGTTTTGGTAGACTGGTAACTCGAGATGCAATCTCATGGGCTACACTTATTTCAAGATATGTCGATTATGGGCTTTGTGAGGATGTTTTCAACATCTACAACTGGATGTACTATGTGTGAAATGGCAGTAGTATGGGCACAGAACCAACTGATCACTGATGAGTCTGGAGAGCTTATCAAAGCATATCTTAGCAAGATGTGCGAATGCCTTCCGAATCTGAATGGAGAGAGTGTTGTGGAGTGTGACCAAGTTTCTTCCATGCCCACAGTGACCTTTACGATAGGAGGGAAACATTTTGATCTTACGCTTGAGTAGTATATCTTGAAAGTTGGAGAGGGTAATGAAATGCAATGTGTTAGTGGGTTTATGGGTCTGGATGTTCCTTCAAGGCCTCTATGGATTCTTGGAGATGTTTTCATGGGCGTTTACCACACGGTTTTCGATTATGGAAATACACGTGTAGGCTTTGCTAAGGCCGCCTAATTGTCGTGAGGGCCATGGGAAAATATCTTTAACCATATTGACAATGAAGTGATTTGCAGGCTTGGTCGATATTAAAAGGTGTGATTAATGCTAAAATTGCCCCGCTTTCCTGGGGGAAAAAAGGAAGTTTTTCTGGAAAAAGGAGGAGCTTTTTGAATCGGAAAAGGGGGGAATCTGGTACTTTGCTGCTCCACGAGGAAGAAATATGCTCGGGATGACAGAAGTTTTTTCGGGAACTACTGTAGATAATAAGGAAGCATAGCGAAGCATATCTTGGGAAATTAGGGAGTTCTGAGAGGAGTGATGACTGGGCTGCTCCACTGAGGAAGAAAAAGCAGAAAACAGAGACGGATCTCAAACAAAGGGCATGACTGTCTTGTTCAGGGAGCGTGCGCGCGTGTAACTTGGATCTTGGCCAGGTTCCAGCAAGTTCTTGCTTAGTATTTTGATTCCCCTTCAGGAGATGAAGTGACGAGCCCTCATCAAAGGATGATGCCAGATAGAAGTCATGCACTGCCACAGTTTGGTGCATGGGATGAATAGGATCCGGCTTCGGCCGAAGGGTTTATAGTCATATTCAATCAAGCACGCAACGAAAAGAAGTCAGGTGGACCTATAAATTTAGTGCTGGATCCCGCTGTAGCCCCGTTTGCTGTGACAAGCAATTGACCTCGGTTCCCACCAATAACCAGCTACACACACAGCACACGACAGGAAAAATTAGAAGCAGCAGCTGATGGGACGGAACAGTCTCATATGAATCCCAGGAGACAGGAGTGGCACGCACAGACACGAGAGAGAGGAGAGAGGCACCGAGGTCTAGTCTATGGAGGAGAAATTTCAGAAGGCGAAGGGCATACAAGCAAATTAGCAGAAGCAGAGGCACTGCTTACTCGTGCACAGTGCCGTTTTCTGCCCAGGACTTCAGGAGAGCTCCTCTGTCTCACCTGCGAAAATTGAATCTAAGTTGGGTGTTGAATATCGCGTCAAGCATGAAAGCATCGATGAGGAGCCTCAATCTAGCAAGCCACCGTTTATCATATCTGGTTTCAATGGATATTTTATCCAGAGCTTGAAATCAGGGCCTAATATACGAATGACCAAGTACCAACATGTAGCCACGAGGAGTCTTCCGATGCTCAGCAAACAAAACAATCTCTAGCAGCCAATCAGAAGCGGCTCTCTGCAACGTCGAGGAAGATTAATTACAGGGAGATAACTTCAGAAGTGTGTGGAATTGTTTGAAGAAAACATAGGCACTACTTTGACTTCCAGCTATTAGCATTCATAGAGAAAGAGATATGGACAAAAGGCACAGACTGAAAGGGTAGCAGACATGCTCCCGTTAGTTCATTCCATTCCATCAACACCATCTAAAAAGTCAACTGTATGTACCACACACATTCAAAGATCAACTGACCTAGATCTAGTCATGGTTAAGTCAGTGTGACTTAACCTTATTCACTAAGGTAAACAAAATGAGCTTGAGTCTCAACACTCCCCCTCAAGCTCAAGTAGGATACTTGACTCCAAGTAACTCTCTGAAATGCACAAACTTATCTTTACCTAATGACTTGGTAAAGATATCTGCAACTTGGTCTTCTGTCCTCACATGGACCAAATCAATGTCACCTGCAATCACTTTTTCCCTGATGAAGTGATAGTGTACCTCAATGTGCTTAGTCCTAGCATGATAGACAGGATTACTAGCTAGGAGTACACTACTCATGTTGTCACAATAGAGTGTGACAGGCCTGACTTCCTGCATGCCCAAATCATCAAGAAGCTTCATGAGCCATGCTGCCTCACATGCAGCTAGTGCAGCACCTCTATACTCTGCCTCAGTACTAGAGAGTGCAACTGTAGGTTGCTTCTTACTGCTCCAGCTGACCATACTACTACCAAAGGAAAATGCATACCCACTAGTAGATCTCTTGTCATATATACTTCATGCCCAGTCAGCATCTGTATATCTTGTAAGCTCCAAAGGCTTATCATGCTCATAGAATAGACCATAATCTGATGTAGCCTTTACATATCTCAAGATCCTCCTCACTGCATCCAAGTGTGGCTTCATAGGCTTCTGCATGAACTGACTAATCAGTCCAACTGAATAGCTAAGATCCGGTCTAGTAATGGTAAGGTAAATTAGGCTACCCACCATTTGTCTATACATAGTGACATTCTCAATCTCATGTCCAACATTTGCAAGTAGCTTAACATTTTGTTCCAATGGAGTGCTCAATGCTTTGCAATCCAACATACCATACTTGGTTAACATATCCTGTGCATACTGCTTCTGCAACAACCAAGTACCATGAGATGTAGAGATAACCTCAATCCCAAGGAAATACTTTAGATCTCCCAAATCTTTGACCTGAAATTCAGCATGTAACATTTCCTTGATCTCTCCAATTCCTGTGACATCATCACCTGTAATGATTAAGTCATCCACATAGATGACTAATACTACATAACCAGCTCTTGTCTTCTTTGTGAATAGGCTATGATCAGCCTTGCCCATAGTAAAGCCAAGTTTTTGTAAGCATGCACTTATCTTAGCATTCCAAGCTCTAGGTGCTTGCTTCAGCCCATATAATGCTTTCTTCAATCTACACACATATGTAGGAAAATCTGGATGTGTATAGCCCTCGGGCTGATCCATGTATACTTCCTCAACCAAATCACCATTGAGAAAAGCATTCTTCACATCCATCTGATACATACTCCATCCTTTAGATGCTGCCAAAGCAATCACTGTCCTCACGGTTGCCATTTTAGCAACAGGACTGAATGTTTCCTCATAATCAAGACCATATTGTTGTGCATACCCTTTTGCCACAAGTCTTTCCTTGTACCTTTCCAATGTGCCATCTGATTTGCATTTCACTTTGTATACCCATTTGCAACCAATAGCCATTTTTCCTTCAGGCAATTCAACCAAATCCCAAGTGTCATTTTCAACCAATGCTGAATATTCCTCATCCATTGCCTTACACCAATGATCATCCAAAATAGCTTCAGAAAACTTTGTGGGTTCCTTGAAGCTAGTGACTTTTGCCATATATGCATAGTGTCTCACTGTGTAACCACTATATGTAAGCCTATCCATAGGCTTCCTGACTCTTTCTGATCTCCTCAACTGAGGTGCAGTATGAGACTCTCCTCTCTCATGAGGTGGTATATATCTATGTCTCACACCAGGAGTCACAACTGATGGAATACCAAACTCACTATCCAAGCTGTCAGTACCAGGTGAATCATAACCACAGGTGAGTGGCCCAGTAACATCATCAAGTTTTCCTTTGCCTTTATCCACATCTCTCCCCCTCACTGACATACCCGTGTCAGTGGACAAAGATGCTGAAGTCCTCAATCTACCTGTCCAAGGACTAACTGACATAGTAGCATATTTAGAAGGCCCAGAAATTGCTGCACTTTCATTTGTACCTGCATGTACATAAGGCTCGTGATAGCCATTTTCATCATTCATCACAGTGATCTTCTTCTCATGCCATGATTTTAGCTCATCAAATACCACATCTCTTGAGATCAATGTCTCATGAGTAGAAGGATTGTAGCATTTGTACGCTTTCCTATCTTGTGCATACCCAATAAAAATGGCATTTTCTGCCTTTGGATCAAGCTTGCTCCTCTTTTCATCTGGAACATGTACATATGCCAAGCATCCAAAAACCTTAAGATGGCTGATGTCTGGCTTTATCCCATAAAGCCTCTCATAAGGAGTCACCTCATGTATACCTGCTGTTGGTGTACGATTCATGACATACACTGCAGTCATTATAGCCTCTGCCCAATATGCATTTGGTAGGCTTTTCTCATTCAACATGGATCTAGCCGATTCCATGATCACCCTGTTTTTCCTTTCTGCCACACCATTTTGTTGTGGTGTGTACCTGCATGTCAATTGCCTTTTAATTCCATGAGCTACCAAGAAGTAATCAAAGTCCTTAGAAACATATTCTCCACCACTATCAGATCTCAAGCATGAGATATAGCAAGCCAATTCTTTCTCCACATGTCTCTTAAAATCCTGAAAAACATCCATGACATCACTCTTGTGCTTTAGCACATACAACCATGTGTACCTACT
Organism: Lygodium microphyllum; assembly: GCF_053477565.2. Classification (NCBI taxonomy): domain Eukaryota; kingdom Viridiplantae; phylum Streptophyta; class Polypodiopsida; order Schizaeales; family Lygodiaceae; genus Lygodium; species Lygodium microphyllum. The sequence continues at coordinate 104,314,094 of NC_141144.1, forward strand.
ATAGTCATCTATGAATGACACATAGTAACGTGATCCCCCAAGAGATGCATTCTGTGAGGGTCCCCATACATCAGAATGTACAAGCTGTAATGGTCTAGTAGTAGTGCTTACATGCCTCATAAATGGAAGCCTTGATTGCTTTCCAAATTGACAAGACTGACATACATGTCCCAATTCCGCATGCTTGAACTTAGGAAGTCCAAGTACAACTTGTTTATGCTGCATATTCTTCAACTTTTGAACATTTACATGTCCAATCCTTTTATGCCATATCTCAATGTCCCTTATTGCAGCATTTTCATGTGAGTACATAGCAGCATTCAATGCTGGAATTTTCGTATCCAATGTAAACATCCTGCCATTTCTTTTGCCTTTAGCAATGAGTTTGCATCCTTGACCATACTCTTCAATGTAGCATCCATCTCTATTGAATCTAACTTGTAGATTTTGTTCAGCCATTTGTCCCACAGAAAGCAAGTTTTTGGTTATGGAGGGTACATGCAATACATCATAAAGACTCTTTCTCCTGTCACCATGCATTATCAAGGGAACAGTACCTGTATGCATAATGTCATGTTGCGTATCATCCCCTGTGCAAACATATCCATGAGCACCTTCTACCAATGTGTCAAACCACTCTCCATGAGGAGTCATGTGGTTAGATGCCCCTGAGTCTATATACCATACATCATCGGCTTTGTCGTGTACAGGCAACCCTTTCTTCACATGTTGCATTGCAAACAACCTGTCATCCTCCTGCATACCACTAGAAGAAGCATAATTACCATGTTGCTTCCCTCTTCCTCTCTGATCATTCTGCTTTTTGTAGCAATCTTTAGCTACATGCCCGTATTTGCCACAATAATGGCAATCCTTATTTGCATTTGATTGCTGTCCATAACTCATTTGAGGCTGCTGCCAAGTGCCTCTTCCTCTAGGTGAATAACCTCCTCTTCCACAAGCATTTGAGGCACCTCTATTTGCTTGAGGCTGCCTATTTTGCCATCCAGTAGCTTGCTGTCCACGGGCTGCATATGCATTTCGAGCACCTCTTCCTCGAAAATTTGATCTTCCTCTTCCACCTCTACCCCTTTGATTTGAGTAGAAGACATTGTCCCTACTGTTTTTAGATCCACTGGAACTTGTATTAAGTCCAAGTTTCACTTCTTCATGCAAAAGAAGTGCTACAAGTTCATCAAAGTCAGGCTGCTCCTGACGCACTGAAATGGAAGTATCAAACTGCTTATATTCCTGTCCAAGTCCATGGAGGGTAGTAGCTACCAAATCATCATCCTCAACTTCAGCTCCAATTGATCCTAGTTGTTCTGCAATGGATCTGATCTCACTGACATAGTCCTCAATAGACCTTCCATTTCTGGATATGTGGCTGAACTTTTGCTTCAGTTGTGTCTTTCTTGCATGAGTAACATGCCCATAATTCTTCATCAATAAGTCCCAAGCAGCTTTTGGGGAAGTACAATTTGCAATTTGCATAGCCTTTGTGTCTGATACACATAGAGACAACCAATGCAAGACCTTGCTGGCCTTTTCCAACCAAGTCCTATGTGCCTTCAACTGATCTTGTGTTGGAGGTCTATCTTCCGGTAGCTTAGGCTCATCTTCAAGACCTGTGACTAGGTCCCAATAGCCTCTTCCAATTAAAAAATTAGACATCCTGAATTTCCATAGAACGAAATTGTTATAGTCTAGCTTCTCACCAACTATCTGAGTGATAGTATCCTTCTCTCCTGTGTTTGCCATTTTAAAGCCTTAAGTTTTGCAAAACCAGTTAATTTTCCAAAAATGCCAGCAGGCAATACGCTTCCATGATCTGTAGTATAACCAGTCTTTTACTGCAATCAGTAGTCTGTCAAATCAGCCTCATAGAAGTCAAGCTTGAGCATACAATGCTCTTGAGTATGCACACGTCTATCACTGACCATTTAGTGCCACACTACCGACATCTGTGATGAGCACCCTTGAACTTCACAAGTACATTCAATTCCAAAAAAAAACTGCACAGATTTCAGCCTATATGACTGCATAAGATCCAATACATGTAGAAAGTAAATACTCAGTATTCCTTCAACTGACTGTAGCTGCAAACATGATCCAAACACAAGCTTCAAATATTGATACCAATTGTATTCTTGAATTTACTGCTTAGGACTTGTTGCAGAAGGTAAACATAACTTGCTGAATTGTTTTCATAGTCCACAGAAAAAAACTGAAGCATTTCTTTCTTGCTGTCCATATTGAATACTGATGGTTATTCTCCAAAGTACACACCCATACATGCTTAAATAGCTATAAAGCATACGACTCTTGCTGATTAGCAGACATTTTCACCAAGGCTCCATGTCCATCTTTGTAGATGCACCTCACAAAACCCAAGAGTCAGTCCCCAAATAATGTCCAACTTTGCACGCTCAACTTAGCTTTTCTCAGTTCGCTGCTTCAGTGCAGGGAAACTGATATTCCAATCATAGGCCACAAGTTTGTATTCTGGCCAGTGGTTGCAGGAACCTTTTCGATGGTATAGGTCTCTGCACTGATACTTTCCTTTCTTCTCATCAAGAGAGCATAGTTTACGTTTTGGTGACTTCAGAATTACATTGATTCACAAATCTTGCTATGAATGGATCTCCTGTTGGGAATGTAATGCGACCCCAAGCAGGACTATTGTCAGAGGCCTTCCGATCAACCTTTGCAACTCCTTCAACGAAGACCTTCTGGTCTTCAACACAGGGCCAGAAACTACATTCAAACGTTGTTGCTTATGCACTGGATACCAATCTGTGTATGACAAGGTATGAAATACAATGGATAAGTAAGGCGTCAATAGCACAACGGGCTGGCACGATAGGTCGTCCAGGACTCTGCTATCATCTCTACTCATCAGCAGTATACGATGACGCTTTTATTGATTTCAGTATGTCGTGCTCCACTTGAGGGTATCATGCTGCTCCTGCACCATGAAATGAATGGCCTTTTGACTTTTCAGCATCATGAAGACAGTGAAATCTGATCCCACGCCATCTTTAACAGCATTGGAAACTTGCTATGGTGGCATTTCACACATCAATGGAGGGAGCTCCAATTTTTGCTATTTTGTCTGATTCTAACATCCATCTCTACTGCCTGGATATAACTCCATCACTGACATTCTATAATCTTCACGTGCTCTCTGGAGAATCACTGGCCAAAAGGGCACTGATTTTGGCATATCAGAATAAACGCTTTCTTGAAGGTGCTCTCCTCTGAAGGTCATAGCCATGACCACCAACTTGGCTCTGCATCCCTACTACCTGGCGAGCTCTGATACCATATTAGCATTCATAGAGAAAGAGATATGGACAAAAGGCACAGACTGAAAGGGTAGCAGACATGCTCCCGTTAGTTCATTCCATTCCATCAACACCATCTAAAAAGTCAACTGTATGTACCACACACATTCAAAGATCAACTGACCTAGATCTAATCATGGTTAAGTCAGTGTGACTTAACCTTATTCACTAAGGTAAACAAAATGAGCTTGAGTCTCAACACCAGCGACGTACGGGAGAACTTCCTTCACAGCGGGAGGTCGAGGAGATTGATTACAGAGGAGCACTTCATCAAGATGGCTCTGTACTTGAGGAAGAAGAAGACGGGCAGTCTGAGAGACTATGCAACCTTTTATGACATGAGTTCTCATAGGAAACTGTCTCTGTGAATGATGACTTGGATTTCCTCATACGTGTCTCTTTATGATCTTCAATTGCAAGACAATTTCTGTTTTACACACGTAAAAAGGAGAAGATGAAGCCATACTGCTCCAATGCATTCTGGAAATTGAACCATCAAAACCTACATATTACCTGTTTGGAATAATTGTAAAGATGCTGAAAGTGGTCTATCTATTGTATATATGTTCTTCAAAAACAAGCGTATGCTCAACACAACAAGAATTTTATGGTTAGCCAATGTTTGAATCCTTGCAGTAGCTGTTGGATGCATGCATCTTTGGTATATTAAAGGTCAATTTATGGGCTTCATATTCCTTGTTCCATTTATGGGAGAAGGGAGATTTTGAAGCTTATGTTCATATCTTGATTATTCATCTGTTCGATCTTTTATCCTGAAATTTATCAAGGTCTTCTAAAGACGCGACTTTGCTTTCACAAACCCTTTGACATCTTTGGTGAACCCGACGTGAAAGCGTCACAGAAATTTCAGGATGGGAGATACTTCAGCCTCTATTTCAGCCTCTTCTACAATTCCAGCTGCCTCTACTTCAGCCCCATCAATGACTGCTGCGTCAAGTACTTCATCAGAGGATCTAAAGCAGATTTTACAAAATATGTCCATGTATATGCAGCTCCAAAATCAGCAAACACAATTGTATATGCAGCAGCAGCAACAATTTCATCAACAGTAGTTGTATCAGCAAAGACAACTCTATTCGGAGCAGGAGAATGCAAACAACGCGACTAAGGCTATTGAAGCAGTTGAGAATGAGAAGAAGCTATTTGACGGGCGTAATGTTTTAGCATATTTGAAGACATATGAGATCAAGATGGGATTTTTTGGAGTTCCTGCTGGACTTATGAGTAAGTACTTCCTTCGTCTTGTCACACCCGCTTTGAGGACAAAAGTGACTGATCTTTTTATTCAAAATACACATTGTCAAGATTTTAAAAAGGCCCTGAAAGAAGAATACTTCCTTGAGGACTTTGGTATGGCTACTCGGCGGTCATTCCGAGAGTGGGTCTACATGCCAAAGAAAGGTCTAGCTGCTTCAGAGTTGATTTGAGAATTTGAGGAGAGGTATAGTCAGCTTGATGCCATTGAACAAAGAGCGTTGGATGTTGAAAAAGCTGAGCTTTTCTTGCAAGCTGCAGATCCTGCTCTTCAAGAAGAATTGGGTGAGCTTCTTGAGGATCGCACGAAGCCTATGGGTCTTAAAACGGATTGGCAGGATGCTCAGGATGCAGTCTCGACTTTGACCAAGAGGAGGATATAGAAGACTCGCTTACAGAATGGTTCCATGACACCTACACCATCCTCAGCTCCTATGCCTGCTTCTATCCCTATTATTTCTTCTCCTCCTCAGCCAGTTTCTTGGCCTATGCCAGTGCCTACTGTTTCCACTCCACCTATTCCTCCTGTTCCACGACCGATGCCTACACCTTCTGCTCCAAAACCATCCGCTCCATCGGTGCCTACCTCTCTTGATGACATAATCAAAGGAATAACAGATTTGACACTGGAGTCAGTCAAAGCTGAGTTGGTGGGAAAGTTGAAGGAGCAGTTTGCTTCGACTGCGCCTACTACTTCTTCTAGTGCTCCTACTGCATCTAGGAGTGCTCCTAGTGCACCTAGGAGAGATCGGAGATGTATTTGGTGCGATAGTACGGACCATCAACATTGCAGGGATTGTGAATCTTTTCAGGATTCAAGGAGGAAGAATGTGGTATATTGGGGGCAAGATTGTAAGATTTGGTTGACTGAGACAGGAGCTCCACTTGCTACCAACTTTGGTAAAGGTGGAATGAAGAAGTTAGTGGAGGACATGGCTGCGCGTACTTCTTATGTGATAGCTAGAGGTGATGCTTCTGCATATGGAGTCCAGATTGAGAAGGGATCAGAAACTCAGTCAAAGCTATGGACTTATGCTATGGAGACTGCAAACAAGGGGAAAATTCAGCAAACTGTTTTGACTAGTGCAGGCTCTAGCATCAGATCAGAGACAAGTTGGGACTCGCCTGTTGACAGGTACTCTATTTATGCTTATTTGGCTAAGTCTCATGGTGCAGATGTACTTGTTGAGGAGAAGCGTAAGAGGGATGAAGAAAATCAAAGTGCAGCTAAGAAGACTAGAGGGGGTGAGTTTGTTACTCCACCTACTGCAAGACTGTCTTCAAGACTAGGGCCAGATCGACAGATGGAAGATGCTCAAAAGAGAGAAAAGAGGCAAGAGCCTAGAGAGAGAAAGCAGCCAGGGTTTAGATTGATGTCCGATATTGAGACATCTACAGACATGAGGAAAATCTTTAATGATAAGATACTTGGCAGTGAGGTGACTTTCACCATTTCTGAGATTTTGGGCATCTCGAAAAGAGAGTTTCAAGATCAGTTTCAGGAGGTCCTGAAGAGGAAAAGACATGCATTGTCTACCACTGATACATAGGGAGTTTTGATTGGGGAGTTGGATGAGGATGAGGATGAGGTTATGGTTGATAATGCTTCTATATTTCCGCAGGTAGAGAAGAGGGTTCAGCCTATGCATTATGCTGAAATTGATGAGCCTGTCATGATACCGCATACTCATTTTTCGCGGAGCAATTGGGCCAGGGCAACTACAGAGACGATGGTAAAGATTGGAGAGAAACAGGTGCCTTATGTTGCATTGGTGGATCATGGTTCAGAGATTAATCTCATAGTTCGTGGAGTTTATGAGAGTAACAGATGGCCTATGGATGTAGAGCATGGGTGGCGTATGAGAGCCGCCAATAACACTGCAGGTGATTTGTATGCTGCCTGTCCTAGTGTCAGGGTTTCTATTGGTGATGTAGAGGAGGATTTTCATTTCTTTGTGCAGGATTCATGCTCTTATCCCATAATTCTTGGTCAGCCATTCATCACAGAGATGCGCATGGAAACAAAAGTCATGGATGATGGATCTGCTTATGCACGGATTCGCAGTAAAGATGGTATGAGAGCAATTCAGTTTATGACTATATGTGTGAACCATGTTAGAAACAGGGATACTCTCAGAGATGCACCTTTGCCCACTGTGAGGGATTCGGGTTTTCATTAGGTACCGCCGTTTCGCGAGACGACGGTGGTACAAAGGAGAGGAGATTGGAGTTCTCACCTCCTGGCAGCAGTGTTTTCTCCTCCGGTTTTGTTGGAATTTCAACAAACAGTTCGATGAGTTATCAGAAGACTTCTAGGTTGCCTAGAACTGCCAGGCAATATATATGCAGGAAGGAGAAAAATTTGAAAAATGCAGGAATTTTGGAGGATGATGAGCACATAGATGGGATGTATGACAGTGTGATTTGTGCAGATACGATGACAGAGATGGGAGATATGCTGAAAACTGATATGCAGAATTGTCACAGTAATGTATTAGTGCAGTCCCTGGACATGTTTCATGAAATTGCAGATTTTGTGTCACAGATTGAGTCAGAGGCTGAGGTAACTCAGTAAAGAGTGTTGAGTGTTGATGAAATTCAGCAAACAGAGTTTCCAGCTGATTATGATCACCTTTCAGAGATACAGAGGGCTGAAAATTTTCAGCCAACAGAGTTTACTGCTGAAATATTTTAGCATTCAGAGTTTAGGGTTGTTCCTATGCAGTCCATAGAGTAGAGGGCTGAGGATATTCAGCCATTGGTGTGCAGAATTGCTGATTTACAGCAAGATTTATGTAATGCAGAAGAGCATAATGAAGCCAGGGTTGACACGAAATACAAAACTGTGGATAAGAAGGTGAAGCCGGTTGCTGTACCACTTCCATCTGACAGTGATCAGCAAATAGAGAGGGCTGCTAAACAACAAATTTTGAGGAATCCGGAGCATATTGGTCATAATTTTCAGCAGAGACTCTTGCTGAATTGAAAATTGGAAATTGTGATTTCTTGTTACCCATAGAGAAGCAATGCTTTCAGGAGATGCTTGAGCGTCATGGAAGGGGATTTGCTTTTTTCCCACATGAGATTGGATGTGTGAATCCTGATATTGTTGCTCCTATGGTCATTTTTACTATTCCTCATATCCCATGGAATCTTCAACCTATTCCAGTGCCTAAAGCACACTTGCCAAAGTTGATTGATTTATTGAATGAGAAAATCAGGATGGGAATCCTTGAGCCTTCATCTGCACCATACTCAAACAGGTGGTTTACAGTTCCAAAGAAGAATTGTACTCTCCGATTTATTCAGGACATGCAGCCAGTGAATAGAGTTACTATCAGGAATGTTGGTATAGGTCCAGTTGTGGATGAGTTTACAGAGGCATTTACTGGACGCGCCATCTATTCTTTAGGTGATTTGTATTCAGGATATGATCAGTTTCAGCTGGCTTTGGAAAGCAAGGACATAACCACCATGAGAACTCCTATTGGGCTTGTCAGGATGTGTACCTTGCCTCAAGGTGCCACTAATTCTGTTGTGCATATGATGAATGCCATGCATAAGGTTCTTCGTGATTACATACCTCAGCTTACTATGCCTTTCTTGGATGATGTGCCCATTAAGGGGTGTGCAGAAGAAGAGAAGAATGAGAGCCTAAATGAGCAGGGATGCAGATACTTTGTGGCTGATCATATTTCAGCATGTGAGAAGATTTTGGCCAGGTTAGAAGAAGTGAACTTGACACTTTCAGGGCAAAAATCTGTTTTTGGAGTGAATGAGGTTGTCATTGTTGGGCATATGTGTGGATATTATGGCAGGAAACCATCACCTGATAAGGTAAATGCTATAGGCAAGATTGCGGAGTATTGTTCTACTACTTCAGAGGTACGGAGATTCATTGGTGCTTGTGTGTTTTATATGATTTGGATACCTCACTTTGCACACATAGCAGATTGTTTGTATCAGTTGCTTTGAAAGGGGTAGAAATTCTATTGGGATGAGAGCCACACTAGAGCCATGCGGAAATTGAAGAAGTTATTGCAGAATGCTCCTACTCTCAGGAAAGCGGATTATAATTGTGAAAGGCTTATTGTATTGACAGCTGACACTAGTCCAATTGGCATAGGTTGGGCTGTGGGTCAAGATGATGCAGATGGAAATATGTATGCTATTCGGTTTGGGGCGAAAGTCCTAAACGAGAGACAGAGGAGATATCCGCAAATCAAGAGGGAGTTATTGGGGATTGTCACGGCTCTCAAATGTGACAAGGAGTACTTTATTGGAGCTTTAGTTGTGGTAGAGACAGATTGCTTGCCATTGATTGGTATGATCACGAGTTTCTCTACTCCGGATATAGCTATGCTGAGATGGATTGCATATATCAAGTCATTAAATCCGGAATTTAAACACATAGCAGGGAAGGATAATCCAGTGGTGGCAGATATGTTGTCTAGAGCCAGATATGATGATGGGGAGACTCTACTTGCAGAAGAGGATGATGCAGAAATTTCAGCCACTATGGTTGATCATGTTTGTCATGTCTATGATATTGTGGATTTCACAGAAGAACTCTATGTTGGAGATTGGTTGCAGATTAGTAGGTACCTTAGTACACTAAGCAAAAGAGATGAATGGACAGATGAAGAGTTCAAGAAGATCAGAAGGAAAGCCTATGGTTATTTTCTCAAGGACGGATTTCTTTGGAAGCATCCGAAGAAAAGAGGCGGATTACCTTTGCGGGTTGTCTGTGATAGAGAGACACAGTTACAGGTGATGAGGGAGTTTCATGAGAGTCCTTGGGCCGGTCATAGAGGAGTGTGGGCTACTTATGAGAAAATCAAGGAGAAATATTGGTGGAAAGGCATGTATAGAGATGTTTCTCACTTTGTTGAGACTTGCAGAGACTGCCAGATGTATTCAGTAGTGCATCATCGAGATGAGCTTCATCTGACCTATCCACTATGCATTCATTATAAGTGGGTAGTTGATTTGGTTACCATGCCTATGGCTCTATGGTAGATGAGGTACATTGTTTTGGCTAGAGAGGATCTTACCAATCATGTTGAGGGAAGATCTTTGAGAACGAAGACCACTAGTGCAGTGTGTAAGTTCTTATTGGAGGAAATTTTCTACAGGTATGGTTGTGTGGGTAAGATCAATGCGGATCGTGGTGAATTGGATGCAGATGAAGCTAGGGAGTTTTTCTCTCAGCTAGGAATCAAGTTGGCTTTAACCACAGCATACAATCCAGAGGGAAATGGGAAGAGTGAAAGAGGACATCTGCCGATAGTGAAAGAATTAGCCAAAGCATGCAGAGGACGGATTGAAGAATGGCCGAGACTTCTACCATTTGCTTTGTGGGTTGATCGTACGACTCATAGTGTTACCACAGTATATATGCCTGCAGAGTTGATGTATGGTCAAAAACCTATTATGCCGACTGAGACTTGTGCTTTGACTTGGTCAGTTTTACCTTGGTAGGAGGATTTGACGAGAGAGGAGCTCTTAACTCTTCGGATTCGACAGTTGGAGAGGAGACCAGAGGATATTCAGCTAGCTATTGACAGGTTGAAGGTTGCTAGACTAAGGAATAAGGACAGGTTTGACAGCAGGCATCGCTTGTGTCCTAGAGCAATAGAAGAGGGAGATTGGGTATTGGTCTTTGATAGCAGCCTTGAAAATCAGCATACTGCACTTCGGAAGATGGTGAAAAGATGGTTTGGGCCGTACATAGTCAGACCTGTCTTTGATAATGCAACATATGAGCTGACAGAATTGGATGGGACAGTGCTTAGAGTGCCTATTGCTGGAAAAAGAATCAAGATTTTCAAGAAAAGAGATGATGAGGATTATGCATTGGAAGAATTTTCAAGAGAAGAGCAATGAGAAGAAACTTCAATGGAAGAAACAGATGATATGACAGATAATCTTGTTGATCTACCGGAAATGCATAATGAAGAGATTGATCTGTTTGTGGAGCTTGATGATAACGATCATGGGTAGTTGGCCCATCCAGAGGATGCACAAGATTAGAGGGGGTGGATGTCATATTGCTGCGCATTCGAGGTGTGAAACCACCCAAAAGTTGTGCGTGTGATTTGATACTTTGTACATACTTAGTTGTTATGTTTGCTCTTTCATTTTATGCTGAAGACGGAGAAGAACAAGGAGTTTTGGTAGACTGGTAACTCGAGATGCAATCTCATGGGCTACACTTATTTCAAGATATGTCGATTATGGGCTTTGTGAGGATGTTTCCAACATCTACAACTGGATGTACTATGTGTGAAATGGCAGTAGTATGGGCACAGAACCAACTGATCATCACTGATGAGTCTGAAGAGCTTATCAAAGTGTATCTTAGCAAGATGTGCGAATGCCTTCCGAATCTGAATGGAGAGAGTGTTGTGGAGTGTGACCAAGTTTCTTCCATGCCCACAGTGACCTTTACGATAGGAGGGAAACATTTTGATCTTACGCTTGAGTAGTATATCTTGAAAGTTGGAGAGGGTAATGAAATGCAATGTGTTAGTGGGTTTATGGGTCTGGATGTTCCTTCAGGGCCTCTATGGATTCTTGGAGATGTTTTCATGGGCGTTTACCACACGGTTTTCGATTATGGAAATACACGTGTAGGCTTTGCTAAGGCTGCCTAATTGTTGTGAGGGCCATGGGAAAATATCTTTAACCATATTGACAATGAAGTGATTTGCAGGCTTGGTCGATATTAAAAGGTGTGATTAATGCTAAAATTGCCCCGCTTTCCTGGGGGAAAAAAGGAAGCTTTTCTGGAAAAAGAAGGAGCTTTTTGAATCGGAAAAGGGGGGGAATCTGGTACTCTGCTGCTCCACGAGAAAGAAATATGCTCGGGATGACAGAAGTTTTTTCGGGAACTACTGTAGATAATAAGGAAGCATAGCGAAGCATATCTTGGGAAATTAGGGAGTTCTGAGAGGAGTGACGACTCGGCCGCTCCACTGAGGAAGAAAAAGCAGAAAACAGAGACGGATCTCAAACAAAGGGCATGGCTGTCTTCTTCAAGGAGTGCGCGTGCGTGTAACTTGGATCTTGGCCAGGTTCCAGCAAGTTCCTGCTTAGTATTTTGATTCCCCTTCAGGAGACGAAGTGACGAGCCCTCATCAAAGGATGACGCTAGATAGAAGTCATGTACTGCCACAGTTTGGTGCATGGGATGAATAGGATCCGGCTTCGGCCGAAGGGTTTATAGTCATATTCAATCAAGCACGCAACGAAAAGAAGTCAGGTGGACCTATAAATTTAGTGTTGGATCCCGCTGTAGCCCCGTTTGCTGTGACAAGCAATTGACCTCGGTTCCCACCAATAACCAGCTACACACACAGCACACGACAGGAAAAATTAGAAGCAGCAGCTGATGGGACGGAACAGTCTCATATGAATCCCAGGAGACAGGAGTGGCGCGCACATACACGAGAGAGAGGAGAGAGGCACCGAGGTCCAGTCTATGGAGGAGAAATTTTAGAAGGCGAAGGGCATACAAGCAAATTAGCAGAAGCAGAGGCACTGCTTACTCGTGCACAGAGCCGTTTTCTGCCCAGGACTTCAGGAGAGCTCCTCTGTCTCACCTGCGAAAATTGAATCTAAGTTGGGTGTTGAATATCGCGTCAAGCATGAAAGCATCGATGAGGAGCCTCAATCTAGCAAGCCACCGTTTATCATATCTGGTTTGAATGGATACTTTATCGAGAGCTTGAAATCAGGGCCTAATATACGAATGACCGAGTACCAACATGTAGCGACGAGGAGTCTTCCGATGCTCAGCAAACAAAACAATCTCCAGCAGCCAATCAGAAGCGGCTCTCTGCAACGTCGAGGAAGATTGATTACAGGGAGATAACTTCAGAAGGGTGTGGAATTGTTTGAAGAAAACATAGGCACTACTTTGACTTCCAGCGACGTACGGGAGAACTTACTTCACAGCGGGAGGTCGAGGAGATTGATTACAGAGGAGCACTTCATCAAGATGGCTCTGTACTTGAGGAAGAAGAAGACGGGCAGTCTGAGAGACTATGCAACCTTTTATGACATGAGTTCTCACAGGAAACTGTCTCTGTGAATGATGACTTGGATTCCCTCATACCTTGTCTCTTTATGATCTTCAATTGCAAGACAATTTCTGTTTTACACACGTAAAAAGGAGAAGATGAAGCCATACTGCTCCAATGCATTCTGGAAATTGAACCATCAAAACCTACATATTACCTGTTTGGAATAATTGTAAAGATGCTGAAAGTGGTCTATCTGTTGTATATATGTTCTTCAAAAACAAGCGTATGCTCAGCACAACAAGAAATTGATGGTTAGCGCAATGTTTGAATCCTTGCAGTAGCTGTTGGATACATGCATCTTTGGTATATTAAAGGTCAATTTATGGGCTTCATATTCCCTGTTCCATTTATGGGAGAAGGGAGATTTTGAAGCTTATGTTCACTTCTTGATTATTCATCTGTTCGATGTTTTATCCTAAAATTTATCAAGATCTTCTGAAGATGCGACTTTGCTTTCACAAACCCTTTGACAGCGCCTAATGTGCACTATCTTTAAAGGCATGCTTAGGCGCGAACTGGAAGTGTTCGTAGACGACCTATGTTTACACTCTAGTTGGGCCGAACACTTGAAGAAATTGAGAGGTGTCTTTGAAAGGTGTAGGCTGTACCACCTCTCACTAAACCCCTTAAAGTGCCAGTTCTGGGTAAAACACGGATGCATCTTGGGGCACATAGTGTCAAGGAACGGCATTGCCACTGACTTTTCCAAAGTCAGAGTCATTGTTGACCTACCGCCACCCGACAACTACAAGGGAGTTCAGTGCTTCTTGGGACACACTGGATATTATCAACGATTTGTGCTAAATTATGCACTAATAGCTAGACCTTTGTACAAGCTATTGATAGTGTTTGAGTGGATGGAGGAATATCAGCGTGCATATAAAGAATTGAAAAAGGCTCTTACGACTCCACCAATCTTGCGAGCCCCTAACTAGAACGTAATGTTCCATGTGCACATAGACGCCTCTAAGTTCACTATTGGAGCCGTGCTATGCCAGCCTAGTGAGCATAACTTGGATTACCCAGTGAGTTTTGCCAGCAGGCAGCTAACAGAAACCGAGATGAACTATTCCACGACGGAAAGGGAGGGGTTGGCCATGGTATTTGCGGTAAAGAAATTCAGGCATTACTACCTGTTGGCCACTCCCTTTGTCTTCTTTGTTGCCCATCAATCCCTACTGTATCTTGTGAACAAGCCTTGTGCTACGGGGCGCATAGCTAGATGGTTACTCCTTTTACTGGAGTTTGACTTCTCTGTGGTTGTACGCAAAGGAAGGCAGGACTACATGGCTGACCACATGTCCTGCATACCCACAAGAGAAGCCGCTGGACAAGGCATGCTTGATGATTTACCGGACACCCATCTTTTTAACTTGTCTAGTGAATGAGAATTGTTTAGAGCGAATCTGGCGCCATACTGGGCCGATGACATAGTGCAAGTGCTAACTACCAGAGCGACCCATTGAGAAGACTAGGCTGAAGAGACTTATCTTGAAAATTCAGCCATACCAACTGATAGTTGGCCAACTCTACAGGCTGGGATAAGACGGTTTATTGCGCAGATGCGTGTGTGAGCACAAGATGCATGACACATTAAACGAAGCACATGGCGGAATTGCTGGAGGACACTTTATTGGGGACACAACAACCCGAAAGGTACTAGAATCCCAGCTATGGTGGCCCACCCTATTCCGCAATGCAGCTAAATTTGTAAAGCACTGCGATGAGTGCCAAAGAACCAAAGTGCCTGAGCGAAAGGACAAGATGGAGTTGATCCCTATCATAGCCCGACAACCCTTTGAAAAATGGGGTATCGATTTTATTGGGCCTGTCAGTCCTGCAGCACAATATTGCCAAGCTTGATACATCATAGTGGCGACCGACTATTTAACGAAATGGGCAGAGGCACAAGCCACGAGGAAGAACGATGCTAGGACCACCGCAAAGTTCTTGTGGGAGCAGGTAATTTCACGGTTGGTTATCCAATTGAACTTGTAAGCGACCAAGGCACACACTTCATTAATGAAGTGATTGCCCACTTGCTCTCTACCTTCCTAATAATTCATCGGAAGTCCTCTCCCTATTACCCTCAGGCTAATGGCCAAGCCGAATCCACAATTAAAATTCTAGTCAATGTGCTTACAAAAGTCGTGTCTACTTCGAGAAGTGACTGGGACAACAAGCTAATGGCGGCCTTGTGGGCCTATCGCAGAACTTATAAAATGGCTATAGGACAGACGCCCTTTAGGCTGACTTACGGAACTGAAGCCATTTTGCTTGTAGAATTCTTCATCCCTAGTTTGAGGCTAGCAGTCCAGGAGCATTGGAAGGGAAGAGAGGCTTGGACCAACCGCTTAGTGGAACTTGAGCGCTTAACGGAGACCCGACTCCTCGCCACTCACTCTTTGATTTGTGAAAAGGCTCAACGAAAGATGTGGTTTGACAAGCATGTCATGCAGCGAGACTTCGAACAAGGGGACCTTGTTCTGCTGTACTCGGTAAAAGGACATAAACAGAAGATGAAGTTTCGGGGGCTAGGGCCTTTCAGAGTACGCATGATCGGTAGGACCGGGAATGTCGAGTTGGAGACACTTGATAGTGAGAGAATAGGCTTTTTTAATGGCAGTCGCATTAAGAAGTACTATCCTCCTTCACATCCATTACATGAGCCACCCATACTAGAACCCCCACTAAACGTCCGCATGGCTATTGTAACTAACCTGACAGATCAAGACGAAGAAGCAGTGGCACCGGCATACCTGAGGATCATAGTTGCAGCAGGAGCGGTGTATTCTTTCGAAGCCTTGATTGATGAAGGTGCTGACTACAACATCCTAACACATGACCATTGGACATGCATTGGTCAACCGCAACTACAGCCCACTAACGCTAAACTCACCCCGTTTGGGGGTACCTACTTACCCACTCCTAGGGAAGTGCAAGGTGGTCATTTCCATCGAGTCTGAAAGTTTACCAGCCTTCTTCCATGTGTTACTTGACACTAAGGAAGCTGGTAATGTATCACTATTAGGTCACACTTTCAAGAAACAAACCAACTCTAATGTGGATTACAACCTAAATCGCATACATCTTGCTATCGGCAATGTGCGCATAGTGATGACTTTCAGCAAGGGCTGTCTTAACTCCCCCACTTTTACAAAGCCGCCGATAGAAACCCCTACGACCATGATTCAGCTCGAGTCTGAACAGACAAAAAATACGGCCTCGTGCCGAATTCTCAACCCCAGACCCACGCCCACCAAGAGCGCTCACAAGGCCAAAGAGTCCAAGTTTCTATGGGTTCCGAAACGGCAAAAACCACATCTGGGTAAACCACCCAAGTATGATTCTAAACATCCAAATTATCAACCGTCCCGACCCAAGAGGCAATCTAGGCGCTATCGCCATAGACGCACAACCACGCCGCATTGGATTCCCAAAGACCTCTTGCAGGCACAAGGATACTACGAGGGCAATCCCTAGATTTGGGTGCCTAAAAATGGCCAGCTAAGAAGCTCATCTACAAGCAATCTCACCCTAACGAGAGAGGCTTGCACAAGTGGCGCCCATAATACAGTTAGCAGGCCAGGGCCATCGGTTGCTAGCAAGCCTCAGCTCATCTATCGACCAAAGCAAATGCCCCAGGCCTTAAACCTACCTAATCCTGAGAACTTACAAACCACTATGACTACTCACTCAGAACCTAGTACAACCCCCATGCCTCTAAAGCTTCCTGCAGCATCTCAAAGTGCTTCACAATGCGAGGCCCAACCCGTGACACCGATGAGGAAGTCACAACTATCCAGTCCAGTTGCACCAGCCCCGCCAGAGGGTCTTAAACCTTCATACGCAATACGACCTTTCCTCTCTTTGGCTAAGGACCTTTCCGCCACTTCTGGGGATGATTTAATAACCTATATTAAAATGTTAGATGAAACTTTCACTACATTTGCTAGAAGCTACGAGAGGCTAGACCTAGGTCTTTTGGACAAAACGCTTGCTTTGGATGTTCGTGCATTACCATGCACTTGGGAGGAATACGAACTTATGACCACTAAAGTTCTCAAAATTGCTACCCAACTGATAGTAGCAAACGATGAAATCTCGAAGGATCAGGCTGCACTCAGAAGACTTATCACTTCTTATCATAAGCCTCCTCGTTCTGCTCCTAAACAGGATTTGCAAGAGCTCAAGCAGATGGCAAGCTTACCTTCCACATTCTTGTAGCAGTGGTTTATGCTAAGGATCCAATGGGAGAAAAAAGGTTGTCGCATAATGACCAATGCTGAACAATGCAGGGCAATCAAAACTATCGAATATGACCCCACTTATGTGGCACACATCTCGTTTAAGGTCTTGGACATCACCCGTAATCAGCATTTGGATGACCATGTGCTCGCCCACCCCTACATTGACCAATTCCTCACCAAAGAGAAATTACATGTTGCCAGTTGCCTCAGTACCGGAGATCTCTTCCATGACGTTTTGACCTACATTTCCCGAGTCTCCATCCAACCATCTACTCTGATTGTCATGCCCAACTCGAATACAATCCAAGCTTCTATGATTGGCTATTGGCTAGGTAAGTCAACCCACGCGAAACAATGCTTACCTCGCCCTTCCTGTGCTAATCCTAGGAAGGATTCTTTGAAAGATCCTTGACGAAGGGGGGAGCAAGGTGAGCAAGAGCAGAGCAAAGATGAAAAGTTATGTTATCTAGCTAGCAGATTGTTATAATTAAGAAAGTTTCTATGGAAGAATACTGCAGAATAAAACAATAGCAATGGTCAAGCCTCTAAGCAAGTGTACCCATTTTGGGCCCATATATTTTTCTCTCAAACTTAGTTCTAATTAGAAATAAGCTGATTGTTAGGCATTAATGTTGGCATGTTGTGTTGATAGGTCACCACCATGGCAGGACAGGACAAAGGAGGCAAACTACCATTCTCAGAAGAGGAAATGACCAAATTCGGCCTGAATCAGTAGCTTGATCTTCCAAAAGATCATCCAACTTTTCTTGTAAATCAGTAGCTTGATCTTCCAAAAGATCATCCAACTTTTTCTGTAAATCAGCATCAGCAGCTTGTAAAAATAACTCCACTTTCTGCATCTCCAAAGCTTGCTGCTCAGTCCCATCCAACTGATCATAGCGGCTCTCAAACTCTCGTAGAAGAGCGGTAATTGAAAGTCCCTTATTAGGCATAGAAACCCATGCTAAGAAATTCCTGCGATTCATAAGACCTGTATCCTCCAGAAAATATTCATCTTTTAATGCCTTCTTAAACTCTGCCCAGCCTGCATGTGTTTCTTGAATTTCTGAAATTCGGACTTCAAGAGCGCGGACCACGATTCGCAAGAAGTAGCGGCTCCAAACATCTTGAGAAACTCCAAAAAAATTCATCTTTTCTTCATACAAATGCAGGTAAGTTGACACTTGCTGGCCATTAAACTGCTTCATCTCCTGTTGGACAGCTTTCAAGGCATCCATAGCATCACTATCACGTTTTGCGTGAGCTTGCTGCTGCATATAAAGGGTAAATGACTGAAACAGGTTCTTCATGACATTATCATCTGTCATCTCTTCTTGCGAGTCTCCCATCTTGCTGAAAAGTGACGCATCACTTTCACGTCGGGTTCACCAGAAATGTCGTAGAGTTCACGCAAGGGTTGCAGAACACGGGGTTCAAGATACAGCAAGAGAAGAGGCTAACAAGGAGAATTCAAATATTTGATGCCAAATTTCACTATATTTCTTGTCAAGAGTGTTACAAGAAATTCATGATTAGAAAATTCTGGTGACAGTTACATTGATCAGAAGAATGGACATTATCTAGTAATCCAGTCAAACATATCCCTTAGTGCAGAGAATCATCTGTTGTACAACACATCTGATTTCTGATGGTCATAGATGTTTCTATCAAATACAGATTACATCAGCATATGCATTTTGTAACTTGACAATTGCCTGTTCAGCAGAAGATTTCAGAAGATTAAGAGATCTGAAAGAATCTATGTACTGAAATCTGCAATATTCTAGAGTATCAAGTGTCCACATCTGAAATTGTATAAGCATAAGAATAGCCGTTCTCTGTTTGTCATCACGACCTGTTCTTTCAGAAATGATTCATGAATGTCTTATAGCATTTATATGTGGAGGTTTCAGACATTCTAGTTCAGCCACACACCCTGTTATTCAATTCAACATAAATTGCATTGATCACCTCTTTCGTACATGAAAAGCAGTTACAACAGGCTGTGCACCCTTAGAGTTGTTTAGGAAAGACAAAAGATTGTCATCTGGATGTGAGACAATGGCACTGAAAACTCCTATAATGTAGTCACCAGCAAAGCTAACTGCAAGCTGTGTAGGTTTTGAACACTCTTCTTTGGGAATAGGCACAACATTCTTATACAGCAGCTCAACCGTTTTCTCAAAACATGCAAACTTCATCATAGTGTATGGAATCTGGCGACCCCATACTGGATTAAGACCCTTATAAAGGCCTGGGTAGCCCTTGGATTCAACAAACTTGGGAAATCCATCAGCCAAGTCTCTGGTAAAACCTGGCTGGGTTTGAACACGAACTTTCACAGCTTCAAAAGGACATAAACCAATTTCAGCAATGAATTCTGCAGATGCTGATTCCTCCAGGTAAATAAGGGTCTTGTACTAATCAACATTCTCTGGCCCAGCCAAATCAGTATAGTACTTCTTAAAGTACTCGTAGAATCCAAACTTGGCAAATTCTGTCAATGAACTGTGTAAAGATTCGATCAAAGAAACCCAAATTCCGAGCCACACTACAACTAAGCTCAGCAGGGAGAGGCATTAACAGCGTGTCCAAGCTAAAGGCCGCCTTAAGAACTGGATATTCTTCTGGAAAGAGAACTTGAGGCGAAGGTCGATCGGAAGGCTGGAGTTCTCTGCTCTCATGCGCGTGCGCCAAGGACCACACTACCATTTCACTACACGGCCATTATGGTCGTCCCCATGTTATATAGATGTCTTCCTAGAAAACTGAAGAAGCAATTGCTTCCGCCTGCACATGAAAATAAGGTTGCAAACCAGGATCCAGTAAATGTAAGGGCTGGGAAAGCACTGAGCGGTATTCCTCCAAACATCTGTCGTGGGATGAAGCTATAGGCAGCAAGCTGTCCGTCTCCCATAGCCTTGAGTTGGTGATTGTGCCTCCTTCGTGATCACCTCCGAGACTTCCACAAGGGATCTCTGTGTACTCCTATCTTGGGTACTAATTTTTCCTGATTTGTGAGTGCCTCTGGTATTGTCAATTGATGATGACGATTGCCTCCACTGTAGAGCGAACGATAATAGCCAATTGCAATATGATTTGCTCTCCAGTCGGCAGCACATAGCAGCATCAGTCTGTTTTTTCGGCTTTGGCCTCTACTCCCCTCTCCTCTCAGCCACCCAAAACAGCCTGCTTTCCCCTTTCTTTTTCTCTCCAAAAGCGGTTCAAAACCCCAAATTAGTTTCCCCCTTCTAGCTTTTTCCTGTTGATCCCATGGGAGAGAGACCGCTTCCTCTAAAAAAAAACCAATAAACTAAATATTTCTAGTGTCTGACCTGCTCTGGTCGATGACATCAACAATGACAACCAACGCTTATCCCTCTCGCTTTTCCCTTCGAAATTCCAGCAACCAGCTCCCATTTTTCCCTCTTCCAGTTATGTAAAAGAGTAACTAAGTTTATTAGATTTGTCACTTGGGTCTTTGTGTACTCCAAATGAGCACAAATCCAGTGAATGTATTCTGAAATTCTAATGACATTAGAGCACAACCGTCATTAGTACATTTCTTGACGCGCGAGAAACCTTCAAGTAGAACCTCAGCCAATGTATCCACTCCATACTCCAAAACCATTTCTCGAACACTCCTGAGGTGAGAGAGTTTCAAAATTCTCTTGCCTCAACCTTCTCCACATTCAGCATGAGCTCCAAATGATGATCAGCTAACCACTTCATTGCAACATCCACAGCGAATTCCCGAGCCTTCCTTCAGTTCCACGATATCCTGCACTTTTCTTGGTACTCATGATTGTAATTGTCAACATAATATTACTCTTTGGCATCAGCTTTTTATATTTTTCTGACACACACACATCATGCATCCAAACAAAATCATACACACACACAAACGGAATATATACATTGGATGCGGATTATCATAATGCATCTCACACACAATGAATCACACGCAGAAAATAACACAAATGCACAACAAAAGAAATGGAGGTGTATACGACTCGAATGCGCAGCAGCACGACAGCGTCATCCACAGTAAATATGTTTTGCAATGATGCACCATATCCTGTGGGTGTTTGAATAGACCGTATCCATCAATTGATAATTGAAATCTTCATGGGGGTTAACACCGATGGTGCATGTGCATACTCTTTTCTTCTTGTCTCTTCATCGACTCGAGGCCATAAAGCATGCTTGAAATTTTTCTCCTTTAAGTAGTTTTTGGCTTGCTCTGTGTCCTTCAAACCAATCAGATGTTTCCATAAAGAGTGTTCTACATTCTTAAATATGTGCATAGGATCAAGAAGATGACAAATCTTCAGATCCTTTTAATACTCTACATGAAACCATATAGAGATAGAGGGAGCTAGAGAACTTCATCCTCTTAGACCATGTCATCGTCTTCATCACTTGCAAGCTCTTACTATGGATCCATGATAGGTCCTTCTGTCCACTTTTTGTACCAATCTATAGGCATCATCGATATACTGGACATCAGCCACTCTCAACCTTTGCATTGAAGTTCTAGCTAGTTTTTTTCAATGTAGTGAGTTATTTGCAGGCAAGAATCGTCTATGCCGAAGATATATGTTCTTGTTGAGATGCTTACTATACTTAGATTTCAACCAATCACCGCATAGGGGACAAGCTTTATAACCCTTTGTTGAACACCCTACATCCATAGTAAAACATTTAGCATGAGCATGAAAGATTGAATTGAAATGAAAATACTCCCACATATGCTACTTAAATCACAATCAAATACCTGAACAAAATCCATAGCCAGGAAGTTGCTAGATTTCCACGAACTTGAAACCTTATTTTGTCATCTTGTTTTGACATGTCAAGCACATCTATGCCTCTCCATAACTCTAGGACATCATCAATAAGAGGAGCCAAATAAACGTTAAGATCTTTGACTTGAAGTTTTCTTGGGATTACGAGGGACAAAATTAGGTGTTGTTTCTTAAAACAAATAAATGGTGGCAAGTTGTAGCTCATAAGAACTACTAGCCAAGTGGACCATTTACTTAAACACATGGAGAAAGGATTCACACCATCCAATCCAACACCCATCTTAATGTGTCGCGATTCTTGTTCAAATTTTGGCCACTTTGAATTGATATGCTTGAAGGCAAGACAGTCCAAGGGAATTTGCATAATCCCATCTGTACTTACATTCTTTGCTCCCCAATCCATAAGATTGCTAGATCTCGGGTCCGAAATATATGTTGCATACAAGGAGCCAATGGAAAATGACGAAGCATCTTGCAAGGGATCTTTCCCCTTACATCTTTAAAACACGATGTCTCACATTTTGGGCATCTCTCCTCGTTCTTGTATTCACCTTTGTATTAAATACAATCGTTGGGACATGTGTGAATTGTGTTGTAGTCCAATCCAAGCTTGGTGATCATCTTCTTTGCCTTGTCTCTTGATGTAGGAAGGACATTATTTGTAGGTAAAAACTTTTGTGATAGTAGCCTATAGCATTTCAAGCACACATAACTCTTAGTTTTTGTAAATTTCATTTTAAAAAAGCACACTAATATAGTCTCATATATGAAAATATTGAAAGACAATATAAAACAAGAATGAGAATGCCAAATTCTAGCTTATATTTCTATAATTATATAAAAATGTATTAAAAATATTTAAACATATATATTTAAGTTTGAAGCTACCTATCAGACTTAGTTGTATAGACCAACAATTTATCTACTATACTATGTGCATGGATCATATCTTATCGGATAAGGTATCATCATCATTCCTCACTAGTCATTACTCTCTTCATCGTCCTTCTCACCATCATGCTTGCCGTGTTTTTCATCGCTTCCTACTTGACTTTTTTTGTCTCTTTTCCCTTTATTGTGTTGCTAGTCGTATTGATGTGGAATATATATGCTTAGAAATAACTAAAATGTTTCATTCTGAATGTTAAAAGAAATGACATAATGCATTCTACTACACATTATTTCTTACCATAGCTACTTAGTGATGATGACCTCTTTATGCTCTCATCCTACTTTGTGATTGAACCTACTCTTGACCATGTGCCAAAATTATCAAAGGTATAGGATCCATGCCTTGTTATGTCATCCTCTTATTCTTCACAACTCTAACTTTAACTAAGGCTATCTTGTTACTGATGATTTCTTAAATATTTTCTCATACCCAATGGTCTATAAACCACAAATGCATGGGGTTACTCATGCACAACTAAAATCACATCTTGGAGCTTAGCTCGATATTGGTTCGAGAAGTGCCTAAAGCAATCTCAATTTGTAAGAGTACTTGGATGACGAGTTTTGGGAATAATTTGAAGAAGATACATGCTATCCTAAACACGATATGATAGTTGCCATCAAATTTCTTCATTCTCTACAAGGTTTGCCAAGGTTAGACAAGTAAGAATATGGCAAAATACTCTTTGACATTGAATGAAGGGCTTCAAGTCATCCAAATGGGTTTTTGTGGCTTGTTTGGGTTGAAATACATAGGGTTTTTGCAGGGTATATAGCAAGGTTCTACTATATATAGAGGTTTTTGAAGCATCTTTCATTGGTCCTAGGGTGCTGGCTCAAAACATCTATCTCTCTAGAATAGATAGAGGCTTTGGGCTATCCAAGAATATATTTTTGAAAGGATTTGAAATTGATATAGTGGGTTCTTTTACAATTGTTCATAACAGTAAGTAAGAGGGAAGAAGTAACAAAATCCATCTCATACAAGGTCTCGTTCATCCTTTTTATATTCCACAACTTGGGCCACTACGAGGATGGTGGGATATACCTTCTATGATTGATTTTATTGGATGTGGAATGAAATTTTAAGCTGATATATATGTGTCAACTATATGTATAGTAGAGATTTAGTCCATAACAGTGTATGCTATAAGTTCTTGTCTCAAAATATAGGCCTTATGCACTTATAATGGGTGCATATATTGGGTTTCTTAGACTTGTTCAATTGCTCACTACATGAATCAGAGGACATATTGCTAGCTTCCTTTTCTAATTTCTCTTTGTGAAATTTTTAAAGATTATTTTTTCTTAAATAGTTTTAGCTAAACCCTTGTGGTTAAGGCCTTCTTCCTTATACACTGCCCCAACGCCAATGCTATCTCATGCAATGAATTTGAACCACAAATCATTCATGGTGTCTCATGCGATGAAATTGTATGTATAGAGGAATATATTGATCCTATCTCATATGTCAAATGGGATCCATGCTTGCAAGAGAAAACTAGCTAACTTGAGATAATAGATATCACTAAGCGAAAAATGTATTTTGTAGGAGAACCTACTCAAGCAGTCTTGTAGGTTGAAGAAGACATGGGTTCATAGGGTATTCAATTGGAAACTATTGATGATTTCATTGCTATCATAAAAGGGCCTGATGTTGACAATGGAATGTTTAAGGATGGAAATAATGATGTTATGGTTGAAAATGTTATGGTGGGTAGTACTACACATAAGTGAGTTATGCAACAATAGATTCATGAGGAAGAGGATGCTTACTTTCTTCCTAATAGCCACTACTCTTGTACACACTAGGCAAGAGCTACAACTAAAAATTTTATGAAGATAAATGTTCTGGAGATGCAATGTTTTGCTCTCTTGGACCATCGGTTTAAAAATAATGTAATGATATGTAGCTTGTATATGAGAATGGTAAATGGCCAAAGGATGTGGATCGTAGCTAGCATATGTTGGCTGCAAACAACTCACCAAGGGAGCTCTATGCTACATGATGGATTATTCTAGTGACTATTGAAGATGTTTGAGATGAATATCACTTCTTTATGCAAGATTCACGTAGTTATCTAGCTATCTTTAGATAGCCATACATTGTGGAATAAAAAATGGAAACTAAGATAATAGATGAGGGTTCTTCTTATGCTCGTATGTGATGTAAAGATGGTAGAAGGGCATTTCAATTTTTAATTGCGTGTGTTAATCATCCCCATAATCAAGATACACTTAGAGATTATCTAGCTCTATCTAATACTAGAGAACTCAAGAGTTTTTAGACAACACTGTTGTAAATGGAGGTAATAGTAGTGCTACACTACAAGGGTCCACACATATAGCGACGCTAAGTAGCGACGTTTTTTTTCGGCGTCGCTATTTACATCACTAATCCTCGAAATATTTTAAGTCAAAAAATGTGTCGGTATTAGCGTTGCTATTGGCGTCACTAAAAACGTCGCTATTAGCGTCGCTAAATAGCGATGCAAATAGCTACGTAAATAGCGACGACTTACTCTGGTAACATTTCACAGAAACCCGAATGTTTCTTTCAAATGCGTGCACGAACTGCAGAAGCAAGGCGAAGGCGGAGAGAAAGAGAAAGGGAGGTGAGCAAGAGAGGGAGGTGAGCAAGGAAGCAAGCCGCAAGCCGCACGCGAGGAGAGGAGCGTCGCTCGCACGAAGAGATCATGGAAGAAGAAGAGAGGATGACGGTATGCCCTATTTTGGTTTCTTTACAATCTTTGTTTTGCTTTGCAATGTAGGTTAGAAAGTGTTGGTTTCTCTTTGATCTTTGTGTTGCTTTGTGTTGCTTTGCAATGTAGGTTAGGAAGTGTTGAAAGAGAGAGGAATGGAAGCGAGTGTTTTCAAATTTTTTCTTGTGTTGGTTTTTATTCTTTGCAATGTAGGTTAGAAAGTGTTGGTTTTTCTTCAATCTTTGTGTTGCTTTAATTTGCAATGTAGGTTAGGAAGTGTTGAAAGAGAGAAATGGAAGAGAGTGTTTTTATATTTTTTCTTGTGTTGGTTCTCTTCAATCTTTGCAATGTATATAGGGTAGGAAGTGTTGAAAGAAAGAGAAATGGAAAGGAGTGTGAAGGGGGATGCTTGTTTTGCTTGATTGTAATTTTAGAGAGAGAGTGAGAGAGATAGAGATGTAGAGAAAGAGAAATGAGATGCTTGTTTTGTTTGGATTGTATCTTTTGCAAGATCTTTCTAGGATCATAAAAGTAAAATGCTTTGGTGATGTTACTATTACTCATGAGAATACGTTTGAGAGATTTAGAGTCTAATTTCTTTCTATGAGCATAAGTAATGCTTCCAAAAACTTTCAAACAACTCACTACTAGCGTCTAACCAATAAAGGCTTCAAAAGGAGTTGTGCCTTTCAAGGCATAATGGAAGATCTATTAACTGTTATAAAAATGTATCTGTGTGAGCATAGTTTAGAGCCGACCTCAAAGATAGATAAGTTTAGAGCTGAACTCAAAGAGATAGGTACAATTTTTTTTTTTAAAAGACCTGAAATATATATAGTGGAGTGGTCCCAATATACAATATCGTGAGGCTTGGCTCAATCAACGTATCCCCTGTCCATGCACGCAATGCAAATTGGCCATTCATCGTGGAAACATCATTTGTCCATAGAGCATGTGCAACGGTATGGAGAGTTTCGAGTTGAGATAATCAACCAAGCAGTCTTGAATTACGAGATTGCGGTAAGTTCTCTCTCATTACTATATGACATGTAATTGATTTAAGTATAATAGTTTGGGGTTATCTTAGAAGTTAGCTCCTTAACGTCCTTTACAGGGTCAGGGCCATGTTAGTACATTGCAGTCCGCAAATCTCTTGTGTCCAGTAAGACGGGTTCATCCACGTTCTATACAAATGCTATCCGAGATAACTAACTGTCTCATAGAAGGTGATAACTCTCAACCCCCTTCTATGGGTGAGAATGCTGGAGACATGGACGATTCTCCTGCTTTTTTGGAGCCCGAGTTAGAGGACATGATCGAATCATTGCTTCTAACGGACTCGGAATCCCAGGATCCTTTAATTGCGAAGGCTGCCATTCCATTGTATGATGGGAGTCGGGTATCCCGTTTGAAGATACTTCTTGCATTGTTGAGAATACAAACAAAATATGGATGGAGCGATGCGAGTGTCACAGAGCTATTCACGTATATTATGATGTGTGTGATTCTTTATTGAAAGCCATTAAAATGTGCTATGTAGTACTCTAATAACGTGCTTCATTGCAATTTGTAGAACGTTGAAATCTTACATTTTGCCTACCCAAAACACGATGCCTGAGTCTCGTGATGATGCAAGACAAGTGCTGCGAAAGCTAGGCATGGATTATAATTGCATTCATGCTTGCCCTAATGATTGTGTTCTCTTCTGGGGAGAGTTTGAATTGTTGGCCACATGTCCCAAGTGCGGTGCGGATAGGTATCGAAATGACTTGCAAGGACAGATTGTTCTGTAGAAGGTTTTGAGGCACTTTCTACTGATACCGTGTGTTCGTCACATTTTTCAGACCAAGAGTTTTGCAAAGTTGACTACATGGCATGTGGAAAATCGATCCACAGATGGTGTATAGCATACACCAGCTGACTCAAAAGCATGGCATTACATTGATGAGACTTTCCCTGACTTTGCAAAGGAGACGAGGAATCTACGATTCGGTCTTGCCATGGATGGGGTAAATCCTTTTGGTTTACGTTCCACCTCCTATAGTGTATGGCCCATGGTCCTTGTTAACTACAATATACCGCCATGGCTTTCCACCAAGAAAGGACACCTTTTGCTCAGCTTGCTTGTTCCTAGACGATACAAAGTCAAGAATATGGATGTCTACCTCTCTCCACTGATTGATGAGCTAAAGGAGTTGTGGGAGGGAATTGTAGTGGAGGACATGAGCAAACATATTGGTAGGCGATCCGCAACTATAAGGGCAATTCTTATGTGGACCATGCATGACTTTCCAAGTTGTGGAGAATGCTCTAGTAAAGTGTGTTTTCTTATTTTGCTATTTTTCTTTGAGCGATGTTGGTGTTATGACATGCCTCATTGTACATGTGTGTTCTGCAGGGCTAGTCACGTCAGGTTACCATGCATGTCCTCTGTGTGAACCAAGGTTGGATTCTCGTATGTCAAAATCTATAAAGAAGATGGTATTTGAGGGACATCGGGGTTTTTTTCCAGAGAGTCATGTCATGAGAGAAGGATTTCTTGGTTGCCATCCTATGAGAAGGAGAAGGAAGAAGCGCTACCACCCGCCACACCAAACACCCAAGGTGAGTCTCTCTCTCTCTCTCTCTCTCTCTCTCTCTTTGTTTCTCTCTTTCTCTCTCTGCTCTGTTTGTGTATTTAGGATTTGTGATTCCATTATTTATTGCATTTTGTAAATCATCAATGGCGGTCATCGAGCTAAAATCAATCGACCGAGCACGTCTGATAGCGCGTCTACATCTCAGTGTAGACGCAGATATAGACGCGAAAAATATTTTCTCTCATAGAGTTTGAGGGCACGTCTTAGAGCGCGTGTGTTGGCGTGTGTACTCTACAGTCTACACGCGGTGATACATGCGCGTGCAGAGCATTGACCTGGAATGTGCGTCTGACAGCGCGTCTGTGCTGCATCTTAGATGTGAATATAGACGCGCTGGACAGAAGGTTGACTTTGGGAGCGCATTTGAGGGCGCGTCTAACCTGCAATTTAGACGCGGGGATACACGCGCCAGGTCTCCTAGTTCTGGTAGTAAACAATATATTTTTGCAATGATGAATGTGACCAATACCATGTTTGTGTTTATTAGTTTTCTTGTTTATGAGAAGCATTAGTACTTAGGTTTTATGCTAAAGAAAGCTCTTTGAAAATGTAGGTAATATATGATTTTTTGTATGTAAATAAATTTTTCTTTTTCCTGTATTTTTCTTGCAGATGTTGTATCCTAGTTCATCTAGCAATGACCCGGATTTGGATCGCATGAATGATACATTGGCCTCGTTTGGTAGGGGGTCAATGCATTTTTTAGAGGTTTTCCTAGTAGGGAAGACTTCATGGGAGAGATGACCAGACACCTTGGCCACTCTCCCAGAGCGGATGAGGTGTTCAGTGTCATGTCTGGAACGCCTCTGACGTCTTTGCCTGGCACTACTTCCTGAACTCCACATGCAGGTACTCCACATGTAGGTACTCCATATGCAGGTACTCTACGTGCAACACTTGTACGTGCATCGACTGAAGCACAAGCCTCTGCAGAAGCACATGCATCTGTAAAAGTTCGTGCGTTCAGCGAGGTAGAGGGTAGTCGATAGAGAGGGAGGAGGGAGAGTCGAGGGGGAGGACAAGACTTGTGTGTATTGAGATATCGAGCTCCACTCCTGATATGCCAGGGTGACCGTTGTGCATTTATGTCACCGGCTTGTCAGTTGTTGCAGATGCGATTGGTACACTGCCTATGAATAATAGCTAGATGACAGCTATCCTTATCTACTCTGGTTCGTGGCTCAGTTAGTATGCCACCTTAGTTAGTTAAGTTTGGTTTGATACCCATATATAGGGTTCTTCTATTTTCTATGTACGAGAGTTCTTTTTGGCTTACACAACTAAGAAGAGGAAAACTGTTTTCAGCCTCCATCTTTGTGTGTATTCCCCCATTGTGCAAGCAAGAAAGCTACAAGTGAGACTGCTTCCTTCTCTCCCACAATCTTGATATGGTATCAGAGCCTTGTTCGTGGTAAGGAGCTCAAGAAAGCAAACCAAGTTCGCGGTGTTCTGGTAAGAGGACCAGTGTTGCTTTCATTTTTCTGTTTTGGGAGCAAGTCTCTACAAGTAGCACAGCTGGAAAGTGCAAGAGTGCATTGTCTCAGGTTGAGACGCCCTTCGCGGTGAAGCAAGAGGGCAGTATATGCTACGGTTGAGACCCTGTTTTTTTTATTTGAGGCCATTTCGGGCCCTGTTTTAGAGGCGGAAGTTTTCTGCACGCACTCAGGAAAAGGCCCAATTTTATGCTGTGCGACCTACTGTTCTACAGGTCGGTGAAAAGTTACTGTAGAAATTGCATCGTATACTTGTGCGCAGAGACATTGGAAGTTACAGAATCATCCTTGTTACCTGTTGATGCAAAATCGTCACTAGGAAGTGACTGTGAGGTCAAATACCACTTTTGTCAGTTTTGCAGATTTTCCCTTGTGAGGCTGAAGCTGTGTTTTTTGCAATGACAGAATTTTTTGCAATGTTATGTAATGGCATTTGATTCTCTTTCACAGATTGTCACTGAAAATCTTGACAAGAACAACTTCCAAGCATGGAAGTTCAGAATGACGAATTTCCTTATGGGAAAAGGATATTGGAAATTTGTTGCAGGAAATGAAGAAGAACCAGTTCTTCCTGATGTTCCCAATCAACAGCAAATGCAGGCATTTAAAGCATGGCATGAGAGAGCCAGGAAAGTTATATACTGGCTGTCTATCAGCATTTCAGACTCTATGATTGTGCATATTCAAGATGCAAGTACGCCAAAGGAGGCATGGGATACTTTGTCAAAAATGTATAGCACAAATACGCAAGCCAGGAAAATGCAGCTCAAGCAAGAGTTGCACAATGTGCAAAGAGAAAGTATGAGCATCAATGACTACCACATAAAGGTGAAGAAGATTGCAGATGCACTTGCTTCCATTGGGTCGCCAGTGGAAGATGATGATTTAGTTTCTGTGACCTTGAATGGTCTAGGAAAGGATTATGCACAGTTCCAAACATCTATTTCCGTCCGTGAAAGATTTCCTGATTTTGAGGAGTTGATTGCTCTTCTAATTTCTGAGGAGCATAGAAATGGTGGTGCATCTTCTTCAGGAGGAACTTCAAAAGAAGTCATCTTCTACTCAAATGCTGGAAGAGGTAGAGGCAGAGGTAGAGGAGGCCGTGGTAGAAATTAGAATATGCAGCAAACTCAAGAAAACTAGTCCTATGGAGGAGGATGTGGTAACTCTTGAGGCAGGGGGAACCAAAGAGGTCGTGGTGGATAGCAAAGAGGCCAAAATACAAACAATAATGTTGAATGCTACTACTATGGTAAAATGGGTCATATGGCTAAAGACTGCTATAAAAAACAGAATGACATCATGAATGGAAAATTGCAACAAGGGAATTATGCATCTTCTAGTAGACAGGGTGATGACAGAAATGAGCATTTATTTATGGTGCAGCACATGAACAATTCTGTGACAAGTGCAGAAGAAAGCAACGATGTATGGTATGTTGACTCAGGTGCATCAAACCACATGACAGGTCATACAGAATGGATGGAGGATGCAAGGAAAATGGAAAAACCAGGATTTGTGGAGATTGGTGATGATACTACACATCCTATTGTGCAGATTGGAAAAATTCCTTTGTTTATGCAGGATGGGAAAAGGAAATACCTGTCCGATGTATTTCATGTCCCGAATATCACCAAGAATCTGGTTTCTGTTGGTCAAATGGTTGAGCAGGGCTTGCAGGTCAGATTTAATCCTCATGGATGCTTTGTTGAGGATATGAAAAATAAAGGTCGCTTGATAGCAAAAGGAAAGAAGAAGGGCAGAATGTTTACGTTGGATGCAGACATGCCTGAATTGAGTGCAACAATGTTTGCACATGGGACCGGTGTAGTTGTAGATATTGATATCTGGCATAAACGCATTGGTCATGTTAATGTACATCGACTTAAATCAATGCAGGCCCAAAATATTGTTGCAGGATTGTCTAAATTCAAGGTTGCAAAAATGCATAAGGTATGTGAAGCATGTCAATTTGGAAAACAAGCAAGGAAACCATTTCCTAGACATGTTCAAGAGAGTAAAAAGCCATTGGAATTAATCCACTCTGATGTGTGGACTACTAAAGCTACATCTCTTGGAGGTTGTCATTATTTTGTCACTTTTATTGATGACTATAGCAGAAAAGTTTGGGTGTATTTTATGAAAAATAAAAGTGAAGTTTTTGGGCATTTCAAAACTCTTAAAGCTATGGTTGAAAAAGAAATAGGCCTGCAAATAAAATGCCTTAGGTCAGATGGAGGGGGAGACTACCTCTCAAATGAGTTTGCAAGATTCCTGTAGGAGCATGGCATAAAGCAACAATATTCATGCAGTCATACCCCACAACAAAATGGAATTGCAGAAAGGAAAAACAGGCATATTGGAGAGGTATCTCATGCCATGCTCAATGAAAAAGACATGTCAGATTTTTATTGGGCTGAGGCAGTTGCTACAGCAGTCTACATAATGAACAGGACTCCTAGTGCAGCAATACATGCACAAGGAACTTTCAATTGATCCCCATATAGGAAAAAAATAGAATTCTCCATGGAATTCCCTAGTTGAAAATACATATAAGTGGGGAAAGTAAAAACTAGGGAAAATGGGACATTTCCTAGTGAGAATAAGTAGGGAATCACGTAAGACTTTTATTATGTAGGAAATATTTCCTACATAGAAAATTCCTATATAGAAAATTCCTATGTAGGAAATATTTCCTACATAGGAAAATACAAAATTTTCTATGTAGGGAATAATTCCTATATAGGAAATATTCGATATATAGGAAAAAATTTCTAGAGGTGCTTCCCTAGGTACTCTCACTAGGAAATCTCTCATTTTTTCTATTTTTTACATTCCCTACTTATATGTACTTTCAACTAGGGAATTCAGTGGGAATTCTCTTTTTTCGTTATCACTTTATCTACTAATTTGCCCTTACTCTTAGACATGCTAATATCAAACAAGAAATTACACAATAAATTTTTAACTAGAAAATTATATAGAGAATGTCATCATTTCTAAGTAAGGATCAATAATATACATCTAATGATCAAAATAGATTAAACAAATTAAGACATTTACATCTACTTCTAGCAACCAAAAGAAAAATGAAAATACTTTTAAAGGAGCATAGAACTAAAAACTAATCAAGCAACATGTGTGTCTTGATTGTTTTATCCCTTAAATCTCCAATATGTTGCAAAGTAATAAATGTTTGAGTAATCCCTCAAATCTCCAATATGTTGAAAAGTAATAAATTATTAACTCAAAGTAGAAGTTATGCTAAAACTTCCACATCATCTAGACTAGGCACATTGCTATTTTTGTTTAATACAACTTTGCCATTTCCTAGTAGCCAATAAATAATCTCTTTAATCATATCATCACTTGTTGGCTTCTTTGTATCCTTAATCAAGACTCTAAAGCTAGCTTCAATCTTTTTGAGATTCATGTATGTACTCTTTAAAGAAAAGTACATATCATGAATTGTAGGCACACCAAGATACTTAAAAAGTATGGTTTCCATGTTCTCTTTTGTCATATTAACCTGCATTGAATAACAAAAATAGAATAAGTAACTTATTATACTATGTATAGATAATTAAATGACACGAATTATAATATGAAAAGCCATAAATTTAACTACATGACTATTATATATATATATATATATATATATAT
Source organism: Lygodium microphyllum (assembly GCF_053477565.2). Taxonomy (NCBI): domain Eukaryota; kingdom Viridiplantae; phylum Streptophyta; class Polypodiopsida; order Schizaeales; family Lygodiaceae; genus Lygodium; species Lygodium microphyllum. The sequence goes on from NC_141144.1 coordinate 104,347,309, forward strand.
ATATATATATATATATATATGTATATGTATATATACATATATATATGTATATGTATATGTATATGTATATGTATATATACATATACATATATACATATACATATACATATGTATATATACATATACATATGTATATGTATATATACATATACATATATATATGTATATATACATATACATATATAATATACATATATATATAAACTATATATATATATATCAACTATAAAGCTACCCTTTAAGCATCGTTTGAAATGTTAATCTAAAAGCTATAAATTGAACTACATGACTACAATTATATACATCTAATTAAAATATAAATTAACAATAAAGTTACCCTTTGAGTATCATTTGAAATGTTAATCTCAATGCCTTGGTTTGGGAGATCTTTAAATTCCTAATCCAAATAAAATATAAAAATTAGATTATGCTTTTCATGTATGACATAAACAAAAATATAAACATTTACATCTAGCACCTTTGGTTATTTTTCGTTGATATTGGTACCTCGTTTCATGCTCCTTTGTTGCAAAAGATCCTCCGTCTTCTCACTTGGCTAGTCAACACGTAAAATAAATAGTTATGTAATAAATCATATCTTTAGTTATTCACTAAACTATAACGCTATTGTTCTCTCACAAACATATATCAAATACCTTCCTCTTTCTTTGACTTTTTCGAGATGTTTCATTAATGTCATCATCTGGATTAGCCTACATTCAAAACTAAAATTAGTAATCACATTAAAAACATTTATATAGAAAAAAAAGTTACATACCTTATCATTGCTTGAACTATGGATTCTTTGTTTCAGAGTTTCTTGCTGTTTAGTTGAGTACATTATTTTGTCTAAACCATGTGACAATAACTTTGAAAAGCTGGCACAATTTTCCATATCAAGTGTCTCATCTTCATTTTCAACATCCTACATTTTAAGCATGTAAAGGATAAGATACTGTTAAGAACATGAATCATATGGTCAATCTTAAATTTAATATAAAGCAAAGAACCTCATCGGATGCATAACATTGAAATTCTTCAAAGCTCTTTTCTTCCTCCATGAACATATTCATCTATGGGAAATGAAAGTTAATGTATAAGTATCTGTATAAGAGACATTCTCAAAGAAAGTTATTATATATGAGCTTAAAAGCATTACCTGCAATGATAAATCTGTTTGCTTGTATTGTTGTCCTTCAAAGGAGCTACTTTCTTCAAGAGGCTACATCGACAAAATAAGATCATGTGTATATATTAAATGTCTCCAAAATATATGGAATCAAGTACAAAAATGATAAACATATAAGATTATAAGATACCTTTTTCAAACCTTCTTCATTTGCAATATCATCCATGCTAGGAATGTATATATCAAGTTGATTAGAACCAATAGTAGCAACATATGGTTCACTCTGCTTTCAATAGACACCCCTAAATGAGTATGGGAGAAAAAGAACCAATCCTACACTTATGATATCAAACTTATAAATCATATCATCTTACCATTGATGATGTTATGTCATTTGATACATTTTGAAGCTTATCTATATCATCCACTCCAAGAGATGCGGATAATTCTCTCTAGATGTCATAAGATTAATAGTTCAATAACTAAGAATCTACATCTCAAATATTAGGAAGCCCAAATAAAAACAGTAACAATCAACTTACCTTCTTTAAAAGATATTTTTTCTTCAAATACTTTCTTTCATCTTGCTTTGTACCCTTCCACCAGTCATATATGTCATTCTCTCTCCATATGTACTCACATCCAATAAACTTCAATGGTAAAATCTCATGGTGATTTTCTGATATGATTTTCATGATATACTCTTTATCCGCATTTTTATAACGTAGATCATATGGGTTTAAGGATTCAAACCACCTATGTACTCGATGATAATTTTCGAGCATGACAGTGTGTTGACTTTTAAAGTATTCAGCCAAGAGCTTTTTTCCATAAAGTCTACCCTCTTCTCTAAATTTCAACATGGGTGGCCGATAGATATCATCATATGATGGTATGCGTATCACTCCTATTGATACTCAAGTGATGAAATATCATTAGTTAGTATAACCATTTCAAAAAATGACTCATTATCAACATAAGAAAGCTGGTAATACCTGATTCTTGGCTTGAAGAAGTGTTAAGGCAAGCAATCTCAATGTCTTCCTTTCTTGCATTGTCTCTTGTGTCATCTTTAGTAACTTTTTTACCTATATATACATAGAGTTAACCAAAGCTCACGATAATACAAGGTTATGAAAATTTTCAATAACGCAAAAGAAATTAATTAGATATTTTGTATCAATTTGGGTCACCGAATTTGTACAAGTTTTTGATCCTTAAAGTTGGTACCTGCATCTTGACTTGAAGAAACATTATCGCAAGTAACCTCTTGATCTCCCTTTCTTACAGTACCTCTTTTCCCACCTTTTGTTGTTCTTTTATCTATGTTTATATATATACACACAATTACCCAAAGTTTAAAAATATGAATAACTATGAATATTTTAAATTAGGCAAAGAGACTAATTAAAGCTAGTTAGTCTCAAAATGAATCACCTAATAAAGCAAGATGTAATATATGCACAAATTTTAATTTTCAAAGTTTAGTAGAAATAAAGACATATACCTGTATCGTGATTTGAAGAGACATTAGGGCCAATGACCTCCTTAGCTTTCATTGTTTCATTATCTCTTGTACCATCATTTGTGATTTTGTTACCTTTATGTACACATAATAAACCAAAGTTTAGAAACATAAGAGTCTTGTATTTTTTAAAAAGAAGTGCTATATCAAACTAAATCACTTAATTTCTTAGCACTTGGATTAGAACACATGAATTAGTAATAAGATTAGGTATAAATTTAGTTATTAGAGTTAGTTACCTTTCACTTCTTCCACAACTGAATCCACAAGCCCAAGTAGTTTGGGATCCTCACTCATCATTTTTTTCAAAAGAGCCATCATCTCTAGATTAGAAGTCAACATGGGAAACCTACATAGGCATGGTAACAATAAGAAAGTGTTTGCAATGCATGTTTGAAAATGTAAATTACATTAAGCAATACAAAACAAAAGACTTCAATAAACATACCGTCATAATGTTTGAAAAGGTAAATTACATTAAGCAATACAAAACAAAAGACTTCAATAAACATACCATCATAACATTGTTGCCTCATGCTCATGCGAATGCCACATGGTAGGTACAATCTTTCTTTTATTGTCAATTGTAATTACTTTTGTTTTGAGTACTTGCCATTGCTTTTTCGTGGATACACATAGCCACCAATCCTTCCAATCTTGATCCTCTATTCTCACTTTCCAAATATGCTTTATGGAGTTCTCTTGTCATCCTTTGATACGGCATAAGTCTGTCATGTTGGTCTTTTGTAATATGCATAAATATCCATGTAAAGAATCTTTGTCTTTGGTAGTTTGCATAAGAAATCTCATTATCTTTGTTATTTGTCTTGATATTGACGTATACTGAGACCATACGCTCATAAATATAACACCAGAAAGCATCATGACTACCATGTCGAATAATGTCATCCAAGAATTCTCCAAAACCTACATTTAGTAAGACAAGAAAATATATACGATTAAAGTGAAATATAATTGCTATATAAATGAATAAACTAAGAAAATAAAAAATATTTATACCTGCAACATTTTCCAAAGGAGCCGAGTTTGATCCTAAGAGCTCCTCAGAGCTTACTCTCCATGAACGAAGCAATTCTCTCAAAGTGTCTATATTTTCTCTAGACCAACCATGGTCACGAGTGTAGTTGTAAAAAGCATGAGCAATGTCTATCAGAATCAATCCTAGGTCATAGAATACCTTCGGAATACCTTCAATCTCACATAGTACATAAGGCAAACACCATTGAATCCACTTTTGATTTTCCTCATCCTTGTAGCTCTCACAATACTTACAAGGATATCTTGGCCAGCGACCATAACGAATAGAGTATGGTGTCACTTTAGTGACATGATGTGTTGTCTCATCAATTTTTACTTTCATCCTATTATCCACAGTCCTTATTAGAGCACATATATATTTTGAGAATAAATTTAGAGCCAAAATATGCATACAGTCATATACAAGATCCAGGGATAAATCAAAGCCATAGAGTTCATATAGTCTCCACAAGCATGATCTGCTAGAATGTCCCGCATCTTTCAAAATCTCTTCTCTCTGCTTGGGTGAGGGCTCGCTTTGCCATAGTCAAAGAACTAAGCATTTCATTGGTTGATCTTTTAATTGGTCTATATCTCAACTGGAATCTATTTTGATCATACAAGTAACGTCTTGAGCCCTCACCCTCCAAATTGGCTATTGCTTTGTCTCTACGACAAAACGATTGACCACCATCTTTGAAAGATCCAATCTTGCACTGAGCTGGATGGTCTCCAGTTACCATCATTAGCATAGCACGTGCAATGAATCTTTGACTAAGAGAATTTTCATGCTCAACAATCTGTGTGACTGGATAATTGAAGTCTACTTCAAATCCATCAACAAATAGACTTTCTAATTCATCTATCAATGGCTGCATGAATATGTGAAAGAGTTTACTAGAGCTTCCAATAACTTTTTTGCAACTGAATGGAATAAATAAAACCGGTATAATTCCAAGAAAGGAGCTCTTTCCAACATTGAGAATTTTGATTTCAACAACTCCACAATTCTTCTGGGTTGTCTTTGAGGCTTGGAATCCATCCCAATGTAATAACAAGGCGAAATTGCGTGGATCACCCTATTTATCACAAAACACACCACATTTTAGTAACCTATATCAAATTTCATTTATATTAATTAAAAAGGTGAGCATGATAATAAAGTGTACCTTACAAATCCTTTTGTACCCATGTATGTGAGTTCGACATGATTTGCAGATAAACTTGTAGGCACTCTCAATATCATTCCATGAGATCAAGCAATGGTGACCTTTGGGCAGAAGGCCAAGCTGTATAGACTTGTTTGCAATGCATGTTATTACATATCAATGGAAGCTCAAAGTATGATTCAGGATTCCAAAAATCATTTACACTTTTGCATTTTGTACCATCCCAAAACTCATTTATTGTAGAATCACAAAGTGTATTCTCATGTATTAACCATTTGTTTTTATTTCTCCACATTTCCAACAATTCACGGCATAGAGTTCTATAGAGTTCTACTTCTAGTTAGTAGACGCAATTGTTCTCTAATGGAGACATAGTCAAAAGAGAGCATATATTTTCTCGGTAGAGAACACTTGGAACACTTTTCACAACTTTGTGAACAATCACGCTTTAACTTCTTCCTTTCTCCTTTTCTGGTGTTACACAAGCATTCAATTGTGTCTCTAATGTAGTTATCCTCCTTGCTTGGCTGATAAAGCAATGGTGCATCAATAGAGCTCTCACTTCCTTGGCATACCATGTAACGTTGGGAGTTAACCATACCTAGCCATGTGAACATGATACCAAGATTCTCCCAACAAGTAGGAATATTTATACCATTCAAGTCTCCATCCCATGTGTTAGGCATTTGCACTAGTAGTTTGGCCAAGCTTGGCATATATATATTGTCCATATGTGCTTGGGGGGATTAGAACTAACCATATCACCAAAAAGAATTTTAAGCATTTTATCTTGAAACTCAATTGAAGCTTGATGCTCATCCCAAAGTGCTTGGAATTGAATTATTCTTTCAACGATTTTGTCAAATAAAGATGGTTCAACATCATCCATATCGAACGCTTCATGTTGTGGTTCCACCTCATTATCCTCCCTTTCGTCTAAATTGTCAATCTCATTTGATGGGTCATTATGGACCTCATCTCCCATGTCATTATGCTCTAGTAGAATGTCATCTTGTGGTAGTCCTTGAGAGTCAGGTAAACCAAGATTAGTAGTGAGACTCTTAAATCTTTCCTCAATTTTCATGTGTCTTGCATATGTTGAGTGAGGAACCATACGTCCACCTCCACAATATGTTCTGCATATACACCACAAACCCCTGCGCCTAGGCAAAGAGTGAGATGATGGTTGATCCATAGGAGGGTTATCTTCACTCATAGGAACATCATTGTTAGTAGAATTTTGACCTTCTTGATGAGCCAGAACTGATGAATGTATTATCCCATTCATATCCTTGCGACTGTGTGCATAGTAAGTTTGTCTAGTAACATTCTGATAACCAAGGGTTGAATGCCTGCACTTATAATTGCATTGACATCTCCTTAAATTATTCATTATGGCTTCCTGAAACATAAACATAAATAAAAAATAATCAATATATATATTAAAGTTACATATCAAAGGTGGAATATTGATATGCTAAAGCATATAGAAAAGTTGATTTATACTTTAGAAAAGAAAAATACTTCTCAATAAGTGTATGAACTTAAAGCACATTAGTGTACGAACTGATTCATATATGAAGGCACATTGAATATGTGATTTAGGCTTAAGAAAAATAAAGATTCTCAAGAACTATAAGCACTTAGTAGTCCGTCACAACAGTTATCCCTTCTGCGTGTGGTTTTACAATCTTCTTTTTCCACACTTATGAAATGACATATTCATATTGGACTAGACTAGGAAAACTAGAGACATGGTGAGAAAAACAAAGATCAGTCCATATGGGGCCCAATTTACTTAGCACTAGCAAATGTAAAATACTGACAAGCGTTGAATTTGAGGACAAGTCAACATTATTTTATGTGATAACTAACCATGAAGACCATGACCATCATCTACAAGTAAAGCACAACTATACCAAACATACAAGTAGGTTGATACATCTCAAAGAGAGTGTATCTCATATTATTAGATGCAAGAAAAGTGGAATTGTTTAGGAAACTCCACCAAATAGAAAACTTGATGAGGAAAACTTGACTTACGATATAGATAAGCAAGGAATGTGAAGAGTTAGTAACCCAGGAGTAGACACCATATGAACAAAAGAAGAGTATCCCATGAAAGATTTACATAAAATCAAGAAAGACACAAAGTGGATTGATGAAGGATGCATAAAATTAGGTCTCTAACAAGATGGGTATACAAGAAGCTACTAAAATCTCAAGTCTACAATGAAGGAAACCACCAAAAGCCAAATGTAAAGACCCCTATTGAAAAAGAACTTGTGGAAAGAACCACACTAACAATGATACTAGGATTTTTTACAACCCTAAAAAGAGTAAATGTAGTTACTCAAGGCAATCTCAAGTATAACTTTACATATGTGACATCATGTTTTATTGGTTCGCAATACCTCTTATGCTATTAGAAGCTTCAGGATATGATAGATCCCTCACCCAACACTAAATGACTTGTAAATGAGATGTGCCTTGTGCCACAGTACTTAAGATAGCTAGGTAGACAGATAGGAAATGCATAAATAGAGAAAGAGACACATGAAGATAGAGAAAATATACATGCATGTGTGAAAGAGACCTCATGCTTGTACTAGCTTGATCAGAAAAAGACAATAATTTCCTTGCAAAGCATTCCACCAAAAGTTTCATACATTTAAGAGCTTAGAAACTACAATTAGGTTTATAAATCCAAGTGAAATTTACACAATATTCTTAGTGAAAATGATATTGACCCCTGTCTAGGTTATAGTTGTTTCCTATGTTTAATTGGTATGTTTGGTATAGTTGTGCTTTATTTGTAGATGATGACCATGACCATGAAAGTACTCCTAGCAACCTACTACAAATCAAAACATATTGCAATACTTATTTATAAGTATTCGTTCTAGTATGAATTAAGGGAGGGGAGGGAGGGAGGACAGGTGAAGGGAAGAGAGAGAGAGAGAGAGAGAGAGAGAGAGAGAGAGAGAGAGAGAGAGAGAGAGAGATACCTTGGCATCACACAGAATGGCGATCAATTCCTTGGCCTTCTTGAACAGTCTGGCTCTGCGCGCGCTTGCTGAAGGTCACGACATTGCGCACAGTCGCATTCTCGATCCGGCGCAGCTCCACCTTCCCACGGCCCATCTTCGATGATATTGATTCCCGTCGTACATCGCTTCTGATCTGAATCTTTAATATTGAATCTTTGAATTGGCGCTATATTAAAAGGGCTATATTGAATTGGCGCTATATTGTCTGGGATCGGGGAGATGTAAGATGGGAATTGATTCCCACGGCCCAATCTCCGCTTCTTGTCGATTCCCTTTTGAGATGTCTAGGACAGGGCAGATTCTTTAATATTGAATCTTTAATATCGATTCCGGTCGTCTAAGACGTCTGGGATAGGGGCGCAGATATATGAAGCGGAGGTTGCACAGTACTTCTAGCTGGCAAGACGAAGTTGGGGGAGCTGCAGAACGCGAAGAAACAGAAGCAGAACAGCATCAAGGGGTCAGGGGAGAAGAAGGCGAAGGAGCAGTAGGATTAAATGGAGGCTCCCATGGGGACAATACGTGGGCGCGCAGGGAGTCGACAAGCTGATCAGCCGAGGCGCGAAGTACTCCAATCAGGGTGCGGCACGCACACAAACTAGGCAAGCGTAGTTAATTAATTTTGTCTCACCCTTTGATCGCTTGCACAGTACCTCGTCCCAGAAGACGTAGGTTGAACTACCCGTTGGTGGACACCGAGCGATCGCGAAGGCGAGGATGACGTGCACCTCCTGCATGTCGGCGTTGATCACCGGTGCCAAATCCCTCAGCGTCACGCCATTGAACAGGGCGACACCTTGCCGTTCCGTGCGGGGCTGCTAGGTGGAGGAGAAGAACTAGACGACGATGGAGCCGAGACACAGACCTCCGAGCCAATCTACAGCTCTCTGCAATAGCTCAAAGAGGATAGGCAGATGAATACCATAGCTTAAAGAAACCTTTATCTCTCTCTCTCTCTCAATATTGGTTGAGTTATAACAAGTCTCCCTCAAAATGGCGGCAAAATGAATGTTGCTACCAACCCTGCGCATGCATCCTAAAAGCACATTAAACCCCTTAAGAATTTAATGAAATACATAATCTCTCCCCCTTTTTCATTCTATTATTAGACCTTATTAAAGGATGCATCATCTTGCATATGTACATATGCAGTTATGCTACCGAGTCTATTTGACATTGGAATATGTCTTTGTCGGGTTGAAATAAAATCCACCATAATCTCATAGCCGCTAATCTCTTAGCCATGCAAAAGCACGTGACGTATTTAGTCCTTCCCCCTGGGTCCGCAAACATTTGTGTAGCAGTCCCCTTGGCTCAAATATAAAAGTAATATTACTCTCATCAAGCTCACCAATAATGAAAATTAGATTTTGGTATTTCTTGGCAAAAGATTACATTTATATAATGGATCAATGTTTGATACCTACATGCTTACACAATGTAATTCTATATTGGATTTTGATGTTTCTTCTTTTACATTGCACATGCTAAAAAGAGGAGTCTTCACCCTTTGGAGATTCTAAAAATGGGCAACTAGCTTGTAATCAGAGTCATCATCATCAATGTCATGAAATTCCAACTATAAAATGCTCTTTGTTTAATTAATTTGTCTAGAATAATAAGTTTTAGGGGAACTATGGCTTAATTAATTGGAAAACTCTAGATTAAGAATTGTTGTAGGCGACAATAGTAAGCATAGTTAAAGGTAAAATTTTCACATGATTTCATTAAATAAAGAGTGCATTGCTTAGACATCTATACACTTAAAAATGTAGAAATCTTAACTAAACTAAGCACTCTTAATGTAGAAATCTTAACTAAACTTAAAAATGTAGAAATCTTAACTAAACTAAGCACTACATGTCTCTCTAAATAGGTACATTGATCCTTCTTTCCTCCGAAAGCTTGAATCAACTCAACCTTTTTCAATGTAGTGTGATGAATGAAAACATGTGACATGGGGTCCAAGCTTAGAAACATTTAAGGACACATAGTACATATGCTTACATGGAATGGAAACTTGATACTTTCTTTCTCTCTTCTTAAAATTAATGCAGATGCAATGAGTAAAATCTGATATAGAGTAATTAATTCCTAGAGGAAACAAGCCTTTCTTCCTTGTGCACTAACATAGAACAAATGTCACTTATTTATCAACATAATGGCCAAACACTTGATATTCACATCAAGAATCTTGCCCTTTTGAATATGTTTTTGAGATTCCATTATCAACCTTTATCTCCATTTAACTAGCTTAATGTTTTGATATTTCAATTAATATCTACTAGCAACACTTGCAAAAATAGATACACATGGAGAGTGGCTACAAATAGGGCTAGCATTTTGCAAGACATTCATTATCTTGAAGTTGTGGTCCCACAATATCATACTTATAAACCATCGATGATTGCGTATTTGAGATGTTGTAAAACCAAGCAAGCCCTCACTTGTTTATGGTTGTAGAGGCGTACGAGTCTCGATCCAATTCATGAAGCACATTTGGCTTGGTTTCTTTTCATTCGGCCCAGGTCCACAAATAGTGACCTGATTTCTTTAGGCTCCCTCCAAGCTCAAGAGCTAACATTTTTACATTCTCTCATGTCCAGAATTTTGAGAGAACATGGGGATTCCCTTTGGTGTCATTGGATTGAGGTGCATCACGCTTAAGCAAGAGGTAACTAAATACAACAAAAACTAAATACTCTTTAAGGATGAAATTCAATGTTTCCTTTGGTTCTAATCCACAACATCCAACATATTTTACTAACCTAAATGCTAATTCATGTAGTTTCATTTGAGAATAAAACCCCGAATGCATGTAGTGTGATATGAACATAATGTGGTTGGATGCATCTACATCATCAATACTTTCTCATTTCTCATCCTCTTGCTTGATGATTTGCTTCCATTGTTTGTTCTTGTTTTCTCCTACTTGATTGTCTTTCTTCAACATCAGAATCTCTATAGACTTACATGTCCTCAATGTGCAAGTGTATCCAACACTAACATGTGCCATCACTTTCCATTACACACCTTGCAGTCTTTTCACTCTTACATGGTATACACCTTTCAAGCACGTCACATGATATTGCCCTCACTTTCAAAAACACATCACGGAAGGTTGTTATACATTACAAGATTGGTATGCATACACACACAAAAACACACACACACACACAAGGCATTTCATTGCAATACTGTAAAAAACAATCTAATAGTAACTAAAAAGGTTGCGTTTTTTGGTATTTTGCCACTTTTACTTCATTTTTCCTAGGTTTATTTGGGAATATGTGTTGTACAGATATATAATACAACAAAATCTTTGTTTGTGTATGTTAAGTCAAACCACCTACGACATTATTCCATTATAGCCCCATATATATATATATATATATATACATAGAGAGAGAGAGAGAGAGAGCGTGCACAAAGTTGTTACCCTTAGAAGTTAATGTTAATGTTAATGTTATAAATACAACTATAATATATTTAAATTCTCATGATTAATTTTAGTTTACCAAGCCTTTCTTGTATACCCATCATAGCTACCCATGTGGACTAGGAATGGGGCCTGAATGAAAGTTAAACATAGAAATAAAATAAATAAAATACTAAATATTAGTAAAGTAAAAATAAGATTGATCTAGTCACCTTAGTCGAGTATGTGGGCTAGGTGTGGGGCCAGCAAGTTTGGCTAGGTGTTGTATACCCAAAGCTAGAAATTTTAGTGTTGTATAAGTTGCAACAAAGGCACATTCACTTTCTACAAGCTCGAGTACTAGCACAAGAGGCACATGCTATGGTTGCACAATAATCTCCTTATCACTTGGCATTTCTAGAAAAGACATATGTTGTAAATGTGATTATAAGAAAATAAGCTCGAATGCTTGCATGGGAATGGAGGGGATAATGGTTGGCATGGAGCATTGTGGAATTGTAATATCTTGTGTTTTGTCCACGCATGTGTCTCTTTGGGTGTGAAGGGGGGGACTCGTGGATGAAATTTAAACAAAGGTTGAATAATCTTTACAAAAGCCTTTCCTTTCTCTCGTCAACTGGAGCCACCTCAAATTGCAATTGAAATATATGTTCCTCGTCGTTTTCATTTTTCTTATCCTCATCACCACCGTGATAGTCATCATCACCTTTGTCCTTACCTTCTCAAAACCATCATTATCAACTTGAATTGAGAAATAGAGAATTGTGATAAACATCATCTTTATCTTATCCTCATTCTACCTTTAATTCCCTATTACATAAAAGTAGGGCAGCTGCAACAATGACTGCAGTTTATGGAGCAACCTTGGAACACTCCACCATGCTACAACCCTTCATCAGCGTGGTCGATCTCCTCTACCACCATTACCCTGCTCAGTAACACATACCACTCCATCCAAATCTGTAGACCCCTCTATAACCACTCCTCTCTCGATAGCTTTTGGTTCAACTTTTATTATTGTGATTAGTCTAGCAGCCTGACTTGCTCAGGTCACAGTAGCAGACTGATATCTATTCATGGTGTCATCCTTCTTTATGGACATTGTAATTAGAAATGCTACTTGGTAATATATGTAAACTTAGCTTTTTAACAACATAGCCAAGTTTAAAGAAGCAAAGATAAAGCTACAAGAGTGCCAATGAGTTTGAAGAGAATTATCATTATTTGGAGGAGGAGTTGCCTTGTATTCATGGAAGAGTGGTGCCTTTGAGACTTCATGTGGAACAATCTTTTGATCATACAATGAATAGTCCTTTCCTTGAGATGCATACAATGCTCTATACCTCATGTGGCAAATGTGATATATATCATGTGGTGATGTCTAGCTACTAGTTGGCTTAGTGAGTTGTTGCCATGTCCAAAATTTCTTTTGGTTCAACTCTTAAAAAAGAGAAAGATTAGTATCTTGAATTAAGAGAGTGATGACTCTTTACTTGAGGGATTGATTGCATGAAGAATATTGTGAGAATCAAGAACAACCTACTAGTTCTAGGTGTTTTGACTTGAAAATGTTCTTACATGCTTACAAAACCTAAGAAAAGGATGATATCATCTAGAGTTTGAGTTGAGTCTAATAACATTAGATTCGGTGATAGAAGGATCCTCATTGGATAGAAAGATTTAAGACTACTTCTTGGAGGAGAGTTCAATTATCTATGTTGGTGGCTTAGGGTTGTAGCACTTGTCAGATATCCCCACAACTTGAAAAGGGATTTTGAGGGAGGTGAGATGTCTGTAAGAGTACTCCATCATTGGGCAAAGGGAAATTAAGGCATAAGAAAGTTGCTTCTTTGTAGTTTGATATGAAGATTGTTTCCACTTGAGCATGTAGTTGATGTTGCTAGTTTTATCACGTAAGTCTATCAACCCCCAAGTTGATGTTGAGTGTAAATATGGTAAGTGGATGAGAGAGCCGCTATAGGTCAAGCAACACTCGAGTTTTTAGCATAGTTGCAATTCTTTTGGGTAAGTTGCATGTTTCTCCCAAGGAGATTTCCTAAAAAATCATGAAAAAACTACTCATTTCAAAAATTGGGTTCAATGTTAACATGTGCTTTTTTTAAAAATCCCAAATCTAGTAGTTTTTTAATTATACTTCTTTAGTGATAAATATTGTTAGTAAATTGGATATTTTTAAGTAGTTTATATTCACACTAGTACATGGTTAGCTATCAAGAGTTTTATCCATCACAAAACTATGCATTTTGTTTATCTTCACCTTAGTTTTAAACAAATTTTGATCTTAAAGCTGTCAACTATTTTGACCCCTTAAATAAATCTTTAGATATCCAATGGAGTTTCTACACTTGATATTTGGGATAATATTAATATATATTCTAGGATGTACATATTGATATATTAATACTTATTAGTGTTGCCTAATGAAAACAAGTATTGTATACTAAGTTTTCTACATCTCAATGAGATACTGACTTTAAGATGCCATATGTGAAGTGAATGTAGTAATTTTCAATAATTAATCGAGTTGATTAAAAAGGGTTGCAATATTAAGGAGCTACAATGAAAAATAAATAAAGGATTCAAATTTAATAAAATGCATCAAGGTGAATTGTAAGAATTGTATTAAATAATCTATATTTTCCAAGGAAAATTTCTCATACTGTGTAACTTTTCACTAAGTAATAGGGTTAAAGCTACATGGCTTATAATCATGTTGTGTACTATTTAAATGTATGTTACAAATATATAAACTCATAAACATGATGACCTACAACTTATAGAAAATATATGATTTTCAAATCTATGTAGGCTTGCTATAAGTTATACATCTATAAAGTACCTTTAATCACATCCTTATAATTCCTTATGTAGGGATTTTCAAAGGAATGTGGGGAATGCTCTATATTCCCTATTATAAGATGTAGGGAACGTAGGGACTTTCAAAGGAATGTAGGGAATGCTCTATATTCCCTATTATAAGATGTAGAGAATGCAATTTCCTAGTTATAGATGGGGAATACGTACTTGTCTACATAGGAAACATTGGAGAATTTTCTATATTTCACCAAATTGCCTATGTGGGGAACGATTGAAAGTTCCTTGTGATGGGATGACTCCAGAGGAGAGGTATACTAGTAGGAAACCAGATATTTCTCATTTGAAGATTTTTGGTTGCATTGCCTATGTTCATGTGCCAAATGAGTTGAGATCCAAGTTGGATCCAAAAGTTGAGAAGTGTATCTTTATTGGTTACTCTTTGGAGCAGAAAGGGTATAGATGCTATAACCCTTCTACTCGAAAGTTTATAGTGAGCAGAGATGTTGTTTTTGATGAGATGAGTAGTTGGTATAAACCAGTAAATGTGATTGATAATGTAGATGCACAAAATGGTAATGCTGCACAGAATTCACAGCAGCAGTCACAAGATATTAGTGGACCTGGAGCGTCCTCTAGCAGTGGTTCACATTCTTCACCATGGACAGGCAGATTGAGATCAGGAGAATCTTCTCAAAGCAATGCAGATAGTGGTATGCAGGTATCGCAAAAAGGAAAAGAGAAGGTAGATCAGCCCATGTTTGATGTGAATGCAGGTCACTCTTATGTGGATGGTGAATCCAGTGGCTCAGATTAGAGCATTGATGATGAGTTGGGTATTCCTTCTATTGTTACACCTGAAGTAAGGAAGACCAGGGATGTTTTGAGAGCACCTAGAAGTGAGCCTACTTTGCGTAGGTCTACCAAAGCTAGGTATCCTGTGGATAGGCTGAAATATGATGGATTTACAGCCATTCACTATGCATATATGGTCAAAGTGATACAGGAACCAGAACCCACTTCTTTTGAGCAAGCCATCGGAAAAGAAAAATGGGAGAAAGTCATGGATGAAGAAATGGATGCCTTGGAAGCAAATGCTACATGGGAATTGGTACCTTTGCCTAAAGATAAGCATGCAATTGGTTGTAGGTTTATAAGGTGAAACACAATGCAGATGGTTCTGTGAATAGATACAAGGCAAGATTAGTAGTCAAGGGGTATGCACAAACATATGGCATTGATTATGAAGAAACATTCAGTCCAGTTGCAAGGATGGCAAGTGTGAGAGCAGTCATTGCTATGACTGCATCAAAGGGATGGTCTTTACATCAGATGGATGTAAAGAATGCCTTCTTGCATGGTGATTTGCAAGAAGAGGTCTATATGGAGCAGCCACCAGGTTATGTGCATGATGTTCATCCTGAGTTTGTTTGCAAGTTAAAGAAAGCCTTGTATGGCTTGAAGCAAGCACCTAGAGCATGATCTGACAAGATAGGACAGTATCTTGTCACTATTGGCTTTCAGATTTCCAAGGCAAATTTCTCACTTTATGTGAGAAAAACAGAGAAATGTATTATGCTACTTGTCATTTATGTTGATGATTTGATTATGACAGGTGACAGTGATGAAGATATCCTTCATGTGAAAATGCTATTGAAGCAGAAGTTTGAGATGAAGGATTTGGGAGAGCTGCGTTATTTCTTGGGCATTGAGGTGATTAGATCACTAAGTGGGATACGGCTCTTTTAGAGGCAGTATGGATTGGACATGTTGTTCAAATATGGGATGACAGGCTGTAAGCCTATTTCAGTTCCTTTGGAGCAGAATGTGAAGCTGAGCACAGATGCAGGTGAGCTTCTGGAAGACCCTACTATGTACAGACGCATAGTAGGAAGTTTGATTTATATGACTATTACCAGGCCAGATTTGAGCTATGTTGTTGGATTGGTAAGTCAGTTTATACAGGCTCCAAGGAAACCGCATTTGGATACGGCTAGACACATACTTAGGTATGTGAAGTCCACATTGCAGTATGGACTATTTTATGAGACTAGGGTTCAGATACAGTTGCATGGATACACTGATGCTGATTGGGGTGGTAGTATTTCTCATAGACGATCTACCAGTGGATATGTGTTCTTTTTTTGGGAGTGCTGCAGTCACTTGAAGCAGCAAAAAACAGCCTACAGTTGCCTTGTCGAGCACAGAGGCTGAGTACAGGGGTGCAGTAATGGCTGCATGTGAGGTAGCTTGGTTGCATAAGCTACTTTATGATATGCATCAGCCTACAAATGGGCCAGTTGTCATTTATTGTGACAACATGAGTAGTATACACTTGGCAAATAACCCACTCTATCATGCTAGAACAAAGCACATTGAGGTGCATTATCACTATGCGCGGGAGAGGGTTTTACTAGGCATTATTGATCTAGTTTATGTCAGCACAGAGGATCAGGTAGCTGACATATTCACGAAGGCATTGGGCGCAAAGAAGCTGCGCAAGTTCAAAGACCTGCATGGTGTGCAGGAATTGGGATTGAGCTCGAGGGGGAGTGTTGAGATATCGAGCTCCACTCGTGATATGCCAGGGTAACCGTTGTGCATTTATGTCACCGGCTTGTCAGTTGCAGATGCAGTTGGTACACCGCCCATGAATAATAGCTAGATGACAGCTATCCTTATCTACTCTAGTTCGTGGCTCAGTTAGTATGCCACCTTAGTTAGTTGAGTTTGGTTTGAGACCCATATATAGGGTTCTTCTATTTTCTATGTACAAGAGTTCTTTTTGGCTTACACAACTAAGAAGAGGAAAACTGTTTTCAGCCTCCACCTTTGTGTGTATTCCCCCATTGTGTAAGCAAAAAAGCTACAAGTGAGACTCCTTCCTTCTCTCCCACAATCTTGACAGTGTGGGGGTTTCCTAGGAGGTGGCGAGCGATCACCCTCACCAGTAGATCACGTAGAGGAGGTTGTACGCCAGTACTATAGAGTTACAGATGCTGGTGGCATCTTTCATGATGATGAAGGAAGGGATGTAATGGCGTACATGAGGAGGGTCGTGCATGCGACGTATAAAGATTGTTTCATTGCCTTCAAAAATCAGAAAAGCGGCTTGTGGCAGGAGGTGTTGAGGGCAGTCCATAGGAGGTACCCAAATCCTGAGGGTCAGTGATTCTCAGATGATTGGGGATGCACAAAAGTGAGGGATATGCTTCACAACAAAGATCCCACCTCATGACAAGGGCCAAGGACTCACTGCGAAGGCAGGAGGAGGGGCGTGGAGCCTATAGCCAACCACCTATGTGCCACCGCATAGAGTGGAAGAAAGCCAAGAAGAAAGTAGCAAAGAAAGTGAAGAGTCGTCAGCACGCAGAGGCGCGACAGATCCAAATGGAAACCATGGAATCGTCGCATTACGGATTGGGCAGCAGAGAGTCGTGGAAGGCAGAGTTTGTAAGTATATTTTGATTTCTAGTTTTTTAAAATTTATATTTCTTTCAATTCTTTATATATTTTATTCTAATATATTGTGACTCATAATTGTTTGTATATATCTAAATGTTTTGCAGACTACCAGCGTTGGTAGAATACCTACTCCTAGAGAGGTAGGTTACCATTGTGGCCATAACCACGCAGCCACATGGCTTCACTTCTATGAGGAGGGTCTCATCACTGAGGACCAATACAACTAGGCCATGAGGATTCGACAGCTAGAGGAGGTATGTTTTTCTTACTTTCTTATTAAAAGTATAGCTAATTATAACTTTTTCTCCACCTTGTCTATGTAAGCAACCTTGATCTTTTGTGTGTGTAGGTGAACCCGGATGTGGAGCATAGCGAGGAGGGGGATAGCGACGCTAGTAGCCATAGTGGTACTAGCGAAGATGTTTTCTCTTCAGATTCATAGAGTAGCATCATATCTCCTCATGAGGCCTTCTTTTCTTGTATATGTATGATCCATCTTTGAGCCTACTGCTTGTGGCCACGCTTTAGGTCGCAAGCACTTAAACTTCCCATGTAAATGCTTTTGATATATAATGAATACATGGACTTTTATTTTCAATTCTCGTACCTGTAAGATACATTGTCTTTTTTCCAAATGCACAATCTGATGTATGGGAGGGGGAAATAAAAAAACCCAGAGAGCATTCTGGTTTTTATTTTCTAGTTCTGTTTTGCGCGTCTATCCGCGCGTCTAAATTGTAGATAATCCGCGTTTATACGCGCGTTTATAGTGCAGATTACACGCGCTTATACACGCACTTCATAATTTAAATTTAAAAAAGAAATTAAATATCTTTTTTTTAAATGACATTTTTTGTTTTTCGTTCGCATCTACCACTGCTTGTAAAAACGCATCTACCAGTGTGTCTATATGCGCGTGTATATGTGCTCTATTGCGCATCTATTTTTGCATGTAAATTCGTTGATACATGCGATTATAGACGTGAAATGGTAGACGCGCAAATAGACAGGCGGATAGACGCGCTTGTAAGATTTTCTCTATATTCAAAAATCACGTCTAAATGTGCGTCTATGAGGCCTTTTTGTTGTTGTGATTATAGTTGATAGGGATGAATTAGATGTAAATGAAGCACAAGACTTTTTCTCTCGTTAAGGGATAAAGCTAGCTCTTACTTCAGCCTATAATTTGGAAGGCAAATGGCAAAAGTGAACATGGATATCTTCATATCATTAAGACCTTGACCAAAAAATTATTTGATAAGAGACATAAAATCCAACCAAGAGCCATACAAGAAGGTGAGTGGGTTCTAATTTATGATACTAGTTTGGAAAATGAGCATAGTGATAGTTGAAAAACTTTCTAAGTGATGGTTTGGTCCATATGTGGTAAGGTAGATATTTGACAATTCTACCTATTCACTTATAGAATTGGATGGGACAACATTGCACATTCCTATAGCTAGCAAATGGATTAGACTCTTCAAGAAAAAGAATTCTACAACATATTAATTAGATGTGTTGGACATAGGTTCAAAGACCCAAGCGAACAAAGTGTTTGTAAGAGTCTTTAGTAAGCAGGCAGGGCAGGGCATCTTGAAAGATATTGAAAATTATTTTAATCAAAATAGAATAAATGGTGTCTGATGCATTGAGAATGGGCTTTGGTTGATACCTAAGGATGTACCCTGCAAAGTTTGGTTGACATCTAGGTTCATATGCAAAACTTATAGGGTCAAAAAGGGTGGGACTACATGTTATAAAGAACATTTGTAGGCTATGCAAATAATTTTAGGGGCTAATATTTTGAGAGTTCGGTCATGGTATCTTCAATAAATTTGTAGATTACAAGTGGAGCTACCTTTATTATTTTTAAAGCTCAACAATCTAAGTTATAGTTTGTAAGATACAAGCAGTTTTCTGCACACTGGTCTTATAGGACAAATTTCCAATCGAGTTTGATGGATGTAATCTAGTGTATGTGACATATGCTTTGCCAAAGCCACATAAGGATGACATGTGGATGCTCAGAAAAGAGAAGAGGATCAACATATATAAAAATAGGAATGTAGAAGAGATCTCTCCATGGTGAGCTTGGTAAAAGATTAATAGATTGATAGAGATGAGGAAGAGAAAGTGACAAACATTGAAGATGTAGCTAAAGATGAGTTGACATATGAACTTGGGATGTCACATGGATATATAGAGATTCGAATGTAATAGGAGCTATCATTGCTAGGGCTGGATGCTAAGAGATACATGTAGGATGGGATGCTTGTGTTCTTTATGCCTTACGATTCAGGTGGGAGTAGCTAAACTTGCAACATGAAGGTGAAAGTTGTTTGGGTTTTTTTATCTCCCTGGGTTACCTATGAGGGACCTCCAAAGACATGCAAGTTTAGAGCGGTTGGATGTCATTGGATTTTTGACATAGAGTGTGAAAGAGAGATATGTTTTGTGTTGACGAGTTTATGCTTTTTCTACAAAATGATAAGTGGCATATTTCTTTGTCAGTGGACTTATGTAACTTGCTCATTATCTTGATAATATGAGATAGTCAACTGGAATATTGGGAGTTAATCAACATGTGGCTTTGAGTATTGATAAGTAGTCAATTAAGTGTTTTGTGGGCTATGTGGTGGAGAA
Source organism: Lygodium microphyllum (assembly GCF_053477565.2). Lineage (NCBI taxonomy): Eukaryota > Viridiplantae > Streptophyta > Polypodiopsida > Schizaeales > Lygodiaceae > Lygodium > Lygodium microphyllum. The sequence continues at coordinate 104,367,602 of NC_141144.1, forward strand.
TGAAGCATGAGATCAAGAAGACCATTCAACACAGATTTGGGATACCAATACAACCAATTGGCTAGTTACTATCCAATGTGGCCACAAAGGTGAAGGTGATGGCATGCTAACTAGGAGAGGACTCAAGGGAAAAGTGGGGGCAAGAGCCAAAGAAAGTAAATAGGCTACTAACTCATGCATTGGAGAAGAGAGAGGAGAGTATTGTGACTATTTTGAATAGCGAAATATAGGCCCAAAGAAGATAACAAGTTGTCCTTAAAGATCTTGAACTCTTACAAGGTCTTTGAGGTGATCTCTCACTTGATTTTCGGTCGTGAACATCAAGGAAGACTTTATTGATCATGAAAGAGAAGTTTTTATGCGTTTATGCTCTTTATGTGGATTGTTTCAGCTATCGATAATAGTCAAGAACAGAGTTGTAAGCTAGAAATGGACATTGGATGTTTAAACAAAGCTTCTCTTGAGTTCTACCACTTAATTCTTAATCTCTATCGTTAGTAAACATAGTATAGACAACAAAGATAGAGTTTCTCTCAGCTTTGGGAAAGCATGTATACCATGTTTTATTGTTGTAATAAAACTGTACTTATAGAGCTGAAGTATCTTTGAAGGCTTATAGAGAGTATTTAGAGGGAATTATGCATTCCAATTCATGTATCTTATCTATAGTAGTGCCAACTATCATGTTCCATCAACAGACTGATATATAAATAAGATTTTGAGGTGTTGTTGAGGTGTTACATATAGCTTTTGGATAATGTTCAGCAAAGAAGCCATATTTTTGATGCTTTGAAGTTTCCTGCCATAATAAATATATACATTAATCAGCCATGTCGGGCTGTCATAGGAGCCGCCGGCCCTCAAAATTTACAAAGGCACAAACAAGTGACAGCATGGGAGGAGGCGATGACGGGAACAATTGATCGCAGTTTCATTCTCTCAGTTTACGTACATACAAGTCCTGTAGTGTCGATAGGCAGTTCGTCAGACTCAAACAATAGTACCTCTCAAAGTGACTCTCCGATCACAATCATGAACCACACAGCAGCAGATCCTGCAGACTTCTATAGCGGCGGGGCGATCGTAACAATGAATATCTGTTTCTGCTGGATTGCGTACTCGTCTGATCAATCACATTTGCATTGGTGTGATCATGCGAACGAGAGTGGTGGTCCTGATTGACACTGCGCGCCTGTCTCTTTCTCACATCCATCGGATTACCGTCGCACAATAAGCCGAGACCTTTATCATGGTGGTGAACACGATCCGTTGCTGCTGCATCAGCTTGGGCCTTCCTTTCAGTAATGATCTGGTCTGATAATGATAACGATGAGGATGACGATTTCTTTTCGGATTGGACCAAGGCTGACTTTGATTTGTACCGCTTGTAAAAATCATTGGCCAGATTGATATTAGGAGATGAATCACCCGCATCCCATAAGCACCACTCGCAAATCCATTCGGCATCTCTGGCCAGTTTGAGATACGTGCTACTACAGTATCTGTGACAAAACACCCATATCATCTCGACGCCATCAATAACAACTACTCCGTTAATTGGTAATATAGGTATCCTAGATAGAAGCTTATAATTGTTCTGCTTATAAAGGTTAATTTAGCGAGAGCACAATATACCTGTGTTGGACTCGTGTAACACAGATGGAGCAGCGAAAGAGCTCCTCTTCGAAGCCCACATCACCGCACATGTTGCAGCAGTGGCCATTAGTCGAGATTAATGGCTTGCTCATCATATACTATTGGCGCAGATATTATCGTATGCTATTGGCGCGGGTATTATGATATACTATCGGCGCCCAATATATGCGGAAGGCACAATTCAGAGTGTGCATCCCGATGGATCATCAGTATCTGCAGAAGACATTCTTCATGTATAATGCTACGAGACACAGGGAGAAGCTGAGGAATTCGGGGGCGGTTAATATTCTAGATTGGCTTAATTACTCATATTCTATCGCCAATTGATTGATGACCATCAGTGTGTCCTCGTGCAGGATCATCTTACAAAGGCATAATTCATGTTGATATGAGAGTAATGCGCACGAGGGAGCACGACAGAGAGTGTGTGTGTATAGCCTAGATGTATATTGAAAGAGAGAGAATGTGTGTCTCCATAGCTGCATATCGGTATATTAAGAGAGAAAATGTGTGTCCAGACTAGTGTATTGAAACCATAAAGAATGATAAACGAGAGAGAAAATGTGTGTCCAGACTAGTGTATTGAAACCATAAAGAATGATAAACGAGAGACGGCCAATGGTACCGTGCATTCCCTTCCAAGTCACCAAGACTAGTGTATTGAAACCATAAAGAATGATAAACGAGAGACGGCCGATGGTACCGTGCATTCCCTTCCAAGTCACCAAAGGAGGTATTATATGCGCACGACTTACGCGCTGAAAATATCGTCACTCTGTGAGAGTGGCGCAACCCACCTGGCAAGTCTATTACTCGGTCTTGATTTCTCCCGTTGAAAATGTTTCCGGATCATAACAGGGTGAAGAAGCTATCACCGGGTTCACCTAATTCTGGACCAGTTCTCATGGGGGGTTTTCCAAAGCCCGGTTTCTGGGTGGTTTTCAAGAAAACCGGAAACCCCCAAGGTCACGTGGGGGGGAACCCCCTTCCCAATGAGAAACTCCCGAAAGGGATTTCCCATAAAAACCCCTGCCTATCTAGCAAAGCTTAGAAGGCCACCTCTCATTTTCCCTTAAATGGGTTGATTTCAATATATCTTTTTTGGCATGTTTACTATGCTACATTCCTCCTTGCTCATCTTTGGTTTGGGCTAAAGTGTACCATTAAATCAACTATGCAATATGACCCTTGCAAAGTGCATGCTCTCTATCGCTAAGGATTTCATTGCAATTGGCCCTTCAATTTTCTCTCTCTCCCTCCTTCGACATGTAGTATTTCCTATTCCATTGACCATAGAACTCTTTGCACATGTGATTGTAGGCCATTAGGTGGCTAGAAGCTATTGATTAGAGAGTGGAGGTCCATTCAATGCAAGTTCATTCATGTGCACTTTGTGGTTCTATCAACTCCAATCCAAGACAAGTTCTCTCTCTCTCTCTCTCTCTCTCTCTCTCTCCCCCCAAAACCAATGTGTTGAGCAGTATATCTATATCCATGATCTCCTAGGTAGGCATGCATGTTGGATCCAATTTAATAAGCCTTCAATTGCATGCTACTACTCTTTATTGAGCTATAGAATATCTATGGTAACATTCAATTTTCAATCTTCTTCATCTTATGCTTTTCTCTCATTCCTTCTTGTCATGTGGTTTTGCATTTGATATTTTGTGTTTGTGAGTTCAATGTGCTCCAGGCATTTCCCTATCGTATCTTTAAAGGCCCATTTATGGAAAATTGTTGATGAGCCATTAACAAATTGGAACTTAGTCTCAAACTATAGCAACATTTATTTGTCCCACTTTTATATGGAATTTGTACTTCAAATTGTTGCCTCCTTATGCCTATCATTGAGGGTATCTCAAATGCTTGGGCTCTTCATTGAATATTGTACCTAATTATGTCCCATTCAAAAAGTGGCAAGATATGTGTATAGTGAACTCGAGTTCTACTTGCATCATGACGTTTAATTGATCAAGAGAGGGAAAATTGTATTCTACATCTACTACTTTTCTTTGCTCTTTTTCATGAATTTGAGGACAAGGGTGAATATCACACAAATACCCAATGGTTATTGTAACAAAATGAAAAAATGGAAGCATTTTACAATATTTAATTGCATCTTCAACAATTTTATGCTACCAACATTGTATGGCTATGACTAGGACTGATATTCATGATTTTCATATTCTCTTTGTTTTAGATATTATACCCTACAAAGATGCCTTTGATTGCAATGTAGTGAGTTTTTTGCTACTACAATGTAGGAAGATGTGTAGGCTACATTTGGGCTACATTCTAGTGAGTGAGTAGGCTTCAAGTGGGTAATTGAGTGATTGCAGGCTTAGTTATGGTAAAGTAGTCTTCATGTTGACTGATTATATGCCAAATGAGAAAGAGTTGTTAC